>NC_042623.1:103809634-106510554 GCF_901001135.1 Rhinatrema bivittatum
GAACCACCACCGCTCTTCTCCAATCACTCAGCACCACTCCCGTTTCTAGGGATCAATTGAACAGGTCACACATCGGACCCACCAGCACATCTCTGAGCTCCCTCAGTATCCTTGGATGAATCCCATCAGGCCCCATGGCTTTGTCCACTTTCAGATTCTTTAGCTCTTCCCATACATTTTCTACTGTAAAAGGGTTTTCGTCTGTTCCACTTCTTTCCAGTTTCTTGTTGTGTAGAGATGGTCCTTCTCCAGGGTCTTCTTTAGTGAACACAGAACTGAAGTATTTGTTTAATATATCTGCCATTTCTTTGTCTTTCTCCACACATTGATCATTTCCACCTTTCAATTTCACTATACCACTTTGAACTTTTCTCTTTTCACTGATGTATCTGAAAAATGTTTTGTTACCATTCTTTATCTCCTTGGCAATCCTCTCTTCCGCTTGACTTTTTTCCGACTTGATTAATTTCTTTGTCTCCCTCAGTTGAATCAAATATTGTTCTTTGTGCTCCTCCCTGTGGGATCTTTTCTTGAATGCTGTTCTTTTAGCCTTAATTTTGTCAGCCACCTCCTTTGAGAACCAGATAGGTTTCATTTTTCTTTTGCTTTTCTTTACACTTCTAACATATAGAGTAGTTGCCTTGGTAATTGCTCCTTTTAGTTTGGTCCACTGTTGTTCCACATCTCTCTCGTTCTCCCAGCCTTTTAGTTCTTCCTCTAGGTATTTCCCCATTTCTTCAAAGTCCGTGTTTTTGAACTGTAAAACTCGGGTCTTTGTGCTTCTTTTCCATATTCTTTTAGTGATATTAAACCATACCGTTTGATGATCACTGGTGCTGAGGTGGGCGCCCACCTGGACATCAGAGACATTATCTCCATTAGTGAGCACTAAGTCGACTATAGCTCCTTCTCTCGTGGGTTCCATTACCATTTGTTTGAACAAAGTTACTTGCATGGCATCCACTATCGCTCTATTATTTTTAGATTCTGCAGATGGGATTTTCCAGTCTACATCTGGCATATTAAAGTCACCAACGATCACCACTTCTCCCTTCTTACCTATCTTATAGATGTCTTCAACCAGGTCTCTGTCCAGCTCTTCCTTTTGGTTTGGAGGCCTGTAAACCACTCCAATATAAATGGATGCTCCGTCATCTTAAGAACATAAGAACATAAGAAAATGCCATACTGGGTCAGACCAAGGGTCCATCAAGCCCAGCATCCTGTTTCCAACAGTGGCCAATCCAGGCCATAAGAACCTGGCAAGTACCTTTTTTAGGTCGACCCATAGTGCTTCTTCATTGCCCCAGCTTCCTTGCAGCTCAGATGCTTGGATATTGTTTCTGACATAAAGAGCCACATCACCCCCTTTTCTATCCACTCTGTCCTTCCTTAACAAGTTGTAGCCTGGTATTGCTGTATCCCAATCATGAGATTCTGTGAACCATGTTTCTGTGATAGCAACAATGTCCAAATTTGCCTCTGTCATTAGGGCCTGCAGATCTGGGATTTTATTTCCCAAACTATGAGCATTTGTGGTCATAGCTTTCCAGGTTCTCTCTTTAAGGTTATTGCTTTTCCTGGACTCCTTATGAGACTTTAGTTGAGATTTGTTATTCACTTCACACTTTCCTTTTGCAGTTTTGCCACTGATGAGAGTCATCCATCTCAATTAGCTTTATCCTTTGGTTATGGATTTTGAAATTCTGCATGCAATGGTTTTTTTTTTTTCTCTTTTCTGGTAACACTTCAGTGTTTTTCTCTAGAACTTCTTCATTTATTAATATAGGGAAGGCTTTTTGTTCTTGTTGCACTTGATACTGTGTGTGTCTCCATGTCACAGGTCTAATTCTACCAGAGCCTACTGTAATCCTGGTTTTTAATGAATTCCTTAATGACCTGTTTGAGTGGGAGGGTGTACTTGTTGACTGCCCATCTGTCAAGAATGGGTGACTGTGGGACACATGTGTTATTCTACCCGAGCCTACTGTATTTCTTTTTATTGACTCCTGGTTATTCTGTGGTATTGGGGAATTATTTTCTGAGTAATGCAATGTGGGTATAATACTTTTAATTGAAGCTAATTGAGCTTCAATTAAAAGTCAGCTCCTTTTTCAAAGAAGAGAGATGTGCACAGATTGGGCAAGCTCTAAGTTTCCAGATGCTTTCCCTCAGAATAAAGGCTCCACAGCAGTTACATTGGATAGTGCTTATTCTGGTAAATTTTTGATTGGTGTTAACAATCTACTAATTTATCTTGTTGCTAATGTTAAGTTAGGCAGTCTATATTAGAAAAACCCCAGGGGTGGGTGGGCAGAGGGGTAGGGTGGGAAGGAATCAAACAGTTTAAGCTGGGACGAGCTGGGTAGAGCAGGACACTTTCTGGAACTTTAATCTCCCTCTACACAATCTCCCTCTACATCAACTAAATCGTCTCTGGCCGGAGTCTCAAAACGAATAATTTTGAAAAAATGTCGTCCGGAGGGATCGGGGGACCATCCATCGCCAACGTCGTCGATAGCATTGACGAAGTCAGCGATCTAACACCGTTCGAAGCACCGTCATCGACACTGACACACATCGACACCTGAAGCGCTTCTCTTCCCGGAGGAATTGAATGTGAAACGGCGAAGAATTCAGGAAACACCGGTACCTCCGACGCCGGGGCCTTCACTCCGGCGTCGGAGGTACCGGTGTCGGCGTCGGAGGTTTGACAACTGGAGATACACCAGTTGTCAAACCTCCACAGGGCTCTGTGGCAGGAGCATCGACACCTCCACCGCCACCGCGTACAGCTGCTCTGCCTGCACCAGCTGTTATGCAGGAATTGTCGGATTTCATCCGTCAAGCGGTGCTCCAGGCCTTAAAGGAACAGATTCTGGTGCCGATGCCGGTACCAGTACCAATGCCGGTGCCTGCACCGATGCCGACCACCCCGTCGATGCCAGTGCCTGCACCGATGCCGGCACCACAACCTAAGCCAATGCCGAGACGACTATGCCAATGCCGACTTCTTCTTCGATACCGGACCTGATGCAATCGATGCCGATGTCACCTGGAACTCAGGACATCCTGAACTTGCGCTGTACCAACTTCTCATGAAGAGATTTGATGAAGTAGTCGGTACTCTTCCATCCAAACCACAAAAAGAGGTTCCTGGATGGATTCCCCTTGATGATCCGCAACCAGGTCCCTCAGGACTTCCTCATCCACCAAGATCTTCTACGATATCTCCACCTTAGGACGATCCATACGATACTTGGGATGATGGCCATACAGACACTTCCTTGGAAGAATTCAAGTCAGATCCTTCCCCTCCAGACCAAAGGAAGAAATCTCCACCAGAGAATTTATTCTTTACAATTTTTATTCAGGATATGGCTGACACTATACCCTTCATCTTGGTAACTGAGGAAGATGCTAGACAGCAAACATTGGAGGTCCTCCAGTTTGTGGATCCTCCAAAACAGGTTGTAGCAATACCTGTCCATGAGGTCCTCCTAGACTTACATCATCGATTCTGGGAGCACCCATGCTCAGTACCTGCTGTCAATAAACGAATGGACACTGCTTATTTGGTACAGACTGTTCCTGGCTGCCAAAAGACACAGCTTCCACACCAATCAGTGGTTGTGGAATCTGCACAAAAGAAGTCAAAAAGGGTAAGGCCGCATTCCTCCACTCCCCCAGGAAAGGATCATAGATTCTTAGATTTCCTGGGAAGAAAAATTTATCAAGGAGCCATGTTAAATACCAGAATTTCATCTTATCAATTATACATGACTCAATATCAAAGAAATCTGTGGAAACAGATGCAAGAGTTTTCAACATCATTACCACAGCAATATCAAGAAGCAGCCCAAGCAATTATTCACAAAGGACTTGAAGCCGGCAAGCACGAAGTCCGAGCTGCTTATGATGGGTTTGAAACAGCCTCCAGAGTAGCGGCCTCTGGTATAAGTGCAAGACGTTGGGCATGGCTTAAGGCCTCAGACCTTAGGCCTGAGGTTCAAGAATTAGTTCACTTACCATGTCTTGGTGACAACCTTTTTGTTTCAAGGCGCAAGATGTGGTTGCACAGTTAAAAGAGCATACAGAAACCCTGCGACAACGTTCATTAATTCCGCAGGATTCTGCTACCCAATCATCTCGCCGGCCTCCAAGAAAAGAATCTAGAAGGCCCTTCTATTGACAGAAGCATTATTACCCTCTAGCATCAAGGGGCAGATCTACTAGGCCGCAACAAAGAGCTCAGCCCAGACAACCTAGGGCGGCTAGGCCTCAACCTCCACCGCAGGGACCGACTGCAGGCTTTTGAGGGATTTCCCAGAGACCAAGGCCATCTCTTCAATCCTCAATCAGATCTTCCGGTAAGAGGCAGAGTATCATCCTTCTACAACCATTGGTTACAAATAACAACAGACCAATGGGTACTCGCAATAATATCTCGATGTTACCAACTCAATTTCCTCTCAATTCCAAGAGATTCTCCTCTGAGACCTCTTCCTCTAAGCGAAAATCACATAATCCAATTGCAAGTAGAATTATCCATTCTTCTGAGAGCCAGGGCTGTAGAGCCGGTGCCCCGGACTCAACAGGGCAGAGGATTCTATTCCCGTTATTTTCTCATTCCAAAGAAAACTGGAGGCCTATGTCCCATCCTAGACCTCAGAAATCTCAACAAATTTCTGAAGAAAGAAAAGTTCAGGATTGTTTTTCTAGGCACCATGCTTCCACTTCTTCAAACAGGAGATTGGCTTTGTTCTCTGCATCTTCAAGACGCTTACGCTCACATTCCATTATTCCCTCCTCATTGCAAGTATCTGCGCTTCATGGTGGCTCATCAACTTTTCCGGTACAGAGTACTACCATTCGGACTTGCCTCTGCTCCCAGAGTATTCACCAAACGTTTGGCAGTAATAGCAGCACACTTGCACAAGGAAAGTGTCCATGTCTTTCCCTATTTAGACGACTGGCTTATCAGAAGTCAGTCTCAACAAGGAGCTGTGACTTCTCTCAGTCGAACAGTTACTCTACTTCACTCCATGGGCTTTCTCATCAATTATCAAAAGTCCCACCTCATTCCGTCTCACCTGCTTCAATTCACAGGAGCAGAATTGAACACCACACTTTCAAAAGCTTTTCTACCCGGGGATCGGGCAGACACACTTTCCCTACTGGCAAACTCTATTTACTCAAAGAACAAACAACAGCTCATCAGTTTCTAACCTTACTAGGCCACATGGCCTCCACAGTTCATGTCACTCCTATGGCAAGGTTAGCCATGAGGGTAACTCAATGGACTTTAAGATCACAATGGATCCAAGCCATTCAACCACTGTCCTTTCCAATTCAAGTAACCCTCCAGCTACGTTCATCTCTACTTTGGTAGGCAAACAAGGACAATTTGCGCAAGGGCCTTCCCTTCCAGCAACCAGTTCCACAGATAACTTTAACTACAGATGCATCCACCTTAGGTTGGGGAATTCACATAGACAATCTCCAAACCCAGGGTACTTGGACAAAACTCGAAGCAAGATTTCAAGTCAATTTCCTGGAACTTCGAGCTATACGTTATGTTCTGCATGCATTCAAGGAGTGCCTATCACACAAGACTGTTCTGATCCAAACGGACAACACAGTAGCCATGTGGTACATCAACAAACAGGGAGGTAAGGGCTCGTATCTCCTTTGTCAAGAAGCTGCACAGATTTGGGACTGGGGCCTGACACACTCAATGTTTCTCCGGGCCACTTATCAGGCAGGCATTCACAATGTAGTGGCGGATCGATTCATTCGCCAGTTCCAACTACACGAATGGTCCCTGGATCCCTTAGTAGCGACCAGGATATTTCAACGTTGGAGACAACCAACAATAGACCTCTTTGCGTCACGCCTGAATCACAAAGTGGACAAATTCTGCGCTCTGCACAGACAGAATCACCACCTAGCCAAGGACGCCTTTGCTCGCCCTTGGAACTCAGGCCTTCTATACGCGTATCCTCCAATACCACTCATAACCAAAACTCTAGTGAAGCTACAACAGGACAAGGGGTCCATGATACTCATAGCCCCGAATTGGCCTTGACAAGTATGGTTTCCCACACTTCTAGACCTCTCAATTAGAGAGCCAATTCTCCTGGGTGTAGCCCCCACTCTCATTACTCAGGATCAGGGTCTGTTGCGTCATCCCAACCTTCAATCCCTATCCCTGACAGCATGGATGTTGAAAGCTTGATTTTACAACCACTTAATCTTTCAACCAATGTATCTCAAGTGCTTATAGCTTCACGTAAACCTTCAACACGAAATAATTATTCTTCGAAATGGAAAAGGTTTACTTTGTGGTGCAAACAAGAGTATTGATCCTTTCTCCTGCCCCACAACTTCTCTACTACCGTATTTCCACGCATATAACCCGCGGGTAATGTGCGTTTTTACCTACCCCGCATGCCCCCCGCGGGGTATAAACGTGGGCGGGTTATCCAGAAAAAATTTTACAACCAATAAAGTTTCCCGACTCTGAATAGGCTGCAGCTGAGAGGAGTCCGTCCTATCCCTGCGCCCGGCCGCTTCCTGATTGGTCGCGTGTTAAATCTAGGCCGCAGGCGGGTGGGCGCTTGTTCCAGGCGGCGGCGGCGGGGGCGGGTGGACGCGCGTTAGTTCGAGACGGCCGGCGGGTGGTCGCGTGTTAAATCTAGGCCGGGTCGCACAGGCGCGCATTCATTCACTGCCGGTGGGGGCAGCCCCCACCGGCAGTGAATGAATGCGCGCCGAAAGCAGCTTGTTCCAGGCGGCGGTGGCGGGTGGACGCGCGTTAGTTCGAGGCGGGTGGTCGCGTGTTAAATCTAGGCCGGGTCGCTCAAGGCAATCTAGGCCGGGTCGCTCAAGGCAGTCACATGCCGTGACGTCACGGCATGTGACTGCCTTGAGCATCGAATCGCAGGGGTCGCATTCATTCACTGCCGGTGGGGGCTGGGGCAGCCCCCACCGGCAGTGAATGAATTCATTCATCCAGGCGGAGGAGCCGGCTGCTTTCAGCTGCCGCTGCCGGCTGCTTTCGGCGCTCAAGGCAGTAGCGGCGAAAGCAGCCGGCTCCTCCGCCTGGATGAATGAATGCGACCCCTGCGATTCGATGCTCAAGGCAGTCACATGCCGTGACGTCACGGCATGTGACTGCCTTGAGCGACCCGGCCTAGATTGCCTTGAGCGACCCGGCCTAGATTTAACACGCGACCACCCGCCTCGAACTAACGCGCGTCCACCCGCCACCGCCGCCTGGAACAAGCTGCTTTCGGCGCGCATTCATTCACTGCCGGTGGGGGCTGCCCCCACCGGCAGTGAATGAATGCGCGCCTGTGCGACCCGGCCTAGATTTAACACGCGACCACCCGCCGGCCGTCTCGAACTAACGCGCGTCCACCCGCCCCCGCCGCCGCCGCCTGGAACAAGCGCCCACCCGCCCGCGGCCTAGATTTAACACGCGACCACCCGGCTCCCGCCGCCCGCCTGGACCCACGCGGCCCTCCGACAGGTATTTAAAATTTTATTTTTTTTTTGAATTGCGGGTTATATGAGGAGGCGGGGTATATTAAAACTTTTTTTCATAAATCTTGAAAACCTGCGGGTTATGTGTGTGGGCGGGTTATATACGTGGGCGGGTTATTGTCGTGGAAATACGGTAGACTATTTATGCCATCTTTCAGATTCTGGTCTCCAGACATTATCTGTAAGAGTACATTTAAGTGCAATTTCAGCTTACCATAACAAGATGGGAGATGCACCAATATCCATACATCCTCTTGTCAGTAGATTTATGAGAGGTTTAATTCACCTTAAACCACCAATTCGGCCACCTGTCACAGAATGGGACCTGAATTTGATCTTAACAAGACTCATGCGCTCTCCTTTTGAACCCATGAATTCCTGTGATCTTAAATTTCTTACATGTAAGACTATCTTCCTTATAGCCATTACATCGGCTAGAAGGGGTAGTGAGTTACAAGCACTTGTCACGTATTCACCCTATACAAAATTCCTACATGACAGAGTGGTTCTCTGGACACATCCAAAATTCCTCCCTAAGGTTGTTACGGAATTCCACTTGAACCAATCTATAGTTCTACCCACATTCTTTCCAAGACCTCACTCTCACCAAGGAGAATGAGCCTTGCATACCCTGGACTGTAAGTGTGCGCTAGCCTTTTACTTAGACCGCACTGCAGTCCACAGGAAATCCACTCAACTCTTTGTATCTTATGATCCAAACAAACCAGGAAACGCAGTGGGTAAACATACTCTATCCAATTGGCTAGCAGATTGCATACAGTTTTGCTTTGAAAAAGCAGGCCTTCCTCTCCAAGGGCGAGTAAAGGCACATTCAGTAAGAGCAATGTCAACCTCAGCACACTACCGTTCAGTGCCAATTCTTGACATAAGTAAAGCAGCAACATGGAGTTCTTTTCACACCTTTGCAGCTCATTACTGTTTAGACAAAGAAGGACGACAAGATTCAGCCTATGGACAATCTGTCTTAAAGAACTTGTTTCCAGTTTAATCGCAACTCCTTCTACATCCAACACTGCTGTGATCTTCGGCTGCCTCATTTGCAACAACAACACTTCACTGTTGCTTCACTACAAAATGACTCAGCCTCTAGCTTGCTAATCACCCATATGTGAGGACTAGCATCCTGCTTGTCCTGGGATAAAGCAAAATTGCTTACCTTGTAATAGGTGTTATCCCAGGACAGCAGGATGTAGTCCTCACGAAACCCACCCGCCACCCTACGGAGTTGGGTCCGATATATTTTATTTTATTTTTGCTAAAGCTTATTGCTACATACGAGACTGAAGAGAGACCCCTGTGGCAGAGAATATCATGCTCAGGGCCTCACAGGGCCAGTCAAAAGTTTCTGGACAGAAAGTTTTCCCGCAGTAGGGCTCCATCAATGATGTCACCCATATGTGAGGACTACATCCTGCTGTCCTGGGATAACACCTATTACAAGGTAAGCAATTTTGCTATTTGCAATAGAAGACAGAGAGAGATAACATCTTGGATTTCTGGAGGGAGAATGTTAGAACAGTGAGAACACATAGAAATAAGGCACTTGGTAGTTGTAGTTGTAGTAGTGAATAAATTACAAACTTGCAACTGGAGAAACTGAGTGGGTTTGTAACATGAAAAAGCAGAAGTGGGAGCGGCAGGAGGGAGTGCAACAAGGGTCCATCAAGCCCAGCACCCTGTTTCCAACAGTGACCAATCCAAGTCACAAGTTCCTGGCAAGTACCCAAACATTAAATAGATCTCAAACTACTGTTCCTTATTGATTAATAGCAGTTTATGGATTTTTCTCTAGGAACTTATTCAAATCTTTTTTAAACCCAGTTACACTAACTGCTGCTACCACATCTTCTGGCAATGAACTCCAGAGCGTAACTATGTGCTGAGTGAAAAATAATTTTCTTCAATTTGTTTTAAACGAGCTACTTGCTAACTTCATAGTGCCACCTAGTCCTTCTATTATCTGAGAGAGTAAATAACAATTTACATTAACCTGCTCAAGTCCTTTCATGATTTTGTAGACCTCTATCATATCCCCTTCAGTCGTCTCTTCTCCAAACTGAACAGCCCTAACTTCTTTAGCCTTTCCTCATAGTGGAGCTGTTCCATACACCTTATCATTTTTGTCGCCCTTCTCTGTTCTTTCTGCAGTGCAACTATATCTTTTTTGAGACGTGACAACCAGAGGTGCACACAGTATTGAAGGTGCAGTCTCACCATGGAGCATTATGACATCCACTGTTTTATTTGCCATTCCCTTCCTAACAATTCTTAACATTCTGCTTGCTTTTTTGACCGGCACAGCACACTGAGCGGACAATTTCAATGTATTATCCACTAAGTTGCCCAGATCTCTTTCCTGGGTGGTAACGTCTAACATTGTGTATCTACAGCAAGGGTTATATTTCCCTGTATGCATCACTTTGCACTTGTCCACATTAATTTCATCCGCCATTTTGGAAGCCGAATCTTCTAATTTCACGAGGTCCTCCTGCAATTTATCACAGTCTGCTTGAGATTTAACTACTCTGTTATAATTTTGTGTCATCCGCAAACTTGATCACCTCACTTGCGTACCCCTTTCCAGATCATTTATAAATATATTAAACAGCACTGGTTCAAGTACATCTCCCTGAGGCACTCCACTGTTTACCTTTTTCCATTGTGAAAACAGACCATTTAATCCTACTCTCTGTTTCCTGTCTTTAAAATGTTTGCAATCCACAAAAGGACATCACCTCCTATCCCATGACTTTTTAGTTTTCTTAGAAGCCTCTCATGAGGGTCTTTGTCGAATGCCTTCTGAATATCCAAATACACCACATCTACTGGTTCACCTTTGTCCACATGTTTAGTCTCCCCTTCAAAAAAATGTAGGATCATTGTCAGGCAAGAGTTCCCTTGGGTAACTGCATGCTGGCTGTGTCTCATTAAAACATGTCTATCTAAATGTTTTGTGATTTTATTCTTTATAACAGTTTCCACGATGTTTCCCGGCACTGAAGTCAGGCTCACGGTCTACGGTTTCCCGGATCACCCCCGGACCCTTTTTAAAATTTGGGGTTACATTGGCCACCTTTAATGATAGGTTACAAATCAATTGAAATAGTCTGAAATTTCATTTTTAATTCTTTCAGAACCCTGGGGTATATACCATTCGGTCCAGGTGATTTACTACTCTTCAGTTTGTCAGTCTGGCCTTCCACATCTTTCAGGTTCACTGTGTTTTGGTTCAGTTCTTCTGAATTGCCACCCTTGAAAACTGTCTCTGAAACGGATATATCCCCCAAATCTTCTTCAGTAAACACCGAAGCAAAGAATTTAAGTCTTTCCACAATGGCCTTATCTTCCCTATGTGCCCCTTTAACCCGTCGATCATCTATTGGTCCAACTGACTCACTCACAAGCTAATGTACTATACCAGTGTTTCACAAGTGTGCCTTCAGACCTGGTCAAGTATACAATGGAAAAGTTACTATTGCCTTATGCTCGGACCAGTATCTGAGTTTTGCTCCTAGCACCTTACAATATTAAGTCTTAAGGTTGTAAGAGCGCCTATCTGAGAAGATGTGTGATCATTCTTGCTGCTGCTTCCTAGTTACAGCATGAGCACTGAATGTGCCCTACTCTGGGTGCTGGGAGTAGTAACAGTGGTGGAGCTCTGGCAACCACATGTGGCAGCCAGGGTACCTAACTAATAGGGTCATTCATCAAAATGCATTATGCCATCTAATAGGTTGAGGTGAGTTATTGGTGATGCTTCAGGGTTTAGGGGTCAGTTTCTCATGAAGAGTGAGATGTATGAACAGCACAGTATGCCTTGGTGAAGAATTGACGTCATTTGATATGATGTCGATTCATATCAAATCAACCAATTTGATATAAATCTTTTTCATGAAGGTCGATATAGAAAAATGTTAAATAAATAAATAAATTTGGAGTGAGGAAAGTCTCACAAAAATGAAATTTTGTACTATGTTATCTCACCCGAGCTTGATGGTACCCTGTTATAGAGTCCATAGAGTCAAAAGTGAATAATAAAATAACTGTGGAAGAATAAAGACTATGGTGGGTGAAGCAGGAAAGAACTATGGTTTCATAGGGATTTCTTCTACACAAAATGCATAAAAACAGGAAGATAGTTCTGAAGAAACAGGTAGTGTATAAGAAGAAGATCTTGTCAGTGAAATAGTGGAAAGAGCTGCCAAATGAGGAAACAATGGAACCGAGAGAAGAAATATAGAGAGAAAATAGTAGATGCTCAAGACCTGAACATTGAGGGAGCATGGGGACATAAGAAAAAGAGTTGATGGCTAAGACTTCAACAGCGTGATTGGACAGATAAAGGAGAACCAGGTATGAATGGAGTCCCTGAAGCTTAGGAATGTCCGCACAGAGAGAAGGATCTGATAGTCGGTGGTGTTGGAAGGCAACAGAGAGGTTGAAGCATACTAAGATAGAAGAGTGACATAAAGAAAAAGTTACATGAAGAATATCCAAGAGGTTAACAAAAGCAGTTTCATTGGAATGTAAAAGGTGAAATCAAGATTGAAAGAGATCTGGAGATTTTGAGACTAGAAGAGTCTGTCTGGTCGTGGAGTGAGTTACAGGATTTTGGCAAGAAACAGGTATAAAATTAATTTATAGCTGGCAAGCGAGGGGGTGTGAATAGTGTTTATTCAGGATGGATTAGACAACAGCAGATTTACAAATGTTAGGAAAGATACAAGATTAAAGAAATTAAGTAGTGACTAGATGACAGAGTTTGCATGTGTTTTAGAAAGACAGAAGGTTGGTAAGGGATCATGTAGTATGATTAGTGACAAGAATTACATCAGCAGTGCTTGGAGGGGGTAGAGTGAAAAATCAGAAAACAAGTAGGTTATAAGCGATACCTTTTTAATGAGCTAATTTGATACATCTGTGATTAGCTGTATTGTTGGTCCAGTAAAAATGTATTACCTACAATTTTTTTATTCTTAATTTCATATATGCTAGTGGATTAACACGGCAATCACAATTCTTTCCTTCTGGATGAAGAAATCTATTAAGGTTGAAATATGGTACAGAAGAGCAACATATAAGATAAAAAAAAATGAAGGGGAGTGGGAAGAAGCATGGATAATCAGCAGAAGAGAGAATGAGAATTTTAAATAGATTTGGTTTTAGCAAGAATGGTATTGAAAGACAGTTAAGATGATTAAGAGGAGGTAGATGTGTCAACAGATTTCTTCCATTCAGCCTCCATGTAATAGAGCTGATCATGTAAGCAAAAAGGACTTCTATTTTCTTGGAAGGGATCTAGTATCTCTGTTTGCTTACTGGCAGTTAGCAATGAAATATATTAGCATCACATTCACTCTGAATCCTCCTGTTTGTTATGCCAGCGTAGAACTTCTTTCCTAGCCTGGTAACTATTTAACATTTATTTGGCCAACAATTTTTGTGAAGTAGGAGACCAAATGACCAAACTGCTGAGAGATTTCTGCTGCTTTGGTGTCTTCTACATTTCCTTTCCCTGTGAGCTTACTTCTGTCCCCATCCAATTATGTTGTTTTCCTTCAGGTAAAAAATGACTCCATTATACCAGAGTGCTATATGCCCGCTGAAGCTTTTTAGTTTGCCTCTGACAGTAGACAGGGGAATTGACAATGAGTTTCAACCTCATTGACAATGAGTTTCAACCTCATGTAAATAGTTATTGTCTATTTATTTATTTATTCCATATCACTATGTAACTAGATAAGTTTTTAACCACTGTAACCTCCTCCTTTCCCCTGCCCCTTTGGTTATGCTGTTAAAAATGTTAAAAATGTTTCGATGTAAACTGCCTCTCCGAGGCATCAGTTTTATTTCCATGTAAACCGGTGTGATATGTATATTATACAGGAACATCGGTATATAAAAACTAAAAATAAATAAATAAATAAATTTCTAGCACAGGCAGGGAAACTAACTCAACTGACAAAAAAGAAGCATAATTAGGAAAGTATGAGGTTTGCCTCTTGTCTAGCATCCACATCACACTCCATCTAAAGTCTTCAGTGGGAGAACTCAGAATTTACTTTAAAAGTTAGAATCTTAAATGAAAAAGCATAGATGAAGAAAGGACAACCATTCTTTTTTTCTTTTCAACTTCTACATGAGCCAGATAAAAACTAAACTTCTTATATAAGACAGGGCTGAATCTGTTTGGTGTTTAAGGAATGCACAAGGATGCTGTATTAACCCTATTTATTATGTTTCATCTTTTAAAAAGGTTTCAATCCGTTCCTTTATTTTTATCTTCTAATATTCTGAAATGTTTAACTATTATTTTGTTTGTGATCCATGATGTGTTCCTGGGGGTCTGTGCATTTCATTAACTTATTATCCTACATAAGTTCAGCCATGATTAGTGTGTGTTATACTGCAAAGATGAACTCTTATAACCTCTAGTATCAACATGTAAAAACAAGCCCTAACACATGTATGAGAGTGTGTGTTATTACTACTATGAATAAATGATGGGGTATCAGAAACTAGAATCACAATATATCTAATAGTGTCTAGCTTCAGTTTCCATCCTGTACCCCCATGTACTAATAAAGCTTTTTTTTTTTTTTTTTGTTAAACATGCAATGAGTGTCTCTTAACAAGCCTGTGATATATCACTTGTGAACAAAGCGCCAAGAGGAACTTCCGTCCGATGGTCCATTTAAATCTTTCTCTTGATGTCTTTCCCAGACTCCAAGGCTGAACAGATGAGCCAGTTATAATACCAGGGATACATGCATTCTGTAATGTTCTATATCTTGACATCAACTAATGTTTCAGCTGTGCTTACATCAGGGAAAAATTAAGTGAAAGCTAATACTTTGTACATGGAGTAGATGAGTGGCTACATGGAGGCAGCGAGATACTTGTAATATTTTGCTATGTTTTATACTTATTTTATTGTTTTAAATGTTTGTACATCACTTTGGAAATTATCATAAAAATTGGAAGGCAATTAATACATTTTTATAAATAAATACTCATAATTCATTCAAATAATATTACAGCCTTCCCGGTCACTGCAGTTAGATTGACTTCTAAACAAATTAGAGTCTGCAACAGCAGAAAATGCTGGTCTTCAAACACTTGATATCACAGAAACCAACATCATGAAGAAGCCAGTGACTGTGAGCTGTCAGATCACGGGATGGGGCTTCCCACTGAATAAAAGGAACTGGCATTTAGTTTTAAAATTGTCCTCATTGGCTTTACTGTGAATATTCATACTGTTGCAGTGAATAAGGTTTGTGATATCCCCAAACCAGGTATGTTCAAAGTGAAGTGGCAATTTTTATTTATAAATATTTAAAAATACATTTTAAAAAATTACTTTGCATTGAACAAAGCACAGAATCAGAACTGAAAATGTTAGCTCTAAATGGGCACTGACCTTGACCCATTAGGGTTTCTGTAAATACACCTAGTTTATCACCATGTTGTCAGTGATCCAATACATTGAAGGTCAGATCTTCAAACTCCTACTGATACGTAATTCATTGGGGCTGCTTTGTATTAATGTTTAAAACAACTTTTATGTTCTGTTAGGAAAATCCATAAAGAGGGAGTAGGTCCATTTATTTATTTGACAGCCTTTCTTAATCACTTTACAAATAAAAATCACTAAAAGCGATATATAATAAAACAAGAACAATGTTTATTTAAATAATACAGCAGCCTAGAAACACTTTTTTTTTTTTTATTCCGCTTTTCAGGTACTATAGGTATTTCCCTGTCCCCAGAGGGCTTACAATCTAAGGCCTAGATTCACCATTCTAACGCAGAATGGTGAATCTAGCGAAAACGGGTAGGGGGGGCGAAGGGGGGGGGGGGCGAGCCTGCGAAAGCCGGCAGCCATCGCACCACTGCGGTATCGCTGCCGGCTTTCGCACCCAATAGCGCCATCGTGAAAGGTGGTGCTATTGGGTGTGCTACTGGTGACGATAATGGTGCTTACCTTACTGCCGCCAGCGAAGACATCACAGCGTCCGCCTCCTCACCGCCCCGACTCCACCCCCGGCAAGTTATCGCACGCGATAAGCAATAGAAAATGGCCCCTAAGTGTGTACCTGAGGCAAGAGAGGATAAAGTGACTTGCCCAAGGTCACAAGGAGCGACAATGGGACTTGAACCCTGGTTTGTAGCCAACTGCTCTAACCACTAGGCTACTCCTCCATTCTACTTTCATCATTCATATCCCATTTGAGCAGGTACTAAACTAATATACTGCTACCAGATGATATTAACCAAGTTTTTAGCAATTTATGAAATTTCAACAGATCATTCTTCACTTTCAAAAAAGGTGGCAACTCATTCCATAAACTTCCATATAGTTTTTCTTATATAGTGCTTTGGACAGTAGCATTTTATTACATAAACAATTCCAACTAGTCAATTGGCATAATGGGATAACCTGAGATATTGTGTGCACAATGAGCAAGTGCCACATAGATAATAGTTTCCTACACCTTTATGTGTCACCATATCTTCAGAAATAGGTGTTTCTCCCAGGACAAGCAGGTTGGTAGTCCTCACAGATGGGTGACATTATCAGATGGAACCCTGTCACGGAATGCTTTTGTCAAAGTTTCTAGAACTTGACTGGCACACTGAGCATGCCTAGCTTTCCTCTGGGCAAGTACCTGACAACTGGAGGCTTCTTGGGATTCTGAGATCCCACAAAACCCAGAAGAAGTCGCACAGAAATGCATGTATAGACCAAGTATAATCACATTTAGGGTTTTAGGTAGAAAACTGAAATCCAGAACCTCTAGGGTAGCATTCTCTGAACTACTCCATGTTCCATGTGCAGGTCTCTAGATCCAGGCAGAGCTCTGGAGTCTC
This sequence comes from Rhinatrema bivittatum, assembly GCF_901001135.1. NCBI lineage: Eukaryota > Metazoa > Chordata > Amphibia > Gymnophiona > Rhinatrematidae > Rhinatrema > Rhinatrema bivittatum. The sequence continues at coordinate 103,826,078 of NC_042623.1, forward strand.
AGTGCATGGATGAGACAATGGTGCAGGGAAAGAGAATTTAGTTTTGCTAGGAACTGGGGAACCTTTTGGGAAAGGGAGACTTTTTTTTCCAAAGGAATGGGCTCTACCTTAACCAGGCTGGAACCAGGCTGCTGGTGCTAACCTTTAAAAAGGAGATAGAGCAGCTTTTAAGCTAAATCAAAGAAGAAGCTGACAGTCGCTCAGCAGCACATGGTTCAGAGGGAGGTATCTTTGAAGGATAATAATGACATATTAGAGTTAGGGCATTCCAACAGAGAGGTTCCAATAAAAGCAAAAGTAGTCAATGTGCCTATAAATGAAGAATCACCTGAGCTAAAAGATTCCAAATTATCCTTGTCAACTGAAAAGTAGGATGTTAATACAAACAAAAAAACATGCTTTGAAATGTCTGTATGCCAGTGCCAGAAGTCTTAAGAAGTATATAGCAGTGAATGATAAGATAGACACAGTTGGCATCTCCCAGACCTGGTGGAAGGAGGATGATCAATAGGACAATGTAATATCAGGGTATATTATATTGCTGTGACAGGGAGTAACATCTTGTTAGAGGGGTGGTGCTTTATGTCTGGAATGGCATAGAATCCAAAGGATCATGCAAGATATCGATGGTTGAATTTCGAAAACCCGTGCGTGGGTCCTTGTGTGCGCCGATTTTATAATGTGAATGGACTGAGAAGGAACTTCCCTAAATACCCTTCCTACCTTTTTCCCTCTCTTCTCCTCTCCTCTCCTCTCCTCTCCTCTCCGACCCCTAACCCCTACCTAGCTAGCCAAATTTATTTTGTTTATAACTTACTGCTCCTTCCAAGCAAAAGTAACTTCCATGTGCCGGCTTGCTGCTGGTGCATGCTTCCCTGGGACAGGGCCTAATGGCCGCTGCCACAGCCTGCCACTCCCCACCCATTCCTATCCCCTTTTGGATGGCCCGGCAATTCTGTGCATACAGGGAGATAAGTGTATGGGCGGGCCATTTTTAAAATGTGCTCAGCGTGTGCACAGCTCAGACACGCGTGGGGCCTTTTGAAAATTCGGCCGTAAATGCATAGTAGAATCTTTATGGGTAGAAATCCAAAGTGTATTGGGGAAGAGTATAACAATAGGAGTATACTACCAGTCACTTGGCCAAAATAAGATGGATAATGAAATTCTAAGAGAAATGAGGGAAGTTAACCAGTTTGGCAGTTCAGTAATAATGGGAGATTTCAATAACACCAATATTGACTGGGTATATATAACATCAGGACATGCTAGAGATAGAGAGCTCCTGGATGGCATAAAAGACTGCTTCATGGAATAATTGATTCAGGAACCGATTAGAGAAGGAGCTATTTTAGATCTAAATCTTAGTGGAATGAAAGATTTGGTGAGAGGGGTAACCATGGTGGGGCCACTTGGCAATAATGATCATAAAGTGATCAAATTTGAATTAATGACTGCAGGGGGGGGGGGGACAATAAGAAAATCTACAGCTCTAGCAGTAAATTTTCAAAAGGGAAACTTTGATAAAATGAGGAAAATAGGAAATAACTGAAAGTTATAACTACAAAGGTTAAATGGATGTTGTTTAAAAGTACCAACGTAAAACACTGATAAAACAGGCTAAGGGAGAATTTGCAAAGAATTTGTCCGTAGAGGCAAAAACTCTAAAACTTTAAAAAATATATCCAAAGCAAGAATCCTATGAGAGAGTCAATTGAACCATTAGATGATTGAGGGGTTAAAGGAGTACTTAGGGAAGATAAGGCCATCACTGAAAGACTAAATGAATTCTTTACTTCACTGTTTACTAATGGGGATGTTGGGGAGATACCCATTCCAGAGACAGTTTTCTGGGGTGATTATTTGGATGAACTGAACCAAATCAGGGTCGCACTGGAAGATGTAGTAAGCCAGGTAAAAAACTGAAGAGTAGCAAATCATCTAGACCAGATGGTATACACCCCAGGATTCTGAAAGAACTAAAAAATGAAATGTCAGATCTATTACTGGTAATTTGTAACATATCATTAAAATCATCCATTGTACCTGAGGACTGGAGGGTGCCCAATGTAACCCAAATATTTAAAAAGGGCTCCAAGGGTGACCTGAGAAACTGTTGACCTGTGAGCCTGACTTCAGTCCTGGGAAAAATCATTGAATATGGGGGTCATTTATCAAAATGCGCTAAGGCATTTTCGCATGCGTTAAGGGCTTATTGCATGTGAAAAGCCCCGTTAACGCATGCGATAGGCCCTTACCGCATGCGAAAACATCTTTAACGCATGCAATAGCACCATATCGTATGGTGCGAGGCAAATTCGAAAAACAGGAGGAGTTAGGGGCGGGAGTAGGCTGGGTTTGCCTGTTTGCGAAGTGCTATCACACAGACTTAACGCCAAATTTAACTACACCTTTTTCAGTAGCGTTAAGCCTGTGCGATAGCTTGCGTTACAGGGCGGAAAGGTTTAATCTCATTTCGCTATGTCTCCTGACAGGCCTGTTTTCGTAGATTTGAAGCTCCCGGAGCACCATCTGGAGAGAGAGAGAGAATGAGAGAACATTGTCCAAATCTCATCTTTGGGTGCGTTTCCTCACTCCAAAGGCCATCAAATCCTCACAAGAGACCACCGTTCTGTTCATATGTTTCACGTTCAATGTCAAAGTGGCCCCTAACCCCCTACACTAATACCTAAACCTCATCTCGAGTTACTAGGTGGGCCTACCATAGGGATACAAATACCTATCTAGGGAAAAGACATGGCTAGTCTCTCTCAGCTCTTCGCATCTAGTCCCTACCCCCTTCCCTTTACACCCAGTGCTCCTCCTCAGAATACTGCATTGTAACTTGTAAGATTGTAAATGGTTACTAGTGTTATTATAAGTACATTTCCAGTGATGTTAATGTAGTCACATAATAATGTTTTTCTCCATCTCTTTTCATAATATTGTTCCTATTTTTCTCTCTTTTTCTCTACTTTCCCTCTGCTTTCTCCCCTTGCTCCTCCTTCCCCCCCCCCGTTTTTTTTTGTTTTTTTTTTTACAATTGAATGTTTTTATTCTTTGTATTTTCCATTCCTTATAGTTAGTTGTAAACCGGCGTGATGTTTCCTGCGAACGCCGGTATATAAAAGTTTATAAATAAATAAATAAATTGTGATAAACTGTATATTAGCATAAAACACGCCCCTTTTGCTATCGCATATGATACCTATCGCATTTTGATAAATCCAGGCCTATAAGACCACATTAAAACATCATGAAAAGTCATAAAAACAACAAAATAAAACAGAAAAAGAACATAAGATCAAATTAAACTTCATAGACTTATTTAAAGAGGTAGGTCTTTAGGGCTTTTTTGGAAAACTTGAGTTCCTTCAAGTTTCTGATTTGTTTTGCGAGTGAATTCCAGAGGGTTGGGCCTGCTGTTGAGAGAGTGTGTTCCCTGGTTTCGTCTAAATGGGCTGTCTTTGGAGAAGGGACGTCCAAAAGATTTTGGTTGATTGAACATAGTGCTCTAACAGGAGTATGTATTTTCATTATGGCGTTGATCCATGGAGAGTGTAAGTTATTAATGAGAGCATGCACAATGGTGGCTAATTTGTATTGTATGTGAAAAGATATTGGTAGCCGGTGGAGTAATTGTAATACAGGAATGATATATTCATGAACTAGTGTATTGGTTAATAAACGAGCAACAGAATTTTGAATAATCTGGAGCAGATGTATAGAATAAGTCAGAATACCTGCGAGTAAGGAGTTACAGTAATCAATCCCTGAAAAGAGAAGTGCTTGTAAGACAGTTCAGAAATCTTTAATGTCAAAGAACAGTTTAAGGTGTCGTAGCAGTCTTATAGGATCATTCATCAAAATGCGTTCTAGCGTTAACGCACGCGATAACGAGTTAACACCATAACGCATGTGTTATGAACAATAACGCACGACACAAATGCAAATGTTTTGGAGGGGCAGGATCAGGGAGGAGTTTGGGTGGGATTTAGTTTCCTGGCGTTAGGCTGTGCGATATGCCCAAAATGGCCATAATGAAATTCGCAATACATTTTTTAAATTCCTTTTTGGCCAGTTCTGGCCTTGGGAGGAAAGGCAGAGAGAGAGAGAAGACTCAATGTGTGCACCTAATTGTATCTGTATAGGAGGGCCATCTAATAGCTTGAGGTGAGGTACTGCTGGTGGTTTAGGGTTTAGGGGACAGTTTTGCATGTAAAATTATAAGCGCTCTCTCTCTCTCTCTTTCTCTGTCTCTCAAGATGTGAAAAATAGGGTGCTAACGCATTGATAACTCATTTTGATAAATCTAGGGGTTAGTTTGTAATGTGAGGTTTGTATTAATGATTTGAGATGAATATTCATGTATAGTGATGAGTCAATTATGACACAAAGATTCCGAACTGAAGCAGTAAGTAAAATATGCTGGTTTTTGAAACAAATCTCCTTTGGAATACTGGAAGGTGTAAATCTTGAAGGGCACATTGTTTCAGTTTTGTTAATATTTAGTGCTAATTTGCTTTGGTTTAACTAGTTTTGAGTGACAGAAAGACAATGTATCAAAAACTGTTCGGACTGTACCGAAGTTGTTTTGATTGGAAAGAAAAATTGGATGTCATGAGCGTAAATTTTATAGTGTATCCCAAGGCCAGTCAATATTCGGCAAAGTGGGGTCATATAGATGTTAAATAACATGGCTGTTAAGGCAGAACCTTGAGGTACATCAGTGTCTACAGAATACCATGATGAAATGTGAGAATCAACTTTAACCTGTACAGATCTGCCATACTGGATCAGACCAAAGGTGCTTTAAGCCCATTGTCCTGTTTCCAGGGGTAAATGGATTCCAAACTGCTTATCCATAGAATATACAGTGGATTTGTGCAACTGTACATTAATAATAATGGCTATTGGACTTTTCCTCCAGGAAATTGTCCAAACCTTTTGTAAAACACAGCAAACTAATAGCTTTTGCCAGATCCTCTCACAATGAATCCCAGAGCTTAATTATGCATTGAGTAAAAAAAATATTTTCTCTTATTAGCTTTAAATGTATTACTTAGTAACTTCATCATGTGTCCCCTGGTCGGTGTACTTTTTGAAAGTGTAAACAACAGATTAACATTTACTCATTCCATTCCACTCATTATTTTATAGATCTCTATCATACCTTCCCTCATCCGTCTCTTCTCCAAGATGAAGAGTCCTAACCTCTTTAACATTTCCTCATAGGGAAATTGTTCTATCCCCTTTATCATTTTGGTCGTCCTTCTCTGTATCTTTTCTAATTCTTCTGTATGTCTTTTGAGATGTGATTATCAGAACTGAATACGATACTCAAGATGAGATAGCACCCTGGATCAATAGAGCCCTTTCTTAATAATCCCTAGCATTCCATTTGCTTTCTTGGTGGCTGCTGCTGCTGCAGTATTTTCAACAATGGAGAGGTACCTTATGAAGAGGCAGAGTGCCATGCGAGGCATCAACATAAGCTCCCTCTCCAATGATTTTGGGGCGGATTTTAAAAGGCGCGCAAATAGCCTACTTTTGTTTGCGCTCCAGGCGCAAACAAAAGTACGCTGGATTTTAGTAGATACGCGCGGAGCCGCGCGTATCTGCTAAAATCCTGGATCGGCGCGCGCAAGGCTATGGATTTTGTATAGCTGGCGCGCGCCGAGCCGCGCAGCCTACCCCCGTTCCCTCCAAGGCCGCTCCGAAATCGGAGCGGCCTTGGAGGGAACTTTCCTTTGCCCTCCCCTCATCTTCCCCTCCCTTCCCCTACCTAACCCACCCGCCCGGCCCTGTCTAAACCCCCCCCCTTACCTTTGTCGGGGGATTTACGCCTCCCGGAGGGAGGCGTAAATCCCCGCGCGCCAGCGGGCCTCCTGCGCGCCGGGCCGCGACCTGGGGGCGGGTACCGAGGGCGCGGCCACGCCCCGGACCGCCCCGGGCCGTAGCCACGCCCCCGTACCCGCCCCCAAAACGCCGCCGACACGCCCCCGAAACGCCGCGACGACCGGGCCCGCCCCCCGACACACCCCCGACACGCCCCCCTCGGAGAACCCCGGGACTTACGCGAGTCCCGGGGCTCTGCGCGCGCCGGGAGGCCTATGTAAAATAGGCTTCCCGGCGCGCAGGGCCCTGCTCGCGTAAATCCGCCCGGTTTTGGGCGGATTTACGCGAGCAGGGCTCTGAAAATCCGCCCCTTTATGGATAACAAAGAATTATTTAGAATTTACAGTTCTATATTTCCAACCTCTAAAATAAGTTACATAATTGTCAAACTTTCTATGATCGGCTTTTCATTATAAACAAATAATCTGAATGACCATATAATAATTTAATTCTCATTGAATATGTAAATGTTTTCTTGGAATTTTGTGTTTTTTCTAAGAATGTTTTTATAATTTTAGATGGAATGTGAACTGGCTTTGTCCTTGTTCTAGATCTGTTTTTATGACCCTGTGGTCAGTTCTTTCTGCATTTTTATCTAGCTTATAGTGTCCGACTATCTAGGAAAACAAGTTAAAGGTTGCAGTACAACTTTCATTTACAATGTTATACTTGTTAAAGGCTGCCTATGATCAGAAATCAGAAACTTAGGAGAAGAGGAATAATAGCTACTTGTGTGACATGTCAAAACGTGTTTCACTGTGACTAAGGGCCAATGAACACCCACAACAGGCTTTAAAAAATCATGTGAATAGAAACTGGTTAAAAGACAGGAAATATTAAAAAAAAAAAAAATAGAGAGTAGGATTAAATGGTTAGTTTTCTCAGTGGAAAAAGGTAAACAGTGGAGTGCCTCAGGGATCTGTACTTTTACCAGTCCTTTTTAATATATTTATAAATGATCTAGAAAGGGGTACGAAGAATGAGGTGATCAGATTTGCAGATAACACAAAATTCTTCAGAGTAGTTAAATCTCAAGGAGATTGTGATAAATTGCAGGAGGACCTTGCAAGACTGGAAAATTGGACGTCCAAATGGCAGATGCACTTGTCCACATTAAATTTCAAGGTGATGCATATAGAGCTGGCACTGTGCAACCAACGATAGTCAAAGGCATTCCTTCCTGAACAATTGTAATACTGCCAAATTCCACCTTCTTGGGGAGTATGCATTTCAGACCTTATTTTGGTGTATATAAAAGGTAAACCTGTTTATGCCTAACTGCCAGAAACTGCATATCACAGCAGGAGTTAGGCTGCCATCGGACTGTCAGTTCAAGATTGTAAGAGAAAGGAGAAAAAAATGACAATTTATTGAAGCATGAACTTTCAAGGACAGTGTCCTTTTCATCAGATTCATGAAGAGATGTACAGGAGATGGGTAAAATATATACAGTAAAAGAGAAAACATTGGATTAGGCAGGACATGGTATGGAGAGAGAGTTAATAGCATTATAGTATAGCCAGTGGACAACTGAGGTAAGTTTGAAAAGACAGAATGATTTGATACAGTTAAGTTCATAGATAGTTGTAGTGAGTCATGAAGCTATTTTCGCTGTTCAGACCTAGGGTGATAGTGTTAATTTTTTTGATGAGTACCAATTCAGCAGTTTTTTTGTGTTTTGTTTTTATTTATTTATGAATCTTTACAATAATTAAACAAAGAATACGCTTTGTATTAAACATGGTTATAGTAGTAACAAGAATTATATTTTAAAGTAACATATTCAGTATCAAGAAAAAAGAAAGGGGATAGATTTCAATCATGTCCCCTTAATGTTACTCTTTAACCTCAAAAGGAAAAAATTGGAGAGTATTTTCTATCATTAGAGAAGTTTACCAATATATGTATTACAAAAAAAAACCAAAGATAGGCGGACTGACACATTTTCCTTTCCCCCCCCAAATATTAACCTATGGCATTATGCTGCCTTCTTCTAACTAGGAACTACTTCAGGTGTTCCGGAACATAGAAAACAAATGTATTATTTGACATCTTTAGAATGCAATGACATGGATAGCGAAATTGAAATTTCGCCCAAATTGCAATTACTTTGGGTTTTAATAATAAAAACTCTTTTCGTCTTAACTGTGTGGGTCTTGCAAGATCCGGATACAGTCGAATAGTTTGACCATGAAACAGAGCATTCAGATTTTTAAAATATGCCTTCATAATGAAGGCAAAGTACTTTTCCGAATAACATGATACAAACAATACAGCTCTATCTACTACTTCCAAATCTGAATTTTCAAGATACTGGGTCAAGTTAAGGAAATCTGGTTTTATATCTCCCATCTTTTGCACATTTACTGCTCTCTGAAGCTTAACTTCGTAAATGGAGGTATTTTATCTTCTGGGAGTTTTAAAACCTCTTTAAAATATATTTTTAACGTAATCAATGGTACTTCACCCAAAATCTTGGGAAAATTCCGAATTCTTATATTCAAGTGTCTCAAGTAATTTTAAACTGCTTCCAATCTTCACGATATGGTGGAATTTTCACGAGCAAGCCCTCCAGTGGACTCCTGTAAATTTTTTACATCCAATTTAATTGCTTCTGTGACTTGTGCCTGCTGTTGCAGAACTAAACAGTTCTTTTTTATTACTGAGCCCATTTTCTTTTCTAAACTGCCCACCCAGAGCATTTGGTCCCGTAGCAGTTTCGACATACTGCCATAATCTCCCATAGGGAGTCCATTGTAACCACCTCCGGTTTAGATAAATCTTCAAACTGCAGATTTAATATTCCAGGGTCTCCTCTTTCTGCTCTTTCCTCCTCTACGAGTGATCCAGCACCACCAAATGCTCCTTCACTCCTGGGGACCAAGAGCACCGAGGCTCCCGAGGTAGTGAACACTTCCGGGTTAACTCCGAGGATCCCAGCCGACCCAAGGCATCCGGCGACGGCGATACCATCTCCCGCCTCTACATCCATGGAAGTTCCCGGTGAAGAAGCTGATGGAGGTGGTCTGGGGTCCGGCGGGGACAGTGTAACATCCCCCGACAACAGTAAGTCTCCTCTACTCAGTCCGTCAATGGGGCTTAACCCCGACGTTGTCTGTATCGGCACGGTGTACTGGGAGATCAATCTCTGCTCAGGGATATTAGGCTCTTCTGGGTAAACCCGTACCTTCCCTCTACGTTTGTGTGGCATATTTTGCAGAAAAAACAGCCAGGTCTTTCGAAAAAAACAAACCAGGTATTATAGGAATTCTCTTCTAGAGCAATGCCAGCACAACTGTTCAAGCCGCCATCTTGAACGCTCTTCATGCAGTTTCATGCTATAGTGTTTCTTTGAAGTTCTTATGTAGGAGTAAGGCAAACTTAAGATCAGGTAGAGAATGACCTGGAAGACATTCCTCAGTCTCTCATACATTACTTTATCAAATGCTTTTTGAAAGTCCAGATATACTATATCGACTGGCTCATTTTTATCCACATGTTTATTCATGCCTTCAAAAATTGCAGCATATTAGTGAGGCAAGACTTCCCTTGGCTAAACCCATTTTGTGCTTGTCCCATTAAACTATGACTATATGTTCAGTAATTTTGTTCATTATAATACTTGGCCTTTTTAATAGTTTTGATCACTTTTCCCAGCATTGATGTCAGGCTCACTGGTCTGTAGTTTCCTGGATCATCTCTAGAACCCATTTTTTAAAACTGGCATTACATTAGGTACCCTCTGGCCACAGCCGTAGCCAGGCCCCAGGAAAGGAAAATGTTTTCCCCTTTTTCTTTTTTTTTTGGCATTATCTGCTGTTTGTGCAAGGCTTAGTGCATCAATTCCTGAACTGCCACCACATGTGACACTGTGAGCGATTAGTGGCTGGCCAGAGAATAGATTCGGGCTAGACTCTGACTCTTTGCTCATAAACTTTTTATTATTTGCAGAAAAACAAACAGAAACAGCTGCTTATCTTAGCAGTTTTCAAAAAGCAAAAGCACAGCAATGTAATTCACAGCTAGTCAGTATTGGCCTTTCCTCAGCTTCTGCCTCTGCCCTGGGGCCTCTTGTTCCTCTGGGCCTAGCGTATTATCCCCTTCTAAGAAAAACATGCTCAGAACAGAACTGCCTTCCTGTCTGTGGCTTAAGGTGGATCAGGCTAAATGCCTGGTCCTGATCTTTTAAGGAGGGTCTATCATATTGTTGCGTTCATGCCTGTTCTTGCCCTCGCTCCACCCTCTCTGTCTTTGTGGCGACTCCCTTTGGGTCTGACGAACAGATGCTGCCGTGGCTTCTCCTCGCCGCTTCTTCCCAGAATCCCCGGGCTGGCCTGATGCTGCGGATCCGCCATGTTCCTAATGACGTAAGGGCGCGCGCTCCAGAGTTTGTACCGGCAAGGGCGCGAACCTCCCGTAGTGACGTCATCCGCTTCCAATTTAAAAGGTCTTTTCTTGCAACTATGAATCGAGTTAGCATGGGGGGATAACTCTCTCTGCTGCTTCCTCAAACTTACCTAGGGGTACCCGCTCCTCGGGGGCTCCCGCTTTCTTTTCTTGATTTCAGATTGCTAAGATGGGATCTGGTACTCGCTCCTCTCGGGCCTACGTTCCTGAATGCTCAGAAGACTCCTTACTGCCTGGAAGCGATCACAGACGTGAACACTGTGAGTTCTATTACAGATAGAAACCGGTACTCGCTCCACGAGGGCCTATGTTCCTAATCTCTGAAGACTCTCTTCTGTCTAAGACGTTATCGCAGGTACGGAGATCGTGAGTAGTTATTGCAGATAGGAACCGGTACTCGCTCCACGAGGGCCTATGTTCCTAATACCCTCCAAAGACTCTCTTCTATTCCAGAAGCCATCTCATACACAGATATTGTGAGTTCTTATTCCAGACTGCATATAGGAACCAGTACTCGCCTACGGCTTCTGTTCCTGAATATACTGAAGACTCTCTGTTGCATAGAAGCCATTACAGGTATCTACAATTGTGAGTGTATCATCTACTACTGGTTATGTATCCAGCATACCCTGTCTACTCACTACCTATAGTCTCTCTCTACAGCTCAGCAACCCAGAGATCGCAATTCCAGTATCTGAGGGACTTCAGCCCTGCCAGGCACATCAGCTCACTATTGCCGCCACTGGTGGCTTGGCTCTACTTCCTGTCTAATAAAGAACTATCTGTATTCGTCTCCATACTCCAGCCTAGCCGGTGGTCCCTCTCAGGATATCCTCCTGGGGGTGCTGCCATCGGCCCAAGGATTCACCAATTTACATTAAAGTGTTCATTCCTTACACTACTAGAGCGGTATCATAACAGACTGCCACTCTGTGGGGAGCCAACCCACAACAGATCACTAACTCCGTCTGCGGAATACAACGGACTGCTGGCTACTCTCCTCGGGGGAGCAGATTCCATAACAGATTGCAATTCCTCCTCTTTGAAGGAACAGATCTACATCAGGTTGCTAACTCCTCTCCACTGGAGAAGCTGATTACTAACACTCTGCTAACTCCTCCCCTCTGGGGACGCAGATCCATAACAGATTGCTACTTCTCCCTTCGGGAGGAGCTGATCAATAATAGATTGCTAGCTCCTCTGGGGGAGCAGATCAATAAAACATATGCTCCTTTACAATGCACTTCTCTGAAGCTCTACACAGGCAAAACTACTTCATTCTTTATGGATTTACCTATTAAAATATAATTGTTATCTTAAACATCAGCATGAAGCAATCCTTCTGGTATTGCACTACATTACATATTATACATTAAATTTGAAGATCTTGAGTTCTGTGTGCTGGATCAAGTCTTACCTTAGTGGTTGGGTGGCAACACAGCACAGTTGTTCCTTTGGGTTGAACAAAGTACAGTCTCTCTGAATTGAACACATTTGCTGCAAATCTGTTTATTTAACAGCATTAATGAATCACTTTCCAAATCAACTAGGATTTGCCCAAAGTAATGTATACAATTTCACATAAAATTACAAAATATAAAATTCATTCACAATACAGTTAAAACAAAACCGTAAAAAAACAATTTCAACAGTTGCTATCAATGATTGTGTATCCTCCTTCCTCACCTATCATTCACCTGGGACACCATGTTTTCAGGCCTTGTCGGAATTTGAGCAGATCACCTTCCTTCATAATGCGAGAGGAAGCTCATTCCAGCATTTTGGTACTACTGCCGAAAAAGCCTGATTCTGTAAACGCACATGCTTAAAATCCTTTGCCACTGGGAGTGGAAGTTGGTATCTATTGTTTACTCACAAGTTACGACAGCTAGACGCCTACCTCAAAACTTTTTTTCAGATACGAGGGGGCCTAGCCCCTTCACTACCCTGAAGGCCAAAATCAGACATTTAAATCTACAACACTGAGTTGTAGGTAGCCAGTGTAGCTGTCTAAGAAATGATCCAGTTGAAACATGTTATAAACTGCCTGTAATAAGATGGGCAGCCATATTCTGCAGATGCTGACTTTAACTTGTCAGGATTTTTGTAAATATACCCAGTTTTGGGACATCACATATGAATTCACTGCAATAATTTGAATATTCTCAATCAAAGCCAATGAAGACAGTCTTATCTAAATGTCTTTTCCACTTATTCGGTGATAAGCCCCTATCCTGTGATCTGAGAGCTCACATAGTCATATGCTTCTTCATGATATTGATCTTTCTGATGTAAAGCATTTAAAGACCAGCGTTTTCTGCCAGTGTTTATTCTATCTTGTTTAGTAGTCAATATAACTGAAGTGACTGGAAGGCTGTAATATTTGTTTTAATTGGGAGAGCTAGCTTTCACTTAAGCTTCCCCTGATGCAGGCATGGCTGAAACATTAGCTGATGTTAGGATCCTAGGATATTAGAGAATGCACACAACCCTGGTTTTATAATTGGCACAACACATGTTTAGCCTTGGAGACTGGCAGAGACCACATCTACAAAAAATTCTTAATGGTCCATCATAGCAGAGAAGATGTGTGTTCTCAATGATATATTACGTGTTTTTTAAGAGAAACCTTTTGCAAGTTTAAGAACAAAAAAAAAAAAAGAGAGAGATTCACTTAGCACATAGTGGGTAAATGATGGGAATAGAAGCTAGACATTATTGGATGAAAAATGATTTTAGTTTCTGATATCCTATCTTGTATTCATAGCATTAATAGCATCCAGTCTAGCCTGTGCTCTTGTTATTGATGATGAAATTGTGTTTCCTTACATTCCTTTCATTTCAGAGGTATATGCAGCATTCTGTCTCGGCTGTATTCTTTTTAGTAGTTGGTTTCTGAGAACAGAATACAGAAAAATATGGGTATATTCTTTGACTTTCTTGGCCTAGGCATCTGAATCACTTTCTTGACCCAGACTTGCACATATAGGAGATCATTTTCAGACTGTCTGCTTTGGGACAAAGTCTGTGGGTATTTTTCACCCTTTGAATGCACATGTACTTCCACTTTGAAACCTGCCATGGGTACAAAGTAACCACAATACAGAGAAACACCTCTCCAGAATTACCAAAACCAAAAATGAGAGGGGGAAAAATGATTTTAATACTTAATACATTTCTATTAACTTCTAAAGAGATTGACGGTATCAGAAATAGTAGTGCAACCAGTATAATCCACTGACTCTCGCCCAGAATGGGCCTCAGGCAGTATCAGCGTTTCTTGCAATCTGAATTTTAATAATTTACCGTCAACCTCCCACCAGTTTGAATATTCCAGCATACTAAATTTTATTTACTTCCAGAATCTACCCAAGTGGTATCATAAAATCAATGCACAAAATACTTAGCTGTACAGGCATTTGTAGTCACCCACAAAATCCACACGACATGGACCATGTATTGGCAAATCTTCCTTCCTTAAGCGTATATATCCAAACTCATTATTCACAACGTTGCCCATTGCGGGCGAGAGACAGTGGATTATACTGGTTGCACTACTATTTCTGATACCGTCAGTCTCTTTAGAAGTTAATAGAAATTTATTAAGTAAAATTTTTTTGTATTAAAATCTTTTTATTTTTTGTTTTTTCCTCTCATGGGTACACATGGACATTTGCACCTGCTTTTTGTGCGAGTAAATTTTCTATGGAAAATAACACGCATAGACTTAAAAATACAATCTATATGCATCTTTTTCTAATCCCACCCTCAGGAATGCCTCCCCTAAATGTGACTAGAAGTATGCACATTTTTAGCCGTATTGAGGGAGGATAATTTTTCAGACAGGCAGTTTGTGCTTGTAAATTACTATTTACCTGTGTAAATGGTTTTGAAATTGTCATCATAATTTGTGCCCCAAAGTAGAGAATAAGACATACTATCCTTGTTGCAGTTGGTGTGGAGGAGAGAACCTATTCAAAGGAATGGGTTTGTCTTTACTGGGCGTGAGTATAGAAGTGATGCTGAATCACTACATTATAACTTGGTAGGCTGCCTGTTAACAGGCTTCATTAAAAATAAATGCTTGTTTTTGCAGCATTGCTAATGGAATATACTATTACACGTGAATGGTTTCCTGCATTAGTATAAATGCTGATGCTTTTAAGGAAAATAAATGTCAAGCTGAAGCTTTTTCATTTTTAGAGCAGGAAACATTATCTTGTCATAACTTTTCAAAATGCTGAAGATCTTTTCTTTTATACAAAAAATTATGGAAAAATGAATAAAACTGTCCGAACAGCTATTTTGAATGTAATGTTACTAGAAATTGCTCTCATGGAATAACAGGTGCTCTTTTATATCACAATGTATGACATTTACATTCTGTATTAACTTGCCCTGTACCTTTCATAAGTATTTTTTCTGATTGTTTTACGTCCTTTTTTAATGTTTTAGTACGTAAACTCTGATCATGAGATTTGTGCATGGCTAACTTTCAAGGAAAGCATGTTTATTTCAAAGCATTACATTACATATATTTTAATATTCTTCAGTAAATTGTTTCCAGTAATTCATAGAGGCGATTAATACATGTAATTAAATACTTGGGTTTGAATACTATAAAGTAAGTTTTGAACTAATCTATTTTTGATGAATTAAAACCTTGTTAATGAATCACTCTCAAATTTAAGGTCCATTCAGGTTAAAAAGTTGGCATAATTGTTGGAAAATGGGACATATTATTTGTATCAAGCTGTTGGCTACACAAAAAGGACAATAAATTAAAAAAAAAAAAAGTAAAATGTCAAGAGTTGAAAAAGTTAGATCTTTTTTCAGATTGCTGGGAATTCTTTTCCTTCCCAATATGTTTGTTGAATTAGTACTGTTTCATATTGCTGATGTAGCTTTAGAAAAGCTTCAGCCAGGCAGACATAGTTCACTCAACATGAAGGGTGCTGCATAGGAGCTTTATAGGAGAAAACGGCTTTTAAATTAAGATTTAGTGAATTTGGGCATTGCTTCTTGCTGCTGTGCATTAAGGTTCCCTTTTAGATTTCTGCTGGATCTATCAAAAATCCATTGTTGGAACGTTTGTCCATGACAGGCTCCTCAGGCATTTGAAGCTTCACCGGGGAGGGGTTCTCTTTCGATATACCATATACAGAGAATGAATACTTTTTAAAGTTATTTCACTGTTGTGATGCTTTATTTAAACACATCAGCTACCTCTTTATAGATTTGGATCAGTAAATGTATCACAAGTTTTGTTGTATTTCTGCACATTATTCATGTGCTTTCTTTTTATATATACAGGGAAAGAATGGGATCAGATCTTATGATTGAAACTGCAAGAAATCCTGATTGTCCCAAGGTAACTATGAGCTTTGATTACTCTCTCTGCTAACCTCAGGATTCTTTCTAGAAAATCACACTTAAAGCTTATTGTTCTTCACTAGTGACAAAAAGCGGATATCAGTTTATCTGAATTATATATTATTTCTAATGAATTTTGGTCCAAATATATAGGTTGAAACAAGTGTATGGGCTAAGATCTCTGCATAATTTTTTCTATTCTCTTTTATTTTGTATTTGTATACAAATTTCCTCAAAAATGACCCAAATTTGTCTACAAAATTATAAGCATACAATACAACAAAAGTACCATAAACATATAAATCCCTCAAGTGGCACCCAATTTCCACTCCCACTTTCAATGGGGGAAAAAGCAGCTACCTCCCTTACAATCTAAATACTACATATCAAAGTTTCCACCCCAAATTGACAAATATAAAATTCTCTTCCAATTAAAAATCATCATAAAATTTAAATCAACCCAACAAATAAAAGCAATAAATACACTCCCACAACATAAAAATAAATAACAATAAACCAATCAGATGCTTGATAGTAAAATTTCCAGGGCTCCTGATCATTCCCAGCAATTCCCTGAGGATCAATCCAGGTCAACTATGGTAGGGTCCCAATTTGATTTGGAAAGGAAGTATATTAACCTGATAAAAATGCATATTGTTAAATGAGAATAGACACAGTCACTGGGTGGATGTATGCATGAATGTATACATGAATGATGTATGAATGTATACATGAATGATTTAAGATATAGATTTGTGGGACTACTAAGAAATGGACTTTAAACATGCAGTCTTTCAAGATCACTAAAGTAGGTTTTCTTAATGAAGTTATCACTTCTATCCTACTATTTTCATGACTTGAAATATTGTGAGTATGAAACAAGATCCATTGAAATTCAGTTGGGCTAATTCACCAGATCTATGTTAAATATTTTTATTGGTTAGGTTGGTGATTCTCAACTCAATCCTCTAATACCTCCCAGCCAGTCAGATTTTCAGGATATCTACAATGATTATGCTTGTAATATAACTGCATGCTCTGCCATTTTTGTATGCAAATATATACCATGGTTATTGGTTATGAATATCCTGAAATCCAGACTGGCTAAGGGGTACTAGAGAGCTGGGTTGAGAACCAGTGAGCTTGATAAAAGAAGAAGGTGGGATGGACTGGTTGATGTGGAAAGCAGTCACCACCTTAAGTAGAAATTTGGGATGTGTACGCAGCACCACGAGATCATGGAAGAACTTCATGTGGGGAACATAAGTAACTAGGGCCTGGATCTCACTGACCCTACGAGCAGAAGTGATCGCCACCAGGAACATGACTTTTCAGGTGAGGAGCTTCAGGTCACAGGACTTAAGAGGCTTGAATGGATGCTGCATTAGCCTCGCCAGAGGTCGAAGCGGGGGCTTCAGTTGAACAAGGCCCCACATGAAGCATTCGACAAGAGGCTGGACCGAAACTGGTGCACCAGAGACACCCCAGTGGTAGGCACTGAGGTGCACTTAGATTGAGCTTGTTTGTAGGCCAGACTTGGACAGGTGCCAGAGGTAATCCAGCAGGTGGGGTAGCGTACAGGAGAAAGGGTCCAGTCCATGACCACTGCTCCAAATGGAGAAACGCTTCCACTTCGAGCTATAAGATTTCCGGGACTCAATCAAGACCTTGGACACACCATCCAAGAGCTGCAAAAGCTGAAGGATCATGCGCTCCAAAATCCACGCCGTGAGGGCCAGGACCCGGAAGTTTGGGTGGCGCAGGGTGCCTGGTTCTGCGATATGAGGTCGGAAGCTGTCCCCAGCGGGACAGGTGCACTCTCAGATAGTCCAGGAGAAGAAGGAACCACACCTGCCTTGGCCAGGAGGGCGCCACTAGGATCATGGTCCCCCTGTCCTCTTGCAGTTTCATCAGGGTTCTTGAGCAGAATAGGGGTGTACGTGTACAGGAGACCCTGCCCCCCATGAAGGGAGAAAGCATCGCAGGCCGGATGGCCCTTCCCCGGAATCAGGCAGCAGAATCTGCTCACCTTGTGATTGCAGGGGGAAGCAAACAATTCCTTGTCCGGCGTACCCCAGCGGTGGAACAAGTCGGCCGCCACTGCAGGGTTCAGGGACCACTCGTGTGGTTGGAAGGACTGACTGAGGCGGTCTGCCAGTGTATTTAGGGGACCCGGCAGGTAGGTGGCCCATAGATACATCCCCCTGGAACGGGCCTAATCCCAGATCTGCATTGCATCCTGGCAGAGGAGGATCAAGCCAGTGCCATCCTGATGATGATGTACCTCATCACCACCCGGTTGTCCATTGTATGAGGATGACCTTGGAGGACAGCCTGTCCTGGAAGGCCCATAAGGTGTACCAGATTGCCTGAAGCTCCAAAAAGTTCATCTGGCAGCAAGCTTTGGCCACAGTCCAGAGGCCCTGACTCTGCAGACCATCCCTGTGGGCTCCCCACCCCTGAGGTGAGGCATTGGTGGTGAAGGTCATCTGGTCCAACACGGGCTGAAAAGGGAGCCCAGTCTCCAAATTGGGAAGGGCTTCTTACCAGGTCAGGGAGAGACGGAGGGGGTCCATGAGCAGAACCGGAGCCTTCAGATCCTGGGATGCCTGCTGCCACTGGGACTGCAAGGCCCACTGAGGGTTTCTCATGTGGAGGTGGACAAAGGGGGTCACATGGATGGAGGCCGCAATGTGGCCCAGAAGGCGGAGCAGTAGGCGGGCCGGCACCCTCTTGCTGTTGCGAACGAGGGTAGCCAGAGAGGAGAGGGCGACCACCCGGTCCTTGGGCAGGAAAGCCTTTGCTTGTGCCGTGTCCAACCTGGTGCCTCTGAAGTCTAGCTGTGGAGACTGACAGAGATGCGACTTGGGGAAGTTGACGAATCCCAACGTTTGCAGGGTCTGAACCATTATAGCTAGCACTTGCAAAGCCCCGGAGCGGGTGTCACTCCGGATTAGCCAGTCGTCCTGGCATGGAAAGACATGGACCAAGCAACACCTGAGGTAGGCAGCCACCACCGCCAAGCATTTGGTGAAGGTGCGTGGGGCTGATGCCAACCCATAGGGCAGCACTTTGTACTGAAAATGTGCCATCCCCACCAGGAAGTGGAGGTACTTCCTGTGGTTGGGGACAATTGCAATATGGGCGTAAGCCTCCTTTAAGTCGAGGGAGAAACGTCAGTCTCCTCTTCGGAGGACTATCATCCTGCTTGTCCTAGGAAAAAGCGCAGTTGCTTACCTGTAACAAGTGTTCTCCTAGGACAGCAGGATGTTAGTCCTCAGGATTCCTGCCTGCCACCCCACAATGTTGGGTTCACCTTCGATTTGTTGTGTTGTTTTTTTTTCTCTCGTATTTTTTGCTATATTACGAGACTGAAGGGGGATCTCGCATGGACATGTGGATAGCAGCAGGCTGGGCATGCTCAGTCTGCCAGTCAGTTTCCCATGCCGGGCTCCATCAGATGATGTCACCTACATGTGAGGACTAACATCTTGCTGTCCTACACCTGTTACAGGTAAGCAACTTTGCTTTTCTGGTAACTGCAGTATTCTAAAATAAAAATTGTTTTGTTTAGTGTGACTTCAGTAGTCTGGTAGTTCTATGGAGCATTGCCAAGCAGGAAACCTTTTTTTTTTTTTTTTTTATTTACTGTTTTGAACTTGTGCTTCTTAGGCTTGCTAGAGCTAGTTGTACAGTGAATGTCCTTAGGGGCAGCTCTTAGCTCAGTTTTCTATTATCACAAAATCTGTGACTGATCTAAGAGAACCACTGATAGTAGTTGTTAAGAGCTGCATCCTACCATCTGGACTATAGAAAATGCTGTTCTGTATTCAGCTTAAATGTAAAAGAAGATGCAAAATTAAAAATTGAAAAATATTGTCAGCTGTGTGAGATAAAAGTTTGAGGAGAGCTCGATAGAAACAGACCTTACTTGAAAGAATGAACAGTAGAGCCTGGTGCAATAATGAAATATGGAGCCCTTCTCCACAATCTGCCCCACCTGACTGATTAAAACAACTAAAGAAACTATTGTGCCATTTCTACAAACTTATCTCCACTTCTCTTCAAGAAAATATGGGGCTGTGGTGTATCCCAAACTGAAAAAAAAGAGATATCTTTAGAGCCAAAATTAGCTTTAAGTTATCAACCGATTTCTAATTTCTTCCTTTTTTGGCTGGACTACTTGAAAAAGTTGCACTGGCTCAACTTTAGGAATATCTTATTGACCATAGCATTTTAGGTCTCCACCAGTATGACCAGATAATCTATACTGCCTAATGATAGAAAATTAATCATTTAAAAATAACCAAAGAAGCACATTTTGAGGATTATTTTCAAAGGTATTTGCTTGGGTAACTAAGCAGTTAACTGAGTACATTTCCTGAGCTCAAAACTGTTCTGTCATATACTTTTAGCTGTAGAAAAGTACATTTACATTTGAAATCCCCTACACATAGGGCCTGATTTTAAAAAGCATTTGCATGCATAAAACTGGGTTTTATTCGAATAAATGCACTTTACTCAAATAAGTGGACTTTTGAAAATTGCTACAATAAATGCCATTGAATTGTCCATAGGGTTTACTTCTGTAAGTGCACTTTGTGTGAGTAAATGGCTTATGAAAATTGCTACGATAGTATGCCACATTTATGCATGTAACTCCTTTGAAAATTACCTCCATAGTTTATTGTGCATACTTTCACCTGATTTAAAGCAGGTGCAAAGTACTTGTACTTTAGTACTCATCATCCTCATCTGCCTTGAATTTTGAAAAGGAAAATCCATGGGGAGTTTGCCTTTGAAAATTATCTTGCAGGTCTTGTAGCCATATGGACCTGCAAGCTGTTCATGGATTTGAAAATTGCCATCTCTCTGTTTAGAACTGTTATCACCATCTATCCATCTCCCTAATGTTGACATGTGAGAATAGTTGACAGTGACTCATTAATCATAACATAACAGTTGTCAGCAGATGAGATCTTTTGGCCTGACCTCTCTCTCTGTATTCCTTATCTATTGTGTGGCTGCAGAGTTTACTTGATCTTCAGTTTTCTCTGTCCCTGGCCTTAATCACTTCCCTTTGAATCTGTCCAAAGCTTGCTTTTGAATTCTCTGTCACTGGTTTGGTTGCTATACATTTTGTAAGTGGCTCTTGCCAGTGCTTGCTTTTTTTTTTGTGTCATTTTTTAGTCTAATTTCCTGCAGGGAAACTGGCCTTAGAATATCATATCTGTTTGTCCCTGTAAATTTCCCCTTCTAATAACTTTTGAACTGCTTATCCAATTTTATTTAAATTTCTGCAATAGTTAATAGAGTATCCAGTAACCAACAGCTCATAATTTTCATGTGCTTTGTGATGCTGTCAATGCATAGAATCCCTTCTTTTTATTTCCTATAAGGAAACAGGCCTCTTCAGTTCAGCTGCAATCTTAGGTATATCAGTGTATGTTGTGATGTCATCAAGCCTTTTATAAATCTGACCTGTTGTTGGTTGACATTAAGCATTTTGAAAGTTTCCTTGCATTTCTGTGGCCACCAAAGAATGAAAATAAACTTCCTGTACATACCCGGATCAGTCCAGAAAGTGGGTTGAGCCTCCTTTCCAGCAGGTGGAGACAGACTAAAACTTGAAGGATGCCCTATATCAGGACAGAGCCTATCCTCTACCCCTTCAGTATTCGTCTGTCTCCAGCAGGTGCAGCATCTCCCCTTCGGTTCTCTGCTGTAGGCTAGTCAGCCTCTTCTTCTTTCTTTTTCGGCTCAAGCAAGTAGTTCTTTGATTCCCACTTGTTTTAAACAAAGGAAAAAAAAATCTATGAAGGAGATTTTGCCTTCTTTTAGTGCTTTTACTGTTTTTGTGTGGGAGACGTCCATCTCCCAGCTCTTGCCCGGCTCAGGGGGGCTTTGCCCCTTTTGCAGGAGGGGGTTCCCTGCATATTCCTGAGTCCGTGGACACTTCCAGGTGTGGGGACCGATGCTCTCTGGGCCTCGTTCCCCCTCTGGCTGCCGAGAGGGTTTTTAACCTGCTGCTGCTGCGCTCAGTAAAAAAAAAAAAAAAAAAAGGAGTTTAAAAGTTTCAAACTTTCAATAAGTTGCAGGTACTCACCTACCTCTAACTTATTTGCAGCAGTTGACCAGGTTTTTTATTTTTTTCTGGTCAGAGTAGGGCTAGAACCGGCAGCCAGAGAAGCAGAAGGCAACAGGTTTCCCTCTGCTCTCTCCTGCTGTGCAGGCTGTCAATCAAGCTTTTTTTTCTTCAGCTGCAGCTTAGCTATGTCCCGGCTGGCAGCCTGCCTTTCTTGTGGGCTGCCCTCTTCGCGTTTTTCGCAGCAGGTCCTCTGCACTGCTTGCCTGCCGGGTGGGGAAGGTCCCTCCTCGGCAGGACAAGCAAATTTAGCCCGGGGCTCCACTTCTCCCGGCATGGCTAGGCTTTTCCCGGGTCGGCAGAGCCCGGGAACGGCCGCCATCTTGGATTTTTCATTGGGGCCGATTTCAGTGCTCCCTGGGGCTGGGGGGCCAGATTTTTTTGATTTAACCCCCGATTTGGCCCCCACGGGTGCCCAGGAAAGGGGGTCCTGACCTTCCCTCGCCCCCCCTCCCCCCCCACCAAATCCAGGGTCCGTTTTTCAGCGGATTTCATCCTCATGCACAAATCTTATCTAGCTAGCCTGCATGAGCTGGATGAAAGCCCCCCCTTGCCCCCCCCCACCAAAAATCCCTCGCTCAGCGCCGTTGACCACTGGACCGGCCGCGGAGCCCCAGGGACCAGTTCGGGTGCGGGTAGTTCCGGGGGTGCCCCCCCCCCCCCCCCCGATGTCTCCCGTGTCCTTAAACCCCGCTGCTTCCTCGGATTCGGCGGATGGCCCCCCCCCCAAAGGGGGATGATCCTAGAGCCCTCCGTCTTTTTCGTAAGGAGGAATTAGAGCCCCTCCTCCCTTTTGTTTTGCAGGAGCTGGGTCTGGAAAGTCCCTCCATGGATAATCTCATGGCCTTGCTCCCTAAGGATATGAACCCGGTTCTGGGAGGGCTCCAGCCTCGGCCTTTCCCTTCCACCCCATGCTTAAGCTCCTTATCCTGCGGGAATGGGAGGCTCCTGAGGGTGCGCTTCGGGTGGGGCATGCGATGGATAAGCTCTATCCCCTCCCGGAGGAGGGCTTGGAGCTGTTGCTATATCCATCGGTGGATTCGTATGTTTCTGCAGAGGCCAAGCACACCACGATTCCGGTGGAAGGTTCCACGGCCTTGAAGGATTCACAAGATCGTAAACTGGAGGCTCACCTGAAGCGCATCTTCGACGTTCTGACCCTTGGGGTCAGAGCGTCTTACTGTAGCAGTCTCATGATGCGAGCGGGCCTCCAGTGGGTCCAACAGTTACTCTGCGCCTGGGAACTTCCGCCAGGTGAGGCAGAACAAGCCGAATGTCTGGAGGCAGTCCCCGCTTACGTATCGGACGCCCTCTACGATCTGGTCCGTGTCCAGGCGAAGGCGATGGTTTCGGCAGTGGCGGCCCGAAGGCTCCTTTGGCTATGCCATTGGTTGGCTGATCAGTCCTCGAAGACTCGGCTGGGCATGCTGCCCTTCAAAGGTAAGATGCTCTTTGGCAAGGATCTTGAGAAGCTTATGGACTCCTTGGCTGACAACAAGGTCCATAAGCTCCCAGAGGACTGCCCTAAGTTTTCCCGATCCTGCTGACGAATTACAGTGGTGGCTGTCTCTTCCTCATCTTCTGCAAGGGATGCCTCTTCAAGCTCCACAGTGGACGATAGTGACCACGGACGCCAGCCTGTTGGGCTGGGGTACTGTCTGCTTTTCTCAGCCCACCCAGGGAACATGGTCGCAGACTCAGTCGCGCTGGCACATCAATCGACTGGAAACTTTGGCGGTCCGCCTGGCGCTTCAGGAGTTCCTTCCCCTGATCTGCGGCAAGGCGGTACGAGTCCTGTCCGACAACTCCACCACAGTGGCCTACATCAATCGCCAAGGGAGCACTTGCAGTCCCCTGGTAGCCTTAGAAGCCAGCCGTCTCCTCGCTTGGGCGGAGCGTCACCTACAGTGCCTTGCGGCTTCTCACATCTCTGGAAAAGACAATGTTCAAGCCGACTTCCTCAGCTGGCAGTCGCTCGATCCGGGAGAGTGGGAGCTCTCGGACGCGGCCATGGCTCTGATAGTGGACACCTCATGGCGACTCTGCGCAATGCCAAGGCCAATCGGTTCTTCAGCCGCTGGAGGGAGCACAGCGCAGAGGGCGTGGATGCTTTGGCTCTACCTTGGCCAGCGGACATCCTTCTGTACGTGTTTCCCCCGTGGCCACTGGTGGGGAAAGTTCTCAGGAGAATCGAGCTCCACTGGGGACCGGTGATTCTCGTCGCTTCCGAGTGGCCGCAAAGGCCCTGGTTCGCGGATCTCATCAATCTAGCGGTGGACGGGCCCCTGCGCCTTGGTCATCTCCCTCGTCTCCTCCAGCAGGGGCCTGTATTTTTCGACCAGGCCGATCGCTTCTGTCTTGCGGCCTGGCTTTTGAACGGCGTCGCCTGAGGCGCAAAAGTTATAGGGAGGAGGTCATCTCCACCCTGCTGCGAGCCCGGAAGCAGTCGACTTCTCTGGCCTATGTGCGCATCTGGAAAGTTTTTGAGTCCGCGTGTACGGAGGCGGGTGTCCCTGCGCGCTCCGCCTCGATTCCTTTGATTCTTTCTTTTCTTCAGAAGGGTCTCTCTAAGGGCCTCTCCTTCGGTTCTCTACGCGTTCAAGTCTGTGCTCGGCTCTCTCCTGGGTCGGGTGGACGGTCATGCCTTAGCAGCTCACCCTGACGTGATTTGTTTCCTGAGGGGCGTTAGACACCTCCGTCCCCCCTCTCGGGCCACGTGTCCATCGTGGAGTCTCAACCTAGTCCTTCGTGCTCTCTGTGCAGCTCCCTTCGAGCCTCTTCACCACGCTATGCTCAAGGATCTTACTCTAATGACTGTCTTTCTGGTCTCTATTTCCTCTGCTCGCCGTATTTCCGAGCTTCAGGCGCTGTCCTGTCGGGAGCCCTTCTTGCGTTTCTCGGATTCCGGGGTTTCTCTCAGGATGGTTCCTTCCTTCTTGCCTAAGGTTGTCTCCGCTTTTCATGTCAACCAGTCGGTCGAACTCCCAGCGTTCTCTCCGGAGGAGATTGCGGGTACGGTGGGTGGCGACCTTCGTCGGCTAGATGTAAAACGAGTCTTGCTTCGCTATCTCCAGGTCACCAATGACTTCCGGGTATCGGACCATCTCTTCGTCCTTTGGAGTGGTCCCAACCGCGGTAAACATGCTTCTAAGACCACGATTGCGTGGTGGTTGAAGGAAGCCATTTCCTCGGCGTATCTTTGTCAAGGTTGTCCGCTTCCTGAGGGTCTGAAGGCCCATTCTCTGCGTTCTCAAGCTACTTCGTGGGCGGAGAGTCAATCTGTCTCCCCGCAGGAGATTTGCAGGGCCACCACTTGGACGTCTCTGCACACTTTTGCTCGGCACTACCGTCTGGATGTACACACTCCGGTGTTCGGTTCCTTTGGGCGGCAAGTGCTTCGAGCGGGACTGTCTCGGTCCCACCCTGTTTAGGGAAGCTTTGGTACATCCCACTGTCTGGACTGATCCGGGTACGTACAGGAAAGGAAAATTAGTTCTTACCTGTTAATTTTCGTTCCTGTAGTACCACGGATCAGTCCAGACGCCCTTCCCTGTCTATCTTTTGTCCTGTCGAAGCTTGTTTTCTTGCAGGTCTGCAGATTTCCATATATTTCTTTGTGCAAGATTACTGAGCAATTACACCGGAAGCCTTGGTCGTTTTCTTATACCAAGTTGATGCAAGAGCGTATAGGTATACCATGTTTTCTACATTATTCTATATTTGCTCCGTTGAGCTTTACAGTTACTTGCTTGATCCTGTTCTTGGGTTTGTTGTTTTATTCTTTGACATACGTTATACTGAAGGGTTAGAGGATAGGCTCTGTCCTGATATAGGGCATCCTTCAAGTTTTAGTCTGTCTCCAGCTGCTGGAAAGGAGGCTCAACCCACTGTCTGGACTGATCCGTGGTACTACAGGAACGAAAATTAACAGGTAAGAACTAATTTTCCTATAATGGGCCTCATTTTCCAAGCCGCTCGCATGCGATACCAGGATGGGGCGGAGTCGTCCCCAGAAGAGGAGGAGTCGGGGCATCACCAGGGCCGACTCTGCGCCGACGCCGCGGACAGCGAAAAGGTAGGTGCCTTTTCGCTGCCTATTTCGCTCCCAATAGCTACACCTCCTATGGTGTTGCTATTGGGTGCAAAACCGGCAGCGATCGCACCGCGACGGTGCGATCGCTGCTGGCTAGTGCAGACCCGCCCCCCGTTTCAGCCCCCCGCCCCTCATCTTCTAAAGTATCACAGGCCTGTGATACTTTATCAATAAGTCTGCTGTTGTAAGTGAATCAGTGAGTATTGTAATCATCTAACTGGTAAATGAGGAGTTTGCACATTCAGAACATACGCTTTTGTTTTGAGTGTTCACATAATGTTTTCAAGCATTACAGAAACAAGACTATTGTGTTAAAAGCTATAATGCAAATAGAAGTCCTGTTGGGTTGGTGATGAGTGCAGCTATGCTAATGAATTCTAGCCATTCTTTTATGTTAATACACATAAGAACATAAGAAATGCCATTCTGGGTCAGGACAAGGGTCCTACAAGCCCAGTATCCTGTTTCCAACAGCAGCTAATCCAAGTAGATTATGTCCATCATAGAATCATCTGGAAACAAGTGACTATGTGAGTGCATTGAAAACATGATTCATGATTCCCCCTTTTCTTTAACCAGTAATATATTTCCTTCAATCTTTTTCTTATTGTGAATGACATAAAACATTTCTTTTGTTCAAAGAATGGCATGTCCTCATTGGAAATACTAATGTGGGAGTTTAACCTTTTTGTTTTTTCAACAGCTCCATGAGTCACCAATTTATATAAATACAGTGTATGGCTTTTTGTGCATGAGTACTCATGAAATATGATATAATAAAGGTACAAAAAAGGAAGGAGCTGAATATATATATAAAACCTTCTAAAACAAAAACCCCATACCATCTATGTGGTCATCATACTAGGCACTCCCGTAATCATCGGCCAAATCTTAGTTCCTTCTTTTGACTTGTTTAAGCTTATTTTTTGTATGCAAATAAAACTTATAAGTTGAATTTCCCCGTCATGGGTTCAAATTTTGTTCGCTGCATCAGGGGGAAATTCATAAGGTAGCTACTCTCCTCTTCCTTTTCAAAGTCCATTCAAAAATCAACAGATTGCTGTGACATAGAACGCCAACAGTTTTTTAATATCAAAATACATAGAGGTAAAAATGAGTGCTCTCTACAAAACAATGGCAGAGATATACCCAAAACGTTTTGTCTTTCTTAATAGATATAACTCAAAGCACAAACATTAGTCAAAAAGAGTCGAGTGCTTTGTAGAATCGGACTGACAGTGTTACCTTTCATCGCCACGGTGTTTGTTCTTGGCCCCAAAATCAAAGGACTGGAAGTTACAACCTAAAAGGTTCCAGTAGAGAGATTTATAGGATTCTTCATATAACTGAATACCATTTGATATTGACATTTAATCCCCTAGGAACGACAGTATTCAAATGATAGATCCAGAACTGTTCCCTTAAGTTGAGGCGATGAACCCGGTCACTCTTTCTGAAGGAATCTGTGTATGTTCTAAGATGCCCCAATTCAGCTCTTAACAATGTTTTTGTTCTAAACAATGGGCTATGATTGGAGCTTGAATCTTACATGTCTTCATGCAGCTTTTATATTCAGTAAGGCACGTCCTGATGCTACATTTAGTACGACCAATGTAAACCTCACAGGAACACTGTAAGAAGTACACAACATGAGTGGTCAGACAGTTTGTGTTAATATGAAGGTGTATAATTCTACTAGACACTGGTTCGATCCAGTGTGTACCTGTAATTGACTGTGAACAAAAATTGCATCTGCCGCAAGGATTATGTCAAGTATTAGGAATTGAAACAGTAGTTTCTAAAGATAAAAAAGACAATGTCTTTTAAGTTTTTACCTCTTTTATAGGCAAAAAGAGGGGGAGATTGGAAAATAGTGTAATGCAAGTACTTCCCAGTTTTTACGAACAATATGAACAGTCTTCCCTGCTAAATGTGAGTACTGTAATTTGCATACCAAAGATGACTCTGTGGAAATGGCTTTGTCTAATAACAGCCAAGTGGGTTCAGCATGCATGACTCTCTTATATGCTTTCTTGATAATGTGAAAGGGATATCCACGTTCCAATAAATGCACACTTAATTCTTTTGCTTGTATCAAAAAAAAACAACTTTGTTGGAGCAAAAGCGTTGTATCCTTAAGAATTGTCCTATTGGTAAATTGTTTCTTTAAACTATACGGATGAAAACTGGAATAGTGTAACAAATGATTCCTCTTGGAGTATTTTTGATAGAGAGATGTTCCCAGTCTATCTCCTTGCCTATCCAGATATCCAGAAAATATATTCTCCCCCTATTCCACACCATTCTAAACTATAAGTTCATATCCTGTAAATTGAGATGTTCCCATCCTATCTCCTTGCCTATTCAGATATCCAGAAAGGATATTCTCTCCCTATTCCGCACCATAGTAAACTGTAAGTTCATATCCATGAAAACTGAGCCACTCAGAAAACTGATGGAGATGTTCTTCAGATGATACCCAACTCATAAAGATATTGTCTATATACCTATATCAGGCTTGAACATATTTAAAATATTCAGAAGGGTACAGAAACTGCTCCTCAAACTGTGTAACATATAGGTTTGCTGTAATTGGGGCCCTCTTTGTACCCATTGAAGTCCCATGCTGTTGAATGGGCTGTTTTAATGACACATCACAAATGACTAATTTGAGCTAAACTATATTCCGCTACAATGTTACAATATGTCAAACAGATTTTTCCTAGGGGGTTGCAGATAGATAAAGAGCCAAAAATTTTATGGATGACAGTATTTTAATGGATAAGTGGCTAACCATTCTAAATAAGTGCTCATTGTACTTCATGCTTCTAATCATTGAGAGTACCAAAAGAATGGCTGATCCATTGAAAACTACTGTAGAAACAGCCAAGTACAAATGCAGACATCTATGTCAATTGAGAATTATGAGAAAGCTCTGAGGGAACACAATTCAGTTATTGAGCAGTTTAGGGAATCCCTAAAACTGGACAACATTTATAAATTACATCGAGATGAGAAAGATTATCATGCTGGGACCAGGCTATACTTGGCAGTATTCACCTAAACAATCTAGTAGAAAAAATGTTGGCCTTTTTGGATTCTTCAGGTGAATCAAGTTCAGACAAAAGCGGACCAGAAGGAGTACTTCCATCTACAACTATCACTGAGATGCATCGTGGCCAATATTCTCCTTTTTTAGAAAGTGGCCACAATTGGAATCGCCGTCCTTACCGAGGTCATAGACCAATGAAGCATTCAACAGACTCGTATTCGCAACCGTTCACCCGGTCTCAAATGCAACAGATACCTCAGTAATTAATTTTTCAATTGTGTATATTACTGTAACACACGAACAAGTACTAAACAAAGGGCTGTCGTTTGTGTCTACATATCTCCATAACTTGTTCCAGTATAGAATTGATTTGTACTGTTTTTTCAGACTCTTGGCAAGTTAACATATTTTTTTATCAAAATCATGATGTGTCAATAGATATTTCGGATGTTCAACCAAAGTCAAAATGGGTTCCACCTGGTCCAATTGATGCGCACATTAAGACTTTCATGGATCTTGTATTAAAGGATGTCACTAGAACTGAATCTCTTAAACGGCAGATTCAATAGAATATGAGTCAAGATGAGAAGGCAACACTAAAACAACTAAGTACAACCGAATGTGATTATAAAACTGGCTAATAAAGGAGGAGCGGTTGTTATTCAGGAGGAAATCCATTACGAGGAAATCATAATACAGCTCAGTAATAAGGTGTATTAAAAAGAACTGGAAGAAGATCCCACACCCATAACAGACCTTATTTGCCTGGAATTGGACTTGGCAGCCAAAAAGGGTTTTCTTGCATACCGTGAAATCAAGTTTTTGATGCCACAAGATCCATTGATTCCGGTCTTTTATACATTACTAAATGTGCACAAGCAGTTGAAAAACCCACCAGGATGCCCCATCGTTGGATCTAAAACAGAAGCAATAGAAGCATTATCATTGCTTGTTGATACCTTCCTTAAACTTTAAGTATCAAAAGCGCGATCCTATATAAAAGACACCAAGCATTTTAAATATATTGAATGCGATCACATTAGATTTTGAGTCTTTACTTTTGGCGTCTTTTGATATTAGGACACTTTACATAAATATTCCGCAAGCTGCGGCACTTGACATTGTTAGAAGTGCGGTGGTCATGTGTGTTAGACCCCATCGTATATCACCTTCATTCATAGACTGGCAAAACTCGCTCTTTACCACAATTATTTTTTTCACCTGGATTCTTTTTACATTCAACAGCATTGGACTTCAGTGGGCACAACGATGGCCCCAAGTATAGCAAACTTATATGTTACACAGTTCGAGGAGCGGTTTCTGTACCCTTCTGAATATTTTAAATATGTTCAAACCTGGTATAGGTATATAGATGATATCTTTATGAATTGGGTATCGTCTGAAGAACATCTCCATTGGTTTTCTGAGTGGCTTAATTTACAGGATATGAACTTACAGTTTACTATGGTATGGAATAGGGAGATATATCTGGATAGTTAGGCAAGGAGATAGGTTGGGAACATCTCTATCGAAAACCTTCGAGAGGAATAATTTTTTACACTTTTTCAGTTTCCATCCATATAGTTTAAAAAAAAACAATTTACCGATAAGACAATTCTTAAGGATATGATGCATTTGCTCCAACAGAGCTGATTTTTTGATACAAGCAAAGAATTAAGTGCGCGTTTATTAGAATGTGGGTATCCCTTTCACATTATCAAGAAGGCATATAAGAGAGCTGTGTCTGCTGAACGCACTTGGCTGTTATTAGACAAAGCCATTTCCACAGAGTCATCTTTGGTATGAGTATTACAGCACTCACATTTAACAGGGAAGATTGCTCACATTGTTCGTAAACACTGGGAAGTGCTTGCAGTACACTCTATTCTCCAGTCTCTCCCTTGTTTTCCCTATTAAAGAGGTAAAAACGTAAGACATCATCATGCACTCATTTTTACCTCTAGAAACTGTTTCAGTTCCTAATACTGGACATAATCCTTGCAGCAGATGCAGTTTCTGTTCATAGTCTATTACAGGTACACACTGGATTGAACCAGTGTCTGGTAGAACTATACACCTCCATAGTAATACTAACTGTCTGACCACTCATGTTGTGTTCTTTTTACAGTGCCCCTGTGAGAAGGTTTACATTGGCCGTACTAAACGTAGTATCAGGATGCACCTTACTGAACATAAAACCTGCGTGAAGACATGTAAGATTCAAGCTCCCATCGTAGCCCATTGTTTAGAACAAAAACATTGTTTTGAAGAACTGAAATGGAGCATCTTTGAACACATCACAGATTCCTTCAAAAAGAGTAACCGGGTTCATTGCCTCAACTTAAGGGAACAGTTCTGGATCTATCATTTGAATACCATTGCTTCGAGGGGATTAAATGTTGAAATTGAGTAGTATTCAGATATATGAAGAACCCTATAAATCTCTTTACTGGAACCTTTTAGGTTGTAACTTCCAGTCCTTTGATTTTGGGGCCAAGAACAAACACCGTGGCGATGAAAGGTAAGGCTGTTAGTCCAGTTCTACAAAGCACTCAACATGTTTTGAGTAACGTTTGTACTTTGAATTATATCTGTTAGGCAAAACGTTTTGGGTATTTCTTATCTGTGCCATTGTTTTGTAGAGAGCACTCTCATTTTTGCCTCAATATATTTTGATATTAAAAAGAACTTTCCCTGTACGTAGCCGGATCAGTCCAGACTGTGGGTTGAGCCTCCTTTCCAGCAGGTGGAGACAGACTAAAACTTGAAGGATGCCCTATATCAGGACAGAGCCTATCCTCTAACCCTTCAGTATTCGTCTGTCTCCAGCAGGTGCAGCAGCTCACCCTTCGTTCTCTGCTCTAGGCTGGTCAGCCTTTTCCTTCTTCTTTTCTTTACAGATCAAGCAAGTACTTATTCCTTAGGGATTTGTGATTTGTTCTTCCTGTTTTAATATCATTGGCAGGTTAGTTAGAAAGTCTGCAGAATTTTTCTTCAGGAGACGGCTCCGTCTTCTGGCTCTTGCCGGGCTCGGGGGGGGGCTTTGCCCCTTTTGCGCTGCATAGCCTGAGTCCATGTACGCTTCCATGTGTGGGGACCGACACTCTCAGGGTCTCGTTACCCCCTCTGGCTGCCGAGAGGGTTTTTGAACCCGCTGCTGTGCTTAGTAAAAAAAAAAAAAAAAAAAAAGTTTTAAACATCAATAAGTTGCAGGTTCTCACCTACCTCTAACTTATTTGAAGCAGTTGACCAGCATTTTTTCATTTTTTCTTTTTTCTGGTCATAGCAGGCCTTGAACCGGCAGCCAGACAGGCAGGAGGCAGCAGGTTTCCCCCCCTGCTCTCTCCGGCCCTGCAGGCTGTCAATCATGTTTCTCTCTGCAGCTTTTTTTCTCCTCAGAGCGGCTCTATTTTTGCCGCGGGCAGGCAGCCTGCCTCTTTTCTGCCAGCCCCCATCAAATTTTTGCCATGGGGGTTCCTTCTGTGCCTCCCTGCCGGGTGGGGAAGGTCCCTCCTTGGCAGGGAAGACAAATTTAGCCCGGGGATCCTCTCCCCAGAGCCTGGCCAGGCCGTTCTCGGGTCGGGCAGCCCGGGAACGGTGGCCATTTTGGATTTTTTATCTGCTCCGTTTTCGGAGCTCCCTGGGGCTGGGGGGCTGATTTTTTTTACAGCTACCCCCCGATTTGAGCCCCCCAGCCCCCCAGGGAGATTTTTTTGTCACCCCCTCGCCTCCCTCTTCCCCCCCCCACCCGGGATTTTTGGGGTCGTTTTTTCTGTCTTTTTTCCCTCCTCCTGTGTAAATTCCCTTTAGTGAGCATGCAGGAGGAGGTGGAAGGTTCCCCCCCTTGCCCCCCCCCCCCCCGGGGACAAATCAATTAAAAAAAATAATAATTAATTAACTCAGTGAACTAAAATTTCCCTGCTCCGTGCCGTTGCTGGTTCGGCTGGCTGCTGAGCCCCCAGGGTCCCTTGGGGCGTGGGTGGTCCCGGAGGTGCCCCCTCCCTGTTCCCCGACGGATCCCGGTACTCCCGGATCCTATAGCCAACCCGGGTGTGTTAGCTAATCTCCCTGGTGCCGCCTCTTCTCCACACGGATGTGGCCATGGTCCTAGTGGGATCCTGGTTTTGCCAGGTGCCTTCTCCTTCCATTCCCGCCCAAACAGTTGTATCTGCGGTTTCGCAGGCTCCCCGGTCGGGCCGTGCCCTGAACGAGCTCCCCTCTCGGTGGCATGCTTTGTAAAAAAAAATAAAAATAACCCCATAATCACTCCGTGGACTCCTTCTGCGGTCGCATTTCCGGAGGGTTTTTTCCGGTTTTTAAGCGGCCCCGGTCTGCCTGCTGACCATGGTTCCCGAGGCTTTTTGAAGCGCACTCTGATATTTTAGCGCCATGGATGTGTTCCACTATTTGCTGCAGTTCCTGCTGTGCACAGGTCTCTCATGGGGTCAACGGCATGATCCTCTGCGGCCGGGACCTCCTGTGGCCAGAGGCTGCGCATTCGACCCTTCGCCGCCTCTAGCCGGAGGCGATTGCCTCGGAGATGTCCGCCACACGGCTCCTGTGGCTGCGCCACTGGTCGACCGCTCCGGCCTCCTCCGCCCGAGGGGGTACGTTGCCATTCAGAGGTAAGCTGTTCCTTGTCCAGGACCTTGAGAGACTTTGGATTCTTTAGGGGACGGTAGGGGCCATAAGCTGCCGGTGGCCCGTCTGCAGCCATCCTGGTCCTTTATACCCTCTAGTCCATGCTTCGGGGCCAGAGTTGGTATACCCCACGTGGGCACGGTTCTCCTCAGGGGGGTTTGTCTTTCGTGATCACAGTTTTGTGTCTCAGCATTCTGTTGGGTGCCTTCTCTTCTGCGAGGATTAGCCCACGCTCTCAATTCTTACGCCTACACATACTCCGGAGTATCTTTGCCTCTCCCTCTTCTCCGCGAACTGGGTCGGGCTCCGGTCGGACCAGGGGGTCCTCGACGTTCTCAGCCACGGGCACGTCTTCTCCTTCTGCATGTTTGGCGGGATCTTTTTTCTGTTTCCCTTGGTGGTCGGTCCCTGCGACATACGGGGCAGCTACCCCCGCCAAGCTCCTGTGTCTGAGCACGGAGGCCCCGGCCCCAGCCCCAGCCAGCGTACCTGTCGCAGGCCACTATCCTATTTGCTTTGTTCACTATTAGACCTCACAAGAGTCCTCGGGCTCTCAGTTCCCGCTTCTCCGCAAGCTCATCCTGTGATCATACTCATGCCGTCCTCCCCCCGGGGCATCCCTTGGCCCACTCGTCTCTCTGTGGCACATTCCTTTTTTCCGTTTCATCGTGGCTGCCTTAGTCTCTTCGTGTTCGCATCCTCCGCCAGGTCTCCGAGTTCTGGACGCTTCCTTTTACCCTCGTGACGGGTCCTTGCATCTTCACCAATGTTTAGGTGATGATAGCCACAGCTTTCCGCCAGGCAGGACCCCTCGCTTACTCTTATCTAGGCCTCTGGCACGTCAGGGCCAAGGCAAAGGTTCTTGTCGGTGGTCGGTGTATCGCGGGCTAGCTTTCTTGCGTCCCTGGGGTGGATACTGTATTTCTCTTAGAGCAATCTTCCGCCCTTCCCGGAGTTAGAGTACCTGAGACTCCGCTTCGTCACCTGGGTAGGTAAGGTTTCTTGCCTTGTGTGCGGGCCCTCAAGTTGCTTGGCCGGTCTCAGAGTCTGCCCTTGCTCCCTTCTTTGACAGCTGGCGTCTACCTGTAGATCTCGGGCTCCTCGGCTCCTACCCTCACCCTTCTCCCTTAGGCCCTTGCTACAATATGACTGGTCTAGATAACTTTGCTGTCCCATTGGCAGCCCCTGGCAGAACAGTCTCACACAGTTCTCCCGTTCTTGGGCTCTACTGTCGCCGTCTCGCAGGGGTGGACCCCCCTGCTTTTTCTTTTGCTACTGGGCCTACCTCTCCAAGTTCCCCAGTGGACGATAGTGCCCACGGATGCTAGTCTTTCGGGCTGAGGAGTGGTGGGCCGCTCCTAGTATGCCCAGGGGGACCTGGCCAGCGTCTCTGTCTTGCTGGCACATTACGGAGTCTTGGGCACTGTTCCTGGCTCTTCTGCAATTTCTTCCTCTCATATGTGGCAACGCCCTATGGGTCTTCCCCGACAACTCCACCACCGTGGCTTGCTTCCATCGCCCAGGGGGTGCTCGCAGTCCGTGGGTGGCCCTGGACCCCAGCTATCTCTTCTCCTGGGCATAGCGACACTTACAGTGCCCGACGGCCTCCCACTTCGCGGGCTAGGGGGTCTGTTCAGGTTGCTTTCTCCGTCATCAGTTGCTGGATCCCGGGGAGTGGGGACTCTTGGCTCAACCATGGTTTCCTCATCGACAGGTGGTCCCCTCCCACCTGGGCCCCATGGCGACTCTTCTCAATACCATGGTAGATTGGTTCTTCCGCTGGAGCGACCACGGCTCAGCGGGCGTAATTGCCTTGGCTCTCCCTCGGCCGGCGGAACGTCTTTTTCTCCCCCCCCCCCCCCCCCCCCCGTGGTCTCTGGTCGGGGTAGTCCTTAGATGGATAGTTCTCCGGTGTTCCATGGTTCTAGTACCGCCCAAGGGGCCATTTCAGGCCTTGGCTCACAGTTTTTCTCAACCTAGTGACGGTCGGACCCCTGCAGCCACGCCATCTTCCTCGGCTCCTTGGTCAGGGCCCTGTATTTTTTTCGACCAGGCCGTTCATGCTTGCCTAGCGCCCTGCCTTCTTGAACGGTGATATCTCCAGTGTGAGGGTCTTTCGGAGTAGGCCGTCTTCGCCTTCCTTCGGGCCCGGAAACGGTCGACTCCCTGGCGTACGTGCGCATCTGGAACGTGCTTGGGTTTGTTTGTGTGAAGCCAGGTTTTTTGGCATACTCCGCACCAATCTCCTTAGGATTTTCTTCTCTGAGGCAGTCTCTCTGAGGATCCTTCCTTCGTTCTCGGCGCGTACCAGTCTACCCCCTCGGCTCTCCTGGGTCGAGTGGCAGGTCGTCTCTGAGCGGCCACCCGTGTGCGACTTGGACTTTCAGGGACGTCAGGCTTCTACATCCATCTTCTCGCCCACTTGTCCGTTGTAAACTTTTCACTCGGAGGTGCGGACCCCTCTGTACGGCTCTGTTCGACCCTCTCCGTTGCGTCACTCTGCAGGCCCTTATGCTTCAGACTGTCTTCTGGTCTTCTCTCCTTTGCTCGTCAGTTCCAAGCGCTGCCCTGGCGGGATCCCCTCTTTGCGAATTTCCGACTTCAGGGTAGCCCTCGTACGGGTTCCTCCTTTTTCGCGGAGTTTCGTCTAATTTCTTTGTCCTTTGGTCGACGGAGCTCCCCGCCTTGCTCCTGCGTCTGGTGACGGTCTCCATTCTCTTGATGCCATACGGGTCTTTGTTACCTCGCTTTCATACAAGTTCTCTTGCTCTATTTCCTGGTCCCCTATGGCTTCGTGCATCTGTCCATCTTCCTGTTCCCTGGAGTGGGTCCAATTGGGTAAGCCGGCTTCTGAGTCCGCTATAGCGCGCTAGTTGCAGGAAGTGATCTCTCCGTTGTTCTTTGTCATGGCCTGGCGGTTCCCCGAGGGTCTTCCGTCTCATTCTTTGTGTTCTCGAGTTCTTTCTTGGGCGAACATTCTTTGTTCTCTCCGTGGACGATTTGCTCAGTTCATACCTGGGCGTCCTTATCCCTTTTTGCTCGGCACTATCGCCTAGCTGTGTAACTCTGCTTCGGTTCCTTTGGGCTACCAGTGCTTCGAGTGGGACTGTCTTGATCCCACCCGTTTTTAGGGAAGCTTTGGTACATCCCACAGTCTGGACTGATCCGGGTACGTACAGGGAAAGGAAAATAGGTTCTTACCTGTTAATTTTCGTTCCTGTAGTACCACTGATCAGTCCAGACGCCCTTCCCTGTTTGTCTTTTTCTGTCCTCTCGAAGCTGGTTTTGTTTCTTGCAGTTCTGCAAACTCTATCTCATTTTTGTACACATATACTGAGCAAAAACACCGGAAGCCTTGGTTGTTCTCATGCCAAGAATATGCAAGAGCGGGTAGTTAGGCCATGTTCCTTACATTTTTCTACAGTTGCTCCATTTGAGCTTTATGGTTACTTGCTTGATCCTACTTGGTCTTCTTGTTTTCTGCTTTGACATCCGGTATACTAAGGGTTAGAGGATAGGCTCTGTCCTGATATAGGGCATCCTTCAAGTTTTAGTCTGTCTCGACCTGCTGGAAAGGAGGCTCAACTCACAGTCTGGACTGATCCGTGGTACTACAGGAACAAAAATGAACAGGTAAGAACTAATTTTCCTTTTGGCATTCTATGTTACAGAAATCTGTTGATATTTGAATGGTTTTAGAAAAGAAAGAAAAGAGTGGCTATCTTATGAATTTCTCCCTGATGCAGTGGACGAAACACGGACCCGTGTCAGGGAGTTTCAAGTCATAAGATAAGTTTTATTTGCATACAAAAATAAGCTTAAAAAATTAAAAAGTAAGCGCTAAGATTTGGCTGATGATTAAATGTAAGGCAAATGAAGGAAATTGATACCAGGAGTCCCTAGTATGATGGCCACATAGATGGTATGAGGTTTTTGTTTTGGAAGGTTTTTATATGTATGTACACATGAGATATGGCATAATTCTGTGCATCTGCAGTATAAATTGAAAGTCCATCATACAGTTTAATAGCAATACAAGTATGAAGCCATAAGTTTTAAACCTTATTAACAGCTCATCCCTAAGTCTGAATATGTTAGTGTCAAGGGTATCTGGGTTTGGCAATCAGGGCTGTCCCAGAGGGAAATGTGTTTACTTGGAGAGGCAGGATGGAGACATGGTGGCAAGATGAGGAGCTAGAGAGTCACCAAGAAAACACATGGAACAGGAAAAGCAGGACATTAGAGACTAAACTGTGAAGCAGGAAGCTTTATGTGCAGTAGTACTGTGCATAAATACAAGTGTAAGAATCTGCAAATACGAGTTCAGGAATCTTGGAACACGAATACATTAACCAGAACAAGAATTCTATACTTAAGCAAGGCTTGGAAATCAGGAAACAAATTGGTAATGCTTCCGCAGGACAGATGCCAAGATGGCTGTTGAATAAGCACTATATGTCCTCTGAACATGTCTTATATACTGCTGCGAATAGGCACACCCAGTGCTGATTGAATCCGTCTGACTCTCCCAGGAAATAGGAGAAGTACATTACAACTCCTGAGAATGCCAGCAGCTTCCATGCCTCTGCAGCAGGTTCATGGCCTAGATGTCCCTAGGTCATGGGTTTAAATCCCATTGACCTTGACAGCTAGTCATACATTTATTAGTATATACCTATTTTAATATTCATGATCTTTGAATTTTGAGAACTCATTTCTTTTGTTTCATTAAATTGGGTTTTTAGGCTTTCTTTACAACAAAGTACTGTAGCAATGCCTTATGTGCCTGATGGTGTTCCAGTCGATGTAAATTTACATCTCCACATGCGCAAAAACATACTTATATATTTCTCAAACTCATAAAGGTACATGGTTAAGTTTATCTATATGCCTAGATGAAAAATAAGAATGAAGAATAAAGGAGGAGCTGACAGCCTGATCCACATGGTTGATGAGGTTCTTTATGCTCTACCAGCTGCTCAAGTGCATGAAGACCTGGCAGCCTGATCTACATGACTGGCAGCATTCTTCTGTCCATGTCAGCCAAAGAAATAATGGAGTCTGGGGAGCCACACCAGCTCCAGTGTTTCTGTCCTCCATTTCTCCTGCATTTCTTCAGCTGACTGGGTCTTGGGAACACTGCCAGCTTTGTAGATAGAGCTTAATGCTTCCCTCCTCCCAGCATCTCTTGATGCAGCTGTAGAGGCTAAAGAAAGATATGTCCTGGCAGGATGACATTCCCCCTTAAGAAATCCATTGGTCCAGGAGTTCAAGCTGCAGAAGGAGTGGGAAGTTTGTAGAGGAGGAGATTGATAGATTAAGGGATGAAGAGAGCCAGGGGGTAATGGCATTGTTTCTTAAAAGAACAGTTTTGTCAAAGATTCACCTGAACTGGGTTTGGTTTTCTATAGCATCTCATAAGAACATAAGAAATTGCCATTCTGGGTCAGACCAAGGGTCCTTCAAGCCCAGCATCCTGTTTCCAACAGTGGCCAATCCATGCTTCAAGTACCTGGCAAGTACCCAGAAACTAAATATATCCCATGCTACTGATGCTGGTAATAGCAGTGGCTATTTTCTAAGTCAACTTGATTAATAGCAGGTAGTAGACTTCTCCTTCAAGAACTTATCCAAACCTTTTTTAAACCTAGCTACACTAACTGCACTAACTACATCCCCTGGCAACAAATTCCAGAGTTTAATTGTGCATTGAGTGAAAAAGAATTTTCTCCAATTAGTTTTAAATCTGCTACATGCTAACTTTATGGAGTGCACCCTAGTCCTTCTATTAGCCAAAAGAGTAAATAACCTGCTGCCTCTAGGTCAGGGATGGGCAAACTATAGCCCAAGGGCCAAATCAGGCCCATCATTCACTTTAATCTGGCTTGCCAAACATTTTAAATTTATTATTAGGTCTGGCCCTTGATGTTTTCTGAGTCCCGATGTCATCAGCAAAGACTCATGCAGGCCCTTTGAATGACATGCTGAATTGCGTGACGCTGGATCCTGCCTTTCCTGATGACATCAGCACCCAAAGGAAGGGAGAAGGTAACTCACGGCCAAACACGTTTCTCTCCATGAAGGCAGTCAGGTTAGCATCTGCGCCACACGGCATCCTGAATAAAAATTTGATTTGCTTTCTGAAGTCTTTCAGCAAGCCATTGACATCTTTATTCTGGATGCTGCAGTGCAAACGCTCCCCTGCCTGCCTGCCTGCCTTTTCCCCATGTAAGTGTTATAATTGGCTCTTACATTTTCTGTAAGAGCCAATGGCAACCCTGACAGGGGGAAAGGAGAGGAGAGTAGAGACCTGGTGCATTGGCACTGGCAAGGGTTGCCAACCCCTGCCAGCGAGGAGAAACCCAATGCATTGGCGCCTGCAGGGTTTCCACCACCACTAGTGAGGAGGGGCCCCTGTTGTCCGTGAGCTGGCATGTTTTCTACTCCCCCCGCCAACAATTAGAGGCCTGATACATCGGCGCTGGTGGGATTTCTGAACTCCTCCAGCGAGGAGATGCTCCTGTTGATGTACTGGTGGGGTTCCCCCCCCACCAGTGAGGAGATGCCCCATTGTGGTAAGTAACAAGGGAGTAAGGGAAGTGACAGGAAGGGAGGCGTGGAAATGGATAGAGAAGGAAGAAAAGGAAAATGGTGTGAGCGAAATGGAAGGGACGTGAATGAGTGGGAAGGAAGACAGTGAGTGAGGGGAGGTGGCAAGTGTCAGGGAAGGGAATGAGTGGGTGGGTGGGAAAGAGGAGCTAGTGATTGAGTGGGAAGGGGGTGAGAATGAGCAACAAGAGGGTGAATAGGAGCGAGGGGGTAAGTGACTGAGAGGGAAGGGGATTGAGCAGGAGAGTGAGTGGAAATCAGTGATGAAAGAACATAAGATATGTCATACTGTGTCAGACTAAGAGTCCATCAAGTCCAGTATCCTGTTTCCAAGTCACAAGTACTTGGCAAGTAATGAAACATTAAATAAATCTCAAGCTATTATTGCTTATTAATTAGTAACAGTTTATGGATTTTTCCTCTAGGAACTTATCCAAACCTTTTTTAAACTCTGTTACACTAACTGCTGTAACTACATCCTCTGGCAATTCATTCCAGAGCTTAACTATGTGCTGAGTGAAAAAGAGTTTTCTTCAATTTGTTTTAAATGAGTTTCTTGCTAATTTCATGGAGTGCCCCCTAGTCATTCTATTATCTGAGAGAGTAAATAACCAATTTACATTAAC
Organism: Rhinatrema bivittatum; assembly: GCF_901001135.1. Classification (NCBI taxonomy): domain Eukaryota; kingdom Metazoa; phylum Chordata; class Amphibia; order Gymnophiona; family Rhinatrematidae; genus Rhinatrema; species Rhinatrema bivittatum. Next base: position 103,866,922 of record NC_042623.1, read on the forward strand.
CTGTTCAAGACCTTTCATGATTTTGTAGACCTCTATCATATCCCCCTCAGTTATTTCTTCTCCAAACTGAACAGCCCTAACTTCCTTAGCCTTTCCTCGTAGGGCAGTCTCGTAGGGAATGCCCCTTATTTAGGTCACCCATCTCTGCACTTTCTCCAGTGTAACTATATCTTTTTTGAGATGTGGCGACCAGAATTGCACACTGTATTCAAGATGTGGTCTCACCATGGAGCAATACCAAGGCATTATGACATCCATCATTTAATTTGCCATTCCCTTCCTAATAATTCCTAAAGTTGTTTGCTTTTTTGATCACCATAGCACACTGAGCTGATTATTTCAATATATTATCCACTATTATGCCTAGATCTCTTTCTTGGGTGGTAACTCCTGAGACTGAACCTAACATTGTGTAACAGCAGCAAGGGTTATTTTCTCTATAAGCATCACTTTGCACTTGTCCACGTTAAATTTAATTTGCCATTTGGAAGTCCAGTCTTCCAGTTTTGCAAGATCCTCCTGCAATTTATCACAATCCACTTGAGATTTAACTACTCTGCATAATTTTGTGTCATCCGAAAATTTGATCACCTCACTTATCGTTCCCCTTTCCAGATCATTTATAAATATCTTAAAAAGCACCAGTCCAAGTATAGATTTCTGGGGCACTCCACTGTTTAACTTTTTCTACTGTGAAAACAGACAATTTAATCGTACTCTGTTTCCTGTCTTTTAACCAGCTTGCAATCCACAAAAGGACATTGCCTCCTAACCCATGACTTTTTAGTTTTCTTAGAAGCCTCTGATGCAGGACTTTGTCAAATGCCTTCTAAAAATCCAAATACACCACATCTACTCGTTCACCTTTGTCCACATGTTTATTCACCCCTTCAAAAATATTTAGTAGATTTGTGAGGCAAGACTTCCCTTGGGTAAATCCATGTTGACTGTGTCCCATTAAATCATGTTCATCTAAATGTTTTGTGATTTTATTCATTATAACAGTTTCTACGATTTTTCCCGGCACTGAAATAAGGTTCACTGGTCTGTAGTTTCCCGGATCACCCCTGGAGCACTTTTTAAAATCGGGGTTACATTGGCCACCTTCCAATATTCAGGTACAATGGATGATTGTAATGATTGGTTACGAATAAATTGAAATAGGTCTGAAATTTCATTTGTTAGCTCTTTCAGAACCCTGGGGTATATACTATCCAGTCCAGGTAACTTACCACTCTTCAGTTTGTCAATCTAGCCTACCACATTGATTGATTGGGGGGGTGACAGAGTGAAGGAAAGAGGGTGAGGGGGGTTGAGTGACTGAGAGGGAAGGATGGTAAATGAAGGTGAGTGAGAGGGAAGGGAAAAGGGAGGAAGGAAGTAGAAGAGGGGAGTGAGAAGAAGAGAGGGTAGAAGAAAGGGTGCATCAATGTGTATGTATGAATGAACTTGTGTGTATATGAGAGAGAGGAGGAAGTTTGTATGTACTCTCCTCTTTTCCCCTCTACTGATCCAAGTCTACAGTCTCAGGGTGACTGGAAATGAAGTTTCCAGGTGTGGAGAAGGGCCCCTCGTTGCACTCCAAAACTTGTAATGTGGCCCCTGCACAAAAAGATTTGCCCACTCCTGCTCTAGATACTGTTGGTACTACCGCCACCTCCTTCCAAGGAAGATTGTACATGCTTATAGTGACATCTTGGTCCTTGTGTCACAATCCCAACTGTAGTGTGAAAGCTGTAGAGGCAATAGATGGACTGACACTGTCAAGAATCTCTGGAGATGTTTTTTTTGCCATGAGACACGCTTTCCTTTAATGGGATGATAACTCTACAATCTAACAGGACAGGTAATAAGGTATTGTAGCCTGGATTAACCACAACATTGTACGATCCTCATAACTTTACTGCCCCCAGAATTTTGTTCTAGGCACAGGCCTAATAAGTCTATGTAGAAATCCAGGAGCATCTTTCCCTCTTACTATGGTGGCTCTATCCCAGGCCTTTCATTGCCAGTGGCACTTGGATCTTGCTCCACATGCTGCTGCAGCCACTGCTCCCAGCAACAGAGGAGTCTCTCTTCAGATGCCACTGCTGCTGGAACACCTAGGCCTCTCTCCTGATGCTTTGAATGTGGTTGTCGCCCTCTAATATGCAGGTTGTGGTGGTCTCCCTCTGATGATGCAGATTGCATGGATGCACTGTTCGATCTGCACCCTTCTACCCTCTCTTTTTCTCACTCCCCTCTTCTACTTCCTCCCTCCCTTCCTACTCACCTTCATCCACCTTCCTTCCCTCTCATCACTCAACCCCCTTACCCTCTTTCCTTCCCTCTGTTACTAACCCTCCCACTCAATCAATGTGGTAGGCCAAATTGACAAACTGAAGTGTAGTAAATCACCTGGACCGGATGAGCAGAAGATTTACTTTTAATGTGCATGACACTGGATATATATATATATATATATATATATATATATATATATACAGTGCATTCCGAAAGTATTCAGACCCCTTCACATTTTCCACATTTATTGTAAAATGGATAATATGCATTTTTCCCCTTCCTCAATCTACACACAATACCCTATAATGACAAAGAGAGATCAGGTTTGTAGAAATTTGTGCAATTTGTTTTTAAAACTGAAATATCACATTATATAAGTATTCAGACCCTTTGCTATGACACTCAAAGTGCATCCTGTTTCCATTGATCATCCTTGAGATATTTCTCCAAATTGATTAAAGTCCACCTGTGTAAATTCAGTTGATTGGACTTGATTTGGAAAGGCACATACCTGTCTATATAAGGTCTCACAGTTGACAGTGCATGTCAGAGCAAAATAAAAAAAAATCTATGTATCAACCAAAAATATCTCACTGGTCATTTATATAAACCACTTAATTAAAAGGCTTAGACTAAATTGTCTTATTGAATTTGTAGGACCAACCCAGTCTCAGCTCAAAAATAACATGTATGAGCTACTTACTTAATCAGGTCCACTTTTCTCTATTTTTAGATTGATTTTTTTTATGCAAATAAAACAATTGTGCTTATCCTCAGGCAGTGAATCCAATCTTGGCTTAATCTATAATGAAGTGAGCTCAAAGTTCCAAAATATCAAAAGCAGTACTTAGCTTATGAATACATCATGTGAACTTCCCTGACAAGGATCCTTTTTTCAAACGATATCTGCTTCTGAGGGCTTGTGGAGATTCTTAATGCTGCTCACTAAAAGTCGGTCCTCTCTGTATTTTTCTCGATGCTGTAAAAATCAAAGCAAAGTTAGAGCATATCAAAGCTATGAATTCGAAGGAATTGTCTGTTGACCTCTGGGACAGGATTGTGTCGAGGCACACATCTGGGGAAGTGTACAAAAAAAATTGCTGCAGCATTGAAAGTCCCGAAGAACACAGTGGCCTCCATCATTCTTAAATGGAAGAAGTGTGAAACCACCAGGACTCTTCCTAGAACTTGCCGCCCACCCAAACTGAGCAATTCAGGGAGAAGGGCCTTGGGCAGGGAGGTGACTAAGAACCCAATGGTCACTCTGACAGAGCTCCAGAGTTCTGCTGTGGAGGTGGGAGAACCTTCCAGAAGGACAACCATCTATCCAGCACTCCATCAATCAGGCCTTTATGGTAGAGTGGCTAGCTAGAAGCCACTCCTTTATAAAAGGCACATGAAAGCCTGCTTGGGTTTGCCAGAAGGTACTTAAAGGACTCTCTGAGTATGAGAAACAAGATTCTCTGGTCTGATGAAACCAAGATTGAACTCTTTGGCCTGAATGTCAAGCATCATATCTGGAGGAAACCAGGCACTGCTTATCACCTAGCAAATACCATCCCTATGGTGAAGCATGGTGACGGCAACATCATTCTGTGGGTTGTTTTTCAGCAGCAGGAACTAAGAGACTAGTCCAAATTGATGTAAAGATGAACAGAGCAAAGTACAGAAAGATCCTTGATAAAAACCTGCTCCAGAGCACTCTGTACCTCAGACTGATGGGATGATTCACCGTCCAAGAGAACAATGGTCCTAAGAACACAGCCAAGACAATGCAGGAGTAGCTTCGGGACAAGTCTATGAATGTCCTTGGATGGCCTAGCCAGAGCCCAGACTTGAACTCGATTGAAAATCTCTGAAGAGATCTGAAAATTACCCAACCTTTCTCCTAATATTTTTTGTTTGCTTTGTTTTTGCAATGTTTTTGCCTCCATGCATTATTGTTCACTGTAAAGGCCCCATGCCTAATTGTTACCCTTGATGATATTGTTCCGAAGTTATTTGTAAGTTATAAGTTAAGTTATTTGTAAACCGATATGATGTGCAAACGGTTGTCGGTATATAAAATCTTTAAAATAATAATAATAAAATAAAATAATAAAATAGCTGTGCATTGGTGCTCCCCATCCAACCTGACAGAGCTTGAAAGTATCTGCAGAGAAGAATGGGAAAAAATTCCCAAATCCAGGTGTGCCAAGATTATAGCATCATACCCAAGAAGACTGTAATCGCTGCAAAAGTTGCCTCAACAAAGTAGTGAGTAAAGGATATAAATAATTATGTAAATGGAATATTTCATGTTTGTTTATTTTTAATTTGCACACATTTTTTTAAACTGATTTCACTGTCATTATGGGGTATAGTGTGTAGACTGAAGAGGGGAAAAATGCACCCTATCCATTTTAGAACAAGACTGTAGCGTAACAAAATGTGGAAAAAGTAAAGGCGTCTGAATACTTTCTGAATGCACTGTATATATCTATCTATCTATATGTTTTGTTTTATTTTAAGATAGGTGGGCCAGAAAAATGGCCTTAGCAGGCCATGGTTTAGGATCCCATGGACTAAAATTGAGCTATTAGAGGCTAATTACTCTTCTTTTGACATTACCTGAATATCCATGTATTGTTAATTTCTGCATTGCTACACCCCTTTAGGATGCATATGGATATAGCCTTGAACTTTACACTTATATCTGAAGATAAGATTTGTGTGATCTAAAACTAATGTACACATCATCTTTAGATAGATTTTATTGTGGCAACATAAAAATTATCTAAACCTGCAAATAATCTAGGTTTCTCTAAGACTAATATAAGTGCTAAGAACTTGTAGTATGCATTTCAATAAACAAGATTTGAGTTATAAGGTTGGGTTTCAATATAGAAGTCCCTTGAGATAATTTCAGGGAATATTATGATATAGAAGAAACACATGCATTGTGTGTTGCACAAAGAGGTTGTAGAGCACTGTGGAATGAGAATACTAACAAACTCTTTCCCCTCTTCTCCTTCATCTTGCCATTGTAATATAATTTGTGTTCCTGTTCATCCAGTCAGGTCAGTCTATGTAAACGGGTTATGCATCAACCAGGAGAATGGAGATCAAGAAGCTTGCTGATGGTCACCTCTTTATATACTCCTATGCTGACATCAGCTTGCCAGTATTCTTTGTGTCCAACAGATGGTGGACATGTATTGCTAATCTGTGGACTTTGGCCTAGCTGACTGGAATGTGGTGTTGAGCTGAGATGGCAGCTAAGCCTCCTTTCCTCAGTTGAAAGGGACCCTGCCTGAGTGGTCTGGTCAATTCTGGGGGGCTCCAGAGATGATGCTGAGATGACTTCCCTCTGAGTAGGCTGATTGAAGAAGAGCTTCCAGGAGGATACAGTTGTCTGTTATCTGATTCTCTCTTGCTCTTCTTTACCCTCTCCCCTTTCCTAAACTGTTTTTTCTCATTTCCTGGCTCGCTAGAGACTGCTTTTCCTTTATATTTGTTGCTGTTTGCTTCAGGGAACAATTAAAAAGATAAATTGCTGCGATACTCTCAGGTGCAGACTGAGAGAACTACCAGGAATGAGGACTGCTCGCTCGGTGGATATCAGGGGCCTTGATTCAGTGGTTTCTGCCATGGTAGGGCATATGATAGGCCAGGAGGAAGCCTTTTTTGATGCAGTTAAAATGGACAAAAATATAGGAGGTTTGGAGAAAGCTTAACTTGTCCAGTTTTTGCTGTTCAGAAAAGTATGTTTGTTAAATTAACACATACAGGCTTGTATTTCAAAGATTACTGTAAGTATTCCATTCACTCGTTACTTGGCTTTCAAGCATCCCCTAATATACTTTGTTTTATAAAATGTTACTTCAGCTATCCTCATAAAGACATCAATCGCAGCCCCTCTCATGCAGTTTTGCTCTCTATCACAACTAAAGCCTTTCTAATACACACCCACTTCCATACTTCCCCATAAATATATAGCCTCGTATCTTATACACACATGCTCCCAAACACACAGCCTCCTCTCTCATACACACATGCACACTCCCAGACACATAGCCTCCTCTCTCATACACACATGCACACTCCCAGACACACAGCCTCCTCTCTCATACACACATGCACACTCCCAGACACACAGCCTCCTGTTTCAGACACAGGTGGTTTGCTCTTCCTTTCCATAAAACCTTCCCAGCCTTTAATCTGTGTTTACCTTGTGCCACCTGTTTCTCAATATGGTATTCCCTTCTCTCTGCACTCCTCTCTTGTGCTGCCCTCCTGTCTCTAGTCCCCTCCCTCCCCATGCTCTTATCTTTTTCTTCCTCCTCCTTCCCTCCTATCTCCCTCTCCTCCCCAGTCCCTTCCTCTTTCTCTATCTTCTTTCCTCCTGTGTCTCCCTGTCTCCTTTGTGTTTCTTCTCGCTTCCTTTCCTCCCCCCTCTGTCTTCCTCCTTTCCTCATGCTGCTGTTGTGCCTCCCCTTCTCTGTGACCTTTCCTCCTTCCTTACCCCCTCTGTGTCTCTTTCCTCCCTTGCTTTCCATGTGTATATCTTCCTGTCCCTCTCTTTTTCTCTGTCTCCCTCAGTCTCTCCCCTTTCCACACCCTGTGACTGTCTCCTGTCTTCCTGTTTCCCTTGCTGCAGCCCCTCTCTCAAGTCTCGGCCCAGCACTCAGTGAGGGAAGGATAGGGAGCCAGAGGGCATTGCTGCAGAGATCTATGGAACCACTGGGAACTGAGGCCTGTGCCAGGTCTCCTCTCCCCTTCTCCTCCAATCACAACACAGGAAAGGAGGCAAATGGGCAGGAACACAGCTCAGCTCTCGGCTCTGTCTTTCCCTATAACCAGGAAGCTGTGGGGGAAAAGGAGCCTCTTGCAAAAAAAACCCAGATTTTCAATGTCTGGTCAGTAGTTATGACCAGACACTGTACATCACAGCTGAAAACCTGACTGTTCAGTCCAAAACTGGGCAGTTGGCAGCCCTACACAAAATTAAGCTGTGGATACTGTGGCAAGGCAACTAGCATAGCATGGTTAAAAGGAGGATTAGACAAGTTTCTAGAGGAAAAGTCCATAAAACATTATTAGACAAGTTGACTAAAGCAGGAGTTCTTATCCTAGTCCTTGGGACACACTTATTCAGACAGGTTTTGAGGATATCTACAAAGAATATGCATGAGACAGATTTTCATGCCTCCATTGTATGGATATCTATTATTCCATGCATATTAATTGTGAATATCCTAAAACTTACTGGCTTAAGTCTGTTCCGAGGACTGGACTGAGAACCCCTGGACTAAAGAAAGCTATTGCTATCCTGGGAATGAGTAACAAGAAATAGATCTATTTTTTGGGATCTGCTGGATACTTGTGACTCAAACCAGTCACCATTGGAGACAGGATGGTGAGTTCACAGGATCTTGATCTTGATCTGCCCCAGCATGGCATTTATGTTCTTTTGTATCACCTGCACCCAACTAAAAGTGGTTGAACCTAAGTAGTTATAGTGCTTAGCAAGAATGTGAATATAAAAGTATAGAAAATGATGGCAGAAAAGGACCAAATGGCCTATCCAGTCTGCCCAGCAAGTTTATGGTAGCATCTGCTGCACCATACAGGTCAACCCCTTACTTAGTTTCCCAAACTGTCAGTCAGGGCCCTTGTTGATTGCTGTCTGAGTTCAGTTCCCTGTTACCTCTTGCCTAGTTATATCAAAGGTATGATTAGGATGATATTGATTTGACTGTATAAAACATAAACATGCTTTATTTTCATGATTTTCGCACTATTCTGCAATCACTTATTTTCTCTGGGCTTGACTACTATAATTCTCTTTACATAGGTCTTCCGGATAGCACACTTCATTCACTTCAATTAGTTCAGAACGCAGCTGCACATATCTTATCAGGTTCTTCATTAAAAAATCATATTACCCCCATACTTCAGTCCTTACATTGGTTACCGATTAAATATAGAATACAGTTTAAAATTTTAACTATTGTTCACTCTCTTATTCATAACTCTAACTCTACTACTCTGTGTTCACTTCTTCGTATATATAAACAATCCAGACACTTAATATCAATGAACAAAAATCTTTTATATATACCATCACCTAGACTGGCTCGTCTTGATATCACTAGGAAAAGAGTTTTCTCTATATCCGGCCCAACTCTTTGGAACGCTTTACCAGATTCATTAAGATCTATTTCAAATTCAAAACAATTCAAAAAATCTCTGAAAACATATTTCTTTCAAATCACATTTAAAGACTCTAAATAATCAAACAATTATCCATATGGCACACTATTTCTTTTATGTAGAACTAGCTGTACCCTGCCACGCGTTGCTGTGGCTGAGCCTGGTTAAGTTGAAAAAACAGAACAGAGCCAGGGGATATCTGTAATATGTTTAATTTTGCAATGCTTGTGGGAATACGACATTTTTTATTGTTCCATTGTTAGTGCAGATATACAAATTGTCAGGTTTGCCTACTCGTGAACATGCAACATACAATTGTCCATGTGAGAAGCAATCGGTTTGTAGATGTAAACCGCATAGGTGTAAAGATTGTCCTTGAGCTTTGTTGATGGTTATTGCAAATGCCAATCTAATTGGGAATTGCAATCTTTTAAATTGAAATGGCATATCTGTTGGAATGATAGGGATGCGAGGAATGAGTACATCTTCACCTTTGAAAGGTCCTGTCAAGATTGTAGCTTCTATGATATTGGTCCTTAAATTTTTGATAGCAACACATCCCCTTTGTTTCTCCCAGAAATTTCATAGCCTTGCAGTATGGACACACGTGTGTCATAGAGCCAATGAGAACATGCCGTATGAAAGTATAATCCTGATGTGGGTTGTATCGGAAAGCAAGTCGATTATAATGTTTGGCCAGTTGATGTGGGATCCATGGCTGACGTTGAGGTGCTGTCGGTGTTAGAGTGATTTCAGCCACTGTCAGCGTTTCATGGGCATGGTGTTGTGAACGAAGGAGATTGTGAGCAGTGGAACGTGCTTGCCGTAATCGCAAGCGTGCCTCTAGCAGTCTGGATGCACGTTGCTTGGCCGCTTCCTGCGGTCTTCCTACAGCTATTCTTTCCTTGTTGTGCTGTTTTATTGCTGCCCGTTCCTCCTCCGTGCGCCTAGTTCTAAGGCGTTGTGCCGCTAGCGCAGCGCGAGTACGCCGACGTAAGTTAGATTCTGCGAGGCATCAATTTAGTGAATTGCAAGAGATGTATGATTGGTGTGTAAAAGGATCAAGGGAAATGGGACTGTAATGTCCGAAGAGCAAGAGAAATGCACAGGGCAAAAATTAATGCCTTCTTAGGTAAGAGGATCCAGACCTTAAAAAGCAGTTACGATGCTGATAGAATTGTTGTGTATAAACGTGGTCAGTCAGTGGGAGGTTGTGATCCTTAGGGATAAAAATAGGAGAGTGCCTAATCCACCTAATAATGTGTCTGTAGAGAAGTTTCTTTTGGAGGAATAATCCACTAGCTTTCAGAGATCAGTAAAGGTTATAGTTTGTGTGGTTTGTTTGTTTTTTTACCCCAAATGAACAGCACCAGCAAAGAATAGTTTAAATATGCAAGCACACCTTCCTGGCCCCCCCCCCCCCCCCAACCCGGCGAAATAGAGCAACCCACGCTACAGCCCCCCTCTCGGGAGATGTGGAGAATGAGTGCCCCTCCCCCCCTGTGAAAATGCGCGGCGGAAAATGAGAACGGTCCCCCACCGTGCTCCTCTCTGGCTACCTGTGTAAACTGCCAGCCGGTGGCGAGGGTGTGTGCTAGGGTTTGTTCTGCCGGCTGCCATGTCGCAAAACTTCACCGGTGAAAGATGTGCGTCAGGATTCCTGACCTAGTAAGGGCAAATGTCCGCTGAGGATATGGCGCCGACGGGCTCTTGCCCTTACTATGTCACATGGTGTACTGACGTCATTGTTGTCTCCATATAGCATAGTAAGGGCAAGGTTCGCCGGCACCATTTTAGTTGCTGGCATCAGACGGCCCTACTGAATGCGATGTGTCCCGGACTGTTCCTGTGGTGCCGGCGGAGAAGCACGGACTTGTTTCAGGTGTAATGTGTGATCGGAGTGCAGAGCGTGGGTGGGTGGAAGAGGGTACTTTAATTTAAATTCGGAGGGTGTGTGAAATGCGTGGCTTCCCAATGTAGCAGCCAGGAATCCGTGTTTTGGTGTGTTTTGGGAGGGTGGGTGAAGTAAGTGACATTGGCAGACGTGTGGGTGGGGGTGTGTGGTGTGATGAGTGTGGATTTATGTGTGTTATGAGGGAGTGTGAATGAAAGACAGTAGCCCTGTGTGGGGGTGGGGGGTGGTGTGTGAGTGTGTGTGAAAGGTGTAAGAGGTTGCGCTTGCTCCGACGGCCACCAGATGTCGCTGTTTTGTGTAAAATTTTTAAACTTGTATTACCTGTCACAGGTGTGACCTATATGTAATGTAAGTGTATAAGATCCTTCCCGTATGGGAAGTGAATGTTGTGTGCAAATTTGAATGCATTCGGTTAAGCGGTTGGCGAGATTAGCGACGACGTACAAACTATTTAACATTTTTATTTATATAGATTATTATTTATAACTATTGATTTTTTTTTTCTTAATTTTTATTTTATATTCTTATATATTTTTGTAACTTTTAATATTGCTTTTTTATTTATTTTATATTTATATTTCTATGGTTTTATTTCCAATTATATTGTACACTGTTTTGACTAAACTTTGTTTGTTAAGGCGATATATAAACATTTTTAAATAAATAAATAATAGTTATCCTTAACTCTTGAATGAAAAACTTGCATTTTTTAATGCAATCTTTAATATTTTAAATATCTAATAAGATTGCAGTCTGTTTTCTGAATCTAGGAAAAGATGTTCTTATACATTCTATTTGCTTCCAAACTTTTTAAATTCAACAGATATTCTGTCTTTTCTTTTCACCAGGTAGCTGCAGTAAGCACTCTTGTAAACAAAGGAACATCACTTAAAGCATTTGTATTCAGAAACTACAGTCACCTTCCAGGTGTCAAGTCTCACTATTTGGGAGGTTGTCAGTATAATCTATGGCAAGCTATTAGAGCTTCATCTGCTGCCCCAGGCTATTTTCAGGAATATGTACTGGGTCCTGACCTTCATCAGGTAAGTTTCTTGTGGTTCTGACATCCCCTAATAAACATCTTTTCCTTTTTAATTTTTAATTATTCCCTAATGGTGATAGAACAGCTCAAGATACCTAGATTCAAAAAGTCTCAGGTCTTTCACACAGTGCTGTACAGTAGCCCAGGCTATATCCATGTAGAAAACAGTCTTAATTCCCTAGAATAACCTGACGTTCAGATTCATGTGCAATTCCTTTTAATGCCATTTGAGTACTGAATGCACATTGTAATTGTAATTTATATTTACCGTAATTCATGTAAACATCAAAACCATGCACAGTTTAAATAAATAAATATATCTTCCCAGCCTGTGGTTAATGTTGCTCTATAGGTGAAGTGATAGGCAGTCTTCCTTTTTTTACTGTAATTAGAGATAGAGCTATTTGATGGGTGTCCATACTCTTCTTAAAAAAATAAATAAATAAATTTGTACATATTACACTGAGTTAGGCATAGGTTGCACTTCATTGTTAATCCCATTATATAGTATTGGCCTCATTATGTATCCTCCTTGAATTTCTCATCTTCTGCTTGACTGCCATGAATATCTTCTGCCAAGGCCAATCTCAGTTACTTTTATCAGTATCCTTTCAGAACCTAAAATGTGAACATATACCTGCAGAGAAAGTCCTTGAGGTGTTTTGAGTTTTGATTGTTAAAGTATTTCTGAATTGATACCCATTATCCAACTTACAACACTTGTTTCTGTTGTGGGACCGCGGTTGAGGGCCCATCTCTGGTGGTATGCGTGTACCCCTGGGCGACGACGCAGTTGTAGAGGAGCTCCAGCAAGCGCCGAGGCAGGTGTACACAGTAGAGAGACTCAGACAACGCAATGTTTGTTCTCAAGGACTACTCCTAGCCCTTTTGGACTTGCCGCACGGAGCAGTAACTGCGACAGGGCGAATAGTGGTCGAAGGGTGAAGACATCAAGACAAAGACAAAACTTGAAGACGTGAGGGCTTCATGAAAACTTGAAGAAAGAAGTGCTTAAATGGAGTCTCAAGGTTTTAAAGTTCTGCAGTGGTACTGCAACAAGACGCGCCCTACACTGCCCAGCAAGGCAAGTCACGGACCATTCATACACGCGCCCTACTCAACCAGGCAATGCAGATCGTGGACCACGCTTGAGGTTCCTAAAACAGGATAATTGTAGATACTGGGTAAGGTATGACAAGACTCAGTGAGACCTGAACCGAGACGCACCCACCCAACCGGTCAAGGCAAGGCAAGGACCACGTCGAACGGTGCAGGACATTATTAGAATTCATTATCAGGATGAGACAGTTGCAAGGGAATCAGGAGGTCCCCGCAGTAAAATAGGACCTTAGGGAAGGACCTAGGGGCCGAACCCCAGGAACCAAGGACTCGAGATCCAGGACTCAGCGCGGGAGCATAAGTAGGATGTGGAGTATGGCACTGGAGCTCAGAGATAAAAGCAGGACTCATCAGGTGGAGGCGCTCTCAAGGGTAAGGTTGAAGGATTTGAAGAGAAGGACCAGTGGCAGGACATCTGGAACTTCAGGGTTGATTAGAAGATTGAAGGGTTGAGAAGATTCGAAGACTTGAGACGATACGAAGATGAGAAGACATTGAGAAGACGAACATCAGGAACATCTGGAAGACAGAAGCTGATGAGACGAGAGACCAAGACGAAGACATGGAATTCCAATGAAGAACAGAGTGCCAGCAAGAAGCTGAATTCAGAGAAATCCTGAGGAGAACTGGCTCCTTGCGAAGGCAAGGAAGGAATGAAAGCTGGACCTTTTTATACTGGAGAGAAGGCGACTCCCACGATGACATCACTGGTAGACCTCCTCCCACACTGTTCCTTTAAATGTGGAGAGAAAAGCCGGCCTCGCCCCCTAGGAGGAACAGGAAGCAAGCAGGACCCTGGACAGCGGCCCTGCTGTGAAGCTGGAGACTGCAGGAGCAGGGACTGGAACTAGGCCTCTGATCAGGCCCCAAAGAGACCGGCAACTTCCCCGCTGCCAAGGGTGGACAGAAGGCGGCTCCAAGCCGCAGGCGAGCCCGGGGATGAGGGGCCTTCTCCCCTCAAGGGAACAAAGGTAGGTTGGTGGCCTCCGGGCCACATGGCATGCTGCAGCACGGCTCCTGCCACAAAAGGAAACATGCTGGCGGCCTCTGGGCCGCTTGAAGCGTAGCAACGCGGCTCCTGCCGTGAGGGGAAATGCTGGCGGTCTCCGGACCGCAGAGGGAATACTAGCACGGCTCCTGCCGCTTTTGACGGGCGTCGGTGGCCTCCGGGCCACGTGGTTAGTTGTAGTAGCGCGGCTCCGGCTGAACTGAGGAGGCAGGGACATCGACAGCCTCCGGGCTGCTGAAGAAGGCAGGAAAAAAGGTGGAGAGGCTGCCAGAGGGCAGAAATGTAACAGCTTCAACTTTGATGCCCAAGCATCTCCCTACAGGCATACATTGGTGTGCTGAGGTGACATCAGTACCAGCAATTTCCTCTCCTCAAAACAGTGACATTGCACTGTTTTGTAGGTATAACTTGGCACTTTCCTCTTCAGACAAAAAAGTCATGCTTTAAATGTGTCTACCTGGTTTACAGTGCTATATATTACTAAATTCCAGATTATTTTGGAGAAAATAGGATGAAAATAGTGCTGGAATCACTCCCCCATTTATGTTTAAAACATTTTATTGAGAAAAAGGCAAATAATTCAACATTTAGTGTACATTGGACTGTGATGTACACCAAAAAAAAGTTACCATTTTTCTTCTATCGAGCTTAATTGCAAAATAACACACTGAGAAATGTAAACTACTCACCTATTTATAAAATTGTTCATACAGGACAATTAGTTTCAACTTAAGACACGGTTTTCAGGAACCAGTTGTGTCTTAAGTCTGAGGACTTCCTGTATGTCATCATAAAAGGCAATAAACGTGCCTTTATCCCAGGACAAGCTGGATGCTAGTCCTCACATATGGGTGACATCATTGATGGAGCCCTATTGCGGAAAACTTTCTGTCAAAGTTTCTAGAAACTTTTGACTGACCCTGTGAGGCCGCTGAGCATGCCCAGCATGCCATGATATTCTTTGCCACAGGGGTCTCTCTTCAGTCTTCGTTTTTCCTCGCTGCTGTAGGCATCGCGGAGCAGGAGCCTTCTGAGTTTTCTCACAGTGTTTTGCTGACTAAAAGTCTTTTTTTTTTCTCATTTATATTCTCCCACACGGGATCTCTCAGGTTTCCACCGGCTGGTGAGCAATCGTTGTCTTTTTTTCTCTCACACTTTCTCCTCATTTCATCGACGGCTGTCGATATTAAAATGGCTACGGGATTTAAAAAATGTCCCATCTGTAATCGGACAATGTCCATTACAGACCCACACCTTGAATGTGTGCTTTGTTTGGGGGAAAAACATGTCACACCCTGCACTAAATGTGCAGAAATGACTCCGAAGTGAAGAAAGGCCCGCCAAGAGAAGATGGAGCATCTATTCCATCTACAACTTTTGCCATCTCCATCTACATCGACTAAATCGTCTCCGGCCGGAGTCTCAAAATGCATACTTTTGAAAAAACGTCATCCGGAAGGGTCGGGGGACCATCCATCGCCAACGTCATCGATAGCATCGACGAAGTCAGTGATCGAACACCACTCGAAGCACCATCATCGACATCGACACCTGCGGCGCTTCTCTCCCCGGAGGAACAACCGCGAAACGGCCAAGAATTCAGGAAACACTGGTACCTTCGACACCGGGGCCTTCACCCCATGGAGACGCACCGGTTGTCGAACCTCCACGGGGCTCTGTGGAAGGAATGTCGACACCTCTACCACCACCGTGTACAGCTGCTCTGCCTGCACCAGCTGTTCCACAGGAATTGTTGGATTTCATCCGTCAAGCGGTGCTCCAGGCCTTAAAAGAACAGATGCCGGTTCCCGAACCGATGCTGGTACCAGTATCGAAGCTGGTGCCCGCACCGATGCTGGTGCCTGTACCGATGCCGACACCACAACCTAAGTCGATGCCAAGAAGACCATCGATCCCAACGCCGATTCAGTCTTCGATACCAGACCCGATGCCAATGATGCTGATGTCACCTGGGGCTTCGGGACATCCTGAACATGCACTGTACCAACTTCTCATGAAGAGATTTGATGAAGTAGTCGGTGTTCTTCCATCCAAACCACAAGAAGAAGTTCCTGGACGGATTCCCCTCGATGATCCGCAACCAGGTCCCTCAGGACTTCCTCGGCCACCAAGATCTTCTCCGATATCTCCACATCAAGAAGATCCATATGATACTTGGGATGATGGCCATACAGACACTTCCTCTGAAGAATTTATGTCAGATCCTTCACCTCCAGACCAATGGAAGAAATCTCCACCGGAGGATTTATCCTTTACAAATTTTGTCCAGGATATGGCGGACACCATACCCTTCACCCCAATTTGTGGATCCTCCAAAACAAGTAGTAGCCATACCTGTCCATGAAGTCCTCCTGGACTTACAGCATTGGCTTTGGGAGCACCCATGCTCAGTACCTGCAGTCAATAAAAGAATGGACACTACTTATTTGATACAGTCTGTTCCTGGCTACCAAAAGGCACAGCTTCCACACCAATCAGTGGTTGTGGAATCCGCACAAAAGAAGTCAAAAAGGATAAGGCCGCATTCCTCCACTCCCCCAGGAAAGGATCATAGATTCTTGGATTCCCTGGGAAGAAAGATTTACCAAGGAGCCATGTTAAATACCAGAATTTCATCTTATCAATTATACATGACTCAATATCAAAGAAATCTGTGGAAACAGATGTAAGACTTTACAACATCATTACCACGACAATATCAAGAAGCAGCCCAAGCAATTATTCACAAAGGACTTGAAGCTGGCAAGCACGAAGTCCAAGCTACTTATGATGGCTTTGAAACAGCCTCCAGCGTAGCGGCCTCTGGTATAAGTGCAAGATGTTGGGCATGGCTTAAAGCCTCTGACATCAGGCCTGACGTCCAGGAAAAATTAGTTGACTTACCATGTTCAGGTGACAACCTTTTTGGTTCCAAGGTGCAAGATGCGGTTGCACAATTAAAAGAGCAAACAGAAATCCTGCGACAACTTTCGTTAATTCCGCAGGATTCAGCTACCCAGTCATCTCGTCGGCCTCCAAGAAAAGAATCTAGATGTCCCTTTTATCGACAGAGGCATTATTACCCTCCAGCATCAAGGGGCAGATCTACTAGGCCGCAGCAAAGAGCTCAGCCCAGACAATGTAGGGCGCCTAGGCCTCAACCTCCACCGCAGACGGGACCGTCTGCAGGCTTTTGAGGGTTTTCCCAGAGACCAAGGCCATCTCTTCAATCCTCAACCAGATCTTCCAGTAGGAGGCCGAGTATCATCCTTCTACAACCATTGGTTACAAATAACAAGAGACCAATGGGTACTCGCAATAATATCTCAAGGTTACCAACTCAATTTCCTCTCAATTCCAAGAGATTCTCCTCCGAGACCTCTTCCTTTAAGCGAAAATCACATAATCCATTTGCAAGTAGAATTATCCACTCTTCTGAGAGCCAGGGCTGTAGAGCCGGTGCCCCGGACTCAGCAGGGCAGAGGATTCTATTCCCGTTATTTCCTCATTCCAAAGAAAACCGAAGGCCTACGTCCCATCCTAGACCTCAGAAATCTCAACAAATTTCTGAAGAAAGAAAAGTTCAGGATGGTCTCTCTAGGCACCATGCTTCCACTTCTTCAAATAGGAGATTGGCTTTGTTCTCTGGATCTTCAAGACGCTTACGCTCACATTCCAATATTTCCTCATCATCGTAAGTATCTGTACTTCATGGTAGGTCATCAACATTTCCAGTACAGAGTACTTCCATTCGGACTTGCCTCTGCTCCCAGAGTATTCACCAAATATCTGGCAATAATAGCAGCACACTTACACAAAGAAAGTGTCCATGTCTTTCCCTATTTAGACGACAGGCTCATCAAAAGTCAATCTCAACAAGGAGCTCTGGCTTCTCTCAGTCGAACAATTACTCTACTTCACTCCATGGGCTTTCTCATCAATTATCAAAAGTCCCATCTCATTCCGTCTCACTTGCTTCAATTCATAGGAGCAGAATTGAACACCATATTTTCAAAAGCTTTTCTACCAGGGGATCGGGCAGACACACTTTCCCTACTGGCAAACTCGCTTCACTCAAAGAAACAAGCAATAGCTCATCAGTTTCTAACCTTACTAGGCCACATGGCCTCCACAGTTCATGTCACTCCTATGGCAAGGTTAGCCATGAGGGTAACTCAATGGACTTTAAGAGCACAATGGATCCAAGCCATTCAACCACTGTACTCTCCAGTTCAAGTAACCCACCAGCTACATTCATCTCTACTTTGGTGGGCGAACAAGGACAATTTGCGCAATGGCCTTCCCTTCCAGCAACCAGTCCCACAAATAACTTTAACTACAGATGCGTCCACCTTAGGTTGGGGAGCTCACATAGACAATCTCCAAACCCAGGGTACTTGGACAAAACTCGAAACATTTCAAATCAATTTCCTAGAACTTCGAGCTATATGTTATGCACGGCATGCGTTCAAGGACTGCCTTTCACACAAGACTTCTGATCCAAACGGACAACACAGTAGCCATGTGGTACATCATCAAACAGGGAGGTACTGGATCGTATCTCCTTTGTCAGGAAGCTGCACAAATTTGGGACTGGGCCCTAACATACTCAATGTTTCTCCGGACCACTTATCTGGCAGGCATTCACAATGTAGTGGCAGATCAACTCAGTCGCCAGTTCCAACCACACGAGTGGTCCCTGGATCCCTTAGTAGCGACCAGGATATTTCAACGTTGGGGACAACCAACGATAGACCTCTTTGCGTCACGCCTGAATCACAAAGTGGACAAATTCTGTGCTCTGCACAGACAGCATCACCAACTAGCCAAGGTCGCCTTTGCTCACCCTTGGAACTCAGGCCTTCTATATGCATATCTTCCGATACCGCTCATAACCAAAACTCTAGTGAAGCTACAACAGGCCAATGTGTCCATGATACTCATAGCCCCGTATTGGCCTCAACAAGTATGGTTTCCCACACTTCTAGACCTATCAATCAGAGAGCCAATTCGCCTGGGTGTAGCTCCCACTCTCATAACTCAGGATCAGGGTCGGTTGTGCCATCCCAACCTCCAGTCCCTATCCCTGACAGCATGGATGTTGAAAGCTTGATCTTACAACCACTCAATCTTTCAACTAATGTATCTCAAGTGCTTATAGCTTCACGGAAACATTCAACAGGTTCTTATGGCCTTATGCCAGGTTCTTATGGCCTGGATTGGCCACTGTTGGAAACAGGATGCTGGGCTTGATGGACCCTTGGTCTGACCCAGTATGGCATTTTCTTATGTTCTTATGTTCTTAACTATTCTTCGAAATGGAAGAGGTTTACCTTGTGGTGTACGCAAAAGAATATTGACCCTTTCTCCTGCCCCATAACTTCTCTACTAGACTACTTACGCCATCTTTCAGATTCTGGTCTCCAGATATCATCTGTAAGAGTGCATTTAAGTGCAATCTCAGCTTACCATAACAAGATGGGAGATGCACCAATATCCATACATCCTCTTATCAGTAGATTTATGAGAGGTTTAATTCACCTTAAACCACCAATTCGACCACCTGTCACAGAATGGGATCTGAATTTGGTCTTAACAAAACTCATGTGTTCTCCATTTGAACCCATGAATTCCTGTGATCTTAAATTTCTTATATGAAAAACTATCTTCCTTGTAGCCATTACATCGGCTATAAGGGTTAGTGAGTTGCAAGCACTTGTCATGTACTCACCTTATACAAAATTTCTACATGACAGAGTGGTTCTCCGAACACATCCAAAATTCCTCCCCAAGGTAATTACGGAATTTCACTTGAACCAATCCATTGCCTCATTCTCACCAAGGGGAACGGGCCTTACATACCTTGGACTGTAAGCGTGCGCTAGCATTCTACTTAGACCGCACTGCAGTCCACAGGAAATCCACTCAACTTTTTGTATCTTATGATCCAAACAAACCGGGAAAAGCAGCGGGTAAACATACTATATCCAATTGGCTAGCAGATTGCATACAGTTTTGCTATGAAAAAGCCGGCCTTCCTCTCCAAGGGTGAGTAAAGGTGCATTCAGTAAGAGCAATGTCAACTTCAGTAGCACACTATCGTTCAGTGTCAATTCCTGACATATGTAAAGCAGCAACATGGAGTTCTCTTCACACCTTTGCAGCTCATTACTATTTGGACAAACAAGGACAACAAGATTCAGCATATGGACAATCTGTCTTAAAGAACTTGTTTCCAGTTTAATCCCAACTCCTTCTACATCCAATCTGCTGTGATCTTCGGCTGCCTCATTTTCAACAACAGTACTTCACTGTTGCTTCTCTACAGAATGACTCGGCCTCTAGCTTGCTAATCACCCGTATGTGAGGACTAGCATCTTGCTTGTCCTGGGATAAAGCAAAATTGCTTACCTTGTAATAGGTGTTATCCCAGGACAGCAGGATGTAGTCCTCACGAAACCCACCCGCTACCCCGCGGAGTTGGGTCCGATAGATTTTTTATTTTATTTTTGCTAAAGCTTATTGCTACATACGAGACTGAAGAGAGACCCCTGTGGCAGAGAATATCATGGCATGGTGGGCATGCTCAGTGGCCTCACAGGGCCAGTCAAAAGTTTATAGAAACTTTGACAGAAAGTTTTCCACAATAGGGCTCCATCAATGATGTCACCCATATGTGAGGAATTTGCTTTTTCTCCAAAATTTACATTTTATCATCTAAGAAAATTGTGTGGGGAAAAAAGCTTGCCTTATTGAGTGAATATTCTTTCGGTTTGGCAAATGGATCTGAATGTTTGCTTTTCAAGCAATTGATCTTATTTATAATGTATAGATGATGTCCATTTAACCATTTCTTTTGAGAAGTGTTTGGTAAATATTCAGAATGTTTTTATATGTATCAACTCATGGCAAAAATACCTTTAATACTATAAAAAAACATTTCATTGATTTAAGTTTAGAATTTAGATTAAATCCTGTTTTTTCACAAATGTAATCCAGAATCTTTTTTCTTGGTAATTGCTTTTGGACTGGTTTAGCTTCAGTGTTTTTTCATATACAAGGAAGCTAAACAAGAAAGCAAGTCATTGAAAGCAGTTATTAATGCAAAGCATGTCTGTTCAGGCAGTGATGTTAAGTGGTTACCATGGAGTCAACAAACCCAGCTTCCAAATATCAAACTCTTTATTGCCAAGTCATATATACCCTTCACACTTTACTAAATTACTCCCTTCACACAGTTTAGCTCAAACATTTAAATAAAACTATCACATTGTGTGAATCCATTACAAGGAGTAATTTTTGAGTTTTCAAATTATATTTGTATTAGTAATATGTATATTTATATTTTTGGTCCATTCAGTAATTTGTATAGGCTTTAGTATGGCATCAATTTATTTTGTCTAGAAAAAGATGGAGGCACATTGATATGTTTATATCCCAACTACATGTTTTTGAAATGAAAACATCAGTCTAATTCTGTAAATACAGTGATTTTCACAAGCACTATTGCCATTAACTAAATTATAAAAAAATTACAATTTTAGGAAACTTCTACTACAGCTTACCTGAAGAACACTATTTTGTGTAATATCAAACCTTTTAGTTTAGATTAGTTGATTTAAAGCAGGAGCAGTAATGAACAGAAATATATCATGAGAGTTTTATGTTGACATGGAGGATTCTTCCAAGACAAACAGGATGGCAGTCCTCATAAGTGAGTGACATCATCCAATAGAACTTGGCATGGAACTTTTATGTCTCACAAGGCAACCTAGGGCCCTATGGTCTTTCTCTTGCCTTTTAGTCTCTTAGGTAGGTTGTTTTTCTAATAAAATGTAACTATTTTTGCTATAACACTTTGTAAGAACTATGCTAATTTTTTCACGCTCTTTCTCCATGGTAACTAACCAACATTCATTATTGTGGTTCAACTGGAGTGTCTGTAATATCAATAAAAAATGTACTGTATCTTTAACATACAATTTTGCTTGTTGGACAAATGGTTGTAGAAAATAATCTACAAACACGGCCTGTGATTCCAATCTTGCCCCATTTAACGCCACTATGGGTCGAATGTCATGTTTTTATGGATTTTTGGTACCGAATAAATGACTGGTCTATGAGGATGGCTTACTACTAGATATCTTCTTCCTTTTCTGTTAGTCCCACTACTGTTTGGACAATTCCCTCTATTCTTTTCTGTAATCCTTCTGTAGCATTTTCAAAAGGACCCGACCACGTGCATAACTGCTGGTATATGTGCACATGGCCTTTTTAAAATCCGGCCTAAAGTGTATACATTTAACTTGAATTTTGAAGGTGTTTAAGATTATTTTTCACATTGAAATTACACCTTTTCAGTGGTAATTTTTGTGCATTGTGGTAATCTTCTACTTAAGCATGTTTTAGGTACATTTTCCTTGTCCTTTGTGGATTCAGTTGAGCAATGTCCATTCTGTCTTGGTTAAACTTAAACCAGTGAGTTGAATTGTTGGATCTATAATCTTATTTGTTGTAGTTGCTTTGTTTCAGTTTCTTTTCTGTGAGATTCTGCTGCCAGCCTGGGGTGGCTCAGTTTCCAAGAAGACCTTGGTATAGCACAGATTTTGTCTCTTGGGGCCATCTTGTTTGAGGGCATTTCCTGTTCTGCATGTATATATGCTGAGACCTTGCCTGCTTTATTTGCTAGAGCTTGGTCCTATAACTCATATATTCCTATGTGCTACCAGTTTCTTTGCGGTGATCTTGCTATTCTGTCGGATTTTTCATCCACACGAATGGACCTTAAATCCAGAGGTTGCACAAAACATCTTCAGTGGGGGTTTCCCAGAATAGACCTCTTTGCCACGGAAGCAAATAGACAAGTCCAAACCTTTTGCTCAGTTTACCCCAGCAAACAAATGATTGCTCCAGATGCCTTTCTCATTCCATGGACGCCAGGCTTGATGTACGCCTATCCACCCATTCCACTCATATCTCGAATGATTCAGAAATGCATCCAAGAAGTATCAGACATGATATAGACAGCCCTGGAATGCGTATCTCGTGAAACTTTCCATTCATCCACCAATAACGCTACAAAATCTTCCACATTTTCTGACACAGAAAGGGGGCTCATTACTTCACCCGATGAACCAATCCCTTCATCTCAAATGTTCATGTTAATGTTAATGTTCTAAGTATTCTCCTTTTGTCACACCCTGTTAATTGTAAACCGGCATGATGCGATTCCCATCGCGAATGCCGGTATATAAAAAATTCAAATAAATAAATAAAATAAATAAATCTCACAGCGTGGAGATTGAAAGGCAAATACTAACTCCCTTAGGTTTATCCTCTCAATTAGAAGATATCCTTGTTGCGTCACGGAAATCTTCAACCAGACGTAACTACAAAGGAAAGTGGCAGCGGTACTTAGACTGGTGTACTCCAAAGAACATAAACCCTTTCTCATCCATGGCCACTCAATTACCTCAATATTTGCACACACTCTACAAAGCAGGATTAGCAACCACTTCGATACGAGTTCATATCAGTGCTATAGCAGCTTTTCATGAACCCTTTAATAACCTTCCAATGTCTAACCATCCATTGATTTCTAGATTCATGAAGGGAATGATCCGGCTTTGCCCACCGGTGACTAAGCCCCCAATTCCATGGGATTTAAATGTAGTGCTGGAACAACTAATGCTTCCGCCTTTCAAACCATTAGACCCTAGCCACATCAAATATATGACATGGAAAACAGTTTTTCTCATTGCCATTACTTCTGCAAGGAGGGTCAGCAAACTACAAGCCTTGGTTCACTACTCCCCTTATCTTGAATTTTACCATGACAAGGTGACGCTTCGTCCTCACCCTTCCTTTCTGCTTAAGATGGTAACATTTTTTCACCTTAATCAAACCATAACTCTACCTATTTTTATGCCAAAACCACATAATAGCAAGCGTGAAAAACTTTTATACACGTTGGACTGTAAGAGAGCGTTGGCTTACTATAAGAAAAGGACTCAGTCAACTTCGAGGCCTTCTCAACTGTTCCTTTCCTTTAACCCGAATGATCCTGGACAACCAGTCTTAAAAAGGACCATAGCCAGTTGGTTATCACAATGCATACTTTTTTGCTACAATAAGCTTTCCATTAAACTACTCACAAAGCCTCAGGCGCACCAAATCCGCGCCACCGCAGCATCAGTTGCCCACTTGAACAAAGTTTCCTTAATTGATATCTGCAAAGCGACAACATGGTCGTCCATTCATACCTTCACATCGCATTATTGCCTCCAACAACAAACGACCTCTGATGCAGCACTAGGCACAGCAGTTTTATCATCACTATAAAGAACATGAGACTGTGTACCACTTCAAGGGTTGCTGTCCAAACCTACAAACAATGAATATACAAGGACACAACCCGGGAGCTTGGGACTCCCAGACAGCATGGCTAATTCAGTCCTGCTATCAACAGAAAAAAGCAAGTTTGCTTACCGTAAACGGTGTTTCCGTAGATAGCAGGATGAATTAGCCATGCGTTCCTGCCCTCCTCCCTAGACAGTCACACAGAGACAGACATACCTTCTTGACTTACCTCTCGCTTGGCTACAAAGAAACTGAAGAGGTAACACCACCGCGGGAACACCACCGCGCAGACGCACAGAGTCAAAAACTCTGTGATCAGCTAAGGGAAACTCCGCCTACTCGGGATCGCGACACTTCCCAGACAGCATGGCTAATTCATCCTGCTATCTACGGAAACACAGGGGTTTGTTTAAACCTGATATTCCTAACAGGGCCATTCAGTCGAGTGATAAAAAACTTTTAGAATTGCCAATATTAAGAACTGTACATTTTCAAAATACTAGGCTGAGGTATTTTTCTATTGGGGGTACAATACCCTGGAATAATTTACCTGATAATATTTGTGGGTTAACTAATTTTTTATTATTTCGGAAGGCTGTAAAAACATTTTTATTTAGTGAAGCATTTTTTAAATTGAAATCCAGATTGTGATATACATTGTTTTTATGTTATGTATTTTTATGTGTTTATGTACTTTGGACTGTTTGTAATTCACTTAGCATGATAGCAATATAGGCGGAATATAAAAATAAATAAATCCTAAATATGTAGAGTAAGAGGGGAGATGTCTAAATATTTCAAAGCTACAATTAATACACAAGAGTTCATTATTATTTGCTGGAAAGGAAGTTCAAGAAGAAGACAACGTGAAATATGGCTAAAGGGAGGTAGACTCAGTAGTAGTTTAAGAAAATGGTTTTTCACTGAAAGTGTGGTAGATGTCTGTTACAAACTCCCCATGCCAGTAGTAGAGACACTGTAGCGCTGGCATGCAACAAAACATGAGAAGAACAGTAGATCCTCAACTGTGGGAATGGTGGGTAAAACAAAGTAATTGGAAATATTGAAATAATTTTTCAGTCTCAGTAGCATGATCTGTTCTGAGTATTAAGACTAATATTTATTAATAAATGTATGTATTACATAAACTGTATAAATACAATTAAAGCATTTCATAATATATTGATAATTTAAAATAAAATATTAACAGATTAAAATACAAATACATCATCAAATTAAAAACATTAAATGAAATAAACATAAAACTGAAATCTAAAATAGCTATATAACTCACAAATAAAAACATTGCACCTTCAAAGGAGTCTTCACTTTTACTCATAACTATACCTAAGAATAAATCACCTCATCTTTTCAAGAATCATGGTAGCATTCATTGAAACAAAAAAATAGGAAAAGCTTACTTAGATTGACATTATATACATTACTTTAATACATTACTTTAATACATTTTCTCCATAGAGTCCCAGTTTTCCAGTTGTTTCTGAGTACTGGCTCAAATGTAATTATAATGAATTTAGAAGAAAAGGATTTAGAAAAAATATTAAAATAATGTTTTTGTTCTTTACAGGATGGAGGTTTGCTTATGAACAATCCTTGTGCTTTGGCATTACATGAGTGCAAGTGTCTTTGGCCAAATGTGCCTCTACAATGTGTGGTCTCACTAGGTACTGGACGGTTTCAATATATGGGAAAAAATAATGTGACCTATACCAGTTTGAAAACCAAACTTACTAATGTAATCAGCAGTGCCACTAATACAGAAGGTTAGTATCTGTTTTGTTTTCAAAAAATATATATGCACCAACTGTTGCTTAATAATAATAATTTGCAGCTGTTATACTATATTGTGTATAATTGTAACAAAAATGATTATTTAATCATATATAAAAACAAACAGCATGGGGTAACTAGGGTCATTTATCAAAATGCGCTAAGGCATTTTCGCATGCGTTAAGGGCTTATCGCATGCGATAGGCCCTTACCGTGTGCGAAAACGTGTTTAACGCATGCGATAGCACCATATCGTATGGTGCGATGCAAATCTGGAAAATAGGAGGAGTTAGGGGCAGGGAGTGGGCTGGGTTTGCCTGTCTGCGAAGAGCTATCACACAGACTTAATGCCGATTTTTAACTACACCTTTTTGAATTGCGTTAGGCTGTGCGATAGCTGCGGTGACCGGGCGGTAAGGATTTATCGCCTTTTGCGATGTCTCCTGCAAGGCCTAGTTTAGGTGAATTGTCGCTCCCAGAGCATCAGTCGGGAGAAAGAGAGAGAGAGAGAGAGATGGGCCTACTATAGGGATACAAATACCTATCTAGGGAGATGATATTATGGCCAATCTCTCTCTCTCTCCCCCCCCCCACCCCACCCAGTGGTTGTATGCAGGAAATACAACAGGCCTGGCACCTACCGCAAAGTCTGATAATGTTATCGCAATTTGCACTCACTTATAAGGCTCTTCACATAGGTAATTAGCGCAAATTGCGATAAACTGAATATTTGCATAAACCACGCCCCTTTTGCGATACTTACCGCATTTTGATAAATCTAGGCCTCAGTGAGACAATGTGCTGTGAAAAGGTCCTAGGATTTAGATTATAATTGCCTTTGCTGTTTCTTTTTTTGGCTTTTGATTATGGTCAAGAGGAAAGGGAACCTCTGTGGATGACCCCCTGCCTCGTTGCTGACTTCACAACTGTTTCAATGCTCTTATCTTGGAACTTATTTAGCCTTCGTATCTTCATTTATGCTGTCGTTCAGGTCCATATTTGATGCCGCTATAGGAGAAGCAGTGAAGCGCTTCTCCTATAGCGGCATAGATGCTGAAACGTCATTATATCCCAACAGTGCTGCTCCTTTGGCTCTGGTTTCAGCAGTGGAGATGCTTGTGGGTTGACAACGTTGCTGTGTCTGGGTGAGCACCAGGGTTAGTCTGAGATCTATACCGGCATAGCCGATATAGTGGCCACTAGAGAATGATAGGGGGAATGGTTTGGATTCCCAAAGAAGGGATGAAGCACTTCAGAATTGAGGAGTTGTTGGTCTCCCAAGTCAGAGTGAATCTGGTTCTTCCCCCAAGGTTCTGGCCAAATTAGCATCTTTCAACAACATGTCCCCCCACTGCTAGGACCTTGGAGGGCTATAGAGTATTTTGACCTCTTTGGAGAAATCTATTGCTATGTTAGAAGTGGTTACAATGGACATCATTCTCTGTTTCAGGCACAGGTCAGGAATTTTGTTGGGGGTTTTTTTATAATAATTTTTATTCTGCATCTGCAGAATAAACACATAAATATTTTCTGCAATAACACAGAAAATATTGCAGTGTCTGAACCAAATATGCAAATAGTAAAACATTGCCATACAGAGAAGGCAGGTTACAACAAAAAGGACATGAGTGCCAGATAGGACTGCATTTTTACCAATTCAACTAATCAAGCACCTAAAAGAGGCAGAACTACTCATCCACAACAACCCTACTCGCCAATCCAGTCATACATCATTTTACTCTCTCCTACACCTCTAATACCTAAAGTCCCCCTCCAAGACTGCCTGCCACCCACTCATCCACACATCATTCAATCTCTTCGTCCACTGAAGGGAAGCCAACTACCATGTGTGCCTTAGCCTAATATTATTAGAAGACAATGGGCTTCTCTAAGTCACAGAATAGCCCACATCATTCAGGCACTGTGCCAGGTCCTGCAACAATAACTCATAAAACGTTTTCCATACTCTTTCATAATGCTCAATGATTTTATGCTTGTATATTGCTATATCCAACCTCTCCATCTGCATGAATTAGACTTAGTTTTTGGGTACTTGCCAGGTTGTTATGGCCTGGATTGGAGACAGGATGCTGGGCTTGATGGACCCTTGGTCTGACCCAGTATGGCATGTTCTTATGTTCTTAAGCTATTCTGGGTTGCCAGAGAATTATATCTGGGGACACCATTTCATTCCACTTAATCAGAATGCATTTGCATACCATTTTCAGAGCAGATATAAAAATCAATCTACACCCTTTGGAATCCCAGAAAGTTCAATCAGGTCCCCAAAGAGCAATATTTCACCCTTCATAGAAAGTTGAACCAATGGGCAACTTTGTATATTGGACAGCACTGCATTCCAAAATGAATATACATTGAGACAGTTTAGAAATCTGTGTATCAGGGTTAATGTTCTCTAAATGACATTTAGAGCATACTGGTGAGCTTACTAATTTCATGTGGTACGGTATAGCGTTGTCATAAAATGAGTGGTGTATTCATTTAAATTTAATTTCTCTTAAGACCCATATCAGTATTGGCTTTGTGTAAGGTATTACAATATCTCTGAATATCTGCCATTTAAATCTCTGTCTCTAATTCTTTAATATCTGCTTAGAGATTCCACAGTGTGGTGTGGGATCTTTTGTTTGCTAATCAAATGCCTCTGAGAAACAGAGTTCGTCCCTGCACTCACATCTTGAAATGCTTTGACAAACTTATATTCCTTAAGAGCATCATTCTCAGACCAATTTAGTGAATGTATGTAGTGCCTTGCATACAAGTAAGCAAAAATCTTTGTCCTTGATATTCCATCATTAGACTGCAGTGCTGAGAAGGGCTGATCTACTGGCTTGTCCTCCTAATATAAATGTTCCACATATTTAATACCAGATACTATACAACTTAAAAATATTTTTCTATATTCTATCCCAGGGAAGAAATCGCCTTTCTCAAACAGTGGCATGATCCTAGAGATATTCCTCTTGAATCCCCACCGACACCTAAATTAACACCAGATTTTGATACTGGCTCCCAAGAATACATTATTTGCTATAGATTTTATCACTTTGCCATCATGTGTTTATAACAGGTAAAGAGACTATGGAGAAACCATAATCTCCACCATGTTCCTTTTGCAATAAACTTTATTCTCTTATATACCACTCTCCCACAAAGCGCAACATCATTATATGATTTGATATATGGGAGATCCAACCCACTACACTTCTTGGTAGTGACCAGCTTATCATATCCCACTCGTGCCCGCTTCTCCCGCCAAATAAATGTAATAAATTGTAACTGTATCAAATATAAGTTCTCTCTCTCCAACCAACAGGGTAGTATATGCATCCTGTACAAACGTTTTGGGAGAATCATCATTTTCAATAGGGCACAACATCCCATAAAGGACAAAGCCAGGTTCTTCCATGTGTGCATCTGTGTTCGCAAAGAGGAAATTACTTCTGTAAAATTGAGTTCATATAGAAGAGCTAGATCCCATGTTATCCAGACATCTAAGTATTTCAATTTATTAGGGGCACATTTGAAAGGAAAACGACCTTGCCACTGCATGGGCAAATCAGAATCTAGACAAGGCCTCTGACTTCTCAAAATTAATTTTTAAACTCACAAAGATTGAAAATCTAAAAATAAATCTTGTATAAAAGGGATTCTGTCAGGAGATCCACAAGAAAAAATAGAATATCATCTGCAAACAGATTTTTTTCAGGGGAGAAGTAAGCTATTGAGGTATATTCTTTAGGGTGTTTGTGTGTATTAAATAGCTAGTCAGAAGGCAAGCAAAATAACATAGAAACATAGAGATGACGGCAGAAGAAGACCAAACGGCCCATCCAGTCTGCCCAGCAAGCTTTCACACTTTTTTTTTCTCTCATACTTAACTGTTACTCTTGGCTCTTAGTAACCTTTTTTATTCTATTTCCCTTCCACCCCCACCATTAATGTAGAGAGCAGTGTTGGAACTGCTTCTAAGTGAAATAGCTTAATTAGTTAGGGGTATTAACCACCGCAATAAGCAAGCTACACCCATGCTTATCTGTTTATCCAGACTATGTAATTCAGTCCTTGTTGGTTGTCGCCTGCATATAGATCCACGTTTCTTCATTCCCCCCTGCCGATGAAGCAGAGAGCTATGCTGGCTTTGCAATGAAAGTGAAGTATCAGTTTTGCTCCCCTGCTGTTGAAGCAAAGAGCTATGCTAGATATGCGTGAAGTGTCAGACTTTCTCCCCTGCCGCTGAAGCAGAGAGCTATGCTGGATATGCGTGAAGTGTCAGACTTTCTCCCCTGCCGTTGAAGCAGAGAGCTATGCTTTATATGCATTGAAAGTGAAGTATCAGGCTTATTTGGTTTAGGGTAGTAATAACCAACAGTTTTGTGTGTTTGTATTAAATAGCTAGTCAGGGAACAAGCAAAAACCAGGAGTTTGTGTGTTTTGTATTAAATATCTAGGCAGAGGGCAGGCAAAAACCAGGAGGAAGGTATCCTGGTCAGAGAGCATCAACCTGGTGCTACAGGAAATGATCCTGTAGCAAAGACCTGCTCTCCAGGTGGTGCATTGTCCTCTCGCACTGAGGATGTATCTCCTAGGGCTACTGCCCAGAAGAGAAGGGTTAGGTTGGCCGTCATAGTTTCTGATTCGATTATTAGGAATATAGACAGCTGGGTGGCTAGTAGGCATGAGAATGGCCTAGTAACCTACCTACCTGGTGTGAAAATGGCAGACCTCACACGTCACCTAGATAGGATTTTACAGTGCTGGGGAGGAGCCAGCTATAGTGGCACATGTGGGCACTAACGATATAGGAAAATGTGGGAGGGAGGTTCTGGAAGCCAAATTTAAGTTCTTATGTAGAAAGCTGAAATCCAGAACCTCCAGGGTAGCATTCTCTGAAATGCTTCCTGTTCCATGCGCTGGTCCCCAGAGACAGGCAAAGCTCCAGAGTCTCAATGCGTGGATGAGACAAATGGTGCAAGGAAGAGGGATTCAGTTTTGAAAGGATCTGGGGAACCTTTTGGGAAAGTGAGTCTTTTCCAAAGGGATGGGCTCCACTTTAACCAGGCTGGAACCTGCATGCTGGTGCTAATCTTTAAAAGGAGAATAGAGCAGCTTTTAAACTAAATCAAAAGGGAAAGCTGACAGTCGTTCAGCAGTGCATGGTTCAGAGGGGAGTTATCTTTGAAGAATAATATTGAAGTATTAGAGTTAGGGCATCCCATAAGAACATAAGAACATGCCATACTGGGTCAGACCAAGGGTCCATCAAGCCCAGCATCCTGTTTCTAACAGTGGCCAATCCAGGCCATAAGAACCTGGCAAGTACCCAAAAACTATTCCATGCTACTGTTGCTAGTAATAGAAGTGGCTATTTTCTAAGTCAACTTAATAGCAGGTAATGGACTTCTCCTCCAAGAACGTATCCAATCCTTTTTTAAACACAGCTACACTACCTGCACTAACCACATCCTCTGGCAACAAATTCCAGAGTTTAATTGTGTATTGAGTGAAAAATAACTTTCTCCGATTAGTTTTAAGTGTGCCACATGCTAACCTCATGGAGTGCCCCCTAGTCTTTCTATTATCTGAAAGAGTAAATAACTGATTCACATTAACCCGTTCTAGACCTCTCATGATTTTAAACACCTCTATCATATCCCCCCTCAACCGTCTCTTCCCCAAGCTAAAAAGTCCTAACCTCTTTAGTCTTTCCTCATAGGGGAGCTGTTCCATTCCCTTTATCATTTTGGTCGCCCTTCTCTGTACCTTCTCAATCGCAACTATATCTTTTTTTGAGATGTGGCAACCAGAATTGTACACAGTATTCAAGGTGCGGTGGAGCGATACAGAGGCATTATGACATTTTCCGTTTTGTTCACCATTCCCTTTCTAATAATTCCCAACATTCTTTTTTGACTTATGCAGCACACTGAACTGATGATTTCAATGTGTTACCCACTATGATGCCTAGATCTCTTTCTTGGGTGGTAGCTCCTAATATAGAACCTAACATTGTGTAACTATAGCATGGGTTATTTTTCCCTATATGCATCACCTTGCACTTATCCACATTAAATTTCATCTGCCATTTGGATGCCCAATTTTCCAGTCACAGAAGGTCTTCCTGCAATTTATCACAATCTGCTTGTGATTTACCTACTCTGAACAATTTTGTATCATTTACAAATTTGATTACCTCACTTGTCGTGAGACAAGGTTCCAATAATAAGAAAATTAGTCAAGTGCCTATAATTAGACTCACCTGAGCTAAACAAAATTCCAATTCATCCTTGTCAACTGAAAAGCAGAATGTTAATACAAACAAAAAAAAATGTGATGCCAGATGTCTAAGAAGTAAGATGGGAGAGGTAGAGTGTATAGCAGTGAATGATTAAATAGATTTAATTGGCATCTCAGAGACATGGCTGAAAGAGGATAACCAATGGAGTAGTGCTGTACCAGTATACAAATTATATCACAGTGATAAAGAGGAGTAACTTGGCGATGGGATGGTGCTTTTCTGTCCGGGATGGCATAGAGTCCCACAGGATAAAGACTAAATGCACAATCAAATCTTTATGGTTAGAAATACGTTGTATGTTGGGGAAGAATATAGCAATAGATGTATACTACCGTCCACCTAACTAAAATGATGAGCCTGACAGTGAAATGCTAAGAGAAATTAGGGAAGCTAACCAAACTGGTAGTGTAGTAAGAATGGGAGACTTCAATTAACCCAGTATTGACTGGATAAGTAAAATATCATGACATGCTAGAGAGAGAGAGTTCCGGGATGGAATAAATGACAGTTTTATTGAACAATTGGTTTAGAAACCGATGAGAGGGGGAACAATTTTAGATCTAATTCTCAGTGGAGCGCAGGATTAGGTGACAGAGGTAATGGTGTTGGGCCTGCTTGGCAATAGTGATCATAATATGATCAAATTTGAATTAATGACTGGAAGAGGGACAGTAAGTCAATCCATGGCTCTAGCACTAAATTTTCAAAAGAGAAACTTTACTTAAATGAGAAAAATAGTTAAAAAAAAAAAAAAAAGAAAAACCCAAAAACTGAAAGGTGCAGCAAAGGTTAAGAGTGTGCAACAGGAGTGGACATTGTTAAAAAAAAATACCATCTTAGAAGCGCAGTCCAGATGTATTCCACGCATTAAGAAGGGTGGAAGGAAGGTCAAACGATTGCCAGCATGGCCTAAAAGCGAAGTGAAAAAGGCTATTTTAGCCAAAAGAACTTCATTCAAATACTAGAAGAAGGATGTATCCGAAGAAAATAGGATAAAGCATAAGCATTGGCAAGTTAAATGTAAGACATTGATAAGACAGGCTAAGAGAGAATTTGAAAAGAAGTTTGTCATAGAGGCAAAAACTCATGAGAAAAGCTTTTTTTAAATATATCAAAAGCAGAGAGCCTGCAAGGAAGTCGTAGGACCATTAGATGTTTGAGGGGTTTATTGAAGAGGATTTTGAGGAGATACCTGTCCAAAGATGGTATTCAAGGTAGACAATTTAGATGAACTGAATCAAAATCATGATAAACTTGGAAGATGTGGTAGGCCAGATTGACAAACTGAAGAGTAGTAAATCACCTGGCCAAATGGTATACACCCTAGGGTTCTGAAAGAAATAAAAAATGAAATTTCAGACCTATTTCAATTAATTTGTAACCTATCATTAAAATCATCCATTGTACCTGAAGACTGGAAAGTGGCCAATATAACCCTAATATTTAAAAAGGGATCCAGGGGTGATCTGGGAAACTGTAGACCGGTGAGCTTGTCTTTAGTGCAGGGAAAAATCATGGAAACTCTTATATAGAATAAAATCACAAAACATTTAGATAGACATGGTTTGATGGGAAACAGCCAACATGGATTTACCAGTAGATGTGGTGTATTTGGATTTTCAGCAGGCATTCGACAAAGTCCTGCATGAGAGGCTTCTAAGAAATCTAAAAAGTCATGGGATAGGAGGCAATGTCCTTTTGTAGATTGCAAGCTGTTTAAAAGACAGGAAACAGAGAATAGGATTAAATGGTCATTTTCACAGTGGAAAAAGGTAAACAGTGGAATGCTTCAGGGATCTGTACTTAGACCGTTGCTTTTTAATATATTTATAAATGATCTGGAAAGCAGTAAGACAAGTGAGGTGATCAGATTTGCGGATGACACAAAATTATGCAAAGTAGTTACATCTCAAGCTGGTTGAGATAAATTTCAGGAGGTCCTTGCGAGACTGGAAGATTGGGCTTCCAAATGGCAGTTGAAATTTAATGTAGACAAGTGCCAGGTGATACATATAGGGAAATATAACCCTTGCTGCAGTTACAAAATGTTAGGTTCTGTCTTAGGAGTTACCAGCCAGGAAAGAGTTCTAGGTTTTATAGTGAATAATACATTGAAATCATTGGCTCGGTGTGCTGTCATGGTCAAAAAGGCCAACAGGATTTTAGGAATTATTAGGAAGGGAATGGCAAATAAAACAGTGGATGTTATAATGCCTCTGTACTGCTCCATGGTGAGACCGCACCTTGAATACTATGTCAATCCTGGTCGCTGCATCTCAAAAAATATATATTTGCACTGAAGAAAGTACAGAAATGGGCAACCAAATTGATAAGGGGCATGGAATAGCTCCCCTATGAGGAAATGCTAAAGAAGTTAGGATTGTTCAGTTTGGAGAAGAGATGACTGAGGGGGGATATAATAGAGGTCTACAAAAGCATAAACTGATTTGAACAGGTTAACGTAAATCAGTTATTAACTCTCTCAGATAATAGAAGGACTAGTGCCTTTAATGTTTAGGTACATGCCAGGTACTTGTGTCTTGGATTGTCCACTGTTGGAAACAGGATTCTGGGCTTGATGAATCTTTGATCTAACTAACCCAATATGGCTTATCTTATGTTCTTAGTTTATGGACTTCTTCTCCAGGAACTTATCCACATCTCCCCTATCTTGCCTTTCTTCCAGGGTATACATGTTTAGATCTTTGTCTATCCCCATAAGCTTTAGAACGAAGACCACTGATCATTTTATTAGCCATCCTCTGGACCGAATCCATCCTGTTTATATCCTTTTGAAGGTGCGGTCTCCAGAATTGTACCCAGTGTTTCAAGTGAGGTTTCACCAGGGACCTATGCAGGGATAGTATCACCACCCTTTTTCTACTGACCATTCCTCTCTATGCAGGCAGGCATCTTTCTGGCTTTTACCGTCGCTTTATCCACCTGTTTGTCCACCTTTATATCATCAGATACAATTACTCCTAGATCTCACTCTTCTTATGTGCTTAGAATTTCACCTCCAATACTGAAGATTTCCTTTGGGTTTTTGCACCCTAAGTGCATTATTCTGCAATTTTTAGCATTAAATCTTACCTGCCATACCTTAAACCATTCTTCAAGCTTCGCTAAATCCTTCCTCATGTTTTCCACATCTTCCTGGCTGTCTACCCAGTTACAGATTTTGGTATCATTGGAAAAAGACAAACCTTTCCAGATAATCCTTCCATTGTGTCATTCTTAAAAATGTTGAATTGAACCAGTTAAAGGACCAAACTCTGAGGTACACTACTAGTAATGTCTCCCTCCTCAGAGAACACTTCATTTACCTCTATCCTTTGTTGTCTTCCACTCAGCCAGTGTTCTAACCCAGTCAGTTATTCTATGTTGTTGTATACCAAGGGCGCTCAATTAATTTATAAATCTTCTGTGCGGAGCCGTGTCAAATGCCTTCCTGAAATCCAAGTACACTGTGTCTAGTGCTCCCCCTTGATCCTACTTTCTGGTCACCCAATCAAAAACATTGATCAGATTTACTTCTGGCAAAACCATGCTGCCTTCGATCTTGCAATCCATTGGATTAAAAAAATTTCACTATTGACTGTTTTAGCAGCGATTCTATTAGTTTGCTTTCCACAGAAGTCAGACTAACCAGTCTGTAATTCCCAGCCTCCTTCTTCCACATTTATAAATAGGAACCACATTCGCTCTTTTCCAGTCTTCCGGGATACTTCACACTCGAAAGAAGCATTGAAAAGGTCTGCCAGTGGAGCTGCCAGGACATTTCTAAGTTCCATTAATACCTTTGGATGTATCTCATCCAGCGCCATCACCTTATCTACTTTAAGTTTAGTTAGCTCTTCGTGAATTCACTTTTCCAAAAATCGATTGAAGCTTACCTCATTTCCAATCTTATTTGTGTTTGTTAATTCATAAGGATTTCTTAGTTATCTGAAACAATAGATTACTCTGTTATACAAATTTTAAGAAGTCATCTGTTTCAGCAATAAAATATTCCATTTATTATTGATGTTGATGTACTGAATTCAAATATGATCTAATAAAATGTCACCTGGAAAATTGTGAGAACAAACAGCTGAACTATATTATAATATGGTACAAAATGAAAGGACCATCATACTAAGCACTACTGGCATATGCACACCTTCACTGCTTTATATATAATCATCGGTCCAAAAGTTCTGTCATTTTTTTATTACTTTTTTATGCAAATAAAACATCACTTAACTTGAAAAAAAGATGTGTAGTGTTCCTCTTTGTTCTTGAAATGGCTAGTGTAACATGAGCCGGGAACTGCATGCACAGAGACGCGTGCGTGCTCCTTTAAAAATAGACCTCTTAATGTTGTAAAATTAACCTGTGCCATTACCTTTTAAGAAATCAGTCCAAAATACCCTGCGACCATATACCGTGAGCCAGTAGAGATAAAGAAATCCCCAGATACTTACCAGCCTAAACATCCAGGGCATAAAACTAAGGCTTATAGTTGTTGTGGACATAGGTATTCAATGTATACTAAAGCTACTCACAAGCTAATTTTGTGACATTACCACAGCAGACAGTTGCACCCCAACTCTCAAAT
Source organism: Rhinatrema bivittatum (assembly GCF_901001135.1). NCBI lineage: Eukaryota > Metazoa > Chordata > Amphibia > Gymnophiona > Rhinatrematidae > Rhinatrema > Rhinatrema bivittatum. The sequence continues at coordinate 103,903,554 of NC_042623.1, forward strand.
GCATGCATACACACACAAGCAACCCAAGGAAACTCCCTCTCATACCCTCCAAGGAACCACCCCTTGTAAATAAACAAAAAACAACCCTGGTATGCCAAAGGCAATAAGTAAAAATGATGTATAGCCAAGCATATTAAAACAGCTGAATAAGCAAAGTAATTGTCATGATAAAACAGGTGCATCTTTTAAACCAGTCTGTCTTTAAATGCACCGAGATGCTTGACTCTGAGAAAAAATTTAGTAGGCTATCCATGTTAAGCGATAAATCTTAATAAATGAAATGAAATGAAATATGCAGTCATCATGCAGCAGAGTATACTCCCAAAAACTGAATGAGATACCATTTTCCTGCTATAATTTCAGCAGATTTGCATAAGGATAAAGCTTCATTGAGTATGTGCAATAGCATAACAACTTCCGCAGCAAATCTCCAGCATTTTCCTGCCACACAGAGAAAGCACACAATGTTCTACAGTTAACACATGCTGTTGTCTTTTTGTGAGAAAATGTCACATATTCCATACAGCTCAAATATTCCACTAGCATTGTTTTAACCAAACAAGGTGAACTCTGACACAAAAATTCATAAAGACTTAAAGAAACTGCCAGATAAAGAAACTTTATCTGATCATCACCTGGGAGCTATTCTCCTGTGACTTCACTCAAGGATCACATGTGCTTCAACTTTGTGGAGATGTTACATGACTGTTTCTTTGTACTCTGATCTTAACATGGTAAATCAAAGCTAATTTCACCCATTTTTTATGCAGAACTGTACATATTGGCGCCATCTCCTTCTGTAGCATGAGCACATGTGCCGAATACTCATTGAAGAGGAGAATCTTGTTACCATAGTATTCCAAGGAGCCCACCTTACAGTATGCCTGCATAATTTTTATTTTATGTGACCAATTCAGTATGCGAGCCACTACGGCCACGGCCTGTTCTCCAAATATCTCTGCCCACCAACACGATGTGCTCACTTGCAGCAGGGCTTACCTTTCAGTTTAACCAGGCCCAGTTCAGCCAACATCCAACACTCAATAAGTTCAGGTAACTCAGCATCTTTCACCAGTTCTGGAAGGGCTATTATTCATAGATACTTTTCCAACAACTCGTAGTCCTCGAGTCGTTGGAAAAGTTGTGTACTGTGGGCTTGAAGATCTCATAGTTGTTGGTCCACATGGTGTGCCCTGTCTTCCTGGGCTGATATGTTGTTCAGCCATTTCTAGCCTCTTAGTTTTGTTATTTATTCTTTCTTTAATTTCCTCCATTGAAACTTGTTACTTGATATATCTTTAATCCAGCGCAGCCTACACACTTTTCAAAATGTGTTGATGATCTCATCTGTAATGCAGGGCATCATTTTATCTTTAGCTTCTCCTGCTACCATGATGGGGTCTGCTATCTTTGAATTGTCATATGTGGCTTGAGAGATTTCAGTGCTCATAGCTGATGTCCCAAGAACCAGTTCAGAAAATAGCCTCATATACTGGCAATATTTGGATCTGTATACCATGGCAATACTGATGAGGAAAAAAGGTGATTCCATGGGGACTGCTGCTGGAGCTCAAATTCCTGTGACCAATTAACTAATAGCCATAACCAGAAGTCTGGGACTTTTTGTTTTCAGTTTTTATTTTATTTTTCCTGGTAATTTCTCAATGTTTATTATATGAAACAAAAATGGAAGAAAATCAGTGGGAAAAATTGTTTCCATTAATTTTTTTTCATATTTTTGTTACAATAAATACTAATAAATTCTCATAAAAAATAAAAATAGAATCTGAAAACAAATGTCCCTAAGCACAGCATACTATTTTGGCTTCTGCAGAGAAAATTGGAGGTTTGGCGTAGTGTACCACTCAATTGTCTACTGTCCAGATGACCATTATGCAGGATAAGATAGTCATTGTAAGATTTAAAATTTAAGGAACACTGCTAGATCTTTCAATTTGAGAGTACTACATTTTCCTGGTATATCAATCTCTCTAGTGGAACTGTTCAAGACTTATCTGTGAGATGTGTTGAAGACATCTAGGAACCTTCATTTTCAGTTTTTATTTTATTTTTCCTGTGAATTTCAATGTTATTACAAACAGTAGAAAAATGATTTTGTGATAACTCACAGAAGAAAAATAATTGAAAAAGTCATTTTTCTACTTTTTTTTTTTTTTTTTTTGCTACAACATTGAAATTCTTTAGTAAAATAAGATAAACTGAAAATGAAGGACCTAAAAATCTTCCAGAAGTAATACCTCTTATTACTAAGACCTTTTGGCCTCTTTCCTTCCTTCTGGGAAGGACTTAGAAATTAAGGGAAAGAGTCTGGACAAAGTGAATCAGTCTATAGATAGTCTGGATATGTCTGTGGTGCTGGAGAGATAAGAAGTGGATGAGGCTCATAAAGCTGCACTTTTGGTGACTTTTCTGTTGTTTTGGGATCAGGATTCAATTTTTTGTTTATATTTCCAGAATTCACAGGCTATGTTTATCGAACAAAAAGTATGGATGTTTCCTGAACTGTGTACAGTTACATAGGACCGAAGGAGGAAATTTCTTGCTAGGCACTGGGAGTCAGTTGCCCTTGGTACAAGTTTTTACTTCATTTCTCATGTAAATTTATTTCTCCTAGAACAAGCAGAATGGAAGTCCTCACACATGGATTCATCTGATGGAGCCCGGCATGGAAAACACTGTGCCCAGCATGCCACTATCCATGCATCCACGTGGGGGCCCGCTTCAATCTCTTCTTTTCCACGGAGCAGTTGTTGAGCTCATGCTCTATTTTTCTTTGGAAAATTTTTTTCCTGCGCCGGGTCCCTCTCCATCTCTCCATCTCTCCTAGCTTTAGTGGTGGTGTGGTAAGATTTTACCTTCTGTGCGGTAGATTCTTGGTAGCGTCATCCGTCAGTGCCCGCCAGTCATCGACCTTTTGTCTGCCATTTTTTCATCATGGCGTCGGGTTTTCATCGATGCTCCCAGTGCCCTCGGACTCTATCCTTTACGATTCTGCACAAGGTGTGTATTCTTTGCCTGGGGGCATTGCACGATGTTCAGAGCTGTCGTTTTTGTGACCAGATGGACCTCCAAGGTCTGCCGCACCCACCTGCACAGATGGAGAAGCTCTTCGGGTCCAGAAAGTCTGAACCCTCAAAACAGGCATCGGGAGCATCAATGCTGAAGGGACGACGGGAACCTCTGATAGAGAGGGGGTCCGGAGATCAGCTTTCATCAGCCTCCTCTCGCACGAGGACTTCTGGATCGTCTTCACTCTCGGCGGAGGGGAAAGACCAGGCCAAGCACCTTGGGAAGCCCCAGAAACATCACCACCAGTCTCCGTCTTTGCACGGTGCTGGGCTCGGGTTGGCACTGTGTTCTGCTGTGATGCCCCAAAGCAACCCTGCAGCAAGGAGGTATCGCCCTCCATTGATGCCGGTGGTCCGATTCCAGTGCTGCGTTCCGATTCCCTTCGGGAGCCTGAGGAGAGATCTGGAAGTGCCTGAGGAGGAGCTTGAACACAGGGTGCAATTGGGTTGTTCAAGCCCTGCAGAGCATTGAGCTGCTGGCCCCACCGATGCCTCCATCAATGCCAGAGCCTCCGCCCTCGATGCTGGCACCGCTGCTGGAGCGCATCGATGTTCTGCTCGGAATTCTTCCCGTGCAGCCAATGCTGGTGGCCAGGATGCCATCAATGCCCCAGCAGCCATTGGTGCCGCCTCCTCATGATGCTATCCCCATTGTGGGGTCCTCTGAGGCGGAGGGGCCTTCGAAGCCGGAGTGACCGTTGAGGCCCTTAGTTCCATAGCTATCATTGCCTGGTCCAGCTCCGTGGCCTTCAAGGCCTTTGGTGCCTGGGAAGGGCCCCCCCCCCCAACGGGCATCTCTGGGTGATCTTAGCAATGATGATGCCCCTTATGACCCGTGGGGGGATGATATCTCCGAGTCATCTTCTTATGACTCTTTTGACTTTCCCTTGGACCTGTGTCCTCCAGAGGAGTGGCACCAGCCCCCACCTGAGGACTTAACCTTTGCTGGTTACGTGCAGGCCATGGCTGAATCCATTCCATTCCAACTTCTTTCGGAGGAGGATGCCAGACACAAGATGCTGGAGTTTCTCTAGTTTGTAGATGCCCCAAAAGAGGTGGTGACAGTTCCCGTGCATGAGACTTTCAAGGAGTTGCTCCTTCGAATTTGGGAATTCCCCATCTTCGTGCCTCCGGTGAATAGGAAGGCCGATGCAGTGTACTTAGTCCAGATTGCTGCAGGCTTTGAGAAGCATCAGCTCCCACACCAATATGTTGTGATGGAGTACACCTTAAGTGGGCTAAGCGCTCTCATACCCATGCCTCCACTCCTCTGGGATGGGAACACAGGGTGCCAGATGCGACGGGTAGGAAGGTGTGTCAGGGCACCATGTTGATTGCCCGGATCACCTCCTACCGGCTTTATATGACACAGTATTCTTGGAACCTCTAGAAGATCCAGGTGCTGACTGAGCGCCGCCTCAGCAGCAGCAGGACTCTTTTTCAACAGTTGTCCAGCTGGGTCTGGAATGCGGCAAGCATGAGGTGCTTTCCACTTATGATGTTTTTTAAACGGCGGCAAGGGTGGCAGCCGCAGGGATTGGTGCTCGCGGGATGGCCTGGCTTCGGGCCTCAGATCTCTGCCCAGAGGTACAGGAGAGGTTCGCAGACCTGCCCTGTACTGGCAACAGCCTCTTTGGTGACAAGGTGAGGGATACTGTGGTTCTGTTAAAGGAACATAAGAACATGCCATACTGGGTAAGACCAAGGGTCCATCAAGCCCAGCATCCTGTTTCCAACAGTGGCCAATCCAGGCCATAAGAACCTGGCAAGAACCCAAAAACTAAGTCTATTCCATGTTACTGTTGCTAGTAATAGCAGTGGCTATTTTCTAAGTCAACTTAATTAATAGCAGGTAACGGACTTCTCCTCCAAGAACTTATCCAATCCTTTTTTAAACACAGCTATACTAACTGCACTAACCACATCCTCTGGTAACAAATTCCAGAGTGCATTGAGTGAAAAAGAACTTTCTCCGATTAGTTTTAAATGTGCCACATGCTAACTTCATGGAGTGCCCCCTAGTCTTTCTATTATCTGAAAGAGTAAATAACCAATTCACATCTACCCGTTCTAGACCTCTCATGATTTTAAACACCTCTATCATATCCCCCTCAGCCGTCTCTTCTCCAAGTTGAAAAGTCCTAACCTCTTTAGTCTTTCCTCATAGGGGAGCTTTCCATTCCCCTTATCATTTTGGTCGCCCTTCTCTGTACCTTCTCCATCGCAATTATATCTTTTTTGAGATGCGGCGACCAGAATTGTACACAGTATTCAAGGTGCGGTCTCACCATGGACAGAGGCATTATGACATTTTCTGTTTTATTCACCATTCCCTTTCTAATATTTCCCAACATTCTGTTTGCTTTTTTGACTTCCACAGCACACAGAACCGATGATTTCAATGTGTTATCCACTATGGCGCCTAGATCTTTCTTGGATGGGAGCACCTAATATGGAACCTAACATTGTGTAACTATAGCATGGGTTATTTTTCCCTCTATGCATCACCTTGCACTTATCCACATTAAATTTCATCTGCCATTTTGATGCCCAATTTTCCAGTCTCACAAGGTCTTCCTGCAATTTATCACAATCTGCTTGCGATTTAACTACTCTGAACAATTTTGTATCATCTGCAAATTTGATTATCTCACTTGTCATATTTCTTTCCAGATCATTTATAAATATATTGAAAAGTTAGGGTCCCCATACATATCCCTAAGGCACTCCACTGCCCACTCCCTTCCACTGAGAAAATTGTCCATTTAATCCTACTCTCTGTTTCCTTTCTTTTAGCCAGTTTGCAATCCACGAAAGGACATCGCCACCTATCCCATGACTTTTTACTTTTCCTAGAAGCCTCTCATGAGGAACTTTGTCAAACGCCTTCTGAAAATCCAAGTATACTACATCTACCGGTTCACCTTTATCCACACATGTTTATTAACTCCTTCAAAAAGTGAAGCAGTTTTGTGAGGCAAGACTAGCCTTGGGTAAAGCCATGCTGACTTTGTTCCATTAAACCACGTCTTTCTATATGTTCTGTGATTTTTTATTTTTTTTTTGAAATTTTTTATTTACAACAGAACTTCAAAAGAAGAACATTCAACAGCACCGACTTTGTAAACATATCCCATTTCACAATTGTTTGGTAATTATGCGCTCTACACATTCAAATTTAACAAATTTGTATACCCAGTCATAATAAACTGAACTTGAAAAATCATCAAGTGTTCCGTGTTTCTTTGAACATCTCCCCTTTTTTCCCTACCCTCCTCCCCTACCCCTCCCACCCCCTTTCCCATATTACGCTGCCCCAACCAGGCTCAAAAAAGAAGAAAGGTCATTGCTGGTTATTTTTCCAAACTCGATACGGTTCCCATATGGCATTGAATTTATTGACTCGGTCATGCGTCACAGCAGTGAGATATTCCAACTGGTATACTCTATCCAATCTTGATAAGACATGTGCAAAGGTGGGTACTATATCACCCTTCCATTTAAATGCAATTTCGCACCTTGTAGCTATGAAAATGTGAATTGCCAATCTCCTCTGTTTTTCACCCCCTGTTCCCCCAAGCAGCCCTAGCAGACATCCCTTTGGATCAAGCGGGACAACTACCCCCAAGATGTCTGATGTGAACCGGGTCACTTCGGCCCACAAACCCTGTACCTGGTTGCACGACCACTACATATGAAAAAATGTACCCTTCTCCCCACACTGGCGCCAGCATCGATCACTCAACTGGGGTTGTATGCAGTGTAATCTTTCCGGGGCCATATACCACCTGTACATTAGTTTATATCCGTTCTCTTTAATAGTAGCAGATATAGAGCCCCGTCCCATAATCCATATGACATTGATCCCATTCTGAGTCCGAAAGAGATTCCCCAAGATCTCTTTCCCACCTGATCTGATACCCCATCTTAACCTTAGGGCCACTATTAATAAGCATATATAGTCGAGAAATAGGCTTGGATACCGGCCTAGACTGTGCACAAAGCGATTCATATAGAGATTTGCCCTTGGTCAAAGCACCAGGTGCCCCTTCTGATCGAAGAAAGTGTATGATTTGCCGATAGGCATACATATCTCTGGGTGATAATGCATATGTATCTTGCAAGTCTACGGCTGGGACCAGCCGAGATCCATGGAAAAATTGACCTGGCGTAGTGACCCCCAATTGCCGCCACCTCCGGACAAAAACCGGGTCCTGCCCTGGTGAGAATCGAGGGTGCATTAGAAAGGTTGTTAGCGGGTATATACTCTTATCTCCCACCATACGCCCCCTCCATTTCCCCCAGTGCCGTAATACAGCCTGTGTGAATGGTGTGAGTGACTTGAATGTGCCCCTTCCCATATCTCGGCACCACACCCGAGCGGCTAAGGATATGGGCTCCGATCCCGCCTGCGCTATGGCCACCCATGGTTTGGGACTGCCTTTGAAATGCCAGCTAATAACCACTCCCAGCATGATGGCTGAGTAATACCACTGGAGATTAGGTATATTGAGGCCTCCTCGTGCCTTATCCTTATATAAAATGTGACGTGAGACCCGGGGGGGTTTTCCTCTTCCAAATAAACTGAAAGATTTTCCGTTGCCATATTCTCATAGCTCCTTCCGGAATCGCTACAGGTAACGTTTAGAACAAATAGCAAAATCGTGGCAGGACATTCATCTTAATAGCTGCCACCCTCCCAAACCACGTTATGTCCGTCCTGTCCCATCTGGCTAGGTCTTGTTGTATGCGGAGCATTAAGGAGTCATAGTTTAAACTATATAAATCAGCCAGGTGCGTCCCTATTTTGACTCCCAAGTATTTTATGTCCTCTCTAGCCAGTCGGAAAGGCAACGTCCTCCCCAGCGCTGCGTATTGGTCAAGAGGCAGCGAGACGTTTAACAATTCAGATTTGTCAGCGTTAACTTTAAAACCAGACAACCTGCCAAATGTACGCATTTCCTCCAACAGTGGCTTTAAAGAGACCTCCGGTTGGGCGACTGTAAACAACAAATCATCAGCGAAGAGCGATAATTTATATGACACATCATTAATGGGGATACCCTGAACATCTGGATGACCTCGAATTCTCTCCGCAAATGGCTCTAACGAGAGGGCAAACAATAATGGAGATAAAGGGCACCCCTGCCGCGTGCCCCGTTTCACCTCAAAGGGGTCCGAGTAAGCCCCATTGATTTTAATCGTGGCGTGTGGATTCCCATATAATTTGCCAATCCATGTGATAAAGTACTCCCCCAGGCCCATAACCTCCATAACTTTAAATAGATACGGCCAGTGTACGCGATCGAACGCCTTTTCGGCGTCAATGGCTAACAGTACCGCAGGAATGCTTTTAGTTTGGGCCCACCACATCAATTCCACCACCCGGCGCACATTGTCCGACGCCAGCCTCCCTGGGATAAAGCCTGACTGATCATTATGAACCAGCCCGGGAGCTAACCTCCCAAGCTTGAAAGCCAAGGCTCTTGCCAGTATCTTCATATCTATATTAATCAATGATATGGGTCGGTAAGAACCACAAAGGGTGTGATCCCTACCTGGCTTAGCCAGTATCGTAATGCCCGCAGTATTGGACTCAGTGGAAAGCTTCCCATCTTCACGTAACGCATCATACATGGACACTAAGGTAGGTGTCAATTCCAAGCAGAAAAGTTTGTAGAATTTCCCTGTAAGCCCATCCAATCCAGGGGCTTTCCCCAATTTAAGATCTTTAATGATTAGAGATATTTCCCCCTCTCTAAGTTCTTCATTGAGCTGGGTTCTATGGTCTGCTGACAGAACAGGAAGCGGTACGTCCCTAAGATACTGCTCAATCTCCTGCGGGGTACTCAACTGCTCTGAATCATATAGTGTGCGGTAGGATTGATTAAAACAATGCCCTATTTCCTGCTGCAAATATACACATTGACCTTGGGGCCCCTTTAACTTGATAATGTTGGATTGTGATTCTCTTTCTTTTAGCTTCCTAGCCAATTGCTGCCCCGCTTTGTTTCCCCTTTCATAATGTTGCTGCTTCAATCTCTGTAGCTGAAAAGCTATCTGATCCTCATCCAGGGCCTGTAGCGCCCCTCTAGCCTCCGCCAGTTTCCCCAAAAGACCTGGGTCGAGGGTACATTTATGTTGCAGCTCCAGCCAGGCTATCTTATCCATTACGTGCATCGTTCCCTCTCCCTCACCTTTTTCACGTATGTGGCCCTGGCAATAAAAAGGCCCCTCACATACGCCTTCATACTGTCCCATAATACACCAGGTGAGACTTCCCCATTATCATTGATTTCTAAATATTGAACTAACTTATCCTTTATCGTATCCACAAATGGCTTATCATCCAATAAACTGTCATTCAGCCTCCAAAATTTTACACCCACTTGTGAACTTCTTAGGCAGAGCTTAATCCAAATAGGGGCATGATCCGGCCAGGAGATTATACCTATATCTGCATCCCTGATTGAGCCCACCATATCCCTATCTACCAGAAAGTAGTCAATCCAGGAGTAGGACTTATGCGGGGCTGAAAAGAAAGTATAGTTGCGGGACGTAGGATTACGAAGCCGCCAGACATCTACTAACCCCCTGTCAGCTATCAAGTTTTTTAAAGCTTGCCTGGTAGTCTTACTCCCTACTCCTCCCCCTCCCGTATTGTCTAAATAAGGGTAGCGGGTAAAGTTAAAATCACCACCCACTACGAGATGCCCGTCTGTCCATTCACTTAGAACTGTAGATAGTTTATTAAAGAATGAGGACTGATCCGTATTCGGAGCATAGACATTCATTAAAGTAAACAGCACTTCGTTGATTTTAGCTTTCACCAGTATGTATCGTCCCTCTACATCTCTGATCACCGAAATAATATCCACTACCATAGATTTGGCGAAGAAAATTCCCACCCCAGTGTATTTGTGTTGTGCTGTCGCTGCGGCATGAAACACCTGGGGATACCCTGTAGTGGGGAGCAATCGCTCATAACGTTTCCGGACATGAGTTTCTTGACTAAAGATAATGTCCGCCTTTAGTAGGGCCATATCCTTTAGCAAAAGCTGAAGTTTATGATAAGTATTAAGGCCTTTCACATTCAGTGAGGCGATATTTAAGATCCCCATATGCTCATTAAATAAAGCTGTACGACCGCTCCCTGAGTGGCCCTCCTTCTCATATATGTCATTTTAACCATGGGCACGTAACCATAAGCATGCCAGCTACAATATAGAACAAGACCCTTCCGCACATCCACTCCCCCCCCCTTCCTCCCTCCCCCCCTTCCCCCACCTTACCCTTCTGCCAACCACTCTCCACCTCGTGGTTCATATCCCTGAGAGAGCTGACGTTTCCCGCCTCCCGGACCTTAATCCCCTCCACCCTTTCTTACCACCTGTAATCTTGAGTTTCTCCCCTCAGTATTGAGGGAGCATAACAGCTCCCACCTCAACATTTCTGATAGCTTTACTTATAACAACCGTTAATCAACATATAAGTCCACTTTCTGGACTGCAGAACTGAACATCCCAGACCTCCCTGGTAACAAAAAAACCTCCTTGCCTGCATACCACAAAGGTCCCGACCAGTATACTGGTATCTCATAAGCAGACCCCTAGAGTCTTATCCCGGTGCTTCGAGGTCAGTATTGCCTCCCGATCTCCGGCTGAGTCGTCCTCTGCCCGTGTCCACTCTCTGCCATCTGAGTCATTGTCCGCTGCGCGAGCTACTGTCCACGGACTTCTCCATGTTCCCGTTCTGGGGCGGATCAGGTAGCCCTGCTGCTCGTAGTATATCCTCTTCTTCCATGACCTGGTGGACTCTGGACATTACGCCACTGATAGCAAACTGTAATCCGAAGGGAAATAGCCATCGGTATCTGATATTGTGAGCCCTCAGGATTTGGATCACATCCCGAAAGGCCCTCCTCTTCTTTATAGTGGAGATGGCTAAATCCTGGAAAATTTCAATTTTGTGACCCTTCCAAGTGATGACGCCCATTGTCCTGGCTGCTTGTGCTACTTGCTCTTTCACCAGGAAGCTGTGGAAACATGCTACAATGTCTCTAGGCAAATTATTTCGGGGGGTGCCAAAAATCCTGTGGGCCTGCTCCAGCACAACCTCCCTGGGCCGCTCTGCTTTACCCTCCGGGTCCAGCAATTGAGCACATATGCTTTGCACTGCTAATGCACAGTCTCTGTATTCCTCTCCTTCCGGTATGCCACGGAACCGGAGGTTTACCCTCCTTGCTCTGTTCTCCAGGTCTTCTACATGCCTCTGGAGTTCCTCCTGCGTTTCTCTTAGTTTCCCCTGTTCATCCTGGACCCTTTCCAGCTCCGTCTGCGTCTCCTGCAGCCCCGCTTCTGCTTCATCCACCCTTTGCCCTATCTCACGAACCTCATTCTGGACGCTTGCAAACATGGCTCCAAGCTCCTCCCGGTAGCGCGCCATATCTCCCCTTATCTCCTGGAACCAAATCCCCGAAATTCTTGCCGGGTGGGTACCTCTAATTCGCCTTTCTCATCCGGCTCCTCTGGAGTGTCCGCGGAGTCGCGCGCCAGCGCCATCTTGTTTCCTTCCTTGCCAGCCAGGGCCGCAGCCGTGGCCGCCGCTGCGAACGAAAACCTGTTTAAATCAGGCTTTTTCTGCGGGGTGGACATCGCGAAAGGCTGGCGATTCAAAATCTCTGAATTTGGAGAGGTATTTCCCGGTTGTTCCCGCGATGGGGGGAGATTGCTTGTGGCGGAGGGGAGAGCACGGAGCTCAGGCGGCCATCTCAGCGGGTGACGTCACCGCTCTCCATGTTCTGTGATTTTGATATTTAGAACACTTTCCACTATTTTTCCTGGCACTGAATTCAGGCTAACTGTCTGTAGTTTCCCAGATTGCCCCTGGAGCCCTTTTTAAATATTGGGGTTACATTAGCTATCCTCCAGTCTTCAGGTACAATGGATGATTTTAATGATAGGTTACAAATTTTTACTAATAGGTCTGAAATTTCATTTTTTAGTTCCTTCAGAACTCTGGGGTGTATACCATCCGTGCAGGTGATTTACTACTCTTCAGCTTGTCAATCAGGCCTACCACATCTTCTAGGTTCACTGTGATTTGGTTCAGTCCATCTGAATCATTACCCATGAAAACTTTCTCCAGTATGAGTACCTCCCCAACATGCTCTTCAGTAAACACTGAAGCAAATAAATCATTTAGGCCAATTGCAAACATAATAAATATTTCATTAAATGAAGGCATTTTCCCTGACAAATTGAAATGTGCTGTGATTAAGCTAACGCCCAAGAAATCTCACCTGGATCAATCTGACATCACCAACTACAGACCTATTTCCAATCTCCCTTTCATAGTTAAAATATTTGAAAAAATTGTCAATAACTTTCAGAACATTTAGAAAAACATAACATACTTTCCCCGGCACAGCATGGATTTAGAAACACTCTTAGCACAGAAACTCTTTTAATATCTCTCTCCAACGAAATCTTAAGAGGACTAGATAATGACCAAACATTCATCCTCATACTCCTTGATATATCGGCAGCATTTGATACCATAAACCACAAGATCCTACTGAAAAGATTAAAGGAAATCGGTCTATGTGACATCACCATCAATTGGTTCTCTTCATACCTATCCAACAGGTCATACATGGTAAGAACTAATTACAAAGAATCTAGACCAATATCACTTTGCATGGAGTTCCTCAAGGATCTTCACTATCATCTACGCTTTTCAGCATTTATCTACTACCTCTATGTAAACTACTCTCAGATCTTGAATTATCTCATTACATTTATGCTGATGATGTTCAAATTCTTATCCCATTTAATGATAACCTAACCAGTACACTAAACCTTTGGAACACTCACCTCACTGCAATCCAACACTTATTAGTACAAATGGCTCTCACTCTAAACCACAATAAAACAGAAATTCTCTATATATGCAACAAATCCTCACCTGTATTTGACCTCCAGCTTAACAATTACATAACTGACAAAAAAAATTATACTCTATGTAAGAGACCTAGGAATTAATTTAGACTCTGAACTAAACTTTAAGAAACACATTAACAACATAATAAAAGAGGGATTCTATAAACTTCAAGTACTAAAAAGGATCAAACCTCTCCTTTACCATCAAGATTATCATACAGCCTTACAATCCCTCTTATTCTCCAAACTAGATTATTGCAATACAGTTCTCATTGGCTTACCCGCTTCCACAATCAAACCTTTTCAACTTCTCCAAAATGCTGCAGCAAGATCAATCAGCAACAGCAAAAGATCAGATCATATCACCCCAGTTCTCAAAGAACTGCATTGGCTCCAAATTATGTATAGAATTCAGTATAAAACTTTATCTCTTATTCATAAGGCCTTATACAACAACGAGACAAAATGGATAGATACGATACTTCATTTCAAAGTCCCAAGGATAAATCTGCGCTCCACTAATACTGGCCTCCTTGCAACTATCTCCCCAAAATTAACCCGCCTCAACTCAACAAGAGAACGTGCTTTCTCATTGACTGGGCCTCTTTTATGGAACACCCTCCCCACTGAACTAAGAATTGAGCCATCATCACAAACTTAAAAAAAAAAAATTAAAACATGGCTCTTTGAGACAGCATACCCATCATAATAAGAAGGATCATCATCATCATCACCACTCTATTTAATGTTTCCAAATCATAGTTCATTCCCTCCTCTTTAATTAATTCTCCATTTTTTATCTATCTACTCTCTACTATTTATCACAATGTAACTTTTTCTTTTTTAATTTGTTATATGTAAACCGATGTGATGACTTAAGTTGAATGTCAGTATATAAAAAACAAATAAATACGTTTAATCTTGCCGCGATGGCCTTATCTTCTCTTATTGCCTCTTTAACCCCTCAATCATCTAACAGTCCAACTGACTCCCTCACAGGCTTTCTGCTTCGGATATATTTAAAAAAGTTTTTACTGTGAATTTTTGCCTCTATGGCCAACTTCTTTTCAAATTCTCTCGTAGCCTGTCTTATCAATGTCTTACATTTAACTTGCCAACGCTTATGCATTATCCTATTTTCTTCTGTTGGATCCTTCTTCCAATTTTTGAATGAAGATCTTTTGGCTAAAATAGCTTCTTTCACTTACCCTTTTAACCATGCTGGTAATCGTTTTGCCTTCTTTCCACCTTTTTTAATGTGTGGAATACATCTGGACTGTGCTTCTAGGATGGTATTTTTTAACACTGACCACGCATTTTGCACACTTTTTACCTTTGTAGCTGCTCCTTTCAGTTTTTTTCTAACAATTTTTCTCATTTTATCAAAGTTTCCCTTTTGAAAGTTTAGCACGAGAACCGTGGATTTGCTTACTGACCCCCTTCCAGTCATTAATTCAAATTTGATCATATTATGATCACTATTGCCAAGCGGCCCCACCACCATTATCTCTCTCACTAAATCCTGTGCTCCACTGAGAATTAGATCTAAAATTGCTCCCTCTCTTGTCGGTTCCTGAACCAATTGCTCCATAAAAATGTCATTTATTCCATCCAGGAACTTTATATCTCTAGCATGTACCGAAGATACATTTACCCAGTCAATATTGGGTAATTGAAATCTCCCATTATTACTGCACTACAAATTTGGTTAGCTTCCCTAATTTCTCTTAGCATTTCACTGTTAGTCTCACCATCTTGACCAGGTGGACGGTAGTATACTCCTATCACTATAGTCTTCCCCGACACACAAGGGATTTCTACCCATAAAGATTCAATTGTGCATTTATGTATTTATGTATTTATTTTTTTATAGCTTTTATATACCTATCTTCTTGCATTAGATACAAATCAAACCAGTTTACAATGAACAAAAAACTTGCCTGTAGGCGATACATTGAACTATGAACGTATAAGAAAAAACTCATGCAGGATGTTTATACATGTATATACGTATAAGATGTTTATACGTATAAGAAAGAACATCTTATACGTATAAGAACATCTTATACGTATAAGATGTTTATACGTATAAGAAAAAACTCATGCAGGATGTTTATACATGGAACCATGAACGTATAAGAAAAGTCTCATGCAGGATGTTTATCCTATTGGACTCTATTCCATCCCAGACATAAAGCGTTACACTGCCTCCCGTGTGCTCCTCTCTGTTATTGCGATATAATTTGTACCCCGGTATAGCACTGTCCCATTGGTTGTCCTCCTTCCACCATGTCTCTGAGATGCCAATTAAGTCTGTCATCATTCACTGCTATACATTCTAATTCTCCCATCTTACTTCTTAGACTTCTGGCCTTAGCATACAAACATTTCAAAGTTTATTTTTTGTTTGTATTTTCATTCTGCTTTTTAATTGATAGGGATAAGTTAGAATTTTTTAGCTCAGGTGAGTTTTTAGTTAAAGGCACTTGGACTACTTTTCTTATTATTGGAACCTCACTGCCGGGATGCCCTAATTCTAATGCATCACTAGTATCCTTTGAAGATACCTCTCTCCGAACCATGCGCTGCTGAGCGACTGTCGGCTTTCCACTTTGTTCTAGTTCTAGTTCTCCTTTTTAAAGGTTAGCACCAGCAGTCTGGTTCCACCCGGGTTAAGGTGGAGCCCATCCCTTCGGAAGAGACTCCCCCCTTCCACAAAAGGTTCCCCAGTTCCTAACAAAACTGAATCCCTCTTCCTTGCACTATTGTCTCATCCACGCATTGAGACTCCGGAGCTCTGCTTGCCTCTGGGGACCTGCACGTCGAACAGGGAGCATTTCAGAGAATGCTACCCTGGAGGTTCTGTATTTAAGCTTTCTACCTAAGAGCCTAAATTTGACTTCCAGAACCTGCCTCCCACATTTTCCTATGTTGTTGGTGCCTACATGTACCACGACAGCCAGCTCCTCCCCAGCACTGTCTAAAATCCTATCTAGGTGATGCGCGAGGTCCGCCACCTTTGCACTAGGTAAGCATGTTACCAGGCGATCATCATTTATTTTTATTTATTTATTTTTAACTTTTTTATACCAACATTCCTTTAAAAAAAAATACAAATCACCCCGGTTTACATTGAAACTAAAAAGTCGCATGGGAGCGATACAAGGAACAGGTAATACAAGTAACTGGGACCTGGGAACAGTAAATAAACTATAAATATCTTCGCTTGAGAACTATGAGTGTGATCATTAACTATAGAGTACATGAAAAACGATTGAATGCCATGTAATTCAAATACAACCTTGAGTACAAGTTAAATGAATACTTTTGAGTACATTTGAGATAAACTTATGTACAATATGACTTACGATATAGGTTCCGAAAGGGGTGATCTGAACCTACTGGTGGGCAATAGGTCATGAAGGAATTGGATCTGTTGCATATAAGCAATCTGGGGAGGATCCAAGGTAAGATCAAGGAAAGACTGAGACCCTGCAGCATCTCTCAACCAGCACTGGACCCGCCGTTCTTGGCCAGGAAGCCCTCATGTCAGGGCCCAAGAAGGTCCTTCTACCGCCAGAGAAAGTACCCTCCTGCTTCTTGCGGCTGGGCCCAACAGATATGGTCTAGGGGCCGTCTAGACAGCAGTTTACCCCTAACCTCAGCCGGTGCCAAAGACAAGCCCCGCTATGGGGTTTTGACTGGCTGCGAGGGAGCATAAGCCACCCGCCCGCAAAGCTCAATGGACCTTGCAGTTCCAGTGGCGGCAGGCCACCCAGGACCTCCACGTCTGCATCTGCATTACTCCGCCTCTCCAGGGCTCCTTGTCTTGGTTGGATAGTCTGGCCTACTTGGAGCAGGGGGTGCCCTTTTAAAATCTCCCTGCCCAAAATGTCCTCACTATGGATGCGCCCAACCTGGAGTGAGGTGCTCATGTGGTGGAGCTTCTCACCCAGGGCTTGTGGTCCGCCCAGAAAGCTCAGTGTAAGATCAACATCCTGGAGCTTTATGCGATCCAGTATGCACTCTGGGCGTTCAGGGATCAACTGACCAACAGAATGGTTTTTATCCAGACTGACAACCAGGTAGGAATGTGGTACATCAACAAACAGGGAGGTACGAGGTCGTTCCTCCTGTGCCAAGAAGTCGTTCAGATCTGGTCCTGGGCTCTGTTGCAGGGTATGGTGCTCTGAGCCATGTACCTAGCCAGGACAGAGAATGTGGTGGTAGACAGGCTGTGTCGAGCCTTCTGACTCCATGAGTGGCAGATTGGATCTTCCGCCTTGGGGGACCCCGGATGTGGATTTGTTTGCATCCCCTTGCTACAGGAAGGTGGATCAATTTTGCTTCCTGTACTGGATAGACGGCAAACCAGCCACAGATGCCTTTGCCCACCATTGGGGCAAGGGCCTTCTGTACATATATCCTCCGCTTCCCCTGGTGATGAGGACTCTCCTGATGCTTCGACAAGACAGGAAATATATTCCTCATAGCCCCTTATTGGCCAAGGCAGGTCTGCTTCCCACTCTTGCGAGATCTCTCCCTCCAGGAACTGATCAGTCTGGGGACCTCCAGACCTCATCACACAGGATTGAAGGACGCTGCACCATCTCAAGCTCCGGCTTTGTCCCTGATGGATATTAACAGGTTGAATCTGCAGCCCTTCAACCTCTTTGATGATGTGTCTCATGTCCTTGTGGCTTCCAGGAAGCCATCCACTAGGAAGTCTTATGGCTTGAAGTGGAAGAGGTTTTCCGTGTGGCGTGAGCACTGTGGCCTGGATCTGTTCCCCTGAGTACACTGAAGCTGTTTGATTACCTCTTGCACCTTTTGAACGCTGGCTTAAAGACCAACTCAGTCAGGGTACACTGAGTGCGATCTTTGCTTACTGCTAGGGAGTGGATGGTTCACCCAACTCAGTGCAACCGGTTGTGGGGTACCTTTATGGTGGGTCTGCTTCAGCTGAAGCCTCCCCTGCAGCCTCCCACCATCTCCTAGGACCTCAATGTGGTGCTGGCTGAGCTCATGAAAGCTTCTTTTGAGCCGCTGCTTTCATGTGACCTCAAATACTTGACCTGGATGGTCATGTTTTTGGTCACAGTCACGTCCGCGCGCAGAGTCAGTGAGCTTCAGGCCTTAGTGACATACCCATCCTATACGAAGTTCTTCCATGATAGGGTGGTTTTGCGCACACACCCTAGGTTCCTGCCTAAGGTGGTGACGGATTTCCATCTTAACCAGTCAATCATCCTGCCCACCTTTTTTCCCCAGCCTCATTCGCACTAAGGTGAATAGGCTCTGCACAATCTTGATTGTAAGAGAGCCTTAGCCTTCTACCCGGAGCAGACAGCAGTCCATAGGCAGTCTACGCAGCTCTTCATCTCTTTTGACAGGAATAGATTAGGAGATGCGGTTGCTAAGCAGACCCTGTCCAACTAGCTGGCAGATTGCATCTCCTTCTGCCATTCTCAGGCGGGACTGCAGCTTGGGGGCCATGTCAAGGCTCATTCTGTCAGAGCCATGGCAATTTCAGTGGCCCACTTGAAGTCAGTCCTCGTGTATGAGATCTGCAAGGCTGCGACGTAGAGTTCCTTCACGCTTTTGCCTCTCATTACTACCTGGACAGGGATGGCCGACACGATAGCAGCTTTGACCAGTCTGTCCTCCAGAATCTCTTTCACCTGTGAACCTAACTCTTCCTACTTACGACCTTTTTTTCGGGTTCAAGCTGTCTCCCTCTGTTACCAACAGCACCATTGTTGTTGTGCCCATTGGCACATGGTTAGGTGCCTGTTCATTGTTTTGTCTTTAGGGACAGCCTGTAGCTAGGGATTCACCCAGGTGTGAGGACTTCCATCCTGCTTGCCTATGAGAAAGCAGAGTTTACCTGTAATAGATGTTCTCCTAGGATAGCAGGATGTTAGTCCTCACGAAACCTGTCCATCACCCCGCGGAATTGGGTTTCTCCTATTTTTATTTTATTTGTACCATAATTCTATGTTACGAGACTGAAAAGGGACCCTGCAGGGACGCATGGATAGTGGCATGTTAAGCATGCTCAGTGTGCCAGTCAAAGTTTCTAGAAACTGACACACAAGTTTTCCGTGCTGGGCTCAATCAGATGATGTCACCCATGTGTGAGGACTAACATCCTGGTGTCCTAAGCGAACACTTATTACAGGTAAGCAACTCTGCTTTATTTATAGGCATTTGATATTCTGGAACCTTGTGGTCATTGGCATGTGGCAGAGCATGTCTGATGGATTTGTCTGATAGAAGTGTTAAATGATAAAGTATAGGTATAGAGGTAGAAGCACAGGTAGGAAGATAAGACATTTTTAGTTTTGTATGTACTTTTTCTAATGCAAATTTGATTTTTGTATATATAGAAATTCAAATGAAAAAGTTTAAAAATAAAAAAACAAACACTGGTGCCCTTTTACCTACTTTAAGGTTTTCTTTTCTTGTCAGGGGAATACATTGTCTATGCTTACATATATAGGTTTTATGCTTGTAATCTTTATTATGCCCATTCAAGCTTCATTTTCTATTATATTTTAGTTGGAAAGATGAAGTAAATGTAAATAACTACAATTTAAAAAAAATAAGTTGAATTTATTTTGTTTCTAAATTTTTTTCCATTTATATTGTATGTATAGATAACTTTTTGTTTGCAAAATGTCCTAACATTTTATGAAATTGCATTCTATTTTCATGAGTATTTTTGCTTCTTAAAGTAACAATATCAGACTGCATATTAAAAACCTGCTCAGGTTAATTCACCTGTATTCATGCTGTTCAGATTGGTCTAATTTAAATCCCTTTTAAATATGTCATAAATGTTCATGAACAGCCACAGATGCATCTGATACTATATTAAAAAAAATGGCTTTCAGTTTAGCTATCAGAGCAAATTTAGACTGTCAGTGGCAATAGCCTCTTAATCTTTCTGTGCTTCCCTTAAGCTCTTTATAAGAGGAGACAGAACTTGAAAGGCTATTTATCTCAGGAGGAAAAATAAGCGAACAAGACAGTTCTTATTTCATTCCAGCTTTTAATAAAGAGTGAAAATTCACCTGTTTCATATTCTGTAAAAATGAGTAGTGCATCTGATGGGTTATTTTGTTCTTTTGCTTTTTAGTTGCTATTTTTTAGTTGTTGCCTACCCCTGTGCTAAATAGTAGAAAATTCTGGTCCTTGAGTGCCACAGGTTGATCAAGGTGTCAGGATATCCACAATAAACATGTATGAGATGCATTTGAATGCAATGGAGGCGGTGCATACAAAAGCATGTCATGAATATTCATTGAAAGATACCTTGAAACCACAACTGGCTTGCTGCTCTCAAGGACCAGAGTTGCTTACCCCTGATATAGCACTTCAGAAGTATACATTTAATATTAATAAAAAATTCCCATTGACATTAAAAAAATAACTGGTATTAAAACATTTTACTTACTGTTCTCAAAAAAATGTGAAGATTCTTTCTTCAGTGTTCATTTGAAACAGTTGTTCTATCACATAAATAAATAGCTACATGTCACCATTTTTGGCTGTAGCACTAGCTTGCATAAGGCACAGAGTTGTATGGGTGTTCATGTCCCATAAAACTACTGGATTAGATTCAGAAATCAAACTGACTTCATCAGAACAAATTACCTAAATTTAATAAATTGGTTCAGGTTGATGGGCCATGTGATCTGGTATATGCCACCCCATGGAATTAAATCTAATTAATATCATTTCATTGAAATTATTTTCTCCCAGGACAAGCAGGATGGTAGCCTTCACATTTGGGTGACATCATCAGGATGGAGCCCAATTACGGAACACTTTTGTCAAAGTTTCTAGAACTTTGACTGGCACACTGAGCATGCCCAAAGCATGCCACCAACCCTGCATCCAGCAGGGGTCCCCCTTCAGTCTCTTTTTTTCCACACAGCAGTAGCCTCGCGGATTTCTGGAGCTCTGTGAGAATTCCTCACAACGTTTTCCTCACGGAAATTTATTTCAAAAACCTTGAAATTTTCCCCCATACCGGGGTCCCCTATAGACCACCGACCTTTGTTGACGCTGGTAAGTTTACCTCATCTTTTGAGGTTGGTTCCCAGCTGTGTTTTTCCATCGGTGCTCGACGGCCACCGACCGCGCGCCTCCTTTATTTTTTTCTAAAAAGATGGCGACTGGGTTCCGTAAATAGCCCGAGTGCCTGAGGACCATGTTCATTACAAACCCTCATGAAATATGTGTCCTGTGCTTGGGCCCGGCTCAAGACGTCCAACAGTGCACTAGCTGTGCCCAAATGATGCCGAAAGGCCGCAGGGCCCGCTTGGAAGAGATGGAACACCTCTTTAAGCGAGTGTTTCCATCTACTCCAGCCAAGCCTTCATCCCCAGAAGAACACCAAAACTCCCCTCCTGAAGACCTCACATTTGCCAACTTCATTAAAGAGATGTCGGAAACCATTCCTTTCAATTTACAAATGGAGGAGGATGCCAGGCACAAGATGCTTGAGGTATTACAATTTGTCGATGCTCCTACGGAAGTGATGGCAGTTGCAGTTAATGAGGTGCTCCTTGATTTGCTACAATGCACCTGGGAGCACCCTGGCACAGTTCCACCAGTGAACAGAAAAACTGATGCCACCTACCTGGTCCAGTCAGCTCCGGGGTTTCATAAAAGCCAACTGCCCCATCTGTGGTCGTTGTCTGCTCAGAAGAAAGCCAAAAGATCCCGGCCTCATTCTTCTGCCCCTCCAGGTAAAGAACAAAAATCCTTAGACGCCTTTGGACGGAGGGGCTTCCATGCCTTTATGCTGATGGCATGTATAGCAGCTTATGAACTATACATGATTCAGTTTTCAAGGAATCTTTGGAAGAAAGTCCAAGAGTTCTCCGAGACCCTACCAGATGAATATCAAGAAGAACTTAATGCAGTCCTTCATAAAGGACTCGATGCTGGAAAGCACGAAGTGAGAGCAGCATATGATATCTTTGAAACTGCCTCAAGAGTATCAGCAGGTAAACACTAAAAGTGCAGTGCCTCTGTCTGTATCATATGTCAATCATAACCAGAGGTCCTAAAATAAGTTTTCATCCAAACTTTATTAAATATATTTTAACACATAATCATCTCCTCTAATACATAGGAACTCCTATCTAGACAATACATATATTAAAACTTAATCAATCATTCATTACCCTACATACACACTATCCATACATACTCACATCATCCATATGTCCCATAAAATCCCCCAACATGATCATTAAATACAAGAATATGATGCGTGTTATCTCTTACAGATCTCTAGATGAAGACAGACGGGAGTGGATGACCACAAAAGTGGTAGAAACATTGTAATTATAAGTGGAATACTGGTATTAAGGACCCTATGCTAGACGTGGAACTGGTATTTGTACGTAAGGTGTTAAGAAGAATATGCGTGATTATTAAATTGGGATATTGGAAGCTTGATTCGGGCGCTTCAACATGAGAAAATTGGAGATAGTCCCTGAGGAAGCCCGTATCAACGGGTGAAACGAGATCTTCGTCGGGTGATATTAATTCATATATGAGAATAATTATTATCCTATGTATTATGAAATTAATTTAATAATCAATGTGAGGTAGTACGCTACACACTGTAAAAGATAACACGCATCATATTCTTGTATTTAATGATCATGTTGGGGGATTTTATGGGACATATGGATGATGTGAGTATGTATGGATAGTGTGTATGTAGGGTAATGAATGATTGATTAAGTTTTAATATATGTATTGTCTAGATAGGAGTTCCTATGTATTAGAGGAGGTGATTATGTGTTAAAATATATTTAATAAAGTTTGGATGAAAACGTATTTTAGGACCTCTGGTTATGATTGACATATCAAGAGTATCAGCAGCAGGCATAAGCGCCAGATGCTGGGCATGGCTCAAGTCTTCTGACCTATGCCAGGAAGTCCAAGAAAGACTAGCAGATCTTCCATGTACAGGGGATAATTTATTTGGCGACAAAATTCAGGAAACAGTTGTGCAATTAAAAGATCATCATGATACCTTGTGTCAGCTGTCCTCTTTCCCTTCGGACTTCCCATATACCGCTAAGAGGTCTTTTAGACGGGATCCTAGGAGGTTTTCCTACAAGCCACATTGATATTATCCACCTCCATCCTGTACTCGGCAACTAAGACCTCCCCAAAGGACCCAGCCTCGACAACCCAGGGCCCCAAAAGCCAAGCCAGCTCTGCAGACTGGTCCAGCATCGGGGTTTTGACTCCTTTCTAGAGAGCAGAAGTGAACCCCTGCATGCCACACCCATTCCCGTGGGAGGCCCTTATGCCAATTTTGCCAACATATGGCACACAATTACTGCAGACCAGTAGGTCTTGTCTGTGGTCAAACAGGGTTACCATCTAAACTTCCTCACGCTACCACCGAACACTTCACCATGTCCGGCGTGGGGTCTAGTCGACCGCTCTCTGCTTCTCGAGGCAGAGCTCTCGACCCTTCTGCAGTCCTTCTATTATTCAAAAGTGTAAATAACCGAGTCACATCTACTCGTTCAAGACCTCTCATGATCTTAAAGACCTCTATCATATTCCCCCTCAGCTGTCTCTTCTCCAAGCTGAACAGCCCTAACCTCTTCAGCCTTTCCTTATAGGGGAGCTGTTCCATCCCCTTTATCATTTTGGTTGCCCTTCTCTGTACTTTCTCCATCACAACTATAGCTTTTTTTGAGATGCGGCGACCAGAATTGTACACAATATTTAAGGTGCGGTCTCCCCATGGAGCGATATAGAGGCATTATGACATTTTACGTTTTATTAACCATTCCCTTCCTAATAATTCCTAACATTCTGTTTGCTTTTTTGACTGCTGCAGCACACTGAGCCGACGATTTTAAAGTATTATCCACTATGATGCCTAGATCTTTTTCCTGGGTGGTAGCCTCTAATATGGAACCTAACATCGTGTAACTACAGCAAGGGTTATTTTTCCCTATATGCAAATCCCTCATCCTTTCTCCTGCCCCACAATGAATTTACTGGACTACCTCTGGCACCTCTCGAAATCTAGCCTACAAACTTCATCCGAGTGCATGTAAGTGCGATAGCCGCTTACCATAAAAGTGAAGTAGATGCCCCGATTTCGGCGCAACCCCTTGTAGGGCGCTTTGAGAGATTTACTCCAGCTGAAGCCTCCACTGCGTCCCCCAATTGCAGCATGGGACCTCAATGTTGTGCTAGCACAGCTCAAGCGACCTCCGTTCGAGCCCCTACACTCCTGCAAGCTCAGACATCTCACGTGGAAAGTGATCTTTCTAGTTGCTATAAGATCAGTTTGCAGAGTCAGTGAGCTGCAAGCACTAGTAACATACCCACCTTACACCAAATTTCTCCACGATCGTGTGGAGAAATTTGGTGTAAGGTGGGTATGTTTCTGCCAAAGGTGGTTTCTGATTTCCTCTTGAATCAGTCCATAGTACTTCCTACCTTTTTTCCCAAAGCCTCACTCACACCCAGGTGAGCAGGCACTGCATTCCTTGGACTGTAAACATGCGCTAGCCTTTTATTTGAACCGTGCTACAGCCCATAGGAAGACCACCCAGCTTTTATCTCCTTTGATAAAACCGAACTGGGAGTTCCGGTGGGCAAGCAGACACTGTCCACCTGGCTGGCAGACTGTATTACCTTCTGCTACCAACAAGCAGGCCTTCCACTACAGGGATGCATAAAAACACATTCAGTCAGAGCCATGCAATGTCAATAGCGCACCTCTGTTCAGTACCTATTGCAGACATTTGTAGAGCTGCCACATGGAGCTCTCTCCACACCTTTGCAGCTCATTATTGTCTCGACAAGGCTGGCAGACAAGATTCCATCTTTGGCCAGTTTGTACTACGCAATTTGTTTCCAGTTTAATAACCCAACTTCCTACCTGCGACCCACTGTGAAATTCAGGCTACCCTCATACCCAACAGCACCCCTATTGTTGTGCCTGTTGCACATCGTTGGGTGCTTTGGTTCACTCTATTCGGGCATCCTGTAACTCGCTATTCACCCATATGTGAGGACTACCATCCTGCTTGTCCTGGGAGAAAGCAGAGTTGCTTACCTGTAACAGGTATTCTCCCAGGACAGCAGGATTTTAGTCCTCACGAAACCTGCCCGCCACCCCACGCAGTTGGGTTTGCTTACATTTTATTATTTTATTTTTCGCTCATACTTTTGCTACAAACGAGACTAAGGGGGACCCCTGCTGGATGCAGGGTTAGTGACATGCTGGGCATGCTCAGTGTGCCAGTCAAAGTTTTAGAAACTTTGACAAAAGTGTTCCGTGATAGGGCTCCATCCGATGATGTCACCCATATGTGAGGACTAACATCCTGCTGTCCTGGAAGAACACCTATTACAGGTAAGCAGCTCTGCTTTCTTTTGTTGCACCCTCATTTTAGACCCCTCGCTTTTAAGTAATTGTATTCTTATGGTGTATTTATATATGTTGTGTTTTTATAAATCTTTTTGTATTTATTTTAAATGTTTGTGTATGTACATGCCTATAATCTGCACTGAACAATTTTATTGGAAAGAGCAGACTATAAGATTTTTTAAAATAAATAAATGTCGAGCTTATCATGATTGTTGAGTTTAATTATCAACATTTCAGGAGAGGTTCCCTATGGGCTCAAGCCCTGAGTCCTTTATTACCTAGAATGCCTCTGCTTCTTAGGCTAGCAATTGGAATATATTTGTAGCAGTGTGGATGGGAATAACTGGGTAGAGTGGATGGTCTATTTATCTTTTTCTGATATCATCTTTTATATTAATATCAGTATCATGTTCTTCTCCTTCATGTAAAATTGTAATAAAAAATGCTGAATTTGTATTCATCAGAATGCACAATATTAACTTTCAAAAGTTAATGTTGTATATGGAGTGAATGGGGCAGGATGCATGTTGAAGGTTCACTTAGATACCTAATTTCCTTGCACTGACCTAGGTAGACATAGGTAGAGGAGAAAACATAAAGGGAAAAACATAATTGATCTCCAGTAGCTTGACTAGTGATCTTGCAAATTATTTGTCATACCATTATTCATATCAAAGCACTGCTCTTCATGGTTTCTCTGTTCTTTGTGAATTATTTGTAATCCATGAAATAAAAAAAAATACATCATCTTAGCATGATTTTGACCATCTGTTTGAGAAAGTGTCTCATATATCTTTTGAATTTAGTATACCATCATAAGATGCCTGTACTTTGATCAGTCAAATAAGTTTTATGGCTAAATAGGTTTTCATAATTCTGCTGCTTTTGTGGAAATTTTAGTTGGGAGAAGGGGCAAAGTTTGTTCCCTTTTTAAATTTAGTATCTGGCAAAACAAGGTGCTGAAATTAACATTTTCTTGACAAAGAAAGTAAAGCACAGATGGCTAGAAGCCTCATCAAGCTGTCATGGCAATAAAGTTTATTCAGGCTTGGAAGTTGGAAACTCCGTAGAGTAAAAGCTATGCAGCATATAAGATTTCTTGAACTGCTGTGAAGGAGTAATTGTAAATTATGTTGAAGTGTTAATGTTGCTCATATATTGGATTTTTTTAAATTCTAGTATAGTGTCCAGGAGAGAGCAAGAAGCTTAGTTCTCTTTTGTTCCTAGGCTCATCTAAGAACAAAATAAATCCTGTAGTACATATAAGTATTGCTGTAGAAGTCCAGCATTTTAGATCAATCTTCTAAATATGGCCTCAAAAAACTATTATTTTGATATTACTACTACTACCTGCTTAGACAAATCTCTAGTGATAGGTAGTTTATGGTTTGAAACAATTTAATATAGTCTGGCCTTTGTTAAAAGTGGTGCGAATTATACATTTACAAAAGGGAGATGAGAAACAAACCATCTATTAGTATAATAGCGAAGTTGAAGAGGGAAGCTTTTAAATTACTTTTCTCAGTCTTTATTTAGTAATAGGATTTTATGAGATTTCATTCCTTAGGACTTGCTATAATCTGGATCATTTTTAAAGGAAAATCTTAATATCTCTTTTGTTGCTTCAGCATAGCTGTTATTGGATAATTTTTGTGGCTATTGTTGCTTTTTTTTTTTAAATCTAAATAACTGTCTTTTTAATTACTGTTTTGAAAATAGAAGTTCACAACATGCTTGATGCCCTGCTACCACCAGACACCTACTTTCGATTTAATCCTTTTATGAATGAAGATATACCACTGAATGAAAACCGCAAAGAAAAGCTCAGCCAATTGCAGATGGATGGACTCCGTTATTTGGAGAGAAATGAAGAAAAACTGAAAAAAGCTGCTAAAATATTATCACAGGAAAAGACAGCCCTCCAGAAAATTAGTGACTGGCTTAGATTAAAAGCAGATATGTATGAAGGCCTTCCATTTTCTTCCAAATTGTGAACCTTAAATGCATGAAAAGCTGTAGATTTATATTTTATTCAAAGCTTATACAGTACTAGAGATTCAATCCAGTATAATAAGGCATCTATGCAGATTTAGTTTAAGTATGCGTGCTTTTCAACTGTGGGAATAATGGGGGAGAATCTTGGCGCTGGAGAATGCCCCTCTTCCATTAAACACGTCTAGTATTAGTTGTTTATAAAAGAATATGATTTTATGATATGTGACCTTTCTGCAGCCTATCATTGTGCTAATTATGTTTTACTGAAACACCGCTGCTGTTTTGGTTATTTGTACAGTTTTATTTGGAATTATTTATTAAAATCAGTATTGATTTGTGCCAAGTGAACTACAGAGAATTCTGACAGATGAAATGCACAATGTATTTATAAATAGCTGCTTTGATTAGTAAAATTAACAAAATCAAGATATTTGATTGGTTGCAAACAGGTCTGGTATAAAATAACCAAAATCAAACATTACATTTTCCCTGTGTAAATAAATAATAGGTATGAATGACATAAAAATATTATGCTTCATGTACTGTTTGAAGGAGAGTACATAAATTGATAATGAGTTTTGTCCATGAAATTGAATTCTACTCCTAAAATAAATAAATTTTTGCAATAGGAAAAATTATCTAAAATGATTCATTTATACAAATAATTTTATTGAAAAATTTGTCATTTATTCTTGAACAGTCCTTCTACTAGCAAAAAATGGTTTATCTGATTAACACAAAAAGATGGACCTGAAGTATGTGCTTAAAAAAAAACAAAAAAACTTGTATTCTCTCTCTTCAGTTAGGCAGAGCATCTCATACATTATGAAGGGTATGCTTAATTTCACAAAGGAAACAAATACTCTTATATAGTATTATTAGATATGTCAGATATCCAAGATAACTACAGAATTTTGTTTTTAAAACACAATTCAGATTGTCCTTAGCTGGAAAGTTAGTTATATTTTAGACAGGCAACAAGGGGGATGTCAATTTGAGAACAGGGTACTTCATATATTTCGCTTCATTTTTTTCTGCACTCAAGAAGTAGCAATATTTATTGTTATACTACGTCCAGAAACATATTACTATTATTGTGAAATGTGTATTGTAAAAAGAAAATTACAAGTTACATATTCAAAAGCCATTTACATGGATAACATAATAGTTATCCATCTCAGTGGCTTAGCTGTTAAGATCCCCACTTGCAGGACAAACTTTGAAGTGGTTCACTTACCCCCAACACCGTCACTGTGAGCTGCATCTTGGGGAGACACTCCCAACTTGGTCGAACGCTGCAGTCGCTTTCTTGAGTTCTATCGTTGCAGCCTGTGATCTTTGCGGTGGTTGAGCCACTGCCGATGCCGCCTGATGTCCTGGTCTTTGCAGCCTGAGGGCTAACGACTTCCATCTCTACTTCTATCAGCGTTCTCCTTAAGCATGCGTGCGTGCCATAGTCCCGGATTTAAAGGCCCACAGCGGAAATGATGCGGCGCCTACCAATGATGTCACCTCCAGCCAGCCCTTTAAAAGGGCTCTTCTTACTGCTTCCTGCTGCCTTCTCAAGGGAGCTTTTGCTCCCTAGTCTCCTGGTTATTGCAAGGTCTTCGTCTGGTCTTTCATCGTGTCTTCAGTAAGTCTCCTAGTCCCGTTGTTGCCGGCGAATTACTGTTGTCTTGTGTCTTCAGTTTCCAATCCTAGTCATGCTCCTGATGTTCAAATCTTCATCTCCAGAGGTCCAGTTCAAGTCTTCATCTTCCGTGTTCAAGTCTCCATCTCCAGGGTTCTAGTTCTTGTCTTCGTCTCAAAGTTCAGTGTTCCAGGTTTCCTGTTCCTTTCCTTGTCTCTATTTCAGTGTCTTGAGTTCCTGGCTGAATCCCGTTGCAAGTCTCCAGGTCCATCTTTGCTTGTTCAAGTCCTCTGAGTCCTTTCTTGTTTTTAAAGTCTTGTTCCAAGTTCAAAGTTTTGAGTGCCTAGATCATGAATCCTTGTTCCTAGTCTCAGGTAACTTGGTCCAGCCAGCAGTCCTCCTTGTTTCTAGTACTTGCCCAAGCCTTGTCTTCAGTCCCCTCTGGTTCCTTGTCCTCGCCTGGATCCCTGTCTTCAGTTCGTGTCGGATTCCTTGTCAAGCCTGAACCTCTGTCAAGCCATTCTCCTGTCTCAAGCTTTGTGTCCATCTTCAGTTATGTTCCTGTTTTCAACCATGCTTTAGTCTTCATGCCATATTTCAGCCTTTGTCATGTCCAAGTCTTCAGCATCTTGTCCACATCTCTATAGTCATCTTCAGTCCTCAGTCTCCATCAGTCCTCACGCATCATCCACTCCAAAGCGGCAGTCAGACAGGGCTTTCAGATTGGCCAGAAGGCTACCCCAGAGACCAGCATGGGTTGTTGGTCTTCACTTCCTGGTGCGTGTTAGACATCCAAGTGTTCCTGTTCCTAGCGAAGAGTGTTCCTGTTTCAGCCTACCTCGTGCCCAGATGTGCTCGTCCGCCAGCACATGGACCACGGCCAGCCCTGGGGTTGTGTCGGTTGCATCATGGCACAGGGGCTAACTATCTCGAGCACCCACCACCAACAATATTAACCCACTATATTCAGCTCTTATCTGGCTAAAAATTCTAGCTGGCTAATAGATGGCTAGAATTTAGCCAGATAAGTTAGGGGTGGTCCAGTTGTGAAATTGGGAGGAGTTGAGTTAGCTGGCTAGGTTAACCGGCTAACTCCAGTATTCAGAGTTAGCTGAATCACTTAGACACTTAAGTCGGATTGAGTCAAAGAACTGTCCTAAAAGTAGCCAGCTATAGTTAGCCTGCTAACTAATTAAGGCCTGCGATTTTAAAAAATCCTGCTAACTAATTAAGGCCTAGATTTTCTAAAATCGCAGGCCTTAATGAATCGTGCGGTACAGGGGGCGAAGCGGGGGCAGGCCTGCGAAAGCCAGCAGTGATCGCACCACCGCTACCGTGAAAGGTGGTGCTATTGGGTGCATTACTGATGGCGATAAGGGGCCTTACCTTTTCGCAGTCAGCGATGTCCACCCCGGTGCCGCCCCAACTCCTTCCCTTCCGATGCCAATTCCACCCCCAACTCCACCCTGATCTAGCTATTGCACACGAAAAGGGACTTTTCGCGTGCGAAAGCTATAGAAAATGACCCCGTAAGGTAGCCAGCTATATTCAGTAGTGTGGCTATACTATTGAATATGCTTCTAAAGTTAGGTGGATAAGTTTATGCATATAACTTTGCTATCTGGACTATCTCTGAATATAGACCTCATTATTTTTTAAATCCTGTCCTTTATTTTAGATATCAGTCTACTGTGTGCAATAGGTCATAGCATAAGAATTATCTTTTTGCTTTTCCTATTTTTCCCTTTCTCTCTTTCTCTCTGGGACTGATGTAATAAGTTATGCATTAAGACTGCGTGCTGAAATTTAGCATACAGTTTAATACATGTGCTAAAAAAGAAAATGTAACTCCCGTTGCAGTAAGCAAATTGCATGCTAATACATTGGGAGTAAAAAAAAAAAAAATGCACGCAAACAAAAAGTATGCACAAACCCAAGTTAAAATGTGCTTTCAGCACAGGCTAATCACACATTTTAACTAGAGTGCTGAGATAAAAACATAAGAAGTTGCCTTAAGGGCCTGATTCCCAAAAGCATTTACACGTTTAAAACTGGGTTTTACACATGTAAATGCTCTTTAACTGTGTAAGTTGGCTTTTGAAAATTGCTACAATATATGCCATTGAAATGTTTATAGGATATTCACGTGTAAATACACTTTCGGCCGAATTCTAAAAAGCCTGTGACATAAAATTCAGGGGTTACGTGCAGAAGTGCCGGGCCAGATGAGAGGGGCAGGCTGGAAGGCAGGGTCTGCGTAGGGAGGAGAGAGGGGAAGGACCGGGACAGCATGCGCTGGCTCATCAGAGCAGGTAAGTTAAAATACAAAAAAAAAGGGGGGTTAGCTAGGGTAGATTTAGGGGTCAGGGTGGAGAGGGGAAAAGGGAGGAAGGTTAAGCTTGCTGGGCAGACTGGATGGGCCGTTTGGTCTTCTTCTGCCGTCATTTCTATGTTTCTATGTTAGGTTAGGTAGGGGGATAGGGGAAAAGCCCAATCGCGTTGCCGCGCGTAATTGAAAAAATCCCCCACCCCCTGCGCGCGGAGGAGGCCACCCATCCGCACATGCATGGACACTAAAATCCAGTACGCGCGTGAGTAAAAGAATTGTACTTTACAACATGCACATGCCAGGAACTGTGCGCACATGGACGCGCACGCGAGCCTTTTAAAATCTACCCCTTTATGCGCATAAATGGCTTTTTTAAATTGCTAGAATTAGCAAAAATAACCCAGAATCCCCCTAAAAAATTCCAACACTCAGAGAAACTCTATACCAAAACATAGGTACAGGTTTGCTGATTCATGTGTAGGTATTTTCATATAAATATCATTGATGAAGGACTTTTTGGGTTTGTTTAATTTTTGGTACAGTGTTTCCCTCTGTGTTGGAATTTCTAAAATTGTTACAATAGTATTTTACATTTACACATGTAATTCCTTTGAAATTACCTCCTAAGTCAACTTAACTAAAGCAGTTTATGGACTTCTCCTCCAGGAACTTGTACAAACCTTTAACTCTAGCAGCCGCAACCGCAGTGTTGTCCCATCTGCGTCCATCCCACCCCGACAATCTCCTACCACCCCCATTACCTTGATTGACCCATAGCCATACATGTATACATTCTTTAATACAAAGGAATAACAAACACAAATATTGGATAAAAAGGCCACAGCTTTATTAACCATACATATATAGCCCTAAATAAACTGGTACCTGATCCAGTATGGCGGTTGCCAAGACCAGGCTACACCACCACCTCCTCTGCTGCCCACCATAATAACCAAGCAAGGCAGCATTGATCCGACCTTGTCCCCAAGCAAGGAGCCCCTGACCTGCGGTATACGGCACGCCCCCTCCTTGTGCCGCCCAAGGTGCCAGTCCACTGCTAACCTGGACCATGATGCCTGCTTGCACCATGTCCGAAATGCCCCTGCCGGCCCAGGTAACTACCACAGGCACCCTTGCCTCATGCCCCCACCAACACCTAGCTGCGGCTGCCATCAAATCCCTCCAGCTCCAAAGAAAGGAGCAAGAAATGGTCCCAACGTGTACCTGGCTTACCCATCCATGTCGTGACCAGCCCATGAGCTGCCAATCCCAAGTGCGGTCCTTAGAGGAGAACGCATGCTGTCCTGTCAGCCCAGTGTACAAAAGAGTGTCCGATAATCCAAGTAGTCAATTAGGTCGGGGGTGAATCTGCAAAGTACAATTAGGAGTTATGAGTAGATGTGCTGACCTGGTCCATCCTGACATACATATTGACTGCTGCTGATCTCCATCTTCCTATCTGCTGTATGGTGTCAATCTTAAGACCTGCCTGTGCGCCGTTTGCAGTTGCTCCACTCCTAAGGGAGAGTGTGGCAAATTTCCTGACATCCAGCCCCATTCATGTTACCACCATTCTGAACACCACGGTGAAATGATATCTGGTCATTGTTGGTACACCTCCAAAAAGGTGTACACTTGTTGGTACACCTTTTTGGAGGTGTACCACAAGTGTACACCTCCTAAAAAGGTTATTCACCGCATTTATTGGTTCTAGAGGGAGAGGTAATTTACCTTTAATAAATCCTGAGTAGGAATTGAACCCTGGCTTCCCTGGTTCAGGGCCCATTGCTCTGATCACTAGACTACTAGGACATAAGAACATAAGATATTGTCATATTGTGTCAGACCAAGAGTCCATCAAGCCCAGCATCCTGTTTCCAACAGTGGCCAATCCAGGCTTACAAGTACCTGGCAAGTACCCAAACACTAAATAGATCCTATGCTACCGTTGCTAGTAATAGCAGTGGCTAATTCCTTAAGTCAACTTGATTAACAGCAGTTAATGGACTTTCTCCTCCAAGAACGTATCCAAACCTTTTTTAAACCAAGCTATCCTAACTGCACTAACCACATTCTCTGGCAACAAATTCCAGAGCTTAATTGTGCGTTGAGTGAAAAAGAATTTTCTCCGATTAATTTTAAATGTGTACTTCCTAACTTTATGGAGTGCCCCCTAGTCCTTCTATTACCTGAAAGAGTAAATAACTGATTCACATCTCCAAGCTGACATCAGAGCTTGATCCAAGGCCTGGTCCTGTCTCTGAGCCCTGGTCCCAGTGCCCCATAAATGCAACACCCCTTCTCTGAAACAACACTCTCTGACAATAATCCTGAATCCACTATCCTGGAGTCTCACATTCCAACCCTCCCCCCATTCGAAAGGTTCACTCACCATGCATCCCCACCATTCCCCAAGTACTTGAATGACTCCACCACACTGTCCCCACAAGCCATGGACCAAGTCCAAATCCAATGCTAATGGGTAAACAACCAGAAAAGTGGCCCGCGTGAAACTGAAGACCCCCCGCTGAACCACACCTAGCAGAACAATGTGTACCTCGCTCCATCCACAGCTGAGACATCTCTGGCCTTGGTGAACAACCATTCACCGCAGACTGTGGATGCTGGAGGAACATCAACCAGCATCTATCCATGTGGCACCACCTGGGTCAAGCACCAGACTGCCTCAGGCCGCACTCTGCACCATTGATGACCCACTCCTCACGTTGGTGGCCAAACTCAGGTTGGATCCCACACCACTCACGGTGCCTCAAACAGCAGCAGCCACAACCAGCAACATTCTGCCATCAACTGCTGCTGCGCCAGGAGCCCAGCCTAGCTCCAAGCTGGCACCTGCCCCAGGAACAACCCCGGCAAGAGACCCCGAGCGTAGACAGCGCAAGTCCCCCACCAGAGATCAAGATCAAGGGGGCCCAGTGAATCCACCCAAGCACCCGCCACCCTCCACCGGTGACAGCAGCCACTGCAAGCTCCTGGGGCAGTTCAAGATCAAGGAGGGCTTAGTGGCTTCACTGAAGTCCCTGGCCCCCCTCTGCTGGTGACAGCAGCAAGCTCCTGGGCCAGTTCAATGCCAGTTGTGCTAGGAGGGGCACGCAGCCCTCTCCCTTTCCCCAGTGCAGCACTAGTAATATCGAATGATGCTTGTGGAGCACCATGCAACAAGGTCCTCTGCTGCTGGCCTTGGCCAAATGAAGCTGGCTGGGGGGGGGGGGGTGTCCTATCTACAAACCAATAAAGGTCTGCGAGATCCTCCCCAACCCACCGCATGCCCCACAACACCATCAGAAAATTCACATGCTGCAGTGATCTGATGCTCTCAGCAGCCCAAAACAAATACACACGCAAACAGCATGGCATAGTCCTCTGCAAAATGACCACCACACAAAGCAGACCTCTAGCCACGCCAGTCCATGGGAAGCAGAAACCCATGCTGGAAGAGGCAAAAACCCATACAGCTCCTCAAAAAACAAAGGACCTCTCCCCTTCAAAGTAGATAAGAATGGCCTCCCCTGCAGCTCCCCCCTCCCACCAGCCAACAAGCTCCATATCGCTATGACCATTGGGAGGGTAAAGTTACTTGCCCAAGATCACAAGGATTTGAACCCTAGTTTCCCTGGGTCATAGCCTGCTGTTTCTTTTTTTTTTATTGCCGGAGTAGAGGGTGGCCCCCTGCTCTCAATGCTACCCGAGGTTCCAGCTGCATGGCTTGAGCCTCACTTCAAAGTTTTTGGGGGTTTTTTTCACCCCGGTGGGTTTCGGATGCCCGACGCCATGCGTGCTGCTGCATGCAAGCTTTTCTCCTCCTTTCAACAGCTGTGACCCGACTGTATGTCATCCCGCGCTGCATCTCCACGTAAGCCATGTATGTCAGACGCAGTGCAGCCACCTCACACTCCTTGTCCTTATACACACATTTTTTGTGTGCAAAACTCCTTGCTGTATTGGGTGTAGTTTGTGCAAAAAAAAAAAAAAATGCGAGTAAAACTGTGCTCTGCTGAGTGCACCTTATTACATCGGGCCTTCTTTTTTTTTCACTACTCTTTCTGCTTCTTTTAATTCCGTGTATCTTAATTATAGCACATTAAAAAAAAATTAACCCATCATGCCATTCTTCACATGGGTCTAAGGAAAGTGTTAACAAAGAGCTGAAAGATTATATGAATGTATTCCATGCCTTCTGCCCCATACAGGTTTCTGCAGCTAAAGAGGAAGAGGAGAGGAGAATGAACAAAAGAGAGTTCTTTTGTTGGATGGATGGTGTTCTGTGGTGGAAGGATTGGGGAGGGATGGGAGTTGGAATTATCTTGACTGGCAAAACTACACCCAACCTGTGATGATATGCTTGCATAAAAATGGGATATAGTCATAGCCAGTTGGCAAGAGTTCCCTTATTTATTTCATAATTAATGGAAGATTTTATCCCAGGACAAGCAGGATGCTAGTCCTCACATATGGGGTGACGTCAGTAATGGAACCCTAGTGCGGGAAAACTTCTGTCAAAGTTTCTAGAAACTTTTGACTGGCAGCCTGAGGCTACTGAGCATGCCCGGCATGCCATGATATTCTCTGCCACAGGGGTCTCACTTCAGTCTTCGTATTTCCTCACTGCCATCGACATCACGGTCATAGGAGCCCTGTGAGTTTCCCTCACAACTTTGACTAAAAAAGTCACTGATTTCTCAAATTTTTTTCCCCATTTGGGGTCTCACTGTGATCATCACCGAACGGTGACAGAAAAATTATTTTCCGATTTCACATTTTTCACATTTTCTCTCAAGTTTCCGTCGATGGCTGTCGATGCAAACATGGCCTCGAGCTTCAAAAAATGCCCAGCCTGCAACCGAACAATGTCTATAATGGATCCCCATTTAGAATGCGTTCGGTGCCTCGGAAAAAACATGAAATCGCTTCATGTCAAAAATGCCAAGAGATGACTCCAAAAGGCAGAAAACTCAGGCAAGAGAAAATGGCACAGCTTTTTCAAATTCAATCCGTGCCTTCCCCTAGGACTTCCACAAAATAATCACCAGTGGGAATCACGAAGAAATTTCTTATTAAAAAAGGACTCCCCGAGGGTTCCGGTGATGCCTCTTCACCAGCACCCTCCACTTCATCAACAAGGTCAATCACTAAGTCGAGACCCAAGCATAAGCATCGACGGCATTGTTCCACGGTGTCCCCGTCGCTCCCTCCGCCGGAAGAACCGCTAGCTAAGCGACAAAAACCGACTTCGTTTCCATCGACATTTGTCTCCTCGGTTCCATCATCGACACCGTTGACGTCAATGTTGTCATCGACATCGATACCGGATTTGACTACACTGATT
The DNA here is from genome assembly GCF_901001135.1 of Rhinatrema bivittatum. Lineage (NCBI taxonomy): Eukaryota > Metazoa > Chordata > Amphibia > Gymnophiona > Rhinatrematidae > Rhinatrema > Rhinatrema bivittatum. The sequence goes on from NC_042623.1 coordinate 103,940,321, forward strand.
AAACAAATTGTCACCGAGGCTTTAAAACAGCAAGTTCCGGCTGGCTCATGGCCTCTGATTTAAAGCCAGAGGTCCAGGACAAACTTGTTGACCTTCCCTGCCAGGGAGATAATGTGTTTGGTACCAAAGTGGAGGACGCTGTTGCTCAGTTACGAGAACACTCAGAAACCCTGAAGCAACTATCAACTCTCCCTCATGATTCTGCAACACATACAAGTCGCAGACCCCCACGTAGGGAGACAAAACGTCCTTTCTACAGGCCAAGAAGATACTATCCTCCCACATCTAGGCCAAGGCCTCCTAGGTCTCAACAAAGACCTCAACAGAGACAGCAATGGGCAGCTAGGCCCCAACCAGCTCCTCAGACAGGACCTGCATCCGGTTTTTGAAATTCATCCAGGGAACAGAGCCTATACTCCAATCCCCAATCCACCTTACCAGTTGGTGGAAGAATATCCCAATTTTACAAAGAGTGGATGTCAATAACATCCGATCAATGGGTCCTCTCAATAATTCATCAAGGATATCGCCTCAATTTCACATCACTCCCTCAGGATTTTCCACCGAAGTATTCTCATCTCAACGAAAATCACATACTCCATTTACAAACAGAATTATCCGCTCTTCTGAAAGCCAGGGCTGTGGAGCACGTGCCACAAAGTCAGAAGGGCAGAGGATTCTACTCCCGGTATTTCCTCATTCCAAAGAAAACCGGAGGCCTACGTCCCATCCTGGATCTCAGAAATCTCAACAAATTCTTAAAAAAAGAAAAGTTCAGGATGGTTTCTCTAGGAACCATGCTTCCACTTCTGCAAAAGGGAGATTGGCTTTGTTCTCTGGATCTTCAAGATGCTTATACACACATTCCAATATTTCCTCCTCATCGCAGGTACTTGCGTTTCACAGTCGGCCACCAGCATTTCCAATACAGAGTGCTGCGATTCGGCCTCGCTTTCGCTCCCAGAGTATTCACCAAATGCCTGGCAGTAATAGCAGCACACTTACACAAGCAAGGTGTTCATGTCTTCCCTTATCTAGATGATTGGCTCATCAGGAGTCAGTCTCAACAAGTAGCTGTCACTTCTCTACATCACACAATTGCTGTACTTCAAAAAATGGGTTTTCTGATCAATTATCAAATATCCCACACTACTCCTTCTCATCTACTCCAATTCATAGAAGCAGAGTTGAACACCATCACTGCAAAGGCCTTTCTACCCGAAGATCGTGCAGAAACACTGTTCCTGTTGGCAAACTCAATTTACTCATGCCAACAAGCAACAGCATATCAGTTTCTCATCTTACTAGGCCACATGGCCTCCACAGTTCATGTCACTCCTATGGCAAGGCTCGCCATGCACGTACCCAATGGACTCTAATATCACAATGGATCCAAGACATTCAACCATTACATTATCCAATTCAAGTAACTCACCAACTACGTTCATCACTACGATGGTGGACGACCAAGGGCAATTTACGCAAGGGCCTACCCTTCCAAAAACCAGTCCCACAAATTACGTTAACTACAGATGCATCCACCTTGGGTTGGGGAGCTCACATAGACAATCTCCAAACTCAAGGGACTTGGACAAAACTCGAAGCAACATTTCAAATCAATTTTCTGGAACTTCGAGCTATACGTTATGCGCTGCATGCGTTCAAGGACTGCCTTTCACACAAGACTGTTCTAATCCAAACAGACAACACAGTAGCCATGTGGTACATCAACAAACAGGGAGGTACTGGCTCGTATCTCCTTTGTCAAGAAGCTGCACAGATTTGGGCCTGGGCCTTGAACCACTCAATGTTCCTCCAGGCCACTTATCTGGCAGGCATTCACAATGTAGTGGCAGATCAACTCAGTCGTCAGTTCCAACCACACGAGTGGGCCCTGGATCCCTCAGTAGCGACCAGGATATTCCAAAGTTGGGGACAACCAACAATAGACCTCTTTGCGTCACATCTGAATCACAAAGTGGACAACTTCTGTTCTCTACACAAACAGAAGAACCAGCCAGCCAAGGACGCCTTTGCTCGCCCTTGGAACTCAGGCCTACTATACTTGTATCCCCCGATACCGCTCATAACCAAAACCTTAGTGAAGCTACAACAGGACAAGGGAACCATGATACTCATAGCCCCATAATGGCCTCAACAAGTATGGTTTCCCACACTGCTAGACCTCTCGGTCAGGGATCCAATTCGTCTAGGAGTAGCTCCTACTCTCAACTCAAAATCAGGGTAGGTTGCGCCATCCCAACCTTCAGTCCCTATCCCTGACAGCATGGATGTTGAAAGCTTGATCTTACAACCACTCAGTCTTTCCACCAATGTATCTCAAGTGCTTATAGCTTCACGTAAACCTTCCACACGAAATACTTATTCTTTCAAATGGAAAAGATTTACTTTGTGGTGCAGACAAAACCACATTGATCCTTTCACTTGCCCCACTACTTCTCTGCTAGATTACTTATACCATCTTTCAGACTCTGGTCTTCAGACTTCATCCATAAGAGTACATTTGAGTGCAATCTCAGCTTATCACAACAAGATGGGAGATGCACCTATATCCACGCAACCTCTTGTCAGTAGGTTTATCAGAGGTTTAACTCACCTTAAACCACCAATTCGGCCTCCAGTCACAGAATGGGATCTGAATCTGGTTTTAACAGGATTAATGCGTTCTCCTTTCGAACCCATAGATTCCTGTGATCTTAAATTTCTCACATGGAAGACTATCTTCCTCATAGCTATTACATCAGCTAGGAGAGTGAGTGAGTTACAAGCACTTGTCACATACAAACCTTATACAAAGTTCCTACATGACAGAGTGGTACTCAGTACACATCCAAAATTCCTGCCCAAGATAGTTACGGAATTCCACTTGAATCAATCCATAGTTTTACCCACATTCTTTCCAAGGCCTCATTCTCACCAGGGGGAAAGAGCCTTACACACTTTGGACTGTAAACGTGCATTGTCTTTTTATTTAAACCGCACTTCAGCCCTCAGGAAAACCAATGAACTCTTTGTTTACTATGATCCAAACAAACCGGGTAAAGCAGTGGGTAAACATACTCTATCCAACTGGTTAGCAGATTGCCTACAGTTTTGCTATAAAAAAGCAGTCCTTCCTCTCCAAGGTCGAATAAAGGCACATTCAGTAAGAGCAATGTCAACCTCAGTAGCACATTTTTGTTCAGTGCCAATCCTTGACATATGTAAAGCAGCAACATGGAGTTCTCTTCACACCTTTGCAGCCCATTACTGTTTGGACAAACAAGGACGACAAGATTCAGCCTATGGACAATCTGTCTTAAAGAACTTGTTTCCACTCTAATCCTAACTCCTTCTACAACCAATCTGCTGTGATCTTCGGCTGACTCATTTCCACAACAACACATCACTGCTGCCTTCATAGAAAATGACTCAGCCTCTAGCTTGCTAATCACCCATATGTGAGGACTAGCATCCTGCTTGTCCTGGGATAAAGCAAAATTGCTTACCTTGTAATAGGTGTTATCCCAGGACAGCAGGATGTAGTCCTCACGAAACCCACCCGTCACCCCGCGGAGTTGGGCCTCATACCTTTTATTATTTTATTTTTGCTAAAGCTTATTGCTACATACGAGACTGAAGTGAGACCCCTGTGGCAGAAAATATCATGGCATGCTGGGCATGCTCAGTAGCCTCAGGCTGCCAGTCAAAAGTTTCTAGAAACTTTGACAGATGTTTTCCCGCACTAGGACTCCGTTACTGACGTCACCCCATATGTGAGGACTACATCCTGCTGTCCTGGGATAACACCTATTACAATGTAAGCAATTTTGCTTTTTTTAATTGCCTGTGTAAAATATGTACCCTTTTAATATCTTCCATATATACCACATGTAAGTGCACTTTTTTCTTTAATAAAATTGAACACAAAATAAATGACAGCCTTTAAGACAATAATCATAAAATAGTAAAAATATAATTTATGTTTATTAATTACCTCATTTTTAATACTTTGAACACTAATGCTAACATTCCTCAAAATATCGACTTACCTATTTCTCATTTCTATTCTTTTTTGGTCTCATTCCTAGAAATGGACATCATTGACGACATGGTGGTTCATGACTGAATATTAAATGGAGGCTTGTGGATAACCAAAATGTATTATGCATGCTCAGAGGCCTTCAGAGAGGTGAAAACATATGCACAGGAGTCAGTTTACATAGGTAAAAGCTAATATCCCCTAAGCCAGCATGAATATCTGTTTTAGCAGGTAGTGAGAAATAAGACTGAGTTCACCAGATATTTGACCATTCATGCAACTCAAGAAATATTGCAATACTGAATCCAAAGTGTATAGTAAAGTATAACCTTGTGTTCCCCTACACACTCACTGCCCCTCCCTCCTATGCTCACGGTATCTTTAAAACTGCAAGCCAAAAAACCACATTATCTTACTAGTTACATATTAGTCATGAAGGTGATACCATCAATTATCGCATCACTGACATCCATTAGTGCCATCAGTGCATGGTTTCTAACTTAATGTTGTTGGAGACACAAATACATGGTATAGATATGTTTAAGGCCTATATTACTCACCTGTCTCCAAAATTGTCTGTTATCCTGATGAAAATCAAATGTTTGTTTTTTTAAACATTGTTATGATATCATACTAAATAAATCCAAAACTGCATTTATTTGTACTATGTGCATAATTTATGTTTTTGGCTCATTTCTGAAAAAGACCTCTGGCAGGTACAAGTATGCGAAATATTGTTTAGTTTATACTGAGCATGTAAAGAACACTTATACTTTACTAGACACATAAACCCTGTTTTTATAACTCTCCTTCCTTTAGGACCAGCTTTTTATATTATAGTAAAACTTTACATGTCCTGTATCATTGTAGTGATTGGGTGAGATAAATATAATCAATAAAGCAACACCCTATTTAACCTAAATGTGATGAGTGCTTAAATAAGAAGTACTTTCAAAAAATTCAAATGTGTTTTCTTTTTGAAGAATCAACCAGATTAAACAATTTTCAAACAATATTGTTAACATAGAAGACAGCAATTTTGGACCATTCTGGTGACTCCATGGCAGTGCTGCACATTGCACACTGCTATGCAAAGGGATCTGGGTTTGATTCCTGGGTCAGGCCTTCCTGTCAACAGGCTGGCCAGATATGGGATACTATCAAAGCAGTACTAACTGCCCCAGGAGGTGGTGAGTATTCCAGTGAATATGTGGCAGGTATTTAGGGCCCTTAATTGCAGTTTCAAAATAGATGCTGGTGCGTGATCCCTGGCAGAAGGCTTTTGCTTTAATGACCATGGTAGGTGAGTTGAGAGGATCCTAGCCCTGGTTCCAATTGAGCTGGAAGCCCAAAGGAGCAGGAGGAAACTGCCAGCACCCTCCTATCCAAAAAAAAATGGAAACATTTATCTAACTTCACCATCTGTAAATATCACATTAGATAATTACACTTCAGAAATTCTATATAGACTAAGTGCATTGTACCACTGCATAGGTTGCATCTTGTAACCACAACCTCTCTATTCATGTTTCTGTAATTGCTGTTTGTTCTTCACACTACATGTGAAGATCACAACCAGTGTAATAATCATTGATTTATCATCTTATGTTGGACTCAGCAAAGGTGACACATCTCATAGTACTGATTGCTAGAAGCAGCCGTTCTGTCAAGGATGGATCATTTGTTATATGGGACTATAAGCATGCAATATGTAAACTGATCTTATCCCCTAATTTCCTCAGCATGTTATATAAATTACTGAGCTTAATGATAAAATCAATTTCAGACTTAAGATCTAACAAGAGCTAACATGTTCATAGTTAATTTATCCTTTGTACTGCCTTCACATTTGTTATTGTCTTCAGATGTCTAAAGAAAATTCTTTATTGTTAATCTTATTTTTATTCATCATTCCTCCTCTGAGTTATTTTCTTTGTTTGATCTCTGTCATGTTTTATGATTTTTAAAAACAATATTTTCTGTGTGCATCAAATTATTATTTTTTTACTGTGTTTTGGATAAAGGTATCTCAAGAAATACATTAATAGTAATTGTTTCGCTTCCAGTTTAGCTGCATGTATTTTCAGTGTAAATGTAAGGGTGAGTTATCTTTCAAAAATCAATAAAAAGAAATTACAGAAAAGCATAATTCAATTAACCGTGACTTTTTGTTTCATAAATCAGATATGCAGGCATATAACAGCTTATGATAATTTGAAATCCTTTATTGTTACTTTGCAGTACCAAAATATTCACCACCAATATGTGAAAAAAAAATTTAAAGCAAATAAGTACAAACAATACTCATCACAAAAACTTGTAGATATATTCAAATGTCCTAAATACATCTCCAAACTTGTTCTTGACATGAGTCATGTTTCGTCTTAAAATGACTGCCTTAAGAAGAATTCTTAAACAGGAGCCACGAATATTCAGTCTGGAAAATGAAAAAGGCAAAAACAATCAAATGTGAGATACATAATCACTAATCATCCAACAGTGCAAAAATCATAACATCCCTATATATATATAATTTGCTGGGTTTCTCATTGGCTATATGATGTAGACACAGACAATTGTCTTTGTTTTGCGAAGGTTTTGTCTGCTCCACTTTCTGTCTTTGCTTCTTGAAATGATACTTCTCAATTGATTGAGTAATTGTTTGGTATTACAGGCTACTATTGAGGCATTTCATGAGTGTGGGCATCAGATGACCGTTTCTTCTCTATCTCATCAGATGCCTCTATGGTATAATCCACCATTTAAAATCAATAGGCCAGTTCTTAATTGGACACTTTGGCAGGAATGGGGAGTTTGGAGCAAGTGTTACAAGATGGTCACTATTAACTTTTCAAGGTATTCAATGACTTTTTCAAATCCCTGCAAATCAGAACTTTCAATGGCTACAATTAAGCCATTGTATTAAACATAGTAGTGTTGGAATTGGCTAAGGATTCCAAATTATATCAAGCCTGTGAGGCTATGTGGGCTTCTGCTTACCTTTTATAAATTGATGAGGACTCGTCTGAATAAGCAAAGCAGGGGTACTGAAAAAATATGGGAGTATGAGCTCTCTATTGAGCTGGATGAAGCACAGTGGCCTTTATTTTGGGAAACATCAATGAAAGTATCCGTGTCTGCCTCTTTCTCTCAGGCCCTCTGTCATAGCTTATCAGTTGGTTTGATCCCCAGTCAAAATGTAGAAATTTGTCATAGAGGAGCCTGTGCTGGTTGAACAAAATAGACAAAGGCACTCTTTCTCACCTTTGTTTTTTGCAAACATTTGGATAATTTCTGGTCTTCGGTGTGGAAATGTATCTGTGAAATATTCAAAATCACTGAAGAACTAACACTTCCACTTGTACTTTTGAAATCTATAGCTTTGTCTTTACCTCTTTCATCCTGGAAATGTAATTTTTTTTTACTTTCTGCTCTCTTTGGCCCTGTAGTTGCTTATGTTGCATTTGAAAGACAATACTTTATGCTTTCACAAGTGGTGAAACACAGTATTACAGTTTTATAAATATGAGGTGGCAGTGCTTGAGCATGCTGGATGCTTGAAGAAGTCTTGGAAGGTTTGGGCTTCTCTGTTTTGATATGTTTCTCGCTTTCATTGAAGACTGTATCTTTTATTGTATGCCATGTATCTTTTTTTATTTTATTGTTTGTTATTTTTTTGTAGCTCTTTAATAAAAATATTTGAATACAAAAAATAATTTGCTGTGTTGGTGTATTACAGGGGTGGCCAACTCCAGTCCTTGAGAGCCGCAAACAGGCCAGGTTTTCAGGATATCTGCAGGGAATATGCATGAGATAGATTTACGCACACTGCCTCCATTGTATGCATATTAATTCAGAATATCCTGAAAACTTGGCCTGTTTGTGGCTCTTGAGGACCGAAGTTGGCCACCTCTGATGATTTGATTACATTGTCAGTCATTCTCCAAAAAGAGCATGTGTATCGCAATCTAGACTGGACTATGTACTAACTTCAGAATCACTTTTCCCTAAGATTAAGAAAGCTGAAATTCTATCAATAGCAATTCCAGACCATGCTGTAGATTGGGTGGAAATAATAACTAATGATACGAGTAATTCTAGCAAGCCTTGGAGGTTCCCCTATTATGTGACTTAACGATGCCAATTTTAAAGAATATTTTATTCACCAATAAAAAGTTTGAGGAGTTCAATGCTAATCATGCAGATAACACAGTATATTTGTGTAGAACAGCAAAGGCTGTTGTGCATAGTAATATAATTACATACATAGCCACAAAAAAAAAAGTAATATTAATGCTAAAATCCTATTAGAAAAAAATATTTAAAAGCTTAGGTGCAATCTAGCAAGCAATCCTGCTATTTCCAAAGAAGAGTTCTTGAGAATCCAATCAGAGCTAAATATTCATTTGCATCAAAGATCCTAAATATCTATCACATACTTTAAACATAAATTTTACTACTTTGATAATAAAACTGGTAAATTACTAGCTAGATTAGTTAAGGCCCCAAATAAGGCTAGATTTATGTCCTGTATCAAAGATAGTAAAGGAACTGTTCTAATTCCCAAATTAGCAAAATACTAAGCAAACACTATTAAGAATCTGTGTATGGCAGACTCAGAGAACTGAAGGAATATTAGGTGTGGATATCTTACAATAGATTACTAGATTTAACCAATAATCTTATGATATGAATTCATTAGTTTTAGGCAGCAGTTACAAAACATTTTTGTGAGTTGAGTTAAGTTAATTATAGCAGCATAAGGTATATACGAGGTTTAATATGGTTCAAATATTTTTTATCTTCTTTAGTTTTTAAGTTTGTTACAATTTCACAATCACGCACTGTAATGCAAAATAAATAGAACTTACAGGTGTTATCTCTAAGCTCAATTGTGCGCTTAGTAATTACACAATTGCCAAACTAATTAACCCAGCTGAAATGTAATTAAGTCAGTGTTCTCGCCCTTAACCACGCCAGGTCACTCCTATAGCAGTCTGGAATCTGTCTCAACACTCTGCAGGACAAATACATGAACTCCCCATGCACGCGTATGATTAGTAGAATCCAAAAGTCTCACAGACATCTCTGCAAGATAGGCTGGTAAAATAAAGTAAAGATTTACTAACTTGCCAAAGTCTTTCAAGGGATAGTTGGCCAGACTTCTTGGAGTCTGCTGCTGAGTATTACTTGCAGGTTAACCGCAGTAAAGTTCTGTAAGCAAAGTTCTCTTAGCAGAGCTTTGGGGTAATCCGTGGGGAAAAGCCACAGGGGAAAAAAGCCTGGGATAATCAACATTCTGTCTAGTTCAGAGTTCTTGTCTGTGATCCAATCCTCTTTGCGTATTCAGTTCCATAGGATCTGTAGGATAAACATGTTCTTGTTAAACAGGTTGTGCAGCTCAGCTTTCTTGGCTCCCTGACAGGAATAAGGCGGTCTGATCAACCCCTACATGCCAAGGACAGGATGAGTCCGAGTGGGCAGTAGCAACTGTTGACACATAACATGGGGGGATAGTGATCAATCATTTCTCTCTCGCACGCACACTTGTTTACGGCATGGTATAAAAGAGCTGGACTTTCCAGTGTCCAGCGGGAGTAGGAGATATTGCCTCTATAGACGTATAGAGCGCTGGACACTGAAAACCCCCTTCTCGCCTTTGCTGACCTGACAACTCCTCGATACAAGGTGATGACACGAAGGGTGCTGGATGGCATATGCAATCATGTGGTATGTAAATAACGTTCTGTAAATAACGTATATTACCATGATGTCACATTAATAAATGATGTTATAGATATTGTGTCAGAATACCTTACTCTCTCATTCCCAACATTTGGCGTCACTGAACAGGATGTCTCTATTTAAAAGAGACATCCGAACCACCAAGCCTGGTGGATCTAAAAATTCCCAGATGGGAAAAAACCCCGTATAAAATGTTGGCCCAGGAATGGGCTACGAATACAGGGCTCGCGGAGGCTTGGGATATAGGAGGAGAACCTTTAGATATTGCAAATCAACTCCAACAGGTCCCCGTAATAAAAGGAAAAGAATTGGGGACAGTGGGACGGAGAGGATGGGTAGTATTAACGGGATATAGGAAATGTCATGAACAAAAAAGCGTGTTGCAAGAGAAATTAGTTAAACTAGAGCGAGAGAGAGACAACCTCCTCAAAGATAATGTTATGCTTAGGTGTCACTTAGAGACGTTTAAACAGAAGGCAGAACATTATCAGATGGTGGTGGAACGAGCCGCTGTGCGGGTAGCACAACACAAATATAGAAAACGAAGAGGAAGAGTAAATCATTCTAAAATACGAGCATGTATTATGAAAGATGACTGGAATCGAGAGATATGGGACGGGGACATATGGGACTCTACGGACAGTGAGGAGGAGGTAGTAATACCCCCTCCCCCCATAGAGCAAGCCTGTCCCATAGTCAGGCGTAAATTAAAGCAGACTAGCGATGGTAGAGCTATAGAACAGGAGGGTACACAAGTAATGGAGGACTTCACCCAACAAGAAGTAAGTGAGATATTGGATCGCATGGGACAAAAACCAGGAGAACCTATTGACCGCTGGCTAGTGAGATTATATGAATCGGGGGCAGGAGACATTATGATTGATCAAAAAGATGTTAAAAGATTCACTATATGATTTCTACCGATCGCGAGGTAAGGGCAGCTATCAGAACAGTAGTTTGGCAAGGGGACATGACGGACTTGTTTCGAGTAGTTGCTGCTGCCACTAAAACAAGCTATAGCACTGTATTAGATTGGCCCGTCAGTAACAAACCATTATATAATATGCATGATATCATACAGCGTATCAAAGAAATTACCATGCAAATATGGTGTCTGAGGAATCTGCAGGGAGATTTCCTGGACCTACCCCTGCCCGGTACGGCTCGGGCAGAGATTATGCGTACCGTAATCCCGGCACACAGGTCCATTATGTTGACCTTGCTATTAAATACGGCTGGGAAAAAAATTGGAGATTTGATTCGGGCAATCAGAGAGGTCCTAAATTTAGGGATACAAGAGTGCAATGATAAGACTTTCACATTTAAAAGCGAAGTATGTGACAGAGGAGAAGGTATTCGAAAGAGATACAGGGATCTTCGAAACCGAGATATGGACGCACGGGTGTCAAGGAGAGATATGTTTGCAGCATTGATAGCTGCCGGAGTGGCTAAAGAGAAAATAGATGGTATTCCAACCAAAGACATGTATAAATTGTATCTGCAAAAATGCAAGGGTAAACAAAAGAAAGTTTACGCGGAAAGGGAGGAAGACTGGGAAAAAGTGTTACTAACAAATATGAACCAATTGTTGCAAGAGGTAAATGCTACAAACCCCTTCATAAACGAGTCTGAGTCTGTACAACCCAGCGCCCCACCTCAGGAGGCCAGTAGTACCAGACTGTATCCGGACTTATCCTGGGCACAATAGGAAAAAGGCCATACCCCCAAATCACTGCCGTCACCGTGGATAATCGCCCCATATTGGGGTAGAAATACAATGGCGAAATGGGGCACAGCAGGTGATGGCTTTAGTAGATATGGGGGCGGAGGCCACTTTAATATTTGGAAATCCCAAGAAACATGGGGGGCAAAAGGTAGAATTAGCAGGTCTCGGAGGAAAAACTGTGATAGGAAAACGAACCATAATTTCTTTAGTCGTGGGAGGATACAAAATTCCTCAAGCTAAGGTAGTAATTGTACCCATTAAGGAATATATAATTGGGATGGATCTGTTACAGGGACTTAAGTTGAATACAACATGTGGGCAAATGGTGTTTGGAAAGGCGTCAAGTAAGCAAGTAGCATTTGAAAACAATAGACCAGTATATCTATCCAGAACAATAATAGTGGGTAGAACTGTGGGACCAGAAATAGCTTTGCCTAAAACAAGGGGTCCGGTATGCCAAAAGCAATACCGGATACCTGGAGGACATAAAGAGATAACAGAAACAATTAAGGATTTACAGGAAGCAGGGGTGCTAATTCCAACCACTAGCGGTTGGAATAATCCCATCTGGCCAGTGAAGAAATCAGATGGTTCGTGAAGAATGACAGTAGATTAAAGGGCTTTGAACAAAAATACGGACCCGCTGACTGCCGCAGTCCCCGATATTGTAACATTGGTAGAGCAGATACAGCAACATTCGGAGAAGTGGTACGCCGTAAATGATTTAGCAAATGCTTTTTTCACAATTCCTATCTGTAAAGAAAACCAAGAACAATTTGCCTTCACGTGGGAAGGACAACAGTATATCTTCACTAGACTACCGCAGGCATACTTATATAGCCCTACCATATGTCAACAGAGGGTGGCAGAAGATTTAGAAAGGTATGATTGTTCAAAAGACATACAATTAACTCATTACATTGATGATATATTAGTACAAGGGGATACAGAAGAGCAAGTAGCGATAGCTCTAGCACAAGTAGTAGAAAATATGGAGAATAGAGGTTGGAAAATTAACAAGAATAAAATACAAGGACCTAGCAAGACTGTGAAACTTTTGGGGATACAGTGGTTGAATGGTAAAAGAGAAATCTTACCAAAGGCAAAGGATAAGAAATTGTTGTTTTCCCCGCCGCGGAATCAAAAAGAAGCCCAGAAGTTTATAGGACTATTTAGATTCTGGCGACAGCACAGTCCACATTTGGGGCAAATATTGTCCCCATTGTATAAAGTCACTTGAAAAAAGGAAAAATTCGAATGGGGACGATTACAACAAGATGCTTTTGATCAGGCTAAGGTCGCTATCCAAACAGCATTAGACTTATGGCCTATCAGGGAGGGGCCAGTAGATTTACAAGTTTCATTTTCATCTTGTCATGCGGACTGGAGTCTGTGGCAGAAACAAGACTGTAAACAAGTACCGTTAGGGTTTTGGAGCAGGAAATTACCTGATGCTGCATGGCAGTATTCAGCCTTTGAGAAGCAGTTACTAGCATGTTACTGGGCTTTGTTAGACACGGACCAATTAACTCAGAACCATGAAATCCTTATGCGCCCTTTAATCCCAATTATGCAGTGGGTACACAGCACCCCGCATACCCATCGGATAAGGTATGTGCAAGAAGCTTCCATTGTAAAATGGAAATGGTATATCCAGGACAGGGCGAAATCAGGCTTGGCTGGGCACTCCATGCTCCATGAACAGGTAGCGGAAATTCCTATTAATCAAGAAAAAGAACAGATAGAAACATTGGATATTCCTCCTTCTCCGGTTACTACCGGGGTACCATTCGACCAATTACCCAAAGAACAGCAGTTACATGCTTGGTTTACAGACGGTTCGGCTAGAATGAAGGGAACCGAGCGATTATGGAAGGCTGTAGTGTATAATCCCCATACAAACGAGGAGGAAGGGAAAGGCAAATCTAGCCAGTTTGAGGAACTTTATGCCATATGGATGGCTTTACAAAAAGGGGAAACGGATTGCCACATTTATACTGACAGTTGGGCAGTCATGAAAGGAATGACTCAGTGGATTCCAAAATGGCATAAAGATCAATGGAAGATACATCACCGCCCGGTATGGGGCGCTGACATTTGGCAAAAAATCTGGGCTGAGTGTCACAAAAAGCATGTTACAGTGTTCCATGTAGACGCACATGTGAAAGATGTTTCTTTATCTAATCTGTACAATTCCATTGCAGATAAACATGCAAAAATCCGAGCCAGTGTCACGACCACAAACGAGCAGGGGCTATGGAAATGGGCACACGAAAAAAGTGGCCACTTGGGGGCAGAAGCTACTCACAGGTGGGCCCAAGCCAGAGGGATACCAGGATCCCTCCCTGATTTTCAAAACACACTCACACAATGTGAATATTGTCAGTTGACACATCCAAGGTCACCACAAGCTATTGAGCAGGGGCATATCCATTGTGGTTTAAATCCTGCCACTATTTGGCAAATGGATTTTATAGGCCCTTTACGAAAATGTGGAGGAGATGTATATTTATGTACGGCAGTAGATACATTTATTTATTTATTTATTTATAACTTTTATATACCGAGGTTCAATTAACAAGATTAATTATCACTTCGATTTACATTACAACTAGCGACATTAACAAAGTCTTGTTTTACAATGAACAGGGTAGAAATAACTTGGATAACCTGGGTAACAAAACAATGAACAGGGAAATAATCTGGGATAAATTATGGGATACATAATGTTGGGTGAAGCAAAACAGAGAAATTTGGTCTGTATAACATGGGTGAAGAACAGGGAAAATTGAGTAGGGAAGGACTATGAGTAGGAGAGAACTATGAAGTCCTAAAGTTGGTTAGTGTACTCATGATGCGGATAAGAAGATGGCTGAGGTGAATAATTATGGAAAGGCTTGTTCGAACAACAAAGTCTTAAGTCTCTTTTTAAAGGAGATTGGACATTGTTCCAGCCTCAGTTCCGGAGGGAGCAGGTTCCATTGCTTGGGTCCCGAGGCGGAGATAGCTCTCTTACTGAAGGAGGTCTTGGTGGTGGGTGTTTGCAGGGTTCCTCTCTGGGCAAGTCTGATTGGACGGACCGAGGTGTGGAGTTGCAGAGGAATTGTAAGATCCGGAGGGGTAATGTTGTGTATGGCTTTGTGAGTGACTGTTAATAGTTTATGAAGGATTCTAAACTTAATTGGGAGCCAATGAAGATTCTTTAAAATAGGAGTTATATGGTCCCTCTTGTTGGATTTTGTGAGGATCCTGGCCGTAGCGTTCTGTAGTAGCTGGAGAGGTTTGAGTGAGATAATTAGTGGAATCATGATGGCTGTGCCTGCAACGGAGGCTAATCAGAAAGCTACGTTAAAACTTTTAAATGAAATCAGTCGATATTATGGAATACCAAAACAAGTTAGAGCGATAGAGGGACTCACTTTACTGGTAACTTAGTGCAGCATTATGCTAGAGACAACTACATTGAATGGATCTTTCACATTCCATATTATCCGCAAGCTGCCGGCCTTATTGAGCGTATGAATGGGTTATTAAAAAATATGTTACGCTCTCTTACAAAATCTGCCACCATGAAGGGGTGGAAATCTGTATTGTCCACAGCTCTACAGCTGCTAAATAGTAGACCTTTAAAAAAGGACAGAAAGACTCCTTTCCAGAAGTTATATAATCAGGAACCTGCTTCTACTCAGATCCGAAATATCATTTGCTGGGCTACGGCTTCGGGAAACGTCGAATTGCCCCGCCAAAATAGTTATGAAGCTGCGGGATATGATGTAACCAATCCCACTGCTATAGTGATACCTCCCCATGAATCTTTATTGTATGATTTACAGATTGGGTGCAGCATCCCTAAGCAACATTTCGGATGGCTGTGTATTCGATCTAGTTGGGCAAAACAAGGCATAACAGTATTGGGGGGAATCATTGATTCTGACTACCGTGGTCCCATATATGTACTGTATTACAATTGACGAATAAAGAAATTTATGTTCTTGCCCAAACCAAGATGGTACAATTGATTATTATTCCCTATGTAACAGACCAAATGGTATGGGGAATTCCCAATTCCACTCCCAGAGGACAAGGTGTCTTTGGAAGCACCTCCAATCCAAGTAAACTACATCCAGGAGCTAAAATATGGATCTTCACACCTCATAGAGAACCTAGGAAAGGTGAAATTTTAGCTGTTGACAAAGATGCAGTACTGACTGTACTACCAGAAGGAGATGAACATTGGATACAGGTACCCAGTATCCGATGTAAACTAAGGGAATAACTAACTATGTGTTCTCTCGCTACAGGTTGGCTTGCACCTCCCGTTTATGGCGATCAACCTCTTTGCCATCATTGGTATGGTGCACTCCCTATATCAGCCTGTAGAAGTAACCTCCGGACGGGGGACTATCAAGTGGAAGAACAGCACCTCCTCTCGGACGCAGGATAATTTCACATGCAAAGCATACAATACTTTTGTGTTTTGGAACATCACCACAACTGCAAAAGTAGTGAAAGCAAAGAAAACACAGGGCAGAATCATATTTTATAACGCCTCCAATACATTAACAGATACTGTATGTAAATTTACATCACTTCCTTTCCCAGTCTATCTTCCTGAAAGAGGAAGTGTGCTAATACAAGTTTTGCATACTAACAATTGGATACGGACCACCAATAATCACACTATTGACAATACAATATGTACCCCTACACTAATGGGATTGGCTTGCCCTTTAATGTATTCCACATTACCCGATGATTGCTCGTTGCAGCAACCTTTGGCACACTGTAGTCTTCTAATATTACCTGATAATGTGACTGGTTTCATAATTCCATTCCCTGAAACTGTATGTGTATATAATTTGACTTTTACAGGATGCCTATATATTGTTACTTGGTTTACTTTTGGTTCTCGACAATATTATTTACCACCAATGGACATCGCTGATGCGCAATTGGGGTAAAGTTGAACTTATCATTCTTTAAGACACCATTGTTGGATTTGACTAAACTGCAAAAGGTATTGAATACCTCAGATTCGTTGAAACAGACCCTGAGACATGTGGACATTGCTGTGACTGGTGCTCTGCTTCGAGCGGACTTTGTCAAGGAACGCCTACTACATTTACAACCACAATTGATAAAAGACACCTCTCATTCTTGGTGGGATGTGTTTTTCGGACGTTCCTCTACTGCTACAATGACTCTGAATTGGATTTTTCATCCTATCCTTATTGTAATGTGTGTATGCCTCCTGTGCCTAGTGTGTACTTGTTATCTTACCTAACGAGTGCATAAAATAGCACGTCAAAGTAAATATACCACTACAGTGGCTTCGTATGCAGTGGTGCCTGCATTGGAGAATGATTGATCAAGGGTGGAGTGTAGGATAAACATGTTCTTGTTAAACAGGTTGTGCAGCTCAGCTTTTTGGCTCCCTGTCAGGAATAAGGTGGTCTGATCAACCCCTACATGCCAAGGACAGGATGAGTCCGAGTGGGCAGTAGCAACTGTTGACACATAACATGGGGGGATAGTGATCAATCATTTCTCTCTCGCACGCACACTTGTTTACGGCATGGTATAAAAGAGCTGGACTTTCCAGTGTCCAGCGGGAGTAGGAGATATTGCCTCTATAGACGTATAGAGTGCTGGACACTGAAAACCCCCTTCTCGCCTTTGCTGACCTCACGACTCCTCGATACAAGGTGATGACACGAAGGGTGCTGGATGGCATATGCAATCATGTGGTATGTAAATAACTTTCTGTAAATAACGTATATTACCATGATGTCACATTAATAAATGATGTCATAGATATTGTGTCAGAATACCTTACTCTCTCATTCCCAACAGGATCCATCATTAATCTTGATTAGATGTTACCACATTCTATTGACACAGGATTCATGAAATGCAAATGATATTGTCTGAGTCTAGATGCTTATGAATATTCCCATGGCAGGTAAATTAAGTTCATAGAGTCCATCAGTAAAACAATACCCATTTCAGAGTTGGTCTCATAGCTGGATACAAAGTTTTTACCAAGGACATGTACACAGTTCTTGTCCAAGGTTCTCTTCTCAGTGTCAGGTGCTGACAAATGTCTGATATGGAAGAAAAATTGCAGCTTCTCTTCTCTGTGAATAACAGTCTCATATGAAGTTGCCAAAATCATCATGTTACTGAAGTCTCTATCTTTCTGTTGCTTAGGGCTATACTTTTGTTGTGTATGTGCATAGCAGAAGGCCTCTGTTCAATAATGACCATCCTTATTTAGGGTCACTGGCATTTCTCCTATAGAGTGCTTATTTGAGAGAGATATTCTTTTAAAAGTCTCTCAGAAAATGTCTGTCTATGGGAAATACAGTTTAACATTTTGGATTGAGTATATTTTTACCCAGTGAGAGCATTCAGGGCAGATATTACTAGTTCCACTTTATCTAATCAGGCCAGTCCATTACCAATGGGTTATGCATGCCAAACAGCAGATGGAGACAGAGATCAAAGGCTTTCTGATGTCACCCTTCATAAAGCTCTGTGCTGTCAACAGCCTGCCAGTTGTCGCTAGCAGATTGTGGATGTGCTAACCTGAGCTCTGAGCTTGGGTCTAGCTGAATAGGAAACGAGTAAGGCTCTGAGGTGACAGCTAAGTCCCATCAGTGATTTTGAGGTCGGATCTGGGGGGCTCCAGAGGTAATGTTAGTTCCCCTCCTTCTGTTGGGCAGGCTTCAGTTGGGGGGGTGGGGGAGCTTCCAGGAGCTTAAGCTGTTTGTCTGTGGGTTCCCTGCTTTTCTTGTCATCTGTTTTGCTGGACTCCTGCCCCTGTGTCTGTACAGCTGTGATACATATCAGCAAACTACTAATTGCTAGTTTCTATGTTGTGCATTCACTGACCTCTGGCCCACTTCTTACTGTTCATAGCAAGAATAGCATAAATGAGGAAAAAAACATTATAAGCTAAACTATATTACACAAAATTGAACAGAGAGATTCAATAGAGCTTTTTGATGATCTCAGTACCACTAATACTGAGTAAGACTGCCAGCACTACCTCTGGCCAGGGTAACCCAGTTTCATCTGCTGCTTTGGGTAATCTGGTTTCAGTAGTCTGATTCATCCATTCCACTTGTCTAGATGACTGGGGGTGGTATTGACAGAGGAGTCTGTTTCATACTTATTGCAGTGGTTATTTGTTCAATTTCCTTACTATGAAATTTAGGCCGTTTGTCAGTGTCACTTAGGAACAACCTACTTAGGTATATTGTCTTCTAACAAAATTTTGGCCACTGTGTCAGCTGCATTGGTACATGTAGGGTAGGCCTCAACCCATTTACTGAATCAAACAGTACCAAAGAGTATTGATACCCTTGCGTCTTTGGCATGTATATAAAGTCCATCTGCAGTTTCATAAATAGGCCCCATGGTGGCAGTGCAGCCTATTGAGGAAGATTAGGTCCAGAAGCAACATCGATTTTAGTACAAATTACACAGTTCTACACAAATTTTCTGCTATTTGTCCAGACTCAGGGTGGGCAGACTGGATGGACCATTGGTCTTTTTCAGGCCATCATATTTCTATGTTTCTATTACCATACTTTATGGAAGGATGAAAGCATTCCATTTTTCCCCATGTGCCATAATGTGATACATTGAAACAAGATAAGGTAAGAAAAGATTGGGGTGCAACCAGGCAGCCAACATAGTGGGGCCACACCGCATCTAGGTATAGTTTACAAATATAGTTCATCCAGTACCATTTTTTTTTTTTAAATCACTGGGGGCAGTTTCCTGCAGTCCAATAAAATTTTTGAAATGTTAAGGAGGGGAACTAACATTACCTCTGGAGCCCCCCAGATCCGACCTCAATGTTTTGAAAATACTCTTTTGTTGATGCATTAGTTCTTCGAGCTCTTGCATTACTCATGTTTGTGCCCATCAACACAGTTTTCTGTTAACTGTATATCCCAAGTTACACTACGCCTTTTTTTAGCCATTCCCTATATTTATTCACATTATTTTGACGAGTTATTGTTGTCTATGTAATATTTATTTATGTTCTTATGTTCAGAAACTCTGTTTATTGTAACGCCTTAACCGCGACAGTTTTGTTCTATGGAAACCGACCTGATTTGATACTTGTATTGAGAAGGTCGGTATATAAAAATCCTAAATAAATAAATAAATAAAATCTTATTCCATAAAGGAGGCAATTGCCAGCATGCGAGGGGAACTCGCCTTTAAAGCAGCTTGTTTGCAGTGGCATCAGCATGGGCATTTCCCTTTGGTTCTGCATCCTGGTATTTGTATAAGTATCAAAGACCCAATCGAAGAGAGGGAGAAGGATCAAATGTCCAATCCACAAAGTTTACAACTAGTTAATAGCAAATGACAATATCATTGTAAGCTGACTAAGGCTTGCGGCCCATTGCGAGGCGAGAGGCCGCGGATTGAAATTCCAAAGCAATAAATGGTATGATATTGTCATTTGCTATTAACTAGTTGTAAACTTTGTGGATTGGACATTTGATCCTTCTCCCTCTCTTCGACTGGTTCTTTGATAATAATAGAGAGGTGTTCTGCTTCTGTGATTTGTATAAGTATCACATTTATCAATAGCAAGAAAAGCAGAAAGTAAAACTATATCCAGGAGTGCACAAATGAGTGGGCTGTGGTGAATAGGAATGTCTGCGGAGGTGAGAAATTCTCTCTCCTTTCACAAGCTCCCAACATCATGAATCAGCCCCCATGAATACCTGGAATCAGTGTAAATGTTAACACACTTATTTTGGCACTGGAGCGCACTGGTTAATGCTTGTAGTTCAGCTGCTTGAGCTGATGTTTGAAAGGGAAGATTCAGCAATGTCATGCGAAGTTGCCACTGCGTACTCAATTTGTCTGGCCTCATCCTTAAATACAGAGTTGTCAATGAACAGTTAAGGATCTGGGTTAGATAGTGGCTTGTCATGGAGATCTGGCTGAGGAAGAGTCAACATATAGAGATGAGTAAGACATCACTCATGGGCCGATACAGTAAAATTGTGGGAGAGCCTGGCGGTAAAAAGAGGCGCTAGGGATACTAGCGCGTCCCTAGCGCTTCTTTTTTGACGTAAGTGTCGGCTGTCAGTGGGTTTGATAGCCGATGCTCAATTTTGCCGGCGTCGGTTCTCGAGCCCGCTGACAGCTACGGGTTCGGAAACCAGACGCCAGCAAAATTGAGTGTCCGGTTTTCGACCCGCCAGCCATGGGCCCATTTAAAAAAAATTTTTTTTTAAATGTTTTACTTTTTTAAACTTTCGGGACCTCCGACTTAATATCGCCATGATATTAAGTCGGAGGGTGCACAGAAAAGCAGTTTTTACTGCGTTTCTGTGCACTTTCCCGGTGCCCGGAGAAATTAGCGCCTACCTTTGGGTAGGCGCTAATTTCTGAAAGTAAAATGTGCGGCTTGGCTGTACATTTTGCTTTCTGAATTGCATGGGAATACCTAATAGGGCCATCAACATGCATTTGCATGTTGCAGGCGCTATTAGGTTTGGGGGGGGGGGGGGGTTGGACGCGCTATTACCCCTTACTGAATAAGGGGTAAAGCTAGGATGTCCAAAACACGTGTCCAAATGCCAGCTAGCAGTGCGCTCCGGAGCACACTGTACTGTATTGGCCTGTCAGAAAGTACCTTTCACAGGTGTAATTATCATAAAAATCTCTGCAGAGCACCCTCATTGTTAGTAACTCATCGAATAATCATTTGAAGACAAATCAAAAGCCACTTTCTTAGGACACTGAGTGCAATTGTCATCGAGCTTCTGCATTTCTAATCAAGTTCATCTGGGCGAAACTTGTAAATTATTATTTGCTTAACCAACTCTTTGAAATGCTGTAAAGTGGTCTGAAATTATTTATGAGAAATGTCATATCCTTCCAGCAATATATCTGCTTGAACATGAGTCTGAATTTCTGTAATTGTGTTCTTAAGCCAATTGGTGGTCAGTTTTGTATGCTCAGTGATGAAAAGCATGAGACCCAATGAGCATTTGTAGTTCTGCCTATTGTGTTTTCTAAATTGAGCTCTTTAAATGATCCCATTATGTTAAAGTGGAAGATCAGAAATTAGTGTTGTTTATTATTTGTAACAAAACAGGGCTTTTTTTATAATTTGAAATGTATCTTTTTAAGAAAATGTTATTGAATTTTCTTTGCAAATACAGAAAGCACTACAGAATGCAAAAGAACATTCACAATATTTAGAGCATTCCAAAGCAAAAATACAACAAATAAAAACCTAGTGATTTAAGCCCTAATTTTCAGAAGCTTGCACGCATACATTTTGGGGGTTACGCATGTGGCCGGGCCCTGCGCATGCTGCGCACATTTTCCAAAGTGTCCAGCCATGCGCGTAACTCCTGATATGGGCCGAAGTGCCTGGCCTCAAGAAAGGGGTGGGCCGGGACAGCACTATTAGACACTGTCCTGGAGGCCGGATGGCATACGGAGTCTACTGCTACTCCGAAGCAACCAAGGTAAAAAAAAAGTTTTAAAAAATCTAAGGGGTAGGGGTCAGGGAGGAGAGGGAAAAAAGTAGGAAGGTTAGATAGGGGTATAGGAAAGTTCCCTCCCAGTCTGTACCTTTATTGGAGCGGACTGGGAGGGAACTGTGGAAGCTCTACTCACGTCACTGCGCGTTGCTTATTAAAATGCCCCCCCTGCGTGCGTGAGTCGTGGGCTGTCCGCGCATTCATGCGCAGATGTTAAAATCCAGCACACGTGCACATGGATATTGTATTTTATAACGCGTGCATCATAAAATTGTTGCGTCCATGTATGCACTCCAGGAACTGCGCGAGCACTCCTTTTAAAATCGACCCCTTTGTAGGCAATTTTCAAAGCTATGTGAATTGTTGCAGTCTATAAGTACTTTTCCCTGTGGACTTTGCACATATTTTCCTATTGAAAATTGCCTAGGGAAAAAGTAACCATAGAGGTTTACACCTCCTTTTTTGGATATTTTTTCCCTTAAAACAACATGCACAGTATTGAAAATGCAAAACTATGCACGTTGTTGCCTCCCCCAATCAAACTCCGCCTCTGATCTCATCTTCTTTCCCATGAATAAAAACATTCATGTTGTTGATCCTTGGGTGTACTTTTACCCCCATACAAGATAGACAATTTTCAGTCTGTTTACCTGGGTAAATAATTTTTTAAACTTTCCCTCCCCACTTTTAAATGAGTGAGAGAGAGAAAAAATGCACAAGATAAAGTTCCTAGTTAATAGGCAGACAGGTTAATGTGAATCTAGAAAATGGGCCCAAGTAGTAACATTTTTTTAAATATACCTCTGAGTCTGCATTGCCAAAACATTGTTTTTTAATTAAACCATAAGTGTCAGATAATTAAAGAATTTAATTTTCCTTCTTTACAAAATTAATGCTTCACTAAAGCAAATGATTGGCTAACTTTGCATTTCCACAGACAGTCTGGTTGTCACTGATAAGCCTACTGCATACTGTACACTAATATACTTCAAATGTTCATGGCGGATGTCAAATCAAGTATAGTCCAATAACCTACTAGTGCAACATTTAAAGTCCTATCCCTTCTTCAGAGGTTCTTTATTACTTCTGGAGAGCTTATGCAAATGATATTTTGTCTGAGATAGTGGTCCCTTCCATTGCTGAAATTTATTTTCTTTACTTTTTATGATTCTTTTAGTGTTGCCACTGCTCTCATGACAATTCATAATGTTCATAAATCTATCAGAAGGACTTATAGCTAACCCACTAGATGAGAAAATCTTTAAAAGATTCAACAATTTGTTTAATAATGACTCATTAATTTAACTCATAAGACTTGGGTCAGACCAAACATCCATTAAGCCCAGTATCCTGTTTCCAATAGTGGCCAAGCCAGGTCACAAGTACCCGGCAGGATCACAAAGGGTAGATAGATTCCAAGCTGCTTATCCCAAGAATAAGCAGTGGATTTCTGCAACTGAACTTACTAGTTAATGGACTTTTCCTCCAGGTACTTGTCCAAACCTTTTTTAGATACAGAAACACCAGTTGCTTTCACTACATCCTCTGGCAACAAATTCCAGGGCTTAATTATGCATTGAGTAAAAACATTTTCTCTTATTAGTTTTAAATGTATTACCTAGTAACTTCATTGTGTGTCCCCTGGTCTTTGTACTTTTCGAAAGAGTAAACAACTGATTTACATTTACTTTTTCCATTCCACTCATTATTTTATAGACCTCTATCATATCTTCCCTCAGCTGTCTCTTTTCCAAGCTGAAGAGTCCTCACCTCTTTAGCCTTTCTTCATAAGAGAATTGTTCCATCCCCTATATCAATTTAGTCGCACTTCTACCTTTTCTAATTCTGCTATATCTTTCTTGAGATATGGTGACCAGACCTGCTCACAATACTCAAGATGACTACATCCTCAGGATATTGCACAATATAACTGTACAGCTCAAGTAGCCTGTCACAAAGAAGCTTCAACAGGTTTCCTTGTCCTGCATGCACTTGATCTCAGCAGAACAGCATGCTAAGAATCATATATACCACAGCAATAGTCAGAGCTCAGTGATAATCTCTATCTTTTTTTAATTTTTAATTTATATATTTAACAATACAAAGCAATCAAACTTTACATTCAGAAATACAATGAGAAAAATATAGAGCAAGTACTCAAAAGGAAACACTCATATTTCTCATTTCATTAATACAATTAATAAAGGGGCAGAGGGCAAAACTGACATATCAGGAAAACATAAAAATCAAGAAATCTGCAATAACATGAAGTCCTACCATCATGCAATGATCATAAACTAGAGCCAACTTGGAGTCAGAGATGTTACAACTCTTCATTACTCCAAAAACACCTTTAATTGTTCTGGAGTAAAAAATATATAGCAATCATTATTATACATAACAATACATTTACATGGCTATTTTAAAAGAAAAGATTCACCCATAGTCAGTACCTCCTGTCTTGAGTGCTAAGAAACTTTTCATTCTTTCCTGAATTATCCTAGAAAAGTCTGCAAAGATCCTAACATTTTGTCCCAGAAAGGTTATTCATATTTATAAAATACATCTTCATAACGGTACTTAAATCCTGCTCAGTTATAAAGGAAACTAACAAAGTAGAATACTCAGTTATCTCAGGACCAGGCAATTAAAAAAGAGCTGTTAAATGTAATATATTAGAAGACTGAATATTCTGAGGTAGCTGCTGTGGCATCAAACAATTAGTTAGAAATGCATTTTATTCACTGAAGGAAGCTTATTTGAGGACATGTGCAAAACTAAAAATATTTCTTTAAAGTTACAATGGGAATTTCACTCATAACCTTGAAAGTTAAGTAAATGCAGATTAAGATGTCTAGAATGGTTCTCAAGAAATTCAATTTTCCACGATAAAGCATCGTAGTCCTTTATCATGCTCACATTAAACTCTTGAATATCTTTATTTTTATTTATTTATTTAAAAACTCTTCTATACCGTCGTTAAGTTGGAGAACCATCACAACGGTTTACATATAGGCACGATATCAACTTTGAGTGGTATGGATTACAACTTGAAAATGTGCCATCATTGTACGGTAACAATATAGTGCAATAAGCTATGGGGTAGATTTTCAAAAAACGCGAATAGGCGTACTTTTGCTGGCGCATCAGGCGCCAGCAAAAGTACGCTGGATTTTAGTAGATACGCGCGGAGCCGCGCGCGCAAGGCTATGAATTCTGTATAGCCAGCGCGCGCCGAGCCGCACAGCCTACCCCCGTTCCCTCCAAGGCCGCTCCGAAATCGGAGCGGCCTTGGAGGGAATCCTCTAACGCCCTCCCCTCACCGTCCCCTCCCTTCCTCTACCTAACCCACCCGCCCGGCCCTGTCTACACCCCCCCTTACCTTTCTCCGGGGATTTACGCCTCCCGGAGGGAGAAGTAAATCCCCGCGCGCCAGAAGGCCTGTTGCGCGCCAGGACGCGACCTGGGGGTGGGTACGGAGGGTGTTGCCACGCCCCCGGACTGCCCCGGGCCGTAGCCACGCCCCCGTACCCGCCCCCAAAATGCTGCCGACACGCCCCCTAAACGCCGTGACGACCGGGCCCGCCCCCGACACGCCCCCCTCGGAGAACCCCGGGACTTACGCAAGTCCCGGGGCTCTGCGCGCGCCGGTAGGCCTATGTAAAATAGGCTCACCGGCGAGCAGGGCTCTGAAAATCCGCCCCTATATGTTTAAGTGAACTAATCAGTTTGGTATGACAGTTTCTCCACGGTATAAAATTAACATTACTAATCTCTCTTTCCAAGATAGTTAACTTTTTACTGTATTCATTCAAATTCCCTTGATGCCTCAGCAAGGGTTACTAAGAGTCAATCTTTTTCTCACAAGAGTTTGAGTTCCCAAAGCTAGACACCAACTCCCAGAGAGACTCTAGAGTGAGCTCCTCCAGCTTCAAAGGAATTAAAGAAGACACTACAGGATGGCTTAGATCTCACTGGCAATTCCCTCACAGTGGGCAACCCCACATTCATCAGCTCAGAACCACCAACAACAGGAGCCATTTCTGCAAAACATCAGGCACCACTAATTCCTAGGTAATTGGTCAATGCCATTGGAGAAGGCTGCATAGATGCTGGCTGACCATGGACCCCCTCTACCGCGGTTGCACCCATGCTATTATTCACAGGAGCCTCATCAAGCCCAGCTGGAGAATTGCGTCCAATTCTTGGCAGCGGGAATTGATCATGGGAGCTGTGGAACACCTCGTCTCGAGACAAAATTGGCACTCCTCCACTGAGGTCCACAGCGTGGGAGTCCATTTCCCCCACAAGGGTAGGACCAGAAGACATGAACAAGGTCATAACAGGTTGACCTGGAAGGTGAGCTGATTTGGAGGGGAAAACCTTCACCTTTTCCTTCTATTTGGATGGCATGATCCTAACAAGGAAATTCAAAAAGTAACCAAGATTCCAGCACAGCAGATGTTCACATCTCACACACCACCATACTGCTCTGCCCCCTCTTACCCCCATCCAGGATAATTTCAATGTTGACCCAGATGTTTCGGGAAGAACTCATTGATCCTGCTGCTTTGAGAAGAACTCATTGAGATGTTTTTCCATAAAGCAGATAAGAATCAAAACTCAGATGAGACTTTTTTTTAACTATTCTGAAGGTCGTTGGTGGAGCTGGTTTAATCTCCTTTGAGACTGTTTCTTTATTTGAATTAAAATTATTGAGTAAGATAAAAACCACGAATTGTCTAGTGGAACATTCTCCAGTTAGATTTTTTAAGGATTTTCCAGATAAAGTTCTTTAAGGGTTGTTGCTTTTTATTAATGCTTCTCTAAATTTGAGCAAAGTACCTTTTGATTCTGAAAAGGGCGGTTGTTACTCCTCTCTTAAAAAAAGAAGAATTTAATACCTAGAGAATGTAAGAACTATAGGCCAGTATCAAATTTACCTTTCATGGCTAAAATCTTAGAAAAATGGGTATTTTCTCAATTATCTGACTACTTATTTGACAATAATGTGTTGGATGAAGCCCAAGAAATCTTCAGGAAATACTGTAGTACAGAGGCTTTGATGATTTTGTTGGGGAAGAAACTTATCCCTAATTTGGTTAGGGGGTGAAATGTCTCCATTGGTTTTGATTTATCTTTCTAGTGTTTTCAACATTGTGAATCATTCCATTTTGCTACATCATTGTGAACTTTTATGGATTGGTGGTCAGGTCTTAAAGTGGCTTTCTAGTTTTCTTCTGGGTAGGGAACAATTGGTGACTTTTCAGGGTTCTCTCTCTTCTTGTAAGTTAAATTTAGGGGTCCTTCAAGGTTCTACCCTATCTCCCCTTCTTTTTAATTTGTTTTTATTTTCATTGTGTAATTTGATTCGGTTATTTCGTTTTACTCCATTCATTTATGCTGATGACATACAAATCTTGGTTCATTTAGGAAATCACTCAAAGAGTTTGCTGGCAGATTAAGCTCTTGTTTACATATCATTTTTCAGTTTTATTTTTTTTTTAACAAGTTGATTTTTAATTCACAAAAGACTGAGCTATTGAAAATTGGTTCAGGTAATATTCCGGTAGTCCTTAGTTTGAATGGATTAGAGCTAACGCCTAAAGATCAGGTAAGGTCTCTGGGAGTGATCTTGGACTCTGAATTCTCTTTGGAAAAACATATCTCGCAGGTGGCACTCTAGGTTGAAATTGTTCAGGCAATTGAGACCGTATTTGGGCAGTCAGCACTTAAGGCAGTGGCTTACTCCTTGTTTCTTTCACAGCTGGATTATTGTAATGCAATATTTTTAGGATTACAGGGAAGTGATTCGTAAACTACAGCTCATTGAAAATACTGCTGCTTGAATAGTTTGGGGAAAATCTTGGAGAACTTTGGCCAAACCATTTTTGTTGGAACTGCATTGGTTACCTATTATGGACAGATGCAGGTTCAAGAACCTGGTGTTGGCATTTAAAATTTTAAATGGCTTTGGTTCTCTTTCATTGAGGGGTACTTTGGAAGGCATGTAGCCAAAAGAAACTTATGCTGTACAGGAAGATAATATTTCTGTCTCCCTCCAGTGAAAAAAATTAAAATATTCTCATTTGGCTATGAGATCATTTTCCAATGTTATCCCAAGTCTTTGGACTAGTTTACCTGTGGAAGTGAGAGAAGAGGTAAATTTAACTAGATTTTGGAAGAGATTAAAAGCTTGGTTTATATTTGTTAACAATTAGTAATTTTTGGGTCTTAGGTAGAGCTTGATTTATCCGGTTAAGGAGGTGGGAGTTTAGAGTCTGATGATGAGCTCCACGTATATGTTTATCTGTTTATGTATTGTTTTGATTTTAATGGATATGATTTTATGATCTTGTAATTTCATGTTTTATGTTTGTACATTGCTTTGGGTGATAATTTTTATTTGTAAAGCGATTAATAAATGCTAATAAATAAATTAGACTTGCTGAATGAAAGATGAATACATCAAAAAATAAGTTTGTAACGTACATAAATCTCTCAATGACAAACTTCATAAGTTATCTCTCAAAAATTCTGCACTGTTTACATTGCAGATAAGTAGTTTTCTGACGTTAATAATTAACATGATTGAATACTACATGTTTTTTCTGTTGATTTTTTTTTTTTTTTACTGAGGTAGAATTACTTTTGCATAAAAGAATCTTTAAATAAACAGTGTTGGGCTACGGGTTCTGTGGTTAGAAATAAATATACTTTGTAGATTTGGTGTCACTATAATTATATATTAGGTATGAGCACAGATATTTTTTGTTTCATTTTGTTTCCTTCCACAATTTAAAAAATAGAACATTTCAATTGTTTTTCTTTCAGTTTGAAATGAAAACAAAATGGGAAATGCCATTGCCATTTCCTACTTCGTTTCAAATGAAAGCACATCCCTAAAATAATAAAAAGGTAAATTTTAAGACCCATGCACGGGCGACCATGTGCACGTGGGTATTAAAATTTACCTTTATATTATTTTAGGGATGTGCTGTCATGTTAAAATCCGCTATCTGCGTGCACGAGTGCAGAATCGTGAATGTACATGGGGATTTTACAATCTGCGCGCAGTGACATAATTGGCCCTATTCCCTGTTCTGTCTCAGTCCACTCCAGTAAAGGAGCGGACTGAGAGGGAACTTCCTAAGCCCCCTACCTAACCTGCCTTCCTTTTCCCCTACTTGCCCCGACCCCTAAAACTCCACTGCCTACCCTAGTTTTATTTGTTTTAAAACTTACCTGCTCTCCAGAGAAGCAGCAAATTGTGCAGGCCTGTTGACTCCTGGCACACACTTCAGCAGGAAGTGCTTAATGGCACTGACCTGGCCCACCCCCGCTCTGCCCATGCCCTGCCCAGACCCCACCTCCAGCCCACCCCTTTTTCACAAACCCTTTCTTCTGCATGTATGGGCAGATATGCACGTGGCTGTGGGCATTTTAAAATCTCCGTGGCGCACGCATGTCCCATCCATGTGCGTATCTGCTTGTTTCGGTGCACGTAGGCCTTTTAGAATTTGGCCTACAATGTATTCTCATTTCTTTACTAATCAGTGAAACAATATTAATTTTAAGTATCAAAAGCATAAGTACACTTCTAAATTCTGACAATTTTAGAATTTACAAAAGTGTTCTTTTAACAGAAGGCTTGCATGTTTTATAAAATATTTTAGCTTATAGTAACATTTTAGTAATTAGTAATCAAAATATTAATTGGATCTTTTATTTATTTATTTTATTTATTTAAAACTTTTCTATACAGACATTCATGGGAATATCACATCGGTTTACATTGAACAGGGAAAAACAGTTAACTTTTGGAAAGGGAGTTAGAAATTACATGGAACGAGGGAGAACTGGAACTTGGATGTATAAGGTAGAGAAAAGCAAGAGTCTAGTGACAGAACCGAAGTATTTACAATTAGAGGTATACACTTAAGGAATAAATAAGCTTGCAGAATAAGGAAGAAGGGGTTAGGGGGGAAAATAAGCAGGGGGAGGAGGGGAGTGAAGGAAGGTTATGAGTAGACCATAATAGAAGGGTGGCATCTTTAGTTGGGGGGGAGTAGGGTTGAGTGCCCTAACCAAAGCGAGGGGTAGCAGAGGCGCAGCAGAGGTGAAGTTATGAAAAGGCTTGTGTGAATAGCCAAGTTTTTAGTTTTTCTTAAAGGTCTGGGTACAGTGTTCTTGGCGTAAGTCCGGGGGCATTGAATTCCATAATGATGGTCCTGCTATAGACAGTGCCCGTTCTTTCGTGGATATGTGTTGGGTAAGTTTGGAAGAGGAAATGTAGAGGAATAATTTATAAGCGGTTCTGGTAGGTCTGTTCGATGAATGGTAGTGCAAGGAGTCATCTAGCCATTGGACACTTTGGTTATGACGGGTCCTATGAATAATAGAGAGACTCCTATGGATGATTCTAAAACGGATTGGGAGCCAGTGAAGGTCCATAAGTACGGGTTTAATATGGTCTTTTCTGCGCGTGTTGGTGAGGATTCTGGCCGCAGCATTTTGAAGCATTTGGAGGTTGATTGTGGTTGCAGGAAGGCCTAGTAGGAGAGAGTATTGCAATAGTCGATTTTGGAGAAAAGTGTGGCTTGGTGGACTGTACGAAAGTCGTTGAAATGGAGGAGGGGGGTCTTAATTTTTTTAATACTTGGAGTTTGTTGAAGCAGTCCTTCATGGTTGTGTTAATGAATTTTTTTAGGTTCAGATGGTTGTCTAACGTGACACCAAGGTCTCTGACATGTTAAGCAGTAGTTACAGGAAGGTCTGGATGGGTGAGGTTGTGGTGGTCAGGTGAGATAATTAGGAGTTCCGTTTTGGATATGTAAAGGGCAAGGTTGAGACTTGTGAGAAAGTGGTTAATTGAGGTGAGGCAGTTATCCCAGATCTTGAGGGATTTAGGGATAGATTCTGAAATGGGGATAAGGATTTGGACATCGTCCAAGTGGGTAAGACCTAGGTCGGCGAGGAGTTGGCATAGGGGTAGGAGGTAAATATTGAATGGTGTAGGAGAGAGGGATTAGCCTTGGGGGACTCCTTGTGTTAGGTTTATGGGATTGGATTCTTTGTTACCTATTCTAACCTTGTAGAGTCTATTGTTGAGGTAGGATTCAAGATATACTCCCACCAGTAAATGTTTTTATCATTCCAGTGGTATGTACAGTATGTAGTCACTTGTGGAATAAAAGTTGAAGCAACTTTCCAGTAGAAGGGTATTGCACAGCAGCTTCCGGAAGAAGTAAGGCAGTGCAATGTTCTGTAGATATTAGAAGTACTAAGTTTGAAATTTAACATGGGATGCTTGCCCAATATAAAATTTACAAAATATTTGACATTTTTGTGTAACGATTACATACCCACATTCAGGATCTTGGATTATTTGTGTGATCTTACATTTTCCCTCGGGGCACAATGACAGTTTGGTCTACATTCTGGCTTCTTTCAAAATGTGCTATAACTTGTAAGCAGGAGAGAGAGTTAAGGGAGGTCCTTTGTTAGATCAAGTTCCACCAATCGCACACAGAGCCTTATCCTGGAAATATCAAACTCTGTTTTGGAAGTCTGAATCCTCGGCAAGCTTGGTAGCTCAATGTCAATGCTGTCCACCAATATACAGAGGCCCTAGATTAAATTCCCAGGCCTGGCTTTCACTCTCCAGGCTGAACGTATGAGATTGAATTTGATGTTCCAAAGGTAGCATTCATAGCCCCTGAGTCTGTGGCTTTTGCCTCATGTCACTGCAATGGCTGTGCTAGAGAAGGTGATAAAATGGAAAAAAAAAAATACCCCAACTCGTTGCAAGTGAAGGCTCCCTGTTCCATTGCCTAATAGAAGCCAGTTCTTAATGAGCTGTAAGTCCAGAGAAGCAGAGGAAACTTTGGGCTACCAGCTCATCACAAAAAAAAGTCTGAATTCCACTCTAAGGGGTAGATTTTCAGACGAGCGCGAACAGCGCTCCAGGCGCAAACAAAAGTACGCTGGATTTAGTAGATACGCGCGTAGTCGCGCGTATCGGCTAAAATCCTGGATCGGCGCGCGCAAGGCTATCGATTTCGTATAGCCTGCGCGCGCCGAGCCGCGCTGCCTACCCCTATCCCTCCTAGGCCGCTCCGAAATCGGAGCGGCCTAGAAGGGAACTTTCCTTTGCCCTCCCCTCACCTTCCCCTCCCTTCCCCTACCTAACCCACCCGCCCGGCCCTGTCTAAACCCCCATCCTACCTTTGTCGGGGGATTTACGCCTCCCAGAGGGAGGCGTAAATCCCCGCGCGCGAGCGGGACTCCTGTGCGCCGGGCCGCGACCTGGGGGCGGGTACGGAGGGCGCGGCCACGCCCCCGGGCCGTAGCCACGCCCCGTACCCGCCCCCAAAACGCTGCCGACACGCCCCCGGAACGCCACGACAACCGGGCCCGCCCCCGACACGCCCCCGACACGCCCCCCTCCGAGAACCCCGGGACTTACGCGAGTCCCGGGGCTCTGCGCGCGCCGGGAGGCCTATGTAAAATAGGCTTCCCGGCGCGCAGGGCCCTGCTCGCCTAAATCCGCCCGGTTTTGGGCGGATTTAGGCGAGCAGGGCTCTGAAAATCTACCCCTCAGAATGTAGCAAAAAGAATTAAATATTTCTCATTGGCTGTTTACAGTTTTCAGCATCTGTAAGACTTTTTTACAGTAGGATTAAGAGGAAAAGTGATTATCTTTTATGTATCAGGTTGAATTACAATACTATCAATGCATTATTCATCTTTATTATGGAGATTTAAAATGAACCCTAAAGATGTTATGCAAGCCACAGAGTAGGAGAAATCCTTTACTGCATTCTGTCTGTATCAAATACCACTCATATTCAAATAGGACTACTACTCATATACATAAAAAAATATTTTTTGACATATGGAGGCCGATATTCAAAGAAAGCTAAGCTCCTAAATTTAGGATTCTTAAGTTTTCAGTTGAAAATTCACATCAAATTATGTGCCTCAAGTTAGGGTCCTAAATTTAGGCCTTCTATTCATTTACCTAGATTTAGGCTTCTATATTAGGTGCCTAGTTCTGAAAATCAGTATGCTAAACTCCTAAGTTTGTTTTCTTGCCTTAACTCTGCCTCATAGCCACCCACTTTTTAGGTTCCTAAATTTAGGGACCTAATGAAACTAGAAGCCTAAATTTAGGCACTAAACCATGGTAAATTTTCAAAAGAGCCAATTAAGGAGCCTAACTTCAAAAGTTAGGAGCCTTAATCCTTTGAATATTTATCCCATGGGGTTCCAGGAGTGTGCTAGGTCAAATTTGGGTCTACATTTTCTCCTGTGTACAGCCAAAGAGGCATGCTGATGTTCCGTTGCTCATTTCAACATCTGTATGGTAGAGTGGAAAGATTGCCTGTTATATCAGCAAACCAATATGGAAAGGATAGAAGCAAAGAAAATGTCTAATTGAAGCCCTACAACTTGTCCATGTGGCCCCTGCCCATCATGGGTCATTAAGTCTTCTTGTGAAAAATTATTAGAGTTGATTATACAAATAATAAACATCTTGATTGATGGAATTTTGCTGACTTACTAAAATTGGTGGTAGTTCACCGAGGTTTAAAAAAAAAATCCTCCCTTAATGGTATGAATCTAGACAACTATAGACTGATATATAATCTACCATTCTGGGATAAGTTAATGAAACATATGGAGGCACATCAATTCCAGGAGTTTCTAGAAATATCAAATTGCTTAGATTCCTTTAAATTAAATTTTAGAAGGGGACAAGTGTACAGAAACATTGTTGGTAGTAGTAGTAGTAGATAACTTCCACTGGGATTTAGATCAAGGGAGATCATCTCTCATAATTTTATTTATTTTATCACATGCTTATAATACCATGGACAAGTCAGTTCTACTGGAGAGGTGATTAGGAAGCAAAGTAGGTTCAATGGTTTCAATCCTTTTTAGTATGTGGAATGCATTGCATCAGGGGTATCACTATTCCAATCCAAGGCTTCTACTCTTTGCATTACAAAGGGATCCACTTGATTCCCTCTTCTTTTTAATATTTACCACTAGAGAGCCTTTTGCATTGCAACAGATGGGAATGATGATTGCAAGAGTAGTTCTCACAGGACAAGCAGGATGGTAGTCCTCACATATGGGTGACATCAGTGGACAGAGCCCTATCACAGAACACTTTTCTGTCAAAGTTTCTATAAAGCTTTGACTGACAGTTCACTGAGCATGTTCAGCCTGCAATTATCCCTGTGACCACAGGTGTCTCCCCTCAGTCTTCTTTTTTCTGCTCTGCAGTTAGCATCGCGGTCAGGAGCTCTGTGAGAAATTCTCACAACTTTTCCTAACCGAAACACTTGAAGTTTTACTTCACAAACACTTTTTCCCTGCTCGGGTCTTCCTCCTCGTACATTTAATTGACGCTCGGTAAGTACTATGCCCTGTTTTTCAGTCTGTTCCTGTCACCTCACTAATGGTTTCTTAGGCCTACCAACCGAATTGCGGCCTTCCTGCTCCCTGTCTTTTCATCCTTAGTTAGCCCCACAAAGCCTGCAAGTGTCTCCTGTGACCCTCCACCTGGTTGTTAGGGCTAGTGGGATAGGGACATCCACGGTTACCGTTGCCATCAGGACCGCTGTCGAATCCATGCCTCCATCCATTCCCTTGGTAACTTTGTGCGGTCGATGCCCTCATCGATACCGTTGGTACCTCCATCCATGCCATCCTGCCTCCATCGATGCTCCCCAGTCCATCGATGCCATCGATCCCCGCATCAGTTTTGTCAGTGCCATCGATGTTTACATCCATGATGCTGATCTCTCCATGAATTTCTTCGATGCCCACATAGATTCCATCGATGCCCACTTCGGAGCCGTCGATGCCCGGGTTGATTCCATCGATGCCTTCGATGTCCGGCTCGGTGCCATCGATGCCTGGGCCAATGCCCGGGTCGATGCCGTCAAGGTCCACGTCGATGCCTGGGTCGATTCCATTGATGTCATTGACGGCCGTGTCCATTCCATCCATGCCGTTGATGCCCACGCCGTGTCCATTCCATCCATGCTGTCGATGCCCACGCCGTTTCCATTCCATCCATGCCGTTGATGCCCATGCTGTTTCCACTGGTGCCACATTGATTCCATCGATACCTACACCGATTCCGTCGTGGCTTCCGTGGCTTCCGACAATGTTATTGTTGCTCTGCCCGGGCCTTCGACGTTTACATTGATGTTTTCAACGATAGCCCTCGAGGCCGCTTTCAATGCCGCTATCGATACCATCAGTACTGACATAGCACATAAACGCAATGCCCTCGACTAAACACAATGCTCCATACTTTGGGTTCTTAACTAAAGCCCCGTATCATCCTACGGCACTACATAGTGCCAGGAGCAGTGCAGGCATGCTGACAGTCCGTCACCACTCGCCATCGAAGACAGCGAGAGCATCTACCTTGGTGCTGGGGAAAGACCGGGCCGAGCACCGTGGCAATCATCATCACCAGCACAGTGACCATCCACTACCGACGCAATCCAGGACATTGGTGCTATCCTACTCGGTGCTGGGGAATTACCGGGTTGAGCAACATCGCTACTGCCACTGCCTCTGCTCTGTGCAGCGGTGGCAGTTCTCTGTGCTGGAGAATGACCGGGTCGAGCTCTGAGGGATTCTGCACTGGCGTCAGGCTATATTGAGCCAGTTGCAAAGCGGGCCCCAGTTCATGAGTCATGAGCTCCTCTGCTCCCGAGGCGCCAAGGCGTTCCCCACCAACATCGGTGCGGGGTTCTGAGCCACCACAAAATAATGTGGAAGCGCCAGACACGCCTAGCCTGTCTCCTCTGTAGCTTTATTTATTTATTTATTTATTTAAAAACTCTTCTATACCGTTGTTAAGTTAGATAACCATCACAACGGTTTACAGAAAGTCACGATAAAGAAATTATAAGTGGTATAGATTACAAATTAAACATGTGCCATCATAGTTCGGTAACATATTTTAGTATGATAAACTATGTGTTTAAGTTAAGCCTATATGTTGGTTAGGAAACTGTTAAGCGGTTCAAATCTAACATTAATACGCATTTGTAGGTTAAAAACAACAACTGCTTGCTTGGTGCGTCCTTATCTATCAACTGTTTTTCTCCTTCTCTTTGTCTTTATAAAAAGCTTGTTTAAAGAGCCAGGTTTTCAGGTTAGTTTTGAATATTTTCAAATTTCTCTGCAGCCTTATTTCAAGTGGCATGGTGTTCCATAGCACAGGACCAGCCAGTGACAGTGCTCTTTCCCTTACTTGAGTGAGGCATGCTGATTTAACCAAGGGGACAGTTAGTAGAGCCTTATTAGCAGATCTCAGGTTTCTGTGTGGGACATGTACACGCAGTGCTGTGTTAAGCCAGTCGGCTTTTTCATCGTGGATTAGTTTATGAATTATACACAGTGCCTTATATTGTATTCTTTGTTCAATTGGAAGCCAGTGTAATTCAGCCAGTGTAGTTCAGCGCTACCATACCAGATTACAGAGTTGAGTCGGACGTTACGTCCTTCAGGCTGTCCTCGATGCTTCCCGAAACCCATGGATCCATTGAGATTCACCGACTCGTCCTTCTGTGATCCACCACGAAGTTCGGTAAATTCTCTAATCCTGCTTCAGCTACAATCCCATCGAGACCTGGTCACTAAATTGGACCA
This sequence comes from Rhinatrema bivittatum, assembly GCF_901001135.1. Taxonomy (NCBI): domain Eukaryota; kingdom Metazoa; phylum Chordata; class Amphibia; order Gymnophiona; family Rhinatrematidae; genus Rhinatrema; species Rhinatrema bivittatum. Next base: position 103,977,051 of record NC_042623.1, read on the forward strand.
CATGGTTTCGTAAGGTTCTAGGTCGTGTTATCTTCCAAGAACCGTGTTAGTGTCACATATCACTATTGCTGGCTATGATTGACACAACACCGAGAGAATCTCTCTACCACATCGATACATCCTCCCGTTTTCAGCAACGGGATTCCGCTCTCGATAATACTCTTGCTTCTGGATCCTGATTACGGTCCGAAGTCCCAGATTCACCAACTGGTCTGCTAGGCACAAAATCAAGCAGACACTGCCTCATTTGCAAGCCCACCTTGAGACCTGGCGACAGCTCTCGACGTTTTCTTGCATTGCAGATAGACATGCGGATAAGATATTTACCAGTCACGCTCCCGCGGGACACTAGCTGATATCCAAATTACATCAGCTCCGCCAGTTGGACACCTCCTGGTCTCCCAACTTGCCGGATATCAGAGTGGCCACCCCACTTAGTACCAGGGTTCAGGGTACAGTCCCCCGGACGCTACAAAGCATAGGGGGTGGGGGGCGGAGAGTTTTAATCTCGCTATTCTTTCCTTCAACAGAAAGCAGATGCTCTCCGCCCACCCTGGACCTCAGAAATGTCAACTTTCTTCAGAAGGGACAGGTAAAATGATATCTCTCGTCACCATGCTTCCTTTACCGCAGTAAGTGGGTTGCCTCTCTCCTCTACTCTTTCTATGTGTTTCATAGTGAGTCAACAATATTCCAATCCCAAGTTGCCGGGTGCACTTGGGATTGGAATACCACATCTATTTCACCAAACTCACTAGCAGTGACTGTTGTTTCTCTACGGAGTAAAACATCATCCACGCTTTCCTTGCATATAATTGTCTAAAAGCAGTCAATCCAAGCAAGGAGCTCTATCTTCTCCACGACTCACTATAAATCTCCCTGGGATTGCGGTTTAACTAGCATAAATTCCATATGGAACACTTCTGTGCACTACAGTCGCAACGAACTTCCTGCCCACCAACCGCGCAGACATGCTGACATTTTCCTCCACATCTCTGCATGCATGCAACATAACCTCAGCCCCTCATTCTTTCAGGGATGGGCCACGAGGTGTTTTCACTATCCACTTACTCATCTGCCCAGAATGGCTATGAGTCAGATTCAGTGGAATTTTCAATAATCAGTGGCTTTAAGCTGTTCAACTGCTTTCGTCCCTGATCCATATTTCCAATCTAGAACCAAGTCTTCAGATAGTTCTGGTCACGGTCGCATTTACTTAGGGTTGAAGAGTTTGAATTCACATCGTCCCAACCCAATATGCGTCTATTCCGCTCCATAAAGGTTTTCACATCAACTTCCTGGAGCTTCTGGCCATGTGTTACGCCTTTTATGTTTAAAATTCTGCCTCTGCAACAAACCTTTGTGCATACAGACAGACAGCATAGTGGCAAGGTGGTATTCCAATACACAACCACGCATAACCTCTTAGCTGCTCTGCCAGGAAACTGCGCAGCTTTAGCCTTTGGCCCTTGCTCGCTCCATGCATTCCCGGACCACTTATCTAACAGACTTCCGGAACGCACTAGCAGACCTTATTCGCAGATGTTTCCATCCTCTCGAATGGTCTCCGACTACAGGTGTAGCGAGCAAAATCTTTTAGCACTAAGGTCAACTGACCTTGCCCTCTGTGTCCGAACCGAACCTTACGGGGGACAGATTCTACTCCCTACACATGTCTCAAAATGCGTTCCCATGGACACCTTTGCTCGTTCTACAGCAAAGGCCTCTTATATGTGTCTCTTTCGATGCCTCTCATAGCCAAAACTCTCAGGCTACACCAGGATGGGGTTCACTGTTTCTCAGACCCACGTCCTGACCGAGACCAGTATGTTTCCCATACTTCTCAATCTATCACACCAGTAACCAATTCGCCTTCTCACAGGTCAGTCTCATATCACGGACTCACTGATGTTCTCAGGTACTGGTAGTGTCACAACAGCATTCCACACACAAATCTTACCATTCAAAATGGCATGATTTACCACATGGCACATGCAAAAGGGTATTACCCCCTTTTTTTCTATACCACTCTTTTTCTCTTACTCCCTCGGATTCTGCTCCCCAGACATCCTCCACATAGGTACTCCTCAATTCCAATTTGGCGTACCACTTGGGAGTGGGGATCCCTGATTAACGGTTCAACCCCTTCTGAGTCAGCTTATCATGGTTCATCCACTGATTAAGCCGCCTCTATTTTCACTGGTTACGGAATGGGTCCTACATTTAGTGCTTACAAGACTCATACATTCCCCGTTCGAGCCTTTACATTCCTATCACTTAGCAGTCTGGCATGGGAACTTTTTCCCTCGTAGTCATTACTTCTGCCAACAGGGTCAGTGAGTTACACACCTTGTTACATACTCACCCGACCCTGCGTTCCTCCGTGACCGAGTGGTCCTACGTACTCAACCTCATATCGTGCTTAAGGTAGACGCAGCAGCTCACCTTACTCAGATTACATTCTGCTCACTTTTTCCCAACCCCTCTCTCTCACCAGGGCGAGAGGGTTTTCCACTCCTTGGACTGTAAAAGTGCTCTTGCATTCTATCTAGACCGCACTACACTCCATAGGAATTACACCTAACTCTTTCCTCCTTTAGCAAAAGCCAAGCTGCGAGTTCTAGTGGGCAAACAGACCTTTTTCCTCCTGATTGGCGGTCTGTATCTCCTTTTGCTACCAACAAGCAGACATTCTGCTACAACACTGTGTGAACGCACACTCTGTTAGGGCCGTGCCAACCTCAGTAGCTCACCTACGGTCAGTGCCGCTTGTTGATATTTGTAAGGCTGCGACCTGGAGCTCTCTCCATACCTTTGCAGCCCATAATTGCTTGGGTAAGACTGGCCAGCAAGCTTCCATATTTGGCCAGTCCTTTTTATTCAACTTCTTTTTAGTTTAACTACCCAACAACCTTCCACCAACCCGTTAAGGGTCTCAGGATGCCCTCCTTACCAAATTCCACCCCCGTTGTTGCGCCTGTTGCACTTCTTTGGTTCATTTGGTGCACTGCTCAGGCATCCTCAGCTTGGTACTCACCCATATGTGAGGACTTCCATCCTGCTTGTCCTGTGAGAAAGCAAAAGTTGCTTACCTGTAACAGGTGTTCTCACAGGACAGCAGGATGTTAGTCCTCACGAAACCCGCCCGCCTCCCCGCGGAGTTGGGTCTACATACGTTTTATTATTTTATTTTTCGCTTGCACTTTTTGCTATTCACGAGACTGAGGGAAGACACCTGTGGTCACAGGGATAATTGCAGGCTGAGCATGCTCAGTGCACTCAGTGTGCCAGGGTCAGTCAAAGCTTTATAGAAACTTTGACAGAAAAGTTTTCCGTGACAGGGCTCCATCCACTGATGTCACCCATATGTGAGGACTAACATCCTGCTGTCCTGTGAGAACACTTGTTACAGGGAAGCAACTTTTGCTATCCCTCCATTCCTCCCTACAGTCCCAAAGCCCTAAACTGAAGCAAATGCCCATCTAGATCTCGCCTCCTATTTCCCCAGCATAGCTCCCTACGACTTATTAATGCCAAATATGTAGCCATCCCAGTTGGCCCCCTTGCTGCTTATATCCAGATCCCCCCACCTCCTTACCTTAAATGTGAAGATTCTTGGGCTTCTCAGGGGCAGGAGCAGCCCATTCATTTCGACCCACCAGTACCATCATTCAAAAATGGTGCCAGCTACTTGTGGCTGCTCTTAGCCCCACAGAGCAGCACATGTCTCTGTCGGGGCCACAAGCCACTGCTGCCTTTGGAGCCAGCTAACATGGACCCTAAGTCTGGCCAGTAGATATCATTATTAAACAATTACAGAGACTCCTTCCTCCTCAGTGGCTGTGTGCACAGCCTCTGTAGCAATCCCAGCCTCAACAAGCCCAGATTTAAGCAAAGACAAGTGCCTAGGGTGCTAAATTCTGAAGGCATCAAGTATTCAGGCCAAAAAGGAGTTCAACTGGGCCAAGGAGGAGCCTGCTCCTGCCATCCACTTTAAAGGTGTGTAGCTATCTTTGGGACTTTGAAGGATGGTGGGGGGAAAGGAACACTCCTCACTTTCTAATCTCTAGAGTCTCCCACCCCCCACTTTCCAATCCTACCTATGGGTGCAGACTCTTAAATGTGACCCTAAGCTCCAACTAGGCACCCCCATTTGAGTTGTTTTTAAGAACTCTTCTCTGGCAAACTAGAGTATGGATTATGATTTACATTATTTTGACAGGAATGTTGCCCTGAAGTTAGAAACAATATGTAGATGATGAACATGAGCGGAACACACAGATGCATGTATTTTTCAAATCCGCATAAAGAAGTACTATTTCGGGTGACAATATATTATAGATTTTCAAACCCAAAATTTGCATAGAATGTTTATGGAGACTAGTTTTCTTTTAACAAGTTTACTTGAGAATACTATACACCTTATCTCAGAGCTGATTAGAGAGTTACTACTTTGGCCCAGAGTGTTAACCCTACTTCCAATAGTAGACTGCTACTAATTGTTTAACAGGAGTATGCCAAATTAATTATTAAAAATGAAAACTTAAATTGTGATTTTCAGATAGAACTGTGTTTGTAATAGTTCAGTGAAGATTATTTTTATTTGTCTAGTGCCCGCTTTTATAATTTCACCCTATTTACAGTAAATATATTCTTGCATCTTGTTTTCAAAGGCTTGTAAGCAGCAATTACTTCTGTCAAATTATTTCTTTATTGTGGAAGCTTATTATTTGCTGCTAACAAAAAAGTATCAGACATTTATTTTTTTCATTAATAACTTGGTTTCAAGACTGTAATCCTACCAGTTTATCTGGTTTACATTTAACTGGACCACTTTCATATAATTTTTCTAATTCTTCTGATGTATGTTACTATATGGCTTACTTTCAAAACCAACACAGATATTCCAAATCAAACAACTGGGCATTTCACATGGAAATATTTGCCAGTGGACCTTATCTTGTTGAATATGTTTCAGTACATTTTCTACTCTCACTGATGTATTATATCATAGTAGTATATCTGGCATAACTAAATAGTTTACTTTCTGTTGAATATAATTTTTTGTGTTAGCCATACTAACTTGTTCTTCCAGTTTTGTATCTGTAGTAAAAGGACTTAGACATAAAGGAACAGAAATATTAACAAGCACAAATCACTTCTGTCAACGCAGTTTTCTACCATTTAATTCCAAAGGGATATCATCAATTCCGGACCATTCTGTGTCTTGGTGCTTGACAGCAGGGAGCAGCACAGCATCAGAAGGAGAAAGGAGTTAGAGTGGTCCGGAATAGATGATTGCTCACGGAAATTGAAGGTTCATTGTCTTCATTTAGGACTCCATTTTGGGCTTACCTTGAAAGACTAGAGATGTCCAAAGTAGAGCACATTAATACAGATAAGTGTTATATCATATCCCCCTGACGCAGGAACTACCAAAACATTAGCAGACGGGGTGCAAAGGCTAATATTTTGTGCTGTTTTGTGAGCTGATACATGTTTTTATGGTAAATCTGTTTTTATTATTTTATAAAATGGAAACATGAACATCAGTATAGCATGACATATGGTACATAATATGTTCTGTTACATACCATACACACTGAAGCTGCTAAGATCAACCCTTCCTCCCTCTGTGCCCGTAGGGGCCTTTTCCACTTCCCCCCCCCCCCCCCCCCCCGTGCACCCAGGCATACATTCATAACAGCAACATCCACATTGTAAGAAGTATACAAAAACACAGAAACACATAAGACACCGTGTAAATCAATGTCAGATGTCTATACGATTAAGGAAAAGGCTTTTGGAATCGTGCGGTAGAGTTTGAATGAACGGGAGCCAGACTGTGTTGATTGCTCTCCGTGTCCGAATTGGCAGGTGATTGTTAGCCAGCGTTTCCTTAGTAAGTAGATTTATTATAGACAATCTCCAATATGCAAAGGAGGGTCCGTCCGGGGACCGCCAAACTGCCAGTATAGCCTTACAGGCTAGGAGATAAACTTTTCTAATCCAAAGGAGCGATCCCTTTTTTCCTTTAATAGAGCATGGAAAGGACCCAAAAAGAGCCACTAATGGGGAGAATGGAATTTGGAAGCCCACAACACTAGCTGCAGAACGATAAACCTTTCTCCAGAAAGTCTGAATAACTGGACACCTCCAAAAAGAGTGGCCCAAATCTGCTCCCGGTAAGTGACATTTGATACACGCATCGGAGGTAGCTATGCCTGCTTTGTATGCTTGATGTTGAGAAAAATACATTCGATAGATGAGCTTGTAACGTGTTTCTCGGAGAAGCGTGTTGCTCGTAGTCTTTCTGGTAATGGTGAAGGCCGACCGCAGCCCAGCGATGGGCAATGGTCGTCCGAGCTCTGCCTGCCATTTCACTTGCACCTTCGTCCAGCGCTTATGAGTAGTCTCCAGCTGTTTGTAGAAATAAGAAATAGAATGCTTTCTGGGACTGTCAAGATCAAACCAAGTCGTTAAGAGATGCCACTTTGGATCTAGGAAGAGAGGCAGTCCCAGTGAGCGTATATAGTGCCGGGCCTGCAAGAACTGGAAATTATCGGTGGGAGCAAGGCCATAGAAAGAGCGAAGTGCAGAAAATTGCAAGAGAGTCCAATCCGGATACATCATCTGTTCAATACAGGTGAGCCGACTAAGTTCCCAAGAGCGAAATTTGGAGGAGTCTGAGCCCGCTGGGAACGCCGGATTGCCACAGAACGGTAGAAAGGGTGATACTGTATCCGGTAATGAGGCTTTCTGCATGAGCCACTTCCAAGTATTCCGCAACGGGCGTAATAGTAAATCCGAGCCTATTGCAGATGAGATGGATGTGTAGGGCACGTGCAGGGCATAGCGAGGCGAGACTGGAGACAACAATTGAGATTCAAAAGGGGTGTCTGAAAAAAATTGCGTGCCCAAGATCCAATCCACTACATGTCTCAGGTTGATCGTATGAATATAAAGTTTCAAGTCCGGGAGTCCCAAGCCGCCCGCTGATAGCGGTTTCATCAATATTTGTAAGACAGTCCTTGGGCGCCACCCTCGCCATAGGAATCTAGACATTACTCTCTGGAATTGAGCTATAGTCACTCTCGTCAGAAGAAGGGGGAGAACACCAAGCACATATAACCACCGGGGTAGAACTGTCATCTTCAAGAGGTGTATGCGGCTAATCAGGGAGAGGGGAAGAGGAAACCAAGCAGACAAGGTTCGATCCGTTTTTTGCTGCAAAGGGGATATATTCATTTCATACAGATGCTCTAAACATTTGGGAACCCAAACCCCCTAAGTACTTAATGCGATCTCCTGCCCATTTTTTATTTGCAACTTAAAAATTAAAAAAATGATGCTAGCTGAAATGATAAGCCAAAGAGTGACGATATAAGTGTTGAGGCTTATGGATATTAAGATTTAGCCTCAGTCACATTGGGGATAAATGATTGATTGCTCTGGATGGTCTCAGATGAGACCCTATTGAGTCTTTTGAGAAGACAAAAACTTTTTTTCTCAATTTTCTGATATCCCTTTGGAATTAAATGGTAGAAGATTGTGCCTACAGAAATGATTTATGCTTGTTGCTATCTTTGTTCTTTTTTGTTTATATCATTGAGATAGCATAACCACAATCTTTTTTTTTTTTTAAGTACTTACCGTATATACTCGTGTATAAGTTGATCTCAAGTATAAGTCGATGGGCGATTTTGAGACCGAAATCCATTGGCCCATGCATAAGTTGAGGTTTAAGATGAGCGATCTATTAGGAAGATAAGGATTCAAGAAAAGCCATGTCCATATGAAAAAAAGTCACATAGCACACTAACTTTAGGATAGGTCAGTGGCATGACCAGAGTTAGCTGCATAAGTTAAGTGGCTAACTGCTAATATCAGAATTAGCTGCTTAACTTATGTGGCTAACTCCACTGCGTTTTGGTGGTCAGCACATATGTACATTCATACCTCGGGAATGTTACAGTATAATGATAAAACTGATAGTGTGTGTGTGTATAAGTCGACCCAGCTTTTTTGGGCTTATTTTCTGGCATAAATTTGTTGACTTGTACTACTGTATTTACTCATGTATATCTGATCAGAATATCAACCCTTGCATATATTTTACAGTGGCTAACATAATCCTACCCAAGGTCAGTTTTTTTGAGTTTAGAGGCAGTAAGCCTGAATGGATGAATAAAAGTTTGTATTTATAGTTATTATATAGTTGGGGCCATTTGATAATATATGTTGTATAACCCCAGCATCCAAAATATGCTTTCCCTGCCAATCATGTTAACTTTAAATTTATCATAAAAGATAGACCAGTGGACTCTGGTGAAAAAAAGTGCCCTTTCCCTAAGGCTCACTCCATTCAAGGCAATAAGCAGTTCTTTTAGAAGGAACTGAAAATAATCTGTGATGGCAATGCAATTAATTCATATTTCAACCTGCCTCTATGAAGTAAAATGACCCTTTGAAGGGCACTTGCATAGCAACTAAAGCAGACCAAAATGTGAATTTCCTCAAGCAGAATTCATCAAAGAAAACTTTTGGTACTCGATATGAAATTTCATTAAAGATTAATTTTTCTGCTCATCTCTTCTAAGTGGTAGCCCAATCCTCTTCAGTTGGGTGTTACAGCATTATCAGAGTGCAAAAATTGGCAACCACCAAAGCTAAAGCTGCAGTGGAAATGTTTCCTGCTTATGATTTATTTTGTTTTGTTTTCTGAACAAGGTTAAATCTCCCTTCTTTTTTAAAAATCTGTAATCCAGGCAAACTGCTGAACTTTCCTCCAGCCCCAGTATTTCACTAAACATTACATACAACACCCTACAGAAAGGCAAGGACCCAGAGGTGATGATTCATTGAAGTTCACGCTAAAAAGAAATATATAGCATAGAGGCATAAAAGTTTCTAGCACGCACACTAAAAATAGCATTTAACATGCAGAGCCTACGACTGGTTAAAAAAAAAAAAAGTGGCCAGATTTTTTAATGTGCACACAATGAGGTAAGTTTTCAGTTACTCACTTTGTTGTAAAGAACATGGGTACTTTTGTATCTGCAAATCTTGCAGCCTGTTTTCAAAGAAAAACAATATAAATAGCTTCTCTCTGAAAATTGCCTACAGGGTACGCAGGGACAAAAGCACCTGCATACTTTGCATCTGCTTTATCTGTGGGCAAAGGAATGGGGGCCAAACACTGTACATACATTTGAAAATCCAAATATACATGCATTGTTTACACCCTCAACCTAACCACCCCCTAACTCTCTTTAAATCCAACTAAAAGTACATGCCTGGAAAAAGCAAGCATTTACTTTTAGCTGTTCTGATGGGAATTATTTTCATCAGGGAAATCTAGCTAAGTAAATACTTATTTACCCAGCTAAATTCCTTTCACAATTATCCTCTAAAAATGTAAAGGTGAATTTTAAAATCCTGACGTGCGCCAAAATTAGGTGACGTGTGAATATGTCGGGTCGGGGCATGCTGAGGCTCCCAGAATTGCGCGTACTTGCTGCTGCGCTTACAAATGAATAGTTCAAAAAAGGGGGTGAGGTGTGGGCATTCCTGGATTTAAATTTGAAATTAGCACATAAATACTTACGTGCACTGCTGTACACCGGGGTCCCCTGCCACGTAACTTTTCTTCTCTTAGTCAAATCAGCAGGGTTTTAAGGGTCGGGTCTAACAGGAGAGAAGTAAGGGTATTAAAGTAGGGGGGTTTGGAAGTCCTATCCCTTAACTGGGTGAACTGGGAACAAACTGAGAAAAGTGGCATTGGTGTCAGCGTGTGTCTCTTTTAAGAGCCCCCCCCCCCCCACACACACACACACACACTTATACAGGAGAAGCGGCATTTGTGCATACCCACTTAAAATTGCACGCGGCCAGACTATTTTATAACATGCAAGCATATACACACGCAATGGACTCACTCTACAGACGGACACGCAACGGACTCACTCTACAGGGGAGGTGGACCTGAGGCAGGGAGAGCGGCCACTCCGTGCCGGAACCCCGAGCCGGCAGGAATTCAAAAAAATAAAAAATTCCACGGTAAGCCTGCCCCCCCTAGCCGACGTCAGCCAGGCGCCCGGAGCCCTTTAAGGGGCTCGACGGCGCTAGGCGTCACGCGCCTAAGGAGCGCGACAAAGGGGCCTGCCCCTTTGTGCACCCCTTCGTGCGTACCGGAACTCCACCTAGCAAGGCACCCATTTCTTCTAACCGGCAGCACAGACTGAGCAGCTCCATATCCCACCATCAAACAACCATTCTGCATTCATTCTTCCTTGCTCCTTCATTCAGCTAATCAACACTCAGCAGACTCACTCAACGGACTCACTCTACAGACTGACAGATAACATAGTCTGACGGACAGGCACTCACCCTCAGGCATCATTCCAACAAACAGACGCTCATCCAAAGCGTCTTTCTTCCTTGCTCCTTCATTCAGCTTCCTCATTCAGCTTGCTTCCTCATTCTTCCTTGCTCCTTCATTCAGCTAATCAACACTCAGCAGACTCACTCAACGGACTCACTCTACAGATGGACACGCAACGGACTCACACTACAGACGGACAGATAACATAGTCTGACGGACAGGCACTCACCCTCAGGCACCGTTCCAACAAACAGACGCTCATCCAAAGCCCGGACTACTCTGAACACAAGCAGAACATGACTCAAGGATACCCGATTCCCATCCTCCACCACAGCACCATTACCAGGGAAAAACCCCTCACACTACTCCGGACACGCACCACCAGATCCCTTATCCCGATCATGGTCTCACCTTTAACCCAACTACTGGGTCTTGCACTACTCTCAGTATCTCTTTTTAACGCTCAATCGATCACAAAAAAATCACACATTCTAAATGATTACCTCCTCGACACAAACCCAGGCATCTGCGCCATAACAGAAAATTGGCTTAAACCGACAGATGCAGCCCTGACAAACCAACTACCCACGCATCAATATGACATCTTCTCTCTTCCCAGACAGAAAAAAAGAGGCGGTGGACTGCTCCTAGCGGCCAAAAAGGAACTTAAACCTACCCTCCATCCAATTAAGTCAGCCTCTAAATTAGAACTAGGCCTGTTTAAATCTGACCATCTGCAAATCCTCCTTATATACGCCCCTCCTGGTCTGCTAGACTCAGATGCCTCTCCCATAGTTGAAAGCATAGCCAAACATATCAACCTAGATGCCCCCGCTTTGATACTAGGGGACTTCAACCTCCATGTCGATTCGATCCCACTCTCTACTAACTGCGAAGCATTCCTCACATCTCTCAAGGCTATGGGCTTCACACAAATCATCAACAAACCCACCCACAAAGCGGGACATATTCTTGACCTGATCTTCATCAACTCCAGTTTTTCACATTCTACCCCCCAGAATGCACTCCAGTTCCCTGGTCCGACCACTCTCTGATTACCATCTCCCTCACAAGCAAGGAAAACCCCAAAACACAACCCACTCAATCAACAGTTCACTACAGGAGATCCTGCTCCTCAGAAGTCCTCAGCGAGCAACTAACAAAGAAACTCCACAATCTAGAAGTCTCTGACCCCAACTTGGCACTCCGTTCATGGTTTAGTATCACAGAATCAATAGCGAACAAAGTATGCCCTCAGGCAACCAGAAGAATCAAACAGACGTCTAACAGGAAACAACCATGGTTCTCTGATGAACTCAGAGAACTTAAGAGAAACCTCAGACAAAGAGAAAACAAATGGCGCAAAACCCGTGTCCGAGCACACTAAATGCTTACAAATCTACCTTATACATTTACAGAAACGCCACTCAACGAGCAAAAAAAGAGTTCTACGGTCACAGAATACATGACCTCGTCTTTGATCCTAAGGCTCTATTCTCCTATGTATCGGAGCTCACTAAAACCGCTACCCCATGCATCCCAGACGAACAAGCACAAGCAAAGGCAAATGAATTGGCAACTTTTTTCCACAACAAAATTTCTAACTTACTAACAGGCCTGCCTGTCAACTCTACTTCCACACACATCTCCAGACCCCCTCCCTCAAATTCTGGACCCTCACTTGAGTCATTTGAACCCACCTCCTCCCTGGAAATTGAATCCATTATAAAGAAAATGAAACCTTCATACCATCCACTGGACCAAATCCCAACCAAGCTTCTTCTATCGGTGCCAGACTGCATCTCCAAGTACCTAGCCGACATAGTAAACTGCTCACTATCTCAAGGAATCTTCCCGGACATACTCAAAATTGCCACCCTCAAACCCCTTCTTAAGAAAGCAAATCTAGATCCTAGAGAACCCAACAACTTCCGACCTATTTCCAATCTACTTTTTCTAGCAAAGATCATAGAAAAAATAGTCAACACCCAATTATCAGAATACCTGGAAGATCACAACATTCTCCAGTCATTGCAATATGGATTTCGCAAAGCGCTAAGCACCGAATCCCTTCTCATCTCCCTCACAGACCATCTCATCATGGGTATGGACTCCGGGCACTCCTTCCTTCTAATACTCCTCGACATCTCGGCAGCATTCGACACGGTGAATCATTCCACTCTCCTTAAACGAATTTCAGACATCGGGATAACAGGTACGGCTTTCAAATGGTTCGACTCCTTTCTCACGAACAGAGGCTACAAAGTAAAGATCAACAACAAGGATTCTCCGCTCATCAACACCACAAGAGGTGTTCCACAGGGCTCCTCTCTGTCTCCTACTCTATTCAACCTATACCTTCTCCCCCTTTGCCAGCTGCTTACGAATCAAACTCAAACACTATCTCTACGCCGATGATGTCCAAATCCTGATCCCTATAACCAAATCCCTCACAAAAACACTGAAATTCTGGGACAACTGCCTCCAAGTAATCAACAACCTCCTTACCACCTTAAACCTTGTGCTCAACACGTCCAAGACAGAAATGCTCCTAATATCTCTCAACCACAAAGATAGCCTTACACTCAAGTCACACCAACACCCTGGTCAACCAAGCAAGAGACCTCGGAGTTATAATTGATAACCAGCTAAATCTAAAAAAGTTCATCACCAACACAACCAAAGACTGTTCTTCAAACTTCAGGTATTAAAAAGACTCAAACCGCTACTGTATTTTCAAGACTTCAGATCGGTACTCCAGGCTATTATATTCTCCAAATTAGATTACTGCAATTCCATTCTGCTAGGCCTTCCCACTTCCTCCACCAAACCGCTTCAGATGCTACAAAATTTGGCCGCCAGAATTTTAACAAACTCCAATAGAAGAGACCACATCTCACCTATCTTGAAAAACCTACATTGGCTCCCAGTAAACTTCAGAATTCTACACAAGTGTCTCACCATCATCCATAAAGCTATCTAAAACAAAACACCCATCGATCTACACTACCCACTCACACTACACTTCTCATCCAGACCCATCAGAGAAGCATACAAGGGCACGCTACACACCCCCCCAGCCAAATTCACACACCTCTCATCCACCAAAGATCAAGCCTTCTCGACAGCAGCACCAACCATCTGGAACAACATGCCCCCAGACCTTAGACAAGAACCTTGCACGCAGACATTCAAAAAGAAACTCAAGACTTGGCTATTTCTACAAGCCTTCCCTGATCTATGACCTCCCCAACTGATACAACTCGCCTTGGTCCGCCAGTCGACACCCCCATCCCTGACATGGCTTCTGACGTTATATTAATCAGTCCTAAGTTTTATGAACTAATACTATTTTAGTCAGGAACATTTGATAGTCTACAGCCCTAAGTATAGGAGACTAAGTACACATTTGATAATATTCAGTCCTGAGTACAAGTGATTATTATAGTCCTAAGTATATGATTAGATATTATTTATTTCTGAGACTAGATATTATTTATTTCTATGTTATCCATGACTTTGGCTTTTCCTCCTCCCAGTTCTATTGCCCCTGTTTTATTGTAACTTTCATTCACTTTTTCTCTCTTCGCCTATTGTTCACGTTGATGTTAATGTTATTGCACAGATGTTTATTGTAAACCGATACGATATGATTGGTATCATGAGTGTCGGTATAAAAAATCCCTAAATAAATAAATAAATACACACATGTTATAAAATGGACGTATCCCTGAGCACGGGCAGACAAATGTGCGCACATTAGCATTCACGCGTCTCAATGAAAGATATCATCCCAGTGTCCACTCTAGTAGAACATTTTCACTTAAATTGTGTGTAATACTATTTACCCTCTGTATACTACTGTGGTGTAGCACCTTCACAATGAAAACCAGTGCTTCATTTAAGTTGAGCTCTCCAGATATGTATGTTTATGTCCTGGGTAGGTATGTGCCATTAAGACCTGGCCAAACAGTTTAAGAGACCTGTAGAGATCTTAGTTTCTAACTCCCTGCACAGTTCTGCAGGAAAGAACTGAAGAGTAGGGATGTGAATCGTTTTAGGACGATTAAAATTATCGTCCGATAATTTTAATATCGTCTTAAACCGTTATGGAACACAATACAATAGAGATTCTAACGATTTATCGTTATAAATCGTTAGAATCGTGAGCCGGCACACTAAAACCCCCTAAAACCCACCCCCTACCCTTTAAATTAAATCCCCCACCCTCCCGAACCCCCCCCAAATGAGTTAAATAACCTGCGGGTCCAGCGGCGGTCCGGAACGGCAGCGGTCCGGAACGGGCTCCTGCTCCTGAATCTTGTTGTCTTCAGCCGGCGCCATTTTCCAAAATGGCGCCGAAAAATGGCGGCGGCCATAGACGAACACGATTGGATGGCAGGAGGTCCTTCCGGACCCCCGCTGGACTTTTGGCAAGTCTCGTGGGGGTCAGGAGGCCCCCCACAAGCTGGCCAAAAGTTCCTGGAGGTCCAGCGGGGGTCAGGGAGCGATTTCCCGCCGCGAATCGTTTTCGTACGGAAAATGGCGCCGGCAGGAGATCGACTGCAGGAGGTCGTTCAGCGAGGCGCCGGAACCCTCGCTGAACGACCTCCTGCAGTCGATCTCCTGCCGGCGCCATTTTCCGTATGAAAACGATTCGCGGCGGGAAATCGCTCCCTGACCTCCGCTGGACCTCCAGGAACTTTTGGCCAGCTTGTGGGGGCCTCCTGACCCCCACGAGACTTGCCAAAAGTCCAGCGGGGGTCCGGAAGGACCTCCTGCCGTCCAATCGTGTTCGTCTATGGCTGCCGCCATTTTTCGGCGCCATTTTGGAAAATGGCGCCGGCTGAAGACAACAAGATTCAGGAGCAGGAGCCCGTTCCGGACCGCTGCCGTTCCGGACCGCCGCTGGACCCGCAGGTTATTTAACTCATTTGGGGGGGTTCGGGAGGGTGGGGGATTTAATTTAAAGGGTCGGGGTGGGTTTTAGGGGGTTTTAATGTGCCGGTTTTGCGATTTTTAGATTTTTCACGATTTTTCACGATATTTTACCCCCCCAAACGGCAACAATACGATTCCCTCCCCCTCCCAGCCGAAATCGATCGTTAAGACGATCGAGGACACGATTCACATCCCTACTGAAGAGACATCATCTGTGTCAGCTCCTATAACATCATGGGAGATTCCAACTTCCCACCTTGCTCCTTGGCTGTGCTTGTTTTTATGCCCCTAGGAAGAGCACGCGGTACATCAAGGAATATCTCCTCCATCCGGTAGCTATTGGTGGTACCCTGCTGATGAGGATTGTGAATAATATATTTACTGTTGGAACTGAGTGAGATTCAAATCCCTAAAAATGCAATACCTAAATATTCTAGGAATTTTTAAGATACCATGAAGTAAATTCATGAGATCATGTGGTACAGACTTCAACCCATACTGCTGTAACAAACCCTGCAAGGCTATGAGTCCAAAATTTTGCTTTTTCTGAGCTTCAACCAGAATTATGTTTAATTAAGAAGCAATATTGTCATTAATTGCTATTCTTTCAAACTCTTGATTGGAACACACATTTACTGTGAAATTACCAGTGAAACGGACCATGTAAATATTGCTTTCTTCTCATTTTATTTATTTAACAGCATTTGTGAATCGTCTTACAGACTGAAACAGTTGCCCAGAGCGATGAACAAAATAAACAAACCAACCAAAATACAAAAATCACATCCTAATTCAAGATTAGAATTATAATAAAATTAAAAACTAAAAATCCCCATCCAAAGCTAACCCATCCTTTTGTTTGGAACCACAACTAATTACCTGCAGCCTCCTTTTATTACCTGGGATTGAGTTTACCAGTTTATTTGCGATGTTCCCTGAGAAATATCCAGACTGAATCCAATAGGGATGTGCATGGGAAAAATGTTTTTTCCTTCCTTATTTCATTTAGTTGCCTCATTTTTTTCATTTCGTTTTTTCCCCATTTCAATTGAATGTAAAACCATTTAGTGCACAATAAATGGGCAGTGGCACACGTGTTTCTGTTGCCACTCAATGCTCATTAAAGGAGAGGCAAGCTTCAAGTAACAAAGCCCACCCTTCATGCATTCCCAATGCCCTCTCCTCCACAAGTCCTCTTGTGTTTTATGCATGTAGATGGTTTTTGGAAAATTGGCTGGAGTGCTGAGTGCCTAAAAGAATGCATATAACCCAGTTTCACATGAGTTTTTACAGTCACAGGAAAGAGATGTTCTGCGGGGGTGGAGTGGAGACTTATGTGCATACTTTTTTATTTTAAAAAGTTTGCATGTAAGTTTACCTGCACAAATTATGACCTCTGAAGAGGAGGTGTAACTTTGTGCCAATTAATCTGTGTGCATACTGGGCCAATAACCCAAACCTTTTCAAAGCGAACTTATACACATAAGTTCACTTTGAAAATGCTGGTTCAAGTACGCATGTACAAATTGCATGCAAACTTTAACCTTACCTGCACAATTATAAAATTACTGTAATAAAGACAATGGACATCCATCCCTCACATTCATAAATAAATGTCCATGTGAAGCCCCAGTCCCTTCCTGAAACCCCACCTCATCCAAAAATTGCTCCCCCTAACCCTGGACCTTACTTTCCTGAAATTCAAAGTCTTGTGTCTTCCCAGTTTTGGCTCACCCAGGAGCAGCAGCAATCCTCATTCACTCCTATACCACTGGCACCTTCAATCAGAATGGCACTGACTGATGTCAGCTTGTATCATTCTGAATGATGGTGCTGGTGGGGCAATGGTGACTGGGGATTGCTGCTGCTCCTGGAGGAGCCAAAACTAAATTGAGGGGGAGGGGAGGCCACAGTGGCACAAATTTTTATTTTTTTTCAGGCGAGAGTAGGGTTTCAAGAAGGGCATGTAGCCTCACAGTGGACATTGCTCCATGGTAAGGTGGGAGTGGATAGGGAGTGAAAAACAAAGGGCTGTTGATTTTATAAGGGGGCTTGTGTTGGAGGGCAAGGTTTCCAATTTGGGGATTACTGCACCTTTAACCAGC
Source organism: Rhinatrema bivittatum (assembly GCF_901001135.1). NCBI lineage: Eukaryota > Metazoa > Chordata > Amphibia > Gymnophiona > Rhinatrematidae > Rhinatrema > Rhinatrema bivittatum. The sequence continues at coordinate 103,994,481 of NC_042623.1, forward strand.
TTGATGATGGCACTAGGAGCAAGGGAAGTCTTGCTTACAAATCTCCTACATTTTTTTGAAGGGGCGAATAAACGTGGAGAAAGGTGAGCCAGTAGATGTGGTGTATTTGGATTTTCAAAAGGTGTTTGACAAAGGCTTCTAAGAAAACTAAAAAGTCATGGGATAAGAGGTGATGTGCTATTGTGGATTGCAAGTTGGTTAAAAGACAGGAAATAGAGAGTAGGATTAAATCGTCAGTTTCACAGTGGAAAAAGGTAAACAGTGAAATGCCTCAGGGTTCTGTTCTTGGACCGGTGCTTTTTAATATATTTATAAATGATCTGGAAAGGGGTACAATGAGTGAGGTGATAAAATTTGCAGATGACACAAAATTATTCAGCGAAGTTAAATCTCAAGCGGATTGTGATGAATTGCAGGAGTATCTTGCAAGACTGGAAGGTTGGGCTTCCAAATGGCAGCTGAAATTTAATGTGGACAAGTGTAAAGTGATACATATAGGGAAAAATAATCCTTGCTGTAGTTACACAATGGGCCGGATTTTTAAAGGGTTACGCACATAAGTTATGCGCGTAACCCTTAAAAAAAGCCCCTTGCGCATGCCGAGCCTATTTTGCATAGGCTCGGCGGCGCGCGCAAGTCCCGGGGCTTTGCAAAGGGGGCGTGTCGGGGCGTGTCGGGTGGGTGGCGCAAATTTCAGGGCGGAGCAGGAGCAAATTTCAGGGCGGGCAGGCGTAACTCTGCTGACAACGGTAGGGGGGGGTTAGGTAGGGGAAGGGAGGGGAAGGTGCGGGGGGGTGGAAAGAAAGCGGAGGAAACGGGCAGCGTGCGTAGGGCTCTGCGCACTCAAGGTGCACAAATGTGCACCCCCTTGCACGCGCTGACCCCGGATTTTATAAGATACGCACGGCTGCGCGCTATTCTTATAAAATCCGGCGTACTTTTGTTCGCGCACGCATAAGTTTATAAAATCTACCCCAATGTTAGGTTCTATCTTAGGAAGTTACCACCCAGGAAAGAGATCTAGTCGTCATAGTGGATAATACATTGAAATCGTCTGCCCAGTGTGCTGTGGCAATCAAAAAAGCAAATAGAATGTTAGGAATTAGTTATTTATTTATTTATTTTAAAACTTTTCTATACCGTCGTTTAGTAATGTACCATCACAGCGGTTTACATTTAGGCACGAATAGGTTTGGTTTCTAGGTTATCCATAGTGTTCCAATATTTACGGTTACATAGATCAATAATATACTCTAAACGAGAAGTGGGATGAGGTTACCATTTATATGATTGTCAGGATAATCATATATGTGTATACTGTTTTCATTTAATATTTAATTATGAGTAAAAAAATAAAATAATTCTACTTTTTATATATAGGTGACTTTCAGCTGGAAGTATTTGTTGTTATTCAACGCTCTCACTGTGAAATGCTTTTTTGAAAAGCCAAGTTTTTAGGCTTTTCTTGAAGAGTTTTAATTATTTCATTAGTTTTAGTTCAAGTGGTAATGTGTTCCATAATAAATGGTCCTGCCAAAGATAGTGCTCTCTCTCTAACTTGGGTCAACTTTGCTGTTTTGACTGAGGGTATGGTTAGCAGTGTTTTATTGGCTGACCTGAGATTCCTTTGAGGGACATGTAATCGTAGGGCAGTGTTTAGCCAGTCAGCATTTTCATCATTTATTAGTTTATGAATTGTGCATAGTGTTTTAAATTGCACTCTTTGTTCTATTGGGAGCCAATGTAAATCCGCAAGTGTTTAGGTGATATGATCTCTCCTGCCTTTCCCAGTAAGTATTCTGGCAGCTGAGTTCTGTAGTATTTGCAGTGGTCTGATTGTGGTATATGGTAGTCCTAGGAAAAGTGTGTTACAGTAGTCTGTGCTAGCAAATATTAGTGCTTGTGGTACTGTGCGAAAGTGTTCTTGAGTTAACAGGGGTTTTATTCTTCTAAGTACCATTAGTTTGGAATATCCTTCTCTTACTTTTATTGATATGTGTTGCTTAAGGCTGAGTTCAGTGTCTATAATTACTCCTAGATTTCTAGCTTTATCAGTTAACTCTACTGTTTTATCATTTTTAAGTTTGATAGGATTCTGAATTTTTACAATGTTTTTTCGTTCGAGGTGTATGAATTCTGTTTTTTCTATGTTAATTACTAGCTCCATTTGGTTTAATAGTTGTTTTATTATGTCTAGGTACAACATTGCAAAGTTTAGTGTTTTCTCAATAGATTCCTCGACTGGTAGAATTAGTTGAATGTCGTCAGCATATATGTAGTGTATGATACCTAGTCCTGCCAGTAGGTGGCAGAGGGGGAGCATGTATATGTTAAATAGAGTCGCTGAGAGTGCTGAGCCCTGGGGGACTCCTGTTTTTAGGTAGATCTTGTCTGATATTGTGTTTTTTATCTGTACCTGGTACGATCTGTTTGAAAGATAGGATGTGAACCATTCTATTATTAAGAAGGGAATGGAAAATAAAACGGAGGATGTCATAATGGCTCTGTATCATTCCATGGTGAGACCACACCTTTAATACTGTGTGCAGTTCTGGTCACCACATCTCAAAAATGATATAGCTGCACTGGAGATAGTGCAGAGAAGGATGACCAAAATGATAAGGGGCATGGAGCGGCTGCCCTATGAGGACAGGCTAAAGAAGTTAGGGCTGTTCAGTTTGAAGAAGAGACGACGGGGGGGGGGGGGGGGGGGGGGGGGATATGATAGAGCTCTATAAAATCATGAAACAACTTGAACAAGTTAATGTAAATTGGTTATTTACTCTCCCTGATAACAGAAGGACTAGGGGCACTCCATAAAGTTAGCAAGTAGCTCATTTAAACAAATCGAAGAAAATTATTTTTCACTCAGGAATTAATTACCAGAGGATGTGGTTACAGCAGTTAGTGTAACTGGGTTTAAAAAAGGATTGGATAAGTTCCTAGAGGATAAATCCATAAAATGCTATTACAGTAATAAATAAGCAATAGTAGCTTGGATCTATCTAATGTTTGGGTTCTTGTGGTCTGGTTTGGCCACTATTGGAAACAGGATATTGGGCTTGATGGTCCCTTGGTCTGACCCAATATGGCATATCTTATGTTATGTTCTTATTTTCTCACTACCACTGCTGATAACACAAACTATACAAACAACAATTTGTTGTTTTTTGTGTTTTGAATGGGAAATGACACAACCCCCACCCCCCAAATATAATTGGTGTGTTAATTTGTTTTAAAAAGAGAGTGCACCCCTAGTTTCAAAAAGAGCTATTACCATCCACAGAACAGCTTAGTCAACCCTACATAGTGAGTGATTCAGCTGCTTGTCCAATACAACACCTGATTGACCCCTTTCCTAAACTTTATCCCCAACCGGGGTTCCATGCACGTGTTCATTGTTGCATTAGGGGCATCACTTGGCACTGGCATATAAAGCCTATTCCCCTGTATAGTGCCTCAAATCCAGGTAGCAGCAGGGAGAGAAGTCCTGAGCTTCTGACCCCATTCCAGCATGGTCAGAATCTCAGGACTTCTGTCCTTCCCTTAATCCCTGATTTGATGTGATCACTCCTACCTCCAATCTTCAATACAACCCTCCTCTCTATCCTCCTGATGCCCAGTACATTCCCCACCCTAGCTGGCAGGAGGTGTGGCACATAATAGCATGTCAGCCTCCTCTGCCATGTGTGGCTAGTCTTCTGGTACAGAGCCAGTTCTCTATGAAAACCGAAAGTGATGTTTGCCCCTTTTGGTGAAAAATACTATCCTTACTGGTGCCACTTTCTGCAGCATATTCAAAGATTCTCCAGCTCCTTTCCACTCCTGGGTGCGATATCTACCCAGTCCTCCCCTCCACCCAGTCCTCCCCTCCACCCCTCCTGGGTGCGATATCTACCCAGTCCTCCCCATCTCACCCCTACCAGTGATTAAATTAGGTTTTTATCACCAAAGATACTGTTGGTGCCCTGTTAGGTTAGACAAAGATCAGTGAAGTTTGGGCTGTATATAGGATTGGAAGGAATCCCAGTCTAAACCCTGCATCCTGCACCTTCAGTTCTATAAACATACAGGGGCAGATTTTAAAAGGATGTGCGCGTGCTACCCGGTGCACGCACATGTACACCCGATTTTATAACTTGCGCGCGCAAGTTAAAAAATCAGGGGTCGGAGTGCGCAAGGGGGTGCACAATTGTGCACCTTGTGCATGCCAAGCCACACAGCCTTCCCCCGTTCCCTTCCCCCTAACCTGATCTTCCCACCCCTTCCCCTAACCTTTCCCCCCCTCCAGCCCTACTCTAACCGCCCCCAAAATGTTTGTTTTTCCTTTTGCGCCTGCCAGCCAACTGCTGGCACGCGATACCCAGCACAATGGCAAATATGGCCGCTGTGCCGGGAACCTGATCCCGGCCATGCCCCGCCCATACCCCAGCCACGCCCCACTCCTTCCCACCCCTTTTTGCAAGCCCCGGGACTTACACGCGTCCCGGGGCTTTATGCGCTGCCGGGCCTTTTTAAAATAGGCCCGGCGTGCGTGAGGCCGGTTACGCACATAAATCCATAACCTTTTTAAAATCCGGCCCACATTGTATCATGGAAACTCCCCCAACAATGGGTGCAGAGCAGAACTAAGTGAATTTTCCTAGAACTGACCATACAAAAAATGTAAATTGCGGTGTCATCTCAGTAAAAACAACACAAACTTCCTCCACTATCGGGCACTTTATGAAGCAAAATAAAACCCTACAAAAAATGTATTCAGAATCTATGTAGCAAATTTGATGTAGCATTAGTTTCCAGGACTCAAAAAACACCCCTACTTATGAAAAAGCAGCATTAAGCCAGGCCCAATGTAAGGTTGGTTGTGGGGTTTGTACCACTGACCCTGAAGCGGCAGACTAGAGCACTGCAAAGAGTTCTATTTTACCTGTAAGGAATTGGAGAAGCTGTAGTGTGTGGTAAACCCTCCCTTTTCACCCACCTGTCTCTTGAGTTTTCTCTGCTGAGTCTGAACAAGGCTGTGCTGGATCTGGTCTCTCCTCTTAGATTACCCAGTAAGGGGCACTGCATCTTTTTCAGTACTCTGGTTGTTCTCTGCAAGCTGTAAATCAGGAAGCACATGTTTTATTTTCCATCTTTTATCTTCTGCATTAAAGAATATCAACTGAAAGCACAGCTAAGGACCTTGACAGATTCTACCAACTCACCTGGAGAGACCCAACAGCTTAAGATTGTTTGTTTGTTTTTTTCCTTTTCTGGGAGGAACTGTAAATTTTATTTTATTAGATACCTGTAGTAAAGAGGGAAACATTTCCAGTCAGTTAGAGCTCAGTGCAGCTAAGAGGTTTTTTTTTTCTTAGTTTTTCTTTTGTGAAGCCTACCTTAACATTGCCAGCGAATGGGTTACATCCTTAATCAACTGATCTGGGAAACCCAACTTTGGTGGTATGTAAGGAAAAGACTTTAACTTTGCTAGTGAGCTGCTGAACTTAAAGGCGGTCTTCTTTGTTTTTTTCCTCTTCCTAACCATGACTCCAGCAGAACAGATCTAATATTTAGGACAAGTATTGCCTGAATTGCAGCAGAAGAATCAGCAGTTAGAAACAGCATGTACACTGTGTGACAAAAAATGTCCATGTTTAGAGGCTGTGATGCAGAGAACTGGCCCAACTCTTATTTGCGTGGAATAGGGGATGTTACTGACAGTTCCTGCACCAGTCAAATTATATTTTCAACTTTACCCAGCGTTCTTTTCTGATGATATAAAGAAAACTGTGTTGGGTAGTTATATTACTTACGGGAGTTGCTATGAATTGGGCCATTATTTTTATGGAATAGGAAGCAAGAACAACATGGGACATGTTTCTCCAAGAGTTTAAGAAAATGTTCACTAGCACCCATTAGAAACATATAGCTGAGAGGGGTTTAATATGACTGTGCACAAAGAACAGGCTTGGTCCTGTCAAACGCTGCCCACTTCTGCCAGCTACAAGCAGATGTGGGTTAGAGTGAAAAACCGTTGTGACACCAATTTCATCTAGGGTTAAGAGAAAATATTAAGGATGATGGGCTCAGATCAAACCTCCCTTTTCCCTAGAGATATTTGTAGAAGAGTTAATCAATACATGTATCCAAATTGACAGCCGGCTAGGGGAGTGGCAAGAAGAAAAACAAGGAATCCTGGGTTGGTCACACCTTCCCCCAAGGAATCCCTGTGCAGTAAGTGAAGAACATGATGCCCCAGAACTGATGCAGGTTTGCACTACCCAGTCTTGGGGAGTGATAATAGATAGCTGTAACTACAACCTCGCTCCTGCTGCCAGTGGTGTGGAGATGTGGGACACTTTATGGCTCAGTATGTTCACTGAGAGATTCCCTGAGCAACTGGGGACTTGCAGGTTCCAGCACACTCCAGAAACAATGGGGCCAGGGATAGAATGGAGTGGATTGCTTGTGCAGAACGTTCTCAGATGGCACAGGCTAGGCAAAGAGATTGCCTCAAGAGGACTGAATTAATGGAGCATACTGATTTATGGAGATCAAGTAGATTGGCTAAACGCAGCTATTAAATTACATGTTCCTCAGATAAATCTGCGTTCTGCTAATAAAGGGCTACTAATGGTACCTTCAGTCCAATCAGCTCGTCTAAATCAAGTGAGAGAAAGAGCCCTTGCATTGGCAGGTCCGAAAATTATGGAACATGCTTCCAGTAGAACTTAGAATGGAGGTGAATTTTAAATAGTTTAAAAAAGGATTAAAAACGTGGCTTTTTAAGGAGGCATATTCCAATCAGCCTTGAAGTCTGTTTTATGCTCTATTTTACTGTTTAATGTTTTATGTATTAATATTCCAATTTTATTGTTTTAGGTAGTTTAGAGTTCATACAGTAGCTTATTTTAGGAGAAAGGAGGTGGAGTGAACAGGAGTTTTTGATGTATTTTAGGATTATTTTATGTAATGCTGCTATTGGTTGTAATTTAAGTTATATATGTATTTTATTTGATTGTTTTATTGTTTATAATGTATTTATTGTTGTGAATCGTTGCAATGGAACCCGAGTGACGGTATATAAGACTCAAATAAATAAATAAAATACTGAAAAGACTTGTATTTAAGAAATGAGAGATTGGATTCATTGGATAAGCTGGATACTGTAGTTCTCCCTGCAATAGCTTATTTGAATGAGACAGTCATTTATCAAAAAAGATCTGTGAATGGTGATCTAGGGCCTCCAAGGGGGGCTGTCAGAATCGGAAGAGAGTACAGCACAGGCCAGAGCATCCACAGATAATCTTCAGAGCCCAGTGTTTGTAAGAAGGGTTTCACAAAACTGAGGAAGAAAAACCACTGGGAAAAGGCGAACCATGTTGGAGGAAAGATACCAGCACCAAAGACGTGGGTTCCAAGTATGGTGTCACTGCGAGATTCATCAGATCAGTACTTCAAAGAAGAAGAATTGAGGTATACCAAGACAGGGTCAGAAAAAGCATTATCTGAGTCCATCACTCACATGTCAACTATGATTTGCTCAGTGACTTGTAAAAAGCACAACCCCCCCCCCCTTGATTTTGATTTTTCTTTCTCTTTTCTTTTCTCTGCCAAAGTGTACGAATAATGTATGTCTCTTAGACTGGGAAGGCTGGGGGGGAAGTAACAGACTCATATGATAAAAAATGGAGGTGCCATGGGAACCCTGGAAATGGCCCATAGGTTCCCCCTTTTGGGAGGGGAGCATGGTGTAAGGTTGACACTGGGGTTTCAATTACTGACCCTGATGTGGCAGAATGGAGCTCTGTAGAGAGAGCTACTTTACAGGTGCGGAATTTGGGAAGCTGTAGGTTACCTTCCCAGGAATTGTGGGTTGGGCTATGCCCAGCCAGGCTCCCTTGACTACAGGTAAACCCTCCCTGTTCACCCAGTTGTTTTTAAGAATGTTTAAGAGTTCTCTGCTGACACAATGTCTCATGAGCTTCCGTTGCTGGGCTTGAACAAGACTGCATTGAAATATAGTGAGCTGAATTGGGTCTCTCTCCCCTATTACCCAGTAAGGGACACTGCATCTTTTCGAGTACTCATTGTTATCTGCAAGTTCTAAGTCAAGAAACACGTTTTGTTTTCTACCTTTTGTCATCTGCAAAAAGAGTATCAACTGAAAGTGCAGCTATTGTTTTGAGTTTTTAGACCCTGACACCCTAGAACACCAATGCACACTCTCTGCTGTGAAAACAGGACCAGAATGACTTCTACAGATCCCTACATAGAAACTACAAGCTAGCAGAAATCTCACCTTGGTCACACACACAGAACACAGACTTTCACCAAATGCAGAGCAAGGGACCAAAAACTAGGAGTATGCAAAGAAAAACTGAAATGGAAACCTCAAGAAGCCAGAATCTGTATGAAGTGCCACACTGCTGAAATAAAAACAAGAATGCATTTCCTCTTTTTTCTGTGCCAAATGCAGATAGCAGAGATGCACATTACCAAAGCTGATCTATTTCAGTCACTAAACTGAAAATATAATTATTTTTTGTACCTATGTTTTCTAGACATTTTATTTTTCTAATTGCATTGGTCTTGGTCTCTTTTTTTTTCAACTTTTATTCTTATAGTTCCTCTCCTAACTCTTTTTCCAGGGTCTCCTTTTCATTATCTGTTTCTTCTACCTGCCTTTTTCACTTCTTCTACTTCTCCCTCTCGCACTCTCTGACAGTGAATCTTCCTTTTAGCCCAGTTTTTACCATCTTTACCCCTCTATCCACCCATAGCTAGATTTTAGCCCTCCTTCTATTCATCCAGTTCTCCCTGTGCAACTTCAAGTCTCCTCTGTTGCCTCTCTCAGTCCTATATCTCCAGTTGTCTGGCTCCCTTTCTGGCTGTCATCACTACACCAAGCCCAGTTCCTTTCCTGTCACTTTCTCCCTCCCCTTTCTCCATTTCCCTTTTCACCCCTTCCTCAGCTCTTTCACAGTTCCACCCTTTCTCACTGCCTCCTCAGCTCTACAGGTCCTTCACATATCTCTTAGCACCACCCCATCCTTCAGCCTATATCACTTATTCTCGGAGTCCCTGCTGTCCCAAGTTCTCACTCAATCCCATGGTCACAGTTCTCTCTCCTCTGACCCAGTTTCTCAGTACCTTCTCTCCCCTTCCTTTAGAGTTTCAAAGCTACTGCTGCTGCCTATGGACTCTTTCCCCCTCTTCTACCTCACTTTTTATCTCTGCTTCCTCTCATTTCCCTCAACTTCTATCCTTGTCACCAAGGTATCTTCCATCCTCCCTTCCTCCCTCCTGCTCTCCATTTCTCCTCCTCTCCTCCTTCTCCTTCCCCTCTCCTTTCCTTCTTTCATCCCTGCCCCTTTTCCATCTTCCATTCTTGCCACCTACCTTCTTTCCTTGTCCTCATTCACCTTCCATCCTCTCCTCCTCTCTCTTACCTTCCATTACCGCCCCCACATCCTGACTTGGCCCAGCCCTGCTAGCAGGAAAGCAGTGCTTCTAAATGCCTCCTCTTGCTGCCAGCACCTCTGTCAGACATTTAAGAAAAAGAGGTGCTGACAGAAGGAGAAGGCATTTTAAAAGTACCTAGACCTTAGCACTGCTCTCCTGCTACAGGGCCTTAAGGGATGAGGTTGAGGGTGGAGGTGGGAGTAGGGGGGAGCAGCAGCAGCATTTTGGCCCTGTTAGTGATGGGAGAATGAATAGCAACAATTTGGCCCCACAGGCCCTATCAGACACAGCTACTCTTTGACTAAGAAGCTGCATCAGGAGAGGGTTCTGGTGCCCCCTAGTGCTTGTATCCTGTGCAATTGCACAGGACACAAACATAAAAAAATCTGACTCTGCTCAGATCTCTGCCTCATCCTCTGGCAGGGTTTTGAAACCTATAAGCAGCAACCCCATTGTCTAGCACTTTCTCCAAGTCCACTTCACCCACTTCTCACAGGATCCAAAGTATTATAGGGTTATGGACCAAAAGTAGACCTTGGGTAGGTCACTTTACCTTCTATTGCCTCAGGTTCGCACTTTGCAGCAATTCCTACCTACAAACATAGGAGGGGGGGGGGGGGGGGAGAGGAGAGAGAGCCTGCCCAGCTATAAGGCCCTCTTATAGTAGTTAGGTATTTATACCTCTATATGAGGCTCACCTAGTTACTCAAGGTGAGGTTTAAGTAGTAGTGTAGGGGTTAGGGGCCACTTTGATATTCAGAGTGAGACGTACGAACAGAACAGTACACTCTTGTGAAGATTTGATGTCCTTCGGAGTGAGGAAGTTCACACAAAGATAAGATTTGTACAATGTTCTCTCAACTTAGTTTCATGGACTCTCTACTTGGCATGCTCTCTCCAACATACTGAAGACACTATTTGCGAAAACATCGCAAAGTGTGATGCGATATCGCACAGCTTAATGCAAATGAAAAAGGTGTAGTTATTTCCTGCGTTAAAACTGCAATATGGCTTTACAATTTCTGAAGCCAGCCCACTTGGCCAGAAATCCTGCCCCAAATTCCTCCCCTTTTCCAAATTAGCATCGCACCATGCCTTAATGTATGTGAAAAGCCCATAACGCAGCTTGGAAAATACCCCCCTTAGATTGTAAACCCTCTGGGGATAGGGAAATACCTACAGTACCTGAATGTAATCTGCTTTGAAGTGCTGAAAAAGTGCAAAAAGTGGAATATAAAAATCTAAAAAAAATAAAATAAATAAATAGAAGGCCACAACAGAGCATGAGGATGCCCTATGATGCTTTGCTACTGAAGGACTGTGCCTTTTGCACCTTTAGGCTTCTGGAAACTGGCAGATCCGATCAATGGCATGCTTTCCTGTCTTTAGAGAATGAGAGTTCTGTTATTTTCGTTTATATACACTGTACCCTATCTCTGCTTTATTGTTGTCTTTTGTGCTGTGCATAACATTTGCAATAGTTTTGTTGTATGGTTTGTTAATGCAAGTCTTGTTTTGGAAAAACTGTGTGTGTTTTTATTGAGTGGGTTTTGGTGTTCTGGGGAAGGGACCTTTCTTACAAATTGCCCCCTTCCATCAGAGGTGGTTAAGGGTAAGAGAGGAGGAGGAGGATGACATGAAAGTTATGAAAGTACAAGGGAAAGGAAGCTGCATCCTCTTTCTTCCAACTTGCCATTTCTCTTCCTATTCTTGGGTGTTTAGGATCCTGCCACCTGCTGAACACTACATCCAACAGCATCTTCTATCCACTCCCTCTATACTCCCACCCAAGTACCCTTCCCCTCCTCCTACCTAAAGTCTGGTTCGTGACTATGTCTTCCACCCTATGATGACCAGATAAGTTAGAAAAGACCAATAAAGTTTGTGGAGTCAAGACTGTCATTTGAGAGGGAGAAGGGTGACATTATTGCCAAGAACAGGTTGGCCTTGGCCTGAAAATCTGGGAACACAGCTGCCATTTTGCTCTCCTCGCCTGTCTCTCTCTCTCTCTCTCTTTCGTCTACTTTCCTTTCTCTTCCCTCCTCAACTCATTTCCTTTCTCTCATTCCCAATTTGTCTTTGCCTGTTTTTCCTTCTTTTCCCTTTCTTTCTCCTCTTTTTTTGTCATCTATCTGTTTGCTGAAGCATTTTCTCCCTTGTAACCTTTAGAGCTCCTGAACCCTCCAGAATTCTCTGCTACGAAGTCCTGAAATTCACAGAATTGTCTGCAAAGAGCAAGAACAACTCTAGGTTTCTAACTACAGCAAGAAACTCCTAAGACAAGCAAAAGTTCAAAAAGTGGTATAAAAAGCCTGTATCTTGGAACATAAAAAATAGAGGTTAATTAGTAACTGAAGTCTAGAAATTAATCTTGTCAGATTGATGTAACTAACTGGCATGTATCTCAAAATTATCTTTGAAATATTTTTAATCCTATAAAAAAATAATAAGGCTTTGATAGGTCAAAATGAATGAAGCTTTCACAGGTCAGAAATAATGAGGCTTTATAACTTTAAGAAGGACCGCATCCCATAGTATGAACATAGCTTAGCCAAATACTGTATTTTGATCTTTAACCATATTTATCTATAGTAATTTGTGTCTGTCATCACCATAGCTCTAAGACCATACATACTAAGGGATGTGCACCTGAGAATCATGTTTTGTTTTGTTTTTAGCAGATGCATTTTGGCTGCATGGGTATCTTTGTTCCCTGAGGTGTGTCTGTTGGGTTTCTTTATTCCCTGAGGTGTGTCTGTTTTAATGTCATGCTCTATGCATGTGCAGGCAGGAGCTACACATGCATAGAGCATGGTGGGTTTGACAGATGCACTGGATCTTGATAGTCTCAGAGATGCCAGGACATGAGGACAGCAGCCTGCATGTAACAGCAACTAGATGGCACTGCTCTTGGAGTCAAGGGACATCTCTGGCCTGCAGACCAACAACACAGCTTTGGGGCCTGGAGCAGCATGCATGGCCCAATGAATTGCTCCAGCAGATACGGTCACTAGAGGGTGGAAAAATGGGGTACACTCACACAGCAGCAGTCCATATAGGAAAACAGGGAACAGATGCACAGGTACGAGAGGAGGAAAATCAGGGACTGAGTGGAGGAGTAGCCTAGTGCTTAGAGCAGTGGGCTATGAACCAGAAGACCAGGGTTCAAGTTCTGCTGTTGCTCCTTGTGACCTTGGGCAAGTCATTTTACCCTTCATTGCCTCAGGTACAAACTTAGATTGTAAACCCTCTGGGGATAGGAAAATACCTATAGTACCTGAATGTAATCCACTTTGAAGTGCTGAAAAAAGTGTGAGGAAATATTGTGTGAGAAATCACACAGAACTCCTGACTGTGAGGCAAACTGCAGCGTGGAAAAAAAGAGACTGAAGGGAGACCCCTGTGGCTCGAGGGATAATGGCATGCTGGGCATGCTCAGTTGGCTCAGTATGCCAGTCAAAAGTTTCTAGAAAGTTTGACAGAAAGTTTTCTGTGATAGGGCTCCGTCCAGTGACATCACACATATATGAGGACTATCATCCTGTTTGACCTGGGATAAGGCTTGATTTTTGTGCATCATTAATTCCTTTCAGGGAGAGCTTATCTTAGCCATCATTTTTCACAGACACTTTCTGCTAGTAAACAAAAAATAACTGTAAGTAAACTTTAGACAGTATCCTATACACAAATAAAATATAGATGTAATTAATAATTACAATATAGTCAATCATAACAAAATGGGAATGTGATGTCAGAATGGAACAAAAACATGACTCCCAAGGAGAAGAGAAGAGCAATAGCAACAGATCTGTTAGCATCCGGAAGTTAGGACTGGAAGAATAACAGCATCAGACTGGCCATCTACATTGATTCTGCTACTGTATGAGTTAAGGATTTGGTGAAGAAAGGATACATTTTCTTTTTTTTTTTTTTTTAGTTCTGTAAGCTATTTTGGTTCTAGTGTTTATGGGTGTATAGAATAAAGGAACACGTGCTTGTTTTATCCTTACTGGTTTATTGTCTGAGAGCACTTTGCTAGTACTGGGACAGGTTCACAAGGGATCAAGATTCCTAAGCAGTATTAACAATAAGACTATTACCAGTAACAGCTGTAGCAGCCAAAATGCTTCCATTTTCTCCAACAAACTGCCTCTGCCCAGCAGGTGACTTTTATGGTGTGTACAATCAGTCCCTAAACATGTGATCGGGAATGGGTAATATATTTTTGGCTGTAGCATGCAGTTGCTAATTAGCACATGGTTTAGTGAATAGGGTATAATTTGTGCAAGCTTATAATGCCTTCAATTGCATTTCATTATGTTCATTAGCATGTACTTAGATGACTTGGTTTTTACCATCTGCTCACTAAAGTGTTAGCAGGTGCCTTAGCTTGCATGTTAAGGTTTTAGTGAATAGGATGCTATTTATCATGCACACTAGAACAGTTTAGTGTGCATGATAACTCTTAGTGAACTTTAGTGGATTAGTCCCAGAGACTTGAAGAGTGCCTAAAAACTTTAAAACTCCTGGAAACCCTGACATTGCATACATGTCCATGTAAAGATTATTATCATGAAGCAGGAACAGTCATTAAAAAGTCATAGTTAAAAAGAACATTTGCAGCAAAACATGCCTTAGCAGGGTTTCCAACTCATGAAAATATTTTATTACTGATACTTTTCCAAATATTTACTAACAGCCTAACTTTTTTTACTAACACACATTTTTACTACTGCTGTTTTGTGCACAGCTATTTTTTTCAGTGCCAAGATTTAAGCCTTCATGCACTGAGACCGGGCCTGAAATTGTCATAGATAACATAGGCAACTGCCTACATCATCATACTTCAAAGGTGCCATCTGGTCAGCCAGTGTTGAAGAATGCCTACTGGTGGAGATCTGAGCTGTGCCATGCCTTTGGCAGTAAAGAAGAAACCACTGCAGTGACTATGAGCTGGTGCATACTCACTGGTGGTGCAGTAACCTCTCTTCTCACATAGGTTTCCTTAGCAACAGGAAACCTGTGTGTGACTGCTGCAGGGTCTGTAAGCATGCATTGGCTCACAGGCCCCATGCTAATCTTACTTGTTGGCTACCGAAGGGCTTTCTTCAGCATTGAGCAGACTAATGGAGATGAGAACCTGAAGAGAGGTCATGTGGGGCAGGGGCGGAAACAGTTCAGAAGGGGGTGTACCTGGGATCCCCACTCCTCTTTGGATTCCCAGCATGAACTCCGGGACTAATTTAGGATTTTGCCGCCTTTAGGCATATTTGGTGCTTTTACCTCCCCAACCTCCTGGAATGGTCTGTTACAGGGTAGTAGAAGGCTATTCTCTGCTGAAGGAGATTCAGCAGAGCTAGAAGTAAGCAATTCTTAGCCAGTCTGCTCCTCTGTTTGCCATTCTAGGCACAGGTATAATAGGTGCCTATTGACAAATCTAAGGCTGCATGAACTCTTGCCCTGCCATACATACAAAGGGTGCCTTTGGGTGTCAACATTCTATATCTGGATTTACCTAAGACATAGCCCCCAGTACCTAAGCAGTGCAACCTCTCAACACCTGAGCCCATAGCATCAGAGACAGGCCCTGTCACTCATGACATTTTTATTACACGAAATAATTTTTTCAAATGTGGAGGGGTTTTTTTTTTTTGTTTACTGACTGTCAATGTATTTACTGGCATTTTGCAGCTCGGGCCCTTAGGAACAGCTTTAATAGCTAGAGCCTGAACGCCGGCACTGCAGGTGTGATTGACAGCAGTTGGGGGGGGGGGGGGGGGGAGGAGGCGCGTGACAACCCGCTGCAGCCAATGTCGCCTATCCCACCCTTCAGAGCTGTCCTCGCGCCCACCACCACCGGCTTTGCTGCGCGATCACGCGGCGCGAGCCACAACAGCAGCAAGAGCCAGACCTTCTGCTTGGGCGGTGCCAGCGAACGTGCTCGCGCGCTAGGGTTTGCGGTGCGCGCACTATAAAGCATGCGGTCGGGAGCCCGCCCGAGCGCGCCGTGTTACTTGCTGAAAGTGGGAGGTTCAGCCGTGAGGGTGCGCGCTTGAGCGAGGTCTGGTTGCATGGACAGCTGCTGAATACACGAAGCTCTAGAGAGAAAAGAGGAGGGGTGAATAAAGGGTACTGAATTAATTCACAACAGGCAAAGCAGATCGAACAAGAGGCAAAACGTGAGTATATCGTTTAGCAATGTTTTTTCATAGTGCATTAAGATACGCTATTTTTCGAAACGGATTTTGGTGATATCCATCTCCGGGAAAAGCCGCAGCTTTGCAGCCGCAGTCGCACCAGCTAAGGTGACAGGAAGCTGGACTCAACAAATCATTAGCCCCCGAAACGCAGAGCTTGAATGGTACCTCCAGCATGATCTAGCTAATCATGATCGTTGACCTAAAATGCAAATAAAGCCCTGCAAACTCCGTGAAGAGGAATCCTGGAACAGATAATCTCATTCTGATGTTCATGATTAGTATTTACAGCCAGCAGGTTTAATTATATTCTCACCGTTTAGGTAAATCACAGTTCAGAATCATCACTCCTGCAGATATGTAGAATTGTTGAGAGTTTATCAACCGCATCCTGCTATGCGGTTGCTGTGGATTTAACCTGCTATACATGACTGCCGGTGTTCCTGGGTAGATCTAAATCGAGAAGCCTCCGGGGTTCAGGAGAGCGGATCTTGCCGGGTGCGACTCTGGGTTTGAGCGCTACAGGTGCCCTATGCTCTATGGTTACTGCAGAGCCCACCAAGTTTATCTGGCAACCTTATATATAGATATATTGCACAGATTTTTTTTTTTTTTTGAGACTTCATAAAACGATTTCATTTGGTTTACGATGCTTGTCAATTCGTAAGTAAGGGAACATGTATGCAAGTTTCTGAAAACCTACAGCTTTCTTTAAATACTGACGGCTCTTATTCTAAAATAAGCAAATGTGCGCGCGTATCATTTGGATTCCAGTGCTTCTCATCTTCCCGATCCGGTGTCATTTCTGGTATGAGTTGCGCTCATGCTTTGATCTCCCCAATCTTGTGCTTCAGGGGGAGGGATCCAAAGCACGCCCACAACCTCCCGTCCCCGACCGCCACGATATTTCATCTCGATGGGGCAGCGTTTCGTTCTCTGCAGGGATTTGTGTGGCGAAATCCCCTGGCATGTTGTGTGCAGTCTGGCCTTCTGCTCCTGGGTTGCCTGTAGTATTGGGTGTGAAGGTGTGTCTGGAGATCATTTCCTTCCTCTGATCTATGTTCTCTCTTGTTATTTTTGGTCTTATTGTATAAAAAGTATAATCCAATGAACTGGTTACATTTATAGTAATTGCTAAATAAGGCAACCTTGTTCTCTATTTTTTTGACACCTTGTGCACAAACTGGAGGAATACTGTACCAAAAAGAATGATGATCAATTTAATTTGCACAGATCCTGCATTTTTACACCAGCTGTAGTTTCTTTTTCAAGCACAAAGGTAATATTTAAAACAGACTTGTAATTATTTTGGTCAATTGCGTTCATCCTTTTCCCTCCATCCATTTCCACTTTTTTTTTTTTTTTTTTAGATATTTGTTCCACCCTAGCCTTCTAAAGAGTAATTTTCAAAAGGACATTTGTAAAATAGTGTTTTATGCACAGAAATGTCCTTTTACAGAATTGCCAGCCTGATACATAGGTAAACCTACACACACATGTTGTGTTTATGTATAAATTTACTCAGTTTGAGCAGAGGTATTTCCAGGGGTGGGGTTAGAGAGGAGATTAACTTTATGCACTTCCTTTTGCATTTTCAAAAGTATGCCCATAACATTTCCTGAAAACTTTCTATGCACAATTTAGCAGGTGTAACCTGGAATCTTTTTAAAAGGGAAAATATATGCATATATGTAGTGCTCATACTTTTCCTTTGTGATGCAATTTAGGAGCATATTTGTCATCTAATATATGAGGGCAGTTACTAAATTATCCCCTGATAGTACTTATTTACCCTGAAAATAAAGTACACAGAAAAACTGTCTATTTTCTTTTGTCTAGTGCTGTTATGTTATTTCTTAATGGGTGCATAAGAGTGAGTCAGTCTACTGCTGAGAGCTAGCTAAAACCATCACTTAGATATTCTCTAAAGTTTTTCTTCCTACATTAAAGGTAGCTAATATACTGAATTAACTAGGGGAGCAATTATGCTGACCTTTCAGTTACAGATAAATAAGCAACCTGACCTTGACTGAGTAGTATACTTTTGCATGTAGCATAGTTTATTTATTTATTTTTAAGGGCCATTGCATTGTAGTGTGCCAAAGAAGTTAGGTAGCTACTTATTTAGGAACATACATTTTTATGGCTGAGACAAATAAAGATATGCAATCAAGTAGATCTTGCAAAATATGAAAATGGTATTATTCATATTTGAAGTGCTGTGAATTATGTGATGGGATGTTTAGGTATGATTGTTACTTCAGTTTGTTTCACTCTAATTTGTTTTACTTGTAGTACTCCTGGGTAAGGGCTCATCCATTTCTTGCCCTTTACTGATTCAGATTATTTGTGGGGTTATCTGGCATACAGCGAATTTTATTTCAATTAAAATAGTATTTCAGTAATTGGTGATTAGTTATGGAACTGTTTTCTTTTAGATTTTCATTTACATAGTTCAATTGACATTAGATACTAGTTAGTCAACAGCAAGTAATGCCATGACAGATATATTTAGGTTAAATTCATCTTTTGCAGAAAGCATGTGTTTAATATTAAATCTTTGTAAGAACAAAAAGCAACATAGGAATCAGTAACCAAGTAAATGAGTGCTAATCATAATATATTAATACCCTGAGAACTATTTCAATAAACTTATTTTATAGGACTATAAGCACAAACAATTGTTGATTTGGTCCATTTATTTGTATCGTCCTTTTTGACCCGTTTCATTCATATTGGTAGTTTATTCACATAAATGCCATTTTTGCGCACATAAAACAAATGAAAACTAATTAACATCCCTAATATTTTATGTCTTTCTCAATATTATATAAATGCTTTACTATTACAATACCACGCTTGTTAAAGGAAGACCACATTGCAATTTTACATAATGGGGAAAAAAGTCACTTCAGTATTCTGTATTGTATTCATCTGCTTTAGCTATATTGTTCTGGATGAAAAGGTAAACATGGCTTTATTTCTGCAGTCTGTATCTATAGAACATTTTGTAACTGAATAAGACCCTTAAAGGCCCTATGTACGTAGCATTTTCCCCACAGGCACAAAAAGGGACAAAACCTTTAGTGAACAAACAGCTATTACTTAATACTTGAGACATGGGATTTCAACAGGAAAATATTGATGTGGTTTCCTCCAGTATCCTTATAGTTAGGGCGTTAAAGGGTTTTTTCCCTTTCTATGTTTATGGGAAAAATGCTATGTACATCTGGCTGCAGAATGAAAACTATGTCTGAGGAATGGTTTACTTATGGTTACAACCCAACCGTGTTGGAGCATTTCCATTAAACCTATAAGAAAGCCAGAGCCAATTATACTTACTTAGCAATGTTAATAAAAAGAGATGAGGGGTCATCCTAATTGACCTATTTTATCAGTCTGCAAAGCTTGAAATGAGGGAAATAAATTATTTTGAATATGTTAATGAAGGAAATCCATTCAATGACAATTTGAAATTTAGCAAATGCAGTGTGTGGAAAGCTAATAGTATTCAAGATTCAAATTTCAGCATCAGAAAGCACTATGAAAGCCTACTTTGCAAGTCATCAGTGTTTTTTGCAATTGCCACTTTGGATCAAAATACCAAATCTCAGATGAGCAGTATTTTTTTTCATTTTTATTTCAAACCATAGATATACACCGCATCTGGTGAACAGTACAGTAGAGTTGGAAGAAACAGCATACACACAAAAAAAAAACCCCCAAGTCCCTCAGTGAGGGAATAATGTAGGAGGTCATGTGCCATGCAATATGTAATGAATTTGATTTATCCTTACTCTGTGGGCTGTTAGTATTCAAACTATTCCGTTTATGTCATCTCTGTTTAGAGCCAGCATACTCTGTCGCTTACACGCAATCTTAACGATGTGGTGTCCTTGCTTATGCTCCAGTCATTCTGAATTAGCAGCTGCAGTACTCCACTTTACAGTATCTCCCTAGCAAGTTCTAAACTTCAAAAAGCTGTGCGTTAAGAATAACATTTTGGCTGCATACGTTTCAGTGGCGTGTTATTTGTTGCTCAGCAAGGCAGAGTTGCAAGCCAGTTATATTCCTTTCTTCTGAGCCATTGAAAGCTGGCGGAGCTTTTCACTTATTTACCTCAATAGAAAACTGAAAGGAAAAAGTGAACAAAGAGGGTCTGTTTTGCCTGTCCCACTTGCTGGGCTGTTGTCCTTGTCCTTTTTAGTGGAGGAAGGGTAGAGCTGGGTCAGAGTTGCAGAGCACTGAATAGGAATTCAAGCCTGCTGTCAAATTTTGAATGATATAGTTTGAGTGTTGTGTGTGTGTTCATTGGGATTGAAATTTTTGTATCGCTGCATGCTTTAAATGGCAGGTGGTGGTGAACCATAGTGTAGACTAGAGCACTAGATGCTGCAGCTAAGACTGTAACCATTCCCTTATTAAATTACTTAGTTAACAACTTATTTAGTGAGTTTGCAGAAACTGTAGTAATGAAACTGAAAGTTTTGATCTCTATCATTTGAGTGCGTATGAACTCCAAAGAGAAGCTACTGCAGATGGCACACACTTAGACCTACTTGTCAGGCTTACTTGTCTAGCTTAATTGTATGGCAAATACTCCACTTGCTCACTCTTCAGCCTTCCTCTTGAATTTCAAGGAAGTAGCTTGCTTTTATTGCGTAATTTATTTTAGGCAGAGCCAAATAAAGGGAGGGAAGGCAGGAGGGCCAATTGGCCTGGTCCTTAAGCTCAAAGGGCCTCTCTCTCTTTTTTTTTTTTTTTGTGCCTTATTTTGTTTTCATGTCATTTTAAAATTTTTATTAAGGCTAGGGACCCCAAAAGCTGGAACTGTCCTGAGTTTCTCAGGGCCTCTGAGAGGGCTTATTTTTAAATATCTCATGGCACAGAGTTTTTGCAGGTACTAGTGAGGATGCGTAGTAATTGGAGGGGTGAATTGTGTTTTTGGGTAGACATGAGAAGGGCGTTACAGTAGTCAATTTTCAAGAAGATGGTGGATTGGAGTACTGTACGGAAATCGTTGAGGTGTGGGAGGGGTTTTAGTTTTTTTAGGGTGTGAAGTTTGAAGAAGCAATCTTTTAGTGTTGAGTTAATACATTTTTTTAGATTAATTTGTTTGTCTAGTGTAACACCTAGGTCGCTTACATGTTGTGAAAAGGAAATTGTGGAAGGGGGTATGTAGAGAGGGGGGAAATTGATGGTGACATTTTGTGGAGAGATGATCATGAGTTCTGTTTTGGCTGTGTTTAGAGCAAGGTTGATGTTAGTGAAAAGGTTGTTGATTGAGAGGAGGATGGTTTCCTAGGTATCGATGGCTTTGGGTAGGGTGTCACACAGGTATGAGGATTTGTACACCGTCCGAATATATAAAGTGCAGAAGACCAAGTTTAGAGAGGAGGTGACAGAGGGGTAGTAGATAAATATTGAATAACGTGGATGACAGAGAGGATCTTTGTGGGACACCTCATGTGAGGTTGATGGCTTTAGACTCACTGTTTCCTATTTTAACTTTGTATTGCCTATTGCTAAGGTAAGATTCGAACCAATGCAGAGGGGTTCCAGATATGCCAATCTCTCTGAGGCGTTCAATTAGGATGTTATGGCTGATGGTGTCAAAGGCAGAGGATATGTCTAGTAGGGCCAAGATGTATGAGTGGCCTTTGTCCAGGCCTTTGAGGAGGTAATCTGTTAGGGAGAGGAGGAGGGTTTCGGTGCTGTGATATTTATGGAATCCGTATTGGGATGGGAATAGAATGTGATAGTTGTCTAAGTAGTCAGTGAGTTGCAGGTTTATTGTTTTTTCTAGGATTTTTGCAATGAAGGGTAAGTTAGAGATAGGGCAATAATTGGCTGGATCAGCAGGGTCAAGTTTAGGTTTCTTTAAAATGGGTTTAACTACCGCTTGTTTAAGAGAGTTTGGGACTGAGCCAAGTGTGAAGGATCTGTTTATGATGTCGGCAATAGGTTGGGCTTTAATATTAGGTATGGACAGGAGGGTTTTTGTGGGGATTGTGTCTGAAGGGTGTGAGGATGGTCTCATTTTCTTTGGAATAGATTCTATTTCAGAAAAGCAGTGGTCTCAAAAATATTTAGTTCAGCAAGAGGGTTCTTTGGGAGGGTTATGGTAGGTGAAGGGGTTAATGGAAAGCATGTCAATAGTTTGGTGATTTTATCGTGGAAGAATAGTGCAAGATTTTCACATTGAGTTTTGGCGTCCTCGTCAGGGGTGGGAGTGGGCAAGGTTTGAGTTAAGGCTGAGATGTATTCGAAAAGGGCTTGGGCATTAAATTGTAGTCGGTGTATTCTAAGGTCATAAAAGTCCCGTTTGGTTTTGTTTAATGTCTCTCGGTAGATGTGGAGGGAGGATTTGTATTTTGCAAGTTGAATATGAATATATGAAAATATTGTCATAATAACTTTTGTATTACAAAAACCATAGTGATTAATAAATTAATAGTATTGCCAGTGCTTTGTAATGTACCATCATATTTTTATATTAAATAAAATTGACTCTAAATTTTAGCACAGAGGCTAGGCTGGCAACTCAGTGGCACAGAAATTCGAGGGAAAGAAATTCCCTGAACTTATTCTGCTTATTCATTATTTGAGTATAGTCTCAGGATTCCTCCTTTGCAATCATATGCAGGTTTTTCATGGTTTCTGTCTTAGGTTATCATTAGCACTACTGTAATATTTTTGCTGTCAGAAATCCAACACAAGATGTGTACCATTGTGCATGGGAAACGTTGCCTAGTATGCAGCATTACCATGCAGAGGTCCTGGGTTTTATTCCTATCTCGGATCCACCACTGCTTGGGTTGGCTGGGGTGATGGATGCTGCAAATTTTGCAGATGTCGTGTTTACTGCTCTTGGATGGAGAGGGAATCAGAGTCCTCCTACAGTGGTGACACTCAGTGGCTGGATTTAGGGCCCATGTTTGCAGGGTTCCAGAAAGAGCCTTGACATATGTACTCCTGTTTTTGCAGTGACTGGACTAAAGTAAATTGGGAAGAGATGTAAAATAGTTAAACAATTCTCAGGTAGCTATGAATGAAGGCTCATGGTGCCAGATTCCAGTCCTGGTTACAATTTGAGCTGGAAACCCAAAGGAGCTGGACAAAACTACTGAGTGAAAAAAAAAATATTGCTACAAATTAAGCATTTGTGCTGCTTGTTAGGTGGCATTGCCTACCAATAAATGACCCTTATGATCAAAACAGTTTTTGTTTTCCAGACATGAAAACCAAATTTAAACTTCCAATATTAACATGAGATGCTAACACCAATCATATTCTATGCTAATGACATGAAGTACAATTTTCAGAGATATTTATGCAGGCAAAAAGTGTTTTACGAACGTTCATTTGCTGTCAGTGTGGCTAAAAGTTCCAGCATTCTTCCACAGCACATTTACTTTTATCCATGTTGAGGTGCTCCTGAGGGCATGCTTAGGTCAAGAAGTAACTGGGAATTGGATTCAGACAGGAACCAACAAGGGTCCTGATTTTACGATCTGGGAAACTAAATATGGGGGTAACCTGCACAGCAGATACTACCATAAGCTTGCAGGGCAAACTGGATGGACTATTCAGTCATTTCCTGCCATCATTTCTATGTTTCTGTGTACCACATCCCCATGACAGCCACTACATCAGAGTCATTCTCTTCCCTGATTAGTTCTAGATCCAGTACTTTATTTCCCATGCTATGAGCATTAGTATACATACCTTTTCAGATGTTGCCCTGTTTCCCCATTTCTCTTTAAGTGTTTAAAGATTTACTTACATGTGGGTTTAATTTACTCATCCTTGATAGGGTTGGGCTTCGTTTTTTTTTTTCCGGGTCGGGCTACGGGTCGTTTTTTTTTCGCGGCAATTTTCACCGAAAAAAACCCAACACCCCAACCCTTAAAATTTAGTTAATTACAACCTCCCCACCCTCCTGACCCCCCCAAAACTTGCCTAAAGTCCCTGGTGGTCCAGCGGGGATCCCGGGAGTGATCTCCCACTCTCGGGCCGTCAGCTACCAGTAAACAAAATGGCGCCGTGACCCTTCGCCCTTACCATGTAACAGGGGCTACCATGTGACAGGTCGGCCCCTGTCACATGGTAAGGGCAAAGGGCCACTGGTGCCATTTTGTTTACTGGCAGCCGATGGCCTGAGAGCTGGAGATCGCTCCTGGGACCCCTGCTGGACCACCAGAGACTTTAGGCAAGTTTTGGGGGTGGGGGAGGGTTGTAATTAACTAAATTTTAAGGGTTGGGGTGGGTTTGGTTTTTAAAAAAAAATAAATGTGCCCCTCCCCCCTGCGCTAACCCGAACAACAAATTTTCCCCAAAGTTCGGAGAAAATCTGTCTCGGGATTCAGGTCCTCTGGCCTATGCCGAATTAGACTATTTCTTTGAAAATTTTTAGTTCGGCAAAAACAATTGCACATCCCTAATCCTTGATGATCCTTATTTAAAGCCCTCCTCAATAGGCTTGTCAGTCTTTTCTAGAAGATATTGTGCTCCTTCTTCAACAGGTGGACACCATATTTAATCAGCTGTCTTTAAAACATCATCTCATGGGCCAGGAAGCCATTATATATATAAATTTACAAATAATTCTAAAATACGGGTGGATTTTAAAAGCCCTGCTCACGTAAATCAACCCGGATTTATGCGAGCAGGGCCCTCATGCGCCGGCGTGCCTATTTTGCATAGGCCACCGGCGCGCGCAGAGCCCTGGGACGTGCGTAAGTCCCGGTTTTTTTTTGAAGGGGGCGTGTCGGGGGCGGGGCCGAGTGACGCGGCGTTTCGGGGGCGGGACACGGCATTTCGGGGGCGGGACGCGGCATTTCGGGGGCGGGACTGGGGCATGGCACCGGCCCGGGGGCGTGGTTGAGGCCTTCGGACCAGCCCCCGGGTCGGATGACGGCGCGCCAGCAGTCTGCTGGCGCACGTAGATTTACGTCTGCTTCAAGCAGGCGTAAATCTAGGGACAAAGGTAAGGGGGGGTTTAGATAGGGCCGGGGGGGGGGGGGGGGTTAGGTAGGGGAAGGGAGGGGAAGGAGAGGGGAGGGCGAAAGAAAGTTCCCTCCAAGGCCGCTCCGATTTCGGAGCAGCCTCGGAGGGAACGGAGGCAGGCTGCGTGGCTATGCGCGTATCTTATAAAATCCAGCATACTTTTGTTTGCGCCTGCTGCGTGAACAAAAGTACGCGATCACGCTTTTTTAAAAAATCTACCTCATAAGATATAATATACAATTATGTAAACTGTTCTGTTTTGTTGTTCACTTGTCCATTTATTTTATACAGTAATGACAGAAACAATCCTTAGTTGAAAAACATGTAAATTCCTTAACATGGCCATGTTTTGCACTGTAGTTGCATCAGGAGGAACAGAAAATGATCACATCTGTAATAGAAGTACATCAAAATAAGACCAATAGGCAAATACAGCAATACAAAGGCAAATGTAAAACTATATATGAATATAGGATAGTGAAAAGACATACCATTGGGACAGAACAATTCGTTTTAATAGGTTAATATGGTACACATCTCCTGAAAAAATCTAAAGAGAGAATAAATAAAGTCTAGCAAAGGATGTTGGTTTGGTACTTTGATATGCAACATACGTGTTAAGAGGGGTGAAACATACCTTGAAAATATAGTGAAAGGAAAGCGGCACTGTGGTTTTTCTCTAGCTACTCTAAAAAGCAAAACAGTAAGAAGAAAGTGAAATGAGGAAAGACTAAGAGGTGAATGTCTGCAAAAAGGTTTTATTACGAGGAGTCCGTGTTAAAAAAAAAAAAAGGAAAAAATACCTTGAAAAGAAAACTGGTATCACAGCGTTTCTCTGGCTGTTCTAAATGGAAAACCAATGAAAGGGGGTGAGACGGGAAGGAGGGAGGGTAAAGGGCAGATGAGCATGAACAAGTTTTAATGTAAGGGTACCTTGTAAAGTTTTTGAAGTGCAACAATGTTCTTAATGACACCTAAAGGGGGAATTCAATGGCGCTGTGAGTTATGCACCAATCCGGTGTTGATTGAAAAAAAAAACACCTCGAAGGTATATTGAAGCAAAATGGGCACTGTAGCGTGTCTCTGGCTACTCTATAAAATAAAAATGAGAGAAAACAGAACAAACTTAAGGCAGGTGGGACCAGGGGGAGAAAAAACTAACATAAGAAGGAAGAAAATATATCTTATGAATCTACTAGAAGTGCTGGATATTTATCGTGACAATACAAGAAATAAGAGAATCCACTGGACAGGATAATAATGATTATAACAACAAATGAAGAATCCCGTGTAAGTAGAGCGGCGGGGACACTTAAAGAGACCTCATAATAATTGTCAACTTTTTAAGCTGGCATGTAAGCTTATAATGGCTCAAGCTTTACTTTACTTGTAATCATCGGTCTCTGTGAGCGTATGATGCTCCTGCAATAGGTAGCTATCTCGCGGCACGGTCAGTCTCTATTAGTACTCTATAGAGTCTCTTAATATACTTAACTTGTGATTTTCATGTCCGTAGACAAACCAGTATTGTTGATACAAGTGTAATCCGATGCTGTTACCGACACGGCGTGTTTCGGAGGAAACCCTCCTTCATCAGGGGCTCGGATGTCACTAATGCCGGTTTTTCACATAGCTGCAATAAAGTAAATAGACAAGACAGTGCCAAGGTACCCGCAAATTTTAGGCTAGCGTAAGGAATGGAAGAAAGCACTTACTTCGTGGGAGGCAAGTTATGCGGCTGTATTATAGCGTCTCAAATAGTTCTGTAAAGCAAAGTGTGTAAATTGATACAATGTCCACTTGGTATTAAAATAGATGAAGACATACCTTGTCCCCATGATATACTGACTTCCAATGATGCTGGACTTGCATTCGTGGAGCCGTGCGAGACGTTTGTCAGCGGCCGGCGCGATACAAATGCTGGCTTTTAAAGGGGAAAAGGGCGCCAAAACAGTGTCTAAGTCCTGAAATGGGCATTTACGTCACTGGCGGGCGCCATCTTAGATCTAAACTATCCAAAAAAGGGGAGTGACGTCATTGGACGCCATTTTGAAAATTTCTCAACTACAGAATGCCCCCATATCTATCCATATACGGGCTTATGCGTCACTCAGGACGCCATCTTGACTGAAGAGGAATAGGTAGTAGCAGGGATTCCCAACAAAAGATACAATTAAATCAACGTGTACCACTCGATCCTTTCGTTTAGACCATGTGGTTCCACGGATTGAAGACGGTATATCCACTGTTGTTCTTTCCAGTTTAAGATAGAAATTCTGTCCCCACCTCGCCATGATTGTGCAACCTGCTCTATAATTAGCCATTTAAGTTGTTCAAACGTATGTTGATGTGTAACACAATGTTGCACCATGGGGGCCTTGAGGTCCTGGTTCTTGATTCGACTTTTGTGTTCAATGAGACGTATCCGGATTTTGCGCTTGGTGCGACCCACATATATTTTATTGCAAGGGCAAGGTATGTCTTCATCTATTTTAATACCAAGTGGACATTGTATCAATTTACACACTTTGCTTTACAGAACCATTTGAGACGCTATAATACAGCCGCATAACTTGCCTCCCACGAAGTAAGTGCTTTCTTCCATTCCTTACGCTAGCCTAAAATTTGCGGGTACCTTGGCACTGTCTTGTCTATTTACTTTATTGCAGCTATGTGAAAAACCGGCATTAGTGACATCCGAGCCCCTGATGAAGGAGGGTTTCCTCCGAAACACGCCGTGTCGGTAACAGCATCGGATTACACTTGTATCAACAATACTGGTTTGTCTACGGACATGAAAATCGCAAGTTAAGTATATTAAGAGACTCTATAGAGTACTAATAGAGACTGACCGTGCCGCGAGATAGCTACCTATTGCAGGAGCATCATACGCTCACAGAGACCGATGATTACAAGTAAAGTAAAGCTTGAGCCATTATAAGCTTACATGCCAGCTTAAAAAGTTGACAATTATTATGAGGTCTCTTTAAGTGTCCCCGCCGCTCTACTTACACGGGATTCTTCATTTGTTGTTATAATCTACTAGAAGTGCAGCAGCTTTTCCCGCGGCGTACAAGTGAAAACAACTCCTTACTACAGACTAGAACGTTGTCTAGGTAGACTGTGGCATAATCTTTGAGACTGTAGAGGTCAATATGCTTTTGGAATATGGTAGGTGTCCTGTGAAGTCAAAGAGGAAGGAATGTGTACTAGAATAGCCCCTCTGGAATAGAGAAGGCTGTCTTTGTTGCTAGGGTGAGCGATGCGGGTGAATACCCCTTTCTAAGAATGAGAGTGGATGTACTGCATACTGAGCTACCTCTATTTTTTTGATTAGTTAATCCTTCATCCCAATTCAGAAATCTCATTCACCTTCTGAAAGTCTTTGTAGAAGTGAGGCACCCATCTAGTTTTGAGACTTGGATTATCAGCACGCACCAATTGATATTAGACTCCTGAATGGTTTGTAACTGGAGCATTTGCCTTATCTTAGTAGCGATTGTTTCCCCTTCACTTCAGGGATGTAATATAGCTTTTGCTAGATTACCAATCCTGGCCATGTGACAATCTTGTGGTAGATGAGGTGGCTTCATTCTGGGAGGCTGTAATAGTCATTCTTATTCCATTAGACCAGTCATCTTGTTAGCTGTTCCACACAATGCTTTGTGTGCAACTCGATATAATCAATGGGCTTAAAAGGTTATTCACCCAATAGATACACAGCCAGTACTCTGAATAGATTTACTTTTTCTCTGAGGAGTAAATCTGTGCAGCCTCTCTTTTCCTCTCATAGCTCCCGTTATGTAAATTCTTAAAAATAATGAAGTAATTTCCTATGTGAGAAAAAAATTATATATTTTTCTTTTATTTTCCTCCTATGGGAGTTACCCATATCATCCGCTTTCATATATAGAAACATAACATAGAAATGACGGCAGAAGAAGACCAAATGGTCCATCCAGTCTACCCAGCAAGCTTTCACATTTATTTTTTTTTCATACTTATCTGTTACTCTTGTCCCTTGTAAGTAACTTTTTGGTTCTATTTCCCTTCCACCCCTGCCATCGATCTATTTCCCTTCCACCCCCACCATCGATGTAGCTAGCAGTGCTGGAGCTGCATCAAGTGAAGTATCTAACTAATTGGTTAGGGGTAGTAACCGCCGTCATAGCAAGCTACTCCCACGCATGTTTATCTAGCCTGTGCAATTCAGTCCTTGTTAGTTGTTGTCTGAATATACATCATCTTTTCATCATTTCCCCTGTCATTGAAGCAGAGAACTATCATGGATATCATTGAATGTGAAGTATCAGGCTTATTTGGTTTGGGGTAGTAACCTCCGTATCAAGCAAGCTACGCCCCTCCTTTTTTGTGGATGCAAATCCTTTTTTTTTTCACATTTCCTCTTGCCATTGAAGCATAGAGCAATGTTGGAGTCGCATTAACCATGTGTATGTTTATTGAATAAGGATATTAATCTCCAGGTAGTAGCCGTCATTCCCGCAAGCCACCCCATGCCTCTTCACTTCATTCACATCCTCTAGACTTTATGGATCCACAGTGTTTATCTAACGTCTCTTTGAAATCCTTCACAGTTTTGGTCTTTACCACTTCCTCCGGAAGGGCGTTCCAGGCATCCACCACCCTCTCCTTGAAGAAATACTTCCTGACATTGGTTCTGAGTTTTCCTCCCTGGAGTTTTAAATCATGACCCCTGGTTCTGCTGATTTTTTTGCAAAGGAAAAGGTTTGTCGTTGTCTTTGGATCATTAAAACCTTTCAAGTATCTGAAAGTCTGTATCATATCACCTCTGCTCCTCCTTTTCTCCAGGGTGTACATATTTAGATTCTTCAATATCCCCTCATAAGTCATTTGATGAAGACCCTCCAATAGAGATGTGAATCGTGTGATCGATCGTCTTAACGATCAATTTCGGCTGGGGGGGGGGGAGGGAATCGGATTGTCGCGGTTTTGTTTTTTTAAATATCGTGTAAATCGTAAATCGGGGGAGGGCGGGAAAACCGGCACACTAAAACATCCCTAAAACCCACCCCGACCCTTTAAAATAAATCCCCCACCCTCCCGAACCCCCCCCAAAATGCCTTAAATTACCTGGGGTCCAGAGGGGGGGGTCGCGGTGTGATCTTTTACTCTCAGGCCTCCGGTGCCATACAAAATGGCACCGTCCATACGGCATATGGCCGGCGCCATTTTGTACAGCAAAACGATTCGAGTTTAGGAGGTCGTTCCTGGACCCCCGCTGGACTTTTGGCAAGTCTTGTGGGGGTCAGGAGGCCCCCCCAAGCTGGCCAAAAGTCCCTGGGGGTCCAGCGGGGGTCCGGGAGCGATCTACGCTCCTGACGTCGGGGGACAAAAAACAAAATGGCGCCGGCGCTACCTTTGCCCTGTCAGGGCAAAGGTAGCACCGGCACCATTTCTACAATGCACCGGAGGCCCGAGAGTAAAAGATCACACCGCGACCCCCCCCCCTCTGGACCCCAGGTAATTTAAGGCATTTTGGGGGGGTTCGGGAGGGTGGGATTTATTTTAAAGGGTCGGGGTGGGTTTTAGGGTTGTTTTAGTGTGCCGGTTTTCCCGCCCTCCCCCTTCCCCTCCCCCTTCCCCCGATTTACGATTTTTGACGATAAATCGGGGGAATTCCTATTAAATATCGCCTCTAACGATTTTTGACGATTTAAAATATATCGGACGATATTTTAAATCGTCAAAAAACGATTCACATCCCTACCCTCCACCTTTTTGGTTGCCCTTCTCTGGACCGCCTCCATCCTGTCTCTGTCCCTTCTCTCTTTCCTTTTACCCTCTCTGATTCTGTTGGAACAGAATTGGAAGAATGTGTCAATAAGGAGTTGGGAGTAAAGTTCTGTTTTCAGAGCCATATCTTGCTGTTTCTAAAGTTTATACAGCTGTTGCTACAAAATGACCCAGCAGTTGCCTGTTTCTAAGCAACTTTGACAGTATATAATCTATCAGTGAAGCATCCTAACATGCTAACATATTCTTTTCCTTACACCTCATTATTCATGTATCATCCTCCAAATCATTCTTACACATCTACACTGCCAGAATATGCAGTATACACAAGCATTCACACTCTAGCACTCAGACACATTAATCATGCTAAGACACCATGAAACCTCTATAAAAAAAAAAGAGACCCAAGTTAGACAACATTAAAATGTATTGTCAAACAGTGATTAAAAACTAGTCTCCCCTGGATAACTCCTTCTGGGGGGGTTTGGTGGCTTCCTTCCTGATTATCATAGTTTTACCAGTCCAAGAACAAGCATAATATGTATTTGTTTTTATTTTATTTACAAAGATTTGATATTCTGCCTTTTCCTAACGATAAGCGCAAGATGGATTACATAAACATGAAAAAGAACATTGTGCACTTAAGTAATGCAGGCATACAAATATGATATAAAGATATAAGATTGCAAGTATTGGGTATATGGAATGCATATAGATATGGGATCTGAAAGGTATGACCACCAACTCATACTTTATGTGCCCTTGTCTAGGGATATGCTTTCTTAAAAAAAAAATAGGAACTATAACTTCCTATTTTGTTCTGTTTTGTTTGTAAAGAAAAGGAAAATGAACAAACTATACTCCATTTTTCATTTTGTTTCATTTACTTCTATTCCGCCCCTCCTCTAGTTGAATAAACCCTGTTTTAAAACTTTAAAAAGCCCTCCAACCCTACAGACTCCTCCAACAGCCTTCTGAACCTCACCTTCACTTACCCCATTCTGTGGGGTAGAAATGGAGCAGGAATGAGCCCCAGTCACTCCTGCCTCACTGCTGTCCTATATCAAAATGGTCCCAGCTCTACTTGGACCCCGCAGGTTGGGTTAAGTGAAGGGGGAGTCCATGGCAACCTGGCGCAGTCTGCAGAGTGCTGGGAGGAGGGGGGATGTGTTTTAAAGTTTCAGAACTGTATTTAGTCAGCTGACGTGGGGCAAATTTTAATGTAATCTATTGACAAGTAGCGCACACTAAAAAATAAAAATGAAACAAAACAAATAAAAAATCTCCACCTTGAAAATGTAACAAACTCATCTTAGGGAAGCTGTTTCATTCCCTTTATAATTTGTTACCCTTCTCTACACCTTTTGAAATGGAGTAACTAGAACTGTACATAATACACAAGGTTCAGTTGCACCATGACTTGAATCAAAATCTTTTTTTCTCCATTTCTTTTTTGATGGTTCCTAACATGCTATGTGCTTTTTTTTTATCTCCATCACACACTAAGCTGAGGGTATCAATGTATTGTCTACAAGGACCCAAGATCCTTTTCCTGGGTGGTAACTGATAATACACAACCCAGCATTGTGTACCTGCAGTTGAGATTATTTTTCACTATTTGCATTACTTTGCATTTTTCCAAATTAGATATCTGCGATTCAAATGCTCAGTTTCCTAGTTTTGTAAAGTTCTGCAGTTGCTCAAAATTTGCTGCTCTTTTAACAGTTTTCAATGATTTCATGTCATCTTCAAATTTGATTAACTTACTCGTTCCCTTTTCCAGATTTTGTAATGAATGTTAAACAGCACAGGTCCCAGTACAGATCCCTGGGGCACTCCACTAATGACCTTTCTCCATTTGGAAATCTGACCATTTAGGTCTGCCTTCTGTTTCCAGTCTTTTAACCAGTTACCTCATTACTTTTTCATCTCTTTAGCCTCTCATGGGGGACTTTGCCTTTTGAAAAATCCAAATACACTATGGGCCAGATTTTAAAAGGGTTACCTGCGCCGGGCCTATTTTAAAAAGGCCCGGCAATGCGCGTAAAGACCCAGGATGTGTGTAAGTCCCGGGGCTTGCAAAAAGGGATGGGGAGGGGGCAGGGTGTGGGTGGTTTGGGGTGGGGCGGGGGCGTGGCCAGAGGCCTCTGACACAACGGCCATTTGCTGCTGTGTCAGAGATCGCGTGCCAGCAGTCGGCCGGCGTGCGCAACTTACTTCAGTCCCAGGGCTGAAGTAAGTTTTGAAATAAAAGAACAAAGAAGGAAAAGGTAAGAGGAAAGGGTGGGGGAGGTAGGGAAGGGAAGGGAAGGTAGGGTGGGGTAGTAGGGAAGTTCCCTCTGAGGCTGCTCTGATTTCGGAGCGGCCTGGGAGGGAACAGGGGAAGGCAGCGTGGCTTGGAGCGGGCTTGGCACGAGCAAGGTGCACAATTGTGCACCCCCTTACATACGCATACCCCCGATTTTATAACATGTGCGCGCCTGCGTGCGCATGTTATAAAATCAGGCGTACATGTGCGCGTGCTGGGTAGCGCGCGCACATGTACGCTGTGCGCGCTGCCTTTAAAATCTACCCCTATATCAGCTGGCTCACTTTCATTTACATGTTTATTTAGCCACTTAGAATCTAAGAAAATGTGGGATACAAATGTTTTAAACCTTAAAAATGTATACATTTAAATGTATCTAATAGATTTGCAAGACAAGGTTTCCCTTTGCAAAAACCATGATGACTATTTCCCATTGAGCCATGACTAACTATTTGGCCAGTAATTATGTTTTTAGAAACGCTACCATTTTGCCTGGCACTGATATCGGGCCGACCAGTCTATAGTTCCCTGGATCAACCTGGAACCCTTTCAAAAACTAATATTACATTGGCCACTTTCCACTCTACAAGTACTGTGACTGTCTGAAATTATAGGCTACAGATTACTAGTAACAGGTTTGCAATTTCATGTTTAAGTTCTTTCAGAATTTTGGGCTGAATACCATCCAGTCCTTATCTGTCACTCTTAAATTTGTCGGTTTGATTCATTCAATACTACTGATTTTGTCTATTTTCCTCATTAGAGTTTGCTTTCCAATTTTTTTAAACATGTCCTTTTGGCTTTGCCTCTTTCTTCTCACCATTAAACCATGCTGCAGTCTAGTTTTCCTTTGATCTTTTTTAATTCATGGAATACATTTTAGCTGGGCTTAGAAGTTGATATTTTTAAACAATCACCAACATTCTCCTAGATGAATAAAACAACTCCCTAAATATTTTTGAAAGACCATCATACTAGGCACTACTAGCATAAACGCCTTCATTGCCTTCTATAAATGAAATCATTGGTCATAGTCCAACGTCCATAATTTTTAACAGGACACAACTTCTTGAAATTTTGAGAGAATTTTCTTTGCAATTAAAATCACACTTAGTAGTACTTCTTTAGTAGCACTTTTAGCACACATCAACATCTTCACTCAATTGAAACATATAAGCCCCAACATGGGTCCATGTTTCGAAGGCTTGATCTGCAACAGGGGGCCATTATGCCGTTGCAAATAGCTGTATCATCCATCAAAATCATTACGGCATCTCGCTTGTACTTGGAATCTATTTACTATTTGGGAACCTGCAACATGTTTGTGACCTGGATTGGTCACTGTTGGAAACAGAATACTTGGCTTTCTCTCACCCAGTATGATTATTCTTATGTTTTTATGGACTGATTATAAATCCCCAGATAAACCCTACTTCCTATATCAAAGGATATTTTGTTGCCATCTTATAATGTTTCCATAGATAAAAAGTATTTTTTGCTAACTCAGATTTTGGAATTTTCTACAGAACTGGTCATTCAGAATGGAATGTCCATGATTTCATTTGTCTTTGAACCTGATGAAGACTAGGTAATATGCATTCTTTTCTGAACTGTAACTAAAATGTTTATTAGGATAAAAGTCATGTTGTTTCCTGATGCTTGGCAATTAACTTGGTCAAACAAAAACACATTTCTGGCTCTACGTTCTGAAGTTTCTAAAATGGGGCTACCTTTTCTCTTAGAATGCAAGATTACATATAATACCTTTTCTGCTAAATGCAAGATTAAGAACAATAGTACTCAGTATTGTGTTGAGAGCTTCGGAAGCATTCTAATCTATTGAAGAACTCAGTTTAATTCGGAGTGCATCTGTGGCCAACCTTTCACACATTGAGAGCCACAAAACCAGAATTCACAGAGGAAGAAAGCCGCCATGGGAAAATGAGAGATGACTCCATCCCCATTCCCAACCCCGTCCCTACCACTTATACACACATGAAAGAAAAGACCAACTATGTCTCTAACACAGACGCACACACTTACTCTTTCTGACACACATAAACACACACTCTTGTTCTCTCTTTCTCAGACACAAAGACATTCACACTCTCACTTTCAAACACACACACACACTTTCTCTAACACAGAGACACACATTAATTCTCAGACACAAAGACACACACATACACTCACACACATACTCTGAGACAAACACTCAGACACAGACACACAGTCTCTCTATGACATAGACACATACACACTCTGACACAAAGATTCTTTCTGTCTGACACATACTCTTCCTCTCAAACACAAAGACACACTCTGACACAGTCACACACACTCTTGTTCTCTCTGCATCTGAGTGTGTCTCTGTGTCAAAGACATGCACACTCTCTAACACAGCCATAGTGTTGTGGTCCACCGGCAGCTTTCACCTGGGAGTGGGGGAAGATGCCGATGTGAAGGCAGGTAGCTTCTGTATGCTGCATTCCACTCCCTTCTGCGGTAGTTGATTTAGTCAAAAGTTGTAAACTTTCAACTTCCGTCCACAAGCTGGTTGCTGAGAAGGGGAAGGATCACAACATACAGTAGGCGGTGCAGATAGTTGGCTTTACAGGGTGGATTTGTCTTGCGAGTCACAGTTTGTGCTCCAAACAGCCACATGTGGCTTGCGAGACATTGGTTGTCCATCCCTGCTTTAGTGAGATTAGCTCCATAAAGTTAGACTGGTAGTAGTGAACTATATTTTCTAAAACCATTACATCCTCTTTATCATTTTGAATTCTAGAGCTTAATTGTGCATTGAGTGAAAACAAATTTCTACAATTTTTTGATGTGAAAGTTGTTAGAGCTATTTTTTATCACCTGTTGCATTTGAATTTTGAGTCTCCTTCAAAGGAGAAAAAGAAAGTGTCATTTATTAAGTCCCATTCCTTAAAGCCCTGACCCTTGTACCCATAATGAGTTAAAGCTCCCACTCCACTATCCCCCACTCCACTATCCCCCAAAAAGGGGTAGTCTTATAGGGACTGGTGCGATCCTGGGCCCAGGATCAAGTGTGTGTGTGTGTGTGTGTGTGAATTCTACATAGATTACCAGGGATTTCTGGAAACAGAAAGGGTTGGGGAGGTCTTCCGACATACTGCATGGCCACGTTAACAGCTTATGCCAGTGTGCATGAACCACTGTTCCCCAAAACAACCAGGAAGATAATTATACGGCATTGATGTGTCGTCGGTTTTTTTTTTTTTTTTTTGTGAAAATTTGTCTTCAAAGCCATTTTTGCGCATTAGTTTTTTCAATTCACTAATTTATGTGCTGCTCTTTTACCTTGCAGCAGCTCATTAATGTGAGATTTTAATAAACTTTCAATCATAGTGGACTATGCATGAAAGTTTCCATTTGCAGAGCCTACTTTTGCAAAGTATTTTCACAGAGAGCTTTGTATGAAAAACAAAGTTAAAAATGTAGTATTTTTTTGCATTTCTGGGTATTTTAGGGTATTTTTGAGCAAAGCACTTTTCCCAAGAAAAGAAAAAACTTTGCAGCTTAAGATATCAGCCTAATTGAGACTTCTTTGGCCTTGTTGTTCTCCGATAATTGGCTTTCTCTTCAAGAAACCAAGTGCTCATTTACCTCATAGGGTTCTAAGATATTTACTCCTGAGTGCTGTCTATGAAATCAATTTTCCATTCATCTTTTCATTCTCCAGTTACTGAATGCTCTTTCTAGCTTTCCAGCTCTCACTCTCTCCCATACTTCCTGGTCCCACTTTGTATATCATTTTGTCCTTGGTCTCTTTTTCTTGCCCCTCTTGATCTCATAATGGGCTGGATTTTAAAAGGGTTATGCGCGCCGGGCCTATTTTTAAAAAGCCGTCCAGAGGCGGGGCGGGGTCAGAGATTGCGTGCCGGCAGTCGGCCGGCACACTCAACTTACGTCAGCCCCAGGGCTGAAGTAAGTTTTGAAATAAAAGAACAAAGAAGGAAAAGGTAGGGGGGAAAGGGTGGGGGAGGTAGGGGAAGGGAAGGGAAGATGGGGTAGGGGGGGTAGGGAATGGGGGAAGGCAGCGCGGCTCGGAGCAGGCTCAGTGCGTTCAAGGTGCACAATTGTGCACCCCCTTGCGTGTGCCGACCCCCGATTTTATAACATGCGCGCCCATGTTATAAAATCGGGCGTCCATGTGCGCGCGCCGGGTAGCACGCGCACATGAACGCCGCACGCGCTGCTTTTAAAATCTACCCCAATCTGTATCTGTCAACCACGGATTTTTGGTCCTCTTAAGTTCTCCCCAGCCACAATACTCTTCTGAGCATGCTTTATGTATTTCTTTTGCTGCTCTGTCTCACCTTTGCTTTGTTGTTTTTCCTGAGCTCATCTGTTCCTCTCCTGTTTACCCCCTGTGCTTCCCTGGTCTGCTCTTTAATTCTCCATTTTTCGGTACTTTCGTTTTTTTTCTTGAATGTAGTTTCTCAGTCCTGCTATTGTCTTTCTGCTACCCTAGTAGTCTGTTTCTGCTTACTGTGGTACTGCAGTTCCTTGTATCCATAAGCTCCCTCAGCCCAGCTTGCAAAATAGGAGACCCTTGCTCGGTGGTGGTATATGTAGCTGATCCCTTCCTTTAGTACCTCTCTTTTGGAAGTTTAATTTTTGTAGCAAGATATCATGGGTGTGCGCGCACACGTTATAAAATCGGGGGTCGGTGCGCGCAAGGTGGTGCACGATTGTGCACCTTGTGCGCGCTGAGCCACGCTGCCTTCCCTCCGTTCCCTACGCCCCCACCCCACCTTCCCTTCCCCTACCTCCCCCGCCCTTTTCCCCCTACCTTTTCCTTTGCATTTTACTTTATCTCCAAACATACTTCAGGCCTGGGGCTGAAGTAAGTTGCAGCGGGCTCGTGATCCCCGGCACAGCAGCAAATATGGCCGCTGTGCCGGGAGCCTGCACCTGCCCCCACCCCTCCCCACCCCTTTTTACAAGCCCCGGGACTTACATGCGTCCCGGGGCTTTATGTGCGTCACTGGGCCTTTTTAAATTAGGCCCTGGCGCGCGTAAGACCAGTTACGCATGTAACTCATCCGAAATTACGTGCATAACCCTTTTAAAATTCGGCCCAATATGAGCTAAGCTCACAAAATTTTATAGATCCATATTCAAACAGTTTGCCCAGCTAAATTTAGGATTTAGCTAGACAAACAATGGGATTTTGACATTTCTGCCACGTTCATCACCTCTGACATATATGGCTGAGGTTTGATACAGATAAAATGTAGCCAAGAAAAGTGGAGGCATTTTGGGATGCGGCTGACTTATCTGGATAACTTAGCCAGATAACACCAATATGCAGCATTATCTGGCTGTTATCCTGATAAATTTGATTATGCCAAAGATAAGTCCTAAAGTTATCTGGATAACTTTGATTTATCTGGGTATGCTCAGTGGTGCAGCCATACCAAGCTTTCAACACGCTTTCTCTGATTTATAATGCTGATAAGGAGGTGTTAATAATGAAGACTCATGGAATTGGAAAGGTGGAGAGGATGATTAAAGATGTTCGGTTTTAATTAGTTTTATGTTTTATATGATTTTGTTTTGTTTGTTCCTATTTTATTTTATGTGAATTATTATGTGTTTATTGTAATCTGCATAGAGCAATGGATAAGCAGCATATACATTTCTCTAAATAAATAAATAAATACTATTGTATATCCCATCTAGATTACCCAAAAAAGTTTATCCAGATAACTCACTCGGATTATCCATGACTGAAGATCAACCTCTTGGTTTTTATGAAACCTTATAGGAATTAGTTGGCCTATTAAACTTCAAAAGAATTTCTGAATAATTTCATACAGTATATAGAATTTTCTGCTCATGATCTTAGATGAAGGAAATATCAGATGCCTTGCAGCTGGCACATAGAAGGGTAGCGTCATGTGACTGCATTGTTACTGGTGTTCTGTTTTGTGATTGCTCAATGTGCCACTCCCTAAGTGAAGAAATCAGAGCTCTAAACTTGCTTGTTCTAAGGTAATATTATTCTCTGGAAATGCCATGTCTTTACACGGAGTAGAATTCATTATTTAAAAACATTAAGAGGGTTGTATTGAAACGGCCTTCATATTAATAAGGTCCATGTATACATTATACAGACTATACTGAGTATTTTCAAAGTTAACCTAAGCACATAAGTTCATTTTGAAAATATTCGGATAATAGGCCGAGTATACGTTTGCTTTCACTTGTGTAAAATTACACCACCTCTTGGGAGAGTTTAACTTGCATGTGTACACTGAAGTGCATTCTTTTTAACATCAAAAAAATAGGCGCATAAGTGCCAACTTCACCTCAATTCTGTGCCTGGAATGCCTCTCCTCGGTGAGCATAAACGTATGCATGAACTGAGTTATACATGTACTTTAACACGCACTGAGAGTGGGTCAATTTTAGATCAGCTATTTATGTACGTAAACCAGGAGGGGGGGGGGGGTTTGCATGTAAATTGTTTTAAAAAGTACCTCTTAATTGAAAAGTACAATAATTTTAAAATGTGGATTGATGAGTTGAAATGACTGGTAATTCATGAATAAATCTATTCATATTTTAAAGGTTTGTCATATTTTCCGTTATAAATTATTCAAGGATACATTTTCAGAGGCTTACTGGTTGATTTTAAAAGCCCTTCGCACACCAAAGTCGGGAGATACTTGCATGACTTGGCCTGGAGTGTGGATTTTAAAAGCCGTGCGGGTAGACGTGTATCTCCCAGTACGCGCATAAACATTTTTCTCATCAAAAGGGGTGGGGTGAGGACGGAACATGGGTGGGTTGGGTCTGTACCATGAAGTCAGCGCGTAAGTAGTTACGCATACAAGCACACCGGGATCCCCACCGCATAAACTTTACTTCTGCTATGGGCAGCATGTACATTGTGTAACAATTTGTGGGTTTTAAGGCTCGGGGTTAATTAGGTAAAAGGGAGGCAAGTTAACCAGTGGGGCGAATTGAGAGCAAACTGGGATAAAGGCCTATTGGCCTATTATGTGCTGTTAGAAAGTGATAAGGATAGAGTATTTAGGGATTTCCTTAAACACAGAGAACTAAATTTTTGTGGGCAATGGATCTTAATGTTTCCAGACGTGTCTCGAGCCACACAGGCTAAGAGGAGGCACTTTCTCTCCCTAAAAGTTAAAGTAGTAGCCTTAGGGGCTAGTTTAATATCCATCGGTATGTTATATTAATTTCAGGGGGAAGAAATACAGTTTTGTTGTTCCGTTACAATTAGAAACTTTTATTATAGATAAAGATATAATTGGAGGAAATAATACAGAAGGTCAACAGAAAGCCTTTTTCTCTCTCTCTCCTTGTAGTTTTCTTGTTTATTTTATTATATAATTAAGATCCCTCATAAAATGGGTTATGTAATTGAGATGTATATGTTTATGGAAGATATATGTAGCACTTATAACATCGAATTACTTCTTGATATTTTTGTTTAAAAGATTTAAATGAAAATTTAATAAAGATATAAAAAAAAAAAAGCATATCCTTACAGAAGAAGTGGGGAGTAAAACCACCAAAAGTGCCTAGAAGTGGAAAAATTCTCAATCCATTTGTGGTCATATGGCGATAGTGTGTTAATGTCAATGGGAAAAGAGTTCTAGATGGTTGGCCCTGCAACAGAAAAGGCACATTCTCGGGTAACTTGGAGTCTAGCAACTCTCAGAGATGGAATCTCAAGTAGGCCACATTGGGAAGAGCGCAATTTGACTACCAAACTACGTTTATAATGCCCTCAATAACTCTCAAGTGCATGAATTTTTAGAACACTCTGTTAAACATCGAAACTTTGTAAACCGTTGTGATGGCGAAACCGAACGATGGTATATAAAACTCGATAAATAAATAAGTAAATAAGATGAATCCATTGCTATTCCCTGTGGAGCAACTTCTTAGAAATATCTCCTTCTTGCCGATCTTGAACAAGTTAATCAGTAACACAGAACCTTAAATCATTGAAAACATGTTGATATTCAGAACAATGAGTGACTAAGAGTGCAGATATTTTTGTATATGTTTCTAGAACTGCAGTGTATGTTCTGTCAACCTGGTGCATGCTTTTCGAGAGGTTTTCTCAACTTAAAATTTTGTCACAAGGATATTTAAAATGTAAATCATTTTTGATGTCTGGAAAATAGTTTAATGATATAACTTTATAAAAAAATCGAGATGTAGATATAAATGTATCTGTGTTCATCAGGTAGAAAATGCATTGTACAAATCAACTCTCTTGTACCTTTCATCAATTCAAACATCAGAAAATCTTCAGTGATGTCTGCTGTTTGTACCTCCTACTGTGTATGTAACCCAACCTCCCAAACCCCACACAGAGTTAAAAGTGCCCCCTCTTACTATGGCATGAATAGAGAGTGACATATTATTCTCTACAGAGATGACATCATTACCAAATCATGTAACAGTTTTTATAACTACCATGTAACCTTTCAATATGGAGCTAGAGAGTGCGCGGCTCCACTAATGGAAGGCACCCTATATGCATGCATTTAAAGATATTTTTGCTTGAACAATTATGAAAAAATATGATGGACAAAATTATATCTAAAATAATTTTATAAAAATAAACAAATGTAAAATAGAGTTATTTAAAATGGATCATAGGCTATGACAATGTATTGTGACTGTTAAAGGTGTGGTGAGTCATATTTGACATTGACCCTGACTAAAACTGTTTCTGTGAGGTAAACATCATACTATCCCCTAGATTCATCAGATTGCGATGTGTCTTTGCAGGAGGCACCCCACTATAATGGGGGTGGGGTGTCACTGCGATAGTGAGATGCCTCCATGGTGCATTCTTCTGCGTCATGACCAAACACAGTGACACAAAAGCACGCAGCGAGCAGCCATCTAATGCAATGGTGGACCCAATCTCATGCACCGCCATCATCTGAAAGGACTGCTGGCTGCCCAAAAATTAGCTGCAGCCAAACAGGGAGATTGAAATGGGGTCATTCTTGACCCCAGTTTGAACCCAGGGCTACCAGTTGTGGTGGCCCCAATTCCCTAGAAATACAAATAGGGGTAGATTTTCAAAGGGTTACTCACGAAACCCTTTAAAACCTACCCCTGCGCGCGCCGAGCCTATTTTGCATAGGATTGGCAGTGCGCAAGCCCCGGGACGTGCATATGTCCCGGGGCTTTGAAAAAGGGGTGGGGCAGGGGCGGGGCAGTGGTCCAGGGGCGATCCAGGGGCGGGGCCAT
Source organism: Rhinatrema bivittatum (assembly GCF_901001135.1). Taxonomy (NCBI): domain Eukaryota; kingdom Metazoa; phylum Chordata; class Amphibia; order Gymnophiona; family Rhinatrematidae; genus Rhinatrema; species Rhinatrema bivittatum. The sequence continues at coordinate 104,036,502 of NC_042623.1, forward strand.
GGCGGTCCCAAGTCCTTCGGCACAGCTGCTGTGCTGGGGGTTGGCGCACCGGCAGCTGGCCAGCGCGCGGAAGTTACGCCTGCCAGAGGGTTGGGGGGGGGGGGGGCTGGAGCAGGGCTAGCTTTGGTTTTCTCATTCGAGGTGCATTCGAGGCAGGCGTAACTCCTGCAATAAAGGTAGGGGGGATTTAGATAGGAAAAGGGGGGGGGAGCGAAAGGAAAGTTCCCTCCGAGGCCGCTCTGATTTCGGAGCAGCCTCGGAGGGAACAGGGAAAGCTATCGGGCCTCCCCTAGGGCTTGGCGTGCGCAAGGTGCACAAGTGTGCACCCCCTTGCATGCGCCGACCCCGGATTTTATAACATGAGCGCGGCAGTGCGTGCATGTTATAAAATCGGGTGTACATTTGTGCGCACTGAATAGCACACACAAATGTACCCCGCACACGTAAGATTAAAAATCTGCCCCTAAGTGTATAGTAAGCACATGGTGGTGGCCCTCTGCCCCCTCGAATGAGAAAACAAAAGCTAGCCCTGCCCCCAGCCCCTTCAATGAGCCTCACCAACATCACCCCTCCCCCTAGCCCCCCCAAATAATCAAACCAATGCTAACCCTGCCCCCAGCCCCCCCAATGAGCCTCACCATCACCCCTTCCCCTCCCCCTGGCCCCCTCAAATGAGCAAACCAAAGCTAATCCTCCTCCCCTGGCTCCCCAATGAGCCTCACCAACATCACCCCTCCCCCGACCCCCATGAGTCTCATTGAATCCCTCCTCCCCTGAACCCCCCAAATGCCATAGCCCCCCTCCAGAGATCCCCTTACCTTATCTTTGATCCTGCGGCAGAAACAGTGCACCCTTGCACACATCCCAGTTGGCTCCATTTTCCAAAATAGCACCGGCCTCACCCTACCCTATCCATCTGACCGGGATAAGGTCCTCAGGATTGAGGATAAGGTAAGGGGGTCTCTGGAAGAGGGCTATGGCATTGAAGGGGGAGGGGGATTCAGTGAGGCACATTGGAGGAGCTGGGAGAGGGAAACTTTGGTTTTCTCATTCGGGGGGCAGGGGGAGGGGGCATATTGGTGAGGCTCATTTGGGGGTGAGGGGGAGGGGGGATTTTGGTTTGCTCATTCAGGGGAGTGGGTGCCACTATGCTTTTACTATACACTTTGTATTTTTAGGGTGTTTTTCTTTTTTTTTTTTTTTTTACCCTTGCTACTTTAAATTTGTGGTGGGAGCCTCTGATCCCACATTAGGTTCTGGGGCCTCCCACCGCACATCTAACACATGCCAGGGAGATGTCATGGCTGACTACCTTTTTGGTTGGCTGTGATAAAATATTAGCATAGAATTGCCTAGTAATGACCATCTTTGCATGCATTTGCTTTATTCTTGGATGCAAAGAAGATCATTGTAATAGGGGAAGTTATATGGGTGGGGACATGAAAAGTATTGTGTAGATTGCACGATATCACCACAATATTGTGTATATTGTGTATATTGCACGATGTAACACATGTTAGAGCCTTTTATCATGAGTTGAGGCCCTTTTGTGATTTGATGAATGATCCTGTATGTTTGTGCTTTGATGAATTTTAATTTTATACAAAAAATTACTGTAACTTCTCTTTCCTTATCAAATTTTCAGAAAGACACCAGGAATAAAAGAGAGCAAAACAGAAATTTCCTTATTTGTTTAAGTTAACAAACATCTGGAGTTCTGGTCGCTGGAAGTTCTGATTAATTTTCTGAGAAATTATTCTGAAAATAGTTTTAGGAACAGAACTCATTTATTCACTGTCTTCTAATTCTGATTCATACAATGCTTCACTTATATTCTATTTCCCAATTGGTTCAATGTTTGTTTCTAGTCTCTCTCCTGCTTCAGGATTGATCCAGCCTGGAGTCCATCTCTTAGTACTTAACTCCTTCCTGTGCTGGGATCATAGGGGCCGATGCAATACAGTGTGATGAGCCCAGCACACTGTACAACCTGCAGTTGGACGCAGGTTGTAGATGCGCTAACTAATCCCAATAAGGGGATTAGCGCCTTTACAACACACGTCCAATGCGGAGTGAAACTAATAGCACTCATCACATGCAAATGCATGTGAATGAGGCTATTAGCTATTCACTCCCTATGCAAAAAAAAAAAAAAATGTGCGTCTAGGATGCACATTTTAGCGATCAGAAATTAACGCCTGCCCGGAGCAGGCGTTAATTGCTGAGCACTACTAAAACTAATTTGCTACCCATCATGACTACTCCTATTATACAAATAATTGGTCTCACCGCATTCACGATCCTCCTACTCAATGCCCAATCCATCTCCAAAAAAACTCCAATAATCTATGACATCCTCACAGATGACAAACCTGATATTCTGTCCATCACTGAAACATGGCTAAAGGAATCTGACACAGCCATTATCAACCAACTACCCATCCAGTCATACAACATCTTTTTGATTCCCAGACCCCCCAAAAAAAGGAGGTGGTCTCTTACTACCAGCTAAAAAGTCCTTTAAAATCTCACACAAACTCATTCAGCCACCGCACAAACTAGAAATCAGCCTCTTCACCGCCCCCAACCTGCAACTTTGCCTTGCCTATGCTCCTCCAGGTCTCCTTGAAAAGAATCCATCCATCATTATCGAGTACATTTCTAAACACATAAACATTCACCTTCCAGCAATTATCCTTGGAGACTTCAACATCCATGTTGATACAACACCTAGCACACCCTCCTGTGAGGCCATTTTATCAGCCTTAGATGCTCTAGGCTTCAAGCAACTAATTTCTAACCCCACACATAGAGCAAGCCACACCTTGGACCTCATATTCACCAATTCTCTCATTCAATCCAACTTACCCACTTGCACCCCCATTCCCTGGTCGGATCACTTCCGCATCAATATCTCCTGCTCCATAAACAACTCCCCCACCCCTATACAACCCAAAAAATCTATCCAATTCAGATGTAACTGCAAGCAAGAAGACCTAGTAACAGCCCTTGCATTAGAGCTCAACAAACTCGACCTTACTGATGCAGAAACTGCCCTTGAGTCTTGGAATCACCTTACTAACACTATAGCTGAAGAGCTTTGCCCGGTACAATCACGCCTGATTGACCCATCTAAAAGCAAAAAGCAACCTTGGTATACTACTGAGCTAAGAGCCATGAAAAGCAGCCTCAGAAAACTTGAGAGAAAATGCACAAAAATCCCACCTCTGCATCACTCGCTACTTTCAAAAACCACCTTTATACGTACAGAACAGCCATTGATAAAGCAAAAAGAGATTTCTACGCGCATAGAATACACCACCTCCAGTTTAATCCTCGAGCCCTTTTCAAATTAGTTAACAGCTTAACTAAATCCAGTACTATCTGCTCACAAGTTACTGACGAACAGAAAAAATGTGAAGACCTAGCCATATTCTTTAACACAAAAATTAGCAACATTATGTCACGTTTCCCTTCCACCCAAGTATCAACTGACTGCCATTTTGACAGCATTTCTGCAAGGCTCCCTGCTCTTGACACCATCTCCTCAGTGGAAATTGAATCTATTTTAAAAAAAATGAGACCATGCACACACCCTTCGGACACCATCCCTCCTAAAACCCTCCTTACTATCTCTGACATCATTGCCAAGCCCATTTCAAACATCATCAATAGATCCATTACACTTGGTATTGTTCCTGGTAATCTTAAACATGCCATTGTCAAATCTATCTTGAAAAAAACAAATCTTGATCCTGCAGACCTTACCAACTTTCGCCCCATTTCAAATTTACCTTTTATCGCTAAAATCCTTGAAAAAGGCAGTCAACCAGCAACTAACTGGTTACCTAGACAAACAACATTCTCTCACAATCGCAATTCGGTTTTCGATGGCACCACAGCACTGAGACTCTACTAACCTCCCTGTCCGATTGCATCCTCAAAAGCCTTGACAAAGGTGTATTACATATTCTGATCCTCCTGGATATCTCTGCTGCTTTTGACACTGTCAATCACAAAATACTCACTCAACGCCTCTCAGATATTGGCATTTCAGGACCAGCCCTGCAATGGTTCCAATCCTACTTACAAGACAGGCAATACAGTGTACAAATAGGCAACTGCACCTCCAAAACTATCCCCCTACCACAAGGTGTCCCACAAGGCTCCTCCCTGTCTTCCACTCTGTTTAACATCTACCTCCTCCCGCTCTGCAACCTTCTATCCAATCTAGGCTTCCCACACTTTATTTCCGTCGATGATGTGCAAATTCTTATTCCTGTAAAAGACTCACTTCAAAAAGCTACTGAGACCTGGAATTCCACTTTAATGGTGATTAATACACTATTGACAAGCAACTTCCTAGCTCTCAACCCTGCCAAAACAGAGATACTACACATCACCCCCCCCCCCCCCCTAGTATTTCCCCTCCCCTGCACTTAGGCTATGATTCCCATTTCCCCATGGCTTCCAACGAACATGTACGCAGTCTTGGCATCACCATTGATAACCATCTTTCCTTCAAAAAGTACATCAACAACACACTCAAAGCCTGTTATTTCAAACTTCACACCCTCAAAAAAATCAAACCCTTACTACACCTCAGTGACTTTCGCACCATCTTACAATCATTCATTCTATCCAAAATTGACTACTGTAATACCCTCCTCCTAGAAGCACACTACAGCCACTTCAATTACTCCAAAATGCTGCTGCACGCTTTCTCACTAACACACACAAAAACGATCACATCACCCCGGTTTTAAAACCCCTTCATCGGTTACCTGTCGCTGAAAGAATAACATACAAAACCCTCACTCTCATCAACAAAGCACTCCACAACCAAAACATGCACTGGTTCACTGAGCACCTTACCTTTCACATCTCAAACAGACTCATAAGGCAGCAACACAGAGCAACTCTTCCCATCCCTTCCCCTAAGCAGTATAATCTCAGCTCCACTAGAGCTCGGGCATTATCTTTGGCGGGACCCGTCCTATGGAACAAGCTCCCTTCCTTCCTTCGTCAGGAACCCTGCCCCAAAAAATTTAAGCAGATCCTGAAAACTTCCCTGTTTACACAAGCTTACTCATAACTACCTTCCTTCCTTTTTGAATAATATGTTATTCTAACTTATATGACATTCTTTCTTATTTAATTATATTTATTTAATTATTTTTTGGTCCCACACTTATTGTATATTGTTCAGTTCTAATTCTGCAGTACGCCCTAGTTGACTTATTTTCTCCCCAATTTTGTTCAACTTTACGTGTATCATGCATTGTTCTCTGTAAAGCTCGTTAGCTGCATTTTTTGTTTACTGTGAATCGATGAGATGTTCCCAACGTTCATCGGTATATAAAAGCTTCTAAATAAATAAATAAATAAATAAATAAATAGTACAGAAAAGCAGAAAAATCTGCTTTTCTGTACTGCCCCCAACTTAATATCCTTGGGATTAAGTGGGAGGAACAACTCTTTAAAATAATAATAAAAAAAAAAGTTTAAAAAAAGCACTGGCAGGGCTTTGGAAAATTGACGCTGGTTAATTCAGCGTCCATTCTCCGAACCTGACTACCGGCACCAGAAGGAGTGTATAAATCAATATTAAAGTGTCGCGCACTTAATATTAATTTATTCACTCCTTCACTTATTGCCCATTGGTCCTTTTCACTGACATTTGTCAGTGAAAGGACCAATCCCCTTACAGGACAGCCTTCTGAAAGGAGATTGGTCCTTTCACTGACATGTGACAGTAAAGGGACCAATCTGCAATAAGTGAAGGAGTGAACAAATTAATATTAAATGCCCGACACTTTAATATTGATTTTATACATTCTTTCTGGTGCCAGTAGTCAGGTTGGGAGAATGGATGCTTAATTAGCATCCATTTTCCTAACCCCTGCATGTGCGCTGGTTAGGAAAACAGGACACTGATAAATTCAGTGTCCGTTTTCTTAACCAGCAGACAGCCACCACAGCAGACCTCTTTCCAGCTTGCGCTGTCAATGAGGTGCTAGGGGTGCACAATCACCACTAGCGCCTCCTCGACAACACAAGCCCTAATTTAAATATTGCATCGTGCCCCCAGGAGAGGTGCCTGGGGGCATGTTATGAAAGCGGGTGCTGAATACACAGCGCTCGCTTTCAGCGCGAGTTTTTTGCCTCGGCCCCTTAGTCAATATTCCCTCTAAGGTATGTGGAGCTAAGCAGCAAACCTCCAGTAGCTGCTAACACCACAAACTTGCTTATGCAGACTAGGGGTGTGAATCGTGTGATCGATCGTCTTAACGATCGATTTTGGCTGGGGGGGGAGGGAAATCTTATCGTTGTGTTTTTATTTTGTTAAAAATCATTAAAAATCGTAAATCGGGGGAGGGAAGGAAAACCGGCACACCAAAAAAACCCTAAAACCCACCCCGAACCTTTAAAACAAATCCCCCACCCTCCCGAACCCTCCCCAAATGTTTTAAATTACCTGGGGTCCAGTGGGGGGGCCCCGACGCGATCTCCAGCTCTCTGGCCATGGCTGCGTTGAGAAATGGCGCCGGTGGCCCTTTGCCCTTATCATGTGACAGGGCAAAGGTAGCGCCGGCGCCATTTTGGTTCCTGGCTCCCGACATCACGCATGCAGGAGATCGCCCCCGGACCCCCGCTGGACCCCCAGGGACTTTTGGCCAGCTTGGGGGGGGCCTCCTGACCCCCACAAGACTTGTCAAAAGTCCAGCAGGGGTCCGGGAGCGACCTCCTGCACGCGGGCTGTATTGCCAATCTTCAAAATGGCGCCGGCGCTACCTTTGCCCTGTCACATGATAAGGGCAAAGGGCCACCGGTGCCATTTCTCAACGCAGCCATGGCCAGAGAGCTGGAGATCGCGTCGGGACCCTCCCCACTGGACCCCAGGTAATTTAAAACATTTTGGGGGGGTTCAGGAGGGTGGGGGATTTTTTTAAAGGTTCGGGGTGGGTTTTAGGGTTTTTTGGTGTGCCGGTTTTCCCGCGCCCTATTTAACGATACAATACAAATGCCCCGACGATAAATCGGGGGCATTTGTATTGTATTGTGCACTCTAATGATTTTGGACGATTTTAAAATTATCTGACGATAATTTTAATCGTTCAAAAATGATTCACATCCCTAATGCAGACTACTGTGCCATCACCATTTGGGATGCAGCAGGATAAGTGGTAGAAGCCCGTCCCACAGGTACCAACTACTATGGTATCAACTGCCATTTACAATCTGTGCTAGCACCACAAGATTTTTTTTAAACTCACAGACCTGCCTGGCTGCTGATTGTAATGTTCTTGGGAGACATATCTTATTAGTCCTGAGCAGGATTATTTTGTTTCTTACTAGTTCAGTCCTGCTTATGCACCATTCCAGATTTTGGGGAGAGTACCATCAAGATAAAGGTTAGACTCCACACACAGACTAAGAAAACAGCAAGTACTCTGACTGTAAGCTGCACAGCATGTGTTAATAAATGTGTTTAGTTCGGTCTCAAACCTTGGTTCTTATTTCTGAAACACACTGTCACAATATACTGATCTCTTGATGCATGAGATCAGCAGCCAGGAATGCCAGCCTGTAAGTCTTGAAAATGCATGCCATGTTGGCACAGATTATAGATGGTGGTTGGCAGCCAAAAATGACTCTCACTGCTCAGTTAGATTACTTGAAAGAGGCAAAGGGGAAGATGCAGGGAAAAGGAGGGGCCACGAGGGAGGATAGATAGTGAAGAAGGGGATAAGAGGTAAGAAGCAGATGGTACATAAAGGGGAGAAGAGACGGGGCAGATGCTGGGAAGAGAGAAATGGAGAGTTGGAGGAAGGGGTAAGGATGGGAAAGACATGGGGATGAGACATGTTGTAGAAATGGAGGAATAGGAGGAGAAGAAAGATAAGCTGGGAGATGAAGAAAAGGAATCGAAGGGTAGATGAGGAAAGTGTGAAGTAGGTGAAAGACATGAGAAAAACTGTGGAGGCCTGAGAAGAGAAATGGAAAGATGGAGAGAATGAGGGAGAACATTTGAAACAAAAAGGCTGTGAGGCAGTCAGTTGGACCATTAGATGATCAAGGGGTAAAAAGAGAGCTAAGGGAAGACAGGGCCATAGCAGAGAGATTAAATGAATTCTTTGCTTCAGTCTTTGAGGAAGATGTAAGACAATATGATATTTAAAAGTGATGATTTGGACGTCCTAAAACAAATCTCAGTGAACCTGGAAGATATAATAGAGCAAATAAACAAACTAAAGTGTACCAAGTCACCTGGACCAGATGGTTTATGTCGCAGAGTGCTGAAAGAATGGAAAAATTGAAATTGCAGGCCTATTGCTTGTAATCTGTAAGCTATCATTAAACTCAGCTACGGTACCTGAAGTCTGGAGGGTGGCCAATATAATGCATGTTTTTAAAAAGGGTTCTAGGAGTGATTGGTAAATTACAGACTGGTGAGCCTGACATCAGTGCTGGAAAAATGATTTAAAAAATACTGAACATATAGACAGACATAGTTTAATGGGACAAAATCAACATAGATTTAGCCAAGGGAAGTTTTGCCTCATCAATTTGCAACTTTTTTTGAAAGCATGAATAAACGTGGATGAAGGTGAACTAGTTGACATAGTGTATCTGGATTTTCAGAAAGCATTTGACAAAGTGCCTCATGAGGAACTCTAGAGGAAATTAAAAAGTCATGGGATAGGAGGCGATGTTCTATTGTGGTTTGAGACCTGATTAAAAGATAGAAAACAGAATAAGGCCGCCAACAATTTTTCTTGCCTAGAGGGTCTACCTGGAGAGGCCCATGGTATTTATTTCATTACCTGGTGAGCCCGTCGGGCTGAAAGCCCGTGAACTGAATTCCATCTGTTTCCTGTTTCCCTGGAGCCGGTGACATCAGGAGGAGGAGCCGGGTAGGCTTTAAAACCAAGCCTACGCCGGCAACAGATGCCGCCAACAATTTTTCTTGCATAGAGGGTCTACCTGGAGAGGCCCGTGGTATTTATTTCATTACCTGGTGAGCCCGTTGGGCTGAAAGCCCGTGAACTGAATTCCATCTGTTTTCTGTTTCCCCGGAGCCGGTGACATCAGGAGGAGGAGCCGGGTAGGCTTTAAAACCAAGCCTATGCCGGCAACAGACGCCGCCAACAATTTTTCTTGACTAGAGGGTCTACCTGGAGAGGCCCGTGGTATTTATTTCATTACCTGGTGAGCCTGTCGGGCTGAAAGCCCATGAACTGAATTCCATCTGTTTCCTGTTTTCCCGGAGCCGGTGACATCAGGAGGAGGAGCCGGGTAGGCTTTAAAACCAAGCCTACGCCGGCACGACACCGCCAGCCCAACGGCTAAGCCACGCATGGCCAAAGGGCGCGCAACTTTGTCCGGCTTAGTTCGGTTTTGAACGGTTCTGAATGGAGATTAACTACAGTGGCGGCTGTAGAGATCAATTTAAGATAAGTAAAAAGAATTTTCTTTGTATAATTTGATCATATTCAGATTGAATGTATTGTGGTCTGGACTGGTTCCTTGGAAGTAATCAGTCATTATGCCCCATACTAAACGAAAAGCGAAGTTGAGAGAGTTTTCCTCGACATCTACTCCTAATAAAATGATACAGCCTAGCATCACTGAATGTTTTCAAATTACATCCACTTTAACCCCGGAGGGGGCCGCTTATGGATCAGTTCAGGAGCAAGAACAGATCCATTTGGCTAACGAGGCATCGTTAACCCCCTCGGCCCCAGAGAAACCAGCCCCTCCATCTGTGGAACCTCTTGATGGTCTGCAATTATTGAAAGACTCTTTTGAAACCCCAGGAGAAGGTATAAATGGGACTAAAACTTCTGATATAGATGTTCAAAGCCCGGGAGATCTTAAAATACAATCTCCTGGGTCGGCGGGAGGACAGGCTGGATCCTTTAAACATTTAGGAGTGGAGATACAATTGTCTGGGATTGGAGACATTTCTGTTATCACACCTAAAAAGTTTTTCATTGAAGAATTAGGGTTGATGATGGTGAATATACAAAAATTAATTAATAATCTTACATTAACAGTTCAAGATGCATTGAAAAAAAGTACATATACACAGGAAAAAATAGTTAGTTTGGAAAAAAATGTAAATGCAACAGAACAGAAAATGGGGGATATCCATAGAGTTCAAGTGAATTTGATAAAACCAGTTGAAGAACACCAGAGAAAATTTGAAATATTAGAAAATCAAAATAGAAAATTAAACCTTAGGTTACTGAGTTTTCCATTGACTCATTTGGCTACACCAATTGACTTGTTCAATAGTTATTTGAAAAATATTTTAAAATATCCAGAAAGTTCTCTTCCTGGTATTTCCAAGATTTATTACCTCCAACAAAGGCAAGAGGGTAAAAATTTAAAAGAAAAAGATAATTCGAATTTGAATTTAACTGACTTCCTTGAGAATCTAAAATTGATACTAGAGCCACTTTAAGGTTCAATTTTTATCCATAGTGGAAAGAGATACAGTCTTAAAAATGCATTTTAAATATCAAAAAAACTGAATTCTATGGTACCCCCATAAGAATATTTCCTGATATAGTACGATCCACACAGATAAGACGAAAAAAGTTTATTGACATGCGAAAAGAAGTTTTGGAAAGAGGTGCCCAGTTCAATTTAAAATACCCTTGTAAATGTTTTATTAAACATAATGATTCCAGATATGTTTTCAATTATCCAGATCAGCTTCGAATATACTTAGATACTCACTCCTAGATATTTACTAATCTGTTTAAAGGGGGGAAAGTTAATTTTCAATGTGGTAACAATATCAGTTAAAGTGTTCGCACTTTTCAATATTTCTTGTTTTATGCTCCTAGATTACTATCGCTTAATAGATCTCTAATTTCTTACTTAATTTCCTTTGTAGGATAAACAGTATTGTAAATTTTCTGTTTATAACAGGAAGTAATTCCTATCTGGATTATAGAATTGTGACTGTAAAGATTATCCTATTTATTCTTTGTGTATAAAAATATGGAAATGCAATAAAAAATAAAATTAAAAAAAAAAGAAAACAGAATAGGGCTAAATGGTCAATTTTCTCAATGGAGAGTGGCGTGCCCCAGGGATCTGTATTAAGATGCTGCTTTTAAATATATAAACAATCTAGAGATGGGAACAAGTTAGGTGATCAGATGATACAAAATTATTCAAAGTTCTTAAATCAGAAGAGGACTGCAAGAAATTGCAAGAGGACCTTGCAAGACTGAGAATGCAAATGTGGACAAGTGCAAAGTGATGCATGTAGGGAAGAGCAACCCAAATTATACCTTACAATACAAGATTCCACATTGGAAGTCACCACCCATGGACAGGATGTAGGTGTCATCGTGGATAATCTGTTGAAATCCTCTGCTCAGTGTATGGAGGCGGCCAAGAAAGAAAATAGAATGCTATGAATTATTAGGAAAGGAATGGAGAATAAAAAAAAAAGAATATTATAATGCCTATGTTTCACTCCATGGTGTGACTGCACCTTGAGTATGGTGTTCATTTCTGATCACTGCATCTCAAAATATATATAGCAGATTTATAAAAAGTACATAGAATGGTGACCAAAATGATAAAGGGAATAAAATAATTCCCCTGTGAGGAAAGGCTAAAGATGTTAGGGCTCTTCAGTTTCGAGAAGAGCTGGCTCAGGGCAGATATGATAGAGGTGTATAAAATGAGTGGCGTAGAATGTATAAATACTAATCAGTTGTTTACTCTTTCAAAAAGTATAAAGACTAGGGGACATTCAGTGAAGTTACTAGATGATACATTTAAGACAAAGGAGAAAATATTTTTTATTCAAAGCATAATTAAACTCTGGAATTCATTGTCAGAGGATGTGGTAAAAACTATTAATGTGTCTGGGTTTAGACAAGTTCTGGAAGAATAATCCATAAACTATTAAGTTGGACTTGGGGAAATCCACTGCTTATCCATGGGATAAGCAGCATGGAATCTAGTGATCTTCTGGTATCCTGCCAGGTACTTGTGATCTGGATTGGCCGCTGTTGGAAAAAGGATACTGGGCTTGATCGACCTTTGGTCTTAGTATGGAAAATCTTATGTTCTTATAAATAGATCCTAACCATAGGTATCGTTTTGGGGAGCTGGGGACATTGGTCCTGAGAAGTCCTTCGAAGTTTAGTTATCAAAATTAACATGAACTATTTTGAATAATTAATTTTTGAATGTGAGAATATTTGATTTTAAAGTAAATCAGTAGAAATAGAAGAACATTTTAAAAGGTTAGTCATTTCAAAAGGCAGTTTAAAAAGTTGTTTTTTTGGCAAGGAATGTTTAAATTTAAGCTAAGTATGATAGCCTTTATCAGTGGAGGTATTGGCTTTAATGAGCATGCTTTATTCTCTTCTATTGAATGAGAGTATTTTTTTTATTATATTAAACTAGTCAGGCAATAGAGGGGAAAGGAGGGAGTCCCTCCTGATCACTCCTGCCCAATCCTACATTCTTGGGGCATCTTCTAAATTCTGAATTTGGTTGACTCAAGCCCTTTATGTTTATATTTATGGAGGTGGAAGAATAAGAATAAGTAGACATGTTGAGGTCTGTATTCAGAGGCATTTAGCTGGATAACTCAGAAGTTATCTGCCTAATTAAATATTTGGGCACTTATCTGGTTAGATTTTAGCTGGGTATCTTATTATCCAGCTGACATTTAGCTGCATAACTTTAGGAGTGTTCAGGGGTGTTTTGGGAAGGACTTACATTTACTGAATGCGTTATCTGACTAACTCCAGATGACTTATCCGGCCAACTCTGATTGTGCCACAGAGCTGTCATAAAGTTAGCCAGTTAAACTTTAAGATAGCTGTTTGTATTCAGTAGTATGGCTGCATTATTGAATACATCTCCAAAGTTAGCTGGATAAGTTTATCCGGCTAACTTTGCTATCTGGACAGTGACTGGATATGGGCCAATGGTTTATTTAATAAAACCATGGTGTATTATTGCATCAGGGCTATATACTGTTAAAAGAGCATTAAACTATAATGGGTTCTGTATAATCATCCATTTCTGAGATTCCCAGAAAATCCATTATAATATAGTCTTCCAGTTTCCTGATGAAGTAGAAAAGACAGGATGGCAGTAAACACTGATGAGAATTTTGCTGATTACAGTGTGAATGTGTGCTAACACTGAGTAAGAGCCCTTTTATTGTTTCTTTTTTGCTGACCAATCACGCAATCCTTTATTCAAATGATTAATGGATATTCTCTAATTGTCATTTGAAATGCCAAATGTTTGGCTGACTTAATTTTCCCTGTGTCCCATTGGAAAGTGTGAATGTTGTAAGCTGCCTTTTAAAATTCTTCTTTGGAATGCTGTAATGTGCAAGTGTAAAGTTTGGATTTTTGGAGAAGAGGAATGGTAACTGAGTTCTGTGAAGAGAGCAAAACCTAGTACAAGTAGAAGCAAGCCATTGCTTTGGCAGACAGCGTTCTGAGAAGAAAAAAAAATGAAGCACATAAATACATTTCCATGGGACAGAGCTAAATAGACACTGAATTGTTCTGAATATTTGTTCAAGATAAAGATGCCAAATAGTGAGTATTTACAGATATTTGGCCTTTATGCAGCTTGGAGATTTTGTGGAATTGAGGCTTCTACTGTATGTGCATAATAGGAACATTTCTGATTACTAGCCCAGGAGGCTTTCAATGGAAGATTAATTTTTATTTTTTTTACTTCTCTCTTCCACTTTCACATCTTAGTCATTTTGTAGTCTGTTGTTTACTACATTTAGGGATGGGTTCCCCAATTGGTTTTTTTTCCATGATAGGCTTGCATAATCTCCGCTTTCTGCAAGTAATTTAGTAGCTTTACAATTACTGCTCATGGCCTATTCCTCCCAGGTTCCCCAGCCTTGCACACATTCTATTGTGAGGAGATTGCCCAAGTTTAGCAGGCCTAGCCCTTTTGGCAGCCATGCTTCAACATGTCTTGCAGATTTATATCTTCTATTGATTTGGGTATGACCATAAGTCTTACATTGCTACGTCTCAATCTATTTTTAAGATCCTCCATCTTGTCTGCACGCTCTGTGACCAATTTTTCTAGTTTGTGACTTTTGGCAGTCACTGGCTACAGAATCGTCCTCCATCACTCTCAGCCTGCCTTCAACCACATCCGACCAGGAGCCAAAATCCATAATTGAATTTTTGAGATTAGCTATTAGAGCAGAGATCGCTTAAAGTGTATCACTGAAAGCCATTAACACTACTTCACTAATATAGAAGTTGTTGTTGTTAAGTACTGTCAGTTTTAATGTTTTCCTTCACAGTGCCCATTTTAACCTTAAAAAGACACAATTTTTCTTTAACTTTTTTGGAACACCTAGTGGTCATTTCTTTCAGTGATTTGGTCACATATCTGTCCATACGCTATTTTAGATCACAATACTTGCGTTGCTGCAGTCAATTGAAGCAATTTCAAGGTGATGTGTATCTATAACAGGGGAATAGCACTTGGAGCCATGGATCAAACATCCATCCAGGTTCACCACATCACATGATTTAACCTCTGATGTTTGTTTTGTTCCCCCCCCCCCCCCCCCATTCTATCAGGCTGATGTAATACAGTGGTTAACCCATGGTAGGATGCACATTTTGGACGCGCATCCACAACCTCTTATGCAATAAGGGGATTAACGCATCCAATATGTGCGTCCAACTCTCTACGAAGCTAATAGCACTTATCACATGTAATTTCATTTTGAGGAGGCTATTAGCTATTTCCCCCCCGATGCAAAAAAAACCAAACAAAAAACGTATGCCCGCCGCACACATTTTTACCCTCAAAGCTTAATTTTTGAGTAGCCCAAAAAGTGTACAGAAAAGCAGAAAATACTGCCTTTCTATAGAAAGAGAGATAGATATAGACATATCTATATCTATTTCCTTCATTCTGTATCTGTCTGTTTATCTATCTATATGAAACAAAGTTTAATATTTATAAGTATGGAGGTCTAAATTCAGACACAGTCTGGATAGCAAAGTTAGCCGGATAAACTTATGTGGCTAACTTTGGAGGCATATTCACGAGTACAGCCACACTTTTGAATATAGCGGGCTATCTTAATTAGTTAGCCACCTAACTATAGCCAGCTAACTATAGGACAGCTCTTTGATTCAACCAGACTTAGCCGGCTAAGCCACACAGCTAACACTGAATTTTGGAGTTACGTTATCTTTCTAAATGGCTTTTGAATATGGACCTCATAATGTCCAATTACATTTGCACAAGACTGTACTGGGAGAGGTTGTGGTGGGGTCATAGTGATTGTTGAGTTTAATTATTAAAACCTCAGGACGGGACCTATAGGTCTGAAAGTTAATTGGGGGTTGGGGAGAGGGAAGGATGCATGGCTAAAGGTTTTCCTAAGGCAATGGTTCACCAAACTTATCCTGGGGAATACAATAAATATGTATGAGAGACATTTATCTGCAGTGGAGGCAGTGCATGCAAATTTATCTTATGCATAATTGTTGATATCCTGAAAACGTGACTGGCTGGGGTCTATAGGACAGATCTACTCCAGTCTCATCCCCTCCTGTTCCCTGCTGTGTGAGTGGGACAGGCTGGAGAAAGAAGCAGAGGGCTGTTTTCTGCTGCATGAGATCTCGAGGCACTGATCAATAAGTCATGCAATGGGCCCGCTCCAATGTCCATAAGTAAAAGCATTGCCTAGGTTGCCTAATACCCTTGCATCAGCCCTGCAGGCCTAGATCTATCAACAGGCACATTAGACCTGAGTCTAGACTGACAAAATTCTGCAAACAGCAGCCTTGCTGAAGATTTGGTGCTTTTCAGCTGTGCTGAACCTCATTGAGCAGAGAAATGCCCTCAGCTTCCTGATCCAGCCCTTCCCTTTCCAGGCAGTAGACAGGGAATAAGAGGGGGACCTGGAGAGAACATAACAGAGCAAATAACTACTCTGCTTCCTGATATAGCCCCTCCTCTCCTATCTCTCAGAGACAAGCAGGGAGAGGGGCAAGCCTGGAGCAGACAGAACAAAGAGGGATCATTTTGGAGAGGTTAGGAAGCACTGAGTGGGGGATGAGGGGGATCAACTTGAGGGTGTGTGTCTGAATGTGGAGGAAAGGGTGTGTGTGTGCATGCGTGCGTGTGTGCGTGTGTGCGTGCGTGTGTGCGTGCGTGTGTGCGTGCGTGTGTGTGTGCGCGTGTGTGTGTGTGTGTGTGTGCGTGCGTGTGTGCGTGTGTGCGTGTGTGCGTGTGTGCGTGCGTGCGTGTGTGTGTGTGTGTGTGTGTGTGAGAGAGAGAGAGAGAGGGAGAGAAGATTGATGCTAGGGGTTTGTGTGTATGCCAGATTGGATGGGAGGTTAGAGAATGGATGCAAGGGGAATAAGATCAGAGCACAGAAGGGCCACCTGCCTCCCCTCTTATGCACAGTTCAGATCCTCTCTCCCTTGACCTCAAATTCTGTACCCCAGATCCTGCAATCTCCCTTGCTTCCTGCCACTTTCATTTGTCCCCAGATCCTGGAACCCACCCTCCTCCCCTATCCCTATTCCAAAATTCCTGATATTCCCCCTTTCTTCCTTGATCTTCACCATCTCCTATCCTCCCCATCCCTGGTCTTTTCTCACATTTATACCACTCCATCCCCAGTCCTCTTTCCTTCTTATACTCCTTCCCCAGCCCCAGGACTCTTTCCTTCTCACATTCTTCCCCCTATCCACAGTCCTCTCCGCCTCTCTTCTTCTCTCCCCCTTCTCTGAAATCACCTCCTAGTACTGGAACTTCATCCCTTCTCACTCAGTAAAAAGAAATAAATGATACAAACAAGCAAGGTTGTAAAAATGCTTTATTTTTATAATACAAAATAAAATACGGAAATGTTTGTCAGAATGCTTCAGAGCTTTCACGTTTTTGCCACAGAATTTACCCCTTTGCTGTTGCAGGAAACTATGGGGCTGCACCTAGACCAGTGGATTTCAAACTTTGGGTTACAGCTAGTACTGGATCATGGGATGCCAGTGACCTAGTCACAGCCCTGTTCCTGATGATACTCATGGCTCAAAGTGACTGCACCATACGGTTCCTGATTGAAAAATAGCAGCAAGAATACGGGTAGTGTGTGGCGCAAACGTCCTAAGAACTATGTAGTACCTGTATTCTCAGCTCTGTTATCATGATGAGGGCCGAGAGAAGCCTGAGCATGTAGGCACTGCACAGCTCAAAATGTCAAAGCCACGTGGAACAGGAGGGTCAGAGACAATGGGTGATGGGGGATGGGGTGGGGGAGGTGGTGAGAATTGCACTGGGGACTAGGGAAGGAAAAAAGTGAGAATGAGCCATGAGGGCTGGGGAAGTTGCATATACATGCACACAGAGTGAGGGATTGCTTTTCTTCCACCAAGTTCCATGGAAAATAGTTAAAAACCGCTGACTTAGACCTTTTATTCCTTGTTGTCTGACATTAATGGGGGGTGAGGGATGCAACAGCACCAACAGTACGTAGGGGTGGAAAGACCCTAAGTCCAACTCTGTAGCCCTACCCATAGGCAAAGGACATTATACCACATTAATGCCAGCCCACATATGCCAGAAGAAAGATGACACCTCACATGACACTTGCATAGACCCATGCAGGCTGGAAGCAGTTAGAGACCTGCTTGTATTGGCCTGCATAAGCTGGAAGAAGGTAAAGGTGTGCTTTTTTTTGGCCCTCACGGGCTGGAAGGAGGAGGTGGTGTGTGAATGCCCTCCCATGAGTTGGCACAGAGGAGAAAAGCTGCAACAGTGGGCCGGCAACATAAGATTAACTGGGGGAAGGGGGATGGGAAGGAGGAGAGTGCTGGGTTCAGAGATGAGAGGGAACGTGGCTGTCAATATGGAAAAAATGAAAGGCGGACCGTACAGAGAAGTTTGCTCAGTGACCCTTTGGTTAAAGCAGCCCTGGTCATTGGTGCCTCCCACTGGCAGCAACAGGAGACAAAATCCATGCAGGACTCTGTGAGTTGGTATGCATTCAAAACCCTGCAACGGTCCTGCCCTTCACATTGGGTTTCTAGGCAGGAGGAAGCATATGTGGGAGACAGAGGGCTAGGCAATGTCATCCCCCTCGGCCCTGTGCTGATTTTGTTTCAAGTTGCTGAAGCTATCGCCACTGCCACTGCACAAAAATCTTCAGCATCATGGCCTCAGAGTAGAGGAGGGAGATGGGCAGGGGTGAAGGGCGAGCCAGAGAGGGGGCTGCTGCTGGGCAGAGGGCTGAGGGAGAGGGGGCTGCTGCTGCTTCCGGGCAAGGGGGTACAGAGAGAAAGAGAAGCTGCTGCTGGGCAGAAGGCTGAGGGAGAGGGGGCTGCTGCTGCTTCTGGGCAAGGGTGAGGAAGAGGTAGAGGGAGGGGAGAAGCTGCTGGGCAAAGGGTTCATTTTTCTTTTGTTTCATTTTAAAATAAATAAAAAGGGAAATGTCATTAACAGTTTCTGTTTGTTTCAAACTAATGCCTTCAGCATTTTCCTTGAGGGAGCTCATTCAGGCATGAAGGAAATATATGTGATGGCTTCTGACTGATTGCTCAGTACATGTCCACAAGGGGACACAGCTAAGGAATGTAAAGGGCCCTTTCACACAGTAGATACAGATGATAGAATCATGTATTAAATAAAAGGCTGCTAATATAAAAAGTTCAGAATGTGGTAACAGATATTATTTTCAATTAACATGGCTGAGATGGATTTGTACTCACTGTACATATCTATGGCTCTATAAGAGATACTCTTCTATGGACATTGTAGGAGACAATGAACCTCACACAGAGAAAAATGGTTTGTCCCAAAACGGATCAGAATGAGCTGAGTTAGTGTTTGACAAGATTACTCATATCTGAGTTGTTGGGTGGATGTCTGGGATCCTCTATCAACCAGTTTGTTTGTGGAGGTAAATTGCTGATGGGGCTTTGTTGACTGACTAGAGATATTATCTAGAAAGTTGCAGGAGTTATGAGTCGCATCAGTCAGTCTTCTCTTTCTCTATATGTCAACCCTTTTTGTGGATGCCATGGTTACTTGTGTTCCTGTAGTACATCTAGGCTCTCATATTAGTCATCTATTTATACCACTATAAGGGGGTCATCTAGTAACTCGAGGTGAGGTTTTTCTGGTGGTCTAGAGTAGGGCTTCCCAAACCTGTCCTGGGGACCCCACAGCCATATATGCAAATGTGTCTCATGCATATTCATTGAGGATATCCTGAAAACCCGACTGGCTGTGGGGTACCCAGCACAGGTTTGGAAAGCCCTGGTCTAGAGTTTTAGGGCCAGTTTTATATGCACAGGCAGATGTACAAACAGCACAGTACACTTTGGTGAAGATTTGATGTGATTTGTAATGAGGAAAGATACACAAAGATGACATTTCTACAATGTTCTCTCACCCTAACTTGATGCACTCTCTACCTGGGTGCTATCAAGCTAGGATGAGAGTACATTGTAGATTGAGCAAGAAGGGCTGACAAATAATGTGCTAAAAGTAGACATTTTATTCAAATATTTTGGTGAATTTTCTGAAAATTTTGCATATTCACAAAAACATTCCCCATAGACTAGTAGGATCTTTACTTCTATTCTGAGACACTCCATCAGCTTGTTTTCCTATCAGTGTGTGAATAGTAAGTTACTGTTTAATTCCCCATTAGTATCTTTTTCCTAAGTCTGTTCATATATTCTCTCCTTGACATGTATTTCCAAGAGACAAATATAATGAGATGAGTTTTATCATAATAATGTGCTTCAGAATAAGTATTCATTGCTTTCCAGGCTTTACTTTGCTTCTGGGGTAGGAAGAGTCCTGGTGCTTCATCACTTTAAAAAGAAATCGGTGATAGGCAATGAAAACTCCAAAATATATTAGTAAACTAATGCAGTTTCCCCTCATACTAAAAGGAAAGCAATATTGCTTTAACAAAAGATCAGCATTTCTAAAACGTTTTTCATTAATTTGCTGTTCTTTCTCATTCATCTTTCTCAACATTATTGCATTGATGCTAAAGATTAACAAGGCACTATTAGTAGTACTGTATTACATTTGTGCAATCTCACAATATGTGGTGTGTGGTTTGTTGTTGTTTTTTTTTTTTTACCAGTCAGATACAAAAACACATTACTTGCTCTTGCATCTTAGTGAATGGATGAACTTTTTTGCACATGGCCCAAACTCACAAATGAAACACTATTTTAGCAGCTACAATAGGCATCATAATCCGTGATTCAGAATTCTGCCTCTAGTAAACAAGAAATACTATACCTAGAGTATGGAAGGGCTTTTGTAGATCATGAGCCGAGTTCTTGTTAAAACAGTCCAATAAAATGATCCTCTATGTTATCAAAAAATTCTCCTATTAGAGGAAGAGTGTAGGATCATGATTACAGAGCAGACATTTTCTTTTTTTTGATAGGTCACTAGTTTCCTCTAGGGATGTGCTTTCGTTTATGACAAAATAGGAAATAGAGACAATATTTCCTATTTCGTCGTGTTTCGGGGTGGGGGTGGGGGGGCAATGAAACGATAAGAAAACTCACATACTAGGAGCAATGTGGTAGGAGCAAATTTAATGTGGATAAGTGCATGGTGATGCATATAGGGAAAAATATGCATATAATTACACAATGTTGGGTTCCATATTAGGTGCTACAACCCAAGAAAGAGATCTAGGCGTCATAGTGGATAACACATTGAAATCGTCGGTTCAGTGTGCTGCGGCAGTCAAAAAAGCAAACAGAATGTTGGGAATTATTAGAAAGGGAATGGTGAATAAAACGGAAAATGTCATAATGCCTCTGTATCGCTCCATGGTGAGACCGCACCTTGAATACTGTGTACAATTCTGGTCGCCGCATCTCAAAAAAGATATAATTGCAATGGAGAAGATACAGAGAAGGGCTACCAAAATGATAAGGGGAATGGAACAGCTCCCCTATGAGGAAAGACTAAAGAGGTTAGGACTTTTCAGCTTGGAGAAGAGATGACTGAGGGGGGATATGATAGAGATGTTTAAAATCATGAGAGGTCTAGAACGGGTAGATGTGAATCGGTTATTTACTCTTTCGGATAGTAGAAAGACTAGGGGGCACTCCATGAAGTTAGCATGGGGCACATTTAAAACTAATCGGAGAAAGTTCTTTTTTATTCAATGTACAATTAAACTCTGGAATTTGTTGCCAGAGGTTGTGGCTAGTGCAGTTAGTATAGCTGTGTTTAAAAAAGGATTGGATAAGTTCTTGGAGGAGAAGTCCATTACCTGCTATTAAATTCACTTAGAGAATAGCCACTGCCATTAGCAATGGTAACATGGAATAGACTTAGTTTTTGGGTATTTGCCAGGTTCTTATGGCCTGGATTGGTCACTGTTGGAAACAGGATGCTGGGCTTGATGGACCCTTGGTCTGACCCAGTATGGCATTTTCTTATGTTATGTTCTTAATGGATGGCCTGTGCCATTTTTTAAGATGGCGCCGGCCTTCCATTGCTCCTACCATGTGACAGAGGCCGGCCAATGGCACCGATAGCCCCTGTCACACAGTAAGGGCAAAGGGCCATCAGCGCCATTTTGATTACTGGCAGCCAACGGTCCGAGAGCGGGAGATCGCTCCTGGGACCCCTGTTGGACCACCAGGGAACTCGGCAAGTTTTGGGGGAGGTTCAATTAATTAAATTTGAAGGGTTGGGGTGGGTTTTGGGCTTCATTTCGGGGGCAGCCAAAATAAAATTGACCTGAAGCGTGGGAAAACGAAATTTCCCACGGCGGGCCAATAATGAAGGTCAAACCAAAAGGTTCGGCCAAATCACATCTCTAGTTTCCTCTTGCTCATTTGGTCTTCAGCTCACTTCAATCTTGTCCTGGGATCTGGCTCCAGTATCTTTCATTCGCAACAGCTCGGGGATCCGTCCCTTATTTTGTGTCTCCTCCCAATTTACTTAGACCCAGTCATTAATGGTCCTCTGCCAGCACTAGCATGTTTTTTTTCAGAATCCTGAAATCTTGCTGCCTAGGTGTTGCCTTTGTGCAATGACTATGCCTCCCCCTCCACCAGGGACTGTGAACACTGTCTCTGCAGCATCCTCACTTCTGGGTGACCTGAGTCAGGAAGCAAACCTAAGTCCTTCCATATGGTTATGAGTGGCATTACACCTGAGCCACAGATTTGGCTAGAGCATGTAGATTTAAAAATGCTTAGTCATATTTTTAAATGTATAGTATTGCAAAACATTAACCACTCTACACTGGCAATATGGTTTCTGTAAGTAACGATTTTAATAGAAAATGACAGGAAACTCATCCACAGACACCACCATTTTTTTTATTTTAAGGTAAAACAGTATTGCATAAACAGAGAGCTCTTAAATTTTTGTCACGAAAGAGACGCAGAGCTTGGAGATGTTATAGGATTATTTCTAGTTGTACCTTAGACTTCCACATTTGGAAGTTCTCACAGTTTTGAAAGTCAAAATCATTTTTTGAAAGTCTATTATATCCCTCCTTCCTTGTGGGATGATGAATTGACTAAAATGAAGCTTATTCAAGTTACCGGAAATCCTGAGGCTAGATACATGCCCCCAGCTTATCTAGGTGTTGGCTATTCAACTACAACTAAGAAATGGAATATTCATTGCTTTTTTTTGGTTTTCAAGATGTAGTTAGTCTCTCTTAAAATATAATTGTAACATTATCTTTTCACTGATTGGTGTA
Source organism: Rhinatrema bivittatum (assembly GCF_901001135.1). Classification (NCBI taxonomy): domain Eukaryota; kingdom Metazoa; phylum Chordata; class Amphibia; order Gymnophiona; family Rhinatrematidae; genus Rhinatrema; species Rhinatrema bivittatum. The sequence goes on from NC_042623.1 coordinate 104,059,270, forward strand.
TTTCTTTTTCTAAGGACAGTAGAACTATAAGCTGCAAACACAGCTGCACAAATAAAAAGTGAAGTGTGTGAATCAGACTGTTCTCTCTCTTCAAATTGTCAAGTTTGTCATTTAAAAGGTAATGGTGGTTACAAGGATAGAAACTAATTATGGTGGTTTTATTTTCTAGATCCATCTGGAGGCCTGGCAGTCTGTACAGTAGTTCAAGGTAAATTTTAATATCCGTTGTTTCTTTAGGAAGTGATATTATATAATAAGTATTGCTGTTTGTTCTAGATATCCACATAATATAATTTGGCTTTGCTTTTAAATTTGATTTATATTCTGCCTTTCAGACACTTCAAACAGATTGCATTCAGGTACTGGAGGTATTTCCCTGTCCCCAGAGGGCTCACAATCTAAGTTTTGCACCTGAGGCAATGCAGGGTGAAGTGATTTGCCCATGGTCACAAGGAGCAGCAGCAGAATTTGAACCCTGGCTTGTAGCCCACTGCTCTTACCACTTGGTTACTCCTAGCTGTCGAAACCAGGAAATATTCATAGAACAATCTGTATTAGGGATGTGCAGTCAAAAAATGAAAGCGTATGGCTGCTTGTTCAGTTCAACCAATTCACAAAAATCTACTTGCAACAGACACCCACTTAGGGGTAGATTTTAAAAGGTTGCGTGCGGGCGTACATGGGAGTGCGCTACCTGGCGCACGCCCATGTATGCCCGATTTTATAACTTGCGCGCACAGGGTATATAATCAGGGGTCGGCGCGCGCAAGGTGCACAATTGTGCACCTTGCGCGCGCCGAGCCGCGCTGCCTTCCCCCGTTCCCTCCCAGGCCAATCCGAAATCGGAGCAGCCTCCCCCCCACCTTCCCTTCCCTTCCCCTACCTCCCCCCGCCCTTTCCCCCTACCTTTTTCTTGTTTTCTTTCTTGTTTTAAAACTTACTTCAGCCCTGGGGCTGAAGTAAGTTGCTCATGCCGGCCAACTGCCGGCACGTGATCCCCGGCCCAGCAGGCGTGCGGAGGCCTCTGGCCTCACCCCTGCCCCACCCCGCTTCGCCCCCTCCCTGCCCCTTTTTGCAAGCCCCGGGACTTACACGCGTCCCGGGGCTTTACGCGCATCGCCGGTCCTTTTTAAAATAGGCCCGGCACGCGTAAGGCCGGTTACGTGCGTAAATCCTCTGGATTTACACGCGTAACCTTTTTAAAATCCTGCCCTTAGATTGTAAGCTTTCTGGAGCAGTGTTTCCTACCTGTGTAATTTGTTCTGAAATGCCCTGGTCAATGGCACAATGCAATGTAAATGATGAAATAATTTTCATAAACTTCCTTTCTTTTGAGGATATTTCTTTTACAGGTTATGAATCAGTATGTGGTTGGCACGAATAGTTGAATGGTATAATAACTGTTTCCATTTATTTTCTATCCATAATAACTGATCTCTTCCATTGACAGACAGAAATTTTGAATTGTATGATTTTTATCGTAGGAACATTTTTCTACCTAAGGGGATCATTTACTAAACCAGGGTATTATATCGTGATTGGGGGAACAAATACCATAGCAGAAAATATGCGAGAAAAAATATCACGGGAAAATCCATGATGCAGCTTCTCTTACACGTGGCCACCATCATCTTAAAAGAGCCACCAGCAACCTTAAAGCAAGCCCTCCCTTGAATATTGAAAAATCCTCCCCCGGGGATTGGGGTAGACCCAACCCACCACTCCGCTGCTTCTAGAGGCGGTCCAAAAGAAAGATGTTTTTGAAAAGTAAATTTTACAGTCATGCAGCAGCAACCCCCTCCTACCCAAACCCCTCTCCTTTCATCAACGTCACCTGCCCCACAAAGCAAATCCCCTGACCCATATGACCTCTCCCAATCCCTGGACCACCCCCTTACATGGAAAAGACTCCCTGATGTCTGATGGCCCTTCCCAGCCCCAGGATCCTCGCTTACCTCAGGAAGATTCTCTAGTGGTTCACTGGGGACCCAGACTGTCCCCAAGGGTCTAGGCCTGGGTGGTCTCCTGGCATTCTTTTAAAAAGGCGCCACCTGGCCTTTGCCTCTCTGATGGGATGGGCATGATGGCAGACCCAGGAAACTTGACAGTGACAGCTGTCACCAGGTGTTCGGTGTGTGGTGTGAAGTAATTGAATAAATTATGTCTTTGTACGTCAGTATGTTGATCTGAGAAAGTTAATATAAACAGTAATGTTAGCTAACAATATCAGTAGTCAGTTTGAATGAATTATTTCTACCAGTGTTGCAGAACAGTATACCAGTACTGTACATCTTTTTATTCCTGCATGCCTGGGGATCAATATTCATATATGTATGCTGTGTATTTGAATAGATGAGAGATGTATATACACAAAAAGGCTTTCATGCACAGTATGTGAGGTGAGACTGAATGAGTGAGTCAGTCTGAGGAAGTTAAACTGTGAATACAAATAAAACTAGGTGTAAAGGTTAATGATGGAGTTAGGAGTGGGATAAAGGCTTTTTTTAAAAGGCAAGTGCCATGTTCCCCAGTTGGACAAGCAGAACTGTTCCTTTTAAACAATTTTGGCATAACAAGCCTTTGTCGGTATTGAAAAATAGGAGAATGTTGTAAAAATGACTCTTTTAAGGAGAGGAGAGCAGTGCTGTTTCCTGATAGCACTAAAGAAGAGGGTTTGTTCACGCTAACATTTTATTTTTGTACAAGTATAATTGAACTGTAAATATGACAGAATTGTTTGGATATGGATTTTAGCTTTGATTTCCTGCCTTTCCAAATCTGAGCTCTAAATTACAATCAGATATTCAAGGTAATGGGAGCTGAGCCCCTGCAGTACCCCTCTAGCCTGATGTCTGTTGGATGAGCTGAAGTAAATATATTTATGTCTGAAAGCTCCCAAGGGCAAATACAATTTGCATATGTGTTTGTAGGCAGGGATGAGGCTTGGGAGGAGGATAATAATGAAGCTTGTGTGTTGGTTCTTCCTTCTGTGCTCACCAAATAGCTTTTTTTAGAACTGTGACAGATTTGTGGTTTGGTTGAATATCTTCCGAATTTCTTATTCTGTGACAGTAGCTATTCTGCAAAACTTTAGTAATTCTTGCTACTCATTCTCCAGAGGACAAAGATTTTGTGTGAATCCAATGAGAATAAATTGTGAAGTTTCACTTACTGTATGTATGGATGGTAATTTATTTGGGAAGGTCAGTAATCTGCAGTCTGTGGCTGACACAAATCACCTGAACTATGCTGACATATCCACTAAAAACCAGTTATGAGATGGAAGAGATCCTATCGTACTTATGATTCAGTAAGAGGGCAGTTTTCAAACTAATTTACTTGGGTAAAAAAGCATTTTACCTGCATAAATCAGCTGAATTGCCCACTTTCAGTGCAGCTAAAAGTTTGTGCATTATTGGAACAAAGCACATCCTATAACCATGTCAAGAGGAGGTGTTCTAGAAGTGTGCTTAGGTCGGGGAGAAAAATAGGTATGTACATTGCATTTTTTAATGTACTTTCTGAACAAAATTGTAACCTGACTGTGCTTACTTTGCTTTGAAAATTAGTATAAATATGATGGGCAAAATGTAGCTGCAGTCTTTCTAAACTCATTACTACTGGAAATGAGCATCCTGCAAGTGGTAGACCTGCAAATTATGCATCACCTCCAAGAAACATGAGGGAGCTCTCCCTGCATTATCCACTGCTGGATATGTATCAGTTGATTAGATATGAATCATGGTTAAGAAGGGAGTGATGTGAACTGGCAAGGGTAGGCACCTGGAACAAAGGACAGACTCATCCATCCTGCAAACTCTAATTTCAATGTTTTGTGTCTTGTGTTCTGGAGTAGTATCTGACCAGCTGTCATTCATTCCTATCTGGGCACCCATTAAACCAACTTGAAGGTTGTAGCTGCTGCAGAATTTAAAGCATGACTTTCATAAACAGAAAGTACATAACCACTGAATATAGCCAGTAACAAGTGTTGTCTAGAGACCTTCATCTATCAAAGCAGAATGCATTTGCTAAACAATGAGCCAAAGAAATGTCTTTTTTATGGAACATTAAAGTGTGTCAGAACTGCTCAATCAGATTTAATCATTGGTCTCATATTTTTTTGCTAATTATTTTTTCCAAAGTTGCATATAAAAACAAAATCCATTATAGGAAAAAAATGCGCTTTTCTTCAGTTTTGTGGATTTTAGAATCATATGCCAGCATCAATATTCAAGGTCCTTCTTTGAAAAGAAGAAACCCTGAATGCCTCACACAGGTTTCGTTTCCTCTTCAGGGGTGTTTTTGGCAGATACGCAGAGACCTCATGATCTTCTTCAACAAATGAAAATTGGCATTATCATTCAATAAATTGCTTAAAATAAAACAGAAAATTTATAGACTTAATAGCTTGGCACAGTAACACTTCAGCATGCTTACAATGCCCTGCTTATATCGCAAAATGACATACACCTTTGTTGTCATACTTTTTAGTTTTAAATACTGAATGGACCAATCACAAAACAGCAGCTTTGAGAAAATAGCCAATGGGGGACCAAAACTTAATCAGAATGAACTAATCAGTGGTCTCATTTAGGCCTTTCAATACAATCATATCCAATTGAAAAATCCATTGTTCCTTGTAATTGAACAAGGAGGTGATATTGCCGCCACCTTGTGATATAGCTACAGATTCAACAGCCAACCACCGAAGATCTTCAGAGTTAAGATTAAATGTTAAACAATGTTTACTATTGGTGCTTCCTCCCTCAAGATATTGAGTCAGCTGCAATGTTTGGATCCGTATTTTCACTGGCCACGATGTCCTTCCAATGTAAAGCAAAGGACAATTATATTGAATAAAATAAATAACATTACTGAAATTACAATCTGTATATGTTTTCTTTTAAATTGAATGTTTGGATTTGAATGTTCCCAGGTAATACTTGATACTATAGTTGCACATAATCGGGTGCGGCCTGAGACGAATGCGCGGCCTACCTCTCGCCGAACAAGGAGACCAAGGTACCCCGCCGACGCATATCGCCTCCGTTCCGGAGAGGGACCTCCGGGCATGGGTGGACAGCCGAGGGCGCCCCATCTGCCATGCGACCTCCCCCCTCATCTCGACCCTGGCCGGCTGGGTGCGTTCGGCACGGGAGGTCTATCAGGGCCCAGGCCATGCCCAACTCCAGCCGGAACACAGCACGCGGCCTATCCTCGCCAACCGGACCCGACGAGCGAAACGCCCCCCCAGTATGCCTCACTTCCGGTCCAGGAGGACCTTTAAAAGTGAGCAAATGGGCCTGCCCCTTGGCGCGCCCCTTAGCACGATCCCTCAGCAAGATCCCCTGCACAAAACTCAACTTGTGCGGCCTCGCCAGCACCTTCATGACTGCACACGACGAACAGGACCTCCTCAGCAACTGACCTCATCCTCAGTGACGCCGCCATCACTTCCAATATGAGTCCCTCCTAATAACTGCTGATCTCTCCACCGCTCCTTCCAGCCCTCGCCTCCACGCTCTCAGCACCCAACCACCAGGGTCTAGAGCCCTGCCATTCCCGACCGCTGCATCCCCAACACCTCGTGATCACCCACATGTTACCTTCAGGACCGCCCACGACATGGAGATCACCCATCCAATCCCAAAACTGTTATATAACAACTTCGACAATAGATCTTACCCATACCTGCTCACCCACCAACACCCCTCCTCCTTCATCTCTATCAACCTCAACAACAACATAGTAGCCTTGACAGTATTCACTCTCTTCCTACTCAATGCCCAATCCATAACTAAAAAAATCTCCATTCTTCATGGCCTCCTTCTGGACCAACACCCTGACATATTCTGCCTAACCGAATCCTGGCTCAAAGGCTCAGACACTGCCCTCATCAATCAACTTCCCAAAGACATCTACAACATCTACTCCATTCCCAGACCAAAAAAGAAAGGAGGCGGACTAATTTTCCTGGCCCGAAAAAAATTCAGATTTACCATCCAACCACTCAAAGCTTCACCCCCACTCAAGCTTTGTCTATTGATATAAAAAAAACCTACAAATTATCCTGCTATATACACCCTCAGGCGCCCTCGACTGCAACCTATCCCCCCTAATCGAGGCCATCACCAACCACACAAATGCAGCCACCCCCACCATCATTCTGGGTGATTTCCCACAGAATAACACCTCCCACAGTTTCTTTCTAATCCTCATGTCTGTTCTTATAAACCTATGTTCTCTTAATTGTTCCCTCGGCGTGAAGGCCTGCACCGCCTCCCACAGTTATGAATGTAAACGTTGATCTTTTTTGTAAACTGATGTTATAACTGTTGTTACACCTGTAAACTGTGGTTATACCTGTAAACCAGAGTGCAGTCATTTCGCTAAACGTCGGTATATAAAAGCATACAAATAAAATAAATAAATAAATTTCAACCTCTACATTGACAAAACACCCCCTTCACCCGCCTCTGAGCTCCTCATCAACACCATGATGGCCATCAGATTCTATCAAATCATCAATTCCTCCACACAGAAGGCAGGCCACACCCTGGACCTAATCTTTATAAATCAACACATCTTAAGCAAAAACCCTTCCTCAACCACAGCCATCCCCTGGTCCAATCACAAGCTCATCCAGTCTGAGCTATTTCTGAAAAACCCCACACCAGTTGCCGACCCCCCCCCCCCCCCCCCAAGAAATACATACATTTCACCAAGCCATGCCTGTCTGAAGATCTCATTGAATCGCTACCAGAAGCACTCAACTCTCTAAATATGAACGATGCAAACACCGCAGTTGAATCATGGATCACAATCAACGCTGAAACAGCTAAGATCTTATGCCCTACCGTAAAAAAAGAAATCAAAACCCCCAGCAAACACAAGTCCCCATGGTACACACCGGAGCTAAAAATCTCTAAACGCACCCTCAGACAAACAGAAAAAGCATGGAGAAGAAATCAATCTACCGAACTAAAAAACAAATACAAACCCTTCTTCATACCTATAACTCTGACATCAACAATACCAAACGCCTCTTCTACTCAAAAAGGATTCACAACTATCAATACAATCCCAAAACACTATTCACCTATGTATCTGATCTAACCAGCCCCACCCACATCTCCCCCCTCACTGACAACCCAGACAAAATCTGCGAAGACTTAGCACAATTCTTCAGTAACAAAACCACTAGCCTGATTGCAAGATCCCTAATACCAACGCAAAAACGCCCGAACCACCCAACATACCCTTTCCCTACTGAACTCATTTCGATCACATTGCCTCCTCTGAAGTGGAACCAATCATATGAAGAACAAACCCCGCCACACCCCCTTGACCTCATCCCAATAAAACTCCTCAAACAAGTCTCAAACATCATTGCCAAGCCGATAGCCGACATCATTAACCTCGTCCTAGAACAGGGCATCTTCCCAGATAGACTCAAATCTGCAATCATCAAACCTATTCCCAAAAAACCCAATCTGGACATCTCAGACCCTGCCAACTACAGACCAATCTCCAACCTCCCCTTCACTGGGAAGATCCTGGAAAAACTGTCAACAAACAGCTGTCCGAACATCTAGAACACCACAACATTCTAAACCCGGCTCAACATGGTTTCAGAAAACTCCTCAGCACAGAGACACTCCTTCTATCCCTCACCGAATCCATGCTCAGAGGCCTAGACAAGAAAACATTATACCTCCTGATACTCCTTGACATTTCCGCCACATTCGATACTATCAACCACAACTCTGCTAACCAGATTAAAAGAAATTGGTCTAGGTGACCCCACACTTAAATAGTTTGACTCATATCTCTCCGGCAGATCCTACTCAGTAAAGATAGAATCATCTCAATCCAAACAGATCCCCCTACCACACGGCGTACCCCAAGGATCATCCCTCTCCTCCACCCTGTTTAACATCTACATGCTCCCCCTCTGCAACCTTCTTTCCAAAAAAGGCCTTACCTATTACTTATATGCAGATGACGTACAGATTCTGCTTCCCCTAAAATCATCCCTCGAAAACACTCTAAAAACCTGGGACACCCACCTGTCGGACATAACTCAACTCCTCGCTCAGCTGTCACTCTCACTCAACCACAAAAAAACTGAAATCCTACATACCAACAACACCACCCACAACCATAAACATCAAAGCACAACTACCTTCCTTAACCAACAACTAACCCTTTCAGCAAGAAACCTCGGAGTCACTCTGGATACAGAAATCAACCTCAACAAGCACATCAACACCACCATCAAAGATGGATTCTTCAAACTTCAGACCCTCAAAAGACTCAAACCGCTCCTCTTCCCACACGACTACAGAACTGTCCTCCAGACCTTACTCTTCTCAAAGCTTGACTACTGTAACTCCCTTCTGCTCATCCTCCCTGCTGCCAGAATCAGACCACTGCAGCTTCTACAAAATGCAGCAGCTAGATCCCTCATAAACAGAAAGAAATCGAACCACATCACTCCAAACTTCAAGGACCTACACTGGCTACCCATCAACTTCCGAATACAACACAAAGTCCTTTCACTCATCCATAAGTCTCTCCACAACAACAAATTAAATTGATTAAGCACACCCCTACGATACCACACACTGAAATGAAACCTCCGATCCTCTAACACTGGTCTTCTCCACATCCCCACCCCAAAAGAAGCACACCTATCCACAACAAGAGAACACGCACTGTCCATAGCCAGACCCTCAGTTTGTAACAACCTTCCAGCACAACTCAGATCAGAACCCTCAACACAGCTCTTCAAAAAACTCCTAAAAACCTGGCTCTTCCGACAAGCCTTCCCCCAATGATCCTATACCCTTGTTACACATATTCTCTGCCTCCATGTTTCCCATGACGCATGCTGATTATGCTTATTATGTAACATTTTCATTGTTGGATCTCAAGTCTCACAAAGCTACTTTAGTGGTCTTTTTCATATGAATCTAAATTTTTAACTCTTAATTTTTTAATTTTTACATTTAATGTTTAATTTATAATTTCCAGTTTTTAGTTCTTGTTAATTAAGTTGACCCGTAGGAAATACTCAAAAATCCTTGTTTCATTATTTTCATTGTTAAAAATATGTTCACTGTCAGAAATAAGCACCCCCCCTGCTTATTTCCTTTACGTTATCTGTAAACTGATGTGACATCTCTGATCTAATGTTGGTATATAAAAATGTATAAATAAATCATATTCATTACACAGATAGTGTCCCAGTCTTGAAGAATTGATAATATTAATAGCAGGTAATGATAGCATAGCCCTAATCACATGATCCCTAATATTTTAACCTCTAGTATATATCATTGGGAGTTCTGTAAAATAGAATGAAGAGCCAATACATTCCAATGATATTGAATACTGTGTGCTAGCAATGAGGATTTGTTTGAATAAGGGAGAACGCATACTCCCAGACTGCTTGCGCTAACCTTTAAAAAGGAGATAGAGCAGCTTTTAAACTAGAACAAAGGGGAAAGCCGACAGTCGCTCGGTTCGGAGGGAGGTATCTTCAAAGGATACTAATGATGCATTAGAATTAGGACATCCCGACAGTGAGGTTCCAATAATAAGAAAAGTAGTCCAAGTGCCTGTAACTAAAAACTCACCTGAGCTAAAAAATTCTAACTTATCCCTATCAATTAAAAAGCAGAATGAAAATACAAACAAAAAACAAACTTTGAAATGTTTGTATGCTAATGCCAGACGTTTAAGAAGTAAGATGGGAGAATTAGAATGTATAGCAGTGAAAGATGACATAGACTTAATTGGCATCACAGAGACATGGTGGAAGGAGGATAACCAATGGGACAGTGCTATACCGGGGTACAAATTATATCGCAATGACAGAGAGGAGCACCCAGGAGGCGGAGTGGCACTTTATGTCCGGGATGACATAGAGTCCAACAGGATAAACATCCTGCAGTAGACTAAATGCACAATCAAATCTTTATAGGTAGAAATCCCTTGTGTGTTGGGGAAGACTATAGTGATAGGAGTATACTACCGTCCACCTGGTCAAGATGATGAGACAGACAGTGAAATGCTAAGAGAAATTAAGGAAGCTAACCAAATACGAGATAGCCAAGTGAAAGAAAATAAAGAGCTAAGGAAAATGACTGATCCTTAAATTCCCTTAAATTAGAACAAATCATTTTAATTCGAAAAAATGCTATAGGATAGAAAATGCTATAGGATAGAAAGACTGAATGCTATAGGATAGAAAGACTGAAATTTAAAAAAATTGTTTCAATTGGTCTCCTTCTGATTTTCACAAAAAAAAGGATCAATGATTGATAAATCTGATTGAGCGGTTCTGAAACGCTTTAATGTTCCATTAAAAAAAACACAATTCGTTGGAGCAGTGATTAGTGAATGCATTCTGCTTTGGTAGATGAAGATCTCTAGACAACACTTGTTACTGGCTATATTCAGTGGTTTTTGTACTTAATGGATTATTTTTCACCCCTGTGACTCTTTACTAGTTTGTTATATTTGGATTCTTTCATAAACAGAAGTCAAACGGGAATTATTATATCCACTGCCTCCGGTTTTCTGTGGCAGGGCAAGGATAAAGTCAGTGCAAAGTTTCTGAAATTCTGTAGCAATTACATGACATATTTGCAAACATTTACATATTTAAATATTAAATAATGCTCATTTCTATTTTACTTTATAAAAAGTCATTTTCTGACATTTCTTATGTGTCCAGTTTATTTGATTCTTTTTTGAGGAAAGAATCATAGAGGTCCATAATCAGTTGCTGTGCAGCTCAGCTATATATTCAACAGCATGTTTGCCCGCTGAATATGACTGGCTATCTTTTTTTTTTTTAATTATCTTTATTCAAAAGACAGCACTACATATAAACAAACTGTTATAAAAACTCATAACAAATTCATACATAAATTGAACAATAAGCAGTTATAGAAAAACTGTAATTGCGTCTCTTGTTTTTTAAATTACAGTTCTTAGAACTCTATGACCAATTAAACCTTCCCTGCCCAGGAAGCCTCAAACTCTCCAGTTAGAACCCATACATACCACATTCATGCTCTCTCACACCAGTCTGAAGTGCATTTATTTATGCAGTGCCATGAAGTGTACAATAGAAGATTGAGTTTCTACTGGCAAAGTTTTGCTGAATTTAGCTCAGAGTTGAAGGGAATGCTTCATCCTCGCAGATATTTTTTCATTTCAAAAGGAGAAAGTCATTATAAAAGTAATTTAACATTAGTTGTTCTCATAATATCAGAAGGGGATGAGAATCCTTCACCCAATGCATTAAAATCATCTTTGTGCCTTGCCCAATGGCCAAGCATAGAAACTGCCTTTCTGCAAATGCATAATCATTTTCCATATCCACTCCAAAAATAACCATTTGAGCTGACAACTCAACTGATGCCTCTATTGTTTTCTCCAATTGATTCTAAACACTCAACCAAAAGGGGTTGCAGCTTATCACATCCAACAAACATGTAATAGAGTACCAGAATCCTGCTGACATTTGACGTAGGTCATTATAAAAAAATCCAAGCCTGTATCCTCTATTTCTATCAAACCCCCCCCCCAAAAAAAAACCTATATAAAAGTTTATATTGCATCTCCCTTGAATAAATAACAGAGGTTAATTGATACAGAGCAGAAAAGAGAACAGATAAATAATCATTTACTAATTCACCTCCTAAATCCGCAGACCATTTAGCAGCTAATACTTGTAAATGCTGAGTCTGTTATTCTACAATATTTTATACCATCAAGCAATCTTATTAAACTTGACTGGGGTTCCGTTAATCAACAAATCCAACTTCTCTACTAGTGATGTCACAGAGTATTGTTTGCACAATGTTATAAAATGCTGTACTTGCAAATAACCATAAAAATGAGTATTTGGTAGGTGCCATTTGTCTCACAGATCTTGAAAGGACAACTCTGAGGTACCTGAATTCAATAAATCCCAAACTTGTATCAAACCTCTATCCCTCCATTGGTAGAATAATCCATGCTCTCGGCTGGGAGGGAACAAAGCATGGTCAAGTAATTGCATAAATGGAGACACATGTGGAAACAATTTTAAAAAGTTGCGTAACCACTTCCAAGCTTTAAACAAAGGATGATAGAATTGAGGGTCCCCACTCAAATTCAAAGTGCCAGTTTGACTGGCATGTACCTGATTAACTAAGGAAATCAATCGTCTTCTGATTGCAGCAAAGGAATGACATCATATTTATTACTGACCATCAGCAAGTCCACAACGAGTCTCATTTGAGAGGCCACATTGTACCATTGCAAATCAGACAGCGGTAAGGCTCTCATGTCTATTGCCCAATAATTTAGCATAGCTTATTCCTGCAGGCTTCCGCTGTCAAATAAAGTGAGTAACAAGAGATTTGAAAGTATTGATATCACTTTGTTTTATCCAATAGAGGATCATTTGTAGAGGATATAGAATTTTTGGTAACACTATCATTTTCACCAATGCTCATCTCCCATACAGAGAAAGTGGCAGATCTTTCCATTTAATAAGTTTCCATATGTTTTCAATGACACCTCTGATATTCAGACTGTAAATGGCCGAGTACATCCTTGCAGCTGTATATTCGGATATGCAAACTTCTCTATCTCCTAATAAAGGTAAAGAACCAGATCATCTATCAGGCAAAGCTTTGTCAAGCGGGAAGATCATCGATTTTGAATAATTGATGCTTAATCCTGAGAAAAGTCCAAAATTAGATGATATGGTTAGTATACTGGGGATTGCCACTGATGGGTTACTCAAAAAAAGCAACGTCATCGGCAAATAAGATGAGTTTTATATCATGACCCTGCCACCAAATACCACTGAAGTTTGGAAATTCCCATAGATTAATAGTAGTCATTTTGGAAAAAGCAGAAGCAGCAGAGGCAGAAGAGGATACCATTGTCATGTACCCCAATATAGAGGATCCCAGTCTGCCAGCCGAAACCGAAGCAAATAACTTTATATCTATATTTAGTAACGATATAAGTCTAAATGATTCTGGAAAAAGGGGGCCTTGGCCTTTTTTGTGCAAGACAGTGATCAGCACTCTGTTCATGTCTTCTGGAAATCTGCCTTGGTTGATAGCGTCCGGGTATACAGCATCTAATTTAGGTGACATCCAGCTATCTTAAAATTAGCTGGATAAATTAATCTGGCTAACTTTAGGGCAGGTCTCTGGGGCGATCAAAGTTAGCCGGATAACTTGTCTGACTAATTGAAATCCTCCCCATTACACCTATTTTCCTCCCACCACTTAACCAGATAAATGCTTAGCTGGATAAGTGGTGGGAGAGGAATAGGGATAATGGCTATTGACCAGCTGTTGACCATGGCCAAATATTTAAAAAGCGCCACTTAACAGGATAAATCGTAACTTATGTAGCTAAGTGGTACTGAATATGGACCTGTAATAATTGGTGCTGGGAAAGGAAAAGGGAACCGATAATAGGCATAGGGGAGGTGGGAAATACAGGATTTGTTTCAGGAAGGAAGGGTAGAACATACAGAGAAGATGAGGAGGATCTAGGGGATGAGGTGGAAGGATGAATCATAAAAGGAGGGAAGAATGATAGAATTAGAGAGCAGATGGAGGTGAGGGGGAGAAGGAAATCAGGGAAAGTGGAGGGAATAGAGGGGACCCTGGATTAGGGCAGAAAAATCTGGGATCAAGAGAGGAATTAAACAAATTCACACTTCTTCTCCTGACACTGATCCCCCTCCTTCAGTCACATACCCCATATCTCCTCTTGTCCCCTCATTCACACCACATTTTCTCTGATCCCCTCACTGTCTCCCTTGTATCCCCTTCTAATCTCCTCACTGTCTCCCTATGCTCTCACTCCTGTCTCCCTTGCTTCCCCCTAAGTCATCACTCTCTCCCTTGCTCTCTCACGTATGATCGCCTCACTTTCTCCCTCTTCCTTCCCGATCCCCTCACTCTGCCCTGCCCACGCCTTCCCTCTCATCCTTCTACTCTTTCCCCATCATCCTCTCTGATGCCCTCACTTTGTCTTGCATCCCTTCTAATGTCCTTAATTCTTTCCCCATCTCCCTTGATGCTCTCACTATTTTCCTTGCTTCCCTCCCTTATCCCTCCTCACTCTTTCCCCTGCTTTCGCTGACATGGACTTGTTAGTAAGGTATGACTACAGCATAGCACCTTGGGCAGCATCCAACTCCTGCACGGTTCAAAGTGCGACACCACCCCAGGCGCAGAGGAGGAAGCTGTGACTTGAGGTGCTGTGCTGCCATTATTCTTTTTCTATGAACAAGTCGATACTGGTGCAGGGGGGGGGGGAACTGGCTGTGATGTCACTTCCTCTACCATCTGGCCTGGTATCACTTGACTCTGCAGTGAACACAAAGATCTGCAGGAAGGGCCAGATTTTGCAGAATCATGTGACACTGGAGGCTCCAATTGTTTTGGTCTGTTTTTCCTTGCCTTGAATTTCACTGATTTAAGGAGTTCAGTTCAGTTTCCAAAATGTTTTAAGTCAATACAAGGTCTAGGATATCTGAGGGAATTTTTATATCATAGAAGATGAACTCAAACATTTTTTGCTGGATCCTGCTCGGTACTGATTTTGTGTGAGCATTATCAGTACTCATGGGCCTGCTCTTGCTGGTTGTGCTAGCCCCAGGAAATGTTGACCTGTGGGTTTTGAAAATGCTTATCATGCCAGCACAGCAAACGTGCAGAGTAGTGTGTGCCATCAAAAACTACTTTTTCCTCTCAAGAATATGGATTTCAGGCCACTGGCAGCAGTAGGTAACAGTAGAGAGAACGGCTACCGCCCCCTTCGCCTGGCAATCCAACATCTCAAGTAGTTGTTGCTGCTTTTTGTGCTCTGCCCCAAAAAACTTTGCAGACCCCTTAGCTAGTCTTTGAGCTGAACATTGAGGAATAAACTTAAAAGGAAAATCCATTTCTCTGCCATACTCTAGCTTTTATTTTTATTCACCTGCTTTTGGACTACTTCTGTTTGTAGGTTTCTGTGTAAATAATTTGTGTACTCATCTGATTTACTGTATTTAGGATTAGATATTCAATCAGCCTTCTTGGTCTTCTCATATAACAACTTTCTACCACAGAAGTTAAACTTTAATTGGCATCCATTCCAAAATATTAAACATTGTCGAAATATAAAATATAATATATTTATTGTAAATTTCACTGGAAGTGGATTTGTAGGTGAGTGTCACAGGAAATTTAGCATAGAAACTCCTTGAAGAACTCAGAAGGAGCAATCAAGTGACTGCAGTTGGATTAGGTCAGATTTGTGTAGCTTTCTCATCTCTGCAAACTATTAGAACAGTGTTTCCCAACATAGTGTCAAGGCATACTGGTGTGCCTTCAGACCTGATCAAGGGTGCCATGGAAATGTGACCACTACCTGATGCTCGGATCCAGGTCAGCACCTGGCATCTGCTCTCCACACCTTACAGCAGCAAGACACACCAGCGTTGGCTCTTACATTGATAGGAACTCCTTTCTGAGAGCATGTGTAATTATGTATGCTTCTTCCCAGCTACAGCAAGAGCCCCGCAGTGTGGTAATTAATGGGCAGCCTGGAGGCATGGAGAGCTGGGACCTACTTTGTGCAGCACATACAATTCACACAGCACCTCCTCATCTTCTCCATTGAGTCCTTTTAAGAATCTGTTTTATCCCTAGGCTGAGTGAGATGAAGAAAGCATTCAGTGAGCGCTGGATGTGACCCACTTTCACACCAGTGAAATAAGATGCACACAAAACATGTGCGCATATCCACATCCCTTGTGTACCCAATGCAGTATTCTGATGAGAGAGAAATTAAAGTGGTGTACATAAAGAGTGCACTAGGGAGAAATGTGTGTTTCTGGTGCTCAAAATTATTTTGCATCGGGCAAACGAACGTCTAAATTCTGAGGTCAATATTCAAAATCATTTAGATGGATACTACTTAACCAGATATCATTTAACTGGATACAAATGGGTGTTTCAGGTGTGTTCTGGGGAGAAATTGAGTTATCTGGCTAACATACACAAATATCGCATATATCTGGCCTTGTATGGCCGGATAACTTGCCACTGATCTGGGTAAGTACCGCCCAGAAAGTTTAAAAAAAAATAAAATAAAATTGCGGGCCCTGTGGCCAAATTTTCCTCCCAACTCCCATCAACAAATAGTAAAGAGGCCGTAGCAGCCTTACAACCCTCACCCCACAGCTCCTCTTATATAGATCAAATTCTCCTTTCCTGGTTCCATTCTTCTCCCTGTCCCCCTTCTCAGATTTAAAAGGATTGTGGCAAGCTCTCTCACCCCTACCCCTCACCGTCATGATAAAAAGGCCTTGCAACCCCCCCCCCCCCGGGGACCCTCCTTCCATCCCTCCGAACCTGTAAAATCCCCACTGGGAGTGGGTTCGAACTTATCTGCTCCTGAAAGTGTAACCTTCGCTCTGAGGGAGGATCTGCTGTAATCCTGTTAAATCTGGAGGGTGGAGGAAGAACAGAACTGGGACAGGAGGTGATATGGGGTGGGAGTTGTAAGGCCGCTATGGCCTCTTTATTATTACTACTTGTTTGTTTGAGCTGGGAGGAAATTGGCCACAGGGCCCTGTATTTCTTTTTTTTTTTTTTTAACTTTCTTGGCACTATTTACCCGGGCATCTTTTAAAGATAATCTGGATAAGTATCAAGTTATCCAGCCACATCAGGCTTGGATAAATTAAACCTGAATGACTATATTCAAACAAAACCAGTTTTTTTTTTAAGTTATCTGGCTACATTGTCTATATGTAGCCGGTTAACTTTAAGCAAGTATATTCAGTCAAACATTTATTCCACTGTATATTCAGGCAAGATATCTGGCTAAGGTTAGCCAGATATCTTGCCTCTCCATGTCCGAGCTGCCTGCTCTGTGGAGATTGGTGTGCCACACATTTTTGTTAATGTAGGTATGTGTGCCTTGGGTATAAAAAGGTTGAAAAATTGTATTAGAAACAGGAGTTGGCTGCTTGACCCTATTGAAATAGAGAGGGAGAGCAAAATTGTTGTCTTTCTGCCATGTGAATACAGAGGATTTTGTTTAGAGAATTGTGTTTCCCCAAATTTTATGGGCTATTTCATAATTCACTATTAGTTACAATCTGGTTACTATCTGTGTATGATTTGGTGGAAAATACACAGGGAATGGCGAGCTTAGAATCCAAAATATCTTTGCTGGTGGAAGCAGAATAGGTCTCATTTTTGGGGCAGTGTATATATTAAAATAATAAATCAAGATTGCCTTCATCATCCCTCTTACTAGAGAGATTCAGTATCCATAATGAGGCTCTGAATTCTTCTAGAGAGAGTCTATTGCTGGAGGAGAGGGACAGTCGAAATGGGGAGGAATTCTGAAATAATTTCATTCTTGTCCACAGTCATTTGATGTGAAATTCTTAATATGTTTTCATAATGGGCATCATAGTCATCATTGTCATTGTCCTACAAATGGAAGGCTTGATGAATCAGAACAGCATGGTACTCTGCTTTCGTATTTTTCCTGGGGCAACCCTTTCCATCACTGTAAAGTATGGCATTGTTACTGATAAATACAAAGAAGCTCATTAAAATCTGATTAAAACAACATAAAATAAAACAGTCCTGGCAATAAAATGCATTAAAAGATAATGAAGCCTATTTTGCCTATACATAAAATGCATGTTAGCCCCAATTTTAATTTAGCTATTGTATTGTAGGTGAGCCCTTATTGTTGCTGAACATAGGAGTTACATTTAATTGTGCTGGAAATGGCAATATGACTGAAGGAAACATGTCTGTAGTTCAGGCTTATAACCTTCTGGTTCATTGTGATTGGCAGGTTATTTTGTAAGTGAATTGATACCATAATAGTCATTGCTTAAACTATATCATTAAGGGCCTGATTCACTAAGCTGTATCCCTATAGATAAGCCTTAGAGAGCTAAAGCCTAAATGCCCTCTGCTAAAAGCCTAGTCTGACAGTTTGGTTTACCAATTTAAAAAAGTGAATTTAGAATAGTTTTGCTTTTAGCATAAAATAGAACAGAGTTGTGCCTCTTAATAATCCAAGTGGTAGTCCTTTTGAACACTTATTCAAGCCTGTGACAGGGACAGTAGGCCCTGCAACTGAAAGGAAGTGTTGGCAGGATCTAACCATGGTTTTGCCATTAGGGAGCAATGCCGTGGTAAGTATGTGTCAGCAGACACTTGACGGGAGAATCGGTTGGGTCCCTAGCGATGGAGCTCTGGTAAAAGGGCAGGATGGAAGCCCCTCCTGATAACGGCCAGCTGACAGTCAGACATAAACAATTAAAACATCTTGAAAGGTTAGCCAGCAGGCTATTGTGGAAAGTTACCTGACTCGCTATTAAAGGGAAAATTGCCTGAGAATGAAACTACTGCTGAGAGAAGGACAGAAGGAGACTAGGAGTGTAACCAGAGGATTCATATTGCCCCTGCCTGAGGAAGATCAGGGGTCATGGAATAGTAAATACTGGAGGGCTGCAGAACTTCCAATTAGGTGCCAATGCTTTTACATCCAAGGAATGAGAACATAGCATCCCTACATAAATACAGGGACTTGACTGCTCTAGTAAGAAGGGGTGGATGGGAAACTAGACCTGAGGTAAGGCTAGGTTGCCACTGTTGAAAATTGGATGTTTGTCACTGACATTTATTTTGTTATTTTGTTGAAATAAAGGTAGTAACCAGCACGATTTAAACTTGGTGACTTGTGAAGGATCTCAGTTTTGCTTCACCTGACAGCCTGTCTTAAAGCCTTTGAAAATTCAAAGGATAAAGTGGCCCATACAACATAAAAGTTATATGAGAGACAGTAAAAATTTAATATGCACATTAAAATGGGCTATGCAGCAAGGTTTATGGTGTAGACTGTAAATAACTACCCCAGTTGCAAGTCCACACTAGTACCTTGTGTGGCAGCATCAAAACGACCTGTAAAATTGCACGATCGTGTTCGGTACATCTATCTGTGAGGGCTTCAGTGCTCTGTAGAAAGGGCTATGCATTCAAATCCACAGAATAACCAGTAGTAGCAAGCTGAAGGAATGACTTGCTGAAGGAAAGGATAGTGAACTATCTACAGTCAGGAGGATTACTGGACACCAGAATAAGGTCTTGTCAGACAAACCTGATTTTTTTTTGATTGGGTGACTAAAGAATTGGAAATAACAGTAGTGACAAGACTGAAATAAAATAAGAGGCAAGCCATCTGCAGAGTGGAGGCTGAACAGAACCAGTGAAAACAAAAGCTAGTCAATTTAAAACCCAGAGCAGAAAACCATACTTGTATTCAAGAGGTTGAAAATATAAACATAAATGTCAATCGGGTGAAGCACCTGCCACTTTTTGGCCCTATTTTCCTAGCATGGTGAGGGTTTTTGCATTTTTGGGATCCTCCCCTTTTTTTTTTACCCCATCTTTTTGTGGGCTGGGTTTCAGAGGTATATATATCTTCAGCTTGGAGCTTGTGTACAAGATCTTTCCATCCCAAGGACTGGGCAAGGTCTTTCTGCATCCTAGAAGAGTGATCTAGAGGGATCTGTTCTTCTGCTGCAGAAGATCGACCAAAGGTGGTGGAAGGAGTGAGTGCTTAGAGGAGTCTTAAGGAAACTGGATTTCTGTATATTTTGGAAGAAGATGGGAGTGAAGAAGTTTTGCTGTTGAGGACCTGTGATCCAGCTCCTGAGAGATGAGCAAACCCCTGGTCTTGAAGGGCTGGGTTTCTGATTTTCTCTAAGGCTATCTGCACAGAGAGTCAGTGGCAATCAACCACAGATTAGGGTGGAACAGGTAAATAGAGAATGTATATTTACTCTTTCAAATAATACTAAGACCAGGGGACACGCTATGAAATTAAAAAGTAACAGATTTAAACCAAATCAGTATTTTTTCATTTACTGCACAATCAAACTGTGTAATTTGTTACCAGAGAATGTGATCAAAGCAACTAGTATGGTTAGGTTTAAAACGGTTTTGAAAAGGCTCCTAGAGAAAAGGTTCACAAACAATTATTAGCCAGGTGGACTTGGGAAAGTTACCGCTTGTCCCTGGGAATGAGCAAGTAATGGATCTGCTCTGAGATTCACAGGGTACTTCTTGTGAACTGGAGTGATCACTGTCGGAGGTAGGATGTTGGGTTTGATGGGCCTTTGGTCTGACCCAGCATGACACAAAACATCTTTCACATCAAGTGCCCCATCCACCAAATTTACACTGACCCCCTTCTACCACACTACTGCATCCATGCCATGCAGGTGCAACCATGCCAAAAGGTTGAAGACTGAAAACGGAAAGACAGAAGAGAGTCATCCAGACTTTGGTGTTATAAAGCTTCCTCCTGAAGATCCCTCTTTATTCCCCCTCAATGTCTTGTATGAGGGACTTACTCCTCGCCTGCTTCGACTTTGTCTCCACTTTAATAGCTGTCTTGCAGCTAGTGAGAAGCATCTGAAATCATGTAAGAGATCAGAACACATGCAGAGAAATTTCTGTGAACATTCATGGCCATAGCTAAGGACTTGTGGTATTAATTTCCATTTTTTATAACATTATGCTTTAATCATTTTGAGGTGAACAATAATATTGCAAAAATCATTGTCCTTTCCTTATGTTGTGCTGCTAAATACTTTTGAGTTGTATAAAAAATGCAGATTTATTTTTCATATGCTTTTGTTTGTTGGTATCTCTTTTCTCTGTCCGCCTCCTACCTCTGTCTTGCATTCTCCTTCTCTAATCTGTCTCCTGTCCCTGATTCCGTACCTCCCACAATGCCTTCTGCTTTGACTGCCCGGTTTTTTCCATCAGTGTTCCTCAAACTATCATACTAGCTCACCCTTTGAAGTAGTGCGCTTGGTAAAAAGTTGACATCTGGTTGAAGACAGGTGTTAACTTTTTGGTATTATCTAGTAGACAGTAAGTAGTGTGTGTAAGAGAGCACACCACACTATTTCCCATGCATGTGCTAGTCTCATTTGCATATGAATTTCCTTCATTTACTTTAGAATACACACACATTTTAGCACGTATACATTAACATGGAGAATTCTCATGTAGAAACCTTATTGCATAGCATCCTATTTTTAATGCATAGAAAATAGCCTTGATATAGATATTAAACTTTATTACATGAACCCCAGATATTGCATTCTTGTCAGCTGAGAGAATTTTCCATTTACTCACTGAGATGGAATAATAGACAGAAAAATTGTTCAGAATACCCTAGACTGAGCAGACATTTTGTGCATGTGTACTGATTATGAGTATTTTGTCTAGTTGCTCAACAGTTTCCACATGCATTCAGTTGTCACCATTAGTTTAAAAAAATGCATGTTTTTCAAAAGGAATTTTTTTTACCTAGATTTGCAAAAGGAATGTGTACAATTTCAGATGCCATGGGACAGCTTTCATCTGCAGGCTGCATTCCAGAGCTGCCAGTTATTCTCAATAACGGAAGTAATTTGTTGCAAATAACGGAAGTAATTTGTTGCAAATTCTGTATCTCAGCTTATCAACAAATAAGGAGTAACACGTGTAATGTTATGTAGATTGGAGAATCCTTTCTGCGGAATCTACAAGAAGTAGAGAAATTGTGGATACCTTTTAAGGGACTCTATTCAAACAAATGGTAGTGGAACCCACGAGGAAGTGTGTGATACTCAACCTGGTTCTCACTAATGGGGACAATGTCTCTAATGTTTGGGTGGGTGCCTACTTGCGCACCAGTGATCATCAAATGGTATGGTTTGATATCGCAAATAGGATACAGAGAAGTTGCACAAAAACCCGAGTTTTGAATTTCAAAAACGCTGTGTCAAAATGTGGAAACACCTGGAGGAAGAATTAGAAGACTGGGATAAAATGAGGGAGATGGAACACCTATAGGTCAAATTAAAAGGAGCTAATACAAAGGCAACAAATCAATCTGTTAAAAAAAAACCAAACAAAAGTAAGAGGAATAAGAAACCAATCTATTTCGCAAAGGAGGTGGCCTCAAAAATAAAGGGAAAAAGAACAGCATTCAAGGAGTATAAATGATCCCAAGGAAATAGGGAAGAATACCTGGTGAAACCGAGGGAGCAAAGAGGATTCAGGAAAACAAACTTTTAAGTTGAAGAAAGGATTGCCAAAGAGAGAAAGTGAGATGACAAATCATATATTAGAGAAAGGAGGAAGACCCAAAGTGATATAGTGAAACCCAAAAGTGACAAGGAGCAATGTATGGAGAGAGACAAAGAAATGGTAGAAATATTAAACAAATACCTTAGTTCATTGTTCTCTAAGGGGTAGATTTTCAAATACCGCGAATAGGCGTACTTTTGTTGGCGCTCCAGGCGCCAACAAAAGTACGCTGGATTTTAGTAGATACGCGCGGAGCCGCACGTATCCGCTAAAATCCGGGATCGGCGCGCGCAAGGCTATCAATTTTGTATAGCCGGCATGCGCCGAGCCGCGCAGCCTACCCCCGTTCCCTCCGAGGCCGCTCCGAAATCGGAGCGGCCTTGGAAGGAATCCTCTAACGCCCTCCCCTCACCTTCCCTTCCCTTCCTCTACCTAACCCACCCGCCCGGCCCTGTCTACACCCCCCCCTTACCTTTCTCCGGGGATTTACGCCTCCCGGAGGGAGAAGTAAATCCCCGCGCGCCAGCGGGCCTGTTGCGTGCCGGGACGCGACCTGGGGGCGGGTCCCGAGGGCGCGGCCATGCCCCTGAGCCCGCCCCCAGAACGCTCCCGACACGCCCCGAAAACGCCACTGCGCTCGGTCCCGCCCCCGACATGCCCCCGACACGCCCCCCTCCGAAAACCCCTGGACTTACGCGAGTCCCGGGGCTCTGCGCGCGCCGGTAGGCCTATGTAAAATAGGCTCACCGGCGCGCCGGGCCCTGCTTGCCTAAATCCGCCCGGTTTTGGGCGGATTTAAGCGAGCAGGGCTCTGAAAATCCGCCCCTAAGAGAACACCCTGGAGAAGGACCAGTGCTGGTTGACAAGAATGTAGATGGGGTGGAGTAGATGAAACTCCATTTACAGAAGAGAATATATGGGAAAAGCTATGAAAACTGAAAGTGGACAAGGTCATGGGGCTGGATGAGGTATGTCCCAG
Organism: Rhinatrema bivittatum; assembly: GCF_901001135.1. NCBI lineage: Eukaryota > Metazoa > Chordata > Amphibia > Gymnophiona > Rhinatrematidae > Rhinatrema > Rhinatrema bivittatum. Next base: position 104,082,454 of record NC_042623.1, read on the forward strand.
GATATTGAGGGAGCTCAGAGATGTGCTAGCGGGTCTGCTGAAAGACTTGTTCAACAGATCACTGGAAATGAGAGTCGTGCCTCTAGACTGGAGAAAAGTGATGTGGTCCCACTTCACAAGAGTAGGAGCAAAGAGGAGGCTGAAAACTACAGGCCAATTAGCCTCACCTTAGTGGTAGGAAAAGTAACAGTTGAAATTATCAGTGAACAAAATATTTCTTGAGATGCAGTTATTGTGAATTTATTGAAACCACTGAAAGTTAGGGGAAGTTTTACTTACTTTTACAAAACTACAAAAACAGTCTATATTCCACACTTTTTTCTTAAGTTAAATCTCCCCCCCCTCCTTTCAAAAAAAACCAAAGGCACACAATTCCTGTATTTGGCTCTAAGATAATTTAAACAGCAAAATAACGTACTTAGTTATTTTGGAAGCCTTCTGAATGCAAGAATACCCTTAGATAAAAAGACTTTGCCCTACTTCAGCTCAATGGTCTTATGGCAATTAATCAGCTACCCCCCTCCCCCTCAATAGGTACAAAGCCAGAAACAAAAGGATTTATTTTTTTTCCTCAAAATTACAAAACCAGTCTAGATTCCACACTTATTTTCTTAAGTTAAATCTGTTATATTTCTGTTCTCATCAAAAAGAACAGTCTGCACTTTCCTGCATAATGAAAATCATAATGTTTGAAATTAATGATCCAGGAAACATTCTAAAAAAGGGTAGAATGTTTTATTTTCCTTCTCTAATTTCTTGAAATTAATAATTTTTTTCATTATACATTTTTTTTAATGAGAGATACCAGAAGTTTGAATATTGTGTCTGTTAATATTTTAAGGACATACTCCTATCCTAATTCTCTCTACATACTTTGCAGAACATATCTAGTGTCTGTTCAGCAACTTGTTAATATATCTTTTAACTTACATATCACAGCACACAGAAATGTAAAGTATTTTAAAACTAACCCTGATTCTTATACTTTATGAAATTCTAGAAAATGACATATTACCCAAGGGCTCAGTTTATCCAAAAGCATTTTTCTCACCAGAGCCAGATAGTGGAAAGTATTCAGGTCTTGAGAGATAAAAAATAGGTGAAAAAATTTAACTCATACAATTGTATTTAATGTCTGTTTACTCAGGATAGTTCTTTTCCATCAAGAGTAAAGGATGGTTACGATGAAGGGACAAGTGTGTGTGTGGGAGAGGGCTCCAAAATGATGGGTATCTGGAAAAGTTCTTTTTTTTTGTTTTTTTTAGGTGGAGCTATTGTGGGGACTGGATGTATATATTATGTAGGGAAAGATTACAAGGAGGAGGAGCTGGTGCTAATTTATATGAACATAAGAACATAGGAAATTGCCATGTTGGGTCAGACCAAGGGTCCATTAAGCCCAGCATCCTGTTGCCAACAGAGGCCAAACCAGGCCACAAGAACCTGGCAATTACCCAAACACCAAGAAGATCCCATACTACTGATGCAATTAATAGCAGTGGCTATTCCCTAAGGGGCAGATTTTAAAAGGGTTACGTGTGTAACCCTTAAAAAAAAACCCTGCGCGCGCCGAGCCTATTTTGCATAGGCTCGGCGGTGCGCGCAAGCCCCGGGAATCACGTATGTCCCAGAGCTTGCAAAAAGGGGAGGGGCCGCTGTGCCCGGGATCGCAGGCTGGCCATTGGCCAGCGCGCTTAAGTTACGCCTGCCAGGAGGCAGGCGTAAATTCTTCAACAAAGGTAAGGGGGGGTTCCAGGTAGGACTGGGGGGCGGGTTAGGTAGGGAAAGGCAGGGGAAGGTGCGGGGGCAGAAGGAAAGTTCCCTCCGAGGCCGCTCTGATTTCATAGTGTCCTCGGAGGGAACGGAGGCAGGCTGCGCAGCTCGGCGCATGCAAGTTACACAATTGTGCACCCCCTTGCGCGCGCTGACCCTGGATTTTGTAACATGCGCGCGGCTGCGCACGCATGTTATAAAATCGGGCATAGATTTGTTCGCGCCGGCTTGTGCGAACAAATCTGCACCCGCGTGCAGGTTTTAAGATCTGCCCCTAAGTAAACTTGATTAGTAGCAGTTAATGGACTTCTCCTCCAAGAACATATCCAAACCTTTTTTGAACCCAGCTACACTAACTGCAGTAACCACATCCTCTGGCAACAAATTCCAGAACTTAATTGTGTGTTGAGTAAAAAGAATTTTCTCCGATTAGTCTTAAATGTGCTACTTGCTAATGTCATGGAAAGCCCCCTAGTCTTTCTATTAGCCGGAAGTGTAAATAACCAATTCACATCTACTTGTTCAAGATCTCTCATGATCCTAAAGACCTCTATTATATCCCCCCTCAGCCGTCTCTTCTCCAAGCTGAACAGCCCTAACCTCTTCAGCCTTTCCTCATAGGGAATCTGTTCCATCCCTTTTATCATTTTGGTTGCCCTTCTCTGTACCTTCTCCATCGCAACTATATCTTTTTTGAGATGCGGCGACCAGAGTTGTACACAGTATTCAAGGTGCGGTCTCACCATGAAGTGATACAGAGGCATTATGACATTTTCTGTTTTATTAACCATTCCCTTCCCAATAATTCCTAACATTCTGTTTGCTTTTTTGACCACTGCAGCACACATAGAGCTGACGATTTTAAAGTATTATCCACTATGATGCCTAGATCTTTTTCCTGGGTGGTAGTTATAATATGGAACCTAACATCGTGTAACTACAGCAAGGATTATTTTTCCCTATATGCAACACCTTGCACTTGTCCACATTAAATTTAATCTGCAATTTGGATGCCCAATCTTCCAGTCTTGCAAGTTCTTCCTGTAATGTATCACAATCCGCTTGTGATTTAACTACTCTGAATAATTTTGTATCATCCACAAATTTGATAACCTCACTTGTCGTATTCCTTTCCAGATCATTATATACCGTATTTTTCGCTCCATAAGACGCACCTGACCATAAGACGCACCTAGGATTCAGAGGGGGAAAATTTTAAAAAAAAAAAATTGTGCTAAACCGGCTCTGCGTCTGGGCGTCTTATGGAGCAAATTAGGGGAGTGCATAGGTTTTTTTTTTTCTCCCCATTTTGTTTTCGGGTCTGGGGAGGGCCATTTCGGTCCACTCCCCAGATCAGAATATTTTTCTTTCTGTGGGAACCCCCAAACCCCCCCATCCTAACCCTTTAAATTAACAACCTCCACCCCCTGACCCCCCCAAGACCTGCCGAATTAATTTCCTGCAACCCCCCACCCTCCTGACCCCCCCAAGACCTGCCAAACGTCCCTGGTGGTCCAGCGGGGGTCCAGGAGCGGTCCGGGAACGATCTCCTGGGCGTGAGCCGTCGGCTGCCAGTAAACAAAATGGCGCCGACGGCCCTATGCCCTCACTATGTCACTGAGACCGACCGCTGCTATTGGTCGGTCTCAGTGACATAGTGAGGGCATAGGGCCGTCGGCGCCATTTTGTTTACTGGCAGCCGACGGCCCTATGCCCTCACTATGTCACTGAGACCGACCGCTGCTATTGGTCGGTCTCAGTGACATAGTGAGGGCATAGGGCCGTCAGCTGCCAGTAACAAAATGGCGCCGACGGCCCTATGCCCTCACTATGTCACTGAGACCGACCAATAGCAGCGGTCGGTCTCAGTGACATAGTGAGGGCATAGGGCCGTCGGCGCCATTTTGTTTACTGGCAGCCGATGGCCCACGCCCAGGAGATCATTCCCGGACCCCCGCTGGACCACCAGGGACGTTTGGCAGGTCTTGGGGGGGTCAGGAGGGTGGGGGGTTGCAGGAAATTAATTTGTCAGGTCTTGGGGGGGGGGGGTTGTAGGAAATTAAGTCGGCAGGTCTTGGGGGAGTCGGGGGGGGGGTGGTGTTTGTTAGATTTTTGTTTGGTTTTTTTTTTATATTCGCTCCATAAGACGCACATACATTTTCCCCCCACCTTTGGGGGAAAAAAAGTGCGTCTTATGGAGCGAAAAATACGGTATATATATATTGAAAAGCACCGGTCCAAGTACAGATCCCTGAGACACTCCACATGTTATAAAGTTGGGTGTACATTTGTGCACGCCGGGTTGCGCACACAAATGTATGCCCATGCGTACCTCTTAAAATCCGGCCCTACATCTGCCAGTTCACCTTTATCCACATGTTTATTAACCCCTTCAAAAAATTGAAGCAGATTTGTAAGGCAAGACTTCCCTTGATTAAATCCATGTTGACTGTGTTCCATTAAACCATATCTTTCTATATGCTCTACGATTTTGGTCTTTAGAATAGTTTCCACTATTTTTCCCAGCAATGAAGCCAGGCTCACTGGTCTATAGTTACCCAGATCACCCCTGGAGCCCTTTTTAAATATTGGGGTTACATTGGACACCCTCCAGTCTTCAGGTACAATGGATGATTTTAATGATAGGTTACAAATTTTAACTAATAGATCAGAAATTTCATATTTTAGTTCCTTCAGTACCCTAGGATGCATATCATCTAGTTCAGGTGATTTGCTACGCTTTAGTTTGTCAATCTGGCCTACTACATCTTCCCAGTTCACAGTGATTTGGTTCAGTTCATCTGACTCATCATCCTTGAAAACCATCTCCAGAACTGGTATCTCCCCAACATCCTCATTAGTAAACATGGAAGCAAAGAATTAATTTAGTCTTTCTGCAATGGCCTTATCTTCCCTAAGAACCCCTTTAACCCCCTTGGTCATCTAACAGTCCAATCGACTCCCTCACAGGTTTCTTGCTTTGGATATATTTTTAAAAAATTTTATTATGAGATTTTGCCTCTATGGCCAACTTCATTTCAAATTCTCTCTTCGCCTGTCTTATCAATGTTTTACACTTAACTTGACAATGCTTATGTTTTATCCTATTTTCTTCAGATGGATCCTTCTTCCAATTTTTGAAGGATGTGTTTTTGGTAAAATAGCCTCTTTCACCTCACCTTTTAACCATGACGGTAATCGTTTTGCCTTCCTTCCACCTTACTTAATGCATGGAATACATCTGGACTGCACCTCTAAGATTGTGTTTTTAAACAATGTCCATGCCTGTTGAACACTTTTAACCTTTGCAGCTGTACCTTTCAGGTTTTTTTCTAACTATTTTCCTCATTTTATCAAAGTTTCCCTTTTGAAAGTTTAGTGTTAGAGCTGTAGATTAATGTATTGTCCCCCTTCCAGTTATTAGTTTAAATTTGATCATGTTATGATCACTATTGCCAAGTGGCCCCACCACCGTTACCTCTCTCACCAAATCCTGCTTTCCACTAAGAATTAAATCTAAAATAGCTCCCTCTCTTGTTGGTTCCTGAACCAATTGCTCCATGAAACAGTCATTTATTACATCCAGGAACTTTATGTCTCTAGCAAGTTCTGATGTTACATTTACCCAGTCAATACTGGGGTAATTGAAATCTCCCATTATTATTGCACTGCCAAATTGGTTAGCTTCCCTGATTTCTCTTAGCATTTTATCATCTGTCTGACCATTTTGTCCAGATGGACGATAGCATACTCCTATCACTATACTCTTACCCAACACACATGGGATTTCTACCCATATAGATTCTACTGAGCATTTAGTCTCTTGTATGATCTTTATCCTGTTGGACTCTGTACCCTCCCAGACATAAAGTGCCACACCCCCACCAAGTTGATCTTCCCTATCATTGCGATATAATTTGTACCCTGATATAGCACTGTCCCATTGGTTATCCTCCTTCCACCAAGTCTTTGTGATGCCAATTATGTCAATCTCATCATTTACTTCTATACACTCTAACTCTCCCATCTTACTTCTTACACTTCTGGCATTGGCATACAGACATTTCAAAGTGTGTTTTTTGTTTGTATTAACAACCTGTTTTTCAGTTGTTAGAGATAATTTGGAAATCATTAGCTTCAGTGATTTTTTACATATGGGCACATGGACTAAGTTTGCTTTTATTGAAACCTCTCTGTTGGGATGCCCTAACTCTCCTTTTTCATTAGTATCCTTCAAGAATACATTTCTCCAAACCATGCACTGCTGAGTGACTGTCGGCTTTCCCCCTTGTTCTAGTTTAAAAGCTGCTCTATTTCCTTTTTGAAAGTTAGTGCCAGCAGCTTGGTTCCACTCTGGTTAAGGTGGAGCCCATCCTTTCGGAAAAGTCTCCCCCTTCCCCAAACGTTTCCCCAGTTCCTTACAAAACTGAATCCCTCTTCCCTGCACCATCGTCTCATCCACGCATTGAAACTCTGGAGCTCTGCCTGCCTCTGGGGACCTGCACGTGAACAGGAAGCAGTTCAGAGAATGCCACCCTAGAGGTTCTGGATTTCAGCTTTCTACCTAAAATCCTAAATTTGGTTTCCATAACCTCTCTCCCAATTTTCCTATGTTGTTGGTGCCCATATGTACCACGACAGCTGGCTCCTCACCAGCACTGTCTATAATCCTATCTAGGTGACACCTTTGCACCAGGCAGGCAAGTTACCAGGCGGTCCTCACGTCCATCAGCCACCCTGCTATCTACATTTCTAATAATTGAATCACCAACTATGACGGCCGGCCTAACCCCTCCCTCCTGGGCAGTAGCCCTGGAAGACTTGTCCTCAGTGTGAGAGGATATTACATCACCTGGAGAGCAGGACCTTGCTACAGGATCACTTCCTGCTACACCAGGTTGATGTTCTCCTACTGGTTCATATGTAGGTTGGTTGTATTTGTTTTCTTGTTTGTTTTATTTTTTATGGATGTTTATATATTTTTTTTATTGTGAACTGCTTGTATCCAGTTGGATTGCAAGGGGTATATGAAGTTTAAATAATATTTATTTTTATGTTATCTTGTAAATCACTTTAGGCAGCTTGTTTCAAGCCAGAGACGTGGTCTATACAAATTTAAAAAAATCTCTTTTTGCCCAGTTGAGTACAATGAATTAGGGTATGTATGAGCATATTTAAATGAAGCAATGGTGTTGCTGAAGTGTGGGCAAATGATTTCAACTTCTTGCCCTTTGTTCAAGCTAACATGGTAGGAACATGCTCAGAAGGCTTCCTCTACTGAGTTCCAAATATTGTTTGATAGAGGAGCCACTGTGCATATGTGTAAAAGGAGGTTCATGCATATTGTAGTGAAGATGATGATGTCAGAAAGGAGAGCCAATCTACATCTCAACATCAAGTTTATACTTTTTTTTTTCATAGATACTCAGGAGTTCTGCGCTGGTATTTTTAAATGTTTGAATGTCTATTTTTATTTGCCAAACTTGCTAAATATATCTCTGTACATTTTTCTATGTCCAAAATTTGAGTGAATTAAGCATTTATAGTTGTTGCTATTAAGGGTATCCAGCCTTATCATGTAAAAACACATCCTTTAATTTATTGTCAGAATTAAGAGAATTCAGAGATTTGCATTTGTGTCAACAAAAATGATCACATGCAGTGTCTTGCTTTCATATTTCTATTTGGGAATATTGAGTAAGATGCTATTTTCTGAAGCTATTTTAAATCCAAACAATGGGAATAATTCCTACAGCTGTATCTTTATCTAGCATGCATGAAAAGCCATGAACAATAGTTCTTTCAAATCCACAGCTTGTTTTGTGTTTAATTAAAGCAAATTAAAAATATGCACTTTTTAAAGCTGGGTCACACTGTGAATTTAGCAGAAGAATTACCATAAAGAAATGTTAAATATTTGCATAATTTTAAATTTAATGAAATCATAAACAATGGAGTGGGACGTCTTAAGTAATAATTAGAGATGTGGAGGAAAAGAGATTTTTCATTTGTTTAGTTTTTCAGAAAGAAACTTCAAATGTTGTATTAAGATTCTCTATAGAAATAATTTAGTCTTATTTAAAAAGGACTTTATTTCATTCTATGCCTTTGTAAAATAATCTTTAGGGGTGAATTTTTAAAGAAAAAGGGATAGTCTAGGTGTGCTCTGGGGTGAAGCCAATAAGTACAGCACGCTAGTGGCTGTTTTTATAAGAGACTTAGACACATTTGACACCTTACTTGTGTAATTTTATGCCTGCTAATTATCTTGCATAATTGATATCAGATTTCTTTATTGTGTATTATTGGCTGGATGGGAGGTCTGGGTAAACTGAGGGAGGGGGAGGGGGGAGGGAATTCAGGCTGAAGAATCAGCTGGGTCTCGATGACCTGGAGAAAGACTGGGTGAACTGGTGGATTAATTGGAAAACTGGGAATTTCAAGTTTGCACATATGTTTTATAATATAATTCTGGTTTCACGCAAACAGGTCCTGCTTTATTTTTGCATGTAAAATATATGCGCACAATTTTTATAATCAGTAAGAAAAATACACACGTTCAATAAATTGAAATACTTGCTCTCCATGCATTGCCTGTATTGACTCATAAGTATGCATTGGCATGTATATTGTAGGGTATAATTGTGTATGTTTTATAAAATTTGCATACCTGATATGCATGTGTTATAAAATACTATCATAGATCTCTGCACAGACATATACAAGTGAACAAGGGCCTTAATGTCTGCTTGGTATATGTTTGCTTAGTTAGCCTCTGATGTTAACTTTCAAAAGAGCCCATGCACATTTGAGCACATACATCGGCCCTTGCCAAGGTAGCACATTCAGTATATAATATACATGCTCCTATGCGCATACGTTATAAAATTGCCTGGTCGTACACCAGATTGTGGGCACGGGCATGTTCACACAAATCCTGCTTCCACCATATAAATCAGGGGATTTAAAAAATAAAAAGGGGGGGCATGCTCTGAAGCCAATCATAGTTTTGCCAGCTCGTCCCCAGTTCATCCAGTTAAGACAGAGGTCCTCCAACCCATTCCCTGGTTTTGATAGCCTTTACTCCCACTAGTTAGCACTGACCCTTAAAACCCTGCAGATCTGCTAAGCTTTCTTTAAATTTTAACTTACATGGCATCCATAGCAGAAGTAAAGTTAAGTGATAGAGGGCCTCGGCACTCACCAGGTTGCATCAGTATTTATGTGCACATTTTAGGTTCACTCCCTGAAATGTCCATGCCCCGCCCAGACCACATCTATGTCCCACCTCTTTTTGAAAACGTTCAAGATGTGCGTATATCTCAGCGGCTTTTAAAATCTGCTCGGTGTGCACAAATCCGTTTTCTTTGCATATCCCCTAATTAGTGCATGCGTTGGGTTTTTAAAATTCACCTCTCTATGAATAATCAGTGAATTGCATATATTGTTTATGAACAGCATTTAAGGCCAGATGAACTAAGCATTGCCATGTAGGCAGAAAATATAATGTGCCCTAAGTGTTCACTTTTCATTTTATGAAGTTCAAGTGTAATATCTTTTTTTTATTATGTTTAATGGGTAAAGAATTAATAATTTGAATCTTTATTTGAGCATGTTCAGATTTGTTTAATTTTACACAGCCCATAATTTATTTTGTTCTTGATTTTAAAAATTATAAAAGTATCTTTTAAGACTCTATAATAATTAAATTTTATAAGCGTAGGTATTTCTTTATTTGTATTTCTTTCTTTTTCTGTCTTTTTTTCTTTCTTTATTGCTGTACAGACTGGTTAACAAATACAAGCACAAATATAATTACAATCAATGTAACAACCATTCCCAGTAAAAACCTTATTAAAATAAAACTCCACTGCAGCCTATCTAACAAAATCCTATTCTGTCAAAAAGTAGCCAGATAATGAGACCCTTATTGCAGTGGAAAGAGCCAAGCCTTCATCTTCTTCCTAAAACTGAGATAGTTGCTTCAACTTTCACCTCCAAGTCTTCTTCAACAAATTACATAGAGGCATAAGTCCCTGTCCCAAAGAGCTTCTAGTCTGTTGACATCTGAGGCAATGGGCGATGAAATGACTTGCTCCAGGTTGCAAGAAGTGTCAGTGAAAGACGCTAGATTTGAGCCATGACTGCCTGATTCCAAGGCATTTGTTCTTTCTCTGGGCCAGATTTTAATAGCTACGTCCGATTTTATAACATGCACGGGCAGCCACGCGCATGTTATAAAATACGGGGTCGGCGCGCGCAAGGGAATGCACACTGGTGCACCTTGCGCATGCCGAGTCCTAGGGGAGCCTTGATGGCTTTCCCCGTTCCCTCCGAGGCCGCTCCGAAATTAAAGCGGCCTTGGAGGGAACTTTCCTTACACTCTCCCCCACCTTCCCCTCCCTTCCCCTATCTAACCCGGCCCCCCAGCCCTACCTAAATCCCCCCCTACCTTTATTTTGTTATTTACGCCTGCCTCTGGCAGGCATAACTTGCACGCGCCGGCCAGCTGCCGGCGCGCAATCCCCTGGCACAGACGCTGTGCTGGAGGCCTTGGTCCCGCCCCCAGACTGCCCCCACCTCCGCCCCTTTTTCAAAGCCCCAGGACATACGCGTGTCACGGGGCTTGCGCACGTCGCCGGGCCTATGCAAAATAGGCTCGGAGCACGTAACCCCCCTGCGCATGTAAATCCAGCCGGATTTACGCGCATAGGGCTTTTAAAATCTGCCTCTCTGTGTTTATATTTAATGTATTGCCACTACCACTAGCTTGAGGCAATTTGTAATAATTGTTACAATGTGAAATAAATTCTCATGTACATAAAAGTCATATAAAACTGTAACTATGACATCCTTTGGAGCCCCCTAAATCAAGTCCTATTTACTCCTGTGCTAGTAGCACTACATTGGCTGCCAATTTATGCAAGAGTCAAATATAAAACACTCTGATTCATAAAGCAATTTATGCTGAACAAATTGATTAATTTACGTTCCGCTAATAAAGGATTTCTTATTGTTCCTTCCGTGGCAAATGCCAAGCTAACTACTGTCAGAGAAAGAGCTGTCTCATTGGCGGGCCCAAAACTGTGGAACTCTATGCCACCTGAATTGAGGCTACAAAGAGATATGAAGCTGTTTAGAAAGGCACTAAAAATGTGGCTTTTTAATCAAGCATTTGATATAGAATTGAGCAAATGATTTTATTTTTATTTTAATTAATTTTTTAAATTTCATTTTAATCCATTTATTGTAAGTGATTTTATTTATGAACTAATTAATTTTTTATTTCAGTTTTATTTTAAGACCAAATTGTATTTTAATTTGTATAATTTGATTTAAGTATCTTGTCTGTTCATTTTTAAATTTTTACAAATGTAAACCATTGTGAAGGTTGAAAAACTATACATCGGTATATAAAACAGAATAAATAAATATAGCAATGCTCCTAAAATGTCTTTAACAGTCTTATAGACTAGCCAACAATTCATGGGCTTCACTCCTTTCCTGGAAATATTTTAAAAGGCAATGCCTCAAACTAATGCTCAGTTTTCATGTAACACAAAAATAACTTCTCTTGTATACTTTAGTGAGGATTTCTGATTTTTGGTTAAAACTAATAAAAAAAACTCAGTAAAACACCCAATGGGGAAATTGGGGTTTTCATTCATTATTGAAAACACAAGAAAATAATCCTACCTGCTGGAACTCCAATGATGTTCTCTTGTCGTAACCCTCAAGTGAGTAAAGAACAATGGTCTGATATCAACGGAGAATGCTGGTGAGAAGCCCAAGCCCATGAGCCCAAAGAAGAGGTTCAACAGGTGGAATGGGCTGGCACTAAATATAAATATCACTGGCTGAAGAAGAGCAGCTACGGGAGGAGCTGACCAAAAAAGAGAGAATTGATGGGGAGTGGGGAGGGAATTGTAGTGGGATGTGATGGGGAGGGCATGGAAGTGAAAGGGGAAGATACAGTCACTTTTAAACTAGATCAGTGCTTCTGAAGCCAGTCCTCAGGGCATGCTTAGCCAGTCAGGTTTTCAGGATATGCATAATGAATATGTATTATATAGATTTGCATACAATGGAAGCAGTGCATTCAAATCTATCTCATACATATTCATTATGAATATTCTGAAATATGACTGGCTCGGTGTGCCCCCAGGACTTGGTTGAGAAGCACTGAACTACATGATAGGGGAAAACAGACAGTCAATCAGGAGTGCATGGTCCAGCATGATATATCTTTGAAGAACACTAACAAAAGAGGTAAGTTAGGGCATCCTGATAGAGAGGTTTCAAGAAATGCTAAAGTAGCCAGTGAGATGCCCTTAAGTAAGAGCGGAAAGACAGAGTGGAAACATTCCAAATCACCCCTGTCAGCTGATAAGTAGGTTGTTAATACAAACAAAAAACATACTTTGACATGCCTATATACAAATGCTAGAAGTCTAAAAAAGAAGAAGGGAGATTTAGAATGTATATCACAGAATGAAAAGACAGATATAATTGGCATCTCAAACCTGGTGGATGGAGGATAACCAATGGGAAACTGTGATACCAGGGTACAATTTATATTGCAATGGTAGGATGGATCAAATTGGTGGAAGGATGGCACTATATTTTAAAGAGAACATTGAGTCAAATAAAATAAAGCTTCTGCAAGAATCAAAATGTCCAGTAGAATCTTTATGGATTGAAAATCCATATGAGAGGGGCATAGAGTAGTAGTGGGCGTGTTCTATCATCCACCTAGCCAAAATGAATAGATAAACAATGACATGCTAACAGTATTGATTGGGTAAATATCACAACAGCACATGCTAAGGAGATAAAATTTCATGATGAGCCGCTGGTACAGGAACAACTTCTTGGAGCAGCTGGCAAAGGAACCAATAAGAGGGAGGAATTTTAAATCTAGTGCTTAGTGAAACTCTGGATTTGGGGCGAAAAGTAATAGGGTTAGGGCCATTTGGCAACTGGGATCATAACATGATCCAATTTGACTTAATAACTGGAGGGAGGATAACAGGGTGGTAACTTTCAAAGTGGCATGCGGGTTCACATTGACGCATGTGCATCAGTGTGAGCCCAGATACGCGGTCATTTTATAACACGCACCACGTTATAAAATAGCCAGGGCAGGCGCACACGTATATGCAATTTTAAGTGTGTGTGCGCCCAGCTGCATAAATCAGGTTTCTACTGTGTGTGTTAGGGTATTTTAAAATGGGCGCACATCCTCTCCAAGACCAGTTTCACCAGTTCTTCCATGATTTCGCCCAGTCTACATGCTGCGATGCGCTAACGTAGACAGGGCATGTTATAAAATTGCCGGGAACCGCGTGCACATGGATACACGTGCAGGCCTTTGGCAATCTATCCCTTAAACTTTAAATCAGAATTAGTAAGATGCATCATGCAAGCTAACTTCTGTGATATATAATACCATAGCAAACATTTGTACTGTGTTTCCCTGAATGCAGCGTTGCATGTAATCGAGCGCTCTCTCTTAAAACATTGTGTATATTGTTCTTTAGTGAAATTGAATTCAAATTACCTTGCCCATCCCTGAACCAATTTCCCATAACCCACTTGGGTCTTGTTCCCCAATAATTTACGGTACATGGAGATTGTGTGACAGACTGGGTCTTCCACATTAAATAGCTCAGACAAAAACCTGTTTTCATGAGTCCTGTCCGTAATCCCCAGTGAACGTATATAGTGTCGTGCTTGAAGATAAGAAAAATAATGCTTACGATCTAATTCAAATTCCATAAGTAACTCTTTAAAGGATTTTATATGCCCCCTTCATCCACCAACTACACTTTCATCAGCAAACTCCTCTCTTCCCATAGTAAATACCTGATTTTGTAAACATGGCAAGAATTATGAGTTTCCTCTAAAAGGCAAGAACTGAGAAATAGAGAATTTCAATTTAAGAATGGAGCACACATATATCCATGTATGAATCAGAGGTGTGACTAAAATGCTATCTCGGATATCATCTGATAGAGTTGCCCAAGAAGAATGCAGATCACATTACGGGCTCATAGGATAAATAAATAGCTTCTCTAAAATTATAGAAGTGTAAAATGAGTTTCTAAAAGCCAATCTGCCACATGCCTTATGATTCAGGCAAGATTATATAGTGTTAATTCTGCCAATTCTAATCCTCTCTTATCCCATTTGCCCATCAATCTATTTAGCGCAATCCTCTGTCTTCCATTTTTTCACAAGTATCCTCGCAGTAATTTTCCCACTTATCTCACATCATTCCTAGTGACTTAGCATGGTAAAGTTTGGAAAAAATATAATCACTTAGGTAATATAATCATTTGGAAAAAGTAATCCTACCAGCTAAAGATATTGGAAAATCCTTCCAATTATTCAGTAAAGTTTTTGTGATTCCCAACACTATGAAAATTTAGTTTATACATTAACCTTGGGTCTTTAAGTAATATAATTCCCAAATACCCAAAGGATTCTAGTGCCCACCTCATTGGAAAATCTCCATCCCATAAATGGGTCACTTGCTGTGAAACTTGCAAAGCTTCTGATTTTTCAAAGTTTAATTTCAGGCTTGCTAACTGTCCATACAGAGTCAATTCATCTATTAGTGTTCTCAAAGGGACCCTGGGATTTGCCACATGGAGAAGCATGTCATCCACAAAAAATACTAATTTAAATTCCACAATGGATTTGCCCCTACCTGTATACCTTGGATATCCTTATATCCCTGAATATGACAAAGTAGGGGGTTACAGTGGGGATAAGGAATATCCCTGTCTGGTGCCCCTACTCAAGTGAACACTATCCAAAATATAGCCATTAAGAAGAATGACAGCCTGTGAGTCACTGTATAATGCTTGGACAGCTGGGAGAAACATTTGCTCTATTCAAAAAGCCTGAGAGATTGAAACATAAAATTCCAGTCCATCCTATCAAAGGTTTTTTCTGCATCAAGGCTCAGCAGCATGGACATTATCTGCTGTCTGCGGCTCCACTCTATTGACACAATGATCTTGTGGACATTAGTTACACTATGTCTCCCAAGCACAAAGCCAACCTGATCTTCTCCAATCAAAAATGGTACCACCCTAGCTAAGCAATTTGCCATGATTTTAGCTAGAAGTTTGATATCAAAATTTAGCAAAGTGATCGGGCAACATCAGGCATCTACCCCCTTTAGGAAAAACCATGATCACAGCTTTATTTGATGCTAATGGGAAGTTTCCAATTCAATTCATTTCTCAAACATAGGGCCTTATTTTCCAATATCGCATTGGTAACACATTAGGGGGTGTTACCAATGCAAATGAGGCTTCTTTTGTGCAGTGGGGAAACATTGTGTGCAGCAGGAGAGAGAGAGAGAGAGAGAGAGAGAGAGAGAGAGAGAGAGAGAGAGAGAGAGAGAGAGAGAGAGAGACTTACTATAGTGCCTATGCCCTACATAGGTATTTCAATCCCTATGGGAGGGCTACCTACTAACTCGGGGTGGGGATTAGGTATCAGCGTCAGGGGTTGGGGGCCACTTTTGCATTCCACATGAGACCTACGGACAGAACAGTGGTCTCTAGTGCAGATTTGCTGGCCGTCGGAGTGAGGACGCTCACTCCAAGCGGAGATTTGGCCTACATTCTCTCCACCTAGCATGTTGTTGCCCAGGTAGAGTGTCCATCAAGCTAGGTAGAGAGAACGTTGCCCAAACCACTTCTTGGAGTGAGCGTCCTCACTCCGACGGCCAGCAAATCTGCACTAGAGACCACTGTTCTGTCCGTAGGTCTCATGTGGAATGCAAAAGTGGCCCCCAACCCCCGACGCTCATACCTAATCCCCACCCCGAGTTAGTAGGTAGCCCTCCCATAGGGATTGAAATACCTATGTAGGGCATAGGCACTATAGTAAGTCTCTCTCTCTCTCTCTCTCTCTCTCTCTCTCTCTCTCTCTCTCTCTCTCTCTCTCTCTCTCTCTCTCTCTCTCTCTCTCTCTCTCTCTCATGGTCATAATCCTTTTCTGGCCCGTAGCGCAGTCCATAACGCGAAGTTGTAAATCCGCGATAGCAGCCGCGCTACCACTGCGGTTGTTTTGCTGCACACGATACACAGGTTCCCGCTTTACATATGCTCCGCCCCAACTCCGCCCCCTGAATACCAAATGACTAATTTGCATTCACGAATCGCGTTAACAGCTGTTAACGCGATTCGCGAATTTATCGCACGCGGTAAAGTGCTTTGAAAATGAGGCCCATAGTCCCCAATAGAAATGCAACTCTTTGGGCCGCTAATTTATAAAATTTAGAGGAGAAACCATCGGGCCCTGGGGTCTTCAATAATTTACCTTCCTTAATATTATCCAAAATTATCTGTAGCTGCACGGGCCAATTTAATGTGGCCAATTGCTCCACTGACACCTTGGGTAAAACACTGGATTGTAAATAATCCTTGATATTATGCATATCCCCAGGGTTAGCTGTGTATGGCGTCTGATAATATTAATTAAATACCCTGGTGACTTCCTTGCCTGAATGTACCAAAGCACCTGCTGCATCTCTTACTGTTGATATAAATTTAGTACCCACCCACTTCTTTGCCAGATTAGCCAGAGGCCTACCCACCTTGTTTCCAAATTGATAATGCTGAGATTTAAAATATAGTGTCCCTTTTTTTGCCCTTTGGTAAAGCAACGTATTTGCCTTCCTACTAATCAGAATGTAATCTATATGCGAGTGTGTATCGTGTGCCCTTGAGATGTGTGTATTCCCACTCTAATGGGTGTAAAAATCTCCAACTGTCGATCAAGTCCACATTTTTGCATAGAAAGCCTATACCTCACCTTGTTTTCATAGCTGGTCTCCCCACCACTAAAGATTAATCTAAATGCCTTGGGTGCACATAATTGAAATCTTTCCTCAACACAATCGGTATGTTAGTGCAAGGCAACAGTAAGGTGCCAATTTGAGAGAAGAAAAAATAATCATAAGTGTTTGGGGCATAAACAGTACAAAATACTATAGGTTTACCAAACAAAACGCCCTTAATGGAAGCACTGGCCCTGTATGATATAATCACTGTTCTAGAAAACATTTGGAATGCAACTTTCATTTGGAACAGGATGTTTATATTAAGTAATTAAAGCTGTTACCTAGATTTCGAAAACTTTGTTTTGTCTATTTCATTAATGATCTTGGTATTTTATCAACATGGTTTAATATTTAGCCTGCAGTATAAAAGTGTTCAAATTGTTTATTCTGGTCTCATTCTTTAACCATATGTAGCTCCTACCCTGATCTGGGCACAGGTGGAGGAGCTCACTGGAAGGGCTATGTCTTCTGGGTCCTTTATGCAGGGGGGAAAAAATCACTTTTTCATGGCCCTTAGAATATTTCTTTCTTCTCTATGGCTACTTTGCACATGTTTAATCACAGTCAGTCAAACCACCGCACTGACCACTAAAGCTATTAAAAAAATGTCTAGTAGTTTCTGATGACAAACAAAATCAAAACAGCAAATAAAGTCAAAAGCACGAAAAAATAACTCAGTCTCTTACATTAGCCAAGTGCTGCACATTTGTAGCTTGTAAGCTGTCTAGGGAAGGAATCCTCTGAGATCTCCCCTGGTATCTGTTCTGGATACAACTCTCCTTATTTATTTCTCCCCCAATTCCCTTCCAAATTTCACAGCAGATGAAGCATCTGGGTGATTCCTTTTTTTCAGTCCTAGTAATTCAAACTCTGCAGCACTCTCACTGGACAGATTGCCCTCTGTGAGTGATCATGTCAGTGTAAGCAAGAGTGTTTAGAGAGCTTAGACACTCCCCAGTGAGAGGTGTCATATTAAGGGTTTGTCTTCACACACCACTCTCAGGAATCCCTCCAGGACACCAAGACTTTTTTTCTTCAAGGGACAGGAACACTTCTGTTAAGAATGGGCCTACTCCTGGTCCTCTCCATGCCAGGGGTAAGACCCTACTGCAGCACCCCTTTTTGAAAATGTGAGATATTCTAAACTGTAAACTGAAGACGATTCAAGATTCCCTTGCACAGGAATTGTATTACAAACTAAGACACCTCCCACTGGGGAGTATCCAAGCTCTCTAAACACTCCTGTTTACACTTGAATCACTCACAGCGGCAGGTCTGTTGAAACCATTAGGGATGTGAATCATTTTTCTGACGATTGAAAATATCGTACGATATTTTCAAACTCATCAGAAATTGGGGGCTCCCCGAAACCGATAGGAAAACCCCACAAAATTGTTCGTGGGGTTCTCTTATCATTTTGGGGGAGGGTGGGAAAAATGACACACAAAAACAACCCCTAAACCAACCCTGACTCTTTAAAACACATCCTTTAGCCTCCCCCACCCTCCCGACCCCCCAAAAAACTTTTAAAAAGTACCTGGTGGTCCAGTGAGTGTCCCAGGAGCGATCTCCCGCTCTCAGGCCGTTGGCTGCCACTAATCAAAATGGCGCCAATGGCCCTTTGCCCTTACCATGTGACAGGGCTATTGGTGCCATTGGCCGGCCCCTGTCACATGGTAGGAGCAATGGACGGTCGGCGCCATCTTTAAAAATGGCGCGGGCCATCTTCACTGCCAAGAAGTGTGAGATCTATTTTCAAAGGCAGCTCCCATTTTAAAGCTAGGAGGGTTTTTTACTCACTAGCTGGTAGCCTCTAGCTCTGTTCATGTCTTCCTTCTTTCTTCATTCCTATCTCCTTTATGGCGTCCCTCTTCTTTTAAGAACATAAGAACATAAGAAATTGCCATGCTGGGTCAGACCAAGGGTCCATCAAGCCCAGCATCCTGTTTCCAACAGAGGCCAAAACCAGGCCACAAGAACCTGGCAATTACCCAAACACTAAGAAGATCCCATGCTACTGATGCAATTAATAGCAGTGGCTATTCCCTAAGTAAAATTGATTAATAGCAGGGAATGGACTTCTCCTCCAAGAACTTATCCAAACCTTTTTTGAACCAAGCTACTAGGGATGTGCAGAGCAAAATTTTATGTTCATATTTTTTATGTCCGAAAGGGGGTCCCACTTGCGGCCAATATGGACATAAAAAAAATCCAATGAGTTGGGTATATGTACATATGTGCAAAAAAAAAATTTAAACCCCCTCACCCTCCTTAATCCCCCCCCCAGACTTACCACAACTCCCTGGTGATCGAGCGAGGAGTGAGGACGTCATTTCTGCAATCCTTGGCGAGAAGCATGTGACGTCGGTGGCACGTCGAGTGACGCGGCGTCACGTGATTCCCGGCGAGTTCGCGCCGGACGGCTCGTTCGGCCCAAAAAGAACTTTTGGCCAGCTTGGGGGGGCCTCCTGACCCCCTCAAGCTGGCCAAAAGTTCTTTTTGGGCCGAACGAGCCGTCCGGCGCGAACTTGCCGGGAATCACGTGGCGCCGCGTCACTCAGACGCGGCGTCACGTGATTCCCGGCAAGTTCGCGCCGGACGGCTCGTTCGGCCCAAAAAGAACTTTTGGCCAGCTTGGGGGGGCCTCCTGACCCCCCCAAGCTGGCCAAAAGGACGTCACATGCTTCTCGCCAAGGATTGCAGAAATGGTGTCCTCACTCCTCGCTCGATCACCAGGGAGTTGTGGTAAGTCTGGGGGGGGGATTAAGGAGGGTGAGGGGGTTTAAATTTTTATTTTGGCTCAACAATCGCGATTTCCCACATATCGAACATATCTATGTTCGATATGTGGGAAATCCGATCGTTTATGTCGAATCAATTTTTTAAGTAAAAAAAAAATATGAGTTGCGTTTTACTAATGCGGTCAATCCGAATGCACACCCCTACAAGCTACACTAACTGCACTAACCACATCCTCTGGATAGTGAGGCCTTGATCCCTCCATCTTCCAAAGCTCTGCTGGGTGTCTATATTCATCTTTTTTTTTTTCCCCTCTTGACAACTTTATTGAGAGATGTTGTAATCATATCCTGGCTGATCATATGTGTTCACCTTCCCTGCCACAACTGCTTTAACCCATTTTAGGACTCTCAGCAAGAAACAAATTCTGCAGTAATTGCATCAGACTGGTTATAGCTATTGTGTTACAGTAGATATTAATCCCATAGCGAAAAACACATTGGAGCAAATAAAAACAGATCTTGTAAATGGATCTGGCCACACTATAGATAATGCTGGTAGTGAGTAATACAGTCCCAACACTTCATTCAGGTATATAAGTATTTAGTTTCATTTATTCAGAAATTGGCAACTCCATTGTTATAAAGCATAGTTTTTCATGCACACGGGGTCCCCCGACACGGTCCCGTGTTTCGCCAGCGGCTGCGTCGGGAGGGATGCCCATAAACTTAAACAGGAAATTCTAAAAATAAATTACAAAGGACTGTATAAGAAATGGTAATGGTACAGAAACAGTACAAATTAGTGCACTAGTAATAGGGATAGGGCACACAGTGCCCTATCCCTATTAATACCAGGAGTGTTGTGATCTTCCTGCACACAGTGCCCTAACCCTGGCACCAGGGGTGTTGTGATCTTCCTGCACACAGTGCCCTATCCCTATTAATACCAGGAGTGTTGTGATCTTCCTGCACACAGTGCCCTAACCCTGGCACCAGGGGTGTTGTGATCTTCCTGCACACAGTGCCCTATCCCTATTAATACCAGGAGTGTTGTGATCTTCCTGCACACAGTGCCCTAACCCTGAATGAAGTGTTGGGACTGTATTACTCACTACCAGCATTTGTGTTGGATTTATATATAACCAGTTTGAATGCTGGCCACGGCTCGGTTGTTTGTGGCTTGTTCACACTATAGATAAAGCATCTTTTCCTAGGAACTGTAGTGCTACCTTAGAATTAAGTAGTAGAGATGTGAATCGTTTTCCATATCGTCTTAACGATAAAAATCGTGTGGCAGGGCAAGAAAATCGTGTTAGGCACGATTTTTTAGTTAAAAAATCGTTAAAAATCGTTTTTTCCGATTAGTGCGCACTAACTGGGAGTTAGTGCGCACTAACTGAAAATGATACAATTTGACACTTTTCAGGTCAGTTAAGGTAGGTTTAGGAATGAATATGTATTCCTATTGGCTGCCCTCTTATTTATTCATGTTACCAAGCTTCCCACTGACAGTATATGGGGATGGGAAATGGAAACAGTTGGTAGCTTGACAAAACAAGTAATGTGATCAGTCAATGTGACTAGAACTTGTGCCCTAACCCTGATACCAGGGGTATTGTGATCTTCCTGCACACAGTGCCCTAACCCTGGCACCAGGGGTGTTGTGATCTTCCTGCACACAGTGCCCTATCCCTATTAATACCAGGAGTGTTGTGATCTTCCTGCACACAGTGCCCTATCCCTATTAATACCAGGAGTGTTGTGATCTTCCTGCACACAGTGCCCTAACCCTGGCACCAGGGGTGTTGTGATCTTCCTGCACACAGTGCCCTATCCCTATTAATACCAGGAGTGTTGTGATCTTCCTGCACACAGTGCCCTAACCCTGGCACCAGGGGTGTTGTGATCTTCCTGCACACAGTGCCCTATCCCTATTAATACCAGGAGTGTTGTGATCTTCCTGCACACAGTGCCCTAACCCTGGCACCAGGGGTGTTGTGATCTTCCTGTACACAGTGCCCTATCCCTATTAATACCAGGAGTGTTGTGATCTTCCTGCACACAGTGCCCTAACCCTGGCACCAGGGGTGTTGTGATCTTCCTGCACACAGTGCCATATCCCTATTAATACCAGGAGTGTTGTGATCTTCCTGCACACAGTGCCCTATCCCTATTAATACCAGGAGTGTTGTGATCTTCCTGCACGCAGTGCCCTATCCCTAATACCAGGGGTGTTGTGATCTTCCTGCACACAGTGCCCTATTCCTCATACCGGGGGTGTTGGGATCTTCTTGCACACATCCCGGTATCAGGGATAGGGCACTGCATGCAGGAAGATCACAACACTCCTGGTATCAGGAATAGGGCACTGTGTGCAGGAAGATCACAACACCCCTGGTATTAGGGATAGGGCACTGTGTGCAGGAAGATCACAACACTCCTGGTATTAATAGGGATAGGGCACTGCATGCAGGAAGATCACAACACCCCTGGTATCAGGAATAGGGCACTGTGTGCAGGAAGATCACAATACCCCGGAGGAGTGAGGGTCAGGCAGCTCCCCCCTGTCTGTGAAGCCAGCCTCTCACTAGTAATGCAGGGAGGGAGCTGTCTTAGACTTCACCATCCTCCCCCCCCCTCACCCACACACCATTCACTAGCTGGGACATGGGGGAAGTCAGAGTGAGGGTCAGGCAGCTCCCCCCTGTCTGTGAAGCCAGCCTCTCACTAGTAATGCAGGGAGGGAGCTGTCTCAGACTTCACCATCCTCCCCCCCCCCCTCACCCACACACCATTCACTAGCTGGGACATGGGGGAAGTCAGGAGTGAGGGTCAGGCAGCTCCCCCTGTCTGTGAAGCCAGCCTCTCACTAGTAATGCAGGGAGGGAGCTGTCTCAGACTTCACCATCCTCCCCCCCCCCCTCACCCACACATCATTCACTAGCTGGGACATGGGGGAAGTCAGGAGTGAGGGTCAGGCAGCTCCCCCCTGTCTGTGAAGCCAGCCTCTCACTAGTAATGCAGGGAGGGAGCTGTCTCAGACTTCACCATCCTGCCCCCCCCCTCACCCACACACCATTCACTAGCTGGGACATGGGGGAAGTCAGGAGTGAGGGTCAGGCAGCTCCCCCCTGTCTGTGAAGCCAGCCTCTCACTAGTAATGCAGGGAGGGAGCTGTCTCAGACTTCACCATCCTCCCCCCCCTCACCCACACACCATTCACTAGCTGGGACATGGGGGAAGTCAGGAGTGAGGGTCAGGCAGCTCCCCCCTGTCTGTGAAGCCAGCCTCTCACTAGTAATGCAGGGAGGGAGCTGTCTCAGACTTCACCATCCTCCCCCCCCCCTCACCCACACACCATTCACTAGCTGGGACATGGGGGAAGTCAGGAGTGAGGGTCAGGCAGCTCCCCCCTGTCTGTGAAACCAGCCTCTCACTAGTAATGCAGGGAGGGAGCTGTCTCAGACTTCACTATCCTCCCCCCCCCTCACCCACACACCATTCACTAGCTGGGACATGGGGGAAGTCAGGAGTGAGGGTCAGGCAGCTCCCCCCTGTCTGTGAAACCAGCCTCTCACTAGTAATGCAGGGAGGGAGCTGTCTCAGACTTCACTATCCTCCCCCCCCCCTCACCCACACACCATTCACTAGCTGGGACATCGGGGAAGTCAGGAGTGAGGGTCAGGCAGCTCCCCCCTGTCTGTGAAGCCAGCCTCTCACTAGTAATGCAGGGAGGGAGCTGTCTCAGACTTCACCATCCTCCCCCCCCCCTCACCCACACACCATTCACTAGCTGGGACATGGGGGAAGTCAGGAGTGAGGGTCAGGCAGCTCCCCCCTGTCTGTGAAGCCAGCCTCTCACTAGTAATGCAGGGAGGGAGCTGTCTCAGACTTCACCATCCTCCCCCCCCCCCCCTCACCCACACACCATTCACTAGCTGGGACATGGGGGAAGTCAGGAGTGAGGGTCAGGCAGCTCCCCCCTGTCTGTGAAGCCAGCCTCTCACTAGTAATGCAGGAAGGGAGCTGTCTCAGACTTCACCATCCTCCCCCCCCTCACCCACACACCATTCACTAGCTGGGACATGGGGGAAGTCAGGAGTGAGGGTCAGGCAGCTCCCCCCTGTCTGTGAAGCCAGCCTCTCACTAGTAATGCAGGGAGGGAGCTGTCTCAGACTGGTATCAGGGATAGGGCACTGAGTGCAGGAAGATCACAACACCCCTGGTATCAGGAATAGGGCACAGGTTCTAGTCATATTGACTGATCACATTACTTTTTTTGTCAACTACCAACAGTTTTCATTTCCCATCCCCCCAACCATCACTTCAGTTGGAACCTTGGTAACATCAATAGATAAGAGGGCAGCCATCCAATAGGAATACATATTCATTCCTAACTGACCTTTACTGACCTGGATAGTGTCAATAATTTGTATCATTTTCTGTTAGTGTTCCTGAGTTTCCATTTCCATTTCCCATCCCCCCAACCATCACCTCAGTGGGAACCTGGTTAACATCAATAGATAAGAGGGCAGCCAGCCAATAGGAACACATATTCATTCCTAACTGACCTTTACTGACCTGGAAAGTGTCAATTTGTATCATTTTCAGTTAGTGCACACTAACTCGAGTTAGTGCACACTAACTCCCGTTAGTGCGCACTAACACGATTTAACGATTTTTAACGATAAATCGTTAGAATTTCTATTGTATCGTGTTCTATAACGATTTAAGACGATATTAAAATTATCGGACGATAATTTTAATCGTTAAAAAACGATTCACATCCCTATTAAGTAGTTATCCTGAAATCACCTTGATTCTTCTATAGTAATATAATTTTTTTTATGCTTTTTAAAGCCATTCAGGAAAGACTGATGCTTATATGAGGCAAATTTACTATAGCACATGCATTTCTGTAAATTTCAAGGAGCTTGACAATGGAAAATCATTCAGCATATAACAGAAAGCTTAACAATCAAACTGTGGAAAGCCTGTACTGTTAAATAAAACAAAATAAAAGGATGTAAGATAAAATATGGAAAGACAAAAATATGCATGACTTTATTAAAAGGCATGAGCTGCATGCCAGTAAATGAGCACTAGAAAATGACCACTGTATTTCTGAAAGTTACAAAGAAAAATAGCTGACTCCACCCAACAAAACACTGTGGCTTGTGTTCTGTAAAATTTGTGAAATTTTCAGGGAAGCTGAACTGAATAACACTTCCCTCTTTCCCCACCCCTACCAAGTTGTGCCAACTATATCTTTTCTGCAGGATGTGAAAAAAATGCCATGAGATACTTGGTCATTTACATTTTTTTTTTTGCAGTATTGAGATCTGTGCACTTACATTGGATCTTTTTCCATGTTTTTTCTCGGCATTTGCTGTGACTTTCAAAACATTCCAATAAATGCCAACTACAACAGAGTCTTCATCTGATTTTCCTGGAAATACATTTTAAATGTATTGTCTTTGTATTTGATGAGAACAGTTCTATGAAGCATCGTATACTACATTCACAAGGGACTTTGTTTTAGCTAAAACATTATTAAACTGTTACGCGCCCCGCCCACGGCAGTCCCGCACGTGGGCCTGCTCACCTTCATGGTTCCATAGTGGGTCCCAGGATGACCTCCCTCGTGGTAGTTGCCAGTCCTGCCAGGCCCCGGCGTCCCGTGGTGGCGGTCGCCGGGCCTTCCACTGCATGCCAGGTCTCACGCCGAGGCTCGGCATCCTCGGCCATGTTAGCCACGCCCATATGCGCACGCGTACGGACTGCCCGGACTCATGTAGGGCCAAGGGAGGGTCCTAGCTCCGCAGCACACCCTGATTGATCCCTCCATATAAGGACATTCCTGTCTCTGCTTCCTTGCCTTGGCAATCGGGTCGGTTTGTTCTAAGATTGCCTCTGCGCTTGTTCCTGTTTCCTGCTTGTTCCCAGTCTCGTTCCAGGATCCTTCTGTTCCAGTCCTGTTCCTGCTTCATTCCTGCATCCTATTTCCTGCTCGTCTTGTTCCTGTGTTCGTCTGTCTGTCTACCCAGGTAGTACCCTCGGACTGTCTTACTGGTACTGACCTCAGCTTGTTCCTGACCTGCCTGTCACCTGCCTCAAAGACCACAGCTTGTTCCTGACCTGCCTGCTGCCTGCCTCAAAGACTTCAGCTTGTTCCTGACCTGCCTGCTGCCTGCCTCAAGACCTCAGCCTGCCTTTGACCTCACCTGACCTCTGGTTCCTGACCCCTACTTTACTGACCATTCCTCAGACTGACCTTTGGATCTTGACCTTTGCCTGCCTGACATTGTCTCCAGATTCTGGTTCTGTTCCTCGCCTTGTCATCACCAACTCTGTTCTGGTTCTCCTTGTTCCAACCAGCAGTCACCTTTGAACCCGATTGCGCTCCCCCTGTCTCCGTGGGCACGCCGGACTTTTATTCTCTCAGGAGACCCTGCGAGGCCTACCTAAGTCCAAGCAGCCTGGGTCCCTATGGGCTCCTCCTGGGGGGACCTCAGGCTTCCAGTGGTGAAGCTCTTCCCAGCCTCTGTCTCCTCCAGTGCTTCACCCCCTGGGGGCATTTACCTCCTGTTCCCTTTCAGGAGGCATTCCATCCCTGCCCCCGGACAAGGGTCCACCCCCGAGCGCACATAAACTAGTTGAAGAGCTGCTTTGAAAATTAATTTACTTAATGTGAAAAACCTGGATAATTAAACCAGCACATAGGCAAATTATTTATTTATTTATTTATTTATTTATTTATTTATTTAGAATTTTTATATACCGACATTCTCGATACACATATCAAATCAGGTCGGTTTCCATTGAACAAAACAGTCGCTGTTAAGGCGTTACATTGAACTGAGTTTTTTGTTTTTTTTTTAACATAAAAACGTAAATATTAAACAGAGTTTCTGAACATAAGAATGTAACTATTAAATAGATATCAATAGCACGTCAAACCGTGTTCAAAAGACGTAAAAAAACAAGAATATCTACAATAAATAGTAAAATAGTAAAATAAATTGAGTGAAGCAGATAGCAGTGTACAATGTTGAATGGTATGACCTGAGCTGTTAACTTGTCTCCTCTCAAAAATAATTAAGCTTATGTTTACTTTTGTCATGTCAGAATTATTTTATACTTTTCAGGCTGTAAATTATGTGAAATATTGTTTACACATTAATTTTTTTTTCTTAGTGTTTCGTGTGTGGCTTCCTTCTCATACTATATAGCATATGAATAAATGAAGCTGAATGCCGGGGGATTATTTGTTTGCCTTTCCCTTAAAAAAAACAAACCAAAAACAAACAAAACCTGCTGCTTTCTATGCTGGTTTTCCATTGTTGCTTACTTTTTGGAAACATTTCTAAGGCAGGTATTTGAACTTAGGCCTGGATTCATCATTCATGGGCATCATCCTGTAATATATAGGTATTATGGCCAATTCAGGAAACTCATTCACCACTACCAGCACCTGCAAGCAATGGACACAGCACTCCTGTAGGTTCACATGGTGTTAAAAATTCATGTATTATTTTTTGGTTACCTGGACCCTTGGAGGAGCCAACCTCCATTGGTACAAATGATAGAACATGTCACATTAGGGAAATTAGCTATCTTGCAGAATCTTTTTTTCACCTCCCTCTACTGCCCATTATATGGAAATTGAATGTAGACAAAGAAGAAATAAAAACTTACTGATGCCAGTTGTGTCTGCTGATAACCTCTGGAAGGTGCCAATAGCTAGGTAATGCAGAGCTGCCATCACTTTCATCCTAAACAGACAAGCTGTGAGTAATGCAAATTGATGCTCAGGCATCCATGCTGCTTATCACAGAGTCGGTTGCTTTGAATATGGCTTGAAAGATTTTGCTATGTAGGTATCAGTATTGCCTAGATCATTTGTAAAAGAATAGATACCCTGCCCCAAAACCAATGAGTAACTTAAAAAGACATTCTAGGTAAGTCAAGTGGGAGGAAAAGCACAATATTTTACAAAGATTGCTGGAAATTGGAAGAAATAACATAGGATGTCTTCCTCTTGTGCCAAGTCAGTGGACACATCTGTTTAAATAGCTCTGCTATGCCACTTTTGCAATGATGCTACACACTCAAAACTGCAGGGACCCCTTACTGCTGCTCACTGCATGACTGACAAAGGACTATAGTGACACCACTGGCCAGTGGCACTATTGTTGGATCACCCCACTTTCTCCACATGAGAAAGTGAGACCCCTGACACTACCCGCCTTAGAGAGTCTCTTCATGCAAATTTTAGCAAGTATTTGTATGTTTTCACGTATCATTGTATGTGTGATGTCCATGATTCTTACACATTGTTGATGGGTCCAGTGTGTGCTACATTGGTGAAAGTGAACAGTAATGTGAGAATTTTTGCATGTTCCTGTGACTTTGAGTTAAATAGCAATTTTTCCTTTGTGCGTTTTTTTTCAGACAGATGTGGATCTCTCAATATGCCATTGCTGATGTGCAGTTAAAGCAGGGCACCCCACCTCCTGGTTTCCGAGAGGGCCAGTACATGGTCTTTTGAATGCCCTAATAGCTGCAGAATGACTCGGAAGTTGTGGGTGACTGATGCCAACCAGTTTCATGGGGAATGTATTTTGGTCTGGCATGCTGGTATAGAAGATGCTTTGTTACATTTATTGTTGTTTAGCAACATTTGAATTTGTATACACTGTGACTAATTTTGATAGAGGCTACAGTGCATGCAGGGATGCTGGTATTTTGTACTCATGGATCTGCTAGCTTATTTTTAAAGATAAATTCCTCAAGGAGTTCTCCTTTGAATATTCTGCCTCCACTAGCACCATGGAGATGTTTTACCCACATACCTTGCAGGTGCAAAATATTTGGGGTGAAGAATGCATTGAAATTTCAAAATATAATCCCTATGTGAATTCCTCTGGCCCCACAAGGAAAAGTATATGGGTTTTGTGGGCATACTTTTCATCACAGAGGGGGGAGGGCATTTTTCAAGGGTTTTTTTTTTTCACTGCTAAACATTTGTTTACCTGTACAAATTCCTTTGAAATTTTCCTTCTATGTGACTCCTGCTCTTGTTCTTGGTGTCTGTGGGTGTATGCTGTATCACTGGTTTGTTTGGTTTTTTTTTTTTTTTTGGGGGGGGGGGGTGTAATTGTTATGTTTAATGGAAAGGCATGTGCTATTTGTGTCTGGGGTAAGTGTTTCAGATGTGGCAACATACTGTATTGTCTTTTGTTATATCGTTGATTCTAGTTTTCCTGTTTCCATGTTTTTTCTCCCATCTGTCTTTTGTGGAATGCAAAGAGACCATGAAGATACCCATCTGAAAGACCTATCTTTCAGTTCAGAGTTTCCACTAGTGAATGTATGCATGCATTCTCTGTGAACAAACAGGGCTGAATTAGCTGTGACACATAGGTGACATCAGCCAGCAACAAGTGGACACTTCTCTCTTAGCTCATAGAGCTTTTATTTTATTGAGCAGGTGAGAGAGTTCCCATGTGGGCACTGCCTCATGAGCCCCTCAATCTTTTTTTCATCCAAGCATCAGCATGGATATGTACCCTATCTCATTAATTCTATTTAATTGATGTCTATCAGTATCTTTAGTTTTATAACTTTTTCCCGTTACCACATTGCTTCACTGCCTTGACAGCCCCCAAACTCCCCTTTTCAGTACTATTGAAAAAAAAAATTCTTCACAGAAGATGCCTGGCACAATGAAGCCCACTATCACTGTCTTTGAAGACTGCGTCTGTTGTAGGAAAATGGCCATTATGGATGGACATGACATTTATTACCAGTGCCTAGGACCAAATCATGACCAGTTCAATTGCTATCACTGTGATTGGATGTTTCTGCATTCTCAAACGCCCAGAGACGAGGAGATGGAGGACCTGCACAAGTCTCTGAAGAACTGCAGCCGTTCCTCTTCCCGGAGCATAAACTTTTCTATCTCCTCAGGTGCTGAGTTGAACAGAAGCTCCTCAACCACCTTTCCCCTCATTGGATCAGACTTTGGACCTCTCCACCTCATGGGGTTGAGTAAGCAGAAAAAGCATAATTTTCAGGTGCTGGGAATTCCTGTGTGTACATTGCAGGCCTTAGAGCTTTGTAAAAAGAAAAAAAAAACATCACTCCTCTGAGCCGATGGCACAACAGACATCAAGGAAGCACCGAGACTCAGCATTGACAATGTAATCGATTCATCTAGCACCGGTCTTGTCAATACACCATTTGTCAATTTATATAGAGATTCAGCACCATCTTGCAGCAAGTCCCAGTGCCATTGACGCGTTGTGCCCTGAAACACTTGATACATTGAGCCTCAACACAGCCATCACCTTGATTATTAGACCAAAGATCTGCACCACTGGCATATTAGGCTTCAGAGTGACTGAACTAAATTTTCATTAAATTGACAGTTCTTTCCATGCACTGCCAGGTGTAGTGGGAGAAACACTTCACTTACCACCACCTATTTGAAGGATAATTTCTCCATCACAACTACTAGAGCAGACACACTATATCCCGTCTGCTCCTTGGTTCCCTTAATTTCTAACAGGTCCCCAGGACAAATTTTTATAAACTCTAGAAAGTGTACAAGAATATTCCTTCTTCTTCTCTGAAGAGGATGTTCCACTTCCAATGCTCAACTAGAGGGCTTGGTAACCCTTAGACCAAGTGGCAGAGTTGGTGAAGATTTTTTTCACTCCCTGGTCACGGAGGACATGGAGGGCATTCTTCAATACCTCCTTTCCAGAATGTTGGATTTACTCTCTCAAAGGGTTCCTTTTACATGGGGTACTCCTATAAGAACCCCTGAGAGATGCTTTGAGTCCTTATTTATTTTATTTATTTAAAAGTATTTATTACCTGCCCCCTCCTAATAGTTCGGGATGGGATACAACAAACATACACAATAGTTAAAACAAAATAACTTGCAGTGGAGGCCAGTCAGAGGATGTTCACCAGGAATACTCTCCTCTAAGTTGATTTAGGAACCCTCCTTATGCACCTACCTCATAATTGGGGTCCTGGATCAATGTCCTCTCTTCTTTGGGATCAGATGAGGGATCAATAGGAATCTCCTCTGACTTCCCCCCTTCAGAACACTCATCTCCACCAGATGACTGCTCCTATTCCTGATTCCTGTATAAGTAGGGTAGAATGCTAGGAGTTTTCATCTGTAAGGACAAAGAACCCCCGCCCCCCCCAAACACACACATACACACACATAGAAGTTTTCAGCTATCTTCAGATTCTAGACACCCCAGCAGAGTCATTCTGTCCATTTGATTCTGCAAGAATTACAAACAAGAATGTGGGAGAACCCAATTTCCTGTGCCCCAGTAGCCAGGAAGTTAGACCTAGAGCCGGATTTTAAGAATTGTGCGTGGGCGTAGATTTGTGTGTGCAACCTGGCGTGCACAAATCTACATCCGATTTTATAACAAGTGCGCGCAGCTGCGCGCATGTTATAAAATCCAGGGTCAGCATGCGCAAGGGGGTGCATAATTGTACAACTTGTGTGCGCTGAGCCGTGCAGCCTTCCTCCGTTCCCTCGGAGGGAACTTTCCTTCCACTCCCCACCTTCCCCTCCCTAACCTGCCCCCCAGCCCTACCTAAACCCCCCTTACCTTTAACTTGTAAGTTGCGCCTGCCTCTGGGCAGGCATAGGTTGCGCGCGCTGGCTGAATGCCAGCCCGCGATCCCGGGCAAAGTGGCAAATGGCCGCTGTGCTGGAGGCTCCATCCCCACCCCACACCCCGCCCACTCCCCGCCCCCTTTTTCAAGCCCCGGGACATACTCGCATTCCAGGGCTTGCACGCGTCACCAAGCCTATGCAAAATAGGCTCGGCACGTACAGGAGCAGGTTTTTGGGGTTACGCCCGTAATATACGCGCGTAACCCTTTGAAAATCTGCCCCCTAAAGTATAGAATCCAGAAAACTCTGCTATTTGGAGTAGAACTGCCTCACCAGTCACGTGATGGATTCAGCATTAAAGTGAATGAAGAAAACAAGAATATTCTCAAACACTTCACCAAAGAAAGATCCCAGGCTGCTGGGCAATTCTAGCAAAAAGGTGTTTGAGTTCCATGCTTAATGCTTGCCTATCTACACACCAGTTTTACATGACTGCATTTAAAAACTAAAGCTGCTCCTTGCCCAAATTGATGGCAACTCTGCATACCTGCAACTGCTCCTGGACACAGAGGAGTGTATACACCATCTTATTTGTTCAGTTTATAAAGAATTTGACAAAATGGCTCGCTCCTCATTAGCTTCTATGAGACCATGATGGATGGCTTGGTTGAGGGCGGCAGTATATGCATCAGTGCCCATGAAAAGCTAGAGGACATTCCCTGACTGGGAGATCACCTGTTTGGAGACAAACTCAGAGAAACAGTTGCTCAGATCAAGGAGCAAAATGTGTCAGTCAAGTCAATCTCAAAGGACTCTGAGCAATTGACTTGACTTTGAGGTGGCCCTAATATTCTTCTAAGTGATTGTACATTCAGCAATTTCAGCAGTACTGAGCTCCTCCGCTGCTGCCACAGCAACAGCAACTTCTGGCCTAAGGATGCCAAGTGAAAGACGCCAACTAAAAGCTATGTAGCAGGTCTGGCCAAAACCTGGACCAAGTTTTTGACCAATCTACAAGTCCAGTACTCTTCCTCTCTGTTAGGAGGGAGAATGTTTCTGTCTGGAGGAATTTCACAAGATCACTAAACATCACTGGGTGCTCAATATTATGGAATTGGGTTACTGCTTGCATTACTCCTGACTTCCAATACTTCCTCATTGCTCAGTCTTCAAACCATATCTGCCTCACTATTGACTGTTCTAAATTTTTTTTTTTAATATTTTCATTGGAGCATCTTTCCTGATTTGTGTTTTTTTTTTTTTTGGGGGGGGGGTTCATTCAGCTATACCTTCACATACTAGTTCTTTGACTGGGGAACCAGAAACTCCAGAGGAGATGGGAAGGCATCCTATTAACCGAGAGATGCCCAGTGCAACCTAGTTGGGATCTGTACCCCCAAATGGGGTTTGAGAAGGAATGGGAATTAAATGTATAATTGTTTTCAAATGGGTTTTCAGTAATGATTGTATTTTTGTGTATATGTCTATGATTATATTTATATGTATATTGTTAGCAGTTGTACACAGTGTTTCACAGATAGTCCCTGCTCCTTGGCGCATACAAGCTAGACAGATAGACTGATGCAACATACAGACAAATACAAGTAAGAGCTTTGAGTTAAAACAGGGAAACCCTGATTGGGAAGATCTAAATTAGGTGGGATTAACTGAGATAGGAGCAACTTAATTTGAATGAAGTTGGGAGGAATAAGGCCTCTTAGGAGACTATATAAAAGAACTAGTGGGGCAGGTGGGGATCTAGTAGAGAATAGGTTGGAGAGTGTTCACTTGCGAACAAAGACCAATTAATGTAATTGGGGGAAACCTGCAAGAAATTAAGACTCTGCCCCACAATCAATCTATAAAAGAAAAAAAGAGCAAGGTGTGGGTGGGTGAGGAGTAGAATGGGATAGTCCCTTGAGTCAAATTTTCACATCTAAAAAAAAAGAAAAGCCCTGGTATGCAAAGTTAAATTAGCTCCTTTCCACACAGAAACCACCTCACAAAAGCATAACAATAATAAACAGCTAAGCGTTCAGCTTCTCATCTTTGGCAAGCTGAAACAGTTCTCCATGAGGGATATTCAAAGAAGGATAAGACCAACCTCTATAATGTATGAGTGTTGCTCTTTGATGTAGCTACAGTTGTGTTTGAGCTAGAGTGATGTACATGTATGCAAGAATGAGTATACATGTGTAAAGTGTGGCTACAGGTAGTGTAAGCATGTGAGAAAAGATGTGAAAAGAAGATACTATTGGAAGACAAGGGTACATGTGATAATTGAGAGTATTAGACTGGTAGCGTAGAATGTAGGTTCTAGTGAAAAACGTTTAAAATAAGTGAGGCAGTCTGCTGCAAAAAAGTGGCATCATCTTCCTTCTGGGTACTTTAGGACCCCCTTTATGCTATACTAGCATCTGTCCATATGTTTGCATATTTATACTCTTTTAGACACTATGGTTCATGTTACGCCTTAGCAGCGATTGTTCGGTTGTATTATATGTTATTAGACGCTATGTTTTTATGCTTCAATGTAACGCTTCTGCCGCGATTGTTCTGTTGTATTGTAAACCGATATGATTTGTATATTATACAAGAATGTCGGTATATAAGAATCCTAAATAAATAAATAAATAAATAAATAAATAAATAAATACATACTTAGGACTTTAATGACTCTTTCCAAGCAACAGAAGTTGCTGTCTCATCTAACTCATGCATCAAGACTTACAATTACTCGTTTTTGGAAGACTAATCCTCAACTGGAATTTTGGTGTAGGCAGGTGGTAAAAATTGCTATGATGGAATGTATTACTGCAGCACCTGGCAGCACTATTGTGCATGGAGAGGGGGGATGGACTATAATTCTCTAAACTGTGTCAGGCTAATTTAAAAACGTGGTGTGTGCACCCATACATGAGAGTATCGGCACGTAAGCAAAGATATGCTGCAATTTTAAATAGCGCACACAGGTATGCGCCTAATCTTGAGGTTGCATGAGAAAATGTACTTCGCATATGTTTCCTAGGACTTTGCTGGCTTTTACATGCATATATAGGTGGATTTTAAAACCTGCTTGCACAAAAGACAACTCAGTTTTTCCAATTTGTCCACCAGTTTGCCCAGTTAATATTGAGGTTTTCAAGACCCCTTTGATTCTTCACCCTGCACACCCCCCAGCTGACCCACACCCCTTACCTTGTCCTGTAAGCCCTAAAACTCTAGATCTACAGACTGGCTCCTCATCTGGAGCAGTAGTAACGTTATATGGATATCAAACCGATGTGTGCCACGGTTTCTGGTTTTGAAATACGGAATTATGCATGTAACTGTTGGCCCCAGCCTGGAATGCCCATGCCCCGCCACTTTTCCTCCCTTTTATTTTTTATGCACGCACGGGTATATATGTGCATATTTTGCAGCTTTTTAAAATCCACGTTGCTCACTCGTAGCCAACATACACGCGTATGTGGGCATTTTTGCACCAGCAAAACAACATCTGTGGGTATTGGCCTGGCTCATGGATTTTGCTTTTGTTTTAACTATTGCTGTTTATAACTTGTTTATAAAGAGTTAAAAAAAAGTGGATGTTTTGTCACATTTCCAAATGACAAAGTAAAATGGCATAGCTCACTTGGGGTCTTATTTACTAAGCAATTTTCCCATAGACACACAAAGGGAGTATATAACCCCCTTAGTTTGTTGATTTAGCTAGAGGATGAAAAATTAGTGACAGAATCACTGTTATAGAATACTAGCAACTGTACCTGTTCTACGCCTGGGCGGCGAGCCTTTTTATTGGCACATATGCTCTTGTATGCTCTCTGTCACACCCTCCCCACCCCCCCTGTTACCAACCATGCTGTCTGTCATCCCCCCTCTGTCACCCACACATTCTGTCTCATTGGCATACCCCCCATGCTGTCTCTCATACCCTCTTGCTCTCTCCCACCCTCCCCTCCCTGACACACATTCTCTGTCACCGGCATTCCCCTCCTGTCATATAGGCTTCCTCTCTCAGAAACCCACACTCAAGCATCCCCCCCACCCACCCTCTCTTACCTCCCATGCTGTCTGTCACACCCTCCTCACCCCCTCTTACTATCCTTGCTCTCTGTCACCCCCCCCCCCCCTCTCTCACACATACACATTCTTTCTCACCGGCATCCTCCCCCCCATGCTCTCTCTCACATCCTCTTGCTCTCTCCCACCCTCCCCGACATACATTGTTTGTCACCGTCATGTCACGGGAGCCGCGCCATTGGCGGTGAAGATGAAGAGCTGGCGTGGCCTTCCATGTTCACGTTCAGCAGAAAATAGCAGTGGAGACCGCGGCATGCCGCGAATGGAGCACGTCCAGCGGCACACGGTTCCTTCGCAGCGAAGATAAAGTTCGGGGGTGCCGATCGAGGCACACGGGGCCTTCCCTTTTCACCACAAAGGGTGCACCGGGCCTTCATGTTTGGCGCGAATGGAGCGTGGTGCCACGGGACGCGCTCCGTTCGCGGCATGCTAGGGTCTTCTCGGCTATTTTTATCCTGTCCCGCGATGGCCGCAGCAGAATTTCTCCCGGAGTACCTCTTGTCCCTGGTGATGCGGCGTGTTTGAGGCTCCAAGGGGTCCATGGAGCCGCCTGCGCCCCAAGGCCGATCCAAATTATATCGGGCTTGGTAGTTATAGTGCCATCTATCGGCGGGCTGAAGAACATCCGCGATCACTGAAGGACACACTCCCAAGCCCGATATATTATGGATAATGGGAAATGTGTAGCTATGGCAAATGATCTTCCTGAGAGATACTCCTTTCCTGATCATGAGTGAATGTATTTGTCTTTTGGGTTCAATACAGCAAATAAGAACACAATATAAGAATTTCCATATTGGTTTAGACTGAGGATCCATCAAGCCCTGTATCTGGTTTCCAACAGTGGCCTATCTAGGTCACAAGTACTTGGGATCCCAAAAGGTAGATAGAATTTTGAATTTTTTTGAAAGAGTAAATAACTGATTCACATTTACCCATTCTGTTCTACTCATGAGTTTATAGACTTTTATCATATCCTTCCTCAGCCGTCTCTTCTTCAAGCTGAATAGTCCTAACCTCTTTAGTCTTTCCTCATAGAAGAGCCATTCCATACCCTTCATCATTTTAGTTGCTCTTCCCTATACCTTTCCATTTCAATTATATCTTTTTTGAGATGTAGCGACCAGAATTGCACACAGAGGGATGTGAATCGTTTTCCATATCGTCTTAACGATAGAAATCGTGTGGCAGGGCAAGAAAATCGTCTTAGGCACGATTTTTTAGTTAAAAAATCGTTAAAAATCGTTTTTTCCGATTAGTGCGCACTAACTCGAGTTAGTGCGCACTAACGGGAGTTAGTGCGCACTAACTGGGAGTTAGTGCGCACTAACTGAAAATGATACAATTTGACACTTTTCAGGTCAGTTAAGGTCAGTTTAAGAATGAATATGTATTCCTATTGGCTGCCCTCTTATTTATTCATGTTACCAAGTTTCCTACTGACAGTATATGGGGGATGGGAAATGGAAACAGTTGGTAGCTTGACAAAACAAGTAATGTGATCAGTCAATGTGACTAGAACTTGTGCCCTAACCCTGATACCAGGGGTATTGTGATCTTCCTGCACACAGTGCCCTATCCCTATTAATACCAGGAGTGTTGTGATCTTCCTGCACACAGTGCCCTATCCCTAATAACAGGGGTGTTGTGATCTTCCTGCACACAGTGCCCTATTCCTGATACTGGGGGTGTTGTGATCTTCCTGCACACAGTGCCCTATTCCTGATACCGGGGGTGTTGTGATCTTCTTGCACACATCCCGATATCAGGGATAGGGCACTGCATGCAGGAAGATCACAACACTCCTGGTATTAATAGGGATAGGGCACTGCATGCAGGAAGATCACAACACTCCTGGTATTAATAGGGATAGGGCACTGCATGCAGGAAGATCACAACACCCCTGGTATCAGGGATAGGGCACTGTGTGCAGGAAGATCACAATACCCCGGAGGAGTGAGGGTCAGGCAGCTCCCCCCTGTCTGTGAAGCCAGCCTCTCACTAGTAATGCAGGGAGGGAGCTGTCTCAGACTTCACCATCCTCCCCCCCCCCCCTTACCCACACACCATTCACTAGCTGGGACATGGGGGAAGTCAGGAGTGAGGGTCAGGCAGCTCCCCCCTGTCTGTGAAGCCAGCCTCTCACTAGTAATGCAGGGAGGGAGCTGTCTCAGACTTCACCAATCCACCCCCCCCCCCCTCACCCACACACCATTCACTAGCTGGGACATGGGGGAAGTCAGGAGTGAGGGACAGGCAGCTCCCCCCTGTCTGTGAAGCCAGCCTCTCACTAGTAATGCAGGGAGGGAGCTGTCTCAGACTTCACCATCCTCCCCCCCCCCCTCACCCACACACCATTCACTAGCTGGGACATGGGGGAAGTCAGGAGTGAGGGTCAGGCAGCTCCCCCCTGTCTGTGAAGCCAGCCTCTCACTAGTAATGCAGGGAGGGAGCTGTCTCAGACTTCACCATCCACCCCCCCCCCCTCACCCACACACCATTCACTAGCTGGGACATGGGGGAAGTCAGGAGTGAGGGTCAGGCAGCTCCCCCCTGTCTGTGAAGCCAGCCTCTCACTAGTAATGCAGGGAGGGAGCTGTCTCAGACTTCACCATCCTCCCCCCCCCCCCCCTCACCCACACACCATTCACTAGCTGGGACATGGGGGAAGTCAGGAGTGAGGGTCAGGCAGCTCCCCCCTGTCTGTGAAGCCAGCCTCTCACTAGTAATGCAGGGAGGGAGCTGTCTCAGACTTCACCATCCTCCCCCCCCCCCCCTCACCCACACACCATTCACTAGCTGGGACATGGGGGAAGTCAGGAGTGAGGGTCAGGCAGCTCCCCCCTGTCTGTGAAGCCAGCCTCTCACTAGTAATGCAGGGAGGGAGCTGTCTCAGACTTCACCATCCACCCCCCCCCCTCACCCACACACCATTCACTAGCTGGGGACATGGGGGAAGTCAGGAGTGAGGGACAGGCAGCTCCCCCCTGTCTGTCAAGCCAGCCTCTCACTAGTAATGCAGGGAGGGAGCTGTCTCAGACTTCACCATCCTCCCCCCCCCCCCCTCACCCACACACCATTCACTAGCTGGACATGGGGGAAGTCAGGAGTGAGGGTCAGGCAGCTCCCCCCTGTCTGTGAAGCCAGCCTCTCACTAGTAATGCAGGGAGGGAGCTGTCTCAGACTTCACCATCCACCCCCCCCCCCTCACCCACACACCATTCACTAGCTGGGACATGGGGGAAGTCAGGAGTGAGGGACAGGCAGCTCCCCCCTGTCTGTCAAGCCAGCCTCTCACTAGTAATGCAGGGAGGGAGCTGTCTCAGACTTCACCATCCTCCCCCCCCCCCCCCTCACCCACACACCCTTCACTAGCTGGGACATGGGGGAAGTCAAGAGTGAGGGTCAGGCAGCTCCCCCCTGTCTGTGAAGCCAGCCTCTCACTAGTAATGCAGGGAGGGGAGCTGTCTCAGACTGGTATCAGGGTTAGGGCACTGTGTGCAGGAAGATCACAACACTCCTGGTATTAATAGGGATAGGGCACTGTAAGAGATGACTGTAGTAGATTGAATAAAGATCTGATGTTTCTGCTCTCCTCACACCAAACAAAAACAACACACAAGCAGAGAAGCCCTTCTTACAAAGCTGAGCTAGTGAGTTAAGTAGGAGGAAAAGTAAACATACTGGTGCCAGTGTGGCTACTTAAAAAATACACTTACCAACAATCAATTACATATATTTGAACTGTGTACAGTTCCAGCCAGGACCACCTTTCTAAAATGCACAGTGATTGGCAAATTCAACATGCACTAGCATTTCAGGTGCCTGCTAACAAAAATAATAAACAAACAAGTTCTAGTCACGTGAGTGCTGATCATTACATTACTTTTTTTGTCAAGCTTCCAACTGTTTCCATTTCACATCCCCCCAACCATATTGGTAACATCAATAGATAAGAGCACAGCCAGCCAATAGGAATACATACATACATATTCATTCCTAAGTGACCTTTACTGACCTGGGAAGTGTGAACACTTTGTTTAATTTTCTGTTGGTGTTCGTTAGTTTCCAGTTCCATTTCCCATCCCCCCAACCATCATCTCAGTGGTAACCTTGGTAACATCAATAGATAAGAGGGCAGCCAGCCAATAGGAACACATATTCATTCCTAACTGACCTTCAGTGACCTGGAAAGTGTTTATTTGTATCATTTTCAGTTAGTGCGCACTAAATCGAGTTAGTGCGCACTAACGGGGAGTTAGTGCGCACTAACGGGGAGTTAGTGCGCACTAACACGATTTAACGATTTTTAACGATAAATCGTTAGAATTTCTATTGTATCGTGTTCTATAACGATTTAAGACGATATAAACATTATCGGACGATAATTTTAATCGTTGAAAAACGATTCACATCCCTACACAGTATTCAAGGTGTGGTCTCACTCTGGAGCAATACAGAGATGTTATGATATTATCCAGTCCTTTTATTCTCCAGTCCTTTTCTAATAATTCCTAACATTGCTTTTTTGACCACCACTTTAACTGAGTCGAGGTGTAAGTATGTAAGTAAATAGCTGCTTGTGAGCCAGTCTGTGGTGCTTCCATATCCTTGACACACAGAATTTTATTTTTTTGAGTCACGCTGGGTAATTTGTTGATGACATCACCTATCTGTGAATAGACTCTTTTATAACAGATGCTATTTACTAACACCTACATTTCTGGATACGGCCTCAAATGCCCTGAATTACAGGAGGAGAATCATCCCCTTAGTGCAGTCTATATCAGATTAGGTAGGAACATATTCAAAGCTCCCCTTGAGCACAGAGACAGCATGGCAGGCTTAAGTTAGCTTATTCTAATTTAGATACTATTGTGCTCTCGCTCATCATAGGTGTGCACTAATGCAAGCAAGTTGTTCAGTTTCAGAAAGTAATACTTTTGAATATAGCTGTAAAAA
The DNA here is from genome assembly GCF_901001135.1 of Rhinatrema bivittatum. Taxonomy (NCBI): domain Eukaryota; kingdom Metazoa; phylum Chordata; class Amphibia; order Gymnophiona; family Rhinatrematidae; genus Rhinatrema; species Rhinatrema bivittatum. Next base: position 104,122,532 of record NC_042623.1, read on the forward strand.
AATCTAGGCCCTATAGATATAAAATGAATAGGACTTTCAACAGTTTAATTGCCTTTTGTTCTTAACTAATTCGCTATTGATTTATATTATGTATTTGTTCTTAATAGTTCTTAAATGATTTATTTTATGTACACCTTAATTTCTTTTGTCTGTAAAGCCTGTTGCTAATTTATTGTTTAATGTAAACCGAGGTGATGCATTTTTTTACATACCGCGGTATATAAAAATCACTAAATAAATAAATAAATAAATGTAGCAAATGTTTTATAAAGCTGGATAACCATAGTTTTATGCTGTCCTAAATTGACTAAGCGTTATCAAAGTTTGCCCTTTTTTTTTTTTTTGGAGAGGCTGATCCAGTCCTGCTTGTCCCTTATCACATACACAAATTTGTAATGCTACTTATTAGGCAACATCAGAATTACAAGTTAGTATGTGCAGTGGAAAGAAACCCCCCAGTACTGGCCAGCTTGTCAGAAAAATAAATGGAGCCAGTTGACACCTGTCTGTAACATGTCAGTGGTTCAGTGAAGTCAATTATTCTTTTCTTTCTTTTCTCCTGTGGCAATGTTTGTAAATATGGGTCCTACGTGGATTTTGTTTCCTTATCACACCTTGTAATGGGATAGCAATACAACATTAGACTGGGATCACCACAGGCACTTTTTCTATTATTTTATACCATGTTATATCAAACTGCATTTTCATTCTGCTGCTTCCATTTCATTGCACATACTTGTTTCAGTTTTTTCAGTGCAATTATCTAGAAACACTATGTTCTAGGTTTGAGTTACCAAGGAAAATTTTAGGACTTCCAAGACTCATGTCCATGAGTATTGCCTGCAAATATTCATCTGCTGTAAACCAGACTACACACTGCTAATAATTCTTTGGAACTCAATTTATGTCTTTGAGAGACATACTTAATATGCACAATACCTTCTTGGCTGCTTTTGTGAAATATCTGGAAACAGTTTGTTTTCATCCCCTCATGCATTCTCATATTCAAATTTAAGACTATTTAGATACTGTGAAATACTATTTTCTCTAATTAATAAACAAGGGATTTTAATTGTTTTGTTCTGCATTTCTTGTGGGAATCAAAGTTGAACTTCTTTGGTCACATTCTGTAATGTGTCTATTATGCTTTTGTACCAAAATATATGACTGCTGCCTTGTTCTAGTTACTAATACAGTGGCATTACCAAATAATGTTTTTGAAAAATGTGTTGATATTCCGGGCAAATCCATCTTGATATGTTTTCTTGCTACAAGAAATAATCAGACTTCCCAACATTCTTTAATTTGCATTAATATAGTTCATTTAAATGTTTTGACAGTGAAGTTCAGGATGATTTATAGAAAGCTACAGGTGGTCTTTTAGTTATTGGATCGATCTCTTTTTAATCCATGGACAGGAATGTCACCATAGTTTATTTTATTTTTATTTATTTAAGGGTTTTTTTATATACCGAGGCACGTTTGCAAAACATCATCTCGGTTCACAATGTAACATAACTTAGCAACAAGCTTTACAATAATATCATTTTTTAACAGGGAGTGGGTTAACAATTTTGGAGAAGATAATACGAAAATTATATACATATGTACATATATGTTTAACAAGGGAGTTAATCAAAACAGTCATATTATTAGCAAGGGGAAGGTAATAAGAGTGGAGGGGAAGAAGGGGAGGAAATCCACAAAGGGTGGGGAGTAGAGAGAATAAATATATTGTGCGTGAGTCAGTAGGATGGTCATGTCATATCATAGTGCAGCCAGCTAGTGGCTATAAATTGTTAGGTTGCATATTGTGCGGTTCACTTATACTAAAAGCGGACATTATCAAAAGAGACTTCTCTTGATTTACTCGGATATTTGGGAGCTTTCTTGTCTATGCCCAGAGATATGAAGACTACTTTGTGGGGAAATGACAAACACTTTATTGTTCTTGTAGCTCCAGTTGAAAGTGCTGACACAGCTTGAAACAATTCATGAGACTCTGGCTGCCACCCTCCCACCTTACAGTGAATGTTATACCCTATTGATGGGGGTCATAGTCTTTGGCACCAAATCACAAGAAAATTGAAGACAAGGGGTGTTCCATCCCTCAGTGCCAGAGATACACTGATTACAGAGATGAGTAGGAACATCAAAAAAGTAGACTTGGAAATATGTTCTGTTCTTTTAAAATGTGCATATGAAGGGTGAAATTTCAAACTGTCATGATTTTAGTAGACTTACATGATTAATATCATCGTCATCACCATCTGAATTTATTTATTGTGTTTATGTTGTCCATATATTTAAAAGCACTTTAATAAATGCTGAGCCTGACCTTTTCATACACATTCAGTTTACCCATGGAATTCAAGCAGCAGTTTTCAATCTGTTCTGTTTGAAGTAATATTAACAGTTGATTTGTTATCAATGGAATATATTGGGATTTAGTGTTTTAGAGCTTGTTTTAACAGATTACTTGTATTTTTTGCTTGTTTGTTTTTGTTTTTTTTTTGTTCTGGCAGGTTTCTCCTGCTCCTTTTGGGTTTACAGCTCAATTGGAACTGACCTCTTTTAGGTTACAATGCCATGAACATTCATGATGCTTCCACAAAGTGTTTCCATTGTATGATGTCATGGAGTTGCTTCATCCCAGGGTCTCTGATTGTTGTCTATATAATGTCCCCTGCCTAGCAGGAAAAGCAGAAGGCAAGTTTATGAATTGAAACAATGTCTCACATGGCTGCAAACAGCACTGCCACTGAACTGGTCTTGAATTATTTATTGCAATACACATATATTTGTGTGACATAGGGGGGTCATTCTATAATGACTTTTCACTTGCGATAGCTAGCTCGGGGAGGAATCAGCCCCGGAAGAGGAGGAGTCGGGATGGCACCGGGGCTGACGCTGCGGACACATCACTGGCGGCAAAAGGTAAGATTCCATGTCACCACCAGTTTCGTGCCGAATAACAACACCTTTTATGGTGTAGTTATTCAGCGCGAAAACCGGCAGCGATCGCACCGCGGAGGTGCGCTTGCTGCCGGCTGTCGCAAGACCGCCCCCCACTTCGCCCCCCGCAACCTTAGAGAATCCAGGCCATAGTTACACAGCTTCTTAACATGCTAAATTAAAATTAAAACCTAGTGATTATATTATTATTGCAGTTTAAAAGATATTTACTGGGTTTACCACTCTATTTGAAGAGGAGAGGGTTTACATTGAGCTTAGAAAACTGAAGTAGACAAGGGAATGGTTCCAGACAGGATTAGACACAGGAGGGTGATACTCAGTGAGTTGAGAGTGCGATGTACAAATCAAATTTGTAGGTGACAGAAAATTATTCCAAGCTGTTAAAACCCAAGCAGATTTTAAGGAGTTGCAGGATGACTTGTGAGACTGGGGCACTGGGCATCTAAATAAGAGATGGACTTTAATTTGAAAGTACAAAGTGATTATCCATAGAGAAAAATAATCTTACCTATGGCTATACAATGGTATGTTCCATATTAGGAGTCATCACCCAAGAAAAGAATCTTGGAGTTGTTATGGATAATATGTTGAAATCCTCAGCTTGGTGTGTGGTGGTGGTGGTGGTGGTAAAAAATCAAAACAAAACAAAAAAAACCAAACCAAATAGAATGTTAGGAATTATTTGGAAAGACATGGAGAGTAAAACAGAAAATGTCATAATACCTTTGTGTTGATCCATAGTTGTGACCTCACCATGAGTATTTTATGCAGTTCTGATTTCCCCATCTCAGAAAACATATAGTAAAACTAGGAAAGGTACAGAGAAAAGCAACAAAAGTAATAAAGCAGATAGAATGGGTCTGTTATGAAGAATGTTCTGAAGAGGTAATACGGTATTATAGAGGTTAATAAAATCATGCGTGAGGTGCAACAGATAAATAGGGGACATTTATTTACCCTTTCACACTGAACTAAGACTAGGGAGCACTCCATGAAACCAACAGGCATCAATTTTAAAATCAGAAAAAAATATTTTTCACTCAGTGAACAATCAAGCTGTGGGCTTTGATACCAAAAGATGTGGTCAACGCATCTAGCATATGTAGACAAGTTCCTAAAGAAATGTCATTATTATTAACAAAATTTTATAAAAAGGTGTCATATAGTAAGGTGCAATAATTTTCACTGGTTTAAAGACTTATTCAGCCCCAATGGGACTACCATCTGAAGGTTATAAATCCTTTTCAGTTCACGCTGTAAAAGAAGATGATAATCAACCCCGCATGGCGAAGTCAATCCCATGTCAATAACTGTAAAAATCAAGTTTGAAAATAAATGTTCCTTGGCTGTACAGCGAGATACCAATGGTGCCTCCATTCATGCAGTACATAGACTTCTCTGATGTTCAATTAATCACTTCCAAAGAGGACGCGTTGTCTTACCAGCATAACACAAATTGCATGGGCACTTAATCATGTATACAACTCTGGAAGAAGAACAACTGCTCAAAAAATTTAAAGGTAAAGAATGTGCCTTGCACTCTGGAAATGATGATCCTGAGAGAGATTGTGTACAAACAGCTCTGTCTAACACAAGCAGAATATCTAGATCTCACAGATGACAAGTCTGAATGGATCAAGATGTCTCAAAGAATCAGAGCTTGTTGAAAAGCAAAAATACGCAGTTTGCGAAAAATAGAGTTCTCACTAAGGGCCTCATTTTCTAAAATATCGCAGGCCTGCGATACTTTAGGTAATGAAGGGGGGGGGGGGCCGAAACGGGGGGCAGTCCTGAGCTAGCCGGCAGCGATCACACCGCTGCGGTGTGATCGTTGCCGGTTTCGCACCCAATAGCGCCACCATAGAAGGTATAGCTATTGGGCACGAACTAAGACGCGAAAAGGGCCTTACCTTTTCATCGTCCACGGCGTCTTCATGGAGTCGGCCCCGGTGACGCCCCGACTCCTCCTCTTCCGGGGCCGACTCCGCTCCCATTTTGGTATCGCATGCGATCCATCTCGAAAATGAGGCCCTAAGAGCATGCTAATATTTTTGGATAATCGTCTGCACATGTATAGCCCCCAAAGAAAAGGGTAATGCACAGATCAGTTGTTCTAAAGGCTCATGTGAATGGATGACATTGACTTAATTGTTGACTCAACCTAAGAGGGTGACTTTTCTGGTGTCTTCTGACAGTTCTTCTGGTGAAGAATTTTTGGGCCAGAGATCATGACACCAAAGGAGACAGCCAGCATCAACATGGGGCAGTCCATCATTAACTCTGTCCCAGACTAGGCAGAATCACCAGTTTCAAGTTATCCTGGATAGCTTTGTCACCAACATAATGTCTACTGCTGGCTAAAGGTTTGTCCTGAGCTCTGAAAAGGGTTTTTGACAAATTTACAGCTGAAGTAGCATGTGTCAATATTTATTTGTTGATTTTTTTTTAAACTAGCTCCTGTTTTATCTCAGTGATTCTACAGATTTGAAACTTACTAGTGTTGTGCGAAGCCCGCCACAGGAAATTTCGTATTTCCTGCGGTTCAGGCCTTTTAAATTCAGGTCCTCCCCGTTAGTGCACACTAAACCCAAAATCAAATTTTTCACGAAATTTCAGGAAAAACTCGTTTGGGTTTCGGGCTCCTCGAACCAGGACGAATTAGGCAATTTTGTTGAAATTGTCTAATTTGTCCTAGATGAATACACATCCCTAATACTTACTCTATAAGGGGTAGATTTTCAAAGGGGTATGCGCGTACCCCCCCGAAAACCTACCCCAAACCCCCCCCTGCGCGCGCCGAGCCTATTTTGCATAGGCTCGGTGGCGCGCGCAAGCCCCGGGGCTTGCATGGAGGGGCGTGTCGGGGTGTGTGTCGCGGGGGGCATGTCGGGGGCGTGCCGGGAGTGATGCGGCGTTTCGGGGGCATGTCGTGAGTGACGCGGCTTTTCGGGGGCGCCGCTGCGGGCGTAGTTTCGGCCCGGGGTCGTTCCGGGGGCGTGGCCGTGGCCTCCGGACCAGCCCCCAGACCGGAACATGGAGTGCGGCAGCCAGCCCGGCGCGCGCAAAGGTAGGGGAGGTTTAGATAGGGCCGGGGGGTGGGTTAGGTAGGGGAAGGGAAGGGAAGGTGCGGGGGTGGGGGTGGAAGGAAAGTTCCCTCCGAGGCCGCTCCGATTTCGGAGCGGCCTCGGAGGGAATGGAGGCAGGCTGTGCGGCTTGGCGTGCGCAGGCTGCCGATTTTGGGCAGCCTTGCGCGCGCCGACCCCGGATTTTAATGGATACGCACGGCTACGCGCGTATCTATTAAAATCGCGCGAACAAAGGTACACGTGTGCGCAGATTTATGAAATCTGCCCATAAGTGCCTATTGGTGGTGATGGTTATAGAATTGTTATAAATGTGTCATAGGATGACTTCTGAAATTGTTAATATATTAAATGAATGAGCTGCTCCTATCAAGGTTCTGACTGCAGTTTTATGGACATCTATCACATTGGTTTTGAGGACAAATTTTTTTGTTAAGTGGGAAATATTTTTTTTACAGATTAAAGGAACCACCATGGGTACCATGATGGACCCCAATATGGCCAATCTATACATTTAGAGGAATGAGAGCATGTAAACTCTGAATCTGTCCTTACACCATGTTTTATAGAAAAGTCTTTATCTTTATTTAGTCATGCAGAACTCCACAATCTTCAATGAAGAAAGCAACTTATAAACAATACAAGTCCCCCGACACGGGGGACTTACATGTAAACTACTAACGGAGTTTACATGCTCTCATTCCTCTATTGCTATATTATAAAGCGTACAATATATCTCCGTTGTTTAGTGGCTCAATCTATACCTTTCCTATTTTGTGGATATGTGTATAGCGAAATCTCTATACATAGAATCATGCTCTTGTTGCAGAGATTATATAATTATGACTTGGAGGGGATCACTTTTAAAGTTAGAGTTTATACACTGGTTGAATCAATATGATTTAAATCATAAATTTACATATACAGCTAGTACTAAATCATTTTCTTTTCTAGACATTCAAATCTCTATTATGGATAATCTGTTTGGGTTGGTTATTTATCACAAGCCCTTGGATAAAAACATATTTCCAACCCTTTTCTAGCTGTCATCCATGAAAACTTAGAGAGTCTCCCCTTTAGTCAGTTTTTTAGACTTCGTAGTTTGTATTCAGATGCAATGTTTTTGGATTCTCATGCTAAAGAGATATCCAATTAGTTTATCTATAGAGGATATCTGGCCAAGACATTCAAACGCACATACAGGAGAGCTTTATTTAACAGCGATCTCTTATTATAACCATTTGCACATGAGCCTTTAAATTGTTTGATCTGTCTATTACCCTTTTCTGTGGAGATTATGCATTTTAAAAGGATTATCTGAAAATATTGACCTGATTTATGATGGATTCTAAAGGTGCACGAATAAAAAAAAAAAAGTGGTGCCTATTCATTTGAAACTCATGACAGTGAAAGTTATTGCACATTACTATATGATACCTTTTTATAAATTTCATTAATTTATTTTCATATACACTCTACTGTTTTGGTATTTAGTATTTTTACATGTAGGTGTTTATTGGCACATTATTTTATTTGATAGTAGAGATGTGAATCGTGTGATCGATCGTCTTAACGATCGATTTCGGCTGGGAGGGGGAGGGAATCGGATCGTCGCAGTTTGGGTTTTTTAAATATCGTGTAAATCGTGTAAATCGAAAACCGGCACACTAAAACATCCCTAAAACCCACCCCGACTCTTTAAAATAAATCCCCCACCCTCCCGAACCCCCCCAAAATGCCTTAAATTACCTGGGGTCCAGTGGGGGGGAGGGGAAGGGGGAGAGCGGGAAAACCGGCACACTAAAACAACCCTAAAACCCACCCCGGCCCTTTAAAATAAATCCCCCACCCTCCCGAACCCCCCCAAAATGCCTTAAATTACCTGGGGTCCAGAGGAAGGGTCCCAGTGTGATCTTTTACTCTCGGACCTCCGGTGCGTTGTAGAAATGGCGCCGGCACTACCTTTCACCTGTCATATGACAGGGCAAAGGTAGCGCCGGCGCCATTTTGGTTTTTTGTCCCCCGATGGCAGGAGCGTAGGAGATAGCTCCCGGACCCCCGCTGGACCCCCAGGGACTTTTGGCCAGCTTGGGGGGGCCTCCTGACCCCCACAAGACTTGCCAAAAGTCCAGCGGGGGTCCGGAACGATCTCCTACCGCGAATCGTTTTTCCGTACGGAAAAACGATTCGACTGCAGGAGGTCGTTCCAGACCCCCGCTGGACCCCCAGGGACTTTTGGCCAGCTTGGGGGGGCCTCCTGACCCCCACAAGACTTGGCAAAAGTCCAGCGGGGGTCCAGAACGACCTCCTGCAGTCGAATCGTGTTGCCGTACGGCTGGCGCCATTTTGCGCAAAATTTACACGATTTACACGATATTTAAAAAACCCAAACTGCGACGATCCGATTCCCTCCCCCTCCCAGCCGAAATCGATCGTTAAGACGATCAATCACACGATTCACATCTCTAATATTCCTTTTTGTCTGACATTTTTGAGAACTTAGCATTTAAAAATCCAAGTGTTGGTAATTAGGCCTGCTAAAACCTGTAAATTTTGTTTACTAGTTTGTCTAAGTCTTTGCAAGAGAAGAAAACAGTCAATCTGCCTTGCAGTGGAAAACATGTTTTTCTCTTATGCAGTGGTAAGCCAATTTTCTCAATAAGGTCATCAAAGATGAGCTTTACTGAGATAGCTAAAAGTGCAAGATCAATACACTGGGCTTTTATAACAACTTGGAACCCTACAGTAATTTAAAAGAAGAAGCTTTTCCAAGCAGTTATGCTTTTAGATCAGCTCAAAGTAAGATATTTGCCAAGACCTCTTATAGAAAAGATACCAAAGTTTTCAGAATAGACGTCACTGTTTTTCACACTAATTGAAATTACTGATGCATTATTGATGTTTCAAATATTTACTAGTGAGCATAGATAACAGTCAGTGACTGTATGACTCTATGAAAGTAAGAGTTTACAAGTAAATATATTCTCAGGACAAAGATATGAACTTCTTTTCTATATTTTGAAAGTGTGCATCATGATTAATATTTGATACAGATAGACATACTATTTTATAAACAGGCACATAAATTAGGAATGTGCATTTCTTTGAAATGAATGAGTAAAACACAACACATGAATCCATATATGTTTCATTCATGGTTCCCTGAAATAAATGGAGGGGTCCCAAGAATGAAACAAAAACATTTAGTCACATTCATTTGTGTTTCCCATTAAAGTCCATGACTGTTGAGCAAAAACGCAACTGGCAACTACAGCAACCAACTCTTTCCTGTGTTTCCCCTAGCCTTGTCAGAACCGAAGCAGGACAAGTTGGCAAGTAAACCACAGAGAGGACAAATATCAGTGCATCTTTTTTAATAGCCTATATCTGCTCTCTGGATCAAGTGATGTTGTCCCACTCCCACTGTAAAATCTGAGCATTTGCAAGAAGTAGTCTTTATTTTCTCTCTAGCTGTTGGCAGAGAAAGACATGTTTGTAGTAGCTCTCATAGACTTTTAAAATAAGAGTAAAAACTTCTGGATATGGCACTGTCAAAGGGCTACTTCTGATCTTCTTTCTGATGCAATGGTCTCACTCTACCAGAAAGACAAAGGCAGCGCACTGCTGCTGAATTTGATGTTTCTCTTTACTGGAGGAGGGTCAGGGTAGGAGACATTATGGATATTGTAGCAATGCTAGTGATTCTTTTATCAATGGACAGCATACTGACAGACTGAAGAGAGGAAGTGTCTTACCAGGCTGCCAGTTCTTTTGGTTCTGTTTAGAGTTTAGTAGTTTATTTTTATGTATGGAGTCAGCACTGCACAGTATAGCACACATGCACTATACATGTGTGTGTGTGTGTGTGTGTGTGTGTGTGTGTGATACAGGCCTCCATACAGTGAGTGGTAATGTGGGTTGTGGGTACAATTACAATATAAAAAATAAATTAATTTGTAATATCCAAACCCCCCCATAGGTAGTGTACTTAAACAAATTCCATCAACAAGGAAAGAGAGAGGAGGGAATGGCAGGCTTGGCAGTTTTGGCTGGGGAAGAGGAAATGATGTAGATCCAGTCCACTCTATATCTAGTAACAGTGATAAAAAAACAAAGACACTAGTCCTGCCCTGAAATTGAAGAGATGATTTTTTAGCTGTAGAATGAGAAGTGGAAAGCACTGATAGCTCAAGGCAGAAGCATTTGAAGTTTGGAGAGCATGTACCACCATCACCTGTTCCTCTCCCTCTGGTTTTGGAGGAGAAAGAAAAGGCAGGAGAGCCACCCAAGACAGACAGCATAGCATGGACTGGGGCAGCAGAAGTGCAATAGCCATAACCATCAACACATTCCTCTACATTGGTTACTGCTTCTGAGGTAAAGGAGGCAGTATTTTCAACAACTGATTCTGAGAGAGAATCTTGTTTAGGATTCTATGAATCAGAAATTGAAGAGCTGGTAGATGAAGAAAATTTGGGAAGATTAGACAGCATCTTAGCCTCCAGTTCAGTAATGGGGGAGCTAAATGATGACACAGATGGTGATGAGAGCAACCCCCAGCAAGAACAGGCAACTCAGGTAGAAAGCGTGAATTATGCCCCTGACATTTTTACTCTAGGTCCATCCTCAACTTCAACTCCAGTACCAGCATCAGCCCCAAGGATGTAGAAGAGATCGCGGAAGTCATCCCTGATCTGGAAGCACTAAAACGAGGGAAGATCTATGTTTTGCTCAGTATATTCATTGCAGAAAAGATATCAGTCACAGTAAGAAAGTGGGGTATCTGACAAATACTGGTATGCAGCATCATCTGGAGAAGGAACCCCCTCTAGCATTGGCATCAGTGATTGCAGTATTAACCTGGGGGATCCTTTATGACACTCAAAGTAAAAGCCAGAGGAAAGGGGTTGAAAAGGGTAAGAATTTTCCCCAAGCTGATCCCATGGCCCCTTCCAGCAGTCAGGTGGTAGCCCCCTGCCATCTGCAGTGCCAATCCAACATAGAACAAATGGGATGGTGTTCCCTATCATTGACCTGGTGTAAGAGGTCGGCAGCATCTAAAGTAGTAACAAGGAGCATTGGGGAAATGGTTTCCCTGTATGAGAGCCTCTGTAGGTAGTAGAGACCATGGGTTTAAATGTCTGCTACATGTATTAGCCTCCAATTACAGAGTCCCCTCCAGGACTACATTTAGTAGGAAGGTCATCCCCATCCTGTATAACCAATGCTGTAGTTGCAAACATGCACAGCTGGTTAAGGCAGAGAGGATTACATGAATTTCACCAGCATTATCTGGATTGCCTGAACACTACATATGCATACCTTTCCCTCATGGCATACTAGTGGGACTTAGCTGTGGCAGGATAGGGCAGGAGCTCTAGTGGGGATGGTACATCAGGTTGCAAGTGGGCTTTGTTGCACACCCAGTTGATAGATTATTGCATGATACATGGCAGTTATTCAACAGCCATAAGATACTGGAGGATTGAAAGCTAGACTGGACAGGCAGGAATCTTCAGACAGGTTTCTTTGTGACAGACACTGATACAAATATGGTAAAGGCAATAGAAGAGGGGGCTTTTAGGGTACCCATTGCTTTGTTTGCTTGCTGCACCTGGCAATGAGAGATGCCCTGGGACTATAGCCCAAGGATCATGGGAATTTATTCCTGAAGCCTAATAGAGAGATGCAGGAAAATATCAGGGTATTTCCATCAAAGCATGAAAGGAGGGCAGCTTCCTTGTGAGAAGTAGGAAGATATTGGGATGTCTCACAAGCATTTGATTCAAGAAATTGGTACCCTCTTGAATTCCATCTATATGATAATGCAGAGGTTAGTGGTGCAGCAACTGTCTCTGAAAACAGAGATAGGTGTGGCTTGCAACACGTTTGAATAGTGATGAGGCAGGTGATGGAAGTCCTGAAGCCATTCAAGGATGCCATGGAAGATCTGAGTTCCAGAAGCATCACCTTGGGTGGGGTTAATCCTATGATAAATATTCTGGAAGACAAGCTAGAGAGGTTTCTTGAGCAAGGGGGAATGGAAACAGAAGCATTGCAGCTTGTCAACTTCTTGCAGATGTAGATGCAAAAGAAACTGAAACCTCTGACAGAAAACAATGCTTTGTGATCCACGGGTGAAAGGGAGTCTTGCCCTCCAGTCCCAGCATCTCACATTCATGAAGGGAGATACTGGTACCTATAAGTGTGTGCACAGGAAGATCAGAGACTGAGCCACAGTGAATATATGAATATAATGCTTGCCATACTGAGTCAGACCAAGGGTCCATCAAGCCCAGAATCCTGTTTCCAACAGTGGCCAAGCCAGATCTTAAGTTCCTGGCAGGATCCCAAGGAGTAGATAGATTCCAAGCTGCTTATCCCAAGAATAAGCAGTGGATTTCTGCAACTCTCCCTTAACTGTTAATTGACTTTTCCTCCAGGAACTTGTCTAAACCTTTTTGAAATGCAGCTATACTAAAAGCTTTCACTACATCCTCAGTGCTATCTTTCTTGCCTACCAACCATGGAACACAGTGAACGTGTCTTCTCAATGGCAGGGGACATAGTAAGCCCTCCTCACTCAAGACTGGCACCACAGTTGATGGAAAAGCTGAACATTTTGAAAATCATCTTGCTTTTGCTTGGGTTTCCAGAATTTTCATGTGAGTAGCAAGACAACTAACAGCACCTTGAAAATCTTGCTGCTGCTCTTTTTATTTATTTTATTTATTTATTTAAAAAGTTTTGTATACCATCATTCAAATTACATCACAATGGTTTTTTACCTGCCATGCCTGAGATGTACCACCTTAGGGTTCTTGGTGCCACATATTTGCCTGTCATACCTCCTATATACCACCTTAGAGATCTTGCTACCACGATGCCTCCCTGCCATGCCTCATATATACCACCTTTGAGGTCATGATGTTAATATGCCTACCTGCCATGCCTATGATGTACCAGCATGGGAGCTTTGGTGCCTATGTTTGCTGTTTGCATCTCAGCCTAGTTATCACACCTTTTTGTTTGTTTACACTGGGGTGTTATGCCTCCAGAAAATAAAATTGAAGAAAGGAAAAAAAAATGCAAGTTTCTCCTGTCAGTCCACCTCCTCTTTTATGGTTCTACATTTTGTTCTACTCCTCTACAATCCAAGCCTAGTTCTCCCAACCTGTTTGTTGTTTATACTGGGGTGTTATGCCCTCAGAAAAAAATATGGAAGTAATGCAAGTTTCTTCTCCCAACCCAACTCTTTTATGTATTTTTCATCTTACTGTCAAGGCTTGTCTAGTACTTTGTGCTGTTTGAAATTCACTGAACTGCATGTCTTGGGGGTGTAGACATCTTTGGGCAGTTTGTGATTTACCACACTCCTGTCTTGCTGGTTTAGATACCTTTATGCTGTTTGCAATACACCACACTCCATTCCTTGGTGGTTTAGACAATTTTGAGCTGTTTGTGATGGACCGTACTCCACACCTTGGTGGTAGGATCAACCTCATTCCTCTTCCTCCTAAGACAATAATGCCCCACTCCAGCTGTCTTCGAGCTTCTGTTAAAATCTACTTCTCTTGTGGTACTTGCTGACTCTTACTCTTGTCCTGGCCATTCATTACTTTGCAGGCCTGCTGCATCACCCCTCAGACTTTTGATACCATTCTTATAAGATTTGCCATACTGGGGCAGACCAGAGATCCATCAAGCTCAGTATCCTGTATCCAACAGTGGCCAATCCAGGTCACAAGTACCTGGAAGGATCTCAAGGGGTAGAGAGATTCCAAGCTGCTTATCCCAGAGATAAGTAGTAGATTTCTGCAACTCCACCTTAAAAACTTTTTATGGACTTTTCCCTCCAGGAACTTGTCCAAAACTCTTTTAAACACAGCTACACTAATAGCTTTCACCACATCCTCTGGCAAAGAATTCCAGAGCTTAATTATGCATTGAGTAAAATATTTTCTCTTATTAGTTTTAAATGTATCATCTAGTAATTTAATTTTCTTTTCCCTAGTCTTCATACATTTTGAAAGAATAAACAACCAATTAATATTTACTAATTCCATTCCACTCAATATTTTAAAAACCTCTATCATATTTCCCCTCGGCCATCTCTTCTCCAGACTGAAGAGTCCTAACCTCTTTAGCCTTTCCTCATAGGGTAATTGAGCCATCCTGTTTAGCAATTTGGTCACCCTTGTTTGTACCTTTTCTAATTCTGTTATATCTTTTTTGAGATATAGTGACCAGTACTGCACACAGTACATAAGATGAGGACACACCATGGAGCAATACAGAGGCGTTATGGTATTCTCTGTTTTATTCTCCAATCTTTGCAGGATTTGGTGTTCTTTCATACACTATCTCATTTGCTCTTGCAGCACCTGCTGTTGGCCAGTGTGATCCTGCATAGTATTTTGTAGTTTTTGCTGCCCAGCAGCGAGGAGTTGTCACAATTGTTCCATGTCTCATGCTTCTCAGACTTTGTTTTGCAAGCAGCAAAGTTTTGTGTCTCTCTGGGGAAGGAGAGAGAGGCCAGGCCCCAGGAAAAGGAAAACAAAATTTTCCTCTGTGGTTGTTGGTTCCTGTCTGTGCTTCCCACTTAGATCAGGAGGTTCCCACTGCTGCCATCATATGTGATAACTGGGAGCGGCCATGGCTTGGGTAGCAGTCAGGAAGACAGAAAGAGGGAGACTCTGGCTGGTTCCCCCACACTAAATTTATTTACAGACAAAAATACAGAGCACAAAAAAGAGAAGCTGCTTACTTCAGCAGATCTTAAAGCAGTTCAAAAACATCAAACATAAATAGTAAGCCTTATTTGCTGGCTTCCTGCCTCCTCCCTGGGGCCCTGCTTACACTTCTGGGCCTTGACTCTTTATCCTGTAGTGCAGGGAGTCTCCCTCAGCCCAGAATCCCTTGTAGGGTTGGTTCTAAAGGATAACAATGGCTGGTCTTATAAGATGTTCTGAGGGATTTTCCTATATATTTCCTCAAAATGTCACTCTTGGTACCTCTTTGCCTCTCTTGTATTGTCTTCAGTTGGTGTCCTCTTTTGAAGCCATGGGATATTCTTGCCTCTCTTGCTGCTGCTTTGCTCCTCTCATAGTGCCTTGGAGAATTCTTGCCACTGCTCATATCCTTTGCCCCTTTCCAGTTCCTTAGACCAGTTGTTCTCAACCTTTTTTCGGCCAGGACACACCTGACAGGTGGTTCTCACATGCGTGACACACTGAACTTGTGACCGTCACGGGGCTAAATGTAAATATACATTCTGCATTCTCAGGAACCTCCTCGACCCCCAAAAATGGGTGCAGAGCAATACTAGGGCAGAACTAGGGCATTATCTATACCATATGAAAAAAGATATTCTGGTTCTGATGACATCTCAGTAAAAGCAAAACAAGCTCCCATTACTTGCAGGCACAATACCCCTCCTTATGAAAAGACAGTAATTTACCACTAATGCATGTCCTGTTGAGAAAACAGAACAAATAAGATTGATATAAATGCCTGCATTCTAATAAAATACCTCACCTCTTTCACACACCCAGAACTGACTTTCACCACAAATTATAAATATGGAGACAAACTGGATTGGAAAACCAAAACAACCACTCTGCATGCAGTGCAAACCTGGAGAAATGGAAAGAGAAATATAGCACCTAACATAGTTCCAGGATCTGCAATAATGCACACAAACTAACCCACACAAAGTTACACCTGCATTATGGAACACACTCAAACAGTAACAACCCTACCTATGAAAAGGAAACACTACAAATATTTAACCAGGCCCCAAACACTAATACACCTCCTATTAGGAAAACAGAACAAGCCAAGCTGCTATAGATCCCCACACAGAAATAATTGTAAAACTATACTAATAAATGTTACAAAACAGCTGATGAACAGAACATCCACCAATTAAAAACTCACAAAACGTATTAAAAATTGTCCAAATATCAATAAAATTTCAAAACAGCAGACACATCACACAATACCCAATAATTGAAATGACAGTCAATCAGGAAAAATAAACTTAAAAAGCCACCTTTATTTACCCTCTCCAGCAGTTCTCCTACTCCTTTCCCTTACAGGCCAATAACACACACCAGATGCAGCAGTGGCTGCTGAAGCTCTGTCCTCAAGGTCCTCTTCCTTAGGGCCCACAACTAGTCACTCATACACAGTCTCTGCTCACACAGACCAGTAACCTCCCTAACCAGTCTCTGTCTCTCACGTGCACATACCAGTCACCTCCTTGACCAGTTTCTTTCTCTCATGCACACCAATCACCTCCCTGTCCAGTCTTTGTCTCACACACACCAGTCACCTCCCTGACCAGTCTGTCTCTCTCTGACAGAAACACATCACCTTCCACCATGGTCTCTCTCAATCACACACATGCTCTCTCACTTACATACAAGCTCTTAATCATACACAAATGCTCTTGCTCCCATTCTATCACACACCCACATGTGCCCAGGCAATGATTCTACCACACACACATACAAAGCTGCCACTCACACATCCAGACACTCATTCTGCCACACACACACAAAGCTACCACTCAGACACCCATTCTACCACACACACACAAGCTCTCACTCACGCACCCATTCTACCACACACACACAAAGCTGCCACTCACACCCATTCTACCACACACACACACACAACTGCCACTCACGCACCCATTATACCACACACACACAAAGCTGCCACTTATGCACCCATTCTACAACAATTGCATTACATCTCAAAATTTTTTTTATTAAATCTATTTTATCATATAATAACCTCCTCTAATACATAGGAACTCCTATCTAGGCAGTGTATATATTAAAACATAAGCAACCATTCATTACCCTACAACCACTCTACCCACACATACTCACTTCATTCACATACCCCATAAAATCACCCAACATGATCATTGAATACACATATGTACATATTTATCTTTTACATCTTACAATGTGTAGCGTACTACCTCATAATGATTAATCATTATGAGGTAGTACGCTACACATTGTAAGATGTAAAAGATAAATATGTACATATGTGTATTCAATGATCATGTTGGGTGATTTTATGGGGTATGTGAATGAAGTGAGTATGTGTGGGTAGAGTGGTTGTAGGGTAATGAATGGTTGCTTATGTTTTAATATATACACTGCCTAGATAGGAGTTCCTATGTATTAGAGGAGGTTATTATATGATAAAATAGATTTAATAAATTTTTTTTTGAGATGTAATGCAATTGTCATAGGACCTCTGGTTTTTTGATTAATAGATGATACAGACAGAGGCACTGCACTTTGTGAATTTACCCATTCTACAACAAACACACTAGCTCTCACTCATGCACCCAGGCACCCATTCTATCACAGGCACACAAAGCTGCCATTCACACACACACACACACACACACACACACACACACACACACTCACATGGAGCCTCTTATTGCTTGACCCAATAAGCTTGGCCTCCGCTCTTCAGCAGCTGCTGGTCTGGCCTCTGGCAGCAGCACGCAGGGTCTCTCACACTTCAGCTGCCGTCGCCGGCCTGTCCTCCAATGGCGGCGCTCAGCATCTCTCCGCTCTTTGGCCCCACCGGCCAACCACTGGCGGTGGCATTCCCCTATCGACTGCATTGGCCAGTCCGCCCCTGGGGAGAAGGGAAGCACAAGGGGGTAGTGGGACACTGGGAGTAGCGACACACCTGCCAGTGCTTGGCGACACACTGGTGTGTTGCAACACACTGGTTGAGAATTGCTGCCTTAGGCTATTCATGCCACTATTTGTGCCACTTTGCTACAGTCTTGCTGCCTTGGAATTCTCATCCCTCCTTCTGATAGAATCTACCCCCAAGTTTCATTAGAATTGATAAGAGAGCAGCAATTTTGGTGCTTCCTTCTTTCACTTCAATGGCAAACAAAAAATTAATGGAATTCATAAATTATTTTTTTTTTTCCATTTGAAAGAACCAAACAAATGGAGGCTACCTAGGAAACCATTTAATAAAGCAAAACAAAAATTTTGCCTCTGCATATCCATTTTGAATACATAAATATATAAATGTTGGCTGATGCAGGAGGACCAGGCGGGTTGAGCTCTCCCACTGACATTGGTGACTTTCACATTAGATCTAGTATGCTGAGAAGTGTGACCTCAGTTCTTGGGAATATTATATTGGAGCAGGTTTGGATTACCTTAAAATAAAAACATGTTGAGAGCTGCATTTATTTATTTATTTATTTATTTTAACTTTTATATACCGACATTCTTGCATTAAATGCAAATCATGTCGGTTTACAGTGATACAGAAAAAGCAGGAAAATATTCCTTAGTCGAATACAATGAAACAGCTTAGTTAACCAAGGAAACATAAAAATAAATTTTTACATGTACACAAAGGTTTGCACGAAGGGGTGCACAAAGGGGAGAGCCCCTTTGTCGCGCCCCTTCGGCGCGCAACGCCCGGCGCGCGACGCCTGGTGTTGAGGCTGTCTTAACTGTCCGATGTTAGTGACATCATGGGGGGGCGGGTCTAATGATCGCAGCACTTACATCGCTGCTTCTTTCCAGTTCCAGGTGAAGATCAAGCTGTTTCCTTCACTTCCCCTCCCATGACTGTGGGGTGAGAAGCACTGCAGGGTGCCCCTTGATGTTATCTGGCTTCCCACACGCGACGCCTGGTTGAGGCTGTCTTAACTGTCTGATGTTAGTGATGTCATGGGGGGGGCCGGGTCTAATGATCGCAGCACTTACATCGCTGCTTCTTTCCAGTTCCAGGTGAAGATCAAGCTGTTTCCTTCACTTCCCCTCCCATGACTGTGGGGTGAGAAGCACTGCAGGGTGCCCCTTGATGTTATCTGGCTTCCCACACGCGACGCCTGGTTGAGGCTGTCTTAACTGTCTGATGTTAGTGATGTCATGGGGGGGGCCGGGTCTAATGATCGCAGCACTTACATCGCTGCTTCTTTCCAGTTCCAGGTGAAGATCAAGCTGTTTCCTTCACTTCATTTCAGGTTGTAGAAATGAATTGTCTTTTATTACTTCTCAGATAGTGACTAGATTACATAAGAACATAAGAAATGCCATGCTGGGTCAGACCAAGATCCATCATGCCTAGCATGCTAGTCCGGGTCATAAATACCCAGCCGATCCCAAAATTTAGATCTGTTTCTTGTTGTTCTCTCCCAAAGGTAGAAATAGCTTTGTTTACTTTACCTGGCTAATATTATGTTATGGACTTATTTCTTTTATGTATTTGTCTAGACTGCTTTTAAACACCACTATACTAGTCACCACAGCTTGTTTGTACACTGAGTGAAAAAGTACACTCTATGATTTGGTTTAAATCTGCTGTTGGTTTCATGGAGTGTCCCCTTGTTTTAGTAGTATTTGAAAGGGTAAACAACAGCCCTATATTTACCCATACTCATGATTTTATAAATTTGTCAGGTCCCCTTTCAGCCCTGCGCTATGTATCCTTTCATCACAGGGGAACTATTCCATTCCTATTATCATTTTTGTCACCCTCCTCTGCACATTTTTTAGTTCTACTATGTCTTTTGTGATGAGGTGACCAAAAATGCATACCAAAAATACACATGAATCTACATAAGCAATATATTTGAAATTTTATTCTCCATTCCTTTTTTGGATCATTCCTAATATTCTATTTGCTTTTTATTGTCCACAAGTACTCCAATGTCCTTTTCCTATATGGTGCCTCCAATACAGGACCTAAAATTGTGTACCTGTAAGTTTGATTATTTTTCCCTATTCCATCATTTTGCATTTTTCCACATTAAATTTCATCTGCCATTTAGATTCCCAGTCTTATAGTCTCCCACGATCCTTCTGCAGCAATGGATTCCAGCATTTCCAGATATGGAGAGGAATTCTTAGATTGTAAGGCCAAAACCTCTGTGCGTAACAGTTGTGGGCTTTTGCACTGACTATGGCATCTCTGTATGTTTCTTCCAAGTAGAGGAAATACTCCTCTTGTTTTATTCTTGGGGTGCACAATTTATAGAGGGTTTGATGGCACTTAAAACCTCCAGTTTCATGACCTTCTGTGCTATGGTCTTCAAGGCTGAGCTGTTAGAGTTGGCCATTTGAAGTATCTTACCTGGAAGGTGGAGCTCCCAGTCACTATCTCTTTGACTAGACAGACAGAGACTGCAGTCCTTTCATAACAGAGTGCTGAACCTTGAATTTCTCCTCTAGAAGTCTCTGGTTTTTCACTGAAATCATGCCATGTGCATTGCGTATGGCCCTTCATTCATTGATCTGTGAGAGTGCTGTTGCATATTACTGAAGTAAAATTGTACCACATTGGCAGACTTCTCAGCTGTCTGTGTTCTCGATCCCACCATCGATCGGGGAGTGGTAATTGACCTTTGTTCCTTGTCCAACTGGCTAGCGAGCTATATTGTACACTGTTATGCATTGGCTGGCCTTCTGATTACAGACTTTGTCAAGGTTTACCATGTCAAAGCCAGGCATTTTCACTGCTCTCCTGAGAGCTGTCTCCATTGCAGTCATCTGTAAAGATGTATCTTCATTGTCTCTGTCCCACTACAGTCTGGGCAACCTATCCAGAAGAGAAAGTATTTTTGGATAAGCAGTTTTTGCAGCTTGTTTAGCAGTAATCCACTTTCCACAGGGGAGCCAGGTTGCTTTATTCAGTAACTGCTCCACTACGCAGTCCTCAGCTTGTGACTCCCCATGTATCATATCTAATTTAGTCCTTCTTGTTTATGGAGAAAGAAAATTTGCTTACTGTAGACAGCAGGATGGGTTTGCCATGCTGAATTCCTGCTCTGCTCTGTGAACAGTCAACTGCTTAGCTAGATTTAGTTCTAAAATCGACGGAGGGGCTCATGAGGCAGCACATATGTAGGAAATTCCATGCATAATCAGTAGTAAACGTTCTACTGAGCTAGAGAGATGGGTCCATTTGGCGTCATCAGATGATGTTACCAATGTGTCATGGCTAATTCAACCTGCTGTCTATGGCGAACACTGTTTACGGTAAGCAAACTTGATTTTGTGGACTATATAATGTTTACCATTTTTCCTTTTTGCCTTGTCTTTTAGGGGTGTGAATGTAAAAAAATTTCAATTCACTTTGGGTCAGATTTTAAAAGACCTACGCGAGCCGGGCCTATTTTCAAAGGCCTGGCCACGCGCATAAACCCCCGGGACGCGTGTAAGTCCCGGGGTTGTTGTAAGGGGCAGTCTGGAGGGTGGGGCCGGGAGGTCCACGGGCAGGGATAGAGGCACCTGGCACAGCAGCCATTTGCCGCTGTGCTGGGGGATTGACTGCCGGCAGGATGCCAGCACACGCAACTGGTGCCTGCTTCAAGCAGGCGCAAAAGGTAGGTTAAGGATTTTGGGGGAGTTTAGGATAGGGCTGGGGGCGGGAAGGTAGGGGAAGGGGTAGGAAGGTATAGGGGGTAGGGAAGTTCCCTCCCAGGCTGCTCCTAAATTGGAGCGGACTGGGAGGGAACTGCAGAATGCCGCGGATGTCGGTGCACACAGGTTGCACAAATGTGCACCCCCTTGCGCGTGCCGACCCCTGATTTTATAACACGCGCGCACTGGCGCACGCGCGTGTTATAAATTTGCGTATCCATGTGCATGCGCCGGGTAGCGTGCGCACATGGACCCATGTGTGCAAACTTTTAAAATCTACCTCTTTATCTTTTTGATTTTGTTTTCTATATATTTCATTTATTTTGTTTCATTTTTTTATCTGTTTTGTTCATTTTGTTTTGTTTCTAGCTTGTACTATCTTTTACAGTGGTGCATATTTGCAAATCATGGGCCAGATTTTAATAGCTACACGCAGGCATAGATTTGTGCGCACAGCCGCGCGCATTTTATAAAATCCGGGGTTGGCGCGTGCCGAGCCATAGGGGAGCCCCGATGGCTTTCCCCATTCCCTCTGAGGCCGCTCCGAAACTTTCCTTCCTCCCCCCCCCACCTTCCCCTTCCTTCCCTTACCTAACCCGCCCCCCAGCCCTATCTAACCCCCCCCCTCCTTCCCTTTGTTAAATAAGTTGCGCCTGCCTCTGGGCAGACGTAGGCTGCACGCGCTGGCCAAGTGCTGGCGAGCGATCCCCCGGCACGGCCACTCCCCCGCCCCTTTTTTTCAAGCCCCAGGACATACGCGCATCCCAGGCCTTGCGCGCGTTGCTGGGCCTATGCAAAATAGGCTTGGCGTGTGCAGGAGAGGGTTTTCGGGGTTACGTGTGTAACCCTTTTAAAATCCACCCCTATGTGCAGTAAAACGTTTTACCATGTGCTATTCACACACATCCAAATAAGAGACACAAGAAAACAATATTTCTTTTTTTTTGAGCTGCTTCAGATGAGAAATGAAATAAAATGATACAAATATTGTTTTCCTGTCATCTTAAAATGTCAAGACATCCCTATTGTATTTACATTTTTGCTTTTGTTTTTTATTATGTGCTACTATCCTTTCTTTTTCAGATTGTTTCTTGAAAATTATTCTGCAAAATTTATAAATATCTAATAAAAAAATGTAGAACCTAGTGTACAGCATGGATATTAGGACACTTCATCAGAAATTATTTTGAGGCACAAATCTTTTGAAATGGAATTTTTCTAAAGAAATCAAGTTATACATTATTGCAGAAATCAGGTGACTGCAGAGAATTTTCTGCCGAAATGAAAATGATCAGTGAAAATTAACAATACAATTTGCTGTTTTTATAGGTATCATCCTTTGTTTCATGCTGTGCTGGCCTAAAGCAAGCCTAAAGCAAGTGGTGACTTCAGTAGCCTGACTTCAGTGCCAGGAAAAATAGTGGAAAGTGTTCTAAACATCAAAATCACATCAAAATCACAGAACATATAGAAAGACATGGTTTAATGGAACAAAGTCAGCATGGCTTTACCCAGGGCAAGTCTTGCCTCACAAATCTGCTTCACTTTTTTGAAGGAGTTAATAAACATGTGGATAAAGGTGAACCGGTAGATATAGTATACTTGGATTTTCAGAAGGCGTTTGACAAAGTTCCTCATGAGAGGCTTCTAGGAAAAGTAAAAAGTCATGGGATAGGTGGCGAGGTCCTTTCGTGGATTGCAAACTGGCTAAAAGACAGGAAACAGAGAGTAGGATTAAATGGGCAATTTTCTCAGTGGAAGGGAGTGGACAGTGGAGTGCCTCAGGGATCTGTATTGGGACCCTTACTGTTCAATATATTTATAAATGATCTGGAAAGAAATACGACGAGTGAGATAATCAAATTTGCAGATGACACAAAATTGTTCAGAGTAGTTAAATCACAAGCAGATTGTGATAAATTCCAGGAAGACCTTGTGAGACTGGAAAATTGGGCATCCAAATGGCAGATGAAATTTAATGTGGATAAGTGCAAGGTGATGCATATAGGGAAAAATAACCCATGCTATAATTACACGATGTTGGGTTTCATATTAGGTGCTACAACCCAAGAAAGAGATCTAGGTGTCATAGTGGATAACACATTGAAATCGTCGGTTCAGTGTGCTGCGGCAGTCAAAAAAGCAAACAGAATGTTGGGAATTATTAGAAAAGGAATGATGAATAAAACGGAAAATGTCATAATGCCTCTTTATCGCTCCATGGTGAGACCGCACCTTGAATACTGTGTACAATTCTGGTCGCCGCATCTCAAAAAAGATATAATTGTGATGGAGAAGGTACAGAGAAGGGCTACCAAAATGATAAGGGGAATGGAACAACTCCCCTATGAGGAAAGACTAAAGAGGTTAGGTCTTTTCAGCTTGGAGAAGAGACGACTGAGGGGGGATATGATAGAGGTGTTTAAAATCATGAGAGGTCTAGAACGGGTAGATGTGAATCGGTTATTTACTCTTTCGGATAGTAAAAAGACTAGGGGACACTCCATGAAGTTAGCATGGGGCACATTTAAAACTAATCGGAGAAAGTTCTTTTTTACTCAATGCACAATTAAACTCTGGAATTTGTTGCCAGAGAATGTGGTTCGTGCAGTTAGTATAGCTGTGTTTAAAAAAGGATTGGATAAGTTCTTGGAGGAGAAGTCCATTACCTGCTATTAAGTTCACTTAGAGAATAGCCACTGCCATTAGCAATGGTTACATGGAATAGACTTAGTTTTTGGGTACTTGCCAGGTTCTTATGGCCTGGATTGGCCACTGTTGGAAACAGGATGCTGGGCTTGATGGACCCTTGGTCTGACCCAGTATGGCATTTTCTTATGTTTCTTATGTTTCTTATGGTGTTTAACAAATGAAAGTATAAACATTGTATTCAAGCAAACACCGTTAAAACATTCTGATGGGGAAAAAAAAATCAAAATAAGTGTTTATTGGACACCCGCCAGTTAAACATTACCATTCCTAGTACCTCACCCCTTCTCTTGCCTGCCTTGGATCCTACACTAGGGGTGTGCATTCGGATTGACCGCATTAGTAAAACGCAACTCATATTTTTTTTTTACTTAAAAAATTGATTCGACATAAACGATCGGATTTCCCACATATCGAACATAGATATGTTCGATATGTGGGAAATCGCGATTGTTGAGCCAAAATAAAAATATAAACCCCCTCACCCTCCTTAATCCCCCCCCCCCGACTTACCACAACTCCCTGGTGATGGAGCGAGGAGTGAGGACGCCATTTCTGCAATCCTTGGCGAGAAGCATGTGACGTCGGCGGCACGTCGAGTGACGCCGGCGTCACGTGATTCCCGGCTCGTTCGCGCCGGATGGCTCGTTCGGCCCAAAAAGAACTTTTGGCCAGCTTGGGGGGGTCAGGAGGCCCCCCCAAGCTGGCCAAAAGTTCTTTTTGGGCCGAACGAGCCGTCCGGCGCGAACTTGCCGGGAATCACGTGACGTCGCGTCTGAGTGACGCGGCGCCACGTGATTCCCGGCGAGTTCGCGCCGGACGGCTCGTTCGGCCCAAAAAGAACTTTTGGCCAGCTTGGGGGGGTCAGGAGGCCCCCCCAAGCTGGCCAAAAGTTCTTTTTGGGCCGAACGAGCCGTCCGGCGCGAACGAGCCGGGAATCACGTGACGCCGCGTCACTCGACGTGCCACCGACGTCACATGCTTCTCGCCAAGGATTGCAGAAATGACGTCCTCACTCCTCGCTCGATCACCAGGGAGTTGTGGTAAGTCTGGGGGGGGGATTAAGGAGGGTGAGGGGGTTTAAAT
The DNA here is from genome assembly GCF_901001135.1 of Rhinatrema bivittatum. Taxonomy (NCBI): domain Eukaryota; kingdom Metazoa; phylum Chordata; class Amphibia; order Gymnophiona; family Rhinatrematidae; genus Rhinatrema; species Rhinatrema bivittatum. The sequence continues at coordinate 104,147,823 of NC_042623.1, forward strand.
TTTTTTTTTGCACATATGTACATATACCCAACTCATTGGATTTTTTTTATGTCCATATTGGCCGCAAGTGGGACCCACTTTCGGACATAAAAAATATGAACATAAAATTTTGCTCTGCACATCCCTATCCTACACTTTAGTTTTGTATCTTTTTCTTGCACAAGTTTTTAGCAGCTGATGGGACTCCATTCTCCTTCTCTTCCTGCCAGCTCCAATGCACAGCTGTTCTCAAAGTCTAGCACTGGAGTAATAGTAAGAGGACAGAATGAGTAAGTTGTAGAGTAGCAGGGACAGTGCTGGGGAGAAACTTGAGGACATGCTGGTGTGGAAAGAGTGTTGTGGGGGAAAGAGTATTAGTACTGGGGTTCTGTAGGGGTAGAAGGCTGGCGTGCATGTGTTGATGACCAGGGGATGTAAATGCAGATGCTCATTTTTGGGAAAGAGGAAAAGGAGGAAATGTGAATATTATTTTCCTATGGCAGTACATTTGTATTACAGAAATACATGTAATTCATGTGGAAAATGTATGCAGCATTTGTCCCTGCACTGTAAACAGAGAGAAACGCTGTTTTTTTTTATACTCTGAAAGAACTCCTAATTAGAAGGAAAATTAACATCTTACAATTTATAAGCCCTAAAACAACCCACCAGATATGGACGCATAGTCCAAAAGTATAGGCTGCCACTCTAAGAACCAGATACACATGCAATAAACTTTAATGTATATGTTAAGAACCTCTTGTGCACACCAATAATGGCATGATATGCAAGAGGATTTTATCCTGGACATTAAAGGCTCTCCTCATGATGATAGTGGCTCTCTGACAAAATCTCTGCAGTTGGGAATGCAAATGAAAAAACATATGTAAATGAGCCTTTGTTGGATCCCCACAAATTAGAATGGTATGCTTTCCCTTTACACTATTTTGTGGTTGCTCCGTAAATTGCTGCTAGTTAACATCTTCCTAAGACCTGATGTTAAGTCATCATCACATATAGTAAGACCCAAAATCTTGAATGCTAACCAAACCAAAGTGAAAGGACAAGTTCCCCACTCCTATGGCTAGACCCCACACCCCTATTGTGAAAGAGGCTCCCCCAGAGAGTAGGAAATCTATCTATGGCAAAGGCCACCCCACCCCCCAGGTTAAGGAAACGCCCCATCACTTCTCAATCCCTCGGGCACTTTGCCTCATGGGCTCTTCTGGCATCCCTATAAAAGTTATACAAAAAAGGGGAACATCAGTAATCATTTCTCTGTATTGCCACTCACTAAAAACAAATTTTTATTATTTGGTTATTTTTGGTTTTATATAATTTTTAATTGAATGTTTTCTGTTTGCTTATGAGACTGCAACAGCAAGCCTGACGAAGTACCTCATCACCCGACAAGGTCTTCTGGACTACTCAATCATTTGCGGTTTCACTTTAAAGATGTTATGAGATGATAACTAGTATTTCAATTTTAACACCAACGTCTAGCAACAACTATCTTTTACATAATGGATCGACAACGGCCAGTGTTTCGCATGTCCTGCTTCTTCAGGAGCCATATATTCATTTGTTTATCAAAACAAAAGAGATGCGGAGATGCAAAATCGCTTGCTGAGTTCCAGATCTGGCTTCTATAAAGAAGCAGGACATATGAAACACCGGCTGTTGTCGAGCCATTATGTAAAAGATAGTTGTTGCTAGACGTTGGTGTTAAAATTGAAATACTAGTTATCATCTCATAACATCTTTAAAGTGAAACCGCAAATGATTGAGTAGTCCGGAAGACCTTGTCGGGTGATGAGGTACTTCATCAGGCTTGCTGATACGGTCTCATAAGCAAACAGAAAACATTCAATTAAAAATTATATAAAACCAAAAATAACCAAATAATAAAAATTTGTTTTTAGTGAGTGGCGATACAGAGAAATGATTACTGATGTTCCCTTTTTTTGTATAATTTAGTCATGCTTGGGAACTTGAATGCTCTTTTTTTGATTTACCCCTATAAAGGTGCCTTACCCTTCTAGAGGATCTCAGGTTTTTGTGGACAGGAGGTAAGGCACTGCAGGCAGGAGGGCTATGCTTGTGATGCTTGGGAAGTTTAAGTTATTCAGAAGGGTATAGATGTCTCTCAGGGAGGGAAGGATTTCTTGTTCTCATGAGGTAGGCTGTTGCCTCTGCCAAAGGGGTAGGTTCCTTGCTCTCCCAGAGATTTTCCCCTGTCATATCAAGGGGGGTAATTCTTTCATGGATGGGGGATTCTCTTGTAGGGCTGGATGTTGCTAAGGGAGGGAGAAAAGGAGGAAATCCTCCATTAACTGGTCCATTCTCTTTGGCCTGGTTATCATAGGGAATTTTGAATGGTCAGTAGCATGCATGGTAGGTTTTATGGATGGATTACTATACTTGCTACTAATATGGCCATTCTAAAGGTGAATTTTAAAAGCTTGATGCATGCATTAATTAGGGGATTCACAAATGTGTGGTTTATACCTGCTGAGCAGATTTTAAAAGCCACTGAGATACGCGCTTATCTCCTGGAGTGTACACATCTTAAAAGTTTTCAAAAAGGGGTGGGACATGGTCTAGGCGGGGCTTGGGAATTTCAGGGCATTAGCCTGAGATGTGCACATAAATACTTACATAATCCGGCATGCACCGAGGCCCCCAACACGTAACTTTACTTCTATTATGGATGGCATGTAAGTTAAAAGATAAAGCAAAATAGGCAGATATGCAGGGTTTTAAGAGTCGGGCCTAACTAGGGGGAGTGAAGGCTATGAAACCATATGGGGTTGATGACCTGTTTCTTAACTGGGATAACTGGGGACAAACTGGTAGAACTGGGAATGGTATTGGCACACACCTCTTTTAAAATTCTCCAATTTACGCAGCAGAAGCAGGATTTGAACGCACATGCGTGTGCCCACTTAAAATTTGGTGCCTTTGTGCATGCGGCCAGGCTATTTTTATAACATGCACGCATATGTTATAAAATGGCTGCATCCCTGTGCGTGGCCAATGTATGTGCATCTGTGTGCCGGTTTGAAATTTACCATCTAAATGTGCAGATGCTAAAATTAGTTGCACTACACATAGGATAACTTTCATACAAATGCATGTGGCAGCACATGGCCCTGAGAACATATATGCTAAATACCCATGCATGTGATATACATAGGGGCGGATTTTAAAAGGGTTACGCGCGTAACCCTGAAAACCCGCTCCTGCGCATGCCGAGCCTATTTTGCATAGGCCCGGCAACGCACGCAAGCCCTTGGATGTGTATAAGTCCCGGGGCTTGAAAAATGAGTGGGACGTGGGCAGGGCGGGGCGGTCCGGGGGGCGGGGCATGGGCATGGCCAGAGGCCTCTCCACTGCCGCAGGGCCCAGGGATCGTGCGCCGGCACTCCGCCTGCCCGGAGGCAGGCGTAAATAAAAAAATAAAGGTAGGGGGTGGGATTTAGGTAGGGCTGGGGGGGCGGGTTAAATAGGGGAAGGGAGGGGAAGGTGGGGGGGTGGAAGGAAAGAGCGGCCTCGGCGGGAATGGGGAAAGCCAACGGGGCTCCCCTAGGGATCGACACGCGCAAGGTGCACAAGTGTGTACCTCCTTGTGCGCGCCGACCCCGGATTTTATAACATGCGCGCGGATGTTATAAAAGCTGGCGTAGATTTGTGCATGCCGGGTTGCTCGCACAAATCTACGCCCACGCATAGGTACGAATATCTGGCCCATATGTTTTATAACATACGCATATATCTACCCTACAACATATGCTCATATCTAGGCTTATACGTGAAAATAGACATATCTATGAATTGAAGATGCATACTTTTCCTACATATTTTAAAAATATAGGCATATATATATTACGCATGAAAATATCTCTGCATGCCCCTAAACCACCCGATTTTTACATACTTATATGTGTGCATGAAAGTGAAAATATGTTTGTTTTACTTTTATAAAATATGGAATATGTGAGTAGAGACTACTTACACATGTAAATGCTAACTTTTACTTTTGTAATGTTTTTAAAATTAACCCCAAAGTGCATTTTGGGGCAGAATTTCAAAGGCCTACGCGCGTAAATCCAGGAGGATTTACGCGCGCCGGGCCTATTTTCAAAAGGCCCGGCGGCGCACGTAAAGCCCTGAGCCGCATGTAAGTCCCGGGGCTTGAAAAAAGGGGCGGGGGCGTAACCAGAGGCTGAAGTAAGTTTTGGAACAAAGAAAACAAAAAGGAAAAGGTAGGGGGGAAAGGGCGGGGGAAGTAGGGGAAGGGAAGGTGGGGTGGGGTGGTAAGGAAGTTCCATCCGAGGCCGCTCCGAACAGGGGAAGGCTGCGCTCTCGGAGGGAACAAGGGAAGGCAGCGCGGCTCGGATAGGGCTCGGTGCGTGCAAGGTGCACAATTGTACACCCCCTTGCATGCGCCGGCTCCCGGATTTTATAACATGCGCGCAGCTGCGCACGCATGTTATAAAATCAGGCGTACATTTGTGCGCACCGGGCAGCGCAACTTTTAAAATCTGCCCCTTTTAGTGTACCTGATAAATATTTGTGATCACATCTTAAAAATCTGTAGAATCAGTTTTATTGTGTAGACCCATAAAGGTTTGCTTCCCTAAGGCTTTTTTTCCATTCTCTGTCTGAGAAAAGACATTGATGAATCAGCCTTTGAGGTTGACTCCTTTGGCTTAATAATGTTGTCGACGATGCCAAATGGAGAGAGATTGCTGAAGCCCATTGCATCATTACATTTGACTATGTATATTGTCTCTAACAAAATGCCAGGCCTGATGGATGAATCAGAGTAGTTTTGATCTTGTGATAGGAAACAGGATTCTATTAAAGTAAAGTAATTAGGTCAGTCTCCTTTTTTTTTTCCTGTTATAATAAAAAATGCCCTAGTTCTTTGAGAAATGAATTGTAAAACCATCGGTTGGTGACTTGATTCTCTGAAGCATGTTTTTAGACTTACCAATGGCTTAACATTTGATTCAAAATGGTGACAAAAAGTAGCAAAATAACTATTTTACTTGGAGAATATTTTAAGTGACAGAAGAGATTTATTGAAAGCAATACAGCTGTTCACAACCAGTCCAGTGGTAATGGAGCATGGCAACCCTTTCAATGATGCTTCTGAGGAAATCAAGAAAACAAACCTGTTTGTCTTTTAAAACAGGCTGAGGATGATATTCAAAAGCAGTGATATTAGAAGCTGTATGTGCTTGAATTCTAGCTGCATAACGAGTTATGTGGTTAGAATTTAGCCACATAAATCGGGGATGGTCCGGTTGCAGGCAGGATGCATTTTGGGATGGGCCAGATTTAGCCTGATTCATTAAGACCTTTCTTCCATTCTATGTCTATGGGAAAATATCTTGATGAATCAGGCCCTAATTTATGTGGATAACTCTGATATTTGGAGTTGGCTGCTAAACATGTGTGGCTAACTCTGGTCATACCATAGGGCTGTCCTAAAGTTAGCCAGATATACTTATCCAGTTAACTTTCAGGTAGCCGGGGATATTCAGCAGCATAGGTGTGCCGCTGAATATCCCCATTAACAGGGTCATTCATCAAATTGCGTTAGGGCTGTATCGAGGGTGTTAGGGCCCTAACGCTCTCGATATCGCCATAATGCGTACGTTATTTATCGTATCGCGAGATTGGTATGCACATTTTTAAATTTTAGTCAAGAGAGGAGTTTATGAAAACGAGGGGTATTTAACATTGCGTGCGAAAGCATACCACACGTTACCGCATGTTTTAACACTGGAAATAACTACACCTTTTTTCCTGGTGTTATGCTGTGCAATATGCCCAAATTGGGATTTGTGCTAAATATCACAAATCCTGTTTTGGGCAGGAGGGGGTTAAGGAAGAGGGAGAGGAAGAGGAAGAGGAGAAGAGTGAAGTGGAGTAGAGAGAAAGAGAGAGCCTCTGGGGTGGCACACATATTAGTCATCTATTTATACCACTGTAGGAGGGTCAACTAGTAACTCAAGGTTAGCTTTTGGTGGTGTGTTACGTTTTGGAGGGCAGTTTTACATGCAGAGTCAGAGGTACGAACAGCACAGTACACATCAGTGAAGATTTGATGTGATTTAGAATGAGAAAAGGTACCAAAGATGACATTTGTACAATGTACTCTTGCCCTAGCTTGAGAGCAGCTAGGTAAAGAGTGCATCAAGCTAGGGTGAGAGTACATTGTACAAATGTCATCTTTGTGTACTTTTCCTCTTTCCAAATCACATCAAATCTTCATTAATGTGTACTGTGCTGTTCGTATCTCTGACTGTGAATATAAAACTGCCCCCCAAACCCTAGACTACCACCAAAACCTCACCTCGAGTTACTAATTGACCCTCCTACAATGGTATAAATAGTTGACTAAAATGAGAGCCTTATAAGGAGTCTCTCTCCCTCTCTTCTTTCTCTCCCTCTCTCTCTCTTATTCCCTCCCTCTTAATGTGGTGAAATGAACTGGAGGGATTCATTTCACAGGACTTCATTTTTTTTGTTAGGTTTCTACATCTATGAAATTCTTTACATCTTAGTATAGTTTCAAGTAATTGCTGTACATTTTTCCTTTTATAAATCGTAATTTGTATATAATACATTTTAAAATTCATGTCTATCATCCACTCTTAAATTAACCTATTCTTTTAATTTGAGGGGTGTGGCAAGTAAATTCAGTAAGATTTACAAAGCTACTTGCAGTTACTCATAGAAATAACTTTTGTGCCTTTTCTTGTCGAAGTATATTTCACTGGCTGTTGTCCTTTTGCAGAGTAAATCTTTTGTTTCGGTTCTCTTTCTTGGTACAGTATTTGCTGTAACGTGGCTTATATTTGCTAATGAGTATGTGTTAACACGCTTTGCGAATGAACTGCTCCTGGCACTTTCATGATTACAAAACCATGGAAACCAGTGAAGACCTATAATTTGCAGTTAGACAAGGATTCCATAGCAACGTGCACTGGAAAAATCTATGTCCATATTTCCCGGGCTACCACAGTACCTTGAATTTCAAGTGATTTGTAAATATTTCTAACAGTATTTTAAATATGTAGTTAAACTTGTAGATCATTTATTTTAAAAGAATAATATTAGCAAAAAGAATATAAAGTAGCAATTAAAACTAATGGGAAAAAATAATTTTGTCTCAATTTTATTTCAGACCTGAGGAGATAGTGCTGGAAGATTTTGAAAGTTCTTCCTATTTAGCAGTAGGGCCCATTATGAATTAGGGTTGCTGCATTACTCTCATCTGATGCCAGTGCATATACATCAGTATTTCCAAAATGATCATTCTCTAGATAATATTTGATGATATCTATATCATAGCCATTATGCCAAGCTCTAAAGTATTATTCTTGGATGAAAGATTTTTGAAAACTGTATTGCTAGTTGTTACATAGAACAGGGTTTCCCAAACTTTTAGGGAACATGCATCCTTTTCCATTTCAAAACATTTCACATACCCCCACCTACTTTTCTTAAATTTTTGCATGCCATAACAAAATAAATAATGATGTGCATTCCAGAATCATTCATAATGTATAAAATCTTGCTCTAAACTGAACATGTAGGGAGGGCATTTTCCCAAAGCTACTTAAAAAGTGCCCTTATAATTGAAGGTTGAGGCCATTCCACCTTCCAGTCCAGCTGCAATGATGAAAAGGAAGCAAGTTCAAAATGGTTCCAGGTTGTCAACTTGATATGATCCGGCAGAAAATTAGCCCTAGAACCTGCAGACTTGCAATCAGATTTTCAAAGGGAAGCGCCTGTGGAGTTTCCTTTTGAAAACTCAGGCCAGAGGGGGAAAGCCAGTACTTTTATAGCTCTGAGCTTTGCATTTTCTTTGAAGCAGATGCAAAATACGTGTGTGTGAAAGTATGTATGAGGATTTCAAAATTAAATCTGCAGGTACTTACCCTCACTTTTAAGATTTTACATGGGACTGGCCCCCCTCATGTCACATAGACTGCACTGGAAGTCTTCACTCAGAAAAGTGCATTCTCAGCATAGCTATATCTACTTCAACTCCTATCTCTGAGAACTATTTGTCATGTAAAACTGCATAAAAAATCATTCTCTACTTCAATTCCTGATGCCTGGAATAATCTCCCCTTATCAATCAGGGAAGAAACTTGCTTAATGCTTTTTCACCATTTATTTATTTATAAACTTTTCTATACCGATATTCGTAGAGCTTTTAAGAATTTTAAGCTAAAGTTTCCCTAATCCAATATTGTTTTTAATCAATTGATGGTTTTATTTTAATGCATTGTTTTAATTTATTGGTTACTTTGCTGTACATCGCTTTGGAAAGCGATTCTTAACACCTTATATTTAACTTACCCTGTTATATGTAACTGCACTTCGGCCTTCCTGTTATTTGGTTATGTTTAGTTAGTCCCTAAGTTCCATGTAAACCGGTCTGATATGAATCTTGTCATGAAGTTTGGTATAGAAAATGTTAAATAAATAAATAAAATAAATGTATTTTCCCTCCCCCAAACTAGCCCTGCTCCTTTATCCCCCACAGGTAAATGTCTGCACATTATTCACAGGGGGGGGGGCAGATTGTATAAATCTGCGCACACGCGTACTTTTGTTCGCACACCAGGCGCGAACAAGAGTACGCGGGATTTCAATAGATACGCACGTAGCCGCACGTATCCATTAAAATCCGGGGTCGGCGCACGCAAGGCTGCCAAAAATCGGCAGCCTGCGCGCACTGAGCCACGCAGCCTGCCTCCGTTCCCTCCACCCCCCTGCACCTTCCCTTCCCTTCCCCTACCTAACCCACCCCCCTGGCCCTATCTAACCCCCCCTACCTTTGTCGGCAAAGTTACGCCTGCTGGAAGCAGGCGTAACTTTGCGCTCGCCGGGCCGGCTGCCGCGCTCCATGTTCCGGTCCGGGGGCTGGTCTGGAGGCCACAGCCACGCCCCCGGAACGCCCCGGGCCGAAACCACGCCCACGGCGCCACCCCCAAAATGCCGCGTCACTCGCGACACGCCCCCGAAATGCTGCGTCGCTCCCGGCACGCCCACGACACGCCCCCGATACGCCCCTCCATGCAAGCCCCGGGACTTACGAGCGTCCCGGAGCTTGCGCGCGCCGCCGAGCCTATGCAAAATAGGCTCGGCGCATGCAGGGGGGGTTTGGGGTAGGTTTTCGGGGGGGTACGCGTGTATCTTACGCACGTACCCCTTTGAAAATCTACCCCAGGGTGTAGCAAATTTCAAATGACCATGTCAATAAGAGAATAAACAGGTATGTATCCACTTAAAAAGTTTTAAAACTTACCCTCCTTGAAAAGTGATCCACTTTTAGCCTGCTTTTCTGTTTTACTTTATTTTCTTTTAAGATTTTTACAAACAAATATAGAAAACAATAGTGACTAAATTATTTAGATTTTAGAAAAAGCAAATCAATTTCCTGCTTTTCAAAAGGAAGAAGGCTAATGACATTGCTATGCCTGTCAGTGTATCCCCCTAAATAACGTTTGTGTCTAATGTTTAATCCACACCTGACCGTTTTCTCATCCTCCCTCCTTGATTCCTGGCAGTCATCTTTTCCTTCTTCTCTTCTGGATCATGGTGGCTCTCTATCTCTCCCTTTCTACCTCTGTCCAGCATGATTCCTGGGGATCCTCTCCACCGATAGGCTGCCATCCACTCTCACTCCCCCAAACCAGGTCAATCATGGATTCCTGTCTCCCTCTTCACCCTCCTTTTTTTCATTCATTCCTGTCTCATTCCCCCCCCTTCCCCTCATACTGTCAACCCCAGTCCCATTTCCTTCTTTCTTCCTCTGAGCCATTCTTGCAGCTCTCGTCTCCTCTCTCTCTCTCTCTCTCTCTGTTAGGCTGATGGCAGAGCAATTGACAGTAGTGGGAAATGTTTCTCACCATGGATGACCCAGCTTTCCTCTACGTTCATCAGTGTGCAGCAGAGGCTGCTGTGGCTCTTTTCCCCATATCCTTATGAAGTGCAGCAGTAGGGTTTATGATACTTAAGGGCTGTAATTGGTTCCTCTCTTCCACACCTCTGCTAAACATGTGGCAGGTTGGTTTGAGGCTTCTAATGGCTGTGAATAACCCTGCTTTGTCCATCCTCTTCCTGGTCTGCAGAAACATAGGTGAGATTTTCGGGGCTATAATCGGCTGCATTCTCAAGTTCCTGGCCTGTGGCAGCAGTTCAACTAATCCACAGGAAGTAGCAGCTTGCTCATTTTCTCCATAGCTAAACTTTCTGGCATTGCTTTTGGAGAACACTTGGAATGGTATTCTATGGACTTCAGGTTGGGAGCCACTGACATAGAATACATAGTAATACTCATAGCATAAATATAAGTAGCACAGGCAGAAAAATATTTATCCTATTTTTGCACCCCAGTGTTGTAGGAACCAGATTTTTTTAACTACTATTTCCCACTTATTGAAAGCTAGATATAACAATCTGAGTAGTTAGATACAAAGAGGTCAACATTCATCAGTGCAGTGAATAGACAGTTTAACCTACTGAAGTTAATGGTCATTAGGGATGTGAATCGTTTTTTGACGATTTAAAAAAATTGTCAGATATTTTTTAAATCGTCAAAAATTGTTAGTTGCGATACAATAGAAATTCCCCCGATTTATCATGAAATATCGTAAATCGGGGGAGGGCGGGAAAACCGGTACACCAAAACATCCGCTAAACCCACCGCGACCCTTTAAAACAAATCCCCCACCCTCCCGAACCTTCCCAAAATGTTTTAAATTACCTGGTGGTCCAGTGGGGTGGTCCTGGCGCGATCTCCTGCTCTCGGGCTATCGGCACCATTTTGGCTGCCACTAATATAAATGGAGCCGATGGCCCGATAAACCCCCCCCCCCACCGACCCTTTAAAATGACCCCCCCAAAAACCTTTTAAAATTACCTGGTGGTCCAGCGGGAGCACGGGGAGTGATCTCCCACTCTCAGGCCATCGGCTGCGTTAATAAAAATGGCGCCGATGGCCCTTTGCCCTTACCATGTGACAGGCCAAAGGTAGCGCCGGCGCCATTTTGAATATTGGCAATACGGCCTGAGTGCAGGAGATCGCTCCCGGACCCCCGCTGGACCCCCAGGGACTTTTGGCCAGCTTGGGGGGGGCTCCTGACCCCCACAAGACTTGCCAAAAGTCCAGCGGGGGTCCAGAAGCGACTTCCTGCACTCAGGCCGTATTGCCAATATTCAAAATGGCGCCGGCGCTACCTTTGCCCTGTCACATGGTAAGGGCAAAGGGCCATCTGTGCCATTTTTATTAACGCAGCCGATGGCCTGAGAGCGGGAGATCACTCCCCGTGCTCCCGCTGGACCACTAGGTAATTTTAAAACCCTTTTTTGGGGGTTCGGGAGGGTGGGGAGGGTTTTTTGATTATCGGATCAGGTGCAGCCGATAATCAGAACTCAAATCGGGCTGGGCGATAAAAATTTTAAGATTTGGATCGGAACCGGTCCCGCTGAACGACCTCCTGCAGTCGATCTCCTGCTGGCGCCATTTTCCATACGGAAAACGATTTGCGGCAGGAGATTGTTTTCCGGACCCCCGCTGGACCCCCAGGGACTTTTGGCCAGCTTGGGGGGGCCTCCTGACCCCCACAAGACTTGCCAAAAGTCCAGCGGGGGTCCGGAACGACCTCCTGCAGTCGAATCGTGTTGGTCTATGGCCGCTGCCATTTTGCGCCGCCATTTTGAAAAATGGCGCCGGCTGAAGACAACACGATTCAATTGCAGGAGGCCGTTCCGGACCGCTGCCGTTCCGGACCGCCGCTGGACCCCCAGGTAATTTAAGGCATTTGGGGGGGGGGGTTCGGGAGGGTGGGGGATTTAATTTAAAGGGTCAGGGGTGGGTTTTAGGGGGTTTTAGTGTGCCGGTTTTCCTGCCCTCCCCCTTCCCCCGATTTACGATTTTTTGACGATAAATCGGGGGAATTGGTATTGTATCGTGGCCCTAACGATTTTTGACGATTTAAAATATATCGGACGATATTTTAAATCGTCAAAAAACGATTCACATCCCTACTGAGTATTGACCCCCATAGACTTTCCAAAATGCATCTTAAGAGATATAAGCATTAACAAATAATGCCTTTTTATAAATTCTCCTTTTACAGGTGTTTTGTACTTTCTGCAGCCTTAAAATATATTTTTACTGGGTTAAATGCTTCTGATATTGTGTAGTGTCCAGCTTACTGCAGTATAACTTCTGTCCACATCATTTCCTCCATATGCTTTAGAATATTAGAATTCAGTACAAAATTTAATCTTTTGGCTTGAAATCATGAAATGTCATTTATATTAATCCCATAAACTTGTTAGCCATGTAAATATGTGCTATTTAATAAGTCATTCTGTTGTAAGACTAACATAATTCACAGCAACTCACTTGAAGTCAGTTATGAAATATTTGTAGCTCAGACCTCTATTACAAAGTCTTATAGATGTTGCACTGGGAGTGGACCCTTGGCCTGGTGCAGGATTGGTATAGCCCTCCGGTCGGACCTGGAGAGCGCCTGCCACCAGGAGGTGGAGCACAGGAGGAGACAGAGGCTAGCTGGAGCTTCACCAATAGCAACCCGGGGTTCCCTCAGGTTGAGCCCGTGGTTACCCGGGCTGCCTGGTCTTAGGTGGGCCTCACAGGATCTACGAGAGATAAAGTTCAGAGGTGTGCCCACCACGAACAAGGGTGCGTGGTCGATGTTTAGGTCAGGGAGCTCAGGAGCCAGACAATTCCAGAAGAGAGTCTCAAAATGGAGAGCGAGGATCAAGGCCAGAGTCAAGGATAGCGTAGTCAGCCAAAGCAGGGGTCAATACCAGTGGTCAGTTCATGGATAGTCAATCAGGCAAAGGTCAGGTTCCAGGCGGTGGTCAGACATGGTCAGTGTTCAGGCAGAGGTCAGTTCCAGGCAGCGTGCAGATGTGGTCAGTGTCCAGTCAGAGGTCAGTTCCAGGCAGCGTGCAGACATGGTCAGTGGACTGGCAGAGGTCAGTTCTGGGCAGCATTCAGACGTGGTCAAGGAAACAGGCAAAGGTCAAATCCAGGCGGCGGTCAAAAGTAGTCAAAGGAATAGGCAGAGGTCAGTACCGAGAAGACAGTCTGAATGGTACTACCTGGGGAGATGCTGGAACAGGAGGACGCTGGAATAGGAAACTGGAACAAGACACTGGAACAAGGCACAGGAACAGAAGGCAAACTTGCTATCACAACGTGATCGACCCGATTGCCAAGGCATCGTTCCGGGGAACGGGCCTTGCCTTATATACTACAGAGTCGTGATGTCATCAGGGAGTGACTCGGCTGAGTTTCCTGTGCTTGGCCCTTTAAATGGCAGGAGGTCAGCCGCATGCGCACCTAGGGGCAGAGCCAAGGAGACGCTGGATGCAGAGCCCCGCGGGAGCGCCACTGTGAGGCCTGTGAAGACGCTGGAGTCGTAGCGTGCCAAGGAGGGTGACGGGGATGGCTGGGACCAACAGCGGCAGTGAGGCCTGAGCTCGTGGACAGCTGAGAGAGGTGAGCAGGCCCGGCCGCGGAGTGTACGCGGCCGGGAAGCGCAACAATAGATTTGGAATATAACTTGAACTATGAACAAATTATATGGTGAAATTGTATTTTGAATGAGACAGTTGATGTAAAGTCTAGTAATTCTCTTTAGTAATCGCTGCCTTGCACCCACCAAAATTCAGGGAAGCATTGATTAATTATAAAACTATTTGGTGGAATTAAATTGTATAAAAATTAGCTTGTTGTCTTATCAGTGGTTCTCAAATAGAAATCATAATATATTTTATTTGCATTTATAACATTCAGTTAAGATCTTGTTCTATAGTTTCCACCTAATTTGAATGTACAGAGTTTATTAAATATGTTAGAAAATGGAAATATCAATTTAGTTTTTCAAATGTTATTAATATTAAATCTACTAGCAATCTTTACCGGTAGTCTTCGATCTCTAATTTCTTCCCTTTACATATTACAATCTTAGTTAATATTTTAAGATGGCACATCACTGTGCAGGTCATGTAATTCCCTTTATGATCTTGCTTTTAAGCTTTTAATAATGTATTCATTTTTTATAAACAAATGAAATCATGACTTTATCTAGACTTCCTTTATGTGAACATCTCTAAGGCTAAAGTCTGTGTCCTCATTAAGAAATTCTCCATCTAACAAAATTAGGTATCCTTTTTCTCATTTCTTGATTTTGACCTCATATTTACCTTCTTTCTGTAACGTGGGTGTTGTACTTAGGGCCTTTGCACTAAAAGTCACTCTAAAGAATTTTAGCATGCACATAGGAATTATTTTAATGTGCAACTTAAATTCCACTTAAAGTACTTTGTATTAAATTGTTGCATGGGCCTGTTAAAATATAAGAACATGCCATACTGGGTCAGACCAAGGGTCCATCAAGCCCAGCATCCTGTTTCCAACAGTGGCCAATCCAGGCCATAAGAACCTGGCAAGTACCCAAAAACTAAATCTATTCCATGTTACGGTTGCAGTGCCTATTTTCTAAGTCAACTTAATAGCTGGTAATGGACTTCTCTAAGAACTTATCCAATCCTTTTTTAAACACAGTTATACTAACTGCACTAACCACATCCTCTGGCAACAAATTCCAGAGTTTAATTGTGCATTGAGTAAAAAAGAACTTTCTCCGATTAGTTTTAAATGAGCCACATGCTAACTTCATGGAGTGCCCCCTAGTCTTTCTATTATCCGAAAGAGTAAATAACCGATTCACATCTACCCGTTCTAGACCTCTCATGATTTTAAACACCTCTATCATATCCCACCTCAGCCGTCTCTTCTCCAGGCTGAAAAGTCCTAACTTCTTTAGTCTATCCTCATAGGGGATCTGTTCCATTCCCCTTATCATTTTGGTAGCCCTTCTCTGTACCTTCTCCATCGCAATTTTATATTTTTTGAGATGTGGCGACCAGAATTGTACACAATATTCAAGGTGCGGTCTCACCATGGAGCGATACAGAGGCATTATGACATTTTCCATTTTATTCACCATTCTGTTTCTAATAATTCCCAACATTCTGTTTGCTCTTTTGACTGCCGCAGCACACTGAACCGACGATTTCAATGTGCTATCCACTATGACGCCTAGATCTCTTTCTTGGGTTGTAGCACCTAATATGGAACCTAACATTGTGTACCTATAGGATGGGTTATTTTTCCCTATATGCATCACCTTGCACTTATCCACATTAAATTTCATCTGCCATTTTGATGCCCAATTTTCCAGTCTCACAAGGTCTTCCTGCAATTTATCACTATCTGCTAGTGATTTAACTACTCTGAACAATTTTGTATCATCTGCAAATTTGATTATCTCACTTGTCGTATTTCTTTCCAGATCATTTATAAATATATTGAAAAGTAAGGGTCCCAATACAGATCCCTGAGGCAATCCACTGCCCACTCCCTTCCACTGAGAAAATTGTCCATTTAATCCTACTCTCTGTTTCCTGTCTTTTAGCCAGTTTGCAATCCACGAAAGGACATCGCCACCTATCCCATGACTTTTTACTTTTCCTAGAAGCCTCTCATAAGGAACTTTGTCAAACGCCTTCTGAAAATCCAAGTATACTACATCTACCAGTTCACCTTTATCCACATGTTTATTAACTCATTCAAAAAAGTGAAGCAGATTTGTGAGGTAAGACTTGCCTTGGGTAAAGCCATGCTGACTTTGTTCCATTAAACCATGTCTTTCTATATGTTCTGTGATTTTGATGTTTAGAACACTTTCCACTATTTTTCCTGGCACTGAAGTCAGGCTAACCGATCTGTAGTTTCCCAGATCTCCCCTGGAACCCATTTTAAATATTGGGGTTACATTTGCTATCCTCCAATCTTCAGGTACAATGGATGATTTTAATGATAGGTTACAAATTTTTACTAATAGGTCTGAAATTTCATTTTTTAGTTCCTTCAGAACTCTGGGGTATAAACCATCCAGTCCAGGTGATTTACTACTCTTCATTTTGTCAATCAGGTCTACCACATCTTCTAGGTTCACCGTGATTTGATTCAGTCCCTCTGAATCACTACCCATGAAAACCTTGTCCAGTGCGGGTACCTCCCCAACATCTTCTTCAGTAAACACCGAAGCAAAGAAATCATTTAATCTTTCCACGATGGCCTTATCTTCTCTAAGTGCCCCTTTAACCACTCGATCATCTAACAGTCCAACTGACTCCCTCACAGGCTTTCTGCTTCAGATATATTTTAAAAAGTTTTTACTAAGGGTTTTTGCCTCTATGGCCAACTTCTTTTCAAATTCTCTCTTAACCTGTCTTATCAATATCTTACATTTAACTTGCCAGCGTTTATGCATTATCCTATTTTCTTCTGTTGGATCCTTCTTCCAATTTTTGAATGAAGATCTTTTGGCTAAAATAGCTTCTTTCACCTCCCCTTTTAACCATGCCCGTAATCGTTTTGCCTTCTTTCCACCTTTCTTAATGTGTGGAATACATCTGGACTGTGCTTCTAGAATGGTATATTTTAACAATGACCATGCCTCTTGCACACATTTTACTTTTGTAGCTGTTCCTTTCAGTTTTTTTCTAACAATTTTTCTCATTTCCCTTTTGAAAGTTTAGCACGAGAGCCGTGGATTTGCATACTGTTCCTCTTCCAGTCATTAATTAAAATTTGATCATATTATGATCACTATTGCCAAGCGGCCCCACCACCGTTACCTCTCTCACCAAATCCTGTGCTTCACTGAGAATTAGATCTAAAATTGCTCCCTCTCTCGTCAGTTCCTGAACCAATTGTTCCATAAAGCTATCATTTATTCTATCCAGGAACGTTATCTCTCTAGCATGTCCCAATGATACATTTACCCAGTCAATATTGGGGTAATAGAAGTCTACCACTATTACTGCACTACCAATTTGGTTAGCTTCCCTAATTTCTCTTAGCATTTCACTGTTCGTCTCACCATCTTGGCCAGGTGGATGGTAGTATACTCCTATCACTATAGGGATTTCTACCCATTAAGATTCAATTTTGCATTTAGTCTCATGCAGGATGTTTATCCTGTTGGACTCCATGCCATCCCAGACATAAAGCACCACACCATCTACTGGGTGCTCCTCTCTGTCATTGCGATATAATTTGTACCCTGGTATAGCACTGTCCCATTGTTTGTCCTCCTTCCACCATGTCTCTGAGATGTCAATTAAGTCTATGTCATCATTCACTGCTATATATTCTAATTCTCCCATCTTACTTCTTAGATTTCTGGCATTAGCATACAAACATTTCAAAGTTTGTTTTTTGTTTGTATTTTCATTCTGCTTTTTAATTGATAGGGATGTTAGAATTTTTTAACTCAGGTGAGTTTTTAGTTACAGGCACTTGGACTACTTTTCTTATTATTGGAACCTCACTGTTGGGATGCCCTAATTCTAATGCATCATTAGTATCCTTTGAAGATACCTCTCTCCGAACCATGCTATAATAGTTTGAGTATGCTATTAGCATACATGCAACTGTTTCTTCTATGTGCTCATAACATCTGTGAACTAAATAGCATTTAAATGCTAAACTGAGTATGCACAATTCTCTTTTCCTCATATCTCTGACCTCTTGCTGTAAACCTCTATTTATTTTTATTAGCAAAATGTATAAAATTAAGCCTGGCACATGGGGATGCTTGACAGTAGGGATGTGAATCGTTTTAGGACGATTAAAATTATCGTCTGATAATTGTATTGGAACACAATACAATAGAGATTCTAATGATTTATCGTTATAAATCGTTAGAATCGTGAGCCGGCACACTAAAACCCCCTAAAACCCACCCCCGACCCTTTAAATTAAATCCCCCACCCTCCCGAACCCCCCCCAAATAACTTAAATAACCTGCGGGTCCAGCGGCGGTCCGGAACGGCAGCGGTCCGGAACGGGCTCCTGCTCCTGAATCTTGTTGTCTTCAGCCGGCGCCATTTTCCAAAATGGCGCCGAAAAATGGCGGCGGCCATAGACGAACACGATTGGACGGCAGGAGGTCCTTCCGGACCCCCGCTGGACTTTTGGCAAGTCTCGTGGGGGTCAGGAGGCCCCCCACAAGCTGGCCAAAAGTTCCTGGAGGTCCAGCGGGGGTCAGGGAGCGATTTCCCGCCGCGAATCGTTTTCGTACGGAAAATGGCGCCGGCAGGAGATCGACTGCAGGAGGTTGTTCAGCGAGGCGCCGGAACCCTCGCTGAACGACCTCCTGCAGTCGATCTCCTGCCGGCGCCATTTTCCGTACGAAAACGATTCGCGGCGGGAAATCGCTCCCTGACCCCCGCTGGACCTCCAGGAACTTTTGGCCAGCTTGTGGGGGGCCTCCTGACCCCCACGAGACTTGCCAAAAGTCCAGCGGGGGTCCGGAAGGACCTCCTGCCGTCCAATCGTGTTCGTCTATGGCCGCCGCCATTTTTCGGCGCCATTTTGGAAAATGGCGCCGGCTGAAGACAACAAGATTCAGGAGCAGGAGCCCGTTCCGGACCGCTGCCGTTCCGGACCGCCGCTGGACCCGCAGGTTATTTAAGTCATTTGGGGGGGGTTCGGGAGGGTGGGGGATTTAATTTAAAGGGTCGGGGGTGGGTTTTAGGGGGTTTTAATGTGCCGGTTTTGCGATTTTTCGATTTTTCGATTTTTCACGATTTTTCACGATATTTTACCCCCCCAAACGGCAACAATACGATTCCCTCCCCCTCCCAGGCGAAATCGATCGTTAAGACGATCGAGGACACGATTCACATCCCTACTTGACAGTGCTAAAGACAGAAGCAAGATCCAGTAGAGAAGTATGGGGCAGTATCTTGATCCCTGTAGAGAAAGTGAAATAAGAGAAGATACTTCCAGGAATAGGAAAAACCATACTATCATGGGCCTCTGAATCTACATAAGAACATAAGAAATTGCCATGCTGGGTCAAACCAAGGAGCCATCAAACCCAGCATCCTGTTTCCAACAGAGGCCAAACCAGGCCACAAGAACCTGGCAAGTACCCAAATACTAAGAAGATCCCATGCTACTATGCCAGTAATAGCAGAGGCTATTCCCTAAATCAACTTGATTAATAGCAGTTAATGGACTTCTCCTCCAAGAACTTATCCAAACCTTTTTTAAACCCAGCTACACTAACTGCACTACCCACATCCTCTGGCAACAAATTCCAGAGCATAATTGTGTGTTGAGTGAAAAAAAGGTTTTCTTTGATTTTTCTTAAATGTGCTACTTACTAACTTCATGGAGTGCCCCCGAGTCCTTCTATTATCCGAAAGTGTAAATAACCGATTCACATCTACTCGTTCAAGGCCTTTCATGATTTTAAGGACCTCTATCATATCCCCCCTCAGCCGTCTCTTCTCCAAGCTGAACAGCCCTAACCTCTTCAGACTTTCCTCATAGGGGAGCTGTTCCATCCCCTTTATCATTTTGGTCGCCCTTCTCTGTACCTTCTCCATTGCAACTATATCTTTTTTGAGATGCAGCGACCAGAATTGTACACACTATTCAAGGTGCGGTCTCACCATGGAGCGATACAGAGGCATTTTGACATTTTCTGTTTTGTTAACCATTTCCTTCTTAATAATTCCCATTCCAGTGGGAGCACTGAGAGCACTGAGAAGAGAGGATCACCTTGCTGGTGGCTGAAAGGAATCAGCAAGCTTTTGTTTGGGACATTGTCTTTTTCAAAAGTATTGAGGGAAAGTGAACTATTTGGGAATATTATTTAGTGTGTTTGTGTGTTTGTGCTTTTAATAGTCAGTAAGGCAGCGAATAAACAAGTTAGACTGTTTGAATGTTTAAATGGTCAATCAGTAAGGCAGCTAGTAAGCAGTAGTTAGTGTATTTATTTTTAAAAGTCTGTAAGGCAACTAGTCAGCAGAACTGAGTGTTTGTATTTATAAATTTTTTTTTAAAAAAAGTAGCCAGAAGCTAGAAATAAGCTAGGAGCAGTGTATACCTAAGTAAAAAGGTTGAAAAGTTCAATTCAGTTACTCACCTTGGAAAGGTGTTGAGGTAGTGTGATTTGGTTTGATTAGGTACCAACATTTGATAATCAAGAGAGCAGTGAGTCACTCTGGCTGACTAACTGCTGTGACATAGTGAGGGCAAAGGCTATTGGCGCCATTTTGAATACTGGCAACTGACGGCCCAAGTGCAGGAGATCGCCTCCAGACCCCCGCTGGACCACCACGGTCTTGGCAGGTCTTGGCAGGTCTTGGGGGTTCAGGAGGGTGGGAGATTGTAGTTAGTTTTTTTTGGTTTTTTTTATATTCGCTCCATAAGACGCACAGACATTTTCCCCCCACTTTTGGGGAAAAAAAGTGCGTCTTATGGAGTGAAAAATACAGTAGTATGCATACCCAAAATGTGGGGATATGATACTGACATTTAAATATCTAAAAAGTATTAATGCACAGGAAGCCCAGCTTTTTCAATGGAAAGGAAGCTGTACATCTAGGGATCAAAATATAAAGCTCCAAGGGGGGATAAAGTCAGGAACAGTGTCAGAAGGTACATTTTCACAGAGAGGGTGGTGGATGCCTGTAATGCCCTCCCGGAGAAGATGATGACGACAAGAGGATCTCTAGTAGCAAGAGAATGGTGGTAAAACACTGGGCAACAGTCACTGAGTGATAGTTGCAGCCCCAGGGAGCAGTTATTATGGCTGTATTGTGCTTCCTGGAAAGCATGGGGTAACCTGCACAGAGCGGCAGTTGTAACCCTAATGGAAACAGTGTTATTGGGGGTTGGGTTCCATGTGGGAATTTGATTTAATATGGGGCCTGATTTACTAAGGTTTTTCTCCCATTCTGTGTCTATGGGAAAAAGACTTAGTAAATGATAGGGGTGTGCATTCGTTTTCAACGCATATGTAAAACGCAACTTATATTTTTAAAAGAGAAAAAAAAGGTTTGATGCACAACGCATCGTGACTTCCAACTTATTCAACATAGCTATGTTGAATACGTTGAACTTAAATAAACACTTAAACCCCCCACTCTCCTGACCCCCCCAAGACTTACCAAAACTCCCTGGTGGTCCAGCGGGGAGTCAGGAAGCCATGCCTGCATTCCTTTGCGATTTCCTCACGGCGCCGATAGCCTGTGTCACAGGGGCTGCCCATGCCATTAGTCAGCCCCTGTCACATGGTAAGGGCACCATCTTGTGCTTCTACCACGTGACAGGTAGGTCATGTGGCAGGAGGTCGCTCTGGGACCCCCGCTGGACCCAACTGGAACTTTTGGCCAGCTTGGGGGGGCCTCCTGACCGGAACTTTTGGCCAGCTTGGGGGGGCCTCCTGACCCCCCCCAAGCTGGCCAAAAGTTCCGGTTGGGTCCAGCGGGGGTCCGGGAGTGGAGGCGCGGAGGAGCACGTGACATCGGCGTGATTGTATATTGTTATTTTCTTGTTATGATTTCTTGTTGTTTTATCTATTCTTCCATACTGCCTCAGGTTAACCCCCCGCCCAGTTCTCCTTCCCTGTTGAAATGTATTTTCCAAGCCTTCTGTTAATATGTGAACCGGTATGATGTCCCAACTAATACCGGTATATAAAAGTTTCTAAATAAATAAAATAAATAAAAAATAGTAAATGAGATCCCTGGGTAGATGCACATAAAATCACTGCTGGGCAGACTAGATGGGCCCTTTTTTAAAATGTAATCTTTATTGAATTTTTGAACAATCAAATCAAAAAATCTTGCATAGGAATATAGAAATCAATCAAAAAGAGAAAAAAATAGAAATACATGAAAAAGAAAGAAAAAGGAATGGCAGGATTACTGAGGTTAAACCACAAATGGGGGAGCAGCAAAAGCAATAAACTAGAAGAAACAGTTACCAACCATATCTATTGTGGGCCATTAACTCCCTTCCTATGGAATAACTGCTCTATTACTTAATTTCTGTAATTGATCTGGATCATAGAAGACCTATCTTCTGTTATTCAAATTAAAACACTTGCAAGGGAACCTTAAATTGAAATTGGCTCTTAATACAAGAACCCTTGCTGTCAATTGTAGAAAAAGTCTTCACCTATTTTGAAACATCAAAGATGATGCAAAATAGCCGAAGGCTGGTAACCCCCAAAATCTTGTCTGATCCTTAAAAAAAAAAAAAAGAGCTTAAGCATCAAATCATTATCAATTTCCTGGGTGATTTTCAATGTTGCTCCTGTTGAATATTCAACAGGTGGCACAGGCAAAACAGTAGGCAACTCAGTTATACCTGTTGCCGCTGATACAGATACCCCAGCTCTATTAAGCAGCAAATATAATGTTTTAGAAACAGGGATGGGTAACTTTCAATCAGGTATGTGGATGCACATATACGCCAGTGTTCATTGATACGAGCCCGGAGACGCTGCAATTTTATAACATATGCGCACATATGCACTTTTGTTATAAAAAAGCTTGGGGGTGCATATGGGCGGGTTTGAGCAACAGAAGTGGGGGAATTTTATACCAGGTCTGCGTCCACACCATGACCAGTTTCACCAGTTCATCCATCAGTTTTCCCAGTCTAGAGCTAGGCCCTCCAAACTCCCCCAGTTCTTTAACCCGCACTCCCCCAGCTACCCCAAACCCCTTAAAACCACTTAGGGATACCTAGTTTTTATTTATTTTTTTTTAATTATGCCTCCTCTATAGTAGAAGTAAAGTTACAAGGCAGTGGACCTGTGCGCAAGTACTTGGGCGCACTTCTCTTACCCTGCCCTGGAATGCCCGCACCCCTTTTTCTACGATGAGAAATGTGCGCGTGCACCCGCCCACCCCCACTTTATAAAATCGGATGGATGCATGCATGTGTTAGATGTGCGCTCATCTCCAGATTTTGGGGCATGCATCTCTTTTAAAAGTCACCTCTAAGGGAATATCGTGAGAAAATTTTTTTTAAAATTCTAGGTAATGCTTTTTTTTTTACATAAACTTTAAGAGAAATAGAAGCAAGAATTGGAAAATTAAGAAAACGTAAATCAAACCTTTGAGCACAATTCTCCCTAAATTCCAATGTATTTATTTATTTATAATTTTTATATACCGACATTCTTGATAAAAAATATCAAATCAAATCGGTTTACATTGAAACAGAACAGTCGCAGCTGTGGCGTTACATTGAAACAAGTCATCTAATCATTAAATAACAGGTGAATATAGAAAAAAATAATTATAAATAAGCATTTATAAATAAAACCATTATAGATAACAGTTGAATATAAATAAACAGGTCATCAAAAAAAACGAATTTACAATGTAACGCTTCCTTTTCTGGCCTTTATGCCATGATTTTCTGTTACTAGCAGGCCGATACAGTAAAGCGCGGCCGCGGTTACCCTGCTTCTAACCCACTTTGTACCCACAATTTGGCCGCGTAAGTCCAACCCGCGATTCACTATCTCTTTTAACCCATCCTTACCGCTTCTTGAAATCAACGGGTAACCCTTTCCGCCCGCGGCATGTATATGATATGTAAACGATCGGATTAGCTATTCCCTCCCATACAGTAACATGCGCCTCGATTATCGCTTTTTTAACCTGCAGTTTTGCTACGTGTTTAACCTGCTAATTTACCGCCTAACCTTACCCCTGCGTTAGTGTGGAGCGTCAGGCAAGCCCCAGCAGAGAGAGACGAAATTTCACGGGCAAACTTTCCTGTGAGGCTTCAGCAGCCCGGGGCGGATCGGGCGCTCCCCATGCGAGGCGGCTTCCAGCAGCCCCCGCCGGCGAAGCTGCATGAGCGCATGCAAATGATTGCTTCACCGCCTGACCCCCTCACCCCCCGGGACAAGACCTTTAGAGGAGCCAGGATCGGGCAAACTTTCCCCCAGACCCCACTCACCTGCCCTGGTCGCGTCCATGGGTGCCGGTCTCCCGTGCGGGCGCGCTGGCAGCTCCGGAGCAGCCCCAGTCCTCTCTCCCCTCCTCCTGGGGGCAGCCGGCGGCGAGAGCGGCTTCAGCAGCCCGGGACGGATCGGGCACTTCCCATGCGAGGCGGCTTCCAGCAGCCCTCGTCGGCGAAGGTGCATGAGCGCATGCTGTGACCTGAGCGCCCGGCTGGACGTCCGAGGTCACGGCGTGCGCTCATGGCAGTGAAGGTGCATGAGCGCACGCCGTGACCTGAGCGCCCGGCTGGACGTCCGAGGTCACGGCGTGCGCTCATGGCAGTGAAGGTGCATGAGTGCACGCCGTGACCTGAGCACCCGGCTGGACGTCCGAGGTCACGGCGTTCGCTCATGGCAGTGAAGGTGCATGAACGCACGCTGTGACCTGAGGGCCCAGCTGGATGTCCGAGGTCACGGCGTGCGCTCATGCACGTACAGGCGGGCGTTCATGTACCTTCGCCGGCGGAGGCTGCTGGAAGCCGCGCCTCGCATGGGGAGCACCCGATCCGCCCTGGGCTGCTGCTGAAGCCACTCGGGAGGAGGAGAGAGAGGACTGTAGCTGCTCCGGAGCTGCCAGCGCGCCCGCACAGGAGACCAGCACCCATGGACGCGGCCAGGGCAGGTGAGCGGGGGCTGGGGGAAAGTTTGCCCGATCCTGGCTCCTCTAAAGGTCTTGTCCTGGGGGGTGAGGGGGTCAGGCAGTGAAGCAATCATTTGCACAGGACAACAAAACAAACTGCACCAGCCCTTCTCCTGTATCCACTTCCTGGTACCTGTCATTTCAATTGTCATTTGAAATGACATTTGAAATGACAGGTACCAGCGCACCCAGGATACTGTATAGGCGCTGTATAGCGCTCTATACATTAAAATGGATTGAGCTTCATGGATGCTTCATGGACGCGCTTTGGACGCGGCTTGCATTTGCATGCCATTTAAATACTGTATCGAGTGATATGTGATCCGGACTGTGCATGCGGCAAACGAGGGTGCGCCTGGCACTACCGCACTCTTTCTTCTGCGTCCTTATTGTATCGGCCTGTAGGTTAGTGCACATGAAAAAAAAAAAAAAACCCAACAGCAATGGTACTAAATGACATCTTGGTCTGCAGTCTCTGCAGAGGCCAAGCACTAATTAGGCAAGGAAACTGAGCTCTTGATAGCTCCCAATGAATAGGAAATCTAAAAATCAACATTTTACGTGGAAATATTCGTACCATTTTCATGGAAATATATTTGTCTAGGTATGTTTTTTTGGCTGAATAGAAGGAAAAGCCAGTAATGGTTAAGTGCTCTTGCCAGGAGCTTGAAGAGATGTGTTTTTGGAGCCATTTCCATTGGCAGGCTTTCATTAATATTTTGCTCTTGCAAATCTTTCATTATTGTTATGAATTGGAATAGTATTGCTTTTAAGTGGATATCAAATTCATACTTGATATTGTTAACCATGAAAATTTAATGTCATTCTTAAAATTTTCATGAGTGGAATTGCCTTAGATGACATTTAATGAAACTCTTTGGAAAACAGAGACATTTACTCAAGTGTTGGTCAAACCCTGCAAAAGAGTCCTTTCAAAACAATCAATCCATTCTTAACCCAGAGTAGGAATCAAGTCTTTCCAGACAGTGTAGGGAGCTGGCTTTGTAAGTACATGTACTATTTCCATAAGAATTCTGTTTCCAGTGCTGTCACTACTGACTATTTTAAAAATGCCACATTCATAAGCATTGTTTTACATTTAATAAATACATTTGAAAAAATAGGCAACCTTTAAAACAATCACTTGTTTCTTTGTATATACACAGCCACCTTCACAAACTCCCTTTCCAGTGCTTTACACAGTCATTGCAACCAGCTACGGTGACACTCAAAGGGTTTTCTCCCTGTCTTGTTCCTTTCATTCATTTCACCATTTCCTGATCTTCTTTACTAGTACATTTGCTCTGCTTTTGGTAGTTAGTCTTCTACATGTACCCATGTCACTCTCCACACACATTCAGTCTATTCATATCCACCCCTTCCAAGCAAAATCACTCCTTTATGCCTGCTCATGCATATCATCTGCCTTATACTATTCCTCATCTATTCTATCCTTTCATGAACCCAGGCTGTTTCTCTAAACACTTACACTCTGTTTTCATGGTGTTTCTTAACAAATGTATTGCCTCTTTGGTAGACTCACAATCTTTCTTCTCTCCCCTTTGTAAACTCTGCTTTCTCTCATCAGACACTGTGCCTCTCTACTTCTTTTTATCTTTCTCTCTCTCCCTATTTTTTAGGGTTGCCTACTGACTCTAGATTTTCAAGACAGGTTGAACCAGTTCTGGTTTTACCCCATTGCATGAGAGCAACATACAGTTCTAATTTCTTTATTGCATTCCCATAGAAAAGCAGGACTGCAAGACCCTGCATGTAGTGGAGTAAAACCAGGACTGGCTCAGACTGTCCTGAGAATCTGGAGCCAGTTGGCAATCTTACCTTTTTTTTTCCTTTTCTTCTAGACTGGAAAGAATGACACTGATCAAAAGTTGTACATATCGGGCCTCTTCCTTTGTGGCTGTACAGAATGAGTTCCTGTTTATTTAGATCAATTTTAATCACTTGTTTGAAATATTATAAAGGTTAGAGTCTAGGCACAGTTTGTAGACTGTTGTAGCAATTTATATAAATTTTTGATTGTTTGACATGTTGTGCTTCCCTAAACTAAATTGAAAAAGGTAACAGATATATACAGACAATTTTGCTTAATATTTTCATGTGTGTGAGCTGCAGACCTTCTCATATACTTGGACATACTTGTAAAATTAATAAACTAAAAATACTTTTCTGCTTTTCCAAAACTATAACCGATAAAGGGCTCAATATAATACAATATGCTCAGCAGAGCACAGAGTTCTACCTGAAGCTGTGTGCACATTTTTGAATGCAAACTGTACTCCTGATATAGCAGGAAGTTTTGAACACAAAAATATATGCATAAAACAGTGTGTGTTACCTAGCATCCTTGCATGGAAATTCCATGCTTATGAAGACAGTAGCTATTAGGGATGTGAATCGTTTTAGGACGATTAAAATGATCGTCCGATAATTTTAATATCGTCTTAAACCGTTATGGAACACAATACAATAGAGATTCTAACGATTTATCGTTATAAATCGTTAGAATCGTGAGCCGGCACACTAAAACCCCCTAAAACCCACCCCCGACCCTTTAAATTAAATCCCCCACCCTCCCGAACCCCCCCCCAAATGACTTAAATAACCTGCGGGTCCAGCGGCGGTCCGGAACGGCAGCGGTCCGGAATGGGCTCCTGCTACTGAATCTTGTTGTCTTCGGCCGGCGCCATTTTCCAAAATGGCGCCGAAAAATGGCGGCGGCCATAGACGAACATGATTGGACGGCAGGAGGTCCTTCCGGACCCCCGCTGGACTTTTGGCAAGTCTTGTGGGGGTCAGGAGGCCCCCCCCCAAGCTGGCCAAAAGTTCCTGGAGGTCCAGCGGGGGTCAGGGAGCGATTTCCCGCCGCGAATCGTTTTCGTACGGAAAATGGCGCCGGCAGGAGATCGACTGCAGGAGGTCGTTCAGCGAGGCGCCGGAACCCTCGCTGAACGACCTCCTGCAGTCGATCTCCTGCCGGCGCCATTTTCCGTACGAAAACGATTCGCGGCGGGAAATCGCTCCCTGACCCCCGCTGGACCTCCAGGAACTTTTGGCCAGCTTGGGGGGGGGCCTCCTGACCCCCACAAGACTTGCCAAAAGTCCAGCGGGGGTCCGGAAGGACCTCCTGCCGTCCAATCGTGTTTGTCTATGGCCGCCGCCATTTTTCGGCGCCATTTTGGAAAATGGCGCCGGCCGAAGACAACAAGATTCAGTAGCAGGAGCCCGTTCCGGACCGCTGCCGTTCCGGACCGCCGCTGGACCCGCAGGTTATTTAAGTCATTTGGGGGGGGGTTCGGGAGGGTGGGGGATTTAATTTAAAGGGTCGGGGGTGGGTTTTAGGGAGTTTTAATGTGCCGGTTTTGCGATTTTACGTTTTTTCGATTTTTTACGATTTTTCACGATTTTTCACGATATTTTACCCCCCCAAACGGCAACAATACGATTCCCTCCCCCTCCCAGCCGAAATCGATCGTTAAGACGATCGAGGACACGATTCACATCTCTAGTAGCTATTACCCTCCAGTGTGGAGAGGTATGCTGGCCTCACTCTTGTTTTCTTACTGCTGGAAATTTTACTCCTAGCCAGAGCTGGAGTAAAGTTTCCAGCACTAGTGTTAGTCTACCGGCCGAAGCTAGAGTTCTAGTGCTAGGACCTGTAGTTGGGATTTTATGCAGAGAAAACATGGTTTATGTACACAAATCATGCTTTCTGGCATAAAATATGATTTATGTGGACAAAAAGGTACTGTTTGCATTTAAAATATTTTTTTGTGTACATATTTTATGCATTGAAAACATGATTTATGTGCAGAACTAATGATTTCTGGGCAGAAAACATAGTTTGTGCACATAAACAGTAGTTTCTTTACATAAAACTTGATTTATGCTCATAAATCTTGCTTTTTCTTTGGGCACATTTTCCTGCTTATATGAATTTTTTAACACTTGATGCAACAGCATACCATCAGCTCACTGCACTAGAAGTTAGAACAAAAAATTAGCTTATGGATTAAATTGTATGCAGAACTTCAGTGTAGTTTTAGTGCTCAGTTTATTATATTGGCCTTAAAGTTTGAGTTCTCGTTTTGAAATAAATAGCCATTTCATCACTTGTCAATACCCCATGGGTCTCATTGCATCATATAACTATCTTTATAGTATTCTCTTCAATACATGACAGCAAAATTTATTTTCTGTTTTTTTCCCTATTCCTTTTCTTTCTAATGTGAAAATATTCTTTAAAGGCAGAACTACAGCAGTCTTGTTTATTAGATCAAATGTTTGGTAGTTGCAAAGCCATGGGTACTCTTCCCTGGGGACCTTGTACCATCTTTTTGTGCATACCTTCCCTATTTATTTATTTATCTATTTATTTATTTATTTATTTAATTGAAATGATTTATAGATCACCTAGTCAGGGATTCAAAGTGGTTTACAATAAAAATGTACATAAGGTAAAAACAGATTTAAAAAAATTGTAAAACAGCAGTATAGTGAAAATATAACTTAAAAATCACTTATATATAGAATGTGAGAGCAAGGCAGAGTTGCTAAATAGAACTAATAGCTAGGTTCTGAGATCAAAAGCCAGCCAAAAGGGGTGGGTTTTCAATAGTTTTCTAAAGGTTTTTGAAGAAGAAGTGTTTCCAATGAGTTCCACAAGGTTGCACCAGCGATTGAAAAGGCATGTTTCTAGTGTTGGATAGACGTGCAAGTTTTAGGAATGGAACAGTAAGGAGCCTGGATTGTAATGAGCGCAGTGTTCTAGATGGACTGCATATTTTTAAGAGAGCACTGCTCCATGGTTGTTTCAGGTTTTCGAGTAACTTATGATTTATATTGGCATGTACCATGATATTGGAAGCCTTTGAAAATGGCTAGGGGGAAAAAGTATAGGCAAAGATTTGATTCTGTTTTTTCTGTGGGTACATTTTTCCATAGAAAACAAATTGCATAGTCTTGAAAATGCAAAATCATGTGTGTTGCTTCCTCCGACCTCCCACTTGTCTCCAAGTTCCCCTACTTTTTCCCATGGATAATAATGCACATTTGTTGATCCCTGTGCATACCTTTACCCGGGAAAAGAATGGGCAATTTTCAGACAGCCAGTTTACTTTTGTTTTTTGTTTTTTTAAATTTCCCTCCATATGTAAATGAATGATTTCTTTTCAGTTTTATATGGATTATATAGACCAAACGTTTTGACCATTTTGAATGCAACTATTTATACATTTCTTATCTAATACGGTATGATTATAAGTTCCAAAGATTTGTTTAAAACTCTTCATTTATAATTGCCTTTAAAGAGACTGAATACATCCAGGACTTTTATTTATAACATATAGAAAAAAAAAGATCAGCCAGAAAATTATCACATTCCCAGAATACAACTTCTGTATATGAAACTTCTGTTTCATATACAGCAGGATATTCCTGTGAATATACATAAGCCATCTAAGTTTTACTCCAAAAGACGTTTCTGGATATTACCCAAAATATTGCAACTTGTTTATCAAACCTTTAAAGTATAAACTAAAACCCAAAATTGATTTATTTGAGCATTAAAACCATAAGCAGGGCAGTCACAAGGAATGGGCAAGGAGAGTGACTGCCATGAGAGCACCATGCCTCCCTTTTCAGTTACTCTGCAAGGGACACCATACATTGCATTCGGGATTCGGATTCGTCGGGGGGCAGATACATTGTATTCGGCAAGGGGGCCCCTCAATATGTTTATCTGTTAATTCCTATTCATTTTCCCGCTAAAATTAAATTAACTACAACCCCCCACCCTCCTGACCCCCCCAAGACTTACCAAAACTCCCTAGTGGTCCAGCGGGGGGTCCAGGAGCCATCTCCTGCATTCACACCCTCGCTGCCGGTTTCAAAATGGCGCCGATAGCCTTTGCCCTACTATGTCACAGGGGCTACCAGTGCCATTAGTCAGCCCCTGTCACATGGCCATCGACGCCATCTTGTGCTCCTACCATGTGACAGGGGCTGACCAATGGCACCGGTAGCCCCTGTGACATAGAAAGGGCAAAGGCTATCGGCGTCATTTTGATTACTGACAGCCGACGGCCCGAGTGCAGGAGATCGCTCCCGAATCCCCGCTGGACCACCAGAGTCTTTTGGCAAGTCTTGGGGGACCCTCTGATGGGAGACTGGCAGACATTTTTCAGAGGTATTTTAGCTTCGATTGACTGAAAAGCCTGAAGGAAGATCTTGTTTCTTCATGGTGCATTACCCCCTTTCTTCAAGATCCTATCTGAAACAAGCAAAGGACCACTCTCGATTACTGCAGAGCACTAACCAACTCACTGCAGCCCTGGAATCAGGATACTTCCATTGGAGGGTAGCATAGCTGCTAGGCCCAAGAGAATCAGTTCTCAGTCTCTCAATAAACAATACACACACCAAAAATGTTGTTCTTAAACAAAAATAATGGTTTTTGAAGACATGAATAGAATTTAGTAATACAGAAACAGAAAAAAAGTTCTTTGTAGTTTCAGCACACTAAAGAAGTGAAGATACAGGTTCCTTATGCTGTATACATAAGATTTCAGGAATACTAGGACCTACCCTTTTCCCAACAGGAATGTTTAAAAACTTAAATGGATATTAAGCAGGATGCCTATGTTACTGAATATCCCCATATTCAGCACTACTTAACCAGATAAATTATATCCGGCCAAATTAGACCTGCTCTATGGCAGGTCTAATTTATCTGATTAACTTAACCAGAGAAGTACAAATATCACTACGTAATCTGGATAAGTAGCTCTGAATATCAGCCTCAGAATGATTTTCACTTTTGATAATAAACATAATCATGGATTTTGCATCAAAAAGTTTTCTAACATATACTTAATCCATCATTTGCTAATCCTGAAATAAATAATCCCGAAGTGAAATTACCTCCTTTTGTGGAATCAGTTTTTCCTAGATTAATATGGTAGCTGCTTTATCGTTTCCTTTTTAGTGTGAATACAAGCTCATTTAGGGGGCAGTTTTGAATAGCCTGCAGTGTTTGCGTTTTACCTCTGTACTTTTAGTCCATGTGCATAGCAGCTAATTTTCAAATGCAAACTACTTGTATTACTTTACTTTGAAAATTAGGAACTACAAATGCACAATGCTGGGTTTTGTGTTATTAATCAACACCCAGGAAAAAGACCTCGGAGTCTTTGTGGACAATACCTTAAGAATATCATGCCTTTTGTATTTAAAATTTTATGTATGTTTTTATTGTACATTTAGGGGTAGATTTTCAAAGGAACGCCCGATTTTATAACATGCGCGCGCATGTTATAAAATCGGGAGTCGGCGCGCGCAGGGGGGTGTACAATTGTGCACCCTGCGAGCGCTGACACCCATGGCCTTCACCATTTCCCCCAATCTAACCTTCCCACTCCTTCCCCTAACCTATCCCCCCTAGCCCTATCCTAAACCCCTCAAAATTTTATTTTACCTTCTGCGCTTGCCTCTGGGCAGGCGCAGGTTGCGCGCTTGCCTGCACGCGATCCGCCGGCACAGTGGCAAATGGCCGCTGTGCCGGAGCCCTCTGGCTTCGCCCCTGGACCACCCCTTTTTTAAAGCCCCGGGACTTAGACACGTCCCGGGGCTTTACCCACGTCGCCAGGCCTTTATGAAATAGGCCTGGTGTGTAAGCCCCCTCTATGCACTTTTTAAATCCGGCCCTTAGTTCATTTTGTAGCAGGTGATTAATATTACTTTAATAAAGAAAAAGGAGAAAGATCCAAGGTGTGACCATATCTTGAGTACTGTGTGCAGTTCTGGTCACCTCATATTAAAAATGACATAGCAGACACAGAAAAGGTACAGAGAAGAGTGGATAGAAAATAATAAAGGGCATGGAAAAGTTCCCTTATGGAGAAAAGCTAGAGATTAGGACTCTTTAGTTTGGAAAAGAGTGGAGAAGAACAGGGAAATAGGGAACAGTTAGTTACCCTTTTAGATAAAACTAGTACTGGGGGACACTCCATAAAATTAGCAACTGGAATATTTAAAACAAATCATAGCTAGTATTTTTTCAAACAGTGCATTATAAAGTTATGGAATCTGTTGGCAGAGGATTGAACAAGTTCCTGAATGAAAAGTCCATAAACAGTTAGGGGTAGATTTTATAAAGTTGCGCGGGCGTCCATGTGAGCCCACTACCCGGCGCGCGCACATGGACGCTCGATTTTATAACATAGGCACGCAGGTGCGCGCATGTTATAAAATCGGGCGTCGGCATGCGCAGGGTGCACAATTGTGCACCCTACGCATGCCGACACCCGCAGCCTTCCCCAGTTGCCTCCCAGGCCGCTCCCAACACCCTACCCTAACCTCCCTTCCCCCTTCCCCTATCCAACCCACCCCCTATCCCTGTCCTAATCCCCCCCCCAAAAAATGATTATACCTGCTGTGCCTGCCCCGGCGAGCGTAACCCCAGCTACGCGTGTGAATCCATAGGATTTACGCATGTAGGGCTTTTAAAATCTGCCCCTTATTAGGTGGACTTGGGGAAGCCAGTGCTTACCCTGGGAGTGAGATACAAGAAATAAATCAGCAGTTGGGGATCTGCTGGATACACATGACCCGGACTAGCCATTGCTAGACAGGATGCTAGGTTCAATGGACTTTGATTTGTCCCAGCATAGCTCTTCTTATGTTCCTATGTTCTTATGAGCTGCAAAATATGGATGCTAACATTTCTTGCATACTTAGCTCTTCTTATTTGTGCAAGCAGTCAAGCTGGGGAAGAATAGTCCATGCACATTGGAAAATCAAATATATGCATGCATACTGTTTAACTTCCTGCCCTAAACAAGCCCCAGGAGTGCCTCATTTAATCCAGTTAAACATAACCACACTGTGAAAACTGGCATGTATAGTACTTTTAGTTAAGTAAAGAAGAGGAATTTCCAGTTGACCTGTTTTACCTGGGTAAACAACTTTGAAAAATGTCCTCCCTGAGTCTAGAGTGAATGTATTTGAGAGAGCAAGCGACACAAACATAACTATTTTAATAGTTATTACTTTTTCATCTCTTCTATTGAAAAGGTTTCAGGTTTTTCTAGGTTTGCTCAAGAAAATATGGGTATAACAGGCAACTTGAAGACATCATTTCTGAGTTCTGTTTAAATTGAGAACTATAACATAAACATGTATTTCTATTCTGTTTAGCCTAACATTTGGCAAGAAACAAAATTTTATGGTCATACATTTCTACTAACTGATAAGTCATAATTCTTTGTTACAACAGAAATCCCGAGTTATTGAAAAATTAATAATTAATATTTCCTTCTGAAAAATCATAACAACAAACTTTCTCATGTCTTTGTCTTCAAGGTTGCTTGACTTCCTTAGAGCACTTTAAAGCTAGCAAATGATATAGCTTCCCATGGTTCTCTAATTTCCTCCTGTAGCTTTTAATACCACTTTTAGACTGATGACTCCCAGATCTACCTCTCTACACTAGAAATTTCACAAGAATCCAGTCCAAATCTCAGGCTGGAAGTCTGACAGCATTGCTTAAATGTCCAACTACCACCATCTTAAATTTAAACATGGTCAAGTTGGAACTTCTTGACTTTCCTCCTAAACCCACTTCTCCACTTCCCTTCTTCCTTCTTTTTCTGTCTTTGGATGGCACTTTCATCCTTCCATTTCCCTCGACTTATAACCTAGGGGGACATCTTTGATGCCTATTTTCTTCTCTACATCTCTCCAAAACACTGCTAAACCATGTTGTTTCTTCATCTATAACATTGATAAAATCCATCCTAATCTTTATGAGCATACCGCCAAAATATACTTATCACCTCCTGCTTTGACTACTGCAACCTGCTGTGCATGGGCCTCCCATGGAACCATCTTTCTCCATTGCAGCCTATTCAGAATTTGATTGCATGAGCCATGATTTATATTTCTTCAAAGTTAGTATAACAACTCCTCTTCTCAAGTTGCTACACTGGCTCCCTGTCCATTTCCACAGATAGTTCAAGCTTCACTTGTCTACAGATGCATTCACTCTGCAACTCCATATTACCTATCTTCTTTTCACTGTCTCTACACCTTTCCTCATGAACACTGTTCATCGGGGAAGTTCTTCTTTTCTGTGCCCTTCTCCTTCACTGCCAACTCCTGACTTTGTGCTTTCCACCTTGCTGTGCCATATGCATGGAACAGTCTTCCTGATTTATTTATTTCAAAATATATAGCCTTCACTAATCAAGAGTTCAAGGCAGGTAACAGAACAACGATCATAAAAATATATTAGTCAAAGACAAGAACAAAAAAGCTGAAAAGTTCATCTGCACAGTTTCTACTGCAAACAGCAATTATTCCATGACTGATGGGGAATCTTAAACATCAGCCTTACTGGCTGAGAAACTCTTACTATGTTCCCCCTACACCAGACTAGAAAACTAGTTGAAACAAGTATATTTTAAGTTGCTTTCTAAAGGTCTTGTTGCAAGCCGTTATATGCAAGTGCTTGGATAAGCTACTCTACCAGATTGAACCGGCCATGGAAAATGCCCTATCCCAGGACTGGGCAAGATGTGCAGCTCTTAAGGAAGGAACATCAAGCAAACCTGATGGGAGGTGGACTGGCTATGGTGATTTGTACAGCTTGTGCTATCTGGGTTAGCACCATGTGCTGCTGCACCACCTGCTCTCGCAATGCCTGTTGCTGATCAGTTTGCATGTGCAGGATGTTCTGTAATTGTTGCTGCCCTGTAGCAAGAACCTGGATCACTTGCTCCATCTTCCTTGCTTATCCAGCTACTTCCAAACTAGGTATCTCTCTGGGGAAAGAAGAGGGGGGGGGGGGGGGGAGGAGAAAACAACCTGCCTGCTTGTCTGGCCCTTACTGCTTGACCCCTGACTACATAGGTGTGGCTAGCCCTTTGACCTGTTGTGTGAAGGCTGGCTGGGTGAAACTGGAAGGCCCCAGGAAAAAGAAAAAAAACTGCAGGTTTTTTTTTTCTTTCTACTGCTGCAGCTGTGGGCTCATGCGTGTACTTCCCACTTAGGCAAGAAATTCCACTTCTGCCAACATATGTGGTAATATGGTCAACTGTGGCTTAGGAAAACAGCCAAAGGAAATAAGGAGGTAGATTCTGGCTGTTCCTTAGGTGTAATTTATTTACAGTTAGAAAACCAAAATCAAACAGTGCAGGTCACCTTAACTTCAGGTAACACACAGCAGGTTCTAGCATAGGGTGGGCCTCTGCCTGCTCCCAGTGGCCTGTTTAACCCTTCCAGGCCCTGAGTTCTTAAACTCTGGTGAGGGTCTCCTCTCTTCACTGAGGATTCCCTGTGGGTCTAAATTTTAAGGCGGACCAGGTGAGACAGGTGTGTCTAGTCCTGTACGGTAGTCTGAGGGAGCTTTCTATATATTCCCTCACAGGCACATTAATCTTCACCACAGTGCAGTCATGGCAAGGGCTCATATGGCCAAAAGAAGAGCTACAGAAACACTAAAAGCCCCTCCTGTCTTCCTTACAAATTTCGGGCTGGATTTTCTAAGTTCGCAGAACTTAGAAAATCCGGTGATCACAGGGGGCGGGGGGGGGGGGGGCAAAACGGGGGGCAGTCCTGCACTGGCGTTGTGCCGAATAACTACACCATAACAGGTGTAGTTATTGGGCGCGAAATAGGCTGCGAAAAGGCTCCTTACCTTTTCGCTGTCTGCGCCATCCTCGCAGAGTCGGCCCCGGTGATGCCCCGACTCCTCCTCTTCCGGGGCCGACTCCACCCCGATGTAGGTAGCGCAGGCGTGCACTACCTTCGCTAGCTATCGCAGGCTTGCGCTGTTAGCGCAAGCCTGCGATAGCCTTAGAAAATAAGGCCGTTTGAAACAAAGGGAGAAGGGTGGAGGAGAGACACACACATGAACCCATCACAGCGGATCAGCTTCCTCTATATTCAAATGCAGAAGGGAAAAATTGGTGTGGTGCAGACAGTCAGCTCTGTTACCTTGTCTGCTGCCTGTGGCAGCCACAATTGCTTCACTGCTGCTGCTCTGAGCACTAAGAGTAAGTCACATCCAGTGCTCAGTACACACACTCCCCCGTCCTGTCTCACTCTGCCTGTGGCTGGAAGAACTCAAAGGAGGAGGCTCAGGAAGGAAAGATGAGATGCTGGGTAAAATGTGTGTGCTGCACAAAGCAGGACTCAGCTATCCATACCCTGCATGCTGCCCATTAACTACCACACTCCTGGGCTTGCGCTGTAGCTAGGGAGAAGAGGTATGCATGATTACGTGTGTTCTCAGAAAGGAACTCCTACACATTGAAGAGCCACCAACGGCGTGTCTCGTTGCTGTGAGGTGGTGAAAGCAGATTCCAAGTGCTGGTCGGGATCTGAGATCCGTCAGTGGTGACTTTTCCATGGCACACCCGTGTAATTTCAGAAGGCGCACCAGTATGCCATGGTGCACTGACTGGGAAACACTGATCTAGGTTGTAATAATGAGGATTTCTGCTCTCTCTGTCTCCAAAGTCTTCATCTTTAAGGGGGCAATGTGCCCCGCCCTCACAACTCCAGAGATGTTGGTGTGTTTTGGGGCTCCAGGAACCACCATTCTTACCTGGCTTTCCTTGGCAGCATGCAGAACCCATGGCGCAGTACTTACAGTGCCTTCCTCCCTATGGCTTTCATCACTCTCCAGAGCAGCCGAAAACTCCTTATGGCAGCACTGCTGCCTCTCTCTCCCTTTCTTTGGCCCAAATGACTCCACCTGTACAAGCAGCACTAATGCCAGCAATGCATTGTTTATGTAGATTGTTTTTGTATTCCTCCTGTCAGCCTCTTCAAAGCGGATGACATTCTGCCACCAATCAGTGGTGGCCTTGCACCGGCATGTCCCGCCCAAGCTTCTCTGACATGCTGCTGGCAGAATACCCTTGATCAAGCTCCTCCTACTGCTGTTGCTGTTGCCAGGAACTCGATGAAATTCAGTGAGGGTCGTAGCTGGCTCTTGGGCCATAACTTGGGGACCTTTGCTGAAGATGCTACATTTCTCTGTAATTGTGAATATTATTTGACATCTCTGATCATTAAGAAATGTTGACTGAGCTTTCGTAGTCTTCATGAAGTAATTTTCCTGTATTCCAAAATCCTGATATGAATTCTGACTGCTTTGACTGTTATAGCCCCATATTCACAGATAGTACTTGTAATAGAGAAATCTTTTTATTATGGATTGTTTGTCTGGTCTCTGAATTTCAGTATCCAGTAACCAGAGCACAGCTATCATATGCACCTTTTGAGCTTGTCAAAAATAATTTGTATAGCTATTCAATAATTGATAAAGGTATCCAAAGGGTTTAAATATTTATATCAAGGAATGTTGAAGACTGAACACATAAATTAAAATGGTGTGCACAAGTCTAGGTGTTTGATATATATGATTTTACTGATTATTGCAATTCAAATGACAGTTCTTGCTTGTAAACACTTCATATGATTTTAAAGACATGCAATGTAGGGTTTCATAAATGATACTCTGATTACTTAAAAGTCAGTTGACTACAATAAACGTACGTCAGAATGCGGGGATCCTTTTGTTTAGAGGTAATAGCTGTCATGGTTGTAAAACTTTTCTTCAAAATTAAAAGAAAAAAGTGAACTCTATTGTCAGCTGAAAGCATCAGTTCAAAGGACTGCTTTGTGAATCACAGTCATAAAGAATCTGGTTTATCATGAGAGCTGCCACCTTTGCAATAAAGCGACAGATTTCACTCTGTTTTCAGATGCCTATTAAATATAGGGCCTTAGATTTATATATGTATATATATATATAGAGAGAGAGAGAGAGAGAGAGAGATATTAATAGTTTTTTGAGCAGCCTACTAAGCAGCTACTGTTTGAAACATAGTGGGGTCACAATAGGAGGGCTGAAAGGGAATGGGCCTGGAGAAGCATTTTAGTGTTTAATAGGGCTGCTGCTGTAGTGAAGCAGAATGCAGAAATAATTCTGATTAGATTTGGTCAATCAAGCTGCATAATCGGAACTGTGTCCTTTTCCATTCAGTTTGAAATGTGCAAAGCAAAATCACCTTTTTTTTTAAATAAAAATTGTAAGCACACTAAACATAATTTACTTTCTTCCAAATCCTATTTTTAGACCCAGTAATTCAGTGAACTATAGGTGGGAAATTTGACTTTTCTTGCAATAAATACAAATTTTGTGTCAGATTTATGGGGAACATCATTTTCTGTTTTCAGCTGATTTCAAGAAAGTGTGATTATTTTTACAGAATCAAGCAATACGTGAATAATTAGTTTCACATCAGTGCATTAGCTCAGGTACATAAAAATGAAACTATACAGACAACACAATTTCAGTTGAGCAATTAAAGGAAAGGAATTTTGAATGCCTGGATTTAGCCCATTGAAAGTTTCCTTCTCTTTTAGTTATTTAAAGAGTGATTTGAAAGGAAATAAAGCAATTGTGAATCTTAACAATTTGTTTTCAGAGATTGCTATTTCAGGTAGCTAAAACAAAATTAGAGAGAGATTTGTGGTGAAGATATGGTTAAAATAATCTAATGACTACTTTAATTTTCTAAGAAACCAGAGCAGGGATCTTTGCAAATCCTCAGTGACAATATCCTTTGAAACAGATTATGTTACAGGACTGTGCTTTAGTAAAGAAAAGCATTATTGTGAACACATCTTGAGAATAGCCGAACGAGACATGTCCATAGCTGTTAAGTCACCATAACTAATAGATGTGAACAAGATTTTTAGATTAAGCATATTTCCAACCTAAAACATTTCATCCATTATGCTGACAGTGATACATTTAAATGTTTTCTGAAGAGTGGAGGGTAAAGGTATTGTGGAGTACTCCAAATTATTATTTTTTTATTTCTTTTAAATAACAAAAGAATGTAAATATTTTTAAAGGACATGTTTTCTTCTTCACATTTAGTACAGTGAGGTAGTTACCTGAGGCTAAATTGCAAAGGTCCATGAAAAGTGGTAAACATAGAATTCCATCCTCTCTTCATTAAAGGAAAAACTTTCCTCACATGCTTGATTCATTTTATTGTATAGAAAGTAATTTCTTTTTTTTTGTATAACTAGATTCTAAATTCTTAGCTCTAGGAAACACAAAACGTTATGCAGGGGTTTATATGCAGCCATCAAGCCCTGAGAAGTAAACAAGTTAAATAACATAGTAGGTTTAAATCTCCTGCTTTGCCAGTGGTCCTTACATCAGCATGTCCCCAGTGGGGTTGGTGGCAGGGCGTTATCATCTCTCCCCCCCCCCCCCCCGCCCCATATTCAAAGCATTCAGTCTCAGCCAAAAGGCCAAACACACTAGCTGGCACTTGATATCAAAGGTGGTATTCAGAAACTAAAAACAGGCTGCTTAGTCAAGAAAAGCAGGTCACTGTGACCATTTTGCTTAGAAGGAAATACTTGCAAAGCATGCATCTGCATGTAGTTACGTTGCTACAATACTTTTAGATTACCTCTGAAACTAATAATGTTAACCTAGTAGTAGTCAATGCCTTTTATCATTTTAAAATAAACTGCAACTATACCAAGAGAGAAATCATTTTTACTGAAAAGTTCAAATGGCTAAGCAGATTTTATGTGCATTCAATTAAATTCAGGGGAATGTTTAACCTCTATTGTATCATCACAAAGTCCAGGCTGATCATACAATGAGGCCTGGGAGGTCCGAACACCATTTGATTGGCTGTCGAAAACAGCTCTTTGTCCACATTCTTGCACATTGTCAGCAGCCGAGTTTAGAGACAGCCCTTTCAGTAGGAATATAACATGAATGGTTGGCTTGGCAATCTTCTCACCTATTGACATAGAGGTACTGGAAATAAACTGAAAGGCAGACTAGTCAGGTAATGCAACATAAGTAAATATTATGTAATGCTTCTAGTGCTGGATATATTGGGTTCCAGCCTGCTGACTGGACTTGAGTTTTTCACTTTAATTTCATATTTCCTGATTCATTTATTTCAGATGTAACCTTAAATGAGATATAGCAGTCCATTAAGATGCTGTGTTATGGCTTAAAATGTGTGTCTTACAAATAGAGATGCTTGGAAAATTTGAGGTCTGACTAGAACAAAGCAAATTTCAACTTGGGTTAACGTTGAAGGAACTTTTGGATTTTCCTTAGATTTTCTGGGTGAATTTATTCAAATTTTTTCCTAGTGAATCAGGGAGAAAGCCAACAGATTAAATTTGGAATTGTGAATGTGTTGATATGTGGGAATCTGCATTAAAGCTGCCTGCTGCAAACCCTGCAAATTGAGTCAGTCTGCTTGAACTTTGATGCCAGATCAAGGAATTCACATCAGACTTGTGGGGGAAAAGGTTTGAGCTAAATTTGATAAGCTACTTTCTTATGGGTTTGTAAAACTAGCTCACAAAAAAGCTGTTTTGAAAGTTTTCCATCCCCTTTCTGGTAAACTGAATTGAACTGTTGCACTGGAAAGCTAGAAGTAAACCTCTGTTTTATGTTGCTGTATAAAGAATCAGTGCTGTGATCTTAACTTCAGAGAAAGTTTTGAATGTCATTATGTTCATCTGACTGTAAATCTTGACTTGAAACTTGGTTACTATTTAGGATAAATGGGATGGCTTGCAGATTTCTGAAAGAAATCTTTTTTTTTTTTTTGCTTTTTATATTTGAAGTCAAAAGTTTTGAAGTAATCTATTTAAGGTATATGCATGCACTATGTAAAGTGTTAACTCTCACTCATGGTTCTTCTCTGGTGTTTTAAGTGGAGCCCAGTATGCTGGTGTTAACTCTTGGCAATTGCAAGGAACACTTTACTTTTAGTAAAGTCAGCCACTGGAGTTACAAATCTTAACTTTTTTAATGTAGTAAATACCTGAATACACATTTAGATGTAGTAAATACCTGAATACACATTTAGAAGAATGATAATGGCATTCAGGCTTTGAAATCACAAATAGTAAAATGCTAAGTGGCTGTCAGACATCTGTGTTTGTTTTCTCATTCAAGTACAGTAGTCTTTAAAATGTGTCCACTTCAATATGGCAGACTTGTACTGTTTAGCAGGAGGCATATTATCAAAGTTTTAGTCGTTTATCTGTATTTTAATGAAAATATCAGGATATTTTATTTATATATTTACTTAGCTTTATTATTTGCTACTTCCTAGTGGCCCAATAAAAATAATAATTTTGGAGCAATATTTACACTGCAGCAAAACTGGAACAAATATATGCTAAAGCTACCCTAATGCCTTCTGATTCATGTCAAAAGACACATTTAAATATTTTGTTCTTATATTATTCATGTTTCTCTGCATCTTTTGATAAAATAAATTGATGCCATATAGGATACTGCTAATGTTAATACAAACAGGTGTAAACATGGTATGAGAATACAGTTCTGGGTTGCAATATAAGAGATTAAGGGCCTGATTCCCTGAGATTTTTCCTATTTATACAGAATGGGAAAAAAGTCACTATATCAGTACCTAAATATTGTTATGTTTCTTTAGATAGATAATCCTTGTTCAATATAATTTTAAATGATTTCTCCGTTTTTTTTTTTTAATCTATGGGAATGTCTTTGATGTACAGGGCCTTTGAGATATTTTGGCACTATATGATGAAACGTGCTAAAAACTGACATTTTTCTCCTCTGCTAGCTTCAGGGATACCATTTATGGGGTGCATACTTCATTACTGACTTATCTACAATCCTCTTGTTAAAGAATTAACTGCATTTTTCTGAAACTCCAATACCCTAATGATCAGGTTAATTTGCATATTTGGGTTGTCATGGAAACCAGTCTTGTTTGGGTGCCTTGCAACAATTCTTGAGAATCAGTGGTCTGAGTAAATACGGGCACTACACTGCTGAACCTCATCATAACCTCATCCAGATATTGTTACATGTAGCATGAACAACTTAAGAGCATTTGCATGTGTGTATGGTATTGCCAGAAGGGGAAAAGATAGAAGTTTTAA
Source organism: Rhinatrema bivittatum (assembly GCF_901001135.1). Lineage (NCBI taxonomy): Eukaryota > Metazoa > Chordata > Amphibia > Gymnophiona > Rhinatrematidae > Rhinatrema > Rhinatrema bivittatum. Next base: position 104,190,432 of record NC_042623.1, read on the forward strand.
ACAAGGTTGATGACCATAATAAGCCATGCTGCTTTTATTTCAAGATATATAAAAATATGAAAGATTTTAGTACAACATGTCAAGGATATGTTAGAATAAGTTCAAAAGTGAACACTGTCACATTCTAAAACAGGCTTGTGATGTTTCAAAATATAATTATCAAGTCTGTTTCAATTTTCATACATCTGTGGAATCTATTCAGTTGTCATGCATCTGTGGAATTATCTTCTACTGCTACAGTGCAAAAACTTTTCCAAGCTTTGTGGCAGTGTTTTTTTGCCCTTTGAAAACAATGGTGTGTTTCATCAATAAAACTGGATCAGCTTTTGCAGTGGAGAAAAACTTTGACAAGTATTCCCTTTTTCATGATGTTTCTGGTTTTTCTCTGGTAAACAAAAGCAAAAGCTGAGGGAAGGTGCATTTGCCTGTCTTTTTAAATTAGGGAAGTATTATTTAGTGCAGAAGTCCCCAAACCTGTCCTAGGGAACATCCTCCAACCCCAGCGAGTCAGGTTTTCAGAATATCCACAATGAATATGCCTGTGATAAATTTGCCTGCACTGCCTCCATAGCATGCAAATTTGATCTCAGACATATTCATTGTGGATATCCTGAAAACCCGACTGGCTGTGGATCCTCTAGGATAGGTTTGAGAACCATTGATTTAGTGGTTAAGGCATTGGACTATGATTTTAAAGAAGTCTTAGGACATGAATTCAAGACTCTTCTCTGTGTGACCTTGAGAAAGTCACCTTGGCATCCAATTCAAAATAAAGTGGTTGGCCTAATCTGGCTTTCCTGGTGAACAATATTCCTATACTAAAATCAGTACGCAAATTGGTGAAGCATCAGAGTACAAGTGAGCAATTTTTGGAGTGGAGTTCTGAAACAGTGATACTGCCTTTCATTAAGAAGATGCTTTTCTGTGTAAGATGATAACAATAACCCTAAAGAAGGCACACACAAGTGAAAATTCAGAACATGACCCAGTGATGCTAAGCACCAAATAACATTTTATTACTAATTATCTTTGATACATTTTTGTTATGATCCCTCCCATAGCTGTGCCACGGGAGGCCTCTCACCTTCTCTGGAGGCCATTCCGAAGCCTGGGCCTCGCCTGAGTAATCGTCCGGATCTTGATCCATAGCCTGGAAGGCCTTCGGTGTCAGCAGGGCCTACCTGAAGCCCACGCCACTGCAGCCTGGATGCTCTGGTGTGGGCCATGCCCTTCTCCTATGGGGCAGGTCCGCGGCTCCTCTCCACTCTTGTAGGGCCAGAGAGGTGTGGCCCATCTGGACTCCTCCCAGGCAGTTGCTTGCTCCTGGGGTATAAAAGCTCTTCTCCAGCACTCATGCCTTGCCTTGCATTGGAGTTACTCATCTCTGGATGTCTCCTCTTCCAGCGCTCCATCAGGCCTTTGTTCTTTGTTCTAGCTTGGTGTCCAGTGTCTTGCACGTTCCTGATGTTTCCTGATGTTTCTTGATGTTGGTTCCTGTTGTTCCTGTCCCAGTCCTCGCTCCTGACTGCCGGTGTGCAGTACCTCGCTCCTGACTTCTGATGTGCAGTACCTCGCTTCTGACTGCCGGTGTGCAGTACCTCGGTTTTGACTGCCGGAGTGCAGTACCTTTCTCCTGACTGCCGGTTTGAAGTACCTCGCTTTGGACTGCCGGTGTGCAGCATTTTGTTCCTGATTCCTTGTTTTTAGTACCTCGTTCCCTTCCTGCGCTGGTCCCGTTCCCGCAGTTGTAGGACAGGGTGGTCCATGACTAGACCAGTGGTACTGGCTGTGTAGGGCTCCCTGAGGGACCATGCCAACATCTGAACCATCCAAGTTCCTGAGTCTACTTCTACAGTCTACAGTTTCCGAGTCTTTGTCTTCAGTTCCTGAACCTTCGTTTGTTCTCGTCCTGCGCTGGTTCCGCTCCTGCGGATGTAGGACAGGGTGGTCAGTGACCAGACCAGTGGTTCTGGTTGTGTAGGGTGCCCTGAGGGACCGTGCTAATGTCTGAATCTTACAAGTTCCTAACGGCTCGATCCAGTAAGGCCGCGGTAAAAACAGTGAGGTAGTGTCAGGCGCACCCTTCCTCCCCGCACGCACAGTTCTCTTCACTAACTCCCCGATACTCTCCTCTAATCGCATGCAAATGCATGCCGCGGCTGTGAAGCGTTAGGGAAGGGTTATGCCCGCGCAACCCATTTTACTGTATAGGCGCTGTAACAGCGCCTATACAGTAACCTGGGTGCGCTGGTACCTGTCATTTCAAATGACATTTGAAATGACAGGCACCAGGAAGTGTAAAAAAGTTTAAAAAGTGTAAAAAACAAAAAACCTGTGTGTTATATAAAAAAATAAAACAATTTTAAATACCTGTCGGAGGGCCGTGGGTCCAGGCGGCCGGTGGGCGGCGGGCAGCCATCAGCAGCATCCGGTAGTCCCTTCTCCCTTCCAAAATTGCCAAAATCGCCAAAATCGCCAAAATCGCACGGGCGGGTCGGCAGCGGGGGGGGGGGGGGGGCGGCAGCAGGATCCGGGAGCGGCGGGTAGGCAGCAGCGGGGTCCGGGGGGTCCGGGGCAGCGGCAGCGGGGGGGGGGGGGGCGGCAGAGGGGGGGCGGCAGCAGGATCCGGGAGCGGCGGGGTCCGGGGGGGGCAGCGAGAGCCGGGGAGCCAGCAGCGGCAGCATGTTCGATCGCGCAGGCAGGTAGGTGGCAAAGTAAAGATGGCCGCCTGCACGGGAAAATCGTGCAATTGGCCGCTGAAGACGTGACGTCACACCCCGTGACGCCAAACGTCGTGACGTCACGTCTTCAGCGGCCAATTGCACGATTTTCCCGTGCAGGCGGCCATCTTTACTTTGCCACCTACCTGCCTGCGCGATCGAACATGCTGCCGCTGCTGGCTCCCCGGATCTCGCTGCCACCCCCGGACCCCGCCGCTCCCGGATCCTGCTGCCGCCCCCCCCGCTGCCGCCCCCCCCCCCCCGCTGCCGCTGCCCCGGACCCCCCGGACCCCGCTGCTGCCTACCCGCCGCTCCCGGATCCTGCTGCCGCCCCCCCCCCCCCGCTGCCGACCCGCCCGTGCGATTTTGGCGATTTTGGCGATTTTGGAAGGGAGAAGGGACTACCGGATGCCGCTGATGGCTGCCCGCTGCCCACCGGCCGCCTGGACCCACGGCCCTCCGACAGGTATTTAAAATTGTTTTATTTTTTTATATAACACACAGGTTTTTTGTTTTTTACACTTTTTACACTTACCATAGCAGGCCCGAGCCTTGCTACTTTTTCGTTTGTTTTTTTTTGCCCTGGTCCCGTCCGGTCTCCTGCAGCCCCGTCCGGTCCGGACGGGGCTGCAGGAGACTGGACGGGACCAGGGCGGGTAAGCAATGTTTTTACCCTACACTACACTACACTAACTCCTACTAGGGGGAGGCGGTAAACTAGCAGGTTAAGGCCGCGGCAGAACAGCGGGTTACGGAGGAGATAATATCAGCGCCCGTTACAGTATCGCAGGGGAATAGCTAATTCCTTCATTATACAGCTTTTTCGTTCATTTACATGCCGGGTGCGGAAAGGGTTATGCGTCTGTTTTCAGAAGCGATACGGACGCGTGAAACTGGACACTGTATCGCCGAACTGCCTTGCGCGCCCGAATTGTGCGCTACGAGCACGTTACAGACGGGCAATCCTCGAGCGGACGATACTGGATCGAGCTGTAAGTCTATGTCTACAGTCTAAATGCTGAAGGGTGAATTTTCAGATTTATATGCAAAAAAATTAGCATATACACTAGGGATGTGAATGATTTATAACAAATTAAAATATCGTACGATATTTCTTAATTCGTTATATATCAGTAAAATCGAAAAATGATCACATTTTCCCCGATTTTTCGTGAAAAATCGTTTTTCGGCTTAGCGTGTGCTAACAAAAAAACGTTTATTTTTGTTATTTTTTGTTAGTGTGCGCACTAAGCCAAAAACCGATTTTTTACTAAAAAAAAAAAAAAAAAAAGCCAATCCGCGGGAAAACAAGATTTTCCTGCGGCCACACGAACCCAAAAGCGCAAATGATCAGGCACCCGATGCACATCCCTAATATACACACATAAGTAGCATTTATTCATGCACATACTGTTGTATAAACCTCCTGCACACATGTGCAGTTTTACTTTTGTGCACATGTAGAAATGCAAAAAGGGGCGTCTAGGGGGATTCCGGAATGGGACCAACATTTACACCCATAAATTGTTTTTTTTTAAGTCACACACACACACACACAGAGATTTTCCCATTTACTCATGTAATTTTACACCCACTAATTATCTTTTATAAGTAACATTCAATGTGTTTATTGTGGGAGGAGGTGTGGGTGAACTGGCAAGTTCAGGCTGAAGACCCAGGAGGAACTGGATGACTTGGAAAAGGACTGGGCATAGTGGTGGAGTAATTGGTAAAACTGGTAATTTCACTTACGCACACATGTTTTAAAATATAATGACTTAACGCGTGAAAATCCTACTTTATTTTCACCTGTACAATATGCACGCACATATTTTTAACATAGGTAGGAAAAGTACATGCGTTCAATGCATTGAAATACTCGCATTCTATGCATAATGGGCCGAATTTTAAAACATCTACACACGGAAATCCCCTTACACGCACTGGGCCTATTTTCAAAGGTCCGGCTATGCTCGTAAAGCCCCGGGAAGCGTGTAAGTCCCAGGGTTTTGGGAAAGTGGCGGGATGGGGGCGGGGTGGGGCTAGAGGCCTCTGGCACAGCGGCACAGTGGCCAGGGGGCGGGCGAAAGGCAGGTGCAAGAGGTACAATAAAAAGTTTTGGGGGGGGGAGGGCTAGGTTAGGGCTAGGGGGTGGTAGGAGAAGGGAGGTCAAGCTAGGGGGGTTGGGAATTTCCCTCCCAGTCTGCTTCGAAATCGGAGCAGACTGGGAGGGAACTGAGCAAGGCTGCGCGCGTATGTTATAAAATCGGGCGTCCATGTGTGCACGCCGGATAGTTCGCGCACATGGACGTGCGCACACATTTGAAAATCTACCCCGTATGTGTTCAAGTGTAAGCATACATACACGTGTATGTTGCGAGATAAAGCTATGTGGATCTTATAATATGCGTGTATGTGATATACACGGGTTAATACATACTGTTGTAAAACCATGTGCTGCCATATACGTGCATACGTGCTGCCACACGCAGTTATTTGAAAGTTATCCTCTAACTTAGCAAATTGCTGTTTTTGTACAATTGAATGCCATATATTATTCGGTCAACTAAAATGTTTGTTAAACTGAAGATTTTTAGAAGCCCTATAGATTTCTTTATTCCTCATAGTTTTTAAGTGAGCATTTATACAGGACTTAGGAATTATTTCATAAATGTCATATTCATCAGTTACAGATTCTGGATGTCTTTTCAACATTACATTTGGGAAGTGCAAATAGAAATGGTGGAATTTATTTTCTCCACTTAAATTGTATGAATTCTGAAAGCTGAAGTGGCTGGGCTCGATACAGTGGTGATTTTATACTGGAGCGTACAGTATCATCAACCCAGGATTTTTTGGCTGCCTATGAAACACCAGCATGGAACATATGCAGTGGTAACAAAAGGAATGGGCTGTTGATCGCACTGCCCAGGCTTTTTTTTTTTAGCACCTGTACCTCAGCCCCAGGCTAGAAAAGAAGCTGGGTCATTGTGGTCTTGGGAACCAGGTATCCCTGCTGTGATGGAGCATGGGAAGTCAGACCACTGCAGCCCAGGAGCAAATACACACCTGCTATAGAAAGGAAGAAGCCAATGTCGGCTCTCCAGGAACCAGCACACCTTGGCTGCAATAGGAAAGAAAAAGCTGGTTCATTGTGCCCCTAGGAGCCAGTGGACCTCTGGTACCCAGAGGAAGAGACAGAAAGTAGGGGAAAATCAGCAACAGCAGCAAAAATGGTGAGCCTGATCCTGGGGAGGTGGAATTAAAGAGAGGTGTGCTCACTTCACTGAATGGGGTGGGGGGTGAGGTTTGGCATATCTCCTCACACTACCCAATCACACGGCCCACCTACCGCAACTGCCACCTCTTTGGAGGGATTATCACTCCTGGTTAACTGTAGGGAGAGTGGTAATAAATATGATGGTGGTGGTGAGAAGCAATAGCATATGTAGCCAATTTGTATAGCCTATGGTCTCTTAGCCTTGGATTCCTTCAGACATACATGGTGGCAAACCAGTCTGGAGCAGATTCTGAATGGGTGGGAACCTAAAGAATAGGAAGAGGCTACCTAGTTATTACATGCAAGTAGTTTTCTGTTCTTAATTTTTACAGTTTACATGAATCAGCAAGAGAAGCACATTACCTCATTAAGGAAACAGAAATTCAGTGTGGCTCTAAATCCCGCAGACCTCATGTTTTATGTTGAAATGTAAGCAAAACGAAGCTCAAGCAGATCTATCAGCTAGTTTTCTTTGCATGTGTCTCTTTGAAATTAGAACTTAACCACAGATCAAAAATCAAGTACTGAAATGGTCAAGGTAAATTGCCACTTGGTCAATGGCCTGACCATTTGCCTCTCTCCAAACAATAGATGTTTTATAGCAAATATGAATGTATTCACCAAAACAGTTTATTCCAGCCTTATGCTTTTGATACAGTTTGTTCCTCTAGATTTGAATAATGTGGCAGTAAAGACAAATATCACTCTTGCGGAAAGAAAATAGGTGACTAGAAGAAAATGTTGGAATGTATCCAGTGCTTTCCAATATCAAAGGACTAGTATCTTTGAGATGAATAAAGAAAGGTACAGCATTCCATTTTTGAACAGTTGATTTATTTCATCATGGACAAAAATAAAGGTTTCTATTTTCAGGTTTGCTCTCCACTTCTTGCTTGTGTAAACCCAGTGAATGCAATGGTGTGAATGAAGAACAGCATGAATGTTGACTACTTCATGAAAGATATGTGATAAAGTGGTTTCATGTCCTTGAAGTTCACAAATGGAACATGTCTGCATCTAAACTGATTATTAGTTGTATCATAGTTTTGTTTACGAGCTTATCTGTTACCAGCCCAAGGTTTGAAACCAGAGTTAGCTGCTGCCTAATATAACCCATTTATCTTTTATAATAAAGATGAATAGACTTCAAGTTTGCCAGAGGAATTCTGCTTCCCAGGATGGCTGGGACTGGGGATGCTGCCAAAGCAGTAATGACAATCCCACAGGGGAGGGAGTCCCAGCCCTTACTCAAAGACACCTTCTGGTTAGACTCAGGGTACATGTATGGCAAGTGCAGTAGGAAGCCACAATTTCTCAACTCTGGTCAAGAATTATTTTATGTTCATGGGACTAGATAGGGGGAACATTTTAAAAAAAAATGGGGGAACCCCAAGTCGTTGAAAATTAAGTCTCAAGGGACTGTAGCCCAGTAGAGGTTGGATCCAGTTGAGCTAGAAGCCCAAAGGAACAGGAAGAAATTGGTGGAACAACATAAAGTTTATCAGAATAAAGTATGATTTTCTGAAGTTCTATTATCTCCAAGAAGTTATTCAAATGTAATATAGAAATTGGTGGTTGTTGGTTCTTCAGACATTTCAGAATAAAGATTCTAGCAATGGTGATTCCTCGTCTCAGATTTTCATTCCCGGGTACCAGGGCCGGTGCAAGGGGCAGTAGCGCCCTAGGCAGACCAATGTAATGCCCCCCCCCCAAAAAAAAAAACCAAAAAAACAACTCGTCCTCAGTTGAATCTGCCCTCTGACAGAACTAGATATATAAAGTTATGGTCACCCTCTTTCAGTTCTCTTTCTCTCTCTGTCTCTCTCATTGCACAAACCTAGTGCTCCATGACTGCTGTCACTCCTTTCACATTTTGAAAATGGCACCCTCGCGTACCCTGGTGGCATCCTACTTACTGTCGCCACCCTAGCCGACAGCCTACATCCGCCTAATGGTTGCACCGGCCCTGCTGGTTTCTCCTAATTAGAGTGGGATAGGTAAGATTTCCTTCAGGATTGAAACAAAGGTTAACAAAAAAAAAAAATAGTGGTGCCAGTTTATTGACTAAAATACATTTCTTTACTACAGGATTGAGAATTCCAATAGAAAGTCACAAGCAAAGTGCAAAAAGTTACATTTACTTTTTTAATTATTGGAAATATTTTGCCAGCCTATTCCAAACACATGCTAACCAGGTCACAAAAGGTTAATTCTTCTCTAATACTGCATATACATTATTTTCATTCTGATTGGCAAACTAACTATTATACTTAATATTTATGGATGAAGTCTCTCTCCACCTATAATTTCATTTGTGATGGACATTAGCCAAGCTACAATTAATATTCAGCTCATTAAACTATGGATTTCATGTGAAAAATATTCCGTTTCTTGGTTTGGAAATTGTCTCACTGGATATTTTTGAAGTTAATAATTAAAATTTAATGTAATATAATTAGAGCTTCTGATTTTCCTTCTGATGGGGAAAATGAGTTTTTCAGTTCTATCTACAAAACCCCAAAATGCCTTGTGAAAGTCCATGGGGTCATCTGATTCTGTACTCGATCTGCCCTCAGACTGCCTTGCAAAGCTCTGGATGATGCTTCGGAGCAGGACTGGCAGGGGACCCCCAAGCCCCACCAGCCCAAAATAAGAAGAGGCACTGGAAGAGTGGGTCATTGGGAAGCTCATGCCCTGCTGGCCCGCGAAAAAAAGAGGCATTGTGGGAAGATCAGATTGGCTGGAGGCATTGATTGCTAATAGTTGAAATAAGTGAAAAGGGGGAGAGGAAGGGGGGAGAGGAAGGGGGGAGTGCATGATGGAGGGGGAGAGGGGATATAGAGATGGGAGCAAGAGGAGGGAATTGCAAGGGAGAATGCAAGAAGGAGAGAGAAGATGGAGTGGAAGGGGTTGTGCACACAATCCCAACCCACTCCCACCCAACCTCTAATTCCTTCCTACTGCCACCATCACACTAGCCACACACCCTAAACCCATCCCATTCCCTCTTTGCTACCACCCCCTGTCTCTCCATCACCTCCAGCTACACACACTGCCACCCCTCTTAGCCACATATACTCACCCTGCAACACATACCACCTCACCTACCCCTCCCTTCCTGACACCCAGCCCTGACTTCGCCATCCATATCTTTGTTTTGTTGTTACGTTATGGAAGGCTTTTTTATAGTTCTTTTTTAAATAAAATTGAATCAACCTAAAAATGCTTCTAGAAATATTGTTTGTGACATAAAAATAGCAATAAACACTGTGTTTTAGTACTCTACAATACACCTAATTACCTGAATAATAAGCACCTACATTTGCAATTAATAACTAGGCCCAAAGCCCTAAATATAATGCTTAAAGAGAAAAGGTTTATAACGTCAATTAAAAAATAAAACACACTGAGATAGGATAGCCTGAAGCTAAGGTTCTCTGTAAACAATTTGGTTACAATGAAGTGTAGGTTTGACTTATACAATGTTTTCTCCCTTTTTTTGTCTGTGTTGGGAGACCTTTTATAAATAAGAACCTATGTTGCTGTCTCTGGATTTGTTCTGATAATTGCTCAATTTTTTAGCAGTAATAACTTATATAAATATTGCATTTTTGTATGTTTACCGGTCTTTTCTTCTGGATGTTATTAATTTCTGTCATAACTAACAATCCTTCTTGGCATTTTGTTGACCTTTAATTTCAAACTATTATTGTATTATACCAATTTTATGTGATTAGCTGCCAGTAAAATTGATGTGAAACCTCAGTGAAAATAACTAGTTTAATTTGAAAGTATTAATACACACTGCTCTTTCTCAATACCAATATAAATAATAGAAAATTATGCAGTATTTAATAATGTATTACTGATTTTTTTTATTAGTTAATGCAGCAACAAATACAATGATTGCTTAAGTGCACTGAAAACTAGTAGCTTTAAAAACAAATTAGGCAATAGTTTCTAATCCTAACAACTTGTAAAATAATATGGTATATGAAATAGTGCATATTGCTAAATTAATGGCAAAAAGAGGTATTAATGAAAAAAAATACTGTGAAGACAGTTTTCATGTACTAAAGGAATCCATGTTGAAGTGTAAGAAAAGGAAAGAAAATATTTATATTAGGTTAAAAATAATTATAATTTCTATGAAATATATACTACAAAGATGTAATTTACTAAGAAAATGACATAAGATTTACCCATCTTTACATGAATATTCATCTGCACCACTTACCCAGCTGTATGGCTTAATATATAGTTAACTCTACCCACTCAGAATTTGAGTGAGTAGCTTTAAGCTTGCTATTTTTGTGACTGGGATTTTCTGGCTAAATTTAACTGGTTGGCACTGAATATCATGCTGGCTAAATTTGAAAGTCTGCCCCAGGAACACTTGTGATCTGGCCCCTTTTATACTTCACTAAAGGTGAATTTTGAAAGAGATGCGTGCACCAAAAAGTGCCCATACGTGTGCAGGCCGATTTTATAAACCTGCCACATATGTGCACAAGTTCCAATGTGCACAAGTTCCAATGGCTATCTCGCATCGAGTAACAAAAGGGGCAGAATGAGGGTGATTCATGGGGTTCCAGGTTAGGGCCAAGAGATATACACGTATGTAGCAAAGGAAATACAGCACGCGTCTGGTTCATTTCTGCTATTGATCAGGTGTAAGTCTGAATAAATCTATTTATAGCCATATATGAACTGGGGTCTGGGTAAATTGTAAATTGGGGGATAGTGCAGGCTAAAGAACCACGGGTGGTCTTGATGACTTAGTGTTGCGACCGTCGGTCTTCGATGGCTTCGCCCCGCCTACCTCTCACTACTTGCGGCTCCCCCCGCTCACCTCGGACTACTGGCTGCCGCGGCGTCTGTTTGGCATCCTCTCCGGCATCCCCGGACCAGCTTTGGTGCTGCCTCCTGCCATGCTCCTCCAAGGTACCTTAGGGCGCACGCGCGCACGCTGCCCTCATCTTTATTTCCATGTTGGCACGAACCTCAGGGGCGTCCCCCTGATATGACTTCACACTGCCCGGATATTTAAGCCTACAGTATTTGCTAGCTCATTGAGTTAGCAACAGTAACTCTACAGATGGGATTCGCTCTCCGTACCGAAGCTGCTCTGCCACTCCAGCACTATCTGGAACTCTTACACCCTTCGGGGTTGCTAACAGGGTACCCGTTCCTCAGGGGCCTCTTCTGCTTCTTTCAGGTGCTATCAGGAAACCAGTACTCGCTCCTCGAGGGCCCATGTTCCCTGAGTCGCTGCCTGCATCTTCAAACTTTTCTACTTGGAGGACTTCACTAAGAGTTTCCATCTGTGAGTACAACTGCCATCTATTCCATAGTACTGCTTCACTGGAACCAGATACTCGCTCCTCGAGGGCCTGCCCTCTGTTCCGGTGCAAGACCTCTCGTCCAGTGGAATCTCTGTTACTGCTACATGAGTACAATACAACTGAGTCTCCCTGCTCTAAGGGATCAGGTACTCACTCCTCGAGGGCCTGCTCTCCCTGTCTCGGAGCTTCACCTACCGTATTTTCCGGCGTATAAGACGACTTTTTAACCCCTGAAAATCTTCTCAGAAGTCGGGGGTCGTCTTATACGCCGGGTATCGCCTTATAGGGCAGCGCTTCTCACCGGTGTGTCGCCAAGCACCGGCAGGTGTGTCGCGTGCTCCCGGTCTCTCCCGCTGCTCTTCCTTCCCTGCTGCTGTTGCCGCTGGGCTATCAGCACGTTCAAGCCCAGCGGCCAGCGGGAACGGCAGCGGTGCAAAAAAAAAAAAAAAAAAAGCTGTGGCATCCGCGGCTGGCCTTTTCTTCTTCCCGCCCCTCCCCCCTCTGACCCGGAACAGGAAGTGATACGCGGTGCGCGGGAAGGAGAAAGAGCCGTGCCGCATGAAAAAATAGCAGCGGCGACAGCAGCATCGGCCCCCGAGCAATCGAAGCAGCTGATAATAGGGAAAGGAGACAGCAGCATGAGTCTCCCGCGGCCGATGAGATTCTTCTTTCTTGGCCTGCGGGGGCTGGAGGAGGAGGCTGCAGCAGCTAGCATTTGTGCTCGGGGGGGGGCGGGGGAGCGGAGAGGAAGTGAGTGAGAGAGAGAGAAGCAGCCAGCCAGCAGCCTGTGTGTAAGTGAGAGAATTCATTTGATTGAGAGCATGTGTGTGATTGAGAGAAACTGGTCAGAGAGCTCATGTGTGTGTATATGTGAGAGACAATGAAAGTGACTGCTCAGAGAGATAACTGATGTGTATGTGAGTGTGAGAGAGAGAAAAAGCATGGAAGTGAGAAATCTAGGTATGTGAGAAAGCATGGGAGTAAGAAGCCTGATTATGTGAGAGAGAGCATGGGAGTGGGAGGGCTGTGTGTGTGCGTGCATGAGAGAGAGACTGGTTGATAAGGTGACGGTGTGTGTGAGAGAAAGACTGGTGTGTGTGAATGTGAGAGAAAGAATGTGATTCAGGGAATGAGAAGCCTGTGCACGTGGAGAGCGAGCATGGAAATGAGAGAGAGAGAGACTGGTGTGTGTGTGTGTGTGTGTGTGTGAAACAGAGAAAGTGATTATGAGAGTGAGAAGCCCGTATATGTACGGTAAGCAGAACACGGGAGTGGGAAGCCTGTGTGTGTGTATGGCATGAGAGAAACTGTTCAGGAAGGTGTCTGGTGTGTGTGTCAAAGACTGGGAAATGAATGGTGTGTGAGAGACAGAAACTGGTCATGGGGACATGACTGGTATGGTGTGTGTGTGAGAGACATGGGCCCTAAGGAAGAGGAAGAGGAATAGGAGAGCTGCTGGAGGGGGTAAGTAAAGGTGGCTTTTTAAGTTTATTTTTCTTGATTGACTGCCATTTTAATTATTTAATATTATGTGATGTGTCTGCTTTTGTGAAATATTTTATTGGTGTTTGGAGAATGTTTAATAGTTTTTATGAGTTTTTAATGGTTGGATGTTATTCTGTTCATAGCTGTTTTGAAACATTTATTTTGCTTATTAGTATAGTTTTACAATTATTTCTGTGTGGGGATCTCTAGCTGCTTGCTAGTTCTGTTTTCCTAATAAGAGGTGTATTGGTTTTTAGGGCCTGATATACGGTATTTGTAGTGTTGCCCTTTCATAGATAGGGTTGCTCCTGTTTGAGTGGAAAATTATTTTTTTTCTTAAAAATGTGTATAAAAAGGGGGGGTTGTCTTATACGCCCAGTCGTCTTATACGCCGGAAAATACGGTAATTCTACGTGGGACTCTGAATGCTTCTTATTGTGTACCCCTAACTCTCAGTCTCTTTCCACTACAGCACTGCCTAGCAGAGGACTCGCTGTTCCAGCGTTCTGTGGGAGACCTGCCCAGCCAGGCTCAACATCCACTACTCACTACTGCCATCTCTGGTGGCTTCCAAAACTGTTTAATAAAAAATTCAAATCTGGTTTATGTGTCCAGAGTCTAGCCTGACACTGTGGTCCCTCACGGGACTGCCCCCTGTGGGCATGGTCAGCTGCCACAGTGTCCAAGGATCCACCCAAACATCAATAACCATAACACTTAGATATAGACTGGACAAACTGGTTGACCCATTATGTTCCACATTTATTAAGAAGCTGTGCTCTAAATAGGACCCTGGGATATAATAGGTTAAACTGGTTAGTTCCTTCACGCTCAGTGTTATAAAATGTCCTCACTTGTGCATGTAAATGCCGATAATTCCCAGCTGTTCATGTAAATGCTTAAAATTAGAAGCATCACAATACAAAGGGATTTAATCAAAAATTTCTATATCTATTAATCAATAACACACATAGAGAAAATACCACCTTTACAAATACAATGTATATATTTATTCAAGCCAAATGTACGTAAACATAACTCATACATCTCTCACACATACTTCATTCATACCAATTTAAAAAAAATAGCACACATCAATACTTATAAATATTGTTACTCAAAAATGTTTACATTCAATTTCTATATCACATTGGGCCGGATTTTAAGACATACGCACGGGCGTACATTTGTGCGCGCAACCCAGTGCGCACAAATGTACACCTGATTTTATAACTTGCGCATGCAGCTGCACGCATGTTATAAAATCCGGGGTCGGCGCGCGCTAGGGGGTGCAACTAGTGCTCCTTGCGCGTGCCGAGCCCTAGGGGAGCCCTGATGGCTTTCCCCATTCCCTCGGCCCACCACCTTCCACTCCCTTCCCCTACCTAACCCGCCCCCCAGTCCTACCTAAACCCCCCCCTAACCTTTATTTTATAAGTTGTGCCTGCCTCCAGGCAGGCATAGGTTGCACACGCCGGTCAATGGCCGGCCTGTGATCCCAGGCACAGCACCAAATGGCTGCTGTACCTGGAGGCTCCGGCCCTGCCGCGGACTGCCCCACCCCTTTTTTCAAGCCCCGGGACTTACATGCATCCCAGGGCTTTACGCGCGCCACCGGGCCTTTTGAAAATAGGCCCAGCGCGCGTAACCCCCCTACGCGCGTAAATCCTTGAAAATCTGCCCCATTTATTTTATGTATCCTCTTTCTTGCTTCTTGCTTCTTACACCTTTATGTTTTTCCCATATATTGTGTTCCTATATCATTTGGGTTTCACATCGCATATCTGATATAGGAACATAATATATGGGAAAAACAAAGTATATGAAGCAAGAAAGAGGATACATAAAATAAAATAAATGTATTATAGAAATTGAAAGTAAACATTTTTGAGTAACAATATTTATAAGTATTGATGTGTGCTATTTGTTTTTTAATTGGTATGAATGAAAAACCACAATGACACAAAGATCTCACAACTACACAGCCCTCATCCCTATTATGATTTCTCCTCTCACACAACTACTAGGTCTAACACTATTTTCCCTTACGCTATTCAACGCTCAATCTCTCACCAAAAAATCCCTGATCCTCAATGACTATCTCTTGGACTCCAACCCAGACATATGTACCATAACAGAAACCTGGCTCAAACCAACAGACATAGCAATAATAAACCAACTCCCCACCGATCTCTATGACTTCTTCTCCCTCCCCCGTCTCAAAAAAAGGGGAGGGGGCATCCTTTTGGCAGCTAAAAAAGAGCTGAAATTCACCCAGCTTCCAGTCAAGTCAGATTCTAAACTTGAAGTAGGACTTTTCAAAACAGCCGATCTCCAAGTCCTACTCATCTACGCCCCTCCGGGTCTCCTGGACTCAGATGCCTCCCCTTTGATAGAAATCATAACAACACACTTGAATTTAGACTCCCCGACTATTGTTTTAGGAGATTTCAATTTACATGTGGACAACCCTACTCTTACCACCAATTGCGAGGCTCTACTCATGGCCCTCTCAGCTATGGGCTTTAATCAGATTGTCAACAAGCCCACCCATAAAGCCGGCCACACCCTGGACCTCATTTTCGTGAACGCAGGAATCAAATACACTTCCCCTCCTTCTTGCACTCCGGTCCCGTGGTCAGACCATTCACTAATCACCGCCACTTTCTCCCTGACACAACTCAGAAAAAATCCCCCACCGAAATCCTCATTTCTCTACAGAAAATCCTGTTCTTCTAACGACCTCAACAACCAGCTCACCTCAGAGCTTCCCCATCTTAACCTCTCTGACCCTAACTCAGCCATCCTATCCTGGAACAACATCACCGAGACAGTAGCAAACAAACTATGTCCTCTTTCAGCAAAAAAACTAAACACAAACTCAACAAAAAGACAACCATGGTTCTCAAACAACCTCCATACGCTTAAGCAGAGCCTTAGACACAAAGAAAACAAATGGTGCAAGGCCCCAAGCCCCAGCACCTTAGCTGCTTACAAACTCGCTTTACATCACTACAAGAACTCCACACTAAAATCAAAAAGGGATTACTATGCGAGCAAAATACATGACCTTGTATTTGATGCAAAAGCTCTTTTCGCTTACGTATCCAACCTGACTCACATCAACACTCCAGATATACCCATAGACCTAGCTCAATCCAAAGCCGAGGAATTAGCTACTTTCTTCCAAGATAAAATATCTAACCTACTAAAGCGATTGACCCCTAGTAACAATCCTATCACTGGTGACCTACAGATACTAAACAAAGGAACCTCCTTGGAATCTTTCAAACCCATCACAGCCTCTGACATCCTTCTGTTACTTAAGAAAATGAAACCCTCCTCCCACCCCTTCGATCACTTACCTACAAAGCTCCTCCTTCTTATACCGGAAACAATCTCCAAAACCCTGGCAGATATCATAAACTGCTCATTATCCCAGGGAATTTTCCCAGAAGAACTTAAACTAGCTTCTCTAAAACCACTCTTAAAGAAACCCAATCTTGACCATAAAGACCCCAACAACTTTCGCCCGATTTCAAACCTTCCTTTTATTGCCAAGATAATGGAAAAGCTGGTCAATACTCAACTCTCCAACTACATTGAAGACCACAAAATACTTTAGCCCTCTCAATATGGATTCCGTAAAGCATCAAGCACGGAAACTCTACTCATATCCCTGACTGACAACATCATCATGGGACTAGACAAAGGCCAATCCTTCTTACTCATCCTTCTAGACCTTTTGGCTGCGTTTGATACTGTCATCCATTCGACCCTCCTCAACCAACTGTCGAACATAGGAATATCAGGAACTGCCCTATCATGGTTCAACTCATTCCTCAGCAACAGAGGATATAAGGTAAAGATCCACAACAAGGAATCTTCCCGACATTCCTCATCTTTAGGAGTTCCTCAGGGTTCCTCCCTCTCACCTACACTCTTTAATATTTACCTCCTTCCGCTCTGTCAACTACTAACCCGCCTGAAACTAATCCACTTCCTATACGCGGACGACGTGCAGATCCTGATCCCTATCAATGAAACCATCGCCAAAACTCTTGAATTCTGGGAACTCTGTCTTAAAGAAATCAATCTCCTCTTATCGAATTTAAACTTGATATTAAATTCGGCTAAGACAGAACTTCTGATCATCTCACCTGACAATAGTAACCCACTTCTGAGTCTTCCAACCAACCCACCTACCACCCAAACAAGGGACTTAGGAATAATTATCGACAACCATCTCAACTTAAAATCGTTCATCAAACAAACTACTAAAGATGGATTCTACAAACTCCAAGTACTTAAAAGAATCAAACCGCTCCTGCACGTTCGAGACTTCAGAATGGTACTTCAAGCAGTTATCTTTTCTAAGATAGACTACTGCAACTCTATCTTACTAGGTCTTCCTTCCGCTTCCATCAAACCCCTTCAGATGCTCCAGAACACAGCTGCGAGAATTCTGACCAACACCAGGAGAAGAGATCACATCTCCCCCATTCTCAAGAACCTGCACTGGTTGCCTATACACTTCAGAATCATCCACAAATCCATCACTATTATCCACAAGGCCATACATCACCAAACAACGCTCAATTTACAAATTCCTCTCAGACAACACACTTCCACCAGGCCCATCAGAGAAGCCTACAAAGGATCACTCCATGTCCCCCAAACCAAAACCACTCACTACCTAACTTTCAGAGACCGAGCCTTTTCCACAGCCGGCCCTTTATTATGGAACTCTATCCCTCCGGAGCTGAGACAAGAACCATGCCTACCGACTTTTAGAAAAAGGCTTAAGACTTGGCTATTTAAACAAGCCTTCCCAGACCCGATCTAAATGATAGTAATTTTACAAGAGACAGCAAACTATACAATAGATTTCATATCATAATGTAAATAATGTAAATATTTTAATCCCTACCGTTCGGCTCTCTTATTCTAATTTCTCTTCCCAGTTTTAAGATCCTGTTGTAATGTAACTTTTGTTCTCCTTGCACTTGTTTTTCGTTTCTTGTTCTCACCCCTTGTTTTATGTAAACCGGCATGATGTGGTTTCTAATCATGAATGCCGGTATAGAAAAACGCTAAATAAATAAATAAATAAATAAATAAAATGTGTGAGAGATGTATGTGAGTTAGATTTTAATTGTCTAGATAGAGGTTTATGTACATTTGGCTTGAATAAATATATACACTGTATTTGTAAAGGTGGTATTTTAAAATTAGAAGCACACATACATGTGCTAAACCTGTTTTATAACATGCATGTACTTGCATGCACGTGTAGGATATAACATTTTAGCATATGTGGCCATACGACCATGTATATGTACGCTCTCTTTTTAAAGTTACCCTCTTAATACATGTGGCTTCTTTTTTTTTTATGCCGGAAAATTAACTCCAGATCAGGAGGTGGAGTAAAGTTTACTCACAGCGAAGGATTCGTGAGCAACATAAATGTATGTGGGCCTCTGTGTTGCGATAAATGTGTATGGTAGGGTTGTTTTAGAGAGATTAGTATAAGATTTAGTTGCTTGGGATTAGAACAAAAAATTAAAAAATTGTCGATTGGGATTAGTGGAGCAGAGCCTAATAATTAGCTAAAGGACACCTTTAAAACCCGTGGGTGATTTCTTTACTTTTGGTAAATGGGCATTGAAGATTTCTGAAACTTCATGTAAGCGATGCACTTTTACTAGGAATGCACAAGTTAGATGTCAGTACACCCAGTGTAATATACTTTTGAGCTCCAGAAATGCACATTTCTTCATAGCACTCCCTTTTTATATGCTACTTCGATTTCATTCTTATTAGAATATTGCATCAAGCACACTGGGGACATGGATACATGCCCGTCAATGTTGTTTTTGCATCCATCTTATTGCATAGGCCTGACAGAGGGTAATTTTCAAAAGGATTTACACACTTAAAACTGGGTTTTACACACGTGAATATACTTTACCTGTGTAAATGGGCTTTTGAAAATTGCTACAATAAATGGTACTTTTATCCACGTAAATCCTTTTGAAAATTACCCCCTTAGTAAATTAATTTTCAAACGCATGCCGAGTGGATAAGATAGCCAGTTACTTTTATCTGGGAATCTTTAGGTAGATTTTCAGCAAAAATTTACCTAAACTTAGCTGGTCAAAATTTGACCACCAAGATTTAAGATGGCATTTTATGAGACTGGGATTGCCCACCTTAAAATTGTCAGTTAACTGCTAAAGATAGTCTGCTAAGCCAAGTTAGCTGGTTAAAGTAGCTAGCTATTTTCAGCCTGCTAACTATTTAGCTGGCCATCTTTGTTTAGCTAGCTGGCAGCCTGCTAACTGTACTTAGGCCTGGATTTTCTAAGTTCGCAGAACTTAGAAAATCCTGAGGTAACAGGGGGCGGGGGGGGGGGGGGAGAAGTGGGTGGCAGGCCTGTGATATCTGGCAGCGATCGCACCACTGTGGTGCGATCGCTGCCAGCTTTTGCAAACCAATAGTGCCACCGTGAAAGGTGGTGCTATTGGCCGCGTTACTGAAGGCGATAAGGCTCCTTACCTTTTCGTCGTCAGCGATGTCTTTGTGGCGTCCGCCCCAGTGCCACCCCGACTCCACCCCTCCCGGTGCGGACGCCGCCTAGAACCCGCCCCGATCTAGGTACCTTTGGAAAATGACCCCCGTAGTTGGCTAAAGACAGACAGCTAAATAAAGATAAACTTAGTTGGTGAGAATCAGATAGCTTTTAACATTTTCAGAATTAGTACATAAACTTAACCAGGTAGCACTTAAAATAAGCTTTAATTATGCACTAGTATTAATCATACCTCTTGGTCTGACCATTTTTTTGACCTGTTAACTTCATCTACATAGTGAATATAGCATGCTAAGTTTTAGCCACTCAACCATGGTCAGTTTTCAAGGACTTTAATTTATCTGTCTAATTCCTTAGATGGTTTAGATTGCTTTCAAATTTGACCTCACCTCCAGTGTTTACCATACATCTTTAGCTTTCAGAAAAAATGTCATTTAAAATTCAAAGTTAGAAAACATTTAGCACACTCATATAGATATAATTTTTCAGCTACAGTACGCCATATTGTGGGTCATCTGAATAATAGTTTGTAATTTATTTCATGATGATAAAGAGTGAGACTCTGAAGTACATGATGTTACTTCCAGTTATGCAATTCATTTTAAAAATCTTTCTCTTTTTCAAACATCAATTACAGTTTTCTAAATTCTGTAGCTGTACCCCAGATTGTAAAAATCAGGACCCGCTTTGGTTGTCATCTGAATCCGATTCCTCTTCCCCCCTCCCCCTGGCCATCAGAGCAGAGAGGGATTTTGCTGTTTGTGGTGCTTGGACTTGTTGCCTGCCCTGTCCTATTTTACTTAAGTGATCTTTTCTGAGCTAAATCCTGTCCTCTTCCCTCTGTCTCCTGTATGTGCAACTAGTTACCTGCTTTTGAGATGATGATAAATATTTGTAAAAATGTAATACTTTGATTTTGACAAATTTTCTCTTTTTAGATATCTTCTGATATGTAGGCCACATCAATTGCTAGAGCACTTAAGGCAGGCTTTGAAAAGCTATATGGGTCGGATAGTTCCCTCTTTCCCACTTTATTTTCTGCTTTTCTGATTTGGATTATTTTGCAGGCATCGATTCAACTTCTCACAGATTTACCCATTAGATAAATTGGCCCCTGCCATCAATTAAACTCTATTTCTTTTCGCACTTTAAATTTTATCTTTGCTTTACTCCAAATATGTCTTGTAAACTCTTTTGAGCAGGTTTGTCTCTTGCGTGTATCTGCACAGTGATGCATGCCTTGTATTGCTATATAAAAGTGTAGTAACTGGAGTAGTAGTAGCTTTATTGATTGTGACTTTGTAGTCCCCTTAGTCTCAGTGACCTTACTCTATCAACCTGAGGACCAGATACTGGGTTTAGTAATTCAACCCAAATTTCCTGCATGGCAGTACATAGCATTCCCACTGAACCATCAATCTTTCCCCAGGTTGTACAATTTTTATAGGAAGAAGATGTGTATATAACATATAAGGCTTACATTTACTATTCATTATCCAGCAGAAGGACACTAAACTGATTTCAAAGCTTGGGTGAGCAGAACTAGCTAATCAGAATGTAAAATCTTTTTCCTCCATTCATGGCTATGTGGCCATTCCTTTTGTTTATAACTTTGAATATTTGGGCTTTTCGTTTATTAGACAGTATGAGCAAACTTACCACGATGACTTGCGTCTCTACCATATACTAGGGATATGAATCGTTTTTTGACGATTTAAAAAAATTGTCAGATATTTTTTAAATCATCAAAAATCGTTAGAGTGCGCGAAACAATAGAAATTCCCCCGATTTATCGTGAAAAATCATTAATGGGGTTAGTGTCCACTAATGGGAGTTATTTGGGGGAAGGGTGGGAAAACCGGCACACCAAAACAACCCCTAAACCCACCCCAACCCTTTAAAACTAATCCCTTACCTTCCCCCACCCTCCCGAACCCCCCCAAACCTTTTAGAAATACCTGGTGATCTACTGGGAGTCCCGGGAGAGATCTCCCGCTCTCGGGCCATCGGCTGACATTAATAAAAATGGCGCCGATGGCCCGATATAAAAAACCCCACCCCGACCCTTTACAAATGACCCCTTTGCTTCCCCCACCCCCCAAAACCTTTTACATGCACCTGGTGGTCTAGCGGGGGGTCCGGGATCCATCCCCTGCACTCATACCCTCGGTGCTAGACTGGTTTCAAAATGGCGCCGATCGCCTTTGCCCTCACTATGCTGTGACATAGTGAGGGCAAAGGCGATCGGCGCCATTTTGCTTACTGGCAGCCGACAGCCCGAGTGAAGGAGATCGCTCTCGGACCCCTGCTGGACCCCCAGGGACTTTTGGCAAGTCTTGGGGACCCTCCTGACCCCCACAAGACTTGCCAAAAGTCCAGCGGGGGTCCGGGAGCAACCTCCTGCACTCTGGCTATCGGATGCCAGTAAGCAAAATGGCGCCGATAGTCTTTGCCCTTACTATGTCACAGGGGCTACCGGTGCCATTGGTCAGCCCCTGTCACATGGTAGGAGCACAAGATGGCGCTGATGGCCATGTGACAGGGGCTGACTAATGGCACCGATAGCCCCTGAGACATAGTAGGTCAGAGGCTATCGGCACCATTTGATACCATACGGAGGGTATGAGTGCAGGGGATGGCTCCCGGACCCCCCCCCCCCAGCTAGACCACCAGGTACATGTAAAAGGTTTTGGGGGGGTTCGGGAGGGTGGGGGAAGCTAAGGGGTCAATTTTAAAGGGTCGGGGTGGGGTTTTTTTTTATCTGCTTGGGCCTCACTAAACAAAAATTAGCGATGTGAATTGGAATCAGAACAGATTCCGATTCACATCTCTACCGATCAGATTTTGTTCTCCCTCCAGCTGAACCTGATCGTTAAAATGATCGGGCACACGATTCACATCCCTACCATATACAAACCTAGGTTAACTAATTCAGGATTTCTGTGTATGTATCTTGACTTTTTGTTGAAGATACACTTCGACTTGTTAGGTTTGAATTGAGTAATAATTGCTTGATAGAGAAAACAAAGGGCCATATTTTAAAAGGGTTACGCATGTAACCGGGTCTACGTGTGCCGGGCCTATTTTAAAAAGGCCCGGCGATGCGCGTAAAGCCCCGGGATGCGTGTAAGTCCTGGGGCTTGCAAAAAGGGGAGGGGGCGGGGCTGGGGTGGGGTCAGGCTCCCAGCATAGCGGCCATATTTGCTGCTGTGCTGGGGATCGCGCACCGGCAGTTGAGGTAAGTTTAGAAACAAAAGAAAAGAAGTCATCAAAGGTAGGGGAGAAAGGGCAGGGAAGGTAGAGGAAGGGAAGGTGGGGGGGGAGTAGGAAAGTTCCCTCCGAGGCTGCTCTGATTTTGGAGCGGCCTGGGAGGGAAAGGGGGAAGGCAGCGCGGCTCGGAGCGGGCTCAGCACGCGCAAGGTGCACAATTGTTCACCTTTGCGCGCATGTTATAAAATCGGGCGTACATGTGTGCGTGCCAGCTAGCACTCGCACACGTACGCCCACGCGCAAGCTTTTAAAATCTACCCCAAAGTGCACAACATTTATCATTACCTCTGAAAACAGCATTCAGAGGTATCACACCTTTGCTCTTGTGCAAACATTCCCCCATATGTATGAATAGAAAAAGCCCTGGAAAACTTTTGCTTTGAAGCAAATGTATAAATCTGCTCTAACATATTTTCATATATTAAGGGAAGTTAATCAGCTGATCTTTTGTTGAGAAAGGGATTTTTGAAAGTGAACTGATGGCAGGCATGTTTCAAGTCAATCCAGTGGCATTATTCCACATGGATTTTAATATTTTAAATATTTTTGGTTAATAATATCCAGATCATGAACCAGATCTTTTCTATAAATTGCCATTATGGAATGCCCTTCCTCAGGAACTCTGTAATACCTCGGATTATAAACTTTTTCAGAGAAGGTTAAAAGCTCACTTATTTCTCCTGGCATTTTCTTAATTTTGCTTAAACCTGCTGCCTTTGAATATGCACTGATGTAAGTTTTAGTGCTCTCATTTATTCATGTCTGTGTTTATGATGTAGGCCACTTAGCATGAATATGAAAACTTTTAAATGTGCCCTATGTTATTTCCTTATATTGTATCTTTGGAAGTATTCAGAACACTTTCTGGAGTTTCTGTGTTATGTCTATCTGAAAATAAAATTGTGCATAACTATGCTATCCTGAGACCCATTTAACATGTTTTTTTTATTGACAAAAGGATAAGAAAAGAAAGGGGACTAGTTTGGCTCTGGAAACTGCTTATCAAAAGGTACATTTTTCTGTTTGTCACCACTAATACAGGGAAATATAATCTCTTGTGAAAAGATATTCAGATCACGCTGAATTAGAAGCATGATACATCATATTAGTCACATAGCTGTGTTTTCAAGCATGAGGGGCTAAGCAATTTGAGAGAAAGACTTTGAATTTAAAATTGTGCTTGTAAAATAATTCACATTGAAAGAGAAAATGCAGGAACTTGTTCCTTGGCTTTTCTTAGTTGGGCAGATACATTAAAAAAAAACAAAACAAAAAAAACCATAATGCTCAAAGCTTAGGGAAACAGAAACTGAACCTCAAAGCATAAAAGTGAAACAGTGAACAAATGTTCCCCTGAGGAAACTCAATACAAAGGACTGTAGGCAAGAAAAAAAGAAGTAGCAAATAACGTTTTGATCTAGGAACAGACTGGGCGGTTTCAAAAAGAGGAAATGCCAGTTCGTGGGTACTCAGTCCCATGGTTCAGGTCAGAATGTTAAAAAGCCTATTTTGGATGTCCAGAGGTTTAGCTTTCATTTAATTCTCTAACCATTTTTTTTGTCCTTCACAAGTCTGTCTGAGAATGAAAATAGCCTTTTTTTCAGTAGCTTCTGAATAAGTTATCTGTGAGAGAGTTGATGATTTATGTGCGGGAAAATCTTATTTTGAGATCGTGAGCACAGTACATGCCACTGTATGAGAATAGAAGATTTCTATCTTCTAGTATTTAAGGGCGTGGGTAGCAGTTCAGGCATTAAATGCTTTCATTTATGTGTTTCTTTGGTTTTTGCATTTTAAGAAATGTACAGTATGTTAAAATGAAAATTGGGAGAAATATAATATGGAAAGATAGGATTTGCTTAAATGATGTTTCTATGTACTGCTGACATGATTCCTCATACTGTATAAAATATGTTAGAAATTGAAAAATGGTTGGATAATCTGGTTGTATTAAGACCATTACTGATACCAAACATCGATATTGCTTGGGTATTTGGCAAAAAGAGTGCAAATGGGAAGTTTTCAAAAGACATAGAACACCACATGAACTCTAATTTGATTTTTGGAAGCATATTTCAACTTTGGGTTCATGCAGGACAGATGCTATTTAAGACTGAGAAAACATATACATTTTACTATAAATTTTTATCCTGTATAAATGCCTTCATTATAACAGCAAGAGGCCTATATAGATATTCAAGTTAGTGGATGATTTTTTTTTTAACTTTAGTTATTTAAACCTGAGATTTTTTCATGCCAACAAATAAGCCAAACAATATTTGAAACAAAAATTTGAACAAATACTTAAGGGGCCTCTTTATGAAATTGTGATAACTTGCTAATGCATATTAACTTGCATTGTTAGTAAACAGGCCCAGTTGAGATTAATGGAACCTATTTACTAACATTGCAATAATGCATACATTAGTGCAGTATTGCAGATTCATAAACTGGCCTGCAAATTTTCTGTGCTCTAGTAACACTTTCTGACAGAGTGTTGCTCAAGAACATATATTTTCATTATTTAACTGACTCATGATATCATAATTTGGGGAAAATAAGAAACAAGAAACCATATCTATTTTTGATTTGCACATGTTGGCCCAGCATTATCCCTCTGCTTTTTTTAGGGTTCCTGCTCAAGCGGACCTAGCCTCTACTGGGCAATGACGCTATGAACTTCTTCATTAAAGCTACTGGCCATACTTCCTCTATTTTTATAACCTTCCCTGGCCAAGTAATAGTCCTTAAGCCATGAGTCACATGCTCAAGTTCCCTCTGAAACTTGGGGCATGTACACCCTTGTTCCAGCCTTTGAGCAATGGCTTGGACTTCCTTCCCTGTTTACCTCCCTATAGGTTGTAAATGTTGCTTCTTCAATATTCTCAAGCCTGGTGGGTCCAGGAATAAAACCAGGGTCTTCAGCATGGCTATCTCCTGTTCCACTAGGCTGTTCTCAGGAACTATATTGAAGTAGCGCGCCATATTCCTGGAGAAAACAAATTAGCTATAAAGGTAGGAGAAAAGGGAATGTGACAGAATCAATTTATGAATTAAAACAAAGCAGCAAGCAGCTTGACTATTTGAGAAGAGACTTGCCCCCAACACTTATGGAGAGTCATATTAAAGGGATACATTTTTTTTCCCTAAATGATTTATATACATGAATCCTGGTTTATGCTTGTGAACTGGCTTTTGAAAATCATCCCGAGGACTGTGCAGAGAAAAGTATTTGTGTAACTCGAATCTGCATGTACTTTTCCATGTACTCCTCCTAAGTAGTCTGGGAAGTGGAGGTGGGGCAAGCAAGGAAAGCATTTACATGTATACTTTTGATTTTTGAAAGTATGTCTGTAATTGTTCACACAGGGGTAGATTTTATAAAAGAAAGCCGGCTCGTACTTTTGTTCGCGCACCAGGCGCAAACAAAAGTACGCCGGATGTTAATAGATATGCACGTAGCCGCGCGTATCCTTTAAAATCCGGGGTCAGCACACGCAGCCTGCCTCCGTTCCCTCCGAGGCCGCTCCGAAATCGGAGCGGCCTCGGAATGAACTTTCCTTCTACCCCCACCGCACCTTCCCCTCCCTTCCCCTAACTAACCCGCCCCCCCCGGCCCTAACATGTTGTAAATGTTTTACTATGAGCGCATCAAGTTTACACGTATTTAGTCTACTAAGATGTTCTGGTAAATGTATTTTGATTGCTCATGTTGTGGATCCTATGTACAGTTGTAGACAAGTGCATTGTAACACATAAACAACATTCCATGAGTTACAATCAGTCGTGAACAGTTTCTTACAATGCATGTTGGTTATGGGGTCTTGCCAGATGTTACCTTCAAGAGTGGTTAAACACATATCACAAGCACCGCAGGAGAAATGACCTTTACAATGTGTCGTATCTGTTGCACTAACAGCTGGAAGTAGGGATGCACAGATAATCTGATTTCTAATACTAGGACCCTTCTTAAAAGAAATCAGTGGCTTATCTGAAAAAATAGTATGAAATTGGAACACATGCCAGTGCTGTCGAATGCTTTGGGCTATAGATACTGCCTTATCAGAGTGTTGTAGTACATAAACAGCGAGCTTTTATTGCGATATTCCAGCAGTGCCATTCAAGGAGAATACAATGCCCACTTATAAGCCATTATAACTATAGATACTGGATAACCTTGCTTAAAAAATCATGAGGATGGAAGATAGGCTTGTTCTTTGAATTCAGCAATAGAAGAACAAATTTGCTGAATTCTAAAAAACATTCACTCACTGGGAGATTATTTTTGAAAGCATGTGGATGGAAGCTGTGATACATTAAAAGGTTAGGGGCAGATTTTAAAAGCCCTACGTGCACTGAGCCTATTTTGCTCATGTATATGTCCCGGGGCTTTGTGAAAGGGGCGGGTCGAATCGGGGCAGGACCGAGGCCTCCAACTCAGCGGCTGTGCCGGGGGATCACGCGCCGGCACTCGACCGGCATGCGCAACCTATGCCTGACTGGAGGCAGGCGCAACTTATGCAATAAAGGTTATGGGGGGGGGGGGGTTAGGTAGGGCTGGGGGGGTGGGTTAGGTAGGGGAAGGGAGGGGAAGGTGGGAGGTCAGAGGGAACAGGGAAAGCCATCGGGGCTCCCCTAAGCGAGTGCAAGGTGCACAAGTGTGCGCTCCTTGCACGCACTGACCCCGGATTTTATAACATGCATGTGGCTGCACACACATGTTATAAAATCGGGTGTATATTTGTGCGTGCCGGGTTGCGCTCACAAATTTATGCCCGCGCATACCTCTTAAAATCCGTCCCTTATCACAGTCTGATTGCTTCCAATAAACTGGAGACGACAAACTGTTATCACTTTTGGATATCAACATATCCAAAAAAGAGATCTGGTGTAAACTGTAATTCATAGTGAATTTTAAGTGCAAATCAATGGTGTTTAACCAATCAAAACACTTTGTCAAAGTTTATTCTGTTGAATTTGAAAGAAAAAAATAGGTAATTGATGTATCTTACCCAAAAAACAACATGAGAATAAAAGTGAAGATATGTAAATGAATTTTTGTTCCAATGCATCCATGACTACATTGGCTATTGATGGGGCTCCTGAAGAGCCCATGGCTATTCCATGAGTATGAATGTAAAAATCCCCATTAAATTTAAAATAATTCCTCTTTAACACTAATTGAGCTATAGCCATCAAATATTCAGAAGGAATGTGATACATGTGTTGTGTGGATGAAAAAGTGGTCTCAATGGTCTTGAGTGCAGTCTCATGGGAAACATTGGTATAAAGAGAAATAACATCCATAGTGACTAGAATGGTATTAACGGAAAGTAATGGAAGATTCTGTAGTTTATTTAACACATGAGTGGTGTTTTGTACATAGGAGTGCATTGTCTTGACATGTGGTTGCAAGAATTTCTCCAGAGGAATTCCCAAGGGTTCCAAAAGTGATCCTTTATTTGAAATAATTCGGCATAATGGTGGGTTAACCAGTGACTTGTGTACCTTGGGAATACCACACATTATTGGTGCCCTGGGATGGGCAACGTGTAAAAACTGCCGTTCTTTTTTCATAAGGAATGGGGCATTCTCTTCTAAAATAAGATCATCTATCACAGTTTGTAATTTCGATGTTGGGTCTATTTCTAGAGGCTAATAATACTTTGTGTCTGATAAGTGTGTCAATAACTTGTGTTCATAATCAATACGATCTTGGTTGACAACGCTGTCACCCTTATCGGCAGGTTGAATGACAATTTGATTGTTTGTTGCTAAACAAAGATAAAAAAGATTCAAAAGACTTATGATTATAAAATTGTATGGGCAATCTATCACTCTTAGGCCTAGATTTTCTAAGCTACTGTGGCTTCCTGAATCGCGTGGTAATGGGGGGCGGGGGGCGAAGTGGAGGGCAGGCCCTCGAAAGCTGGCAGTGATTGCATCTCCACGGTGCTATCACTGCCGGCTTTCACACCCAATAGCGCCATCATAAAAGGTGGTGCTATTGGGTGCCCTTACCTTTTCGCTGTCAGCGAAGTCATTGTGGAGTCCGCCCCAACTCCTCCCCTTCCGGTGTGGACTCTGTCCCGATTTAGTGATCACATGCGAAAAGGGACTTTTCGCTTGTGATCGCTTTGGATAATGACCCCTTTAGTGGTTTAAGAGCAGAAAATTGTAAACCACAAATAAGTGAGTTAAACACTAGCCAAAAATTATATGAGGTCTCATCCTTTGCAGTCATATGAGTTCCCCATGTATATTGTATCAGCTCAGGCAGAAGCTAGAAGTGTTGGAACAAACTACTATATAATTATCAGAAATACAGACAGAGCTTGTTCAAGATAAAATGGTTGTGCATCACAGGACTGAATACTTAGAGAACTCAACAAGACACTAGAGATGTGCATGGTTTAAGAATTCATTTCATTTTGTTAACTCATTTTGTAGATCACAGTCATTCATCTGGTTTGTTTGAAACAAAAATAAAATATTTTTCCCTTTTCATTCACATTTTGTTTAGCATTAAAATCAATGGGAGAAGGCCCCATTGACTTTAAAGAAAAAGAAAAAAATGGGCCAGGCCGATGCCAAGACCTGGCCCAAGGCTGGGTCCATCATTGAGGCCCATGTACAATGTAGCAGTCTGGCCTGAAGCCGGGTTCCAGTGCCAATATCTGAGCCTGGGCCAAGATGTAGGCAGGATGCTGGGACTTGGCCTGAGGCCAGGTCCCAGTCACTGAGGCATAGGGCTAATGTTAGGACCTGCACTAGCCCCAAAGCCAGGGCCATACCTGAGGGTGGGACTTGGTTGCCAGGGCTCAGCTTAATCCAGGTCCAATTGCTATGGCCTAGGGCTGATGCCAGGGCTTGGCCCAATGCTGGTTGCTAGTCATGGAAACCCATGCCTAAGCCAGGCCTTGAACTGGAACGTGACTGAGACTGGGTCCTGTTGCTGAGGGCCCAAGGCCTAAGTTGAGGCTTGACCCTGGGGCTTGGATGAAACCGAGTCTGGTCGCTGGGGCCCAGGCTTACACTGGACCCAGGCCAGAGGCCTAGGCCCAGGAACAGACCACCTAGCATTTTCATTCCTGATCCGGCAACTAAAATTGACATTCTTCGACTGGAGGATGTGCCGCATTCACTGAGATGCGACCTTGGGTGGCTGATATTTTTAGTTACTGGATCAAGAAAAAAGATGCTGGAAGGCCTGCTCCTGGGCCTCCAGGCCCTGGCAGTGGGACCCAGCCTTGGATGGCTCCAGAGTTGGGCCTAGGCCTAGATCTTGGCAATGAGAATCGGCTTTGGCTGAGTCCTACCATCGGCATTGTACTGGCATCTGGCATTGGCCTGGTACGCGGCCTAGGGCCCCACCATCAGACCTAGGCATGAGCCTCTGAAACAGGACCTTCAGCTAGGCCCTGGATTCAGGCCTAGGCCTGAGTCTCGGTGATGGAACCTGGCCTCAATTGGTTCCCAACATCAGGCCCAGGCTTGAGCTTCAGAACCTGGAACCCAGCGTTGGGACCCTGTATTAGTTGAACTGAAGTGCAAGAGATGGGTCTAAGGATTGGCCTCAGTGACTGGAACTCTGCCTTGAGCCATTCCCCGGCATTTGGCCTAGGCCTAAACCCAAGCCTGGGCCTCAGCAACAGGACCTGACCTTGGCCAGGCCCCATCTATGGGCTAGGGGTGAGGGCTGGTTCCTCCAGAGGTATTTCTTAAAAAAATTCATGAATACAAAAATACCCCAAAATTTTCATCTGAAGCTAATCTTTGGTTTGTTTGAACAAAAAATGGCTTCATATGTTGCATTTTGTCCATTCATTAAAAACAAATCACATCCCTGTGAGACATTTGAATGTGCTAGTCTTAAATATTTTAAGCTGACCCTAATTTCCGCTGTGGAACTTATATGCGAGACGTTTTACAGATACCACAAGAAGCACTTCCTCCTATCAAAAAGCTTATTTTTTGCCTATCAGGAAGGGTTTGGACACTACAGTGGGTAAGAGGAATGAGAAAGTCAGCCTAATGTTAATTTGGACTC
The DNA here is from genome assembly GCF_901001135.1 of Rhinatrema bivittatum. Classification (NCBI taxonomy): domain Eukaryota; kingdom Metazoa; phylum Chordata; class Amphibia; order Gymnophiona; family Rhinatrematidae; genus Rhinatrema; species Rhinatrema bivittatum. The sequence continues at coordinate 104,221,174 of NC_042623.1, forward strand.
TTGTGAAATGTTAGAATCCTCACGGGTAGATGAGTCCCATAGGGCTGTTACTCTTTACTTCTTCACAGGATTGGGACTCAATCTTGTATATTTATCTTTGGAAGGCTTGGAATTGTTTATGAGTCATAAAATGAGGCTATTTCCTGACCTGTGAAAATCCATACATGATCGTTGTAAAAAAATTTCTGGTTCTACACCAAAAGGCCAAAGCAAGTGGTGGAACGTTCCTTTTTCGTTTTCCCTGTAAATGTTTCATGATTGTTTCTAATGTTATGTACATATGTTTTGAACCCTTTCAATTGCCATTTCCTATATTCTGAAAAAATCCTCACCTATTGGGACCAGCTCTTCTTAGTTGGGGAGAGTTGCCCTGATATTATGACTCTTGTCATTGTAGGTAGGCGCTGTATTTTGGATATAGATTTCCTTTTAAAGTTTTCCTAATTTTTTCTTCTGTGTTACTAATGGTCTTCCTTCCTTTTTTCTGTACTTGATGGAATGTACTTGATGGAATGTGTTTACTTTTTATACTGTTTTCCTATTATAATTTTTCTTTATGAGTACATTTTTCTTGGCAAAGTGATGCTTGTATGTGATTGAAAAGTAATAAATATTAAAGTTTTTTCTAAAAACGTTTTCACAAGCAAGGAGCTCCCTTTAGGAGCACATGACTTGCCAGTGGGCTCTCCCAGCCCTTCCCACAATCCCCCATTCAATATAAAACAAGTCTTCAAAGGCTACCAGAATATAAATACAACATCTAGAAATTAATTAGAAAGGACTTTTGTTTAATCTTATTTTCTGTAGTGCAATGAATATTTAGAAACAGTTGGTTAACTGTTTAAAATACTTCAAGAGATATAGCCTTCCAAAGCAACAAATTAATCTATATTTGTTTAAGAAAGACTGGCTTTGTGATTGAACATGCAAGTTTCTTTGATACTTTATTCTCAATTTTGATACATAATTATAGACTGGCCATTTTCAGTTTCTGAATATTGATAAAAAAGAACCAGAAGGGTGTCCTAACAGAGACATGGTGTGTTAGGAGCTCCTCATTTTACCTTTTTGCTTCAATTTTCATTATGCCTCACACTCAAAGGAAGTCTAAAATTCGGGAGCCGTCCCCAGCTTCTTCCCAACCTGATCCTTCCCAGCTAAAAATTGTTGGGTTTCTAACCCGTGCATTGATACCTTCACCGGTTACTGGTTCCTTGGTCAGGGGAGCCAAGGTGCATGCGGCTCTCCTTCTGGATGGTGATATCAGCTTGAGTCCCGGTGCACTGATCATTCCATCTCCTCCACAGCAGGAATTGTCAGCATGATCTTCCTTGTCACCATGTAGGCTGTTTCAGGGCCCTGGATCTGTGATTTCTGGGGAGGTTTTTCCCTCTAGTAATGCAAGACCTCTAGATTCAGTCTGGTCTGTCTTAATGATACTAGAAAAATCAATTTCCTCTTTGGTAGGTGCTTCTTCTGACTTCCATAATCTTATTCAAAGCTCTGAAGTACTGCTTGCTCAACAAGGGATAAAGATAGTAGAACTGGGAAATCAAATTGCTGCTTGTCAGAATGTTTAGGTGACTTTAATTCAGTCTGAGACGATTCACTCTAAGAAATTAGAGAATATTGAGAACTCTCTTCGCTATTTAAATTTGAGAGTTTTGAATTTTCCAGTGTGTGATTTGCTTTCTCCTATAGATACTTTTAAGAGATATATCTCTGAAGTTCTTCAGATTCCATGTGAACCAATGCTATCATTGCTAAGCTTTATTTTCAGAAGACTATCTCAAATGTAGATTCCAATGTCTCAAGTCATCAACCAAACCTGAATTTAATAGAGTTCTTAGGATCTTCTACTGATTTATTAATTCTAATCAGGGAACGTTACTTGTCTCTTTTGTCTTTTCTAAGGAACAAGATTTTATTTCGTGTTGAACATCTTTATTTTATGACCAGCGTGTTTGGATTTACCCATATTACGTGTGCTATGCAGGAAAGAAGGAAAACATTTCTTATGATGCATCAAGAGGTTATTTCCCTTAGAGCACATTTCATTCTTCAATACTCTTGCAAATATATTCTTACTCATTTGAGTTCTAAGTTTGTGCATCTTGATCCTGCGCAGCTGAGATCATACTGGATGCCCACCCTGCCTCTGATTAAAAAAGATCAATCTTTATGATTAGCAAAAATATTTTATTTCAATGCTTAAAGTCTCTACTTGTTTTTTTTTAATTTATTTCTTGAATAAACACTCCTTTTGATCTTGAACCCCCTCCCTTTTTCTTTTTTAAATTAATAATTGAGACTTTGTGTTTTACCTAGTCTCAGTGCTTTTCTGCTACCAGTGTATTCTTGTGTTATTGGACATTTAATAAAATACAGAATAAAAAAAAAAAATAAAAGAACCAGAAATCACAAAAGAAGAGCAGGTTTGTGACCTCCAATATATGCTGAACTTTATTCTGTTGATGAATTCTGACTGTAGAATCTAGCTTGAGCAGATTGCCCTGTTAACAGTAAGCTATGCAGTCTGTGAAAGGGGTGCCCTGTTTGTGATCCCCAGATCTTTTTCTCTACCCCTTATCTGTACCAGGCTGTTGGTCATAGATTTCTGATTGTCCCTGTATTTCTTCATGTACATCCCTTTGTTCTCTCAAATCAACAAATTAGAAACCCTTTTCACTTTTCCATCAAGGTGCATAGCATAAATCCTCCCAGGCCTGTTACTTTGGCATCATATTTCATTCAGCTTGCCTTCAACCGTTTTCAAATTCTATTCATTTTTCTGTTTTCTGTAACAGGGTTGATACAGTGGTAAGTTATTTGGTGGTAGGAGAAAGAAAATAGATATCTTGCTTAAAGCTCCCCATGATCTCTCCTGGTTCCCCCATTGGGTTAAAAAAAAAAAAAAGCTGAAAAAATGGGGGGATTGGAAAGCCTGCTATTAATTTAGCTGTTTTAGCTGTTCCATCTCTAAATGCATTCTGTTGTTTAATAGAAAGCTGCAATCTGTTTAATCATGTCTTTCCTTAATTCTAATACTGTTAATAGCATAATACTGAAGTTGCACTACTCTCCAGAATAACATTAGAGGGAGGAGACAGGATCTCAAATATTGGAAGTAATTAAAAATGACTATCAATGTGAGAAAAGTTTATAAAAACAAAAGGTCTGTAATTGACATTTAAGAGGGGTTAAGAGATTGACTGCTGCACAATTTGAATACAATTTCTTTTCACAAAAGGTTAGCTTAAAATGTGGAAAAGTTCCCAAAAGCAACAATGGAAGCAATCAGTAAGTATCTTTTCAAGAAAGACCATGGGAACATTATTGAAGGAGGAAAGAATCTGATATGTATTAACTAGATTATACGGAATAGATTTTCTATGCTAAAATGGTGATGCATGATGATGTATGGGTTCATTTGTTTTAATCCTGGGAAAAACACAATCCGCTCTTAGGAAAATAAAATCCAAGGGTTAATGAGGGGCAAGTTTGCTAGGTCATATGGTTTTATTCTGTTTGTTAAAAGTTCTTGTATTCCTAACAATAGCCATTTACTTATGGTTGAGAAGACAGGTAAAGGGCTATTTTGAAAGCTAACACTGGAGCTAATCAATATTTCCAAGAGGGATGTTAAAGAGGACTGCCACTGGGTGGGACACAGTATTATATTACATGGGCCATAGATCATTCATTTGAGAGCGGCAATGGAAAAATTAAGTTCACAGAATTCCCTATTATTCCAGAATATGTTACCATTGATCTTTTATTCTGCCTACTTAGCACATTCACTGATACACTGATGGTACTTCAAGTATTTCCAAATCTAGTCTGAGTTTGGTTGTACTAGTCAGTTCCGGAAAGCTTCTTACTGAGGCACTCATGCATGGGAAAGCCACCAAATGTCCCATCTCTGATTTCACCAAATTTTGGGTTATAATGCATGTTTTCATGTAACAAGAAAAGTATTTGGGGATCTAATGATAAATGTCATTGGATGAATCCTTGATACGTTTCTGCTCCATTTTTGTAATTGAGTTACTTTTTATTTCCTATGTATGCATCTCTTGTATAGAAGAGTAATGGCAGCAGTAGCAAAACAAGAAAAACAATTCTACAGGTCTCAATATTTAACAAGTGAAAAAATTACTGATAGAACTTGCAAATATAAAACATTTTTAAAATAGATAACAATGAGTTATAGCTTAATAACAGCTTGAGGCAACAAAAGCCTGTCCAGCTAAATTGACAGCTTTATTTTGTAAGCTGTTGGAAATGAAAACTGTTTTATTTTACAACTTAGATATTTTAGTTTCTATGAACAGCAGCTGTGTATGTTATATTACCTCACTTGATGCATTCTGCTCAGTATGCAGAAGTCATCGTTTTAAAAGGTCAACTCCCATGGCAACTATAATAAAAGTCTATTGATCATCTGTCATTCTCTTTCTGCATGGTTGTAAATCAGAACGTTTGCCTTGTAAAATAATTGTAGATGATCTAAATATTGTTAAAATCACATCTAATTAATGCTGTATCAGAAGTTAATGACATTTTGTAGTCCAATCATACAAAAACAGTCCAGTGTCCAAATAAGTCTTATGAAAAATCCCTCTGGGTATTCAAATCAAAATTTCTCAAGACACAAAGGGCTTATTAATCTTTACTTCTTGAGGACCATCATAATAGCGAGTGGTTTACTTGGTTAGCATAAATTTTCTACCGCTTAACCGGTCAAATAATTATCTGTCCCCTTGAGTCATTTAAGAACTCTTCAAATATTTTGTGCTCACTCATGCTTCAGGATTTGGGGTAATCCTGAAGCATGAGTGAGTACAAAATTTATCACAAGCACATGATTGAGAAGTAATAATTTTTTATGAGCAATTTAAAAAAAAAGCAAAAAATATTTGAAAAGTTCTTAAATGACTCAAGAGGACCGATGATTATTTGATTGGTTAAGCAGTAGAAAAGCAATGTTAACCAAGTAAACTGCTCGGTGTTATGATGGTCCTCAAGAAGTAAAACTTAATAAGCCTTTTGTGCCTTGAGAAATTTTTATTTGAATACCCAAGTGTATTTTTCATAAGATTTTATATTCCAAGCCATAAGAAAAATTAGGACCCACATCTGATTATACCTTCTCTTTTGATCTAGGATGAAGAAGCTTTATGATTTATGTCATACACCCATACTCTGTACAGAAGATTTGTGTGTACCAAGCCATGCTCCTTTCTACTTTCTCCATTTTTCTGCTCACTAGAGATGAGATCACTTTAAATGACATTTTCTTCTGCATAGAGTCAGGAGACCCTTAAAATGTCTGGTCATAATCTATTCTTTTATATTTTTTTAATATCAAACAAATAAAGTACTACCTACTGAAGTGAAAAACAGAGGTAATGTTTTCAATGAAGCAGACATACATCTTCCTTTTTATTGCTCTGTTTTATGAATTCACCTTTTGTTATAAGTTTTCTAAAAGTAAGAAAACTTGTATAACTGGGCTGTTCAATTCCTTTTGTTTGGCATATGGAAACCTATTATACAGTAGCTAAATGTCTTTTTGTATTTGACATGGTTTAATAGGACTGCAGACCCTTCCTGCCACACTGGATAGTTGATGACTTTAAGCAGCTTCTAAAGCTTTCTAAAGCTGCTGAAAGAATAAACGATGGTGTACAGTGTGAGAATGACTAAACGGAGAACTGATTTAAATATTGACACTAAGCTTCTGCAATGAAATAGTTCCTGCAGTATTATTGCTTTTTGAGCTCTAATTAGAAAGCTTTACCATGCAGTGTTCACAAATCATTTTTTTTAAAGTACACTTTATGAATATTTGCTAGGTATGCTTATTTTTATAACATGTGTAACCCTCCTTTCCCCTGGAAGGGACACATAAAATGAGGAGTCTGGCACTCATGGCAGCTAAGGGCCATTATGTCACAGAGGATTTAGAAAAATGAACAGTCAGATAGTGTAAGGGGCCAGTCCAAGGCAACTAGAATGAATGGGGTGGATTTTCAAAGGTACACGCGTAACATATGCGCGTAACCCTTTAAAACCCCTCCTGTGCGCGCCAAGCCAACTTTGCATAGGCTTGGCGACGTGCGCAAAGCCCAGGATGCACGTATGTCCCGGGGCTTTGAAAAAGGGGCGGGAAGGGGCAGGAAGAGGGCGGGGTGCCGATCCGGGGGCGGTCTGGCGGCGGGACCGAGGCCTCCGGCATGGCAGCCATATCAGGGGAATTGCACGCCAGCAGCCGACTAGCATGTGCAATTTACGCTTGCCAGAGGCAGGCGTAAATAGGACAACAAAGATAGGGGGATGTTTTAGGTAGGGCTGGGGGGCGGGTTAGATAGGAGAAGGGAGGGGAAGGTGGGGGGGAGCGGATGGAAAGTTCCCTCCGAGGCCGCTCCAATTTCGGAGTGGCCTCTGAGGGAACAGGAAAAGCCATCGGGGCTCCCCTAGGGCTCAGCGCGCACAAGGTGCACAAGTGCGCATGTTATAAAATCGGGCATAGATTTGTGCGCGCCGGGTTGCGCGCACAAATCTATGCGCTTGCGTAATTCTGAATATCCGGCCCAATGCCCTTATCTTGAGCTGTGACAGGGAAAACTTTAATTTACTGGGGTTACTAGCAGAGCAACTGTTTACAAAATAGATAGAAGATAGAAGAACGTCTCTTCGTGTTTGATGTAAGATATCAAATTCCAGGTAAACACCTTATACAATTCTCTCAATACACCTTGCCACTCCTAAATAGTGTTCTATTTATAGTCCTTTAACATACTCCTTGGAAAATACATGGTTTGCATTTCAGGTACATCCAAAATCACAAATTATGGAACCAGAGATGTGCACTCCAAATAATCAATATCCAATGCCAAAAGAGGTGCAGAGAAACTTAAGAGGTCCAAGAGCTTAATAATTTTATATAGAGATTTCTTTCATATAGTAATTTCTTTTTATTCAAAGCAGCAACTCCATTGCTCGATTGTCAAACATAACAGTTTTCTTTAGGGTCCCCCGACATGGACCCGTGTTTCGCCCGAAGGCTGACTCGGGAGGGACAAGTTAAACACTTTGAAACTTAGATGCAAAGTAACAGTCATAAAGTTCTGCTATACAGAATCTCAGATACAAAATGCCAGCTATTTATTCACACAGACACACAATCACAATAGTGCTAACTGCATTCCCCAGTGGTTAATTACTCTGTCTCCTTTTTGAATGGTCCGTTCCTTCATCTTCCATACCTCTAGTCATTAATTTATTTTCTCTAATCACAGCACTTAATCTGATATCTTTGAAAATATCCACTTAAATGACAAGTAATCCAGCCACATTGAAATTTGGATAAGTTAGGCAGGTAACTTAAGCCCGCCCCTGAACTCCTAGAAATGCCTCTTTTTTTTATCCAGCAATATTTTAGCTGGATAATGACTTTCTAACAGGACAAATGGCTCAATATTAAAAATTTGTCATTTACAAGTACATTTGTTAAGTTGCGATAAGTATATAACATGCATAAAACAGCATTTATCGTGCAATATGCCCATATTGTGGTGATACCATGCAATATTTGCAATTTCCATTTTTTTAAATACACCTCCTATCAAATTGATTGCTTTGCATGCATTTGCATGCATAAAATTTACTAATGCACGCAAAGCAGCTAATGCAATCAAAATGCTATGCAAATACAATAATGCACATTGCCTCAAAAAAGCAAGGTATGTTATTTTAACAAAAAATTGAAGAGCTGTAGATAAACATTTGTGGGGGCAACAGGATGTTTCTTAAAGGGCCATGTGGCCCAAAAATACCCCCTCCCAAATTCCAAAATATCCTCTGAAGGTCTTGGCAGAACCCCAACCAATGTCCTGCTGCTTGTCAAAGCAGCCCCACATAAAAAAAAAAAATCCTTTGAATAGTGGGCAGTGATGCCCCACCCCTTCCCCAAAACCTTCCCCTTTCAATAAAAAAGCCTCCCAGTTCTTTCCCCTACTCAGTTCATCCATACCCAGGCATCTACCCCCCACCTCCTAGACCCCCATCCATAGACTTGAATCCCTGGTGTCTAGTGCCCCCCCCCCAACTGCCAACACCAGATGCCCCCTAGATTAATAGAAGTCCCTGGTAGCCTAGTAGCCCACCCCCTATACTTGTGAAGACACCCCTGGTATCTAGTGGTGGCCTAGGTTGCCCCATAGGCTCTATGCCGGTCAACACCATTTTTCAAAATGGTGCCAGTTGTCATTTGCACCATCACCTGTTAGAGGAAAAGGCCAGTTAGCACTATTTTGGAAAATGGCATTGACCAGATCCAGATCTAGGGGATGCTCTAGGCTGCCACTAGACACCAAGGATTATTTTTTAAGGTACGGGGGGGGGGGGGGGTGTCTGAGAAGGGTCCAGTGGTGTGGGGCTGGGCCACAAGGGTACCAGGAACCTTTTTACCTACGAAGGGTCTGGGGGTGGGTGGGGACCCACTAGAACCAAGGATTCAATTCTATGGAGGGGAGGGGTATTTTTTTCAGAGGGGAGGGGTTTTGAGAAGGGGGTGGAATATTACTGCATGCCATTCAAATGATTTATTTTTACTTTTTTATGCTGGGCTACTTCAACAGTTTGCAAGGGGATGGGCAGGGGTCTACCAAGACACCCCTGAGAGTATTTTGGCACGTTGCGAGGGGGCTGGTTAGATCCAGTGCTGTCCCTGTTAGAAGTTAGCACCATGAATAGTTGGCTGCTAAAATGCATTTTCTCACTTCCTCCTGATATTTATTTTTGCTGAAGTTTTTGCAAGAATAAAATATTGCAGGAAACTCATTGTGACATTTTCTCATGGGAGAAGCCAAGTATTGCAGGAATGCCCACCCTCCACCATGATATTTTGTCATCCCTGCGATAAAATATCACGGCTTAGTAAAATAAATTACCCTATTAGATAACTTTTAAGTTACTGGCTAAATGCCTTTGAATATTGGCATCCAAGAATTTTTAAGTTCTTAATAGAACCTCATGGCAAAAGCCACGACTTAACTTTTCCTTTTGAAAATCTGGTGGCTAGTCAATGCTGCAGGGATTCTTTACCCCTTGCACTTTGCAATTGCAAGATATGTGGTGGCGTAAAGTATTCACAGATTTCAAAATGAAATCCTTATGCGTATTTTAGAATCGCCATTGCAACCCTACTGCAGATGCTGTCCCTTTTTGCTACAGGTTATTTTACCTTTATGCAGAGGGAGAGGGATCATTTTCAAAATTACTTTTTCTGTGGGTAAAAATCCATTTAGCCATGATAATCCCTTTGAAAATTGTCTCATGTCTATATCCCCTTTTAATGCCATGCTTTCAAACTTTCAAACTTAACAATTTTATTTTTTAGACTTCTGACATTTACATATGTAACCTTTTGTTTGGGAGTTTGCTGTTTCCTCTTGGGCCATAAAAGTATTTATTCTTCGGTGTTACTCTTTCGATCATATTCCTGCAAATCCCGGGGGGGGGGGGGGGGGAGTTCTTGCTGTGAGGTGGAAGGAAATCCTTCTTGGCCCAGATGATGGAGTGTTTCTCTTTAAATGTGTGCATCTATCTAGTATTGTGTTTTCCTCAGGGATAGACAGGCTGGACACAGACTGGGTGTTCAAATAAAATGTACTGATTATTTCCAAAATGTCAGTCATAGTCTAGTATACTTTCCACAGCTAAAACTGTACATTAGAACTATTGATATAGTCTCTCTGCTGGGGTGCTCGTGTCAATTTCTCTAATTCCTTGGGGTAAGCTTGCCACTTTTTCCTCATCAGTGCAGAAACAGCCTGAGGTGTAAGGGAATCCTACTGGAGAAACCCAAAAGCTCACAAAAATTCTACCTAAGTCCAAAGCTCTGACTTTTGCCCACAGCCTGTGTGCAGGTCCCTTTGGCGTGGAGATCCAGTTGGGAGTCTCCAGATCTTGATGTTCTGTCTCACACTGTCTTTCAATTCTGTGTGACTTCTCTGGGTGAAAAGTCTGATGTTTCCAGTCTTGAACAAATTTCTCAATCTTCCCACTCCAAGTTATGAGGAGGGGTGGAAAAAACCTCCACACTAACCAAAAAGGAAAAAATCCAAAATGCTCTAAGTCCAGAAATCCCAGGCTGGGCAGTGCTATCGCTGATCTTGCTTCCTTTAGGAAGTAGAAGTAAATCTGAAAGTCTCCAGCCCCTGCTCTCAGGACTGGGGCTTGTCCTTCTCCAAAGGGTATGGGGTGTTCCCCAGAATGAGAAAAAAAATAACAATAAAAATCCTGATAAAATCTCTCTCTTCTTCAAAACTGAGACATATCCTCTAAGACAGGGAGTGTACTAATGAAGAATCACCTCTAAACACAGGAAAACACCAAGTTGGGTTAGTGGGCCCAATTTAGCAGGGGACAGGGAAGAAATAGCTCCTTACTCTTCAAGAGCCAACTCAAAATCACCACAGTCTCTATAACACTAACTCCCCCTAGTGCCTAGGGATAACCAATCACAGACAACCTCAATAGGAGAATCTGAAAAGGAATGGAAAATCTCATTAAGCTATTACTAATGGGCTAGAATCTAGGGCCATCTAGTGACTGACTGAAGGGTCAGCCACACATATATAGACTTAAATGTATTTTTGTTATTTACAACATGTATGTTGTAAGCAGTTAATTTAGGTAATTTGGAGTCATTCATTTTTGTCTGCTCTTCATTTAAATTGACCTGAGCTACCTTGTCATTCTATATCTGCTCTATCATTATACTATAATTTCCCTGTTTTAAACAATATTCTTTGAAGATATCTCATTCTGAACCATGCATACCTAAGTGGCTTTCAGCTTTCCCCTTAGATCTTGTTTTATAACTGCTTTATCTCCTTCTAAATTGTTAGCATCTGGGTTCCATTCTGGTTAAGGTGGAGCCATCTTCAAAAATTCCCACATTTCTATTGAATCTAAAACCCTCCCCCTTGCACCATGGTTTCATATATGCACTGAGATTTCAGAGCTCAGCCTTTCTCTGGGCTTCTACACAAGAAAATGCACATTTCTGAGAATGCCATCTTGTAGTTTCTGAATTTCGGTCTCCTATGAAAAGCCTAAATTTGGTCTCTAGAACCTCCCTCTTGCACCTTCCTATGGTCATTGGTACCCTGGAGATGTTTCCTTGGTGCAAGAGGACAATTCATCACCTGGATGGCAGATCCAAGTTACTAGATCTTGTCCAACATTCCAAGCTGCTCCTCTTTCTTTTGACCTTGCATCTTTAAAGCAGAACAGAAGCTACTAAAGATCTTCTCTATATACTTCTCTGTCTGCCTCAATTCATTCAAGGTCTGTCACTAGCATCAAGAGACCATACTTATTCTCTGGGAGCTAGGAATTCTTTGCATCAAAAAGAACTATATAGAGTGGGTGCCATTTTCTGCCCCTAAGAAAATGTCACTGCTTCTTATAAGCAAGCAAGGTGTGGCTTCAGCTGGTATGATTGCCCTCAGTATGACAGACATCTCAACAGATTCTGCCCTGTGGTGATATCAGAATAGTGGTAGGTGTGTTAGGGCAGAGCATCATTTCCCACTGGGAAGGGTGAATTAGAGGTAGAAAACCCCCTGCTCCGCACTGGAAGCAGAAGTCATCTTGGAAGAGTCTAGAGGATTGAATTTGGAGTAGGATTCAAAACCCTAGAGTCTTAACTGTGTCTATAGCCTTCTCCATAGGGCTTGTTTCTCATAGAGAGGGTCTTGAGAGTTTAGAGAGATGCTGAAAAGTTCCAAGGTGGAGGTTTCTGGGAGTTGAGAGGAGGAATGAGATTGCAAGAATCGGTGAGTGTAAGAGCATCCAGCCTGGGAAAGTCATCAGAATCAAAGACTGATCTCAGTATTATCAGCCCATGATTCCAAACAATGAGGAAAATGAAATGCATTGTAGGGGGGATGAGAAATGGCTACCTAACAGGTTCTTGGAGAGCCCAGGGAAATGAAGGGTGCCTGCCTCAAAGAAGTAACCAGTTGGAGGAAAGAAGGAAGAGACTATGATTTTATGGTTTTGTATTTTTCAGACTTAGTTGCAGTATTGGTGCACTGCTCAAGTGTGCTGGTTTTTGATTTTGGTTTTGCCACTTTATTATGAACAGTGCTAGGCTGAAGATAGATTTTTCCAACTGTGTGACTGGTGTGCAGAGAAGCTCTTGAGTGTGAGTAAAAATCCTAAGGCTTTCCCACTTGTGCAGGAACTCCAGGACAGCCCTGCTCAGGCCCAGAATGGGTGCGAGGCTGCATATAGATATCTCCATAACAGGTAGATAATCATACATGTGGCACTCAGTAGGGATGTGAATCGTTTTTCAACGATTAAAATTATCGTCCGATAATGTTTATATCGTCTTAAATCGTTATAGAACACGATACAATAGAAATTCTAACGATTTATCGTTAAAAATCGTTAAATCGTGTTAGTGCGCACTAACTCGAGTTAGTGCGCACTAACTCCCCGTTAGTGCGCACTAACTCGATTTAGTGCGCACTAACTGAAAATGATACAAATAAACACTTTCCAGGTCACTGAAGGTCAGTTAGGAATGAATATGTGTTCCTATTGGCTGGCTGCCCTCTTATCTATTGATGTTACCAAGGTTACCACTGAGGTGATGGTTGGGGGGATGGGAAATGGAACTGGAAACTAACGAACACCAACAGAAAATGAAACAAAGTGTTCACACTTCCCAGGTCAGTAAAGGTCACTTAGGAATGAATATGTATGTATGTATTCCTATTGGCTGGCTGTGCTCTTATCTATTGATGTTACCAATATGGTTGGGGGGATGTGAAATGGAAACAGTTGGAAGCTTGACAAAAAAAGTAATGTAATGATCAGCACTCACGTGACTAGAACTTGTTTGTTTATTATTTTTGTTAGCAGGCACCTGAAATGCTAGTGCATGTTGAATTTGCCAATCACTGTGCATTTTAGAAAGGTGGTCCTGGCTGGAACTGTACACAGTTCAAATATATGTAATTGATTGTTGGTAAGTGTATTTTTTAAGTAGCCACACTGGCACCACTATGTTTACTTTTCCTCCTACTTAACTCACTAGCTCAGCTTTGTAAGAAGGGCTTCTCTGCTTGTGTGTTGTTTTTGTTTGGTGTGAGGAGAGCAGAAACATCAGATCTTTATTCAATCTACTACAGTCATCTCTTACAGTGCCCTATCCCTATTAATACCAGGAGTGTTGTGATCTTCCTGCACACAGTGCCCTAACCCTGATACCAGTCTGAGACAGCTCCCTCCCTGCATTACTAGTGAGAGGCTGGCTTCACAGACAGGGGGGAGCTGCCTGACCCTCACTCCTGACTTCCCCCATGTCCCAGCTAGTGAATGGTGTGTGGGTGAGGGGGGGGGGGGAGGATGGTGAAGTCTGAGACAGCTCCCTCCCTGCATTACTAGTGAGAGGCTGGCTTCACAGACAGGGGGGAGCTGCCTGACCCTCACTCCTGACTTCCCCCATGTCCCAGCTAGTGAATGGTGTGTGGGTGAGGGGGGGGGGGGGGAGGATGGTGAAGTCTGAGACAGCTCCCTCCCTGCATTACTAGTGAGAGGCTGGCTTCACAGACAGGGGGGAGCTGCCTGACCCTCACTCCTGACTTCCCCCATGTCCCAGCTAGTGAATGGTGTGTGGGTGAGGGGGGGGGGGAGGATGGTGAAGTCTGAGACAGCTCCCTCCCTGCATTACTAGTGAGAGGCTGGCTTCACAGACAGGGGGGAGCTGCCTGACCCTCACTCCTGACTTCCCCCATGTCCCAGCTAGTGAATGGTGTGTGGGTGAGGGGGGGGGGGGAGGATGGTGAAGTCTGAGACAGCTCCCTCCCTGCATTACTAGTGAGAGGCTGGCTTCACAGACAGGGGGGAGCTGCCTGACCCTCACTCCTGACTTCCCCCATGTCCCAGCTAGTGAATGGTGTGTGGGTGAGGGGGGGGGGGGGGGAGGATGGTGAAGTCTGAGACAGCTCCCTCCCTGCATTACTAGTGAGAGGCTGGCTTCACAGACAGGGGGGAGCTGCCTGACCCTCACTCCTGACTTCCCCCATGTCCCAGCTAGTGAATGGTGTGTGGGTGAGGGGGGGGGGGAGGATGGTGAAGTCTGAGACAGCTCCCTCCCTGCATTACTAGTGAGAGGCTGGCTTCACAGACAGGGGGGAGCTGCCTGACCCTCACTCCTGACTTCCCCCATGTCCCAGCTAGTGAATGGTGTGTGGGTGAGGGGGGGGGGGGGGGTGGTTGGTGAAGTCTGAGACAGCTCCCTCCCTGCATTACTAGTGAGAGGCTGGCTTCACAGACAGGGGGGAGCTGCCTGACCCTCACTCCTGACTTCCCCCATGTCCCAGCTAGTGAATGGTGTGTGGGTGAGGGGGGGGGGGTGGATGGTGAAGTCTGAGACAGCTCCCTCCCTGCATTACTAGTGAGAGGCTGGCTTCACAGACAGGGGGGAGCTGCCTGACCCTCACTCCTCCGGGGTATTGTGATCTTCCTGCACACAGTGCCCTATCCCTGATACCAGGGGTGTTGTGATCTTCCTGCATGCAGTGCCCTATCCCTATTAATACCAGGAGTGTTGTGATCTTCCTGCATGCAGTGCCCTATCCCTATTAATACCAGGAGTGTTGTGATCTTCCTGCATGCAGTGCCCTATCCCTGATATCGGGATGTGTGCAAGAAGATCACAACACCCCCGGTATCAGGAATAGGGCACTGTGTGCAGGAAGATCACAACACCCCCAGTATCAGGAATAGGGCACTGTGTGCAGGAAGATCACAACACCCCTGGTATTAGGGATAGGGCACTGTGTGCAGGAAGATCACAACACTCCTGGTATTAATAGGGATAGGGCACTGTGTGCAGGAAGATCACAATACCCCTGGTATCAGGGTTAGGGCACAAGTTCTAGTCACATTGACTGATCACATTACTTGTTTTGTCAAGCTACCAACTGTTTCCATTTCCCATCCCCCATATACTGTCAGTAGGAAACTTGGTAACATGAATAAATAAGAGGGCAGCCAATAGGAATACATATTCATTCCTAAACTGACCTTAACTGACCTGAAAAGTGTCAAATTGTATCATTTTCAGTTAGTGCGCACTAACTCCCAGTTAGTGCGCACTAATCGGGAAAAAACGATTTTTAACGATTTTTTAACTAAAAAATCGTGCCTAAGACGATTTTCTTGCCCTGCCACACGATTTCTATCGTTAAGACGATATGGAAAACGATTCACATCCCTAGCACTCAGTGCAAAAGACCAGAGGGTCCCATTCAGCTTTTGAATTGCTATTGGTGCCTTCTTTTTTTTTTTTTTCTATGATTAATAGGAATGTATGTTCACTTTTTTTTCCCCCCAAATGCAAATTCATAGCTTTAACCCAAGTTAGGAAATAGTCTCCAAAATCAAATTTAGTCAACATATGAAAAAGGTAAACCTACTCCACTTATATCTTAAGGGATCTGACCCACTGTGTATATAAGATTAATGGTCCTTCTTACATTATCTGTTCTTGCCGCTTGGTGATAAATCCTGTTTGATCAGGATGTACCAAAGAAAGCAAACACCCTTAAGCCTGTTTGCTAGTATTTTTGCTAATATGTTATCATCATTATTCAGTAAGGAAATAGGTGTTTACAAGGAAAACAATGTTGGGTTTTTTCCCTCCTTCGGAATTACCACTATATTAGCCAATTGTGGAGTTAGAATAGATGGAAAATATTTATAAAAGGACAAATTTAAGCCACCTTCCCCTGGACTTTTCCCAGTTTTCAAAGATTTGATTGCCTCTTCTACCTCCTGATTAGTAATTTTCGCCTCTTGTATCGCTTTATTATTCTCACACAATGTTCCAATGGGTATCCCTTCTCAAAATGTATCTGTTGCTTCTAGTTAAAAAAGCACCTCTGTAAAAAAAAAAGTAGCTGCTATAAAATATAATAGGATAACTCATTGGTTACTCATGTGGGGTCCAATAACTTCATCATTCTTAATTATTTAACATTGTATTGGCCTTCCCTATAAGTGCGTGTTATTGCTCTAACTCATTATATACAGTTTCTATTGATTGCGTTATCTTGTTGTTTTTTTTTTATTTAGTAACTTGTTCACATATTCAATAAAATCTTGAACTTAAAAAGAAAAAAAGAAAGCACCCCTGAAGTATATAACCCTATATAGAAATTTGAAAAAGTGTCACATATGTCTTAATTCTTAGTATTGGCACTATATGATAAACCGGTGTGATATGTATATTATACAGGAACATCGGGATATAAAAATTAAAAATAAATAAATACATAAATAAATGATTTAAAACATTTATCCAAGTGCCTTTCTGTTTCCTTTTTCAATTGATTTGCTAGAAATTTATTGCCTTGTTTCTCATAAAATATCTTTATTTTGTTTTCAACAATCTATACATGCCATTCGATCCAAATGATATTGTTACCTAATATGAGTGAGCCTATCTCTCATTTTATTAGGTCTTCATGTATTCAAACTTTCCAATTCCTGTAACTGCTTTTTCAAATCATTTTCTATACTGAGCTATTGTTTCCTGGGCGAATTAGAAATACATTTACCCTAATAACTGTCTTCATGGTATCCCAAATCACATAGCTAGATACTTCCGATGTTTCATTAAAGACAAAAAATTCTAAGATTTCCTCCTGAATATTATCTGGAACATAATGACCATCTTTTCGGTCCCTGTGAGATGGGATTTAGATACAATTTGATTACCACAGAAGCGTGATCAAACTGGATAATGTTACCTATTTCAGCCTTTTATGTTTCAGTAACCCAATTGTGACATCCAAGTAGTATATTGATACCAGAATATGACTTATGGGCATTAGAAAAGAAAGTGTAGTCCATTCAATTCTGTTTGATCTACATTTGGGGCATAATGGAACCTAAAGTAAAAAATGCTTATCAATCTTTTCTTTTATGAATAAGAATCTACCTTCTGGATGTCTCTTAATTTTATCTAATGAGAAGGGAATTTGTTTTGAAAACAAAATCCCAACTTCCCTTTTCTGATTTGTAAAAGAAGCCCAATAGGAAACTCCAAAGTACTTAGAATTAGGGATGTGCAGAGGGACGCCATACGTTGCATTCGTGATTCGGATTCGTCGGGGAGCAGATACGTTGCATTCGGCCATATGGTGCCCCGATGCGTTAATACGGCGATTTCTATTCGTGTGCCAGCTAAAATTCAAATTAACTACAACCTCCCACCCTCCTAACCCCCCCAAGACTTACCAAAACTCCCTGGTGGTCCAGCGGGGGGGTCCGGGAACCATCCCCTGCATTCACACCCTCGGTGCCGGTTTCATCATGGCGCCGATAGCCTTTGTCACAGGGGCTACCGGTGCCATTGGTCAGCCCCTGTCACATGGCCATCGGTGCCATCTTGTGCTCCTACCATGTGACAGGGGCTGACCAATGGCACCGGTAGCCCCTGTGACATAGTATGGGCAAAGGCTATTGGCGCCAATTTGAGTAGTGTCAACGGCCGGCCGGAGTGCAGGAGGTCGCTCCGAGACCCATAGGGACTTTTGGACAGTTTGGGGGGGCCTCCTAAACCCCACAAGACTTGCCAAAAGTCCAGCGGGGGTCCAGGAGCGACCTCCTGCACGCCAGCCATCCGATGCCAGTACTCAAAATGGCGCCGATCGCCTTTGCCCTCACTAAGTCACAGGTACCGACGGTTGGCCTCTGTAACATAGTGAGGCCAAAGGCGATCTGCTGCCAGTATTCAAAATGGCGCCGATCGCCTTTGCCCTCACTATGTCACATGTAGGAGCACAAGATGGCGTCGATGGCCATGTGACAGGGGCTGACCAATGGCACCGGTAGCCCCTGTGACAAAGGCTATTGGCGCCATGATGAAACCGGCACTGAGGGTGTGAGTGCAGGGGATGGTTCCCGGACCCTCCGCTGGACCACCAGGGAGTTTTGGTAAGTCTTGGAGGGGTTCAGGAGAGTGGGGGGTTTGTTTAAATTTTTATTTAGGTGCCCGTATAATTCGGGGGAAGATTCGTGTATTCGTGGGGAATCGTGATACATTTCGCTTCACCACGAATACTACGAATAGTGCAATATACGTTGCGGATCGCCAATACGGCGAAAACGAATGCACACCCCTACTTAGAATGGGAAATTCAACTTCTTTCTTAAAGTGGGTTTCCTCTATAAATATAATATGGACCTTATATTTACATGCTTCTTTAATCAGTAGTGCATTTATTCATTTATTTAGGAGTTTTATATGCCGTCGTTCCAAGATAAGATCATAACGGTTTACAAAGTCATCATTAGGTTTCTGGGTTAACATTATCATTTTTGGTCTACAGTCATTAATATTCATATTCATGCATTATCTAGTTTCATGCATTATCTAGTTTCTTGCAATTCTAAATACTAATTCTAGGTCAACACAACATCATCAAGTATGCATTAATTAAGGTGCTATTTCATTTCATTTTTCTATGTGCCATACTCATAATGCATTCTTTTACATTTTTATATCATTCAATTCTTTTTACTCAATATACTAATATTTTTAAAGCTCTGGTAGTGATGTTCAGCCTTGTAATATTAAGAGTTGCACATCTCAATTTTTTAACTCTGGCCATAATATCTCAGAAAACAGTGATATATAGTAGAAAAGCATGCTCCAACTGTATCAACTTCAGAACGTTGTTGACTTCTAGTCTTCCCTTAATGTTTTCTTGAAATGCAATGCCAATATAGCAATAGTAAACCTGAAAATAAAACAGTTAAAATATCCCCCACCATCCAACTCATTCCCCGAAAACAACAGAATATATCCCATCCCCACCCATAAACCAAGCCCATTAACTCCTTTCTAAACCTTCAAAGTATTTGTAGTTAACCAAGATTTCAAATGACAAACTATTCTCTTTCAGTTAAGGGACTAATCCACTTAACCCCTCCTCCCCATCCCTCATTGGCTACACCTAAATTCTGCCACTTCCCAAATTTAATAAATACTTTCGACCACAAAACAGTTGGTGAATCAAAAACTTGCACCATATCCCACCCTAGCCCTCCTAAAACAAACCACTCAGTAAGGTTCTTCATATCATCTTCAGCATCCAGAAAAAATATTAGTTTAATAAGAGTAAATGTTCAAATTCTCTTGACTTGGTAGATAGAAGAAAAGTTTTCAACTCACCTCAAAATTTAGATTAATGCACCATTAAAATTGAGGAGTCTCTTGAAGCACAAATTCCATTTCATTGTCTTCCTTTTCTTTAGAACTTCATGAAGACAACCCTTATGGATGTAACCCGGACACCTTTTTGGGTTACTATTAAGCTCTGGTAGTAGACTTGCGGTGCAATTAGAGAAAGGAATTAGGGGGAGGATCCATTCTGTGACAGCCCTAAAAGTGGCGGGGCTGTAATGGATATCCCCTGCAGGAGGCTTTTTAACAAAGCTCTGTAAAGGGCTCTGGGGGCAGTCTAAGTTGAAAGCTAGAGAGTGAGGTTGGAGTTTTTTCTAAGTTACATTTTGGGCCTACCTGGAGCCTTGGAAACCCTCCTAGACTCTCCGGGGTGGGTTTGAACTTCACTGCTATATTCTCCAACTGAGGTACAGAGTGTTTTGTCCAGAGACTGAGTTGTATTTTGGACTTTTGAGTAAAGGAGCCCTGCTGAAGGCCTGGGCCTTTCCAAAGCTCAGGGAATGGGGAACCCTGAGCTTGAAGATGCCCAGGTTTAGGGAAGACCTGGCCCTGAAGTAATGGTGGTGATCTATTGCAGAGGACTCCTGAAGTTATTAATTTGGGGAAGATCTGGGAAGAAATGATTTTTCTGCCCCTCTTCCTACCCATCGGTGGATCCCTTCCACCAGGGATCCACCTCCAGAGAAGATACAACTAACTGTGAGTATCTATCAGTTTAAGAATCCCGAAAACCTGGCTCTTCAGTCAGGCCTCTTCAGACAGATAATCCCTTCGCCCTTGATCTCTCTCCCCCTTGAATCCTGCCAATGCTAAACGTCCCATTGCTCATTGTGGTTTTCCCCCATAACTCTCTCCCTTTCCCCCCCACCGGCTCGTTTCCCCGTGGCTTAGGCCTCTTTTCCCATTCATATTATTATTAAACTTACTCTTTTTAATATTATGTTATATCTGCCACATTATATGGTAGTGTATTCCCTTACATTGCTAAAGTTTTCACATATCTGTCTTATTTCCCCGAACGTTCTTTGTTCCTATGTTGCATTGTATACGCCTCCCGGTGACTGTTTTCAGTTCCATGTAAACCGGTGCGATATGTATCCTGTACAGGAGCATCGGTATAGAAAAGTTAAAAATAAACAAATAAATAATAGGGAGGACACCAACTTGGAGCCTTTGTACACCCTGGAGATAGAGACATTAACTCTCTGTGCCAAGATAATATTTTTGCCTTCTGGGAGGGGTTCCTGCCACCAAAGGGGTCCTATCCTGAGAGGTCTACTGCTCTACTTAACCCAGGACAGCAACTGGATTCCCAGGCCCTAACACAAAACTCTTGCACAGATAGATGATTCAAAATTTGTAACAGAGAAAGAGAAAAGAGAGAACTTTGGAGCTGGAAACATATTTATTTGTGCCATTCAACCACACTGTTTGCAGTAAAGTATTATTGTTGGACACTAAATCTGTTGTCACTGTGTCTCATTTGGCACCCAGCACCAAGTGACAAAATTCACCTAACACAGGGAATTCAGCACAGAAAGTTAGCTCCCCCACACTGGGATCTGAGGAGACTCCTTTCTACCCTTAGTCAAAGGACCTGCACCTTGAGAAGACTCAGATCAGCTAGTCAGGGTCCCTTCCCAGTAAAGCAGATGATTAAGTTTATGTACCCACCCATGCTGGACTTGCACACTGGGGTGGGTTTACATTTGTTTGATTTTCTTCTTTGTTTTTGCACTTGATTTGCACTTTTCCCCAAACTGAATCCTCTTCTGCTCACTGAGAATCCCCTTTATTGCTTCCGTCCATAAATCTTTCCAGAGCTTCTAAGCATTCAGCAGGATGAGTCAGGTGATAATCCGTATTGTCCATTGTGAAGCTCAGTGAAAAAGGAAATCCCCAGCAATATATAACTGAGTGAGCTGCCAGCCAAGTCCTGAGAGATTTCTACTGCTTCTGTTTTAACAGAGCATTATGTGTTAAATTATCAAAAGGCTAGATCTGTGAGCATTTGTATATAATCTGATCTTTAAGTCTCACTTTACTCATCAGAGCCTATTTTGAAAATAGTGGAAGCGCGCTCCAATGGGTCTGGGTGTTGCTGCGTTCATGGTTTGCCTTCCCAAAGCACAATGGGCTCTGTTAATTTAGACCCTGACCAGGGTTCCTGACAAAGAAGAGACTGAGAGTTTGTATGATATCCTTGATATCATTTTCATTTTGAAAATGAAACAAAAGAAAAAGCAACACAACTTTGTTTTCTTTAGGAAAAAAAGTAGAGCCATGGAAACCTACTCCCCCACCTCGTTAATTGTGATTCTTAAAAATAAAACAAAGTCCCTCCAGGCCTTTTCCCTATAGCAGGGGTCCTTGCCAGCCAGTCAGGTTTGCAGGATATGAATATGCATGACCTTTATTTGTATGTACTATCATCTCTGTATGCAAATATTTCTCATGCATTTTCATTAGGGATAATTGAAAACCTGACTGGCTGGGGGGGGGGGGGGGCCCGAAAACCGGTTTGAGCACCCCAGCCCTATACCACCAACCATCCGAAACCCTCCAGCTTTCCTGCAGCTGTAAGAATACTCCTGCCCTGCAACTTCATTATTCAAAATGGCACCAGCAGGCTCTGAAGCCGTTATCATTTTGTTCTGCAAAGGCATACCTGTAGGTCTTTTACAGAGGTACATCTATACAACAAAACGACGCTGGCCTCAGGGCCTGCCAGCAAAGTAGGAACATCTGGGGATCATTCCTGCTGCATGAAGAAGCTTATGATTGTGGATTGAACTGGAGGGTCTAGGTGGGTAGGAGGATGGGGGAAAGGCCCAGTGGAACTTTATTTTTTAGAATTATGATTTTTGCGGCTGGGGAAAGGGACCCCAGGGTTGGCTACTACTACCCTTATTTTAAAACATGAAATTAAAGGAATAATAAAAAATAAAAAAAAGAAGAATGAAACCCCTCCACTAATGAAACAAAATAAAAATGAAACAAAAATGAAAACCCTTGCCCATGTCAAATGGGCAAATAATAAAATCGTATAGGATCCTATCGTCTCCTTTAAAATAATAAATAATTGTCAAAGAAAATATTTGCTAAAAGGAGTTGTAATTTTGAAAATGAGAACCATTGAGCATATATGAATACATTATAGAAGATGGGGACTTGGGAAAAGGCTTAAATTTTAGCAATATCCCATGTGGGTAGGAGGCCATCTCTTCGTCATGCTTATTAAGAGTTAAACCTCCTTCACACTGACTGCATTTTGAAGTTTGCTAAGTCTTCTTGCTACTGCTGTGTTGCTAATCTCCTAGCTCTAATGTTCATTATTGCCTCCTGATATGCCTTCTCTATACTTCTTTGAACTTTTGCCTCTGCCACAGTGGGAGTTGAAAAGGAAATCAGCGACTAAAAGTTTCAATTTTGAGCTGTGATTGTATTCTTTAAAGCATGCATATCCCTGAGGATGATTTATCTTTAATTGACAAAATACAAATAGAGATTTTCCTAGTGAGCAGTGTGCCCTTGTAATTCAGTGATTTATTGATTTGTGACATTCTTGAGTAGGAAAATAAACTAATCATGGGCATGTACATATCTATATATCAATTACAGATATATAAATATATTATTTTAGTGTGAGCATTGTGCTAATTGTTATGCAGTGTGTTCAGGTACTATATGTGCCAGATGTACTAGAATATTTTCCCATTTTTGTGTCTATGGAAAAAATGCTTAGTGCAGCTGGCTTTATGTTAAATATTTAACAGAGCACCTTTTTCTTCTGAATCACAATCTGCAATTGAATTTAGTAAACCCAAAATGTGTGTTAACCTTAGATCATTGACCATGATCAAGAAGAGCATAGTGCACTGGTAAGTACATGAATCATGCCACTACTTGGATCATAAAAGGTTTAATCAGAACATACCCTTTCTATAAAAAGAAAAACAAAAACCCATAAGATAAAATAAAAACATTAAAAAAAAAAAATCCTTTTGCGCCCAGCTGAAGTGCCACAGCACCAATTGTTGACTAGTAGCAGCCACTACTGTAGCAGTGACTACATCTTGCTGCCTCCCCAACGCTCACACACAGAACCGGCCTATGCATGCTACATTTATAGTGCACCAAAAATTCTGGTCCCTTTAGATGCATCAGCCTCAGTATGACCTGAGCCACAGGGACAGCCCATCTGCTTTCACTTTTAATTTCTTTTTTCATCTCTCTCCTTTGATTCACATCTTACTTCAGTCTTTCTTTCCTAAGCTGAGAGTTCCTGTTTTTCTCTCACCTTCCTCCTTTTCTTCTTTATTCTCCACTTTCACAACTTCTTTCCATTTCAATCTCCTTATCTTTGTTTCTGTCTTTCTTTCCCCTTCTTTTTCCCTATCTGATCTCTCAGCCAGGGACAGATTTAGGGTTTTTTCCACCCCTAGGCACTGTTGTTGTCACCCCATGACCCCCCTTTCCCCTCCCAGGGTTAGACAGCAGGGAGAAGAAAGTCTAAGGGACAGTCCCACAGTTTAGGGGTAGATTCCATGGCAAAAAACTTGAAAAATATGAAACAAATTGGCAAAGATTTCCATCTTTCATATTACACTATAAAAAATAAAGTAATTTTACAGGCTTACTTGTGTCTAGACAAGTTTTCATTTTATAGAATGAAGAAATGGGATTTCAAGTATCAGTATAGGAAGGAGATCTCAGGAATGGGGAGAGATGAAAAAGCATAAGTGGCCCATGGAGGAGAAAAGGAAGAGTGGAGGAACAGGAATGGGTTGAGGAGAAGGTGAGAGGACTGGGGATGAGAGGGGGGTGGAAGGAGTGTGAGAAGGAAAGAGGACTAGGGATGAGGAGGATAGATCAGGAATCTGGGTTGGGAGTAAGGGAAAGGGGAGGGAGAGAGAATGAGGTTCCAGGCCTGATGAAGAGGGAGGAGGGAATAGGAATGGTTGGGTTCCAGAATTTGGGGAAAAGGGGAAGGAAGGGGAGGGATGTTCCAGGATCTGTGGGATAGAATCTGAGATCTCACTCAATCTGACAGACAAACATCCAGCACCAATCCCTTCTCTCTCACACACACAAACTCTACCCCCCTACCCCCATTCTCATCTCTCTCACAAACAGCCCCCAGCCAATCCCCTCTTATCTCCATACCTCTCTTCTCAATGATCTGCACTCGTCCCCTCCTAACTTCCTCAAAATGATTTCCTTTTGCACTGCCTGCTGCAGGCTCATCCCCTCTCCTTTTCCCCACAACCTGTTCCTTGCACTCTGTCTGGGAGAGAAGCAGGGCTGGATCTAAGACAAATAGCACCCTGGGTTAAAAGAACACCCCCCCCCCCAATACACACACACCTGTGGCACTCCATCTACCAAATAGAGATGTGAATCGTGTGATCGATCGTCTTAACGATCAATTTTGGCTGGGGGGGGGGAGGGAATCTGATCGTCGCAGTTTTGTTTTTTTTTTAATCGTTTAAATCATAAATCGGGGGAGGGCGGGAAAACCGGCACACTAAAACAACCCTAAAACCCACCCCGACCCTTTAAAATAAATCCCCCACCCTCCCGAACCTCCCCAAAATGTTTTAAATTACCTGGGGTCCAGTGGGGGGGTCCCGGTGTGATCTTCCACTCTCGGGCCACGGCTGCGTTAATAGAAATGGCGCCGGCGCTACCTTTGCCCTGTCATATGTCAGGGCAAAGGTAGCACCGGCGCCATTTTGGTTCCTGTCCCCCGACGTCACGAGCACAGGAGATCGCTCCCCGACCCCCGCTGGACCCCCAGGGATTTTTGGCCAGCTTGGGGGGCCTCCTGACCCCCACAAGACTTGCCAAAAGTCCAGCGGGGGTCCGGGAGCAACCTCATGCACTAGGGCCGTATTGCAAAATGGCGCCAGCGTATGGCCGGCGCCATTTTGCAATACAGCAATATGGCCATACGGCCGGCGCCATTTTGCAATACGGCAATACGGCCATACGGCTGGCGCCATTTTGCAATACGGCCCTAGTGCATGAGGTCGCTCCCGGACCCCTGCTGGACCCCAGGTAATTTAAAACATTTTGGGGGGGTTCGGGAGGGTGGGGGATTTATTTTAAAGGGTCGGGTGGGTTTTAGAGTTGTTTTAGTGTGCCAGTTTTCCCGCCCTCCCCCTTCCCCTCCCCCTCCCCCGATTTACGATTTTTGACGATAAATCGGGGGAATTCCTATTGTATCGCGCCTCTAATGATTTTTGACGATTTAAAATATATCGGACGATATTTTAAATCGTCAAAAAACTATTCACATCCCTACTACCAAATACCCCCTCCCCAAATCAAACACCACCCATACTTCCAGTATCACCCCCCCCCCCCTCCACTTCCAGGACTCCCCAGACCCCCAGCACACAAAACTTTCCCTGGTAGTCTAGTGGCCCTCTTCCCACCTCCTAGACCTCCTTTCCTAAAAGAAAGCTCCCTAGTAGTCTAGTGGTGGCCCAGAGTGCCCCCTAGCTCCAGGCTGTTCAATGCCATTTACCAAAATGGCATCCACAAGTCCAGTGGATGGGGGATGAGTGTGGTTGAGAGAGAGTTACTATTGGGGATGGAGGTTAGAAAAAGAGAGAGATTGTGACTCCTGGGTATGAGGGGAGATTTAAAGAGAGACATCTGAGGATGGGGGGGGGGGGATTGAAAAAGAGTGCATGAATACGGAGAATCGGGAGGATTGAGGGAAAGTAATACAGCTAGGAATGGGAAGGATTGAGAGGAAGAAGATGTGTGACTGCTAAAGATGGGGATGATTGAGAAAGAGAGAGAGAGTGACTGATGGAGATGAGGCAGGTTTGAAAGTGACTGTTGGGGAAGGGAGAAATTGTTAGAGAAAGTGACTGCTGGGATGGGAAAAAATTTGAGAAAGAATGACTGCTGGGAATGAGGGGGGATTGAGAGAGTGACTGTTTGGGATGGTGGGATTGAGAGGCAGACAAAGTAACTACTGGGGGTGAGGGGGTTGACAGAGTTACTACTGAGGATGAGAAGATAGAGAGACATAATGACTGCTGGGGATGGTGGTTAGAGTAACTGCTGGGTATGAGGAGAGATTGAAAGACTGCAGCATTGAGGTGGGGGATTGAGAGACTGCTGGGAAGGGGTAGTTTAGAGAGAGAATGCTGAGAACAGGAGTATGAGAGAGTGGGATGAGAGACAGAGAGAGTGACTGCTAAAGATTGGGGAGATGAGAGAATGTGACTGTGGAGATGAAGAAGACTGAGGGAGAGTGCTGGCGGTGAGATGGAATTGAGAGAGACTGCTAGGAAGGAGGGAATAATTTGCATGTGTCCCAATTTATGACAGGATTGTGGCTCTCAAAATACTTTGGATAAGAAAAAAAAACATGGAATGGCTCTTCTATTTTGAAAAGTTGCAGACCCCTGAGCTAGAGGACTCTAATTCAGATTCTACTGTATTTCATAGAACAAAGTGACGTACTGAGCAATACCATTCAATCATTAACAGTGGGTTACACTGTCATGACATGGATAATTCCTATCAGGCCCCTTCCCACTTCTAAAACTTCTGCCAGACAGCATTGAATCATAATCATTAGAATCCAGAGGTAAGAACTTGCTAGCAGGAAAACAGGGGGAGGAGTCACTAGTGTATGTGTGACTGCTCTTTAAGTGCAGAAAATATATTGTTTGTAAACACTATTGATAGCATTCAAGAAATGGAGTGAGTGTGTATACTGCAAGGGATTGTCTTCCATGTAATGCTTGATGTGTCTGTTCAGGGTTGAATATATTTGTTCTGCAAGGAGACTTGTAGTTATGGCAGCAGTGTTGTGGAAGAAAGCAGAAGATGCCCTTCTGGTGGAGGTTGGAATATGAGGGATTATCTAAGAGACACATGGACTATTACCTGCTGGCTCTATTTTCCAACATACTGATCGAATCCTAGCTTTACCTTATTTTATCCATGGATTTGTAATCATGCTGCCTACATGGTTCATGGTTCATTTATTTATATGCTGCCTATGCACAAAGGCCCTAGGCAGCTAACAATAAAATATTCACAATAAAATACTTAAAATAATAAAATAGTTAAAAGATGGAAGCTATCAGGTTAGAATTGGTAACTCCATATAAAGATGGTATCAGGCATTCCACAGGGATCAGCGTTATCAGGTGCTTTTTTCAATGTATACATGTTACCTTTGTGTAAATTATTAGCTGAGCTCAGTATCAACTATTACATGTATGCAGATGATGTACAGTTTCTAGTAGGGGTGTGAATCGTGTGATCAATCGTCTTAACGATCGATTTTGGCTGGGGGGGGAGGGAAATCTGATCGTCGTGTTTTTTATTTTTAAAAAATCATTAAAAATCGTAAATCGGGGGAGGGCAGGAAAACCGGCACACCAAAAAAACCCTAAAACCCACCCTGAACCTTTAAAACAAATCCCCCACCCTCCCGAACCCCCCCAAAATGTTTTAAATTACCTGGGGTCCAGTGGGGGGCTCCCGGCGCGATCTCCCTCTCTCTATGGCCACGGCTGCGTTGAGAAATGGTGCCGGTGGCCCTTTGCCCTTATCATGTGACAGGGCAAAGGTAGCGCCGGCGCCATTTTGGTTCCTGGCTCCCGATGTCACGCATGCAGGAGATCACCCCCGGACCCCTGCTGGACCCCCAGGGACTTTTGGCCAGCTTGGGGGGGGGCCTCCTGACCCCCACAAGACTTGCCAAAAGTCCAGCGGGGGTCCGGGAGCGACCTCCTGCACGCGGGCCGTATTGCCAATCTTCAAAATGGCGCCGGCGCTACCTTTGCCCTCACTATGTCATACGGGCCGACCGTCACCCGTATGACATAGTGAGGGCAAAGGTAGCGTTTCCTCCCGCGGCTGACAGCCTTCGCTCTTGTTGAGGTATCTTGCGACCGTCATAAATTGCCTCTAGAAGCTTTTGGCTTATATATGAAGCCCATGAAGCTCTGGGCTTGACTAATCATAGGTCACAAGAAGTCCTAATATTCTCCATCCGGAGCTATAGCACAAGCTGTCAGCCGCGGGAGGAAACGCTATCAGGCAGCGCTTTTGCCGCGCACCGCTTCTTTTTCGCTCCCACCAGCCCAAAACTGACCACAATAGCGTCCTTCTACGCACTAACAGAACTTTGGTTCCTGAAGCTCCCTGAAGAAGGAGTAACACACTCTGAAACACTGCCGTGTCGGAGGACAGACTTCAGGATTACATATACTGACTGTGGATTCAAGCTAAGTGCACGTATCAGTAGTCATACATTCAGTGCCTTATCTTGTGTAATAGCTCTGGATGGAGAATATCAGGACTTCTTATGACCTATGATTAGTCAAGCCCAGAGCTTCATGGGCTTCATATATAAGCCAAAAGCTTCTAGAGGCAATTTATGATGGTCACAAGATACCTCAACAAGAGCTCCCTCTTACATAGCTGAATCTAATATTTTGTGATTATTTACTGCTAGGGTACTGGCAGGAGAAAGTACATTTGACCATATCACTCGAACTTTAATTTCCTTACACTGGCTACCAGTGAAATTTCAGATTCAGTACAAAATTATATGTCTGTTACATAAATCTATTTATCAGGACAACACTGAATGGTTAAATGCAACCCTTCATTTCTACACTCCGCAAAGAAATTTGTGATCATCAAACAGAGGATTATTAAACATTCCATCAATTAAATCAGCACATTTGAGTGAGGTTAGGGATAGAGCATTATCTGTAGCAGGCCCAAAATTATGGAACTGTATGCTGACTGATTTAAGAACACAAAGAGATTTTGCAGCCTTCAAAAAAGATCTTAAAACATGGTTATTTTTGCAAGTATATGAGAGTTCATTGGTTACTTAACATTAGTGCATGTAAAAAGGGATGAGGCATATTTTATCTTCATTCTTTTATCTCCATTTTTATCTCTATTCTATTAATTTTGTTGTATTCTATATGGCTCATTTATTCTATTTTACATTTTTCATATTTTATTATTATGTAATTGCATTATATTACTTTATCTTATTTCAAGCTGTCTTATTTATTATTGTACTATTTTATTTATTATAATTAAGTGTTATTGTTTTAATTGTTTATAAACTGTAAACCATTATGATTGACCAACTTAATAAATATAAATCATATTTAATGAATAAAATCAAATAAAATTAAGAGGAAATAGCATCTGCAGCCTAAACAGCACTGAAATATAAACATTATTGGTAGGCTTGTTTAAACAATAACATTTTCAATTGTGTTTTAAAACTTTTCATGCATTGCAGCAATCTTATCTTGTACGGCAATTGATTCAAAAAATCAGGAGCAGCAACCGAGAAGGTGCATTTATGAATATTGGATAGACACACTTATCGAGGAGAAGGGACCTCAAGTAATGCCATCTGTGTGGAGTGCAGTGTTCTCACAGGGCAATATTTTTTTATATATTTGTAATCCAAAGAGCTGGTAGGAGAGCTAACAAATTTCTGATCAGTAATGCAGTTTTATATTTAATTCTGTACTGGAATGGAAGCCAATGCAAATGTGATAAAACTGGGGTGATGTGTTCACAAATTGAAAGTCCTGATATTAGTTGGGCAGCAGCATTTAACTGAAGCTGAATCGACTTAAGTATAACAGTAGGTAGGCCTACTTATAACGAATTGCAGTAATCTGTAAGTGGCATCAGCAGTTGAACTATCGAACATAAATCTTTGGGATATAATAATGGCTTTAAAGATCTCAGCAATTGTAATTTAAAGAAGCCTGATCTAATGATAGTTTTGATTTTTGGGATAAAACAGTTTTTAGTGAATTATAACACCTAGACTTTTAGCCTGTGAGACTATTTTTATATTCTCATTGTCAATCCGTAGAGATGGGCTGAGAGATTTCTTCATGTGTTGCATCAAAACCATTTCAGTTTTCTCTAGGGTTAGCTCAAATTTGTGCTAAATCATCCAAGTCTTAATTTTGGACATGTATAAGGAAATCTTTTCAGAGGTTTTGTTTTAAGAATTACCAGTAGGTAAATATATAACTGGATATTGTCTGCATATATTTGGAAACCCTCTCAGAGGCCTGCTAAAATTTGACATATAGGTGCCAAATAGATATTAAATAATAAAGCTGACAGAGCCATCCCTGTGGGTCCCCTGATAGCATCTCATACTAGATGAAACAAATTCAGCCAGGCTTGCTGTTTTCTTCCATGGAGATAGGAATGGATCCAATTAAGAATTTGCCCAGCTAAACTGAGCTCTTGTAGTTGAGTTAGCAAAATAGAATGATCTAGAGTGGCGAAGGCTGTGTTTATATTTCACATAATTAGCATAAAACTCTGTCCCTTTCAAAACTTCTGATTGAATCAGTAAGGAAAATGAACAGTATCTCCATATTTAATGATTCCTAAATCCACATTGGAAATCATGTGGGACATTATCTTGAATTAAGTCTTCTAACTGCATCAATACCACAAATTATAGAATCTTGCTTATAAATGGCAGGGAAGAACTCGGTCTGTAGTTCGCAAGGTAATTTTCATCATTCATTGTGGCTTCTGCATGTATGTAGCAGTCCTAAAATAGTATGGCTTGAATGTTGCATAAGTTTTGGTTAATGATAAAATTTCTTAATTTTATGAGGAACACTGTGTATGTGTGTGTGATTTTATGTGCCTTGAGTTTTACTTCTTTTGTATTCTGTGTTTGTGCGTCCAGCAAAAGAAAAATATTTTATTTCTCTTTTACTCCGTCTTTTTCTCTATTCCATTCTTCCTCCTTATTTCCTTACTTTTTCTCTCAACCTCTTTCTCTTCACTTGATCCTTTCTTGTTCTCCTCCCCCATACCCCATTGTTTTACCCTTACCATCCCATCTCTCCAAATGACATTACTTCTTTCTCTTCATTGCATCCCCATTTCTCTCTTTCCCATTATTTCTCTGTCCTCCAGTGCAAACTCCCTATCTTTACTTTTATTGACTTTCAACACCTTCCGCGTACCCTCCTCATCTCTCACCACCTGCCGTTCCTTACCCTATATTCTTATTCTATCCTTTCCTTATGTTAATGCCACCTCCTTGGCAGAATCTCCAGATAAGAAAGAAATGCCCTAGTTATGCAACTGCCTTATCTTGCTAGGCCTTTTTCTGATTTTATGGAAATATTACATGAGTTTAATATTGTAGGAGAAAGAAACACTAAAATGGCATTTTTCTACCGCCTAGAGCTTCTGCTGTCAATTCCAGCTGTTAATAGAAGGCTGGAGAAAATTGTCCCTATTTGTGCCAGGAGCAGAAAATCTATAGCATGTTGTCTCTTCTGATCCCCTTTGTGATTACCCTAGATAGAAACAATATAAACATATAGTGTGGAGGATGTTTACCAGCTAACTAGTAAAGCTGCACAGCAGCTGAATATGGACATTAATATACTTAATACTATTTGCTTTACCCATAGGCTTGTAGTATATGCATTAGAGTATTTCATTTTTTATTTTAATTAAATGTAATTAGTGCCAGGAAAAATAAATTGGACATCTAAAACTCTTGGGTAGTGATGCAGTATAGTAGCAGGCCTTTCATATGTATTCAGCTTAATGTAGAGCTGATGCCCAATCAATCATGCTATCTGCTGATGGGTCACTGCTGGAGTAATTAGTGTGGTCAAGTGCATACAGCTTCCTAAGCACATTTGTTTAGGAGCTTAATGGGTAGATCAGATTACATTGTGCAGCCTGTTATAACTAGATGATGCAGAACAAGAACACAGCTGGCATAGCAGGTTGCTGAAACATGTTTGCCTTTAAAGTTATGCATTCTTCACAGTTTCACGTGAGGTGGGTAAATAAAGTTGTTGCTTTGTATCTTAAATTGCACATAGTTGAAATGAGTTGTGCAATGAGACACCATCATTTTCCAAACCGTTAATAGCTTTGATTTGCATATACTTGCCCATGTGCCAAGTGTCTAAAATATTTTTAGTGTTCTTATAATCTTTTCATTTTAACATGCTGATCATGCATGAAGAAGTATTAAGCAATTGTTTAAGAATAATGAACAGTAATGTTCTCTTCTCTAAAAAGATATTGATGTTTAAA
The DNA here is from genome assembly GCF_901001135.1 of Rhinatrema bivittatum. Classification (NCBI taxonomy): domain Eukaryota; kingdom Metazoa; phylum Chordata; class Amphibia; order Gymnophiona; family Rhinatrematidae; genus Rhinatrema; species Rhinatrema bivittatum. The sequence continues at coordinate 104,253,581 of NC_042623.1, forward strand.
GTTTTTGAAAGCTCCACTTAGCCACTCTTCATGACATTGAATCTACATAAATTAGACTGTTGTGCTGTTCCTTAGCAGTATATCATTCCGACCTCACCCTGATTTCGCTAAGTCAGTAGCTATCTATCTATAAAGCAGAGCTGTAGCTAGCCTATGGCCGATGTGGCCTCAGTCATAGGTGCCAACCACTAGGGATGCCGTCGCATGAAAACTATCGGCCTCCAGACTCCTCCTTCCTCCCCCCGCCCTGACAGTAAATAGCAACGCGACCTGCAGAGATTCAAAAATAATCGATCTCCTCCTCCTTTCTCCTGTTTGTCAAATGAAGAACAGCGTGGCCATCTGCCCCGCCTCGGCAATGAAGAGTAGCGCTGCCCATGGGGCAGCAAAAAAAAAATTGTCCTCCTTCTCCCCCCGCCTCCCCGCTCTGGTAGTACAGAGCAGCGCAGCCCCAGGGCCACAAAAAGCATTGGTCTTTTCCTCCCTTTCCTGCCTGGCAGTGAAAAGTAGTGCAGTTGGCAGGGCTTCAAAGAGTAGCAATGAGCAGCAGCAGTGTGACCCATATAAAGCCAACAAGCATTGGCTTCCCTCCTATGCTTCAGCGTATCTGGAGGCTAGATGAGAGAGTCTGAGAGTATGTGTATGACTGAGGATGAGAAAAAGAGGTATGAGCATGTGTGTGTCTGAGCATATTGTTGGGGGAGCACTAGGGAGCGGTCCTGACTCCAGGGAGATTGGTGTGCCATTGGACCATGGCATGACTTCAGAGGAGCTCCGATGAAGCACCGAGGCAGGCAAGACGTGTCCAAGCATGGGCGGACAGGCTGAAGACCAGGGGCCCTGACTTCTGCCAAACTTGAACATACCAGAAGAGACCCAACAAAGCAATGCTGGTCTCTGGGGTAGCCCTCTGGCCACTCGATAGCACTTTCGGACCGGCTGCCTGGGAACGGCAGATGCAACAGGACGACAGAGGTTGAGGACAGGCAGTGGTACTGGAATTGGAACAAGACATAGGTACTTGGTGACTTAGACGAGACGAGGAGACTTGGAGACTTGGACAAGACGAGGATACTTGAAGACTTAGATGAGACGAGGATACTTGGAACTCGGTCGAGGATTCAGGATGCTCAGACATGGATGAAGATTCAGGATGCTCAGATGTGAATTAAGATCTCAAGATACTCAGACGAGGACTCAGGATAGTCAGATGAAGACGAGGACTCAGGTGAGGACTCAGGATATGGGTACTAGTAGAGGTTGAGTACTGCCCACAACACACCCTACACAGCCACCCATGGCTGGTCGCGGACCACGCTGGAAGCAAAGCAGACTCCAGCGAGGAAGTGAAGACTTAGATCCGGAAAAATGGCAGAGATTCAGGAGAAGCCTGCACCGAGGTGCGCCCTACACAGCCGTCCATGGCTGGTCACGGACCACACTGAAGCGGAGCAGGTTCTGGCCAGAGTCTAGGTCATGGACTGAAGCAAGCACAAGGTATTCTGAATACCGGGAACAGGATGCAAGACTCAGGATTCAAGACTCGGAACTCTGATTCAGTAACATTAAAAACAAGGGTCTTCTGGAGGCTTGCACTGCAGACGTGAAGGTAGACCTTGTACCATGAAGCGCCCTGCACAGCCCCCATGGGATGGTCATGGACTACGACAGAGGCACGCCAGGAAGGATGGACAAGAGGAACCTGGAAGCTGGATGAAGAGCTGTGAAGAGGACATCAGGATCCGGACTGGAACATTGGACTTCAGGAACATCAAGACACCAGGACATCTGAACATCAGGGACCTCTGGAGAAGAGGACATCAAGGACATCTGAAGACAGGAACATCAGGGACATCTGAAGACTAGAACATCTGGAGACTGGAACATCTGAAGACTGGAACATCTGAAGACAAGACAGACAAGGATGCAGGATCCAACGAGAGACTAGAAAGTACAAACGAAGATGGAGACAAAGGATCAGGAACCAGAGATGAAGACAAGGGAATTCCCATGATTAACAGAGTGCCTTGAATAAGCAAAGATGGTTCATGGAAGTCTCCTGGATTGATGAGCTGGAACATCGGAGAATCCAGGAGCAGGCAGCTCCTTTCAAAGGCAAAGGCAGACTGAAGAGAAGCCCTAGAGGAGACGCCTTGGAATCGTCATCAGGTGGAGCCACGGGGCTCTGCCCACAGTGGGCCCTTTAAATGGAGAAGAGAGGTGCGGCCGCGCACCTAGGAGGAGGCAGGACCAGGGACAGCAACAGCGGCATCCATGCCGCAAAGCAAAGCCCAGATGTCGGTGGCTCCCTGCCGTGAAGAGAAGCAAGGCAATGGCGGCCCCCACCGTGGGAAGAGAAGCTCCGCAACGGCCCCTGGGCCACAGAAGAGGACTTGGTTGGTGGCGGCCTCCAGGCCGCATGAAGGAGGGACATCAGCAGCGGATTAGCTGCGAAGAGACAGCGGTGTCAGCGGCGGCCACCAGGCTGTATGGAAGAAGATGGTCGTTGGCGGCCTCCGCATGGAAGGCAGCAGTGTCAGCAGCAGCTGATCCACTGCGGATGGCGGTGGCAGCAGTGATGGCAGTGGCCTCCAGGCCACGAGGAAAGACATCGGTGGCGGCCTCCAGGCCGTGGAGAGAGGGGCAGACAACAGTGGCAGCAGCAGCCTCCGGGCCGCGCTGAAGGTAAGAGGCTGCTTGTGGACATAGCAGCAAGCAGCATCGCAACACATATAAGAGAGGTATGAACTTGTGAGAGAAAAGCCTATGTGTGTGTGTATGATTGAGCATACGAGAGAGATTTGATCATGGGTGTGTGTTTGACTGAGCATGTGTGAGAGGTATGAGCATATATGATTGAGTATGTAAGAGAGGTATGAGCTTGTGAGAGAGCCTTTGTATGTGTGTGTGTGTGATTAAGAATGTGAGAGAGAGGTATGAGCTTGTGTGTGTGTGTGTGACTGAGCATATGAAAGAGAATGAATGAGCATATGTACGTTTGTGTAGAGTTGAACATGAGAGAATGAACAAGTTTTGTGTATATGATTGAGCATGCGTAAGGGAGCGAATATGAGCGTGTGTGAATGAGTCTGTGACGGAGTATGAGCCTGCATGTGTATATGATTTATCATGTGATAGAGATGGAATGAGTATATGTTTGTGTGTATGACTGAGCGTGAGAGAGAGTCAGAGAGTGAATGTCGATATCTAAAAGCTGCAAATAAATAAGTAAATAAATATGTGTATATAGTTGAGCATGAGAGAGCAAACAAGTGCGACTGCATATGTGTGTATATGATTGAGCATGTGTGAAAGAAAGCATGGAGAAAGTTTGTATGCAGCAATCCCTTCCTCTCCCTGCTAATCCATGACACTTAGATCCGGAAATGAAAATTTCCCAGGTATGGACAGCAGGGGATTTTTTAAAATCCATATTAGTTTTAATTATTGGGTGATATTTGATGTACTATCTGTTTTGAAATATTTTATTGAGTTTTGGAAACAGATAGATATGTTTTTAATTATTGGATGCTCTATCCATCAACTGTTTTGAAATATTTAAATTTTTTTGTATGATTTTGCTATTTATTATTTGTTTCTTATTGTTACTGTTTGATGTCCATTTTTCCATAGTTGCATACAATCTGGCCTGTTGTGGTTTCCAGTTAAGTTTTTGTCTGCATATTTCTACTTACACTTTACAGTCTCTCTGTTAGGAATTTGGTGAGGATCTGTCTGTGTTCGGCATGTGTGAACAAGGTGAGCTGCTCTGCTAGCTTGTAGTTTTTACGTTGGGATCTATAACAGCCTGATTTCTTCTGTTTTCTTAGTAGGAGGTGCTTTGATGTTTAGGGCCTGCTGTAATATTTGCAATGTTGCCTTTTCATAGGTAGGATTGAATGCTGGCAGTTAGTGATGTTTTAGTATGGGAGGTTTAGCATATTGTAACTGTAATTTCATTTCCTCATGGCTTTCTGAGGACCAAGCCTACACCTATTATGTGCTAGCATAGGCCTAATACCATATTGGTTCCAAGTGCCTTTTTTCTTTTACTTGTTTTGCAGGGTTTTCTAGTTAGCACCACAGAAATGCATGTAAATATAATATAGATGTTGTTGTACGTGATATTTTTAGCTCAGAATGTCCTTTTTCATGTAAAATCTGAATAATCTTTAATGAACCCTGGTGCATGGCCTCCGGCCCAGGACTGACACTGCAATGACTGGATTAGAGAAAGCTGAGGGGAAAAAAAGTTCCCCAGGAGTTGTGAATGAAGGCTCCTTGCCCCAGGATCTCCCTACTGGTTCTGTTTGAGTTGGAAGCCCAAAGGAGCCTAAGGAAACCTCTGGGTGAAAATAAAACTCAAAGCCCCCTCCATTTAACAGACTCCCAGCTCGTGTGTTGTACTCAGGATGAGGACGCATTTTTTCACTTGGCCATAGGTGCCACATTGGGTTTCCAAATTTTCCATGGAGCAGGACCGGACACTTGCGGGGGGGTGGGGGGCAGCCAGCTGCAGCTGCCCCCCCCCTTTTTTCCCTTTGAAATCGAGCGTTGATTTTTTTTTTCCTAGGCAGATTCTGCCTGCCTGTCTTTGAGGCTCGGTTCGACTCTCCTCTTCCGCTGCAACTCCCAGGAGGACAGCGCGAAGTAGCAATAAGTGCGGCACAGCTATGGGAGAGGCAGAACCGAGCCCCCAAAACAGGCAGGTGATTGGAGCGCTGGCAGACTGCTACCACTGATTGGCCCCTGGCCTTGCCTGACCGGGTTTTACAGTGTCCGGTTACCCTTGTAACCGGACACTGTACAATAGTCTGCAAATCAAGGCTGTCCGGTCAAAAACCGGGCAGTTGGTCACCCTAGTGCCACATGGCCTGACTACGGCTCTGCTATGAAGTAGGAATATAGTATGAACAATCAGGAATCAGGGAAAGGGATTGTTTTTAAATTGCAGGCATGACCATAATATAAAATTATTGTGGGAACCTATGTTGAAAAATACGATAAGCTGATACCAAGTGCTGGTAGAGGCTTTATGTTCACATCACTGTTGAAGTTGTTGGGGGGAAGGGAGGGACTGGGATGTTATTTTGGGTGTCATTAATAGAGCTGTAATAGAGGAGATTGTAACCTTTGGAGTTTTGTTGAAGGAGGGTGGGGATACATTAATGTTTATTGGACCATGTTCAAATTTATTGTGCACTTAATAAAGTGAAAGTTTTAAAAGAATATATAAAAATAGGTTAGAAAAAAAGGAAAGTAGAATTAGACCCAAAAACAATGCAAATGTGCCAGTTAAGCAGTTTATCTGGTATCATAATTAATACCATTTTGTGTTAAGCAATTAATACATTTTAATAAATGAAATGAAATGAAAATACATGGTACCGCAACAGTAGCATTTTCATAGCAGTGTATTGTGTGCTTGGAAGATGCCCTGGAATGACTTCACTCCGGTGCCTTCCTCCTAAGTGGAGGGTGACATTTTAATGATCAGTGCGTCCTTCAAGCGGAGGACATCATTTTAAGAAGATGGAGAGAAAAGGATTCCTGCAGCTTTGTCCCTAACATCTAGGCCAGATGTCCCTAACATCTGGCCTAGATGTCCCTAACATCTAGGCCAAGACCCAAGTGACGGGACTCGATCTCTGGGCAGGCCCCATCATCGGGCCAGGTCTTCAGCTGAGGCTCCAGCAACAGGACCTGGCTTTTGGGGTAGAGATACACATTTTATAATACACAAAAATGTGATAGTTGAGAGGTATAAAATACTATCGTAAATCTATGTGCTGCCATATACATGTGTATGTGCTGTTGCGTGCAGTTTGAAAGTTATCCTTCCTGCGAGTAAATGTATGTGCATTAGGGATGTACATCGTTTTTATGACGAATTAAAATATCGTACGATATTTCATAATTCGACATGTATCGGGGGTCCCCGAAAATGATAGGAAAACCCCCATGAAATTCCGTGTGGTTTTCTTATCGTTTTGTTTTTTTTTTTGGGGGGGGAAGGGCACACAGAAAAAAAAAAACCCAAACCCACCCCAACCCTTCAGATCTAATTATTTACAATCCCCCACCCTCCTGACCCCCCTAAAACTTGCCTAAAGTTTCTGGTGGTCCAGCGATGTCCCCCTCTCGGGCCATCGGCTGCCACAAAATTGCACCGATGGCCCTTTGCCCTTACCATGTGACAGGGGCTATCAGTGCCATTGGCCGGCCCCTGTCACATGGTAGGAGCAATGGATGGCCCGTGCCATTTTTTAAGAAGGCACCGGACTCTGGCCCCCTTCCTCCTCTATGCTCACTAGTGCACTATATTACCTCCAGCACCCAGATTATCTTTGCAGAGGAATAATAATTATATACTCTGAGGTCCATGTTCAGCCGCAATGTGGCTGCGCTAGTTAGCTGAACAAACATATCTGGCTAACTAGCTCTGTGTATTCAGCAGTGCAGCCACACCACTAAATATACCTGGCTATCTTAAAGTTAGTCGGATGAAATTAAACCAGCTAACTTTAGGACAGTCTAATGACTTGACCAGAGTTGGCCGGATAATTCAGCTGGCTAGCTCTGAATATCAAGTTAGCTGGTTAACTTATCCAGCCAACTCAACTCCTCCCTGATCTGCCTATTACCCACCTCTGAATTAGCAGGCTAAAAACTTAGCTGGATAAGTGGCACCCATTGGTCCTAGCTGAATAGTCAGCAGCACAACTTAGCTGATTAGTACTTATCCAGATAATTGCCATTTTAAATATCGGCTTCTGTTTTTAAATTCCAAGTCTCCACTCCTGGTTCCTTCCTCTTTCATTACTGTTCTACATCAAGAGCCTATTTTAATACCTTTTTGTGCTCTCATGGATAGGAAGGAGATGATTCCTCTGCCCAAATCAAAGAAACATATGAAAAAAAGTTGCATAGCATCACAAGGAATAAGGAAAGAGAAAGCATTCCCCTCCTATGCTGGAAGGGTTTACATCTGCTAGCCAGGATATGAAACAGCAACTACTCTTTGGAGCTATATGCATAAAGATTGCTTTAATCATGCTGCTTTCTGCTGGCGAGCAACACAGACCCATCTGCAGGAAACAGGAATGGAGAGCTGAGCTCTGATGTCCCCATGGCAACACAATCTCTGCTTCATCAGGATGGAAAGCAGCAAGCTTCATGCAAAGCCCGTTGATGTAAATGAATGCTGGGACTTGTGTGACCTCCAGGGTTCATGTACATCATTATCATTGGATAATTTATCTGTTGGTCCAATAAAAAGCATTAGAATCTATAAAGAATCCAGTTTTCTTGAAGACCAATATGAGTAGTGCTATTTGATACCACAGACATTAGATGAATCTTTCTGTTGTACATTTTTTTTTTTTACTGCTTTATCTATTGTAGAAAACCAAACTCTGAACCGTCAAATATAAATAATGATGTAACCCCAATTTTGGCTAATATTTGTATTTAATTTGTGGAAGTGCTATTCAAACCTCCATCACTTCTGATCATTATATTTTTCCCATTTACTTTCAACTTTCTCATCTGGCCTAGGTTTTCTGAACAAATCCTTTTCAGCAAGAGGAAAGGCAGCTTGAGCCTTAGTGGAAGTAAACTCATGCAGCTTAAGATAATGCTGACAAGGAGGGTGAGCTTATCCTCCAGCAGCGCTCCTTTGATTCTCATCCTGTGCCAGATGATCGCAGGACTGGAAGTACCGCTTGATCGTAAGTACTGAGGCTTTAACTCCGGTATGCTGGAGACAGCAGGAGATTTGCAGGATCTTGAATGATGTTCAAAAAAGCGAGGGCACCATCATTGTTGTGAAGGCTGGCATACTAGATAAAATGCACAAAATTGAAAGGCAGCTATTTTCACACTCCCTGTGCATCAGTATTTCTTCAGTAAAAATATGATTTATTAATTAATGATACATATAAATGCCAATAATGGATTTGAGCCAAGGGCAGAACATTCTCTATAAACTCTATACATAGTTAAAATATGCTGATATTTATAGGGAAAAAAAGCTGTAAATAATAGAGTAAAATTAAATTTCTTAGACAGTAGTAGATGGAAATGACCAACAAATCCCTGAACAACCCAGTTCTCTAACACGTAATGTTCAGTAAAATTGAGAAATGCTTTGTTGGTTATAAATTATTGGATTGAAAACAAAACCCGCAGATAAGCACAGGCTTATTTTTATAGACACTTTTAAACTGTGTGTCTCTCTTCACATTCATTTTGTATTTTTCTAAATCAATCATTTTTGCTGTACTTCAGTGTGGTTAGTGATCCAACCTTTTCAGGTTTATGTTTAATTTGAATTTAATAACTTCGTCAAAAAAAAACAAAAAGAAAATGAAATGTAAACATTTGGGAATTTTTAATTTGTTTCTTAGCCCTTATAAAACCAATGACCCAGATTTGTGCAATAAAATCAATATTACTAATCTGAATTGGATTGCTAAATGCATGCACTTAATTTTCCTTTGTTAAATCATGGAAATAAAGGTTAGCAAACTGAAAGGTAATATATAGGGATGTGCAGCAGGGATGGATATGTTTGATTCGGTATTCGTCGGGACCCAAATCCATTACATCCGTTTTCGGGGGACCCCGATTCGTCCATTAGTTATGTATGGTATTCGTTTCCCATTAAAGTTAAAAAAAACAAACCATCCCAACCCTTTAAATTTAATTAACTACAACCCCTCACCCTCCTGACCCCCCCCCCCCCCCCCCCCCCAAGACTTGCCAAAAGTCTCTGGTTTTCCAGTGGGGTTCTGCAGCGATCTCCTGCACTTGGGCCATCGGCTGCCAGTATTCAAAATGGCACTGATAGCCTTTGCCTTTACTATGTCACAGGGGCTACCGGTGCCATTGGTCGGCCCCTGTCATGTGGTAGGAGCAATGGACGGCCGGCACCATCTTGTGCATCACATACCAGTGGGAGGTCGACTGTGCCACTTCAACAACATATGGCACTCAATCACCTCAGACCAATGGGTACTGGCAATAATTGCTCAGGGTTACCATATGAACTTTCTCTCCGTGCCACCGGACTCCCCACCTCTACAGACATGGAGAACATCTGATCACTCTACCCTTCTGGATCAGGAGATCTCCCTCTTTCTCCAAGCCAAGGCAATAGAACCCGTACCCTACTCTCAGCATGGCCTAGGATTCTATTCCCGGTACTTTCTAATCCCCAAAAAATCGGGAGGCGTTCGTCCTATTCTGGACCTACGGGCCCTCAACAAGTACTCCAGTGAGAGAAATTCAAAATGGTAACCTTAGGCTCACTTTTTCCTCTTCTACAAAGAGGAGACTGGCTCTGCTTTCTGGACCTCCAGGATGCATACACTCATATTGTGATAACCCCATCTCATCGCAAATACCTGAGGTTTCTAGTAGGCCCCAAGCACTATCAGTACCGAGTGCTTCCATTCGGCCTAGTGTCTGTGCCACGAGTCTTCACAAAATGCCTCGTAGTAGTTGCAGCCTTCCTCAGGACTCAAGGTGTACACATCTACCCTTATCTAGACGATTGGTTAATCAGGGCTCCTACTCAGCAAGCTGCTCTGTCATCCCTCAATCTAACCTTACACACTCTAATTTCATTAGGATTTCTCGTCAACTACGACAAATCCTATTTAGTCCCATCTCAAACCTTGTCGTTCATTGGGGCAGACTTGGACACCTTGCAGGCAAAGGCTTTTCTGCCTCGACAGTGAGCTCTCACCCTCGTGTCTCTTGCGCACCAGCTGCAATCTCAACACTCCGTGACTGCCCGCCACTTTCTCATCCTCCTGGGACACATGACATCCTCAGTTCAGGTCACACCAATGGCCCGTTTGGCCATGAGAGTCATGCAGTGGACTCTAAGGTCTCAATGGACTCAAAGCATTCAGCCCCTGACGACCATTGTCCACATAACCGACTCACTCCGTCAGTCTCTTGCCTGGTGGAAAAATCAGATCAACCTCCTCCAAGGCTTGCCCTTTCAGGCTCCAGATCCTCAATTAACTCTCACCACCAATGCTTCCAACCTCGGCTGGGGAGTCCATGTGGCCAATCTGCAGACACAAGGATCTTGGTCTCCAGAGGAAGCCAAACACCAAATAAATTTCCTGGAGCTTCGTGCAATCAGATATGCTCTCAGGGCATTTCAGAATCACCTCTCAAATCAAGTTATCCTGATCCAGACGGACAACCAGGTGGCCATGTGGTACATCAACAAACAGGGAGGCACGGGCTCCTTCCTTCTGTATCAAGAAGTTGCACAGATATGGGTGAAAGCTCTCTCCCATTCAATGTACCTCAGGGCCACCTATTTGCCAGGAGTGGACAATGTGTTGGCCGACAAGCTGAGTCACATCTTTCAACCGCACAAGTGGTCTCTCAACCCCTCAGTAGCAAACTCCATCTTCCAAAAATGGGGGATATCCTCAGATAAACCTCTTTGCGTCTCCTCAAAACTGCAAAGTAGAGAACCTCTGCTCTCTCATTCGCAGCAAACACTCTCAGCCCAGAGAAGCATTCTCCCTCTCGTGGGCAACCGGTCTACTTTATGCATTCCCTCCACTTCCTCTTCTCTCGAAGACTCTCGTGAAGTTATGTCAGGACAAGGGAACCATGATCCTGATAGCACCTCACTGGCCACGCCAAGTGTGGTTTCCAATACTTCAGGATCTCTCCATTTGTAGGCACATTCCCTTAGGAAAGGACCCGCTTCTGATCACTCAAAACGATGGGTGCCTCCGCCACCCCAATCTTCAAGCCTTGTCCCTGACGCCATGGATGTTGAAAGGTTAATCCTTCAGCTACTTAACCTTTCTGAACCAGTTTCCCGTGTCCTGATTGCTTCATGGAAGTCTTCCACGAGAAAATCTTACTCTTACAAATGGAACAGGTTTACGTCATGTGCTCTTCTCAGTCCCTTGACCCCTTTAACTATCCTATCATGAGGTTTTTGGACTATCTCTGGCACTGATCAGAGTCAGGTCTAAAAACTTCTTCCATCAGAATGCATCATTGCGGTAGCTACCTTCCATAAAGGTGTCGGGGATGTACCCATATCAGTACAACCCCTTGTAACACATTTTCTGAAGGGCTTGCTTTACCTGAAGCCTCCACTGCATCCTTCGACCCCTTCTTGGGACCTCAATCTGGTTTTGGGTCAGCTCATGAAATCACCATTCGAGCCTCTTCAATCCTGTGATCTTCGCTATCTCACATGGAAAGTGATTTTCCTTCTGGCAATCACTTCGGCTCGCAGAGTTAGTGAATTTCAGGCTCTAGTTACCTATCTGCCTTACACTAAACTTCTGCAGGACCGGGCAGTACTCCGCACTCACCCTAAGTTCTTGCCTAAGGTAGTATCGGAGTTTCACATTAATCAATCCATTATACTACCTACCTTTTTTCCCAGGCCCCATTCCAATCCAGGAGAACAGGCTCTGTATACCCTTGACTGTAAACGGGCTCTAGCATTCTACCTAGACCGTACAGCTGCCCACAAGGCAAGCACTCAACTGTTTGTCTCTTTCCATCCTAACAAGTTAGGGCAGTCTGTGGGTAAGCAGACTCTCTCCTCCTGATTGGCGGACTGCATATCCTTTAGCTATCAGCAAGCGGGCATTCCATTTCAAGACCGTGTTAAAGCACACTCTGTGAGGGCCATGGCGACTTCAGTAGCACACCTATGATCGGTGCCGCTTCCTGACATTTGCAGGGCTGCCACCTGGAGTTCTCTCAATACCTTTGCAGCCCATTATTGCTTGGACAAGGCCGGAAGACAAGATTCCATCTTCAGCCAGTCTGTCCTTCGTAACCTATTTACAACATGACGTACCAACACCCTTCCGCCTGCCCATTAGGGTTCAGGATGCCCTCGGCCAAATTTTTATCCCAGTCCTAGTGCCTTGTACATTTGGTGCAATTATCGGACATCCTCAGCTCGGTACTCACCCATATGTGAGGACTACCATCCTGCTTGTCCTGTGAGAAAGCAAATGTTGCTTACCTGTAACAGGTGTTCTCACAGGACAGCAGGATGTTAGTCCTCACGAAACCCGCCCGCCGCCCCGCGGTGTTGGGTTCGTAACATTTTCTTATTTTATTTTTCGGCACTACCTGTAGCTTTTAAACAAGACTGAAGGGGGACCCCTGCTGGCTGCAGGATTAGTGCCATGCTGGGCATGCCCAGTAGGGGCCAGTCAAAGTTCTGGAAACTTTGACAAAAGTGTTCCATGATTTGGCTCCATCCTGTGATGTCACCTATATGTGAGGACTAACATCCTGCTGTCCTGTGAGAACACCTGTTACAGGTAAGCAACATTTGCTATTTGTACAATTAATCAAGTCTTGATTGTTTTTCATAGTAATTTTTTTAGATCAAATAAATTGGTACATATTAATGTAAAAAATAACAGGTAATCAGCACAAAAAAAATATTTTTCAATACCTTAGGAAAAAATATGTAGTCATCTCTTGTGTGGAAGATTTGACAGCATCTTTCTGATATATAGACTGCATGAAAGCTTCCAAGGGGAAGGAGGAGAATGGAAAGCCTTAATATTATAGTTATAATTTCTCAATTCTAGTCATAAAGAGGGACCATAGCCCTTGAAGATTGATTTCATTTAGATTAATTAACCAATAAATTTGACATACATAGAATCAGGAAATCTACATCACAGGTTTATTTTTAATGACTTTATTGCTAAAATGTGCTATTTTTTCTGATTTTTGTGACATGAAAATTTCAGTCCAATCAGCAGCTGCGAAAAATGAAAACATTGAAGTATTTTTCATCCAGAAACAGCTATGCATAATTCTACAGAGATCAAACTGCAGGCTAGAAGCTTTATTTTTGGTTGGATATCACTGGCATACTTCTGGACAGTGCTTGAATATTATATTACGCGTGTAACACTTCTATCATTATTTCTCATTTGGAATAACATAGTAAAAGCCAATATTTCTATTTTAAACAAACATGATCAAAAAGATGCCAGCATAAAATGAAAATTTAGCATTATCCCTAGTGGGCTTATATTTTTATGAGCATTTGACTATGAGTTTTGAAAATTAGAGTTAAGTGACGTGTTGCACACGTAACACAGCATCATATTTGTATGATCCAACTTTATCCAGAGCATCACACTTTTTATTTTTATTCATTTTCCAAGAATAGTCTATATTCATTCCATAGCTTCAGAAAATCTGCATGGCTCCATTGCAGAAATATAAAAATATACAGTTGAAATATGACAAAAGTCACATTTTGGTAGTCTGATATGTGAAGCACATCAATAGATAAAATAACTAGCTGAAAGATGCACAGAAAGCCAGCTGTAGAAGGCATTTGAGTCTGCATGCCAGGATGTCTCCTGAATTAATAGTTCAATCTTCCAACCATCAGACCATGACTTCTTTCATAGCCAGCAAGGCATTATTTTAAGGAATGGTAACTGACATTGAAGTGAGGTTTTCATAATAAAAATCCCTGTATTCATTTTAAATGCCCCGTGTAATATCTTGGTCTGTTGATATTGATAATAGCAGCCTGTTTATAGTGATTTTACTGTTAATGTTCCGAATAATCTGCCAGGTGACAATGTGGATTAATTATATTTCTCTGTTTTTCTTCAAACCTAACATAATTACATGTTTAGTATGATGTGTGATCTATAGAATCTGACACTCTTATCCATGTAAGAGTAAATTTGGCTCCCAGCATTTCCTTTGTTGTTCATATGGTCATATGGATGAATTGATTTTCTTTTGCTGCGGCATGAGGGCAATGCATTTCATTATTTCTGATTTATTTCCTGCTCATTAACTCTGCATCTATGTTTTATGCCTTTTTAGGTCATTCCTTTTTATATCTATTTATATAAGCTCACCCTATAGATAAGGTCCAGATTTTCTTCATACTAACATTTAATTTTCTTTAATCTATGCCTGCTCACGTGTTGATTCTGATGGGGGGAAAGCAAAACTACTTGCTGAATGTAAGTTTCTGTCAATTAAGCAGTTCCACTGATAGAGAGACTGTGTGCTTTACAATTGATTTTTGCTGCTATAGTGTCAAAACAAGTGTGTTTGATGTGGCTAATATTTAATGCATGTAGTGAGGTGAAAGAAATTGTATTTTGTTTCCTTTCTCATTTTTTTTTAACACAAGACATACAGAGGCCAAAGCACTAATATGCACAGAATTACATAAAGGCCATTTTGTATGCTAAACAGAATAACACAAGAAATTTCCCATTTAGCACACACAATTTATTAGCTTGGCAAATAGTTATGTAGCCATCTGTAGCTTAACTTTTGGGAAATTTCATGCAGATTCAAAGCTGATGAAGGACTGATGCAAAGCAGCTCATTCACAATGAACAATTAGTTTAACTACACATGAAACTAGCTCTACAAATGCAATATCATAAAAAAAAATGTAACTGTACATTATTGAGGTGTAGTTAAAGTTGTTTTCTAAAAGAAAAAAACACCTAAGCATGCCAATTTGTTACTGGGCTTATTTGCAGTGAAGTCCCATTAACAAAACATCATGTGCTAAAACAGAAAGTGTACACAATCCTGTGAACTTTAGTGTATCAGCCTCATAGTTATAAAACATACCAGCCGTGTGCTTTATATGAAAAATGTCTGTGCTTGTAACTGATCTGCATACAACTGAACTGTGAGGTCTAAGTTTGCATACATTTGAAAAGCAATAACATTCGCCAATTAGTATTCCCAAAACATGTGGAAAATAGTTTTTAAAGCCATATACCCAAATTGCTCTTGTTTGTCTGGCTAAAATTAAGTGTGGGCTATGATGAATATTCTTCTGGAATTTATTTTTTTTTTAAGTTGGGGGAGTGAAACCTTGTACATTGGTGGCATTTTCAAAAGCACATGCACTATTTATCTGCCCCCTTTGTCACCCATCCCCAAAAATAACAGATGCAAAGTACACAGATGCAGTTAGTGCACTTTATTTTCAAAGCAAAACTACTTAAATTAGCTACATAGTACACATAGTAAAAGTCACCATGTATTCTGCTACTACATGGACTATTTTAAATTTCCCCATAAGTGCAGAACTACCAAGTTATAAAAGTCTAAGTAGCTGTTGGTCAGTGCACTTCAGAGCTGTGAGTGCGTAGGGTCTTTATTTTATTTTATTTTTTAGTAGACTAAATTAAAAGTTGCACATTTTTTGTTGCTAAGAATCCTAGATTGTAATATGGATAACTGATAACATACAATAATTGTATGTTCTTCTGTCCCATTGTTATTTGAAGCTCCTCCTTTAACTGGATTCTTTTAAAAAGAGGGGTGTTGTCCAGTTTGACAGGAAAGTATAAGGGATGCATTTAAAAATGTTGAGGTCAAACTCTTTATCCTTTTCTCATTGACTTTGCCCTTATCACCACTCTTTTATTCCCATCATCCCTTCTTTCTCTCCTAACCTTCATTCTCTTCCTTTACATCTCTATAACATCTCCATTTTCCTTAATCGAATGCCTGTCTTCCAATATTTTTGTCTCTCTAGGCTGTGTGTGTCCTGTGTTGCCTCTTTCCCCTCCCTTTTCTGCATTGCCTCTCCCCCACCCCCTCCCCTATTTTGCATATTTCTCCATTTCTGCTTTCTCTGTCATGCACCTCCATTCTGTATGTCATTCTCTAAGTTATGTGTTCTTCCAAGGACAAGCAGAATGGCAGTCCTCATGCATGAATGACATCATCCGATGGAGCCCAGGATGGAAAACTTATGTCAAAGTTTCTAGAACTTTGACTGAGCCTCTGAGCATCCTCGAGCATACATAATACTTTGCCGCCAATGAGGGTCCTTCTTCTGTGGACCCCGGTGTTTCGTAGTGGAGTAAGCCTCTTATACTTTTTTCCTTGCTTTTAAGGATTTTTCTAGTGCTTTTTTTTGCTTCAAATTTGCTGTTGTATTCGTGCCACTCGAAGCAGGGTCCCTCTGTTCTCCCCTCTATCTTTCCTAGATAGGTTTTGCAATGTTTTGAAGTAAGTTTCTTTTCATTGTCGATCCCCAAGGCGGCGGTGCACTTGGTGCATGCTGACCATCGAGGGCTGCCGCCATTGATTTAGATCTCATGTCCCTTTTGTTTCATGACATCATGTCCTTATCATGGTCCCAGCGATACCCCCAGTGCAGAAGGACTATGTCTATTCCGGATCCCCATGATAGATGTGTCCTTTGCTTGGGGGCATTGCATGATGCTTGGGGGTTGCCGCAAATGTGCACAGATGACCCCCAAAGGACATTGGACCCGTTTGGAGAGGATGGACCAACTTTTCAAGGACCAGAAGACCAATCTATTGGTATCGGAGGCAGCACATCAAGGGACCTTGGAGCCACACTGATGGCCATTGACATCTGTGGGGCCACTGACGCCATTGGCATCAGTGACTGTCAGGGACTCCAGAGAAGAGAGTTGTAGAAGACAGTGCAGCTAACTGTGGAGAAGGCAGTTCAGGGCCTCTGTGTCGGAGCACCGATGGTATCAATATCAGCACCATTGCTCCTTGACCTGCTGCTGGGCTTCCTTCAAGTGCTTATTAGTGCCCTATCAATACCGTCACCAGTGTTGGTGCCTGCTGCAGCATCAATGCCCATCAAGGCATTGAAGCCGCTGCTTTCCGGGTCTGGTGGTCGACCATGGTTCCTCAGAGGAGGAAGTTTCCCCGAAGACAGAGGTGGGAACCAGGCGGGGTCCAGGTCCAACCAGTCGCTCCATTTCCCATACTGCAGGCCAGAGATGGAGCACCACGGGATCCAATCCCTGTCTCTGACAGTGAAGAGGACCCATTTGATCCCTGGAGGGGGCCGCTTTAGAGGCTTTGGAAGATGAGGCATCTGATGGCTTTTTCTCCAATCTGTTTGCACTTGCCAGCAAAAGGAAGTCTCCTCCGGAAGACCTCTCTTTCGCAAGTTTTGTTTGACTGATGGTGGAAGCCATAGCTCAGTGGTAGAGCATTTGACTATATATGAAGACATCCCTGGTTCAAATCCAGATGTCCCCTTTCAAACCGTTATTTAGGGATCTGTACTAGGACCTGTGCTTTTCAATATATTTATAAATGATCTGGAAAGGAATATGATGAGTGAGGTAATCACATTTGCAGATGATATAAAAACATTCGGAGTAGGTAAATCACAAGCAGATTGTGATAAATTGCAGGAGGACCTTGTGAGACTGGAAAATTGGGCATCCAAATGGCAGATGAAATTTAATGTGTTTAAGAGCAAGGTGATCATTATAGGGGAAAATAACCCATGCTGTAGTTACATGATATTAGGTTCCACCCAGGAAAGAGATCTAGGCGTCATAGTGGATAACATTTTGAAATAGTCGGCTCAGTGTGCTGTGGCAGTTAAAAAACAAACAAACATAATGTTAGGAATTATTAGGAAGGGAATGGTGAATAAAATGGAAAATGTCATAATACCTCCGTATTGCTCCATGGTGAGACCATACCTTGAATACTGTGTACAATTCTGGTCGCCACGTGTCAAAAAAGATTTAGTTGCGATGGAGAAGGTACAGAGAAGGGCGACCAAAATGATAAAGGGGTCGGAACAGCTCCCTATGAGGAAAGACTAAAGAGCTTAGGGCTGTTCAGCTTGGAGAAGAGACGGCTGAGGGGGGATGTGATAGAGATCTTTAAAATCATGACAGGTCTAGAACAGGTAAATGTGAATCGGTTATTTACTCTTTCGGATAGTAGAAGGACTAGGGGGCATTCCATGAAGTTAGCATGTAGCACATTTAAAACTAATCGGAAAAAATTATTTTTCACTCAATGCACAATTAAACTCTGCAATTTGTTGCCAGGGGATGTGGTTAATGCAGTTAGTATAGCTGGGTTTAAAAAAGGTTTGGATAAGTTCTTGGAGGAGAAGTTCATTACCTGCTATTAATCAAGTTGATTTATAAAATAGCCACTGGTATTACTAGCATCAGTAGCATGGGATATACTTAGTTTTTGTATACTTGACAGTTACTTATAGCCTGGATTGGCCACTGTTGGAAACAGGATGCTGGGCTTGATGGACCCTTGGTCTGACCCAGTATGGCAATTTCTTATGTTCTTATGTACCAGACAAAGATGCTGGATATTCTCCAGTATGTGGAACCTCCTGAGATCGGGGCAGTCCCAGTGATGAGATCCTTATGGAGTTGCTGATGAGGATGTGGGAAAACCCCCTCTTAACTCCTGTTAACAAGAAGGTGAATGCATTCTACCTTGTCCAGAAGGCTCCAGGATTCGACAAGCATCAGCTGCTACACCAATCAATTGTGGTCATATCCACTGCGTACTCAGACACATTTCTCAGTGCTCCCGTGGAGGGATCTGAGAGCCATAGATACGCTTGGGATGAAGATATTTCAGGGAGCTATGCTCATTGTCTGCATAGGCCTACCAACTCTTCATGGGCCAATACATGCAAGACATCCTGAACAGGTGCAAGAAATATCCGAGCAGTTGCCTAGGCAGAAGCAGTAAGACATCATCTAATCATTGGTGCATAAGGGTCTGAAGTGTGGGAAAACAAGGTGTCCACTCAACTTACAATGTTTTTGAGGTGGCATCGAGAATCTCTGCCGCAGGGATTGGCACCCACAGATTCACCTGGCTGCAGGTAACAGCATGGCACATGTTGAGACTGTTGGGTCACATGGCCATAATTGTTCATGTTGCTCCCTTGGCATGTCTGCACATGTGGAGAACCCAATGGACCCTAAGGTCCCGGTGATTTCAGGTCACTCAGGATCTGTGGGATACATCTGAGTCACTCTTTGTCCTGGTGGCAAGACATTTTCAATTTGAAGCAGGGGTGTCCTTCCAATTTTCTTAGGTGCAAATTGTCTTGACAATGGATGTATCCACCCTGGGCTGCGGTGCCCATGTAGATGGGCTCAGCAACCAAGGTCTATGGTCCACCCAGAAACTTCCTGGAGCTTTGAATAATCAGATTCTGTTGTGTTGTGGATCCCCTGTTTCAGTGCTTTATCTTAAACTAGGGGTGCCGTGGGTTCATGTTTAGGTCCAGGTGGGAGGAAAACTTCTCTTATGGGAGTCGCTGGCGATGTCAATCATAATCTCAGTGACCACGTCACACTCTAGATCAAATACCTTCAAAAGGTGCCAGATAATGAAAAAAGACAAAAAGAAGAATAATTACTTCTCATTTTGGATGCTCAACATGATACCATGTTTTCAATCACTGCTTCAGGAGCCTCTTATTTGTCACAGCGCCATTTGAGGAAGCTTTCTTTGCTGATGACCGTGTGCTCCAGCTTTAGCTTTGAAAGTCTTGAAGTTGCTCACTTAGAATTCCTCTAAATCTTGATGAACAGCCCTGTTTTGAATGATGTCATAAACTATCTCACAATGAATGAGTTTTGATTAGGTTATTTAGTGTGTATGTTGTTAACTTAAGATATCA
This sequence comes from Rhinatrema bivittatum, assembly GCF_901001135.1. Classification (NCBI taxonomy): domain Eukaryota; kingdom Metazoa; phylum Chordata; class Amphibia; order Gymnophiona; family Rhinatrematidae; genus Rhinatrema; species Rhinatrema bivittatum. The sequence goes on from NC_042623.1 coordinate 104,273,082, forward strand.
GTACCATTATGGACCAATCTGATCTGTCAGTTGTGTGGTGATTTGTGATACTCTGCCTAACATGTCTAGGGAGCCTACATAAAAAATTTCAAAAGTAGTTAGTTAATAGTAAAATTGTGATGATACAATATGAATATCTACTTGTTACTGTGTTCTTTGGATTTACTATATATTACATAAAGGGGTGAATTTTAAAGCCAGGTGCATGCCAAAGCTAGAATATATTTGTAGAAGTCGGGTCAGTGCATGCCCAATGAATTTTAAAAGGCGTCCATGCATATCCCCTGGCATGCGTACAAACTTTTTTTCCTGAAAAAGAGGCAGGGTGTGCACATGGTCTGGGTGGGGTATGGGCATTCCTGGATTTACGAATGAAACCAGCAAGTAAATGCACGCAGAAGTGCACGCTGGAGTCCCTTACCGCTTAACTTTATTTCTGCTATGGATGGCGTGTAAGTCCTAAAACAACAAAAAGCAAAGAGGTGAGCGGGGTTTTAAGGGTTGGGATTAACAGGGTAAAAGGGAGGCTATTTAACTGGGGGGGGGGGGGTGTTTAGGAAGCACTATCCTTTAACTGGGTGAATTGGGAACAAGCTGGGGAAACTGATAATTGTGTTGGCACACATGTCTACTAAAATACACCCCCCCTTACGTGGTAGTCTCTGCATTTGTGCACACATGTGTGCAGCCATATAAAATTGTGCGCACATGTACGCACATACAGCTATTTTATAACATGAGCACATATATATGCATATATTATAAAATGGCTGCGTCCTTTGGTGAAGCTGGTAGTCTCACGTACATGTGCAGCCGCGTGGCTGTTTCAAAGTTATCTTCAAAGTATATAATTTTAAGAAGGCAAGCATTAGAAATAGTTATGAGCATTCAGTTTTTTGTTTTAATATTGAGCCATAAATACAAATTAGAAGATTATGCTCTTCCATTAATTTCAAAATTGAATTTATTCTCGGCATCTAGAGATGTGCAACAAATTACAGGGTGAATTATCTTGGAAGAGATCTAAACATCCCCTGAGATGATCCACTGTTCTTTTTTTTCATTTGAGAAAATATGCCACAGGCCAGATATCGCCACATAATTTGCCTTTCAAGTAGTTCAGAAATTTCCCTGCATATTAGCCTCAGTTTTATGAAATTCCAACATTCTAAGTTAAAATGTCCATAAATAAGACAGTAGCTTACATCTGAAATGAAACTGTTTGAATTATGGTTCAAGGAAACCTAATTTATAGAATATCAAAGATTTTAATGCAAATAATAGTATATAGTGTATTAAAATGAATTATACATGTTTAGGGTTGTTTTGTGATTAGGGTTTCTATAAATTTTATAATAGAGCAAATTTTAACTATTTAGGGCTCTTGTGAAAAAGGTTTCTCTCTGACTTACCAAATTCAACCCTGAAATTTCCAAGGAGAAAAATGCTTAAATTCATCTTTCTCATTTCATAGGGCATGACCAATCAATGGAATGTTCTCTCTCTTTTTTTCTTTCTCTGTCTGCTTGGTGAAACACATGTTGGTATGCTGGTACTGTATCAACAGAAAAGTAACTGAGAAATGCTCTTCCTTTTTTTATTTTAATTTTTATTATGGATATAATGAAGTGGTACAGCCTCCAACGATCACTCACCAGTCTCCAAAAAACTACATTGTGGACCCACGAGAGAATATTGTGATCCAATGTGAAGCAAAAGGAAAACCTCCTCCCAGGTTTGTGATATTCTACTGAATGGACAATAACATCTGTGCATTTGTTTTTGGGGCATGTGAAACAAAAAATATCAAAACAGGAGTAAAATATACACCATTCACTCTAATCACATCACAAGAGGTGGGTCCATGTATCCACAGATATAAAAAGGAAAGACTCTCATTTCCTCAAACAGCCCAAATTTTCTCATAGAGATGTTTGAAGAGATTTTTAGTAATAATCTTAGGGGTAGATTTTTAAAAAATATGCGCACACGCTACCCGGTCTCCACACATGGACGCAAGATTTTAAAACATGCGCACGTCGGTGCACGCACATTATAAAATCGACGGCGGCACATGCAAGGGGGGAGGTGTCGATTTTGTCAACATTCGCGAGACAACGCTTCGGGGCCTTCCCCAGTTCCCTCCCAGTCCGCTCCAATTTAGGAACGGACTGGGCATGTGAAACAAAAAATATCAAAACAGGAGTAAAATATACACCATTCCAGTCCAATTTAGAAGTGGACTGGAAGCGAACTTTCCTATCCCCTACTGTAACCTCCCTTCCCCTTTCCCTCTCCTCCCCACCCTCTAAAACCCATTTTTAAATTGTTGTACCTTTTATTTTGCAAGTTACTTCAGGGCCCGACCTGAAGTAACTTACACGTGCCGGCAGCCGGCCAGCGCACAAGGCTCCGGGACAGTGAGGAAATGGCGCTGTTCTGGACCACCCTGCTCCGCCCCCCAGCCCGCCCCCTTTTGAGGCCCCAGCACTTACATGCGTCCCGGGGTTTACGCGCGTGGCCGGGCCGGTTTGAAAATTGGCTTGGAGAGCATAAGGCCCAGCAACATGCGTAAACCCCAGGATTTACGCGCGCTGGGGTTTTAAAATCTGGACTTTAGTTTTCTTTTAGAGCACACTTCTTGTTTTAAAGGAGTATTTAGTTCTTTGAGGCATTTTTGGGATAATATGACATTTTCCTTCTCCATTGTTGGATAGATCTAGTGGCCCAACTTTTGTATGGGCCACTAGATATGATCAGAGGGAATAGTGCAGCATTTTGCTCTTTTTTGTTTCACAACTTGAAAAACATCTTATGCTTTCTATGGAAATACTTTTGTAATGTTTACTAATTCCTTTGCATATATATATATATATTTAAATCAATATAAATCTTAAGATTTCCTATTATTCATAGATTTTAAAAGGATAATGAAAAGCCAGCTAGTTTTTATTTTCTTTAGAAAGAGATTAATTAGTTCTCTTTTTTTGTTAGCTTTTCATGGACTCGTGATGGCACTCATTTTGATATAGAGAAAGATCCACAGGTAACAATGGTAGCCAATTCAGGTACTCTGGTCATAAACACCACGAATGGTGAGAAGGCAGAAGCATACGAAGGAGAGTATCAGTGCACTGCAAGAAATGAGCGTGGGGCGGCAGTCTCCAACAATATTGTCATACGCCAGTCCAGTTAAGTAAATCTTCAAAATGCCACTTTTCTCTGCATCTGCAAGTACATACTGTACAATGTCTACATCAATGAACCTAGAGCAAAACATAAAAAGGCCAAAAACAAAACAAAAAAGGCCAAAAATCAAAATGTGCCTCACTCCCACCCTCCCAGAAAAATGCAGAGGCAAGGGTCCCCACTGGCCTACAATTACCCGGTTCAGGGGGGATCTTCTGGTTTGAAATTACATAGGCTGAAGCCTCGGACTTGCATAGGCCGAGGCTGCAGTAGATCGCCGAGGCCTCAACATATGCAAGGCCAAGGCTTCAGTCTAATCTTAGGCCCGGCCTCTCAGCCGGAACCTGGATCCAGGCCTGACACCACGGCACAGCCCAGAAGCCGGGTTCCAATGCCAGAACCGCAGCCAGACACAGGCCCAGCACCATAGTCTGACCTGGAGGTCGGGTACCAAAGCTGGGGCCTCGGCCCAATTCCGAGGGGCTCCGCCGAGAGGCTGGGTCCCGACGCCTGGGAAGTCCTCTTCACTCATCCTTTTCTCTCTTCTCTTGCAAGCACAATGATGATGTCCACTGAGGTTGCCCCATAGTTAATTAATCCCCTGTGCATTGGCCTAGCAGATGGTGCCATTTTGATGTTAACCAACTTCGGTGCAACACAACCGGACATTGTCATTGTGCTTGCAAGCGAAGAAAGAAGAGGACGTGTGAAAAGAAACTCCCAAGCCTTGGCCTAGGCCCTGGTGTTGGGACCCAGCCTTTGGATTGGGCCCCAGCATTGGGCCTGGGTCCGGGCTGAGGCTCCGGCATCAGGTCATGGCATCAGGCTTGGGTCTGGGCACTAGCCTAGGCCGAGGCCCCAGCATCAGGACCCGGCCTTTGGATCCCTGACGGATCAGGTAAGGTTTTGTTTTTTGATTTTTTTTTTTTTTTAATTTTCAGGGATCTCTGCTATGGCCTCAGTTTCAAGAATCCACCAAGTGTCATGCTCAGGCCTAGGCCACGGTCCTTGCTTTGGGCCTCTGCCTATGTCCAAGTGTGATGCTGGCACCTCAGCCTAGGCCTGAAGCCAGGGCCTCCCTTAGGGCATAAGCCATGGTCCCTGTTTTGACCTCATCCTATGCAGTAGGAGAGGCCCCGGCTTCAGGGAGAGACCTAGGCCCAGTGCATTTGTTTAAAGCGAAAAGGATTTGTTTCATCTGGGGGTCCCCAAATGAAACAAATTAGCCTTGTTTGTCGTGTTTTGAACTTTCGGTTTTTAATGAATGCACATCCCTACTAGTTATTACACTCCAGTTGCAGTACAGAAAACAAATGTCCCTCATAACTTCAAAAAATGTATTAAAGCTAATTCTTCATCAACATGCAATATTTTTAGTCAATCTGATGCATTTAACTTAAATGGAAAAAAAAATTCCAGATTTTATCAAAATATGTCCTAGATTTTTTTTTTATTCTAAATGTTTTGTCTCCAGCAAGAAAGATTGCAAATGTGACAGATAAGCAGTTTGAAACTGTATAGCCAGCAGCTACTGCATAAGTAGTTAGCAACTATTACTGAATCTTTAATGAATTTGAATGAATATGCTAAAGGCTTTACACCTTTGAATACAATGGACAATAAAATTGTGGCTAACACCCACTTTAAAATCAGAAATTAATACAGAATAATGATCAATTATTATGTAGCTTAGTAAATAGACCCCTTAATGTGCATATTAAAAATAGTGCAGCTTATTACATAGGCCACTTTATTTTCCTCTGTATCCCCTTTATTAAGCTTTTCTCTTCCTTCAAACTATTTTCTTTTATTTTTCTTCCTAATTGTTCTCTCATTTTTCCTCATCACCCCTATTTATTCTAACCCTTTTTGTTTAACATTTTCTGTACGCAATTTGAATTTGTAAATTTATTGATAATATTTGTGACAATATCCCAATGTATCAGGGTGTACAAGGTATTTGCTGTTGAAAAAAAGCAGTGGATTTCTTAGGCTTTTGTGCATTTGCTCTTAACTACAATGTGTTTGTGAGTTTCCCTGGGCTATTTTTTAATCTTCAGTTGTCATCAATATGCATGCCTATGGTAATCATGGAAGGTCAGGGTGCAAAACTATGCTATCTCAGGAATTATTCAAGTAAACAGATTCATTCTGACATTTCATCCTGTTTCCAGGCCAGCAAAAGCAAGATATCTGTTACCTATGATGTTGCTTATGTTGAAGAGGTTAATATCCTAAACGTTTGCCTCTACCATCTATGTTCTTATGGTTCCTTAAGTTTAATAATAGCCATTAACATACAAAGACCTCATAAAGTCCAGAAGGCAAGCATAATCTTGGGAGCCTCTAGAAATCTGAAGTTGATTTCCTTTCTGATTGTATTAATTTTGCTTGACTAGTATAGAAATATCACTGGAGAAATTGATTTCTATTGTGAAGAGCCTTGCAGACTTTTCTTGTAGAAGCCAATTTCCTTTCAGAGTTAATGGACTCTAGGTAGTGATAGCATTTATTGGACTATTATAAGAGATTACATTATTTTGTAGTACATAAGCATTCAGTACACATAGGTCTCTTCTGATGTGATTATAAGGCTAAAGAAAGAAGCATAAATACCTAGGTCATAAATTTGCATAGTAGTGACCTTCAGAAGGTATCAGAGATTACTTTAATGTCAATCAACAGAAGCTTAATCAGTGAAAGTGTTAAGAATATTGAAATAGGGTGTTAAAAGAGCATCAAATAATTATTGTGAACGTAAAATGGTAATATCTGCCATAATGGGTTAACAATCTAATGTCTTGGTTCAGTTCATTATTTTTTACTTAAATTTTATAGTTGAATATATTTCAGTTCCTATGTCCTTCTTTCTGGATTGTTTCTAAAGTTGCCTTCAAGAACAAATGCAGATAAATTAGAGAACAAGTGACCTAAAACTTGTGCTAAAATATTCTTAGCATGCATGCTAAAATGGCATATGACATATGATGCACTGAATGTTTTTACCGCAAGCAGTAAAGATAGCCACTTCTGTGTGAAGAGGTCACTAACTTGTGGAAAATCCCATAGTTTAGCACAATTGTCTCCAAATTTGCAATTTAATTTTTTTACAGTAAGATCTTTTCATGTAATTAAAATGAGCACTCCAGAGAGAGTAGTGAGAGTATAAAGTGATTTTGATGGTGAATGAAGAGTATTCGTAAGTATTGTTTTGATGGGAAATTTAAAGCTTGGGGCAGAAAAGATTGTTGGGTAAATTCTTAGTATGTATTAGATTTAATAGAGAAAGCTAGGTAAATTCTTAGGGGTAGATTTTCATAGGTGTGCGTGCACATCCATGTGCGTGTGCTTCCTGGTGCACGCACATGGACTCACCGATTTTAAAACATGTGTGCGATGGCACACGCATGTTCTAAAATTGGCAGGCCGCACGCACATGCGCATTGGATTTTTTAATGTGTGTGTGCATATGTGCGCGGCACGCGCAAGGCCCCCCCTTGCAAAAGTTGCACTGCAACGCATCCCGGCCTTCCCCAATTCCCTCCCAGGCCGCTCCAATCAAGGAGCGGACTGGGAGGGAACTTCCCTATCCCACTCCCCTTCCCCCTATCCCTATTCTAGCTAACACCGTTTTTTAAAATTTATCTTTTGCTCCTCAACAGGAGCAGTAGCAAGTAGCAGGCGCCGGTTCCCTGCCGGTGCGCGCTTCCCCGGCACAGCAGCAAATGGCTGCTGTACCAGCCTCCCCGCCCCTGGACTACCCCTTTATCTGGGCTCGGCACTTTGGCACGTAACGCCTGTTATGCACGTGGTTGGGCTCCTTTGAAGATGCGTGCGGCTCACACAAGGCCAGCCATGCGCATAACACCCGGTTTTTACTCGCATGGGGGATTTAATATTTGGCAGTGAGTGAGTTAGATTTAGTAGAGAAAGCTAGGTTAACTCTTAGGAGGTAATTTTCAAAGGAGTTATGCTTGTAAATGTAACCTACTATTATAGTAATTTTCAAAAGCCCATTTACATGATTAAAGGTAAATTTTAAAACCATTATGCAGGCGCACATATGCGCGCATGTGTTGGGAAGTGGCCATTATATAACATCACATGTATGTCATAAAATAAGCTGGCCGCACACACATATGCACTCAGTTTTAAATAGATGCACATCTGTGCATGCAAATGCCACTTCTACCGCATAAGTGGGGAGATTTTAAAAGGGGTGCAAGCCAACACCATTGCCAGTAACACCAGTTCATTCCCAGTTTGCCCAGTTAAGAAAGAGGTCAGCCAAACTCCCCCCTTCGTTTAATTGCCTTTCTTACCCCCAGTTAGCCCTGACCCTTAAAACCCCACTGATCTGCCTTGCTTTCTTTATTTATCACTTACACATCAGCCATGGCATAAGTAAAGTTGCGCAGCAGGGGGCATCAGTGCGTGCCAGGGCTTGTAAATGTTTAAGAACATAAGAAATTTCCATGCTGGGTCAGACCAAGGGACCATCAAGCCCAGTATCCTGTTTCTAACAGAGGCCAAGCCAGGTCATAAGAACCTGGCAATTACCCAAACACTAAAAAGATCCCATGCTACTGATGCAATTAATAACAGTGGCTATTCCCTAAGTAAACTTGATTAATAGCTGTTAATGGACTTCTCCTCCAAGAACTTATCCAAACCTTTTTTGAACCCAGCTACACTAACTACACTAACCACATCCTCTGGCAACAAATTCCAGAGCTTTATTGTGCGTTGAGTGAAAAAGAATTTTCTACGATTAATCTTAAATGTGCTACTTGCTAACTTCATGGAATGCCCCCTAGTCCTTCTATTATTCAAAAGTGTAAATAACCGATTCACATCTACTTGTTCAAGACCTCTCATGATCTTAAACACCTCTATCATATCCCCCCTAAGCCGTCTCTTCTCCAAGCTGAGCAGCCCTAACCTCTTCAGCCTTTCCTCATAGGGGAGCTGTTCCATCCCCTTTATCATTTTGGTTGCCCTTCTCTGTACCTTCTCCATCGCAACTATATCTTTTTTGAGATGCAGCGACCAGAATTGTACACAGGATTCAAGGTGCGGTCTCACCATGGAGCGATATAGAGGCATTATGACATTTTCCGTTCTATTAACCATTCCCTTCCTAATAATTGACTGCTGCAGCACACTGAGCCAACGATTTTAAAGTATTATCCACTATGATGCCTAGAACTTTTTCCTGGGTGGTAGCTCCTAATATGGAACCTAACATCGTGTAACTACAGCAAGGGTTATTTTTCCCTATATGCAACACCTTGCACTTGTCCAACCTTAAATTTCATCTGCCATTTGGATGCCCAATCTTCCAGTCTTGCAAAGTCCTCCTGTAATGTATCACATCTTGGGTACATACCCCAAAATGCCCAGACATGCCCATGTCCCACTCCTTTTTGAAAACATCTGAGATGTGCGCTCTCCAGAAGATATGCTTCAGAAGATATGCTGGTTTTTAAAATTTGCTTGGTGCATGCGAGCCCGACAAATTTGCATATCCCCTAATTGATGCACATGCTAGACTTTTAAAATTCACTTTTAAAGTGCACTCATGCATGTAAAAATTATTGACAATTCAATAGCATATATTGTAGCAATTTTCAAAAGCCCAGTTACATGCATAAAGTGCATTTACACATGTATAATCCAGTTTTAAGCATGTAAATTCATTTGAAAATTACTCCATAGGGCTTGATTTTAAAATGCATTTACATGCGTAAAAGTGGGTTTTACTCGAGTAAATGCACTTTACTCGAGTAAGGGGGCTTTTGAAAATTGCTACCATACATGCTATTGAATTGTCCTTTGGATTTACCCACATAAGTGCACTTTACTTGAGTAAATGGCTTTTGCAAATTGCTATGATAGTATGTTACATTTATGTGCATATGTCCTTTGAAAATTCACCTGGTAGAGTGTAATTGACTTAAGAGAAAGGGTAATTTACTTTGAAAGAAGGTGTGAGAGATCGGACTAGGTTTTCAAGAAAGTATTCTTAAAAAAGAGTAATAGCTGAGAGGGTGACTCTGGCAAACTAATTACAGTACAAATCATCAAAGGGGTTTGATGAAGCCATTTGCCTTTGAGACACAGATCTATAGCAAGGCAAGAGCTCAGTTATCCTGAAAACTAAGGAAATACTGAGAGCAGAAGGTGATTTTGCTGCTATTTGAAGCGGATAGATATGTATTGCTTTGCTGGGAAATTTTAAGACTTAAAGCTTGAGACAGAAAAGAGATTGTGGGGTAAACTGATATTTTATGTTAGATATAATAAAGAAAGCTAACAGAATTCTTATTGTTGACTTTCCCTCCCAACCACCCCAACTCCCACCCCTCCAAGCACATTTTTTGATTTATAGAGTATTATCCCAATTAAGAGGAGAGGAGGAACATTTATCACAAGGACCAGTTGATTAACTGTTGTCCCCTTGTAGGTTATTACCGAACTAACATTAAATACACAAAATAAATGTCAAGGACTTATATTAGATTAAGCATCACTATTCTTTAGAAACCTTAATTAACTAACAATTCAACATTAGTAAGATGCAGTCAGCAGTCCATCAGTGAGATGGGAGTCTTCCAGTCATTTGCACAAAGTGCCACATGTATGGTTATCTACCAGTTGGTGATAGGTTACATGTGTGTGTTCAATGCAAAGAGCTCCTGGTTTTTAGAGAATGAGTCTGTTCTCTGGAGGCTAGTGTGACAGACCTGGAGGAGTAGAGGCAGACAGAGCAGTCAGGGCCGGTGCAAGGGTATTGGGTGCCCTAGGCGACCCTTGCACTGCCCCCCCCCCCCCAGGTCGCACCCCCTACCTGTTTCGGCACCGACTGTGTGCACAATCTCTATTTCTCTTTGCCGTGAGTGGGATAGACCCCTCTTGCGGCACTGCATGGCTGCTCTTTGGCGCCCGCCACGACTCAGCTCCCTAGGCGACCGCCAAAGTTCGCCTAATGGATGCGGCGCCCCTGAGAACAGTATGTACAGGAGATCTTCAGGGACATAATAGTCAAGTTCCAATTCCAATCTAGCATCCCCTGTGCACTGTGCAGCCTTGGAGGAGCATGGTCACACGGAAGGATAGCATTGCCTTGTTTAATAGGAAGTGATCCTGTCACTGAGGATGGGTCTCTAAGAGCTGGCCTTTTTCAACAGAATGGAGGCTCTAGAACAAAGGGTCATGGAATAAGGGTGAAAGGGGGTAGACTCAGAAGTAATCACAGGAAATATTTATTTATAGAGAAAGTAGTGAATACATGGAACGGCCTTCCAGTGTAGATGGCAGAGATGAAAAGTTATCTGAATTTATTGGATAAATATAAGGAATCTCTGAGGGGAATTATAAGGACTATATAAATTGGATTGATGGGCAGACTAGCTGGGTCATATGATCTTTTTTTGCCATCATGTTCCTATGTTTCTATGCTTCTTGTACCCAGACAGGAGGAATTAGGATGGCCATCATAGTTGCTTATTTGTTCATTAGGAATGTAGATAGCTGGGTTCTTGGCAGACTTGAGGATTGTTTGGTAATGTGCCTGCCTTTTGTGAAGGTGGTGGACCTCACACATTACCTAGATAGGATTTTAGACATTGTTGCAGAAATGCCGGCTGTCATGCTATATGTGGTACCAATGACATAGGAAGGAGTGGGAGGGAGGTTCTGGAAGCCAAATTTAGGATTTTAGGTAGAAAGTTGAAATCCAGAATCTCCAGGGTAGCATTCTCCCTATTCCATGCTCAGAACCTTAGAGGCAGAGAGAGTTACAGAATCTAAATGCATGCATGAGTCGATGATGCAGGGAATAGGGTTTTAGATTTGTTATGAACAGGGGAACAGAGAGGGCCTTTTCCCGAAAGGATGTGCTCCACTTTAACCAGGGTGTAACTACATTGCTAGCAATAACATTTAAAAAGGAGATAGAGCATCTTTTAAAATAGAACATGGTGGGAAGCCAACAATTGCTCAGCAGCGTATGGTTTGGAAGGTTGTATCTTTGAAAGAAACTAACAAAACAGGGAAGTTAGAGCATCCTGACAGTGTGGTTCCAAAAAAAGTCAAGAGTGGCCTAGGTGCATTTAAGTAAAGAGTAGCTTAAAAGATTCAAAATTATCCCTGTCAACTGCCAGGAAGGTTATATATATACAAACAAAAAACCTACCTTGAAATGTCTGTTTGCAAATGCTAGAAGTCTACAAAGTAAAATGGAAGAGTTAGAATGTATAGCACTGAATGAAGAGATAGATATAATTGGCATCTCAGAGACCTGGTGGTTGGAGGTTATCCAATGGGTCAGTGCGATACCAGAGTACAAATTGTATCACAATGATAGTGAATCAAATTGGTAGAAGGGTGGCACTATGTTAGGGATGGCATAGAGTCAAACAGGATAAAGATCCTGCAGGAGACTAAATGGACTGTAATATATTTCTGGATATAAATTTCATGTGATGTCGGGAAGAAAATAACAGTGCGGGTATACTATTGTCTGCCTGGCCAGAACAAACAGATGGATGAAATGTTAACAGAAAGTAGGGAAGCTTACAAATTTGCAGCACAATAATGGAGATTTCAGATATCTCAATATCAGCTAGATAAATGTCACATCAGAACATGCTAGGGAGCTAAAGTTTCTAGATTAAATAAATGATTGTTTCATGGATCAGCTGATCCAGGAACTGACAAGTGGGCAAGCTGTTTTAGATCTAATTCTTAGTGGAACATAGTATTTGGTGTTAGAAGTAACAGTAGTGGAGCTACTTGGCAATCGTGATCATAACATGATCAAATTTAACTGGATACAAGGATATCAGAGAAAACAGAGAATCTCATGGTCAAAAAGGTCAAATCAGATGTTACCTATTTTTAATGAATGCAATACAAGCTTTTCAAGTCTTAATTTATGTATATAAATGTTTTTACAGGGTCTCCCTTGTGGACTAAGGAAAAGCTTGAACCCAGAGTAGTTCAAGATGGTGTACCTCTTGTGTTGCCCTGTAGACCCCCAATTGGACTGCCATCACCTATAATATTTTGGATGGATAACTGTAAGTATATATAAATCTTGTATATAAAGACTTCTGTTTTGTTTGCCTGAAGGTTTATCTTAAACGGAAAATTGTGCCTACCATAACCAGATTAAGTGTTTGAAGTAATTTGTAATTTTCTTTCAAACTGCTTCACTCAGAGATTCACAAAGGAATTATAGAAGAGTAGTGTAAAGGTTTTAAGGATAATAAGTTAAAAAAAAAGTATGTTTTTAAAAAGTGATATAGGGTTACATCATTTTCCATAGATTGGCATTACATGTTGGTGACATCATCTGGCAGCATCAAATGAATTCATCTCTCTGAGTAGAGCTTTGAGCTCCACTGAGTATGCACTACTACAAAAAACTGTGAGCAGTTTCAAAAACTATATTTGTGTAAAAGTGAAACGGAAATATGCTGATGCTTCGGACTGGACAGGGCTTACAAAATGAAGGAACTGCATAAGTCTCTCAGAAGCTGCAGTCAGACCTGCTCCTGCAGTCTGCCTTGCCAGGAAAAGAATTGAGCAGAAGCTCCTCAAAAACTCCCCCATCTGTGCACAAGCTGAAACCTGGGGTTGAATAATACAGACCACCCTGTGTTGATGAAGAAGTGAAGATGTAGCACTGGTGTGTGGTGCATTGGTGTCCATCAACACATGACACATTGACACCTGTCGACCGCATGGTGCACCTGCACCCTTTGATGCATCTCTACTATTCACACCAGGAACTTGTGACTTGGATTGGCCACTGTTGGAAACAGGATATTGGGCTTGATGGACCCTTGGTCTGACCCAGTATGGCAATTTTTATGTTCTTATATTCGTATTTATGCATTGCTCTATTGGTTCATCGGTTGCATCAGCATCATCAGTGCATCGTTGCTTCAGCATGACTAATGCATCTTCTCCATTGGTGCATTGATGCATCTGCTCTGTCAGTGCATTGATACATTGGCACCATAGTGCATCTGCAACATTAATTCATCAGTACTCCAGTACCATCACTGCATCTTCTCCATTTGTTCATCAATGCATCAGTGCTCCGGCACCATCAATGCATCTTCTCTATTGGTGCAATCATGCATTTACATCCACACTGTCAATTCATCCACACTGACAATGCATTGGTGCTTTGGCATTGTTAATACATCTGCACCATCGATGCATCTGTATCATTGATGCTTCGGCACCATCGCATCTGTTCCATTAATGCATCAGGCTCTGGTACTATTAATGCATCTACTCCGTCGATACATTGATGCATCTGCACCATCAATGCACTGGTGCTTCAGCACTGTTGATACATCCATACCTTTGATGCATTTGCTTCATCGATGCATTGGCACTTTGGCACCGTTGATGCGCCTTTGTGAAATTGCTGCATCTGAACCTTCTGCGCTTTCTGTGTCTCCATTGATGTCCCTTTTTTGCTTTCTATGACATCAGCAAGGTTTCTCTTACTTGCCATCTTTTTTGAGGTGATGGTCCTCTAATCTTACTATTTCTTTCCTGGAGAAGAGCTCTCATCCCTGTCAGTAGATCTTTCCTGCCAGAGTTCTGGATGAATATAATGAGGGGGGTCATTTGGAGGAGATATTTTTCAAAATGGCAGTAATCTCATTGCTATAGTAGTGTACTGACCACCTTGGACCATCGTAGTATGGCAGACATCAGAGTGGCAAAAGAAACCTTTCTTCAAAAGGGGTTGGGGTATAGGGTCCTCCAGAACCCTCTGTGGAATGTTCATATGGTGATTCATCAGACTCATATGATCCAATACTTGCATAGCAACAGTAAGTGAACTGATATCCCTGCCTTTGATGGTATTCTGTTTCAGAGACTAAGGAGTAGCACTTGGACCCAGTTTCTGTAGGATCTCAAAGCATATATGTAACTAGATTAAATGTTTCCTGTTTCAACACATTACCATTATTTAATCTTCCATTTGGACCATGACAGATCCGTCATCACGTCTCAAGAAGTAGTTCCTTTGCCAATGAGCATAGCAAATGTTTCTCCCAAAGAGAGTGGTATGTGGTTCTACTCTCACTATAAGTTGTTTCAAACAGCAAGTTGCATGAATACTCAGAATCTGATGGAGTGCTACCCTCTGGCTATTTGTTTGCTTGAAAACCTTCACTAATTTAACTATGCTAGTAGCATACTTAGACCATTGAAAATGTGTATCTGTGCATGCCTAGGTGAATGGCTGGGGTTGAGATCTATTAAACTCGTTCAGCCATTAGTCACCAGATATCACTTCCAGGGAAGGAAGGCATGTTCTTCCTATTAGATTGACTCAGTGATACTAATATTGAACTACATATCTGCAGAAGAGCTTGCAGTCCTCTTATGTCCTAAACCTGAGAGCTGTGTCAGCTGTCACTGGATTCTGTCACATCACACGTGTTATACTTTGTTTCTTCAGTGATGAACATGCCCCTCCCCCTTCATGAGTGGCTAGATCAGTTGATCCAAGGAATTCTCCCCTCTTCTGTTTTCCCCCAAATACAGTATCACTCATTCCTTTCATTCATAAATCCTAGTCTATTACGAAACAGGTTTTGTACAGATAAACCTCTTGTAACTGTGAACCTTTCTAGTTTGTGTTGTAAGTACTCTCTCATCTCAAGAAAAGGAAGAGATGATTCAAACTGAGAGTTATCTAATAGTCTCTAAAAACAAGTAAGGGGACATGGTCTGTGACCCTTACTCAAATCTCACAACAGATTAGGTACTCACTCTTGGTTGCAAAGCCTCCTTTCACAAAATAGAACTTCTCAAAGTCCCCAACTCAGTAGTGGATAACCTTCACAGAGTCTTCCAACCTAACAAATGGGCTGCTCTTCAAAGCCCTCGTCCTTTCTCCTGTTTATGTTGAAAAGAGTCAAAAAGACTGAATAGCCGATTCCATCCTACATAGCGAATACAAGCCCACGCCAGCCTCTCTTAGGCAAATGTGGGAGGCATACCTACTTTCTATGTTATCTACAATCTGCGGTTAGGGGCAAGAGCCATTCAGAAAGTTCTTAAGTTTGAGAAGGTTTTTCTTTGTTATAGAATGACCAATTCAAGGTATGTTCTCACCTTTCATCCAGTAGTCTATCCCCATGCCAATTCCTCCATGATTCAAGCTCACTTCTACCACAGGGGAAAGATTATTATGCCTTATGAACCTTTCCCTCACTCAGCTTCATAGCAAGGGAGTTCAACCCTCAATAATTCTCTATCCACTGTTCAAAGGAGTCCAGAGAATTTTCCAATTGATTGTACCTTAACCACAAATATCAATTTAGAAGACAGATATTTTCATCTATGCATTAAGCAGTCTCCCTTGACCTGTTCTGCCAAGAATTTGTCAATAGTTACTTCCCCTATCACCAAGAGGCAGGTGCCTTATGGCCAAGTCACTTACTTCTTCAAAGTATAGGAAATTCTGCTCTTACTTCATTATTGGATATCACATTTGCAGAAATTTTGCAGGCACTTAAATCCTCCAGTTTTGAATCCCTCTGTTGAGCTGATAATGTTGGCCTCTTGAAATATTTTACCTGGAAGGTGGTGTTCTTGGTCATGTTATCTTCAGCTAAACAAGCCAGCAATTGCAGGCCTTTCATAACAGAAGGGTGCTCCATACCAGTATTGCATGTCTCCTCAAGTGGTCTCAGTTTTTCACCAAAATTATGTCACCTGCATTGACAACAGAAGATTTAATTTGTTTCTCTGTGAGATGGATGTCCCATATCTCTGGAGCAGAGTTTTACCACACTACCAGGCTGATCAGCTATCTTCTATGAAGCCATTGGTCTGTGGGTAGCCAAGGCTATTCATTTCTTATCCAGCCAGCTAGCAGGCTGTATCACATAATGTCATGCATTCGCTAGCCTTATAGTTTCAGACTTTCTCCAGACTTATCAAGTCAGACCCCTACATTTTCTTTCTTAGAGCTGACTCCATGGCAATCATCTGTAAAACTGTAACTTGGGTGTCTATACATTCCACTGCTGTCTGGACAACCTATCAAGCTCTGACAGTAAATTCAGACAGCTGTTTTTGCATAGCCTGTACAACTAGTAGCTTACTCTCCTAGTTGCTTATTAAATAAATAAATGCTGTGCTACAACCTTCAGTTTGGGACTTCCCCACATGTAATGGCTAATTCAGTTTGCTATCAATGAAAAACACAAATTTGCTTACTGGATACAGTCTTTTCTGTAGATAGGATGAATTAGCCAGGAAAAAATTGCCCACTTCCTTGGAGAGTTGGCTAAATAGCTAGATTTAGCTATCATATAGACTGTGGAGGCTTGTGAGGCAGCATCCATGTGCGAACTGCTGTGCATGCTTGGTGAAGCTCAAAGCCCTTCTAGCTTAGAAAGATGAATCTGTTTGGTGCTGTCAGATGATGCGACCCACATATAATGGCTATTTCATCCTGCTTTCTTCAGAAAACACTGTTTATGTTAAGCAAACTTGCCTTTCATTCTTTGCAAAACTGTGCAGTCCATAAAGAATACACTTTTTACATGTTATGTAAACTTGGTATAGACTTCAGAGAATAAAATATCTTGGTTCAGTAAGAACATAAGACTTGCTATACTGGCTCAGACCAAAGATTCATCAAGCCCAGTATCCTGTTTCTAACAGTGGCCAAGCCAGGTCACATGTATCTGGCAGGATCTCAAAGGTTAGGTAGATTCCAAGATGCTTATCCCAAGAATAAGCAGTGGATTTCTGCAACTCTACCTTAATAATGGTTAATAGACTTTTCCTTCAGGAGCTTGTCCAAACCCTTTTTAAATGTAGCTACATTGATAGCTTTCACCACATCCTCTGGCAACAAATTCCAGTTTAATTATGTGTTAAATAAAATATATTTTCTCTTATTAGTTTTAAATGTATTACCTAGTAACTTCATTGTGTATCCCCTGGTCTTTGTACTTTGAGAGAGTAAACAACTAATGTTTACTTGTTCCATTTCACTCATTATTTTATAGACCTCTATAATATTTCCCCTCAGCCGTCTCTTCTCCAAGCTGAAGAGTCCTAACCTCTTTAGTCTTTCTTCATAGGGGAATTGTTCCATCCCCTTTATCATTTTGGTCACCCTTCTCTCTACGTTTTCTAATTCTGCTATATCTTTTTTGAGCTGTGGTTACCAGAACTGCACACAGCACTCGAGATAAGGTTGCACCATGGAGCGATAGAGTCATTGTATCCTCTATTTTATTTTCCATTCCATTCCTAATAATCCCTAGCATTCTATTTGCTTTCTTGGCTGCTGAAGCACACTGAGAAGAAGATTTCAAAATATTTTCAGTGATGACACCTTGATCCTTTTCTAGGTGGTGATTCCTATTGTGGAACCTTGCATTCTGTATCTATAATTTGGATTACTCTGTCCTAATTGCATCACTTTGGACTTGTCCACATTAAATTTAATTTGCCATTTGCATGCCTAGTCTCCCAGTTTTGCAATGTCCTTTTGTTATTTCTCACAATCCTTTTGCGATTTAACAACGTTGAATAATTTTATGTCATTGGCTAAGATCTGAGCCATGGGTCTGGTGAAAGATGAGACTTTTTAAAGATTTTATTTACTAAGAATCTTGATGCTTGACTGCTCTTTGCAGAAGGTGCTCTATTGCATGTAACACTGCAAAAGTTCATGCTTGTTATAAAAAATAAGCCTTAGCTTGTTTCATAGGTTATTAAAGATTCTATCATACCTGTGTCTAGCCACAATTCTGGGAGGATAGTATCTTTTATTATCTAAGGAATAGCCTGAGACATCGGTTTAAAATATTTAAATCCAAATACAAAGTATAAGTCTGTTATAAGAAATATGACTATGCAGCCAGGGGCAAAACCTGCTAGCGATGTGCAGAGGGAACATTTTAGTTTAGGTTCATTGATTCATTTTGTAGGACATCTCCATTTGATTCATTATTTAAAAATGAAAAAACATGTTGTTTCTTCATGTTTCTTCACGACAAGAAGAATGCCTAAAAACCTTCAAGCGAAAGCTTAAGACCTGGCTCTTCTCTAAAGCATACACGTAAATTGTTCTTCGCTCTCATCCATGTTCCCCTCAAGACCTGGCTATTCTCTAAAATATATACACCTTACTTCCCCTCTCTCTCTATTGTGTTACCCTTACCCCCCTTCCTATCCCTTTTCCCCCTCCCTCCTTCCCTTCTCTTCCCTCTCACCCCTTTTTCTACACAAATGATATATTTTATGTTATTCCCTATCATTGTACATTTTGTAAATATTTGCAACACTTGCTTACAATAATTTAAGAATTAACTTAATTCTTAATTATCCTTCACATTTCCCCCCCTTTCATTTACTCTCTTGTTAATATGTTATTTTATATTATGTTCTTCTTTATATTTCCCCCTCCTTTTAATTACTCTCTTGTTAATATGTTATTTATGTTTTATGTTAAACTTGTTCGATGTAAAGCGCCATCCCAGGCACTAGTTTATGTTATGCTGTGAACCGATGTGATATCACTGATGAATGTCGGTATATAAAATTGTTAAATAAATAAATAAATAAATAAATAAATAAATGTTATTCTTTCATTTGTTTACCATTAAAGTCAATGGGGGAAACATTGCATAAGAATATAAGAACATGCCATACTGGGTCAGACCAAGGGTCCATCAAGCCCAGCATCTTGTTTTCAATAGTGGCCAATCCAGGCCATAAGAATCTGGCAAGTACCCAAAAACTAAGTCTTTCCCATGCTACTGTTGCTAGTAATAGCAGTGGCTATTTTCGAAATCAATAGCAGGTAATGGACTTCTCCTCCAAGAACGTATCCAATCCTTTTTTAAACCCAGCTACACTAACTGCACTAACCATATCCCCTGGCAACAAATTCCAGAGTTTAATTGTGCATTGAGTGAAAAAGAGCTTTCTGCGATTAGTTTTAAATGTGCCACATGCTAACTTCATGGAGTGCCCCCTAGTCCTTCTATTATCCGAAAGAGTAAATAACCGATTCACATTTACCCGTTCTAGACCTCTCATGATGTTAAAGACCTCTATCATATCCCCCCTCAGCCATCTCTTCTCCAAGCTGAACAGTCCATTCCCTTTATCATTTTGGTCACCCTTCTCCGTACTTTCTCCATCGCAACTATATTTTTTTTTGAGATATGGTAACCAGAATTGTATACAGTATTCAAGGTGTGGTTTCACCATGGAGCGATACAGAGGCATTATGATATTTTTTGTTTTATTCACCATTCCCTTCCTAACAATTCCCAACATTCTGTTTTCTTTTTTGACTGCCGCAGCACACTGAACTGCAGTCTATTTTGGGCTTCAAAATTGGGTTTTTCTAATCATTTCTAATTTAAATGGTGGGTAGACTTCATCAAAAGTATAAAGGCATGAGAGTGCTTCAAGATTATAACAGTAAAAGGGCAAAGGGACATTTACAGCCATAATGACACAAAGTGAAGGTATCTGACATTCTTATCTATTCTTTGGCATGATGACTGGATCAAATCATTCAAATTCTATTGAATGGCCAGTTTTTTCCACTAACCTCAATTTCAAATTATGGTAACCACAGATGCCTGTAATCAGGGATGTGGAGAACATCTGAACAACCTCAAGGAACTTGGTCTTTATAAGAAAGTTATAAGGTGTCACAAGGATTCCTCTCCAGGGAGGACAAGGATTGAATTTGGAGGAGGCCAGGGGTTTTTGTAATCAGCAGTTAAGTATGGAAGCTCACCATGCACAGCACCCAAGTAGTGTCTTCGCCCGATACTGCAGCTGTTCTCCATGGGCTGAGCTTGCACATGCGAGCCATGGCCAGGACTTGATGGTCTAAGTAATACCTGAGGGCATGGGCGAAATCAGAACTCTGACATGGATCAGGAATCAGGTGTGGATCAAGAATCAAGGCTAGTCAAGCAGTGTTTCCACTGGCAAGGCCTTAGAAAACTGTTTCAACCAACAAGGGTATGTTAAGCAAGGTCTCCTTATGTACATCATCCAATCTGAGGATATCCAAGGTTGATCCAATCATGGTTTACAGGGTCATGGGCAGTCCCTGCCAGACAGACTAGTACCAAAGCCAGCCCTGGGCTAATCCTGAGGATCTGCTCCCTGGACTCTGAGGTTCCCTGGTTTAAGACCTGTCATTCCTTATAAAATGTTACTCCACATAAATCATCTAGAACTGAGAGCAATCTTCAGCACCCTAAATGAATTAAATCTGTGGTTAAAACACAAAGTGGTGTTGATAGAAACAGACATATCCAAGTATCTATTTTCTATATCAACAAACAAGAAGGAACAGGTTCTTCAATTTCTATCAGGAAACATCCAAGATTTAACACTGGGCATTTTCCCAAAGGATTTCCCTTATAGCTGTCTATCTTCCAGAAAGTCAAATTCTGATAGTGGACAGATTATATCACCAGTTGCAACCACATGAATGGTCATTAGACAATCACATAGCACAGAAACGTTTACAATTGTGTGGCACTCTGCAAACATCAGGGAGGCGAGGCTGGACGGGAAGTGGAGGCCAGCTGGAGCTTCACCAATACCAGCCCTCGTTCCCTGCAGGTTGAGCCTTTGGGGGACTTAAGTGTGCCTCTGTATGGATGATCCCGTAAGGATGGCCTGAGAGGGACACACTGGAGGACAGCAGCTATCGAAAGAGCCAAACTGCAGGAAGGCAGTTGGCAAGACTGAGAGGCAGAACCAGAAGGCTGGCGAGTAGTAGGCAGCTTGGCGGGAGAGGAGTCCAGACACTGGGTGCAGGTTGGGTCCAGGTGAAGAATCAGAGGTGGGCGACAAAGCACGAGGTCAAGTCCAGGCAGTGGGTCAGAGGCAGGCGGCAAGGCACGACATCAAATCCAGGTGAAGAGTCAGGACCGAGGAATCCATCTGAAAGGGAAATGGAGGCAGGAACTGGAACTGGAACTGAAGCAGGATCAGGAACACAGGCAACGCAGAGCATAGCTGAACAGCGTGGAGACCTGTTGCCAAGGCAAGCTCTGACTGCCAGAGCTTGCCTTATATAGGAGAATTTGTAGACATCATCAGAAGGGGTTGCGGTCCCTTTAAATTTAGAAGAGATGAGCTCGTGCGCACCTAGGGCCATCGGGCCAAAGAGGAGGCGGTGGCAGCGTCTGGCCACATGGTGGGGGATAGGCCTAGCCGGGCCCAGAGGGATTCCCTGCCACGCGGAGCGCCCCAGGAGGCAAGAGAGCAGAACGGGAGTGAGAACTACTGCCTGCTGCCACCGAAGAGGAAGGGGGCCAGACTGGAGAGCCAGTGTCGGGCATGAGTGAACCCGGCCTCGGGCCTGCAGCGGCTGGGGAGTGCAACAAACATTTGATAACTAGATTCATGAAAGATTTAACCCATCTTAAACTTCCAATTAAACATAATCCTGCCTCTTAGGATCTATATGTGGTTCTTGCTCAGCTCATGAAAATACCGTTTGAGCCATTAGCAACATTAGTTAAAATTCCTTTGTGAAAGGTTTATTTTTTATAGCAGTCACTTCTGCTTGGAGAACAAGTGACCTGCAAATCCTAGTCTCATACACTGCCTATACTCGAATTTTCACAACAGACTTGTTCTGAAAACCCACCCTGAATTTTTATCAAAGGAAGTTTCTCAGTTTCATTTAAACCAATCCATTGTGTTGCCAACATTTTTTCTGAGACCACATACCCACAAGGGCAAATAAGTTCTTCATACATTAGACTGCTAAAAAGCTTTATTATTCTGTTTAGAAAGAACAAAGTCTTACAGAATGTTTTCTCAACTATTCATTTCCTTTAACCCAGTTAAGCAGGGCTTTTCAGTTACAAAAATAACTTTTTCTTCTTGAATCTCGGAGAGCATTTCTTATTGATATGAATAGTCAGGACATCTTCAAGCTAAGGTGAAAGCCTATCAAGTCAGGGCTAAAGCAGCTTCCCTAGCCTATCTTTGCTCTGCTTTGAAAAGAAGACATCTGCAAGGCTGCATATCAGTCTTCTCTCCATTCGTTCACTGCTCGTTCCCTAGAATATGCTTCACGTCAAAACAGCAGTTTTGTCCAAGCAGTTCTCAGTAGCTTTTTTAAATTAATTCCTTCATCTCTCCCACCAACTTCTAACATTTTCCTGGGTTGCATATTCCACTGTTAATACTGTGTAATACAAAAAAATTCATGCACCCCCTCAGCTTGGGAGTCCCCACTTATATGGCTGATTACTTTCCTGTTTGTTCACTGAGAAAGCTAAATTGCTTACCTGTAAGAGGTGTTCTCTGCAGACAGCAGGACAAATCTGCCATACAATCCCACCCTTCTCCCTTTAGAGTTAACTTTAAATAAAGACTGAGCAGTGGCAGCTGCATAGGAATGCCAGTGCATGCTCAGTAAATCCTTCTCAGTTTTTTCTGATCTCTGAGTGAGCTTTTCCTTAGTGGCACATTGGATGTTGTCACACATTTGTGTGGATCAGTTGTCCTGCTATAGAGCCTATGGAGAATACCTGTCACAGGAAAGAAATGTAACTTTATCCAGAATATTAAAAAAGCAAAGATATTTATTAACTATTCTTGTATCAAAATGCTGCTTTTCTGTGAAAATAAATACCGAAGTGAAATCCTTAGCCAAGGGGTCATCAAAAAAAATAATTCTAGTTCCTGTGCCATGGATGAGACTTTAAATTAAAAGCAAACATAACAAGTCAAAATCTGCAATTCAGTTTTCTTTCTGTTGGTTGCCTTCATGAGTGTTCATGGTGAGCTACAATTTCATTCCTTTGGAGTTGTTTCAGAATATATCTGAATTAATGCCGGGTGAATAGGCTTTCTAAAGGTTGTCCCTAGTATTTCAATAGTGCGACTCCCGATTTGGTTTCTGAGGTAATGTATAAAAATTAAATTACTAGAGTGATGACTAGTCCTTTGCTTGTACAGAATTGTTCCTTGGTGACCACTAAAAGCAGTACTTATCCTGCTCTATGAAACCAGAAGCAGCAGGCTCACTTTCCTCATGTTACTAAGCATTTACTAGCACTGTTGCAAATTTATCTGCAATCTTACAATCCTGTCTGGCTAGACGTCAAACATTTGTTTTCCCCCATATAGTTCTGGCCCAGCTGGTAAACAAGAAAATATTCCTATGGTATTAAAAATGTGCAACTGTATTACACATTAAGTGTTGTCCAAATCATAAGTATTGAGGTAAAAATTTTGTTTTTATTTGTTTAGCATTTCAAAGGTTACCACAAAGTGAAAGAGTTTCTCAAGGTCTAAATGGAGACCTTTATTTCTCCAATGTGCAACAAGAGGACACCCGTGATGATTATATTTGTTATGCAAGATTTAATCATACTCAGACTATCCAGCAGAAGCAGCCCATTTCTGTCAAAGTTTTAACAAGTAAGTATTGAATTCTTCAATGTAATAATTGTAAAACTGATTAGAATATTTAGGTTTCTAAAGAGCATCACACTTGAAAGTACCTAAAAATGGCTTATTTTACCACATTACGGTACATATTCAAAAGCCATTTAGATGGATAACAGGAAAGTTATCTATCTAAATGGCTTAGCCACATATTTAAAAGGCTTATCCAGGCTTATCCGGCTAGAATTTAGCTGGGTAAATCGGGGGCGTTCATGGGGTGGGAGGTAGGTGTTCCGAGTAGGAACGGAGTTAGCCGGTTAAGTTAACCGTCTAACTCTAGACATGCCATAGGGCAGGTCTAAAGTTAGCCAGATACACATATCCAGCTTACTCGGGTATATTCTGAATATCCCAGTTAAGTTAGCTGGAAATGTGTATCCGGCTAACTTAACTAGCCGCTTAGCAACTGAATATTACAGCTTAGCTATTATGATAACTAGAGATGTGAATCGTGTCCTCGATCGTCTTAACGATCGATTTCGGCTGGGAGGGGGAGGGAATCGTATTGTTGCCGTTTGGGTGTGTAAACTATCGTGAAAATCGTTAAAATCGTGAGCCGACACACTAAAACCCCCTAAAACCCACCCGACCCTTTAAATTAAATCCCCCACCCTCCCGAACCCCCCCCCAAATGCTTTAAATTACCTGGGGATCCAGCGGTGGCCCAGAACGGCGGCGGTCCGGAACGGCCCCCTCAATTGAATCCTGTTGTCTTCAGCCGGCGCCATTTTGCAAAATGGCCACCGCAAAATGGCGGCGGCCATAGACAAAAACGATTCGACGCAGGAGGTCGTTCCGGACCCCCGCTGGACTTTTGGCAAGTCTTGTGGGGGCCTCCTGACCCCCACAAGACTTGCCAAAAGTCCAGCGGGGGTCCGGAACGACCTCCTGCGTCGAATCATTTTTGTCTATGGCCGCCGCCATTTTGCGGCGGCCATTTTGCAAAATGGCGCCGGCTGAAGACAACAGTATTCAATTGAGGGGGCCGTTCCGGACCGCCACCGTTCTGGACCACCGCTGGATCCCCAGGTAATTTAAAGCATTTGGGAGGGGTTCGGGAGGGTGGGGGATTTAATTTAAAGGGTCGGGGGTGGGTTTTAGGGGGTTTAAGTGTGCCGGTTTTCCTGCCCTCCCCCTTCCCCTGATTTACGATTTTTTAACGATAAATCGGGGGAATTGGTATTGTATCGTGGCCCTAACGATTTTTGACGATTTAAAATATATCGGACGATATTTTAAATCGTCAAAAAACGATTCACATCCCTAATGATAACTGTAGTACAATTCTAAATATTATTGACATGAATAAGGTTAACACTCTCCCTGTTTCTTTCCTTAGAAGAACAGTTTAAATAAATATACACTACTGAATGTATAATGTATACTCTAGCAGGGGTTTACAACCCACTCCTTGAGATACATTGAACCAGTCTGTTTTAGGATATCCACAAGACATAGATCTGCTTGTGCTGCCTCCATTGTGTGCAAATGTATCTCATGAATATTCATTGTCAATATCTTGAAAACCAAACTGGGTAGGTGCATCCCAAGGGCTGGATTGAGAATCACTGCTCTAGAATTATTGACACCCCTATTAAAATACACTAATGCTTACTCTTCTAATAGTAAATTTAGATATACATTCACAATAGTGCCCTAACATGGATTAGACCACATTTTTATTTTTGTCTATTCAGATTTGCCAAATACTTATTGAGTTTATTGCAAGCCTTCATGCATTTTTTGATATTTTATTTTAGTGGATGCAATGAATGAAACTATTGCAGCCAATCTGAGTGACACTGAGTTTTATGGTGGTGAGTTATGGTGATCACCAATGACTTTTCCCTCTAACTCTAGAATTTAACTAACATCACCTTCATGGCTAACTAATCTTTATTTATTATGCTTAGTTTCTAATATAGATTGCTAGTTCTGGTGATGATATACTCCTAGGAGCCAATGCATTTAAGGTTTTCTCCCATTTTTTGTTGATGGAAAAAATGCTTGGTACATAGGACCCAAATATTAAAACTGGATGCTGTAAGGCTCTTAGCGATTCTGGAACAAGGTCCAGTTTTCAAATAGCCTGCGTAGTTGCAAACTTTTAGAGCCCAATTTTATAAGAATATACATAATGCTGAAGTCTGCCTGAATTTTCAAAGTGGACTTAACGTGTTTAAGTCTGCTTTGAAAATTAAGATGGTAATTTTCAATCCAGCGCATGGACGCAGTTTGGCGTGTGGGTGTCGGCATGCACCTAGATACGCTGCCATTTTATAACTTGCACGCACATTATATAATAGCCTGGCCACACACACATATGTGTCCAATTTTAATTGGGGCATCCCTGGGCACGCAAATCCTGATTCTTCCACATAAGTCAGGGTAATCTATAACAGGCGTGCAAGCCATTGCCAGTTTCATCCAGCAGTTCATCCACTAGTTCACCCAGTTAAGAACTAGGTTCTCCAAACCCCCTCTCCCCCCCCCCCCCCCCCCCCCCCGTTTAGATATCACGCACTTCCCCCAGATAGCCCAGACCCTTTCAGCCTGGTAGAAATGGCTAATTTCTTATATTTTTTAAGTTACACCGCTTCCAAAGGAAAAGTAAAGTTATGCAGCAGCTGATCTGCTTGCGCACCAGGGCATGTAAGCATTTACGCATACATCTCTTGGTTAAGCCTTGAAATGCCTATAACCCTCCCAGTCCATGCCCCTGCTTGAAATCAAATGAGATGTGCATGCAGCAGGAGATACATGCACATCTGAGTGGCTTTTAAAATTCATTTGACATGTACAAGCCCAACTTGTGCATGCATTTTCCCAATTTTGGCATGCACCGGGCTTTTAAAATTCACCTTTAAGGCTATGCTCAGAATCTCTTCCAGAGCAGGTGTAAATGTGTACGCTTAATTCTGAAAATCCAAAGTGCACATGTAAATGATTTGTCCACCCCTCCCAGACTCTTTCTTGTATTCATAAAAATACACGCATAAGTGAGTTAAATGCAAACTTTTATGCATACAGCTCCAAAGGCAATTTTATAAAATCCATTTACTTGGTTTTATTTGCGTAAATTCTTTTGAAAATCAAACCCTTAATATGTGTAATTTACACAGACTTTCAAAGAGCACAATCTGTGTTTCTCTTTGAAAATTAGCAAGTGTAAAGTTCTCATGTTAAAAATGTCAGTGTCTACTCATGGTACAAGCAATGGAAAGGGCAATATAGCATGCATATATTTGAAAACTGAATATGCATGTATTATTTTCTTCCCCTGACCTAAAGATGCCTACAGGAGCACCATTTTTATTGCATTTAAAAAGTATACATGCAAGGAAAGCCGCGCATATGTTTAGCTGCATTTGAGGAGGGAAATCTTCATTCAGGCCATTTTACCTGTGTCAATTGCTATTTACTGGCATTAATGGCTTTGAAAATTGTCCTCTAATTGGCAATTTTCAGACTGCGGCAGTGCAGAAAAGTCCGTAGGTACTTTGCACCAATTTTCTAAACGAAAGAATGTTTCTCACAGGACAAGCAGGATGGTAGTCCTCACATATGGGTACATCACAGGATGGAGCCCTGTATGGAAAACTTTTCTGTCAAAGTTTCTACAAAGCTTTGACTGACACTGGCACATACTATGAAGTCCATTTTCAGTAAACTGGTAAGCAGAAAATTACCTCTAAATCCTAGGTGCGTCCTATATATATATATATATATATATATATATACCGTATTTTTCGCACTATAAGATGCACCTGACCATAGGACGCACCTAGGATTTAGAGGAGGAAAATTAAGAAAAAAATTCTGTCCCCATGATGGGCTCTGTACAGAGCTCCCCCCTGGTGGCCATCCATGGCATATTTTTTTTGGTTTTGTTTTTTACAGTAAGGCGGAGAATATCCACACAGGTACACACACTCACTGGTTTTCTGTCCCTCACATACATACATAGGCTCTTTCACACTCACTAGTTCTCTCCCCCACTCAACTCAC
Source organism: Rhinatrema bivittatum (assembly GCF_901001135.1). NCBI lineage: Eukaryota > Metazoa > Chordata > Amphibia > Gymnophiona > Rhinatrematidae > Rhinatrema > Rhinatrema bivittatum. The sequence continues at coordinate 104,300,796 of NC_042623.1, forward strand.
TGGCTCTCCCTCACATGTACACATACCCACAGACAATCACACACTCAGACTCTCCCTCATACACACAGCTCTCACACCAGTTATTTTAAACTTTCATGACTGCTCCAAAGTTCAATAATAAATAGTCAATTGCTCCTAATATTTCAACAGGTAGCCACTTAATCAGCACAGGCAGTAATTCTATTTGCTGGTCTGTGTCATGTGTCCTCCATCCCAGGCAGTATACCACCCCCATGACTCTCCAATACATCCAAACCACAAGGAGTGAAGTTCTTACTTTGGACTGCAAGTGAGGTCCTCCGGCAGAGCCCGAGCTCCCCGCTGGTTCCGGGGGTGCATCTCACTGTAAGATCGGCGTGGTGCAGGTCAGTCATCACCTGTTTGAACCGCGTGGGCTACGGAGGCCCCTCCAGTTCAAACAGCTCCCTGCCGGTCTGCTGTTCCCGGGGTGCATCCCACTGCGAAGGCCGGTGCGGTACAGGTCAAATGCCAGCCGTCTGAACTGGAAGGGCCTCCGTAGCCCACGCAGTTCAATCAGCTGATGTCTGACCTGCGCCGCGCCGACCCTCGCAGCAAGATGCACCCCGGGAACAGCAGACCGGCAGGGAGCTCAAGTTCCGCTGGCAGAATACGACACACCTGCACCACCATGCTGATTGGGCGGAGTTGGGAGAAGGTGGGGGGTGGTGCGCGAGAGAGCAAGACGCTACATTCATTCCATAAGATGCACCCACATTTTCCCACCATTTTTGGGGGAAAAAAGTGCGTCTTATGGAGTGAAAAATACAGTATATATATATATATATAGAAACATATAGAAACATAGAAACATAGAAATGACGGCAGAAGAAGACCAAACGGCCCATCCAGTCTGCCCAGCAAGCTTCACACGTTTTTTTCTCTCATACTTATCTGTTTCTCTTAGCTCTTGGTTCTATTTCCCTTCCACCCCCACCATTGAAATATCTAGCTTGATTAGTTAGGGGTAGTAGGGGTAGTAACCGCCGCAATAAGCAAGCTACACCCATACTTATTTGTTTTACCCAGACTATGTTATACAGTCCTTATTGGTTGTTTTTCTTCTCCCCTGCTGTTGAAGCAGGGAGCTATGCTGGAAATGCGTGATGTATCAGTCTTCTCCCATGCTGTTGAAGCAGAGAGCCATGCTGGATATGCATCGAAAGTGAAGTATCGGACACAATTGGTTTGGGGTAGTAACCGCCGTAACAAGCCAGCTACTCCCCACTTTGTGAGTGCGAACCCTTTTTTCTTCTCCCCTGCCGTTGAAGCAGAGAACTATGCTGTATATGCATTGAAGGTGAAGCATCAGGCTTATTTGGTTTGGGGTAGTAACCGCCGTAACAAGCCAGCTACTCCCCTCTTTGTGAGTGTAAATCCATTTTTCCACATTTCCTCTTGCTGTTGAAGCTTAGAGCGATGTTGGAGTCACAGTAAGCATGTGTATGTTTATTGAATAAGGGTATTGTCTCCAGGCAGTAGCCGTCATTCTGGCGAGTCACCCACTCTTCATTGGCGGCCTCTTGACTTTATGGATCCACAGTGTTTATCCCATGCCCCTTTGAAGTCCTTCACAGTTCTGGTCTTCACCACATCCTCCGGAAGGGCATTCCAGGCGTCCACCACCCTCTCCGTGAAGAAATACTTCCTGACATTGGTTCTGAATCTTCCTCCCTGGAGCTTCAAATCGTGACCCCTGGTTCTGCTGATTTTTTTCCTATGGAACAGGTTTGTCGTTGTCTTTGGATCATTAAAACCTTTCAAGTATCTGAAAGTCTGTATCATATCACCTCTGCTCCTCCTTTCCTCCAGGGTGTACATATTTAGATTCTTCAATCTCTCCTCGTACGTCATGCGATGAAGATCCTCCACCTTCTTGGTCGCCCTTCTCTGTACCGCTTCCATCTTGTCTTTGTCTTTTTGTAGATACGGTCTCCAGAACTGAACACAGTACTCCAGGTGAGGCCTCACCAAGGACCTGTACAAGGGAATAATCACTTCCCTTTTCTTACTCGATATTCCTCTCTCTATGCAGCCCAGCATTCGTCTGGCTTTTGCTATCGCCTTGTTGCATTGTTTCGCAGACTTCATATCATTAGACACTATCACCCCAAGGTCCCTCTCCTGCTCCGTGCACATCAGCTTTTCCCCCCCCATCGAATACAGTTCATTCGGATTTCCACTCCCCATATGCATGACTTTGCACTTCTTGGCATTGAATCTGAGCTGCCATATCTTCGACCACTCTTCCAGTTTCCTTAGATCCCGTCTCATTCTCTCCACTCCTTCTGGCGTGTCCACTCTGTTGCTGATCTTTGTGTCATCCGCAAAAAGACAAACCTTACCTTCTATCCCGTCCGCAATGTCGCTCACAAAGATATTGAACAGGACCGGTCCCAACACCGATCCTTGCGGTACACCACTTAAAACCGCTCTATCTTCAGAGAAGGTTCCATTTACCATCACACATTGTCTTCTGTCCGTCAGCCAATTTGCAATCCAGGTCACCACCTCGGCCCTCACTCCTAAGCTTCTCGTTTTATTCACCAGTCTCCTGTGCGGAACCGTATCAAAAGCTTTGCTGAAATCCAAGTATATGATATCAAGCGCTCTTCCTCGATCCAATTCCTTGGTTACCCAGTCAAAAAAGTTAATCAGATTTGTCTGACAGGATCTTCCCCTGGTGAATCCATGTTGCCTCTGGTCCATCAATTCTCCGGACTGTAGATAGTTCACTATTCTCTCTTTCAGCAGTGACTCCATTACTTTTCCCACCACCGAAGTGAGGCTAACCGGTCTGTAGTTGCCAGCTTCCTCCCTGTTCCCACTCTTGTGAAGCGGGACCACCACCGCTCTTCTCCAATCACTCGGCACCACTCCCGTTTCTAGGGATCTATTGAACAGGTCACACAGCGGAGCCGCCAGAACATCTCTGAGCTCCCTCAATATCCTTGGATGAATCCCATCAGGCCCCATGGCTTTGTCCACTTTCAGGTTCTTTAGCTCTTCCCACACATTTTCTACTGTAAAAGGATTTTCATCCATTCCACTTCCCTCCAGTTTCTTGTTGTGTAGAGATGGTCCTTCTCCAGGGTCTTCTTTAGTGAACACAGAGCTGAAGTATTCGTTTAATATTTCTGCCATTTCTTCGTCTCTCTCCACACATTGATCATTACCACCTTTCAATTTCACTATACCACTTTGGACCTTTCTCTTTTCGCTGATGTATCTGAAAAATGTTTTGTCACCATTTTTTATCTCCTTGGCAATCCTCTCTTCTGCTTGACTTTTTGCCAACTTGATTAATTTATTTGTCTCCCTCAGTTGATACAAATATTCTTCTTTGTGCTCCTTCCTTTGGGATCTTTTATATTTCTTGAATGCTATTCTTTTAGCTTTAATTTTGTCAGCCACCTCCTTTGAGAACCAGATAGGTTTCAATTTTCTTTTGCTTTTCTTTACATTTCTAACATATAGAGCAGTTGCCTTGGTGATTGCTCCTTTTAGATTGGTCCACTGTTGATCCACATCTCTCTCGTTCTCCCATCCTTTAAGTTCTTCCTCCAGGTACTTCCCCATTTCCTCGAAGTCTGTGTTTTTGAACTGTAAAACTCGGGTCTTTGTAGTTCTTTTCCCTATTCTTTTAGTGATATTAAACCATACCGTTTGATGATCACTACTGCTGAGGTGGGCGCCCACCTGGACATCTGAGACATTATCTGCATTAGTGAGCACTAAGTCGAGTATAGCTCCTTCTCTCGTGGGTTCCAACACCATTTGTTTGAACAAAGATACTTGCATGGCATCCACTATTGCTCTACTATTTTTAGTTTCTGCAGATGGGATTTTCCAGTCTACATCTGGCATATTAAAGTCACCCACGATCACCACTTCTCCCTTCTTACCTATCTTATGGATGTCTTCAACCAGATCTCTGTCCAGCTCTTCCTTTTGGTTTGGAGGCCTGTAAACCACTCCAATATAAATGGACGCTCCGTCATCTTTTTTTAGGTCGAGCCATAGAGCTTCTTCCTTACCCCAACTTCCTTGTAGCTCAGATGCTTGGATGTTGTTTCTAACATAAAGAGCCACACCTCCCCCTTTTCTATCCTCTCTGTCCTTCCTTAACAAGTTGTAGCCTGGTATTGTTGTATCCCATTCATGAGATTCTGTGAACCATGTTTCTGTGATAGCAACAATGTCCAATATATATATATATATATATATATATATATAACTGGAGAAATATAAATTAAAGGCAAGCAAGGCAATCCCCCAACCCTTGCACCTCCTAATATAATTAAAACAATGTCGGGGTTAGTGCCCATTCCATGCCACCCCCCAAAAAAACTCTCCAAATTCCCAAATTAATTCAAATCAAGTAATGGCCATAGAAGCATGAGGATGCCTCCCCCAGATATTTCAATTCAAACTATGTTCATGAACCCCCTCTTCCTCGATCCCACTGCCACACTCAGCATCCCCCTACCAGAACCTCTGAAACTCCCAAGGTCAGCTGGAATGGTATAGTCGTACTACTTGAGCCACATCCAGTATTGCTGTGACAGCAACGCTGGTAATTGTTCTCAGAGGTTTCTGACCGTGCATCACAGTACATGCACAATTTTTTAATGCAGAGATCTATATAGTTCCTGCACCTATTTTATAAAAAGTATGCACATATATTTTACATATTAATTAGGGATGTGAATCATTTTTCTGATGGATGAAAATGCCGTTCGATATTTTCTCATCTGTCAGGAATCGGGGGGTCCCCAAAAGCGATAGGAAAACCCCCACAAAATTTCTCTTATCGTTTTTTTTTTTTTGGGGGGGGGGAAGAAAGGGCACACAAAAACAACCCCCAAACCCACCCAACCCTTTAAATCTCATTATTTAGAATCCCCCACCCTCCTGACCCCCCCAAAACTTTTCTAAAGTACCTGGTGGTCCAGCGGGGGTCCCGGGAGCGATCTCCCGCTCTCAGGCCATCGGCTGCCACTAATCAAAATGGCACCGATGACTCTTTGCCCTTACCATGTGACAGGGGCTATCGGTGCCATTGGCCGGCCCCTGTCACATGATAGGAGCAATGGACAGCAGGAGCCATCTTTAAAAATGGATGTTCCCCTTTTTTTGTTTATAATCAAAGTTTAATTACATATTGGCATTTCTTACTGATTGTGTTAACTTCTTAATTATATCTGGGGCAATTTAATGAGATCTGCAACCGTGGAGTGAAATAACTACATTTGGCCTTATCAAATAGCAATTAATATTCCGTATGAACAGCCTGATAGCTTTCATTAATATCCAATGAATGAGAATTTTGCCACCTGCATTCCATGTGCTGGATCATACTCAAGAAAACCAAAACTCAATGGGGTAGATTTTCAAACTATGCGAATAGGCCTACTTTTGCTGGCGCATCAGGCGCAAGCAAAAGTACGCTGGATTTTAGTAGATATGCGCGGAGCCGAGCGTATCCACTAAAATCCTGGATCGGCGCGCGCAAGGCTATCAATTCTGTATAGCCGGCGCGCGCCGAGCCGCGCAGCCTACCCCCGTTCCCTCCGAGGCCGCTCCGAAATCGGAGCGGCCTCGGAGGGAACTTCCTTTTGCCCTCCCCTCACCTTCCCCTCCCTTCCCCTACCTAACCCACCCACCCGGCCCTGTCTAAGCCCCCCCCTTACCTTTGTCGGGGGATTTACGCCTCCCAGAGGGAGGCGTAAATCCCCGCGCATCAGCGGGCCTCCTGCGCGCCGGGACGCAACCTGGGGGCGGGTCCGGAGGGTGCGGCCACGCCCCCGGGCCGCCCCGGGCCATAACCACGCCTCCGGGTCCGCCCCCGAAACGCTCCCGGCACGCCCCCTAAACGCCGCGCGGTTCGGGCCCGCCCCTGACACGCCCCCGACACGCCCCCCTCGGAGAACCCCGGGACTTACGCGAGTCCTGGGGTCTGCGCGCGCCGGTGAGCCTATGTAAAATAGGCTCACCGGCGCGCAGGGCCCTGCTCGCCTAAATCCGCCCGGATTTGGGCGGATTTAGGCGAGCAGGGCTCTTAAAATCCGCCCCAATATGTAGGCATTGCATAATGTTCTTTATCCACAATGGAGTAATTGACTGAATTGTACTAGCAAGATTATAATTAAGAGTCAACTAGGGATTCCACCAAAGTGAAGTCTAAAGAAGACTGCTTAGCTATCCATTCACTGCCAATTTTTTCCAAATCAATTGGGTCTCAATAATTTATTGTAATCTGGCTTGTTAGCCCAACCACATTCATTCCAACTACCTTAAAATTAAATTTTATTAAAAAGTTATCCAACCAGAGAACAGGCAAATTCGACAAAGCCTTAATATGAGCCTCCTCAAAACACAAATCAGGGACAGTTAACAAATCCAAAAATATTTCCAGCCTTGTGAGTAGGCTTCTGAATAACCTGGGACCACTTTAACCCATTATGTCCCAGTGTTCTATTAGAGGACAGCTTCCTAAAAAATTAGCAATATAATGGGGTATGGCAGCAAGTAGCTCCAATACTCAAAATAATTTTTTGACAAACCACCTAAATGAAGATTAAAATCAACTAAAATCATTAAGCCTTCATGCCCTATCTTTAATGAAGTAATAAATTCTGCAAATAAGGTCAACTCAGCGCGAACTACTGAAGGACAGAAATACAACAAACACATCATCCAAGAATCAACTCTCACACCCATGACTAAAATCAAAAGGAAGTTAACTCTCAAAGCAGGGTTAAAACCAACTATATTGCCCCCATCTTTCCTTCCCACATTGGTTTAAATAAGAACAATCCAGAGAACAGAACTGCTTGTGTGCTCTTTCCACTAATACTCAAATCAAAAATCTAGAACAATGTATGGGTCAGTATCTAAAAACTACTTGTAGCACAGCAAACATTATTATCCCACTCCATAGATTATCCAATTCACAATATGTACTCCTTGTGAGGTACATTGTTCCAAGTAAGGAGCCATTGGGTCATTACAATTACATCTGCTATTTTTTTAAATGTTGCCTTTAGTTTTAATCCTGCAAGTGTAAGCATATATTATCACCAGGACTAAAAAATGAAATGCATCAATATAATATAACAAAAGTAAATGTGATGGCAGTATTCAGTAAGCATATTCCTTCTCTAATATCAAGGAGGGCTCTATTCATTAAAGACTTTTGCAATGGATACAAATTATGAAAATATATAAAGAAATTGGTTTTATGCTGAACTTTTTAGTACTCATTAGACCAGTAGATAACAAAGTTTACTTTTTAAATATATTCTGGCCTTAATTTTTTGTTGAAAACCTAAAGCAAGGTTGGTTTTTGTTTTTGCTTTATTTAACATAATCACTCTTGTCTCTTTCCTCCCTCTCCTTTACACCTTGCTTTTATTCTTCAGTCCTTTTACCCCATTGCCTGTCTCATCTTGTCTCCCTCTGTGTCCCTTCCCCTATGGTGTCCATTTGATCTCTTTCTTTTCCTCATCCTTCCCTCTCTGTCCTATTTATCTCTGATCCTCTTTCTAACATTCAATCTTCTCTCTCCTTTCCCTTCCATTCCCCTTTTTGTATGTATTTGTTCTTTCTTAATGATCTCCCTTCCTGAATTCTCTCTTTTTTTTTTTAGCTTGATTACTTTCTCTTACTCTTTCCCCTTCACATTTTGTTCTCTCTTCCCTTCCTAACCTTATCATATGCTGCCTGCATATATAATAATCTATTAAACATTTAATAGGTCACTAGCCACAAATAGGAAAATCAATACCATGCTCTGCTAATGTAGTTTCTCTCCCTGCTGTTAGAGCCATACAAACATGATTTCGCATGTTACCATAAATATAGGAACTGTCAGACTGGCAATAATTTACTGCTTGCCAATTCACCCAGCAGACTTGCAACTGGTGGTATCTTGACCCAAAAATGAGGACCTCGAGTTATCTAAATCCACCAATTGATTTAATGAATAAAGCCCTTATTATGCCTCCCTCTAATGCTGATTCTGCTGCATATTGTTAGAACAGAAATAACTGAAATTAATTTTTTATACTAATTTTAAATGCATTTGTAATATGTTTATATCTTTTGGTTACAAACAGGTGAGTTTACTTCTTAATTTTTGTAGTAATTGTTATATATTTCATCTGTGATAAAACTGTCATACCTTATGTTATTTTAAAGCCATCTACAAATGTATATTTTCTGTCGATAAGCCGGCTTATTTAGCCATGCTGTCTGGCTGCCGTCATCCATTCGTCATGGGGCAGAGCTTTCTCTCTAAGCTCAAAAAGTTCTTCTCTTGCAGCTGCATGGCTCTTCCCGCACATATCAAGTGGTTCCCCTCATTTTCATTTTTTCCATGCTCTGCACAGACGTGTGGGGCCTTTTTCTCTCTACTTTCTCCTCTGTAAAAAAAAAAAAAAAGAGACATGTCTAAGTCAGGCTTTAAATTTTGTCAATGTGGGAAAATCGCATCGGTGACCGATGGACACAAATACTGTTATTTGTGCCTTGGTCCCAACCATGAGCAATCGGCTTGTGAGCATTGTGGGAGAATATCTCCTAGAGCTCACCACCACCAAGCGGCAAAGATTCTTCGTCTGAGAAAAGAAAGCTCAAGATCTTATGCCCCATTTCCAGTGGATGGAAGATCCACTCAGTCCTTGCTAGGACCAAAGACTTCACATCTGAATCAACTGAGGCACACTTCCTTGCTGGGAGCTAGGTTGCCTATAAAAACAATGGGGCGTATTTTAAATGCCCTGTGCATGTAAATCCGGCCGGATTTACGCGCGCAGGGCCCTCACGCACCGGCGCACCTATTTTGCATAGGCCGCCGGCGCGCACAGAGCCCCGGGACGAGCGTAAGTCCCGGGGCTTTGTAAAAGGGGCGTGTCGGGGCTTGTCGGGGCGTGCCCTGAGCGACGCGGCATTTGGGGGGCGTGTCGCAAGTGACGTAGCATTTCGGGGGCGGTGACGTGGCCGCGGCCTCCGGACCAACCCCCGAGACATCCAGAGAGCACATCCAGTTGCAGGTAAGGGAAAATTGACTTCAAAGAGGTCATCTTGAATTTATGTCTCTTGACAAACTTGTTTAGACAATGTAAGTCTAGGATTGGACACAGACCTCCCGATTGAGAATTAAGTCTATTCATAAACATAAATAAAAACCTAAAGACCAATAAAATAAAAATAAAAACAAAAATAATAATAAAGGTTCCTCACCAGCTTCTATAGTGGCAAGACATCTATCATGGCTCTGTTCAAGTGCAATACGAGAGGATGTGCACAATAAATTAGAAAACTTACTGTGTAAGGGAGACAACCTCTTTGGTGAGAAACTCAGGAAACTGTTTCTCAAATAAAAGGGCAAAATGTAGCAGTACAATCCTTAACATTCCCAATTGCTATACCATCTTCTACTAGAAAATATTACTCAAACTACAGGAAAAACCTCTACCCACGTAGACCATATAAGGGTTACCAAAATTATCATCCCTACCGACCTCCTGCCTATCAACAGCCAAGGTAACAAGGTCAACAGCAACAACAGAGGTACCACTCAAGGAGTCAATGACCCCAGAAGGTGCAACAATCACAGTCACAGAAGCAACAGAGTTTTTGAGGGACAGACAGCCACAACACCCATGGCATGTTGGGGGCAGAATTTTATCCTTCTTCCATGCTTGGTCCAAGATAACAACTGATCAGTGGGTTCTTGAAATAATTTCCCAAGGATACAGGCTGTAATTCCCTCATTTACCCCTGTTACCATACTTAGTAGCCCGCACCTGCAGACAATCTCACATTGCGTTACTTCATCAGGAAGTAAGAACTCTGTTGGATCAACAAGTGATCCACCCTCTTCCACCTTCCCAGGTAGACAAGGGCTGCTACCCCAATACTTCCTCATTCCCAAGAAATCGGGAGGTCTGTGTCCAATCCTAGACTTACATTCTCTAAACAAGTTTGTCAAGAGACATAAATTCAAGATGACCTGCAACTGGATGTGCTCTCTGGTCGTGAAGGATGCATACACTCACATTCCCATCCATGGTGCATACTGGTAGTATCTTTGTTTTCAAATTGGGGTCCATAATTACCAATATAAGGTCTTTCCCTATGGACTCTCATCTGCCCCAAGAGTATTCACAAAATGTATAGCAGTAGTTGTGGCTCACTTACAGAATCAGGGAATCCAGATATTCCCATACCTCGATGACTGGCTGATTGTGTCTCCAAATCCGGACATGCTCCAAGATCACCTAAAAGAGACAATTCAATATTTAGAAACCTTGGGGTGTCGATTATAAATTACTAGGAATCCCAACTTCACCCAACTCAAACTATCCAGTTCATAGGGACAAAAATATACACCCCATTATTCAGGGCTTTTCTATATCAGGTCAGAGCTTAGACCCTGCACACTCAATGTCAAATGCTTTTGAAGCAGAACATGATGACCATGTGCTGAGTACTTGTCTTATTGGGGCACATGGCAGCAGCAATTCATGTCATCCCTCATATTTGACTTCACATGCAATGGCTGCAGTGGAGGTTGAAGTTTCAATAGATCAATGACACCAGCCTATGTAAAAAAGAATTTGACTATCAATCTCAATGAAGAAAGATATAAAATGGTGGCTGAACCCTCAGTATTACCCAGGGGAGCAGCATTCAAGAATCCTCCCCATCAATTAATTATTACAACAGATGCATCAAAGAAGGGAAGGGGAGCCCACCTACCTCAGTGGAAAACCCAGGGTTTATGGTCGCTGGCAGAAAGTAGGGATGTGCAGCAGGGACGGATACGTTCGATTCGGTATTCATATTCATCGGGACCCAAATTTGTTACATCCATTTTCGGGAGACCCCGATTCATTCATTAGGTACGTATGGCATTTGTTTCCCATTAAAGTTAAAAAACCCCATCACAACCCTTTAAATGTAATTAACTACAACCCCTCCACCCTCCTGACCCCCCCCCCCCCCAAGACTTGCCAAAAGTCCCTGGTGGTCCAGCGGGGGTCCTGGAGCATTCTCCTGCACTCAGGCCGTTGGCTGCCAGTATTCAAAATGGCGCCGATAGTCTTTGCCCTTACTATGTCACAGGGGCTACCGGTGCCTTTGGTCAGCCCCTGTCACATGGTAGGAGCAATGGACAGCTGGCACCATCTTGTGCACATTACTCCTACCATGTTGCAGGGGCTGACCAATGGCACCCATAGCCCCTGTGCCATTGCCCTGACATAGTAAGGGCAAAGGCTATCAGCGCCATTTTGAATACCGGCAGCCGACAGCCCGAGTGCAGGAGATCGCTCCAGGACCCCTGCTGGACCACCAGGGACTTTTGGCAAGTCTTGGTGGGTCAGGAAGGTGGGGATTTTATTCATTAGTGATAAGTTGCATTCGTGGGGGTTCGCCATACGTTTCAGAATCCCACGAATGCAACAAATAGGGACCTATATGTTGCAGATTGCGCATTCGTTCAAAATGAATGCACATCCCTAGCAGAAAGTCACCTATAGATAAATCTCTTGGAACTAAGAGCCATAAAACATGCACTTCACACCTTCCAGTCAACAATTTGGAGAATATCTGTGCTAATCTGCATGGACAATCAGTTAGCTATGTTCTACATAAACAAAGAAGGAGGGTCAGGTTCTAGGACTCTATGCAAGAAAGCTGTACAGATCTGCAAATGGTCAGAACAAAATAGAATATTTCTCCAAGCATCTTACCTACTGAGGGTGAAAAACACCGAAGTGAACAAACTCAACAGGATTTTTTTATCCTCACAAGTGATCTCTGAACCAGGGAATAGTGGACAGTCTATTTGATCGCTAGGGAACAGCTTGCATGATTCTTTTCACAATGGAGCTCAACACGAATGTAGAAACCTTCTGTTTGATTCTCCCCAGCAATTGCAGAATATCCCAGGACGCGTTTCTAATCCCTTGGACAAGAGGCCTATTCTACGCCTATCTTACAATTCTGCTTATATATAGAAATATATATCGGACAGAGCAGAAATGATACTTATAGCTCCAGCATAGCTGAGACAATCGTGGTATGCCTATCTAATACAACTCTCAATTCAGCCTCCTCTGTTTCTAGGAAACAGCGTAAGAATTCTAACAAAGGAGGGTGGAATGCTCATTCATTCAATGTACTTCTCTCTTCAACTCAACATAGAGATTGAGCAGGAAGTATTAGGACATCTCCAACTGCCTCCACAAATTATGGAGGTGCTAATAGCAGCAAGGAAATCTTCCACAAGAAGGAATTACACTTTCAAATGGAAGGGATACTCTAATTGGTGTATCCAATGGAGTATTGATCCCTTCATTTGCTCTCCAAAAACTTTGCTGATGTATCTACACTCCTTTTCTTCTCGGGTTTAGCAGTAACTTCAATCCTAGTTCACCTAAGCGCGATAGCAGCTTATCACTTCACGGATGAGGGTACCTCAATCTCACCTCATCCATTAATTTCAAAGTTTATGATAGGGTTCTTGCATATTCACCCCTCAATACAAAATCCTCCAGTTTCATGGGATGTGAATGTTGTCCTAGATAGCCTAATGAGGGCTCCCTTTGAACCTAAAGGGGTAGATTTTATAAATTTCCGCGCGCGCGAACAAAAGTATGCTGGATTTTATAAGATACGCACGTAGCCGCGCTTATCTTATAAAATCCAGGGTCAGCGCGTGCAAGGGGGTGCACATTTGTGCAACCTGCATGCGCCGAGCCCGGCGCGCGCTGCCTGTTCCCTCTGAGGCTGCTCCAAAATCGGAGCGGCCTCGGAGGGAACTTTCTTTCCACCCCCCACACCTTCCCCTCCCTTCCCCTACCTAACCCACCCCCCGACCCTATCTAAACCCCCCCTACCTTTGTTGGCAGATTTACGCCTGCGGAAAGCAGGCGTAAATCTGCGCGTGCCAGCGGGCTGCTGGTACGCCATCACCTGACCTGGGGGCTGGTCCAGAGGCCTCGACCATGCCCCCGAGCCGGCGCCACGCCCCCGAATCACCGCGTCACTCGCGGCACGCCCCTGAAATGCCGCATCACTCGCGGCACGCCCCCCCCCGACACGCCCCTTCATGCAAGCCACGGGACTTACGCGCATCCCGGGGCTTGCGCACGCTGCCGAACCTATGCAAAATAGGCTCAGCGCACACATTACCCCTTTGATAATCTACCCCATAGAGTATTCATCTTTGAAACACATCACTTGAAAAGTACTTTTCCTAGTAGCAGTCACGTTGGCAAGAAGAGTAAATGAATTCCAGGCTCTAGTAATTAATTATCCATAACTTCAATTTCATCATGACAAAATCCGACTACGTACTCATCTATCCTTTTTGCTGAAAGTGGTTTCAGCTTTTCACTTAAACCAAACAATTTCATTACCAACCTTTTTCCATAAACATCATGCAAGTAAAAGGGAAAGAGAGCTACACACATTAGACTGCAAGAGAGGCCTTGCATATTACAAACAAGGAACTCAACCATTTAGACACACCTCGCAACTCTTTGTCTCTTTCAACCCAAATGACCTGGGGAGAGCAGTAAAAAGGACACTGTCAAACTGGATAATGCAATGCATTCAATTCTATTATGAGTCTCATTCCTTAGTACTCAAGGATCCAATTAAGGCACATCAAGTTAGAGCGACAGCAACTTCATTAGCTCACTTACATAACGTTCCAGTTCAAGAAATCTGCAAAGTAGCGATGTGGTCATCAGTACACACTAACTTCCCATTACTGTCTCAACCAACAAACAGCAGCAGGCAGTGCAGTGGGATCAACAGTGTTGCATCACATCAAATGAAAATAATGTCTATCCACAAACTTTAGGGTGCAAATGACATCTACAGATGTTACACTATAGCAAGCAAACTTTAGCTTGGGAATCCCAGATAGCATGGCTAAATAAGCCAACTTATCAATGGAAAAAAGCAAATTTGCTTACTGTAAATGGTGTTTTCCATAGATAACAGGATTATTTAGCCATGCACCTCTCTCACCTCCCTGGTCAGCCATCGACTACTGTTGCATATCTGCTTAATAATCAATTGAGGGGAACCACTCAGTACACGAGGAAGGAGCCATACAGCTGCAAGAGAGCTTTTCAAGCTTAGGGGGTTATTTTCCAACTCGTGTTAAGGCCTTTTCGCATGCGAAAAATACCTTAATGCACGGTGTGATGCTAATTTGGAAAAGGGGGAGGAGTTTGGGGCAGGATTTCAATCAAAGTGGGCTGGTTTTGCGAAGCCACATTGCGCAGTTTTAATACCAGAAATAACTGCACCTTTTTCATTGGCGTTAAGCTGTGCAATATGGCTATATTGCACTTTGCAATCTTTTCACAAATAGCGTTTTGGAGAGAGAGAAAGAGAGAGAGAGTGCCTAGCTATAAGGCCCTTCTAGTTGGAAAACACAGTTTAAGGTAAGAAAACATGCTTTTATATAGCTATTGTCAGTCCATTCTAACTAAAATCATATAACATGTCAAGTTCGGGTATAAGAGTGCCCCAACAAGGGCCCCTCCTGGATACAGACACAGTTCTCCTTCATATTCAAACGTCAAGGGTTTAATTATAGACACAAGTTTTCTATACAAATCACTCAGAATCTGGGTAATCAGACTGTTACTCACAGTGGGTGTTTTGTTTGGGTCTGGTCCTACCAAGCTGCCTTACTAGTTCAAAGTCCAGGCCTACTCTTCAACAATAGAACTTTACTTTCACACCTCATTGTACAGCTCTCAGTCATCAAGTTTCCCAAATATTGGGCCTTTCCCAGCAATCCCTTTTGAGGACATTGAGGACCAATCTGGATCCACAAGGGTGGGGCTGTGTCCTGGGCTAACACAGGTCAAAGGCTACCTTTATTTAATCATTCTGTAGCCTTGATAGCCTTGATAGCAGTGCACCAGCCTTCAAGGCCTGCCAAATGTAATTTTTTTCTCCTGGCATTGGTTCCCTGAACACCTGGAATTTTGATCTAGTCCTGGTTTAACAATTTTCATAGCAAAGCAGTGGTGGATTTGTTTAGTTCTACTGGTGAAATGAGAAACATAAGACTACAAATGAAACTTTTCAGTAGGAGCTTAATATTACAGTCATTTTGTGACTTCTCCAATCCACCATCTATATATATCAACATGGGAATACAGCAAACAGGAATTGTTGAAGCAGAGAATCTTATCTTGGTTATTTACTCATGTAAATAACCAAGATAATATTCTTTACAGTGTAAAGGTGTATAAGACAAGAATTTTGAAACTGGATTATAACTAACCCTGGGTGACATCATTAAAATAACCAGCAATATGAAAAGGCCTCCATTTTTCTATTTGTTGTATTTGAAACATGTTTTTATTTTATTTTTATTTATTTAAATTTAATATAACATCTGTAAAAGCAGTAAAACATACATAATAAAATCATACAATAATTCAATAACAAAATCACAATAAAACAAAACTAACAACTGGGTAAGACAAACTGATCAAGTAATGGTAGATCAATTCAAGACAACAAGGCTCTGTAGATGCCTTTTAAACAGCTTCACTTGTACATGGATGGCTGGTGTGGCCAGATTAAACTATCCTGACACTCTAAACTATGGCTAGTTTCAGATGCACCATAGCATTAGCAAAAAAATATAAAATTTGAAATTAAGTATTTTTTCTTTTTTGTATTTAGAGTCTTCTCATAATCTGAGGGCCTAAAATGTAGTATAGCTAGTTTGTGCCTAAATTCAGCTGTGATGGCTAGACATGGCAGACCATTTGAAAAGGGGTAGGGTTAAGGTAACATCACTTCTTTCCCTAAATGAAAGTGTGATTAGTCTAGAGGGTGGCATTGGATAAAAGAACTAACTTGACTTCCAATGAGTTGCAAACAGAATGGAAGACATTATTTTGTCAAACCCTCCCCCCCCACCACCACCACCTCAGTTCAGTGGTTAAAATAAATGTCAAAGTCTTTTTTTTACAAAAACAAAACTTATAGATGGAAACTTTTAAACAGGCGTGCAGATGCACATGTGCGCATATTTGCCAGCTTGCGTCCATGGACACAGCTATTTTATAACTTATGCGTGTATGATATAAAATAGGCTGAGCGCACGCACATGTCCACGCAATTTTAAGTGGATGTGCCTATGCACACAAATATCGCTCCGATCGAGTAAGTAGGGGGATTTTAAAATCCATACATGCCAACTCAATTGGCCATTTTTCCAGTTGGTTCCCAATTCACCCAAATAAGAGATAGGACTTCCTAACCCCCCTAGTTAAATAACGTCCCTTCTCCCCTGTAAGCCCTGACCTTTAATACCCTGCTGATCTTTGTTTTTTTTTTTTTGTTTGTTTGTTTGTTTTATGATTTACATGCCTTCTATAATAGAAGTAAAGTTACATGGCAGGGGACCCCCGACGAGCGCTTGTGCACATAATTATTTACGCCTTGGTTTCAATTTGAAATCCAGGAATGCCCATTCCCTGCCCAGACAATGCCCATGCCCACCCCTTTTTTGGAAAAATATTTTTGTGCACGAAGTGGTAGATACCACGTATCTAAGCAGCTTTAAAAATCTGTTTGGCATGTACCAGCTCGACATACTCACGTATCTCCCAGTTTTGTCATGCACCAGGCTTTTAAAATTCACCTTTAATAATAGGCAGTTTGGCACTAAAAATAGGTGTAATTTAGACACAGCAGCTTACTATCCAGATCAGTATGGGACTGCTTTCTTAGTATTTTTTAATAATAAGATTTTTTTTTTTTAATGTAACTGGGTATACCAGAGACATTGGTGCCATTTGCATGGAATTGCATAAAGTTTGCTTTTATAAATCAGATTTGCTTCAGTGTTCCTAAATATGTGAAGTTGGCCTTTAACATTTTTTAAAACTTAATGGTATCCATGCAGGAGCACCTTATCTGAGGCTGTATAAAATATAAAGTTTCATGCCTACAACAGTAATTTTGCATTTCCTAAACGAGCAATGTTGTGCATCACTTTTTAATAATTTTAAGAAATATAATTTTTACTTTGACAATTATGAAAATATGTGAAATAAGACAGGGAGAAGGTTTGCATATTAAAAGCACATTCTTGGATCTTGATTTGTTGTATTTTAAATTTCAGACAGCCCATCAGAAAAGAGGCGGCCAAGTTTTTTAACACCTATAGGTGCTACAAGTGCTAAAACGGTATTAAGAGGAGAAGTACTTTTGCTGGAATGTATAGCAGAAGGATTGTGAGTCATTTTTATGCTTTCAAATATTTTGGGATGGAAATATATAAATGGCAGAGGCTGTATAAGAACTTATATTAAGGATTGTTAAATTATGAAAACAGTAGAATTCCACGTTCAGTCTCATCACTCCTGGAACAGTTTTTAGTTAGATGAAAAATAGATCAACCATGGTCAGAGTTTCAAAAACACAAATGAAACGTAGAATACACATTTGGTATAAAATAAAAATGTTACTGCTGAGTAGTTATTATGGACACTCTCCAAACAACCATGGCCAGGACAGTGTCACAAATTGCTTCATGTATGCTGTTAGATTGGTTCATGATATGTCTAATGTGATTTGTGATTTCACAGTCAGCAAGGACCAATCAAATCCAGCCGTTTGATATAATTTGTGACATCCTTTCCAATGTGGTGTTCCCAAAGGTTTTGTGGATTCTGGGAAAGCTGCAGTAAAGTAATCTAAAGGATAATTTTCAAACAGCCCACGTAGGGCTAAAGTCTGCTCATACTTTTTGCCTACAGATTTTAGACTGAATTTTCAAAGTGGACTTATATGTGTAAGTCTGCTTTGAAAATTTGCGGATTCCACAAGTGGATTTTTAGACAAAGTTACATCCTACTCTGAGTACTTATAACCTTCTGCTTGTACCTTTATGCACATATTTTTGATTTTCAAAAATTCTTTCTCTGGACCAACTCCACCACCTGGCATGCTTATTTGGAGTGCGAACAAAATCAGTTTTTGCAAATATTTTTACCCATAGAACTCCTGATTGATTTGTAGAATGCAATTTATGGGAATAAAACAGGGATTTATGTGCATAAAGCTCTTTGAAAATCAACCCCTCAATTGGTAGAAGGTGAATATTACTTATTTGTCACACATTTTTATTATTTACATTGAAGCACACCGTATTGTGATCACTTGACCCCATGTTATCTACCATAACCTCAATGACACTGTCTCTTTATTTAGACCCTTACTAATATAAATATAGAACATGACGGTGGATGAAGTCCATAAGGACCATCTAGTCTACCTATCCATTTACTCATGTAAATAAACAAACGCTAATTATGCTCACAAGTCATCATGAGGTCGGCTCATTGCCTCCCTTCCATATTCCATTGTATATAGTAATTTATCTTCGTTCTCCCTCTCTTTTTTTCCTTCTCCCAGTTAAGGCATCCTTATTATAATGTAACTTTATGCTCCTTTAAGTTGTCTCTTGTTGACCGGTTGGTCAACTTGATGTAAACCGAGTTGATTTGATTTGTATCAAGTATCAAGTATCAAGTCAACTCAATGTAAACCGAGTTGATTTGATTTGTATCAAGAAAGTCGGTATATAAAAGCCTTTAATAAATAAATAAATAAATAAATCCACATCTCCTTCTCAGCTTTATGGTTCTTTCCATTCCTTCAGAGTTCCTCTGTGCTTCTCCCATACTTTCTTGAATTCTGATTCTGTCCTCGTCTCGTCCACCTCCACAGGGAGGCTGTTCCATGCATCTACCACCCTTTCTGTAAAGACATTTTCCTTAGATTATTCCTGAGTCTGCCGCTTGCACCCTCATCCCATAGCCCCTCATTCCAGAGCCTCTTTTCCATTGAAAGAGTCATGCCACCTTTGCATTTATTCCTTGGAGATATTTAAATATCACTGTCATATCTCCCCTTTCCTTCAGGGTATACATGTTTAGAGTTTAAGTCTATGTCCATATGCTTTATAATTTATTTAATAGTTTTATATACCGACCTTCATAGTAAATAACCATATTTATAATGAAGACCATTGACCACTGTAGTAGCTTCCTTCTGGACCAACTCTATTTGGTTTGTATCCTTTTGAAAGTGCAGTCTCCAGAATCGTTCACAGTACTCCAAATGAGTTTCAACAGATACAGAGGCAGTTTCATCTCCTCCTTTCTGCTGGTTATTCCTCTCCCTATACATCCAAGCATTCTTTTGGCTCTTGCTGTCACCTTTTCTACCTGCTTGGCCACTTTAATATTTTCAGGTATGATCACCCCCAGATCCCACTCCTGTTATGTGCTCAGAAGAACTTTACTCCTTATATTTTACTGCTTCCTTGGTTTTTGCA
The DNA here is from genome assembly GCF_901001135.1 of Rhinatrema bivittatum. Classification (NCBI taxonomy): domain Eukaryota; kingdom Metazoa; phylum Chordata; class Amphibia; order Gymnophiona; family Rhinatrematidae; genus Rhinatrema; species Rhinatrema bivittatum. Next base: position 104,320,219 of record NC_042623.1, read on the forward strand.
AACCAAATGCATAACTCTGCATCTTTTAGCATTAAATCTTAGCTACCAGAATCTAGACCATTCCTTAAGCTTCATTATATCCCTTCTTGTGTTTTCTACACCTTCTGAAGTGTCTATCCTGTTGCAGTAATTAGTATAAGCCACAGAAAGGCAAACCTTTCCTGAAACCCTTCCGCAGCATTGTTTATAACATGTTAAACAGAACTGGTCTGAGGACTAATCCCTGAAGCACATCACTTTTAATCCCCCTTTCTTCAGAGTGATCTCTGTTTACTACTACACTTTGTTGCCTCCCACCTAACCTGTTTCTAACCCAGTCAGTATTATCCTTCCAGGGCATAATACTGCTAGGGTCCTCAGTTTGTTTATAGGTTAACTATAAACAAATACACATCTAATAACTTTGTGAGAATTTGAAAACACAATAGCAGCTGACTATCCCCTTTTTACAATAATGGTTATAAGGGAAACCCTGATAATTTCCTGCATGTGCAAAGGAATGCTTGGGATTAGCCAGTTCTATTTTCCAAGATGTCACTGGAAGAACAGAATGGCTGGATGGGAGTGACTGGGAATCAGCTTTGTCCTGAGAAGACCATCCCATCTGTGGGGTAAGCTTTGTGGAGGAGAGGGAAGTTGGGAAGCTCAGTTGGGACTTTTGCTCATTTTTTAGGATAAGGATGTGAGACTAGAGGGGACAGTGCTTAATGAAGGACACTTTTAAAAATTTATGGCCTGGGAGGGGGATTGAGGTTTGGTTTGAGGATGGGGAAGCCACATACACCACCAGGGATTTTTGGAAACATAGGGTTGGGAGGGTGGCTTCACACAGGCTGCACAGCGTCTTTAACACCACAGTACTCCTGAGGATTCTGGGCCACCATCACATATTGCCACATCTGGAAACACACCCAGTTATTATCCAAAGCAGTGTGGAAAATATTTATTGTGAAAACTTGATACAGATTCAAATTTCTGAGTTCATCTGCATCCTTAGCAAACGAAAACAGAAATGTGATGCTAACATTCTGAAAATACCTTGAGTTAGAATATCAATCTGTTAAAGTTTTCTACCACTGTTGACCCTACTGTTCAACTACATTGTGGCACAAGTTCCAGGTTCAGTGCCATTTTCTGTTCTTCTAGCCTGCTTAAATGACTTGGGTATTCAAAACAAATCCTTAGATTGGTTTATCTCTTTTCTAGATTAATGCTCTTTTTAGGTCAGTTGGAGTTATGATGTATCATCTTCTAATGCACTGGCTTGTGGGGTTCTACAAGGGTTGGTGCTTTATTTAATGTTTATCATACGCCTCTTGAGATTTTAATTCAGGATCTTGGTATTAGTTTCTTTTTAATGCACATGGTATCTAGATGGAAGTGTTTCTTGACCATGAGTGCCTAGAACAACTATAGAGGTTTAATGGATAAAATTGCTAATCAGCTGTATCATCAAATTATCAGTCTGACTAAATAAGAAAGTTTGTGGGTCTCTAAGAGAAATTTTACTTATAAATCAACTCCTCAATTGAAGGTACTAAATTCGCTTTGAAAGAGGTGGTGACTACTCTGGGTATGAAAATCGATGCTAATTTGATTTTCATTAATCAAATTTCTTCTCTGGTTCAGCATTCATTACTTTTTTATTTATATTCAATATTTAAATCCTGTTTTAGAACAGCATGATCTAAAAGTCTTAATTCATGCTTTAGTACTAAGTAAAAGGTAAATTTTAAAATATGTGCGCGGGCGTCCATGCACGTGAGGTTCTTGGCGCACGCACATGGACACGCCGATTTTATAACATGCGTTTGCCAACGCACGCTCATAAAATCTGCTACCTACGCGCACATGCGCCTGATTTTATATTGGCACGTGCATGTGCACTCGAGTGCCAACTCGCGCAAGTAAGGGGGTAAATTTTATAAGAAGCACATGGCGACGTGATATAGCCTTTCCCCAGTTCCCTCCCAGTTCTAAACCCCCTAACTACCCTGCCTCCCTTTTCCCCTATCTGCGCCGACCCCTAAAACCCATCTATCTTTTTTTTGTTTGTTTTAATACTTACTTGCTCTGCCATGCAGCAGCAAGCTGCGCATGCCAGTCCGATCCCGGTGAATGCTTCAGCTGGACAGCACCAATAGGTGCTGTCCTGGCCCAGCCAGGCCCCTCCTAGACTCCGTCCCTGGTCTGCCCCTTTTAGCTCAAGCCGGTCTTCGCATATATCGGGAGATACACGTTGGCTGCGGGCCTTTGAAAAAGCCCACGGCGCACGCACAGCCTGTCCAAGCATGTATCTCCCAGTATATGCACACGTAGGCCTTTTAAAATCGGGCCCTTAGTTAGTACTTTAATGTGCTACTAGGGTTTGCCATTGTATTCAATTAAAAGATTGCAGTTGCTGTAAAATACGTCAGCCTGGCTTATCTTTGATGCCAGGAATTATGATCATGGAACACCACTTATAAAAGTTTGTATTGGCTTCCTATTAGTTGTAGAATCCAATGTAAGATTCTTTGTTTAACATTCAAAGCTATTCATAAGAGCCAACCAGTTTATTTATCTACTTGTCTCTGTCCTATATTCCAACTTGAACTCTTTGTTTGTTCCAAAAGGATCTGATGAAAGTTCTTTCTGTTGTCAAAATTAGGCTTGAAGGTATAAGGTAGACATGTTTCACCTACCAAGCCTTTTTCTTTGGAACTCCTTGCCACTGTTAATTTGTCAGGAGTTGAATTGTATGAAATTGAGATACTATGTAAAAACCTTGCTATGTCCAGCAGATATTCAAGTAAGATTTTAGATTAAAGATGTGCTGGTTTTATGTTATAGTAATTATTGGAATTTTGCTTATTTTATGTCATGTTGTCTTCACCTGTGATATTATGTTAATTATTTTGTCTTTGTTCGGGTACCTATGTTGATTATTTTTATGAAGGCTGATTTTAAATTGTACACAGTTTTCATTCCTTCAAGAAAAAAAGCAGTTAAAGAAAACCAATAAACTAAATAGGAAAGGAATGCTAGGGGAAGCAAGAAGGTGGCATGTATGAAGGCATGTCAAACTGCTACCTGATTCCCTGGATTTCCATTGAAATTTCCTCTACTATGCCATCTAAAAGGAAGGGGAAAATGATGGTTTTTCCTTCCGACCTGTTCACCTTGTCAGCAGCCTTTTTCCATCTATATGTCTGCTGGAGCTGCCATTACAGTGGGAGATCTCCCTGTTGTGTGTTCTGGTAAGAGAGCTTCGGTCTTACCTGGGGTGGAGGTTTCTCTCAGTCCCCTCGATCTGTGCTCTCCTCCAGCTATGAGGGACAACCTGCTGCGAGAGCTATCAGTGTCGCAGTTGTGTGAAGTGATCACTGCAACTGCATTAGAGTGAGCTCTTGCGAGCTGGCAGCCTTTGCAGAATGGAGCATCACTGTTGCTGGAGAATAAAGGGAATGAATGTTCTTCCTTGTGGTTGGTCTCTTCAGCTATGGCTGCTGCATGTAAAGTGGACGCCATTGGGCATTCTCCTTTATCTTCGGCCTGTATGGAGTAGGTTCTCTCTTGTTGAGTTACCTCTATCACCTGTTAAGCTAGCGGTTGTAACTCTGGATGATTTATGGGAGCTGATGGCTGGTTTTGGTTCTGCCATTAAGGATTTTCTTGCTAAAATTTCACCTTAAACACTAACTTGGAACCTATGATAAAAAGACATGAGGATTTACTTCAGGTTGTCCAAGCGAAAATTCAAACTTTGGAATCAGATATTAAGAATATTCAAGGTCTCAATGTTGCCATTGTTAAGAATATAGATTCTCTATCTAGAAAAGTTGAACTTTTGAAGAACTAGAATAGGCATCTAAATCTCAGAATTACTAGTTTTTCAAAAATAATTGGGGAACTACCTTATGCTACTTTGAAGAAATATTTCCTGGATGTGTTGCTTATTTCAGAAGATGATTCTTTCTAAAAGTAAGGTATTTTTTTGCCTTTTCCAAGTAATATAACAGCTCAACAAACTGATCAAACTCAGGCCTCTACAGAATTGTTTAATTTGACTAATTTCTTGGAGAAATCTGGCCATGAATGGAACCTTCTCTGAAGAGAGAACAGTGTTAAGTGGAGTGCCAGAGGGATTGGTGTTGGGACTGGTTCTGCGTGCGGCATTGTGGAAGGGATAAAAAGTAAAGTTTGTCTATTTGAGGATGATTCTAAAATCTGCAATAGAGTGGACATGCCGGAAGGAGTGGAGAGAATGAGATGTGATGTAAGGAAGGTTGAAGAGTGGTCGAATATATGGCAACTGGGATTTAATGCCAAGAAGTGTAGAATCATGCATCTGGGATGCGGTAATCCGAAAGAACTTTATGCGACTGGGGGTGAAGTGCTGCTGTGCACGGAACAAGAGAGAGACCTTGGGGTGATAGTGTCTAGTAATCTAAAGATGGTGAAGCAATGTGACAAGGCGATAGTTAAAGCTAGAAGAATGCTGGGCCGCACAGAAAGAGAAATATCTAGTAAGAAAAAGGAAGTAATAATCCCCTTGTACAGGTACTTGGTGAGGCCTCACCTGGAGTACTGTGTTCAGTTTTGGAGACCATATCTCAAAAGGGACAGAGACAGGATGGAGGTGTTCCAGAGAATGGTGACCAAAATGGTGGGAGGTCTCCATCAAATGACTATGAGGAGAGGTTGAAGGACCTAAATATGTATACCCTGGAGGAGAGGAGCAGAGGAGGAGCAGAGGAGATATGATACAGACCTTCAGATACTTGAAAGGTTTTAATAATGCACGATCAACAACAAACCTATTCTGCTGGAAAGAAACCAATAGAACTAGGGGACATAAACTGAAACTCCAGGGAGGATGACTCAGAATCAATGCCAGGAAATATTTCTTCATGGAGAGGGTAGTGGACGCCTGGAATGTCCTTCCGGAGGAGGTGGTGAAGGCAAAATTGGTGCAAGATTTCAAAAGGGCATGGGATAAACACTGTGGATCCCTAAAGGCAAGGGGGAGGGGAATGAAGTAAGAGGTATGGGGATAACTTGCTGGTGTGGCGGGTACTACCCTTACCAAATAAGCCTTCATAATGTTGATGCAACTCCATCATTGCTCGGTGCTTCAGCAGCAGGGGGAAAAGGGGAAAAGAGGAATTGGATTCAGACAACAACCAACAAAGGCATTGAACTGTACAATCCGGGAAAACAAATAAGCATGGGAGTAACTTGCTTGATGCAGTGGTTACTATCCTTAACCAAAAAGCCTGATACTACACTTCTGATGCAACTCCAACATTGCTCTATGCTTCAGCGGCAGAGGGGTGAAAGGAAATTGGACTCAAACAGTAACCAACAAGAGCCCTGACCTTGGTGGTCTGAGTAACTAATAAGTATGGAAAACTGATAACTATGGGAGCTTGCTGGGCAGACTGGATGGGCCATTAGGTCCTTTTCTGCTATCACTTTTGTTTCTACATGTTTCTAAGTGAGGTGAAAGATTGTGGTTCTCTATTAGTCTCTTTTGTTTCAGAACAGAATAATGAAGAATAATGAGAGTTTATTTTAGGCATATGAGCTCCTTGTTCTATGGTCAGAACGTAAGAAGTTTCCCTGATATATCCACGATAACTCAGGAAATGTGCTTCCTTTTTATTGCACTATCCACGTAAATGTATTAAAAAATTTCAGAATGATTGCTATATCTTCTTTTCTCCTGAACAATTGAGAATCTTTCTGGATCCCAAAAACAACACCTCCCCCCCCAATCCAGTTAGAGCTCAGTTTATATTTATTTGGCAGCGCTATTCATGTTAAGGTTTTTTCTATCCTATATTATTACCTTATTCTTGATTATGTGAGTTGGACAGGAAATTCAGGAATGGATGTGTAATATTTTCATATTTGTTACTTCTTATACATTTTGGTTTCTATGTATAAGTTTGCATTTCTTGTATGTTATCTAAAACTTAATAAAACAAATAAAGGAAAAAAAAAAAGAAAGGAAAGGAATGATCTAGGGATCCTGATTAATTTTCAGTATGTCTGTATGTCACATTTCTTGGTATATTCCTTTATAGAGGTGAGGTGCTACAGCACTCAGAAAAGCAGAGTTTTGCTTAATGTTCTGAGGTGTTCTAGTTTTCTGGTGCTTTGGAGTAAGTGGTAGGTGAAACTCCCTTGAAGGAATGAGCAAGGCTTCTGGTCTCTGAAATAATGGGGAATATAAAATGTATGCACTAAAGTATGGGCTTCTTTGTTTTTTTTGTAGAACAGAGCTAGCTAACCCCTGAGGCCAATCTGCATATCTTATTTGCAGCATGAGAAAAATTGCTGCAGGCCACATGTCTCCAGATATTTAAGTATTTTCAAAGCGCAGAAATATTAGAATAAAGGCCCAAAAGAAAACAATTTCTGTGATCAAAGCAAAATGATCATAGAAATTTCGTTTAAGCTTTATTTAAAAACAGGTCAAAAGAGAAATTGTTAAAGTAATTCTTTATTGGTATACCAAAATAATACAATACAATTAATTCCTATAACATTTTCCCATAGTCACAAGAGGTGTAAAGCTTCATAAAGTTGGGTGGTTTTATAGTGACTGAGATCCAGATAATTGTAGTAGTAATCTGTATTCAAACTGGATATGATGATATTAGTGGACTATTTTTGTCCTGTTAGCTTTTTCCTTTATCTTCCATGAGGTTGAAATTTTTTCTTGGACTTTAGGCATCGTTAGCACTTATGAGGAAAATGTAGAAAAAGATGACAAATAATTGTGGAGGCATTTTTCCAGATGGATATAAACGTATTATTGCTATTTCATTTTCAGTGCAGCCCAGTGAGTGACATATCCATGAGACTTTACTGTACTGCAGAAGACTGTCCTGTTAAAGGGAATCATCAAGGACATTTCATTCAAAATATAAAAAAAATATATATATTGATCAGTTGTCAGGTTCCTTGTTAGTATTTTAGTTTTTTCTATAATCTTTGGCCAGCAGAATCCTAACAATTATATTGCAGTATTCCAGCTGTTTTAAAAAGCATGGGATATTATTTACCATTCTAAGTGGCTCATTTACTAAGCTCCAGTATTTTTTCCAGAAGGGAAAATACCATGGGGTTTACTAAGTTGCAGAATTCCGTACTGCAGCTAATAAACTCCGCAGTATTTTTCCCACACCGCCATCCCTGCATACTGTCAAAATTTCCTAAAATAAAAGTTTGAAACTTTAGATTCCCTGGGCACAAGCCCTACCCCCATCCTCCAAACTCCACTTTACCCTCTCGACCACGATAGACTTAACAAACTTGCCCTGGTGGTCTAATGGAGGCCCAGAGAGCCCCCCTAGACTCTGTAGCCTGCAGCGGTGAGAGAGAGAGAGAGAGACTCAATGTGTCAACTATGTAATCCACTGTAGGAGGGTCAACTAGAAACTCGAGCTGAGGTTTTGGTGGTGGTCTAGTTTTGGGGCCAGTTGTACATACACAGTCAGAGGTATGAATAGTAGGAGATTCACATGTGGTTTTTTTTTCATTGGGCCTGATCGCGGTTTTGTTTATCGGCTGCGCCTGAGCCGATAAACAAAAAACCCACCCCGACCCTTTAAAACTAATACCTTAGCTACCCCCACCCTCCCGACCCCCCCAAAAACATTTTACAGGTACCTGGTGGTCCAGTGGGGGTCCCTGGAGCGATCTCTCGCTCCCGGGCCGTCGGCTGCCACTAATAAAAATGGCGCCGATGGCCCTTTGCCCTTACCATGTGACAGGGTATCCGTGCCATTGGCTGGACCCTGTCAGATGGTAGGAGCACTGGATGGCCAGTGCCATCTTGTGCTCCTACCATGTGACAGGGGCTGACCAATGGCACCGGTAGCCCCTGTGACATAGTAAAGGCAAAGGCTATCGGCGCCATTTTGATTACTGCAGCCGATGGCCCGAGTGCAGGAGATCGCTCCCAGACCCTCACTGGACCACCAGGGGCTTTTGGCAAGTCTTGGGGGACCCTCCTGACCCCCACAAGACTTGCCAAAAGTCCAGCAGGGGATCAGGAGCGACCTCCTGCACTCGGACTGTCGGCTGCCAGTATTCAAAATGGCGCCAATAGCCTTTGCCCTTACTATGTCACAGGGGCTACCGGTGCCATTGGTCAGCCCCTGTCACATGGTAGGAGCACAAGATGGCACTGGCCATCCAGTGCTCCTACCATGTGACAGGGTCCGGCCAATGGCACAGATACCCTGTCACATGGTAAGGGCAAAGGGCCATCGGCGCCATTTTGATTACTGGCAGCCGACGGCCCGGGAGCGAGAGATTGCTCCAGGGACCCCCACTGGACCACCAGGTACCTGTAAAAAGGTTTTTGGGGGGTCGGGTGGGTGGGGGAAGCTAAGGGATTAGTTTTAAAGGGTCAGGGTGGGTTTAAGGGTTATTTTTGTGTGCCGTTTTTCCCGCCCTCCCCCAAAACGATAAGAGAACCCCCACGATCAATATCGTGGGGTTTTCCTATTGTTTTGGGGGAGCCCCCGATTTCTGACGATTTTGAAAATATCCTCCGATATTTTCAATCGTCCGAAGCCCGATTCACATCCCTAATGAATAGCACAGTACACATAAGTGAACATTTGATATGATTTGGAATGAGGAAAGGTACACAAAGATGAGATTTCTACAATGTATTCTTGCCCTAGCTTGATAGCACCTACGTAGAGAGTGCATCAAGCTAGAATGAGAGTACACTGAAGAAATCTCATCTTTGTATGCCTTTCCCCATTCCAAATCACATCAAATGTTCACTGATATTTACTGTGCTGTTCATACCTCTGACTATGCATGTAAAACTGCCCCCCAAACCCTACAGCCAGCAAAACCTCACTGAATTACTAGTTGATTCTCCTACAGTGGTATAAATAGTTAAGAACATAAGAAAATGCCATACTGGGTCAGACCAAGGGTCCATCAAGCCCAGCATCCTGTTTCCAACAGTGGCCAATCCAGGCCATAAGAACCTGGCAAGTACCCAAAAATTAAGTCTATTCCATGTAACCATTGCTAATGGCAGTGGCTATTCTCTAAGTGAACTTAATAGCAGGTAATGGACTTCTCCTCCAAGAACTTATCCAATCCTTTTTTAAACACAGCTATACTAACTGCACTAACCACATCCTCTGGCAACAAATTCCAGAGTTTAATTATGCGTTGAGTAAAAAAGAACTTTCTCTGATTAGTTTTAAGTGAGCCACATGCTAACTTCATGGAGTGCCCCCTAGTCTTTCTACTATCCGAAAGAGTAAATAACCGATTCACATCTACCCGTTCTAGACCTCTCATGATTTTAAACACCTCTATCATAACCCCCCTCAGTCATCTCTTCTCCAAGCTGAAAAGTCCTAACCTCTTTAGTCTTTCCTCATAGGGGAGTTGTTCCATTCCCCTTATCCTCCACTCCGGCGTCACGTGCTCCTCCGTGCCTCCGCTCCCGGACCCCCGCTGGACTTTTGGCAAGTCTTGTGGGGGTCAGGAGGCCCCCCCAAGCTGGCCAAAAGTTCCGGTTGGGTCCAACGAGGGTCCCGGAGCGACCTCCTGCCACATGACCTACTTGTCACGTGGTAGGAGCACAAGATGGCGCCGGTGACCATGTGACAGGGGCTGACCAATGGCACCGGCAGCCCCTGTGACACAGGCTATCGGCGCCGTGAGGAAACCGCAAACGAGTGCAGGGATGGCTTCCTGACTCCCCGCGGGACCACCAGGGAGATTTGGTAAGTCTTGGGGGGGTCAGGAGGGTGGGGGGTTTAAATGTTTATTTAGGAGGCCGAATAAAACAGATATCTGTTTTATACGTGGGGGGTCGCTATGCGTTTTGCCTCCCCACGTATTTAACAGATAGCAAAAAATAAGTTGCGGATTACAAATCCGTTGAAAACGGATGCACATTCCTACATATCACACAGCTTGATGCCAGGAAAAAAAGGTGCAGCTATAACATGCATTACGCTATCACATGCAATGTTAAATGTCCCTCATTTTCATAAATCCTGCGCAAACTCCTCCCCTTTGACTACATTTTCAAAATTTGCTTATGCATCACGAGATGCATAAAATAATACATTTTGATGAATGACCCTGTTTGTTAGGCCATTTAATGCATGATAAACACCTAACACAGTTTAGTAAATAAACCTCTAAATTTGAAATGGTTAAACATTGCAAGATTTAAATATTCAAAAGAAAATGAAGTTCAGACTGGATAAATTCAGTACTTCAAAGCCAAAAATGTAATGAAAATTGTACATTTTTTTTGAAGAGCACCATCATGCTGAACTAATTTCCAAAATCCTTATATTGGATCCACATTTCTAAACATCAGTCTCATATCTTCAAATCATATAGACTATTTTGGAGGCATTATAAGGTTCACATTTAGAGTATGACTCTGTGTCAAGGAATAACAACATACTTCTTTCACCACCTGCAGAATGTGTCCATTTTGTGCTTTAGTGCCCAAGAGCATTAAGCTGAAGATAGAGCGCAGTGCAGTGTTTAAATAAGTAGCCATCTACATATCATCTCTCTAAGAGCAAGTCTGTCACTGGCTATACTATAGCCCTACATCTTTACTTTAGCAGGAAATCACTACATTGAAAGAAATGGTTTTCCATCTTCTCAAAATTCTATCAAGCTCATATATCAGAATACCAATCTACTTCATCATTTTAAATACCTAAGTTTAATTGATCTCAAGATAAAGATCCAAAACTGTTACCTTTAAGAACAGCCAAATGGTCACCCCCTCTTAACAAAGGATGAAACTGTTCAATAATGGTCCATTTTAATTCTTACAAAACAGGATCCACTTCCATGCAATGGAACACTAAGAACTTGTAATTTGTGGGTTGTCAGGCAGTTACAATGCTCAGTTTTTATATAATGTGCTAACTAACCTAGGAACCCTGACTGACATTCCCCAACATTGCACATACCACCCAGAATGCCCAACGTACTGATCCGCTTTCCTTCCTCTGCATTTTCAAGGATCCCCTCAGGCCCAAACTGATTACCCCAGATGCCTCCGTCCCTCCCCTGCATACATCATAAAGGGGCTCAGCAGGCTTGTGAAGGGGTATACGCAGGAAAACCCCAGAATATCTTAAGGGACTGGATCCAGAGATCTGATTCGATCCACCTTAAGCCTCAGACAACAGGGAATCCTAGTCCGGGAGGAGGCCCTGGGAAGGTGTATCTCTAGCCAGGCTCAGGAGTGAACAGGAGGCTCCAGGGAGAGGAGGAACCTTAGGAAAAGCCCAGTCCAAGAGACTGTAAGTTGTTATACTGCCTCTTTGTTTATAAGCTGCGAAGGTATGCAAGTTTGTTTTTCTTTTGTGAATTAATAAAAGGTCATGAATATCCAGCCAGATCCTAGTCTGCATCTATTCTCTGGTTACTCTGACTGCACACAGTGCCACAGGCCCCCAGTTCTCATGCATACAGCATTAAGGTACCTCTGATTACCTCCCAGTCCTACTCCCTATCCCCAACAGGTCCTCCCTTCCCTCCCTTTTCTGATAAAGCCATGATGAAGATTGGATAAGGAAAGAGCATGGCTATCTCTCGCCTTGCTGCTGCCGACTTTCAAAATGGCATCAGCTAATCTCCTGTGCTACTTTGCCCATGATCCAGGTAAAATGGTTTGAAATTTGCTGTCCCCATGGCCAGGAGAAATTTCTGTTAGTAGAACTGGGGTATACATTGACATAATCTAAGGCTTGGCACTTGTTTTGATTGACAAAAATTTCATCATTTCCTAAGATTAATAGCACATTCCAGGTTTTGCAGTATAATGTATTCTGTATAATTGTCTACTCCAGTTCATGGAGTAGTTATAACTAACACTGCAGTTTATACCATGCTCTGTTGTTTGTTACTATGCATAGTTATAAAATGTAAGCATATTAAGTTTTCAGGCAAGCAGAATGATGCCCTAGTTTTCACATGTTGGCAAGATGCCAATATTGGAAAAAACACAAACTGGCAGGATAATAGGTTTATTTAAATGAAAATCAGTTCATTTATAATTGGGCATGTTTATAAATAATTTATGGGTTTTTCACCAATTTTATTTTTCTTGGCAAAGTATTTTTCTTGTTTTTCTTTTACTTTTAGACCAACACCTGAGACTCGGTGGAGTAAGGAGGGCAGCGAGCTACCCAGCAAGAGAACTTTTCATGAAAATTTTAAGAAAACGCTGAAAATTATTGATGTTTCAGAGGCAGATTCTGGAAAATATAAATGTACAGCAACAAATGCATTAGGTTCCACTCACCATATCATTACTGTTATAGTCAAAGGTAATCCACTATTGATACATGTGCAGTAAAGAACACCTTGAGGTCCTCATTCAGACACAGTCAGACAGCAAAGTTAGACCTAGATTTATCAAACTGTTGTGATCACAGAAATAGCACCCACAAAAAAAAAGGGGATGTGGTTAGGCTAATTTTCCTGCTACCGCATCGGTATTTTCTGCAACATGTGATACATTTATCGCATGTTACTGACCAAAATGGTTTTTATCATAAATGGCAACTCAGGCTGCTGGGAGAAGGAGAGAGAGAGAGAGCACCGTTGTAGAGGCACACATATAAGTTAACGATTTATACCACTGTACAAGGGGGCACTAGTAACTTGGGGTGAGGTTTGGGGGGGGGGGGGGGTAGGTTTTGGGAGGAAGTTTTGCATGCAGGTACGAACTGCACAGTTGCCATCAGTGAAGATTTTATGTGATTTGGAGTGATGAAAGATAAAAGAAGAGTAGATTTGAACAATGTGCTCTCTACTTAGGTAGACAGTGCATCAAGCTAGGTAGAGAGATAACGCTATGGTGTTATCACCGGCATTAGGGCCCTAATGCACGTGATAAGGCCCTAACGCAATTTGATAAATGACCCTGTTAGCCAGATAAACTTATCAGGCTTTCTTTCAAGGTATATTCAATAGTTAATCCGCACTATTGAATATAGGTGGCTATCTTAAAGTTAGACGCTAACTATAGACTCCTATCTTTTGGACAGCTCTTTAGCTCAACCAGTCTTAGCTGACCAATTCAACTCCTCCCTGATACGCCCCTGAAATGCCCCTGACTTAGCTGGCTAAATTCTAGCCTCCTAACTTTTTAGGTGGCTACAATTTAGCCGGATACGTACCCAAATATTCATTTAGCTGGCTAACTGCTTTTGAATATAGATCTCCTTATTTTATTAATTGTATTTATTATGCATTTAGGGGTAGATTTTCAGAGCCCTGCTCGCCTAAATCCGCCCAAAACCGGGCGGATTTAGGCGAGCAGGGCCCTGCGCGCCGGGAAGCCTATTTTACATAGGCCTCCCAGCGCGCGCAGAGCCCCGGGACTCGCGTACGTCCCGGGGTTCTCGGAGGGGGGCGTGTCGGGGGGGGGGGGGGCGGGGCCGGAGCGCGCGGCGTTGCGGGGGCGTGTCGGCAGCATTTTGGGGGCGGGTACGGGGCGTGGCTACGGCCCGGGGGCGTGGCCGCGCCCTCCGTACCCGCCCCCAGGTCGCGGCCCGGCGCGCAGCAGGCCCGCTGGCGCGCGGGGATTTACGTCTCCCTCCGGGAGGCGTAAATCCCCCGACAAAGGTAAGGGGGGGGTGTAGACAGGGCCGGGTGGGTGGGTTAGGTAGGGGAAGGGAGGGTAAGGTGAGGGGAGGGCAAAGGAAAGTTCCCTCCGAGGCCGCTCCGATTTCGGAGCGGCCTTGGAGGGAACGGGGGGAGGCAGCGCGGCTCGGCGCGCGCAGGCTATACAAAATCGATAGCCTTGCGCGCGCCGATCCAGGATTTTAGTGGATACGCGCGGCTCCGCGCGTATCTACTAAAATCCAGCGTACTTTTGCTTGAGTTTGATGCGCAAGCAAAAGTAGGCTGATCGCGCTTCTTTTAAAATCTACCCCTTAGCTCACATCTTTTCACTGAAAGCTCAAGGTGAGGTACATTCAGATACAATAAATATTTATAGTGAATACATGTGACAGAAACAGTGGGGCAGATTTTCAAAGGGTTATGCGAGTATCTTACATGCGTAACCCCCGAAAAGCTGCCCCTGCCTGCCCCTGAGCACGCCGAGCCTATCTTGCATAGGCTTGGCAGCACGTGCAAGCCCCAGGACGCGTGTATCTCCCGGGGCTTGCAAAAAGGGGCAGGGCGTGGGCGGTCCGGGGGTGGGGCGGGGCGTAGCCTGAGCCTCCAGACACAGCAGCCATTTGCTGCTGTGCCCGGGATCGTGGGCCGGCCATTAGTCGGTGTGCGTAAGTTACACCTGCTGGGAGGCAGGCATAACTTCTTCAACAAAGGTAAGGGGGGTTCTAGGTAGGGCTGGGGGGCAGGTTAGGTAGGGGAAGGGAGGGGAAGGTGCAGGGGGGCGGAGGGAACAGAGGCAGGCTGCGCGGTTCGGCGCGCGCAAGTTGCACAATTGTGCACCTCCTTGCACGCGCCGACTGTGGATTTTATAACATGCGCACGGCTGCGTGCGCATGTTATAAATTGGGCGTAGATTTGTTTGCGCCAGGTTGCGCGAACAAATCTGCACCCGCGCGCAGGTTTTAAAATCTGCCCCAATATGTTGTGGACTGAATCCACAATCCAGGACCTCCCTCCAGCTCTGAAATACATTACTAAGTTGTGACAGTCTGTCACGCCTGGATGAGTCTCACCAGCCACTATTGAACCCACAGTGAGGTCACAAAAAGGGGTCACCCTTAACTGCAAGGGATAACCAATGATAAAAAATAATGCTGCAAAGGATAATATAAATCCCATACTATAGTTTGTAAGTACATTAGTTTCTAAATGTAAAACTCGGCATCTAAGCAAGATGACTGACTGAAATTCAGGGTACTGAATTTTCTGGAAAAGCTCACTTTCCTAAAGGATAACAGTACAGAATGATGGAGAAATCTATTCTTTTTTTTTTTTAATACATAAGATCATTTAAATCAATAATAGTTTAAATAAGTATGCTGTTAAATTAGGGCCAGATTTTCAAAGGTTACGCGTGCTGGGCCTATTTTCAAAAGGCCGGCGATGCACGTAAAGCCCCAGGACGCGTGTAAATCCCAGGGTTTTACTAAAGGGGTGGGCACATAGGTAGGTGGTCCGGGGCTGGGTGGGGGTCAGGCTCCCGGCACAGCGGCCATATTTGAGGCTGTGCTGGGGATCGCGCACCGGCACTTGCTGGCACGCGCAACTTGCGGCTGCCCAGAAGAAGGTGCAAAAGGTAAAATAAAGGTCACGGGGGTTTAGACTAGGGCTGGGGGGGAAGATTAGGGGAAGGGGTGGGAAGGTCAGGCTAGGGGGAAGGGAACAGGGGAAGGCAGCGAGGCGAGGCTCGCGCAAGGTGCACAATTGTACACCCCCTTGTGCGCGCCGACTCCTGATTTTATAACTTGCATGCAAGTCATAAAATCGGGCGTACATGTGTGTGCGCCAAGTAGCACGCGCACATGTAGGCCTCTCGCGCTCCTCTTCAAATCTACCCCTTAATGCACTGTTTTAATTAGAAACACTTCGTTCTTGTTTGATTCTTAGTGCTTCCAAATAAAATAGGGCATTAATGGCCAGAAAATGTTCTGCTTACCAGGGTTACAGCTTAATTAACTTTATCTAAAATGTGTGATTTCATAGATCACCTCGCTTGGCTATGAAAGAAAATATTTCCTCAGGGCAGTACTGGAGATTGAATTTTCAAACTTTGATAAATAATACATTTTTGGAGGGTGGAGAGGAGTTGGGGGAAGTTAGTGTTATTTTATTCTCAGCTCACTTTATTAGTGATTAAACAATTTTCTTGTGCCTTGTTTATCGTCAGAATATCACATTATATCTTGTTTTAAATAATGGAATGTATGAATTTTTATTTTCTTCTAAAATACAGCTGCACCATACTGGTTAACAGCACCAAGGAATCTTGTGATGTCTCCAGGAGAAGATGGAGTTTTGAAATGCAGAGCTGATGGAAATCCTCCTCCCAAAATCATCTGGTTAACTAACGGAGTTGAAATAGAACGTATGTAAAAAATGGATAATAAGCTGTTAACCTATGAAGTCAGTACTTTGAAATATGTCTAAATGTGACCCTTTTTTTATCATTTGCCTCAAAAAGCTACCATCCTAAAATAGGAATTAAAAAAAAAAAGTCTACAAGCACTGAGTGAGGTTGTCAGTTGTGGGGATTTTTGTGATGAATATATCTTTTGGCTATAGAAAGAAGGATTTCAAATCAAAAGCACATCACATTCAAGTAGACCGATAAATGGATGTTAGGAGACTTATGCAACAAAGTTAACATGCATATTAAGGCTGGTTTTTGTATGATAAAAATAGCACACTATTCAGTAAGATGTTAAGACAATCTCCCATCCCATTAACATGTAAGTTGCAAGTTTTGGCAAGACTGACATCCTGCCTCATAGAAACAGAAATGACGGCCGAAAAGGACCGATGGTCCATACAGTCTGCCCAGCAAGCTTCCCACTGTAGTATCTGCCATGCCATGCAGGTTACTCCCATGCATCAGTCAGTTTTGCTTGTTGTGCTTTGCTTATGGACTTGGCCATAGAAGCAATCCTGTGTTTTTTTTCTTAATGTCTGAGCATCAGTACTACAGGCTGTAAAAAGTCATGGCTCGTGTTGGTTGTCCCTGAATCCATATTTCTATTTCCTTTCAGCCCCCATCCCCCTCCTTCGAAGCAGAGAGCAATGATGGAGTTGCATCAAAAGTATCAAGATTTATTTGGTTAAGGGTAGTTCTCCTAGGACAAGCAGGATGGTAGCCCTCACACATGGGTAACATCATCAGATGTAGCCTGGTACAGAAAACATATGTCAGAGTAACTAGAAACTTTGATTGGCACATTGAACATGCCCAGCATGCCACTGTCCACGCGTCCATGTGGAGTTTCCCTTCAGTCTTTTCTTTCCGTGAAGCTATCATCTCGCGGTTGTGGAGCTCTGCTTTTCTTTGCATTTTTTTTCAAAAAATCTCAGTTGGTTTCAGCTTCTCCCTGCCTGGTAGTTAGTAGACAGCATGGAGAGCTTTTATTTCTCTTCTCTGCAGTCAGTTCCCGGTGTATTTCTTTTGTGGTGGCCGCTGGGCACTGACCGCTTGACGGGTACTTTTTGCTATGGCATCGTTGGGTTTTTGCCATGCCCCCAGTGTCCGTGGACCATGTCCATCACAGACCTGCTTGAGGTTTGTATTCTCTGTCTAGGGGCATCGCTCGAAGTCAGGGGGTGCCGTTTTTGTGACCAGATGACCCTCAAAGGCCTGGTTGGATAAGATGGAAAAACTCTTTGGTTCCAAGAAATTGGAGCCCTTGACTCTGGCTTCAGGGGCATTGACTCTGAGAGGCTGCAGGGAGCCGATGGACACTGAACCCTCTCTGTCTACTCCCTCTCCAGTGCCCCCTCTGAAGAGAGGGGCGGGAGATTGACCACCATCGGTGTCTTCACGCTCAAGGACATCAGGATTGTCTCTATCCTCCTCAGCACCAGGAAAAGACAGGGCCGAGCTACAGAAGAAGTCATGGAAGCATAGTCAATGGTCACCATGGCCCTGGGCTCGGGGTGGCACCAGTACCTGCACTGATGCTCCCAAGGGGGACCCGCAGAGGAAAGGCATCAACCTCCATCAAACCAGAGAGTCCCAGGTGTTCCCCACCGATACAGGTGCTGGGCACCAATTGCCCTCGGGGCTTTCAGGTAGACTTGGTGATGCCTCCCTCTCCTCCATCCATTCTATCATTGGCTGACTTTCCAGAGCAGTCGAACCTGTCCTGTTGTGGCAGTAAGGGGGGTCTATTCTCACTATTTCATGATTTCAAAGAGAACAGGGGGACTCTGCCTTATTCTGAACCTGAGAGCTTTGAACCAGTTTCTAAAAAGAGAAAAGTTCAAAATGGTCTTTCTGGGCACCCTGATTCCCCTCTTGCAGGGAGGGGACTGGCTTTGATAATTTACAGGAGGACCTTGCAAGACTGGAAGATTGGGCATACTAATGGCAGATGAAATTTAATGTGGACAAATGCAAGTAGTTGAATATAGGGAAAAATAACCCTTACTGTAGATACATGATGCTAGGTTCCATATTAGGAGCTACCACCCAGGAAAAAGATCTAGGCATCATACTTGATAATATTTTGAAACCGTCGACTCAGTGTACTGCAGCAGTCAAAAAAGAATGTTAGGGATTATTGGAAAGGGAGTGGTTAATAAAATAGAAAATGTCATAATGCCTCTGTATCGCTCCATGGTGAGACTGCACATTGAATACTGTGCACAATTCTGGTCGCTTCATCTCAAAAAAGATATAGTTGCGATGGAGAAGGTACAGAGAAGGACAACCAAAATGATAAAGGGGATAGAACATTTTCCCTTTGAGGAACGGCTGAAGAGGTTAGGGCTGTTCAGCTTGGAGAAGAGATGGCTGAGGGGGGATATGATAGAGGTCTTTAAGATCATGAGAGGTCTTGAATGAGTAGATGTGAATCGGTTATTTACACTTTTGGATAATAGAAACATAGAAACAGAAATGACGGCAGAAGAAGTCCAAACGGCCCATTCAGTCTGTCCAGCAAGCTTTCACACTTATTTTTTTCTCATACTTATCTGTTACTCTTGGCCCTTAATAGTAACTTTTTGGTTCTAGTTACCTTCCACCCCCGCCATTGATGTAGAGAGCAGTGCTAGAGCTGCATCTAAATGAAGTATCAAGCTTAATTGGTTAGGGGTAGTAACTGCCGCAATAAACAAGCTACCCCCATGCTTATTTGTTTACCCAGCCTGTGCAATTCAGTCCTTGTTGGTTGTTGTCTGAATATAAATTCTCTTTTCTTCATTCCCCCTGCCGTTGAAGCATTGAGGTGCGCTGGATATGTATTCCAAGTGAAGTATCAGGCTTATTTGATTTGGGGTAGTAACTGCCATAACAAGCAAGCTACACCCATGCTCATTTGTTTACTCAGACTATGCAATTCAGACCTTGTTGGTTGTTGTCTAAATGTAAATCCTCTTATCTTCATTCCTCCCTGCCGTTGAAACAGAGAGCTATGCTGGATATGCATTGAAAGTGAAGTATCAGGCTTATCGCCGCAACAAGCAAGCTTCTCCCCCCCCCCCCCCCCCCCCGCTTTTTTGTGAATGCAAATCTTTTTTTCCACAATTCCTCTTGCCGTTGAAGCATAGAGCAATGTTGGAGTCGCATTAACCGTGTGTATGTTTATTGAATAAGGATATTAATCACCAGGTAGTAGCTATCATTCCCACAAGCCACCCCCATGCCTCTTCTCTTCATTCACGTTCTCTAGACTTTATGGATCCAGTGTTTATCCCACGCCCCTTTGAAATTCTTCACAGTTTTGGTCTTCACCACTTCCTCTACCACCCTTTCCATGAAGAAATACTTCCTGACATTGGTTCTGAGTCTTCCTCCTTGGAGTTTCAAATCATGACCTCTGGTTCTGCTGATTTTTTTCCAATGGAAAAGGTTTGTTGTTGATTTTGGATCATTAAAACCTTTCAAGTATCTGAAAGTCTGTATCATATCATCACTGCTCCTCCTTTCCTCCAGGGTGTACATATTTAGATTCTTCAATCTCTCCTCATAAGTCATTTGATGAAGACCCTCCACCTTTTTGGTCGCCCTTCTCTGGACTGCCTCCATCCTGTCTCTGTCCCTTCGGAGATATGGTCTCCAGAACTGAACACAGTACTCCAGGTGAGGACTCACCAAGGACCTGTACAAGGGAATAATCACTTCCCTTTTCTTACTCGATATTCCTCTCTCTATGCAGCCCAGCATTCTTCTGGCTTTAGCTATCTGCTTGTCACATTGTTTTGCCGACTTCAGATCATTAGACACTATCATCCCAAGGTCTCTCTCCTGCTCCGTGCACATTTGCCCTTCACCCCCCATCGAATACAGTTCTTTCGGATTTCCACACCCCTTATGCATGACTCTGCATTTCTTGGCATTGAATCTCAGCTGCCATTACTTTGATCACTCTTCCAGCTTCCTTAAATCCCATCTCATTCTCTCCACTCCTTCCAGCGTGTCCACTCTGTTGCAGATCTTAGTGTCATCCGCAAAAAGACAAACCTTACCTTCTATCCTGTCAGCAATGTTGCTCACAAAGATATTGAACAGAACTGGTCCCAACACGGATCCTTGCGGCACTCCGCTTAACACCGCTCTCTCTTCAGAGTAAGTTCCATTTACCATCACACATTGTCTTCTGTCCGTCATCCAGTTTGCAATCCAGGCCAACACCTCGGCACTCACTCCTAAGCTTCTCATTTTATTCACAAGCCTCCTATGCGGTACCGTATCAAAAGCTTTGCTGAAATCCAAGTAGATAACATCGAGCGCTCTTCCTCGATCCAATTCCCTAGTCACCCAGTCAAAAAAGTAAATCAGATTTGTCTGACAGTACCTTCCCCTGGTGAATCCATGCTACCTCTGGTCCAGCAATTCTTCCGACTATTCTTTCTGTCTATTCTTTCTTTCAGCAGCGACTCCATAAGGACTGGGGGCATTCCATGAAGTCAGCAAGTAGAACATTTAAGACTAATCGGAGAAAATTATTTGTCACTCAACACACAATTAAGCTCTGGAATTTGTTGCCAGAGGATGTGGTTAGGGCAGTTAGTGTAGCTGGGTTCAAAAAAGGTTTGGATAAGTTCTTGGAAGAGAAGACCATTAACTGCTTATTGCATTCGTGCCTCACCCTCGCCTCACCCTCTCTACCTTGGAAGCGACTCCCTTTGGCTCTAACGGACAGATGCAGCCTCGGCTTTCTCCCTGCCTCTTGGTCCCAGTGTCCCCGGGTTGGCTTGACGCTATGGATCCACCATGTTTCTGATGACATAAGGGTGTGTGCGCGCTCCAGACTTTGTACCAACAAGGGCGCGAATCCCGGGGGCGTCCCCTCATAGTGACATCATCCATTTTCACTTTAAAAGATCTTTGTTTGCTAACGAGTTAGCAAGGAATTCCAACAGGACTTGCTTTGGCAATCCACGATACTTGCAACAATGATCCGAGTCAGTGAGGGGAATCCTTCTCCACTGCTCGGCCTTTTCAAACTTACCAGGAGTAACCGCTCCATGGGGGCTCCGCTCTCTCTTCTTGATTTCAGATTGCCAAGATGGGATCCGGTGCTCGCTCCTCGAGGGCCTACGTCCCTGAATACTCAGAAGACTCCTCATTTCCTGGAAGCAATTGCGGACGTGAACACAGTGAGTTCTATTGTACATAGGAATCGGTACTCGCTCCACGAGGGCCTACATTCCTATAGCTCTGAAGACTCCCTTCCGTCCAAGACGTTATCGTAGGTACGGTGATCGTGAGTTACATTGGCAAGATTGCAGATAAGAACCGGTACTCGCTCCATGAGGGCCCATGTTCTTAGAATCCTTTACTGACTCTCTTCTACTCTAGAAGCCATTTTATATTCAGCTATTGTGAGTTCTGATTACAGACTGTTTATAGGAATCAGTGTTCACCTACGGCTTCTGTTCCTGAATGTACTGAAGACTCTCTGTTGCATAGACCATTGCAGACATCTACTATTGTGAGTGTACCATCTTGTATCCAGTATACCCTGTCTACTCACTACTTCTAGTCTCTCTCTACAGCTCAGCAACCCAGAGATTATATTCCAGTATCAGAAGGACCTCAGCCCTGCCGGACACATTGACTCACTACTGCCACCACTGGTGGTCCAGCTTCCAGCCTAATAAAGAACTATTTGTGTTTATTTCATATTCTAGCCTAGCCGGTGGTTCCTCTCAGGATCTCTTCCTGGGGGCGCTGTCATCTGCCATCGGCCCAGAGATTCACCATGTCCTCCAAGTGGTCATTCTTTACACTACTGTCACTCTGTGGGAGCCAACCACTACCGACCACTAACACCGCTTACAGAAGTATTATATAGATAGCTAACTCCTCTTTCTATGGGACTTGCCAGCAGCCTATATATAACAGATTGCTACTCCTTAGCGGAGGCATGATAGATTGCTGTCTCAGTAGCGAAGCACAGTATATCTATTGTTAGCTCCTCTCCTCAGAAAAGTATCATTGAACAAATTGCCAACTCCTCTTCCCTGGGGAGTTGATCCATAACAGATTGCTACCTCCTTCCCTTACAGGAGCATCTAAGAGCAGTTCACTAACAGATTACTAACTCTGCCCTCCTGGCGGGGTAAGCACTACAGATAGCTAACTCCTCCCCTCTGGAGGAGCAGATCATGACAGATTGCTAACTCCTCCCCCTTTCAGGAGGAAAGCAGAACAGATTGCTAACTCCACCCTCCTGGCGGGGTGAGCGATAACAGATTGCTAACTCCTCCCCTCTGGAGGAGGAGAGCGTAACACTGCTATTAATCAAGTTGACTTAGGGAATAGCCACTGCTTTTAATCGCATCAGTAGCATGGGATCTTCTTGGTGTTTGGGTACGTGCCAGGTTCTTGTGGCCTGGTTTGGCCTCTGTTGGAAGCAGGATGCTGGGCTTGATGGACCCTTGGTCTGACCCAACATGGCAATTTCTTATGTTTTTATGTTATGTTCCAAACTCTCTTGATCTACCTTGCTCATCACCTGTGTGAGGTCAGAGTCTTTGCCCTCCCTGCACTCTGGAACCCTGCCCCTGCAGCCCCATTAGATGTTCCAATACTGCTCTCTGATGGGAGTTAGTTCCTATGTTCTGTTTCCTTGCTCTGCGGGTTCATGACTCTCTCCATTGGACCCATGTCCACCTGGGATCTGAAACACTTTGTTATGGTTTGCTCCTCCAGAGGGGAGGAGTTAGCAATCTGTTATGAGTCGCTCCTCCAGAGGGGAGGAGTTAGCAATCTGATAGAGTTGAGCTCGCTTGGTGGGAGGAGTTAGTGATCTGTAATGCTCTTTTCCATGAGAGGGAGGAGTTAGTAATCTTGTTAGGGTATAGACTGCGGAGATAGCAATCTTGATGTGAATCTACTCCTGTGGAAGGAGGAGTTAGCAATCTGATATGCTCAGTTCCTATAAAGGGAGTAGATAACAATCTGTTATGAAATGTTGCTGAAGGCCCCTGATGGAAGGAGTAGCAATCTGTACCAGCGGAGTGCTTGGAGAGGGCACTCAGCTGTAGAGGAAGGTAGATAGGTGAATCCTTGGGCCGCTGGCAGATGACAGAGCCCCCAGGAGGATATCCTGAGAGGGACCACCGGCTAGGCTGGGTTATGTAGACAGACACAGATAGTTCTTTTATTAGACAGTTTAGTAGAACCACCAGAGGTGACAGTAGTGAGCTGATATGCCCGGCAGGGCTTAAGTCTCTCAGGTACTGGAACAGTGATCCCAGTGTGGCTGAATGTAGAGAGACTATAGATACTGAGTAGACAGGGTATGCTGTGTTCATAGCTAGAACTAGATAACCAATCTCACATAAGGTCTTAAAGAGGCTCAGTAGCTGGAAAGGGTTAGGCCCTCGAGGAGCGAGTACCTGGTTCCAGGGAAAGCTCTGAGAGAGCGATGGTAACTCACAAATGTCTGAATCTGCGATAGCTTCCAGGCAGTAGAGAATCTTCAGAGTATTCAGGAACATGGGCCCTCGAGGAGCGAGTACTGGTTCCTATCTGCAATCTGAAATAAAGAAAAGAGAGCGAGGCCCCCGAGGAGCGGGTACCCCTGGTAAGTCCGAGGATGCAGAGTAGCTTGGACGAATTCGTATCCTTGTTCGAGTCCGAGTTCATGTCCTTGCTAACTAGATTAGTTAGTGAATACTGAGACCTTTTATTTTGGAAGCGGATGATGTCAGCTCAGGGGGACGCCCCTGAGGTTCACGCCCTTGCTGATACATTAGTTGGAGCGCGCACCCTACATCATCAGGCAACATGGCAGATCCGCAGCGCCAAGCCAGTCCGGGGACACCGGAGAGAGACGGCATGGAGGTGCCGCAGCTGAAGCCATCCATCAGACCCGGAGTGAGTTGCCACAGAGGTAGAGAGGGTGGAGTGTGGGCGTCGAGTAGCGACGGTTGCAACACACTTAAACTGCCCTGATACAGTAGTAAGGGGCCCCTCCTGATTACCCAGCATAGCAGAATAAACTAGCCCTCTCTTGCATTTGCTACACAAGAGAATAGAGACATCCAAGCAATCTCTTTGAAGCAGGTCTTATTGTTCTCTGGTTGGGTCTGTCAGTCAGCACAAAAGCAGCGCAACTGCATTCATGGGTTTGGCAGATGACTGTTTCATGACATCCACATAGTACTGAGATGGTAGGCCATGAGCACTTACAGATGGACTGTCTGCAAATTGAGACAAGCAGGGAACCCAGTCCTTTGTCTTATCCCCATTTTTAAGATTAGAAACATAGAAACATGACGGCAGATAAAGACTACAGCCTATCAAGTTTGCCCATCTCTTCAATCCCTACCACTTCTTCAGAGGTACCCTGTGTTTGCCTCAAGCTTTCTTCAATTCAGATACTATCCTCATCTCCACAACCTCTATTGGGAGACTTTTTCATACATCACCACCCTTTCTATCAAGAAATATTTTCCTAATTTACTCCAGTATATTTATTTATTTATTTAAGTTCTTTTAATATACCAATGCTCAAGACAAGTTCTTATCGTACCGGTTTACAATAAACAAGGGGGGGAACCAGTTAACATAGGAAGCAAAAAGTTACATTAAAATAGGGATGTCGAACCTGGCTTTTAGAAGGAAAAGGGATAGATTAACAATTTCTATTCTAAATGTGTAGAAGCGTCGCTAAGCAAGGCGTAATTGCTTCTCTGGTAAATTTAAGTACAAATTTACATAGTGGAGACTCAATTAAAAAGTTAATATACTCAGATGGTTCTAGAATAGCAGCTCCTTAGTGAAGCTGGAGGTCCTTGTAGATACCATGGGTTTCTTCAGCGAAACGCTTGGGCGAAGAGCCAAGTTTTCAATTTTTTTCTGAATGTGAGATGACAATGTTCCTGGCATAGGTCAGGTGGGAGAGAGTTCCAGTGATGTAGTCCCGCGGAGGACAGTGCTCGTTTTTTGATGGAGTTGTGTTTAGTGGAGTTACTAGGCAGAACCTGGAGGGAGCCTCTGTATGCAGATCTGGTTGGCCTTGATGAGGAGTGTAATTTGAGGGGTATGGTGAGTTGTAGAGAGGATTGATGATATATGGATTTGTGGATGATGGTCAGAGTCTTGAAGAGTATTCTGAAGTGTATGGGTAGCCAATGTAGTATTTTTAGTATTGGAGTGATGTGGACCATCCTGCGCGTGTTAGTAAGGATCCTGGCTGCTGCGTTTTGCAGCATCTGAAGAGGTTTAGTGGAGGAGGCCGGGAGACCAAGCAGTATACCCCTTTCCACCTTCATCCCAAGACTCTTGTTCTAGAGTCTCATTTCTGTTGAGAGGTCTGCCTCCTGTGCATTGATATTTAAATGTTTCTATCATCCATATCCCACTTTTCCGCTGGGGTTTACATGTTTAGATTTTAAGTCTGTCCCCATATGCTTTAAAACAAAGACCACTAACCATTTAAGTAGCCATCCCCTGGACAGACTCCATCTGGATTGTATCCTTTTGAAAGTGCAGTCTGCAGAATCGAACAGAGTATTTCAAATTAGGTCTTACCAAGGACATGGACAGGGGCAATATTACCTCCTATTTTCAGCAGATCAGTCATCTCCCTATGCACCCAATCATCCTTTTTCTGTCACTTTCTCCATCTCTTTGGCCAACTTGAAACCATCTGATTCAATCACCCCCAGATCCTGCTCTTGATTCATGCATAGAAGAATTTCACCCCTATGTTGTAATGTTCTCTTAGGATTTTGCAACCCAAATGTATGACCTAGGAGTCCATTCTGCCAGAATTGATTCTGCCTTTTCAATTCCTAATGAAACTAAAGCACTCTTTTTTACACTATTCTCATCCATACCATGAGACTCTGGAACTCAGCCTGCCTCTGGGGTCCTGTGTGTGGATAGGGAGCATTTCTGATTGTTATCCTGGAGGTTCTAGAGTTTAGTTTACTACCTAGAAATCTCAATGTATCCTACAGAACAACCTTCCTGCACCTTCCTATGTCATTGGTACCCACTTGGATACAGCTCTCCCCCCCCATCCATCAACCCTATCTGGATGACGCATGAGGTCCACTACTTATATACCAGGCATGCAAGTTACCAAGTGATCCTCATGACCACCAGCCACCCAGCCATCTATATTCATATGATTGAATCAACAGTAACAATGGCATTCCTGTCCCAGCCCTCCTAGATGCACAGCCTTGAAGATAATTCATAGTAACATAGTAAATGATGACAGATGAAAGCCCAGTCTGCCCAGCAAGTTGGTTAGGCTAGTAATTGTTGTTTCATGCAGATACCTCCATGCAGAAATGTTATACCTCAGGCTGCTTATTCTATACTCTGGGAGGACTTTAGACTAGTTAAAGAGGCTGAGACGACTAGGATCCTTCAGTCTCTACATGCTGCCTTGATTCTTGATTCCGTTCCCTCTGGTTTGTCTTCTTGAGTAGTGAGTAGAATTAATTCATCAGTAGCATTGATTATTAATACCAGTTTGCAGCAAGGCTACTTTCTACTTCAAATGAAACAAGCAATTATTTGTCATGGATTTTTTTTTAAAGGCCATTTTAGATCCCAGGGTCTTGGAAAATTATCGCCCAGTATCTAACCTCCCTTATTTTGGAAAAATTGTAGAAAAAGCTGTCTATTTTCAGTTGAAGTCATTTTTGGATACTCTGTGTTACATCCTAGACAGGTTTCAAACTAGGACACAGTACTATCAGTACTATCAGTGGTCAAGTTTTATTGGCAGCTTTTGACACCATTAGCCATTCATGTTTATTGAACCATTTAAGGTCTATAGGCATTGCAGCATTAGTGCTAAATTGATTCAAATCATATCTCTCAAATCAAATAATATCCTTTTGGCAAAACTCGAAGATAGTTTGTCATCTGGGCTGGTTGGGGTTCCTCTGGGGTCTGTTTTGTCCCCAGTTTTATTTAATCTTTATGTAGCCCTGCTTACTGAAATTTTAGGTTGACATAATATGTCTTTTCATGTTTATGCTGATGACAAGCAACAGTTTATTTTAATGACTGTTTAGTAGAAGTAGCATATCGGTTGAAAGAACACTGTTTGAAAATAAACCCTTAGAAATCAGAAGATTGGATAATGGTGAACCAGCCATTTAGTAGTGGACGATGTAGTCCATAGTCTTTGAGTTTTACTTGATGAAAAACTCACCATGAAACACCAAATCTCATTGGTAGTATGAGCCAGTATTTATAGTCTAAGAACAGACAATTAAAACCCTTTCTTCCAAAGAAAGAGATGGCTGTTAGGATTCATGCCATAGTGATAAGCAGGCTTGATTACTATAATTGTTTGTATCATGGCTTGCCACAAAGACTATTGCCTCAATTACAGCTATTGTAAAACACAGTTTGTAAAATCCTTATGAATGCTTAAAAATCGTTACATCATTATTGTTGGAATTACATTGGCTTCCTATTGAACTACGTATTAAGTTCAAAGTTCATCAATTTATTTATAAATGTTAGAGACAGGTAGGCCCAATATACCTCCAAGAATTATTGTCTGTTTATAAACCTACAAGGACACTCGGTTCCTCTCAGAAGGATTTTCTTCACATTGTATTCAGATGTGCATAATGGGACATTCTGTTTTTTATAGTGGTTACCAATAAAAACCGTTTAAATATAAAAAAACAAACCCTTAATTAAGATTAGACCTCACCTGAAAGAAAACTTTTATTTATTTCACTACCTTCTTATAGAACAAAGATCCTCTTGAAATGTGGTCTGAAGCATCTTATCTGAGGTTCAGAAAATTATTAAAAGTTTAGTTGTTTAACTGGTAATGTAATTTCTGGGAATTTTTTCCATTTCTAAAATGTGGATGAAGTATTCCTTTTGGTATCCTATATTTATTTGAGTAAGAGTGATTAGTTAAGGTAGTACTAGAGAGTTTGCTTATTTATGAACTGATCTTGGGTTGTACTATGTGAAAGATGGCTTTTTTGTTTATTTTTACCTTAATTTTCATTTTGGTTTATTTATTTTCTTTGGAAATGGTGAGCATCGACAAGATAGACGCTAAATAGCTATTATTCAGTAGTTATTAGAGCATGTTAGAAGGGGATGGTTGGAGGGGTCATTCCATGCGTTGATTTTTATTTGTAACTGCTTAGAGAGTTTTTTCCTAAATTAGTGGAAGGCAAGTCGAAATAAATAATTTGAAACCTTCTATTTGTGGGGGTGACTTAGGGGGGAGGGCAAAATAGCATTAATACTTTTGAAAATGTCACTCTATTTTCCTCCCCGGGCCAAAATATTTCCCATGGAACATCTCTTTATAACCCAGCTTGTAGAACATGTACTGTGGAAACCCGTGCTTACTTTTAGCCAGTCAAGGGAGGACAATTTTCAGCCAAGCCATTTCACCTGAGTAAATTACTATTTATCTAGGTAAATAGCTTTGAAAATTGGCCTCTGTGTCTATGGAAATTAGAACATCTGACAATTGTTTGTTCTTTATCCCTTGGTTCATAATTTGTTTTCTTGTGTAAGTGTAATTTACTTCCCAGTTTTATTATTGGTATTAAATGTTCCATTGTTCTATTATACTTCTTGAATGTTTTACTCTTTGTGTATTTGGTAATCCGCTTTCTGTATTTCTTTTGTAAAAATGGAAAAGAGTTTTGAATACATTGTTTAAATGAATTTGAAAGTTTAGGAACTTGTTTATTGAAGTGCATTAGAAAATGCATGCTTTTATGCACATTAAAGGTGTCCACTGTGTAAAATGTATTCAACACGTTTAAAATTGGCATTAACACATTAATGCTAAAGTGCTTTTCTAGCCATTAATGTGGATGTACGAATAAAAAAATGTAAATGGCCTAATAACATGCCAAAAATATTCTAGTTAGCTCATTTAAAATGTAGCATGATTGCATTAACATCCATAATGATCTCTGTGCATATTTTAGACAGATTGAGGCAAGGCAATATTCAGACAGGCAGTTGCTATTTATATATGTAAATGGTTTTGAATATTGCCATCAAAACCCTCTAGAATTACACAGTGTCTTTTTCCTCCTAAGTTTTAAAACTATATTTTTTTCTTGTAAAATATTAAACTATGATTGAAGATATTTCTTTTGATTTGTTTTTCACCTTTTAGTTGCCCCTGCTGATCCTAGCAGAAAAGTAGATGGTGACTCAATTATTTTCACTAATGTACAGGAAAGATCTAATGCTGTTTTTCAGTGCAATGCCTCTAATGAATATGGTTACTTGCTGGCAAACGCATTTGTGAATGTTTTGGGTAAGATCAATTATTTGTGATTATTTTATTTCTTAGTTATAGCTTATTAATGATGAGCTTTGCATGATGTCTGATATTTTATTTCATTCTGGTCAATGCTACCTTGTCTTCTCTTAACTGTATTTTACATGCAATCATCTAAAACAAAGTGTGTTCTATAATGAGAACGGTTCCCTTCTGTATTCCCAATCAGCTTGAATAAAAGTGCATTGTTTTTAAATCTAAACTGGAAATTTACAGAGTTTAAAACAGAATAAAACGATTTTCAATAACCAATTTATCCACAAAATAAACCTTACATGATTGAGAATACTGAAGGGCTCAGATCCTGGTGTCATGAAAAATAATTTTGGATTTAAATAGGACATACTGAAAGTACTAAAAACTAACTGCAGAATAGATTGTTTTGGTTGTTTCAATATTACATAGTATTGTTGTTAAATAACTAATGTAGAGCTAAATATAGAATTTAGTATCATAGTCAACTGAGATATTAACTAAACGGTAGGGGTGTGCATTCGTTTTGAACTTAAATGTAAAACGCAACTTATTTTTGTTTTTTAACTTAAAAAAGTGATGAGGCGAAAACAATCGGATTTCCAACTTATTCAACATAGCTATGTTGAATACGTTGGAAATCGCAATTGTTGATCCTAAATAAAAATTTAAACCCCTCACCCTCCTTAATCCCCCCCCCCAAGACTTACCAAAACTCCCTGGTGGTCCAGCAGGGAGTCAGGATGCCATTTCTGAACTCCTTTGCGAGGAGCACGTGACGTCGGCGTCACGTCGGAGTGATGCGGCATCACGTGATTCCCCGTGCGTTCGCTCCGGGACCCTCGTTGCACCCAAAAGGAACTTTTGGCCAGCTTGGGGGGGGTCAGGAGGCCAAAAGTTCCTTTTGGGTGCAACGAGGGTCCCGGAGCGAACGCGCGGGGAATCACGTGACGCCGCGTCACTCCGACGTGACGCCGACGTCACGTGCTCCTCGCAAAGGAGTTCAGAAATGGCGTCCTGACTCCCCGCTGGACCTCCAGGGAGTTTTGGTAAGTCTTGGGGGGGGATTAAGGAGGGTGAGGGGTTTAAATTTTTATTTGCACGTATGGACATAGACTCAACTTATGGAATTCTCCATATGTCCATATTGACCGAAATTGACCACCCTTTTCAACTTATGGACTTATGAACATAAACTTTTGCTCTGCACATCCCTACTAAACGGACCAAAGTATCAGATCTAAATTTCGGGATGTGCATTCATTTGAAACGATATAGACAGTGTCAATGTCATTTCTTGTTGTTTTCAAAATGAAGCAATAAAAAACCCCATGAAATTTCATGTTTTTAATGCTAACGTTTTAGTGTGCACTATTCAGAAATAGTGTGCACTCATTCAGAAACAAAAAAAAAGGGAAAATAGTAATGAAAATGGAAATCGATCCCCAAATGACACAACATGACATGACACAAAACAAACATTTTTTTGCTTGCACCCCCTACTAAAATTTCTCTTATATATTTTAGCTGAACAACCAAGAATTCTCACTCCTGCTAGCAAAGTGTATCAAGTCATTGCCAACAATCCTGCTTTGCTGTCTTGTGATTTTTTTGGTTCACCAGTACCAACTGTGGAATGGTAAATCACACTTTCCTTACTGTATATATTTGATTCCATGTATGTTTTTATAACAAGAAGAATATGTACCTTTCTTATTTTAGAAGAAAACAGAATTTTGTGTTTGCTAAGTGGCGAGCAATTTTCAAAGCCATTTACGTGAGTAAATAGTGATTTTCCCAGATACATTATCTGCTTGAAAACTGACCTCCCTCAATTAGACTAAAAGTATGTGTGGTGTTCCACAAGGAAGGTGTCAGGGAGAATGGTGCATGAGAGACCTGAGGCTTATGTTATCCTATTGGTGAAGTTAGTTGGGAGGGATAATCAGGGAAAATGTATGTCTCCCCTGTAAAGGTGTACCACAGTGCCAGCTGGAATTGTTGTTTGGTGTTGTAGGTACAGGGAGAGGTGGTGCTGGATCCAGAGGGATGTTGACATGAGTAGGAACTCTGGAGGGGAATAAGGTGATATATTCTTCTGGTCAAAGGTTGTAGTAGAATCTATATAATTGGATCATGGAATGACTCTAGTTGTGATATATTTGGATTTCAGCAGAGCTTTTGATACAGTACCACATTGGAGGCTCATAAACAGATCATGCAGTCTGAGAGGGTTGGCCTCAGGATCGTGGATTGGATAGAAATCAGATGAGTGATGGACCTCAGAGGATAGCGGTAAATGGTATTTTATTTGAGGAAAGAAGTGTGATTAGTGGAATGTTTCTAGGATCTATCATGGGGTCGCGCCTATGCAGTATCTTTGCGAGTGATACTGTGAATGGGTTAAAAGGATGCAAGGATCTGCAATGGAGTGGAGATATCAAAGGGAGCAGACAAAATGGGAAGTGACTTAGAAATGATTGAGTGTTTGGTGGCTATGATTCAATGCACAGGTGCAAAAATCTAAGGGCTAGATTCATCAAACTATCACATGTGATAGGAAGAGGGGTGTGTTTTATGGTCGTAGCACACAATGTGATAAATAGGCTATCTTACCGCTTCACATAGGTATTACTGCAGATTGCGATAACTGTTTCGCACTTTGCAGTAATACCACAATTATTGCAGTTCCTACCTACAACCACTGGGGGGGGAGGGATAGAGAGAGAGAGACAGACTAGCTATAAGGCGCTTCTAGTAGTTAGCTATTTATATCTCTATAGGAGGCCCACCTAGTAACTCTCGGTGAGGTTTAGGTAGTAGTGTAGGGTAGGGGCCACTTTGACATGCAGAGTGAGACGTACGAACAGAACAGTACACGCTTGTGAAGATTTGATGTCCTTCGGAGTGAGGAAACTCACATAAAGATGAGATTTGTACAGTGTTCTCTCAACCTAGCACATGCGAAAAGGCCATAATGTGAGTTGGAAAATAACCCCCTAAGGCAGCAATATACGGTAGGAGTGATAGACAGAAGTACACCAACCAAGAGAGATATCTTGGGTGATCATGACTAATGATCTCAAGACTATGAAACTGTGATAAAGCTGTGGCCAAAGGCAGAGGGATGCTGGGGTACTAAAACAGAGTCATATCTGATATGAGAGAGTGCATCTTTGCAGGTCATTGGTCATGTTCATTTCTAGATGTTCCACCTTAAAAGGAAATGGGCAGTTGGTCCTGAGAAGGGTTAAAGAAATAGTGCACAGTCAATGCCAAAAAAATCATACAAGCTGTGACTTAGGATCCAGAAAGTACATGTGCTTGGGGACAGTTGAGATGGGGAATAAGATAGAGACATTTAAATACTGTGTTGTACATCAGTCTTATTCACTGGGATTCACTGGGATTCACTGTACATCAGTCTTTTTCACTGGGATATTGAATTTTAGGGGTGTGCATTCGTTTCCTACGTATTGGTAATCCGCAATGTATAGGGCCATATTCGTTGTATTTGTGGGGAAGCGAAACATATCGTGATTCCCCACAAATACAATGAATCTTCGCCGAATTATTTGGCCATCTAAAGGAGTGAATTTAAACAAACCCCCCACCCTCCTGACCCCCCAAGAGCCATCTCCTGCACTCACACCCTCGGCTGCTGGTATTCAAAATGGCGCTGATAGCCCCTGTGACATAGTAAGGGCAAAGGCTATCAGTGCCATTTTGATTACTAGCAGCCTACGGCCCGAGTGCAGGAGATTGCTCCCGGACCCCCGCTGGACCACCAGGGACTTTTGGAAAGTCTTGGGGGACCCTCCTGACCTGTCGTCTGTCTTTGTTATGATTAGTTGGATTGTCTCCTCCAGATGAAATTCTTGAACGCCCCAGGTCTCTTCTCAGATGATGATCTGGATCTTTCAGGCTGAAAGTCTCAAAACTCCACAGAAGGGAGAAAGACAAAATCCTCTCTTTTCCCAACTTCTGGGCAGGAAGGGTGGACAGAAAACTTGCTTCCAGAACAAATTTCAAAAAATATGCAATAATCCCAAAACACAGAGATACACTCTAACCACTGGTTGTGAATTGGAAAAAGTGGTTGCTCTCTCATCCTAGCCTTAGTCAGTACAGGGGTGCATCTCATACTTTTCAGAACCAGGAGAGCCAGAAAACCAGGATACAAATAACTTTAAAATTATAATTTTTTTATAACATGCTTTTCAAGCCTATGAGTTCAAAACATGTTACAAAATAGAACAATTGATACAGTACATAGAAACATAGAAATGACGTCAGAAGAAGACCAAATGGCCCATCCAGTCTGCTCAGCAAGCTTTCACACTTGTTTTTTTTTCTCATACTTATCTGTTACTCTTGGCCCTTAGTAACCTTATGGTTCTATTTCCTTTCCACCCTCGCCATTAATGTAGAGAGCAGTGCTGGAGCTGCATCTAAGTGAAGTATCTAGCTTAATTGGTTAGGGGTAGTAACCACCGTAGTAAGCAAGCTACTCCCAAGCTTATTTGTTTAGCCAACCTGTGCAATTCAGTCCTTGTTGGTTGTTCTCTGAATATAAATCCACTTTTCTTCATTCCCCCAGCCATTGAAGCAGAGAGCTACGCTGGATATGCATTGAAAGTGAAGTATCAGGCTTAATTGATTCGAGGTAGTAACCGCTGTAACAAGCAAGCTACACCCATGCTTATTTGTTTACCCAGACTATGTAATTCAGTCCTTGTTGTTGTTGTCTGAATATAAATAATCTTTTTTTTCATTCCCCCCTGCCATTGAAGCAGAGAGCTATGCTGGATATGCATTGAAAGTGAAGTATCAGGCTTATTTGGTTTGGGGTAGTAACCACCGTAACAAGCAAGCTACTCCCCGCTTTTTTGTGAATGCAAATCCTTTTTTCCACATTTCCTCTTGCCGTTGAAGCATAGAGCAATGTTGGAGTCGCATTAACCGTGTGTATGTTTATTGAATATGGGTATTATCTCCAGGAAGTAGCCATCATTCCCGCAAGCCACCCTCTCTTCATTCACATCCTCTAGACTTTATGGATCCACAGTGTTTATCCCACACCCCTTTGAAGTCCTTCACAGTTTTGGTCTTCACCACTTTCTATGGAAGGGCATTCCAGGCATCCACCACCCTCTCTGTGAAGAAATACTTCCTGACATTGGTTCTGAGTCTTCCTCCCTGGAGCTTCAAATCGTGACCCCTGGTTCTGCTGATTTTTTTCTTACGGAAAATGTTTGTCGTTGTCTTTGGATCATTAAAACCTTTCAAGTATCTGAAAGTCTGTATCATATCACCTCTGCTCCTCCTTTCCTCCAGGGTGTACATATTTAGATTCTTCAATCTCTCCTCATAAGTCATTCGATGAAGACCATCCACCTTTTTGGTCGCCCTTCTCTGGACCGCCTCTATCCTGTCTCTGTCCATTCAGAGATACGGTTGTTGCAGATCTTAGTGTCATCCGCAAAAAGACAAACCTTACCTTCTATCTTGTCCACTATGTCGCTCACATAGATTTTGAACAGGACCAGTCCCAACACCGATCCTTGCGGCACTCCGCTTAACACCACTCTCTCTCTCTTCAGAGTAAGTTTCATTTACCATCACACATTGTCTTCTGTCCATCAACCAGTTTGCAATCCAGGCCACCACCTCAGCACACACTCCTAAGCTTCTCATTTTATTCACCAGCCTCCTGTGTGGGACTGTATCAAAAGCTTTGCTGAAATCCAAGTAGATGACATTGAGTGCTCTTCCTTGATCCAATTCCCTAGTCACCCAGTCAAAAAAGTCAATCATATTTGTCTGACAGTATCTTCCCCTGGTGAATCCATGCTGCCTCTGTCCAGCAATTCTCCCGACTGTAGATAGTTCACTATTACGCTGTAAACCGGTATGATAAGACCTTCGTCTTGAGCATCGGTATATCAAAAGAATTTAAATAAATAAATAAATAAATAAATAAATTCTTTCTTTCAGCAGTGACTCCATTACTTTTCCCACCACCGAGGTGAGGCTAACCAGTCTGTAGTTACCAGCCTCCTCTCTGCTCCCACTCTTGTGAAGTGGGACCACCACTGCTCTTCTCCAATCACTTGGCACCACTCCTGATTCCAGGGATCTATTGAACAGGTCACACAGCGGACCCACCAGCACATCTCTGAGCTCCTCAGTATCCTGGGATGAACCTCATCAGGCCCCATGACTTTTTCCACTTTCAGTTTCCTCAGCTCTTCCCATACATTCTCTACTGTAAATTGAGTTACATCTACTCCACTCCCCTCCAGTTTCTTGTTAACTAGCGACGGTCCTTCTCCAGGGTCCTCTCTAGTGAACACCAAACTGAAGTATTTGTTTAATATTTCTGCCATTTCTTCGTCTCTCTCCACACATTGATCCTTTTCACCTTTCAATTTCACTATATCACTTTGAACTTTTCTCCTTTCTCTGATGTATCTGAAAAATGTTTTGTCACCTCTCTTTACCTCTTTGGCAATCCTTTCTTCTGCTTGACTTTTTGCCATCTTGATGACTTTTTGCCATCTTGATAACTTTCTTTGCCACCCTCAGTGCTCCTCCCTTTGGGATCCTTTATATTTCTTGAACGCTGGTCTTTTAGCCTTATGGTACAATATAATAGTTAAATATAAATAGACTGTGCAATAAATTACAATAGTTAAATAACGTTGTTCAAACAAGGTGCATCATATAAATAGTGCAATAAGGTATAAGGAGCTTTATTCAGAGTATTTTTAGTACAGTTGATGCCAAATGCTGCTTCAAAGAGCCAGGTTTTCATTGACTTTTTGAAGGACAGGAGATCTGAGATGAGACTGGTAGGGAGTTCCACAGTGTTGGAACTGAACTGTGAAGGTTCTCTTCCTGTTGTTGGTGAGGTACATTATTCTTGGGGGAATGGGATGGCACCACCAGACATGCTTGAGTCTGAGAGTGTAGAGAGTGTATGGATGTATAGGGGGGAGAGAAATCTCCTGAGGTAGGTAGGGGTCAGGTCTTTGAAGGTTTTATGGACTATGATTATGATTCTGAATTTGGTGCAGTAGAGTGTCAGGAGCCAATATAGGGTTTTTTGGACAGAGAGTATGTGATCAGATTTGTTTGCATTCATTATCATGTGGACCACAGCATTTTTTGTATGATCTGCTGGTGGAAATTTAGGGTGTTGAGAATTTTGATATACAGGAAGTTCAGTAGATCAGACAGAAGATTACTGAGGCTTCAACAACGGTTGTGAAGGCATTGTCAACCAGGAGGGATTGGAGTTAGTAGAGCAAATATAAGTGGGAAAAGGCTATTCTGGACACTGCTTGGATCTGGTTTAATAGTAAGTTGAGAATTTAGTATAAAATCTAGACTCTGTACTTGGTTGCTGAGGGTTAGTGCTGGTTCATCAAGGGTCACTTATGGATTTGGGCGACTGGGTTCTTTTTACCTGGTCCATAACATCATTGTCTTTGTTTGTGTTTAGGCTTAGTTTGTTTTGGTATTGCAGCAGGAAAACTCTTATGCAGTTGTTAAGATAGGCAATGGTTGAATCTTATTTTGTGCTGAGTAGGTTCAGTGACTGGATGTCATTGGCATAGGAGTGGTATGCATTTTTACAGTCTCTGGTGAGCTTGCCAAAGGGGTACCATGTAAATGTTGAATAGTGTGAATTATAGGATGGAGCTCTGTGCTACACCACAGCAAAGAGAGTGAGGTTTTGAGAGAACTGCTCCCAATGATACAGATTGGATATGATCAGAGAGAGAGGATGTGAACCAGACCAGGGATGGGTTGCCAGTCCTAGATTACTCAGTCTGGAGATGAGGAGGTTGTGGTCTACTGTGCTGAAAGCTGCTGAGAGATCCAGGAATATTAGTATGGCTGACTGTCCATGATCTAGGCACAAGCATAGTTCATTCATCAGGTTTGTTAGTATGGTTTTGATGCTGTATTGTTGTCATAAGTCAGATTGATAGGAGTTAAAGGCATTGGTGGTTAGCAGATAATCAGAGTTGCAATAGCATCACTTTTTCAATGATTTTGCTTAGGAAGGGGAGGTTTGAACATGTGCAATAGTTGTTCAGATCATTAGGATCCAGGTTAGGTTGGACCTCTTCTAGTGATGCATTGGTGGTGTTTTGATGCACTGAAGCAGTCAGGATTTGTCTTGTTAGATTAACAAGAATGAGCTGACGTCATCATGGCAGGTGGTTGGCTTGGGGAAGTGAGCAGGGTGTCCACACCTTTTACAAGTAATGGGCTTAGGTTTGTTTGAGAATGTAGTAGTGGAAGTTGCTGTGCTTGTAGAGCACTCCCCTATCAATTCCCTGTCCAGTTCAGACTAGGTGTGTGCAATTTTTTTATATAAAGAATACAGCTAGTTCATTATAGTGAGCCTCAGTTGTAAAGGTGGCAGTGGGGAATGGGGCAAATCCCGGGAGTTGTTGATGGTCAGTAATAATTATGTAGATGAGTTCTCTGCTTGACTGATTGTTCTTGTGGCTTTGCAGTAAGTTGGATGATGACATCTGCATTTCATCCTGTCTAAATGAAATTTTGATTTATGTCATTTTCATTCCTACTTCCTGCCAATTCCTTTTAGAATTTTTAATTCTGTGGTGAACTAGGGGGTTGGTTTGGAATTTTTGATTTGGGTGGTTTTCCATGGGGCAATTTTATCTGATTTGAAGTCTGAGTTCCAGTTATCTATGAAGATAATGGGGTATGGGGATAGTGGAGAGGGAGGGCAAGTTCTCCACTAT
Organism: Rhinatrema bivittatum; assembly: GCF_901001135.1. Classification (NCBI taxonomy): domain Eukaryota; kingdom Metazoa; phylum Chordata; class Amphibia; order Gymnophiona; family Rhinatrematidae; genus Rhinatrema; species Rhinatrema bivittatum. The sequence continues at coordinate 104,358,437 of NC_042623.1, forward strand.
GCATGGGAGGGTGTGCAATAAGGAGTCTGTGTGATGTGGTCTCTTCCAGTTCGGTTTTCTTGGTGGTAAGAGTGTATTTAAAAAAACACTAAATACTTGTCCATCCAGGAGAGTTTGGTAGTTCATATAGTCTTGATTGGACACTTTTGTAAAGGCTGGAGTGAGGCAAGGGCCAGGTCAATGGTGTGTTCTATATGGGTTGACTCATTTACTAGTAGGGTTAGGTCTAGGGTCTCTAGTGAGGCTAAGAATTCTTGTGGAATGTACAAATGTGGGTCATTTACATGAATGCTGACATCTCCCAGCATTCATATCCTTGACTGTTCCAGGATAATCACTGATATGAAACTGATATGAAACTGATATGAAGTGTAGAAGGTCATACAGAGCTTCAGTGGTGGATACTGTTGGGTAATAGGAGGACCCCCCATTTGGAATAAGTGTCATTTGGAGGAAGATGACTTTGATTCCTTCAGGTTCTTGCTTGTAGAAGCATGTTAGGCCCAGTGTGTTTCTGAGGATAGCAGCTACCCCTCAACTTCTTTTGTTCCTCAGGGGTTACAAACATAAGTATAGACAGGAGGGCAGATTTGGTTGAGCTGAGGAGTTTCTGCATCCTGTGTCCAAGTTTCTATTAGGTTCACTTGATGTGGGGTGACCTATCCTGGTTTTGGGTGTTCCTTAGTAGGCAAGTGAGGGGTTTGTGGGGTCTTCTCTGTCTGCCTGGTCTCAACAGGTAGTGTGGGGATTATTTGCTTTGGCCAGCAATTGGTGATATTGAGAAGGGTGTCAGGTTTAAATTTGATGTGTGGTATATCTTGATGATGCGGGAGGTAGTGGATAAAAGCACAGGGATGTGTGAGTTGTGCAAAAGCAAGAAGATTTACAGGGATTGAGGGAGAGTTGAGGTAAGTGTGGTCAGGTCTGTGTGTATATACAGGTGCTAACTGCTGATTGTGAAGTATTTGGTGTGTTAGCCTTAATTTCTGTGCAGATTGTGGGCAGAAAGACTAGTCTGCTAATACAGGAATTTTCAGGGTTGTGTATGTGTTTCTCTGGGGGATTGTGGGAAGTTGCAGAGGGTTACATGAAGAAGCAAACAAAGGGGCATGCTCTTTGTTGCAGCCCTTTGGTGTCAGGACTACTGGCAGGGGGCGAGTGGGGAAGCACCTTTGGTGCAACCCTTTAAAGGGTCAGTAAAGATCAATGATATCAGTGGGGCAGAGTTAGGCAGCTCTGATCCTGGCAAGACTGCAGCTGGTGTCGACTGTGCAGGGGGAGGGGGTCCATCAGATGGAAGTCAGGCTGCTTGCTCCATACTCCTTGTAATAGTCCCTGAGTGACCCTTTAAAAGGCCAGTCTAGGGTTGTTGATGTTGGCAGAGGCAGAATTAAGCCACCCCAGTACTAGTGAGGATGCAGCTGGTGTCAGTCATGCAGAAGGATGGGGCCTTCAGGTAGAATTAGGGCCACTAGCTTCTTACTCCCTGCAGCAGTCAATCTGGTCCTGTGGTGTCGTGGTTCCTTGACACTACCCTTTAAAGGGCCAGTCAAGGGTCAGTGACATCAGCATGGGCAGAGTTAGGATGCCGTGAACCTGGCAAGGCTGCAGCTGGTTTCAGCCAGGCAGGGCAAGAAAGGCTCATGGGCTGAAGTCAGGGTGCTCATTGCTTACCCTCTGCAGCAGTCCTGAGTGTCTGGTGACAAGGATCCTCAGCGCAACCCTTTAAAGGGCAGGTCAAAGGTCAATGTAAAAAAATCACTAAGACAAACTCCACCAATCACAGGGTGTGAACCAGCAATGTGCTGTCTCTCTTCCCACTCTATTCCTCCAGAGTTATGAGTCCTAGTTAAACATGAATAGGGGAGCCAGCAAATAAAACTCAATCATTTCACTTCAACTGCCAAACAGAAATCCCACACTGATCTCTGGCACCAACTGCTGTTGAACAGGCAGGAACCCACCCTTGTGGCAAAGTGCTATGCTCTATTCCTACTTCCCTACAGGCTCTAACTACTAGGGCCAGTTCATAGTGGAGATCTCTATAGGGTCTCTACATTTGGAAACAGATTCAATAAGGATTAGGACTAATTAATGTAAGTTCATAAAAGCATGGTAGTAAGTAAGAAATAGTGTATTTAATGAGAAATCATACATTGATTAGAATCTAAGTCAAATGACATGATTCCTGCAGAGTTTTTAAACTACAGTTCACAGTTTTTTCAGCCTTTTACAAATATATCTATATGTACTGTATATATAAATAATTATATGTGCATAACTATCAAAGAGTCCAGATTCAGCACCATTTGTCTGGCTAAGTTTGGATTTAACTGAATAAATGGTAGGATTTGAAAATCCATCCATGCTGAGTAGCCCACAAGTTAGCTAGATAGCTTTTTATCCGGCTAACCCAGGAATGAGACGGGGGTGTTCCAGGGTGGAGTCGGTTATCCTATTCATTTAATGTTTGGGTACTTTCCAGGTGCTTGTGACTTGGTTAGCCACTGTTGGACACAGGATACCGGGTTTGATGGACCCTTGGTCTGACCCAGTATGGCATATCTTATGTTTTTATGTTCTTATCCAGCTGAGTTAGCCAGACAAACGCTGATTTCAGCTTTATCCAGGAAACATATACCTAGATGGATCAAGTTGTGATGTTTTATCATGGGAGGATTCCCACTGTCATAGGGGAGTGTCGCTGTGATAACGGGCCCCTCCCCTGAAAAAACATTGAGGATGTATGGCGCGTTTTGTCTTGTGGCAAAACACTGTGGGACAAATCAACACAGCAGCAGCTTTTTAGGTGTGATGGCATCCCCAACCTCAAGGGACCACCATCACCTTAAAGGGCTGACCACTTAAACAAAAATGTGACTGAAAATAGAAAACGTTGACGGGGGGGGGGGGGGGGGGGGGTCAAGGCTGATCCTCTGTTCACCCCAGGGCCACAACTTGAGGCAGCCCTGATACCCCAAAGTGAACAAAAAAAAAAAATCAAGATCCTCATGTGACAATGGCACCCTTTTCAACCCCCAACTCTATCTTCATTAAATAAAATGTCCCCCATCCCTCTTTTCTAAAGACATAAGGGCTGCCATGGATCCCCCTTCACACCCCCCCCCCCATCCCAATGTTTCAACCAAATCATTGGGGGTTATATTAAACACCTCTCCTCACCATCCCCTACATTACCAAAAAGGCATTGATGATAGGTGCCATCCACCCCCGAACCCCCTTCACATTCCCCCAAACCTTAAAAAGTGGAAAATAATCCTGGGGGCAAGGTCTGGGGATCAGACTGAGGCCACCTGGCCTCAGTCTGATCCTTGGTCCTTGCCCCAGTCACTTTTTAAAGTTTGGGGTGCATGAGAAGGGTTCAGGGGGGTGTGGAGTGTAGATGGCACTGAACACCAGTATCTTTTTAGTACATTTGAGAGAGGGGTATTTGGGGGGGGGGGGGGGAACGACACTATACCTCCAATGATTTGGTTGAACATTGGGGTGGGAGGACCATGGCAGCCCTTATGTCTTTGGAAAGGAGGTAGGGGGACATTTTATTTAATGAAGACAGGCCTTGAGGGTTAGGGGATGCTGTCATCTCGTGAGGACTTAGATTTTTTTTTTTTTGTACATTTTTGAGTGTTGGGCCAACACCCAAAACTGTAAAAAAAAAAAAAAAAATGGCATCCCTGGGGTGAACAGGGGGGTTCAGCCTTGACCCCTGCTCAACTTTTACTTATTGGTGTAGGTGTTTTTTTTAGTTATTTGCATGGCCCTTTAAATCTAAAGCGGAAGCCTCGGGACCTGCGTTAGATTACAGTATTCCAGAGAGGTGGTGTTAATTTATCTTGGCTGACAATTTTCTAAGTCAGCCGTGATAAATTATTAACTTGAAATTGCCTATTAATGAGCTGCTTTACATGGCTTTTTAAAATCCATGCATGCAAATCTCATGCAAAGCAGTTCATTGTAATAGGGGAGAGAATCTGAGCAGGGCCAAGCAAATAATCATATATATCGCGCAATATTGCTGCAATAGGGCATTATCATGTGATAGTGTATATCGTGTGGTATATTCTGTTTAACATGTGTTAGAGCCCTTTCTCAGCTTAATGCATGTCTCAGATAGCCAGATAAATTTAGAACAACTGAAAAAACATATAGGGTCATTCATCAAATGGGATTATTGCGTTAATGCCCACCATAATGCAATAATGCCCGCAATAGCCATCACAGCGCATGGCGTGAATGCAAATTTGGCAAAATTATTCAAAGGAAGGGGATTATGGAGGGGTATGGGCAGGCTTAATGAAAATGAGGGCATTATCGTGCCATGCGATAGCATAATGCACACTATCACATAGTTTTAACGCTGGAAATAACTACACCTTTTTTGCAGGTGTTAAGCCATGTGATATGTCTGAAATGGCCATAACGCAATTTGCAAAGAATTTTGTAAATTCTGTTTCAGGCATTTTTGGGCACGCTGGGGTGACACACATAGCAGTCAACTATTGATATCATTATAGGAGGGCCAGCTGGTAACTCGAGGTGAGGTATTGGTGGTGGTGTAGGGTTATGGGGCCAGTTTTACATGCAGATTGAGATGAACAAACAGCACAGTTCACCTCAGTGAAGATTTGATGTCACACAAAGATGAGATTTTTACAATGTTCTCTCACCCTCGCTTGTTGGACTCTCTACCAGGGTACTATCAAGTAATCTCATATTTATGTGACTTTTCTCACTCCAAATGACATCAAATCTTCACTGAGGTTTACTGTGCTGTTCGTACATCTCACTCTGCATGTAAAACTGGCCCCCAAACCCTGTACCATCACCAAAACCTCACCTCGAGTTACTAGCTAGGCCTCCTGTAGTGATATAAATAGTTAGTTGACTACTATGAAGGCCTTATAATGAGTCTCTCTCTCTCTCTCTCCCTCTCCCTCCCATGCAAAGTGCTAACATTAAGTTTGATATCTGGTTATCTTTAAGATAGCCAGGAATATTCAGCAATGCACCCAAATCATTGAATATCCCTGCAAAGTTTGTCATGTACATTTGTTATTCTATCTACTATCAATTTGTAAAATTTCTGATATGCTACTCAAACATTTACAAGATCTAACTTTAGAAAATGTGCTAAAATTAATACATTTTCCATATTTCCTGACATGCAATGAATAAAAAACAAAAGAAAAAAATCACATACAGGACAAAGCAAAATGAAACAAAAGTGGGAAACAAAAATGTTTTAAATAATGAATTTTATCAAACATGCATGGGATTTGATAGGCAGAATGCATGAAATATTGGTGCTTTGCCACAACTTCTGTTTAACATATTTTTTTACTTGTTTTGGTTCTTATGGTTTTCATTATTATATATTTTAGTTACTGTATTGATTTTTGTAATCAAAAAATAATGAAGCACAAGAGAGGGAAAAGGATACAAATCCAATCAAATCTCACAATCAAAAAGTTTTACAACAAAAACAACGTATATACCAGCAGATGACAAAATCATAAATGATTGCTTCAGAATCTCACTCTGCAGCCTCTCGCCGCTCAATGGGCCACAAGCTGTAATCGGTCAATGAAGCAGTATGTTAAATGTAATCATTTATTGTCATCATGCTGCATAGTCATCACTAAATTTTATTGAAACAAAATTTTTTAATTTTTATGATTTATAAACTACTAATGTGAATCACCAGAAAAATCTTACATTATTTTTCAAAAAATGCTATATTTCCCACATTTAAACTACCCAAAAACTACTATAAAAGCTTGATATCCGAAATGTTGAAAAAACGAATACTTAGCCGCTTAATCTGATGTAGCCAACACAGGCTCATGAAGTTTGAAACAAAATAATCCCACTTAAAGTTGTCCCGACATGTTTCGATTGATACACAATCTTCTTCAGGGGATTCTGTTAAATTTTAATCGCAAGCAAATATTCTTCAACCCTTAAAAACAAAATAAAATCAATGTACATTTACAAACTCACAAACAGCCAGGGAAATATTACACATGGAAACTACGAAAACAAAACTCACTGATAGCAACAAAAGACTCACCCGAACAAAGCAGCTGTCTCATTCAACACATTCAAAAATGGCGCCAAGGCGTCTATAACCATAGAGTGTGTCTTCTAGCATTTAAATCTAACCAGATATACATACGTCACCGGAAATGCACACTAGATGTTAACAAAACTACACTTCCCATCATCCCGGTGACGTATTAAGCGGCTAAGTATTCGTTTTTTCAACATTTCGGATATCAAGCTTTTATAGTAGTTTTTGGGTAGTTTAAATGTGGGAAATATAGCATTTTTTGAAAAATAATGTAAGATTTTTCTGGTGATTCACATTAGTAGTTTATAAATCATAAAAATTAAAAATTTTTGTTTCAATAAAATTTAATGATGACTGTGCAGCATGATGACAATAAATGATTACATTTAACATACTGCTTCATTGACCGATTACAGCTTGCGGCCCACTGAGCGGCGAGAGGCTGCAGAGTGAGATTCTGAAGCAATCATTTATGATATTGTCATCTGCTGGTATATAAGTTGTTTTTGTTGTAAACTTCTTGATTGTGAGATTTATTTGACTGGATTTGTATCCTTTTCCCTATCTTGTGCTTCATTATTTTTTGATTAATTAGAGAGGTGGTTTGCTTCTTTGTTTGTTGATTTTTGTAATTGCATAATGTTTTTTGTGAAGGTTTAAGGGAGCACAAGCAAGTGTTCTACATGGAGATACGTATATTTTCCATCTTAATGGGACATTGGAAGTTCCTGTGGCCCAAAAGGACAGTAGTGGAGCATATACATGTGTCGTGCGGAATACATTAGGAAAAGCACAGAATGAGGTGCTATTAGAAGTCAAAGGTAATAATGAATTCATTTATATAATTTCAATTATAATTTAATAAGAGTGTCTAATCTTACCAAATATCCAACAACCTGTGACATTTCAGATCCAACAATGATCATTATGCAGCCGGAGTACAAAGTCACACAGAGATTTGGAAGAACTTCATTTGAGTGCAAAGTGAAACATGACCCTACGTTGTTACCTACAATTATATGGCTGAAGGATGATAATGAGCTGCCTAGTGATGAAAGGTATTTTACCTCTTCCATATTCATTTTACCATCAGCTTATTTTGGGCCTATATACTGAAAAACCCATTAAATCATCCATACAGATTATAAGGCATTTTTTCCTTGTGCCCAGAACAGATTTTAATGCCTGACATATCAAATTAATGACTGGCAGGGTCATGATGAAAGAGAGGGCAGCTTTTAGTGCATACATGCTCTGTTTATCCTTCAGGGTACCCCATGTTAATTGTGTGAAAGTTAAAGGCTGATTAGCCTGGGGAAATTTCCTGCTCATCCCAGGGTATCTGATCTTGCCCTCAGCATACATCACCTCCATCCCCCTTTCCTGGAACTGTTTCTTATGATTCTTCTCCCTGCACCCTCCACCCCCCTACAAAGACACTTTTAGAATATTCTAGGCTGAACCAGCAGGAGAATTTCTTACCTCTTTTTGACTCAACTTCTAGTGATAATTCAGCACTGCAACTGTTAAACCACGTGTATGCTGATTACAGTTGATGGTTCCATTAGACAGCACCTGATCATTGCTGGCAACCAACTTGGTAAGAAATAGGAGACTCTCCTACTAGCTCAGCTTAGAGGTGTTTTGTGGTTTCATCAGGGAGGGGGGGGGGAACCGCATCAGAAAAGGGTTGTGGAGGAGTTTGTATTAGGGATGTGCAGAGGGACACCATATATTGCATTTGGGATTCGTATTCGTCGGGGGGCAGATACATTGCATTCAGCAAGGGGGGCCCCCCGATACATTCATGCATTAATTCTTATTCATTTCCCGGCTAAAATTGAATTAACTACAATCCTCCATCTCCTGCACTCACACCCTCGGCTGCCGGTATTCAAAATGGCGCCGATAGCCTTTGACCTTAATATGTCACAGGGGCTACCGGTGCCATTGGTCGGCCCCTGTCATATGGTAGGAGCAATGGATGGCCGGCCGACACCAGGTAATACAGAGACTAACTTTGTGGATTACCAATACGTAGGAAACGAATGCACACCCCTGGTTTGTATGGTGTGGTGGGAGATTGGAAGAGATGATCATGGGTGGTATATGAATGCTACTCATATACTATATCCCCAAAGTAGGAGAACATTTTGTGTGATAAGAGACAAAATGTTCCTACTTTGGGGATAAAACATATTAGTAGCATTCAAACACCACCCATAATCATCCCTTCCAATCTCCCGCCAGAGCATACATACCCCTCTTACTCATTCTCTGTTTGTGAGAAAAGAGCTTGGTAAATTAAGGCCTAAATTTGGTTGCTAGTTCAGAGCTGCCAATAAATAGAATGGTAATGACAAATGAATTCATTACCTTGCCATTTACCTTCTTTCCATATGTGGGTGTGTTCAACACACCTGCATGGGTGTTACAAAAGTCAGTTATGGCCAGCAATTGGTCCTTTATAAATCAACTGCTTGTTAGCACACATGTTAAACTCCCTTTGATGCATACAGTTAGCATAGCACACGATTAGTACATAACCAGTTCTTCATTTATTCACTTGTGGTATAACTTTTTTTTAATTTCATGCTGTTTGTATTTTATGCAGAAAGATGTAGCTAGGAATATTGTAGAACCTGCACTATATTCTCACTCCCAAAATCAGCCAAAAAACAGTTGGTTTATTTGTATGACAAATACAGTTCACAGATTTTTTTTAAATGAAGTGAAATATACATCCTATGTCGCATGAAGGTTCAGAATGTGAATTTAATTGTTATGGTGGAGTGTGTTGGGGCGGATGGTTCTGTTTTGTTTTTCTTTCAATTTGTTGTGTGCTTTTTGTTTTTTTCTCATTTTAGTGAAGGTTAAATGGTTTTAACTTGTAAAAATGGTTAGCATGCATTAAAACCATTTAACATGCTCTACAATGAAAAAAAATGAAACAAAATGTAATTTATTTTGTTTCAATATGAGAACGAGTTTAATGTTTATGTCATTTTCTAAAGAATGCATAACCCTAGTTATAGGTATCATTAACTTTATTTTCACCTTAAGGAGGCCTTTCTTGGCTACCTGCTTTAAAGTATTCCATAATAGAGATGTGCATGGTATTGAAATTTCGTTTCGTGCTTTGTTTTTGGTGAACCGCGGGAAACTTTGTTTTTCCTGCGGTTCGGGGTTTTTTTTTTTTCATGGGCCCCCAATTTTTGGGTTAGTGCTAGTGCGCTCTAACAGGAGTTAGCATGCACTAACCCCCATTAGTGCGCACTAACCCAAAATAGGAATTTTTCTGAAATTTCAGAAAAATTATTTTTGGGTTTCATTGCCCCCAAACCATGCCGAATTAGACAATTTCATTGAAATTGACTAATTCGGCAAAAATGAATGCACATCTCTATTCCATAATGCATTTTTTAAACACCAAGACTGGAACAAAGTGGCATGAATAGCCCAAGGCATCTTGGCAGGGTAAAGTAGTCCAAACTGAGGCATCAACAGCACCCCACAACACTGTGAGAGGTACAAAGCAGAACCATGAGTGGCAAGAATGCCCCAAGGCTCCAAAAAAGGTTCAAAGAAGCACCAACAGTGGCATGAACAGCCCAAGGTATCAAGAAAACCCTAAAGCACCTTAAAAGGGGAGAAAAAGCCACCCAGAACACCCCAAGGTTCCAAATGAAGAGCAAAAGACACCAATGGAATTGGTATGAAGACCTCAAGGCACCAATAACAGTAGCATGAACTCCATAAGTCACCTTCGGAGGAGCAAGTGGCACCAACAATAGTGGCATATGGACCACAAGGCACCTAAAGAGCAATGATGGGCACTGCAATAGTGGCATGAATACCACAAGGTATCTACAGAAAGGCAAATGACGCCAGTAACGGTGGCATGAAGGTCCCAAGATAGCAAAAGGGAGATAAAGTACACCAACAACAGTGGCAAGAATATCCCAAAGGTACCAAAATAGGGGCAAAGGGCAACTAGAAAAGTGGCATAAAAAGTAGACACTATGAGAGGGATGTGAGGGCACTCTGGTATTGACATCTGTCATCTCATGGATCACTAAGGTTGCTTCAACTGATCTGGCTGGATAGCTGTGTTGGTTAGTTACTTCTTCTTCCATTACCACTTATTTCTCTGGAAGCTGTGTGCTTGGTCTGATGGAGGATGTACCTTTCTTCAGTTAAGATTATATGAGTATATGCACTCCCCTGCCAGGGCCTTCAAACTACAACAGAGGGAAAAATCATTACAAACTGTGACATGGAGTTGGAGAAAACTCTGGAGAAGGTTTCTAGCAGTCACGATGAGTAAATTATATCTCAAGCTTGTGTGTATATATTAGGGATGTGAATCGTGTCCTCGATCGTCTTAACGATCGATTTCGGCTGGGAGGGGGAGGGAATCGTATTGTTGCCGTTTGGGGGGGTAAAATATCGTGAAAAATCGTGAAAAATAGTGAAAAATCTAAAAATCTAAAAATCGCAAAACCGGCACATTAAAACCCACCCCCGACCCTTTAAATTAAATCCCCCACCCTCCCGAACCCCCCCCAAATGAGTTAAATAACCTGCGGGTCCAGCGGCGGTCCGGAACGGCAGCGGTCCGGAACGGGCTCCTGCTCCTGAATCTTGTTGTCTTCAGCCGGCGCCATTTTCCAAAATGGCGCCGAAAAATGGCGGCGGCCATAGACGAACACGATTGGATGGCAGGAGGTCCTTCCGGACCCCCGCTGGACTTTTGGCAAGTCTCGTGGGGGTCAGGAGGCCCCCCACAAGCTGGCCAAAAGTTCCTGGAGGTCCAGCGGGGGTCAGGGAGCGATTTCCCGCCGCGAATCGTTTTCGTACGGAAAATGGCGCCGGCAGGAGATCGACTGCAGGAGGTCGTTCAGCGAGGGTTCCGGCGCCTCGCTGAACAACCTCCTGCAGTCGATCTCCTGCCGGCGCCATTTTCCGTACGAAAACGATTCGCGGCGGGAAATCGCTCCCTGACCCCCGCTGGACCTCCAGGAACTTTTGGCCAGCTTGTGGGGGGCCTCCTGACCCCCACGAGACTTGCCAAAAGTCCAGCGGGGGTCCGGAAGGACCTCCTGCCGTTCAATCGTGTTCGTCTATGGCCGCCGCCATTTTTCGGCGCCATTTTGGAAAATGGCGCCGGCTGAAGACAACAAGATTCAGGAGCAGGATCCCGTTCCGGACCGCTGCCGTTCCGGACCGCCGCTGGACCCGCAGGTTATTTAACTCATTTGGGGGGGGTTCGGGAGGGTGGGGGATTTAATTTAAAGGGTCGGGGGTGGGTTTTAGGGGGTTTTAGTGTGCCGGCTCACGATTCTAACGATTTATAACGATAAATCGTTAGAATCTCTATTGTATTGTGTTCCATAACGGTTTAAGACGATATTAAAATTATCAGACGATAATTTTAATCGTCCTAAAACGATTCACATCCCTAGTATATATAGGGTAAAAGAGTAATCAAAACATCTGGAAGCTGGACGATGATGAATTTACTATACCTAGGCGGGGAGAAGCCAGAGGAAATCTTTAGAGGAGGCTTGTATCAGTCTTGATGTGCAAATTGGACCTCAGACCCATGTATGTAAAGGAGAAAAAGACTAATCAAACTATCCAGAATCTGAAGATGGTGAATTTGCTATCACTGGGCTGAGATGCCAGAGGAAATCTCTGAAGGAAGCCTGTAGCCGTCTCAGATCTGCTGTATATATACAATAAAAGACTAATCAAATCATCTGGAAGCCGGAAGATGATGAACTTACTAACACTGGGGGGGGGTGGGGGGGTGGAGAAGACATAGAAAATCTCTTTGGGAGACCTAATGTTTACATATGGTATCATTTGGGGAAGGGGCTGAGGGTTCAGGTTTGGAGATAGCCTTCCCCTTTATTAGGATATAATCCATCAAAGACTAAATACTGGACAAGTAAAAACCATAAGGGGAAAGAATTTTAAGAAAAAGAACAAGTGGGCATGAAACCATTATAAGTAACTGGATAAGGTCTGTGCAAAGCATTGGTTTGTCAAGACAAGACCAATATTGTAAGGAAGTATGAAACAGAGACAGAAACATCCATTACCCAAAGGAATAAAGAGAGGCTTGGAGCAGCAGGAGCTCTGACACTTAAAACCACAAACCACAGGTGCAGAGCAGCATAGTAAGCAGACTGGCATCAAAACGTCAAGGTGCAGAGTGAAGGATATGGCAGCTGGCAGAGTGATATCAAAATCCCCTAGTACAATGGTCTTCACTATTTTTCAGGTGGGGACCATTTTGAGAAAAAACCTTCAATGTGAGAGTCAGAACCATCTTTGGCCAAAGTGACCGGTGTCCTGAGAAAGGGGAAGATTGTTCCCCTCTAATGACATAGCTGGCCTAGGTAGTAGGAGGTGGGATGTTGCCGGTTCAGCTGCTCAGGTGCACTCAAGGAACATGTGTAGATAAAACAGAGTATTTATATCATTCTCTTCCCCTCTACCTGTCTTCCTTTACACATACTCTCTCCTCCCCCTCCCCCAATTTGTCTTGCCTAATCTCATCCCAACCAGTCTCAACCCCACTCCAGTTTGTTAATCCCCCTCACTTTCAGGCCCCCCCCCCCCCCCGAACTGCAACGAAATAGGAAATATCATCTATATTCCCTATTTCATCTAAAATGAATGCACATCCCTACCAGGAATGGCCCTAATTAAAGTAAATGTTTCCTTTTGTATGTGAAATATTACTTGTGACCATCTTGATTTTATCAGAATAATAATCATTTTGTAGAGAACTGTATAATATAATTTCTTGTGATATTTTTGTGGCAGCAAATGTTATTCCCTGATCCAAATACTTTTGATAGGAGAGTTGGACCTTATGGTCTCATCATTGCGTCAATAGTAGGGCTGGAAATATTAACTTGGGCATTAGAGAGGAAGATGGGATTTGATAGGAAACATTTTATGTAACGAAGAACTCTTAATGTTATTTATCATTTTATGTTTATTGGCAGGTTTATTGTTGGTAAGGATCATTTGATGATTACAAACACAACGGATAAGGATGAAGGCACCTATACTTGTGTAGCAAATACATCTCTAGACAGTGTTTTTGCTAGTGTAATGCTCACTGTTGTTGGTAAGTATATTTTTATAGAATAAAGGCACAAAATAAGGTATATTGGTTTTATGTATATATAGTAACATAGTAATGATGGCAGAAAAGGACCAAATGGTCCATCCAGTCTGCCCAGCCAGCTTCTTATGGTTGTAACTGCCACTCCGTGCAGGTTATTTCCATGTTTTTCTTAAGGGTAGCCACTGCCGCTCCGTGCAGTTATCCCCAAGCCGTGCGCTAGCCCATAAAAAATGACTGCTTAGCAACATTTTTAACTGGGTGATGAGCCTTCTTGAAAATTCAGACAGTGCTGCCTAACGTTCTTTGCTTATGGACTTGGCCGTAGGAGCAGTCCTGTGCTTTTTCCCTTATACGTATCAGGACCTCAGACCATAAAAGTCAAGCCCCGTGATGGTCGGCATCTGAATCCAATTCCCCTCCCCCCAACAGTCGGAAGAGGAAAGCGATGCTGCAGTTGTGTCAGAACAGAAGAATACTAATAGTCCCATTCTTGACAGGTTTTGAATGCTTTTATTGGGCTAGCATAAAAAACTGTCCATTGAGGATGATTTTCCGAGCTTTCAACACTATTCTTCAGATAGATTCATGTCTGGAATAAATAATATTGTAAACAGTTTGCCATAAAACTTATGACATTGTAGACATAAAAGAGAACATGGTTAATGAGGTAAGATTTAAATTCTAAAAAGCTTAGCAGTTGGTAGAAATTTGTTTAAGATGAAAGTTGGAGTTTTGTAATGGAAACCCTTTATTTATTAATTTATTTTTATAAATCTGTTTCTGGAGTAAAAATTGAAATATTTAGGAATAGCGCCAGTCCTTGCTTCAGGTGTGCATGCTTATAAAGTAGTTACTAGGGATGTGAATCGTTTTAGAGATTCTAACGATTTATCGTTATAAATCGTTAGAATCGTGAGCCGGCACACTAAAACCCCCTAAAACCCCCTAAAACCCACCCCCGACCCTTTAAATTAAATCCCCCACCCTCCCGAACCCCCCCCCCCCAAATGACTTAAATAACCTGCGGGTCCAGCGGCGGTCCGGAACGGCAGCGGTCCGGAACGGGCTCCTGCTACTGAATCTTGTTGTCTTCAGCCGGCGCCATTTTCCAAAATGGCGCCGAAAAATGGCGGCAGCCATAGACGAACACGATTGGATGGCAGGAGGTCCTTCCGGACCCCCGCTGGACTTTTGGCAAGTCTTGTGGGGGTCAGGAGGCCCCTCCCAAGCTGGCCAAAAGTTCCTGGAGGTCCAGCGGGGGTCAGGGAGCGATTTCCCGCCGCGAATCGTTTTCGTACGGAAAATGGCGCCGGCAGGAGATCGACTGCAGGAGGTCGTTCAGCGAGGCGCCGGAACCCTCGCTGAACGACCTCCTGCAGTCGATCTCCTGCCGGTGCCATTTTCCGTACGAAAACGATTCGCGGCGGGAAATCGCTCCCTGACCCCCGCTGGACCTCCAGGAACTTTTGGCCAGCTTGGGAGGGGTTTTAATGTGCCGGTTTTGCGATTTTACGTTTTTTCGATTTTTCACGATTTTTCACGATATTTTACCCCCCCAAACGGCAACAATACGATTCCCTCCCCCTCCCAGCCGAAATCGATCGTTAAGACGATCGAGGACACGATTCACATCTCTAGTAGTTACAATTATTTTATTTTGTTATGCATGTGAAATATAATTGCAATAGGTTTCAAATCCTGGTTACCTGCTTGTGTTAGTTACTGCCGTTTAATGAAATTCTGTATATTAATATTTTTCCAGCTGCTACCCCAACTCCAGCTGTCATTTACGGTAAACTAATACCAGCCTTTCTCTGTTACTCTTTTTAACATATTTCACATTGCTCTACTGCAAAAACTGCAACATTTTCTTTTTCTTTTCCTCAGAGTAACACCTTTGCATGTTGTTTTGCTGAATGTGCTTCTTTTTAAGACTGTAATGTTGTCATGTTCTGATAGGATATTCACATAATCTAATTCAGTTAACTCTAAGCCAGTGGTGTTTTAGATTAGATATTTTATTTAACAGATTTCAAATGACTCTCATTTATAAAAGATTCAGCTGTGGGTTAGGACTTTGCTACTTATATAAACAGCAGCATAGCATGATATTCAGTATCATTTTCACAGCAGCTCAGATGATTATTTATAATGGAAAAATATTATTGTGTAAATGATTTTTTTAAATGGAAGACAAAAAAATCAGAATTGTTGATTTCACACAAATTTGATATCAAACAGAACAGTGCTTTCAAAAGCAGATTAATCTCTAGAAAAAATAATTTTCAGTAATAGTATAATTAGTTTTATGTTACAGTTTCCAAATATTCTGATTTGCTACAGGAATAAAGACCATCACAACCAACCATATTAGGCTTCTCTTACATTTTTATTTTACCTTACATCCAAATAAACTCATTGTTCTCTTGCTTTTAAGTTTTTTTTTTGTTTTTTTTCATATTTGTTATGGATGACCTCTTGCCTTTGGGAATTAGGTGTCCAGCATTCCCTAGTAGAGTTTTCCTTCTCCAGGGCCTGTTATTGTCTAGAGTTTTTCAAAGCAACAATTGTCTAAGATATCCCAGAAACACAGTTTGATTTTCGATATATACACAGAAATAGTAGAAAGCCTCTCAAACATGATTTTCAAATGCCTTTGGAAAAACAAACAAATGATAAGTTATATCGAAACTGATAGTCAAAAAAAGCTGAGCTCCTAAAGTTAGTTGCCTAATTTAGGTGCTTATTTTAGTCAAACTTAGGTGTCTAAGTGGTCCATATTCAGCTGCGAGCTGTCTGGGTAAGTTATCAGAGTATGTTCAGCTGCACTGCTGAGTATACCCAGACAATAATCCAGGTAAGTTTGCCAGGATAACTTTAGCAAAGTTCTGCGTTACAACTAGACTTATCTGGATAACTCTAGATAACTTTGCCCTGCCCCAAAATGCCCCCCAAACACTCCTATTTTATCTTGCTAAATTTTACCAAACAGTGTGTTTGTCAGAGCAATGCAGCATGCCAAGCCAAGAAGAGATAAGCCTGCATTATTTTCCCAGCTTGGCCTGGGGAGGTTTTAGGGCATCTTATGGAAGCGGGTAGTCGTTATGATGTTTTTTTGGATTTCTATTTTAAAGAATTGGGTGGAAAAAAGTGGGCATCATAGGGAGGGTGCTTTCTGCTCTCCCACCTGTGCCACACATTCATCTTCCAGTGAAAGGAGGGAGAGGTCATGGGGGATTGTGAGCCCCCACCAAACAGTTGCATTTAAGCAAGAGGTGGGAGGGACTGTGGCAGGGGCTGTTAACTCCTTCTATATCCTTCTAAATTCGGGAGAGAGGATTAAAAGGGTGGGTAACTATTGGTTCCCTACTTATCTTCTAACTTCAAGTAGGAGGCAGGGAGGATCTGGCCAGCCAGTTTTAGGGCTGCTGTGGCAGTGCCTAGTTTTGACTGGTCAAGCTAGGTGGCTACAGCTGAAAATAAGTGGTAGTGGCCTAAAATTCTCTACCCACGTCAACCTAACCGCACCCATATACACAGCCAGGAATTGGCTGTCTAAATCTCCACCTAGCTTGTTGTTACCCAGGTAGAGAGTCCATCAAGTTAGGTGGAGAGAACATTGCACAAATCTCATCTTGGAGTGAGTTTCCTCACTCCGTAGGTCATCAAATCTTCACAAGAGACCACTGTTCTGTTCATACGTCTCACGTTGAATGTGAAAGTGGCCCCTAATCCCCTACACTAATACTTAAACCTCACCTCGAGTTACTAGGTGGGCCTCCCATAGGGATACAAATACCTGTCTAGGGAGGAGGCACTATGTAATCTCTCTCTCTCTCTCGCTCTCTCTCTCGCTCTCTTGCTCTCTCTCTCTCTCTCTCTCTCTCTCTCTCAGCCCAGCAGAGGTTTAGTGCTTTGTCACTCCATGCAAGCTATCCCCCTGCTTCTGTTTAGGGTTGTAACTGCCACTACTTAAAGTACAAGTTTCCCCATGCAAAAATGTTACACCCACAGTTTACCCCTTTCTTCATTTCCATCTTCTAGCCACTAAGGATCCTCTCAGGCTGCTGCAACATCAGCCCGTGCTAAACGGGCAGTCATGATTGAACACACACAGATCCACCTCTCCCAGGTGCCCAAATTTATACTTAAATAGGGTGCCGTGGTAAAGAGGAGGCACTAGGAAAAATTGTACACCTTTAGTGCCTCCTCAGCAGTGGGTGCCTGGGAGAGGTGGCTGTCAGCCAGTTAGGAAAACGGACACTCAGTTTTAGAGCATCCGTTTTTCTGACCTGTGCACAGCCACGGGTTAGGAAAATGGATGCACTAGCTATTGTATCGCCCCCATCTGTGTTTATTGCATGCCCTTTTGAATTCTGTTACTGTTCTTGTCTTCACCATCTCTTCTGAGAGGGCATTCCAGACATTCACCACCCTTTCAGTAAAAAAAATATTTCCTGGCATTGTTCTTGAGTTTACCCCCTTTCCATCTTAAAAGGTTTGATTCTTATGCATTATTAATACCTTTTAGTTATTTAAAAATCTGCATCATGTACTCTTGTCTCTCCTCTCCTTTTGGTGTTCATACCTAGGTCAAATCTCGTCTCATATGTCTTTTGGTGCAGACCTATGAGATGAGACTTGAGGATCTTGCTCTGTACAATATTTTCAGTGCTACGTTTTATTGCATAGACCCTATGACTTAGAATCCATATACAGAAATCAGATATGTTGAAGAGATTTGTCCACGAATGAAAGTAGGTTTTGTTTTGTTTTTTTTTTTTAAATCAGAGGAAAGACTGTTGTGTTGTGCATGCAATTGACTGAAATGTATTTGTTTTCAGTGGCTGCTGCTCTTTATTTTCTTTATATGTTGTGATAAATTGAGTTTCATTCATCTTCTATCATTAATAAACTGTAAATGCTGGAGAACATCACATTACAGAGTCTTTTGCTCACAATGCCAAAGGTTTCTGTAACATAATAAAAAATAGATGTGACCTTAAATATTGTTTGCATGTACAATGCTGATTTTGGTTGTGAGTTCCCAGCAACATCAGTTATTATGTTTCATTTCTGTTGCATGAAAATGTCACGTGAATCCTGTTAGCACAGATTAAGTATAAATATGATCCTTGACTTTATTTACTGTATATTGAAATGTGATAGTTGCCACAACTGATGTATGATTTAATATTTATTTATAAATTTGTATTTGGCTTGCAGATTATCCTGATCCACCTTTTGATTTAGAGCTGACGGGGCATCTTGATAGAAGTGTACAGCTCTCATGGATACCAGGAAATGATAACAACAGCCCTATCTTAGGTATGTTAACTAGCATTTATTAAAATTGGATTAGAGGTTGTGCATGGCTTTATATTCCAGATAATTTATACTGTTCGTAAAAGAAAATATCAGCATGATAGCTTAGGAAAAAAGGTCATGATTACTTACAAATTGCATTCAAATTTACTCAGACCTGAGCAATTAAAATGTTCTTTTGAACAAAAGTCACAATGCCTTTGTTTAGTTTGAAATCCCAGCTTTGTTTGGTCATTTAGAACTTTCTGGATATTTTCTCTGACATTTAATAGCCAGCATCTTCAGTCCTCCAGACTGTGAGGATCTGTTGGCAGTTCTTGCCTCCTGCCAACAGGGGCCCTCACTGTGTACTAGCTGCTTAGTTTTCCAGGCTCTATAGCTTGAAGTTCCTGCTGGCGGCCATGTTGTTTTGGTGCTGCTTCAGTTATAAGCCAACTTCACACATGTTCAGTGCCAAGGCTTAGTCCTGGATTCAATTCCTGGTGTGGGTCCTAGTCTTGGATTCAATTCCTGGTATGGGTCCTAGTCTTGGTCTCACATTGCTCTTATTCTCAGTCTTGGCCTCATGTTTGTCTTGCCTTGTATTATTGTTTCTTGTCTATTTCTGCCAAAGCTCCAGGTCTTAGTCACAGTTTTGTCTTGCTTTTGACTCATTCTTTGTATTCCCAGATTCTGGTTCTTATGTTTCTATTTTGGCTCTTCTCTGAGGCCTTACATTGCCTCACTCTCAGGCCATATATCGTGCCTTTTCTTCTCTTGTCCTATTTCTGTTTTTGTTCTAGAATGTCTGTTTCCGTTCCAGCTGCAGGTTTGTCCCACTCCTGTGGGCACCTTCCAGTACCCTGGTATGTGTCCTTTCTTCCTGTCTAAGTCCTGTCAGCCACCTGAGAGGAAGGTGACAGGATAGGCATAAGATTTCTGTACCAGCTTGTTTCACCAGTGTCCAGCCCCGCTCCTGTTCCTGGGATTATAACATTGACGTTATGCCCCTAATACAGACACACCTGGGAAAAAAGATGCAGAGATCACACTAGCAATTTCACAGCTCAGCTTTAGCATAAAAACTTGATGACAAATTATTTAATTTTTCAATACTTGTTTTTAATGTATGACTTCAATTATGCATACTGTTATTATACCTCGTAGCCATAGATGGGTAACTATGTAAACGGTTAAAAGCAATAGTTATATTTACTTGACTTAAATGTAGAGTTCTAATAGCCATACTGGTCCTGAAGAAAACTGGAGGCTTTGTAGCAAGTGATACTTTTTATAGGAACAATTTCCAGTAACTTAAGTGGAATGTACATGAATACTTTTGTATGAATAGACCCACTAGGCAATTTTCAAGGAAAATTTAAGTATGTAGTTTTTCTTTTGAAAAATTGCTTACATGGGCATCTAGGTACAAAAATACCTATGGTGTATCCCTTTTCATTAAGCAGAGGATAGGGGGAAGAATTCTGTTCTTCATGCATACTTTCCCATGTACACTTTTTGTAGCAATTCTGAGGTGGTGTTAAATTTTTGTGAGATCATAAGCCAGTTTATGTACCAGTGGACATTCCAGCTCCAACGGTACTCTAGGGTTCAAGATGACCCTCCACAGTCTGATCCTCTACCCCAAAGACCAGTCAAGAGGTTCCATGATTTGATGTTCCCCCTGCCTTTCCACTGTTGAGAGTGAACAAAGCAATCTATGCCCCAATGTTCTATCTCTCATATACCTAACAAGTACCCTTCATCCATAGCTGCCACTGAAACAGAAACATAGAAACTAGGTGTATGCATGGAAAAAAACAACCCCATCTGTTCAGTTCATATTTTCAGTTCAGTTTCCTGTTTCAGTTGTTCTGCTTGGTTTAGATCAGCAGTTCATTTGCTTCCATTAAAGTCAATGGGGGAAGCAAAGCATCATATTGTTGACTCTAATGCTGGGGTTTTGCATCCAAATTTTATGAAACTCAATGACAAGGCTCAGCAACAAAGGCAACAGCAACCCAAGACACCAAGAGTGACTTGAACACCTCATGGCACCAAAAGAGGAGCACCAACTGTGGCATGAATAGTCTAAGCTACCATGAGAGGGTCAAAGCAACACAAATAGTGTAATGAGCACCCCAAAGCACAAAAAGAGGGTATCCAGAGTGGCAAGATTATCTCAAGGCACCAAAATAGAGGCAAATGACACCAACAACAGTGGCATGAACAGCCCAAGGCACTATGAAAGGGGCAAAGTAGTAACAGCAATGGCATGAACACCTCACAAAAAACGAGATGAAAAAATTACTAATAACTAGAGATGAGCTTCGCTTTTTTCTACCGGGTCATTTTTTGAGTCGGACGCTTCAGGGTAAAGTTCATTTTTCCTCGGTTAGTTTTTTGGAAAAATGAACAAAAAACTAAACGCGGAAAAACGAAACGGGCCCAAAAAATGACGCGGGAAAACGAAGCTCAAAAAACCCACCCCAAGCATTAAAATGTACTATAATACATTAAATACAGCCCCCCCCCCCACCATCCTGATCCCTCCCCAAGACTTACTAACATCTCTGGTGGTCTAGCGGGGTCCCGCAAATGATTTGCACCTTCGGGCTGTCCGGCCTGCCTCTCATCAAAATGGCGCCAATAGCCTTTGACCTACTATGTCACAGGGGCTACCGGTGCCATTGGTCAGCCCCTGTCACATGGTAGGAGCAATGGATGGCCAGCGCCACAGCTGTGGTCGGCGCCATAGCTGTGTTGCTATGGGGTGATAGTATACAGTGGAGCTGCACCTACAGCAGGTGAAACTGCACCTGTATGTACTCACATGGGTTGGCAGAAGATAGAACTCTGCTTGCATTGGAGGTGGAGTAGGAGACTGTGTGTGGCTGCCCTACAGTCAGTCAAAACAGAGGCGGAAAACTTCAGCAACAAGCCCGCAGCAGATTAACAGGGAGGAGAGAAGGAGGATAGTAATGGGGTCAAGGAGGCGAGTGAAGAAGGTGATCAATAGCAGCTTAATGCTTAGAGCATAGGCCTGAGGAAAAGGAAAGCCAGGACTCAGATCTCTCTACTCCCACTGATGCTTCTTGGGCCCTTCATCAAATCACTTAATCCTCTTTTGCCTCAGGTACAAAGTTACAGGCTGATACAGAAAAACGCGCAGGAGAGCCGGTGAGTGCCGGCTCTCCTGGCACGTGCACAGGCCACTCTCCTGGGCGCGCGATTCATGAGGGTGGCCTATGCAAATTAGGGCCCACGGTAAAAAGAGGCGCTAGGGTCACTAGCGCATCCCTAGCGCCTCCTTTTTGACAGGAGCAGCGGCTGTCAGCGGGTTTGACAGCCGATGCTCAATTTTGCCGGTGTTGGTTCTCAAACCCGCTGACAGCCACGGGTTCGGAAAATGGATGCCAGCATAATTGAGCATCCATCTTACGACCCGCGGGTCGTGGGCCGATTTAAATTTTTTTTTTTTATTTAAAATTTTGTTTTATTTTTGGGTCGGAGGGTGTAGAGAAAAGCAGTTTTTTTTGCTTTTCTGTACACTTTCCCGGTGCCGGCAGAAATTAATGCCAGCCTTTGGGCAGGTGTTAATTTTTGAAAGTAAATTGTGCGGCTTTGCTGCACATTTTGCTTTCTGGATCGCGCGGGAATAACTAATAGGGCCATCAACATGCATTTGCATGTTGCGGGCGCTATTAGTTTTGGGGGGGGGGGGGGTTGGCCGCACGTTTTCGACGCACTATTACCCCTTACTGAATAAGGGGTAAAACTAGCGCTGCGAAAACACGCGGTGAAACCCGGGCTAACTGCGCTCCACCGGAGCGCACTCTACTGTATCGGCCCGTTAGATTGTAAGCCCTCTGGAGCAGGGAAATACATGCTGTACCTGATTTTAACATACTTTTGCCTTGGATTTGGAAAGGCAAGGAATTAAATCTAAAATCCAAATATGGGGGGAAAAAAAGGAATCCATCCACAAACGTTTAACCAGGGCTCTTTAAGTGGTTAAAGCACTGCAGCCCTGCTCATGGCCTTTTCCAGCCGTTCCAGTATTTGCGCAAGACACTGATCACTTACCATTATTTATTTCACATATTAGATATATTATTTACTATGCCATGCTGTAATGTAAATCACTGTTTGCTTGGAAATGTTTGATTTTAAAATTGTGAATTCATGTTTCGTTGGCAGGGTTTATTATTGAGTATGAAGATGAAATGCATGAACCCGGTATATGGCATTATCAGACTGAGGTCCCTGGAACCCAGACAACGGCACTATTGCAGCTGTCCCCATATGTGAATTATTCATTCCGTGTTATTGCTGTCAGTAATATTGGTAGAAGTAAACCTAGTGAAACATCTGAACAATACTTGACAAAAGCAGCAGGTAAGCAAATAATGCTTCTTTCAAGACTTTTCTGTTCTTCAGGTAGCAGCTAAGTATTTAAAGATAAGCAAAATATGATTGTGCAAAATCAGGGTACAGCAAACGTACCTGCCTAGGTTGAAAGGGATGCTAACCAAAACATCCAGTCCTATTGCACTTGCCACCAGATCTCATAACATGGACAGGATGATAGTAGACTGAACAGCAGCCAAAGCCAAAGTAAAACCAAAGGCTGTGGAACACCAGGAGAAAGTACTGTAACACTGCCACTTCTTCAGAGGACCAGATGTCACCAAGCCATTTCCCAGGAAATAGATGTATCGACAATGGCATCATGAACAAAGATGACATATGTACTTCACAAAATGATTGCATTAAGAATATTAAGGATAACATATTACCAGGGAGGAGCAGAGGTCAGCTACCAAAATGTTTGGGTCCATGAGAAAAGATCTGTTTTTTTTTTTTTCTTAAGGTACAGGCAGCTTTATGTTCTGAGAAATACACGGACTTGTTTGTTTCATTATAGAATTCTTGTTATGGGGCATTGCATAAACTCTGCTTTTTTGGCTTGTACTCAATAATACTAATAGCTATGCGCATATCCAGCTCCTAGCCATATCAAAACATGTTTTAATTCCTCTCACTGCTATTTATGATAGAGAGAGGAGCAAGATTCCTAAATTTGACCACCAATCCTGGCAGCCAGAGATTTTCTCCCCAGTTAAGCTTCTGTCCTACATAGCTCAGCCATGGCAGCATGGTTCATATATCTGAAGGGGTCAATTTATGACTCCACTTTTGTGCACCCTTGAGATAGCCATCATATTTCAATTCTGCATGACAGTAGGGAATCCTTTCTCCCATACACTGTAATCACTGCCTATGGCACACTCCTGCCCCTGCAGTCTTGTAAAGTAAGAATCAGATACAGGAATTAACCCTATGTTTCTATTTCACTGTACCATTCTCCTAGTTGAATTTTAATAAAAATATCTACAGAAGTAGCAAGAACTGAATCTGTTGGTAGCATATTAATTATCAAACCGAAGATAGCTTCTCATGAAAATCCCCAAAAGATTTTGGATATTTTTGAACCAGAAACTAAAATAAAAAAGGGCCTCCCAGAGGCCCTCTAACCCCCCTCCTGCCTATCAAAGAGCTCGGGGCCCAGGCCTTTCCGGTGAGGACTTCCTGGGCCTCTCAGCCATAAAAATCCAGCCCAAGGTTCAGGCCTACCTGACTGGGCCTGCCCAGGCCACTCCAACCCTCAATGCCTGCCCTTAAAATTTTCTAGGACACCGTGGTTTCACTTTGGTGCCATCGTGTGGGCATCTGCAACTATTTTTAATGTTTCTTGCCCTTCTAACTTGGGTTATGAATGGGGCGAATAGAGGTTAGGGAGAACCCTGGCCCATGAAACATTTTAAAGGCCAGAAGTAGGGGTCAGAGGGACTCAAGCATTCCCCAGCTGGATCCAGGTAGGTTCAGCAGAGTAGGTCCGGGTCACGGATTAAATTTCTATGGGCTGACAGTGGAGGGTCAGCGGGAGGTTCAGAGAAGTTCTAGCTGGGCCTAGGCCCTGGGCTTTTCTTTGATGGTAGGAGGGAGGGTAGAGAGCCTCTTGGAATCCTATTTTGTTTTGGTTTTTTGGGGGGAGGGGTTTCGTTTTAATCATTTTTTTAAATTCAGAAAACAAAACCAAACATGAAAAATACCTTAAATGAAACCCCCTCCCCCTCACAAAACAAACAAACAAAAAAGAACCAAAACAAAAATGTTCACGTTGCGCTACTCTGCCATTCATTTAAATTCACATTCTTTTGCCAAGCATTGATCAAAGCTATCTGAGAAGATGCTGCACTATATATGTATATAGATAGATATAATATGTCCTAATAAGCAGTTTCCTGTTTGAATGGAAACCTCTTCAGAATGAGTCACAAACTAAGCTGCACTGGGATTGGAAAGGATTCCTTCAAACATATAGTATGAATAGAAATAGGTGAAAGACAAATACAGTAACCTACCTTATTTTATTGACCGATTTAACCAAAATTCACAGTGGCACACTGCTTAAATGTAAATGTTTCATTTTTAGAGCCAGATGTCAATCCATCAGGTGTTAAAGGGATAGGGTCGGAACCTGACAATTTGGTGATTACGTGGGAGGTAAGTTAACTTATCTATGTATATTATAGCATAGTGTTCACAATATTTACTTATAAACAATAAGGATGCTTATAATAAAGTAAGTTATTGGTTGAGCTTATTTTGTACCCAGGACTATGGGTCTGTGTCCAGATTTTCCAAGAAGTAAAAATTCTAAATCTACTTCCTTTCAAGGCTCATGGCACCTGATTAGAGCCCAGTTATAATGAAGCTGGAAGGCCTGAGCAGCACAAAGAACTGAGAGGCTTCCCCTCCTCCCCCCTCTCCCCTCTCCCACCCAAAAATATTTTTTTTACAATACAAATTAGGGGAAAGCTTTTATAGAGCAAGTGTTAGAAGGCTTAATCACACATACATTTAGAGTTTAGGGACCCTATAATATTCATAACTTTTAAATTAACTGTTCATATTAGAATGGTAAAACTGTAATTTTTACTGGAAGAAAGTTTTCAACAAATTCAATTCTGTAGATTCAGTACATGATGGGGCCATTGCAATAAACATTATCTAATCTAATCTTTTTTTCTGTACAAGATCTAAAAAAGTTAGCATGCACACTTAAACACCATTTAAAGAGTGATCATACATTAAAAGCATGCACACCAACTGAAAAAGTTTAGTTCAAACTTAGGCCTAGATTTTTCATTCCACTATAAATATAGGAGAATGAAGAGCTGCGGCCAGAAAAGGGGCTGCGGGTGTGATAGTGTGCACCCGGGTGCATTGCCATGGTGCATTTTCGCCCACCACGGTTGCGGCCGCGGCGCACACTAATGGCCCCATAGTGCCCCTGCAAAAGGTGTAGTTATTTCCGGTGCTACTGCCGGCGGTAATGTGTAAAACATTATCACCCGCAGTGCAGCCGGGCCCAACATTTTTTAAATCCCACCCAAACCCCTTCCTTTCCCTCATTTAAATTTTATCGTCGTGATGCAGTCGTTACCGCACGCGATAACGGCCCATCACGTTTCGAAAAATGACCCTGTTAATGGATTGCAGAATCACCTGTATTAACTACTCCATTCACTTTAGGCCAGTTAGCCTAGGGGATTTTGACATGCAGCATGCATACAAAATATTTAAAATCTATTCTGAGGAAAACATTAAATTTTATGTATCAGCAACCATACTTGAAATAGAGTGTGGAACAGAGCATGCCATTCTGTTTCATGCATGCTTGCTATAGCATACTTTGCATGTTGTTTCTTTTAAATGCAGGTAGACACTAATTTGAGTCATATCTGCTAATGTTCAGGGGACTGGTTTAATGTGATCCTATGTGCTAACTGGCAGATTTTTAAAAGCCCTGCATACGCCAAAGCCGTCAAATATGTGTGTCTCGGGCCAGCGCATGCCTCACAGATTTTAAGAAGCTCTCGGGTATGTTCATATTTCCCAGTACACACACACATAAAAATGTTCAAAAAAGGGGCGGGGCATGGATGGTGTCTGGGCAGGGTATGGACGTGTCGGGGGAAGACCAAGAGTTGTGCGTGTAAATACGCTCACAAGTGTGTGCTGAGGGACCCCACCGCGTAACTTTACTTCTTCTATTGCTGGAATGTAAGTCAAAAAATAGAAAAATCAGGGCTAGTCAGTGGGGTTTTAAGGGTCGGGTCTAACAGGGGAGAAGGGAATCTTTAAAACTAGGGTGGTTAGGAAGTCCTGTCCCTACACTGTACGAACTGGAAATGAAATGGGAAAAGGGTAAATAGCCTTGGTGCACACCTCTTATAAAGTTCCCCCTACTTACGCGATACACGCGGTTTTCACACACACATGTGCTCATCTATATAAAATTGAGTGCACATGTACACGCGTGCAGTTGATTTTATAACATACGTTCATATGTGCACGTATGTTACAAAATAGCTGCATCCATTGACACGAGCTGGCATACGCTTGCGGGTCTTTTTAATGCCTTTGCAAGACATTTCGTACACACTAATAGCTGTAGGAGGTAATCTTCAAAAAGTTACAGGGGTACAAATGAGCATATATTCTCCTAAGTGGCCTGTACTTGTGCAATCCAGATTTTTAAAAAAGTCAAAAGTATGCACATATTTTACCTTTTGCGCACACTTATACATGTGTAAAAAAGGGGCAGTCAAGGAGTGTCGTAGGGCAAACAGTTATGCACGTAAGTTGCAATTTTAAAGGACATGTGCATACATTTGCTAACTTACATAAATTTACACTTGCTAATTATTGGGTAATAGATATCATACTGTTACGCCCCTGCCTGCGGACCTCACCCCGCGGGCAGTTCCTCACCTTTTCCTGGTGCTGGGCCAATGGTGCTGCTTCCCTCGCGGCCTGGACCGCTGCTAAGCCGTGCCTCCCTGCATCTTCGCGGCCTTGCCACCACTGCTGCTGCTCCTTCCCCTTACGGGGGAATTCCCCACCAGGATTCTCCTCCTCCATGGCCCGAGTGTCACCGCCGGAGTTCCTCTTCACGGCAGGAAGCCGCTGCCGCCGTCTCCTCTTCTTCGGGACCGGACCCTGCCCCAGCGCAGCTCCTCTTCAGCGGCAAGAGCCGCCGCCAGCCTTCACCTTCCTCCAAGACGTCGCTATAGGCCTAGCTCCGCCCATCTTCCTTCAGGAATCCCTCTAGGGGCTGACCGTGCAGCTCTCTCCTCTTCTTAAAGGGCCAGAGACAGGAAATACTCCTGTGCCCTCCAGATGACATCTCAGGGCTCTTCCTGGTCCTGCCCATATAAAGGCCCTGCTTCAGTTCCTCAGGGCCTTTATTATAGGGCCTGGAATTACACACACCATGGAGCTTCTCCTTCGTCCATGGAGTTCCACTGCTTCAATCGTGATCCATCTTGCTGCTCCTTTCCGGAAGGCTTCATGTTCCATGTCTTCTTGTTCCTGATGTCTCTGTCTGATGCTCCAGGTTTCATTCCTCATCGGATCATCCTTGTGGTATTTTCCAGCCCTTGGCTTCCCTTCCCGTAAGCCTTCGGGGTTCCTTGTCCGTACCTAGATGTCTCAGACGTTCCTGACGTCCTGATGTCCAGATGTCCTCTGTTTCAAGTGATCTAAATGTCCAGGTGTCCAGACGTCATTCATCCTGATGTCCATCATCCTTTTCTCTACGACCCTCTGATCTCTAATCATCCAGTAGTTCTCTCTTCCTGGGTCCATCTATCCAGATGTCTATAGACCCTGATGTCCAGACATCCAGATGTCCTCTAGTTCTGAGTTCCAGATGTCCAGATGACCTGTGCTTGAGGCATACCCTCTCACGTACCCTCTTCTTTCCCTCCTTATCTCGATCCAGAAGAATTCACCAGCAATTTTGCCGTCCCCCAGACTTCATCCCCAGTCGACCTTCCCAGGAGTAAATCCATCTCACCTGGTGTCCATTTTCAGGTGACTGGAATCCTCTCTGGCTGGACTTCTCTCAAGTGCTGCCCTGACCCTCTTCTCCATTCCGTACACGTAACGCTCTCTGTGTGGTCCACGATCAGCCTTCCAGGTTGTGTAGGGCGCGCAGTGGGACAGGGTGGTCTTTGACCAGTCCATTTTGGGCTGTGTAGGGCGCCCTGAGGGACAGCACTCTCTCTTGTCTTCAAGAGTCCCGTCTTGTCCAAGTCCTCGAGAGTTTTGTTTCGTCCAAGTCTTTGAAAGTCTCGTCTCGTCCAAGTCTTCGAGAGTCTCATCTTGTCCAAGTCTTCGAAAGTCTCTTTTCGTCCAAGTCTCCAAGAGCCTTGTCTCTTCTTCATCTTCAAGAGTTTCATCTTGTCCAAGTCTCCAAGTGTTTTGTCTTGTCCAAGTCTTCAAGAGTTTCGTCTTGTCCAACTCTCCGAGAGTCCCATCTCATCTCGTCCAGTCCAGGATTCCTCTTCTCGTCCAAGTTCCAGGAGTTCTCGTTTCACTATGTACTCTGACTCTTTTACTCTCTTGGGTCCAGAATCTCCTATTCCGGTACCTTACCTCGTTGTTTTCAGCCCTCTGCCTCTGTCTATCCTCACTAGTATGTGTTGGTTCAACAGAGGGTGGACCCCCTTCATCCTCCTCCTGTGTTCTTGCTCCACCCATGCCTGTACTTGCTCACCATTCTTGGGGTATGTCTTGGGGCTCCTCCCTGAGCTACCTCGGGGCCCAAGGGCTCACTCTCTCTCTCAGGAGCAAGCGATCGCGCCTCTACGCCCTTCCCAGGGCTCACTGGGCGCGTTCATAACACATACTTGTTTATTGTATAATATTGGCTAAGTGGAAAGTCCTGGTGAACTGGTGGAAGTTCAGACTGACGAATCAGGAGGTTCTTGATGACCTGGGGAAGGACTGGGTGAACTGGTGGCATAATGGGAAAACTATTAATTTCACTAAAGCATGCATATTTTTGTTCTTAAAGTATACATGCATATATTTTGAAAATAGGTGGGGAAAGAATGCACGTTGAATGCATTGAAATACTTGCTTTCAATATATAAATTTGTTTTATTGATAGTATTGCATGTACTCACAAGCATTCATATGCATGTATCTTGTGTTGAGAACGGGGGGTTTTCATGTGCCCATGGGCCTCAGCCCAGACCCAGACCTTCAGGGCCGAGCCAAGGGTTGACAGTGGCTCCGCATGGCTGACGGTCTGACCCTCTGCCAGGCCGGCAAGCTCCCAAGGCCAACATCCGAGGATGTTGGAAGTTGAATGGTCCTCCGACCATTCCAAGCCCTTTCGGACCTGCTGCGAACAGCATGGAGCAGCAGGCCTGGCCTGAGGTTGAGGGCAGAAGGCCTTGACACGAAGACATGACTATGAAGATTGATGCAACGGTATCACATGACATGAAGATTGGGTTGATGCGACGGCATCACAGACGAGACTTGGGTTGAAGACATGACACCAGGACTATTGAAGACGTAACACCAAGGTTGATGCGAAGACATCACGGACCAGTGGTCGATGTGACGGCATCCCGGACCAGGGTCGATGCAACGACATCAGAGACATGACGCTGAAGTGCAGACATAATGAGGAACTTGGAATCCAGACGAGATGAGAAGTAGGGAAGGCAGACTTTGGCACTGTCTCTCAGGGTGCCCTACTCAGGCCACCCGCGGGACTGAGTCACGGACCACCCTGTCCCACTGCGCGCCCTAGACAGCCCTAGCAGGCTGGTCACAGACCACGAGGAGAATGGGACAGCACAGGAAAGATCCAGGACATGACGACTCGAGAACGCAGGACACCAGTCCACCTGCAGGCCACTCCAACCCAGGAAAGACGTCATCCGAGGGAGTCCGGCCCACAGGACCAGAAGGCTCAGGAGCAGAGAAGACGAAGACACAGGAATGAACATCCAGGAAGGCAAGAACACCAGGACGTAGACGATCATAACAGGACACCAGGACACCTGGACGAGGACCTCAGGCTATGAAGACATGACGTGGCATGATGAGAAGACAAGACGAGATGAGGAGCTCCACAAAGACAATAGAAGACCTGACAGAGCTCTGGCAGGCAGGAGCCTCCAGAGTGAAGTAACTCCGATGCAAGGCGAAGAACAGACTGACGGAGCAGCCCTTTATAGGGCTGGAGCAGGAAGTCCAATGACAGGTGGGGCCAGCACACTTCCTGTGCCTGGCCCTTTAAATCTTGAAGAGAGGCATGCGTCAGCGCCTAAGGAAAGCAGGAAGAACTGTGCAGGACCACGGACAGCGGCCTGCACTTACGACTCCATGCACAGATGCAGGCAGGGCCTGAGGGGCAGGCCCTGACGTGGCAGTGGCTCCAGCCACTGCGGGGAGCCCCGAGGGCGGCTCCAGCCGCCGGATGGAACCGGGGCTTGTGGCCTAAATGCCGCGAAGATGGAAGCAGCTTTGGGGCGGTCCCGGGCCCCAAAGGAAGCTGGAAATTCCGCTGCTCCAGCCGCGGTGAAGACTAGAAGCACGGGCGGCCTCCGGGCTGCATAGGGAAGGAAAGTCCGCGGCTCCTGCCACGCGGGGGTGGGGGGGTCCGATATCGGCGGCATTAGAAAAGACAGCATGGGGTGAGTAAACGGAGCCTGCTTGCGGGGGAACCCGCGGGCAGCGCAGTCATAACATCTTGCAAAGTAAAGATACGTGTCTTTTATAATAATGCATGTATATGATATGTGCAAGTTATAAAATACTATCAAGTCTGTACACAGCCATATACATGTGTATAAACTGCTGCACAAAGTTGTTTGAAAGTTATCCTCTTAAAGGTATATTTTTAAAGCCTGGCACGCTCCAAACCCAGAAGATATGGGCATAAGTCAGGTCAGTGTGCACCAAACAGATTTTTAATGCTGCCCGAGAATGCACGTACTTGCCACTACGCGCACAAATGAAAAGTTCCAGAAAAAGGGGCAGGGCATGAGCATTCTTGGATTTCACATTGAAATTTGTGCATAAATACTTATGTGCCCTGGTGCACGCTGGGGGTCCCCTGCTGTGTAACTTTACTTCTGCCATGGATGACAAGCAAATTATAAAATAAAGACAAATAGACAGACCACAGGGTTCTAAGCATCAGGGCTAAGAGGAGAGAAGGGAGGTTATTAAACTAGGGGGGGGGGGGGGGGGGGCGGGGGGTTTGAAGTCCTATTCCTTACCTGGGTTAGATGGGAACAAAGTGGTAATGGCAGTGTGTGTGTCTCTTAAAATTTATCCACTTACACGTTAGAAGTGGGACTTGCATGCATAGGCACACGCACACTTAAAATTGCATACACATGTATGCCTGATCAGACTATTTTCTATATGTGATCATATATATGCGTGTATGTTATAAAATGGCTCCATCACTTGGCACGGGCCAACGAAAGTGCGCATGTGTGCCCGTACACCTGTTTAAACTTTACCATCTTAGGGGCAGATTTAAAATGTTGCATGGTGGGGTACATTTGTGCGTGCTACCCCTCCCTTCCCCTATCTAACCCACCCCCCAGCCCTAACTAAATCCCCTCCTACCTTTGTTTGAAAAACTTGCGCGCGCCGGCAGCTGGCCAACGCGCCATCCCCCGGTACAGGCCACAGTGCCGGAGGACTCAGGACCGCCCATGGACTGCCCCCGGACCGCCGTCACACCCCCAGCCCCCGCCCCGCCCACGGCCGCCCATTTTTGAAAGCCCCGGGACATACGCTCATCCTGGTCTTGCGCGCGCCGCCGAGCCTATGCAAAATAGGCTCGGCGCATGCAGGGGTAGGTTTTCGGGGGTTACGCACGTATCTTGGAAAACTGTATGTTCCTTACTGCAAGTGCTTTGTGACTTCTTCAGTGCATGTGCAAAGTACGCAGGTACATAAATACCCAAGCTCCTCTGCTGACCCAAATTGTCAAAGGGATACTCTGTGGGGAGTTCCTCTTTTAAAATCCACTGGCAGACATACCCATGTAGTTTCAAAATTGCCCCTGTATGTATAGGCCTTGATATATTTTTAAATAAATTTATCATAGCATAAGAAGATTAAAGGAATTAGAGTATTAAGGAAAACTATTAATCTCTTGTTTAAAATAAGATCTAATAACCTTTAATTATGGTGGCCTTGATTTGAAAGAAATTGAATTTAACAAACACAAAAGCTTTCATTCACAACTAAAGGGTAAATTCTATGGCACGTTATATGGCATTTTCTAGCAATTCTGTAGCATCTTCAATATAAAACATGTCCCTTTGAGACATTTATCATGTGAAAACAGTGCACATGGAAGGAATATATGTATTTTTATGCATATTTTAATAATTATGGGGCAAGTTTTAAATTGTCTGCTTTTAGGACACACTGTTTACAGGTACTTTTACCTGCAGACTTTACACCAACTTTCAAAGAGAAAGTAGGCAAATATTTTCACTTTGAAGCTTACACTTATGCACTTGCTTTTTGTACAGGTAGATTTTGTATAGAAACTAATTCACATAGACATAAAATGCAATCTTTGCATTTTATATTCCGATCCCAACCATAACACACTCCCAGAACACCGTGCATAACTTTAGCTGTATACGATTTAGTAAGGAACATCACACATACTTTCAGCCATATTGAGGGAAGACAGTTTTCAGACAGCAAAATTTACATGTGTAAATTGGTATTTACTCACGTTAAATTGATTTGAAAATTGTCTTCCCCATGACAGCTGTTTAATGCTATCTAGTAATGGCAATGATCCCTGAGTCTCCCTTAAATATTAATCATGATATGGTGGTGGTGAGGTAAGGTTGTGTAACATACTCTTTCTAAGCAAATATCCAAAAGGAGCAGACTGCCTTGATCTTTTCACATTTATTCATTGCTACTTGATAGACTACTATGATTCCAGTTCTATGATACATTATTAAACCAGCATAAAAAACTCTTTTAGTATATGAGCTTTCAAGACTACACAGATCTCTTCTTAAAATGGTTAAATGGTAAGAGGTAGATTTTAAAAGCCTTGCGCGCACAAAAATGGCCACACACGCCTGTAAGTGGGCTCCACGGGAGCTACGTGAATTTTAAATAGCTGGGACAGGCGCGCGTATATTGATGTACGCATGCCCAGAAAAAGGTGGAAAAGGGGCAGGGCCAGCACTGACACATGTAACTCCTAATTTTCCTCGGCTGGCATGCGTCACGTGCTTATTCTGATACTCTATATATGGACCATTTTGATTCGGGGTGAGTTTTTGGGAGGTGGGTTGGGGTTAGGGTGGGCGGTGTTACAGACACATTTAGAGGTATTCATTGTAAAATTGACATTAAAGAATTTTAGACCTTACAGGTGATGAAAAGGAGTTGATTTGTTACACTCCTCTTGTTGGAATTTTCATCACTTATAAGGTATTATGTATTGATAGTCTTGGTTATGTATGTACAGTTTGAGCTATGAATGTGATTTTCTAATGTCTGAATGTGTCGGGGTTTCTCTGGTATTATCGGGCTGATTTTAAAAAGCTGACACACCAATCCCGGAAGATATGCACGTGGCACTGTCCCGGTGAAGCGCGTGCTGGCAGCCAGCCGGCGCATGCTACTTACTACTGCTCCAGAGAGCAGTTTCGTAAGGAAAAAAACAACAATTAGAGAGGATTTAGAGGTCAGGAAAGAGAAGGGAAAAGGCAGGCAGGGTAGGTAGGGTTTGTAGGAAGTTCCCCCCCCCCCCAGTCCGCTCCTTTATTGGAGCGGACTGGGAGGGAACTGGGGAAAGGCCCAGTTCGTCGCCGTGCACATTTTATAAAACGACCCCCCTCTGCGTGCACGCCAATATAAAATCGGTTACGTATGTGCGCGCAGGTAGCCGTTTTTATAACACGCGCGCGTTGACGTGCACATGATATAAAATCAGCGCATCCATATGCGCACTGGGAACCGCACGCACATGGACACCCACGCGGTTCTTTAAAAATTTACCTTTATGTGAGCGAATATGTTTTATACTTTTGTTTCCTATGGCAGATAAGTTTTAACCATGCAAGCCATTGCCCAGTTAAATTTGCTTGCATAACATTAGACTGTGCAGAAGCATTCCAGGGGCGAGGTTTAAAGTTAGCCAGGTGGTACTGACATTCAATGATACCTAGTTAAGTTTAGCCAGATAAATCTGGTCATGATGGATAGCAGGTCTAACTAGGGATGTGAATCGTTTTAGGACGATTAAAATTATCGTCCGATAATTTTAATATCGTCTTAAACCGTTATGGAACACAATACAATACAGATTCTAACGATTTATCGTTATAAATCGTTAGAATCGTGAGCCGGCACACTAAAACCCCCTAAAACCCACCCCCGACCCTTTAAATTAAATCCCCCACCCTCCCGAACCCCCCCCCCAATAACTTAAATAACCTGCGGGTCCAGCGGCGGTCCGGAACGGCAGCGGTCCGGAACGGGCTCCTGCTCCTGAATCTTGTCGTCTTCAGCCGGCGCCATTTTCCAAAATGGCGCCGAAAAATGGCGGCGGCCATAGACGAAAAAGATTGGACGGCAGGAGGTCCTTCCGGACCCCCGCTGGACTTTTGGCAAGTCTCGTGGGGGTCAGGAGGCCCCCCACAAGCTGGCCAAAAGTTCCTGGAGGTCCAGCGGGGGTCAGGGAGCGATTTCCCGCCGCGAATCGTTTTCGTACGGAAAATGGCGCCGGCAGGAGATCGACTGTAGGAGGTCGTTCAGCGAGGCGCCGGAACCCTCGCTGAACGACCTCCTGCAGTCGATCTCCTGCCGGTGCCATTTTCCGTACGAAAACGATTCGCGGCGGGAAATCGCTCCCTGACCCCCGCTGGACCTCCAGGAACTTTTGGCCAGCTTGTGGGGGGCCTCCTGACCCCCACGAGACTTGCCAAAAGTCCAGCGGGGGTCCGGAAGGACCTCCTGCCGTCCAATCTTTTTCATCTATGGCCGCCGCCATTTTTCGGCGCCATTTTGGAAAATGGCGCCGGCTGAAGACGACAAGATTCAGGAGCAGGAGCCCGTTCCGGACCGCTGCCGTTCCGGACCGCCGCTGGACCCGCAGGTTATTTAAGTTATTTGGGGGGGGTTCGGGAGGGTGGGGGATTTAATTTAAAGGGTCGGGGGTGGGTTTTAGGGGGTTTTAATGTGCCGGTTTTTCGATTTTTAACGATTTTTCACGATATTTTACCCCCCCAAACGGCAACAATACGATTCCCTCCCCCTCCCAGCCGAAATCGATCGTTAAGACGATCGAGGACACGATTCACATCCCTAGGTCTAACGCTGTCTGGATAAACTTATTCAGGTAACTTGAAGCTTCGTATGGGATCTTGGGTTAACAATTTACCCCACTCTTTAAGGTTGTGATGTAACTCCAAACTTCAAGCTCCCAAAATTTTGAACCTCACCTCACCTGTTGTAAAGTCCAAGGTTATGGCTTTGATTTGTTTGTCCTTGTAGGACATTGATACCCCAGTACTACCATTTGCCATGAATAGCTTTCTCCCAGTAGATGAATTGCTTGTTTTTCCAGTCCTATTGGACTTTGCTATATTTTTTATCAATGTATCTTGGAGATTATTAATGCTATCAGTTTGTCCTCATAAGAAAATGTCACTGGTAATCCTCTGGAGAATATTCCCATAAATCAGAGAGCAACCATAAACAGATTTATTTCTATGGATGAAAATCTGCTTGCATTCCAGGTCTAACTAGTTACCCCATGATGCCACAATGAGAAAATGTAATAATAGTTAATGTAAGAGTTAAATCCAGAGTCCTGGTTTCCTGTGGCAGATTTTTCAAAATTCTGCAGCTAGCATTAGCAAATTCTGTGGCAGATTTTTCAAAATTTAGTGTCAATTATGTGGCAAATTTGCATAATTTTTCATAATCATAACTCTGACTACAAAAATATTCAATTTTTAATTGAATACATCCACATTTTTAAACAATATTAAACTATATTCAAATAAAAAGTAAAACAAATACAAAAATCAGCAATTTATCAGGTTGACATTACAAACTTTTAACTGTGAAATATTACTTTAGTTTTGAATTGAATTAGTGCAACCATCCTTTTTATATTTTTATGAGAATGTCCTTGTCTTTCTAAGTATCTGTATGCTAAAAGTACCTTCAACATCAGCAGTGTATCATGCTAATTAATGGTTCTGTTACATATATTGGACACATGGTAACAGATACAGAAAGGGTTTGAATTAGCACAAGTTTGTAAATTGTCAGCAAGAGTGTCAGTCATTAAGGCTTTTATGAATTGCATTTAACACTGTTTCTTCTGCTGTGAGACATCAATAATTGCTAATTTCCAAAATTTGCAAGTGCAAGAACCTTTGTATAAAGATCTAATTCTTCTCAAGGAATAATACTCCATCCAGTAATTACATCAAAATCATCTTTGGTTTGATAAGGATTTAAGAGATATTTGAGGAATTAAACATTCTGCTTTCTCTGTCCATTCCAACTTTACTCCTAATGCTCCCTACAGTTCAGGGCAAGAGTAAGGGGATGGGGAGAACAACAGAAAGAGAACATTCTCTGCAGGTTGTTTACTGTAGAGGGGCTGGAGCAAAAGCAGAGAGAAAGCTGAAGATAAAGGGAGACAGGCACTCAGCTTTGTTTAAAATATTGAATTAAGAGTTGTGAAAGTGTTCATGAATGTTGATTCTATGGCAGGTTGTAAATTATGCAGCAACAAGCTAATTATATTGTTTCTCTTGTGCCTGCACAATCACAGCAGGCTAGATGCCCTTCAGGGTATATTCAGTGGGACTTGCTTTCCTGCTGAATATCTTAACTAATGTTACCCAGGTAGCTTGCTGCTCATCACACCACTGAATATATACCTCTCTTTGTCAATAATCATTCTGCAGTTGCAGAATGATACAACCCTTGGGGATTTATGTTATATGAACTGTTTTTACATTTGAAATTACTCATCTCTCTTACTTATTTGAAATAAGATGGAATACTTCTTCCAAATGTTGAATAGTCCACATTGCATATATACTTTGTTCTGTAATACTTCAGTAAAAGAAAGCTATGTTGAGCAGTGTTGAATGTGATTTCCTTTATGTCAAATTTTTATTTTCAAGTATAAATAGATACTATAATTGAATATTTTTTTTTTATTTAATTATAGCCATTGAAAGGGTTTCTGTCTAATGGACCCGGCCTTCAATACAAAGTCAGATGGCGTCAGAAAGATTTTGATGATGAGTGGACATCTGTTGTCGTCGCAAATGTTTCTAAATACATTCTGTCTGGCACACCAACTTTTGTCCCCTATGAGATACAAGTACAGGCTTTAAATAATATTGGATATGCACCAGCACCTGCAATAGTTATTGGACATTCTGGAGAAGACTGTAAGTGTCTCATAGTGTTTCACTAGCAATATTGGGGAAAGTGTTTAGACATGCCAGTGTATATTCACAAACATAATTCTACAAATTTGTGCTTTATACATTTTAATAAAGTATTTGGGACAACATATTTTTCATTAACTGCTAGAGCAACATTTGCAGATTTGTAGCTGAATGTTAAGGGATCATAACTTGTCTTTGAGTTTCATCATTATCTATATAAAAAAGTATGCATTCATGATATGGGGTCAGAAGGTTGTCTGTAATTAAATTATAGAGTACTTTATGAGATGTTTGTGTTTAAGGTCTAAGGCCTTGATTTATCAAAATGCTATAATTTTTGCATGCGATAGGAAAAGGGGTGTGTTTTATGCTAATAGGCAGTTTATTGCAATAATACCTATGTGAAGAGCTAAGTTACTGCAAATTGTGATAATGTTTTTGCACTTTCAGATAAGTGCCATTTCCTACATACAACCACTGGGGGAACCTTGTTTTACTATCAGTAGCCACTGAGGGTGGAGAGAGAGAGAGAGAGGGGGAGAGACAGACAGACTAGCCATAATGCCCTTGCCCTAGATAGGTATTTATATCTCTATGGGAGGCCCGCCTACCACTGTTCTGTTTGTATGTCTCACATTGAATGCCAAAGTGGCCCCTAACCCCCTACACTAATACTTAAACCTCACCTCGAGTTACTAGGTGGGCCTCCCATAGAGATATAAATACCTATCTAGGGCAAGAGCATTATGGCTAGTGTCTCTCTCTCTCTCTCTCTCTCTCTCTCTCTCTCTCTCTCTCACTCTCACTCACTCACTCTCACTATATGATATGGGTTTCTTCTACCTATTGGAGTTATTCCACTGCATAATATGGGATAGGATGTTTTTAGCCAGTCCATCCACTCTCTCTTAATGATCTGAAATCATTTCATTATGTGGTCACAAATTATTATTCTCAACTTTTGTTATGCTTGTGTTTTTTAGTACCTATGGTAGCTCCTAGCAATGTGGAAGTCCATATTGTTAATACCACATTAGTGAAAATTCACTGGGAAGCAGTTCCACCAGCAAGTATCCGGGGCCACCTTCAGGGATACAGAGTAAGTAACTAAAGAAATGTTTATGGAGCCAGGAATGCTTTATGCTAAGCTGGGTTTTATTAATTTGCTTAATTTTATTTAGTTTCATGGGAATACATTTTGATAATCAATTGAATTATTTTAATGGGTGATAAAACATAAAATAATGACTGCAGCCAATTCATTTTTAGGAAACTCTTTGGAATCTTCCACACACAGCTTAAGATTATCTGATTATGAGAAAGTTGCTAAGCCAGTCCTGAAGTTAACCCATTGCACGTATTACTTTCTAAATTAGTTCATATGTGCAGTAGGTCAAAATCAAGATTGTCTCAGCCTCTCCATTATTACTTGTAATCTGGTCAAAAATATAGAGTGGAAAAATTCCCAAACTCTACTAACATTACCACAAAACAAGTGCATGAATCATCAATAGATGACACTTCTAATAATCAATATGGAAATGTCAAATAATTTTGTTTAATTGCCCTACATTTTGAAAATGCTTTTGCACTTTTTGAGGATAATTTTCAAAAGCATTTTTGCATATAGAACATGGTTTTACATATGTAAACAGGATTTTTAAAGATTGTATACATAAAAATATGTCCAAAAGTGATTTCATGCATAGTTTTTCACATAATGCAAAGAGGCATTCCCAGAGGTGGAGCTAGAGCTAAAAGATTTACATGCATACTTTCAGTTTTCTAATAAATACACGTAAATGAACACATGGACATTTACACCTGCTCTCTAGCCAATGGAAATGTGCACATCTGTGCATCACTAAGTTACATGTGGTCTTGCTAATTTTCAAAACAGACTTTGTACACTCAGATTTCAGCCCTATGGGAGCTGTTTAAATTACCCTCAATATAAGCGTACACCTCATGTATGTTCGGTGATGCCTGTATACAGTACAATCTTTAATTTTCCAACAAAGCCTTCAAGAAGATTTTGTAGGATAAAATAAAATATTGATTCAGTAAAAAAAAGTTGTGATGTCGAGATGTTGACAAAAAAAATATCACCGACGTTGCCTGCCTTGGGGGAGTATCTTCAAAATATTCTGTCAACACCTATTCACATCCCCAAGATGAATTGTCTTAAGAATATTTTCAAGGAACACAAAATGCACATAGAGAGATTTTATCAGTTGAAAAATGGGATTTATAAAGAAACAAGCTAACTGGAAGTTTAAATCGTATGATAGTCAATCATAATATTTATCAAAAACACCCTAGCAGAGATGCAGTGGAATGTCTGCATCTAACTGAAAACGTATCCAACAACCAATCAGAATTCATCCATTGAAAATCAAAATGAACCGGCATCCTATGGGGGAAAATCAAAACTTCTAGGCTTCTTACCAAACTTGAGAAAAGTTAATATAAGAGAAGGAATTCTATGCCATCCAATGATGATAAGAGATTACAGTTTTTCAAAAAACAGTATGTTGGAAAGAAATGCTAAAAAGCCAAAGATGTTTGTTCAGAAAACCATCAAAAAGTTGATCTCATTGTTGAGTTAATGAAGAGAAATTGTATTTAAGCAGTATAGCCAGCGTTTTTCTCACTATAGTAGATCTTTGTTCAAATCATCACCTCACAGTCTGGGTGCAGCCTCATTTATCACAATCAGGAAATGTAAATAAATGCTTTTTGGCAAGACAGTTTATTTCCATTGGAGTTTCTGTTTTAAAAATGCAGAGACAGCTATTATGTTCTATTATGTGAGTTTTGACACCTCACATACAGGCCGATACAGTAAAACCCGTGGGAGAGCCAATGCTCCGAGGCGAGCGCCCGCTCTCCTGACGCGCGCACAGGCCACTCTCCTGTGCGCACGATTTAGTATGCAAATGAGGGCCTGCAGTAAAAAGAGGCGCTAGGGACACTAGCGCATCCCTAGCGCCTCTTTTTTGACAGGAGCAGCGGCTGTCAGCGAGTTTGACAGCCGACGCTCAATTTTGCCGGCTTCGGTTCTCAAACCCGCTGACAGCCACGGGTTCGGAAAACGAACGCTGGCATAATTGAGCATCCATCTTCTGACCCGCGGGCCGATTTAACATTTTTTTTTTTAATTTTAAATTTTTTTTACACTTCCCCCCGGTGCCACAGAAATTAACGCCAGCCTTTGGGCAGGCGTTAATTTTTGAAAGTAAAATGTTCGGCTTCACTGCACACTTTGCTTTCTGGATAGCGCAGGAATAACTAATAGGGCCATCAACATGCATTTGCATGTTGCGGGCGCTATTAGTTTTGGGGGGGTTGGCCGCGTGTTTTCGACGTGCTATTACCCTTTACTGTTTAAGGGGTAAAGCTTGCATGTCGAAAACGCACGGCCAAACTCGGGCTAACAGTGCGCTGCACTGGAGCGCACTATACTGTATCAGCCCGATCATTATCCCAATACAAATAAATAAAAGCAATATTTATAGCACAGACTATGGCAGCTGACTCACAGGTGCTCGAAAAATTCAAAACAATGTTTGTCCTTGAGAGATGGGAAACTCGGTAATTGTAATATGCAGAGCAATGACCACATGAGGTATATCCCCTGTGTTCAGATGTGTCTATTCACTGAGATTGAAATTCAGAACAGATTAATACAGCTTTTAAGTTTCATATCTGTGTAAATGCAAATCTGTCTGTGGTACAATATTTGCACGTGTAAGTGGACACACGTACATTTAATGTTTGTATTTTATAAACTGTGTTGTGTGAACTGTATAGCTTATAAAATATGTATTTCTGCTCCAAAAATACACATGCATGTTCCAGTACATACAAATATTTCCAATGCAAGAAACACTTACTTACTCTACCCATTTCATATGTTTGTGTATATTTTAGGCATGTAAAAAATTATATAGAAAGAAAGCCATATATATAATTCACAGAAATCCCTATCTTATATATAGTATAACATATTCCAGCTATTGCCTGGAAGAATGGATTGAGAGAAACTTGTAGACAATAGATGCCAAGTCAGAGAAAAATGTGAGAGCTTGGGAGCCTTGTAAAAGTCACGGAGAGCGTGACTTTAGAAAAAGAAGCTACTGAGGAGTGCACAGCATGCAACAGCTTGACACTGAGTTGACTGTGGCAGCAGCAACTGAAACCCTAAATCAAAGTGCTTTCGGGAGCTTGGGAGTCCTTGGTTACATATTAAAAATCATTCAGAGCATGATGAGCAGCTGTTAGAGTAAGAGAAGTTAGCTGAGGAGAGCACAGCATGTGACAAAGTGTTTCACAAAAAGGATTGTGACTGTAAGAACTCAACTCCCATTGCGCGCTGATCAGCCCCCTTGAAAAAGCCTAGTGAGGCGAAACATGGCAGTATTGGAGAGGTGTACATATCTACAATAGGATAAACTGATTTCAATGCTAGGAGTGTGGAGGATTGCACAATTTTATAAAACAATAGAAGTAAAAAACAACTGAACAGTAACATAATTATTATACAATATTGTAAACTTATTTTATTGCATCTTCTAAGATGACAGTGGATATTGTGAAATAGGGATTAATGTAAATGTCATATTAAAACATTGAAGTAATTATTTTTAATGGGGGTAATTGCTTTTAATTCATTGGAGTGTTATAAACGTAATGTGGAAGTGTGACAGTTTTGAAAAAATTGTCTGATATGTAAAAATGTAAAAAATGTAAAACTCTTTTCGTATGAAAGAAAGTACTATTCCTAATGTTTTAGTTATACATAAAAAAATATAATACGTAATATCCATAATTTATATGTAAAAGCATGTATTTTATAAAGCATGAGTGTATATCATTTTGAAAACCCTTGCCTATACTTTGGAATCACCAGTTCACCCATACCCCCGCCGATTCACTCAGTCCTTCTCCTGTACATCTATGGGCGGATTTTCAAAGCCCTGCTCGCGTAAATCTGCCCGGATTTACGTGAGCAGGGCCTTGCGCGCCGGCGCGCCTATTTTCCATAGGCCGCCGGCGCGCGCAGAACCCTAGGACGCGCGTAGGTCCCGGGGTTTTTGGAAGGGGGCGTGTCGGGGGCGGGTACCCGATGATGCGGCGTTTCGGGGGCAGGGCACGGCGTTTCGGGGGCGGGACCGGGGGCGTGGTGCCAGCCCAGGGGCGTGGTCCAGGCCTTCGGACCAGCCCCCGGATCGGAGCACGGCACGCCAGCAGGCCGCTGGCGCGCGTGGATTTACGTCTCCCTCTGGGAGGCGTAAATCCATGGATAAAGGAAGGGGGGTTTAGATAGGGCCGGGGGGGGTGGGTTAGGTAGAGGAAGGGAGGGGAAGGTGAGGGGATGGCGAAAGAGAGTTCCCTCCGAGGCCGCTCCGATTTCGGAGCGGCCTCGGAGGGAACGGAGGCAGGCTGCGCAGCTCGGCGCACGCCAGCTGCCCAAAATCGGCAGCCTTGCGCGCGCCAATCCAGGATTTTAGAGGATACGCGCAGCTATGCGCGTATCTTATAAAATCCAGCGTACTTTTGTTTGCGCCTGCTGCACAAACAAAAGTACGCGATCGCGCAGTTTTTAAAAATCTACCCCCTAGGCTCTTTAGCCTTAATCCTGAACCCTCACCAGTTCACTCACACCTCCCACTCAAACACTGGAGACAACAGATATGTCCAGTTTCACTTGAGTGAGTCAATTAGCAGGTGTAAAAGTGTATGATTAAGAACTAGATTCATCATTGTGCTATAAATTTAGCAGAAATAGTGCTTGTGCTAAAAATGTGACATGGTTAGGATAATTTTTGGGTACTGCATAGGTATTTTACTGCAACACATGTTAGTTATTGCACCTGTGTTATTTTCACATTGCAAGCTGACTTGTCCATTGCACACTGTGTAACTGATTGAACAGGGTTTTATTTCAATTGGTGGTTAAGCCTGCTGATAGGAGAGAGAGACTCTGTAGAAGCT
The DNA here is from genome assembly GCF_901001135.1 of Rhinatrema bivittatum. Classification (NCBI taxonomy): domain Eukaryota; kingdom Metazoa; phylum Chordata; class Amphibia; order Gymnophiona; family Rhinatrematidae; genus Rhinatrema; species Rhinatrema bivittatum. The sequence continues at coordinate 104,402,340 of NC_042623.1, forward strand.
TAAATATAAGTAAACTTTTTATACCACTATAAGAGGGATCACTAATAACTCGGGGTGAGATTTGGGTGAAGTGGGTAGGTTTTAGGGGGAAGTTTTACATACACAGTCAATCATGAAAACAGCACAGTTGCCATCAGTGAAGATTTTGTGATTTGGAGTGAATAACGGTATAAAAAGAACAGATTTGTACAATGTACTCTCTATCTAGCTTGATGCAATCAAGCTAGGTAAAGAGTACATTGTACAAATCTACTCTTTTTATACATAGGAGGCTGCTGAAGGAAAGGATAGTGAACTAGCTATTTGGTGGATTGCTGGACACGAGGCAACATGGTTTCACCAAAGGAAGGTCCTGTCAAATGAACCTGACTTATTTTGTTGAATGGTGACTAGAGAATTAGATCACGGAAGAACACTCAATGTGATCTGCTTGGATTTCAGCAAAACTTTTGATATGGTCCTTCATAGGAGGCTAATGAATAAAATGAAAAGCCTTGGAGTGGGTGCCAAAATGTGGATTGGATTACAAATTGTTTAACTCAATGGCGACAATATGTAATTGTAAATGGAACTTACTGTGAAAAGAGAGAACAGTGTTAAGAGGAGTGCCTGAAGGATCAGTTTTAGGATTGATTCTGTTCTATATATTTCTGAATAACATTGCAGAGGGAATAGAAGGAAAAGTTTGCCTTTTTGCAGTTGACTCCAGAGATCTGCAACACAATGGACATGCTTGAAGGAATAGAGAGAATGAAAAGTGATTTAGGAAAGCTTGAAGACTGGTGAAGGTTTAGTAGCTGGGATTTAATGGCAAGAAGTGCAAAACCATGCATTTGGGTGCAGTAATCGAAAAAAAATGCATGAGATGGGGGTAATGATTAATGTGTATGGACAGGGAAAGGGACCTTGGGGTGATAGTGTTTGGAGATCTGAAAGCAACAAAACAGTGTGACATGTCAGTGCCAAAAGCCAGAGCGATGCTGGACTGCATAAAAAGAGGAATAACCAGTAGGAAAAAGGAGGTGAAAATGCCCTTGTATAGGTCTTTGATGAGGCCTCATTTGGAGTACTGTATTCAGTTCTGAAGTTCTTATCTCAAAAAGGATAAGGATAGGATGGAAGCAATCCAGAGAAAGGTGATGAAAATGGTGTGAGGTCTTTTTCAAAAGCCATATGAGATGAGACTGAAAGACCTGAATATGTATACCCTGGAGGAGATGAGGAGCAAGGGAGATATAACACAGACCTTTGAATACCTGGAAGGTATTAGTGATATACAACTATAAAAATTATACCCCTCACCCCTGTAATCAATTAACCTTCTATTTATTCTGATGTAGCAAAGAATAATTTAAAGGCAATAAATGACCATCATCATAATAGTCATCATCAGTGGTAGGGATGTGCAGCAGGGACGGATACGTTTGATTCGTTATTCGCATTTGTCGGGACCCAAATCCATTACATCTGTTTTTGGGGGACCCTGATTCGTCCATTAGTTACGTATGGTATTCGTTTCCCATTAAAGTTAAAAAAAACCAAAACATCCCAACCCTTTAAACTTAATTAACTACAACCCCCCCACCCTCCTGACCCCCCCAAGACTTGCCAAAAGCACAAGATGGCGCTGGCCGTCCATTGCTCCTACCATGTGACAGGGGCCGACCAATGGCACCGGTAGCCCCTGTGACATAGTAAGGGCAAAGGCTATCGGAGCCATTTTGAATACCGGCCGCCAACGGCCCAAGTGCAGGAGTTCGCTCCAGGACCCCTGCTGGACCACCAGGGACTTTTGGCAAGTCTTGGGGGGGTCAGGAGGGTGAGGTTTTATTCGTTAGTGATACGTTGCATTCATGGGGGTTCGCCATACGTTTCAGAACCCCACGAATGCAACAAATAGGGAGCTATACATTGCAGATTGCGCATTCGTTCAAAACGAATGAACATCCCTCAGTGGTAGCTTACGCTTGTTAAACTCTCTGCCTTATGCATGATCATAAGTCCAAGTCTTGTATAAGGAATTCTTTTTACCTTTTTTATATTTAATTGCAAGTAAAAGTCAGCATATCATGTTATCCAAATGATATATATTATGTTTATAAATTGTTTGCTTGGATGATCTGGGAGTGTGACAGTATAATTGTTATGGCAGCCAGCCACAGGACCTTGCAGCCGGCTACACTTACCCCCCCCCCCCCGGAAGCAGTCCAGGCCTTCTTCGCAGCTCCCCAGGCTGCCATCACCCTCTCCAAATGCGGCGGGGAGCTGACAATGCCACCACCTGCCCCAGCTCCTGCTAGGAGCGCATGTGGCTCCGCCCCCAATTTAAAGGGGCCGTGGCAGGAAAGGCCTCCAGCAGATACAGATGCTGTCCTCAGCCACCAGCACTACTTAAGGCAGCTCTTGCTGCCCAATCCTTGCCTCAGCAACAGGTCCCACTCTTTGAGTACTAGTTGCTCTGCATTCCTGCCTCCGTGTGTTCCCACTCCTGCCTCTGTGTGTTCCAGTTCAGCCTTTGTCTGTTCCAGCTCCTGCTTCTGAGTCTTCCTGCTCCGTCTTCGTGTGTTCCTGCTTCCTCGCACCCTCTGTTTGCTTCCCTGGTTTTGACTCAGCCCGTTCCTGGATTCTGCCTCGCCTGCTGCCTGCCCTGACCTCTGGCCCATCTTTGGATTCTCCAGCCCGCCACCAGCTTCGACCTCTGTTACTCTCAACTCTGCTTTTGCCTCCCATCTTCAGAACCACCTACATCTGGAGTCCCACTCCTAAATCCTGCCGGCCCCGGCACCCAAGGGCTCAACCTGCGGGGAACGAGGGCTGGTACAGCTGAAAGTCCTGTTGAGTCTCCATTTCCAGCTTCTCCCTCCCGACGACGAGAGTCTTTGGGAAGCCCTCCTACAGAAAGCACTGACGTCGTCTCAGCCCAAGGGTCCACCAGCTATGCAGCAGTGTAACAATAATAAAAAATTACAAACGTCCCATCCCTACACAGGCTGTGATTCGAGCCATGTACCCTTGGCTACAAATAATGTTAAGTAAACAAATTGAAGCTATTCAAGAAAGATTATGGCTTCACTACAGTATAACAGATCCCCTCTGGTATAATGAAAGCAGCTAAATCAATATCATCATCCCAAAATAAAAAAAATAACAATATTATACATGGGATGGTATATAAACAATGCACTGTGGGCCAGATTTTCAAAGGGTTATGCGTGCCGGGCCTATTTTAAAAAGGCCCGGTGATGTACGTAAAGCACCGGGACGCGTGTAAGTCCCGGGGCTTGCAGAAAGGGGTGGGGAGGGGGTGGGGCATGAGCGGTCCGGGGCATTTGTGGGGCGGGGTGGGGTTAGACTCCCGGCACAGCGGCCATATTTGCCGCTGTGCTGGGGATCATGCGCTGGCAGTCGGCCGGCACGTGCAACTTGCCCAGAGGCAGGCGCAAAATGTAAAACACATTTTTTGAGGGGGTTAGAGTAGGGCTAGGGGGGGAAGGTTAGGGGAAGGGGTGGGAATGGGTGAAGGCAGCGCGGCTTGGCACACGCAAGATGCACAATTGTGCACTCCCTTGTGCGCGCCGACTCCTGATTTTATAATTTGCACGCACCTGCACGCGCAAGTTATAAAATCAGGGATACATGTGCGCGCGCTGGGTAGCATGTGCACATGTATGCCCCGCACGCATGTTATAAAATCTACCTCTATTTATTCAACAATTATGCTCAATTTTCAACATTTTTTACAATATTGAAAAAATTACAAAACATCTGTAAATGTGCATATACTTGCAAACATTTGCATCAATTACAATCACAAAATTATCCCTTCAACCCATATCAAAACTTTCAAGAAGGATCTAAAGACTTTTCTTTTTCATATAGTCTATGTTAATGATTATTTATTTCAACAATCTAATTTTAACCAAGACTACCAACCATACTCATGCAAAAGAGATAATGAAATATCGTCTGGCAACGACCATTATAATAGCAATATGAACTTATAATTAACAACACTAGAAGACCAGTCCCGAAGATGTTTAAATACCAATACTGTTACCATAATCCTTTTCCCTTCTTTTCCTTATGCTCCCTTTTTCTCCACCAACCTCTCCCCGATCCCTTCTTATTTCCCACTATTAATTTATGCATCAATGTTTTTAATGGTTTATTCTCTGTTTGATTTTTGAAAACCGTTATGATGGCTGCACTGAATGACGGTATATAAAACTGAACAAATAAATAAATAAATAAACATTAAAAGAATAAAATGAACCCATACACTCTCAAATCAGCTCACACATAAAACTCAGAACATCCATGCATCAATCATTCACTCACACAAACATTCTAACCATATATTAAAAAATCTATCAGAACTAATCTCATATATTTCCTCCAAATGCTATTAATCCTCATATGATTTTTTTCAAAAGGTAACAATACAGCTTAAAGAAGTGGCCAACCAATATACTTGCAATGCTTTAATTCTTCTCAAAGTCCAGTTCAGCTCACAAAACTAGGCTTCAATTCAACTATCATCTACTATCAAATTATATCTCTTACAATTGTCATCCAGATTATTTCCCAACACAGGCCCGAGTTTCGCCTCCCAAAAGAGGCTGCATCAGTGGAACTATATTTGGAGTATAAAAAAGAAAGCATAAAACCAATTATAGTTATCATACCAAATTCATTAGGACTTATTTGCCACTAAGAACTTACCATCCATATCAGTCTAAAGGGAACCATGTTTGCCAAAAACAGGTACATCATGACCATCATATGAACTGACTAAATACAAGAAAAAATAATCAACATTAACAAAAACACAAAAATTCAAAACCTACTATCAAATCATCTCTGCCAATTGAGTACTTAGTTAAATTGCTAAATTGTTTTCAGCAAAACCATACTTATTAAGCTGTCACAAATGCAACCAATCAAAATTCACCCCTCAAATCCTAAACAGGAACTCCTTAACATATAGCCCTTGGGTCAAGCCAAAGAACTACTATCATTCAACTCAAAAGCTCAGTCACAATCAAAAGACTCCAAACACAGTGTATTACAGAAAAACCTTCTGCTCCATCTTCTGATTTAGACCATTTGGAATCACCAAGTCTAAACGATAAATCCATTTTTGTTCAATCTTAAGTAACTGCTGAGATAAATCTCCCCACTGAAGATGTGCATGTTCATGCTAACTTAGTAACATATTAAGGACTGCAGACAAACACCAGATAGTCCATCCAGTTTGTCCAGCAATTTGCTTATGGTAGTAACTGTCACTTTGTGTAGGTTACCCCCTTGTGTTCTCTTTAGGGTGGTAACTGCCACGCCCGCCAGGTTACTCCCATATGTTCTGTTAAGGCTAGTAACCTACTCCATGCAGATTATGCCTATGTGTTCTGTTAAGTGGAATAACTGCCACTGCGTGTGGGTTACCCCCATACAGAAATGTTACACCATCCCTTTCTTTATGCCTTTAGGGATCCACAGTGTTTGTCCCATGCTCTTTTGAATTAACTGTTCTTGTCTTCACCACCTCATCTGAGAGAGCATTAAAGGCAACCACCACCCTCTCCATGAAGAAATATTTCATGATATTGGTTCTGAGTCTTCCCCCTCTGGAGTTTCATATCATGACCCTAGGAGGAAGACTCAGAACTAATTATCAGTTGCTGTTGAACAAAAAACTGTAAATCAAATGAACTATGTCAACACTAAGCCAAGTGGGGCCTCAACATGAGCATTATGAGCCTGATAAACCAAATGTGCCTGATACTTCACTTTCAATGCATATCCAGCATAGCTCTCTGCTTCAACGGCAGGGGAGAAGAAAAAAACTGATACCTCACGCATATCCAGCATAGCTCCCTGCTTCAACGGCAGGGGAGAAGATAAACAACCAATAAGGGCTGTATAACATAATCTGGGTAAAAACAAATAAGCATGGGTGTAGCTTGCTTATTGCGGCGGTTACTACCCCTACTACCTCTAACTACTCAAGCTAGATATTTCACTTGGATGCAGCTCCATCACCGCTCTCTACATTAATGGTGGGGGTGGAAGGGAATTAGAACCAAGAGCTAAGAGAAACAGATAAGTATGAGAAAAGAAATGAGGGAAGCTTGCTGGGCAGACTGGATGGGCCATTTGGTCTTCTTCTGCCGTCATTTCTATGTTTCTATATGTTTCTATTATTTAATTTGCTACAATGCTCTATGATATGTGTTTTTAAGAGATGACTAGTCCGCAACATAAATCCACATGGGAAAGGATGACATAAACTACATACTTACTTGACATGTGGTTTGAGACCACAGTCAATATCTGAGACATCCTAGGATATATAAATTCCAATATCATCATTGAAAGTACACATATACTGCACCTACCAACATGGCTGGTGTATACCTTCCACTTGACTGCATCCATCCTTGTGAGATGGTAGAAAGGAGGAAACCAGTTCATCTTGCAGATTCCTACCTTGTGAATATGCGAAAAGGGGAAGTTTCAAGAATACTCCAAACTCTTTTAGCACTGACCAATGTGATTTAATAATTCTAACCACATTCAGGCCGATACTGGATGCGCGTTTTCCCTTACCCCTTATTCAGTAAGGGGCCAAAAACGCGCATCCAATTCGCTGAACCTAATAGCGCCCGCAACATGCAAATGCATGTTGATGGTCCTATTAGGTATTCCCGCATGATTCACAAAGCAAAATGTGCAGCCAAGCTGCACATTTTGCTTTCAGAAATTAGTGCCTACCCAAAGGTAGGCGCTAATTTCTTCGGGCACCGGGAAAGTGCACAGAAAAGCAGTAAAAACTGCTTTTCTGTGCACCCTCCGACTTAATATCATGGCGATATTAAGTCGGAGGTCCCGAAGGGTAAAAAAAGTAAAAGAAAAAAAAATATTTGAAGTCGGCCCGTGGCTATCGGGTCGAAAACCGGACGCTCAATTTTGCCGGCATCTGGTTTCCGAGCCCGTGGATGTCAGTGGGCTCGAGAACCGATGCCGGGAAAATTGAGCTTCGGCTGTCAAACCCGCTGACAGCCACTGCTCTGGTCTAAAAGGAGGCGCTAGGGACGCGCTAGTGTCCCTAGCGCCTCCTTTTGCCCGTTTTTACCACTGGGCCTCATTTAAATACAGAATTGTGCACACAGGAGAGTGGCCTGTGCGCGCCGGGAGAGTGGGCATTCGCCCGCTTTCCCGCGGACTTTACTGAATCGGACCGATTGTGTGTTAATGGAGTAGGTGCTAAATCAGACACTACTCTGTATGAAGGAACAACAGGTTTTTTTTCTTTAATAGCCAATCACAATTTCAGAAGTGTGCCCTCTTGTAGGCTCGTCTAATCACTCTCTGTGGATAATGCCTTTCTAAAAAGGAAGCTTGCATTTTTGCCACCTATTTAAAATCATCCAAGGATGAACAAACCCTGCACAGCCTAAAAAACTGACTGACTGGTATCACTTCCTTCATATTCCATGGATGACAGCTGTCATAACACAACAAAGAGTTGCAATCAGTGACTTTTGTATGCACGGTGGTCTCAAAACCCAAATCTGACCACATGTCCAAAACGCCACACAAAACATATGAGCCACATATGAGAAATTTAAATTCAAATCACATATGAATTTAATATGAAAGAAGTCTTGAAAGTCCTCATTAGCATGCTACAGCAAATAAATGTCATCTGTATAGCGAAGCCACAAAATGATCCTCTGCCAAAAAATATACTGATAGAAAAAATTGTCTTGGAAAATGAACATAGAGACTTGCCATATGGGGGACTATGGGGGCCCCTATTGCAGTTCCCTTAATCTGTTTGAAAAAATTCTTCCTGAAAAACAAACATTCCCTGTATTTACCCGGATCAGCCCAGACTGCTGGGGTTATGCCTCCCTTCCGGCAGATGGAGACAGAGAAAAACTTGAAGGGCACCCCTGTAAGTAGGATGCATCACCTGCAGCCTCCTTCAGTATTTCTCTGTCTCCAGCAGATGAAGGTGGACCTGGTTGTTTGATTCTATAAAAAAAAAGGGAAGGGAAGGGAAGGCTGTGCAGGAATCCTTGATTTGTTTGGCTAAAACAAAGTTTTTTTTGTAGATAAAAACAAATATGCTGGGCCTCCCGAGGAGCAGCAACCAGTAAGTGGACTGGGGGGGATTTACCAGTGGGCCGGGTCCCCTCCCCTCTTGACCCAGAGACAACCACGGGTTGTGCTCTGGTGAGGCCAGCACGTTAGTTTACGATTAAAAAAAAAACAAAAAAAATAAAATAAACAGCAATTCTAGAGCAGCACTGCTCTCCTTTGGCCTCCCAGGCTCTGGTGTTTGTTTGGGCAGCCTCCCCTCCTTTACAGCGCGGCGATGCCATGCGCCTCGGCGTGTATGGCCTGTGGGGAGCCGGCAGTGCGGCTCTCCCGCGATAACCTCTGCTCCCGGTGTCTTCCCGGGGGCAAGGGCCCATCGGCAGCAGCACCCGGCGAAAGGGAGAGGCAGGCACATTGGTCCCATAGTGCGGGCAACCCGATGCTGCCTCGTGGTGCTCAGCCTGCTCCGCTCCCGCCTGGCCAGAATGAACAGACAAGTGATATATGCTAACAGAAATTAGGGAAGCTAACAAATTTGGCAGCGAGATAATGGGAAATTTCATTTCTCACAACCAAAAGAGTCCAAATACAACCTCAAATTCAGTAAACACCCAACAACAAAAAAAAAGGGATAAAAAAACATAAACTCCAGTAAACAAACAATTATAAGACCACCGGGCTTGCTGACACCTTTCTAAAAATTATAATTGTTTACGGAGTTTGTTTTTTAAATTTCATTTCTCCCGGTATTGATTAGGTAAATGCCACATCAGGACATGCTAGGGAATTATTTTATTTATTTATTTAGCATTTTTCTATACCGACCTTCATGGTTAAATACCATATCAGGTCGGTTTACATCGAACGGGGATAGAGAACTGTAACAAACGGAACAACAATTTATGATCAGAAGGAAAACAAAGTTACATTAAACAAGGGCTATAAACTTGGAAGCTTGAACAGCTGAAAAATAAAAGCCCGAGTAGAGCAATAACTTAAAAACAAGAGAGTCATAATGGAGTCCGGGCTAGTGCAGGTTAGAATTAGCGAAGGTGCTAATGTATATGAAGTAAATAGGAGGAGCACGGTTCCATAGCTTGTGAACAGGTTGATCATCTAATGTGTATCTTCAAGATGATTCAAGATGAAGTGTATATTCAAGATGATGTCTAATCATCGCTAATGTTACCCAAACGTTGCCCCAGGTTATCCCATTCCTTCATTTCTAGAGTTTCTAGATGCAATAATAAGGTCCAAGAACCAGTGACAGTGGGAGATTTCTTAGATCTAAACATTAGTGGAATGCATGATTTGCTGCAAGAGGTAATGGCATTGAGGTCACTTAGACATAGTGATCATATCACAATAAAATCTGACTTAGTAACAAGGGACAACATTAAGGAAAATTATGGCACTAGCATTTAATTTTCAAAAAGGAGACTTTGATACATTGAAGAAAACAGAAGAAAACTAAAAAGTTTATTTGCAAAGGTTCATAGTTTGCACCAGACATGGACATTGCTTAAAAACACCATCTTGGAAGCCAAGACCAGATGTAATCTACACATTATAAAAGATGGAAGGAAGGTCAAACAACCGCTGACATGATTAAAAGAAGAGATGAAAGAGACTATTGTAGCCAAATGAAGTCTTTCAAAAAATAAATAGGAAATGAAAAACCAAATGAAAAAAATAGGAAAAGCATGAGCACTGGCAAGTTACATGCAAAACATTCATAAGGCAAGCAAAAAGAGAATTTGAAAAGGTTATTGTAAAGGCAAAGAATTATAATAAAAACTTTCTCAAATGCATCTGATGCAGGAAGCTGGGACCCATAGATGATTGAGGTGCAAGTTAGATGTAAAAAAGTAATTAAGCAGACTAAGAGAAACTAAAAAGAAGCTTGTCACAGAGCTAAAAATAAGTAAAAACTTTTCAAGTACATTCAAAGCAAAAAACCTGCAAAAAAGTCAGTTTAGCTGATAGATGACCAAGGGGTAAAAGGGGTTATCAGGGAGACAAAAAGATAGTAGATAAACTAAATTAATTCTTTGCCTCTATCTTTACCAAGAAGGATGTTGGGGTCATACCCACACTGGAAACATTTTTTATGATGATTGAGTGACTAGACAGAATCACTGTGAAACTGGAGGACATACTAACATAGATTGACAGTCTAAAGAATAACAAATCATCAGGACCAGATAATATTCACCACAGAGTTCTGAAGGAACTCAAAAGTGAAATTGCAGGGGGAGAATTGGAAATTGGCCCTTACATTGGCTCATGCTGAATCGCTTCAGTCTTTGTCTCAGCGCTGCTTCATCGCATCTTTAGAGGGCCCCCGGGCTAGATGATAAGTTGGCATCTGCGGTGCACCACTACCAGCATGCCAAAGTTGCACACCAATTTGGTGCACCCTTATGTCCTATGCCAGTTGATTTCTGGATTTGGAGTGTGTGATGTGGAAGAAACAGAAGGGTACTGTCCAGGTATTCCCATCTGTTCTGTTTCTGTCTCTCCCTTCTCAACCTACTCTGGACCCTTTTTTTGTTTTTCCAGCTTGATCAAGGTGGTGAGGAACATGGAGCCTTATCCTTTGTTCCCAGTGAGACCTCAGTATCTCTCAGCCCTGATGGTCCAGTATCTCTGCAGGTGTCCTTGCCACCTCAGATGAGAACACTGTGGGGTAGATTTAATAAACTTTCACACATGCGTACTTTTGTTCGTGCACCAGGCGCGAACAAGAGTACGCGGGATTTCAATAGATATGCGCGTAGCCGTGCGTATCCATTAAAATCTGGGGTCGGCGCGTGCAAAGCTGCCCAAAATCAGCAGCCTGTGCGCGCCAAGCCACGCAGCCTGCCTCCGTTCCCTCCGCCTCCCTCCGCCTCCCCCCACCTTCCCCTCCCTTCCCCTACCTACCCCCCACCCTCCGGCCCTATCTAAACCCCCCCCCACCTCTGTTGCGAAAGTTATGCCTGCTCGAGGCAGGTGAAATTTTGCGCGCGCCGGGACGTCTGCCGCACACCATGTTCTGGTCCGGGGGCTGGTCCGGAGGCCGCAGACACACCCCCGGGCCGAAACCACGCCTGTGGCGCTGTCCCCGGATGACGCACTGGCCGCATCATGCCCCCGACATGCCCCCCGATGATGCGCGGATCGCAACATGCCCCCCCCTCAGGAAAGCCCCAGGACTTACGCGCATCCTGGGGCTTTGCGCGTGCTGGAAGCCTATGCAACATAGGCTCGGCGCATGCAGGGGGTGTTTGGACCAGGTTTTCGGGGGTACGCACTTATCTTATGCGCATACCCCTTTGAAAATCTGGCCCTGTATGAGGTTGCAGGACTTGATATTGCTTCTACAAGATAGGGAGTCCTTGTCTTCAAGTTAGGGCGCTTTAATCTACCCCTATGGATGCTAAAGCAGAATGTCATCTGCTGCTTCAGATGTCTGCAGAAATAACCTTAGATACTTTATGGATGGTTATAGTGAACTCTAAGAAATTTGTTTCCTGTAAAATAGAAACTATGATGGGAATATTAGATGGCTTTGTTAAGAAGGTGAAAGGACATAAGCAGTTGTTTAAAGATCACGATGCCAAATTAAGGAAGTTACGGAGAAATGTTCAGTTTTGCAAGGGGGAAATCTAGTTCTGATGACATGGAAAGATCCACTTTATTTGTCACTTTTGCTAAGGAGTCTGATAAGGGATGGATGTTGAGGATTATTTTCCACCTAAAGGATAGATCCTTTGTAGGCCAAACAATTGCATTTTTTCCCGATGTAGAAAAAGAGACACAGCAAAGAAGGAAGGTATTTCTAATTTTTAAAATAGAATAATTGATTTGGGTTGATCTTTTTTGCTTAAATTTCCATGTAAATATGCTATAAAATGTAAAAGATTCAATTATATATTTTTTGACCCATGACTTTCCTTTAGAATTAGTCAGCTTTTAGTTCATCTCTCTCATTGAACTGATTGTTACTGAGTTTTTTCTATTTTATTTTACTGCTTGTTGTTTTCTTCCCCATGTGTGTTCTGATGTATATAGTGATCTACTACTGGAATACTGTGATTTTTCAGCTGTCAAGGACTTCTTGATTGTTTTCATTTTGAAATTTACTAAATAAAGAGTGAAATAAAATGGTGTTTCATACCCTATCATTTAAAACAGCCACGATACCAGAGGACTGGAGTGTGGTAAATTTAACGCCAACTTTTTATAAAGGTAGGGGTGTGCATTCACTTTACACGAATGCAAAAAATATAACAAATGAGACCATTTCTCATGGTTCATACAAATGTTATGAACCGAAAACAGTTCTTCTACAAATAAACAATGTTTGTGTATATTCATATTTGCTTAAAAAGAAAAAGGAAAAACAAGCTTCTGACAGGACCAAGCCTCAACTACTCCCATTCCTGTGATTGGCCGAGCCTGGATCCCATCATCTAGGCCCAGGCCTGGGTCTAGGCCTGATGCCACTGCCCAGCTACCAAAGCCCAGTCTCTAATCTGATGCTCACCAAGGCCCAGGCCTGGGCCTTATGCCAGCGCCTGGCTTGAGCATGAATCCCAGCACTGATGCCTAGGCCCGAGGCCGAAGCTAAGCCCCGGTCAAAGCTGGGTCGAGGTCACCAAAGCCCAAGCCTGACACTGAGGCCTGGCTTAGGCTGGGTTCCCACATACTGAGCCTTGGGCCTGGGCTTAGGCCTAGACCTGATGTCTGAGCCCCAGCCAGATGACAAGTTCTGGTTGCCGAGGGCTAGGCTCGTGGCCTAATGCTGGGGCCTGGCTGAGGCTTGGAGCCCAGCTCGAGGCCATGTCTTGGTTGCTGAATCCCAGGCCTAGGTCTGTGCTTGGGCCTGAGATCAGTCCCATCACTGAGACCCAGGCCTGACATTGGGGCCCTGATGAAGCCAGATCTCTCTATGGGTGCCCAGGAGCAGGCCTTCTAACATCTTCTTTTCTTGATCTGGTGACTACAAGTGACATCCTTTGCCTGGAGGATACATCACAGTTATGTTACTGTGGTGCCTTTCTCCAGTGTGGACAGTGCCATTTTGTTCTTTTACACTGAAGTCAATGGGCCTTCCCCCTTTGACCTCATTGTAAAATGAAAAATGAATGGAATGATTGAATGCATATTTTTATCATTCCAAAACTAGTGTAATGAATTCACTCCCCATTAACTTCTGCATACAATTCATGCTTCTCCTCCTCACTTACAAATGCTTTCCTTATTATCTTTCCATTTATAAGGTAAGATGTTCTTATCTGTGTCCTCCATTGCCAACAAATAACACCATGCTTTCGATTTTGCCTGGAACTGCCTTCCTGAGTTGATGCATCATGCTCACCATATTCAAATCTCACCTTAAAACCCACTTTTTAAGGTTGATTTTAAATCTTAAGCACTGGCTCTTCCAGGTCTTAGACCTCTCATTTTTAACCATGATTACTGTATTACATTTCCTGAAAATTCTTATTGTTTTTTTCTGTGTCTTGTCTTGATTGTATTCTCCATGGAATGGGGACGGTCTATTATGTGGGTCTGTACAGTCCTGCCTTTGTAGTAGTATTGTTACTGTTCATTTCCTGTTTTATGGAGGAGATAAATATTATGCTTATATAATACATTTTTCCAAAGTGCTTTCCAAACATAACATGTATTTTCATGAAAGGTATTGGGTAGAGGAAAAAATGTTAAAAATATTTTCACCAATTCTGACCAAACATGTTTTTAATTGGTAGATTTACTACTGGAAAAAACAAAGTTCAGTTAAAAGAAGCAGAAAGCATGTGGAGAAAAAGATCCTGACGTTCAGTGGAAACAGGACCCATGGAATGCTGCCAGGCCTGCAGCCATTTAGTGTTTATATGCTGAATGTGCGAGTTGTTAATGGAAAAGGAGAAGGTCCCGCTAGCCCTGATAAAGCATTCTCTACTCCTGAGGGAGGTAAGGCATGAAATGCTACGCTTCTTACAGTAAATAGCATGGTAGATGATATAAAAATCTATACTGCAATTTGCTTTTAAATTTGTTTGTTTGTTTTTTTTTAATTACAAGTTCCTGGTGCACCATCATTTTTGAAGATTATCAATCCAACACTTGACTCTCTGACTTTGGAATGGGGACAGCCTATTCATCCAAATGGCATCTTGACAGAATACACATTAAATTTCAGCCAAGTAAGTAGCAATGATAAGACACAGCAATATTTTAAACTGCTTACATAGAACTCTTCCATTTATTTGACAAGTAAGGATTTCTTTGAGAATGTATTTCTTTTGAGAACAAAATAAAAATGTACTCCTTAGAATGCAATCTTTCATTTTGGGGACACATTTTAAGAACAGATGGTTTTGATAGCTGAGAAAGGAGTATCTATAAAGACACACATGAAAATTTGTTTCCACATTGCACAAAACCTTTGGCAGTGTCAGCCTCCATATACATTGCACATTTATAGATAGACATGGGGAACTTTTCTCACTGTAAAGTATTACTTTGAACACTTTTATGAAATGTCAAATATAGAATCAAAATCCCTGAAGTGACTTTTCATTTTTTTTTCTGGTTTTACTTATAGAGGGCAATTTTCAAAAGGACTTCTGCAAATAAAGCTGTGCTTTACTTCCAGAAATTGCCTTCCATTGCATGGTGCTTCAGGCTGAAGTGTGTGTGTCCAAAGTGCATGCACATTTCAGCCATAATTTTCAAAGCGGACTTATGTGCAGAAGTTCACTTTGAAAATTAGCTGGTAAATGTGAATCCTTGTGTAACATACAAATGAACATTTACACCTGGATGGAAGCAATTGTAAATGTTCAGGTGTATATTCAAGTGCATACTTTAGATTTTAGAAAGTAAAGGTGAATTTTACAAGCCCAGTGTGCGCCAAAATTGGGAGATGTGCGTGCGTGTCCTACATGCACGAACCCGGCGGATTTTAAAAGCCACCTACATGCTCATGCATCTTCTGATGCATGAATATCTCACTCCTATTCTTTATTTATTTATTTATTTATTTATTTATTTATTCTTTATCCTTCTAATCTCGCAACATAGTTCTTACAAATGGCCCCATTTTTCACAATTCCAATTCTCCAACATAATACTCCACCTAAAAGAATTTCTTTCAGGCATGCCCAACAACACAACCTTAAATCCCTCTCTTCAATTTCGATCACTCCTACCTCACAACTGCTAGGCCTCACCCTCTTCTCTTTAAGCCTTTTCAATGCTCAATCTCTAACGAAAAGGTCTGTAATCTTAAACGACTACCTCAGTGCTGAAAAGAATACGGCCTCTCTTCCACACACATGACTTTAGAACGATTCTACAATCAATCATTTTCGCAAAGCTGGACTATTGTAACACCATCATGCTTGGTCTCCCTTCTTCACACACCAAACCATTGCAAATGGTCCAAAATGCCTCCGCCCGTATACTCACTAACACCAGGAGAAGAGAACACATAACACCTATCCTGATGGGCCTCCACTGGCTGCCTATCCACTTTAGAATAATCTACAAGGCCATTCTCACCATTTTCAAAAACATCCATCAATTAGCCCCAATCGATCTCCATATCCCCCTCCGATTACACTACTCAACAAGACCGACAAGAGATGCTTACAAAGGATCTCTTCAAGTACCTCCAGCCAAAACTACCAGACACATCACGCTCAGAGATCGGGCCTTCTCCACAGCTGGTCCAACTTTATGGAACGCCATTCCCCCGGATCTTAGAATGGAACCCAGCATCTCAACATTCAAGAAAAGACTCAAGACGTGGCTGTTCACGCAGGCCTTTCCTAACTCCAACATTACTTAACTCCCTCCAATCAACATACTTCGCTAGTAATAGCTTTAATAGCCACCGCTTATAATGTTATTATATATATATACAATTATCTGATCTTCATTTTCCTTCTTACTCCAAGTTATTGATTCCCTGTTACATGTAACTGCTTTTCTGCACCATTGTTCAAATTGTAAAGTTTATTGCACCCCTGTTTCTTGTGAACCAGCATGATGGGACTACCGTCTTGAATGTTGGTATATAAAAAAAACTTAAATAAATAAATAAATAAATATTCAAAAACAGGCATGGTATGGGTAAGGTATAGGCACAAATACTTACATGCTTGGGCACCTGCCCAGGTCTAGTGCAGCGTAACTTTACTTCTGCTATGGAAAAGGTGTCATTTTCCATTCCTGAGGTGTTTAAAGTTTCTGGGGTAACTGGGGGTGGGGATGCAGCTATTAAACCAGGGTGGTTTGGAGGATCCAGCTCTACACTACGCAAACTGGTAGACAAATTGGTGAAACTGGTCATGGTGTGGATGCGTGCCGGTTATCAAATTCCCCTACATGCATAGCTCAAATCCTGATGTGTGATGTTGCAAAGTAGGGCGCACACATGCATGCACCCACACTACTTTATAACATCCGCGCATATGTCTGCAGATGTTATAAAATAGCTACGTCCCTGGGTGTGCACCAACGCTGATGCGTCAATGTGTGCATGCACGCACCTCTGATACTTACAATCCCTGTGCATAAATGGTTTCCCTGCTCTAATTCTGCCCCTGGAAATAGGTCAAGAATGTATAAAAGTGCACGTGAAATTGTTTCTGCTTGAACTTTGAAGAGACAATTTTTAAAAGGCCTCTTTATGTGTATAAAACGTTTTATTTTTACATATGCATTTGAAAATACAATCCTGTATGCATGTACTTTTACATGCATAAGGGAGAGGTATTCTGGGGGGTAGAGCCTAGGCAAGGTTGGGATTTCTGCACATACTTTTGAATTTTAAAAAGTATGTACATAAATTCTCTTGGCAAAACTTTATGCACTAAACAGGTATAATTATGTGCATGTAATTTTGTTGGGATAATTTTCAAAGCAAACTTACATGGATAAGTTCACTGTGAAAACTGGTATATTTTGGGTATATAAGCCCACAAATGAACGCAGGCTGTTATAAAATCACCCCCATAGAGATTAATTTTGAAAACAGACTAGCCACATTAAAACAGATTAATGTGCTTAGATGACCTGCCTGAGAATTGCCATTCTTATCCCAATTAAAAGTTTGTATGGGCTTCCACAGCATGCATCCTTTTAGCTGGACTGTGAGGATACATTCCTGGGGGGATGTTTAGGGCAGGAGAGGAAAACAGAATGCATACATGGCATTTCCAAAAGTACACTCACTATTTGCTCAGTGGACAAGCAGGACAAATCCATTCACACTAGTGGTTCACATCATTCAACAGTTTTGACAGGGAAACCATCATAGCTCAGAAAAGCTTAAAGCCTTTCTGAGCATATGCAGGAAATACATTCTAATCAATTTTGCCAATTCAGAGATATGATGCTTTGCCGAGATCTCCATGATTTATGCCTTAGATTCCTGGGGCCCTCTCATGATATGTCTAATTACTCAGCATGCAGCAGGATGTCTCCTGAAGCACAGATAAATAAAGAGCTTAAAGTATTTATCTCCATCAAAGAAAAAAGGTTGTCTTCAGAGAGACCTTTACCAAAATCAAACACGTCAGAGTCTAAAGATTGGGATCATGGATTTTCAAATTCCCACATGGAACATAGCTTTTTGAGAAAGAGGACACTATTGGCACCAGCAACCTTGAAACATTTTAAGTTCAGGCGTAGTCGTGAGTCAGGCCGAGATCAGCTCCAGAGATCCATTCAAGGAAAGGTGAGACAGAAAGGCCTTCAAGGAGGCAAGGAACAACAGAGGTGGGCAGGCAAAGACTCCGAAGACACCGAAGAAATGAAGATTGACCAGAGACAAAGACAGATGGAGAACTAGAGAGACAAGATCACAAGTGAAAACCACTGCAATACATGAGAGGAAGACCAAGAATGCTGAGATGAAGATAAAGGCCTCTAAGCTGAAGACTGAAGACACAGGTTGAAGGACACTGGAACTGAAGACAGACAGAAATTGGCACTGGGATTGGAACTGAAGAGACAGGAACCACAGATGAAGACTGCAACTGGGACTGGACCTGGAACTGGATCTGGAAACAAAGACACTGGCAACTCACATTACTTGGAAGCAGATTGACCTGTTGCTGAGGCAAGGACTGAAGGGATTAAGGGCCTTTTTTAGGCCAGAACTTTATAAGGTCATCCGTGGGTGACAGAAGGAATTTCCCGTTGCAGGCCCTTTAAATCAGGGCACGTCAGGTGCGCATGTCTAGAGGAGCCCGGGGAGAGAGCACAGGAGCATCAGTGTCTGCCACATGCTGGTGGCATCAGCCTGCTGCATGGTTATGTGAGGGGTACTTGGCAGTGTCAGTTGGTGGTAACTCAGGCCTGAGGTTGGAGGTAAGAGAGGCAGCCTGTGGGACAACCTACAAACTACCAGTCATAATAATATCCCCCTTCTTAAGCTTCCTTCCTGAGGCATTGTGTTTGCGTGGGTACCGGTGATGAAAACTCCTTCAGTTACTTCTGATTTTCTTGGTTTGGGTGGTAGCTTCCACAATCAAATGATTGTTTTTCTCCCCTAGTTCATGCAATTCTGGGAACAAAAGCAAAGGGATAGCCTCTTCTGGGCTGTATTAATGGAAAACAGTCCCCATTACAGGGTGGCGACATCTACTTTTCTTTCCAGAATCTGGACTGATAGGACTAGACAGAAGTATAGAGTTCCTCTCTCCTTTGTGCTGAAGTTGGGTATGTAGGATTCATATCTTTGTCTTTCTTAATGATAAAAGAATCGAGATTTTTCTTGACACAATAGTATTCTCTTTCCAAACTCTCACAGATTCTCTTGTCCCAAGCATTCTTGTATTTGCTTGTAGATTCTATAAGGGTGTTTTTCTGGAGATGCTGTGGGGCGATTTGAGTTTCTTTAGATTTCTTAAATGGGTCCAGAAGGACAAAGTCCACAATTATCAGGTAAGATAACCCTTTGGAATCTATACAGGATTCAATACAGCCAGGTTCTCACTGAATAGGTTTTGGTATAGACCAGTCAAATTGGGGCTGATGTTGCTGGAGCCATAGTAGGCCTAACAGAATTGGGCATACAGCTTTGGACCGTACATGAAAGCTAATGGTCTCCGTGTGTGAGGGGCCAATACGTAATGTGAGTGGCATGGTGGACAGGGTCACCCATCCCGGAAGAGGATCTCCATAGATGGATGAGAGCACCAGAAGAGGAGTCATAGGGACTGAAGGAATTCAGTTTCTATCAACAAGCTCCTGCTATATTAAGTAGAGATGTGCATTCGTTTTTGCCGAATTGGAAAATTTCAAAGAAATTGTCCAATTTGGCATGGGTCAGAGGACCCAAAAAACGATCGGATTTTTCTCAAAATTTCGGGGAAAAATTGTTTTTTGGGTTAGCGCAGGGGGAGAGGCACATTTATTAAAAAAAAACCCAAACCCACCCCAACCCTTCAAATTTGCTTAATTATAACCCCCCAAATAAAACTTGCCTAAAGTCCCTGGTGATCTAGCAGGGGTCCTGGGAGCGATCTCCCACTCTCAGGCCGTCGGCTGCCAGTAAACAAAATGGCACCATGGTTCTTTGCTCTTACCATGTGACAAGGGCTACTGTCACATGATAGGAGCTCTTACCATGTGACAAGGTTGGCCCCTGTCACATGGTAGGAGCAATGGACGGCTGTTGCCATATTTTAAAATGGCGCGAGCCTTCCATTGCTCCTTCCATGTGGCAGGGGCTGACCAATGGCACCGTTAGCCCCTGTCACATGGTAAGGACAAAGGGCCACTGGTGCCATTTTGTTTACTGGCAGCTGATGGCCCGAGAGCGGGAGATTGCTCCCAGGACCCTGCTGGACCACCAGGGCTTTTAGTAAGTCTTGGGGGGAATCGGGATGGTGGTGGGGGGGGGGGTTGTATTTAAATAAATTTGAAGGTTTGGGGTGGGGTTTGTTTGGCGAAAATTGCCGAGAAAAAAAAAACGACCCGTTGGAAAATGAAGTTTTCCACAGGTCACCCGACCTGAAGTACGACCCAGCAGATAAAAACTAAGCACATCTCTAATATTAAGGCCTTAGTGGACTCTTGTTCCTCCCAGAACAAGAGTCCACTAAGGCCCAAGTGGAGAAACATATTGAAGACTACTGCAACGTGACTGGCATGAGAAACTGGGGAGTGAAAGTGGTCAAGCCTAGGGTCATCCACCCAGGTGACTCTGGACATGGCAGGGTTTTCCTTCTCTCCAGGCACTGAGCTAAGAGATGGCCTTGAGCTGCCCAGTATAAGCAGAGGCCTAGTTGTCTACATTGGGTCCTCTCGTCGGGTGCCAAACGAGAGTGACCCAATTGCGTGGGTTCTTCTGGCAGCAGGATTATTGGCATGGCAGAATCAGGTGAAAGCAGGGATTGAAGTGATGGGACCCAAATTATGTCTTTCTTTGCCAAGCGGCCCTCTCGGGAACTCTCTTAGAGAAGTCTATCTATCTTCAATAAGGTCTTCTAGAGAAGTAGACAACTGCTGAATGGCAAGTTTGTCCTTAATTTGGGGAGAAACACCTTCAAGGAAGATGGGGAAAAGACAGTCTTCTGCCAATTGAGCTCTAATGCCAGGGTTCTAAACTCAATGGCATACTCTGCCAGTATTCTGGTGCCTTATCGGAGGTGGAGTATATCAGAAATCATAATAGTAATATGACCAGGCTTCTCAAGAGGTTTTTTAAACAGCTCCATGAACTGCTGCAAATTCTGCAGCAATGGATGTGACCTATCCCAGATGGGAGAGGCCCAGGCTAGGGCATTCCCATCCAAAAGAAAGAGAAAATTTACATGGTCTTCTTTAAGTCCTGGATAGTATGGGCTAAGCCAGGGATGGCCTGTAATGTGGTCAAATCTGCTAGGTCCATGGCCTCAGCAATCTGTTGCAAGTGTGGACCATTGGGCCAAGGTGGAGTTGGCACAACCTGCAGGTCCCCACCATCAGCTGGCGGAGCTGGCTAAGGCAGAAGCCCAACTAGAGCTTCACCTATATCAGCCATCATTCCCCTTAGATTGAGCCCCCAGGTGGCCAGAGCAGGCAGGTTTTAGGCAGGGGCCCATGCTGACAAGCTGGAAATCAGTAGAGATGGTTGGGTCAAAGGCTAGGGTCCAGGGAAGGAAGAGTTCAAATGCAGTCGAGAGTCAGGCAATGGTCAGTGGCAGGCATAATTCAGGCATAGTCATAGGCCAAGGTCAGAACCAGAGATCCATTCAAGGAAAGGCAGAATGGAGAGGCTTCCAGGGAGGCAAGGAGCAACACAGGAAGGGCAGGCAAGGACACAGAAGAAATGAAGACTGACCTCAGACAAAGACAAACAGAAACTGGAGAGACTGGACCACTTGTGAAAAAGCACAGGAATAGATGAGAGGAAGACCAGGAACACTGAGATGAAGATGAAGGCTGCTGGAGCAGAAGACTGAAGACATAGGATGAAGGATGCTGGAAATGTTGATGAAGACAGGTACTGGAACTGGAACTGGAACTGGAACTGGAGAGGCAAGAACCAAAGACAAAGATTGGAACTGGCACTGGAAACAAAGACACTGGCAACTCACATTACTTGGAAGCAAACTGACTTGTTGCCGTGGCAAGGACTGAAGGGAGCAAGGGCCTTTTATAGGTCAGAACCTATGAGGTCATCCATGGGTGCTGCAAGGAAGTTCCGCCACAAACCCTTTAATAGGCCAATACAGAATGGTGCGCTTTGCCAAGCACACCATTTAGCCCCCATAAGGGGTAATAGCATGTAGAAAATGTGCAGCCAACACCCCGAAACTAATAGCGCACATCATATGCAAATGCATGTTGATGAGCCTATTAGTTATCCCCGTGGGATACTGAAAGTAAAATGTGCCACACATTTTACTCTCAGAAATTAACGCCTGTCCAAAGGTAGGCATTAATCATGGACAACACCGGGAAAGTGTACAGAAAAGCAGAAAAAACTGCTTCTCTGTACACCCTTCGACTTAATATCATAGCGATATTAAGTCAGAGGTCCCAAAAAAAAAAAAAAAGCTGTCCGCCGGCCCGCGGATTGGAAAAAAGACACTCAATTTTCTCGGTGTTCATTTCCAAACCCCTGGCTGTCAGCGGCTTCGAAAACCGATGCCTATAAAATTAAGCGTCAGTTGTCAGACCCGCTGACAGCCGCCGCTTCTGCTAATAAGGAGGCGTGTCCCTAGCACCTCCTTATTAGCATGGGCCCTAATTTA
Source organism: Rhinatrema bivittatum (assembly GCF_901001135.1). Taxonomy (NCBI): domain Eukaryota; kingdom Metazoa; phylum Chordata; class Amphibia; order Gymnophiona; family Rhinatrematidae; genus Rhinatrema; species Rhinatrema bivittatum. The sequence goes on from NC_042623.1 coordinate 104,424,695, forward strand.
AATAAAGAATCACACACCCAGGAGAGGAGCCTGGGCATGCGTCGGGAGAGCAGGCACTCAACACGGAGTGCTGGCTCTCCCACGGAGTTTTTTGAATCGGCCTGTTTATCAGGGCACATCAGGCATGCACGCAGCTAGAGGAGCCTGGGGAGAGAGCACAGGAGCATCGGTGTCTGCCTTTTGCCAGCGGTTTTGGTTTGCTGTGTGAGGGTCTTTGGTGGCGTTGGCTGGTGGTAGCTCGGGCCTGGGGCTGGAGGTAAGAGCAGCAGCCCATGGGACAACCCACAGACCACCGATCGTAACAAGTGCTCCACAATTTTCCTGCACATCTACAAAAGCTCTACCAAGTATTCATTCTGACAGACCTTGGACCTCGGTTCTATGGCACTCTTCACTGCCAGGTGTAGAATGCGTGCAAATATCGGATACCCACTAAACCCCCATCATGTATTGGCTTAACAAGATTTCTGCCATCTTGTCTAGCTGCCAACCCTCCAGGATCCCTTATGGGTGATAGAATATTGGCTGAGATATGGGACTCATTTATTGACTGGGGATGCAGCAAAGCCTACCTGACCCTGATGCTTTGTCCCTTCTAGAGCTGCTACCTGTCCCTGCCTCCACCTTATCCCATCAGTGTGTTGTTAAGGAGAAATAAGAATGGGTAACATTCATGGAGATCCAGATGTAACTCATAAAATGTACGCTCTTTCCCTCTGCCATAGCCAGCTGTGGCTGGATGCGATTACGGCACTGGTTGTACAGGCCAGGGATGACCTTCTTATTAAAGGTGGTCTGTAGGGAACTTTGTAATTTGGAAATGCCAGCTGCACAAAATGCTTAAAACCCACATTCTCCGCTAGCTGCAGGAGCTGGCCATCAAAGGCAATCATTTCAGCAATGTTCCTCATTATAATTTTTGATTTCTCCTACCATGGGACAATGCTGTCAAACACCACCCAGTTTCCTTGATGGTAAGTTGTCACTTTTAATGCTTGGTAGAGGGCTGCTGGCCTGCCACCTGACTGCTGAAAGTGATTATACTTCCTGATTGTGAAGTGCCTTCAGATCACAGATTTCTTTCATGATCCTTTCTCTACATCCTTGGCAGAGGGTGCTGGCACTGGAGCTGAGGTAGAGCATGCACTCTGAGGAGCAATTCTAGGGGCATCTGTACCTATGCTGCCTGATCTTCATCACTATCTTCATTTTGCTCTATCCAAGAACTGAATAATGCTAAGACTACTGTATACACATCCCAAATTTTCCTCTTCTAGTATCCCTTCAATATGATTCAGATAAGCCAAGAAAAAACTTCATCTGAATCAGTGGCTGAAAATATTGCCTTCACTACATATCTAATAAGGCAAGAAGAGCATGCTACTGTTTTGGGGTATTCCTGTTCTCCTACTCCTTTCACCTTGTTGCTACTTTCTGCCTGCAAAAAGTCTGCTACCTTTTCCCTCTTTTCGGAAAGAGAGTGGAGTGAAACATTCTGTATTCTGCACTGGTACATGCTCAACGCCATATGTCAGTTTCTTCTGGATAGAGCTGGCTTCTACTTCAGCTTAGATGCAGGACTAATTCTTTGGTTGTTGCTGGCTCTGTAAACCTTCCCAATTTTGAAAATATTTCCTTTACCTGCTTTGCCTTTCCTTATCCCTGACGTGATTTATTTTGTCAATGGAGGTTTGGATATTAAAAATGTTATATTTCTCAGTGGTATCGTAACTGACTTCCTGACTGTGCCACGCTAATGTGTGTGTGCGCGGGGAACACAGAGACAGTGCTGCACTAAATGTCACACTGTGTGCGCTAGTTCTGATACTGCTGAGCTTAGTGATGGGCTCCACAACACAGCCTGGCATGCTTCAATCTCTGCACTGCGCTTAGTGCTCACCTGATACCTACTGGCACAGTGCCCTGGCAGACAGAGACAAAATCAGAAGCAGCTCTGCATGCAGCTCTCCACACTCTACTTCTACCCGTCTCGAAGGGAGAGAAAAAACTGCAACACACTGACACAGAGCTTCTGAGGCAGTGTCTGGTGACTTTTTCTACTGACTGGCACAGCGACAGTCTAAAATGGGCAGCAGCCAAAATGTTGATTTGTAAAAGTTAATTGGGAACTCAGAGTTAAAAGAGAATCCTTCACAGACAGTATCTTCAGAAGGAATGCAGAGCAAATCTGACATGCTCAGTCTTTCAAGATCAGCTTCACTGAACACAGCTTCACTGAATCTTGTGCGAGGCGATAGGTAGAATTGTAAAAATGCTTCACTACAATACGTCATCTGTTGACTCCTTGACAACATGTCTGTCCTTCCCATGTCTGCTGACTTACTGTGCTATACTTTATCAATTCCTGACTCTATGCCTGATACTCTCCCATTGATTTCTATGAGACCACTGATTTTAATGGCTCAATGAAATCATTCATTTCAAAACAATGAAACAAATAGGATTCCCTTAATTTGGGGGGTCCCTCCTCATTCATTTTGGGGACCCCTGATAGAAACAATTGGACCCAGTTTGTTTCGAGATGCTCATTCATTTTAAACAAATACACATCCCTATTAGGGATGTGAATCGTGTCCTCGATCGTCTTAACGATCGATTTCGGCTGGGAGGGGGAGGGAATCGTATTGTTGCCATTTGGGGGGGTAAAATATCGTGAAAAATCGTTAAAAATCGTTAAAAATCGAAAAATCGAAAAATCGAAAAATCGAAAAACCAGCACATTAAAACCCCCTAAAACCCACCCCCGACCCTTTAAATTAAATCCCCCACCCAAATAACTTAAATAACCTGCGGGTCCAGCGGCGGTCCGGAACGGCAGCGGTCCGGAACGGGCTCCTGCTCCTGAATCTTGTCGTCTTCAGCCGGCGCCATTTTCCAAAATGGCGCCGAAAAATGGCGGCGGCCATAGACGAAAAAGATTGGACGGCAGGAGGTCCTTCCGGACCCCCGCTGGACTTTTGGCAAGTCTCGTGGGGGTCAGGAGGCCCCCCACAAGCTGGCCAAAAGTTCCTGGAGGTCCAGCGGGGGTCAGGGAGCGATTTCCCGCCGCGAATCGTTTTCGTACGGAAAATGGCGCCGGCAGGAGATCGACTGCAGGAGGTCGTTCAGCGAGGCGCCGGAACCCTCGCTGAACGACCTCCTGCAGTCCGATCTCCTGCCGGCGCCATTTTCCATACGAAAACGATTCGCGGCGGGAAATCGCTCCCTGACCCCCGCTGGACCTCCAGGAACTTTTGGCCAGCTTGTGGGGGGCCTCCTGACCCCCACGAGACTTGCCAAAAGTCCAGCGGGGGTCCGGAAGGACCTCCTGCCGTCCAATCTTTTTCGTCTATGGCCGCCACCATTTTTCGGCGCCATTTTGGAAAATGGCGCCGGCTGAAGACGACAAGATTCAGGAGCAGGAGCCCGTTCCGGACCGCTGCCGTTCCGGACCGCCGCTGGACCCGCAGGTTATTTAAGTTATTGGGGGGGGGGTTCGGGAGGGTGGGGGATTTAATTTAAAGGGTCGGGGGTGGGTTTTAGGGGGTTTTAGTGTGCCGGCTCACGATTCTAACGATTTATAACGATAAATCGTTAGAATCTGTATTGTATTGTGTTCCATAACGGTTTAAGACGATATTAAAATTATCGGACGATAATTTTAATCGTCCTAAAACGATTCACATCCCTAATCCCTATCATCAATAGCTCATCTTAAGTCTATTCAAGAAATCTGGCAAGCAGCCATATGGTCTTCTGTTGATATGTTTAAGAAGCACTACTGTTTAGAAAAAGCAGTACTAAAAAACCTCTTTAACGAGAGCTTTAGCTCCATCCTTCCTCTTAATACATTGCAAAAAAAAAAAGAAGAAACCAGTTTTTTTAATCCCTTAGTTTAGGCATCCCCACTTATGTGGATGAATTTGTCCTGCTTGTCCATGGTGAAAACAAAGTTGCTTATGTATAATAATGGGTTTTCTGTGAATAGTGGGACAAATCAGTCACACAAGTCTAACCCTTTTCCTAATAATTGAAGCTCAAATTGGGATAGACTGAAGAAGATTGTGAGACAGCAGATGCATGGGAATTCCCATGCACACTCAGAAAAGATTTCAGCATTTCCGAGCTCTAAAGAGAGTACATTTTTTTCTGTGTCAGTGCTGTCGGATAATGTCACCCGCTTCTGTGACTGGTTTGTCCTGCTGCATACAGAGAACACATATTACAGGTATGCAGCTTCACTTTACCCCTCTCAGCTGCCCACACAAAATGGTAGGTGCACAGTACACAGGCGCTTTTACCACATGTAATTTGTGCTAATTTTCAAAGAGAAGCTACCCCCCTTACGGGTGAATTTTAAAATGCGCGTGCACAAATTCCGGGTGCTACGTGTATGGCTAGGCCCTGTGTGCGCCGAGAGCATTTCCGAAAGGGCCCGGCCATGTGCGTATCTCCCGATATCTGCAGAAGTGCTGGGCAAGCCAAAAGGGGCGGGCCATGGAGTATGGTCGGGGCGAGAAGGGGCGGGGTCCGGCCGATGCACATAACTTATATCTGCTGCAAAGGAGCAGGTAAGTTTAAAAAAAAAAATAGGGAAGATAGGAGTCGGGGAGAAGAGGGGAAAAGGTAGGAAGGTTAGGTAGGGGGTATAGGTAAGTTCCCTCCCAGTCCGCTCCTAAATTGGAGCAGACTGGGAGGAAACTGGGAAAGGTCTACCTGCGTCACCGCACGTATTTTTGTAAAATAATTCCCCCTTGAACACGGGAGTCGAAACCCGCCCGCAAATGCGTGCCGATTATAAAATTGGGTGCGCACGTGCGTGCGGATATCATGTTTTATAACATCGACCCCTTAAGTGTAAAGTTCATGTGCTTAAAGAGCCCACATACTTTAAATGTACATGGCCTATTTGAAAATGACCCTCATCATTTTCACTTTCACAATATTCCATTCTTTGGCTTTCTGTACTGTATTCATACCTTAGGTTTTATTAGTATTAGTGACTGTTTAGTTTGTAAATCCATGTCTTCTTTATGGTCAAAGGTGGATGCATACAGTATCTGACATTTTCTGCATGTAATGGAAAAATGTGTAAATCACTCATCCAAGTGCATTTCCCAGTGTGGGAATGTTTCAGACACTTCTTTCACAGAGAGAGTGCTGCCTACTTATTTTGATATTTTTGAATTTAGAAAATTAGGTACACATAGCAAAATGTTCACTCAGATACAGCAAGTATCCAATCTTTGCTTTTGATATTAGAGTGTAGAGTGTTCCTGATATGAAGCATGACGATGAATCAGCTAAAATGAAATGTTTTTCTTCTATTGACAGTAAACAGCACACATGAGTTAGGCCCCCTACAGGAAAATAGAATTCCTGCCAATGAGACAAGCTTGATTTTGCGAAATTTAAACTACAGCACACGGTACAAGTTTTATTTTTATGCGCATACTTCAATGGGGCCCGGAAGTCAAATAACAGAGGAATCAGTAACAATTATGGATGAAGGTAAGATAGATATGTAGAAAGCAAACTCATACATTTCTTTAAATTTTAAGGCATACATATAAGTAACATCTATGTTTTTTAAATCTACAAGGCCTAGGTTTCATATTCATCACTCAGAATACTGCAGTCCTATAAAATGAAAGAGGAACACCTAGTTAACTGCAAATACCCTCTAGTTTGTACTTTAGTAGTTTTCTGTTGTTGACAAAGATTGGTAAGAAATGGCAGTTACAATTATTTTTCTTATTACTGATTAAATTCTTTACAGAATAAAATGTTATATATCTACCCCTATCCCAGATACTGTGTTTTTGAAGAAGCAGGTCTCCTTTATGGGGCTTGTAGCTGTTGAAATGTACTCTCGACAGCAGGAAGCACAGAAAAGCAGTATAGCAAGTCAGTAAACTAAACTAAACATAGGCATTCCACACACTGGAATGGTGTTCCCAATGGTTTGCATTTATTGTTGAAGTAAAATACTTACAAGTATTTAGAAAACAATGTAAAATAACATCTAGATAAATTAATTGGGGTTTTTTTTCTTGCTTATTAGATGTCGCTCCTCTCTCAACTCCTTAGAAATAAGGTGCTGGTATCTTTTTGAGAATTTTGAATTGAGCCTTCAAGGCTAAAGGGGAAATCCTTTTATTAAAGGCAGAAAAGATTTTATCTGTGTCGGGCCTAGATGTATAAATATAAATGTATGCTACTGTCTGACTACTATGCCCAAACTCTGAGGCTGCTTCCTTTGTCCTATAAAAACATTTATAGGACACCTGGCACCTCAGGAATGCTTGGATACCTCTACTTACCATTCTCATTTAAGGGTCTTGCTGGAAAAATGGTATAGTTTTTATTTCAGACTGAGTCCCCTCCTGATTCTTCAGCCATCTCATGGCTCTCAGCCCTCTAGGAGGAGAAATCTCTGAAAACTCAAAGATCCTAGCACACCCCCATACTGGACTGAAACAGCCTACCAGCAGGGGTGGACAGGAGCATACTATTTCTTTGGTTAGGGTAATAGATTTAATTAAGCTAAGACAAAGAATTTTTATAATTACAAAAAATAATAATAATAAGCATGAACAGGACAGTTTAAACAAATCATTCATTTATAATACATTTTTGCAAGTAAAAAATTTGAGAATTTGTTTCACTGTAGTTAATTTTTAATTGCTTGCTGTTTTTATCTAATTCATGGTTAAATTTAGTCTTAACTGTTAATTTACTTTCTTTGAGTCATGCTATACCGGTCTATACTAGTAGATGAAGACAGAGGACACACCCTTTTTCTGTGATATTACTTGGTACATAGGCTGGTACTGCATTAGCAATAGTCAGTATTTTTATGTTAAAGATGGCAAATACCAACTGCTCCTAATACACAATTAACTTTAGGAACAATAAGTAGAGACTTCATAAACAAGTGGAATTGAGGAAACTCTCCTGTCTGTTTCTCCTGCATAGAAAGCAAACTTCGTTCTGCAGGGACTGGATCCCATGTTTTTCTGTATGGCACTTTGCACACCAAGCAGTGCCACAGGAGATATAAATAGCACATAATAAGCAGTCTCAGGTGCACATTGAAGGTGCAATCAAAATTTTCTGGCAAATCCAAGGTCCCCTGCCAAGGATAACAATGCAGGCTCTGACTTCTGGGGAGGGTCCTGAACTGCAGTAGCAGGACTCAAGGAAAAGAAACTCAAATGCATTCCAACACAGGTGGGAATAAGACAGTGCTGCTCTGAGTATCTCCCTTAGCTTGCACATCTATTCTGTCATATTTATGAGAGACTGTAAAGATCAAGTGGCAGCCTTACAGATGTCCTTCAGAGCAGGTGCTGCAAATTCTTGGGGTCATTCATCAAAATGCATTATGGTGTTAATACATGTGATAACGCATTAACTCATGCATTAATGCCATAACGCATGTGATAATAATGCTAGCGCATGGCACAAATTCAAATTATGGGAAGGGGAGGATTAGGGAGGAGTTTGGGCAGGATTTATGAAAATGAGGGGCAATATCGCACTATGCAATAGCATAATGCATGCTATCTCACAGGTTTAACGCAAGAAATAACTATACCTTTTTTCCTGGCATTAAGCTGTGCGATATGACCAAAATGGCCATAACGCAATTCACGATAAATTTTTCAAACTGCATTTTGGCCATTTCTGGGCTTAGGAGGGGAGAGAGAGAAGAGTGGAGGGGAGTGGAGAGAGAGACAGAGAGAGCCTCTGGGGAGGTCCTCACAGTGTGCAACTATTTATATGCTTAAAGGAGGGGCATCTAATAGCTTGAGATGAGGTGCTGGTGGTGGTTTAGGGTTTAGGGGCCAGTTTTCCATGCAGAGTGAGACATATAAACAACACAGTACACCTCGGTGAAGATTGGACATCATTTGGAGTGAGAAAAGTCTCACAAAGATGAAATTTTGTACTGTTATCTCGCCCTAGCTTGATGGTACCATTATAGAGTCCGTCAAGCTAGGGTGAGAGAACATAGTAGAAATGTCCTCTTTGTGAGACTTTCCTCTCGGCAAATGATGTCAAATCTTCACCAAGATGTACTGTGCTGTTCATATGTCTCACTCTGCATTGAAAACTGGCCCTTAAATCACCACCAATATCTCACCTCGAGCTATTAGATGCCCCTTTTATAGAGATATACATACTTGACTACTATGAAGGCCTAGGGAGTCTGTCTGTCTGTCTGTCTGTCTGTCTGTCTGTCTGTCTGTCTGTCTCTCTCTCTCTCTCTCTCTCTCTCTCTCTCTCTCTCTCTCTCTCTCTCTCTCTCTCTTCTTATAGGAATTATTGTGGGGCACAAAACTTTACTGCATGATGCAAAGCAGTATGTTATTGCATGGTGCAGTAATTATACAATTTCCATAAATAAGCCCCTTTTTCTTAGGTCAGGCTCTATTATCACATTTTGATGAATCTAGGGGTCTTTTCAAGAGAGATCCTCAGTCCTTGTACAATGAGCATGAAGCACCCTTGGAACCTATTGACCCATCAACAGAGTGGGGGATTTACACAGACAATGAAGATTCTGAAGCTGCCTCACCCCATAATGTCTGCAGAATTAAGCCTTATTGTTTAGCCGAAATGGATTGGCCATCTTTTAAATACCTGAGGAAGGTTCAAGAACCTTTAATAAAGGGAAAAATTATACTTGCCTTTACATTCCCCTTTATGGGATGCTGGAAGAGATTTCAAAATGTTTAGTGAAGGCAAAAAATGACCTTGTATGGATGGCACTGATGAAAAGAACTGTGGAAAGATTAGGAGGCATCACTGCCAATTAAGGTCTGTAATTTTTAGGGATGTGCAGAGCAAAATTTTATGTTCATATTTTTTATGTCCGAAAGGGGGTCCCACTTGCGGCCAATATGGACATAAAAAAAATCCAATGAGTTGGGTATATGTACATATGTGCAAAAAAAAAATTTAAACCCCCTCACCCTCCTTAATCCCCCCCCCAGACTTACCACAACTCCCTGGTGATCGAGCGAGGAGTGAGGACGTCATTTCTGCAATCCTTGGCGAGAAGCATGTGACGTCGGTGGCACGTCGAGTGACGCGGCGTCACGTGATTCCCGGCTCGTTCGCGCCGGACGGCTCGTTCGGCCCAAAAGAACTTTTGGCCAGCTTGGGGGGGCCTCCTGACCCCCCCAAGCTGGCCAAAAGTTCTTTTTGGGCCGAACGAGCCGTCCGGCGCGAACGAGCCGGGAATCACGTGACGCCGGCGTCACTCGACGTGCCGCCGACGTCACATGCTTCTCGCCAAGGATTGCAGAAATGGCGTCCTCACTCCTCGCTCCATCACCAGGGAGTTGTGGTAAGTCGGGGGGGGGGGGATTAAGGAGGGTGAGGGGGTTTATATTTTTATTTTGGCTCAACAATCGCGATTTCCCACATATCGAACATATCTATGTTCGATATGTGGGAAATCCGATCGTTTATGTCGAATCAATTTTTTAAGTAAAAAAAAAATATGAGTTGCGTTTTACTAATGCGGTCAATCCGAATGCACACCCCTAGTAATTTTAAGCATAGACTATTAGGGAGTCAATTTTAAGGAATATTGTTTGAGAACATGTGATTGAGCATCAAGAAAGGACAATGCAAGAGTTCTAAGATCCAGATTCTGTTGGGGCACCAAAGCCACCAAGGGGAGGGCAAATATACTTAACACCAATCTGCCTGAATCTTATGTTTTTACCATGAAGTAGCTGCAATCGGGACCCCCTAGGGAATAAAGAGTTCAGCCCTTCTTCCAATCCCTTTTGCAGAAAGGTCAGTTTGGATGGGATGTCCACTTGCCAAAGTAAGACGGCCAGATTTGAACAAAGCCTCAAGTCTGAGACTCCAGCAGAACGTAAGAATAAAAGAAATTGCCATACTGGGTCAGACCAAGGGTCCATCAAGCCCAGCATCCTGTTTCCAACAGTGGCCAAACCAGGATACAAGAACCTGGCAAGTATCCAAACACTAAGAAGATCCCATGCTACTGATACCAGTAGTAGCAGAGGTCATTTCCTAAGTCAACTTGATTAATAGCAGTTAGTGGCCTTCTCCTCCAAGAACTTATGCAAACCTTTTTTAAATGCAGCTATACTAACTGCACTAACCATATCCTCTGGCAATAAATTCCAGAGCTTAAATGTGCACTGAGTGAATAAGAATTTTCTCTGATTAGTTTTAAATGTGTTACTTGCTAATTTCATGGAACGTCCCCTAGTCCTTCTATTATCCGAAAATGTAAATAACTGATTTATATCTACCCGTTCTAGACCTCTATCATATCTCTCCCTCAGCTGTCTCTTCTCCAAGCTGAACAGCCCTAAGCTCTTTAGCTTTTCCTCATGGGGAGCTGTTCCATCCCCTTTATCATTTTGGTTGCCCTTCTCTGTACCTTCTCTTATCGCAATTATATCTTTTTTGAGATGCGGCGACCAGAATCGTACACAGTATTCAAAGTATGGTCTCATCATGGAGCAGTACAGAGGCATTATGACTTTTTCTGTTTTATTCACCATTCCCTTCCTAATAATTCCTATCATTGTGTTTGCTATTTTGACTGCTGCTGCACACTGAGCTGACGATTTCAACGTATTATCCACTATGATACTGAACTCCACTTCATCATGGAACTTTTCATCCCAAGCTTAGGATCCCAAATTCATCTCCCTCTTCGCCCCAGCTTGTTATTTATGCTCCTACTCCTCGTTAAATTGTAATAACCCCTTTTCCTTCCTCACCCCCCTCTCTCAGGCCTTCCAGCCCTCTCCATGACTTACCAAATTGTTTTAAGTTCCCTGATAAACCAATTTGTTTAAGTTGCGCCCAAGTTATATCCTCCCTTGTTCTATGTAAGACAACTTTTGTTACTGTCAATGTTTGGTTGTAATGTAAACCGGATTGATAATTAACTCTGTTAATTGAACTTCGGTATAAAAAAGTTATAAATAAATAAATAAATCTTTTTCCTGGGTGGTAGCTCCTAATATGGAACCTAACATCATGTAACTTCTGCATGGCTTATTTTTTCCCTATATGCACCATCTTGTACTTGCCCACATTAAATTTCATCTGCCATTTGGACACCCAATCTTCCAGTCTCGCATGGTCCTCCTGCAATGTATCACAATCCACTTGTGATTTAACTACTATGAATAATTTTGTATCATCTGCAAATTTGATAACTTCACTCGTCGTATTCCTTTCCAGATCATTTATAAATATATTGAAAAGCTCCAGTCCAAGTACAGATCCCTAAGGCATTCCATTGTTTACCCTTTTCCACTGAGAAAATTGACCATTTAATCCTACTCTCTGTTTCCTGTCTTATAACCAGTTTGTAATCTATGAAAGGACATCACCTCCTATTCCATGACTGCTGAAAAGGTTTTCTCCCTAAGCTGACACACTCCTCAAGAGTTAGGCTGATAAGACAGAAAACAAAGCTTATCAAGGTGTCAAAACTTGTTCTAATTCAGTCCCTTTTTGTGTCTTTCATCTGAGCACATCCAAACATGCTATATAATTATAGCAATTAAAAATATGCATGTAATAATTTCTAAGGTAGTCTAGCATGTGATCACCATCTGCTGGAGACATAGAAATACTGTCTACGAACGGTGCAGCACCAACTTATAAACCAAGTAATGATGTCACTGAAAAAGGATGTGTCTTCTGCCTCCATCTGCTAGAAGGCTAAGACCACCCACTAGTTTGAACTGCTGAACCAGGATGATAAGGAATTAATTTTAGCTGCATGGCTTGGAGTTGCTAATGATATTTATATGCATTCTCTTCAGTTGTATTGTATCTAATTATGTAGTGTCCTGTTTTTATTTTCTTCTGTGAAAGCTGGTATTCCACAACCTGCTCTAGATGCAGGCAAAGGTAAACCAAAACTCTGCATGATTTTGTTGCATTTGCCTTTTTGCAGTATTGTACAATATGCAGCTGTTAATGACAAGCACTGGGATATGTCTTGATGTTATGTGATTATAATGAAATTAATAACTTGCATTTCTATTATGCCTTTCATTTTAGCTGAAAAATGTGTGCATATATTAGTAACAGACACAACAAGGTGTCAAAACTTGTTCTAATTCAGTCCCTTTTTGTGTCTTTCATCTGAGCACATCCAAACATGCTATATAATTATAGCAATTAAAAATATGCATGTAATAATTTCTAAGGTAGTCGAACTTGCAATTTGTTTTGATGTTATCATCTTGAATAGCAGTTTCCATAGGCAACACATACTTTGAATGTCTCTATATATTACTTAGGTATACTGACAGGATATCTCAGACATACAGAATGTATGGTAGTTGGACATGGCTCCAGTAAGATGTGCAATTCATACTTTGCTATCCAACAGACAGATTTTTGGATGGGACCATAAGGACTCAGCCACCCCATTTTGTTCTGGGTTATATGGAACTGTGATCTGGAATGCAATCCAGCATTTTTTCAGAATAGCTTGTGTTTTACCACTTGTATATTTTGTGCCATTATCTGCACATATTACTTTAGGGAAACTGCTAAATTTGTTGCTTACATGGGCAAGATATTCCTCAAGTTTTTCAGAGACTTCATCCTTGTCGTGCAGCAGGTAAACTGTTGTAAATCTTGAGAAATCATCTACGAATGTCAGAAAATATTTTTTTCTATCCAGGAGTCTCATTTTTCATTGGTCCACACACATCTGTGTGAATCATATCCAAACACTTTTCAGCTCTGCTGTTACTGATTTTTGGAAAAGCTTTCTTTGACATGTTCCCTTTTATGCAGCTAATATATTTCATAGACTTGACTGCCCAGATCGATTTTGATACCATCAGCTTGCTGGTTTTGGGTAGGTTCCTTATTGCTTCAGGATTTCTGTGCCCTAAACTACAGTGCCATACATGGATATATTTAACATGATGTTGCTGCTTAGCAGCATTAACAACTTCACTGCAGTTTAATTGATATAGCTCATTTGAAATTTTGCCTTCTATAACTGTATGACTTCCATTTATGATAAGCAGCTGTCCCTTTTAAATATTACAACATTAATTTGCTTGGTAAGATTTTTCACTGACAGCAGGTTGCTTTCAAGTTTAGGCACACATATAACACTAATTTAATAGGTATCATTGATAAGGTTTGGGGAAACAGGGCAGTAAAGATACCCTTCCCCTATACTTTGAGACCATATACTGTCCATTAGCTGTGACAATTCTTTCAGATTTATTCTGATTAAATTGAGTGAAGAAATTTTTATCATTTGCCATACGACTTGTGGCACCTGAGTCACTTCACCAGGTGTTTTGTGAAATTGCACATGCATTAGTTTTAAATGCAAATTCAACATCAGTATTATTTTCAGCCTCTTTCACAGTATTTTTGGCTTTTTGCCTTGCAATCTGTTTCTGCAGTTGGTTCATTCTTGCTTTATAAACTCTGCAGTCTGCCTTTAAGTGACCAGGCCTTTTACACACAAAACATTCCTTGTTTCACCTTTCTTAGTAGAGCTTTTAGAAATACAGGCCTGCATATGCAAGGCTGATTCACCGTTATCTGTGCTTTCTACTTTGTGATTATATTCATCCACAAGCTTGCTTTTAACATATTCCAGGGTAAGCTCATCATCTGGTCTAACATCAGGTGCTGTTACAAGTGCCTCATAATTATTTGGGAGACCACTGAGCAACAGGGCTGCAACATGAAAATCTTTAATTTCTTCTCCTTTGCCACACAGTCTTTCTACCATTTCTAAGGCACATTTTATATAATCCAAGCAGTTTAGTTTGGTATAGCCTGCTAAGTAAATACAAGTTATTGCTTAAATTTGCTCTGTCGTGTAACTTCTTCAGCTCATTCCACATTTGTTTGACTGTTATACATTTACAAATATGCACAATCTGATCATCATTAATAGCACTTTGAGCTTGCTGATCTTTCTCAGCCCATTCCTGTATGACTGGGGCAGGGATAGCCTCTTCTATTCATTTCCATGTACCTTGTCTGTTAGTTCTGGTTAGTCAGATGAGCAGCTGCAAACTTGGATACAGGACTGCCAATGGCTACCATTTCCTGTGACTCTGCCCTTTTTTTTGTTTGTTTGTTTTGTTTTGCTCACTTTCAGCACTTCTTTGACTCCTGCCCTATGTTTCAGTTCTGGGCCCGTAACCTGGTAGCAGAGAGTTAGCAGAAATGCAAGAAAGATAAGCAGAATCTGTAAAGTACATGGAACACTTTTAATAGTGTGTGCAAAAAGATGGAGGCACAACTTACTGCTTCCTGAACAAAATGCAGAGGAAATAGCCCCCTTTTAGGTATTTCAATGAGACTAAAAATAAGAGAACCTCCATTTTGTGGAGTGTCAGATTGTTTAGAATGTATGAAAGAATAAAAACTCTGGTTTAATGGGAACAACAAATCTGTTGTCCTTGTAAATAACTGAAATATGATAATGTACAGTTGTACTTTCAGCGCTGATTGCAAATAGAAGAAACAGGGCTACATATATCACAATGTATTCACATGAAAATTAAAAATATTTTTAAAAATTGGCCATAATTGTTCATCCAGAAATTGGATAACGTCACACCTCTGATACAAATTTCATACACAATATAACCGCTCTTGTTTCAAATATTGTAAATCATTATTAAATTCTCATTTTTAGAATTAAAACTTTGTATTATTATGAACAGCAAAGAAAACATATCCAGAAAAAAAAAAATAAATAAAAAGAATGCATATTCCAGTAAGGAAGTAAAAGAATAGACAATGCAGGTTTCCCATTATGATCTAAATAAAATTTGGTTAAAACTGACTTTAAGAAGAGCAACACGAGCACAACAATAGTTTTTCAAACAGCTGTGCAAACAGGAGTTCTGTTCAGCTTAGTAGCTGCTCCCATTTTATATTTATTTGTAAAGTGTACCAAACTCCACCATAAATGCTTGTCAATCATAAATGGTTCTTCTGGTTAGAAGTTATCACTTTTTAAGCAAGCAAAAGTAAAACACCTGACAATTTTTCCTGCGAAAGAGGAGAAACATCAAAAATTTCCAAACAACTATATGCTATAGCTATTTGCCAATTAAAAAATGTGTTAATTCTAGTCTAAACCTTAACCGAAAAATGGTGTAGGACAGGACAAGAATAAAGCATATCATCAAATGTTCCAATACCTTTATCACAAAACCAACATATATTAGAGACATATTAATCCATCTTTTGTAATTGTGTCCATAACACTGAGCAATGGAAAATAGTGTCTGTGTTTGTGAGGCTGAAAGAGAACATCTAATACTTTTAGACCAAAAGAGCTATTGCTTATCAGGCAATGGCTCTTCCAACTCCTGTTCCCATACCTTTTCAGTATCTTTACATCCATAGACCTTTGTATTAAGTAATGCTTTATAAAATCTGACTGCTGTGGTTACTGATCATTTTCTTTTCACTCAAAGTAACTACTTCTGGAAAATTCACTAGAGTCACAACATCTTTACACCAAGCTGAAAGACAAGTGAATTTTTAAAGGAGTTACACACGTAAAAGTAGCATATAATTGTAGCAATTTTCAAAAGTTCATTTATTTTAAAGGGTCGGGGTGGGTTTTAGGGTTGTTTTAGTGTGCCGGTTTTCCCGCCCTCCCCCGATTTACACGATATTTTAAAAAACAAAACCGTGACGATCCGATTCCCTCCCCCCCCAGCCAAAATCGATCGTTAAGACGATTGATCACACGATTCACATCTCTAATATCTACAAGGGCTGGTAAGTCAGGGACTGTGGGGTGGATGGCGGGTGCAGAACTGTCTGTCGCAAGTTAATTGTGTGTCTTTTCTGGTTTTTTATTCTTTTATTGTTATCTACTGTATTGGTTTTATTTGTTTTATTATGTATGTGAGCTATTGTAAATCGCTTTTATTAAGTTAATTGTGTGCCTTTTCTGGTTTTTTATTCTTTTATTGTTATCTACTGTATTGGTTTTATTTGTTTTATTATGTATGTGAGCTATTGTAAATCGCTTTTATTAAGTTAACTGTGTGCCTTTTCTGGTTTTTTATTCTTTTATTGTTATCTACTGTATTGGTTTTATTTGTTTTATTATGTATGTGAGCTATTGTAAATCGCTTTTATTGTTTGACAGGTTTTGCGGTATATACATTTTATAAATAAAATAAATAAACCAAACAAAATCAGCTGACAACAATACAGTTAGGATTATGAATGAGTGAGTTTATTTTATACAAGTTTATAACTTCAACACAGCTCAGGAAATAGAGAGGATTTAAAAAATCATGATAATGAACCTTGTTTTATATATTCACAGCATTAGGGACTTTGGGCTCCATTAATCCCCAGAAGTCTGGGCCTCTCCTAGATGAATAGAAGCCAAATACTTTTTTTTTTTTTCCAGAATATGTGCTATTGTAAAAGGGGATATTTAGCTACTAATCATGCTGTTTGAAAATCTAAAATATATTTGCAAGGATCCCTCAAAGAGGCAGAGCTCACTTATATTTTCCATTATTGAGCTCCTCTCTATCTCTGACTGTTCCCATAAAGGGTTATTCACACACCTAGAGGCCGATGCAGTATTGTGCGCACAGGTTAGCCCTTGATTGGATGCATGTCTTGTATGCGCTAGGCTAACACCCAATGCAAAAAGGGGATAAGCATGTCCAAAACCCACGTCCAAACACACTCATAGCTAATAGTGCTTATCACGTGTAAATGCTATGTAGCTGAGGCTGTTAGCTATTGCCCCCGATGGAAAAAAAATCACTGTGTGTACAACGCACACATTTTTACACGCAAGAATTAACACTAGCCTCGATGCTGGTGTTAAGTCTTGTCACGCGTCGAAAAAGCAGAAATTACTACAGCATGAAAAAAAAAACTTTACGCAGTCAGGTTAGGAAAATGGATGCTCAATTTATGAGTGTCGGTTTTCCTAACCTATGGCTGTGTGCAGGTTAGGAAAACGGACGCTCGTTCATTGAACCTCCATTTTCCAAACCTGTGCACAGCCACATCTTCTGGGTGCCCGATGCCATGTATAGGCTAGGGACACACAATTTATCCCAAGCACGTCCTTTTTAGCGTAGCATCTCATTTGCCTGTTATATTGGATGCCTAGGAGAGGGGGATGTGCGCACGTTGAAAAAACGTGCTCCCAGTTTGGATGCACCTTTTTTTCATGCTTGATATTACATTGACCCGCTAGATACCTAACTTTTATTTACCTCCTCAACACCTCTTTCCTGAACGCATTTCATTCTGCTCAGAGGAGTAAATCCAGGTGGCCTCCCTTTTGCCTGCTTAGCTTCTTTTATTTTCAATAGTAAAAAAATTGAATTTTTATCCTTTTATTTCTCATTTTATTTATTTAATTACATTTATTTCTCAGTGTCCTAAAATAAGTCAAGAAGAAGCATAGAAAACTGAAACAGCAAAAAGAATATTTTTTTTCCCACTTTTATTTTGATGTTTTGCATTTTACCTTATTTATTGAGTTATTAATGGTACTTTTAGATATGTTTTACAATAAGTTTTTTTTAAGCTATAAGTAAGTAGTTGATATTAACCAGTTTATTATTTTATATTTTACTGTTTTATTATATTTTCTGCTCTTATTGATTGTACACCTTTGTGATGGTTTTATTACTGATGTGATGGTTTAAAAAACCAAATAAACCATAAACCATGAGCACAGACCCATGTCACCATCTTTCCTTTTACTCAGATTTGTTTTTAGAATAAACTTGAGAAACCTAGCAGGAAAGAGCTGGGGAAAAGTTCAGTTCAGAACAGTTTCATGCTGCTTTGAAAGTGACTAATGTGATTTCAGCAGCACATCACGGCAATAGATTCTTTAGAAAAGCATCTTTGACTCTCCATGCCTACCTGACAAGTAGTTCATACTCACTAATTATACTGCTTTCTAACCCAGCTTTTAATCTTCAGGGAAGCAGAGATAAAAAGGACCTCATGATTCACTATGCCAGATGGAGAGAATAGGTCACAAAGATAAAAATAGAGGAGGGTAAGATTCACTTACAGAAAATAGTAGACACCAATGCAGATTTGACAAAGTGGCGAGACGAGTATCCAGACCAGAGAGGTTACAAATGTGAATATGTGAAATGTTTAAGAATTTGAATAAAAAGATAAAGATAAACTTTCCCAAGTTCCCTTCCAGTCTGCTCCTTTATTGGAGCGGACTGGAAGGGAACTTGGAAAAGGCTTAGTCGCATCAGTGCACGTTTCTTAAAAAATTCCCCCACTCCCCCTGCCTGCACATGCACGCCAATATAAAGTTGGGCATGCATGTGTGTGTGGGTATCGGATTTTATAACATTTGCACAGCGACACACGCATGTTATAAAATCGATGCGTCCATGTGCACGCTCCGGGAACCGTGCACACATGGCCGTCCTCATGTTTCTTTTAAAATCTACCTTATAAGGCAAACATAAGATAATATCTGTATTACAAAAAGGTCTAGGCTTGTATGGCAGCTTCAAAGAGCATGCTTTTTACTCCATGATCTGCATGCGTGTGTATTACAGAAGCTCTAGATATGTGTGTGCGCCTTGTAATTGCCCTGTGTGGGTGGAAGTATAAGAGTATATATATTGTGTATGTGCTGGGTGGGGAAGAGGTATGTAGAGTTTTATATGGCTGGTTAGGTTTGTGTAAGGAAGAATGGGGGATGTGTATTTTTTTATTTGTTATAAGAATGGAGGTGTTTGTAAAGGTAGGGATTGTGTGAGTGAAGAGGAGAGGAGGTAAGTGGGGTGGTGGTAAACTTTTCCTCTTTAACTCTCTACTTCATGTTCTTCCTCCTCTCTATCTTTCCCCCTCTCCCTTTTCTCCTCCCCCTTTCCCTCCCCTTCCCCTGGTAGCTGCTTCCCTTTTTCAGCTGGTGGGGCCTAGGATCCCCCAGTTGTAAGTCCTGTTCTACGTTGTCAGACAAGTGGAAGTCATATGACCTATCCTTTTCTGCACATACATCTAATTATGTCAAATACAAATTTTGCTGGTGTGATATGAGGACTTGCTTACCTGCCCACTGTCCACAGCCCACCCCCATTTCCACAGAGGCACTGGCACCACCAGAGACAAGGGACAAGATGTGGGTTCTAGTGAACATGGATATGAAGAGATGCACAGTAAGATGCTGGCTAGACTACGGGAGGTAAAAGTACTTGAGGCAGTGATACTAAAGGAGTACATTCCCATATCAAAATGGACAGAACAAGCCAACCCCTGCCACCACCCTCAATATACATACACATACAGTCTTGTCCTTGTCAGAGAAAATTAAAGCTGCAATTCATGCATTCAATGGGACTAAACCAGGACCAAATCGAGCAATATCTTCTGACATGGAGTTTTTTACCCCAGTGATATCATACTGTTATTCTGAGTGAATTACTTCTGATAGTGAAGCAAACAGTCTAATCTGTCAAGCAAAAATCCCCCTACATGCCATAGAGTAGGTTGGCCATGATTATAGTTTGTTCATTATATTTCTTTGTTGGGTTACCAGCATTTACTATATGCATTAACTGAGCTTTATGATATAATAATGCTTCAGTGGACCACAGATTAACACCCCACCTTGGACCCCCACAAACATGTCATCTTGACATTCTATTCAGGCAGGTGATCCAATCCAGAGACATCCATCAATGAAACCAGCATGGCCTTGCCCAAATGTTGGAACCTGGACCGCTGTATACACATGGATAGCTTGTCACTGTGCTAGGTAATACCTGAGTCTAGCAGCTCATCATACTCACCAGTTGAATCTACAGGCCACAACCATACTGGGGTCAACCAGGCTACTTCCTCACTGGACCTGAACTAGCTTTGATGACAGCCAAACCCATCTTAGACAAGATCCAATCTGTCAAGACCCTTTTAACCTGAAAACAAAATGAGTTGGGCCACCTTCAGCCTTAAAAAAGGAGGCTCACTCCAAGCCCGCAAGTGTGCCTGTATTCTCCTAGAAAACCCTGGCCAACCAGTGGAAAGAATGTAGTAGACCACCAGGAGCTGGTGGCTGGATCCTGTTACCACTTGCTATTGATGAGGAGGCTTATCACATGATTGAATCTGGATGCAGGCAACCTAGGAGACAGAGCCACACAGCAGGTACTATATTTCTGGGCAACCAAAATAACTGGTGTCCCATGATCAGGGAACATATTGCATAGTCTTCAGGTGCCAGTATCTGGAACATGGCTACTTTTAATGAGAACTAAAATTAGTAATCATGCTTCAATGGCTGGGAAATGCCTATTCAGTACAATGCATCCTTAATCCCATTCCTCAGTCTTTCTGATCCAGTTGTCTGCCTTGGATATGCAAGGCCAGGCCATAATAATCTTGAAAAGTTGTCATTTCTGTCCATCATCTGGTAGCCCACTAAAAGCAAGACTACTATCTTATAGCTGTAGGCCATGACTATAGAAAGGTTCACTGAGGCCAAATGGGTTCCAGCAACTGCCAGAAATCCTTGGTCAGCTGCCCATACAGTGGTGAGACATCCTGTACTCTAAGGGGATGGAAATGGATAAGCATCTGTGTGCAGATTTTGATTCAGATTGTGACATAGTGAGAGACAGGTTGCAGTTAGAAAATACAGTATGGGGTAGTTTCTCCTATGTTTCAGAAATAGAGATTATTTTATTTCTGAATACCATGAATAATTAAGAGCCTACTGAGCTCTTGCTCTGTTTCAATCTTGATGGGTTTATGTGATGATATCATAACTCCCCTAACTAAAGATTGTGAACCTGTCCCTATCTAGGAGAAGCTTACCACATTCTCTTAAATGCACCTTTATTTGACTGATTCTGAAGAAACCCAATTCTGTACAAAATGATCTTGCAAGCTATTAGCTGCTATCCTCACTGTTATTTTTGACAATGGTTATTGAGGGAATGGTTTACAAACAATTGAGAGAGTTTATATATGATCATGAAGTGGATTGCCAACAATTCAGCTTTAGAGCTCACCATAGGACAGAGACTTTATTAATAGCTAGTCTAGATGTGTTTGGCTGTGGATTAATGTTGGTCAACAAGTCATGCTAGTATTTCTTGATATTTCTTTAGCTTTTGATATACTCAATCATACCTTATTACGTGCTCAACTTACTGACTTGGGTATATGCCTCACTGTATTGGCCTAGTTTCAGTCCTAACTTTCTAATCAAGTCCAAAAGGTGGTAATAAGGAGTGTATCTTCATCCTGGTTTACACTGGAGACTGTTGTTCCTCAAGGATCAGTGTTCTCCACTATGTTTTTTTAATATTTATCTGAGGCCTATTTATAGAGTTTTGGCTAACTTAGGTGTTCATATCTTTGCCGATGATATACGATTTGCTATTACATTAAAGATGATGGATGTTTCTAACTGTAATGCTATTGTGCAGCATTAGTTATCTCCAATAAGTTAAAGTTAAACCTATGGAAAACCAAAATTCTTTTTTTGACCAGCTTTGTGAAACCTAATGTACCCTTGTTTATTCAGCTCAGAGATTATTAGATCCTTATCTCTAGTCAGGTCTGCAATTTAGGTATATCTTTTGATACTACTTTACCATTTAAGCCTCAAGTAAATATAGTACGAGGAGCATTTTTTAAGCTTCGGATGTTGTGGACCCTTAAGCCTTTTCTGTCTATTGATCATTTTTACACAGTTTTAAACATCCTGGTTATCTGTCTTGATTACCGCATGCATTATGTATTGGTCTGATGTTAGCAATAGTACATGTTCTTCAGATGGAGCAGAATGCTGCTGCCAGGGTGCTAGCAGAGGTCAGCAGGAACAAACATGTCTCCCTATATGTGTTCAGATTACATTGCTTGTTGATAGCTTGGAAGATAAAATTCAAAATTCTTGCAGTGATCCACAGGGTTTTCAATTCAGAGACTTTCTATTGCATTAGTATACTATTAAAAATGTATACTTTATGTAGACATCTTTGCTCAAATGGTAAACATTTTCTTGAGATACACTCCTTGAAAGTTACCCATTTGTGTGAGAAGAGAATCATACATTTGTTATAGGCCCAAAAATGTGGAACATTCTACGGGATTCATTGAGGGCAGAGTCTGACATAAAACACTTTTGAATTAATCCTAAAAAGAATTGCATTAATGAGGCATTTACAATGTGGCAGGCCCATCTGAACAGTTCGTATGTCGATTGAATAAGGTGGTCACAAATGGATAAAGTCTGATTAATCAGTATGTATTGTTTATGCTGTCTCTTGTTTTTATTTTATACATGGTGTTTATAACGCACTCAAAATTTAATAGAGAACGAGTAATAAATATCTTTTAAATTTATTGGGGAGTGTGTGATCACAGCATGCGTGAAGGAAGAGGGAATAGTTGCAGTGGCAAGTTATCAACTGAGAACGTGACAGATGGATGGGATGATTTCAGGAGAGATAGAACTGAGGAGCTGGATGGGAATGAGGTCAGAGGAGTGAGTTTTAAAGGAGGAGAAAAGATTGCAGCTTCCTTTTCTCATATTACAGAAAAGGAAGAAAGTGGGATGGGGCCAAAGGAAGGGGAGGTGAATAAAGTGGGGGCAGAGATGGTGGCCTAGTAAAGAACTCACATGTAACCCCTGGGATGGTTGTACCTGGATAATGGTACTAGAATCTGGAGTGGGGGGGGGGGGGGGTCATTAGCCCACCAATATCATTTTTGAAAAGTTGAGCCACTACCAGCCTATTATTTATATGGGCCCAGAAAACAACAAGGTAGGCAATCTAAAAAAGCCGTGAGGAACAACAAAGGAATAGATGCCAGTAAAGTCTTTTCCATTAGGGCCGATGCAATAAATGAGCATGGAAAACGGGTGCTTAGTGTTGAACACTTGCTTTCTTAACGCGCGCCCAGCCACCTCTTCTGGATGCGAGATTCAGTATTTAAATAAAGGGTCACGCTGCCAAGGAGGCGCTAGGGACAAATGTGCGTCTCTAGCATCTCCTGGGCAGCAGGCACCCAGAAGAGGTGACTGTCAGTGGGTTAGGAAAACAAACGCTGAATTTACAAGCGTCCATTTTCCTAACCTGTGCACAGCCACAGGTTAGGAAAATGGATACCATTAATTGAGCATCCATTTCCTTAACCTGACCACCAGCACTTTTTTTTGTTTTTAACCTTTTGGTTCCTCCAACTTAATATCCCCACGATATTAAGTCAGAGAATGGGCAGGCATTAATTTCTGAGCGTAAAAATGTGCGGATCGGACATACATTTTGTTTTAGATCTGGGGAGAATAACTAATGGCCTTATCAACATGCATTTGCATGTGATGAGTGCTATTAGTTTTGTGGGGGGTTGGATGTGCTAATCCCTTTATAGCATAAGGGGTTGTAGATGCGTAGCCAAAACGCGTGTCCAAACATGGGTTAAATAGTGTGCTCAGCTGAACACACTGTTTTTCATCGGCCCCATTGTGTTTTACAGGTTGGTGCCATACTTCAGCACTAACTCTGTAGATTTTGATTTGCATTATTTAGAAAGCTAGAAATTGCTAAATGGATGTGGACCTAACTGCTGAGTTGCTTGTTATTGATCTGTGTCCTCCAGAATGTCTTTTTTGTAATTGTTTCTCTCTTAGAATGTTGCCTTCTCTCTAAAGAATGAAAATCATTTGCAGCACAGAATAAATCCTTCACACTTGAAGTGCTGGTTGGTATCTGCCACCAGATGGCATCACAGGCACACAGATTTTCAAAGATTGTTTGCATGGTACTTTAATTTTTTTTTTCCTAATGGTCAGTTTTTGTATATTACAAATGAGAATAAGAATGAGTGAATAAAGTTTCAGGAGTGAGGATTCTTTAGTCACTGATAGCACAGAAACAGACTAAAGACTAATGTAGCAAAACTCATAGCCAGGTCAATGTTCAAAGCCATTTAGATGGATAAATTCACAAGTTATCCATCTAAATGGTAGTTTTTGTGTCTTCAGCCCCTTATCCAGCTAGATTTTAGCCAGTAAGTCATTAACTAGCTAAAATCTAGCCAGATAAAAAAAGAGACATTCTGGACGCGTTTCAGGGAGGAAGTAAGTTAAGTTATCTGACTAACAACTGATTTTTAATTGTAACCTGCTAAGATAGATTGTGAGCCCTTGAATCACGGCGCGGCTCAGAAAGGAGCCCCAAGACGCACAGCGAGAGGTGAGCAATACAAGCACGGGCAGAGCAGGAACAAGGCTGGACTGAAGGCAAGGCAAGGAACATCTGGTGCAGGAACAAGGCAGGCTCAGCCCTCCATGAGACCTACACGCACAAATGAGACCCAGCAACGCAATGCTGGTCTCAAGAGTAGCCCTCCGGCCACGCGATAGCCCTTCTGGGCCCACCGCTTGAGAATGACCAGTGCGTGAGGCTATACAGTCGCTGAGGGCAGGAACAAGAAGATTCAGATGTAGACTCAGGATACTCGGAGGACTCAGACGTAGACTCAAGATTCTCGGAAGATTCAGACAAGGTTTCAGGTTGCTCAGAAGACTCAGACAAGGATTCAGGTTGCTTGGAAGTCTCAGGCAAGGATTCAGAATACTTGGAGGTTTCAGGCAAGGGTTCAGGATTCAGGAGAAAGTACTGAGTGAGTGCTGCATCGCAGCATGACCTACACAGCCGTCCATGGCTGGTTGCGGACCATGCCGAAAGAGAAGCAGACTCCAGAAGAAGCTGATGAGTAAAGATGGCCGGCGCTATCTTTAAAGATGGCGCCGGCCATCCAGTGCTCCTACCATGTGACAGGGGCCGGCCAATGGCATGGATACCCTGTCACATGGTAAGGGCAAAGGGGCATCGGCGCCATTGTTTTTTAGAGCAGCTGATGCCTGGGAACGGAAATCTATCCCCGAGGCCCCCTGGATCTCTCCTCTCCCCGAGGCCCCCCGGACCACCAGGTAATTTTAAAATGTTTTGGGGGGGTCGGGAGGGTGGGGTCGATTTAAAGGGTCGGGTGGGTTTTTTTTTTAAGTGGCGCGGGCCTCCCTAAAAAAAAAAAGGGTTGGGAGGTGGGGGAGTCGATTTAAAGGGTCGGGTGGGTTTTTTTTTTTAAGCGGCGCGGGCCTCCCTAAAAAAAAAGGGTCGGGAGGGTGGGGGAGTCGATTTAAAGGGTCGGGTGGGGTTTGTTTTTTTTTTAGCGGCGCGGGCCTCCCTAAAAAAAAAATTAGCAATGTGAATTGGAATCGGAAACGATTCCAATTCACATATCTTAACGATCAGATTCCCCCCCTCCCCCAGCCGAATCTGATCGTTAAGACGATCTGGCACATGATTCACATCTCTACAAATTAGGCATCAAGCTGGATTCTTTAGGTGTGAGGATGGTACACCAGGAGAGTGAGTAGGCGAACTTGCAAGTTACCACATACTCTTGAGTAGGCATTGATACATGGAATGCCCAGTGAAACAAGGAAATCCAAGGAACATTATGCCAAAGATGGAAAGATGATCGTGAAGGCATGTTTACTCCTTTCAATGATAGCTGATACAAGGCTGAGGTAGGCAAGAGGAAGGAAGCTCAGGGTTACTGCTTCCAGGATTTTGCAAAGCCAGATGGTAAGAGAAGTCCCTTTAACTCGGTCAAGGGGAAGATTATTTCTCAGGAAAATCTGTATGTTAACACAGGCTTCCAGTGGTGGTGGAGCTACTCCCAAGAGGAGCTTGGTAGCCAGTAGACATCACGGTGATACTTTATGCAAGGTATGAATTTGTTGTAAGGGATTTTCCAGATAGCTGTATAGTTGAGTATCTCTCAGGTTTGTATCAGATGAGCCGCTTTAAGGTAGATGGTTAAGACTCAATAGACAAGGCTCGAGGATGGCAGAAGATTCCAGTGAGTAAACAAGAATGCTTCTCTACTGTAATGGATGGTTGAAATGCAGCCAATGGCGAACATCCTTGCAGAGACAACTTACTGATGGAAGACACTTGAGAAGCTGGCAAGTTTTGGTTTTTTTTTTAGTTATTCTTGAAGAGCCATCCAGAAAAGGCTTGAAGATAGGTCCCAGAAACTCAGAGGGTAGAACATTCTGGAGAAGATGGCCGCAAATACTCAAATGCATTCAAGGACAATGTAATTGAATCTTGCATGTGGTTTCCAGGAAGACAGGATCCTTCCAAGAGGATAAACAGCAAGGCTATGCAGGCTTACCAGACAAGCTGGAAGATGGCAACTACAGTCCTTAGCCTGACAGTGAAGATGGTACAGGAAGAGCAGATGAATAGGGAAACAGGATCTCCTAATCCTGATCATAGCAGTTCGGAATGCCTCATGAAGGACACTGGGGACTGATGGTGGTGAGTTCAGGATGCAGGACAACTTGCAATGATGGAGAGAGAGAGCAACAAGACACCATCTTAGGAACTTGGGATGTGATAAAGGCTGGAATTTCCACTTTCACAAGCAGAGGCGAGGTCTTGGCTGAAGATGGTCCCAGGGCAAGCATGAGGACAGAGCAAGCAGGGACTGAGTAGGAAATGATGAGACAGAGCCAGGTCTAGGGTGCAGGCTCCTCCTGCAGGTCGTATGGAACCCAGGAAGATGAGCCAACATTGCAGTGGAAAGAACAGAGACGGTCCGTGGAACAGTGGCAGGTGCCTCCTGCAGGTCGAGAAAGTTCCAGGAGCAGACTGGACTTGGGGATCTGGATGCAGGCGCCTCCTGCAGGTCATGGGATCCAGCAAACTGAAGAGGTGAAACAAACAGCAAAAGAAAAATAAATTGACTAGAAACAGGGTATCAAATGTCCAGGAAACTGAGAGCAAAGATTCTGGGCAAGAAACAGGTTATCAAAGTGTCCAAGAACTTGAAGCAAAAAATTCTGGGCAAAATCAAGACTAACAAAAATGTCTAGGAACTTGAGCTCGTCACAGGCACAGCTCACCAAGCTCATGGCCTTCAGATCCTGTTGTGAGCATGGACGCACAGTCGCTTCTCAAGGGAGATTGTAAGCACTTGGATCACGGCGCGGCTCAGGGAGGAGCCCCAAGACACACTGCGAGAGGTGAGCAATACAAGCACGGGCAGAACAGGAACAAGGCTGGACTAAAGACAAGGCAAGGAACATCTGGAGCAGGAACAAGGCAGGCTCAGCCCTCCACTGGACCTACATGTACAATGAGACCCAGCAACACAATGCTGGTCTCAAGAGTAGCCCTCCGGCCACTCGATAGCCCTTCCACACCCGCCACTTGGGAATGACGAGTGCATGAGGCAGATGGAGACTGAGGTCAGAAACAAGAAGACAAAGACTCAGAAAAGGATTCAGGTTGCTTGGAGTTCTCAGACAAGGATTCAGGATACTTGGAGGTTTCAGGCAAGGGTTCAGAATTCAGTAGAAAATACTGGGTGAGTGCTGCATTGCAGCGCGCCCTACACAGCCGTCCATGGCTTGTTGCGGACCACGCCAAAAGTGAAGCAGACTCCAGATGAAGCAGTGGAACTTGAAGCCAGGACATGATGAAGATTCAGGAGAGCCCTGCACCGGGGCATGCCCTACACAGCCACCAGTGGCTGGTCGCAGACCATGCTGAAGCAGAGCAGGTTCTGGCAGAGTCTTGGGCATGAACGGAAGCAGGCGCAAGGAACTCTGAAGACCGGGATAGGATTCAAAACTCAGGATTCAGAAGCTAGACATTAAAAACAGGAGCCTTCCAGAGGCTTGCACTGCAGACGAGAAGGTAAGCCTTGCACCACAAGGCGCCCTAAACAGCCCCCCATGGGCTGGTCATGGACCATGACGGTGACACACTAGGAAAGGTGGACTAGTGGATATATATAAATTTGCTTTGAAAAGCTAAATGGAAAAAACAATGAGAAATGGGATCTAGGAATGATATAAGCAAAAGAAAATAATGGCAACAGGGTGGAAAAATCATTAGGAAAGGCTGAACAGAATAGAATGGGTAGCAAAAGAAGGAATCAAAGGGCAGAGCAAATGTGAACAAAGGAAAAAGGAGAAGCTAGAGAAATGAAAATAAAACATCAAATAAAGATTAAAGATTCAAGAAAATGGGAAAGAAATTGAAGAAGCATCAAGATAGAATGAAACAAAGGAAGAAGATAAAGGGAATAGAAGACCAAAAAATATAAAAGTTTGAAACTATTTTATTGAACCACTACTGCAGCTGAAACTGAACAGGTGAGAGAGTTGAGGCTGGTGGGGTTGGGCTTGGAGAGAGGGAAGAGAAAGTATGAGTGCGTGTGTGAGAAAGAATTGGGAGGGATGGAGAGAAAGCTTGCTTCCTGACCCCCTCAATTATCTATGTCAATCTTTGTGGGGGGGGGAGAGTTCTGGGGTCCATCCTGGGGTGGGGTGAGAAAAATTGAAGTGCTGGTGTTTGTCTAGAAGAGGGTGGGGGAAGAAGGAAGGAAGGCGAATATGTGGATTCATCCTGTGGAGGGGAAACTGCTGGAGTGTATTCTGGGGGGAGGGGGTGTTACAATAAGAACATATGAATTTCCATGCTGGGTCAGACCGAGGATCCATCAAGTCTAGTATCCTGTTTCCAACAGAGGCCAAACCAAGTCACACGTACATGGCAAGATCCCACATAGTAGTTAGATCCCAAGCTGCTAACACCCAAGTATAAGCAGTGGCTTTCCCCATGTCTATCTGGTTAATAACAGTTTATGGACTTCTCTAAGAACTTGTCCAAACCTTTCTTAAACCCAGCTATGCTAACCACTTTTACCACAACCTCCAACAATGAATTCCAGAGCTTAATAATTCCATCCTGCTAAAAGAAAATGTCAGAGATCTAAGCATTTGGATAGACCCTGAACTGAATCTCAAACATCACATAGCGTCGAAAATTAAGGAAGGCTTCTACAAACTACTTATCCTTAAACGTTTGAAACCCCTGCTCAACCCAACTGAATTCAGAACCATACTCCAAACCCTAATTTTTGCTACCTTCGACTACTGCAATTCCCTTCTATTAGGCCTCCCCAAATCGACCACACGCCCACTACAAATATTACAAAATGCCACTGCAAGAATACTCACAGGACACAGGAAAATGGATCACATCACCCCAATACTAAAAAAGCTCTACTGGCTACCCATTGAAAAACGGATAGAATACAAAACACTTACCATCCTACACAAATCAATGCACAACAACGATTTTAACTGCCTAGATAACATGCTGCAAAAACATATACCACAATGAAACACTAGATCAACAAATAAGGCCCTTTTTACGATACCCCCAATCCCATCAGCCAAACTTACCACCACAAGACAGAGGGCCATATCAATAGCCGGACCCCAACTGTGGAATTCACTACCTTATACCATAAGACTGCTAAACAATACAAAACAATTCAAAAAATCACTGAAAACATGGCTGTTTAAATAAACCTTCAAAAATGGCATTGGATAAACAACTCAGTCACATGAATCACAGCACAACACACACAATTATCAACAACTCCCTCCTGGTCTACATCATCTTGGATACATATAATAGCATCAACACCTTAGATACCCATGTACAACACATTCTAACAACAATATTACAATAGTATTCCATAATAAGTCA
Organism: Rhinatrema bivittatum; assembly: GCF_901001135.1. Taxonomy (NCBI): domain Eukaryota; kingdom Metazoa; phylum Chordata; class Amphibia; order Gymnophiona; family Rhinatrematidae; genus Rhinatrema; species Rhinatrema bivittatum. Next base: position 104,454,343 of record NC_042623.1, read on the forward strand.
CTCTCCCATTCCCTTCAGACAACATCATCTCATAAGATTCTATTTTACATGGAAAGACTAGGACCTCCATATTTCTCGTTAATGAATGTAATATGTTGTTTAAACTATGAACCGGTGTGAAGGCATCTGCCAAACATCGGTATATAAAAACATACAAAAATAAATAAAAATATAAATAAATAAAAAATTGTGCATTGAGTGAAAATATTTTTTTCGATTACTTTTACATGTGCTATTTACTACTTCATGGGCATGGAGTGTCCATGAACCGCCCTGACCTCTTTAACCTTTCCTCATAGGGAACCCATTCCATCCTCTTTATCATTTTGGTCACCTTTCTCTGTACCTTTACCAGTTCAACTATATCTTTTTTTTTTAGATGCGGCGACCATAATTTCACAAAGTACTCTAGGTGTGGTTTCACCAAGGAGGGATACAGAAATACTATGATAGTCTCCATTTTATTCCCCATTCCTTTCTTAATATTTCCTAACATTCTCTTTGTTTTTTTGACTGCCATCACACACTGAGCTGGGGATCTCAAAGTATTGTCCATGTTGATGCCCAGATCCTTTTTCTGGGTGGTAACTCCTAATATGGAACCTAACATTGTGGGATTACAGTGTGGGTTACTTTTCCTTCTGTACATCACTTTGCACTTACCCACATTAAATTCCATCTGCCAGTCTCCCAGTCTGTCAAGCTCTTCCTGGAATTTCTCACAATCTACTTGTGATTTAACAACTTGTAATAATTTTGTGTCTTCTGCAAATTTGATCACTCATTTCAAATTCCAGATCATTAATAAATATAATAAATATAATAAAAAGCACTGGTCCCAGTATAGATCCTGAGGTACTCCACTGTTGACCTTTCTTAATTGAGAAAACTGACAAATTAGTCCTACTAACTGTTTCCTCTCTTTTAACCAGTTTGCAATCCACAGTAAGACATTGCCCTCTATCTCTTGAGGCTCTCATATATTTGGATTTTCATGCCTTCTGAAAATCCAAATACACTATATCCACTAGCTCACCATTATCCACATGTCTATTATTCAAAAAATGTAGCAAATTGGTGAAGCAAGACTTCCCTTGTGCAAATCCATGCTAGCTTTACTCCATTAAAGCATGTCTTTCTATTTGTTCTGCAATAATAATTTCTATGATTTTTCATTACACTGAAGTCAGATTCACCAGTCTATAGTTTCCTGGATCACCCCTGGAGCTCTTTTTAAAGATTGGGTTACATTGGCCACCCTCTAATCTTCAGGTGCAATAGAAAATTTTAATGATAGGTTATAAGTAACTAGTAATAGGTCTGCATTTTCATTCTTGAGTTCTTTCAAAATGCTGGGATGTAAAACTGGTCCAGGCAGTTTGCTACTCTTTAGTTTGTCAATCTGCCTTATTTACAACTTCCAGGTTCACCATGATTTTTTCTATTCTTCTGAATCATCATCATTAAATACTGTTTCCAGCACAGGTAACTCCCAAATATCCTCTTCAGTAAACACCGTAGCAAAGAATTAATTTATAGAGATGTGAATCGTGTGATCGATCGTCTTAACGATCGATTTTGGCTTGGGGGGAGGGAATCTGATCGTCGCGGTTTTCTTTTTTTTTAAATCGTTTAAATCGTAAATCGGGGGAGGGCGGGAAAACCGGCACACTAAAACAACCCTAAAACCCACCCCGACCCTTTAAAATAAATCCCCCACCCTCCCGAACCCCCCCCCCCAAATGTTTTAAATTACCTGGGGTCCAGTGGGGGGGTCCCGGTGTGATCTTCCACTCTCGGGCCACGGCTGCGTTAATAGAAATGGTGCCGGCGCTACCTTTGCTCTGTCATATGACAGGGCAAAGGTAGCGCCGGCGCCATTTTGGTTCCTGTCCCCCGACGTCACGAGCGCAGGAGATCGCTCCCAGACCCCCGCTGGACCCCCAGGGACTTTTGGCCAGCTTGGGGAGGGCCTCCTGACCCCCACAAGACTTGCCAAAAGTCCAGCGGGGGTCCGGGAGCGACCTCCTGCACTCGGGCCGTATTGCCGTATTAGGGGTGTGCATTCGTATTGACCGCATATGAAAAACGCTACGCATATTTTTTTTTTTACTTAAAAAAGTGATGAGACATAAACGATCGGATTTCCAACATATCCAACATAGCTATGTTGGATATGTTGGAAATCGCGATTGTTGATCCAAAATTAAAAGTTAAACCCCTCACCTTCCTTAATCCCCCCCCCAAAGACTTACCCCAACTCCCTGGTGAACTAGCGAGGAGTGAGGACGCCATTTCTGCAATCCTCTGCGAGGAGCACGTGACGTCGGCGCCACGTCGAGTGACGTGGCGTCACGTGATTCCCCGCGGGGTCGCTTCCAGGATCCTCATTCGGCCCAAAAGGAACTTTTGGCCAGCTTGGGGGGGTCAGGAGGCCCCCCCAAGCTGGCCAAAAGTTCCTTTTGGGCCGAACGGGCTGTTCCGGCGCGACCCCGCGGGGAATCACGTGACGCCACGTCACTCGACGTGGCGCCGACGTCACGTGATTCCCCGCGGGGTCGCTTCCGGGATCCTCGTTCGGCCCAAAAGGAACTTTTGGCCAGCGGGGGGGTCAGGAGGCCATTTTGGTTCCTGTCCCCCGACGTCACGAGCGCAGGAGATCGCTCCCAGACCCCCGCTGGACCCCCAGGGACTTTTGGCCAGCTTGGGGAGGGCCTCCTGACCCCCACAAGACTTGCCAAAAGTCAGGAGGCCCCCCCAAGCTGGCCAAAAGTTCCTTTTGGGCCGAACGAGGATCCCGGAAGCGACCCCGCGGGGAATCATGTGACGCCGCGTCACTCCGACGTGACGCCGACGTCACGTGCTCCTTGCAAAGTTGGTCAGAAATGGCGTCCTGACCCCGCTGGGACCACCAGGGAGTTGTGGTAAGTCGGGGGGGGGGGGGATTAAGGAGGGTGAGGGGTTTAAAGTTTTATTTGCACATATGGACATATACCCAACTCATTGAATTCTGTTTATGTCCATATTGACCGCAAATGGGACCCCCTTTGGACATATGGACATATGGACATAAACTTTTGCTCTGCACATCCCTATGCCGTATTGCAAGATAAATACCATCTTGAAATTGCCTAATTGGTCCTGTTTCAGGAAACCTGAAAAACAAACGTAATTTTTCTGGGTTAGCGCGCACTAATCTGAAATTTCGGGTTCCCCCCCCAAAAAAAGCCCAAACCACGGGAAAAACAAAATTTCCCATGGCGGACCAAAACACTCTAGTCATTTCTCTTTTGGAATCTTTTAGGGGAAATATGCAAAAGAGAGCACTTTTTTTTATACTAAAAAATTGTTAGTCTTAACTTACTGATTGCAGAAATTTGCCTCCAGTTTCTCTGCGATGATCTCTGTGTGGGAATCGGTAGGTTTCTGGTCCATCTGTGATGGTGGCTTTGATAAGCAGGAATTCCTCAATGCTGTTGGTTCTGGTCCCTGGATCTTGCTGTAGTCTGATGTTCTTTTAGCTTCTCTCTTGTGTGTCTACTGGATCTGCTGTTCATGTTGCCTTCTCTTTTGTTTTCTTACTTTGAGCTTCTCTTGGTTTCTCTTCCATGTTGTGTTTTTTCTGTTGGTCTCTTTTCTGATTTTATAGTTTTGTGTAAGAATTGCAGGAATATAGGTAGTACATTATGTGAGATAATTGAATCAGCCTTCAGACGTATATTTATTCAATTCACTTTATATATGTATTGAGGCAATCATTATTCAATCTTTTTTGTGTATCCTATTCAGTCTTTAGATATGTATTCCATTGAATGGCTAATCTTGTCTGGCTTTTGTCTTTAGCTTTGTCATAATGGTAAGAACTGGATGGACTGTGTTACTATATTTCTTCACATTCAGAGTATGAAATAGTCCTGCAACAGTTTAATTAATACTTCAGCACAAAATATCAGTCATCCTACATTCCCTTTTTGCAAACATCACCCTTAAAATTATGTCCATTCAACACCCCCTGCAAATGAATTATCTGGAGTCCCCAGTGCCTTCCTTCCATTCCAGGAATATCGAGATTCCCCTCACTGTGAATGTACTGTAGATCTAGCTTAGGGAAGCAGGGGAAACAGGCATTTCTGTCCCAGTTCCAAAAAGAAAGATTATAGGGAAACGGAGCTCCATACTTCCACTCCTTTATCTTTGGATAGATCTGAAGTCTGGGTCTCTCAGATACAAAAACAGAAGTTCTTTTTGTTCTGTCTGCTTCCTAAACTGGCTGCTCAGCCCATTGGTTTTGGCACCAAGCTTCCAACCCCTAACAAAATCCATGGGGAGACAGACCTACTAAATACACAGGAGTAGATTTTCAAAGGGTTACGCGCATAAGATACATGCATAACCCCTAAAACTACCCCTGTGCGTGCCAAGCCTATCTAACTAGATAAATGAAGCCTGACCAACGTGCCGCAAATGCGCAGTAGAAAGCAGCTCTACTGCGCATGTGCAGGCGAGCACGTCGGTCTTAGGCAGGGTAAGGAAAAAAAAAACATGGCGGCGGCAGTGGGCGGCGGTAGCGGCGGCGGGCAGCGGTGGCAGCGGGCGGCGGTAGCGGCGGCGGCGGGCGGCGGCGGTGGCAGTGGGCGGCTGCGGCGGCAGCGGCCAGTAGCGAGGGAGGGAGGAGAGAGAGAGAGGGAGGGACGGACTGAGTGAGAGGGAGGGAGGGAGTGGGAGGGACGGAGAGAGGGAGTGGGAGGGAGTGACTTAGTGAGAGGGAGGGACTGAGTGGGAGGGAGGGACTGAGGGAGGGAGGGAGGGATTGAGTGAGGGGGAGGACTGGGAGGGAGGGACTGAGAGGGGGAGGGACTGGGAGGGAGGGACTGAGGGAGAGAGAGGGAGGGAGAGGGAGGGAGGGACTGAGAGGGGGAGGGACTGGGAGGGAGGGACTGAGGGAGAGAGAGGGAGGGGGGAGGGAGGGACTGAGTGAGAGGGAGGGAGGAGTGGGTGAGTGTGTGGGAGGGAGGGAGGGGGTGGGGAAGAGTGAGGGGAGAGGGAGAATGAGGGAGAGGTGAGAGACAGGGATGTGAGTAAGTGGGAAGGGGGAGAGGGAGAATGAGGGAGAGGTGAGAGACAGGGATGTGAGTAAGTGGAAGGGGGAGAGGGAGAATGAGGGAGAGGTGAGAGACAGGGATGTGAGTAAGTGGAAGGGTAAGAAGTTGTGGAGCAGAGAAAAAGGGAGTGGAGGAGGGCTGAGGGGGAGGGGATGGGATTGAGAGAGGGTGGGGAGTGACTGAGGGAAGGGGAGAGAGGTGGGAGTGACTGAGGGAAGGGGAGGGAGGTGAGAGTGAGGGGAAGAAGGCAGTGGGAGACAGAGGGTGAGTAAGACTGAGTGGAGGAAAGGGGAGGAGTGAACGAGAGGAAGGGGGAGAGAGGGAGAAAAAGTGTAGAAGGGTGCTGTGTTAGAAAATGGACTGAAAACAAAATGTAATGTAGCCTTTTTTAACGGGCTTAACGGCTTGTATTACATAAGCTCGGCGGCGCATGTCCCGGGACTTTCCAAAATCGGCGGTCCAGGACATGGCTGGAGGCATGGCAGCAGCCTGGGGGCATGGCAGCGGGCCGGGGGCAGTCGAGGGGGTGGGTCGAGTGCTCTGGCACAGTGGCCTGGGCTGGGACATGGTGTGCCGGCAGCTGGCCGGCGTGCGCAAGTTACGCTTGCCTTGGGCAGTTGTAACTTTTGGAGCAAAGGTGGGGGGAGGATTTAGTTAGGAATGGGGGGTGGGTTAGATAAGGAAAGGGAGGGGAAGGTAGGGGGCTGGAAAAAAAGTTCCCTCCAAGGCCGCTCCGATTTCGGAGCGGCCTTGGAGGGAACAGGAAAAGCCATCGGGGCTCCTCTCGGGCTCGGCATGCGCAAGGTGCACATGTGTGCACCCCCTTGCGTGCGCCGAGCCTGGATTTTATAACATGTGCGCGGCAGCGTGCGCATGTTATAAAATTGGGCGTAGATTTGTTTGCGCCGGGTTGTGCGAACAAATCTACGCCCGCGCGTTTCTTTTTAAGATTTGGCCCACATTCTATGGGTCGCTGGAACAGTATAGCTAATAGGGATGTGAATCGTTTTTTGACGATTTAAAATATCGTCCGATATATTTTAAATCGTCAAAAATCATTAGGGCCACGATACAATACCAATTCCCCCGATTTATCGTCAAAAAATCGTAAATCGGGGGAAGGGGGAGGGCAGGAAAACCGGCACACTAAAACCCTTTAAAACCCACCCCCGACCCTTTAAATTAAATCCCCCACCCTCCCGAACCCCCCCCCCCAAATGCCTTAAATTACCTGGGGGTCCAGCGGCACACTAAAACACGGCACACTAAAACCCCCTAAAACCCACCCCGACCCTTTAAATTAAATCCCCCACCCTCCTGAACCCCCCCCCCCAAATGCCTTAAATTACCTGGGGGTCCGTAGCGGCGGTCCGTAGCTTAAATTACCTCCGTAGCCTTAAATTACCTCCGTAGCGGCCATAGACCAAAACGATTCGATGCAGGAGGTCGTTCCGGACCCCCGCTGGACTTTTGGCAAGTCTTGTGGGGGTCAGGAGGCCCCCCCAAGCTGGCCAAAAGTTCCTGGGGGTCCAGCGGGGGTCTGGGAGCGATCTCCTGCCGCGAATCGTTTTCCGTACGGAAAATGGCGCCGGCAGGAGATCGACTGCAGGAGGTCGTTCAGCGGGGGTCCGGAACCCTCGCTGAACGACCTCCTGCAGTCGATCTCCTCCGGCGCCATTTTCTGTACAGACAATGGCGCCGGCCATACGCGTATGGCCGGCGCCATTTTCCGTACGGAAAACGATTCGCGGCAGGAGATCGCTCCCGGACCCCCGCTGGACCCCCAGGAACTTTTGGCCAGCTTGGGGGGGCCTCCTGACCCCCACAAGGCTTGCCAAAAGTCCAGCGGGGGTCCGGAACGACCTCCTGCGTCGAATCGTTTTGGTCTATGGCCGCCGCCATTTTGCGGCGGCCATTTTGCAAAATGGCGCCGGCTGAAGACTACACGATTTTAACGATTTTCACGATACTTTACACACCCAAACGGCAACAATACGATTCCCTCCCCCTCCCAGCCGAAATCGATCGTTAAGACGATCGAGGACACGATTCACATCTCTAATAGCTAAGCTCCTATTGGTTAAACAGAGTCAATAGTATCCTGCCCTAACTGGAGCATGCTCTGTAGTCTGGGGTGTTGCACCAGCTCAAAACAACCCTGTCAATGTCCTGATGAAAAGACCAATATCGGACAAATCAACAAAAGTGCATGCAATCCTATTGTACCTGCATTTGTGAGGGCTTGTTGCACAGGAATCAAAATGCCACCTGATTATCTTATATCAAAATGCATTAGAGCGTTATTGCAGGCATTAGGGTCCAAATGCCTGCACATGATAACGCATGTGTTATTTATCGCATTGTGAGATGCATTTGCAAATTTTTAAATTTCTGTCAAAGGGGAGGAGTTTATGAAAATGTGAGATGTTTAATGTGTGTGATAGCATAACACATGTTTTAATGCTGGAAATAAGTACCCCTATTTTCCTGGTGTTAAGCTGTGTGATATGCCTAAAAATGGATTTGTGATATTTATGGCAAATCCGAGAGAGAGAACCTCTGGGATGGTACATGTATTAGCCAACTATTTATACCTCTGTAGGAGGGTCAACTAGTCACTCGTGGTGAAGTTTTGGTGGTGGTGTAGGGTTTTAGGGGCCAGTTTTACATTCACAGTGAGACGTACAAACAGCATAGTACATATCAGTGAACATTTTATGTGATCTGGAATGAGGAAAGATACACAAAGATGAGATTCTACAATGTACTCTCGCTCTAGCTTGATATCACCCAGGTAGAGAGTACATCAATTTAGGGTGAGAGTACTTTGTAGAAATCTTATCTTTGTGTACCTTTCCTCATTCCAAAACATATCAAATGTTCACTGATGTGTACTGTGCTGTTCGTATGTCTTACTATGAATGTAAAACTGACCCCAAAAATCTAGATTACCACCAAAACCTCACCTCCAGTTACTAGGTGGAATAAATTATTGACTTATATGACAGCCTTATAGAATCTCTCTCTGTCTCTCTCTGTCTCTCTCTCTCCATGCATTGCAGTATCAAAAATTACCCTAACCATGCCCCCCCCCCTTTTTTTTAATTCAGGTGTTATTAATGCAAAATGTATAGCATTTTGATGAATCTAGGAGTTAATTTGTTTCAAGGTATCTACCTCCTTCTACAAACTCTATTAGGAAAACAGCTGTCTCAGGTAGACGTTAAAGTTCTGGAAAGGGGTTTAATTGTCCTGAAGGGAGGCCCAGTAATAGTGAGTTGCAGTAATCTAAGTTTGAGAATATTAGAGTTTGTAAAACAGTTCGGAAGTCCTGGAATGTTAGTAGAGGCTTTAACTGATATAAAATTTGCAGCTTGCATTATCCTGTTTTAATTAGTTTGTTTATGTGCATTTTCACTGTGATGTTCTCATCAGTCTATACTCCTAGATCCTGTACTTGCTCACATGGTGTGATGTGAAAATTACCCAAGTCTAGGGATGGCGGTTTAATTACAAATTGGTTTCTCCTTTGCCATACGATTTCTGATTTGTTTTTGTTTAGTGTTAATGTTAGCAGAGATAGCTTTTGCTGTATTGCCTTCACGCATGTTGAGTTTCACTGCTGTATTTTCAATTTATTTTGTGATAGTAATATAGAACTGTTTGTCATCAGTGTATAGGAAGACATTGATTCCTAGATCTGTAATTAATATACGTAGAGGAAGCATATAGATGTTGAAAAGTGTAGCCGAGAGTGCAGAGCCTTGAGGGACACCTGTGTTGATAGAGAATGTGTCAGATAGGTAGTTGCCAAGTTTGACTTGGAAAATCCTATCAGCTAAGAACATGAACCATTTGAGTACACTTCCGTCTATTCCAATTTTTTTCATTTGTTAGCAATGTTAGGGATGTGAATCGTTTTTCTGACAGATGAAAATATCATATGATATTTTCTCATCCGTCAGGAATCGGGGGGTTCCCGAAAGTGATAGGAAAACACCATGAAATTTTTGTGGGGTTCTCTTATTGTTTGGGGGGGGCGGCCATCCATTGCTCCTACCATGTGACAGGGGCCACCAATGGCACCGATAGCCCCTGTCACATGGTAAAGGCAAAGGGCCACTGGCGCCATTTTGTTTACTGGCAGCCGACGGCCTGAGAGCGGGGAGATCACTCCCGGGACCCCCGCTGGACTACCAGGTATTTTACGAAAGTTTTGGGGGGCTCAGGAGGGTGGAGGATTGTAAATAATTAGATTTAAAGGGTCAGAGTGGGTTGGTTTTTTTTCGGCTCAGGACAGCCAAAAAAATAAACCATCCGGACTGCGGGAAATTCCGTTCCCCGCAGGTCCACAATACCGAAACCAGAACCAATTCCGGCACCCGATTCACATATCTAATGTTTACAGGGAAAAGATTTTGTCCTAGACAAATATGAGAAAAGAAATTTTACAGTAAACAAGACTCACCTCCACTAAGCAGACATACAACAATGACCTGCAATGTAACATCCTCTAGGGCAGTCCTACAGAAGACCGGCATTAGGTCAGAGGACAAGCTACAGGAAGCAGTCAGTGCTAGGATGCACAGTAGCAAGCCTATAAATTCTCTCTTTCGGAATAAAGTCTAAGTTGTTATAAAATCTAATCTCTGAAATACAAACAAGGGGGTGAGGGGGGAGAATTTCCCCAGTTTGTCCTCAGGAGTCTCAGACAGACCAGTTTATCCTCAGGAGTCTCAGACAGGCCAGTATTAAAAAATGTCCAATTATGCTTCTTGGGTTTTCTGGTTCAGTTTTGGTCTGCATGCTTCTATTTCTAATTTGCGGTCTTTTATTCTGTATTTGGGGAGGAACGGTTCCTATCCCGCATTTGTAGCAGAGGTGAAGGATTTTGCTAGCATTTTGTTTCAGTGTCGGGATCTATAGCAGTACAGTTTGTTGTGATTTTATAATGATAAATATATTTGTGTTCTAGAGCCTGTTACTATATTTGTAGTGTCTTTTCATAGGAAGAATTGTTGCTGTGTAAGTCTGGCCATAGTTATATCTAATGAATATGCGTGAGATAGATTTGCATACAGTTGAAGCAGTGCTTATACAGATCTATCCCATGCTATTTACAGTATTAGGGGTATCCTGAAAACTAGAGTGGATTAGTACTGGAGGACTTGAGCTCATCTACTACTGTTAAAAAGGCAGGTGTACACATATTTTGTGTCATGCTTTTAAAAATTGTGCTGTGAGCACAAAATGAGAAAACTGCTGCTGAAAATAGTGTCTTTTTGTGCATTAAGGAAAAGAGAATTTATGCAGGGGTAGTACTGTTTGCTTTCAGTGACTTCCTTTGGAACCTTAGAATAGATTTGCAATGCCATGCTCTGCAATGTGGCAAGGCTGCCTGATGTTTTAAGAAATGCTGACCAATTTTGCTGAATTAATCTATAATACTTTTGCATGGAAATGATTCCATTTTCCTTTGCGAACATGTGTACAATGTCCACTAGAGCCAAAAATATTTTTTAGTATATTTGCCTTGCACTCTTCCAAACATTTTAGAAATGACTTTAGAGATACTCTAGCTAATAATTTCAGATGTGTTGAGTCGGAAAAGAAAATTGCAGGGTAGATTTTCAACTTTCAGATCCATGCTTTTCAGAACTTCAGACTGTCCAAAAAATACATGCATAGGGTAGAGTTGATTTGCTAACAGGATTAAATGTAGAACAGAAATAAGTGATTGATTGGGTTTTGTAACTGAGACACTGCAGTTCACTTGGATCCTCTGAGTGATCTGAACATCAGGTTCTGTTCCAACACAAAGGCATTCTGGAAACCTTTTGTAAACAATAATTATTTATTTCAAAATTTATTTATTGATTTATTGATTTCTTTATTTAAAATGTATTTATCAATCGCCTAACTGATAAAATCTTTCTAGGTGATGTACAACATTAAAATAAGCTATCCAATAAAAAAATCTAACAAACATTCATCAATTAAAATTGAGAATTATAAAATCCAAAATTGTTAACTAGATTATACTAACGAAATAGAGTTCTCATTAAGCAAGTTATTAACATTTTTCAGAACTTTAAAAGATTTGTATCTTCACTTAGGTTTAGTGGTAGATCATTCCACAGTTTTGGAAAAGATAAGGAAAATGATCTGTTCCATAAATGCACATGGAAAAAGGTCTTGACTATGGGAATCTGATCTAATTGGAATCCCATGTCATAGTGTAACCTCATGTTTTTCTTTTGAGATATCTTACAAATATTTCACATCTGAAAAAAATATAAACCAGCATAAGTGACATCCTACAACTTCCCTGAACTGATGTCATTTCATCACAGAGGTAGATGGTGTTGGTTTATACCCTGATATTCAAGTCATTCAGATGTTTGAAGTTTACTGTGGAATATATAAGCCAATGGTCTCTTAAGTTTTCTCATTTCTTGGTTTCATCCCTGTTCTTTTGACATGAAGTTTGATCTCGAGACTCCCTCCTGTTCGATGTTTTACTTAATGAAGTGCGGTTAAAGAAGGTTAAAATAGATTTCAGCCTTGGATATTTTAAAGCTACCAATCTCCTGCTTTTAGGTTATTAAATTAACAATAATAATTTCCATAATATAAACAATTAGTAGGCTGCTTGAAAATTTAGATAAGCTGCTTTTACTATAATATGCTTTCCTATTTTACCCTGTAACTGCTTGCAAAACGTTTGCATGAATATGACTGTGTGAGTTAATCATTGATCAAGCAAGATTGTACTGTCTGCTGCTTTATGCTTAAACATCTTTCTTTTTAACTATATGTACTAATATTTTTTCTGCTTCTTTCTTGTCTAACTTTCAGAAATCTTTTTTGCAACTTCTCCTGTCATGCACATCTACCCAACTATCTATAAGGGTATTGTGATTCTCTTTCTCATTGAAAACACTGTATATTTAGAAACATACATAATAACATTATGTAGGTTATTGAACAGTTTGACATATTGAGAGGTGGATAGCATGCTCTATAATTTGTTTTGTATCACTTCCTTATTGATAGTACATTGGTTATATTAATATTAATGTAGCTACTAATATTTAGCAATAGTTAACATTAACTTATAGTTTAAATCTATCTTCCAAAAATAATTTAATGAAACTTTACAATGATATAGTTCAGCAACAAAGATATAGGACTTAATAATGTTTGAATCACAATATCATTTTTTTTCTTATGCATTCAGTTCGACCACTGTATCCAAGGATCAGAAATATTACTACAGCTGACACCTATGCAACTGTCATTTGGGATTTTGAGGGACCAGATGTGAACTTATATGTTGAATATGGTGTAGAATTCAGTAAGAAGTTGCTTTTTTAAAATATTTGAAACATAAAGATGTATTTCAAGAGATTTTTGCCCATTAAATATTTCACGTGTTACACTTGTAGATTTCAAGTTATTTGGGAGAGATGCGGGGGAGGTGGGATAACTGTGGCAAGGCAGGGTAATAAGGAAATGGATATGAGCAAACTTGTTAAAATGGATAGGGTTCTCCTATTAGCTCAATTAATGGAACTGCTCCCTTAGCTCACTGGTAGCATGCATTTGTCACAGGAAAAAGGTTGTTGGCTCAAACCCCAGTAGGAATAATAAGCTGTGTCACTGTAGAATGTATGAGTGTGGGCCTTCGTAGGGCAAAAGGATAAGCATGAGATGTTTTGATAATAGTTTAGTACAGTGATCAACAAAATCACCCTATCTGCATTATTTATTCAACTCTTAAAGTTTAAAATCTGCAGGTCATATCCTGAATAGCAATATCGGTAAAAAAAAAAACAAAAACACATCTAATTTATCTAGTTTATGGATCAGTAAAAGACTAATAACTAATATAACTAGGATCATAGACATTTCATCAGTAATATAATAGTACAGATGTTCCTCTACTCCTTACAGTAAAGTTAAAATCTTAAAAGCATTGTTCACAATAAAATGCCCACATACACGTGAACAACATGGATATTAAAAGCCACAATTTATATGTTTATATGTGCATGCAAGAGCAAAAAAAATAAGGGAACGGAAAAGGGGGGGGGGGGGGGGGGGACATGGGTGTTCCAGGGCGGGGACAGATGTTACACCTGTAACTCCTTTCTTTAAAACTGGAGGCCTTGGTGAGTGGTGGCTTTGCTGCTCCTGATCTGGCATTTTAGGGCTCACACAACAGGGCGAGGAGTCTGGGTCAAGTGGGAGGTGTGCAGGATGAAGAGCCAGAGGAGTCTGGTGGACGTCAAGATTGACTGGGCAAACTGGTGGACTAACTGGAATAACTGGGAATGACCCTCGCACAAGCATATTTTAAAATCTGCCTGCACACGCAAGTGAAAGCCGGCAAAAGTAGATTTGATCGAGTAACTTCTTAAAATTAGGAACATACTTACATGCAGTAGTCGTGTTTTAAGTCTTTGCACAAGCGAGCGCATGATTTAAAATTTGAGCATATCTCCACCCACATGTCAATACGTGCACGGTACTGGCACATGCGCACTCGTTTTAAAATTAACCTGTTAGTGTTAAAAGCTATCTGGTCCAGTTTGGGCTGTGGAGTGTGCACCATTTTTTATGCAGAATCTGTAATTCTTATTTTGCTCAAAACCCTACTTTCTGTTTTAAGCACATATATGATAGAGTGGTTGGGCCTTTTCAATCAGTTCAAAGTTTATCCTCAGGATTTATTTAAAAAAAAAACAAAACAAAAAAACCCTTCTGTCTGCGAACACTGAGAAATAACTTGAACCCTTCCAATTTGTTTTTTTCCTAAAATTATTTTAGGCAAAGAAGATTGGAAAAAGGAATTTGTAAATGGTTCTCGGAGCTTCTTTAAATTAGAGGGTTTAACACCAGGAACAACATATAAAGTCCGAGTTGGTGCTGAGGGTCTTTCTGATATTGTGAGTTCAGAGGAAACATTTCAGACAGGTCCAGGTGAGGCATGTTATGTAAGACCATGACTATTCTGCCTCACATCTTGAGCTGTGATGTGTTGCGTGGCAGCATTTGAACACATGCCGTTGTAAATGTGTTGTGGCTATTCTGCTGATGGGGCTTTTTCTCCTAGAGAAGTGCTTGCCTGCTCTATTTATTTACCAGATTTTTCTTATCTGGTCTAATGAATACTTCTACTATGATATAACTGTCTGCCATAAATAATATGAAGAGACACTACACTTCAATTTGCCAGAATTCTTTAAATATGAATTTTTGTTTTCATAGTTTTATATGCTTTTGATATAGTGCCCTGTGTCTCTTTAAATCATGTTACATCATGCTTTGATACAATTTCCCTGACACAATATATATTTTAGTAAAAACAAAATGGCTGCCTATAGACAGAGAATCTGAATTGAGTTTCATAAATTTATATCAGGGCTCAGATATATCTATACAGCTCTCCCAGTTTTGTGTCTGAAGGAAAAATGCTTAGTGCATCTGACACCAGATATGATAATAAATAATAAAAGGCACATTTTAAATTAGCCATGGCCAACATGAATCTAAATCTCTAGTGATTTGCACATCTCTAGTTTAAAAACTCATTTTCAGCCAAATATTGGATTATCTTGGACCATTCACTTTGTTTATAGTGTTATATGATAAACTGTTGTGGTTATCTTAATTAGCCTATGCTTTGAATACATTCTAACATATGGAATAAACTTCATTTTGATGTAAAAAAATGCAAGGAACTGTGATGTAGATACCCCGTGAGAAAGAAACTAACAACAATAATATGCAGAAATTGCAGTGCACAACGTAACCAACTAGCCCATGCACACTTTTATTGGTAGAAAGTTGTAGCTCTTGATGTTTATCCTACTTTTTTTATTTACAACAATGTTTAGTGTCACTCAGAGCATACTCTGCTTGCTTTGTAAATTACAGAAACACAAATGTGTGCTAAGAAGCCAGAAATCAAAGTTAAAATAGATATTTAATGCTTTTATGAAATAGTGTAATGAAAGAATTAGATACATTATTGAAGAAGGATCTTAAGATTCTAGGAGATAGATATTCAAAGATTCCGATTCAGTAAGTTAGCCAGATGTTGTGTCTGTCAGTGCCTGACGCTCTCTCTCCGCCCTCCTTACCTCTCTGGCACCTCCTTCTCCGTCCGCGGGAAGATTGGCTGCCACGGCGTTCTCCTGCCACTTGTCTTCGGGCATTCCCGGACTGGCTCGATGCTGCAACCGCCATGTTTCCTGGAGGCCTAGGGACACGCGCATGGTGTGGCCCCGATTGAAGTACCGGCATTGGCGCGAACCTCGGGGGCGTCCCCCGAAGATGACGTCACCCACAACAGATATTTAAGGTCTCAGAATTTGCTAACACATCGAGTTAGCAAGGGTTAGGGTTTCGCTACCTAAGCTACTCTGCCTCCTCGGACTTACCAGAGGTACCCGCTCCTCGGTGGCCTCGCTCTCTCTTTGTTTTTTCAGGCGACAGTATGGAACCGGTACTCGCTTCTCGAGGGCCCTGATCCCAGACTTGCTTCGTATACTCTTCTGCCTGGAAGTCATTACTACCAACTATATCAGCTACATCAGTGAGTTACCATCTTTCTCTCTGAGCTTTCCCTGGAACCAGGTACTCGCTCCTCGAGGGCCTATACTTTCCAGCTTCTTGGCTTCGTTGGGACATTGTATGAGTGTTACCATCTGCATACCCTGCCTACTCACTATTTTCTCAGTCTCTCTTCAGCTCAGCCTCCAGGGATCACTGTTCCAGTATCTGTGGGACTACAGCCCAGCCGGGCTTACCAGCTCACTACTGCCATCTCTGGTGGTTCAGTATACTGTCTAAATAAAAGAACTAGTGTGTGTTTGTCTTCTAACTTTGAGCCTGACTGGTGGTCCCTCTCGGGATCTTCCCCCGAGGGCGTGGTCATCTGCCACCGGCCCAAGGATCCACCCAATACTCTCCTAAATAAATAACAGAAAATAACAGATTGCTAACTCCTAGCATCAGATCCTGAACAGATTGATAACTCCATGGATCTGGCACAACTCAGTGCTTTGCAGGCCATACTGGGCATGGCCCAGTGCATTATGGAGCAGAAAGACGCCTTGGAGAAACTTGCTGCAGAATTTCATCAACTACACACACAGAAGGTTCAAGGCACAACCTCCAACCAAGTAGGTCAGTCACTGGAGGTAACTTTGAAGACTGCTATACCACTGGCGGCTCCAATCCACTTTTCTGGAGAAATCCAGAAGACCCGGGGCTTTTTGAACCAGTGCTGCATGCACTTTGCCTTACAGCCGTCTCTATTCCCTACAGCTCTCTCCAAGACTACCTACATCCTTTCATACCTGGATGATAGGGCTTTGTCATGGGCATCTACCTTGTGGGAACGCAAGGACCCTATTTTGCAGGACATAGAAGGATTTATGGACTTGTTTAAATCCATTTTTGATGACCCTGCTCGAATGACTGTAGCCGGTTCTGCTTTAGTGGACTTGAAGCAAGACAGCAGATCATTGGCTGAATTTGCCATAGAGTTCAAAACTCTTGCGGCAGAACTTTGCTGGGACCCCAGATGTCTCAAGACTCTCTTCTGCAGAGGCCTGGATAACCGTTTGAAGGATGAGCTGGCTGCTCGCCAAACACTTGACTCACTGGACGAATTAATAGCCCTAGCTACTCGGATTGATCAACGACTCCGGGACAAGGTGAAGGAACTCCGGCCTAGGGTGTTACCTGGGTTGAAACAGGCCAGTGCTATCTCTACACCTCGGATGGTTCCAGTAATCCCTGCTGTTGATACAGATGAACCTACAAACTTGGTCATGGACGCTTGACTTCAAAGGAGAGAAGATTTTGGAAGAAGCGTGGACTTTGTATGTAATGTTTCTAGATGCTCCATTCATCCGGAAAATGGACGGGCCTAGGTACTGCAGGAGAACTGTTCTTAGGCCATACCGTGACATCTTCTCCACTCTCTCTCCCAGTCTCTTTGACCTACGGACCGGTCACGGTTCAGACTCCTGCCCTAATGGACTCAGGGGTAGGAGGCAACCTCATTCTCAGACGTCTAGTAGAAGACCTGAGAAGTCCTCTCAACAAGCTGAAAGATCCACTACAGTGTCATCTTTTGAAGTGGGCTTTGGACATTCCCCAACTTCATCACTTCCACTGAAGATCTCAGTGACGTCCCCAGCAGCTCATCCATTGCTGCTGATAACAACTTATTCTTAGTGAATTTTCTTCCGAGACTCAAGATCCACCTGTCATCAATGCAGAAGATGACTTGGAATACAAAGTTGAAGAAGTCCTGGATGTTCATAAGAGAGGCAAGGCTTGAATACCTTCTAAAATGGGAAGGTTTCAGCCCCAAAGAAAACTCTTGGGAGCCTCAGACCAATATCCTGGTTAAAGAGATGCTTCATCAGTTCCACCTCGCGCATCCTTCAAAACCTAAGCCTGGTACCCAAAGAGGAAGTTGCCCTTTGAAGGGGGGTACTGTTGTGTCCGTCATTGCCCAACGCCCTCTCTCCACCCTCCTTACCTCTCTGGTGCCTCTCTCTCCATCCGTGGGAAGATTGGCTGCCACGGCGTTCTCCTGCCACTTGTCCTTGGGAGTTTCTGGACTGGCTTGATGCTGCAACTGCCATGTTTCCTGGAGGCCTAGGGGTGCGGCGCGGCCCCAATTGAAGTACCGGCATTGGCACGAATCTTGGGGGCTTCCTCTGAAGATGACATCACCCGCGACAGATATTTAAGGTCTCAGAATTTGCTAACACATCGAGTTAGCAAGGGTTAGGGTTTCGCTACCTAAGCTACTCTGCCTCCTCGGACTTACCCGCTCCTCGGTGGCCTCGCTCTCTCTTTGTTTTTTCAGGCGACAGTTTGGAACCAGTACTCGCTCCTCGAGGGCCCTGATCCCAGACTTGCTTCGTATACTCTTCTGCCTGGAAGTCATTACTACCAACTATATCAGCTACATCAGTGAGTTACCATCTTTCTCTCTGAGCTTTCCCTGGAACCAGGTACTCGCTCCTCGAGGGCCTATACTTTCCAGCTTCTTGGCTTCGTTGGGACATTGTATGAGTGTTACTATCTGCATACCCTGCCTACTCACTATTTTCTCAGTCTCTCTTCAGCTCAGCCTGCAGGGATCGCTGTTCCAGTATCTGTGGGACTACAGCCCAGCCGGGCTTACTAGCTCACTCTTCCATCTCTGGTGGTTCAGTATACTGTCTAAATAAAAGAACTAGTGTGTGTTTGTCTCCTAACTTTGAGCCTGACCGGTGGTCCCTCTCGGGATCTTCCCCGGGGGCGTGGTCATCTGCCACTAGCCCAAGGATCCACCCACTACTCTCCTAAATAAATAACCGAAAATAAAAGATTGCTAACTCCTAGCATCAGATCCTGAATACCAGATAAGACATATCTGGCTAACTTACAAGGGATATTCAGTAGCACAGCTATGCTTCTGAATATCTCAGTAAAAATCACTGGTTAGCCGGATAAGTTTTATCCAGCTAATTTTAAACCTGCTGTTGAGCATGTCTAACTTATCCAGTTAATCAAACCAGAAAAATTTGAATATTGCTACTTATTTGACTAAGGGGGTTATTTTTTAAAGCTTTATCACTTGCGTTAGGGCCCTAACTCAGGCAATAAGGCCATATCGCATGCGAAAAGGGCCTTTTTGCATGCGATATATTGCAAATTAGGGGTAGGGGAGGAGTCAGGGAGGGGAGGAGTCGAGGCGGGGAGGGGGCGGAGTCGGCAGTATCTTAACTGCTGGCGATAATGTCAGTAACATTATTGTTGGCAGTAGCACACTGAATAGCCCCACCTTTCATGGTGGCGCTATTCGGCGCGAAAGCCAGCAGCCAACGCACCACCATGGTGTGAAGACTGCGGGCATTCGCAGGCCCGCCCCCCATTTTCGCAGGATTCATCATTCTGCGAAGAATGATGAATCCAGGCCTAAGTTAGCTGGATAAGTAGCCCCTCCCCAGAATGCCCATATCCCGCCTACTTCTTATCCAACTATCTACTTGAGTACTTATCTGGCTAAGTGGCTGCTGAATGGGGCCAGAGATTCAGTCCCCACCACTTAGCCATATAAGTCCCTACTTATCCAACTAAGTAACACTGAATATCAGCCTCTACTTTGTTCGATTGCTTTTTATTTTAGAAAATCTATTTTTATTTGCATTTCTTTGACACGTTACTGAACATGTTGTTACAGTGTTACTATACATTTTTGAAAGAGAAATATATATTTAGTTTCAGTCCAGGTTTGAAAGCGAGCCAGTAGGATGAACAGCTTGCATATATCAATGCTCCAATATTCTACAGCCATGGAAGCAAGCCAGATATTTACTCCACGGATATTAGATTCCTAGGAACTTTTCCTATATTGGTAGTGATCCCAGCTTTTTGTCAGGGAATGAGCATAATTTACAGCACTCTTTTCATGAAGTAGTAGTTTCATCAGACATCATTAGAAGGCTCGCAGTTCAGCTTTGCTGCAATGGAGGAGGCTGAGAAAGGAATTATAGGAAAGGGTGACAGAGATATTGCACATTACCAGATAGAGATGTGAATCGTGTGCCCTATCGTCTTAACGATTGAAATCGTCTAGCAGGAGAAGAAAATCGTGTTTGGCACGATTTTTTAGTTAAAAAATTGTTTTTTCCGATTAGTGCGCACTAATCGGAGTTAGTGCACACTAACCGGGAGTTAGTGCGCACTAACCGGGAGTTAGTGCGCACTAACAGAAAATGATACAACTTGACACTTTTCAGGTCAGTTAAGGTCAGTTTAGGAATGAATATGTATTCCTATTGGCTGCCCTCTTATTTATTCATGTTACCAAGGTTCCCACTGACAATATATGGGGGATGGGAAATGGAAACAGTTGGTAGCTTGACAAAAAAAGTAATGTGATCAGTCAATGTGACTAGAACTTGTGCCCTAACCCTGATACCAGGGGTGTTGTGATCTTCCTGCACACAGTGCCCTAACCCTGACACCAGGGGTGTTGTGATCTTCCTATACACAGTGCCCTAACCCTGATACCAGGGGTGTTGTGATCTTCCTGCACACAGTGCCCTATCCCTATTAATACCAGGAGTGTTGTGATCTTCCTGCACACAGTGCCCTAACCCTGATACCAGGGGTGTTGTGATCTTCCTGCACACAGTGCCCTATCCCTATTAATACCAGGGGTGTTGTGATCTTCCTGCACACAGTGCCCTAACCCTGATACCAGGGGTGTTGTGATCTTCCTGCACACAGTGCCCTATCCCTATTAATACCAGGAGTGTTGTGATCTTCCTGCACACAGTGCCCTAACCCTGACACCAGGGGTGTTGTGATCTTCCTGCACACAGTGCCCTAACCCTGACACCAGGGGTGTTGTGATCTTCCTGCATGCAGTGCCCTATCCCGCCTGCATTACTAGTGAGAGGCTGGCTTCACAGACAGGGGGGAGCTTCCTGACCCTCACTCCTCCCCTCCCCCATGTCCCAGCCAGTGAATGGTGTGTGGGTGAGTGGGGGGGGGGAGGGGAGGATGGTGAAGGCGGAGACAGCTCCCTCCCTGCATTATTAGTGAGAGGCTGGCTTCACAGACAGGGGGGAGCTGCCTGACCCTCACTCCTCCCTTCCCCCAAGTCCCAGCAAGTGAATGGTGTGTGGGTGAGGGGGGGGGGGAGGAGGATGGTGAAGGGTGAGACAGCTCCCTCCCTGCATTACTAGTGAGAGGCTGGCTTCACAGACAGGAGGGAGCTGCCTGACCCTCACTCCTCCCTTCCCCCATGTCCCAGCAAGTGAATGGTGTGTGGGTGAGGGGGGGGGAGGATGGTGAAGGCTAAGACAGCTCCCTCCCTGCATTACTAGTGAGAGGCTGGCTTCACAGACAGGGGGGAGCTGCCTGACCCTCACTCCTCCGGGGTGTTGTGATCTTCCTGCACACAGTGCCCTATCCCTGATACCAGGGGTGTTGTGATCTTCCTGCATGCAGTGCCCTATCCCTATTAATACCAGGAGTGTTGTGATCTTCCTGCACGCAGTGCCATATCCCTGATACCGGGGGTGTTGTGATCTTCCTGCATACAGTGCCCTATCCCTAATACCAGGGGTGTTGTGATCTTCCTGCACACCGTGCCCTATTCCTGATACCGGGGGTGTTGTGATCTTCCTGCACGCAGTGCCCTATCCCTGATACCGGGATGTGTGCAGGAAGATCACAACACTCCTGGAATCAGGAATAGGGCACTGTGTGCAGGAAGATCACAACACCCCTGGTATTAGGGATAGAGCACTGTGTGCAGGAAGATCACAACACTCCTGGTATTAATAGAGATAGGGCACTGCATGCAGGAAGATCACAACACCCCTGGTATCAGGGAAAGGGCACTGTGTGCAGGAAGATCACAACACCCCTGGTATCAGGGATAGGGCACTGTGTGCAGGAAGATCACAACACCCCAGAGGAGTGAGGGTCAGGCAGCTCCCCCCTGTCTGTGAAGCCAGCCTCTCACTAGTAATGCAGGGAGGGAGCTGTCTCAGCCTTCACCATCCTCCCCCCCCCCTCACCCACACACCATTCACTGGCTGGGACATGGGGGAGGGGAGGAGTGAGGGTCAGGCAGCTCCCCCCTGTCTGTGAAGCCAGCCTCTCACTAGTAATGCAGGCGGGATAGGGCACTGCATGCAGGAAGATCACAACACCCCTGGTATCAGGGTTAGGGCACTGTGTGCAGGAAGATCACAACACCCCTGGTATCAGGGTTAGGGCACTGTGTGCAGGAAGATCACAACACCCCTGGTATCAGGGATAGGGCACTGAGTGCAGGAAGATCACAACACCCCTGGTATCAGGAATAGGGCACAAGTTCTAGTCATATTGACTGATCACATTACTTTTTTTGTCAACTACCAACAGTTTCCATTTCCCATCCCCCCAACCATCACCTCAGTTGGAACCTTGGTAACATCAATAGATAAGAGGGCTGCCAGCCAATAGGAATACATATTCATTCCTAACTGACCTGGAAAGTGTCAATAATTTGTATCATTTTCTGTTAGTGTTCCTGAGTTTCCATTTCCATTTCCCATCCCCCCAACCATCATCTCAGTGGGAACCTTGGTAACATCAATAGATAAGAGGGCAGCCAGCCAATAGGAATACATATTCATTCCTAACTGACCTTTACTGACCTGGAAAGTGTCAATTTGTATCATTTTCTGTTAGTGCGCACTAACTGGAGTTAGTGCGCACTAACTGGGAGGTAGTGCGCACTAACTCCCGTTAGTGCGCACTAACACGATTTAACGATTTTTAACGATAAAACGTTAGAATTTCTATTGTATTGTGTTCTATAATGATTTAAGACGATATTAAAATTATCGGACGATAATTTTAATCGTTGAAAAACGATTCACATCCCTATTACCAGATAGAGATCTTGTACAATGTAATATGGTACCATCAGGAATACCCTCCCACCAAACCCATGCATACACATCACTCCTTAAACTAGGATACTTGAACCCCAACCACTTGCTTCATAATTTGTAATTTTCAACACTTTCCAACTGTACTCAGTCCATTTAATTAGCACACTATTAGCAGCTTCAGTATTCATCAGGAGTAAAAGCTTTTCAGCATAAAATATTTAAAGTAAACAGGGAATGTGGTGTGAAGTTAAGTAATAAGCTTTAAAAATTGCTGTTTCTTAGATAAGTGTAATAAGCCCGAGAATGCATGAAACTGCATGCTCCATCGTTACCTTTGTGTCTGTGCACAATGTGCTGTGCGTTCTGTTTTCTCTTTAGATTTGCATGCTATATTTGTTTTGTGATTATGCTAATAAATGTTTAATAGTTAGCTTGAAACTTTATCCAGAACCTAAAGTGCAACAAAATTGTGATGGAAAAAAAGGATTAATGTTCAGTTGTGTGCAGTTATAAAGCAACTACTTATCACTTCAATAGCGCTACTTGACTACTTTAATTGTAAATATGCTTCTTAAAAAAAGCATACTGTTTATTCAGAGGTTCCAACTAATTTGCCAAACCAGTTTTTTTTCCCACGCTAAGCTATTGCCAATTGTATATCTTAAAGCCCTGGTTGCCTTGTTTTATTTTTGTGACACACAGCAGTGCAGCATTCTAAAAACTATTCTAGTCCTGCTGAAAACTGAAATCTTTGATCGTGTTACCTACTGAGCAACAGAAAAGTAGCTCTAGTATACTGGCTTTGAAGACGCACTCTTCTTCAGATATAACACATCACATGAGTTACACCTGTAGAAAGAACCCATGTTGTTTTGAAAGGTCATATATCACAACATCTTTGTGTTCGTTCAATAAAAAATGTCATCACATACTAGAAAGCACTGCACCTCATTCCCTATATTATGGTGTAATGAAACTTACGTGGTGTATGTGTGGGACAAACCAGACAAAACGTTTTCAGCCATAGAAGGAATGATTAAAGAACTGATGTAATAAGGTGCGCTGAAGTTAGTGTGGGTTTTTACTCCTGATTTCAAGGTGAAATTTCAAAGCTGGATGCCCATCAAAGTCAGGCGATGGGTGCGCATCTGGCACTTGCATGCGTCCACCCGATTTTGTAAGACAGCCAGAAGCGCACACAAGTTCCAACGCGTGAATATCTCTCATCAGAGAAAAAAAGGAGCAGACATAGGCAGGGCATGGGCATTCGAGGGCAGAACCAAGAGATGTACATGCAGGTACCTATGCACCTCGTGCCCAGGGCCAGTGCCCTGTATCTTTACATCTTCTATGGAGAAGGTGTACATCTCCAAAAAATAAAATTTACAGACATCTCCAAGGTATTTGAGGGGTCTGGGGTAACTGGGGGGAGTGCAGGCTAAAAAGCCAGGGGGGTTGGGAGAACCTAGCTGAACACGTGGGCAAACTGGAGGACGAAGGTGTGAAACTGGTCAAGGGCTGGATGCCCGTCTGTTATAAAATACTCTCAGATGCACGTCTGTAAGCCAGCATGCACAGGCTTAAAATTAGGTGCACAGATACACGCGTCTAGGCTACTTTATAACATGTATGTGAATGTGTGCGCATGCTATAAAATCTCTGGGTGCACGCCAACACTCATGTATATGTACATTCATACGCCCGTTTGAAAGTTATCATCCCTGTGTGTATTTTATCGTCACTGTCTGTATTTTTCCTCATTGTTTTCCACAGTAATTTAATTAATATTTAACAGGGTTTTTATCTCTAAAAAATTATGCACTAAAAGAGTAAAAGTCAATGCTACAATTAGTATAGGTGCATCAAGTCCTACATTAAGGAAGGCATTGGCTATTCCCCCAGCAATGGGAAAAGTATGTTAAAGGTCAGGCAGCTTAAGGCACGTATTCTTAATGCTGGAAATCTTTCTTCTGGGTAAGAGCAGAAATTAAACTTAACTCACATTTCTGATGGCCATGTTTTTCTATTGCTGTGTCCAGTATGGCAATGTCTAGCTGCTGTTATCACATTGGGCACAGCAAGAGAATAGCTTTGACCACCAGAAATGTGAGTTTACTCCACCTCGGACCCAGGAATTGAATTTGCAGTGTGATTTCTCCAGGTGGGCAACTACAACTGAACAATATGCTGGCACCATGCATCCTGACTTTGGCGTACTATTCGGTTGTAGGTTCCTATCCCAGAGAGCTTATGCTTTGCTTTTACTTGTCATGCCTTGCCAAAATGACATTGCATGTGAGATTGGTGCATCCCAAATTGTGGGCACATTCTCACATCTAAGTCCATTTTGCCAAGGAATGGCAAGTAAAATTAAAGAATAAACTCCCTGGGGTACGTATCCTCAACTATATTAACAAAGTGTAAGCTCTCTAGGAAGGCACCAATAGCTGAACATGAAAGAGCTAATTTTAAAAGCCCTATGCGTGGGAAATCCACGAGATACGCGCGTGACCGGGCCGTGCACAGGCTGCGTGGATTTTCAGAGGCTGGCAGCCACACATGTATCTTCTGGTAAGCGAATAAAGAAGGGAGGATGAAAAAGGGGTGAGGAATGGGCAGGCCGGGACAGCAGCAGCAAGTCAGTGTCGTCAAGAAGCACGCGCCAGGATTGGACGACCGCGTAACCTGCTGCTGCTCCGGGCTGCGGGTAAGTATGAAACAAAAAATTCTAGGGTAGTCAGTGTGATTTTGGGAGTCAGGGCAGGTAGGGTAAAAGGGAGGCAGGTTAGGTAGGGGGTTTATGAAGTTCACTCCTTTACAGGGGCAAACCGGGAGGGAACTGGGAAAGGGGCCTATCTCATTGCCGCCATGCCTACTAAAATCCCTCCCCCCCCTTACGTGATCGAGATGGGATTTGCGCATACGTGTGGGCGTTGATGTAAAATCACACGCACGGGTAGCCAATTTTATAACATGCGCATGTTTAAGATCACGTGTTATAAAATCAGCACGTCCATGTGCGCGCACTGCCAACTATGCGCACATGGATGCCTGCGTGCGGGTCTTAAAATCTACCTTGGCACTGTTTGCCTGTGTCCAGCTTTTCAGGAAGAGCAGGAAAACCTGCAACTAATGCCTACCTCAGAGAGCTTTCACTGGAAATCTAACTCCTGGATCTGAGTTGGAGTAAACTCACAATTCTGGTGACTGAAGCTATTCTATTGCTGTGCTCAGTGTGCCCCGCTCCTGTTTTAAAGCACTTTGTTGCATTAATGCAGATTTTTAGAGTAACTCATGTTTTGGCACATTTTTTTGTGTGCTTTATTTTACTCCTGCTCCATTTGAATCCCATTAGCTTGCTGCATCCTGCAGTACTGCTGGTTTCTACTCCGTGTGTTAACCAAAACTCATGCTAAAATATAACTCCTGTTTTAGCATGTGTTTTATTACATCAGCTTCTGTTTTAGTATGGGTTTTTTACATAGGCAGTTTACGAAGACCTTAGATCTTCTCCCATAACGTGTCCTACATAAATCTCTTCTTTTTCCTCTGAGGGCAGATTTAAAGATGGTAACTTTCAAACCGGCTTGCGGCTGCACGTGTAAGCGTGTGTCAGCCTGCAGCCAGGGAAGCGGCTATTTTATAACTTGTGCACGTCTTATAAAATGGCCTGGCTAGGGCGCGCGCATGGGCACGCAAATCCCGCTTCTGCATAAACAGGGAATTTTAAAAGAGGCGCACCCAGTTCTCCCAGTTAAGAGAGAGGTCCTCCAACCCCCCGCAGTTTGATAGCCTTCACTCCCCCCAGTTAGCTCTGACCCTTAAAACCCCGCAGGTCTGCCTGGTTTTCTTTAAATTTTTACTCACGTGGCATCCGAGGCAGAAGTAAAGTTACGCGGCAGGGGGCTTTGTCGCGTGCTGGGTTGCATCGGTATTTACACCACATCTCAGGTTCATGCCCCGAAATTCCCATGTCCCGCCCCTTTTTGAAAATTGTCCAGATGTGCTCGCTGAGGGAGATATGCGTGTATCTCGCCGGCATTTAACATCCACTCGGGGGAGACGAGCCCGACATATTCATGCATCCTCCTCATTAATGTGTGTGCCGGGTTTTTAAAATTCACCTTGTAGTTAGCAAAGGGAATTCCTTATTTGTGTTTTCTACTGTCTTTTCGTTGGCTCTTTCCCATAGACACAGGGAATAATTTTCATTTTCTTTTTTTTTTTTTTTTAAATACATCTTTATTGGGTCAAGGAAACAAAGCAGACATGGGCTCAAACGTGTAACAACTATGAGATGAATGCAAAAGAAAGATGCCACAACATTGTTTATAGTCAAACTACAATGGCCAAATGTTTTCAAAATAACTCCTCTGCACTTACTTTAGCATTTTCTAAAGTAAGAGTGTAAATTCTCCCCAAAATATGCACATAATAGCAGGTGTGCAGGTAGTTTTGATGAGATACTTTTCAAACACAAAAGCATGCACATATCTCCTTTTGAAAGTTTGAATCTAATTGCTTTAATATCAGTGTGGTTTGTTACAAATCTATGCCCAAAATGTGAGACAAGTTAATTTCCATGAATAGCCTTAGGGGTAGATTTTTAAGCACCTATGTGTGCCGGGCCTATTTTAAAAAGGCCTGGCGATGTGCGTATGTCCTGGGGCTTCGAAAAAGGGGTGGGGGCAGATAAAGTAGAGCGAAGAGAATGGGTGAAGGCTGTGGGCGTCAGCGTGCATAGGATGCACTAGTGTGTACCCCTTGCTCACGCTGACCCCCGATTTTATAATATGTGTGCATCTGGCACGCGCATGTCATAAAATCGGGTATCCATATGTGCGCGCCAGGTAGTGGGCGTACATGGACCTCCCGCGCACAAGTTATTAAAATCTACTCCTTAATGTGTATTTTGAATAAATGTTTTTATTTAATAATGATCTGATCTAGTAGTGACCTCTTTGAGCTCAGTGTGCTTGTTAAACACACCCACCTTTTTTTTTTAATCTATCATTTTATATATATTTATTTATTTATTTGAGTTTTTTTCTATACCGACATTCACGGAAGTTCGTATCATGTCGGTTTACATAAAACAAGGGGTGATCAATAAATTATAACGTACATAACTATAACATGAGAGTATACTTTTACAAATTATAACAAATTATAACCAGTGCGCAGAAAAAGCACTGGTTATAAGCACATATATAAATATGTAACCCCATTTTCGGGTAGCTTCTCATTACCAACGGGGCCATTAAAGAATTTGCACTTCTTGGGGCTGGATCTCACCACATTGGCTCTCATACATGTCTCTTTCCCCTGGGGAAGGAATTCCTCCTCCTAGGTCCAGAATGGCAGGGGTGACCTTGTATTTCTTTTCCCTGGGAGAGCTATGCTGTTTCACTACTGGGGTGCTAGTACGGTGCCAGTAACACACAGGAGACTTTACTCGAAGTGAATCAGTTGAATTAATGGCACAGTTCAAAAACAGTTCTTAACCCCACAGCATCTGCCTTCCTGTTTATAGTGCTCCCTCTATCTGTGCAAGGGCATCTTACTGTCAGGAGAAGGGAAAACACATCCTCCAGGCATGAAAAAAAATGAGGTTTCCAAGTGAGAAAGTATCCTTGTGTGGGCAGGAAAAATCTTTCCATGCTGGTAAAAATTGGTAAAACAGTCCAAGTACAGAGTGTCTCAATTTGCTTCTCTTCCAGGGTTGAAGGCTCCAAGTGGGAGTCCTCCAAATTATTTCAAGGTCTTACCCTTATCATAATGTCTTTCTCTCTCTCTCTGTTACTCGAATCCTTCGATGGTAAGAATCCGCACAGGAAAACAGAGTTCTCACATATTCTATTTCTCTGGGCAGGAAGGACGCAGCAAAACCCTTCCAGTTCTTCTAACCAGAAAACACATTTCCCAAACACTGAGTCCAAAAATCATCAGATGTTCTCTGCAGCAGGTTATCACCATTCCTCTGTCCTCCAGGAGATTGCAGAGGGACAGGTCTCCTCCCCTATCCTGGACCCCATCCAGGGAAAGGTTTCCCCATAACATCTCTCCAGGAAATACCCAGGGGTCTCACAGCATCTTACAAAGAAAAAATAGCAAAAGCCCAAAACAACCCAGGATGCAAACCCTACCGGCTAGTGAGTGGACTGGAAGAGTAGAGCTCCGACCTCTCTCAGGAACACCAGCAGGGCTAGCC
The DNA here is from genome assembly GCF_901001135.1 of Rhinatrema bivittatum. NCBI lineage: Eukaryota > Metazoa > Chordata > Amphibia > Gymnophiona > Rhinatrematidae > Rhinatrema > Rhinatrema bivittatum. The sequence goes on from NC_042623.1 coordinate 104,483,133, forward strand.
TGGGTCCCAGAGGTAGGGCCAAAAATCCTATGCACAAAAAACCTCCAGCACCTCCTCTAACTTCAAAACCAAAACTGCACTCAAACCAAATTTTCATTATTCTAAAATGTTGTGTTTTAACTCTAGCCAGACTATTTAAAGTGTAAATGTAATTACATAACTTAGTCTGAAAAAGAAACTTAAGAATATTTCTCTTGCAGTGTTTTGTGCATGTTGCATTGAGCATATTAGTGCTAATGTAGAAAACTCACTGACTACTCCAAGATTTCAATATGCCTGTAACTATTATTTTGGCCTGATTCTAGCTTTCCTATTTATATTAAAGAAAATAGTATGTGCATATTAGTATTCTAATACCACTATTTTATTTTTATAAGCAAACATTCCATGAGTCTTCTTTTCGTTTGTCCATCTAACATTTATCAGCATGTCTGCATGGGGCACGTGGAAGGATCATACCCTAGTGTGATCATAATGGATCCACAAGTGTGAAACATTCAGTCACAGATTTCTCATTTAGCTCTTTTGAAATCAAATTGCTCACAGGTTGATGTGGTCAGTTGGAGCCAGTTCACAAATACCTTAGATTGGCAATCACTTATACTAGACAGCAATGTTAATTCAGTATAGTGGGGGGGGGGGGGGGGGGGGGAGGGACTAAGTAGTTGAAACTTTCAAAACCTTTTAATATTAATATCCCTCAAAAATGAAATAAAATCCAGAACAAAATATAGGGATCTTAATTTTTTGTTGCTTTTTAACTGCCAACTTAGAGCTGGATTTTCTAAGGTCGCAGACCTTAGAAAATCCGGCGGTAATGAGGGGGCGGGGGTGGCGAAGCGGGGGGCGGGCCTGCGAAAGCCAGCAGCGATCGCACCTCCGCGGTGTAGTTATTCGGCGCGAAACTGGTGGCGATAAGGAATCTTACCTTTCACTGTTGGCGAAGTCGTCGCGGAGTTTGCCCCGAGGCCGCCCCGATTCCTCCCCTTCCGGTGCGGACTCTGCCCCAATTTAGCTATCGCACGCGAAAAGGGACTTTTCACGTGTGAAAGCTTTCGAAAATGACCCCCTTAGTTGCCCCCAAGATACTAATATGTCTACTTTTTTATAAGTCATGACTTCACTGGGAAATGTCCCTAAAGATGGGTTCTGAGATTTCCTTTGCACCTGGTTGCTGTACAATATAGTTTTCAGTTTCTTTCACAAATTCATTACTGTGTTGAGATTGTGTATGCACTTAGTTTCAGTTTGATAGATTGGTAATATCAGAGACTAGAATAGATATTAGTGTATTTATGGACATGACACATAAGAATCAACTTACTGATAGGTTAACAGAAAACTTTTTATATTTACAAGATACACTAGTATCTCATATGAATATAGAAGCACTTAATCTATTCTGGTGAAAAGTGGTGAAAGGAGGAGCTGAAATACTGTCAGTTTGTGCTATAGTAGCCTGCATGGTAAATGTCATGATTACTTTCAAAAATCACTTTGCTTACTGGTTATATCTGCTGTGAAGACCTGGTGCTGTCGATCACTTACTGGAATTCCTCCATAAGAATTTTTCCATTCACTATAATTCACTACCACTGGCATCAATGTCATTACAATGTGAAAGTACTTATAAGAAAGAAAGATGGTTATGTTTGCAGATTGCTAAAATACAAACCAATCGATGAAGCCTATGTACTTACTGCTTAAACTCATAGAATTATTGTGGTGGAATAGGAAACACGTTAACCATCCTAGAAAGAGAAACAACAGGTGTTGAGGAAAACAAAATATTAGTTTTATCTGGTTCGGCTACCCTACTTTTTTTTTTTAGAGGTAGTAGATTGGATTAATTAACAAAGTATACACATTTCTGAATTAAGTCTGTTTCAAGCATCTAATTGCCATAAATCAGTACTGTATCTAATTTAAATGCTGAAATTTCTTGTGATCAGGATTAAGGATACGCTAAATTATACATTTCAGGTTTGCAAGTAAAAACGTGGATTTTACTTAAAATCAGAATATCAGTAATTTACTTGCCAACCAAATGAAAGGCCAATTAATTTTAAATTCCTGCAGTTTGCAGCAGTATCCTCAGTGATCCACAGATTTTGGAGAAATAATGCTGCAAATATTTTGTCATGATGTACAAACCCCAGGGATTTACTTGGTTTGCTTCTGAGGTGAATTTATTCACACGCCTGTACTCGAGTCATGATTGATAAATGCCAGATTCTTTACTGTGTTACAAAGTAGTTTTTAACATTCGTTTACCAAGCAACAGAGGAAAAAAATTGTTATTTTGTTGTCATATTCTAATTTACACCTTCCCTTTTTTATTCTCCAGCCATGGCAAGCCGACAAGTAGACATTGCTACTCAGGGATGGTTCATTGGTCTGATGTGTGCTGTTGCTCTTCTTATCTTGGTCTTGCTGATTGTTTGTTTCATCAGAAGGAATAAAGGTGGCAAATATCCAGGTATGGCATGCATACTCCTCAGAATAACAAATTTATTTATTTATTTAACAGCTTTTACTATACCGGTGTTTGGGCGGGCACATCACGCCGGTTTACAATAAAACTTGAGAAAGGAGGAAAATTACAAAAAACAGGGAGCGGGTGTGGGAGCAGGTGAGAAAGGGGGGTGGGAGTGGGGGGATAGATAGAGGAGGAAGGGATAGCAGCTGAGAAAGTAGAGGAGAGTAACCATAATTGTGGTGGAGGTATTTACAGGAGGAGGTATTTACAGCAGAAGGACTGCAGAGGTGTGATAATTTAAAGCAAGTTATACATTATAACTTATTTACATTATACATTCTATACATTATAACTTATTTACAGCAGAGTGTGATACAATTACCTTATGTCAAGCTAATCCAGGTGGCATGTTAGTGAGAGATCCATAGGAGCGTACAGGAATTGCGGTGGGAGGGGGGAGGCGGGGGGGGGGGGGGGACGGGACTAGGGGGGTGGGGGGAGGGTAATCATACATTGTAAATCATACATTGTAATGATATAGACAAGTCTGTGAAACTAAGTTCTAGTTTGAAGGGCTTTTAGGGGGCAACTTTCAAACTGTGCACAGAAGAGCAAAAGCTGAGGGTACTTTATACTAACAGACTGACAATGTTCAAAGGGAAATTGAGTTGGAAAAAGTATGTGCACAGACCTGTACAGTTTTTTTATGTGGGTAATTTTTTGCCATAAGCATATGCTATGCGCATAACTGTGTACATACATGCATATGTACTATACTCCCCCTGGTTCCACCCCGGAAATGTATCCTCTGCATGTAAAAGTATACATGTACTGGCTCTACGTATGTACTTTTAAGCATAGGAAAGGTAGGTAGTTTTCAAAGATTTAATTTCTATGCATAAAACACTATTTTACTCTTGGAAATGCTTTTGAAAATTGCACCGCCTCCCATTTCTACCACCTATCTTCTGCTCCTAGTATCAGCATGGGATTTGCTGAGTACTTACTACTACTACTACTACTACTACTACTACTACTACTACTACTACTTCTACTACTACTACTACTACTACTACTACTACTGCTTCTACTACTACTACTACTACTAATTACTTCTATAGCACTTCTTAGTGTATGCAGCACTATAGAAAAATATATGAGACAGTCCTCAGTAGAGCTTACTATCTAATCAAGATCATATAGGGTAAAAGTGATTTGGGGAATTTCATTTATTAAGGAAATGTTTAAATCAGTAAGGCTATGGGGGTTAAGATTTAAAAGCAGTCTCAAAGAAGTAGGTTTTTCAGAGTGGATTTGAATAAGACCAGAGAGGAAACATCAACCACCAGTTCAAGAAATCTTTAAGTGTACCGTGCAGCAAGGTGGAAAGCCCAGAGTCAGGAGTTGACTGTGGAGGAGTGACATGCCCAATGAGAAGAGTTCATGAGGAGGGAGTATAGAGAGAGAGAAGAGAGGAGAAGTAGTAAGGAGCTGCAGTGTGAAGGTTCTTGTAGGTGAGTAAGGGGAATTTCAAGTGTATGTGGAAATACATGGGGAGCTAATGTTATGACTTGAGAAGATGGGTTATATGGGTATAGTGACATATGCAAAGATTAAGTCACATAGTTGAATTTGGATAGATTGTAGTAGAAAGAAATGGTTCACCTGGGGAGACCTTTGAGGAGCCGGTTGAGGTAGTCTAAGTGGGAAGTGAAGAGAGAGTGGATAAGGGTTCTGGTAGCATGATCAGAAAGGAAGGAAGGAATGGATTTTGATGATGCTATAGAGGAAGAAATAACACATTTTAGCAGTGTTCTAGAGAAGGAAAGAATCAAAGATGACCCCCAAGATTACAGGCTGGGGGTACTTAGTAGGTTGACAGTGTTATCCACAGAAATAGAGAAAGGGGGAAGAGGGAAACTGGGTTTGGGGAGAAAGATAAGATCTGTCTTGGCTACACTGAGTTTAAGGTGGTGGTGGTGGGGCATTCAAGCAGCAAAGTCAGACAAGCAGGCTGTGATTTGGGGCCGGATTCTTGATGAAATTTCTGGTGAAGAGAGGTAGATCTGGGAGTCATCTGCAAAAAGATATCATTGAAAGTCTAGTGTGGAGATCAGAGAACCAATAGAATTAGTATAGAGAGAGAAGAGTACCCAGAACAGATCCCATGTGGCACACCAATTGGTAGTGGGATGGTGGTAGAGGAGAATCCACCAGAGAACACAATAAAAGTGCAATGGGAGATATAAGAGAACAAAGGCAGGATGGAATCCTGAAATCTGAGTGAGGGTAGAGTATCAAACACTAGATTGTGATCAGCAGGGTTAAAAGCATTGCATATGCTAAAGTAGATAAGGTCTAGAAAAGGTCTTTGGTTTTAGCTGTAAACAGGTAATTGGAGACTTGGGCAAGGTTGTTGCTATGAAATGAAATATGACTGGATGGATCAAGAATAGGTTGAGATGAAAGAAGACAGCAGAGATGAAAAGCACTTTCAAATAGTTTGGATGAGAAAGAGAGGAGGAAAATGGGATAATAGTTAGGGAAGGTAAGTTTCATTAATGGTTTTTTGAAGAGTATGCTTGATGGCAGTAGGAACAGTGAAGTTGAAATAGGTTGACGATGAGACAGATGGAAGAGATCATTGCAGGGGAAACTGATCTGAGGAGCAGGTTGGGAAAGGGTTCAGAGGAACAAGTAGTGAGTTTGGAGAAGGAGAAAAGTTGGGCAGATTCCTCCACTGTGATTTCAAAAAAAGACGAGAGTAGCAAGGGCCAGAGGAAGGGGAGAAGAATGAAGTGGGGAACGGGAGGTGAGGTAGAGGTGACTGATTGAGAACTCAAGACTAATTGTGTGAGTTTCGTCATAGACGTAATCAGCCTTAGTCTGTGCAGCAAGTGAATGGGGAGAGGAGAATGGGATTTGAGGGGAATTTGAGGAAGGAATTTAGTGTGGCAAAGAGATAGAGTTGGAGGCAAAAAAGTTTGTCGAATATATATAAAAGTCTTGCTTGGCAAGTGCAGTAGCAGACTGTAAGAAGATCAGCCCAAATCTGAAATGTGCGAATGTTGCTATCCTGCATCTATTACTCCTAGAGGTACCCATTTCGAAGACCATGAGGCTACTGATAAATCTGGAGGAGAAGGTTGTGTAGAAAGAAACAACTTCAACCAAAGCTGTTTAATACATTTCTGCAACGATTTTTCCCCTTCGAATGCTGAATATGGATTAGTGGGTGTGAAAGATAAGCCCTTTTTTTAAAAAGAGATATCTGTGTTGCAGTTAGTGATTTCCCTGCTAAATTTATAACCACCATTTCTGGTCCCTGATCTAATGTAAATGTTATCTTTGGCGGATTCTGGGCTGCTGAGAAGTCTTAACTGTACTTGCCAGTCAGATGGCGAACGTACGGACGTCCCACGATTGCCTCTTTGTTGATGGCTGTGGGCTAAAATGGATTGGCCTGCGTAAGCAAGTAGATGCCAGTGATCCATTAGAGAAGTTGGCCATATGAATGATAAAAGCTGTTCCAGCAAGGAGATTTAATGTGTGCTCGTTAACTTCCTTTAAAGCTCTCTGTAGCCCCTGAAGCAGACGATCTTCATTGAAACGCTGGCAGGGTCTGGCACAGGCATCGGGAGAAGTGCAGAATATTTAAATCTGAGAAGAACATGCAAAGGCACTTACCCAAACAAAAGACAAATGTTATTTAATCCTGCAATGTAATTTAGAAACTGCAAGTGAGAGTAAAAATAAAACAGAAATGGTCAGTGAATAGATACACATATAGCTAATTTTTATTTTCAACATAAAAAACAAAAAAAAGAAAAGAAGTGGGTCAATGAAGATTTCACATTATAACTGTACATAATTATACCAATAATTATAGCCGAAGGGACACGAGAGATAGCCACATAGGCTTTAATATTCCAAGTTGATTTTTGTTGTTAAAGTGTAACTATTGACATCATCCTCAAGGTACTGCAGGAAATACAACAGACACAAGGATCAAAGCAAATAAATTCCAAATACTTTTCAAGGTAAGAGGAGAATTTGAAGCAGATATGTGTTATATCCATAATCTCCAACTATTCTCTGAAAATATAAAATGATCTTATTTAGGTTTTTTTGTTTTTGTTTTGTTTTTAATTCTTTCCCAGCCTATCCACAGTTCTAGGCAGGTTAGAAATATTGTAAATATACATCATGGCTTTTCTTAACTGGGAGGAATAGAAGGCCTATATGTTAATCTTTCAGCATTTATTTTTAGTTAAAGAAAAAGAAGATGCGCATGCTGATCCAGAAATACAACCTATGAAGGAGGATGATGGAACATTCGGTGAATACAGGTGAGCATCTGGCATGAACCTTCTCATCTATTTCTAGTAGCTCAATGAAGACTAGCACCCATAATATTTATTTTCTAGTTGTCAGCTTCATTAAACTTCATGTAATACAAAACACACATATTTAGAAATTCTGAATTCACAAACTTACTAAAGTACCTTAAAATTAGCAAAAAGAAGAACAAACAAAAAAATCCCCTAAACAAAATACAAGCTACCAGCATCATAACAAATTATATATCCTTATGCACTATAGTTAGTACCTTGGTGGAAATGACAGAATGATTTCGACCTCACAAATCATATACATCTATATAATTGTCAGAAAGACATGTCCCACCTCAAATTATACAAGTGAAGGAAAATCAGAAATTTTAGCTGTAAACTTTTAACTATTAAATATTTCTGGTATGAATGAGCAAAACTGGATAGTACTCGATTATTTGTATTGGTTTATGTGAGAGAATTCCATACAGTTCCATGCGTGCAGGGAGAAAACTGAGCCAGTCCTGGTTTTCCATCCATTGCATGCATGGACTTGAAATTCATATTTCTTAAGATGTAACAAGTTCATGTATTCAATGAGAGTAAAACCAGGACTGGCTCAGTTTCTTCTTATAAACATGCATTTATTTATTTATAATCACTCAAAAGCCACGGTCACCTAAAAGGAATTATTTAGGATGGACACTTAGGTAAATATGTGACAATATGCATGAAAAGTACCTAATCGTCCAGAAATCTCATAATTATAGCTCAATGAACCAAAGTAAGTTTAACCCCATTTAAACTTCGAAGATAAGTGAATGGATAATTATGTAATGAAACAACAAAAAAAATGTTTTTCAACTACGTTTTAACGGATGTTTGATTGACACAGCACAGTTCAATTGCACTATTACATGAGAAAGAAAACATTTTTAAAAATTATCGTACAGTGATAGACCTATGATTAAATGTAAGATGGAGTCATAAAGTTGGTGTTATGACTAAATGATGAAGCCTATTATGAGGGTTAAACTTACTTTGGTTCATTGAGCTATAATTATGAGATTTTTGGATGATTAGGTACTTTTCATGCATATTTATTTTTTTTATAAACATTTAGGGCTGGATTTTAAAAGCTCTACGCGCGCCGGGCCTATTTTATAAAGACCCGGCGATGCGCATAAAGCCCCGGGACGTGTCTAAGTCCTGGGGCTTTACTAAAGGGGCGGGGAGGGGGCGGGAAGGGGGCAGGGCCAGAGACCTCTGATAGAATGGCCATTTGCCGCTGTGTCAGAGGATCGCATGCCGGCAGGCTGCCGGTGCACGCAACCTGCACCTGCCTCCAGGCAGACGCAAAAGGTATGATAAGAATTTGGGGGGGGGGGGGGTTAGAGTAGGGCTAGGGGGGGAAAGGTTAGGGGAAGGGGTGGGAAGTTTAGGTTAGGGGGAATGGAAGTTCCCTCACAGGCTGCTCTGATTTCGGAGCGGACTGGGAGGAAACGGGGAAGGCAGCGCGGCTCGGAGCGAGCAAGGTGCACAATTGTGCACCCCCTTGCGTACGCCGACTCCCGATTTTATAACATGCGTGCGTCTGCATGCCAGGTAGCATGCGCATATGTACGCCTGCGCGCAGGTCTTAAAGTCTACCCCTTAATATTCTGCATTTTTCTGAAAGATGTTAGGTCTAGTAAATAACAGATGGTAGGGATGTGCAGGGGGGAATTTTAATTTTGTTTTGTTTTTTTTGTTTCTGAGTTTTTTAAATTCAGGTATTTTTTGTTTAATGTTTACTTAGTTTGATTCATTTGCTGAACCAAAACAAATATTAAATGGTCAACATTCAAAAAGCCCCAAAAGGCTGACTTTATCCCACTAAAGTTAGTTAGATAGGTTATCTTGGACAGTCAGTGGAATAAACATCTCACTGCCTATGCCAACCACCTTCCCCTCAAGTTGATTCCTCAGATGCTGTTGGTGGGTGAGGCATAAGGAATGTGAATAGCCCCGATACAAAAAAGAAGCTAGAAGCCTGGTAGAGAGCAGGAAGTTGGAATAAACCAGGAAGTCAGGAACATGAAGGAGTTCAAGGAGTATCGCTGAAGACAGAAACCAGAGATGACAAAGTCTCCTGGATTCAGGCAACAAGGACAGAGCCTGTTATGGGATGCTTTAGAGTCAAGAATCTCCTCTATCTTAAATTCAGGCTGACCATCAGCCAGAACTTCATCCAGAGGTATTCCTTGCCTATTGAAGGGATCTGATGTAGCAGGCTTCAGCAGAGAGATGTGAAATAATGATATTTTAAGAGAATTGGGAAGCGAAGGGGCATGGTACTGGATTGATTTTCTCAGTAATGGGATACTTAGGACCAAGCTTAGTACAGGGGAGCCTCAGGCGTGCACTCCTTGTAGAAAGCCAGACTTTATCACTGACTTGAAACTGGGGTTCACATCTATAATGATGGTCAGTGAATTTCTTCTGCTGGATCATGGTTTTCTCCAAATTATTGTGCACCTGTACTCAGGTTTTCTGGAAGTGTTGCACCAAGTCATCAGCTGTAGGAATTTCAGTAGCTGGAGCAGAAAAAAACTAGACGAACAGGGTGTTGACCATAGACTGTGAAGAAATGGAGAAATTCCCATAGATTCACTAACATGATTGCTGAGAGCAAACTCAGCCCAAGGGAGCAAATTGGCCTGTTCTGATGAGCAGAGACAAAACATCTGAGAAACTGTTCAAGACCTTGGGTGATCCTCTCCATAAAAATATTAATCTAACATAGTAACATAGTAATGATGGCAGAAAAGGACCAGGTGGCTCTGCCCAGCAAGGTTCCTATGGTAGTATCTGCCGCTTCATGCAGGATACCCCCAGTTTCTTTCAAGGGTAGTAACTGCTGTCCCATGCAGTTATTCCCAAGCTTTATGATAAGGGGAGTAATATTTACAATCAATCAAAATCAAGTAACTGTGAAACCCATAAATTACTGCTAGCAACATTTTTACAGGATGAAGAGCCTTCTTGATAATTCAGACAATTCAGCTTGATATTCTTTCCTTTGGGACCATCAGCATCTGACGATGTTATCCTGATGGAAATTGTAAATTGATGTCCAAATCTTTACAAAAGGCACCCCTGAATCTGGTGATAAATTAGGGTCCCTTGATCTGATACAATAGTAGGGAGGAAGTCTATTTAGATGGAATCCCAACTAACACAGGTGGTGGCCAGATGCGGGGCCGAAAGCAGTTTAGAAATGGAAATAAAGTGCACCATTCGAGAAAAACTGTCCACCACCAGTAAGATGGCAGTATATTTAACAGAAATCAGAAGGTCTGTGATAAAGTCTTGTAGGAGTATCTGGTGGGGATAACTTTACATTTGATTAACAAAATTTAATCTGGTAACCTTATGATATAAATTAATTAGTTTTAGGGAGCAAATAAAGATACTTTAGTGAGGTAGTCAATTAATTTATTAGCAGCATATGGCAAAACAATGTTTAAAATGGTGCAGATATATCTTTTCTTTGGCTTCATTTTGTTACAGTTTCAGTCTCATAGCACAAGGCAGTGTAATAAAAGATAAACAGAACTTATAAGCATTATTTCTAAGTTCAACTTTGCACTTAGAATTATACAATTGCCACACTTACCCTCCAAGGTACAGCACAAGTCCAGGAATCTGTCTCGACCTCACAGAGTAATCCAGCGAACCCCCTTTTGGTGAATGATAGATAAAACCAAAAGGTCTCATAGACATCTCCATGAGATATGACAAAGAAAAAAGGTAACTTTACTAGCTTGACAAAGTCTTTCAAAGGGGATTGGCAAGAACAGCTGCTTCTCAATTGTGGAGCACACTCTACTGCATATCTAAAACTTACTTTAGCTTGTGGGTTTACTGCAATAAGTTCTATTAACAAAGCTGTCTTGACAGAGCTTGGAGAATCCATGAAAAAGCCGCAGGGAAAAGCCTCTAGCAAAGGTTCTTTCTGGTAATGCCCATTCAGATAATGTTCAGATGTCAAAAGTCCATCTGGGTAACTGAGTCCCTTTTCTCAGAGTCGAATATTATTGAATATTTAGTTCCATAAGATCCAACAATTATCTTGATTGAATGTCACCACTGTTACGATCGTGGATCCCTGGACCGAGAGTGAGTTGGCATTACCTGTGGGGAGGAGCCCCACAGGTCCCCACCATCAGCTGGTGAGGCCAAGAAGAGCCTGAGACCCCGCTGGGGCTTCACCACAACCAGCCCTCATTCCCTGCAGGTTGAGCCCTTGGGTACTGGGGCCGGCTGGACTTACGTGGGATCTCAGGTGTGGAGCGTTTCATGGTCCCGGTGGTAGCATGGGTCTGGACCAGGCGGCGAATCTCATAATCCATAGTCCAAGCATGGGTCAGGGCAGGTGGCAAATCTTGTAATCCATAGTCCAAGCATGGTTCAGGGCAGGTGGCAAATCTTGTAATCCATAGTCCAAGCATGGGTCAGGGCAGGTGGCAAATCTCGTAATCCATAGTCCAAGTGTGGGTCAGGGCAGGCGGCAAATCTCGTAATCCATAGTCCAAGTTTGGGTCAGGGCAGGTGGCAAATCTCATAATCTGTAGTCCAAGTGTGGGTCAAGAGTCCAAGCAAGGTTCGAGGATCCAAAGGGTCAGGAACTCGGAACTGGAACAGAGCACTCCAAAGCAGGAGCCAGGAAGCCAAGGCAAGGTCTGGAAGCAGGCCTTGCCTAGATATAGGCCAAGGTCAAGGGGTGGAGCTGGGGCACCTCCCGGCGAGGTCCCTTTAAATGGAAAGGAGTGGCGCCTGCGTCCACCTAAGGCTGCCGGGAGGCAGCGGAAGCCAGACAGCCCTTGCCATGCTGGGAAGGCTGCGCCACAGCCACCACCAGAATCCCCAGGCTGACCAGAACACTGGCACAAGGCCGGTGAGTGAAGGGTTCCCCTAACAGCCACCTCCTATAAACATAGATTGGTGGGATGCAAATTATATTGTCCGAGTCTCAATGCATAGGAATATTCTCATATGGGTTAAGGAAGTTCAGAGAGTTCATTAGTAAAACAGGTGCTAGAACAATATCCATTTCATAGCCGGATACAAGCATTTTACCAAGGATATGTATTACTGGTGTTCAAGGTTTTCTTCTCATATTGGAAGGTGATGATAACTCTCTGATGTGAAAAAAAAACAGTCAGTCTTTTCTCCTCTGTGTGAAAAACAATCTCATATAAAGTTGCCAAAATCATCACCTGGCTGCAGACTCCATGTTTGCATTGCTTTAGGCCTGCAGATTTTACTGAGTCTATGTGCATAGCAGTAGGCCTCAAGTTCATGATGCACATCCTATTTAGGGTATCTGGCATTTACACTACAGTCTGCAGAAAGGTGAGTCTACAGTACAGACTGAATCAGAAACAGGTACAATTCATCTTAAGGTTTGGCACAAGGGACCTTGGTTCTAGCAAATACTGGACAGGCCAAGACATAAGTCATACAATCCTTGCACAAGGAGGACCACCAGAAGACCCTGAAAATCAGTTCAAAAGTTGTCTTAATCTCTGGATGTCCATAGAGTTTGAAATCATGCCCCATTTGAGAACATCTGAGCAGCCTGATGGGAACCCCTACAGAAGGTTCCTGGACCTAAGATTCCAAGCGTATTTCCTCCATCAGATCACGTTTGACTGTGTTTGTAATGATCCTGGAGGCTGGTATGATGGGGCCTATATCATAAAGTACAGAAATCTTCTCAGGGGAAAACTATCATGACAACCTGTTGGTCTTAATATTCTTCAAGCCTAGATAATAGGAGATAATGAACTGAAAATGAGTGAAGAACATGGCCCATTAGGTTTTCCAGGGTTCAGACATTTTGCATCATAAAAATAAAGAAAATGTATATGATCCATAAGCATTGTAATTGGAAAGGTGACTCCTTCAAGCAAACATCACCACTCTTCCAAAGCCCACTTATTGGCAAAGAGTTCTCGGTTTCCAACATTATATTTGCATTCTGCAGGAGAGAATTTATGGTAAAAGTAACCATATGGGTGGAACCGAGAATCAGGATCTAATCTTTGTGACAAGACTGTACCTGCACCAACCTCAGAGGCATCCACTTCTAAGAAAAAAGGATTGGCTGGATCATAGTGATACAGGATTGGAGTGGATGCAAAGAGTTGCTTCAAGAAAGGCCTGTTGAACATGGAGATACCAAGAATTCTTTGGTGTCCCTTTATATATTAGGGCTGTAAATGGAGCCACTACCTTGGAGATGTTTTGAATGAAGTGTCGATAATAGCAAGAGCCCAGAAATGTTGTAATGCCTTGAGACCTAAAGGTACTGGCCAATTAAGTACCGCAGTTATCTGATCTAATCCATTTCAAAACCTGGAGCTGAGATTATACATGTTATGGGAGTCTCTGTTTAGCGGACCCTTGGGCCGACCTGCTGGAGACTGGGAAAGGTGGTCAATGTCTCTAATGAATAGCAGGCCGGGAGGCAGATGTTCAGGCAGGACGTAGATGCTCTTCACCCTGGAAGCTGGTACTACCACGGGAGGAGTCCAACCGCTGGGACTTAGGTGGCTTCGCCCTGGAAGCCGAAGCCCCCCCGGGAGGAGCCCGTAGGGGCCCGGCCGCTGGGACTTAGGCGGGTTGTGGATCAGGACAGGAAACTGGAACCAGACTAGGACAGTAGCAATACTGTAACTGGGCTCGGGTTCTGGAACCAGGCAGGAGCTGTAGCAGGATTCGGGTACTGGAACCAGGCAGGAACTGTAGCAGGCAGGCTGGAACCAAGCAGGTACTATAGCAGGCAAGCAGGAACCAACCAGGTACTGTAGCAGGCAGGCGGGAAACAAGCGGGTACTGTAGCAGGCAGGCAGGAACCAGGCAGGTACTGTAGCAGGAATGGAGCGATGAAGCAAAGCGAGTCACTCCGGGGCACAGTGCAACAGGAAACCGGGAGGCTAACCCATTGCAAGGCAAAGACTGGATGACCACGGCCGGCTTATGAAGGCTGCGGCGTCTGACGTCAGGAGTTGGGCGGAGTCACCACTGGCGGGAAACGGCCTAGAAAAGTGGCGCAGCCCCAGCGGGAATGCCGACAAACAGGCCGCAACCCAGGCCTCTGGAAGCGGGAGCAGGTCCGGGAGCCTGGAGGTAAGGGCCTGGCCGCGGTGCTCGCGGCCAGAACTGCAACAAATCATCCCAAGAAGAGAAATTGATTCTGTTCAAACACTTCTCAAACTTGACAAAAGGCTGGTGCTGGTTAAGACAAAAAAAGGATCTCCACTACATCCTGCCTGTGGGTGGCCAGATCTAGGGAGAACCTAAGAAGTTGCCAAACTGGGTCAGACCAAGGGTCCATCAAGTCCAGCATCCTGTTTCCAACAGTGGCCAAACCAGGATACAAGTTCTTGGCAATACCCAAACAGTAACTAAATCCTATGCCACTAATGCCAATAATAAGCAGTGACTGTTCCCTAAGTCAATTTGATTAATAGTAGATTTTGAACTTCTCTTCCAGGAATGTTTTAAACCCAGCTATGCTAATTGCCTTAACAACATCCTCTGCCAATGAATTCCAGAGCTTAATTGTGTATTGAGAGAAAAATAATTTTCTGTGATTTGTTTTAAATGTGCTCTTGCTAACTTCATGGAGTGCCCCCTAGTCCTCGTATTATCTGAAAGAGTAAATAACTGATTCATATTTACCCATTCTAATTCTTTCATGATTTTATGGACCTCTATCATATCTCCTCTGTCATCTTTTCTCCAAGTTGAACAGCCCTTACCTCTTTAGCCTTTCCTAATAGGAGAGTCATTCCATCCCCTATATCATTTTGATCGCCCTTCTCTGAATCCTTTTCCAGTGCAACTATGTCTTTTTTTGAGATAAGGCAAAATTGCACACAGTACTCAAGATGTGGTCTCTCCATGGAGCATTACAGTTTCTGGGCCTGACAAGGGGTGTGTCTGGCCATGTGGCAGCATGGTTCCAGGAAGCAGTTCAAGGGTGCAATTGTATTCCCAATGCCTAGTGTATTACGGTCGTGGACCCTTGGGCTGGCTGAGACAATGGATGGTATGCTGTGGAGGACCACAGCGAGAGTCACAGCCGGGAGGCGGCGTAGAAGAGACTCGGATGAGGCTTCACCACTGGAAGTCCGAGGTCCCCCCAGGAGGAGCCCGTAGGGACCCGGACCTCTTGGACTTAGGTGGAATCCTATGCGACCAAGGATCTGGGCTGCGGCCGAAGAGATGGAGAAAGTACGGCTGGGCCCAGGTAGCAGAAGAGTCTTCACCCTTGGAAGCCTGTGGCTCCCCCAGGAGGAGCCCGTGAGAGCCCGAGCCGCTGGGACTTAGGAGAATCCTCTGGGCCAGCAAGTACCAGATACCTGAGGTGATGAAGAAGCCGAAGTCGGAATCCAAGAGCGAAGCCAGGTCAGAAGCCAGAAGTCAGAGATCCAAACCAAAGCCAGGGACGAAAGCAGAAGACGGAGTCGTGGGACAGAGCCGGGTCAGGAGCCAGAGGTCAGAGGACAATACAAAGCCAGGAACGGAAGCTGGAGATGAAGTCGTGGGACAGAGCCGAATCGGAAGCCAGAAGACAGACGTCAATACCAAAACCAAGGGGCAGAAGCTGAAGGTAAGTCAGGATACAAAGCCGGGTCGGAATCCAGAAGACAGAAGCAATCCAGGGATTATAGCAGCAACTAGAGACTCAGACAAATGAGGAACCTCGTTGCAAGGACCCGTCCTGTTCAAGCTGCAGGGTTTAAATACCCTGCAGCGTCTGACGTCATTCAGGGTGTCCCATTTGAATTTCCCGCGCTGATCCCTTTAAAGCCTCAGCCCCCAGGCGTGTGTGTGCCTAGGGGGCGGGGCCAAGAGCGTCGACTCAGCGGCGTCTCCCTCGAGCAGGGAGAGCCGCGGCAGGCTGGGGATCAGGCCTACGCAGCCGAAGAGAGCTCCGTGTGGGCCGGGCTGGCCCCAAGATAGGAGGAGGGACAGGGGCACGGCCCGATCCTGTAACATAGTGAGTGTGTCTGCTTGCTTTTTGCTGAAAGCATCTGCAAAAGCATGATACTGCATTGGAAGACACGGGGTTATTTCCACTACAGAGGCCACAAAGATGGAATCTATAAACCAGGGATTTCCAAACCTGTCCTGGGAACCCCATAGCCAGCCAGGTTTTCAGGATATCCACAATGAATATGCATGAGAAAAATAATGGAGACTCATTATATGCAAATTATCTAATGCATATTCATTGTGGATATCCTGAAAATACAACTGACTGTAGGATCCCCAAGCAGGTTTGGGAAGCCCTGCTATAGACCCTGGCTCTGGAACACAAGAAGCGAAACAAGAAGGAAACCAAGAGACAATATACCCTGAATGTCAATCAATCAGTGGATTATATAACTAAAGCCATGGTAACTCCAGGAGAACTGTACTGGAAGATGACATGAAGACCCAAAATGAAATGGTTTCAGAGTGCCACACGCACACTTGCAAATTCAGATCCACTGTGATCAAATGCGGGTTCCAAATTAAGGAACTCCATACCCGAATCGTTATGTCTCATTACAGAAATAAAGAGCTTCAAACGTGAATTGAAAACATGGCTCTTCAAAAAAGCATATGATCTAACATAAAATTACAACCTGTAGAAAACTACAGACATGTTTGAAGAAAGATCGACTATTACTAAAAGACTTAAAGAATATTAAGTTAACTCACTGACAACCTCATGGAGATTACCTAAAAGGAATTAATTTATCATGAATTACTATTTAACAATCTAGCTAACATTTTTATGTTGTGTTGAATTATAATGTGAATTTCACATGTTTTGATGTTGTGTGGACCTAAAATGTGAATGTTGCTTTAGTAAACCGTTGTGATCTTCTTTTGGAATGAAGATATATAAAATGCCTAAATAAATAAATGCTCACAAAGTTATGCCTGCTCAATCGAGAGTATAACTTGTTTGGGTGACCTTACACACATAGGGGCCGATTTTAAATTTTACGCGCGTGGGGTACATTTGTGCACGCTACCTGCGCACATGTTATAAAATCCGGGGTCGGCGCACGCAAGGGGGTGCACACTTGTGCACCTTGCGCGCGCCGAGCCCAAGGGGAGCCCCGATGGCTTTCCCTGTTCCCTCCAAGGCCGCTCCGAAATCCCCCTTGGAGGGAAATTTTTTTAGGATCCCCCCCACCTTTCCCTCCCTTCCCCTATCTAACCTACCCCCCCGACCCTACCTAAATCCCCCTCCCATCTTATTTGATGGAGTTACGCCTGCCGGCCGGCTGCCAGCACATGAACCTCCAGCACGGCTGCTGTGCTGAAGGACTTGGGAACGCCCCCAGACCACCGCCACGCCCCCAGCCCCACCCCCAGCCCGCCCATTTTTGAAAGCCCCCGGGGCTTGCGTGTGCCGCCGAGCCTATGCAAAATAAGTTCGGAGCATGCAGGGGTAGTTTTTCGGGGGTTACGCGCATATCTAACCCATTCTTTTTCAAATACAAATGCATGGGCATACGTACGAACTCTGCCCTCCAAAATGTCTCTCCCCCAGTGTACATAAAAGCAAGCACAAAATGGGGTTTCACATGTAATTTTATGTGAACAATGTCCTGAGCAATTTTATAAGCCATTTACATGCATAAAATCTCATTTTAAGTGCGTGAATGGTTTTGAAAATTCAGCCCATAGTGGATATCCCATCTTTCCCAGTACTCCAGCTTTACAGCTATCTACAATCTACAATTCACATTAAAAGCCTTCCAAACTACCATCCACAGCTAGCCCTCCCCCTCCGCCCCCCCCCACACACACATGCCCCAGGACAATTTCTCATCAGTTTTCTCACGCTCTGGCCTTTTTCCTAGGTAGCTTAAGGCATGTTACATTCATATACTGTATGTAGATATTTCCCTGTTTCCAGAGGGCTTACAGAGGGTCCTATATACTAAGTATATTTCTCAAAGGACAGAATGGGAGAAAATCTTTAGTAAACAGGCCCTTTAGTTTGTACCTGAGATAAAGGAGGATGAAGTGACTTGTCCAGTGTCACAAGGAACATCAGTGGAATTTGAAGCTTGGCTTCCCACCTTCTTGGCACACCATTCTAACCACTAGGCTATTCCTACACTCTCATCATAATACTTACACACTAAGGGCCGGACTTTAAAAGGGTTACGCATGCCGGGCCTAATTTTAAAAAGGCCCAGCGATGCACATAAAGCCCCGGGTCACGTGTAAGTCCCGGGGCTTGCAAAAAGGGGCAGGGAGGGGGCAGGATGGGGGCGGGGTCCAGCTCCCGGCACAGCAGTCATATTTGCCGCTGTGCTCGGGATCGCGTGACAGCAGTCAGCCAACGCGCGCATCTTACTTCAGCCCCAGAGCTGAAGTAAATTCTGAAATAAAAAAAAGCTGAAAAAAAAAGTAGGGAGAAAGGACGGGGGAGGGAAGGGAAGGGAAGGTGGGGTGGGGGGGTAGGGAACGGGGGAAGGCCGTGTGGCTTGGCGTGCGCAAGGTGCACAATTGTGCACCCCCTTGTGCGCGCTGACCACTGATTTTATAACTTGTGCACACAAGTTATGAAATCCAGCATACATGTGTGCGCGCCGGGTAGCGTGCGCACATGTACACCGCGCCGCTCCTTTTAAAATCTATCCCTAAATACCTTCCTATACCCTTTTTCTGACATCCTGGGACATGACCAAAGCTCTGTGCACTGCTCCACTCTCAGAAGGCATCAGTGTCCATATTTTCTTCTTGCCACCCGGCTACCTCTTCTGGTAGGAAACATGTAGATGTGTTCAAATGTTTTGTACCAAGTAGAACACCATGAACAACTTGCTCAGAGAGGCACAAGAGTTAGAAAGATTTTGTTGTGATCAAGTTCTCCAAAACAACTTTTTTTTTTTTTAATTCTTTATTTATTGCTTTTAATACATAAAAAAAAAAACAACATTTTGCTTATAAAGAAACACCGTGAATACTTTCATTTCACAAAGCTGTACAAATTCTTTTGCGACTTCCTTAAAATAAGGGAAAAAAAAAATTTTATATTCACATCATTGATTTAAACATAACCTTGGTGTGCAAAAGATGTATATAATTCTTTAACCATTATTTATATAATTCCAGTCCCACTCCTAGCAGAAAATAATTTTGGATCCAGAAACCATTTAAGGAACATATTAGGAAATTAACAACCTAAATTTTAAACTGGTTGCACATAAACTGCAGTCAAATTCTATGTTTAAGTTATGATGTTAATTTTCCTGGCTTCAATAAACTCTTGTAATTGTTTAGGTATGAAAAACACAAAACGCTCATTATCTTTCATGAGGAAGCATTTACAAGGAAACTGTATTTTCACATTATATCCCAGCCTCGTAGCCTCTTGTCTAAGGGATAAAAACCCCCGACGCCTGGCTTGAGTTGCTGGTGCAAGATCAGGAAATATTTTTACAGCAGCCTCATGAAAATTCAGCGGATATTTCCTAAAATATGCCTTCATTACTAGGCGGATGTCTTTAACAGTTATAAAAGACACCAAAAGCGTCCCCCTATTTATAACATCCAGTGTCGAGTCCTCTAAAAATCCTGTTAAATTCCCAGCAAAGGGAACATTTTCAGGGTTCCCTGGGCACGTCGACATGGGGAGAAAGAAGCAGGAATTAATGGAAGGCATATTAAACTCAGTCAACTCCAAACTTTCAAGAAAGAATCTCTTTAAAGTGGTGTAGGGGATTTCTCCCACCACTTTGGGAAAGTTGATAATCCGAAGATTCAGATATCTAGATTTATTCTCAATAAACTCCATACGTCTAGAAAGCGATTGACTGTCTTTTATTGCTGCAATTTTGTATAGTTGAAATTGCTTATTTTCTTCTTCTAATCCGCTAACTTTCTCCTTTAATCTGTCTAGCTTTGTTTGCACATCAACAGATTTTTGAGCGCTTTGTGAACTAGTATACTCCAATTTCTCATTCATAATGTTTATTGCTGAAGCCATGCCGGCCATAAACTCCCATAAGGAGTCTAGAGTCACTTGTGCAGGCCTGGAAGGGATAGTAATTAGATCTTTTCTCATATCGCTTCCCGAGGACGTACCTTCTCCCAGATTTTCACTGGTTTCAGTTTGCCCACCGGCGCTTCGATGTTCCACCAGGCTTGATGTATGAAATCCCGGATCAATCCCTTCGATAATCAGTGGAGTAGGGTCTGGAATCGGGTCGGGCGCACAAGCCTCCATACCTCCTCCCCTCACCTCCTCCACTAGGCTCTGCGTAGGTGGCTCCCTTTGCTCCGGACTTAGAGACACCTCCCCTGCCGGCTCGGGCGGCTGTTCCACGCTGCCCTGCACATCAGTTTCCTCGGTTCTCTGCGAGACTGCAGGACTCACAAAGCGGGTGATTTCAGTCTGAATAGTCATGGTAGGATTTAGTTCGGTTGGGTAAGTCCGAACTTTTCCTTTCCTCTTGGCAGGCATTTTGTTCGACAGGAAAAACGCAGCAAGACAAAGCCCTCCGCTCAGGTCTCAATACGTGCGGCCATCTTGGATCCCCCTCCAAAACAACTTTTAAGCAGGTCTAAGATGCACTTGATGAGGGACCATGGAGTGATGAGCACAATTGTTAGATCTTTAGAATGGAAGGAGATAACATCCAGGCAAACTTTGCTACCCATTATCTTTTACAAGCACAGAATTAAAGTGACTCACCATTAAAGTGGCCCTCTATTCCTTCATGTAAGTTATCTCAGGGACCTGAGAATCTGGCCCTGTTTGAAGATGTGTGATACATGAATTTGACAATGTAAAGCATGACATCTAGAATGTTGAGGTGCAGGTTAATAGGTTTTGTTTGTCCTTGTACATTGGATGAAGTTGTTTCTGCTAAAACTGAATCACTCATCTGCTTCTTGGTTTTATCTAGAAGGCTGGGCCTTCAAATATGTTTAGAAGGTCTGAGTGAGTTTGGCATTGCTCCCTTTGTTATACTAACAGATTCAATTCCATACAAATTCTAAGACTTATAAACTTGTTCTTATTAAAGCCAAGAAAGAATTTATTATATACAGATTGCAACACACACTGAACTGGCCTCAGGAGTTTTTCCATATGGTTAAAATTTTCCTCTCTATAACCAAGCCCTTGAGGCATATTGGGATGCATAATGCTGAGACATTTTTAAATTTCTTCATTTATATAACTTCATCTCTTTGTATTGGACTAGAATCTGACCCAATTATAACCACTTTAGGGTCTTTTATAATCAATATTCCCTCTACAGATGGTGTTTTCAGACTGTAGCTTTTATTGTAGCTTTTACTGGGCTCCCTCAAAGCAAAAATATATATCTTGGACCCTAACTCTCATCCTAGTTGGTTATTTTGCTGCCTAAAAGAAGTTTGTTGTTTCTATTACTCAGATCATTAACTCTTCCTTATCTGAAATAAATTTGCCCTTTTCTTTCAAAACTTTTCTTGTTCGCCCAGTATCAAAAACCCTTCTTTGGATTGTACTGTCCCAGGAGACTACAGGCCTATTTCAGATCTTTGTATTTTTAGATAAATCATTGAAAAATGTCAAATTCAGCAATTTGTTGACAAGATTTTAGGTCCATATCAATGTGGATTTAGACCTTATCATGGCACCAAAACACTGATTTATGTTGTCAATTCTTTCTTACATGAGATTAACTTGAACATTGCTGTGATTCTACTATTTCTTGACATCTCATCTGCTTTTGATATTATTAGTCATCAGATATTGATAAAAAGACTAGGGGGTATTGGTATCAGCAGACTTGTCCTTAAGAGGTTTGAATCCTTCCTGACATTCCCTAACCAACATGTAAGGTTAGATAACTATTTCTCTACTGATAGGCAAAATACATCAGGGGTCCCACAAGGTTCTACATTATTTGCTATGCTTTTTAACCTTGATCTTTTCCCTTAGGATATTTCTATCTTCCTTTGATGCTTTTTATAAGCTGTATGCTAATGATGTCCAATTTTATCTTCCTGCTGACTCCTCTCCCCAAGCCACTGTTTCTAAATTATTGCCTTTTTTCAGTGATATTTAATTCTGGATTGAAACAAATGTACCTAAAACAGAATTTCTGTGGCTTAGTCACTTATCTATCCTTGAATCCTTCAGGGAAATACAATTTTAGGGATGGTAATTCACGTTATTAACAGAGGCTCGCAGCACAGTTATCATTTTAGATTCTTTCTTTAAAATCTCAGATTAAATTTGTTATGTAAGCAGCATTTTACAAATTGTGCCTGAGGAGACAGCTCAAATATGTACTGCATACAGCAGATTTCAGGTCAGTTGTGGAAGCACTCCTGCTGCCCGCTTCATAACCTCATTTATGTCAGACAACCAAAAATGTACCTACAAGTTTGACATTGTTCAAAATTTTGCTTGGTTAATCTTGGCAAGTATATGACTCCCAAGATTAATCAAAATGCATTGGCTGCCAATTGTGATACAAGCAAAATGTAAGCTTTTAACTCTCATTTTTAAAAATATTTCAGAAAACAGGCCATCATGTTTGAAGTTCCTTCTTTCTCCTTATGTTGCCTTTCATACCCTATGGCAGGGGTCGGGAACCCATGGCTCGCGAGCCAGATATGGCTCTTTTGAGGGCTGCATCTGGCTCGCAGACAGTCGCCACACTTTCCCGCTGACCCAGCTGCTCCCCGGTCCTCCTCCGCCTGGGCTTAAAATGCTGTCAGCCCGGGCGGAACGTGGCAGGACAGCTGGAGTCAGCGGCACCGGCGTACTCTCTTCTTCCCCCCCCCCCCCCCCGCGGCCCGGAAGAGGAAGTGGAGAGTATCGGCTGCCTGCGCGGCAAGAAGAGTCCACACTAGTGCGCTCAGCATCGGCCCGAAGAAAAGAAGACTGCAGCGCGGCTCGGAGGAAAATGAAGAGCTTCAACCGCGGCCGATGGGACTCCGCCTCCGCGAGGGCTGAAAATGAAGGAGGCTAGCTTTGGGAGGAGGCTGCTGCTGCCGTGAGTTCCCGGGGTGGGGGTGGGGGAGAGAGAGAGTGAATGAGCGAGCAAACACAGCTTGCTCGCTCATTCACTCTCTCTCTCCCCCACCCCGGGAACTCGCGGCAGCAGCAGCCTCCTCCCAACGCTAACCTCTTCATTATCAGCCCAGGCGGAGTCCCATCGGCCACGGTTGAACCTCTTCATTTTCCTCCGAGCCGAGCTGCAGTCTTCTTTTCTTCGGGCCGATGCCGAGCGCACTAGCGTGGCCTCTTCTTGCCGCGCAGGCACCCGATACTCTCCACTTCCTCTTCCGGGCCGCGGGGGGGGGGGGGGGGCCGTGTGTGTGTGAGAGATTGCATGTATGTGAATGATTGAGAGCCTGTACATGTGAAAGAGAGTATGTCTGTGATTGAGAGCCTGCCTGTGAGAGAGAGAGCATGAATGTAAGTTTACCATTGGGAACCTGTATGTGTAAGTTTGTGATTGAAAACCTGTTTGTGTGAAAGAGTATGTGTGTATGATTGAGATCCTTTGTGTGTGAGAGAAATCATGTGTATGTATGATTAAGAGCCTGTGTGTATAAGTAAGAGAGAGATCATGTGTGTCTGTGTGTGATTGAGAGCTGATTTAGGTGAGGGAGCATGTGAGTATGTGATTGAGAGCCTGTGTTTAAATGAGAGAGACCATGTGTGTCTGTGTGTGATTGAGAGCTGATTTAGGTGAGGGAGCATGTGAGTATGTGATTGAGAGCCTGTGTTTAAATGAGAGAGACCATGTGTGTCTGTGTGTGATTGAGAGCTGATTTAGGTGAGGGAGCATGTGAGTATGTGATTGAGAGCCTGTGTTTAAATGAGAGAGAGAGACCATGTGTGTCTGTGTGTGATTGAGAGCTGATTTAGGTGAGGGAGCATGTGAGTATGTGATTGAGAGCCTGTGTGTAAATGAGAGAAAGAGAGGACATGTTTGTAAGCATGTGAATGAGAGTCTGTGTGTGAGAGAAAAAGACAGCATGTATTTATGTGATTGAAAGCCTGTGTGTGTGTGTGTAAGCATGAAAAGATAGACAGCATGTGTGTAAATGTGTAATTAAGAGCCTATATAAGTGAGAGAGAAAAAACGTGTATATGAGTACTGAGAGCATGTGTGTATATAGGTGTGTAATTGAGAGCCAGTGTGAGAGAGAGCGCTGGTATGTGACTGAGAGAGGAGAAAGTTCCAAGCAAACCACCCCACCTCCTGCTAATTCAGAACAATCTCAGGACACCTGGATATCAAACGTTCCCAGGTATGCAGAGCAAAAAAAATTTTGTATCCTTATTATTTTTCATTACTGGGTCTTTGTGTCTGCTATTTTGAAATTTTTTGTTGGTATCTGGAAATGTTTTATATGCGTTTTTAATTATTGGATATTCCACTCATCAGCTGTTTCGAAATATGTTCTTTTTGTTAGTACAGTTTTACTGCTGATGATTTTATATTTCTTGATTTGTTTTATAAGGATGGGTGATGTTTCTTTTTTCCTTTGTTACACTGCATACAGAGACTCTGGCTTGTTGCAGTTTCCAATTCAGTTTTTTCTGCATGCTTGTTATGCGTTTTGGTCTCTTTATTCTATGTTAGGTGAGGGACAGCACGTGATTCAGGTGAGGTTTTCTGCTGGCGTGTAGTTTCTGTGTAGGACTCTATAGCAGCCTGACTTGGTCCGTTTTCCTAATAGGAGATGTATTGATGTCTTAAGGCCTGGTGTAATATTTTCAGAGACTTATTGTACTTTAAAAGAGTGATCTTACATAAAATGCACACATTTACTTGTATTTAGTTTTAAACATATTGTATGGCTCTCATGGAATTACATTTTAAAATATGTGGCGTTTATGGCTCTCTCAGCCAAAAAGGTTCCTGACCCCTGCCCTATGGTCTAGCGACCAACTATGCCTTGCTATTCCTTTATTTAAAAACTATTGATAACAATGTATTTGTAATCAGGCTTTTTAAATAGTTGGTCCACAGTAATGGAATTTTCTTCCCTTATCTTTAAGACAGGAATCAAATGTACCTTTCACAAAAACTAAAATCTTTATAATTTAATAAACTTAAATCTGGAATTTGATGTATTTTTGCAATTATTGGGATTTGATGCAATAATTAAAAATAATTTCAATTGTAATTTATTCATAACTGATTTGATATTTAATTTCTTTTGATTTTATGCTCTGATATTTTTGTTTATCTAACGTATGTTCTAGCCTGTTGCTTGTTCCTTATGTTGTAATCCACATTGATGGATATTTCTCTGGATTTTTCTGAATATAAATGTCTTATAATAAATATATAAATGCTCAAAGCAATGATGTCATTGCAAGGTAGCCAGAAAATCATAAGACCATGACTTTCACCTCCACAGAAAAGCTGTTAGAGTGGCCTATTCAGGAGGCCATAAGGCTACACAGTTTTCCCCCAGAGCCGAGAGATGTGAACTCTGGTCAGCCTGTTTCAAAACAGACACGCTATCATCTCCTCTAAATCTGCCCTGGGATCAGTTTCTCTGCAAGAGGCTCAACATCTGCTGCAGAGGTCTTAAAAATATACATTCAGAACCATAGAGATGAAATTGAAATGTATCTTAGTATTTCTTTTATATAAGGTGCTGTTAATGGTGTAGCTTGGGATGTGTTCACCAATGAAACGTGATCACAACTCTACCCTCTTTAGTCTATCTCATTCTTTCTAAAAATGGCAATGACAGAAAACTTTTTCTTTTAACTTTTGCTAGAGCCATTTTTTTTTACTTCAGTTTCAGTGTTGTGGGATGGAGTTAGGGGAAAAAAAAGTGAGAGTGGCCATCTACCAATATTTTCCATGAGAGAAAAATAAACCATTTGTGTTGGCTCACATAGAAAATAATGGGAACTATTTCTCAGGAGAGAGGCAATCTGGATTTATTCCTGCCTTGCAAAGAAGTAAGTTTATTCAGGGTATAAAATTTGGAGAGTTGAATAAAAAGTGAATATTTAGATGAGTAAAATAACTGTCATAAACAGAGGTCAAATATCTTTGACTGCAGGTGCTATTCAGAAAATATCTGCTTTTTGTTCACAGTTTGCCTTTTCAAGCCCAAAATCGCTTGGGTGAGTCAAGCCCTATTCCCCTATAGTAAATAGGCCTCATGTTGTAAGTTTTTTGAAAAATTAGAGCACCCTAAATATCTTCCATTCCACTGATATATTTTACAACTGAGGTTTTCTATATCTTGCCTCTCAGGCACTTTATGGAAGGTATCAATGTTTATTATAAAATTAAGTTGGGTAATATTATCTAGGTCAGCAAAGAACTACATTTAAATTTTGGATAACAAGCCCGGCAGCTTTATCAGTGCTACTGGTATTCAACAAGAGTCTGAGCCAGTCAAACAATCCAAGCAAAAACCTTTACTCCGATGCCTGGACAGCACATCTGCAGACCACTTTCAGCACGAGCTGGGGCTTCCATCAGGTGTGTGAGTACACCAATCCCATGCACACTGCTGCTGTTCATTGCAATAGCCCCACATTGCACCAGCGGCTTACTAGGATCTCCTAGTATTTTCTGTTTTCCAACTAGACAAGTGGATCCCCACAGCTTTAAATAAATAATGGCTCAGTAACAGGCCACCTAAGCAAAAATGTGACATAAGCAATTGCAGAAAATGAATCAACAGACAACTAGAAAAGAAAGAAGGCAGGTGGGAAGGTTGCTGACCACCATAGGGAGAGAAAGAAGGGGCACCAGCTCACCTTCAATCCCTTTATTCCTATTGAGAAACCCTTCCCCTCCCAAGTCCCACCAACCAGCAACAAGAATTTTTTTTTTACCAAAAGAGTTGAGCCACATAGGGCTCTGTAGCTCTCCTTCTCCCTCCCTTGCCATTCACTTCAAAGGAAGACAGAAGGAAAGTGATGGTCATCGGTCAGGCCTGGTGACATGTTGTTAATGGCAGCCGTGGATCCAGCCAGGCTGTCTCTCTATAAGTTAGAAACTATTACTGGAGAAATTCTAATACTGTATCCCATCGTGGTACAAAATCTGTAAAACTTTGGTATTGTTTTTCTAATATGTTAATAGTTGTGTGTGTGAGTATTTACATACACATATATATATATTTATATATAATATTTCTAAATGCTTGTTTTACATTTTAAAATTTCCAATTGCAGTTTTTACAGTAAAAGGAAGGAAGCTATATTTCCAAGACCTGTTAGCTATCTAACAGAAAATGAATGCACACACAACTAAGGATGAAAATCATAGCCAAGGTTAATAAGTACAATTTTGGTGTGTCTGTAAACCAACATGGCAGAATTTCATATATGCCTTATATATGATGCCTAGCTATTTGGGGGAGAGGAATGTTTATGCATGCTGTATCTGCACTCATTGCCATTCAGAACACTTGTATAAATCTGTTTTTGTTTTGAGTTGAAGGCGACAAAATCTACATCTTTTGTAATTTTTCTTGCATGCAGAAAAATTACAGTAAAAACAAGCAAATATAAATATTTCCCATTATATTTGTAAACAATGTAAATTTCATAATCTAGTCCATGAATTAGATCATTTTATGTTATAATAACACTGTAGCATGAACAGTATTGAAGCACTGCTTTTATATCTTAATGATTACTGAACATTAGAAGCCAGCAAGCTGGTAAGTTATCTGGGTAAAATTATGTACGTAATTTTTCTAGGATATTTAGAGGACCATACATGCATAAGTCTGGTGCAGAATATACGTAGATAGTTATGCATATAAATTTAATTAGATAACTTTAGGCCAGCTATTTTTTCAACCAGGCCATTGTTTTAAAATGCTTTTTTTTTTTTAGGTGAGGTTTATTGCATTGTATAGTGCTAAACTAGCCACCAGCCCTCCCCTTTCACATCATTTTTTAGAAAAAGCCCCTCCCTCCTTTTACTTGATCTCTCCCTTCCCTTTTGAGCCATTCCATTATCTTACCCATTTGGGTCCAGATGTTGCAGGAGCTATCCCCCAGTCACTTCAGCCCTGCTAGTGCTACATTCCAAAACGGTGCTGGAGGGAGAATACAGCACTGGGGGTGCAGGTATGACTGGGGTCACTCCTGCTCCTTCTGGACCCCGAGGATCAGGTAAGCTTTTAGGATGTTTAAAGAGGGTGGAAGAGATGAAGGGAAAGGCCAGTGGTCGGTGGCCCTTTCTAAAAGTTTGTGAGGCGGTAGTGGGAAGAATATGGGCAGCTGGAAACAAAACTAAAGAAAAATAAACAAAGTTTGACATTTCCACTTTCATTTTAAATAGCACATCCCTAGCGTAGACTGGTGTGGGAGTTAACTGAACAAGAAATGATGGTAAGAGAAAATTTGAATTTCGTTACACTCCCATCTCAGTGATTTAAGAAAGCAGTACCTTAAGAGTATGGGTTGATTGCTTCCAAATATTTGCCATTGTGGAACACCATTTATCATTTCTGTAATACTTCATGAATGTGTGAATGGAACCACAATTCAGCTGCTTTGTAAATGTCTTCAACTAAGGCTTCAGCTTTTTAAGCACATAAAGCAGCCAAATCCCTTGCTAAATGGGCTTTTTAAAAGGAAGGATGTGTTTTTTGGAATCTTTTGTTATCTCTCCACTATATTGAGTCTGATCAATCAGGAAATGCAAGTAGTGGTTTCTGAGAAGCCTCATTAAGGCGCTGTCCCATTGTCATGCGCGCCCGGAATGCTGGACACGCGCAACGGACTGCTGCTCAGGAGAGCAGGGAAGTTGCAAAACAGAAAAAAAAAGGTTAGGGGGATTTTAGGGGTCGGGGAGGATAGGGGAAAAGGCAGGCAGTGTAGGTAGGAGGTTTAGGAAGTTCCCTCCCAGTCCACTCATTTATTAGAGCAGACTGGGAGGGAACTGGGGACAGGCCCTATCACGTCGCCGCGCACATGTGGTAAAATCCCCCCCCCCCCCCGTGCTTGCGAATAGGCACTCGTGCACACATGCGCATGTAAGTTGGCACTCAAGTGCACATGCTCGCTCTGATATTAAATTGGGCGTGCATGTACTCGTGGGTAGCAGATTTTATAACATGCGCGTGTCGATGCCGGGAACCGCGTGACATGGACACCTGCACACAGGTTTAACAATCTACCCTTAAGGCTTTTGAGTTATCTGTTGAAGGCTTAGAATGAAAGAAAACATTGTGCAAGATATTGAAAAATTCTATAGATATCCATTTTTTGCAATGTCTAAAAATCACAGATCTGAAATTGATTTTTCCCAAATGTATTTACATTTCAGTAACCTTTGTCTTGTGTTATCAGGTAAAATGTAATACTGTCGCTGCTGTTTGTCGGTGGACCTGGTATTTGAAATGTGCTTGCTTCTGAAGATTGATGGAGTCAGTTTTTCTGGATAGGATTGACTTTTATATGGATGAAAAGTCAGATGTTGCCCTTTCTTAAATTGTCTTTGAGAAAATTTGACTCAAGTAGCACTTTATTTAGGCCTATCTGAGGAAGAAAAGCCTTTTTTCTTTCAGCTAAGTCCTTAACTATCTTTTCCACTTATAGCCCAAGCAACTATTCTCCTACAGATGGAATGCTGATTCAGTGTAGTTTAAATGAAAAATCAGCAGACCAGTTTCTAAGGCAAAGTGTTCTTCTGCCTGCTATATTAGCTCCTACAACCTTTTTCCCATCATGACACACCTGATGGACAACGCTCACATGTGTAACACACAACTTATTACACTCTATGGTGGAAATAAAAAAAAAAGGCCCCATATTACTTTTAATGTTAAGAATGACACATGGGAAAGATAAGAGTACTGTCTCTGAACAGAAATTATATAAAAAGTAAAACTCCTAAACCAGAACATCACCAACTTCCAGCACTCAAACCGTAACCACCTTACCTAAGAAAAGGCAACACTGAAAATATTACACCAGGCCTTAAAACTCCAATACTTCTCCTATTAGGAAAATGGAACAAGCCAGGTTGCTATAGAGCCCTAACTAAAAATTACATGCAGCAGAATATCTCACCTCGATCACATGTGCAGACCCTTACCTAATAAAGAATAAAGAATCCATAGGGGTAGATCTTTAAAAAATACGCAATAGCGTACTTTTGTTCGCGCACCAGGCGCGAACAAAAGTACGCTGGATTTTATAAGATATGCGCGTATCTTATAAAATCCGGGGTCAGCGCGTGCAAGGGGGTGCACATTTGTGCAACCTGCGCGCGCCGAGCCCAGCGCGCGCTGCCTGTTCCCTCCGAGGCCGCTCCGATTTTGGAGCGGCCTCGGAGGGAACTTTCCTTCGCCCTCCCCCCACCTTCCCCCCACCTTCCCCTACCTAACCCACCCCCCCTTGCCCTATCTAAACCCCCCCCTACCTTTGTCGGCAAAGTTACGCCTGCTGAAAGGAGGCGTAACTTTGCGTGCGCCGGCCGGCAGCCCCGCTCCGTGTTCCGGTCCCGGGGGCTGGTCCGGAGGCCTCGACCACGCCCCCGGGCCGGTGCCACACCCCAGGGCCCGCCCCCGAAACGCCGCATCGTTTCGGGAATGCCCCTGACACGCCCCCTCCCCGCCCCTTTTCCAAAGCCCTGGGACTTACGCGCGTCCCAGGGCTTTACGCGCGCTGGCGGCCTATGAAAAATAAGCGCGCCGGCGCGCAAGGGCCCTGCGTGCGTAAGTCAGGAAAGATTTACGCGCGCAGGCCTTTTAAAATCCATCCCATAAAGCATAAATAGAAACATGTAGACCAAAACTGAACTGGAAACCACAACAAGTCACAGAAAATGTTTGCAGTATAACAAAGGAAAAAGAGAAAAATCACCAGTCCTAATAAAATAAAGCAAGAAATATTAATCAATTGCACTAAAACCATACTGATAAAAAGAACAGATTAATTAAAAACAGCTGATGAATGGAATATCCAATAATTAAAAACTCAAAAGATTTCTTTACACCAATAAAATTTAAAAATAGCAGACACAAAGACCCAATAATTAAAAATAATAAGGATAAATAAATGCTCTGTTCTCCATACCTGGAAATATTCAATTTCCAGGTGCCCAGTAATTGTTGAGAATTAGGAGGAGGAGGGGGGATTGGTTGCAACTTTCTCCTGTCTGTCACACACAAACTCTTTCTCTCATACAGGCTCTCAGTCACACATATATACACATGCTCTCTCACTTACATAGGCTCTCAATCACACAATTACACACATGCTCTTCCTTTCCCTTCTACACACAGGCTCTTAATCATACATACACATGCTCTCTCTTGCTTACACATTTCTCAATCACACACTTACATTCATACTGTCTCTCTTACACACAAAGAATCACACACACACATGTTGTTTCACACAGATTCTTAATCACACACATTCATGCTCTCTCTCTCTCTCTCTCACACACAAAGGATCTTGATCATATTACAAGCTCTCAGTCCCTCACTTAAATTCATGCTGTTTCTTTCTCACACACATATACACACACACACACACACACACAATCTCAAACATATGCTTGCTCACTCATCCTCTCTTCCTCCACTGAACTACTTCTCCCTTTCTCAAGGCCTTGAGAAAGGAATCCTATCAGCCGGGGGGCTGATGTTGCTCCGGGATGTGCTGCTCTTCTTCAGGCCAATGTGGCACGCACTTTTCCTAACATGGTCTCTTCTTCCCACGCACACAGCCACTGCACACCACTTCCTCTTCCAGGTTGCAGGAGGCAGGAAGCAGAGCCCATGCCGCGTTCTGCCCAGGCTATCAGCATTTTAAGCCCGGGCGAAGGAGGAGTTCCCATTTCACTGGGGCAGGGACACTGGCCAGCGGGGGACTGAGAAGTGTGGCGATATACCTGCATGTGCTTGGCTGAGATCCACTGAGCTACTATATCTTTTGCAGATAGTGATGGTATATGAAGAGTCTTCTTTCAATCTCACTGATATATTATTAAGCATAGATACTAATTGTAAAAGGGTCTGGGATCCAGGATAGACTGATTCAGTTTCCTCTTCCAGATTCTCAATCCATTTAATCATTATTTTGAATGCAGAGACAAATGATGATGCAGACAGGGACAATAATTTTCAAATATCCCACATAACTTAACACAAATTTGTTATAGGCGAATTACAAATATTTTAATGAATAAATAAAATAGGCTTAGGCCACAAATATGTACATAGATTACACCAATTTTCAAAGCAGATGTACATATTTTGAAAGTTATCCCACCAAATATATCCTGCACAAGTTACATTAGCTATTTGGGGCGCACAAAATTTTCCTGAGTATTCACATGCATTGGGGTAGATTTTCAAAGGGTTATGTGCGTAAGATATGCGCGTAACCCTTTAAAACCCCCCCTGCGCGTGCCGAGCCTATTTTGCATAGGCTCAGCGGCGCATGCAAGCCCTGGGATGTGCATATGTCCTGGGGCTTTAAAAAAGGGGCGGTCTGGGGGTGGGGTGGAGGTCCGGGGGTGGTCCCGAGTCCTCCGGCACAGCGGCTGTGCCCGAGGTTCACGCGCTGGCAGCTGGCCAGAGCGCACAAGTTACGCCTGCCTCGGGCAGGCTTAACTTTGACAGCAAGGTAGGGGGGGATTTAGGTAGGGCTGGGGGGTGGGTTAGATAGGGGAAGGGGAGGAGAAGGTGGGGGGGATTGAAAGGAAAGTTCCCTCTGAGGCCGCTCCAATTTCGGAGTGGCCTCGGAGGGAATGGGGAAAGCCATCGGGCCTCCCCTAGGGCTCGGCGCGTGCAAGATGCACAAGTGTGCAGTGCACCCCCTTGTGCACGCCAATCCCGGATTTTATAACATGCATGTGGCAGCACGCGCATGTTATAAAATTGGGTGTACATTTGTGAGCGCCGGGTAGCGTGCACAAATGTACCCTGCGCGTGTAGGATTTAAAACCGGCCCCATTCTGTCAAATTTTACAATGTATGCTTGTAAAGCCAAACCTTGCTCCAGCCCAGCCTCCAAGAATGCCTCTGTATAGTCAGAGTAAATTTACATGTAAACATGACATGTGTGCACAATTTTGGAATCAGCCATTTTTGCACATAGAACAGTTTTATGCGCAGTACCTTTGAAAATTACCCTCTGAGTATTTATTTATTTATTTTATTTATTTATTTAACATGTTTTTGTATTCCGTCATTCGGTTTCGTCATCATAATGGTTTACAGATAATGATAAAGTATGAAATGAATAGTTTAAGTACTCTATGTATCCATTTTGTGACTAATAGAATCTTTAAATTAGAAATTTACTTGGGATTGTGGTACTTTTGTATAGATTTCCAATAGTTGAATCTACATAGAGGCAATTGAACCAATTGGAGGCTGTGTCTTTTTTTTGTTTTTAATATTTTTTTTATTGACCAACGTAAAGTTAACA
This sequence comes from Rhinatrema bivittatum, assembly GCF_901001135.1. NCBI lineage: Eukaryota > Metazoa > Chordata > Amphibia > Gymnophiona > Rhinatrematidae > Rhinatrema > Rhinatrema bivittatum. The sequence continues at coordinate 104,516,416 of NC_042623.1, forward strand.
GCAGAACAAAGCTTTTTGAAGTCAAATAGATTTAGAAAATAGTTTTGATAAGTATTCTTTGCAGTCTGCTTTTTTCCATTAAATTCTTATTTCCAAAGCTGCAGAATTAATAGAGAGAAGTCTGCCTGGTTTTTTGGGATTTTTTTGCTGTCTTGCTTAGTAAGGGATCTGCAGTAGAGGTATCTTTTTACATATCAGGTTCTATGTTTAGAGCTAGTGCTGTCTTCTTGATAAGTAAATTTGTATTAGTATCATCAAAAAGTCTGAGTCTATCAGATTAAGACTATTCTATTTATGTTTCAGATGAGTCAGAATTTTCTATAGAGCAGCCATGTGGATCATGTGCCTCCTGAGTAGGAATGACTAAAGAGTCATCTGAAGAGAAATTGGCACATCCCTGGCTCTTCTGTGATTTATTATGTTTTTGTAGGGTCAGTAAACTATTATTTAGCAATGCAGGAATAGAAGGGTCTAGAACTATTTGGAATTGAATAGACCCTGGGTGAATGGACAGTCTTGTTATAATATTGGCAACAACTACCTGACTTGTAAGACATGTGTTTGAAGATTTTGTTCCTTAAACAGCAAACAGTATGAACCAACTTCAGATGGATGCATTCTTGCCTGACAACCACAACATCCTTTTGTGGTATTTTTGTGTTTCTCCAACATGTCTGTTCAAATATGCCTAGAAGGGATGTACAGAGGCAAACAGTTTGTTTATTCATTTTGTAGGTCACGGTTAATTGTTTGGTTAATTTTAAACAAAAACACATTTTCATTTATTCATTTTATTTATTTGCTTCCCATTAAAATCAATGGGGGAAGCAATGAAGCTTATCTAGAGCTCCCAAATTGAGGTTGTCTAACCACTTCTAATGAAACTTGTAGGTAGACATCCTCAAAAATGTAAAGGTCCTCCAACACATTAAATATATGTCAGTGTGGCATCAAAAGTGGTATGAATAGCCCAAGGACCCGCAATAGAGCAAAACACTACCACCTTTGGCAGGACTTCTTCAGAGGAGAAACGCAGCAGCCAGAGTAATCTAATCCAGAGTAGCCAGAACTCTCCAAGGTTCCAAACGTTTGACAAAGGGCACCAGCAACATTGGTTGCATGAGTGGGGCAAAGCAAGCACCAAAAGAGGCAGAGTTGTTCATGTACCAAGTGTAGCATGAACAACTTAAACATAGAAACATGGAAACATAAAAATGACGGCAGAAGAAGACCAAACGGCCCATCCAGTCTGCACAGCAAGCCCCGCACTCCTCTTCTTTTTCTCTTCTCATACCCATCTGTCACTCCTGGCTCTGAGCAACCCTCTGGCTCCACCTCCCTTCCACCCCCACCACCAATGCAAAGAGCAGCGCCGGAGCTGCATCCAAGTGAAATATCCAGCCCAACCAGCTAGGGGTAGCAACCGCCGCAACAAGCAAGCCACACCCATGCCCACCTGCCCACCCAGACCACGCGATTCAGTCCCCGTTGGCCGCTGTCTGCACACAGATCTACTCCTCCTCACTCCCCCCGCCGCTGAAGCAGAGAGCCAAGCTGGATATGCACAAAGTATCAGACTTTTTCCCCTGCCGTTGAAGCAGAGAGCTATGCTGGATATGCACGAAGTATCAGGCTTTCTCCCCTGCCGTTGAAGCAGAGAGCTATGCTGGATATGCACGAAGTATCAGACTTTCTCCCCTGCCGTTGAAGCAGAGAGCTATGCTGGATATGCACGAAGTATCAGACTTTCTCCCCTGCCGTTGAAGCAGAGAGCTATGCTGGATATGCACGAAGTATCAGACTTTCTCCCCAGCCGTCGAAGCCGAGAGCTATGCTGGATATGCACGAAGTTTCAGACTTTCTCCCCTGCCGTTGAAGCAGAGAGCTATGCTGGTTATTCATTGAAAGTGAAGTATCAGGCTTATTTGGTTTGGGGTAGTAACCGCTGTAACAAGCAAGCTACTCCCAGCTTTTTGTGAATGCAAATCTTTTTCCACATTTCCTCTTGCCGTTGAAGCTTAGAGCAATGTTGGAGTCACATTAACCATGTGTATGTTTACTGAATAAGGGTATTATCTCCAGGTAGTAGTCGTCATTCCCGCGAGCCATCCACTCTTCATTCACGTCCTCTAGACTTTATGGATCGACAGTGTTTATCCCACGCCCCTTTGAAGTCCTTCACAGTTCTGGTCTTCACCACTTCCTCTGGAAGGGCATTCCAGGCATCCACCACCCTCTCTGTGAAGAAATACTTCCTGACATTAGTTCTGAGTCTTCCTCCCTGGAGCTTCAAATCGTGACCCCTGGTTCTGCTGATTTTTTTCGGACGGAAAAGGATTGTCGTTGTCTTTGGATCGTTAAAACCTTTCAAGTATCTGAAAGTCTGTATCATATCACCTCTGCTCCTCCTTTCCTCCAGGGTGTATATGTTTAGATTCTTCAATCTCTCCTCATAAGTCATTCGATAAAGACCTTCCACCTTTTTTGGTCGCCCTTCTCTGGACTGCCTCCATCTTGTCTCTGTCTCTTTGGAGATATGGTCTCCAGAACTGAACACAGTACTCCAGGTGAGGCCTTACCAAGGACCTGTACAAGGGGATATTCACTTCCCTTTTCTTACTTGATATTCCTCTCTCTATGCAGCCCAGCATTCTTCTGGCTTTAGCTATCGCCTTGTCACATTGTTTCACCGACTTCAGATCATTAGACACTATCATCCCAAGGTCTCTCTCTTGCCCCATGCACATCAGCCCTTCTCCCCCCATCGAATACAGTTCATTCAGATTTCCATGCCCCATATGCATGACTCTGCACTTCTTGGCATTGGATCTCAGCTGCCATATCTTTGACCACTCTTCCAGCTTCCTTAGATCCCTTCTCATTCTCTCCACTCCTTCCGGCATGTCCACTCTATTGCAGATCTTTGTGTCATCCGCAAAAAGACAAACCTTATCTTCAATCCCATCCGCAATGTCGCTCACAAAGATATTGAACAGGACTGGTCCCAACACCGACCCCTGTGGCACTCTGCTCAACACCGCTCTCTCTTCAGAGTAAGTTTCATTTACCATCACACATTGTCTTCTGTCCATCAACCAGTTTGCAATCCAGGCCACTACCTTGGCACCCACTCCTAAGCGTCTTATTTTATTCGCCAGTCTCCTGTGCAGGACTGTATCAAAAGCCTTGCTGAAGTCCAAGTAGATGACATCGAGTGATCTTCCTTGATCCAATTCCTTGGTTACCCAGTCAAAAACGTCAATCAGATTTGTCTGACAGGATCTTCCCCTGGTGAATCCATGCTGCCTCTGGTCCAGCAATTCATCCGACTGTAGATTGTTCACTATTCCTTCTTTTAACAGCGACTCCATTACTTTTCACACCACCGAGGTGAGACTAACCGGTCTGTAATTTTCAGCCTCCTCTCTGTTTCCACTCTTGTGAAGCGGGATCACCACCGCTCTTTTCCAATCACTCGACACCACTCTCGTTTCTTGGTATCTATTGAACAGGTCACACAGCAGACCCGCCAGCACATCTCTGAGCTCCCTCAGTATCCTGGGATGAACCTCATCAGGCCCCATGGCTTTGTCCACTTTCAGTTTCCCAGCTCTTCCCATACATTCTCTACTGTAAATGGAGTTACATCTACTCCATTCCCCTCTATTTTCTTGTTAACTAGCGACGGTCCTTCTCCAGGGTCTTCTTTAGTGAACACAGAACTGAAGTATTTGTTTAATAATTCTGCCATTTCTTCATCTGTCTCCATCCATTGATCCTTTTCACCTTTCAGTTTCAGTATACCACTTTGGACTTTTCTCCTTTCACTGATGTATCTGAAAAATGTTTTGTCACCTTGCTTTACCTCTTTGGTGATCCTTTCTTCTGCTTGAATTTTCACTTTCTTGATTGCTTTCTTTGTCTCCCTCAGTTCCACTAGATATTCTTCCTTGTGTTCTTCTCTTTGGGATTCTTTATATTTCTTGAACGCTGTTCTTTTAGCTTTTATTTTGTCAGCCACCTCCTTTGAGAACCAGATAGGTCTCATTTTTCTCTTGCTTTTCTTTACTTTTCTAACATATAGATTAGTTGCCTTGGTAATTGCTCCTTTTAGTTTGGTCCACTGTTGTTCCACATCTCTCTTGTTCTCCCAGCCTTCTAGTTCTTCCTCCAGGTACTTCCCCATTTCATCAAAGTCCGTGTTTTTGAACTGCAATACTCGAGTCTTCGTGCTACTTCTCCGTATCCTATTTGTGATATGAAACCATACTGTTTGATGATCACTGGTGCTGAGGTGGGCACCCACCTGGACATTAGAGACATTATCTCCATTAGTGAGAACTAAGTCGAGTATAGCTCCCTCCCTTGTGGGTTCCATTACCATTTGTTTGAACAGAGCCCCTTGTAGGGCATCCACTATCTCTCTACTACTGTTAGATTCTGCAGAAGGGATTCTCCAGTCTACATCCGGGATATTAAAATCTCCAACAATCAGCACTTCTCCCTTCTTTCCCATCTTTTGTATGTCTTCAACTAGAGCTTTGTCAAGCTCTTCTATTTGATTTGGAGGCCTGTAAATCACTACAATAGAAATGGAAGCCCCATCATCTTTTTTTAGGTCAGCCTATAGAGCTTCTTTGCCCCATCTTCCTTGCAGCTCAGATGCTTGGATATTGTTTCTGACATAAAGAGCCACTCCTCCCCCTTTCCTGTCCTCTCTGTCCTTCCTTAATAAGTTGTAGCCTGGTATTGCCATTTCCCAATAATGAGATTCCGTGAACCATGTCTCCGTGACAGCAACAATGTCCAAGTCTGCCTCTATCATTAGGGCTTGCAGATCTGGGATTTTATTGACTAAACTACGAGCATTTGTGCTCATAGCTTTCCAGCCTTTCTCATTCTGGTTACAGCTTTTTTGGGATTCCTTTAGTGTCTTATTTAGTTGAATTTTCTTATCCACTTCACCCTTTTCCTTTACATTTTTATTTGTATTTCGGGGGTGACATTTCTGTATGCATTGGGTTTCTTCTCTCTTTTCGGATATTACGTCAATCTCTTTCGCAAGATCTTCTTCAATAGCTAATACAGAGAAGGCTTTTTGCACTTTTGTAACTTGATACAGTGTGTGTCTCCACATCACAAGTCTGATTCTACAAGAGCCCACTGTAATTCTGACTTTTGAGTTCCTTAATGCTCTATGTGAGTGAGAGGGTAATCTTGTGGGCTGCACAGCTGTCAAGAACGGGTGTCTGTGGGTCACAGGTCTTATCCTGCCTGAGCCCACTGTAAACCCCTTTTGTTTTGACTTTTGGTTTTTATGTGATAATGTGGGATTAACTCCTGAATTATATAAAGTGGGTGAAACTTTCTTTATTGCTTCCAATACAGCTGTATCATTTTGAATACTGGCAGCCGATGGTCCGAGTGCAGGAGGTCGCTCCCGGACCCCTGCTGGACTTTTGGCAAGTCTTGTGGGGGTCAGGAGGGTCCACCAAGATTTGACAAAAGCCCCTTGACAAGACTTGACAAAAGGGCCATCCAGTGCTCCTACCATGTGACAGGGTCCGACCAATGGCACGGATACCCTGTCACATGGTAAGGGCAAAGGGCCATCGGTGCCATTTTGATTAGTGGCAGCCAACAGCCAGGGAGCAGGAGATCGCTCCAGGGACCCCCACTGGACCACCAGGTACATGTAAAAAGTTTTTTGGGGGGTTGGGAGGGTGGGGGAAGCTAAGGTATTAGTTTTAAAGGGTCGGGGTGGGTTTTTTGTTTATCGGCTCGGGCGCAGGCCCGATGAAAAAAAACCCACATGTGAATTGGAACCGGAATCCGAACTGATTCCGGTTCCGATTCACATCTCTACTAGAAATCAGTGTTTGCTGGCACTGCTTCTATATCTCTTAACCATTATTTTGCCTCGGTGAACAAAGAGAAAGCAGTGCGTATGTCTCTTTTGTCAACATGATTTTAGCAATGGGAAGTCTTATCTTACCAATCTTTTATAATTTTTTGAAGGTGTAACTAAGCATGTAGATAAAAGGTGAACTGGTTGATATAGTGTATTTGGAATTAGAAGGCATTTGCAAGGTCCCCATGATAGCCCATGATAGCCTCCTCAGGAAATTACAAAGTCATGGGATAGAAGTCAATATCCTAATTTGGATAGTGAACTGGTTAAAAGATTGGAAACAGAGAGTAGGACTAAATGGTCAGTTTTCAAAAGGAGAAAGTTTGTTAGTGGAGTACCACAGGGATCAGTTTTGAGACCTGAGCTCTTTAATACATCTTTAATGATCTGGAAAAGGAATGATGAGTGAGATGATCAGATTTGCAGATGACACAAAATTATTAAAATTTATTAAAAAAGCATCAGATAGTGAGGAAAATTAGAAGGACCTTGTGAGACAAGGGGACTGGGAAATTGAATATCAAATAAAATTGAATGTAGAAAAGTGCAAAACAATTAATTAATCTCAATTGTATGTACATGATGCTGGGTTCTGTTTTGGGAGTCACTATTCAAGAAAAGAACCTTGGAGTCATTGTGGGCAATATGTTGAAATCCTTTGCTCATTGCATAGCAGTAGTCAAAAAAGCAAAGAGAATGTTTGGAATGATCCAAAAAGAAATGGAGAATATCGTATTGCCTCTGTACTGAGGCATGATACGACTGCACCTTGAGTATTGTGTGCAGTCCTGGTCACCCCATCTCAAGAAAGACATAGTAGAACTAGAAAAGGTGCAGAGGAGGGTGACAAAACTGATAAAAGGGATGGAACACCTCTCCAAAGATGAGAGGCTATGCAGTCTAGGGTCCTTCAGCTTGGAAAAGAGGTGGCTAAAAGGGGGCATGATAGAAATGTATAAAATCATGAGTGGTGTGGAATGGGCAAATAAAAGGCACTTATTTACCCTTTCAAATAATACCAAAGCAAGGGGACAGTCCATGAAACTAACAACCAGCAGATTTACAACAGATCATAGAAAGTACTTTTTCACTCTGTTTAATATCAAGCTGTGGAATCTGGTGCCAGAGGTCTTGATCAAGGTGACTAGCATAACGGGATTTAAAAAAAGGTTTGGACACGTTCCTAGAATAGTCCACAACACATTATCTATGGTAATGAATATGCCTGAGATAGATTACATGTACTTATTTTATCCTGAAAACCAGGCATTTTAGGTGTGCCTCCAAGACTGAGTTAAAAACACTGATATAGGAGACCTTTCTAAACTGAGTGTGAACTACAGACTCGAGGCTGGTTGCCAGGCCATCAAATCATATTTTTCAAACTATAGGAACCTATGTATGCAGTAGGCAATATTCCCATTGACATAAAATGGGAAAACTCCTTCAGTATGTCAGGTCCATATGTGTATTTATATGAAGGTTTGCATTGAGAAGGAGAAACTGTAACCCCAACTATTTTTCTGTTGTTGGGAGGGTATTCCTCACATCACCATATGTCACAAAATAATAACATGCAAATAATTGATTATTAGAAGTCATTTGTTATACATTAGACACCACTTTTATTTCTTATTTTGTTGGCTATGATAGTCCTGTTATCAAAGAATATTTTTGCTTGCAATTTTTACTTTTTTTTTTTTAGTTAAAATGCAGACTTTTTTCCCTTTAAATTTAATGGAAATCTTGCATTAATGAATTCTTAAAGTACTTTTCATTATCAGGTTATGGACTTGCTTTACTCCCTAGACAATTTTCATTTGTTTCTTCTGCATATAATAGAATGTACTGGTCTTTTGAAAGGTAAGGTATAAAATTGTCACACTGGCCTACATATTATATATAGAGACCTTCATTTTCATTGTTTTTATTTTATTTTTCCTGGGATTTCAGTGTTAAAGAAAAAACATCAGTGGCAAAATTACTTTTCTACTGATTTTTCTCCTGTGTGTTATAACAGTCATTTTTTTCCACTGAGTATTTTTGTTATAACATTGAAATTCCCAGGGAAAAAAATAAACTCTGAAAATGAAGGTCCCTAAGTATATAGAAGTGTCTTCCAATGCACCACTTTGGTTATTTTATTTTAAAGAGAGAAATTTGGGATATTCTATTTATCTAAATTCATATTTCATGTTGTACCCTGCAAGAAACAAGTATTTTGGACATGTGAGTAATAACGGGGTTGTTCAAATAAAAAAATAAATAAACAAACAAATAAATAAATAAAATTATCCAAGGAGTCCAAAAATGGAAATGTTAAACAAATTAAACTTCAGGACATATCATAAGCATTGTGTTTAAAAGAACTAGGTACTTGATTTTTTTTTTTTTCATTTACAAGTATGTTAATGCTTGCACTTGTTTCCAGATTGCTTTCAAATCTGGAAGCCAAGCCATATCTAAAATAAAACCACCATGCACGGTAGAAAATGCACTGCTCAGCTGACGTCATGTTTGTAAATCATTGCTTCTGTATACACTGTTGGGTAAATTTTCAATAAGCTGACAAAGGGTGCCCATACTTTAAGCCCACACAAAATCACAAAGTAGCTGCATAGTTTCTCTTTCAAGAGCAGATGGTCATGCGGATAATAAGCATGCACATACTTTAAATTATCTCCAAGCATGTAGGTTCTTTTTACTGCAGCTAAAATTATGCCCATTGCAAAAGTACTCACAAACTTTTAACAACTGAAAGCTACGTGGATTCAGCCATTCTACTCACTTAACTCCCATTTGTACCCACATAGTACCAGACTAAATTTTTGAAAATTTATCCCTGTATTCAGATCAACTACATCATTATAATCTGACTTTATTTTGCCTCCAGGCTCACTAGATGACATGCATTTTTTTTTTTTAGAATTTGCATGGACAAATAAAGGGCAGGGGCTTCACTGTTATATGCATTGCATAACTCTAATTTTCAATTCATTTTTCCAGTGATGCAGAGGACCACAAACCTCTTAAAAAAGGAAGCCGAACACCTTCAGACAGGACTGTGAAAAAAGAAGACAGTGATGATAGTCTAGTTGACTATGGAGAGGGCGTAAATGGTCAGTTCAATGAGGATGGCTCATTCATTGGACAATACAGTGGTAAAAAGGAGAAGGAACCTGTGGAAGGGAATGAAAGCTCTGAAGCTCCATCTCCTGTCAATGCAATGAACTCCTTCGTTTAATCTAGAAACTTGCAAACATCATTATGTTCTCCATTTTGAAGGCATTTGTACATCTCACTTCTCATGCCATCAGGGTGCAGGTAACAAAGTTCAGTATATTTTGGGAATGAAAACATGTACTGTAGTTCATTCAGTCTATGATACAGTAAAATACGTTTCCATTAAGTAGTCTGTTAGTACAAAGCAGAGTCTAAAACTCATTCTTTTTTGTTCAGAATATAAGTATCTTTCAAGGTACTGACCCAAAAACATGTAACAAAACATTTTCTGAATATGTTATCTCCTGTAAAATATATATATATATATATATATATATATATATATATATATATATATATATATAATTCATGAAAAAAGCTACACATTTTACAAACATATCAGTGCATGTCAATACAACTTTGATAATTGGGTATGTAGTCCTATTTGAATCGGATATGAATTCTGTTTTCATTGTCAGAGTGTTATAGTAGTACTGTATTATATAGAACTGCAATGTCTTTGTGGACATTGTTGTGAAATTGGTGATTATATGTATAGCTATGTCTTTTTGCAAGACAGTTTGGTAAAGTATGTATATATTTGCTGAATAATTTAAGTATGAGAAACATACATTTGCTGATGCTTCCTGAAATCCAGTTATCTGCAATTTGCTTCTATTCTTCGATAGCCTCCTTAGGGCCTGTTCACTAAAGCTTTTCTCCCATTATGTGTCTATGAGAAAAAACTTAGTGAATCAGGCCCTTAATCTCGCAAGTATTACAGCAGTACAGTATTATGTTTCTCTACCACATATTTAGTAAATTGCTGCTAGCAAATAAAACATTATGAACTGCATTGCATTTAGGAAATTTTACAATTACGTAAGTAAAATTGACATGGGAAAGGCTATTCTAGAGATTACAGGGCAAATGAAACTTGGTGCCTTTATGCACATATTCCACAATGCACTGTACTGCTAAACCTGTTAGTGTTTTAAACTGTGATTGATGGTCTACTGTCATTGCCAAAAAACTAGCTTAACTTGCTAAAAACAGAGAAAAATGTATAACAAGTTTTAAAACCATTGTGCTGCAATGCAGAAGAGAGTTTTAATTTATATAATGGTTTAAGGGACACTAGAAAACCTTTTTTTTTCTTGAGAAAAGCTTTATCAGCATTTCACACATGCTTTCATGGCCTTATACAGTTTATACATATATGGTTGAATTATGGTTCAGTAATACAGAGCTTGGTTCTAGAAAAGTCTATACTAACAATAGCACTCCAACCTCCAAAGCACAACTTGACCAATGTCATGTGTACTGAACTTTTCTGGAAATAATATTATATAATGCTAAACTTGTCAATCACAAAAGTCAAAACATTTGATGAGTAATGCCACAATTTAAAGGCAGAGGTCACTGTGACAACATTTTCTCTTGCATAAACAGTTCTTCAAATAAAATGCTCTACCTTCAATTAAGAAATTATATAACAACCTATGGTTGAAAGAATGCTGAATTTCATTTGCCAATAAATTGGTTTTCATAACTTGCATCAAGTTTAATTTTAAGTAAGCTTTTATATGTAGATATTTTGTTGAATGTGTAAATACACTTAACGTGTAGATGCTTTTAGCTGTTACAATGATTCAAAACTGCTTGTGTTATACTGTGTAAAAAAAAGTACTACAGCCAATGGAGTGCATGATATTTTTAAAGTAGCTGCATACAGGAAATACATTTATTTTGCTGTGAAAATGAAATACTTATCTATTGTACTTATTTACTGCAGATTTCCTAAGCTTGGGCATTACATCATACAATTGTATATGTAGGTAAAGCACACATTGAAGGAAATGAAAGTGAAACCAGACCACTGTACAAACAACTGTATTTATTGTAACATTTATTACTGGAACCAGAATCAAAATGAAATATATAACAAACTGCAAAGCACACCAAGAAAGATTATAAATGAGACTTGTACAATTGATGAAAATATAGCATCATTTTAATTCTATGATTAATTGTAGATGCTGAATCTCTCTCTGCATGTAAAAGTACAAATACAGACCCATTTCTGTAAAAGTGCAGCAGATTTTATATAATAAACATGGTTTTAAATTTGAGTTGTATTTGTACAATCTGTTGAATGCATGTATGTCACATTTAAAGAAGCACAGCTCTCCATCTATGTATAAAAATTGAATTATGGGTCAGAACCTTTGCATAAATGCAGACTATTTCTCTACAAAGGTACTATTCTCACAGATTTTGTGACAATCTGAGGTATACAAAAATGATGTGCAAAATTAAAACTTTATGACATAGAATAATATTCCCCGTCTTTTGGATTTTTTCTTTACAGCCTAAACCAAATACCATGGGTCGCATATTTCTTGATATTAAACCATTTATACAGTATGGGTATTTTTCAGAATAGAGGCCAAAATACACATTAATCTGGAGATCATTCATAGGTTTTGGAGGTAAAAGCCATTCTAAAAATGAGCAATTAAAAATAAAGCAACTCTTTTCTTTGAATTCAATAAGATAACCACAAATGGGATAATAAGGAATTATTCTAAATGGACAGTCACATATAGAAAGGACAATTTTCAAAATCCAATTACCCAGATAAAAGGGCTATCTGTAAATTGCCCTCCTCTCTGCGGGTAATATTAAATGTGTTGTGGAACATTCGCATACTTTTACCTACATAGAGCTAGGCATTCCTGGGGGAGGAAAGTAATACACATCACATTTTCAAATCTACACACATTTGGGGTAGATTTTCAAAAACGGCGCGTTCGTGTACTTTTGTTGGCGCTCCAGGCGCAAACAAAAGTACCCGGGATTTTAGTAGATACGCGCGTATCCGCTAAAATCCTGGATCGGCGCACGCAAGGCTGCCTATTCCGTGTAGCCGGCGCGCGCCGAGCCGCGCAGCCTGCCGCCGTTCCCTCCGAGGCCGCTCCGAAATCGGAGCAGCCTCGGAGGGAATTCGCTAACGCCCTCCCCTCACCTTCCCCTCCCTTCCTTTACCTAACCCACCCCCCCGGCCCTGTCTAAACCCCCCTACCTTTGATGGGGGATTTACGCCTCCCAGAGGGAGAAGTAAATCCCCGCGCGCCAGCGGGCCCGCTGGCGCGCCTAGACACAACCCGGGGGCGGTTCCGGAGGGCGTGGCCACGCCCCCGGACCGCCCCGGGCCGAAATCACGCCCCCGGGCCCGCCCCCGAAACACCGCATCCCGCCCCCGAAACGCCGCGTCCCGCCCCAAAAATGGCGCATCACTCGTCCCCGCCCCCGACACGCCCCCCGACACACCCCCTCGGAAAACCCCGGGACTTACGCGAGTCCCGGGGCTCTGCGCGCGCCGGTAGGCCTATTGAACATAGGCACACCAGCGAGCAGGGCTCTTAAAATCTGCCCCATTATTAATTTAGTACAGAAAAGGACAGTTTTTCAAAGAGCAAGTATGCACACACTTTCTGTTTGAGAACTGGTGCAAAGCCCATGGGTGAAAAGAACCTGCAGACTTTGCAGCAATGACAGCCATTTGGAAATTATTACTCCCATAATGGGAAGGCTTAACCAGACTGCCTGTGCCCATCTTCACCCTTTCTGTCCCTTGGAGCCTCACACCCATGATTACTCAAGATTTCATCTTTGACCACAATATTGCAAAATAGGGATTGCAACTTTTATTTGAATGGTCAGATGTACAGTGCACAGATACTTTACAATAAATAGTATCATCTTTGCATTAACATACAAACTGATCATTCTTATTTCCCTTCTCTCTGCTCCCTTTTGATTATTCAGGACCTAAGTTTAACTTACCATCTTTACTATTAGTTATTGTTGAAAATATCTGTGGGTGCTGATTTTATTTGATTTATTTTCCAACATAGCTGACCTGTCATACAGGGTCCTACTGATTCTTCTGGCCTGCTTCATGTGCCTTGGTCTACAGGTACACTTATTGAAGCCAATCTGTCAACCTCTACCACGTAAAGCCTGAGATTGTTGATAGTTTCGTTCATATGATGTCGGTACACTATTAAGACCTACAACCCAGTCCTCGGGACATGCTTAGCCAGTCCGGTTTTCAGGATGTCCATAATGAACATGTAAGAGATAGATATGCAAGCACTGCCTCCATTGTCCCAAAAACTGGGTTGAGAACCCCTACTACAGTTGAAATTTGTCCACAATTTCACAGTTCTTGTTATATAGGATCATATGTTATTAGAGTAAAACTATTTTATCCAAAGATGCATTAAATGTATGTACAATTGCAATGTTTGTATCTCCTCCCGTATCTTATTTCACAGAATCCAATATGGTTTGGAAGATTTAGGAGGAGAAGTGCTGTGAGCACAACAGTAGGAAAAGCCTGCCACTTCAACTTTTCTGGCTTTAATAGCCTGCTCTTGTCCATCCTAAGCTTCTAGAAACCTCAGCAGGAATTTTCCCACTGAAGCTGGCAGACAAAGGGAGGCAAGGAGGGTGGTCCCTTGGGTAAATCTCCATGTTATGATTTGACCCAATGTTATGATTTGACCCCCATCTTAAAAAATGGCACGGGCCATCCATTGCTCCTACCATGTGACAGGGGCCAACCAATGACACCGGTATCCCCGTCACAAGGTAAGGCCAAAGAGCCACTGGCACCATTTTGATTAGTGGCAGCCGACCGCCCGAGAGGGGGAGGTCGCTCCCGGGACCCCGCTGGATCACCAGGGACTTTCAGCAAGTCTTGGGGGGGGGGGGGGGAATTGGGCAAGTCTTGGGGGTCGGGAGGGTGGGGGGTTGCAATTAATTAAATTTGAAGGGTTGGGGTGGGTTTGGGTTTTTGTTTTTTTTAATGTGCCCTTTCTCCCCCCCCAAAAAAATGATAAGAAAACCACACGAAATTTTGTGGGTTTTCCTATCGTTTTGTCATCCCCCTGAACTGTGCCGAAATAGGAAATATCATCTTTATTTCCTATTTCATTGCAAACGAATGCACATCCCTAGAGGAAGTGCCCCAGGGCTCCTTTCAGGACCATGCAATCATAGACCCCCTGAATCCATTCAGTAGATATTACCTATGAACAATGACCATAACTGTCCCCAGGACTGTGAACACTACCTCTGCAGCATCTCCAGTCCCAACTAACCCAGAGAGCAGAAGACCCAACTCAAAGATCAAACCAGGTGCCTTTCACATTGCAGTGCACAGCACACTTTTCCCAGTCACTCTCAATTATGACATATAATCTCTGCTCCAAAGAAATTAAAACTAAAGCAATGAAGCCAAGACTAAATAGGTGGGACTCACCTGCATGGAGCCTACCCTTAACCGCAGCATCGGCCCCCACGCGATGGACGGAGAGGGGGGAAGGGGGCGCCAGCATGCACTCCCTCGTGGGTGAGGGCGCCCCTCCTGATCCCTTTTCCTGAGATCAAATAAAAAGCTGCCACATCATAGCCCTGCCCAGGGCTGTGATGCGAGAGGGGAGAGACGCCGGCGCGTAAGTATGACGTTGCAGGCCCATTAAAGGGCCACAACGCCAGGGAGGTGATCCCTTTTATTTTGCCTGGTTTAGTTCATCATAGAGTTATTGCTGTGTATCCCTTTTTCTTTGCTTGCATTTCCTCCCCACAGTGTGCTCATGTGCTATTGTACGCCCCCCCCCCCGGGTTTCGTGTTTTGTGCCCCCCCCCCTTAATGTACCTAATACAGCCTTTGGGTGCAATGTGGGATAGCAGGGTGTAGCAGGGCAATTTCACCTGCTAGAGAGAGTTTTAGCCATGCAAAAAAAAAAAAAGAGGCTTCATCCTTTTCCCCGAATATACCAAAAAAGAGATGCAGTTTGGAATTTTGCTTAGAGCCTATGTCTCCCAACCCCGGCTTTTCATTTTTAACCTCGCCCAGCTTTGACTGTGCCAGGCCCTCCGCAGGCGGCCAGGCCGCCCGCACCCTATGCCATGTGCCCTTAGCTGGCCCACCGGGGCACCTCCCCTTGAGGCACCCAGCCTCAGGGGTACATTTTAAAAGACAGCATACTTTTGTTCGCATCAGGCGCAAACAAAAGTACACTGGATTTTATAAGATACACGCCGTATCTTATAAAATCCGGGCGGGGTCAGTGCACGTGCAACTTGCGCGTGCTGAGCCCTGCGCGCGCTGCCCGTTCCCTCCAGCCCCCTCCACACCTTCCCCTCCCTTCCCCTAACTAACCCACCCTCCCGGCCCTATCTAGACCCCCCTACTTTTATCTGAAAAGTTACTACTGCCTCTGGGCAGTAGTAACTTATGCGCGCAACAAATGCCAGAGTTTAATTGTGTGTTGAATAAAAAAGAACTTTCTCTGATTAGTTTTAAATGTGCCACATGCTAACTTCATGGAGTACCCCCTAGTCTTTCTATTACCCGAAAGAGTAAATAACCGATTCACATCTACCCGTTCTAGACCTCTCATGATTTTAAACACCTCTATCATATCCCCCCTCAGCCGTCTCTTCTCCAAGCTGAAAAGTCCTAACCTCTTTAGTCTTTCATCATAGGGGAGTTGTTCCATTCCCCTTATCATTTTGGTAGCCCTTCTCTGTACCTTCTCCATCGCAATTATATATTTTTTGAGATGCGGTGACCAGAATTGTACACAGTATTCAAGGTGCGGTCTCACCATGGAGCGATACAGAGGCATTATGACATTTTCCGTTTTATTCACCATTCCCTTTTTAATAATTCCCAACATTCTGTTTGCTTTTTTGACTGCCGCAGCACACTGAACCGACGATTTCAAAGTGTTATCCACTATGACGCCTGGATCTCTTTCTTGGGTTGTAGCACCTAATATGGAACCCAACATTGTGTAAATATAGCATGGGATATTTTTCCCTATATGCATCACCTTGCACTTATCCACATTAAATTTCATCTGCCATTTTGATGCTCAGTTTTCCAGTCTCACAAGGTCTTCCTGCAATTTATCACAATCTGCTTATGATTTAATTAATCTGAACAATTTTGTATCATCTGCAAATTTGATTATCTCATTCGTCGTATTTCTTTCCAGATCATTTATAAATATATTGAAAAGTAAGGGTCCCAAAACAGATCCCTGAGGCACTCCACTGCCCATTCCCTTCCACTGAGAAAATTGTTCATTTAATCCTACCCTCTGTTTCCTGTTTTTTAACTTTGTCAAACACCTTCTGAATATCCAAGTATACTACATCTACTGGTTCACCTTTATCCACATGTTTATTAACTCCTTCAAAAAATGAGGCAGATTTGTGAGCAAGACTTGCCTTGGGTAAAGCCATGCTAACTTTGTTCCATTAAACCATGTCTTTCTATATGTTCTGTGATTTTGATGTTTAGAACACTTTCCACTATATTTCCTGGCACTGAAGTCAGGTTAACCGGTCTGTAGTTTCCCGGATCGCCCCTGGAGCCCTTTTTAAATATTGGGGTTACATTAGCTATCCTCCAGTCTTCAGGTACAATGGATGATTTTAATGTTAGGTTACAAATTTTTACTAATAGGTGTGAAATTTCATTTTTTTAGTTCCTTCAGAACTCTGGGGTGTATACCATCCAGTCCAGGTGATTTACTACTCTTCAGTTTGTCAGCCAGGTCTACCACATCTTCTAGGTACACCGTGATTTGATTCAGTCCATCTGAATCATTACCCATGAAACCTTCTCCAGTACGGGTACCTCCCCAACATCCTCTTCAGTAAACACCAAAGCAAAGAAATCCTTTAATCTTTCCGCGATGGCCTTATCTTCTCTAAGTGCCCCTTTAACCCCTCGATCATCTAACGGTCCAACTGACTCCCTCACAGGCTTTCTGCTTCGGATATATTTAAAAAAGTTTTACTGTGAGTTTTTGCCTCTACGGCCAACTTCTTTTCAAATTCTCTCTTAGCCTGTTTTCTCAATGTCTTACATTGAACTTGCCAACGTTTATGCATTATCCTATTTTCTTCTGTTGGATCCTTCTTCCAATTTTTGAATGAAGATCTTTTGGCTAAAATAGCTTCTTTCACTTCCCCTTTTAACCATGCCAATAATCGTTTTGCCTTCTTTCCACTTTTCTTAATGTGTGGAATACATCTGGACTATGCTTCTAGAATGGTATATTTTAACAATGACCATGCCTCTTGCACACTTTTTACTTTTGTAGCTGCTCCTTTCAGTTTTTGTCTAACAATTTTTCTCATTTTATCAAAGTTTCCCTTTTGAAAGTTTAGCACGAGAGCCACGGATTTGCATACTGTTCCTCTTCCAGTCATTAATTCAAATTTGATCATATTATGATCACTATTGCCAAGCGGCCCCACCACCATTACCTCTCTCACCAAATCCTGTGCTCCACTGAGAATTAGATCTAAAATGTCTCCCTCTCTCGTCAGTTCCTGAACCAATTGCTCCATAAAGCTATCATTTATTCCATCCAGGAACGTTATCTCTCTAGCCTGTCCTGATGATACATTTACCCAGTCGATATTGGGGTAATTGAAGTCTCCCATTATTACCGCACTACCAATTTGGTTAGCTTCCCTAATTTCTCGTAGCATTTCACTGTCCGTCTCATCATCTTGACCAGGTGGACGGTAGTATACTCCTATCATTATAGTCTTCCCTGACACACAAGGGATTTCTACCCATAAAGATTCAATTTTACATTTAGTCTCATGCAGGATGTTTATCCTGTTGGACTCTATGCCATCCCAGACATAAAGCACCACACCACCTCCCGGGTGCTCCTCTCTGTCATTGCGATATAATTTGTATAGCACTGTCCCATTGGTTGTCCTCCTTCCACCATGTCTCTGAGATACCAATTAAGTCTGTCATCATTCAATGCTATACATTCTAATTATCCCTTCTTATTTCTTAGACTTCTGGCATTAGCATACAAACATTTCAGTTTGTTTTTTTGTTTGTATTTTCATTCTGCTTTTTAATTGATAGGGATAAGTTAGACTTTTTTAGCTCAGGTGAGTTTTTAGTTACAGGCACTTGGACTATTTTTCTTATTATTGGAACCTCACTGTTGGGATGCCCTAATTCTAATTCATCATTAATATCCTTTGACGATATCTCTCTCCGAACCATGCGCTGCTGAGCGACTGTCGGCTTTCCCCTTTGTTCTAGTTTAAAAGCTGCTCTATCTCCTTTTTAAAGGTTAGCACCAGCAGTCTGGTTCCACCCTGGTTAAGGTGGAACCCATCCCTTTGGAAGAGACTCCCCCTTCCCCAAAATGTTCCCCAGTTCCTACAAAACTGAATCCCTCTTCCTTGCACCATCGTCTCATCCATGCATTGAGACTTCGGAGCTCTGCCTGCCTCTGGTGACCTGCGTGTGGAACAGGTAGCATTTCAGAGAATGCTATCCTGGAGGTTCTGGATTTAAGCTTTTTACCTAAGAGCCTAAATTTGGCTTCCAGAACCTCCCTCCCACATTTTCCTATGTCGTTGGTGCCCACATGTACCACGACAACCGGCACCTCCCCACCACTGTCTAAAATCCTGTCTAGGTGACGCGTGAGGTCTGCCACCTTCGCACCAGGTAGGCATGTTACCAGGCGATCCTCATGCCCACCAGCCACCCAGCTGTCTACATTCCTAATAATTGAATCACCAACTATGATGGTTGACCTAACCCTTCCCTCCTGGGCAGTAGGCCTTTCGGAGATATCCTCAGTGTAGAGATAGTAGAACCATCAGAGGTGGCAGTAGTGAGCTGATGTGCCCGGCAGGGTTGAAGTCCCTCAGATCCTGGAACTGCAATCTCCAGGTTAGCTGAGCTGTAGAGAGAGACTCATAGATAGTGAGTAGACAGGGTATGCTGGATACATTCATTCATTCATTCATTTATTTATTTATTTAAACATTTTATATACCGGCATTAGTTGTGGACATCATGCCGGTTTACATAACCAGAAGTAGATGATACACTCACATAGATTATAATAAAGCTCAGTAGCTGGAGAGAGTAGGGCCCTCGAGCAGCAAGTACCTGGTTCCAGGAACAGCTCTGAGAGAGCGATGGTAACTCACAGTTAATTATCTCTGTAATGGTTTCTAGGCAAACTGTAATAAGAACTCACAATATCTGTATATGAAATAGCTTCTGAAATAGAAGTGAGTCTTCATAAGGTACACCCCTTTGGAGTGGTAAGAAAAAAAAAGAGATATAAGATTTTGAAAAATAAAAAAGATCCAACAGAATCTGCTAAACTAAAATATTGAACTTCTAAATCAGTTTAAAAGCTGTCTTGAGGAAACTTGTGGAGATTTTCATTATCTCACATTTAAATGTGTTCCATCCATTTTGGGATGAAAAGCTTTTAAGCAAGGTTTAGCAATTCACACTAAATTAAGCTAACAAAATCACTTTCTCAGAATTACTGCTGGTAAGAGATCAGCAATTACAGACCCTGCTGAAAATTCATACCATTCATGAGCTTCAGAAATTATGACCATTTTTTTAATCTGCAAAGGTGACAAGACCTAATAAAAGAAGAGCTTTACAGCAAGGAAAACTGCCTAAGTAGATAAATGTAGATTAATCATCTCATGCCAAGCCAGTTCAATTACGGCAGGATGGCTTTCCTGTATTAGATATTAATCAGTATATTTTTACAATTCATAAATCTCAGGTACTCTATACATCTTGGGTCAACCAAAGGAATATTAGCAACAAAATAAAATGGAAAAAAAAACTAACAGATGTGATTCCTTTGGATGATCATCTTGCTAATGGAAGGTTCATGTGTGCATGGTCAAGTTATGTTCAATAATTGCCAAAGGAAAAGAAACAACTGATCACTTAGCAATTCTAGACTCTATAAAAGGTACTTCTTCTTAGATTCAACAAAAGAAAATTATGACAAAGCCAAACATGTACTTGTTGATAGTACAAACCATTAGAGGAACTGAGAGATACCATCATTTGTGTAAAATCAGTAACTGACTGATATTTAATTAGAAGCTGAGTTCACGAGGAAGGAATCAGATGGAGACTCAAGTGAACTATGGAATTAGCAGTGGATTACCTCATAAAGGATGGGTCTGTGGTAAAGAAAGGCAACAGAAAAAAATGAAAAGATCAATTTTGATGCCAATATTTTTTTGCATGCTTGAATAAATTAGCTGTTTTGACAGTTGTTTCTTTACAAGTCATTTGTTCATAAATCCAAAAAAGCATACTCTATCTCATGCACATACTTCCTTTCACATACACACATGCTCCCTCTTACATACACACACACACGCAAGATCTCTCATACCTCACATATGCTTCCTCTCTCACATATACATGCTTAGATACACACATGCAGCCTCTCTCTCACACACACACACATGCTCAGACACACACACAAATAGAAGTGGCAGGCCTGGATTCCCACCCATTCAGAGAATACCCTATGCCACAAACCTTTATTGATATAATCTGCATAATTTATTGCTCAAAAACAACTATTTAGAGTCTTACTCCATCATCCCTGGAGCTTGATTTCTTCACCTAGCTTAATGCTCCCTTTCACACACATTTACTCAGACACACACAAACACATGCTCTCACACACACGTGCTCAGACACACATACAAATGTTCCCTCCTGCTCATATACTCTCACGCACACCCCAAAGATTCTTTCGGCAGCCAAGGTCCTTCCTCTTCTTCACTTCTGGCTGCTTGGCAGGTTGGGAGCGCTGGGCAGCCTGCAGCTCCTTTCTGTCATCCTCATGGCAAGTTGGGAGCACCAGATGGGCCTGCAGCTCCTTCCGATTAACCGCGCAGCATAAGAACATAAGAAGAACATAAGAACGTAAGAAAATGCCATACTGGGTCAGACCAAGGGTCCATCAAGCCCAGCATCCTGTTTCCAACAGTGGCCAATCCAGGCCATAGGAACCTGGCAAGTACCCAAAAACTAAGTCTATTCCATGTAACCATTGCTAATGGCAGTGGCTATTCTCTAAGGGGCGGATTTTCAAAGGCTCACGCGCGCCAGCGCGCCTATTTTGCATAGGCCGCCGGCGTGCGTAAAGCCCCGGGACGCGCGTAAGTCCCGGGGCTTTTGTAAGGGGGCGTGTTGGGGGCGTGTCAGGGGCGTGTCGGGGGTGACGTTTCGGGGGTGGGCCCGGGGGCGTGGCGCCGGCCCAGGGGCGTGGTCGAGGCCTCCGGACCAGCCCCTGGGACCGGAGGACGGAGCGGGGCTGCCGGCCAACGCGCGCAAAGGTAAGGGGGGGTTAGATAGGGCCGGGGGGGTGGGTTAGGTAGGGGAAGGGAGGGGAAGATGCGGGGAGGGCAAAGGAAAGTTCCCTCCTAGGCCGCTCCGAAATCGGAGCGGCCTTGGAGGGAACGGAGGCAGGCTGCGCGGCTCGGCGCGCGCAGGCTGCTGATTTTGCGCAGCCTTGCGCGCGCCGACCCCAGATTTTATAAGATATGCGCGTATCTTATAAAAGCAGGCATATTTTTGTTCGCGCCTGCTGCGCGAACAAAAGTACGCACTCGCGCAACTTTTTAAAATCTGCCCCTAAGTGAACTTAATAGCAGGTAATGGACTTCTCCTCCAAGAACTTATCCAATCCTTTTTTAAACACAGCTATACTAATTGCACTAACCACATTCTCTGGCAACAAATTCCAGAGTTTAATTGTGCGTTGAGTAAAAAAGAACTTTCTCTGATTAGTTTTAAATGTGCCCCATGCTAACTTCATGGAGTGCCCCCTAGTCTTTCTACTATCCGAAAGAGTAAATAACCGATTCACATCTACCTGTTCTAGACCTCTCATGATTTTAAACACCTCTATCATATCCCCCCTCAGTCGTCTCTTCTCCAAGCTGAAAAGTCCTAACCTCTTTAGTCTTTCCTCATAGGGGAGTTGTTCCATTCCCCTTATCATTTTGGTAGCCCTTCTCTGTACCTTCTCCATCGCAATTATATCTTTTTTGAGATGCGGTGACCAGAATTGTACACAGTATTCAAGGTGCGGTCTCACCATGGAGCAATACAGAGGCATTATGACATTTTCCGTTTTATTCATCATTCCTTTTCTAATAATTCCAAACATTCTGTTTGCTTTTTTGACTGCCGCAGCATACTGCTCTGACGATTTCAATGTGTTATCCACTATGACACCTAGATCTCTTTCTTGGGTTGTAGCACCTAATATGGAACCCAACATTGTGTAATTATAGCATGGGTTATTTTTCCCTATATGCATCACCTTGCACTTATCCACATTAAATTTAATCTGCCATTTGGATGCCCAATTTTCCAGTCTCACAAGTTCTTCCTGCAATTTATCACAATCTGCTTGTGATTTAACTACTCTGAACAATTTTTTGTCATCTGCAAATTATCTCACTCATCATATTTCTTTCCAGATCATTTATAAATATATTGAACAGTAAGGGTCCCAATACAGATCCCTGAGGCACTCCACTGTCCACTCCCTTCCACTGAGAAAATTGCCCATTTAATCCTACTCTCTGTTTCCTGTCTTTTAGCCAGTTTGCAATCTACGAAAGGAGCCAGTTTGCAATCGCCACCTATCCCATGACTTTTTACTTTTCCTAGAAGCCTCTCATGAGGAACTTTGTCAAACGCCTTCTGAAAATCCAAGTATACTATATCTACCGGTTCACCTTTATCCACATGTTTATTAACTCCTTCAAGAAAGTGAAGCAGATTTGTGAGGCAAGACTTGCCCTGGGTAAAGCCATGCTGACTTTGTTCCATTAAACCATGTCTTTCTATTTGTTCTGTGATTTTGATGTTTAGAACACTTTCCACTATTTTTCCTGGCACTGAAGTCAGGCTAACCGGTCTGTAGTTTCCCGGATCGCCCCTGGAGCCCTTTTTAAATATTGGGGTTACTTTTGTTATCCTCCAGTCTTCAGGTACAATGGATTATTTTAATGATACGTTACAAATTTTTACTAATAGGTGTGAAATTTCATTTTTTAGTTCCTTCAGAACTTTGGGGTGTATACCATCATTGGGTACTCCCAACCTGCTTGCCGGTTGGGTACTCCCAACCGGCAAGCAGGTTGGGAGTACCCAATGACCCGCAGCTTCTTCCTCTCAGCCGCGCAGTGGGTTGGGAACTGCCATGTGGCAGCGGCATCTTCCAGTTCTTGGCCTCCTGATGGGATCCGGTGATGTTAGCGTCAGCCATATTCATCTTGGGGCTAACTCTGGCCCCAGGTTGCCACCCCCTTCAGTCTGCTGTCCTGTACAAGTGCACAGCTTGCACAGTGGGTTGCTCCAGCCCTGCTTGCACCAGGCTTTGGGATCTATGATGGGGAACCACTTCAGCAATTCTTCTTCTTCTCTAAAGCTCTAACAAAAGCCTCACCCTTCCCCATATGCACTGCCTGCTTTTATAGTGCACCACTGACCAGATTAACCAGTGGAGATGTCTGCAGGAATGGTCTGCAAATACTAAATCCTATCCTAGGGCTTAAGTTAGGGAGAGTTTAGCTAGTGAGGGACCTAAAGGGCACCTTATATTTCTAACAAGATAAACCAGAAGCTAATGAAGAAACCCTAATGAAAACAAAAAACAAAAAGGAAAGAACCTGGGTCCTCCCT
Source organism: Rhinatrema bivittatum (assembly GCF_901001135.1). Taxonomy (NCBI): domain Eukaryota; kingdom Metazoa; phylum Chordata; class Amphibia; order Gymnophiona; family Rhinatrematidae; genus Rhinatrema; species Rhinatrema bivittatum. The sequence continues at coordinate 104,540,169 of NC_042623.1, forward strand.
TCCCTATCAAAAGTGGTGAGACAACAGTTTAAAAATAAAGCTCCACACACAGTGGCTGCATTTCCACCTCCTCACCTGCCCCAGACCCATCTTTCCCTGTCAGAGGGTCCTAAGAAATCCAAATAGGGCAGGAGATAGCCACACGGTGTTCCTGTCCCTCTGGTTCCTTATTTAAAATGGTGCCCAGGGGCTTGAAGCAAGTGCCATTTTGTTGAACAGAGATGGACATATGATGCCATTTTTATAATCTGACCTAGTAAGATGGAATGCCTGGAGAATGTTCCTGCCCAGTCTGGATTTCTAAAGATCTATGAACAGAGTAAGATGGGTCTAGGGTGGGTAGGGGATGGGGAAGGTGTGGGGAGGCTTTGGGGAGGCTTTGGGGGGACGGGACTTTAATTTTTAATTTTTTGTAATGCTGGTATTTATTTTCAGTGTTCGGGGGTGGGGGGGGGGGGGGACTGATAGCTTTCTTTGAAAAATGGAAGCAAAAGACAAAAACAAAACTTTGTCCAGTTTTCTTTTTTTTCATTTTCATATCTCTACTCTTTATGTCAGAAATGCCATTTTAACTATAAGGATAGTTTGGGCATCAACAGAATGGAGAGACACTTAGTCATATTAGAAAAACCAAGACTAATGGTGAGGTCACCTAGTGATTAGAGCAATAGGCTTAAAACTGGGAAATCTAGAGTTCAAATCCTGCTTCTCCCACTGACATTTTTAAGACTCTGTGCACGTGCGAGAGGAGGGGGCAAGGTGTCGCAGGGCCAGTGAGAGCACAAGGGTTGCAGAATGCCTCACGTTAATCCTGTTTTGGGGCCCACACAGTGACATTTCTACAATAATAAAAATTCTTTTTTCAAACTGCACATACTGAAACGTCTCCATTCCTTATGCTATCCAGAACTCTACTGCCCGAGTCCTAACTGGCTCCTCTCGCAAGGATCACATATCCTCAATCTTGTACTCCTTACACTGGTTACCAGTCCATTTTAGAATTTGATACAAAATCTTCTCTATGATGCATAATTTGTTATATAACAACTCGTTTACATGGTTATGCACTCAACTTCGCAAATACCAACCCAACAGGAATCTATGTTCAATGCATAAAAACTTATTGCAAATCCCTACAATACGTGTAGGGATTCACCAGAAGACGCATTTTTTCTGTAGCTGGCCCATTAATCTGGAATTATATTCCTGACAACCTAAGGCAGATCACCAAACTTAGTGGGGTAGATTTTAAAAGGGTTACGCACATACGTTATGAGTGTAACCCTTTCAAAACCCCCGTTGTGCGCGCCGAGCCCCAGGACGCACGTAAGTCCCGGGGCTTTCCAGGGGGGTGTCTGGTGCGTGTCGGGGGCGTGTCACGGCGGCGCATCATTCAGGGGCGTTCTGGGGGTGTGGCTGCGGGCATGGTTCCATCCCGGGCCGTTTCAGGGGCGTGGCCGAGGCCTCCGAAATCGCTCCTGGGCCAGGGAATCGTGCAACAGCTGGCCAGGGCAGGCATAACTTTCGCGATAAAGGTAGGGGGGTGTAGATAGGGCTGGGGGGGTGGGTTAAGTAGGGGAAGGGAGGGGAAGGTGGAGAAAGGCCGAAGGAAGGGAACGGGCAGCATGCGCAGGGCTCGGCATGCGCAAGGTGCACAAATGTGCACCCCCTTGCGTGCGCCGACCCTGGATTTTATAAGATACACGTGGCTACGTGCGTATCTTATAAAATCTGGCGTACTTTTGTTTGCACCTGGTGCGTGAACAAAAGTACACGTGGGCGTAGATTTATAAAATCTACGCCAAAGAATCTAAACCCCCCCTTAAAACCTTCTTTTTTTCAATTGCATTCAATAATGCTTCAGCGTCTTAAGCTTATCATCTGTAAATACTTCTTCAGCACTTAAAATACATACCAGCCCCTCCCTTGCTTTGACTCACCTTTTCTAAATCAAAAGACACAATGATTTTTGTAAAGATTTATCCATCTGTTTATGCATATTGTCTTTACTATGATTTAATGTTTTTGATTTAATGTTTTGTTAATTATATATGTTTTTACACTGTAAACCATTTAAATCAACAAATCATTGTAAAAGCGGTATAAAAACACTTAATAAATAAATAAAGATAAAAGGAGGCAAGGGACGATGCCATGAGAGGCAACAGGCCTAGATTTAGGCACGCATCAGCAGCAACAACACTCCAATACCTATAAAACAGTGGCAATGGAAGAAGTTTCCTAGCCTATGCCTAAATCCGGTGCCATTGGTCAGCCCTGTCACATGGTAGGAGCATGTGACAGGGGCTGACCAGTGGCACCGGTAGCCCCTGTGACATCGTAAGGGCAAGGCTATCGGTGCCATTTTGAGTCATAGCCGGCCCGACAGCCTGACGGCATGGAGGGAGAGATCGCTCGCGGGACCCCACTGGACCACCAGGGACTTTTAGTAAGTCTTGGGGAGGGATCGGGATGGTGGGGGGGGGGGGGGTGTGTGTGTAAGAAAGTAAAATTTAAGGGTTGGGGTGGGTTTTTTTTTCCTGATTTGCGGGTTTTTTTACGATTCGTGTTTTAGTTTTTTTTTTATTTGTTTTTCCGGTTTTGGGTTCGGGTTCCAGTTTCATTTTTCTCAAAAAACGATCCGTGGGAAAACAAGTTTTCCCACGAAGCGCCCGAACCGAAACCTGACCCAAGCCAGAAAAACGAAGCTCATCTCTACTCTACATAGAGACTTGGGACAAGAAAGGAGACACAGTGTCTTTGCATTGTAGACTTTTTGTCCATGTTTTGGTAACTGTTTTAGTTGCCAGAGGAGGTAGTTCTTTCCACTTTTTCTGCCTTTCTTTGAGTTGCCCTTTTGGGTAAATATTTGTCTTGTTTTACTGAGTATCCCAAATGCTCTTTGTTTAAGGAGACGTGCCTTTCCTTTTAAAAGGTCTAGGAGAAGAAGTATCATCAAAGAAGAATGGACTTATATCCATTTCCAGAGAGAAGAAGTTAAGGTACGGTATAAGAATTCTGCAGGAATTCATGGATAATCATCAGAGAAGAATGGTGTGAAAAGGAGCCCATCAAGTGCCACAGAATGGAGAACAGTGAGGATTATGGGAATGGGATGAGAAATAAGACTTTGGTTGTGCTTTCTGGAAATAAATTGGGATCATTGTTTTCCTTCCTATTCCATTGGACAATCTGAATAGTAACTGAGACAAGCATAAGTGGGAGAAAAGTGACTGGAAAATTTGAAGAAAAGAAGTCAATTTACCCAAGGAATTGGCTGAAGTAGTTGGAGAACTGGTTGTTGGAGAAGGTCATAAATTAATGAAACTCAGCTTGTGATAATCAATTGAACTGTTTTCATTTTGACTTTGTAAAGAAAGCACCATTCACTTTTTCAACTCATAAATAAAATTGAGTTGGAAACCACAGAGTCTCCAGCGTGATTATTGTTGATGTCAAAATTGGGAGATCATCAGTGCTGTTCATAAAGTGTGAAATAAGAGACTTAAAGAAAGGGATGTGAGTTAATGCAAAAAGTCTTGAAGTGGAGCTTCCCTGCACAGGGGCTCTTGGATTCTCAGAATGGTATGCTATCCTGATGAGAATTGTGCAAATAGGGTCTAAACTTGAGATGTGTGCTTTTGGGACAGTGTCAGAATTTTCCCACCTAGAGGCTAAATATAAATTCACAAATAAATAAGTGATTTTGCTGGATAACGTGTGAGTTATCTAGCTAAATGCAAACTTTTGACTATTTCACTTATCCAGCTAAAGTTTAGCCTGATAACTCATAAGAACATAAGATATGCCATACTGGGTCAGATCAAGGATCCATCAAGTCCAGTATCCAGTCTCCAACCGTGGCCAATCAAAGTCACAAGTACCAGTGGCAAGTACTCAAACATTAAATAAATCCCATGTTACTAATGCCGGCAACAATCAGTGGCTATTCCCTATTGATTAATAGCAATTTATGGACTTCTCCTCCAGGAAATTATCGAATCCTTTTTAAACCCATCTTTTCTACCTGTCTTAACCATATCCTCTGGTAATGAATTCCAGAACTTAATTGTGTATCGAGTAACAGAATTTTCGCCGATTTGTTTTAAATGTGTCTCTTGCTAAATTCATTTAGTGCTGCCTAGTCCTTCTATTATCCAAAAGGGTAAATAACTATTTCACTTTTACCCATTCATAGAAATTATGGCAGAAAAGAACCAAATGATCCACCCAGTCTGCCCAGCAACTCATGCATTCTTTTCTTTATTTCCAATCTCTAGGCTTTAGGGATCCACTGTGTTTATCCCATGCCCCTTTGAATTCCTCCACTGTTCTCGTCTTCACCACCTCTTCCAGATGGGCATTCAAGGCATTCACCACCCTCTCCATGAAGAAATATTTCGTGACAATTGTTCTGAGATGTCTTCCCTGGAGTTTCATTTCATGATCTCTAGTTCTATTAATTTTTTTCCAACAGAAAAAGTCTGATTGTGATTATGAATTTATAGACCTCTATCGTATCCCCCATCAGCCATCTCTTCTCCAATCTGAATAGCCCTAACCTCTTTAGACTTTCCTCATAGGAGAGTTGTTCCATGCCCTTTATCATTTTGGTCACCCTTCTCTACTTTCTCCAGTGAAACTTTATCTTTTTTTGAGATGTGGCGATGAATTGCACACAGTATTCAAGGTGTGGAATGACCATTGAGTGATACAGAGGTGCTATAACATACTCATTATCTAACTTTCATCCAGCTAATGTAGAGGCATTCCGGGACAGAATTAAGTTAACCAGATAACTTATCCAGCTAACTCTGGTTGTGATGTAGAATAGCCTAAATCCAGCCAGATAAGCTTATCCGACTATCTTTAAGGTAGTTGGGTATATTCAGTGATGTGGCTGCAAAACTGAATATCCTGTCAACTTCATAATCCTGCTAGTGGTTAAATATTTCCCCTTTGTGTCCATAAAACTAAATTTTAATCCTGCTGTTAGAGAAAACCTTAAAGTATTTATTTAGATTTTTTTATATTCCGCTTTTCACACTTTTTTCAGCACTTCAAAGCGGATTACATTCACTTAATTTCAATATGTAATGGCTCAAAATATTTAAGAGAATTGAAGATAATTAGAATACTGTTTATGAAACGTAATTAGTTGTGCTGGACATGGTGGAATACTGTTGAATTCTTGTTACAGTGCTTAAGAAAAGCAGTTAATACCTTATTGTATCTATTTTTTATTCTGTTGCACATACCAAACAAGGAACTTTGCTGCAAATCAATGACTTTTTTCTCAAACAGTGGGAGAATGAATACATTTTGAAAAAGAAATGCTAAGTTATTACAACATTAATCAATGCTTTTCGGTCTGTTTCCAGTTATCCTTCAGAAATGCATGTGATGATACAGTAGAGACACTGATGGCACCAGCCATTCTCGTTTTCTTTTTCAGCACTGACAGAACACGTCAGTTCTGGAACATCACTTTATATTCTGCTGTTACCATTGTTGTCATGTTAAAATTGCAGAAGAACAATCAGACTGATTAGCTCATCCTCCAGATCAATCCATCTGGCATGCATCGCTAGAGGAACGCATAAATTATATTTAACGCACAATATTTTGAGCAAGCAAACAAAAATGTCAGAACTGTCAAGGTCTACAAACACTTTTTCCAAGGCTGAGGATTAGCAATCCACAATTACCACTGTTGCAGTATGGTCTGGATTGAGTGAATAAAGATAGGTTATAGATCAATGTGCTTTGCAATAAATATATTTACAGTACAAAAGTTTGCTATATACAACATACAAATCATTTGAGCCACTCCTAGAACATCTTTCCCTGTACTAGACAAAGGTTCAAAAGGGCAATACAAAGTGTAAAAGTAGCACTGTAAGACCTGGGATGAGGGGAGGGAATATGTAGAGTCTGACAAGGAGAAAGTGAAATTATTTAATATTTCTGTTCATTGTTCACTAATGAAAGGCTTAGAACAGGATAACAGAAAACTGCCACAGATAGGAATGGAAGTGAAGTAGATCTTAATCAGTTATGAGAAGACAGTGTTCATGAGAAGCTAACAAAACTGAAAGTAGATAAAGCAATGGAGCCAGCTAGAATACATCTGACGATATTAAGTGAACTTGAACTTCTGGCAGCTCTACTTTCTGACCATTTCAATGCTTCTTTAGAGTCAGGAGTCATTCCAAAGGACAGGAGAAAGGTAGAAGTGGTTTCTCTTCACAAAACTGGAGGTATGGAATGGTCTGAGAACTACAGGCTAGTTTATTTGGTAAGTAAAATAATGGAATTGATGCTAAAACAAAGTGTAGTTTCTGTAATACAATGGATTATAGATTCTGAGGCAGCATGGTTTTTATCAGAGGAAAGTCTTGTCACACACATCTAATCAATTTCTTTAACTGGGTGACAAAAGAGTTAGTTTAGGGGTGAGTGCTAGATGTATTGTACTTGGAGATCAGCAAGGTCTTTGACACAGTTCCACACAGACAACTTATAAACATACTGAGCACCTTAGGTATGTGCCCTAAATTACTGACTGGTTTGTAAACTAGTTGAGTGGAAGGTGCCGAGTCCAGACAGGATTTTGATGATAACACAACTTAATGACTATATGTAGGACTTTCTGATTGCTGATACCTTTCAATTTGACTTCAGGAAGTTAATAAATACGGAAATGCTGCTAACTTCCACTATTGACATTTGTTGATGAAGATTTGATGAGGGCCAAAGATTTGTTCTTGTTCTTTTAGACATCTCTGCAGCCTTGGATACTGTTAATCATGATATTCTCATTCACTAGCTGGAGGCCTTTGGAATCTGTGGTAAGGCACTGTCCTGGTTCACATCTTATCTTTCTCAACAGCAGCAAATCCATATTGAATCCCTTACATCTTCTTGGCATATGATTGAAACCGGGGTTTCACAAGTGTTGTTTCTTTCTGCCACCTTTTTAAATATCTATTTAGCTCCACTATTTCATGTGGTATCCTTTGTTAGTGTGCACTATCGACTCTCTGCTGATGATATTCAGATTTTTTTTTTCTGGTTAAGTCCAGTTATACTGGTACTTGTGAATTTGTCAGTATGTCTCTCCATAGATTTCTTCTAAACATCTTTAAAGACAAAGGTTATGATTTCAAAATGATTTGTTTCTATTGATAAATCCCTTGAAGTTGTGTTGAAGATTGCGAAATTCCAATCCAATCACTAGTAAAGAATTTAGGGATTTGTGGGAATGAGCAGTGATTCCCACAGGCCTAGAGACAAATTATACTGACTCCAGCCTTGTTAAAAAAGTAACTCTTAATTATAACTTCATACATATACAACCATAAACTGTTTTCTTCTCAGACAGTGTACACTCTACTTACAGTATGGTGCTTCATCTCAGCTCAGTGTATGCACAATGTAATGTACAGGAGCTGCCTTCCTCCCGGAAACCTGGCCTGATCTGGTTATCCACACTTAGATCCCAGCACTTATTCCCCAGTCTCTGGTTATACCCTCTGAGCCCCATCTACCCCGCAGGATCCTGCCCATAGATCATTCTCTCCTTAAGGTATTTAAAGTGGAAAAGACACCTAGCCTGGTCCCACACAGGTAAACAGGGGAACATTAGAGGCATTGCCTCACATACCTCTTCCCTCAGTTTGGACCCATTGGGCCAAGCATCTACTTCCTTCTGGATCCCATCCATGAAAGTCCAAGACCTCCTAGTCCACATCTCAAGTCCTTTTATTAACTCTTTTGCTGGCTCTGGGTTCAACTCCCACCCCGATGGAGCTATAAAGACTGACTGGGGAACCATAAGTGCTGGTTCCTCTATCACCAGCTATGCCAGCTTTCTGGCATCTGGTATCTCTGCTGTATCCTCTGTTCCTGGAGTCTCCACAGTGCCTCCCATCCTCTCAGTGGACTCATCCTCCAGGTTCTCTGCAGCACCTTCCTCTGGGTTCTCCATGGCATTTCTCACTTGCTTTTCCATGCCCTCTCTCTCTGGGATTCTCACAGGAGGTATTTTGAGGCTCCCAGTAGTGTTTGGCATCCTACAGGATCTTCATCCGGACTGCCTGGCGTGCCGAATTCCCACTTTTCAACACTACCTCCTCCTGGGCAGTCTGTGTTACTCTCACTAGGGCTCTCTGTGATCCCTCTCTCAGGGTTCTTCAGAGTCCCCTTCTCTGCACTTTTCATGGGAGGAGTCTCTATACTCCCAGTATTGTTTGGGCACTTTACAGGGTTTTCTTCAGGACTACCTGTAGCTTCAACCTCAGACTGTTGCCATGACTCAGTCTGTTCACTGGACAGCACAGCCAGCCACTCATCCAATTCCTCCATGAGCTGTTGGTATTCCTTGTCTAGCCAGTCTAGGCATTCACTCTCTTGCCTGGCCTGGACTCTTGGGAGTTGGTTCCCTCGCTTGATTACCCTGGCTGGTCTTTCCAGCTGCCAAACCCAAGCCTCTGGTTCTCCCTCTGGACTGGCTCTTAGAACTGGGGAACTCCCACCACACAGGAATACATGCTGTTTTTCTTCCAGCCCTCTGGCTGCTTTTACTTCGCCAGTTGCTGCAGTCCCCTGAGTGCTCCACTCCAGATTTTACTGTGGTTGCACACCTTCCCTGCAGAGTGGCTTGTTTGCTGGAAGGGCCGCCCGGCTTCCATTTACCACACTCACAGATCACTCTGGAAGTTTTTTTCAGGACCACGCCCTGTCCAGCACAGCCCTGCTGCACTGGTGTTTTTCACTTTTCTTTTCAAGGCAAAAAAGTAAAAAAAAAAAAAAAAAAAGCCTGCTTGACTAGCGATAACGTGCTCACTGTTAAATCCCTGTCTGTCTCCCAACAGGGCTTCTCCCTTTAGCCAGTTCAACCCTAAAATTTCCTGGCTGTCCCTACAATCCCCACACACAGTTTCCTCTTTACCTGAAACTTTACACTTTGGGTTTTTCTTCAGTTCAGTTTCTGCCACATCTTTTCACAAATCATCTGTGCTCAGTACCTAGTTTTAGAGGCCCAGGCATCTGGGTTCTGAACAGCATTTAGAACCACAGGTCCTCTTCACAACTCTCTGCACTCCACAAAGACACTTTCTTGGAGGCTAGGGTTGTTCTGTGCAAAGCTTAGAAAAATGTGGGAATGAGCAGTGATTCCCATAGACCTGGAGACAAACTAGACTGACTTCAGCCTTCATAAAACAGTAATTCTTTATTATAACTTCTCACATGTACCATAGACAGTTTTCTCCTCATACATACGCCCGCTCTCCCGCGGACTTTACTGAATCGGCCTGTTTGTTTGTTGCTTCATCTCAGCTCAGAGTTTGGACAGTATTATGCACAGGAGCTCCCTCCCTCCCAGAGATCTAGACTGGTCTCGTTAACTCCCCTGGATACCAGCTCTTATTCCCCAGTCTCTGGTTAGGCCCTCTGAGCCTCATCTGCCCTGCAGAATCCCACCCATACAGCATTTAAGGTGGACCAGGCATCTAGCCTGTAGAGATGTTAATCGGAACCAGAATTGGTTCGGATTCCGGTTCCGATTCACATCGTGTTTTTTTTTTCGTCTGGCCCGATCACGGTTTTGTTTATCAGCTGCGCCCGAGCCGATAAACAAAAAACCCACCCCAAACCTTTAAAACTAATCCCTTAGCTTCCTCCACCCTCCCGACCCCCCCCCCCCAAAACATTTTACAGGTACCTGGTGGTCCAGTGGGGGTCCCGGGAGCGATCTCCCGCTCTCGGGCCGTCGGCTGCCGATGGCCCTTTGCCCTTACCATGTGACAGGGTATCCGTGCCATTGGCCAGCCCCTGTCACATGGTAGGAGCGCTGAATGGCCGGCGCCATTTTTAAAGAACATGTCAATTATTTGTTCTATTTCATGCAAAGCCAATTAATCTCCATAATATGCATAATCATGTTCAACCTATCACTTTTATCATATAAACCTAATTATTATACATGAATAATAATCAGTTCCTCTTTAATATCTAAATCATACATATTTTATTAGCTCATTAACTTACTACCGCTTACCGATAATCTGTACTGCATGGCATTTTCAACTCCAGAAGTAAGCAACTTTATCAAGATGTAAGCAATTTTGTCATAAGATCATCATGAGATTATCTCAGAACTATCAATTCTCCATATTTTCTCATAACCTTTCATTCTTCTCTTGAACATTGCTGTCTACATTAATTTCAGTTCTTAAAAGTCATCTGCTTCTCTAAGGTGTTGCCTTAAACAATAATTTCTATATCAACCTTTAAACTACTACACAGTCTCCAACTTTAGCTATTGGCCGCGTTACTGACGGTGATAAGGCTCCTTACCTTTTTGCCGTCAGCGATGTCCGCCCCGGTGCCTCCCCGACTCCTCCCGTTCCAGTGTGGACGCCGCCCAGAACCCACCCCGATCTAGTATCGCACATGAAAATTCCCTTTTCATGTGCAATACCTTTGGAAAATGACCCCTAAATCAGATAGTTAGATAAGTAGTGCTTTTAGACTTATCTGGCTATATGAGTTAACCAGAGAAGTAAGACTTTTTTAGCGTATCCAGCTAAGATTGGCTTTGCCATTATTTAGCTAGAGAAATTGAAACTTGCCCAGATAAGCGCTGCTACTTAGCCAGATAACTCGGAGTTTATATAGTTAAGCACAGCAAATTTGCTACTTAGATGGATACATTTGAATTTAGCTAGATGAAAGTGCGCAGCTGGTATACCCACATATTTTGACGTCTAATTTTAAAGTAATACATGAGTAGATTTAATACTCGTATTGTTGACGTGTTTACTCTAAGTAAATCAGCTTTTACACGTGCAAGTCGGAGATTTCTAACGTGTGTAGCAATTAAATCAGCAGTTTACCAATTAGTCTACCAGTTTGTCCAATCCAGGTCATCGAGACCCTCCTGGACTTTCAGCCTGGAATCCCCTTATTTCACCCAGATCCCCCACCCAGTTAGTATTTCACTTTTAAGACATTTACGATCACTTACTCCAGATATCAAGCAGGAGTAAATATATATGAGAAAGCTGCCAAATGTACTTGCATAAATTACTTATAAATAGCAACTTGTATAAATTTTGGCCCAGTCCTAGAATGCCCCTGGCCTGTCCCATTTTTATAATTGCAAATTTAGTCATGGATCCTGATTGATGAGTGTATGTTAAGGTTTCTAATATAGCATCTATTCACATATATACTATTAAACCTGCGCAACTACTAATTTTGTATGTGCGACTTTTGAATATTTACCTTTTAGATTGTAAGCTCTTTGCCCATGGACTTGTTTTACTGAATACTAATAATGCTGTAAACTGCCTTGAGCATTTTTTTGGAAAGACAGGCTAAAAATCAGAAATATATGTAATCCTGCTAGGAGTACTGATGAATTCTTATCATTGCCCTGGTCTGTGGATTCAAAAAAGTGCTCAAGCAATGGTTACCAAAGTTTTTTTTTTGTGTTGTTGTAAACCCAGGCTTTGTTGTGATACACCATCAACCTCTCTTCCCTCTACTTCTCAGCATCATCACCTTTCATTACCTCTCAGCCCTCACCAATCCCAAGGCATAATCACCTTTCCTCCCCCCACCAACTCCCTGGTATCACCACCTTCCTTTCGCTTGGTAATACCATTTTACCTTCGCTACTCCCCACTGTTCTAGCATCATCCTTCCTCTCCACAGTGCCTGTGTTTCCATTAGGTGAAGTAGGTAGTTGCCTAGAGTGTCAAACCTTAGGCGATGGAAAATTGCCAGTGCAAGCCCCTAGCCAATGGCCAAAGACACAGAGGAGACAGCTGAGAGTGACCCTGGATGGATCCCATTCTGCCACAGCTGAAGATTAGGTAAAAGGCCTAGACAGGAGCACTTGCAGCTGGAGACTGAAGAGGCTTGGCATCAGCAGAACTCATCTCACTTTCAGCCCATGACTGAAGAAACCCAGTAGGGCCAACAGCAGATCCCACCCCACTCACAGCCAAAGACTGAAGAGGTCTGGTGGGGCTGCAAGTGGAACCCATACCACTCATGGCCAAACACTAAAGGGGCCCAATGGGACTGCAAGCAGATCCCAATCTGCCCACAGCCAAAGAAAAATTTGGCTTGTTGGAGCCTAAAGAGCCACAGGTGGAGCTCATCCCACCTGCACTAAAGACACACAAGGCCTGGGAGTGCAGGGATGGGGCCTATCCCACCTGCAGAAGAAGAGAAAGAGACCTGAAATCAGGAGCAAGAGAGCCTGTGAATCAGAGAGAGGAAGTGTTTGTGTGTGCAAGTGTGTGAGTGAGAGAGGAAGCCTATTTTGGGTTCATGTGTTTTTGAGAGAGAGGGAATCTATGTGAGTGTGTGTATGTATGTATGTGAGTGAGAGAGAGAGGGAGCTTGTATGAGGTTAAGTGTTAGTGAGGAAAGGATTTTGTGTATATGTGTGTATGTGCATGTGAGAAAGAGTGAAGCCTATGTGATGATGTGTGTGTGAGTGAGATGAGGAACCTGCATGTTTGTGTGTGAGAAAGGGAGCCTGTGTGAGTGAATGAGGGTGTGTGAGAGAGAGAGTGCTTGTGAGAGTGAAAGAGAGCATATATGTGTGTATGTGTGTGTATGGTAATGCACATGTGTGAAAAAACCTGTGTATATATGGGTGTGAGAGAACGACAGCATGTGTGTGTATGAGAGACAGAAAAGAAAGTTTGTGAACAACAATCCACTCCCCTCCTACCAACTCAATCCACTAATCCATGACAATTTCAGGGCATCTGAAAATCAAAAGTTACTAAGCATGGACAGGAGATCATGTTTTATCTTTGTTAGTTTTCAACATTTATTTATTTATTTATAAAATTTATAGCCCGACAATCCACAGATATCAGAGGGTTACAATAAACATACACAGTATTAAAAGAAGCATAACAATACATTATTGAGATGAATTGATGTCTGCTGTTTTTCAATATTTTTTTTAGAATTTGCAGCTATTTTGCAATATTATTTTTAATATTATAGTTTTACTATTTTGGATGTTTTGTTTGATTTTATTGTTTGATATTTTATGAAGAATGGCAATTTTCAGTTTTTCCATTATTGGTGCTGCATACAAAGTCAAGCGTTATGATCCTAGTTCAGTTTTACACTGCACATTTTTAATTTTCACTTTATGGTTTCTCTTTATTCTATAATTGATGAGGATCTGTCTGTGTTCTGAATGTTGACTGAGGTGAGGAATTCTGTTAGCATGTAGTTTCTGTGTAGGGATCCATAGCAACTAGGCTTGTTATGTTTTTTAATAGGAAGTATATTGGTTTTTAGGCTTGGTGTAATATTTACAACGTTGCCTTTCCATAGGTGGGGTTATTATAGATTATCGGGCGGATTTTAAATGCCCTGCTCGCGTAAATCCGGCCGGATGTACGCGAGCAGGGCCCTCGCGCGCCGGGACGCGCGTAAGTCCCGGGGGTGTGTCGGGGGCGTCGCCAAATGATGCGGCGTTTCGGGGGCGTGGTGCGGTGCTTGGGGGCGGGCCCGGGGGCATGGTTTCGGCCCGGGGGCATTCCGGGGGCGTGGCCATGCCCTCCGGAACAGCCCCCGGGTCGGGTCTTGGCGCGCCAGCAGCCTGCAGGCATAAATCCATGGATAAAAGTAGGGGGGGTTAGATAGGGCCGGGGGAGTGGGTTAGGTAGGGGAAGGGAGGGGAAGGTGAGGGGAGGGCGAAAGAAAGTTCCCTCCGAGGCCGCTCCGATTTCGGAGCGGCCTCGGAGGCAACGGAGGCAGGCTGTGCAGCTCGGCGCGCGCAGGCTGCCCAAAATCGGCAGCCTTGCATGCGCGTATCTTATAAAATCCAGCGTACTTTTGTTGGTGCCTGGTGCGCCAACAAAAGTACGCAATCGCGCTATTTTTTAAAATTTACCCCTAAGTGTTAGCAGTTAGTTCTGTTTTGGTATGGGAGGTTTACTATAATATAATTGTAATTTAGTTTACTCATGGCCTTGCCCACACCCAACAAATGCTACAATAGGCTTAATACCATATGGCAGGGATGGCCAATTCCGGTCCTCAAAAGCCACAAACAAACCTGGTTTTTAGGATATCTACAATAAATATGCAGGAGGTAGATTTGCATATATTGGAGGCAGTGCAAACAAAACTAACTCATGCATATTCATTGCTGATATCATGAAAACCTGGCCTGTTTGTGATTCTCGAGGACCGGAGATGGTCACCCCTGCTATATGGGTACAAGTGTTTTTTTGTTTTTTAGTAGGGTTTTCTGGTTGACATACAATATATATATTATATTTATGTGCTTTGCTATGAGTGATATTTTTATCTCAGAAAACTATACTTTCAATGTTCTTTTTCATGTATAATGTGTTATTATAAGTGCATAGAGTTTAACTTTGAAACAGCTGTGCATGCACCTTAACATACATTTATATGGGGACTTGGAAATCTTATCCTGTATTTTATAACATGCATGATTACAATATACGTAGGCTATAAACTACAGGCAAATGTATCCTGCAACATTCCTGCACATGTAAAAAAAAAATCCATGTGAATACATATTGAACTTATCTGGCTAAGTAGCGGCACATATTCGGATAAGTAGCTAAGTAGAGGCAAATCCACTACTTATGGTGTTATTGCAGGCGTTAGGGCCCTAACACCCACAATGTGTGAGAGAATGAGAGAGAGAGAGAGCCTCTGGGGTAGCACACATAGTAGTCAACAATTTATACTGCTATGAACAGCACAGTACACAGCAGTGAAGATTTGACGTGATTTGGAGTGAGGAAAGTCACACAAAGATGAGATTTCTACAATGTTCTCTCGCCCTAGCTTGATAGTACTCTGGTAGAGTGTCTCAATCCAAATCACGTCAAATCTTCACTGATGTGTACTGTGCTGTTCGTATGCCTCACTGTGCATGTAAAACTAGCCCCAAGACTTTAGACCACCTCGAGTTATTAGCTGGCCCTTCTGTAGTGATATAATTATGCGCATGTTATAAAATTGCGCATCCATGTACGCTCACTGGGTAGCATGCGCACATGGAGGCACGCGCGTATTTTTAAAAAATCTACCCTTAAACATAAGGGTCATCTGAGGAGTTTTCCCTCTGAATTGGTCCCCCCTTTTGCTGAACAACAAATGCTTGATTTAATGATGAGCCTTTCTTCAGAGATTATACAGGGGTTTGTGCCTATTGGAAATCGGATGCAGGGTGATCCAGACTCCTGAGGCCTGGATATCACTCCCTGTGCCTCACCCTCCAAGGCAGCCTGCAGTGCCAGGATCCTTGCCCACCGCAGCAATCGTTGCAGAGGGAAGCGGGACCCGGACGATTTCACTGCAGGAAGAAGGAGCTGCTGTTGCTGCTCCAGCCGCTGAAGTGAGCAGAGTAGAAGGCAACAAAGCTCTTCCAGATACCATCCCTCCCTGAGGTTTCAACTGGGAAAAACTTCAGCTCTCAAGTAAATCTTTACCCCAGCTGTAAGACCCTCGGAGCTTTCTCTGGATAGCATCTGGTCTGTGCTCACTAGAGTAGAGACTGCTATTTCTAATTGTGCCTCGGATAATGGTCTCTTAGTCAAGGGAGTTGCTGCAATGTGCAAATCTCAAACAAATGATATTAAAGCTTTAAAGGGAAAGGTTGAAACTTTATCAACAGAAGTCCAGTCAATACAGAAGTTAAATTTGGCATTGATTCAGGATAAAAATTTGTCTCACAGGAAAATTGAGCCATTGGAAAATCATGCTAGACGCCTAAATTTAAGATTTTTGAATTTTCCTAATACCTCTTTATTATCTCCACAAGATTTGCTGAAGAAATATTGTTTGGAAGTTCTGGAAATTTCTGAGGCCAATTTTCCACCACTGAATAAAGTATTCTTTTTACCATCTGGACCTAGACTAAAAGGAACTCTTGATCCATCTGAGACTTCAAATGTTCAGCATCAAGATTTGGACATTTCTACCTTTCTAAATACTTCTGAGGTTGTGACTGAAGAAAGAGGGACTCTTCTCGTATCATTTGTTTTTGAACAAGATCCGAATTTGGTTTTGAGAATATTTTTTCATAAATATCAGGATTTATTTTTTGGGAAAAAAATATAGATCTATCCTGATGTATCTAAAACTACTCAGGGTAGGAGAAAATTGGTTTTTTTGCTATGCGTCAAGAAGTGTTAACTTCGGGCGCCACATTTCTTCTCAGATATGCCTGTAAATTTATTAATTTAATAATGGGGTATCTGAGAAGAATTAGAATTAGGTACCAATTTTTTTCCCCTGATCAGTTATGTTTTTTCCTTGATTGAAATCAAGTGATTGTGAGCACACCTGGTGAATCATAATTTGAAAAATCAAAAGCAACAACGTGTTCGATAAATTTTGTATAACAGATTGCCAACACCGTGACAGGTATGATTTAAAATTATTAATTTAAGAAGGGAACCGCATCAGCAACCTTGACAACGGTGATGCATGCAGCAAAGCCGTCCGGTCTAACCCTCATTTGCAGTATTTTTTAGAATAGCAAAACAAATGCTTTGAAAATTGTTAGAAGAGCAGTTTTGAAATAAAATAAGTCCATCTGTTCCCATAGCAGATAAGTGTATAATAGACCCAACAGCGGCCGGTGTTTCGCGACCCAACAGTTGCTTCTTCAGGAGTCTAAATGACAGATAAATATTCTTTTCTTTTGGACGACAGGTCTCAAATGAACAGTGTCCTTCTGCTGCTTTTGATTATTTTCCATAGGACCGTATTCTCAGGCTCTTTTGTTTTTTCCGAATCATAATTTGATACATAATCTATTATTCTCTGGATTTTTTTGTTCAGCTTTTTCTTCTTTACATTTTTCTATTTAGTTTTCCTTGCATATATTTAATTCTTCACCCCCTTGTTGGGGACTAGTATGTGTGAAGATTTTTGATTTATTTTTGTTTTTTCATATTGTAAAGGTTTCTTTGTTTCTTGAGAAGCGTGTTCTTGTTTATGTAACTTAAAAAGGAAAATTAAAAAAAATAGCATATATGTGAGTATATGCTATTTACATATGTATATGTTGATTTTTATGTGCTCAACTTTTGAAAATTCACCTTTCAATTTTTAATTGTGTGTATATGTGTAGGGTGGGCCATGGGACGAGGTTGAGGTTGGAGCTGGGGGCAAGGCTGAAGGTTTGCCTAGTGCCCTTAATACTCTTTCACCAGCCCTGTCGCTCCATTTGCACCCCCAGTATCACCACCTTCCCTTCCCACTACAATATGGACATTTTTGCCTGCATAGTGTAGATGCTTTCCCACTGGTGAGGTTAGGCCACAGAAGGCAACAAGGTGTAAACTTTTGAATTCTCAACCCTACACAATTTATTTTGCCTGGAAAAATTAACCATAGAAAAAGCAGGTGCAAATCTGAGTGTTCAACACTATGGGGCAGATTTCAAAAAAATACGCGAGTGCGTACTTTTGTTCGCGCACCCAGCACAAACAAGAGTACGCTGGATTTTAATAGATTCACGCGTAGCCGCATGTATCTTTTAAAATCCGGGGTCGGCGAGGGTGAACATTTGTGCACCTTGCACGCGCTGAGCCCTGCGCGCGCTGCCTGTTCCCTCCGAGGCCGCTCCAAAATCAAAGCAGCCTTGGAGGGAACTTTCCTTCTGCCTCCCCCCACCTTCCCCTACCTAACCCACCTCCCAGCCCTATCTAAACCCCCCTATATTATAAAAGTTATGCCTGCCCAAGGCAGGTGTAACTCGCGCGCACCGGCCAGCTGCCGGCGTGCGATTCCCTGGCCCGGGAGCAGTTTTGGAGGCCTCGGCCATGCCCCTGAAATGCCCCTGGGCCAGAATCACACCCGCTGCCCCACCCTCGGATGACGCGCCACCACAACATGCCCCCAACATGCCCCTGACACGCCCCCCCCCCCATGAAAGCCCCGGGACTTACGCTCGTCCCGGGGCTTGCGCACACCGCCGAGCCTATTCAACATAGGCTCGGCACACACAGGGGGAGCTTGGGGCAGGTTTTTGGGGGGTACGTGTGTATCTTACGCGCGTACCCCTTTGAAAATCTGCCCCTATGTGCATAGTGTTACTTTGATTATTGGTGCAAACACTGCAGGCATAAACTACCTGCAGTATTTGCCCCAGTGCCTGCAATTTAATTATTTACCCCTAATGCTTCGCAAATCCTGTACCATCTGCCTGTTTTATGTTTAGCAGTCTTTGCTTTTTCGCTTATTGGGCTTTGCTTAAAAGCCCCGAATAATGCAGAAAACCATGAAACCATGATTTCTTTCTTGAGAATTTGTGCAAAATAACTAAATACAGATTCTTTCGATCCCTAGTCAGATTGGTCCATGTTGTTGTGTTTAGTGAAAATACCATTCGTGCATAACTACTGCAGCCTGGCTTCTCCTGTCACCTTCTTGTGTGCCATCCCTCACCTCTGATGCCATACCCCACATTAGGGATACACTGTATGCAAGCCAGAACGGATGTTGTTGCTGTGGATTGGAGAGATGCCTTGTATCAGGAACTCCCCAACTGATCAAATGTAAATGGGAGGAAGGTGAAAGCAGCCCTACTTTCACAGCAGGAACTCTGTGGGGACCTTTCCACTGGTTCGCTATCTAAGCAGAGCTAGTAATGTGGCCTTTTGGCTAAACGATTTGCCCAGCCCTTCCTACTGATTACACATTTCTTCCATTTACACCATTAAGACAAGGACAACTGACTGATGCTGGGCTTTCAGGGGCCGAGGTTGTTAGTGTCACCCCCTTTTTTTTTTAATGAATAAATGACTCACTGATATGATTTGGGTATCTTAGAACTTGGTATGAAAAACCTTTCCTCCACCCCCCCCCCCCCCCCATCCTCTTATCCCAGTATCAAACTAGGGGGTAGCTATCCACAAGGGGCAAAAAGTCTGGCCTGCAGCGGCTGGTCACTTTCTAACTCCCCGGCTGATTAAATGTGCCACTTCCCTCCTTGTTCTTTTGGCAGGCTTTTCCCCACTTCATACATGCAGAAAGATCAAGGAGTGGGAGTGACTCTAGGGCTGCTTCTCTATTAATCTACACCTTCCTTACTGCGGTCAGAAAACAGAAAGGTTTGACTCAGCCCCGTAATCAATACTAGGGAGGGTTTATTTTGGGTGCCACAGAAATCCTTGAACATTTGTAAAATTATGCAAAATTTTGCCTGACACTAGCAGCACAGACATTTTAAGTATGTAACAGCTACAGAATAAATGCAGGCAATTTATTTTTTGCATTAGAGACTACAATTAAATTATGTATACACAATCTTAATGCTCCTGAAGTACACTTGAAAGTGCTTAAGTCATCAGTAAATATTTTAAAACTTGAAAGGAATTTAAGCCAGAACCATAGATGGCTATAACGATTTTTTGAAACTGACATTGCAATGGAAGGTGCACTAATGGAAATCTAGTGCACTTCCTTGTAGAAGGGAATTTCTGAGACCAATATCAATAATTTATGAGGACAACTTTCAAATGTAGAACAGATTTCCACCAAAAATAAAATACAGATTCAGCAGAAAGTTCCATACACAAGACGAATTTAATTGGTTCTGATAAAGACATTTACCATAGAGATGAAAAAGCGCTTTTGGACTAAAACTTACAGGTTTTTTTCACAGTTGTTTTAGGGAAAATTGATGATATTGCTAATGCAAATGCACATTTATCCTAAGCGCAATAACTTCTTTTATCTAGATTTAAAGAGTGCTTTTGGTTTTCAAGAGGCAGCAGAATTAAACTATAGTATAATATGTAACACAGGAGTTCCCAATCTTTTTGGAAGAATGGATTCCCCCCCCCCCCTCAAACACACATTCACACACACATACAAACACAAGTACAGTTGTGTTCATAGATTAGTAACATGTGTAGCATTTTAAGAAAACATGAGTGATCAGACAAAAACGACCATTAGTTTTAGTGTGTTCCTAATTAAAACTATTATGCATCACAGAATAGCACAATCATTAAACAAACCATAGCAATAAGGGAAATAATAAAATGGTCCTGTTCAAAAGTTTACATATCCTTAAATGAGATTGAGATGACAATGAATGGCAGGTATCCATACCTGTGCCTTCATTGCAATTAGTATCTGTATATAAAAAGTAAATTAGTTTCTTAGCTTTTGAGAAGCCCATGTCATCCAGGGCTGCACTGATTTTGGTGGTTACTGAAGCATGAAGAAAGCAAAAGAACTATCAAAGGATCTATGAGCAAAAGTAGTTCAATTTTATAAATCAGGAAAAGGATATAAAAAGATATCCAAAGATTTGAAAATGCCAATCAGTACTGTTCAAACTCTGATCAAGAAGTGGAAATTTATGGATTCTGTTAATACCAAGGTAGACCAAGAAAGATTTCAGACACAATTGAGAGGAAAATGAGTTGGGATGCAAAGAAAAAACCCAAAAGCAACTTTTACTGAAATACAGGCGTAGTACACCCACCAGGTGATGTGGGAAGAAACATTCCACAAATAGCTGGAGGTGTGCTGCAGCAGAAGACCCTTCAGACCTCATGTAATAGGGCTAGATAGGAGTTGAAGGTTCTTTAGTTACTGGGGTAAATGACCCAGGCACCCCAGATTCAATGCACTTAGCACCCCTGTTCCTGACAGGTGACCCAGGATATACTACAACATACTGAAACTTTCAAACCAAAATTTTACTCTTTGTCAAATGTGAAGAGACATAAATGCAATGGCAATCAAAACAGCAGAATAATGCCCCACAGCAACAGACAGGATCAGCAGTAAGATATAGATTGATAGATTGGTGGTAGACCTGGAGCACTGGTGGGTCAGTGGTAGAATTCTTGCCTAAAATATGGAAGGTCTGGGTTTGATTCCCAGCCAATGTAAGTGCTACTCCAATCCAGTGGCAGCACTAAGAGAAGAAGATCACCTCTGGTGGCTGAAAGGAATCAGTAAATTTTGCTTGGGAAATCTTTTTTAAAGTATTGGGGAGAAGTAAACTATTGGGGTATATTATTTAGTGGGTTTGTGTGTTTGTGCTTTTAATAGTCAGGCAGCTAATAAACCAGAGTTAGTGTGCTTTAGGGATGTGAATCGTTTTTTGACGATTTAAAATATCGTCTGATATATTTTAAATCGTCAAAAATCGTTAGGGCCACGATACAATACCAATTTCCCCGATTTATCGTTAAAAAATCGTAAATCAGGGGAAGGGGGAGGGCAGGAAAACCGGCACACTAAAACCCCCTAAAACCCACCCCCGACCCTTTAAATTAAATCCCCCACCCTCCCGAACCCCCCCCAAATGCTTTAAATTACCTGGGGATCCAGCGGTGGTCCAGAACGGCGGCGGTCCGGAACGGCCCCCTCAATTGAATCCTGTTGTCTTCAGCCGGCGCCATTTTGCAAAATGGCCGCCGCAAAATGGCGGCAACCATAGACAAAAACGATTTGACGCAGGAGGTCGTTCCGGACCCCCGCTGGACTTTTGGCAAGTCTTGTGGGGGTCAGGAGGCCCCCCCAAGCTGGCCAAAAGTTTCTGGGAGTCCAGCGGGGTTCAGGAAGCGATTTCTTGCCGCGAATCGTTTTCCGTACGGAAAATGGCGCCGGCAGGAGATCGACTGCAGGAGGTCGTTCAGCGGCGGTCTGGAACCCCCGCTGAACGACCTCCTGCAGTCGATCTCCTGCCGGTGCCATTTTCCGTACGGAAAACGATTCGCGGCAAGAAATCGCTTCCTGAACCCCGCTGGACTCCCAGAAACTTTTGGCCAGCTTGGGGGGGCCTCCTGACCCCCACAAGACTTGCCAAAAGTCCAGCGGGGGTCCGGAACGACCTCCTGCGTCGAATCGTTTTTGTCTATGGCCGCCTCCATTTTGCGGCGGCCATTTTGCAAAATGGCGCCGGCTGAAGACAACAGGATTCAATTGAGGGGGCCGTTCCGGACTGCTGCCGTTCTGGACCACCGCTGGATCCCCAGGTAATTTAAAGCATTTGGGGGGGGGGTTCGGGAGGGTGGGGGATTTAATTTAAAGGGTCGGGGGTGGGTTTTAGGGGGTTTTAGTGTGTCAGCTCACGATTTTAACGATTTTCACGATAGTTTACACACCCAAACGGCAACAATACGATTCCCTCCCCCTCCCAGCCGAAATCGATCGTTAAGACGATCGAGGACACGATTCACATCTCTAGTGTGCTTATTTATAAATAGTCAGTAAGGTAGCTAATAAGCAGAAGCTAGTGTGTTTGTATTTCCCAACACTCCCACCCACTCCTAACTAATCCTTTAATTTATAGGCAGGTGCCACTTTCACACTAAAAAAAAAAAAATCAGCCTTTTAAATTCACTTCACAAATTCCCCACACCTTATCGAGAGTTTGATCATTCCCCTGTAGGACACTACCAAACATATAGTGAAAACACTAATACACTTTAAGGATGCTAATTAGACACATCCCTAATCCCATAGCAACCTAAAACTTAGGGGGTCATTTATCAAAATGCGCTAAGGCGTTTTCGCATGTGTTAAGGGCTTATCGCATGCGAAAAGCCCCATTAACGCATGTGATAGGCCCTTACCGCATGTGAAAATGTCTTTATCACATGCGATAGCACCCATATCGTATGGTGCAATGCAAATTTCAAAAAGAGGAGGAGTTAGGGGTGTGCTGAGTTTGCCAGTCTGCAAAATGCTATTGCACAGATGTAATGCTGATTTTAACTACAGCTTTTTCAATAGTGTTAAACTGTGTGATAGCTTGTGTTACCAGGTGGTAAGGTTTTATTGCATTGTGTGATGTCCCCAGAAGGCCTGTTTGAGTAGATTTCAAAGAGAGAGAGAGAAGCTAGCCATAGTGTCCTCTCCCTAGGTAGGTATTTGTATCCCTATGATAGGCCCACCTAGTAACTCAAGGTGAGGTTTAGGTATTAGTGTAGGGGGTTAAGGGCCACTTTGACATTCAATGTGAGACGTAGGAACAGAACAGTGGTCTCTTGTGAAGATTTGATGGCCTTCGGAGTGAGGAAACTCACCCACAGATGAGATTTGTGCAATGTTCTCTCCATCTAGCTTGATGGACACTCTACCTGGGTAACATCAAGCTAGGGCACCAACTATTAGGGGGTACGAGCAGGGGCCGTTCTATAATGAGGCAGGGTGCGGTGGCCGCTTCATGCAGCAAAATTTTGAAGTGGCAAAAAGTGCCCCTTCAAAATTCTGCTCAGCCCCCACCTCAACCTGCCTCCCCCCCCCCCCCAATCACCCTACTCTCCCGATCCCCCCAAGATTCACAAAAATCCCTGGAATTTTTGCTCCTCCCATTGGGAGGCCCAGGGGCAATCTGCCACTCTCAAGCCGTCGGCTGCCACTAACCAAAATGGCGCCAGTGGCTTTTAGCTCTTACTATGTGACAGGGTCGGGAGGGTGGGGGGTTATTTTATTTAAATTTGGGGGGGCGGCATATAGCCTTGAGTCACCCTTGGGTGTGAGCCATGTGGGGCCGCTCGTGGCCCCACATAGCTCATGCCTTCTAATGGGGGTGGTGGCACGACCAGGTGGGTGGCAGTGTGACTGGGGGCTTGGCAGGCACAAGGCAGAAGGTGCTTAGAGTGCCTAATTCCCTTGCACTGGCCCTGCTCTTGGGCCTTGACTTTGGGAGAGAGGACAGGGCTGGTGGGGGCCACCTTCTGTTTCAGGTATGGGCATAATGGGATAATGGTGTTGCGATGGTGGAGATGTCAAAGCCCTTTCTTTCTGGCTTCCTTGGGATTGTGCCTTCTTTGGGATCATGCCTGGTAGGGCTGGAGATGTTTGGTTGAGGGGTCAAGGGGGTCACTGTGGTAGAGGCATATGATACTGCGACTGCCTGAGGAGCAGCCTTGGTGATAGTGACCTTTATGACAGTAGTTGGGCATTTCTTGCAAGTGTGTCCTATCTTTGCCTCCCCCACCAAGTAATAAACCCTATAGGTGAATCTACCACCTATAGGACATGGTATCCTTCTAGGAGCACTTTCCTTTACTTATACCTCTCCCAGAAAAGGAATCCCCTCTAACTGCTTGTATGATTATACACATTAAATTCTGGGGCATAAGAGAAGATGAAATGACACACAATTTTTGTTTTCTTCACAGAAATCACCAGCTCATCAGAAGAGGAAAAGGGAGAAGATGGCAACAAGGGCACAGCTGCTCCAGTAGCTTATGCAGATGTGGCCATCATTAGGGACAGCAGGCAGCACCATTACTATCCCCTCTACCACCATCACTAGTGGGGGACCCAGCCATGATAGTACAGCCACTGCCCCCATCATGGGAGATCACAGTCCAGCACCAGCTGTCATTCTTCTCCACTTCCTGGTAGGGCTTTCTTCAAATTCTGCCCCAGGACCTCAGGATGCAGGTTCTGAGGCTGGCCAGTCATTGCTGGCCAAAGGAGATCAAAATCCCCCTCCACATCGCCTTCCATCCTCACCAGAGCTTCCATTAGCTACTGTTTATCTGTTCCATCCCACTAATTATTTTATAGGCTTCTAGCATGTCATAGGGTTCCAAACCTAACTTCCTACTAATTGAGGTGGACTTTCTTGTCCATGAGGTCATGAAGGTCTAGTATGCCCTTTATGGTTCTGAGTCCAAGAGAGTGGGTTCATACAGGAAGGGTAGACTCAATGCGGTTTTTCACAACAACTGCAATGTGAAAGACCTGAGCAACAAATGTTGGGACCTCCAATGTCTTGTCAAGCGGAAACAGGCCAGAATGAGAGCTGAGGGGCCTGATAGCCAGATCATCTTCTCCACAGCAAAACTAAGGGTGTTCAGCTCCATTTCAGATGTAGCTGTGAAAGGTGTAGAAACCTTGGAAACCTTGCAAGCTGAAGGACATCTAAGTGATTCTCTGTATAGTACCATTCATTTATATATATTGTCCCCATCCAGAGAAGGTCCTAGGTACAAGGACATATAGGAAGGGCCATCAAACCTCCCAAGGCCTCATGTCCTCCCGTCGTTCCTGTACTGACGAGAAAACCAGAGTATTATATTTACCATTATACATCGTCATCACAGAGACTGTTCCTGCTCAGGAGATGATCTCTCCATTAAAACACTAAGCATACAAGTTCAATGGTAGAACATGATGGCTAAGAAATAAGTGTCTAACCAGGAACCTTTTCCATATATTTTTGACACACTATCTGTACTTACAAATAAACCACATGAGCCCTCTTTCTTGTCACCTCCAGACTCACTATACTGGTCAGGTATCTCTTCCAGCCTAGCTTCCCCCCCCCCGTAAATGAGAGTTTGCTTTAATCTTTTACTCCTTGATTATGTTAACTCTCCTTACAGTCTAGGGCAGTTTTTAGCGGGCTATGATTCAGATTCTGGTTAGCATTCCCAGGCAGGATGTCCTACCTGTAGCACTCCTTGTACACTAGTCCTCAGCTTGTGGGAACCGCTTTCTTTCTTGTCTTCTACATTTTCAAGAAATGATTTCCTATTAATCTTATCCTAAACTTCTCTCCGAACTGCCACTGTGAATATACAGTCTGTATATTGGCACAGTGAAGAGATCCTACCCAATGGGAGAATGGTGCATTTCTAATGCATACTGCTGACACAAAACGGATATTTGACAGGCAAGGTCTAGTTATACATATGTCATACTAAGGGTACTCTGACCAGCCAAAACCACATATAGGATATAGGAAAGGGGATTGGACATATAATCAAGGGGCACAAAGTGCCCCCGTCTTCTACGGAGATATGTTAATGGTTAGAAATATAAAATTGTACACATCTGATAGAGCAAGCACTGAAGAGTAGGAAAGCTCAATAGCTGACAAATTTCAGGACAGGTTGATCCAGTGCTGGTTTTACCACACAGCATGCAGGGACTAGTATTATAGCTGTTCTAAGGGAATGCAATAAGGAAGCTCTGTTGTAGTGAACCTCTGCAGTGGTCTGTGGGTTAGCTAATGGGATCATGAGCCAGGTTTTCAGTGGATATCCTCTAACACCTGTAGGGAAGAACACAGAGAAGAGCAGAAAAAGATATCCTTTAGTAATGGGCAGGGGTTGGAACGATCCTCCTGAGCCAAGTAATTCCACTAGATATGAGACCAAAAGAAGAAGTTAGTTGCAGTATGGGGGTAGTAGTAAGGCATTCTTATCTTAAAGCCAGCCCCAGGTAATGCTCTTTTTTTGGAAGTAGTTATAAATTCCTGACTATGAGAGGATGTAGACATGGTGACTGGATCTCAGAAACCTGGGCACAGATTCCAAGATGATGCCATTGGCATCACAGACCAGCTGGATATCAAGAGAGTAGAAGCCCTTGTGGTTGCAGTAGGTGGCCTCATTGTCCTCTGGTGCCATGATAGGAACATATCTGAATTTTATATCCCCCAAGACAGAGGCGAAGTGTGCAAATCAGTAGAAATTAGTTAATATTTGCTGTTGTTGCTGCCTGCTCTGAGGGAAAGAGATATATTGGTGTGTTGTACTGAGAATTACAGCCAGGAGGTGGCAGACTGGCTTATTCTCAACGTGACCCCTAGAGGTGTCTAGAAGGTACTTGTGGCCAAAAATGCCAGGATGATAATTACCTTGACATGTATATGCAAGGCATGGCCCCTGTGGGTGAAAGGTTGCAGGTTCTGTTCTAACTGCTGGCATAGATACTGTATGGCTTCCTTGTTGAATCTGAACCTCCCCAAGACTTGCCTTTCTGAGAGATCCAAAAACTATGCCATAGTCCTGTATACTCTCTGTAATGGATTCCTCCTCCTTGCTCCCTCAACTATTGTGACACAAGGATGGATTTAGGATTTTGCTGCCCCAAAACAATTTTTGTGCTTTTAACCCCCCACCTCCAGTAAGGGTTTGTAGCAGGGTAGCAGAAGGCTTTTCTTTGCTGAATAAGATTTAGCAGAGCTCTAAAGGCTGCAAATCTTGGCCAGCCTGCTGCCCCTAAATGCTTACCAAGCTAAACACAGACATAATGGGTACCTATTGACAAATATAGGGCTGGTGACATGAGTATCGATATGGCCATTGGAGGTTTATATTCAAAAGCATTTAGCTGGATAACTCAGAAGTTATTTGGCTAAATGAAAATTTGGACACTTATCTGGCTAAATTCTAGCTGGATAATAAGTTAGCTGGCTAGAATTTAGCCAGATAAGTTAGGAGTGTTCTGGGGTGAACTGAAAAGAGTTGAGTTAGCTGGATAACTTATCTTGCTAACTCTGATCAGCCCACAGACCTGCCCTAAAGTTAGCCGGATAAACTTATATGGCTGACTTTAAGAGAGACAAATATATTCTAGGGGTGTGCATTTGTTTTCGACGTATTGGCAATCCGCAACGTATATGTCCCTATTCGTTGTATTCATGGGGTTACGAAACGTATGGCGAACTCCCACGAATACAACATATCTAATGAATAAACCCCCCACCCTCCTGACCCCCCCCCCCCCCCAAGACTTACCAAAATTCCCTGGTGGTCCAGCGGGGGTCTTGGAGCAATCTCCTGCACTTGGGCTGTGGGCTGCTGGTATTCAAAATGGCACCAATAGCCTTTGCCCTCACTATGTCACAGGGGATACCAGTGCCATTGGTTGCCCCTGTCACATGGTAGGAGCACTGGATGGCCGGCACCATCTTTAAATTTATCAGGCTAACTTAGTTCATATATTCAATGGCACAGTCATACTGCTGAATATATTAGGGATGTGTAGCAGGGACGGATTCGTCCCATTCGGTATTCGTATTCGTGGGGAGCCAAATCCGTTGCATCCGTTCTCGGGGGACCCCGATCCGATCATTAGTTACTTATGTATTCGTTTCCCAAAACACCCCCATTCCAACCCTTTAAATTTAATTAACTACAACCCCCCCCCCCCACCCTCCTGACCCCCCAAGACTTACCAAAATTCTCTGGTGGTCCAGCGGGGGTCCTGGTGCGATCTCCTTCACTCGGGCTGTCGGTATTCAAAATGGCACTGATAGCCTTTGCCCTCACTATGTCACAGGGGCTACCAGTGCCATTGGAATTGCTCCTACCATGTGACAGGGGCCGACCAATGGGTCCCCCGAGAACAGATGCAATGGATTTGGCTCCCATGAATAGAAATACTGACTGGGACGAATCCATCCCTGCTGCACATCCCTAATATATTCAGCAGTATGACTGTGCCATTGAATATATGAACTAAGTTAGCCTGATAAATTTATCTGGCTAAATAGCTGAGCCACACAGTGGACTCTCCACTACCAACTCCAATCTCCAGTATGGCTTTGTCAATCCCAGGTACATTCACTTTTATATCCCAATATAACCCAGTATGTCAGTTTAACCCCCAGTATAGCCCCATCTGTCCCAAGAACACTCATTGCAACCCTTTAGTATAACCCAGTATGTCTGAGGTACACTCACTCACAACCCTAGTATAGCCCAGCATGTCATAGCATCCCCCCCCTACTATGGCCTAGTCTGTCCCATGTACACTCACTCCCACCCTCTACTCACCTGGAGAAGCCAGCCCACTAAACATCAAATCACAATACAGCATGAAAATTTGAACTTGTGTGCATAAATGTACTCATGTAGTTTTGAAGACGTACGTGCTTAGGTTGCTTTTTAAAATAGCTCATTACATACATGTGTGCAAACCACACTTCAACACGCCCCCTTTTATCACACAGACCTTTGCACATGAAGGCTCATATATGTACATGTGTTACACATTTATAAAATATGGATTGAGCACATATGCACATATATGTGCATGTTATGCATGCATAAGCTTTTGGAAATTTATCTATAAAGGGTCTAGAAGTGTGAGATTCTGTTGGGCTGTTCTTGACTTCTGCCAGCAGAGGGCCTCAAAGGGCCTCCTGGATACTTTGTTAGGCTTCTCAGCTCTGCAGCCCATACTTCCTGCTGGTGACTACAGTATCTTGTTCCTGTTGGACACAGTTAAATTCCAGGTTTACAGTCGGCACTTTGCCAGAGCTTGGTTCAACACTCAGTCCGGTGTTTGGTCTTATGTTTAGTCCTATTCAGGCCTATGTTTCATGTTCCTGTTTATTCTTAGATTTTTCATGTATCCTGTGTTCCTGTTTGGTCCTAGATTGCTGTGCATAACCTCTATTCCTGTTTGGTCCTGATTTGCTTAGAGGATCCACTCCTCTTACAGCAGTCTTTCAGTGTTTCTCTGGGTCCTTCCCATCTCCTGGTTCCTGCATCAGTCCTACCCTGCTTTTATGGTGCCTTCATGTCTCCAGGTTTGTATTATTCCTTGCCTCTGTGTCTCCTATTCCCGTCCTACAAGTCCTGCTGGCCACCAACACTTGAAGGCTCAACCCAATGGAAACATGCCCATTGCATGTAGAAGATATCCTACTCTTGCTTCTTTTGGAACCCAGCAGCCTTGTCCTGTCTGCACAGTGGCCACTCTTGGAATTAAGCATCGCACATGAAACAAGACTTCTCCCCACTGGAAGAACCCAAGAACCTCATGGGATAGATAATGGCTCCATAGCTCCCAGATGTGCTTTGTGCCCCCCTGTCCAAATGGAAGTTTGAACAGGTGTTTCATTTTATAAACCAGTGTATACATGGGCTGGAGCAGCCCATCATGGACCACCTCTTGGTATTTTGTGCTCAGATGATACTTTAAAATTACTTTCACACTCTAACCATGAGTGTTTTGTTAAAATCACACAATATAGTTTCGCTTCTCTGTGTGTTATGAAAGTGCTGGGTACCAACAAGGATGTTTGAGTGAGAAGCCGGAAGACATTTAAGAAAAGAAACCAGAGTTTCTGGTAGAAGGAGGGAAGAAAAAGGGAAGGAAGATGAAGGTAGGAAAAAGGGGAAAAGATAAAATATATTTAGAAAGAAAAGATGCTACAATTACAGACCATGCATTGACAAATATTTTCATTTTTTTTCAGAAATGTATTTCAGGTTAAAATCATTGTCTTTCTCAACATGCCCTCAAGTCTGGCATTAGACTAAAGGAAAATATACTAACCAGGACTCTTCAATTCTAGCTGCAAAATCTGAAGTATGGATATTTATTTATTTTACCATAAAACAGTTACTTGTTTTTTGATTAAGCATCTGCAAGTTTCTGTAGACAAAAATGATATGCATGAAAGATTTAATATTATAAGCAGTAGCTTGTTAGTCATAGTTTTGAGGGGAAAATGAAGCCATTTAATTATCAGAACATGTTCTTTGAGGTCAATTTCATATTCATGCATATAATCAAAATAGGTATTTATATTCCACAGTTAGATTAAAAGTGTTGATTAACTGTGTTGCTGCAAGGAGTACAAGCACCTGGTGAATACTATTCCATTTCCAGAAGGATGAAATTTTGAGATTTCTATACACACAAGGAGGTCAATATCCAAAGTGGTTTGTCCAACTAAGCTCTACTACAACTACTACTATTACTTCTTCTTCTTAACACTTCTATAGTGCTACTCAACATAGGTAATGCTGTACAAAAACAACATTTAAGAGACAGTCCCTGCTCAGTAGAGCTTACAATCTAATCAAGACAAACAAAGGACTAAAATAGAAAATGGGAATTTAATTTATTAAGACAATGGTTAAAAATTAAATGAGACCAAGTAGTGTTGTATATTGTCCTCTGAATTGGATAAATTGGAGGTGATCCAGGACAGGGCCAACTTAGCTGGGTAAGTTGGCCAAATAACATTGATATTCAGCATTATCCAATTAAAATATCCAGAAAAATCTGGTTGTGTTGTTAGACAGGTTATTTATTTAAAAACTTTTCTATACCGTCGTTAAGATAAATAACCATCACAACGGTTTACAAAAGGGCACGATAATGAGAAATATGGATGGTATAGATTACAAATTAATCATGTGCCATCATAGTTTATTTTAAATTGTTACCATACTAAGTGTGTAAGTTAATCCTGATTGTTAGGTACAAATAAGGCAGTTTGGATTTAACATTAATATGTTTTTGCAGGTTAATAACAACAACTTCAACTTGGTGCATCCTTATCTATCGACCATTTTTCTCCTTCTCTTTATCTTTATAAAATGCTTGTTTAAAAAGCCAGGTTTTCAAATTAGTTTTGAATAATTTCAAATTTCTCTGTAGCCTTATTTCAAGTGGCATGGTGTTCCATAGTACGGGACCAGCCAGTAACAGTGCTCATTCCCTTACTTGCGTGAGATGTGCTGATTTGACAGAGAAGACAGTTAGTAGAGCTTTATTTGCAGATCTCAGGTTTCTTTGTGGTACATGCACGCGCAGAGCAGTGTTAAGCAGGTCGGCTTTATCATCGTGGATTAGTTTATGGATTATACAAAGTGCCTTATATTGTATTCTTTGTTCAAAATATATCTGGATAAACTTATTTGGGTATATTCAGTACTGCAGCCAAGCTACTAAATATAACCACTAAGTTATCTGGATGCATTTATCCAGATAATTTAGATGTACAGCCTGCAGCTGAAAATTGATGTCAAGAAGGATTAAGCAGATGACTCACTTGGATTATTTTATGTTTACTTACTGATTATCCCCTTCTATTATTTCAATTAGAATGTCAAACTGGAAGATTTTACAATAAAAAACAAAATTCAATACATTTAAATTTGAGAGAGATCATGGGAAAATTTTCAATAATACAAATATGATTAAATGTCACTGTAAATCTCTCGTCTATCATGTTGGATGCATGGACCTCAAGCATAGTGGCAATATGTTGTAGAATTAATCAAACTGGACAGTAAGCCAGTGTGACTTTCACTGATGTACACCTCTTTGCTGTGCTAGAAACAAATCTGACAGGCAGATTTGAATAGAGTTATAATAGTAACATGAAAAACATCATTATCAAGACATTCATTCAAGTCTGGTTTTCAGAACAGCCAAAATATGCCAATTAATCTGGTTCTCAGGCTAAGAATATGCAAATAGATCTCAGGAATTTAAGTTGTGGATATCCTTAAAGCTATCCCCCAGACAGCCAGGTTTTTATGAACTTTGAGTAATACAAGGTATTTCTCAACTTAATATGCATCAAATTCAATAACTGCGGGGCAGCTACAGAAAACATTCTAGCTTTTGATCTAACCAAACATAGCTCATGAACCACAGGAACATTTCAAAGTTCATCCTGATTTCATCTCAGGAGTCTAGACGACTTATACCACTAAAGCTGTGTCTGGAGGTATTGTGGCCCTAATGACCCTAAGAACTTTAAAAGTTCAGGGTTAAGACGTTAAATCTGATCCAGAATGCAACTGGGAGCCAGTGTTGTTTTCCAGAGGAGGGGAAGCCCTTTTTCAGCAGGGATTCCCATAGATCTCCCAGATCACTGTGTTCTGGACTACCTGCAATTTAAGTATTGCTTTCTTTGGAAGTCCCAAAACGAGAACATTACAGTAATTAAGTTAACTGCTCACCAAGGTGTACATAAATGCTTTGAAATGGGGTAAACTAAGTAAAGGGTTCTTCTGGTGGACTAGCCACAACTTCCATAAAAATCTAAAGTCACAATTTCTGTTCAATCAGTAAGTGGAAAACTATAACATAAAGACCGAGAACATTAGAGGACAGTCATTGACTTCCTGGGCTCATCTAGGATCAAGATTATTTCCCTTTCTATACTTGAATTCTTTCAATTACAGAACTCTTTTATGAGTTACCCTTGTTATATATTGTCTGTTTTCTTCTGTTATGCTATATCATCATATTAAATGGTGACTCTAAGAATATTATAAGGTAAAAAGGCCCCTTTAACAACGTAAGCAAATCCATATCTGCTGATAGTGGCTTTGTGGAGAGCCAGAATGCCAGAAAAATCTGGAGACCCTCAGGAGATTCAGTGCAATCTCCTAACCTGTACCCTCTACCTGCCACCCCACATTAGGGGCAGGGCTAGCACCATGAGACGCTGCCTAGAATACCTGTAATCCGGTGGACCCGTCTTTGCAGAACCTTAGACCATACTTCCACTGGATCAATAAGAATGAGGAATGGCATCCATGATCAACCACCTTAATCATTCTGCAGAGAGAGGGGAGTAACAAACCCTGCATTTTGGCATGGTAGCAAAGCAGTAACAAATCACTGGACCTAACTATTTGGAAAGGACACCAATAGAATCTTTATTGTATGAAACAAAAGGAAACACTCTGTTTCTTGGGACCTGCTGCCCCAAACTTTAGCTAACCCCATTGACAAGTCTGCTCCTTTAGCATAGAGGAAGAGGGGTAAAGGAAAAAGTTCCTGTTTAGCATGAACAGGTACACGGACTTTAAACAGATTGTTGTTTTCTGCTCTGATGTAAATATCTGCAATAGTTCTACTTTGAAAATAAATGGCACATCCTTGGGAATGCCAAATCTCTACATGGGGAACCATTCGTGGAAAGGGTAAAAAGTCAAGTGATTCCCTCCACCAGAGGTCCAGCTCAACATCTTTATAATAATCTTTTAAGAAAAGAACCACTGTGCCATTGCTAAATGGCAATTATTCAATGTTGGCTACATACACAAACACTTCTCTTCACCTCAGGATATTTCTTCAGTAACACTGGGCAGGTTACTTCTTAACTTTCTATTGCTAGTTTGTTTTATGCATATGTTTATCTGGCTAACTTGTTCAGCTGGATAGTGACTGAATATTGGCTTTTTAAAGTTTACTTGATAAAATCTGTCCTCTCGTTATAGTGTGCCAACTCTTTAAGGCTGGTGTAAGTCAGTACCAATGTACTGCCACATTTCTGTAGTGTCCATTACGTCCTATGTAACACACCATCCTCTTTTACTTTACCAGGTAGCATCCCTTAAAAAACTCAGAGATTAAAATTCATAGAGCCGGCCAGTGAGTAAATTATCCAGATAAACTTAAATGAGTAATGGGATATTCAGCATTCCAAAGCAATGCTAAATGCGGTCAGTATAGCAGTATGACTGTGCTGTGATCCCAGCTCTGCAGAGGCTTTTTGTGGGAGCCGGGTGGGATGGAGGTTTAGGATTGGGATGCTGGGGTGGGAGTGGGGAGAAGAAGGAAGGAGAAACATGGAATGGGCCAGTGGTAAGGCCTATTGGCTAAACTGAGGGGAAGGGCAGCAATCCACCCCTTTCTTTAGGGACTTTTTTCAAACTTGGGGAGGAAGGGGATCAGGCCAGCAGGTCCTATATTTAACACATTTGGGTGGGGATAGGGGATTGGGCCACTAGGCCAACTTATTGGTATTTGTTCCCCTTTGATTGGCATGTTTCTGGATAACTTTGACATGTCTAGAGTTAGCCAATTAACATATTTGGTTAATTCCTAATTCTGGAGTTAACTAGATAAGTTTCTCATTTAACTTGACCCATCCCAAAATGCCCCTGTAATGCACATTACAGCTGGATAAGTACCGGAGATTTTGTAAACTGGGCATCTTTTGAGTTCTAAATTTAGGACTGGAATTAGTTTGCCTAGATTTAGACACAGCTCCAGGCCAATACACGAGTGCCTCGTGTAACCCATTGATGCGCCTGGAGCGCCAGAAGAGAGGCAGGGGACGCAGCCTTACCTTGGCGCGTCAGGGCATCATTACCGGGACATTGGCATTGATGCCGCGCAATGACGCCACTGACATGCCAATGTCAGCCCCCCCCACACACACACACACACACTGGCGTGAGCATGCACAGCAGAGGCCATGAAGCACACAGTGATTAGGGCAGTCCAAAACAGGGAGGTCCACAATGGCAGCACAAAACTGGGGAGGTGGGTCAGGACAGCTTGGAATGGCTCATTGGCCATTTGAAGCCTGGAGCCGTCCCAAAGGGCAGAGACAGCCCTTTGATTTCTGTTCCCAGCGCTGCTCCCTTCACTGCAAAAGCTGCCTTGTTTCACTGTGAGGTCCATGACTTCCTGCCCCCTGCTTAAGAGCTGGTAGGTCCCTGAGGCTAGTGGGTGGTGAACAGGCAGGGTTCCTTGCTGAACAGGCTCATTTCTCAGCTGCAGAAAGGTCTTTTGTGTCCCTTGAGCTCAGGCATGCCACACGATCACAGAACCAAAGCTCCGATGCACCATACGGTCCCACAGGGAGATCCAGAGAGTGCAGTATCGCCCAGGGAGGAATCGCTGAGTGTGCAGCTGGTCAGAAACCCCTGGGGGAGTGCAAGGACTGGGGGCCACAGGGCTTCCCAGGGAAGAGCCAGACAAAATTCTCAGCTACTGCCTGGGGACCTGCCAGCCGACATCAGTGACCCAGTGAATGGCAGCGCAGCGAGAGGGACGGAGCATGGGCAGCTTAGGGGAAGTTTCCCTGCTGGAGATGCCTGCATCCCTCAGTACTCCCCATTGTCCCTCTAGCCAGTGTGGTGAGCAACACATGGGGGACAAACATCCAGTCATCCAGGTGGTTTCACCCCCTTGGGATCAGCGTGGTTTACAGCTAGGGGAGCCCAGCCATACAACTTTCCTGCTTTTCCATAGGGTATGCCACCAGTTCATGCACCAGGCTGGAGGGCTGCAGAGGCAGTACCTCTGTCCTGGCCTGGGTGGCCGTATTCAGCGTCTCTGAGCTTTTATCAGGGAGCCCTATCACAGTGGCATCCAGGGTTCCCCCCTGGTGCTGGTTAATGGACTTCCGGTTCTGCTGCATGCCCACTGCCCCAGAACATTAGCTTACCTGAACCACATGAGCACGCAGTGACTGTTCCTTCCCTCCCCGCTCCTGCCTTTGCTTCAGTAGAGAGTGCCGGTGCTTTGGACTCCCTGGATCTCCGGAACGCTATAGATATGAATCCATATCAGGTCCCTGGCGTTCAATCAGCGGTGCTGGTACCTGCCAAAGGTGAGTCCAATGGGGTCACTTCGGTGCCTGGAGCTAGGTATTCCTCAGGCTACCTCCTCCGCCACTGGCGGTAGATCAAACTCCCTGCAGAGAGCAATAAGGCAATAAGGAGGCATAAGAGGAAAAATAGGAGGCACTCCTGCTACTCAGACTCCTCGGGCAGCAGGAGTTTCTCATCAGCATCCTCCTCTAGTTCCCCTGCCAGTGCGGGTTTACCTGCTCTGAACATGATGAAGCAGCTGTGGCAGGGTGTCCCATATTTATTCTAGCGTCATCAGTATGTGGATATATTTAGCCTGATGAAAGGGTGCAGACAAGTGGAAGGGTCGCGCAAGGAGTGTAGGCGGCATAAAGCCCCGATGGGTCCAGAGCGGGTTTCAAAGAATATTAACAACTGTTTGCGGTCCTTTACGCATTTGACTTCAATATTCAGCCGAGCTGACCCCTCTCAGCACTTGACAACGTGGTCCTACTTAAAACACCATTGTCAGTGCCCATTCTACCTACAAAGGATTTGCCTGGATAAACTATGAAGAGCGGTTTAGAGAAAGGATGGCAGATACCCCATCCATGCCCTGGGACACACCTGATGTTGAGTTTTGGCTGACCTGCATGACAGCACAGAGCTTGGAAACTCAAGCGAACAACTGCTCCTTTCGTTCCCAGGGGGGCTCTCAAGGTCAGAGTCAGGCAGCTAACCCCCACGGTTGAAGCATGTTGGCGATTTAACAAAGGGGGTTGTATGGCACAGGATTGCAAGCACAAGCAAATTTGCTCTTCCTGCACCACCAGTCACCCCGCTACCAAGTGTATGAAGAAAGCTCCTGGAGGTAAGGGCAAGTAGCTCTTATGCAAGAGCCCTGATGCCAGTCAGATGGGAACAGCTGGCATCAATCTTAGCCTTTATGCCAATAGGCATGCAGTGATCACTCTGTACAATGGTTTTAAGAATGGCTTCAGAATCCCTTACAAGGTTCCACTGAACTCGTCCAGCCACAGGAATGCCCCCTCTGCTACCAAGTTTGACGATGTAGAGAGAAACTGTCGGTGGAGATTAGTCTTGGCAGGGTACCGGGCCCTGGTCAGGCAGTGAATTTCATCCCTCAGGAGGCCTGTATGGTACAATACGTGTCCTTTGGCAGTACACTTGACCTCCTCAGGGACTGTGGGGAATGGGCTTTCATGGCTAAGGTTGACAGAGTCTGCCTTCCGGCTTTTACGAGTGCATCCAGACAACTTCCTTTTACTAGGGTTCTACTTTTGAGGTTGCCTATTACTTCGATATCTGCCCATGGGATGCTAGGTATCGTGTGCACACTTTGAGACCTTCAGCACCTTCCTAGATTGGGAGTTGTCCTGACGCACTGGTTTGGCAGGAATCATTCACTACTTAGACGATTTTCTATTTGTCAGTCCTTGCAGTTCAGATGTGTGCCTTGATCTACTCGATGGCTTTCAAAGCCTGGCCAGAGATTTTGGCATTTCATTAGCTGCAAGCAAGTTAGAACTGCCATTCGAGATACTCATGTTCCTCGGCATCGAGCTTGACACCATTCAAAGTACCCGTGAACAGTACTTTACAGGTACACCTGGTCATGACCTACTTCACTAAACAAGTGATTGTCTTTAACGATTTATTGTAACTGAACCTTTTGTGCACCTGTTAGAATGTACTATAGTATGCACCCACCTACATTAATTTATGTGCCTACATGTAAACCGTCACGATGGTATATTACTTAGCGACAGTATAGAAAAGATTTTAAATAAATAAATAGATAAATAAATAAATAAATAAAATGATGTCTAGGCTCTGGCTCACAAAATCCAAAAAATCCTGGCCACTGTGAATCCCTAATCGGGAGCCTGGCCTTCACTTGTCAGGTCATTCCAATGGGGCAGACATTTCTACACTGATTGATTAACGCTTCTATGGCAGTAACAAAAAAGTACCACCGCTTGCGAGTTACCC
The DNA here is from genome assembly GCF_901001135.1 of Rhinatrema bivittatum. Classification (NCBI taxonomy): domain Eukaryota; kingdom Metazoa; phylum Chordata; class Amphibia; order Gymnophiona; family Rhinatrematidae; genus Rhinatrema; species Rhinatrema bivittatum. The sequence goes on from NC_042623.1 coordinate 104,578,067, forward strand.
TTGCTATGTGCGAATATCTCATGGTATGGGGAAAATTCCTGGCAGTTTTCAATGGCTCAGTAGTGTGGTTACCCCCAATGGTATCCAGCTTTGACCTGCAGCTGTTATCCGACACCCTGGGGGGCATTGGATTTGGTCTGTACTTTCAAGGTAGCTGGTGCGCTGAAACACGGTCCATCAATTGGGAGGATTCAGGGTTCATGTCTAATATCACCTTTCAGGAGCTTTTCCCCCGATAATGATGGCGCTCCACATTTGGCATGAGCATCTAGCAAACAGAAAGGTCATATTCTGGTCTGATAACCAAGCCGTTGTACCCATAATCAATCAGCAGTCTGCAAGATGTACCCCTGTTTTGGAACTCCTTTGGCTTATCGTTTTGAGGTGTTTGCAGATAAACATGTTGGCGTGGGTGAGGCACATCCCCGGTCTCTGCAACAAGATTGCTGATTGTCTTTCTTGTTCTAAGTGGGAAGACTTCTGGAGACTTGCTCCAGATGCTGAGGAGTGGGCGATGCAGGTTCTGGTATACCTCTGGAACCAGGACGCACTCAACCTGCTGCATCAGTCGATCTCACCACCTCCCTGGCGAGCATACCTGAGGGGATACAATGATATCGTGGACTTTCTGGAAGCCTCCACCAGGCCCGAGGACCTGAGTATTTTGCACAAGATGGTAGAATACATTGCACAGGCCCAGCAGCACGGCTCATCTTGAGCTACAGTCCAAACCAATCTGACAGGCTACACCTTTTTCGCAAAAGCCCAAGGTTTGCCCCACCCAGTAAAGGACTTCATCATGAGGCGTGTTCTTGTGGGTTGGGCTAAACATAATCCGCGAGTCCTAGATACACGCCACCCTGTTTTTCATGATCATCTGCTTACCTTATGGTGCTGTTTGCCTTCGGTTGTTATGGACCATTTCAAACTGATTTTGTTCCTTGCTGCATTTTGCATTGCATTCTTTGCTGCATGTCATGGGAGCGAACTAGTTGCCATGGCCAGAATCAGACATGACCACTCTGGTCTTCAAGCCTGTGACATTTCCATTGCCAATGGTAAACTGACTCTCTGGATTTGGAGATCAAAGACCGATCACTTTGGCCAGGGGCAATCGGTCACACTCTCTCAAGTTCCGGGCTTGCTTACGTGTCCTGTTGCCAAAGCAGCATTCTACAAGGCACTCAGGCCCTCTTAGGGGACACAATTTCTATTGCATCCAATTAACTCCCACTGAGCAAGTACCAGTATAACACCATCCTCAAGTGTGCTCTAGACATAGCAGGTCTAAAGTCAGAACAGTTCGGGACTCACTCTGTCCGAATCGAGGCAGCCTCCAGCACAGTGTATTGGAAGATGGCGCTCCCTGGCATTCTTATCCTATATTAGACAAGTGAATGGATTCCAGAGTGTCAGCTCACCTTATCCATTAGCTTAAGGGATCTCACAAGCCGCATGTCCCCTTTTCCTCTTCAACAATATTGTTAACACTTTCTGTCTTTCAGGCCCCTGCTGGTGACATCGTGTGATATGGATCATGGGACACTCTTTTGTGTTTTGGATGGAGCAAAGAGAAATACCATCGGCCGGCAGCTAGGTGTTATGCCAATGGATGGCATGGTGTGATGGCTGGGTCAGAAGGGCATACAATGGGACCAGCTTGTACCTCTAATAAGGCAACACTTGACAAGATTTGCCCCTCTGGAGGAATTAATTATACACCTCAGAGGCAACAATCTGGGAACCATGCCTGGGTGCCTGCTCCTGGACAGTATGAGAAAGCACATCACAATCATCCTGTCTTTTATGCCCACACCACCCTCATCTGAGTGGAGATTATCCCTCGCCTCCAGATCATCAATTCTCCACTTTGGGCGCATTAGATGAAGAAACTGAACAAGCAGATTGGCACCTTCATTGAACGCTGGGGTGGCATGCATGTAAATCATCACGACTGGATGTGCATGGATTGCATAGACTTGTTCCATTAAGATGGGGTGCATCTTTCAAATATAGGGCAGGACCTGTTTTTGAACATGCTGAAACTGACCATCCGCAGACTTCTGTCCGGTCTCTAGTATTGGCCACAGTTGGCTTGGGGGAGGGTCCCTGGTAAGCCATCTGGCTATACAGGCCCTATGGTGGGGGTACCCAAAGCAGGAGAGGGGCCACCAATTGGAGACAATGCACAACACATGGTATAACCTAATTCGATGTGATGGGGGACTGATTGTCGCCAGGGCCCGCTGGCCCCAGTGTGGTGGCAGACCAGATGCCCCCCCCCCCAATCCTTCGAGGGGGCAGGCACCTTGCTTGGATGAGGCGGGAGACCGGAAGGCCCTGTGATTACCTCCTGGAAGGCAGGGCCTTGTTTGGTTGTGGCAGGTCCCGGGCCAGAGGTGGCGTGCTGCCTGCACAAAGGGGACACTCGGTTAGTTCACCTATGTTATGGCTTGGGTACACAGTTGTGTTGTATACGGTCATTGCTGTAATAAAGCTGCAGCCAATTTACTTCACATATGGTCTCTTTGGTATTCTGTATATGTGGAAGTGTACTGCTGTTCCCCCCACCCCCCTTATCCCTAGCGACAGACTGTCACGGCTATCAGGGATAAGCAATCCTAAGTCAAGGGCCTAATGCTGAAAATCAATATTAAAGTTTCTTACATTTTTCCCCACCCTAACTCTGCTCTCCTAGCTGCTCATTTTGGGGCGGATTTTCAGAGCCCTGCTCGCCGGTGAGCCTATTTTACATAGGCCTACCGGCGCGTGCAGAGCCCCGGGACTCGCATAAGTCCCGGGGTTCTCCGAGGGGGGCGTGTCGGGGGCGTGTCGGGGGGCGGGCCCGGTCATTGCAGCGTTTAGGGGGCGTGTCGGCAGCGTTTTTGGGGCGGGTACGGGGGCGTGGCTGCAGCCCGTGAGCATGGCCGCTCCCTCCGTACCCGCCCCCAGGTCGCGTCCCGGCACGCAACAGGCCCGCTGGCGCGCGGGGATTTACTTCTCCCTCCGGGAGGCGTAAATCCCCGGAGAAAGGTAAGGGGGGGGGTGTAGACAGGGCCGAGCGGGTGGGTTAGGTAGAGGAAGGGAGGGGAAGGTGAGGGGAGGGCGTTAGAGGATTCCCTCCAAGGCCGCTCCGATTTCGGAGCGGCCTTGGAGGGAACGGGGGTAGGCTGCGCGGCTCGGCGCGCGCCGGCTATACAGAATTCATAGCCTTGCGCGCGCCGATCCAGGATTTTAGTGGATACGCGCAGCTCTGCGCGTATCTACTAAAATCCAGTGTACTTTTGCTGGCGCCTGATGCGCCAGCAAAAGTACGCCTATTCGTGTTTTTTGAAAATCTACCCCTTTATAAGCCCATGAATTTATGAACTCAGCCCTAGTCGATTTTCAAAGGGGACAGTTTATGTGACTCTGAAAGGCAGGCATCTAAACATTTTGAAAATTGACTCCTTTGTTACTATCCTGCAAAAAATTGTACAACTAAAAAAACGATTTTCTATATTCTTTAACACCTGAAAATAAGTGTCAAGGCAGAAATTGGTAAAAAAAAAAAAAAAAACAAACAGGTGTGGGGGCTGTCAATGCAATAAACGAAAAGGAACATTTTCTCATTTATCACTTGTTTCATTAAACATTTTTCATTTAAAAACTGTGGCAAATATTTGGTGGATGTAGACTTTTTTTGCAAACCTTTTTGCAATGAAAAAAAAACCTTGAATTGTCCATTTTCCTTTTGGTGCAAATACCCTCATGCATCTCAAGCTGCAATAAGTCTGCAGTTCTATTAGTGCACATGACTGCTTGAATTCTGAAAGTGCACACACATTAACAAATAAGTATGCATGTGGCCAAGAAAAATGAGTATCTCAGTCAAGTATCTGAGCATTTGTATCCATGTCTGTTGAAAACCGAGTCCTGTCATTCTTTTTACACACTGCTGAACTAGTCGTGTGGTTATAGTTATAGTTTAATTTCCTTCTATTTAAAAAATAAAATACAGTTTGTGTCCTTGCCTTAAGAAAGGGTCTACCTGTTCCTTTAAGAATGCATACTGCTGTGTGTGCCACTCTGTGTTCCTGTTTCAGCTCCTGCTCCTGTTTCTCTGCAGCCAGTCAATTGAAATATGGTTCCCTGGGTAGCAGACTGCCTCTAAGGTCTGCTGTTGAATTCTGTACTCGATTTTTCAGCTCACAGCATCACAACCACTCTCCATCCTACCACAAGCAGTCTTTGCTACTCCCGTGTCCCAATAAGGTTGCAGGAAAGGCGGGAACTTATCAAGCAGGTTGGGTCGACTTCTAATGCAGGGATTCTCCCCAGCTGTTTTTAGTTGAAGTACAAGGCAATTGTTGACCATCCAGCTGTGCATCCTCCAGGTAGGTCATGTTATTTACTATGCGTGTATGCAGCGCCAGGCACCTGGTAGAAGAAAAGCATGTTTGATTGTTTTTCTGCATTAGCTTTTGTTATTCAGGTGGACTAAACTGATGGGTTTCAAGGACAGAGTGAAATGTTACATAGAGATGAAAAGGTAGTGCAAAGAATGAACATAATTTAAATAAAAATCATAATCCAATCAGATGAAAGGCTGGCGAAAGTGTCCTGCAAAATTCCTCTTGCATTTGCAGCTGATCTGATCAGCAGTAGGCTGTGACTTGCATTCTAATTTGCAAGGTATACTAGAGAATTTGTGCAACTTTAATGCCTGACACAGACAGGAATCCTGTAATTTAAAGCAAGATTATTTTTTCTCTATGTGCTTCATATATATCTTTAGTATATAGTATAAATACAAATAGGTGCAGAAACAAGGAAAAAAAAAACAGATGGCAGCTGACTGGTTGAAAAGGGAGGGTTTCAAAGGACTATTCCAATAGAGAGGAAACCGTATCAATGATGATGGCACTTCTCTTTCTGTATCTACAATGTTTCTTTTGAACACCACATGGGAATTGCCATTGGGATTCAAATTCCAGCAAGTTAATGCCATTTTCCAAGCAATTGCACCAGTATTCAAGAATTAATTCTCTGGGTTTGCTGTCGGTGCAGACTGTTTTCAGCTGGGGATCGCGTCTTTCATTTGCAGTCTGTTGCAAACCTGCACACTGTCATCTGAATGCCTGGCTCCCACCCCCCTTCACATCCCCAAATCAATCAGCTATCATCTTGCCGTGTGTGGAGGGCAGGCATGGTTACATCATTCTTACAGTTTCACTGATGTTCCATACTGGCTTAGCCTTTGAAGATGTCATGTCTGATAATATAGAATAATGTATGCACTAGTTGCCTCCCTGCCATTGTTTGCAGTGTTCTGTTATTACATCAGATTCTTCCAAAGGCAAGAACCAAGCACTGCATGAGCCCTGGTTTCATTAGTAATTAATGATCTCTGATTAAACCTTATTTCTCAAACCAGAGATGATTTCAAAGGTTTTATCAGGTTAGAGTTAATAATGTGTGGTCCTTGAGCCTATATAGCTTATGCAAGCACTTCCAGCGTTCGTGCTGCAGTTAACACGTATTTTCTCTTCTTAGATATTATGCTGGTAATGTGTAGGTTGACAATCTAGATTAGAATATAATGCCCTTCTAATTTTTTTTTTTAACAAAACGTTTGTATCAATTTCAGTGACAATTTTAAATGTTTAAGAACAAGTGAAAGAACACTGTCTCCTCATCATCATTTATCATAATTATTGTATGATCACACTGAATTGTAGATATTTGATAAATATGGATCTTAATATTTTAATCACGTATCTGTCCCCTGATACTTGCTCTGACTACAGGAACGCTGCTGGTTGGCACACAGGGGTCTTTATCAGATTCAGCTATTGCTTAACTCAGCTAGAAGTCACTTATGAAGCCTTCTGCTGAATTTGAGGCTAAATTTCAGTTCTAGTTTTGTAGAACAGATTTAAAAAGCCTTCTGCCAAGAACATGTAGAAGGTATCATCAATTTATTAATAGACAGCTATTTTTTAAATGCATTGCTCACATTCAAAAATATTAGTTTAAAGCTAAATGATGTTGCATCTTGTGATTATCCATTTTTTTGCAGGCCATTTGATCCAGTCCTGGTTTCAGTTACTTGAATAAATGGACATGTTCTATAAAGAAAAGTAGGACAGACAATTGTGTCAGCTGGTAATCCTAAACTGATTTATCATAAGCTCATAAACTGGCGAAAGTTCCCTTAAAAATAAGAATTTGGATCAGAACAGCTGTTGCACTTAACACTGCCGCCCCCTCATTTTGTACTTTAACAGAATGATGCAATTCAATAAGAGGCAAAATTAGTCAAAAGCTCATGATTGTTCAGCACAGTTTGCACTAGCCAATCATGCATCAAGCATTAGGGATGTGTAAATTATTCAATATGAAACTTGAATGTGGTTGATTCCCCCAATGCAGATTTCCCCAAGATCCCTGAGGAAAATCCACTGGATTATCTGCAAAAGATCTCAAAGAAATCTGATGTGGATCCATCATGGCTTCAGTGGGTCTGTTCTTTAAAGGAGGGATATTGAGCTGATTCATTAAACTTTTAACATTATTTCTGTGTTAGATTCCAGTTCTGGTGGTTTTTTAATATTAATGCTTAATGTATAAGAAAGAAATGTGATGTTCTATTTGCTCTGATTCTTGAATTACAGCCTGATTTATTCTGTATTATTAGAAGTTGGCATTCTGAAACTATTAATATTTTACTGAGTCAGCTTTTTTCTTCAGGCTATCAGTTCTAACATCAAGCTAACATAAGCAAACAAGGGGGTGAAGTACTTCTGATTTTTAAATCTAGGCTACGATCACATTGCTTGATTACACTACTGGCCATAGTAGTGACAGTTTGGTTGTGACTGCACATTCTTGAGCATTATGTTTGCTACAGTGCTGATTTGCTAACATTGGCAGATTTTATTGCCTCTATTTATCTCAGGTTTGAGAATTTATTGATCCTTGGTGGCTTCAGTACCCATTTCATTAACAGCTCTTAAAATAAATTCAATGATTATTTTCCCTGTCCTTGCTGCTTTACAGCTCTCCCAGCTAAATAACTGTTCTCACTCACTACACAGGAAACATTTTGGATTTTTTTAATGATTCCTGAATCTTGGGTTAAAACAGGGCAATTTTTTGACATTAGGGTTAAACCAGTCTTATGATTCAATCATTCTTTAGTCACTTCTAGTTATCCTCATGTTTCACCTGACTATGCAGCACATCATGTTGATAGCCCGATAAGTATTTTAATAGCCCTATTGATTTGGTTAAAGTTGAATCTGAGTGCTTATTGGCTCGAACTTTGCTTATTTTCCATTCTGTGGATACATTTATTGATTCTTTCACTAATATGGTTACCGAGGTTATCCAATCAGTGGCATCCATTTGTGTACAAAAATCTTCCTGCCTGCCCACTAGAGTTCCATGGTTTATTTAGGGCTTACTTTATAAGAAAAGGTGCATGTGGAGAATGGAATGCAAATGGCATAAATTCAGATCACTGATTTATAAAGATGAGTACTACCAGATCCAAAAAGCACATAGGCTTGATTTTTCAGATGTCTAAAAGAAATTACTATAACTCACAATTGCAATCTTCTTTTAACCATTTCTGGGAGTCATCTGAAACAGTTAAGAACCTTGCTCAGTCCTTGAAAATTCTATGGCAGGTTCCAAACATTGATTGTGGACTATTGCAATTACCTTTATGTAGGCTCGCCAAAATATTCACTTAAGATCTTGTAGCTGCTACAAAATGCAGCAGCATTGCTTCTATTCTGTAAAAGATCATATTACTCTTGTCTTAAAACTACTACCTTGGCTTCCTGTTGTGTAACGTGTTCTTTATAAGATGGTCAACCTTCTATATAAAGCTCTTCAGAGGAAAGGTTCCACCTATTTTGCAGCTCATCTTGTTAAATATATACCATCTTGGTCATTGCAGAAAGGCAACTGTTGAAAATTCCATCTTATAAAGAATTATCTTCAGGTTACTTGGAGTTGTGCCTTTTCAGTAGTGGATCCAGCTTTATGAACAGTCTGCATCTTGAGTTTTGGGAAATAAAGATCTATAAGCTTTTATTGGAAAAAGCTGATGTTACCTATTTCAAATAGCTTTTTCCTGTATTTTCTTTTTCTTAATATGTATTTTAGAGATGTTATAAAACCATTGGAGTGGCCCATGGCTTGGGGAATGTGCCAGAGAACAGAGGACGCTAGACTCTGGCCATTTCTTCAGAAAAACTTTTATTATTTACACAAAAGAAGTAGAAAAGGGCTGCATACCTCAGCAGTATTGAAAATAAAGTTGCAGCAATTAAACATAAGCAGTTTTGACATATGCTTGACTTCCTTCTCTTCCCTGGGGCTTCTCCTGTTCCCCCTTGAACCTGCCTTCTTATCCTTCTGCTTAGGGAAATGCCCTGGGACTAAGATTCCCTTTCCCTCAGCTCAACCTTTCTTGGTTGAATGCCTGCCTGTACAAGAGATACATTTCTGGAAAGGAAGTCGCTGTTGGCATTCTTCTCCTGGTTCGATATCATACTTTATAATTTAATGGCTGGAAAACCAAGAACTCTCTCATCACCCAAGCATTGACTCCTTGCTCTGTGTGATCCACATGAGGGGTTGGTAGTGTGTCATACATGTTAATTGTCTGCCTAGCTGATGATAATGAAAAGCCTTTGAACATAAGAACATAAGTTGCATCAGATCAAAGGTCCATCAATCCCAGAATCCTGTTTCCAATAGTGGCCAATCTAGGTCACAAATTCCTGGCAGGATTCCTAAGTTTAAGATTCTATACTGCTTATCCCAGGGACAAGCAGTGGATTACCCCAAGTCCACCTTAATAATGGACCAAACTTTTTTAAACCTAGCTACAGTAACAGCTCTTAACATATTTTCTCGCAACGAACTCCAGAATGTAATTATGCATTGAGTAAAAAAGTATTTTATCCTATTTATCTTAAATGTATTACCTAGTAGGGATGTGAATTGGGCTTCGGACGATTGAAAATATCGTACGATATTTTCAAAATCATCAGAAATCGGGGGCTCCCCCAAAATGATAGGAAAACCCCACGATATTGTTCGTGGGGGTTCTCTTATCGTTTTGGGGGAGGGCAGGAAAAACGGCACACAAAAATAACCCCTAAACCCACCCCGGCCCTTTAAAACTAATCCCTTAGCTTTCCCCACCCTCCCGACCCCCCCACAAAAACTTTTTACAGGTACCTGGTGGTCAATGGGGGTCCCGGGAGCGATCTCCCGCTCCCGGGCCATCGGCTGCCACTAATCAAAATGGCGCCGATGGCCCTTTGCCCTTACCATGTGACAGGGTATCCGTGCCATTGGCCGGCTCCTGTCACATGGTAGGAGCACTGGATGGCCTGCACCATTTTTAAAGATGGCGCCGGCCATCCAGTGCTCCCTGCATGTGACAGGGGCCGGCCAATGGCACGGATACCCTGTCACATGGTATGGGCAAAGGCCATCGGCGCCATTTTTATTAGTGGCAGCCGACGGCCCGAGAGTGGGAGATCGCTCCCGGGACCCCCACTGGACCACCAGGTACCTGTAAAATGTTTTTTGGGGGGTCAGGAGGGTGGGGAAAGCTAAGGGATTAGTTTTAAAGGGTCGGGGTGGGTTTTTTGTTTATCGGCTCAGGCTCAGCTGATAAACAAAACTGCGATTGGGCTGGACGAAAAAAAAAAACACGATGTGAATCAGAACCGGAATCGGAACCAATTCCGTTTCCAATTCACATCTCTATTACCTAGTAATTTCATTGCATGTCCCCTAATCTTTGTACTTTTTGAAAGTGTAAATAACTGATTTGCGTTTACCCATTCCAAACCGCTCAATATTTTATAGACCTCTCACATAACTCCCCTCAGTCGTTTCTTCTCCAAGTTGAAGAGTCTTTACCCTTTTTAGCCTTTTCTCATTGGCAAATTGTTCCATTCCCTTTATCAATCTGGTCGCTTTTCTCTGTACCTTTTCTAATTCTGCTATATCTTTTTTTGAGATACAGTGGACAGAATTGTACACAATAACCAAGATGTGGTCGCTCCATGGAGAATTATAGAGGCAATATGATATTCTTTGTTTGAGTTACCATTCCTTTCCTAATATTTATTTATTTAAAAACCTTTCTATACCGTTGCTAAGTTAAATACCATCGCAACGGTTTACATGTAGGCACATATTTAATATAGGTGAAAGTGTACTATAGTACATTCTAATAGGTGCCGTCAAAGGTTCGGTCACAATAAATCATTAGACATAGTCATTTAGTGAAGTAGTTCAAGACCAATTGTACCAAGGTACATACACAGGTAGTTTTATCACACATAGTATTATAGTTATGCTTATTGTGTAGAGTTCACTTTTCCACATTAAATGCCATCTGCCATTGGGTGCCCAATTTCCCATTCTGATAAGGTCCTCTTGCAATTTCTCATAGTCCTCTTGTGATTCAACAACTTTGAATAATTTTGTATCATTAGCAAATTTGACCATCTCACTCATTATTCCCAACTCTAGATAATTTATAAATATGTTAAACAGCAGCAGTCCCAGCATAAATCCAAGGGGCTCTCCACTAGTCACCTTTCTTCAATGAGAAAATTAACCATTTACTCCTACTCTCTGTTTTCTATCTTTTAACTAGTTCTCAGTCCAAAATAGAACATTGCCTCCTATCCCAGGACTTTTTAATTTCCTCAAGAGTTTCTAGTGAGGTACTTTGTCAAATGCTTTCTTAAAATCCAGATACACGATATCAGCTGGCTTAACTTTATTCACATGTTTATTCACACCTTCAAAAAAAATGTAGCAGATTAGTGAGGCAAGACTTTCCATAGTTAAATCCATTTAACAGCTAAGGCCTCTTTCTCATTTATTGAGAACTGTATCACTCTGGATATTATTCTGCTAATGAAGACTACCAAGTGTTCTTGACCTTCTTTCTCTTGTGCCAGGACTGCTCCTAACCTCACCTCCAAGGATTCTGCCTGGAATATTAAAAGCCTGGTAAAGTCCAAGCTGGTTTTGAGCATAGAACTTTCTGCCTCATCAAATTAGCTGACCTTCTCTGGGGTCTTCTTCTGTAGGAGACATGTGATGGGTTCGGCTTTTTCCAAAAATGTTGATATGAACCTTCTGTAGTATCTAATGAAGCCTAAAAAAACTCTCACCTTACCCAGGTGATAGCTTCTATTTCACTCCTTGGAAAAGGACCTTCTCTTTTGTAATTGAGTAACCTAAGTATTATATTTCTTGATAACCTAGCAGGCATTTGTTGAGGTTGGGGATCAGTCCAGCCTTCCATAGACTTGTAAGCACTGTCTGTAGTTGGCTCACTTGTGTTTTCCAGTTGCCACACTATATGACAATGTCATCAATATGGTCCATGGTGTAGTCTTGATATGGGTGTACTAGGTGGTCAACCAACCTCTGGAATGTAGTTGGAGTTCCTTGAAGTCCTAAAGACAGGACAATAAACTGGAAGTGTCTTCCAGGTGATAGAAAGCTGTTTTCTCTTTTGCTGCCAGTGTGAGAGTAGAGATAAATTGTGCTGTCCCAAGCCACTTAATGAATTTGTCTACACTAGGCATTGGGTAAGCATCAGGTTTCAAGGCCTCATTGATTTTTGAAAGGCTGCCATCTGGTTTAGGGACAAGTATGATGGGTGAGGACCAGTCGCTATTGGCTTCTTCAATTATGCCAAGTCAGAGCATCTCTTTCATTTCAGCTTCTACCACATGACATCTAGCCTTCGGAATCTGATATGACTGCTGATAAACCACTACTCCTGGAGGGGTAATGATATCATCATATGTGAGGTGTGTACGGCTGGGAACATCGGAAAAGACATCCTTATTCCAGCTCACTAGCTGGTCTAGATCTAATTTTTGCTGGGCAGGGAGTTGATCCCTGAAAGGTACTGGTAATGGTTCATGGTTTGGTGAGATTTATGGGCCAAAATCTTCTCCTCGGACAAGGCTGCAAGTCAGTGCAACCCACTTATTTAGGAGGTTTCTATATAAGATTTGGGCCTGCTTCCTTTTATCTGGGTAGGTCACTTTGTAGTCCACTACTATTACTACTTAACATTTGTATAGTGCTAGTCAATGTATGCAGCACTATACAAACAACACACAATAGACATTTCCTGTTCAGTACAGCTTGCATTCTCATCAAGACAAACATAGAAAGACAATTCTTAAAATTAATGAAGCTCAAGGCGGACCAACAGGTTTAGGGATGAATTTTAAAAGAGTTGCTTATGTTAAAAGGCCCATATACATAAGTATATGAGCCACAAATGAGCAAAGCATATTTTAAAAGCTGCACATTTTTATTTATTTATTTTAAAATATTTGTTGCCTTCCTTTCATAACTTCAGGGCAAGGTACAAAACAACATACATAATAAAGTTAAAACAAAACATACATCTAAATAAAACTGAATTAGATCAAACCAACAAAACCTGCATCAGAAACACTTGAGGACTCAGTATCTGGAAAATCATGATGCCTATCATGTGGAATATGCCGTGTGTTTTAAGAGCTTTTCTAAACAATTTTGGTTCTGAGATTGTTTTTATCTCCATGAGAAGGAAGCTCCATAATATGGGTCCAGCAGTTAAGAAAATATGCTCTCTGGTTTCCTCCAGTCTTGGGGAGGGAACGTCCTGCAATCCATGGTTAGAAAATGTAAAGTTCTAGTATGACTATAGATTTTTAATGTGGCTGAAATCCATGGTGAAGGAATGTTGTTCAGAAGAGTATGAATGATAATGGCAGGTTTATATTGAACATGGTAAGTAATTGGCAAGCAATGAAGTGTTTGTAGAACAGGAGTGCTATGTTCTCACATGGAGGTATTTGTTAACAGATGGGCTGCAGAATTTTGTATAGTTGGTAATGGACAAATTGTATAGGCATGGAGAACAGTGAAAAAGTAATTATAATAGTTGAGACTAGAAAAAAGAAGAGATTGAAGGATTGCTCAGAAGTCAGTGTTATGGTTAATGGTGTTTGGGTGGATCCTTGGACACTGTGGCAGCTGACCACGCCTATGCGGAGCAGTCCCGTGAGGGACCACGGTGTCCGGCTAGACTCTGGACACACAAACACAGATTTGAATCTTTATTTAAACAGTTTTGGAAACCACCAGAGGTGGCAGTAGTGAGTAGTAGATGTTGAGCCCGGCTGGGCGAGTATCCCACAGGACGCTGGAACAGTGAATCCTCTGCTTGGCTGTGCTGTAGTGGAAAGAGACTGAGAGTTATGAGTACACAGTGAGAAACATACAGAGTCCCAGGTAGAATAGGAGAAGCTCCGAGACAGGAAGAGCTGGCCCTTGAGGAGCGAGTACCTGATCCCTTAGAGCAGAGAGACTCAGTGGTATTGTACTCACACAACGATTCCACTAGACAAGAGGTCTGACACTGGAACAGAGGGCAGGCCCTCGAGGAGCGAGTACCTGGTTCCAGGGAAGCAGTACTGTGGAATAGATGGTAGTTGTACTCACAGATGGAAACTGTTAGTGAAGTCTTCCAAGTAGAAAGGGTTGTAGATGCAAGCAGCGACTCAGGGAACATGGGCCCTCGAGGAGCGAGTACAGGTTTCCTGATAGCACCTGAAAGAAGCAGAAGAGGCCCTCGAGGAGCGGGTACCCCATTAGCAATAAGAGTTCCAGATAGTGCTGGAGTGGCAGAGCAGCTTCGGTACGGAGAGTGAATCCCATCCGTAGTATTCCGGTTGCTAACTCGATTAGCTAGCAAAAGAAGTAGGCTTAAATATCCAGGCAGTGTGACGTCATCTCAGGGGGATGCCCCTGAGGTTCGCGCCAACGAGGAAATAAAGATGAGGGCGGCGTGTGTGCCCGCACCCTATGGTACCTTGGAGGAGCATGGCGGGAAGCAGCACCAAAGCCAGTCCAGGGACGCTGGAGAGGATGTCAGACAGACGCCGCGGCAGCCAGTAGTCCGAGGTGAGTGGGAGGAGCCACAAGAAGAGTAAGGTAGGCGGGGTGAAGCCATCGCAGACCGACAGTCGCAACAGTCAGGAGGGGTCTAATAGTGGTTTCAAGTGCCATAGTAGACATAGTTTGAAACAAAGACAATTGTGTTAAACACTAGATATGAGCAGGGGCTTTTGGCAAGTCTTGGGTGACCCTCCTGACCCCACAAGATTTGCCAAAAGTCCAGCGGGGGTCCAGGAGCGACCTCCTGCACTCGGACCGTCGACCTCCTGCACTCGGACCGTCGGCTGCCAGTATTCAAAATGGCGCCGATAGTCTTTGCCCTTACTATGTCACAGGGGCTACCGGTGCCATTGGTCACAGGGGCTACCTGTGCCATTGGTCAGCACCTGTCACATGGTAGGAGCACAAGATGGCACTGGCCATCCAGTGTTCCTACCATGTGACAGGGTCCGGCCAATGGCACTGATACCCTGTCACATGGTAAAGGCAAAGGGCCATTGGCGCCATTTTGATTAGTGGCAGCCGACGGCCCGGGAGTGGGAGATCACTCCAGGGACCCCCACTGGACCACCAAGTACCTGTAAAAAAAATTTTTGGGGGTTGGAAGGGTGGGGGGATTAGTTTTAAAGGGTCAGGGTGGGTTTAGGGGTTATTTTTGTGCCGTTTTTCCCACCCTCCCCCAAAACGATAAAGGAACCCCCACGATCAATATCGTGGGGTTTTCCTATCGTTTTGGGGGAGCCCCCGATTTCTGACGATTTTGGAAATATTGTCTGATATTTTCAATCGTCCGAAGCCCGATTCACATCCCTATTTGAAATCATATACATGAAACTGCTCACGATTTAAAATTCCAGTGTATGTGCACTTGCATATGGGCATGCAAGAGAATTTAAAAAATCACTGAAAACTCATCTATTCATTCAAGCTTTTCAATTACAATAATATTTTTAGAAACCATTTTATATGCACTGTACTTAATTTTTCGTCTTGTTTATAAATGTTTGCATCTTTGTTTTAAAATTATGCATGTGTTTTGAACATTTGTAAACCGCCTAGACAGATATACTTTATCCATTTGTGTGCTATATAAAAACTTTCAAATAAATAAATAAATAAATAAATAAATAAAAATATGCCCATGTATGGGTGCCTGCATGTTCATTTTAAGGTTATTGTCCCTAGTTTTAAAAACAGCCTCAAAAAGGTGGGTTTTTAGGTGAGATTTAAACAAGGTGGGAGAGGAAGCATGGCACACTAGCTCAGGAAGTTTATTCCATAGTGCAGCCAGGTGGAAAGAACAGAGTCGGAAATTGGCAGTAGAGAAGGGCATAGATAGGAGTGACTTATCTGATGAGTGAAGTGCATGAGGAGTGGTTGTAGAGAGAGAAAAAAGAGAGGAGAAGTACTGAAGAGCTGAAGAGTGAAGGCACATAATCTATTTTCTCCACTAGCTCATAACATCCTGACCAGTAGGACAATAGTTTACTTTCCAAAGACAGTAAGGAGGAAATGGACATGGTCCCTAGTCTGAAAGACCCATTTAACAACAGAGTGATTATATTTCTGGGCTTGGGTATCCTGGGCCTTTTCTAGGCATAGGTGTGCAGCTTTTCCTGCGCCCTGTCCAGAGGTCAGTTCCTCTTCTCAAGTCTCCTGAGCTACATCTGGGATCCTTCTTGGTCTTCTCCCATAAACTTGTTCAAATGGGAGAAAGCTTGTTGTGCTCTGGCAAACTTCACGGACTGCAAATAATTCATAGGGCAATAGAAAGTCCCAGTTCTTGCCATCTTCCACATTAAACTTACTTTGCTATAAGTATGACTATATTTATAAATGATCTGGAAAGAAATACGACGAGTGAGATAATCAAATTTGCAGATGACACAAAATTGTTCAGAGTAGTTAAATCACAAGCAGATTGTGATAAATTGCAGGAAGACATTGTGAGACTGGAAAATTGTGCATCCAAATGGCAGATGAAATTTAATGTGGATAAGTGCAAGGTGATGCATATAGGGAAAAATAACCCATGCTATAATTATACAATGTTGGGATCCATATTAGGTGCTACAACCCAAGAAAGAGATCTAGGTGTCATAGTGGATAACACATTGAAATCGTCGGTTCAGTGTGCTGCGGCAGTCAAAAAAGCAAACAGAATGTTGGGAATTATTAGAAAAGGAATGATGAATAAAACGGAAAATATCATAATGCCTCTGTATCGCTCCATGGTGAGACCGCACCTTGAATACTGTGTACAATTCTGGTTGCCGCATCTCAAAAAAGATATAATTGCGATGGAGAAGGTACAGAGAAGGGCTACCAAAATGATAAGGGGAATGGAACAACTCCCCTATGAGGAAAGACTAAAGAGGTTAGGACTTTTCAGCTTGGAGAAGAGACGACTGAGGGGGGATATGATAGAGGTGTTTAAAATCATGAGAGGTCTAGAACGGGTAGATGTGAATCGGTTATTTACTCTTTCGGATAGTAGAAAGACTAGGGGACACTCCATGAAGTTAGCATGGGGCACATTTAAAACTAATCGGAGAAAGTTCTTTTTTACTCAACGCACAATTAAACTCTGGAATTTGTTGCCAGAGAATGTGGTTCGTGCAGTTAGTATAGCTATGTTTAAAAAAGGATTGGATAAGTTCTTAGAGGAGAAGTCCATTACCTGCTATTAAGTTCACTTAGAGAATAGCCACTGCCATTAGCAATGGTAACATGGAATAGACTTAGTTTTTGGGTACTTGCCAGGTTCTTATGGCCTGGATTGGCCACTGTTGGAAACAGGATGCTGGGCTTGATGGACCCTTGGTCTGACCCAGTATGGCATTTTCTTATGTTCTTATGTTCTTATGATGTTGATATTTGTTTGACTGAATGCATTATAACAACATTCATAAAATACAAGTGATTGTGTCAGTCTCTGTTCTTTTGAGGTAAATAGATGGCAAATGAACAGTTCTCGTTTTATTTCTGGAGTTCTGAAAGTGCGCAATCTTTAAAAAAAATGCACAAAAGAAAAACAATTCAAGACTGAACAACAGCTGACATTGGGACTAAATCTCATAAAAATATGCACTTAAAATATATTGATGTGCAATCAGACAAAAATGTCTGAAATAACGACTAGAGAGATCAGTTTGACCATGAAGGAATCAGGAAGATATAGACGTCAATGTGATGGTTACAGACTCCCTCTTATCAAATTGGCTGTACCTGAGTGGAGAAAAAGCATGCGCTATAGTCAAGATAAGATGGAAAATCCTCTGGTAGAAACAGCAATGGAAATGATTGTTTTTTAATGAAGTCCAACTCCACAGGTACAGCACTCTACTTATAAACTGCTTATTTTCTAGTCATAAACAGATTTCCCATAACTCTTATATTTAATTAATGCACTCAATACATTTTGTCTCTGGTTATAATGGACTAAAATGCTACTTATGTCCTCAGGGAGCTAGATTTGACCTTTTAGTAAAAGTCCTGCAGCATTTTTTTTGTACAAGATTCTTCTTGAACAATTTTACTTGTGCAAATGGTCCTGTTACACAAAATTTAAACCATGTACTAGAGGCAAAGTAAATCCAAAGAGATAACCTTGTCATAAAAAGGAACAATTTTCAAACTATTTACATTGGGCAAAGATGAAAGGCACTTTTAGTCTGCAGTTTGATTGTCAGTGCAGTTTGTCTGTCTTTGTGTCGAGGGGTGATGGTGGAGGAGTGGTGGTGTGTAGATGAGTGTGGAGGTATGTAGAGAAGTGTGGAGGTTGTGGAAAGGATGGAGCGTGACAGGCATGGCCAGAGAAGAGAGAAAAGTCATGAGGAGAGGAGGGGAGGATGGTGGAGAGGAGGTGGGAGGAGGAGGGTGAGGGTGGGAGTGCCAGGGAAAGGAGGAGTAGGAGTATGAGAAGGGACACGGCCAGTAGTACAGATAGGCAGGAAGGAAGGGATAAGAGAAGGCGGGAGGGGGAAGGGGAAAGGCAGAGGAGATGGAAGTTGGCAGGGCAGGGGCAAGAGGGGGCGAGGAAGGAAGGGAGGGGAGAGGGGAATGGGATGGAGAGAGAGGAAAGGAAGGACACCTCTCCAGAAGCGAAAGTGGCACCCGCTTTAGGCAGCCGGGCACCACCATGCCCTCATCTCAGGGCCATAGAGTTCAGCATGCAGGAGAACGGTATGGTCATCACAGGGGGTCCTGCAAAATTATCCGATGCTGTTTGGCAACCAGGCGGCCAAGACCTTCAAGACAGCCTAGGGCCAGATCTGGCAGAACCTAGTTCAGTCCATCACCAGGCACAGCGGAGGGGTAAGAAGCGCGGAGCAGGTCGCCCACAGGTACTGCAACGTAAATTCCCAGCTGAAAACAACGGTGGCAGCCCAAAACAAGTACCAAAGGCAGACCGGAGGTGGATCCCCTTGGGAATGGCTATAGGGGTGAAAAGCCAGGTCTTGCAACCGTACCTGGAATCTCCTGCATCATTGACAGATTTAAGGCATCAATCATAGCATTGTCACTTGCAGATGTGAGTGGCAAACCCCAGTCTTAAAGGATGATTTGTGCAGCCTAAGTGCCTATCACATTGTTGTGGGGCAGTATATGTGTAGACTAGCTGTAGCCAAAGAAGCTCAGCTGTTCATGAGTACTAAATCACGTGTAGGTATTGCAACAGTTGCGTGCCAGCACTCACAGCCCAGCACAGGCTACTGTTGTGTAGTGGCCTGCCAACCTTGAGGTGACAGATAAGAGTTGCCACATCTGTGTTAGCTGCAAAAGCGGTACCTCACAGTCTGAATGCAAATGTCTGTGGCAGCTCTGCAGTCTGTCCTCCCTAGAATTCCATTTGTGAGCCCACACACAGGGAATGTGCCATGCTACCAACATGCA
This sequence comes from Rhinatrema bivittatum, assembly GCF_901001135.1. Classification (NCBI taxonomy): domain Eukaryota; kingdom Metazoa; phylum Chordata; class Amphibia; order Gymnophiona; family Rhinatrematidae; genus Rhinatrema; species Rhinatrema bivittatum. Next base: position 104,596,964 of record NC_042623.1, read on the forward strand.
CAGGACACTGCTTGTGGTACGGGTGTGTGAGGCTCTACAGAAACTGTTGACGACAGTCTTGAGGATGCCTCAGTAATGGCTCAGAAGTGATGGTGCTGTGCCGGCAGGATGGAGAGGTTAAGCTTGTGATTCACCAGTGAGATTGAAATAGCTCCCAAGGGGAGGATAGGAAAGGGGACATTTTGCAAATGATGACGTTGAAAGTGTAAAGTGCCTGCTCATGCAGCAAGCTTTTTGGCCAGTGCATTGTTTACCATCACAAAATTTCCAGGCCTCTGAAACATGGGGAGAAAAATCCATGGCCTGGGCCAATGGCCTGCAGATGTGACTGTATAAGGTACTTGTCATGGCACTGGTCCTTTCCTCCCCCCCAAGCCACCCCCCCCCCATTTGCATGCTGTTTGCCACAAACAAAGAGGCAGAAATGTAATTGCAAAAGAAGCATGAGTCTTACCTACGAATCAACTGTCACCGTACAGGCCGTCCTCAAAATTTTCAAAGAGACCCAATTGCCTAAGTATAAAGGAATCATGCGCAGCTCCGAGGAACCTGGCCACCACGTTCAGGATGTGCATTTTAGCATCACAGACTACTTGCAAATTGATGAAGTGGAAAAGCTTTCTGTTGCGGTATGTTTCCTTCCTCTCATGGGGTGAAATGATGGCCATGTGAGTACAGTCGATAGCTCCAAGAACATTGGGAAAGTGTGCGAAGGCATAAAACCCTCTCTTCATGTCCATCAATTGCTGCCTGTCATGAGGAAATGCTATGTAGTGAGGAATGCGGTCAGTGAATGCTTCGAAGACCTGGTTCAGATAGTGTGAAAAAGTGGTTAGGACATTCTCCCCATGACCCCTACTGTGGTTTGGAAGGAGCTGCTTGCTGTGAAATGCAGGGTGGCCAAGAGTTTGGTGAGGCCAGGGATGGCATGGGACCTTTCAGTGACTGGATCCAGATCCCCTCAGATTTCTTTATATAATTCCAGGTTAGCCTGAGAGCTGAGGCGATACCTGCTAACCACAAAGTCTTCTGGCATGCCCAGACAGGATGTTCGTGGAGGAAAGATACGTTCCCTGTATCTTCTGCGCTGGGGTTGCCTGTGTGCCGGCTGCTGGCCCAGGCCCTGAGCCTGCAATATCCATGGCTCTGTCTACACTGATGCTACTTTCATTGGAGGGTTTGTAATAGGCTTGGGCTGTTCTTGAGGTTGTTGTTTTTCCGCTTGTTGTCGTCAGTGACAAGCTTGCCAGTGCATCCAGTATGCCGCGAAAATTACACTTGCCAGAAACAATATGGCTTTAGGAAGGTAGACCAGGAAAGAACAGGTATTTTTATTGGGCCAGGAAGGCCTGGTAAGTGTTATCATTCCAGTTTTTATCACGTGCGATATCCGCCACAATCCGTGATATCAGCTGAGATAAATACTTTTTTCAACTGTACCGCCCAAAAAAAGTTGGTTATGTGCCGCAATAATCCTGTGATAATGTGCAACACTCTATCACACGCAGTGCTAGCACACCCTCATTTTCATTAACCCTGCCCAACTCCTCCCACTTTATTATTAATTTGAGTCTAGTGGTTAGAGCAGTAGGCTATGAACCAGAAGACCAGGGTTTGAGTCCCACTGTCTCTCCTTGTGACCCTGGGCAAGTCACTTTATCTTCCATTGCCTCAGGTACAAACTTATGCCTGGATTTATCAAAATGCAATAAATATCGCAAACAATAGGAAAAGGGGTGTGTTTTATGGTAATAGGCAGTTTATCGCAAAGTGCGCTATCTTAGTGCTTCACATAGGTATTAACGCAAATTGTGATAACTTTTTTGCACTTTGCGGAAAGTGCCAGAGAGAACCTAGCTGTAATGCCCTCATACTAAGTAGGTATATATACCTCTATATGAGGCCCACATAGTTACTCGAGGTGAGGTTTAGGTAGGAGTTTAGGGGTTAGAGGCCACTTTGACATTCAGAGTGAGACATACCAACAGAATAGTGCTCTCTTGTGAAGATCTAATGACCTTCGGAGTGAGAAAACTTACCCAAAGATGAGATTTGTGCAATGTTCTCTCAACCTAGCTTGATGGACTCTCTACCTGGGTAACATTAAGCTAGGTTGAGAGAACATTGCACAAATCTCATCTTTGGGTGAGTTTCCTCACTCCAAAGGTCATCAAATCTTCACAAGAGAGAACTGTTCATTTCTCACTCTGAATGTTAAAGTGGCCCCTAAGCCCTACCTAAACCTCACCTCGAGTAACTATGTGGGCCTCATATAGAGGTATAAATACCTACCTAGTATGTGGGCATTATGGCTAGGCTAATCTCTCTCTCTCTCTTGAGCTTAAATACTAAAAACGCTATTTGTGAAAACATCATAAAGCACAATAAAGCCATATTGCATGGCTTGACGCAATTGAAAAAGGTGTAGTTAAAATCCATGTTACAGCCGTGCGATATGGCTTTGCAAAATTGTGAAGCCAGCCCACTTGGCTACAAATCCCACCCCAAACCCCTCCCCTTTTTCTGATTTGCATCGCACCATGCGTTATGGTGCTTTCACATGCATTAAAGGCATTTTCGCATGTGTTAAGGCATTTTCACATGCGTTAAAGGTGCTTTCCGCATGCGAAAACACCTTAACACATGCGAAAATGCCATATAGCACTTTGATAAATGACCCCCTTAGATTGTAAACCCTCTGGAAATAGGAAAATACCTACAGTACCTGAATGTAATCCACTGCTGAAAAAAGTGCAAAAAGCAGAATATAAATATAAATAAATAAATAAATAAATTTGCATACTCATTTTGCGTTGCGGTATTTATCACATGCATTACAATGTTATCACGTGCGATAAGGCCCTAATGTGATTTGATAAATGACCCTATGAGTTACTGAGTACTGCAATTTAGTAAATAAATCCAACAATAAATTTCCGTATGTTGCCGCAGCTAGGAACTTTTTATATTCATGCCTGCTGCAACACACTATGGTGCCCCCCAATCCTGGGACTGGCATCTTTCAAAGGACCAACCTGGCTTCAGAATTTCCCTCAGCCCAGAGTAAGAAATCCTTGGGGATCTAGAGGGAGCCCCCTCCCATCCCTGCCTGTACACTTTAGAATCCTTTTTAAGACCTTGTTTAAGACCTTTGTTTAAGACCTTTAAGGCCTGTTGAAGAACTTTAGAATCCTGTTTAAGACCCTGACCATTATCCACAGAACCATTTTCCTTCAATTCACACTCCAACTCAAAATTCCGCTCAACCTTCACGCCTCCACGAGACCGATCAGAACGGCATATAAAGGATTTCTTCACGCACCCCCTACTAAATCCTCACTTCACCCTTCCATTCAAAAACGTGCTTGGTCCACTGCTGGACCTTCTCAATGGAATGCATTACCAACAGAGCTTCGCCAGGAACAATGCCCTTTCACCTTCAGAAAGAAACTGAAAACCTGGCTTTTCAAACAAGCCTTCCCTTGACTGGCCACATCTTAAATAAGGGATTGTACATAAATCTTCTTTCATAATTTTCTGTCAGAACTACACTGTTCCATTAATGACTCTCATAACTCTGACTGCTCTCCTGCTCCTAACCTGTAATTTTACAAGCCTCCCCACTAACTTCTCAGCCCTCTGTTCCCCCTCCCCCCTCCTTTCGGTTTTTTCCCTGCCACGTCCTTCTTGACCCCCTCCTCCTAGTCTCAACACCTTCTCCGTTCTTTCTCCGCCCTGTACAGATGTCCCAACCCCTTGAAGAACTGTTTCTTTGAGTACCCACTAGGTCCTTCGCCTAGTCACTACTATACATTGGTTGTTATTTACTCTATAGTAGTGCTATGTTAAGCTAATTCTATCTCTTTTAGTTGTCCTGAATTCATCACCCTGTTCTATGTAACTTTCTCTTATATTGCTGGTTACCCCTTGTTTACTGTAAACCAGTACGATAAGATATTTGTCTTGAGTATCAGTATATTAAAAGATCTTAAATAAATAAATAAATAAATAAATAAATAAATTTTGACCTAAGTGCAATTTAAAATTAAATTAAAACCCTTTTAGGCCCCACCCCAGGAATAATCTCTACCCCTTTCCAAAAAATCTTCCCCAGAAACTCACCTAAGCTTAATTGCTCTCCCTCTAGGACTAGTGGGGTCTGAAATGGTTCCCACTTGCTCCTTCCCCACCAGTGCCATTTTTCAAAATGTTGCTGATTGACCCTTGATACTTCTTGGCCTCCCTGTGCGGAGAGGCAAAGGAGCATCAGGGGGTCAACTGATCATTTCAAACAATGGCGGGGTTGGACAGGAGCAATTGAGAATTACTCTTGCTTCTACTAGAGTCCAGGGAGTGCAAGTAAGCTTTAAGGAAAGTATAGGGCTTTTTTGACAAGGGGTGGAGCCTAAGGGGGCTTTAATTTAATTTTAAATAAAGCATTGCAACAGGTAAAAACCAAAATAGCTCATCCAGTCTGCCCAACTGAGATTCATCCTCTTTTAGTAGATGTGCATATAAAATTCCCACATGCAACCCAATGTCAACTAGGGATATGCAGCCAAAAGGTTTTCGTTGCATTCGTGATACGTATTCGTGGGGGGTCAATTCCGTTTCATGCGGAAGTATGGAGAATTCTATAAGTTGTCGATCTGTAAATACGTTACTACGGCGAGTTAAATTAGTGTCCCAGCTAAAATTAAAATTATCTACAACCCCCCACCCTCCTGACCCCCCCCAAGACTTACCAAAACTCCCTGGTGGTCCAGCGGGGAGTCAGGAAGCCATCCCTGCACTCGTTTGCCGGTTTCATCACGGCGTGTCACAGGGGCTACCGGTGCCATTGGTCAGCCCCTGTCACATGGTCACCGGCGCCATCTTGTGCTCCTACCATGTGACAGGGGCTGACCAATGGCACTGGTAGCCCCTGTGACATAGTATGGGCAAAGGCTATCGGCACCATTTTGAGTCCTGGCATCGGACGGCAGGTCGCTCCGGGACCCCCGTTGGACCCACAGGGACTTTTGGCCAACTTGGGGGCCTCCTAACCCCCACAAGACTTGCCAAAAGTCCAGCGTGGGTCCGTGAGTGACCTCCTTCACGCCGGCCATCCAATGCCAATACTCAAAATGGCGCCGATCGCCTTTGCCCTCACTATGACACACATAGTGAGGGCAAAGGCGATCGGCGCCATTTTGAGATTCAAAATCGCCATCCGAAGCCAATACTCAAAATGGCGCCTATTGCCATCATAGTGAGGGCAAAGGCGATCGGCGCCATTTTGAGACTCAAAATCGCCGTCCAATGCCAATACTCAAAATGGCGCCGATCGCCTTTGCCCTCACTATGACGGCTCCCTTAGCCTCCACCACCCTCCCGACCCCCCCAAAAAATGTTTTAAAATTACCTGGTGGTCCAGTGGGCCCCGGGAGCAATCTCCCGCTCTCGAGCCGTCGGCTGCCACTAATAAAAATGGCGCCGATGGCCCTTTGCCCTTACCATGTGACAGGGTAACCGTGCCATTGGCCGGCCCCTGTCACATGGTAGGAGCACTGGATGGCCGGCGTCATTCTTAAAGATGGCATCGGGCATCCACTGGATGGCCCACGTCATTTTTAAAGATGGTGCTGGCCGTCCACTGGATGGCCCATGCCATTTTTAAAGATGGCGCCGGCCGTCCAGTGCTCCTACCATGTGACAGGGACCGGCCAATGGCACAGTTACCCTGTCACATGGTAAGGGCAAAGGGCTATTTTCGCCATTTTTATTAGTGGCAGCCGACGGCCCGAGAGCGGGAGATCGATCCCGGGGCCCACTGGACCACTAGATAATTTTAAAAAAATTTTTGGGGGGGTTGGGAGGGTGGTGAAGGCTAAGGGGAGGGTTTTACAGGGTTGGGGTGGGTTTTTTGTTTATCCCCGACAGCCCGAGCATGAGAGAACGCTCCCGGGACCCCCGCTGGACCACCAGGTAATTTTAAAATGTTTTTGGGGGGGTCGGGAGGATGGTGGAGGTTAAGGGAGCGGTTTTAAAGGGTCGGGGTGGGTTTTTAGGTTGTGTCCTAACTCCCGTTAGTGTGCACTAACCCGATTAACGATTTTTTCACGATAAATCAGTGGAATTTCTATTGTATCGCACTCTTTAACGATTAATGACAATTTAAAAAATATCGGACGATATTTTAAATCATCAAAAAAACGATTCACATGAGTTCAATCAGAACTTGCCTGTATGAGAGAGGAAACCAAGATGGCGGCATAAACGGTCCAGTGAACGCCAGCTCTCTCTGATTTCTCTAAAAAGATTTCCTTTTTTTTACGATATGCCTTCCAAGAGAAAGGGAAAAGTGAGGGTGTTTCCCCCAGAACCCCTACCTGGACCCAGCCAACTTGATATCGTGCGATTCCTGGCCCAAACAGTGAGTTTTGAGGGAGCCAATGAAGCCGTTGCGAGCCCTGCAGCAGGAGAGCGGAGTTCTTCGCCAGCAGAGACGTCTCTCAGTCCCGACCTCTGCGCACCCCCGGCGCAACGCGACCCCGAAGGAGCTCCTCCTCAGTCGCATTCGGATGACATGTCCAGAGCGTCTGAGCTGGAGGGAGGGAGCCCTGGAGCAGTGGAAGGAGTGGAACCAGCCCGAGGCCAAACGACCCCCGTGATGGTTGCAGAGGGGCCCGGTACATCGGAGGAACCCCCGTTGGAGGAAGGGGAGGCTCTGGAACCCCGAGAAAACATCATTCCCCAGGTCACTGCTGGTGAGTCGGCATTGGGAACTTCTAGGCCCGGGGTTGTGACTCTGGAAACCATTTGGGATTTGATTTCAAGTCAGGGACTCTCTCTGACTAGACTGGAGAGGAAGGTAGACTCCCTCAATTATAATATGCAACAGAAGATTTTGGTGGTTCAAGAGCAAGGTACCACTCTGACTAACAAGATAAATGAAATTGAAAAGAAGCTTCAAACTAATGATAAACTCAATTCTGCTATTATAAAGGAGCAACTAATATCATCGAGACGCTTAGAGACACTAGAAAATGGACTGCGTAAATTGAATGTGAGAATTCTGAACTTCCCTCAGGTATTGGGAGAAATGCCCTATACTACTCTTAAAAAGTTTTTAACAGTATGCCTTGGATTTCCTGAACAAAATATTCCCTCTATAAATTTCTGTAGATTTTTGACAAATAAGGTATCTGTTAGAAATGAGAATAATGTGGAAATACCCTTAAACCTGACAGGATTTTTAGAATCTTCTAGTATGGAGATAGTTGATAGAAAAGTCCTTCTAGTATCATTTATTACAACACAAGATGTTACAAATGTAATGCAAAAATATTTTAGGAATTTCCCTGTGAAATTTTGCGATCAGGAAATTAGGCTATATCCAGATATGGCCCCGATTACACAATACCGCAGGAAAGAGTTTCTAGCATTGAGACAGGAGATAATTTCATTAGGTTTTGTGTTTTCTTTGCGGTACCCTTGCAAATGTCTATTAAAGAAAGGGGACGAAACCTTTGTGTTCTTCCAACTTGAACAACTAAAACAATTCATTGAAGCCCGTAGGCCAATAACCTCTTCACCAAATGACTAGAGAAAGAAGGTCTATTACAAATTTTTCACTGTTTAGTATTATGTTAAATAGCCTATTTCTGAAAAGATTAAAGTACTAAGCTCCTGCTATTAATGGTTTCCCACCTTTAGGTGATGTCTATTATGATGATTTACAAATCCCTATTATAAGTTGCTATTTGGTGAAGTTCTTCTTAGAGATATTATAAAAAAGATAAATATCTTTCTTTCTTTTTTCTTGAATATCTAGATTGTATATGAAATATGTGTTATTATGTATGCAATCTTATATGAAGGATTTAAATAATGTAAAAGTTGAAAATTATAAATAAATAATAATAAAAAAAAAAAAAAAAGATTCACATCCCTAATATGAACATTTCTGAATTATATCTATAGATTCTAGTATAGTAGCTATTCAAAGCTACAAGAAATGCCTGACGACCCAGATAAGAAAATGACCACAGGCTGCTTTAATAATTCCTACAGATAAGCAAAGTGGGTAATCTGACTAAGCAGCGCTGACCCATATTTTGCAGTTCATTGTTGAAGGGGTTTTTTACATTTGATTCCGAAAGACAAGATCACAGCTACGCTTTATCATATTCTCTGAAAGATGAATTAATGTGATCATGTCCATATTCTTACAATGAAGTTCAATGTAATCACTGAAAAGCACCCTAAAGGACTGCTGTGTCTGACAAACGAGTCTGATAAACAGTAGTGTTGTGTTCCATTTGTCTCTTCCTATCACTTTCTCCTAAAAGATGTGGACAAGGGATATGTAATCTTGACTTTGACCGCTCATTAGTCCAATTCTTCACCTTTGCACAAAATCTGTCACCAGCATTTTTTTTTCAGTTTTGCAGTGCATATTACACATTAGAGCTTTGATTGCTTTAACAAATAGTAAAGATGCCTTCCCTTTAATGAAAAATTTCCCACATTTTCCATGCTGTTACTCTTAAGGCAATTCTACTCTTAAAATATAGCACTTTAGAATAATGCTCCATCATTATACATTCATTGTAACAACCCTGATCATAATTAGTTCATTGTGTATTCATTTGCATCACATGTGTATTTCTAGGAATACCACAGTGATTCAGTATTCATTCATGAATGCACTAAAGTGTTCATAATGTACCACATGCTTTCCCAACCATTTCATCCATGAGTGATGAGTAGATTTTTTTTCAATAGAGAAATGTAGACTAGCGGGCTAAAAATATTTTAAATAAATAAATAAAAGCGCAAGCAGTTGGTCAGGTTTCTCATTTGTGCTCTTATTTCTAGTAAACGTGATATTTATTTATTTATTTTAGATTTATATTCCACTTTTCACACTTTCAGCGCTTCTAAGTGGATTACATGCAGGTACTGTAGGCATTTCCCTATCCCCAGATAAATTCAAACACGCACACACACTAGTAATATTGTACACAAATGCTACCTATTATTAGTGATGCTTTTACCACCCTGCTTTGCCTCCTCCCTGATGATGCACCTCCTCTTTCTCCTTCCCCCAACACTGGAGACTCTCTTTCTTTTCTTCTTTTGGTGCCCACCCCTTCCTGACAGTGGGAGTTTGGAGGATTGTCTCTAGTGAGAAGTAGTGAGGACAAATATCACAAAGAGTACAAAGGGTGAGGAGGATCTTTACAGGGAGGGTTGGGTGGGAAAGGACACAATTGCATGACTTTGGAATTTGGAAGAGGCCAGGGGAGAAGAGTAGAAACATCATTCTGAGTGAGTTAGTATGCCACCAGCGGGAAGGAGGAGCGTTTAATGATTATAGTGAGGAGGAGCATTATGAGGATGGATTGGGTGGGCATAGTGAGGAATTACAGAATGGTCACAGTCTCTATCTGGGAGCAACCCCACTGCCTACCACCATGGGATATCTCTGGATGCTCTTCTCTGCCTTCTTCTTACAGGTGATAGAAGATATCCACTCAAAACCTTGATCATGTCCCACTGTCATGCCCACAGACTGCAGCAGATATGCTGTACAACAGGAAAACTAGGCAAACTAGGGCAATCAATGAGAGAACTTTTGCCCTACTCAAAACATGTTTCTGCTGCCTAGACAGATCAGATCTACAAACCCACAAAGGGCTGTGAGGTCTTTCCAGCCTGCTGCATTAACTTTGTCTGCCTCTGTTATGGGAAGTTTTAAGATGGAAAGGTTGGGCACTTATCCTATTGCATGATCATGTACCCTTGTGGTAGAATCCCAATTGGAAAGCAGGAGAGTGGGCAATGTCTGTCTACATCTGTGCAGCACACATTCACTCTGGCACTTTTCACACTTTGACACAAATTCAAATACTCTGAAATAGTATAGATAAGTATTTCATTGCTGATTTGTATAGCTAAATGTCTATTTTCATGTTCAATTTTCCATACCATATGATATATGCAAACCTAGTGCCTCTCATTACCCACTTATGAAATGATGTACTGTACCGTGGCTAGTGGTTCAAAGCCCCTTGAAATGCCTCTCAGATACTGGAGTCCCTTCTGTATCGTCTGCTCCTCCTTTGGTGTTGTATACGTTTGGGTTGATTGTTTGCCAAAGTTCTGGTCTCAGCCTTAATTCTTACATGGTGCGTTTCTCACGCAACCAAACAGCAAGATTGCATGTCTCTCATCTCATTGGTTGGATCCGAATATGAATCCACACCCTTTAAATATCAGGGCATCCAGTTTTGTTCAGGTCAGAAGAGATCATGGTGGTCTTTTACAATATCACATGCTGTTTACATTTTCTCATGTTGTAGATGGGTGGTAAGAAGACTGAATATGAGGCCTTTTCTGACTGAATGCTCTTTGCATATAATGATGCTTCTTATTAAAACACACTTTTGTGGTTTTCATTAGCCAATCAATGTCTGGCAATTTCTACAACTTTAGGCTCCTTTCCAATCATGCTTTGTCCTTTGCCAAGTTCCATGAAGCTTTGTAAGTAACAGAGTCCATTTACTGCAAACCTTGGTCATGGAGTTTTAATTACTGCAAACTTTTCTTCTGAAAATCCCATTTTTTCCTGGTTATATGAGAGACTTATGTCAGTATTCTTCTGTATGATTTATATTTACTCAAACATTTCTAGAATTGTAGGCACTTTTGGTAAACGAATAGGGAACTTTGGAGTTTCCGTAACTATCTGACTCTTTCCTACCAATTACTTAGTTTTCCCTAAATCTTACCATAACACCTCCTCCAGAGGGACTAGATGCTCATTTTGAAGAGGAGGAGAAGGAAGAGGCAGCATTTGACCTGAATGCTGAGGAATTGCAGGAGATACATTATCAGACTCACCAGCAAGCTATATAAGAATGGAACACTTTGATTCAAAGAAGTTCTCAAAAGTGAAGATGCATTTATTTACAACAAAAGGTGATATAGTGCATATATAACTAAACTTTAATGCTTCTTAGGTCATCCTTTCTTATTTTTTTTGGTAGGTGGCTCCAATATCATAGACTGGCCCAATATGGTGCTCCTCCATAGTGGTGTCTGGCCACTACTCACAGTGCTTTTGGAGGGCATGGACATACAGGGCAGTGGCATGGGATGAAAACTGCAAGAGGGTTGTAGAGGGTAGACTTGATCTTGAGAGTCAACATGAGGGGGGGCTTGAGGATGAAGACCAGCCAACAATTGCATGCCTTTTCTCTTCAGCAGCAACACAAAAAAAAAGTGCACCCCCTGGTAGCAGAAGGGAAACTTCCCATCTGTGCACTCATATAGGGAGAAGCCTTCCTCTGTAGTGATGGTGGTGTTGCTGGAGGAGGCATCAATGCAGGTAGTGTACCCATTGGAGGAAGAGGCTCTATCATGGGTGGTGGCAGATACACTGGGAGAGCATCCCACCAAGCTGGCAAAACTACAGTAGGCAATGGAACAATCCAGGGTGGTGGTATCCACTGTAGCATCTCTCTCCACACTGAGGTAACAATCTGCAGTTCCTCATGCATTATTCTGCAAATGTCCTGCATCTCTTAACAGACACATTTCCTCCTGCACTACTTCCTTCAGGCCCTGGATATTCTGTTGTAGGCTTTCAATTTGATCTACCACTCTCTCATTCAGATGAAGTATATGGCATCTAGTAGAGAAGCTGCCCTCACTTTCTCCTCATCTACAGTATGCTGCAAAACTTCAGGAGTAGGTGGCCGGGGGCTCTCTCTCTTCCTCCTCCAATAGAGCCTGGTGTCACTCAGCATCTATTGGTGCAACCCTTTCATGCTCCTCTCTGTCAGTGACCTCTCCTCTTCATCCTCACTGTCTTCCTCCAAGCTTTTTGCCAGCACTCGTGCATGGTGTCAAGCCCTTCCAAGGCCAATGTTTCTGGGACAGTCAGATTCTTGGCTAGACTCTTCCCTGCAAAAAGGTATATGTGTACAAACTGTCACAACACACTATTTGGCCTTTTCTCTTTATCAACACTGATCTTCCTTATATGCATGGAGAACAGCTCACTGGTTCAAAGTCTATATGCTCATGGGTGCTAACGCTAACATCATACACTTTTTTTCTCAACTACAAGTACAGAAAGAGGTCAGACAGCTTGGTGTAGCTCTTGACTACTGGACCTGTCCGCCTTTTGAACTATAGAATATTTCTAAAAAGGTACATATGTATTGTGATGAGGGGCCCAGGGTCTTCATTATTGTTTTTCCCTAGAGAGGCAAAGAAAAAGCAGAAACATTGTCAATAAAGAAAACTGATCTTTAGGAAAATACATATGGCATTAGAACCTAGGTGGAAACTACATTTCCCATGAGGACTAGGCGAGCAATGTGATTACATGACTTGATCAAGGCAGGTTGGAGGTGGGGAGGTTTCAACCACCAGGTGTAATATAATAAGATAGTGAGCAATTGAAGTTAGAGGAGAGCTGGCCTTCGATAGAGGCAGAAGGAAAGTCAGTCATGGTGCAGAGGACTGAAGCGGATCTAATGGATCAGCAGGAAAGCATGGAAGTAGAATTACCAGTTGTTCCTTTCAAAAGAGGTGGAGGACATGGAATACATTGAGGGTCTAGCAGCCCTACAGTATTAAAAAAGGAAGAACTTTTTTTTTTCATTTGGCTCTAAACAAGGTAACTGAGTAAAAACACACTGGTAACTAGCAAGGCTGTTGAGGCTACCGAGGGTGGTGGTGTTTGCTAGAATACCTACTTTAAAGCTGGTAATGTTCAAGAATAGAAACTTACTGTTTGAGATACTTTTCTTTTGTCTGGATAAAGCATTTGAAATGCAGCCGACATGGCCATGTTTCACCTGCTGGCTTTTTTGGGAGGGTCTCAGCTGCGAAGACTAGAGAAGCTTACTTCACAGTGATGCATATGTATCAAAACATTTGAGTCTATCATTCATTAATCCAATTTAAAGTTGTGTCGGTGTGAAGAGCAAGATATGATGCAATATTGCACATTTTTATACTTTTCTTTGTGGTTATAAGAACATGCCAAACTGGGTCAGACCAAGGGTCCATCAAGCCCAGCATACTGTTTCCAACAGTGGCCAATCCAGGCCATAAGAACCTGGCAAGTACCCAAAAACTAAGTCTATTCCATGTTACCGTTGCTAGTAATAGCAGTGGCTATTTTCTAAGTCAACTTAATTAATAGCAGGTAATGTACTTCTCCTCCAAGAACTTATCCAATCCTTTTTTAAACACAGCTATACTAACTGCACTAACCACATCCTCTGGCAACAAATTCCAGAGTTTAATTGTGCATTGAGTAAAAAAGAACTTTCTCCTATTAGTTTTAAATGTGCCACATGCTAACTTCATGGAGTGCCCCTAGTCTTTCTATTATCTGAAAGAGTAAATAACCGATTCACATCTACCTGTTCTAGACCTCTCATGATTTTAAACACCTCTATCATATCCCCCCTCAGCCGTCTCTTCTCCAAGCTGAAAAGTCCTAACCTCTTTAGTCTTTCCTCATAGGGGAGTTGTTCCATTCCCCTTATCATTTTGGTAGCCCTTCTCTGTACCTTCTCCATCGCAATTATATCTTTTTTGAGATGCGGCGACCAGAATTGTACACAGTATTCAAGGTGCGGTCTCACCATGGAGCGATGCAGGCATTATGACATTTTCTGTTTTATTCACCATTCCCTTTCTAATAATTCCCAACATTCTGTTTGCTTTTTTGACTGCTGCAGCACACTGAACCGACGATTTCAATGTGTTATCCACTATGACGCCTAGATCTCTTTATTGGGTTGTAGCACCTAATATGGAACCTAACATTGTGTAACTATAACATGGGTTATTTTTCCCTATATGCAACACCTTGCACTTATCCACATTCAATTTCATCTGCCATTTTGATGCCTAATTTTCCAGTCTCACAAGGTCTTCCTGCAATTTATCACAATCTGCTTGTGATTTAACTACTCTGAACAATTTTGTATCATCTGCAAATTTGATTATCTCACTCGTCATATTTCTTTCCAGATCATTTATAAATATTAGAGATGTGTAATCATTTATCACGAATTAGGCAATTTCAACGAAATTGCCAAATTCGTCGTGGATCGGGGACCTCGAACCCTGACACGGATTTTCCCTGAACTTCAGGGGAAATCCGTTTTTCGGGTTTGTATGGGGATAGGGCACATTTTATTTTTTTTAAATTAAAAACCACCCCAAGCATTACAATTAACTATAATACAACCCCCCACACATCCCGATCCCTCCCCAAGACTTACTCACATTTCTGTGGGGGTCCTCCTGACCTCCCCAAGACTTGCCAAAAGTCCCTGGGGGTCCAGCGGAGGTCCAGGAGTGATCTCATCGTCGGCTGCCAGTAATCAAAATGGCGCCGATAGCCTTTGCCCATACTATGTCACAGGGGCTACCGGTGCCATTGGTCAGCCCCTATCACATGGCAGGAGTACAAGATGGTCAGTCCCTGTGACAGGGACTGACCAATGGCACCGGTAGCCCCTGTGACATAGGTCAGAGGCTATTGGCGCCATTTTGAGTGAAGCAGGCACGCATGCCGGGCTCGGAGGGACAAATCGCTCACGGGACCCCGCTGGACCGCCAGGGATGTTGGTAAGCCTTTGGGAGGGATCGGGATGGTGGCGGGGGTTGTATTTAATGTTTTGTAGTAGGTTTTAATGCTTGGGGTGGGTTTTTTTAGCTTCGTTTCCCGCATCATTTTTTGGACCGGTTTCAGTTTTCCCCGTTTAGTTTTTCCAAAAAACCAACCGAGGAAAACCGAACTTTACCCTGAAACGTCCGACTCAAAAAATGACCCAGTAGTAAAAATCGAAGCTCATCTCTAATTAATATATTGAAAAGTAAGAGTCCCAATACAGATCCCTGAGGCACTCCACTGCCCACTCCCTTCCACTGAGAAAATTGTCCATTTAATCCTGCTCTCTGTTTCCTGTCTTTTAGCCAATTTGCAATCCACAAAAGGACATCGCCACCTATCCCCTGACTTTTTACATTTCCTAGACGCCTCTCATGAGGAACTTTGTCAAACGCCTTCTGAAAATCCAAGTATACTACATCTACCGGTTCACCTTTATCCACATGTTTATTAACTCCTTCAAAAAAATGAAGCAGATTTGTGAGGCAAGACTTGCCTTGGGTAAAGACATGGTGACTTTGTTCCATTAAACCATGTCTTTCTATATGTTCTGTGATTTTGATGTTTAAAACACTTTCCACTATTTTTCCTGGCACTGAAGTCAGGCTAACCGGTCTGTAGTTTCTCGGATCACCCCTGGAGCCCTTTTTAAATATTGGGGTTACATTAACTATCCTCCAGTCTTCAGGTACAATGGATGATTTTAATGATAAATTACAAATTTTTACTAATAGGTCTGAAATTTCATTTTTTAGTTCCTTCAGAACTCTGGGGAGTATAACATCTGGTCCAAGTGATTTACTACTCTTCAGTTTGTCAATCAGGTCTACCACATCTTCTAGGTTCACTGTGATTTGATTCAGTCCCTCTGAATCATTACCCATGAAAACCTTCTCCAGTACGGGTACCTCCCCAACATCCTCTTCAGTAAACACCGAAGCAAAGAAATCATTTAATCTTTCCGCGATGGCCTTATCTTCTCTAAGTGCCCCTTTAACCCCTCGATCATCTAACGGTCCAACTGACTCCCGCATAGGCTTTCTGTTTCGGGTATATTTAAAAAAGGTTTTTACTGTGAGTTTTTGCCTCTACAGCCAACTTCTTTTCAAATTCTCTCTTAGCCTGTCTTATCAATGTCTTACATTTAACTTGCCAACGTTTATGCATTATCCTATTTTCTTCTGTTGGATCCTTCTTCCAATTTTTGAATGAAGATCTTTTGGCTAAAATAGCTTCTTTCACCTCCCCTTTTAACCATGCCGGTAATCGATTTGCCTTCTTTCCACCTTTCTTAATGTGTGGAATACATCTGGACTGTGCTTCTATTAAAGCTATGAGGCGAATTTTAGGACCTGCGCACATGTGCACGCATTCACCAGGTGAAACACATGGTCGCGGTGATTTTATAACATACGCACATGTATGCACATATACGTGCGCCTGTTATAAAATCAGCCTCATGCGCATTCATGTGTGTGCAAATGCCGCCTCAATCACATAAGTGGGGGGGAATTTTAGTAGGTGCGCATGCTGATGCAGTTACTTGTTTCTCCAGTTCATTCTCAGTTCTCCCTAGTAAAGGAGAGAACTTTCTAAACTCCCTAGCTAATTTGCCTCCCTTTTTGCCTATTAGCCAAGACCCTTAAAACTCCTCTGACTTGCCAGGTTTTTGTTATTTTATTACTTACTCACCATCCATAGCAGAAGTAAAGTTATGCGGTAGGGGACCCTGGCACATGCAGACTTTACGTTACAGACTCGGCCTGCTCATGATCCGCCCATGTCCTGCCCAGATCCCTCCCGTGTCCTGCCCCTTTTTGAACGTTATGATTTGTGTGCATACTCATGCCATTTTTAAAATAAGCGTGGTGTGTGCTGGGCCGAGTCATGCATGTATCTCCTGGGCTTGGTGCGCATAGGGCTTTTAAAATCTGCCAGTATGTATATTTCTATTTTCTGTGCATACATTATTTCACTGTAAATATTCATTGATTTTTGTTGCATGATTGAAGAGAATTTTGACTATCAAGACTTATTCAGAGAGAGGCAAATTTTGGCATGAACTTCATTTTCTATATTTAAGTTCCTAGAAGTTACATGCATCTATAATAAAATGAACCTGACAAGTTTTTGTATTTATCAGTGCTTTAAATTAGACACCTTACATAGAGAATAATGGACGGAATTTCCTAAAAAAAAAAAAAGGGATATAATTGGTTTAATTGCTGTTACTAACATCATTGTGCTGGGACAGTATTATGATGTCAATAATCTTATAATAAGCAGTTATAGATGGTACTTTACATAGAAACATAGAAATGACAGCAGAAGAAGACCAACAGGCCCATCCAGTCTGCCTGGCAAGCCCTCACACTTATTTTCCCATACCTTTCTGTTACCCCAACCGCTGAGTTCAGGGCCCTTATTGGTAACTTTTTTATTCCAATTTCCTTCCATCCCTGCCATCGATGCAGAGAGTAGTGTTGGAGCTGCAAAGTGAAGTATAAGGCTTAGGGGGTAATTTTCATAAGGATTTACACGTGTAAATGTAACTGCTATTGTAGCAATTTTCAAAAGCCATTTACTTGAGTAAAGGACACTTACGTGAGCAAATCCTATGGACAATTTATGGCATATATTGTAGCAATTTTCAAAAACCCACTTACATGAGTAAAGTGCATTTACTCGAGTAAAATCCAGTTTTAAGTGAGTAAATGCTTTTTAAAATCAGGCCCTTAATGTTTGAGGGTAGTAACCTTCGTAACAAGAAGTTGCTCCGATGTTTATAGACTCATACTGCTCAGATCAATGCCTTGTTAGATGTGGTCTGGATGTAAATCCTCTTTTCCTCATCCCCCTCCTGCCGCTGAAGCAGAGAGCCACGCTGGATATGCATTCAAGGTGAAGTATCCAGTTTAATTGGTTAGGGGTAGTAACTGCCGCAATAAGCAACCTATTCCCACACTTATTTATTTACCCAGACTGTGCAATTCAGTCCGAGTTGGTTGTTGTCTGAAAGTAAATCCTATTTCTTCATTCCCACCTGCCATTGAAACAGTGAGCTGCTCTGGATATGCATTCAAAGTGAAGTATCAGGCTTAATTTATTAGGGGTAGTAACTGCCGCAATAAGCAAGCTACTCCCATGCTTATTTGTTTACCCAGACTGTGCAATTCAGTCCTTGGTTGTTGTCTGAATATAAATCTTTTTTTCTTCATTTCCCCCTGCCGTTGAAGCAGTGAGCTGCGCTGGATATGCATTCCAAGTGAAGTATCAGGCTTAATTGGTTTGGGATAGTAACCGCTGCAACAAGCAAGCTACTCCCATGCTTATTTGTTTACCCAGACTGTGCAGCCTTGATGGTTGTTGCCTGAATGCAAGTCCTCTTTTCCACATTTCCTCTTGCCGTTGAAGCATAGAGCAATGTTGGAGTCGCATTCACCGTGTGAACGTTTATTGAATAAAGGTATTAATCACCAGGTTGTAGCCATCATTCACGCAAGCCACCCCCATGCCTCTTCTCTTCATTCCCATCCTCTAGGCTTTATGATCCTCTAAGCTTTATGGATCCACAGTGTTTATCCCACGCCCCTTTGAAATCCTTAGCAATCCTTTTATCATTGTACTGTATGTAATGTACCATACGGCATGAGATGGCCTTAATGGTAAAAAGCTTAGAAAGAACATGCAAATGATGGGAGACTGACAGAGCTATCTAGTGCTATTGTCCCTGCACATAAAAATGGAGACACACATGAAAGGTTAAGGGTAACAGAGGTTTCCTTTTTAAATTGTTTACCCAGGAGAACCACCTCATGTTTTAAGATACATTGCATGTCAGTCAATTGAGCATGCACATTTAGGCCAGGAGAAGAGAAACATAAGTCCTGGACTGTGAAGAAAGCTGTCTCCAGGATCTCATAAGTAATATCGGTAGCTCCAGGTCTACTACTGAGGAGAAGACTGTGCCAAATATAATTCCCAATGTGAAGACCATGATGAAGACTTCTTCCACTCTTATGTATTCTTTTATTCTTTTCTATAACAAGCCCATCACATCCTTAATCCCACAAGCTCCTCCTGAAACATACAGTGTACAGCTACAGGATACAGGGACAGTAACTCAGTTGTACTGGAGAGGTGGATGGTTGGCTTGTGGACACATCAGGTTTGCTAGTGTATGTATGATTTTTACCTCTATTTTGATTCTTTTATTTCTTGTAATAAACCATCCTATCTATTTTTTATATTTTTTATTTTCATGGTTACTTGCTTGAACACTGCTGCTGGTGCCAACAAAAGAATTCAAGTTGAAACTGTATTATTGAATGGAGCCTAGAGTATGAACAATAATAATAATGTACCATCTGTGCTTTTTACCTGTCTTTAAATTAATAGCAAATTTTATGTTTCGGTGTGGATGCTTACTAGAAGCACATATGATTGTACTACACACATGGTTGAGGTGTCTTTCGAAATAGAAAAAATTGTAGTTCTGCTGCAAAAAATGTTCTGTTTAAAAATATAACCCTTAATCTATTAAAGAAAACAAAAATGTTTTGTGTGGCAGTTGTTGAAAAACAGCTTCCACATGATTTTCTCAGCTTCTATAAGTCTTGAGAGGGCAGAGAGAGTGAATGCAGAACTGGACACCTAGTCAGAGAATGATGAAGGGAGAGAGAGAGTACTAGATGAGGAAATTTTCACCCCTGGGAGGAGATCAGGAAATCCCTTCTACAGGGCTTAGGAACTGAGATTAGTGAGTGGAGGAAATATTTAAAAAAATAAATCACTTTACCACATTTTTCACTGGTTCATTTTGTCTATAGGGGTCTATTAAAAATCTTGAAAGAAAAATATATTTACATGCACAATCAATTCCCTAACTCCCCCGACACTGGAAATGACCATTATCACAGTCATGGATAGAAATCAGTTGTACTCTTTGCAGCAGGATACTTTATATATGCAATTGAATTGTACACATAATTTTACCTGCAGAGAGGTTAAACAGTAAGAGGTAGATCTTCAAACGATACGCGAGCGCGTACTTTTGTTCGCGCAGCAGGCGCGAACAAAAGTACGCTGGATTTTATAAGATACGCGCGTATCTTATAAAATCCGGGGTCGGTGCGCGCAAGGGGGTGCACATTTGTGCAACCTGCGCACGCCGAGCCCAGCGCGGCCTGCCTGTTCCCTCCGAGGCCGCTCCGATTTCGGAGCGGCCTCGGAGGGAACTTTTCTTCGCCCTCCCCCCACCTTCCCCTCCCTTCCCCTCCCTTCCCCTACCTAACCCACTCTCCGGCCCTATCTAAAACCCCCCCCCTACCTTTGTCGGCAAAGTTCAGCAGGCGTAACTTTGCACGCGTCGCCGGCAGCCCCGCTCTGTCCTCCGGTCCCGGGGGCATGGTCCGGAGGCCTCGACCATGCCCCCGGGCCGGCGCGACGCCCCCGGGCCCGCCCCCGAAACGCAGCGTCGTTTCGGGAACGCCCCCGGACACGCCCCCTCCCTCCCCTTTTCGAAAGCCCCGGGACTTACGCGCGTCCCGGGGCTTTATGCGCACTGGCGGCATATGCAAAATAGGCGTGCCGGCGCACGCGGGCCTTTTAAAATCCGCCCCTAAAGGTATATAGGTATAAAAATTGTGTATCATTTATCATTTCATTTTTGGGGGGGAGGGGGGCATGAATTTAATTTTGTTTAATGTTTATTTAGTTAAAATACCCAAAAGAAACTTAAAGAAACTGGGCCTCCTGACGCATCCTATCCCCACCACCCATCTCTTCCACCCAAAAAACTGCCAAGGCCAGGATGCTGTCCAGTAGGGATCACCGATGAGGCCTAGGCCTTGCATAGTCCTAGGCTGTGATAGGTCATCACGACCTTGGCCTAGGCCCTATGCAAGGCCCAGGCTTTGAAGCAGGTCCTGACATGGGGGTCTAGGCCTAGGTCAGGGCCCTGGCCTGATGCTGGGGCCCAGTCCAGAAATCGGGACCTGACATCTGGGCCTCTGTCCAAGCCCAGTGGGCCTGGCCAAGAGGCCAGATCCTGACCCCCTGGTCTCATTCTAGGCTAGGACCTTGGGCCCAAGCTTGAAGCCAGGACCAGGCCCAGAGACCCAGTCCCAATACTTGGGCCTCTTGCTAGGCCAAGGCCTGGACCAGTACTGATGCCTATGCATAGGCCCAAGGCCAGGTCTGATGCCAGGGCACTGCCCAGAGGCCCAGCCCTGATACCTGGGCTTTTGCCCAAGCCCAAACCTGATGCTGAGTTTCAGCGCAGAGACTGGGATCCAGTGCCTGGGTCTCAACCCAGGGTCAGGCCCAGGTCCATGCATGGCCATCGAAGCACAGGCCTCATAAGGTCTCAGTTTTTTTTCTTCAGTCCTTTTTCTTGAAATGCCAGCATCTGCTGGGAATGCTCCAGATTCAATTAAATCTGGCACATCCTCCTCAGTGGAGAATGCCATTTTGTTGTAGGGCCATATAGCAGATAGCAGTACAACAAAATGGTGCCCTCTGCTAAGGCAGATGTGCCAGAGGTAATTTATTTTGACGCAACCCCAGTAGATCTTAGCATTTCAAGAAAGGGGTCTGAAGAAAGAAGATGAAGAGGACATATAAGGAATGGCAGCTGAGTATGGGCCTGACCCTCAACTGTGGCTCAGGTGTGGGAACCCAGCCTCCAGCCTGTGCTAAGGTCCAGTTGTCAGAAAGTGCCTCCATGCTGAGCTCTTGCTCAGACATGGGTCTGGGACCTGGCCTAGGTCAAGGCCCAATTATCAGGACCCAGCCTCCAGACCAGTCCCCAGCATCAGGCCTGGTTTTTGACTGAGACCCAGACCCTGGGCCTAGGCTTGGATGTGGTGTCAGACTCCCAATGGATAATGTAAGTAGGTGTCAGGAATTTTCCAGGACCTGGACCTTTGCTTGGGTCTCAGTTGAGGCCTTTCCATCAAGGCAGGGACTAGACAGAGTCCCTGGCGTCATGCTTGGGTGTAGGCCTCTCTGGTTTAGGCTGTAGCCTACGCCTAGGTGAGGCCCTGGCCAAGGCCGAGGCGGAAGCATCACGCTCGGGCAAAGGCTGGGGTCCCTGCTTTGGTTCTCAGCTTATTCCCAACATGAGGCCCCGGCTTTGGGCCTAGGCCCGATGGTCGACATTTTTCCTGATTTTCAAAATGGAACAAAATTCTGACAAAATTTTGTCAGAATTTGAATTGTTTCTTTTTGAAAATGACCTGAAAGGAAATTTTGTCTCGTTTCCTATTTCGTTTCTCCCGAAGGCACATCTCTATTAGACAGTATTCTGAAGGGCATTTTGTAAATGTATAAATGTGCTCGTCCTCTGGGAAATGTACATAAAATTGGTCTTTGCATCTAATGAGAAAATAATTTTTATTGTATTTCATATCTTTAATTAAGATTACACCCTAAGAAAACAAAGCCAATCCTTGAGGGGCATATGCAACAAAACTCAAGCAAAAAAAAAAAAAAATGTGTGTGAGCTTGGAGAACAAATTAATGAGCATGTTATTACGCCACTTGAGGAGTAGTGTAAAAATAATTTGGATGTTTGTGCAAAAAAATGTCAAAAATAGTTTGGCCATGATATAATCATACTCAGTAATGAAAAAATGAATTGGCTAAATAGCATGAGCTTGTTATTTACTGAGGCAGGCTAAATAGCATGAGCAGACTGAACTAAGCATGCCTTATAATTTTTTATATTAATAAAGAAGCCAAATGTTCTTCTTGTTCTATGCTGTGTGGTTTGGGAAATGTACAGTACAATACAGTGATACAAGCCATCTGTATATTAGATTTCATTTTTAAGCATTGTAAATGTGTTCATCTTCAGCACTACAGTGTTTATGATACTGCATATAGAAAATCATTGTTTAAATCTGCAGAGTGCCAAAATAATGATTTTTATTTTGATCCAGCAGCTGGTATTGTAAGAATGCTCATATGAAATATAGCAAATAGTCACAGAAGAAGACTAAGGTACACCAAGTCTGCTCCGTTTCATTCCTCATGTAAGGAATCATATTTGCTCCCCACTCCAGGAAATGAACCAGCAAACTTTGTGGTCACATATTGCTAACTAAAAGTAAATGGTAGTTCTGAATAATTCATTCCAGATGGAATTCATTTTACTGTTTAATTGTCTTGTTTCCTTCTGTAATTGCAGAGAAGAATATCATTTATGTTTCTAGAAATGAAAAGGTTGATAGTTTAAAAAACAAAAAAATCTGTTTGTGCATATTAAAATGCTTCAGCATTACAGTATGACTTCCATAAATAAGTCCATTTTTATTCATTTTCTAATTGATTTAAAATGATTCTCCTTTTTTTTACCTTAATCATCTTTAATTTTGTTGATGCATGTTCTAGCTATATTTTATAACAACATTTTGCTTCTTTGCAAAATTGGGAAGTTATGTTGGCCATTAGTTATTCTTGTACAAATTTCAGAAAGTTTTATTGATCAGAAACAGTGATAAAATGCCTTTTTTTTTTTAATAGATTTAGGAAATCACAGTCCCAAGATAGTGATCGTGATATTCTTGGTAGGATACTGTAGTACTTAACATTGCTTTCGGCAGCTCACATCACCCAGTCTTTCCCAGAGGTCTCCTATCCAGGCCCAACAGAAGACAAATTCTGAAATATGCATTTATGTGGCAATTTTCAGAAATATTCAAAGTCTATGAGTACTTTCACCTGCAGACCATGCACCAATTACCAAAGGCAAAGTATACCTACATTTTTCCCTTTGAAAATTGCCTCAGGAAAAAGTACCTGCAGAGATTTGCACCTGCCATTCCTGCAGATACGTTATCTCTGAAAAGCATTGCATGTAGTTTTTAAAATGCAAAACCATGTGCAATGTTGCCTCTTGGACCTAATTCCACCTCTGACCCCATCTACTTTTCCTGCAGGTTAAAGTAAGCATGTTGCTATTTTCTGCATGTACTTTTAAATGTAAACAGGGTGGGCAATTTTCAGACAGCCTATTTACCCAGGGTAAATGACTTGTTTCACCTACCTCTATTTTAAATGTCTGCACAGTCCATAAACAGTGATTTTTTTTAGCCCAACTTTCATAGCATTCATATTTTGAAAAATGTCAACTGCAAGTCTCTAGATTCACTGTCGTGTATCTTGGCAGATCTACTCTTGTGAATTATATAATTTAGCTTGGCCATTTCACACCTCCTTATTTAAAATGGTTTTTGCCTTTTGCTTTTAATTCAGCCAGATGAACCTGCGGTAGGTGCCATAAATATGTGTTATTTTGTGGGCCAAATTGGTTTTTGTCATCAAGAGTACCATGCTCCCATATTCTCCCCACAATGGTGGTCCTCCATTGGGTACTCAACACTTAAGGGTGGCTGAGGTGCTATTTTGTGGTTAATAATCTCATTTGTGACAATTTTCCTCATTCCTTCGGCTACTCATTTCCTGCAGGTGTGCTCAGGTATGTTTCCTCAGCACTCCTGATCTGCTTTGCCAGTTTGACAGTGCACACATATCAGTGTTTAGGTGCTGTGATGTAGGTATCTCTATTTTCAAAGCTACTTTCAACTACGTTAGTTACCATGGCATAACTGCATCCAGGTACCTAGCCCTGTGGCAGCTAGCCTAGGGTAATGGCTATTGCATTCACTTTGCTTTGCAATTAGCTAATGCATTTCAGCCATTTGATGCACTGTGATATCGTTATCTTCCTGTAGTCTCCTGTGGCTATGGCAACCTTGCACCAAGATGATTTTATTCGCAGGTACAATCTGTTATGTGAATATTGGTGTGTTGTTATAATTATAGGTCAGACTATTTAAATATCTCCTCCTTTTCTACTTTTTTTTTTGAGAGTTTTATATCCTTGCATGAAAAAGAGCCCATATGTGGAAAAGATCACTTATCTTAAATAACACCCGACAATGGCAGTGTTTCAAGTTTTGTTTTAGGGGTAATATGACTTCCAATGCAAATCCAAAACAACACTGGTCCAAGAGATGATCCACTTTCCTTAGATGCTTGAATGTGCAAGGATGTCTAACGAAAGTGTATCACTTTTTGGAACGCTATTTTGGATTTGTATTGGAAGCCTTACCAGGCCTGAAGCAAAACTCGAAACACTGCAAGTGTCGAGTGTTATGTAAGATAAGTGACCTTTTCCATATATGGACTCTCTTACATGACAATTTTGTACTTGATTCGCTATATTACAGGAAGTCAGCGTAATGAGTAAAGAGTTGAAGAGATATGATCACCGGAGTCAAGGCCAGTTAAAATTCTGGCAGCTGAATTTTGTACCATATGGAGTGCCCTCAATGAGGTACTTGGAAGACCTATAAGCAGGGAATTGCAATCTAGTCCAGATACAACAGAGCCTGCAAGACAGTCCTGAAATTATGAGCAGAAAGAAGAGTTTTTAACCTATGCAACATCCTCAGCTTGGCAAAGGATGATTTATCCAAGTATCTTATTTGAGGCTTCATAGATAATTCAGGATCTAGGATAATGCCAAGATTATGGATGATCAAAGATACCTTAATTTTAAAATTCTTGAATTTGAAAACAGAAGGGGCATACTCCAAAGAGTGCTTATTTAAAATCATGATCTCAGTTTTATTATGATTCAATGCTAAGGGGTAGATTTTAAAAAAAGAGCGCGATCGCGTACTTTTGTTTCCTCCGAGGCCGCTCATACATAATCATTTACGGGCGGATTTTAAATGCCCTGCTCGCGTAAATCCGCCCGGATTTAAGCGAGCAGGGCCCTCACGCGGAGCGGCCTCGGAGGGAACTTTCTTTCGCCCTCCCCTCACCTTCCCCTCCCTTCCCCTACCTAACCCACCCCCTCGGCCCTATCTAAACCCCCCCTTACCTTTGTCCCTCGATTTACGCCTGCTAGAAGAAAACGTAAATCTATTCGCGCCAGCAGACTGCTGGCGCATTGTCATCCGACCCGGGAGCTGGTCTGGAGGCCTCGACCATGCCCCGGGCCGGTGCCATGCCCCCGGTCCCGCCCCCGAAACGCCTCGTCCCGCCCCCGAAATGCCGCGTCATTCGGCCCCGCCCCCGACATACACCCTTAAAAAAACCCCGGGACTTACGCACGTCCTGGGGCTCTGCGCGCGCCGGCGGCCTATGCAAAATAGGCGCGTGAGGGCCCTGCTCGCTTAAATCCGGGCGGATTTACGCGAGCAGGGCATTTAAAATCCGCCCGTAAATGATTATGTATGAGCCAAGCTCTTAAATAATTATTTGCAGTGGACCAAGAGCTCTGCTTGGGCACAAAAAACCTGTATGTCATCAGCAGATAGTTTATAATTAATGCTCAAACAGGCTAGTAATTTGTGCAATGGGGTCAAATAAAGAGAAGGGAATTACATGCAATTAAATTTTAAATCGCCAGCGTGCGTTAAAACCACGAGAAATGTGCGTGGCCGAGCCACATATGCGGTCACACGCATATCTCGCAGCATGTGCGGAAGAGCCAGCTGTACAAAAAGGGGTGGGCTGGGGCAGGGTCTGGGTGGGGTGGGGCAAGCCAGGGGCCAGCTGGGACAGCGCCATTAGGCACTATTCCAGTGAAGCATGTGCCGGCACATGCTACTTACTACTGCTCGGGGGAGCAGGTAAGTATAAAAACAACAACAAAAAAAAGCTAGGTAGAAGGCTTTTAAGGGTTGGGGAGGAGAGGGGAAAAGGGAGAAAGGGTAGTTAGGGGGTTAGGGAAGTTCCCTCCCAGTCCTCTCCTTTATTTGAGAGGACTGGTGTCTTGGTTCTTCATGCCACTGTTGGCATCCTTTACCCCTCTTTTGGAGCCTTGGGGTATTCTTGCCTCTCTTGGAGCTGCTTTGCGTCTCTCACAGTGCCTTGGGGAATTGAAGCCTTGTTTGGTCTACTTTGCCATGTCACAGTGCCTTGGGTTATTCATGCCATGTTTGGTACCACTTTGCCTCACTCTTGGCGTGGTGTTTTTCCCTCTGCTGCTGCTATCTCCCAGCTCGATTCACTAAACTTGAATCATAACTCCAATTTTTTTAGCCCAAAAGACTATGGGGCGGATTTTAAGAGCCCTGCTCGCCTAAATCCGCCCAAATCCGGGCGGATTTAGGCGAGCAGGGCCCTGCGCGCCGGTGCGCCTATGTTCAATAGGCCTACCGGCGCGCGCAGACCCCGGGACTCGCGTAAGTCCCGGGGTTTGGCGAGGGGGGCGTGTCGGGGGCGTGTCAGGGGCGGGCCTGGTTGGCGCGGCGTTTTGGGGGCGTGTCAGCAGCGTTTTGGGGGCGGGCCCGGGGGCGTGGTTACGGCCCGGGGCGGTCCGGGGGTGTGGCTGCGCCCTCCGTACCTGCCCCCAGGTCGCGTCCCGGCGCGCTAGCGGCCCGCTGGCACGCGGGGATTTACGTCTCCCTCCAGGAGGCGTAAATCCCCCGACAAAGGTAAGGGGGGGGGGTTTAGACAGGGCCGGGCGGGTGGGTTAGGTAGGGGAAGGGAGGGGAGGGCAAAAGAAAGTTCCCTCCGAGGCCGCTCCGATTTCGGAGCGGCCTCGGAGGAAACGGGGGTAGGCTGCGCGGCTCGGCGCGCGCCGGCTATACAGAATCGATAGCCTTGCGCGCGCCAATCCAGGATTTTAGCAGATACGCGTGGCTACGCACGTATCTACTAAAATTCCGCGTACTTTTGCTTGCACCTGATGCACCAGCAAAAGTACGCCAAATTGCGCGGTTTGAAAATCTACCCCTATGTATTGCTTCCCTCATTGACTTTAATGGGAAATAATGAATGAGTGACATGAAAAAATTAATACAATTTTTTGCTTTGAACTGAAGAAATCACTGATCCAAATGAATGAACAGAACTGAAAGTCTTTTCTACAAACATCCCTACTAGACTCCATGTTCACTGACAGTTTTGACTGTAAATAAACCTCTATGACTTGCACCCAGGGATGGTAACTTTCAAACCGGTGGGCAGGCATGCGTCAGCCCTCACCCAGGGACGTGGCCATTTTATGACGTGCACGTATATGCGTGCACGTCATAAAATAGCCTGGCCACATGCACATGTGCACCAAATTTTAAGTGGGCACTCAGATCCTGATTCTACCAGGTAAGTCGGGGAATTTTAAAAGGGGTGCATGCCCACGTCATTGCCAGTTTAGTAGCTCATCCACCAGTTCAGCCAGTTAACAGCTAGGTTGCCCAAACCCCTTGGTTTGATAGCCTATACCCCCTCAGTTACTCCAGGCCCTTTAAACCCCTCAAAAATGGCTCAATAATTTATTTTATTTTATAACTTATGTTATTCATAGCAGAAGTTAATTTAAGTGGTGGGGTCATCAGCATGCGCTAGGGCGCATAAGTATTTATGCACATATCTCTTGGCCAGGCCCAAAATGCCCATGCTCCTCCCAGACCAATCCCACGCACTGCCTCTTTTTGAAAACTTTTCAGATGTGTGCGCTGCAGGTTTTATGCATGTATCTGGGCACTTTTTAAAATATGGTCGGCGCAAGAGCCCGACTTCTTAGCTCATCCCCTAATTGACGTGCTTGCCGGGCTTTTAAAATACCTTTTATTGTATATCACAAGAAATAGTTTTAAAATAACTAGTAGCAACAGTTGATGAAATAAAAAGAAGTCATCAACATTGTAGCCAATGGAAGAAAAAAAAGTTTTCCTATTGGTATCATCCTTGTCATACCCAAACTAAAATAAATGTAACTTTGACCTTATGAGATCATGAAATGTTGAGGAGTAGCCTACAGCCTAGTGGTTAGAGCTGTGGGCTGTGAAACAGTGAAGTGAGGATTCAAATCCCACTGCCTCTCCTTGTGACTTTAGGTAAGTTGCTTTACCCTCCATTGCCTCATGTATAAATTTACGGGTAAAATGTAAAAGTGTTGCTTGCATTAAAAGGCCTGTGTATTTGACCCCTAAATTTATACACAAATATATGGGTCATTGCATGAGCAACGCATATTTTAAAAGCTGCAAATTACATGTGTATAACGCATGCATGAGTAAAAAAAAAAAAAGGGGATGAGGTTGGGGTGTGTCAGGGACATTCCAGGGCAGGGGCAAAATTTACACCTGTAAATCCATATTTTAAATCTGGTGGCTGCAGTGCTTGGTAGGCTGTTAGCCACACATGTTTACTTTGGCTCTTGAGATATAAATCTGTATAAATCTCATTTTAGGCCTAAAATGACTGGGTTAACTGGGAGGCGTGCAGGCTGAAGAACCAGAGGGGTCTGGATGACCTCAAGATGGACTGGGCAAACTGGTGGACTAATTGGTAAAACTGGGAATATCCTTCATGTGAGCATGTTTTAAAATCTACTTATCTGTGCGCGTTAAAGCCGACAAGTCCTAAGGAAAATCTGCAAAACATGTTTGTTGGAGTAACAACTTAAAATTAGGAGCACACATACATGCAGAAGGTGTATTTTAAATCGTACGCGTGCAGCTGTGTGCAAGATTTTAAATTCCAGCATATGTGCACTCAGGCACCCCTATGCGCATGTATGGGTGCCTGAGTACCCATTTTAAAGCTACTGTCCCTGATTGTAAGTCCTCTGAGGATAGAGAACTGCCTGAATGTAATCCTCTTCAAATTACCTGAAAAACAGAATAATAAATACATTGTTTCATAGACAGGATAAGTTATAGGGCTTAAGCAGAAGAGAAATTATATATTAATCAGATATATATATATGAGGGAAGATGGTGGTGTCTTTCCTATTGTATAATCTTTTCCCCTCTTTAAAGAGAATTTTCAAGCATTCCCCTTAAGGGGCTTCTAGTGCTGTAACCAGTGAACCAGAGAAAAGTAACAAACAGAAGAGAAAACATGAAGCTAAAATTATAAGCGCATGGGTAAGACAACCTAATCTTTCCTTCCTGGTTCAACACACCAGCTAGACTACATGTGAATTCCTAATAATGACTCGGTCTTGCAGATGTACAAGTGAACCATGGGTGTTATCTCTGCCAAGGAAACTCTTCCCCTCTATCACTGCATTATGTGCTTGTACCAGGCAGCTCAATAGTCATATATTCTCTCATTCAGGTCCTAAATGTCTTATTATATTAGACAGACTTGACACACAGACACCACAGTCCCTAGGGTAGCAGAAAGTGTAGCTAATTTGCCCCTTTAACAGATGTTAACTTCTGAAATTGATTTGATAACACTTTGCAGATGGTAGTTAGTGTCCTGGTATTTAACCTCTTGCTCTCATTGTAGAGTTATCCACTGCCCATTAACTCACCAAAGGGCCCACAATAATTACACATCGGGATAGTTCAATTGTATGAAGAATTTGGTCCTGGATGGATATCATTAACCTCCCTGGAGCTTAAACTCGCTCTTCAGGGAGCTGGGTTCCCTGCACTGGCTTCCTGGAAGAGAGCTGCTGACTCACATCTGCTTCAAAGCAGCAAACACACTCAGAATTGGCTCCTTCTACTAGATCATGCCCAGTACACACCTGGCTAGACCATCATTGCCTTCTACACAGTGACTGGAGAATATGAGTTGGATCAATAACACGGGGGGGGGGGGGGGGCTACACATAAATTTAAAAAAAAAATGAAAAAGAGAAGGCAGCAAACTGTCTGTGATTCAGAAAATAAAACTGGCATTAAGAAGATTCCATTGCCAATGGGTTTGTTTGTGGCAGTCTATCAAATAGAGAAAAACTCTGGCATAACTGTTGCTACATCTTAGTACAAGTGTGCACTAAATACACTTAAAACAAAAATCTGCTGCCAGATGGGAGATTCATGTAGAAGCTTGGCAGTTTAATGGGAATTATAGCCAAAACAGTGACTGCTGAAGCTTCTATAGAAGCTATTTGTGCTGCTTCATCAACCATAGAATAGAAAATGTATGTCGTTCATTCTAGCACTGGCATATTAAATACTGGAATTCAAAATCTAGCATGCAAATATGCATCTTAAAATAAAGTTGATGAATTTTAAACTCTGTAAAGCCCTGGGTACATACTGGGTCTTGAGAAAATCATTCACTACAGCCCTGGAATTCAAGACATCATCTACGATAGACGAAAAAGCCAACTCTGACATTGCTGTGCTCTTTTGTCTGTGTGTTTTGACTCAGCACTTTGTCTACATGTTGTTTTGTTATGCTTTAATATAACCCACCAAAAGTGAGCAAATTAGAATTGGTGGAAAATAAATTCACAAAATTAATACAATTTTCATTGAGTCTAAAAATATTACCTATAGTATCTAAATATTGAATTATAAATAGTGACCCATAAGAACCTGACATTAAAAGAACAATTTCAAACACAGACTAATGTATCAAGCAGTACTGAGTCTTGCAAATGAGTGTGTGCTATTTCATGTGTAGTGCACACTAATTTGTGATGAGGCATAACATGCAAATAAGCGCTGTATGTAAATAACTTTGAACTCTATAGAAAAATATTTAATAGGCATGTGCATTCATTGCTTCATTCCTTTGATTAGTTTTGGCAGTATAAGCATATCTAATTAATGGATAGTGTATGCGCATAAACAAATGGTATGCACATATGTACTTGCTGAGTACTTACCTGCACTCCATTCACTTCTGTGCGCACCACCAAAATGAATCAAAGGGAGCAACAAATGCATATGCCTGTTTTACTATATCTCTGTGAAGTGTAGCTACATTAATGCTACATTCATTTGTGAATTAGATAACTATAAAGTGGCAATTTTATAAATATATCATATTAATTACAATCTAATATATTTTAGTGACATATAAGATTATTACAAAATGTCTTTTAAATATTCCAAAAATCTTTATTCAAATACAAAACATTGAAAAAAAATGTCCTTTTTTGTCAAGAACACACATAAGTGATTCAGGGACAATTTTTAACATACAATACACAAAAACCACCATTCATCCAACATTTATACATATTAAAAAAAAATGTTAAACATTTTTAAACATTCTTCTTTTTGGATATTATCAGAAGTTCTTCTCTTTCAGGCCTCCCTTATAATACTCCCAACATGTTTCGCTCAAAAAGCTTCTTCAGGGGAGCATAGTTACACAAGATCGGTGTTCCCGAATGTTTCTAACAAATGTCCACACATTTCTTTATCATCAACAATAGTAGCATATGTGTTCCTTCTACAAAATATAAATTACATTTCAATAAATCTTTCAATCAATATAATTTTAAAAAAGAAAAATTTTTAACATAGGTATATGCATAAAAATACATATATACTGACCTCAATCTCTAATTTCAAAATTGCTGGTATGTACATGGAGTAACCACAGTTCTTAAATTTTATATTTCTATCAAATCTAGAAACAATCAAATTAAACCCACAAAGTGATCGTTCATATACCAATCGTTCAAAACACAAAAAAGACCAACTCCACCACGCCAAAAAACTTACCACCACCGTACAATGACATCTCTCATCTTTTGTACATCTATTTCACTTCAACTCTCAGCTGTTTTAATCAAGGCAAATGCGTCGATTCCCAAGCTGACTTTAAAGGCTAAGGAACCAAAACCAATCAAATCGGTTAACTCATCCAACTCCAACAAGACACAAAACAAAAAAGAAAAAGACCACAACCTCAAAAAGCTTCACCACATATCACATTCAACCTCTTCACAATCGCTGAAATAAATTAAACACTTACCACCAGAATATAGGAGTACTTCACATTTCTCTCCATGTGTAACACACCTCACCGCAATGCATATAGGTAGCACAAATCCCCACTCAGATTTTAAAGGGGAAAAAGGCCAATCAGCTGTGAATAGCCCAAACAAATATCACATTCCACAGCTGATCATATCAGCCACACCAAATCTCAAATTTTTAAAGGGAAAAAAACGAATCTACCTCAAAAACACTCCACCCAATCAATCTTTTCATTTAATCCTAATGGTGTCAGAGTTTGTAAAGAGAATATCCATCATTGCTCAGCTCGTAATAAAACTTTATTTATATCTCCACCTCTTCTGTTGTCAATCTGTTGAATTACAAAAAATCGTAGGTCTTCCACTAAATGCTGATGTCGTCGCCAATGCTCAACCATTGGAGCATTC
Source organism: Rhinatrema bivittatum (assembly GCF_901001135.1). Taxonomy (NCBI): domain Eukaryota; kingdom Metazoa; phylum Chordata; class Amphibia; order Gymnophiona; family Rhinatrematidae; genus Rhinatrema; species Rhinatrema bivittatum. Next base: position 104,629,768 of record NC_042623.1, read on the forward strand.
TCCACATTGTTTCCAATGCGGCTGCAATGCTCTACAATGCGTGTTTTGATTTTCCTTGAAGGTTTTCCCATGTAAAACAAATTACATGGGCAACAAATAATATAGACTACTAGCATAGACTGACACGTAGTGTGTAATCTCAAAAAAAAATTTTGTCCCGATATTGGATGGATAAAATCCTTTATTGATAGACAACTTACACACTGTACACTTTGAGCAACGATAATGTCCCACTACAGTATCATTTATTACTCTATATCTGAATGTACTAACATGTCTCTCAAGTTCTTTGATCTCCAAAAGGAAAATATTTGGGGATCTTGCAACCCTGGAAAACCTTGCAGCAAGTGCCAATGTTGTTTCATGATTTTTATCAAGTCACCCACTCGATTTGAAAAAGGCAATACACAAACTAGTGAAGGGGACTCACAAGACTTACGTGAGGTCAAAAGGAGAACCTGATTGATAAAATGTGCTCTCTTATATGCCTGACGCACAGTGGGGCAGATTTTAAAAGGGTTACACGTGTAATATACATGCATAATCCTTCTAAAAGCCTCCTGCATGCGCCGAGCCTATTTTGCATAGGCTCGGCGACGTGCACAAGCCCTGGGCCTTGAAAAGGGGGTGGGGCATGGGCGGGGCAGGGGTGGGGCCGGAGCCTTCAGGCACAGTGGTCATTTGCCGCTGTGCCCGGGATCGCGGGCCGGCCGTCGCTGGCGTGCGTAATTTACGCCTGCTCGGAGGCAGGTTCAACTTCACAAACAAAGGTAAGGGGGGGTTTAGATAGGGCTGGGGGTGGGTTAGGTAGGGGAAGGTAGGGGAAGGTGGGGTGGTGGAAAGAAAGTTCCCTCTGAGGGATCAGGGTAAGCCATCGGGGCTCCCCTAGGGCTCGGCGCACGCAAGGTGCACAAGTGTGCACCCCCTTGCGCGCGCTGACCCCGGATTTTAAAACATGCACGCGCATGTTATAAAACTGGGCGTAGATTTGTGTGTGCCGGGTTGCATGCACAAATCTATGCCCGCGCCTACGTTTTAAAATCTGGCCCAGTAAGATCAGGATATCCTCTCATATGAAACCATTTCTTGAGATCACTAGCATGCTTTTTGAAAGTTCCTATAAAGGAACAAATTTTTCTCACACGAAAAAACTGACTAATAGGAAGTTTCTCCCTAATATGTTTAGGGTGCGAGCTAGAAAAATGTAAGAGACTATTTCTGTCTGTACTTTTTCTATGAAGTTCAGTAATAAGTACTCCATTTTCATTGCATATTCTCTTATCCAAAACAGAGATATGATGAGTATGCACTTCACAGGTGAATTTTAAGTTCATATCACTCTGATTTAATTGATGAAAAAATAAATCAAAACTCTAATGAGAACCCACCCATACTATGAAGATGTCATCAATATAGCGACAATATCACAAATAAGAATAGTGTCACTCTTTATCAGTGTTCACGTTATGGTAGTAGTAGAAATAGAATCTTTAAAGAAGAAACTAACATATCATAATTAGTTATCAATACAAAAGATCAGCGCAAAGTTGCCAATGACCATAATATATGGGCAAAATGTGTTAAATGAATACACATTATTCAGTGTGCTATGTGCACATCCAATTGTTGCCACAGTGTTTAATCATCGGTCATTTTTTGACACGGTCTGTGTTTCAGAAAGCGGGATTCCTTCTTCATGGGACTCATTGATGTTCCGGTGCTCTTCCGGCTATATAAAGTCAACTTGTAAGAAAGTCAGAGAAATCAACAGCGTTTCAATGATAGAGTTTCAATAATATAACCGTTCAGATATTTCTAGTATCAGTTTGACAAGTCCAATTCTCAAAGTCCAAAATACTCAACATATAACAAGGAATTACTTAACTTCAGCAATAGTATCAATGCCATGCCTTTTAGACAAGTACACGTCTTACCGCAAAGTATTCTTGAATGACAGCGGTTTTGGCAGGCTATTTCAAGTAGTCACGGATAAAACCGGAAATGATGCAGATAACCATAAAAGGAATGGAGAATGACGTTTAAAACAGGAAATGACGTATGTAACCAAATTAGGATAGAAATTGTTGCAGGTTTGTTGCAAAACTGTGTATCAAAATGGCGTCAAAGCGGAAATGATGTAGATAGCCAAATAAGGAGTAATAGTTCCCACTGTAGGGGAAGGAAATGACATACATAACCAAATATGGACTGATATCAGTCCATGCAGTAAAACGGAGTGCCCGAATAAAGATTAAAACAACAAAATTGAGTTATAAGATAGAGTACCATTCAACGGCTAAATTAAGCCCATTGGGATGTACAGTGTTCAATATATAGATCCATTTTTGTTCTCTTAAGTTCAAGATTGATTGAGGATCACCCCCCCTCTCATTTACCACAATTTGGTCAATGACCCTCCATCGCAGATCCTCAAAGGAATGTGATGATTCAATACAATGTGCTACTAAAGGAGCTTGAATTTTTTACGTGGATAGACAACTGTGGTGTTCAATTAACTGCGTACAGATCAATCATTTGGTACGACCTATATAAAGTTTCTTGCAGGGACATGTGATCATGTAAATCACCAATTTCAAATTACAGTCTGTATAGGTGTATGCATTATGGATAGTCCCCGTATGGTCCATCCATGAAGGTCCAGAAATAGTCAAAGAGCACATGGAACATTTAGTACAAGGCCAGTGGCCAATGAGAATGGTGGGATCCAACAATGGAGTGTCAATAAAAAAGGACCGTATTAGTATATCTCTGAGATTACTTCCTCTACTATAGGCTATGATGGGAGGATCTTTAAAGACATGATGGACTTTCAAAATGTGCCAGTATTTTTTTATGAGACCTACGATGAATCTGGCTTTAGTGGAGTAACATAGAGTACATACTAGAGGAGTCTCTGAACTGGAATCTGGGTTATCAAGTAACAGCCATTGGCATTCGGCATTACTAGCATGTTTATGTGCTGCTTTTATAACTTATTATAACTATTATAACTCTCGCAATAGTAATTTTCTGGACAATGTCTCAGCTTGAAGTTCAAATTCCAATCTGGTGATACAAAGTCATCGTAGTCGTAGGAATTGTTCTATAGGTAGATTTTTCTTCAAATGATAAGGGTGAAAACTTGTGAAATGTAATAACGTATTTTTATCAGTAGGTTTTCTATGAATTGTGGTAATCAAATTGGATTCCTGTTTAATGATTTTAATATTCAGAAAATTGATACAATGATCATGATATTGCACAGAAAAAACCAAATTAGAATCTAAAGTATTCAGCCAGTCCAAAAATTGATGTAGGGTATCAACACTGTTATGCTATAAAAAGAAAATATCATCAATATAATGTGACCAGTGTGAGATATGAGTGACCAAGTGGAAGTGTACAATTTCTGTTCTTCAAAATTTGACATGTATAATGTTACGAATGGGCTCAGGTCAGGAGTCGTGAACACCACTAACAGGGGTGTCTCAGGGTGGAGAGAGGCAGGGCTGCAGAAAAGTCTAGATGCTGGCTGGTGCAGGCAGGAATGGGTGGACCCTATGGGCAAGTGGGAAGGTGGAATAGGCAGATAAAGTCTAACACTGGCTGGAGATATCTGATACCAGATGCATGTAGGTAAGGGTGAACTTGAATACTGGAACTGCATGGAGGTATGTGTGAGAGTGAATGTCGGTAAAGGTGTACAGGAAACTGGAACTGGGTGCTGGTAAGGATGAATTCAGGAAGCGTGCAGGTAAGAGTGATAATGGCTGGAAGTATAAGTGACTGAATTGAGGAAACAAGACTGACAGAGAACTGGACAGACAAACCAGGACAGCACTAACATTAAACATGAAACACATAAGCCCGAAGGCAGCAAAGCAAGACAAAAGGCCCGAAGGCTACAGACAACAGACTGAGGGCCCATACGCCACACACACACAGCAGGCAGAGGGCCTGTAGGCCACAGACAGAAGGCGGAAGAGGCTAGAGCAGGGAGCCCAGATGAGCTCGATGCAGAAGCATCGATGGAAATGCTAAGCAGGGTTATAAAGGGAAGTGTGGAACATATAGAAGACAAGAGGAACCAGTCAGGAGAGCATGCTCGCGGGGGACCTCTGGTGGTGAGGCGGCTGCCTAGCAGCCAAGGTCGTAATATATAAATTAGCTAAACTTGGAGCCATGGAGGTGCCCATGGTGGTGCCATGAATCTGTTTGTAAACATGATTTCGAAATATGAAATAATTCAGACATAATATAATGGAGGCTAATTTAGTGAGAAACGCTGTCAGTACTCAATGAGGATGTGTTCCAGAGTCCAAAGTAAGTTCAATGATGTCTAGCGCCTGCTGTTGAGGGATACCGGTGAATATCGCTTTGATGTCAAGCGTGACCAGAAGAGTACAATCAATATGTGTTATTGTGGCAAGTTGATTTAACATGTATTTAGTGTCCTTCACATATGATTTAGTTAAAGGTACAAAAAGTTGTAGAAACTTATCGACAAAGATTGACAGTGGTTCTAATAAAGAACCAATCGTTGTAACAATGGGATGACTGGGAGGATGCATAAGATCTTTATGTATTTTGGGAACCATATATGTCATTAAAATATATGATATCACATTTCTGAAGCCTTTGTGCATCTAATTTAACTGTTTTCATAATTGATGACTCATCTTGCATAACAATCACTCATTAGCACTGATTTTGAATGAAAAATTGCAAAGGAAAAAACGCTGCTACTTATCTGGATATGTTTTGACGATACATGGATAAACAGCACTGCTATTTACCCGAATATTTTCAAGAGATATCAGGCAAGTAACCAGTTCATCCCCAGTTTGCCCAGTTAAGAGAGAGATCTTCCAAACTCCCCACCCCCCCTCGTTTGATAGCCTTCATCCCGCCCAGTTAGCCCGACCCATATAACCTCTCAGATCTGCCAAGCTTTTTTTAAAATTTAACTTGCAAGGCATCCATAGCAGAAGTAGAGTTAGCGGCAGGAGGCCTCGGCATGCACCAGGTCCCATCACTATTTGTACGCACATCTTTGGGTCATGGCCTAAATAGCTCATGCCCTGCCCAGACCATATCCATGCTCAAAACACTGGTGATGTTTGCACTTTGGGAAATACACACGTATCTTGGTGGCTTTGAAAATCATCTTGGCGCATGCAAGCCCGACTTCTTCATGGATCCTCTAATTAATGTGCACATCGTGCTTTTAAAATTCACCTCTTCATGTTATGTACATTGCAATCAAACTGATATTGCAGGTCATAAACGGGCATCTGCTTGGAATTGCAATGGCATATATAAAATATCCAAAATACACAGGTCTTCTAAGCCCTATTTCTCATTACATAGATTATGAATCATAACTAATGATTAGCTGTATTTTTCAAATTCAGCAAATCTGTTTTGGCCATATATATTTTAAGCCTCAATTTTGGTTAAATCAAACACCTTGTAAAATTTGATTTAGTGGAGATTAGGTTGAGATAGTAGGTACTAGGGATGTGAATCGTTTTCCATATCGTCTTAACGATAGAAATCGTGTGGCAGGGCAAGAAAATCGTCTTAGGCACGATTTTTTAGTTAAAAAATCGTTAAAAATCGTTTTTTCCGATTAGTGCGCACTAACTCGAGTTAGTGCGCACTAACGGGAGTTAGTGCGCACTAACTGGGAGTTAGTGCGCACTAACTGAAAATGATACAATTTGACACTTTTCAGGTCAGTTAAGGTCAGTTTAGGAATGAATATGTATTCCTATTGGCTGCCCTCTTATTTATTCATGTTACCAAGTTTCCTACTGACAGTATATGGGGGATGGGAAATGGAAACAGTTGGTAGCTTGACAAAACAAGTAATGTGATCAGTCAATGTGACTAGAACTTGTGCCCTAACCCTGATACCAGGGGTATTGTGATCTTCCTGCACACAGTGACCTATCCCTATTAATACCAGGAGTGTTGTGATCTTCCTGCACACAGTGCCCTATCCCTAATACCAGGGGTGTTGTGATCTTCCTGCACACAGTGCCCTATTCCTGATACTGGGGTGTTGTGATCTTCCTGCACACAGTGCCCTATTCCTGATACCGGGGGTGTTGTGATCTTCTTGCACACATCCCGATATCAGGGATAGGGCACTGCATGCAGGAAGATCACAACACTCCTGGTATTAATAGGGATAGGGCACTGCATGCAGGAAGATCACAACACTCCTGGTATTAATAGGGATAGGGCACTGCATGCAGGAAGATCACACCCCCCCTGGTATCAGGGATAGGGCACTGTGTGCAGGAAGATCACAATACCCCGGAGGAGTGAGGGTCAGGCAGCTCCCCCCTGTCTGTGAAGCCAGCCTCTCACTAGTAATGCAGGGAGGGAGCTGTCTCAGACTTCACCATCCTCCCCCCCCCCTTACCCACACACCATTCACTAGCTGGGACATGGGGGAAGTCAGGAGTGAGGGTCAGGCAGCTCCCCCCTGTCTGTGAAGCCAGCCTCTCACTAGTAATGCAGGGAGGGAGCTGTCTCAGACTTCACCATCCCCCCCCCCCCCTCACCCACACACCATTCACTAGCTGGGACATGGGGGAAGTCACGAGTGAGGGACAGGCAGCTCCCCCCTGTCTGTGAAGCCAGCCTCTCACTAGTAATGCAGGGAGGGAGCTGTCTCAGACTTCACCATCCTCCCCCCCCCCCTCACCCACACACCATTCACTAGCTGGGACATGGGGGAAGTCAGGAGTGAGGGTCAGGCAGCTCCCCCCTGTCTGTGAAGCCAGCCTCTCACTAGTAATGCAGGGAGGGAGCTGTCTCAGACTTCACCATCCTCCCCCCCCCCCCTCACCCACACACCATTCACTAGCTGGGACATGGGGGAAGTCAGGAGTGAGGGTCAGGCAGCTCCCCCCTGTCTGCGAAGCCAGCCTCTCACTAGTAATGCAGGGAGGGAGCTGTCTCAGACTTCACCATCCTCCCCCCCCCTCACCCACACACCATTCACTAGCTGGGACATGGGGGAAGTCAGGAGTGAGGGTCAGGCAGCTCCCCCCTGTCTGTGAAGCCAGCCTCTCACTAGTAATGCAGGGAGGGAGCTGTCTCAGACTTCACCATCCTCCCCCCCCCCCTCACCCACACACCATTCACTAGCTGGGACATGGGGGAAGTCAGGAGTGAGGGTCAGGCAGCTCCCCCCTGTCTGTGAAGCCAGCCTCTCACTAGTAATGCAGGGAGGGAGCTGTCTCAGACTTCACCATCCTCCCCCCCCCCCCTCACCCACACACCATTCACTAGCTGGGACATGGGGGAAGTCAGGAGTGAGGGTCAGGCAGCTCCCCCCTGTCTGTGAAGCCAGCCTCTCACTAGTAATGCAGGGAGGGAGCTGTCTCAGACTGGTATCAGGGTTAGGGCACTGTGTGCAGGAAGATCACAACACTCCTGGTATTAATAGGGATAGGGCACTGTAAGAGATGACTGTAGTAGATTGAATAAAGATCTGATGTTTCTGCTCTCCTCACACCAAACAAAAACAACACACAAGCAGAGAAGCCCTTCTTACAAAGCTGAGCTAGTGAGTTAAGTAGGAGGAAAAGTAAACATACTGGTGCCAGTGTGGCTACTTAAAAAATACACTTACCAACAATCAATTACATATATTTGAACTGTGTACAGTTCCAGCCAGGACCACCTTTCTAAAATGCACAGTGATTGGCAAATTCAACATGCACTAGCATTTCAGGTGCCTGCTAACAAAAATAATAAACAAACAAGTTCTAGTCACGTGAGTGCTGATCATTACATTACTTTTTTTGTCAAGCTTCCAACTGTTTCCATTTCACATCCCCCCAACCATATTGGTAACATCAATAGATAAGAGCACAGCCAGCCAATAGGAATACATACATACATATTCATTCCTAAGTGACCTTTACTGACCTGGGAAGTGTGAACACTTTGTTTCATTTTCTGTTGGTGTTCGTTAGTTTCCAGTTCCATTTCCCATCCCCCCAACCATCACCTCAGTGGTAACCTTGGTAATATCAATAGATAAGAGGGCAGCCAGCCAATAGGAACTCATATTCATTCCTAACTGACCTTCAGTGACCTGGAAAGTGTTTATTTGTATCATTTTCAGTTAGTGCGCACTAAATCGAGTTAGTGCGCACTAACGGGGAGTTAGTGCGCACTAACTCGAGTTAGTGCGCACTAACACGATTTAACGATTTTTAACGATAAATCGTTAGAATTTCTATTGTATCGTGTTCTATAACGATTTAAGACGATATAAACATTATCGGACGATAATTTTAATCGTTGAAAAACGATTCACATCCCTAGTAGGTACAGTTAGTATTAAAAAGGAGAAAAAATAGACAACTGAGCTACCAAATTCTAACATCTTTGAAAAGCATGTTGTCTTTCAGTAAAATGATTTTTGGATAAGCACACAGAGGTTGGATTACAGAATCAGCATTTGATTTCAAACCTGTAAACGTTTTGGAAACACGACACCGTGCCTAAGGGAAAATGCTTATTAAATGAGGCCCTAAGGTTGTAGCCCAAGCTACAGTTTTCATGCATACTCAAAAATCATCCTTAGTTCATTTTGTCCTGACCTGATAAAGGGAGAATAATGCTAGAAAGAAAGTCACAAATGTATTAAATTAGTGCAATACAAAGATATCAGCTACAACTTTTTTGTTGACCTACATTTCTATAGGTCTAAGAGGACCAACAGAGCAAACACAATATTTCAGTCAATCAATATGCACCATTTTAGTTAATTTCTTATTAAAAATAGACATGTACTTATTTGAAATCAGGATACTTACTTTGAATGTTTTCTGTTATTTTCTATATGAGAAGGAAAGTTGATTGGAGGATATTTTCCAGCATTTACTGCTCTTGAGCTGTTTTCCTTTCTAGGCTGCTCACTTTGTATTCTGGAGGGGACAGCAGGAGTTTTTCAGCTGACCCATTGAAAACGCTGCACAGCAAATAAACTCCAACCTGCGTGCAGCATAGGACAGCTGGAAAGACTGCTAATTCTCTCCTTTAATACTCCCTGTAAAGCAATTATTCAAGCCTCTCAGAGATGTGGAACATGGTGGGCAGCCAGAAATAGTTGATGAAAATAACATTAATTTCTTTTAACAAAAAAGCTAGACTGTTTCAGTTCTACATAGGAGCATTACTTCTTCAAAGTTAAATAAAAATACAAAACAGCCAAATGTTGCATGTTTACGAGCAGCAAAACACTGAAACTTATGGCAAATAAAGACTGTTGGACTTCTCTACTCATATTCCCTACCTATTTCAATACCACAGACCACACCTGATCTTTCAGCCCTACTCTGTCTTCCCTATCATGAAGGGCTCTCTGTGCCTGTCCCAAGCTTTTTTGCATATCAATGCCATTTCAGTTCCACCAGTGGGAGACTTCTCCATGCATTCCCACCTTTTCTTTCTCTGCCTGAGTCTATCCATCTCAAGCCATATATTGTGACACCCCTGCTCTAGAACTGGGGTAGCACAAATCCAATCAAGCCTTGCAAGTAAGTTTTTGTTTTTAAGAATACATACAATGAACATTTATGAAATGCATTTGCATATATTTGGTTTAAGAGCCAGGTATAATTTGCATATCTTGATTACTCTGTAAACCACATCAAGCTGAGGCCCTCAAGGACAAGAGTTGTGCATCCCCAGTTCTGGAACTTCTTTACACTGTAAAATGCTTGCCTCAATCAACAATAACTCACAAAAGCCCAATTATAATAAATTGAAGTACTACGGCTGAATCCAAATCTGACACAACAGAAAACCAAAAGTACTATACTGTTATAGAATAGATGCTTCAAATGATTATTTGACCAGTCATAATAGGCTTCATCTTTTAGAGCGTTATAGCTAGATGATTGACCTTATTTTTAATCATCGGTCAGAGTCCCAAACTTCAAGGCAATTTTTATATATGTTTTTCTTTTGCTAAGTGAACCATTCATGCAATTCATGTGACTTAACTTATAATATCGCTGAAGCCATGAGATGTCAACACGCCCGACATGGGTCCATGTTTCGAACGCTAATGGTTCTTTGTCAAGGGCTGGATTTCAGCGTTGTATTTGTAGTCCTTCGGGGTTTAAGATTTCAGCAATGGTGTTTCGGCGTATGCATGAGAGAAAATGTGCAATAAGCGACAAGTTATGAACTTGATTGAAATGAAATGTTGTCGCCACATTTATAACGCTGAAAGAAATGAGTTGCTGAGCAGGCATTTAATATTAAATATGAGTGACAAACTTTAAATTCGAAGAAACATCTGCAATAAGCGACGAGTTATGAACTTGATTGAAGTAACAGCAGCGTTTCATGAATTATTGACGGAGTTTGAATACTTAAGTCAACTTAGATAGGCTAAGCTACACAGCTTTTTTTTTATAGAAGCACAACATTTACAAAAATAATTTTCATATGAAAGACTTTATTTTCACATTAAAAAAGTCATAACAAAAATAACAAAAATAAATATGAAAGATCACAGGTAGGGGGGAGGTCGGTTCATGATTACTATTGAAAATATTCTGCATACAAGGCCATGGTGGCATGTTGCAGATTTTGTATGAAACCTTCCTCTTCCTACTTTAAAAATGTTTGTGATGTGGTGGGGGGAAAAAATTTTTTTATGTTGTGGGGAATATAGAGTTGTAATGAGTACCAGAGGTGGCATTGCTGATTCAGAAGGTGTGTTCCTTGTTGAATGGACTCCCAGGAAAATAGCGGACTCTAATGATGACAAAAATATCTTCAAAGGCATAGCCATGTTAGTCTGGTGTAGCAAAAAATGACAGGAGTCAGATGGCACCTTATAGACTAATCAATGTATTGAAACATGAGCTTTCAAGGACAGTGTCCACTTCGTCAGATGCATGAAATGATGTACAGGAAATGGGTAAAATATATACAGAACAAACAGAAAACATTGAATTAGACAGGACATAGTATGGAGAGAGTATAAATAGCATAATAATATAGCCTACTGACAACTGAGGTAAATGTGAAAAGACAGATTGATCTGATAATAGTTAAGTTCATTAAAAGTTGTAGTGATCAGGGATGTGAATCGTGTCCTCGATCGTCTTAACGATCGATTTCGGCTGGGAGGGGGAGGGAATCGTATTGTTGCCGTTTGGGGGGGTAAAATATCGTGAAAAATCGTGAAAATCGTTAAAAAATCGAAAAATCGAAAAATCGAAAAACCGGCACATTAAAACCCCCTAAAACCCACCCCCGACCCTTTAAATTAAATCCCCCACCCTCCCGAACCCCCCCCCCAAATAACTTAAATAACCTGCGGGTCCAGCGGCGGTCCGGAACGGCAGCGGTCCGGAACGGGCTCCTGCTCCTGCATCTTGTCGTCTTCGGCCGGCGCCATTTTTCAAAATGGCGCCGAAAAATGGCGGCGGCCATAGACGAAAAAGATTGGACGGCAGGAGTTCCTTCCGGACCCCCGCTGGACTTTTGGCAAGTCTCGTGGGGGTCAGGAGGCCCCCCACAAGCTGGCCAAAAGTTCCTGGAGGTCCAGCGGGGGTCAGGGAGCGATTTCCCGCCGCGAATCGTTTTCGTACGGAAAATGGCGCCGGCAGGAGATCGACTGCAGGAGGTCGTTCAGCGAGGCGCCGGAACCCTCGCTGAACGACCCTCCTGCAGTCGATCTCCTGCCGGCGCCATTTTCCGTACGAAAACGATTCGCGGCGGGAAATCGCTCCCTGACCCCCGCTGGACCTCCAGGAACTTTTGGCCAGCTTGTGGGGGGCCTCCTGACCCCCACGAGACTTGCCAAAAGTCCAGCGGGGGTCCGGAAGGACCTCCTGCCGTCCAATCTTTTTCGTCTATGGCCGCCGCCATTTTTCGGCGCCATTTTGGAAAATGGCGCCGGCCGAAGACGACAAGATGCAGGAGCAGGAGCCCGTTCCGGACCGCTGCCGTTCCGGACCGCCGCTGGACCCGCAGGTTATTTAAGTTATTTGGGGGGGGGTTCGGGAGGGTGGGGGATTTAATTTAAAGGGTCGGGGGTGGGTTTTAGGGGGTTTTAGTGTGCCGGCTCACGATTCTAACGATTTATAACGATAAATCGTTAGAATCTGTATTGTATTGTGTTCCATAACGGTTTAAGACGATATTAAAATTATCGGACGATAATTTTAATCGTCCTAAAACGATTCACATCCCTAGTAGTGATTCATGAAGACATTGTCTCTGTTCAGACCTAGGGTGTTAAGATTTTTGATGAGTTCCAATTCAGCAGTTCTTATGTAGGAGTATGGCAACCTTAAGGTTAGATAGAGAATGTTCTGGAAGGTTGAAATGTTCTCTTATTGATGGCAGGTTCTGCTGATGGCAATGGCCCTCCTTTGATTGCTTTGATTTTGGATTCCACTTATTTGTGAACAGGCAAGACTACTTGAATACTGATGAAGACCAAACTCCTTATGGGAGGACTCTCCTTTTTTTTGGAGAGCTGAAGAGTTTCTTTGTCTTACCATGGGCATTATCCATGCAAAATTATAGCATTTTGATGAATTTAGGGGCAAGTAAATTAGAATATCCTGATACAGAGGTGATTAGAAAAGCTGAAAAACCCCAGAAGTATTTAAATACATAGCACACAGATAAAAATGATTCCAAGCAGCCTGTATCATCTGATAATAAGCAGGGTGTGGGTACATATAAAAATAGAAATCCAAATAAAACTACTTTAAAATATTTGCATACAAATGCAAGAAGTATGAATAATAAGACTGGAGAGTTAGAATGCATAGCAATATGGGTAGGTTATAGACATAATATGCATCTCAGAGACCTGATGGATAACCAATGAGACACTTGATACCAGGATACAAATTATATCGACATGAAAAGGAAGATAAAATAGTTGGAGGGAATGGCACTATATGTTAAGGCTGGCACAGAGTCAAGCAGGATAAATGTTATGCAGAAAACATACTGAAATTTGGGATCCTTATGAATAAAAATTCCAAGAATAAAAGGGAAGAGTATAGCAGGGATATATTACTACCTTCCTGGCCCGGATGAGGAAACACACTGCAAAATGCTAACAGAGACTAGACTGGTTAGTAAAATAGGCAACACATTAATTGAAGACTTCAATTAACTGAGTTTTGATTGGGTAAATGTCACATCCGAATATGTAAGGGAGGTAAATTTCTTTAATTAATGACTACTTCATGCAGCAGTTGATCATATATGATATAGGGGTACATTTTCAGCTGCTATCCGGCCAGTAAAGTTAGCTAGATAAACGTATCCGGCTATCTTTGGTGGAATATTCAGTGGCACAGCTATACCACTGAATATTAGAGATGTAAATCGGAACCGGAATCGGTTCGGATTCCGGTTCCGATTCACATTGTGGTTTTTTTTTCGTCCGGCCCTATCGCGGTTTTGTTTATCGGCTGCGCCTGAGCCGATAAACAAAAAACCCACCCCGACCCTTTAAAACTAATCCCTTATCTTCCCCCCCCCCCCCCCACCCCCCCCAAAAACATTTTACAGGTATCTGGTGGTCCCGGGAGCGATCTCCCGCTCTCGGCCATCGGCTGTCACTAATAAAAATGGCACCGATGGCCTTTGCCCTTACCATGTGACAAGGTATCCATGCCATTGGCCAGCCCCTGTCACATGGAGGGAGCACTGGCTGGCCAGCGCCATCTTCGCTATGAGTGTAATATCAAATATATATTATGATTCAATGTCAAGTTTGATCCATACATTGGCTTGGAGAAGCTTTTGTATAGTATAATAATTTAGTTACTGCTTCCTCAGGGTGGATTATTGCTCTCTCAGCTTCTGAACAGTCGGGCCCGACAGAATTACAGTTTCAAAATTGATTTGAAATACAGTTTCCCTAAAATTTCAAAAACTGCAGTGATATCGGCAAAGTTAATTTGTCCGCCGGCATGTAAGATAGTACAGTTAATTTGTCTGCCGGCATATAAGGCAGTAAAAAATCATTGAAATAATTCATTGAAGAAAAACTGGAAACACGTATGATTCAGATTTTAAGAAAAAAAGAAAAAAACAAGAGACTTTAAAGACCAGTGATTGAATTTACTGGTTAGAAAATCAGTGGTCTTTCAGACTTTGATTTGCCAGTTCTGAGGTCTTTGTCTCTCAAATCAAAAATTATATTGTTTAATTCATTAATTCAATTCATTTATAAAGTGGAATTTTTTAATGAAAGTGATGTAACACATATAAACTAGTGAATATTGCAGATATTAACAGCACTTTTAACACATATTAATGCTTGTGGAAGCATTAATACACTTTAGCTTATTGTCTCCTTAAAGACTTGTAGCTTGATCTTGAATTTTGGCAATTCTGGCTACCATGTTGAAAAACTCTTAACTGGATCACTTGGGAAGCTGATAATTATCAGATCCTCTGGAAGTTTCAGAAAATATTTGTGATTGTACTTTATCTTTTCAGTGTTCTAGTTTAAAGCCATTCCAGATTGCTCTAGCTCTTCAACCATGGTTTTCACCACACTGGTACAGGATGAATTGTTTTGAACTGCAATCAACAATTGGCTTACTTTATCCAAGACGATTTCAAGTCATAAATTCTGACTTGTAGATTTCTTAAAGCTAGATCTTCCATTACCCACTTGATTGTGCAGATCAGTTCTGTACCAATTGAAAATGCAGCCTATATTTCATCTTCTGTCTCAGACTTTTCTAGCAAAGCTGGTCTCTCTGGAGTAACTTTCTTGCTAGGTTGCCAGAAAGAGGAGAATCCTTGGCCTCAATATTAAGAGCTGAATATTCATGAAAGTTAGCTGGATAAGACATAGCTGGCTAACTTAAATAGGATATTCAGCAGCACGGCTATGCTCCTGAATATCCAGTAAGAAATCACTACTTAGGGGGATAGTTAAATCCCATTGCATGGCAGGTCTCCAAGCCCTTGGTTCGTAACAGGTGCTGGAGGCCGCGCTCGTAACAACTAAAGATGATGTTATTGATAGTTTACAAATTTCCAATAGCAGTTTCACAATTTCATTTCTCAGTTCTTTCAGCACTCTGGATGTATACTATCTGGTCCAGATGATTTGTCAATTTGCCCTAGTACATCTTCCAGGTTGACTGAGATTTGTTTCAGTTCTTCTGAATCATTACCTTTGAATAACATTTCTGGCATGGATATATCTCTCAATACCAATAGAAGTGATTGAGAGAAAAGTTCAAGTCCACAAACTTCATAAGCTGTTCAAAGCGTGAAATTTACTTTGCTTAATAAAAACACCTCAGTAGGTGTTCTTCACGGTGCCCTGACACAGACCGTGTTTCATTAAACTGCCTCAGGAGGGGCCATATTTCTGTGTAATGTTTTCCTAAAGGCTTGTACAGTCATCCATCATTCAAGGAGAGCGAGTCTCAGAGAAGGTTGAAAAAGGAGATATCTCAGAGAACAGCGGTTCACTTTAAGAATTCTCTGAGATATCTCCTTTTTCAAGCTTCTTTGACACTCGCTTTCCCTGAATGATCAATGATTGTGCACAAGCCTTTAGGGAAACATTACACCAAGATTTGGTCCCTCCTGACGCAGTATAACGAAACACAGTCTGTGTTGGGGAACCGTGAAAACCACCTACTGAGATGTTTGTGCACGATATACAATCACAGTGTATCTATGCTCGCATGCCGATATGTGCGTTTTATGGGCGCATGCGCATTCCTTTTAAAATTAGCTAGTTAGCTGGCTAACATAAACCCTTCCAGAAAAGCCCACAGAATGCCCTTAAGTTATCCAGCTACATTTTAGCTGGATGACATATCCGGCTAAAGTTTACCCAGTTAAGCACTCAAAATATTCAAAAGTTGGCATTTAGCTGCATAACCTGTGAATTATCCAGCCAGCTCAGTGCCACTGAATATGGACCCTTGCATGTTTATGAGCTGTATTTTATGTTTTGAATTGTTTTCTATTTATGAATTGTTATAGCTGCTTCTGGTTCCCTTTTGAGCTAAAAAGGTATCAAATAAGATGGATGGATGGAAGCATTTAACAGCATGTATTGCCTAGTGTGAGCGTATGGGCCTTATTTATTTATTTATTTATTTATTTCGAGGCATTTATATACATTTCTAATGTGGTGTGGTGGAATAAAATGATAAAAACAAAGGACTATTGTAGCAGGGAAGCAAGTGGAGCTAAGCACACAAGCTGCTCAGAGCATCATATGACCTCAAGGAACCTCATTTTTCACTTCAGTACCCAATTAGTCTTTTGGTTATGAAGTCTGATTTTTGTTAACTTGTGTAATAGCTTTTCATGTAGTATTGTGTCAAAAGTTATACAAAGTATGTGTGTGTGTGTGTGTGTGTGTGCATCTGTGGGATGCCCACTTAGCCCCAATTTATGTTATACAATCAGTGGTCATGCACTTCTTGGTACTATCTAGCATTTAGGTTCTCTCTTATCCTCATCAGAATTATCTCTTTTCTTAATCTGATTTTATTTCATCTACTTATCTCTGAATGGCAAAATCTTTCTAAATACGTATACTATAGTACTGTGCCTTTTGCATTCCAAGAATTTTCAAATAGGAAAAGGAATTTAGATTTTCACTTATTTATAGCGCTGACAAGACAAAAACAGAGTAAGTTGCAAGAAAATAATAGACTCTAGACAGTTGCATGATAAAATTTGTTTCCACAAGGATGAATAAAATAATAGCTTTTGCTAGCTTAGCAGAGGAAACATGGTAAAAATAAATCAGGATATATGCAAGGCACATGGTCGTACTATTTTAAAGCAGAATGTCACATTTATTTTTATGAAGGATATTTACTAAATCATTTGCTTCGCTATGAGTGTAATATCAAATATATGTTATGGTTCAATGTCAAGTTTGATCCATACATTGGCTTGGAGAAGCTTTTGTACAGTAAAATAATTTGGTTACTGTAATTTTGTTAACTGATGTCTCACTGTCAACATGGACAGGGGATAGACTCTGACTCCCTTTTCAAACATTCTCCTTCCCCCTTCCCCTCTGCCCCCCTGCAAATAAACCACAGAAACTAGGTGTAATTCAAACACTATTTTATAGACAGATTATGGTGGCAGTATATAAAATTACAGCAGAGAAAGCAACAATGCAATTACATGAACCAATTGCATACAACAAAATTGCAATGACATATCAATGAACAATGAACCTTTCTCCCCAAGGTGACCAGCACTCAAAGCCATTAGTCAGAAAGCCATTGACAGCCTAAAACCCGGCGATATAAACCATACCAATGCATTGAAGGGGTTATTGTTGGCAGGCCAAGATCTGGACCATAGAAGTCGCCTGATCTCAGCTTAACACCGCTCATACCCTGCCCCTTTCTTCTCCCCTGACTGCTATTGAAGTTAAAGGCTGCTGGCCTTGAGTTGTCATTGCCCCCCTCCTTCTCCCCCAGGCAGCTGCCCTTGTACTAAAACCTGAGTGAATGGGAGGAAGGGGTGGCCCCCATAGCTTGCTGGTCACCATGCCACTGCCCCCTGGTAACACTCCCTATTTATAACGATAAAGTAATGTGTTACAACGGAGGGATAAATGTCAAGAATTATAATCAAAAGAAACCCTTCCTCTCAAAATCAATTGCATTGCGTGTGCTATAAGCCAGTCATAATAGGCACTATTGGCAAATCACACCTTCTTTGCCTTATAGTCAATCATCGACTTAGATATAACAGTATTTTGAAAAACAAAAAAGTGGTCTTAAAAAACTTACATCTAAGCTGATTTAGGCTCATTAACTGGGGATTATGAGAATAAATCATTCTGAAAATTATCCCCCTTAACTTTCGTATTTAGTTGATGTATTTTTAAAAATCAAAATTGTAATTGATAGCCTTTTGCTTAGTATTGTTTTCTAATAAACTTATAGCCCATTTTCCCTTACTCAAGCTACCTGCTCCTCTTCTTTTGAGAAAATGACAACATTGTCCAGAGCATTTTGTTTTTGTATGTGCTTCCATCTGCCATGGTATTGAACAACTAGACTGCATCTTAATCACTTTTAAACAAAATCTGTAGGGAAAAAAATAGGAAAAATTTCATTTTGGTTCTGCAATGTGGATCCTTTTTAAAAAAAAAATAAAAAATAAGCAGAACAAATGTCTTAGTCTAAATGAGGCATTTAATTGACTTTGGCTTTGAAAAACCTTTCTAGCAACATTAATAGCCTTCTTAGTCAGTATTGCATTTGGAATAACTGAAACACTAGAAGTTAGGATCAGATGGCACCTGTACAATAACCTCAAGTTATGCTGCATAATTTGAAAAAAAAAAAAAAAAAGAGTTACCAAAAACCCCTTCTAACATTTTTTTTAGATAAAAGGTTTTTTCCTTTTTAAATGTAAACCCTTGGTTGTGATTAACCATGATACCAAGTCTTCTTTCTGCCTATCAGAAAACAGATTGTGTGTTCCATTTATTTCAGTGGATTATGGAGAGAAGGCTGCGATATCTTCACAATCGAAGAAGGATCATGTATGTCTTCTTATATGGTCCTGAAAAATGAGTATTAATTTGCAAAGATTTCAAATCCTTTTCTTCCTTATGCATTGAGGGATTCAGAGAGGGTAGGTGGTAGACACAGAGAGGGCTTCTTATTTATGCTTGTGGGATCAGTACTTAGAACGGGGGTGAGGGGGGGGGGTGCAGTCGTGATCTGCATTGGGGTAGGGGGTGGGGCTTCAAAATGACCATGATATGGGGAGATTATTTATTTATTTAACATGTTTTGTATACCGTCATTCGGTTTCGCCATCAGAACGGTTTACAGTAATCGTGAAAAAGAAGATTAAATGAACATCATCACAACAGATTGTCTTGAAATCGGATTATAATTTCGGGGTTTGAGTGTTAGTTATTGCATACAACATGTTCTATTAAGGCGTAGAATGGGTTAATGAGTAAGGCAGAAAGAAAAGGTGTATAGTTTGGATGAGTTATACTGTTAGGTCAGTAACAGCAGGGGTTTTAAGGTTCAAGGTATAATTAAGAGGTTGTTAGATATACGAAGTGAGTCATTTGCACAGTGTCTTAGGTATTCGAATATTGGATGTTATTTTGTTGATCGAGGGATGGAGATTAGGGAGAATGAATTCCCCTTTACTAACAGTCCTTTGCACTTTGAGATTTCTAGATAAAATGTAGCATCCATGCAATGTATGTGTTCACTAATACTATCTATACGCTACTGAAAGTGAGTTTTAGCATGTGCATGGTAACATTTAGTACATCTTATCTTAGGTAATGCTTAAGTATTCAAGTTAAATTTGTACTGTGTGCATGCTAAGAAAACATTTTAGCATGGGTTTCAGTGGATGGATGGGCCCCCTTGCTCGAAATAGTGACCTCATATAGAATGGGAGTATACAACTGACTGAGGGGTGAGCAAGGTCCATCTATGCTCCTTTGCACATGGATGCTGTCTCCTGCCTGGCCATGAAGTTCTGGGCCGGGCATTTTCTGTGGCACCCTCCCCCTCCTCAGATATCATCTCAGGCCACCTATAAATCACACTCCAATGCAGTTGGTAGATTATCACTAAAGGGGCAAACCCAAAAGCAGTCATCCCTTTGGAAACTCCTTTAGGAGGAACTGGGAGCTGTCGGGAGTATGCAGATACTTTTGGTTTTTAACTATTTTGTCTTCAGGGGTTCCATTGGAGAGCTGAGCTTTCATTTATACATTTTTGATTGTACATTGTTATTAGTTGATATAACTGCTTTGTATGTTTGAATGTCCTTCATTATGTTGTGCAACTTCTGCTGTATCCCTAGTGAGAGTGGGCATAGGGGTAGGGGATCTAATTTTTATTTATTATGCTGTTATTTATTGTATTTTTTTAGTAAGTTGTTGCAAACTGCTTTGAGAATTATTTTTTTTGGAAATGGCAGTCTATAAATGCAAAATGAAATGAAAATGCCGCGGGTAATAACCTTGTAAACTGAGAGACTTCTGGAAGCAATAGTTGAGAACAGCTTTGGGCCCTAATAAGAGGTGAGAGAAAGGACAAAAGAACTGTAATGTGTTTCTCTCATCAATGGGTCTTGGAGATATTTCTACCCCCTCTCCCAAGTAAAGAGAATCCTGAGCCTATGCAAGTACTAAATTAGTAAGCACCAGCTACATTTCTGTTTTCTAGACTAATCCTCTAGCTTGTTCCTTTCCCTTGTTTTAAGTCTAATTGCTAGGAGGAAATGATGCAGAAGCTCTGAAGTGAGAGACAATGTGAAAGGATTCCTATACCATATGGCCTTGTTCAGGATATCAATTTTGATTTGGAAATTTTCCACCAAAGAAGTGTGACTAACCTTTGTTTTCTTACACGTTTGATATTAGTCATTCCTTTGCATGTTTGGCATTGAATGCTTTTGGAAACAGACCATTTTTGTTACCATGGTGCACTGTGCCTAGATATGCAGTTGAAATTGCAATTTTTATTCTGGCAAAAAAAATGTACACAATATTTTCAGAAAGCAAAACTAACAATTGTAATCATGAGCATCAAAAAATAAGAAAAAATGGTTAAGCACATTTGATTTAAGGACAGTATACTTTGTAGCCTCCCATGTACATTGAAATATAGTAGAATTAGGAATTATCAGAAGCATGGTCATTCCAGGAAAGGGATTTTTATGGATAAAGGCTGTTCCCCCATATGTTATAGAAACTGAGAAACAATTGCTGTTCAAAGAAAAACAATTGAGTACTAAATAATATAATTAAAAAAAAAAATGATGGGAAGCTTCCGGCATGGAGTGCCTAAAAGTCTGTATTTGTTTTAAACTAAGGACTAGTTCATGTGGGAGGACTTCAGTCCACCTTGTACTTGATTAAAACAGGTGGATGGATATTGTGACTTCAAGCTTGATAAATGGACTGTCACGATGGTCACTACCTAATGGGCAGGTTCTATGTCAGGGGTCCCCAAACTTGATTCTTGAGGGCCATAACCCAGCTGGGTTTTCAGAATTTACAAAATTAATATGTTTGAGATATATTTGCATATAATGAAGGCAGTATATGCAGATATGTCTCATACATATTCATTATGGCAATCCTGAAAGCAAACCTGTCTGGGTTGTGATCCTTGAGGACTGAGTTTGGGGATCCCTGTTCTATATCACATTGCTGTGCACACATTCATAGGGACTCCTACATTGTCAGGCTCTGAAAAAGGAGACTTTTCAGAGTAAACACTTCATAAACAGCAGCAATAATCATGACCATATTTTTGTGCTGCCTTTCTGTGCCTTTCAATCATTCTAGATGTACATTCAGAAAGTAGTGCAATCAAATACGGTAAATGCAGGCTTAACATTGATTCTTCCCCCAGTTTACTTTTGACCTTTGGCTGAGATGCAAAGCCATTAGTTAGGGCACTGTGATGAAAAACAGTATTTTGGCTTGCTCTAAACTGATGTCTGGTTTTTCATGAGCATGGATTGTTGATTATGTCATGTTCTCTTAACTTATCTAATGGTTATATTGCCCAGACTTCCTTTCATTAGAAACTGGGATACAATCATTAAGCTCATTCATTTAAGCTAGACTGGAGCAGTTGTCTTAGGCGTGAAAGATTCTAGAAGCAAAGGAAAAATATTATTGATAATGTACTAAGACAGTAGCAGTCCTTTTCTACTTGCGGTATTTACTCTCTCAAACAAGAATGATTTAAATATCTACTAAACCAAGAGATGCGAAAAACCTTCAAAAAACATACAAACTCAAAAATTACTTTTATAATGTTATCACTTTCAAAAACACTTAGGGGCGGATTTTCAGAACCCTGCTCGCCTAAATCCGCCCAAAACCGGGCGGATTTAGGCGTGCAGGACCCTGCGCGCCGGTGAGCCTATTATACATAGGCCTACCGGCGCGCGCAGAGCCCCAGGACTCGCGTAAGTCCCGGGGTTCTCCGAGGGGGGCGTGTCGGGGCGGGCCCGGTCGTCGCGGCGTTTAGGGGGCGTGTTGGCAGCGTTACGGGGGCGTGGCTACGGCCCGGGGCGGTCTGGGGGTGTGGCCGTGCCCTCCGTACCCGCCCCCGGGTCGCGTCCCGGCGCGCAACAGGCCTGCTGGCACGCGGGGATTTACTTCTCCCTCCGGGAGGCGTAAATCCCTGGAGAAAGGTAAGGGGGGGTGTAGACAGGGCCGGGCGGGTGGGTTAGGTAGAGGAAGGGAGGGGAAGGTGAGGGGAGGGCGTTAGAGGATTCCCTCCAAGGCCGCTCCGATTTCGGAGCGGCCTTGGAGGGAACGAGGGTAGGCTGCGCGGCTCGGCGCGCGCCGGCTATACAGAATTCATAGCCTTGCGCGCGCCGATCCAGGATTTTAGTAGATACGCGCGGCTCCGCGCGTATCTACTAAAATCCAGCGTACTTTTGCTGGCGCCTGATGCGCCAGCAAAAGTACGCCTATTCGCGTTTTTTGAAAATCTACCCCTTATCTCTTTACATATAAGTTAAGACCAACCTACCAAAGAAACATATTGGGGCCCATAAACCCAGACATAAAACCAAAAAGCACAAAGGGCCAGATTTTCAAAAGGTTACGCGCACCGGGCCTATTTTCAAAAGGCCCGGTGACGCGCATAAAGCCCCGGGATGCGTGTACGTCTCGGGGCGGGGTCAGAAGCTCCCGGCATAGTGGCCATTTGCCGCTGTGCCAGGGATCGTGTGCCGGCAGTCGGCTGAAGTAAGTTTTAGAACAAACGAAAAAAAAAGAAAAAGGTAGGGGGGGAAAGGGCAGGGGAGGTAGGGGAAGGGAAGTTCCCTCCGAGGCCGCTCTGATTTCAGAGCGGCCTGGGAGGGAATGGGGGGAAGGCAGTGCAGCTCGGTGCACACAAGGTGCACTATTGTGCACCCCCTTGCGTGTGCCATGCCCAGATTTTATAACATGCGCATCTCCATGTGTGCACGCCGGGTAGCACGTGCACATGGATATGCTCGCGCAAGTTTAAAAATCTACCCCAAATTGAGCAAGCATTCTCCCCAAACACAAACTAATCTCCATCTTCTCTGACATGATGGTGATTGGTTTGTGTGTTTGGGGAGGATGTTTGCTGGTTTGCAGGATTGAACTTATGGGATCCATACAGTGGTAATAGCTTTAGGAAAGCTCAATATTGATGGAACATGCTTACTAAGAGCCCCTGAAGAAGCCATTTTTAAGTGAAACATGTTGGGCATTTTGTAGCATTTTTAAGAAAATGGTTTGACTTTCCAGCTCCTATGAAGAATACTGTACTAAATTATTGAACTGTGCTTTTATCCATCAAAGGAATATGTATATTTGATCATTTGTAACAAGTCAAGCCTTGAACTGTATATGGATGTATATACATTTCAAGGCTCGACTTGTTTAATCTGTTTGTGAAAAGATTTCCCTGTTTGCCCAGTGTGAATATTTCAAACATAACTTCTTTACTTTTCTGAGGATTGACATTATTACAAAGGTTTATGACACAGTAACGAGACCTGTTGCAAGGAGGACTTCTGTGAATTGTATGGATATGTTACTTTGTTACTGTATATCAGCTGTTCCTGTATGTCTGTCTGTATGTGTTGAGTTTTGTTTTTGAGGATATTTTTGTAATAAGATGTTTAAAGTAAGTTTGTTGTGTTTTTTGTTTTATGTTGTGGTTTGTGGACCTCAGTATGTTTCTTTGGTAGGTTAGCCTTACCATATGTATGAATATATATATATATATATATATATATATATATATATATATATATTCAGCATATATATATATATTTGGTATTAAATTGGGTATAATACTTGTAAGTGTTGAAAGTGATAAAACTGTAGAAATATATGTTTTCTGAGTTTACGTTTTTTCAATTTTTTGCATCTTCCTTGGTTTAGTAGATATGCTTTTTTGACACCCCCCCCCCCCCCGTACCACCACCCCCCTTCCCACCCCTTTTTGCAAGCTCCGATACTTACACGCGTCCAGGGGCTTTATGCGTATCGCCGGGCCTTTTGAAAATAGTGGCTCTTAAAAAACATAGGAGCTCCTTTCTGAGAACATCAATCAATCATGCATCTTCTTCCAAGCTACAGCATGAGCCCTGGAGTGTGGTAATTAATGGGCAGCATGCAGGGTGTAGATAGCTGGACCCCATGTTGTGTGAAACACAGTACTCATCTTCCCCATCCTGAGCTTCCTCCTTTGAGTTCTTCCAGCCTCTGTTTTATTCCCAGGCTGAGTAAGACAGGGAGAACATTCTCTGGGCACTGGATGTGACTTGTTCTGAGTATTGGGAGCAGCAGCAGTGGAAGATCTCTGGCAGCCAAGGTAACAAACTGAGCTTATTACCACATCACACTAACTTCCCTTCTTTCTTCTCCTGTTCTTGTATATAGAGGAACCATTGGAGATTTATGAGTGTCTCCGCCCTCTATTTCTCGTGGTTTTAAAACTGGAAGAGAGACAGTGGAGCTTTCATGCTTTCCTAGCTCTTCTTATCATGTATGAGTCCTCTTTATGTTTGCATTTCTGGCCCCATGGAGGTTGGCATGACACCCAACATTTTTGTTAATATAGATGTGGTTTGGGATTGAAAAGGTTGGGAAACACTGATCTAGGTGCTCTCCCATGTTTATCCTCAGCACTGGCAAAACAGCCTTTCTGAGCTAGGCTCACTTGTATGCCCTTTGGAAACAAGCAGGAAGAGCCAAGAAGGACTGAGCACGATCAGTTTACTGTCAGCATGCTCAACTAGCTTTCCACAGGTAAGTAATTTGGTCAGCTTAGTCAATTTATTTTCAGGTTTCTTTGAACAGAAGCACATGATCAGGGACACTGTGGGGTAGATTTTATAAATTTACGCGCGCCGCGTACTTTTGTTCGTGCACCAGGCGTGAACAAAAGTACGCTGGATTTTATAAGATCTTATAAAATCCGGGGTCGGCGCGCACAAGGGGGCGCACATTTGTGCAACCTGCGCTCGCCAAATACGGCACGCGCTGCCTGTTCCCTCCAAGGCCTCTGCGACATCGGAACGGCCTCGGAGGGAACTTTCCTTCCGCTTCCCCTCACCTTCCCCTCCCCTCCCTTCCCCTACCTAACCCACCCCCCTGGCCCTATCTAACCCCCCCCCCACCTTTGTTGTCAGATTTACACCTGCCGAAAGCAGGTGTAAATCTGCGCGCGCCAGCGAGCTGCTGGCGCGCCATCACCCGACCTGGGGGCTGGTCTGGAGGCCTCGACCATGCCCCCGGGCTGGCACCATGCCCCCAGTCCTGCCCCAAACCACCTCCTGACCCCCGGACACACCCCCTCCCGCCCCTTTTACAAAGCCCTGGGACTTACGCACATCCCGGGGCTATGCGCACGCCGGCGGCCTATGCAAAATAGGCGCGCCAGCGCGCGAGTGCCCTGCGCGCGTAAATCTGGCCGGATTTATGCGTGTAGGGCTTTTAAAATCCGGCCCTGTGTTTTTAACCAAACCCACACAAAATCTTTTTTGCTTCACTCATTAATTGACATTTTAATGTTCATGGCAATTTTGTAGCACATGTACACTAAACTTTTTTAGCATCACTTTTATTGCATAGGTCCCTTAGTCTCATGCATGGGACCTTTTTGAAAAAGTTCTGTTCCAAGGTTTGCTGTGCTGCCAAAACTGCATTGGATTGATCAAGAAAACCATCCCATTGTATTTTCAATCAGGAAAACCCTGGGACATTCATTGCATTAGCCCCATGTGTTGTTGCCACAAGAATGAAAGTGGCACAGCCTGATCTCCAGTTGTAGCACATATTGAACTACTAAGTGAAATATCTATGGCTTTTTCTTAGGGATAGGATATAGAGGCGTTCTATTTTTATCCTTTCTGCTACTGTTGTCCTGTAATACTCCAACAGCCACCCTGCCCTATCATCGTTTATGCTACCTTTTCTACCCAATGAAACTGTATATTCTAGAGGGAGGGAATATCATCTCACTCACAGTACAGTACCTCAGTGAAATGTATTACATCCTATGTCCATGTGCTTCAGCTGTAAGAGCTGCAAGGCTCGAGACAAGGTGAAGGCAAGGAAATCTGACAACTGATATCCAGAGAAGACTATGAGCCAATTTACTATAGAAAATAGATATACTGGTAAATTTAGCACCCGAGAAAAAATAGCTACAGTAAAGTTATTTTAATTGACTAAGGGATAGCTGTACTGTAGCTAGTTTTGCACAGGTGTTACAATTGGAGGTCAAGTATATGCTGCTCTCATCTCTGCAGTAACAGCAAATAGAGCTGATACACAGGAAAGATAGTATACATTTTAGGGGTGGGAAGAAAAAAAAATTTCATTTTGTTTTTTTAGGGGGTTTCCCCATGAATTTTGTACCATCTAACATTTATTTTGGTAAAAAAATGAAACAAACATTAAACCTCCCGCCCTCCCAAAACAAAAAAAAAAAAATAATAATAAAGAAAGAAATGGGGCCTCCCATGTCCCTTAACCATCCCGCCCACATGAAAAAAATGCCAGGTTTATTTGTGAGAATCTGGTGTTTAGTAATGGAAAGGGCAATTCTGAAACCCTGGGAGTAGTTTGAAAGTACTTTGTATCTGCAGATTTGCAAGCAAATTTTAAACGAAAATGTCAGTTTTCTTAGCAAATTCAGGTGACAGTCACAGCACGGGTACTTTTCTAACATTGTGTTTTGCATTTGCCAGGAAGCAGGTACAAAGTATACACTACAAAGAAAATACCCAAAGTGATTGTAAAATGCAATCGCCTTGTGTATTTCTATCTGCTTTATTTTATGAAGATAAAAGTATGCACACTGGGAAACAACATGCATACCTTTACATTTGCACTTTTGCACAGTTACTGTTAGAGCTGTGGACCCTTGGACCGGGAAGAGAGTTGGTGATACCACTGAGGGGCGGCCCCCAATGGTCCTCATTGCCGGAAGGCGGTGCAGGTGAGGATGACATGGCTGGAGCTTCACCTATACCAGCCCTTGTTCCCCTCAGGTTGAGCCCATGGGTACCGGGGCCAGCAGGACGTAGGTGCGGGTCACCTCGATGAAGACAGAAGCAGCAGCAGACAAAGGTAAAGTCAGGAGTCCGGGTCGTGGCTGGCAGCGAAGGTGCAAAACGAAGATCCAATCTGAAGGTCCGGGGCAGGCAGCAGATGGGCAGAGACGAGGTACAAGGCCAAGGGTCAAGATGGGCAGCAGACGAGTTGAGACAAGGAAGCAAGCCGAAGTCAGAACCAGGAGATCCAGCCGAGGAAGAGGTCGCAAGAACAAAGGATGAGGAGAGGCATGGAGTCAGGAACACAGGAACTGGAACCACCAGAACAGGAATTAGGATCAGGATCTGAAGACACCGGAATCAGGATCAGCAACTAGCACTCTGAGGAGATGGACCTGTTGCAAAGGCGAAGAACTGGGGACTGAGACAGGGTTTAAATACCCTTTAGTTCTGACGTTATCAGTCGAGGCTGGGCCGAGGTTTCCCGCCGCGGCCCCTTTAAGAGGCCGTCTGAGCCATGCGCGTGCGCCTAGGGAGAGGCCTGCAGCAGGAGGATCGGCGGTGTCCATGGCCACGTGGGAGCCATGATGGCAGCCGACTGAGTTGGAGCAGGCCCACCAGCAGGCAGGAGGTCCGCAGAGCACTGGAGCAGGAAGGGGGGACCAGCCGCAGGTTGCTGCGGCCGGGAGCCCCAACAGTTGCTCATACATAAGAACATAAGACTTGCAATACTGGATAAGACCAATGGTCCATCAAGCCCAGTATCTTGTTTACAACAGTGGCCAATTCAGGTCACAAGTACCTGGCAGGATCCTAAGGGGTAGATAGATTCCAAGTTGCTTATCCCAAGAATAAGTAGTGGATATCTTCAATTCCACCTTAATAATAGTTTATGGGCTTTTCCTCCAGGAGCTTGTCCAAACCGTTTCTAAACAGAGCTATACTAATAGCTTTCACCACATCCTCTGGCAGAGAATTCCAGAGCTTAATTATGCATTGAGTAAAAAAATATTTTCTATTACTATTTTTAAATGTATTATTTAGTAACTTCACTATGTCCCATAGTCTTTGTATTTTTGAAAGAGTAAACTACTGACTAATGTTTACTTGTTCCATTCCATTCATTTATATACCTCTATTATAACTCCCTTCCATCATCTCCAAGCTGAAGAGCCCTAACCTCTATCCTTTCCTCTTAGGGGAATCGTTCCATCCCTTTTATCATTTAGGTTGCCATTCTCTGTACTGTTTCTAATTCTGCCATATCTTTTTGAAGATGTGATGACCAGAACTGCACAAAATACTCAAGATGAGGTCACACCATGGAGTGATAATGAAGCATTATGATATTCTCTGTTTTATTCTCCATTCCTTTCCTAATAATTCCTAGGATTCTAGTTGCTTTCTTGGCTGCCGCTGCACACTGAGCAAAAGGTTTCAATGTATTATCAACGATGACACCTAGATCCTTTTCCCAAATGTCACTCCTAATATGAAATCTTGCATTGTATAGCTATTATTTGGGTTACTCTTCCCTAAGTGCATCATATTGCACTTGGCAAATTACATTTAATGTGGATATTTGCCTGCCCAGCCTCCCAGTTTTGTAAGGTACTCATACAATTTCTCACAATCCTCTTGTGATATAACAACTTTAAATATTTTTTAACTTAGTAAAATCTTTTGATTGCCCTTTCTTACAAATTAATATAAAAAAGTGAAGAACAAAAAATGGATAATGTGCATTAAAATTCTAACCTTAAAAATGTTATCTTTTAAATGCATTAGAAATACTAGAAATGGTTCATGTTAATTAAATATGATAAATATAGAAATTCTGTATTCCAAATAAAAACAGCACATAATTCCTGGTCTGAAGTGTCAGATTACTAAAATACATTTGTTTAAAGCAATCTCTTTTTTGATCATTGTTCAGATTTCTGTTGTAAATGGGATATATTCACCTCTTATTCAAACACAAAGTAGATTTGTAATTCCTTGGAGTACACATTCATACATTTTCTCTGAAAAAGAGCTTTTAGGACAATGCTTATGCTGTATGCTTTTCCACCTTGTACAGCACTATATGACACTGAAGTAGTTGCAAGAGGCAAGATAAAAAGATGTAACCTAATAATTCAATGAAAAACATTTTTTCCCATGCTCCCATCCCCTTTGGAAATTATGATGCACTGTACAATTCTGTAAAGCAATGTTTTCCAGACATCAATAATGAGAAACCAGAGCTGTGTCTTCTACAGCTTCGAGGCTTTTCAAGTCTTACATCAGGGATTCTGTATTTTCAGTGGTAAGTATTAATCAGTTTGTATAATGCCTTCAAATGAAGTTTTCTACAAAACCAGTCATAGTGTCCAAGGAATTCATGTCTCATGCAGACTGAAGGACAAAAATGTCTTTGATAAAATTCAAAACAATAATTGAATCTGCAACTGACAACATTTCAAAAGTCTCTTTTTGTTTCACAGACATGCGATGAAAGTGTAGGGTCAGACTATTTTACATTTCTTAAATCCAGGACAGAGAATCACTATACATTCGTAACTCAAACCTATTAACATAACTGAGCAAAGAAGAGGATGAGATTTATTGTAGTTCATTATTATTATTTTTAAACAGTATTTGGGAGGAAAAGAAATGTCACCAGACTTCAAAGATGCAATTATGTACCACTGTTTAAAACTATGAAAAAGCTAACTGTGGCAACAAGGCAACTACAGAAGTATTTCTTTCCTCTCTGCTGGAGGGAAAATTCTGCTGAATAGATACATTGCAAATGTATCTGAGAAGAATCTGCCAAAAGCACAATGTGGTTTTTGACCAAGTTATAGCACTACAGGCATGATTTCTGTTATGAAGCCAGTCCAGGATAAATGCTGGACCTATAAGCAGCTTGCATCAACTTGTCCAAAGTCCTTGATACCGTGAATGGACAGGGTCTTGAGTCATGCTACATAAACCGGGCTGCCAAAGAAAGTCATATAAACATCTGTTTGTTCTATGACCATATTCCAATCAAATGCTCTCCATTGGGGACATTTCTGATACATCTGAAACTTTGATTAATGAAAAGTAAGGCTGCATGTTTGGCCCAGTATTGTTTAACTTGCTGTTTTTCTCAACCATGTCACAAGGAACTTGGAGTGGGGGATATGCATTTGTTACTAAATCAGTGGCTCCCTCCTTGAAGACTCAGTTCTATGATCAACATGCTCATGTGAAGATAACTGTGCCAGGTGCGCCTACCTCCTTTCACCTAACTGTAATTAACCCCCTACCCCAGACCCAAATTTCTTGTCATATTTGTAAGAGACAACTCTGTCAGTCCATTATTCGAAAATAAGATCTTTATTTGGAAGGATATAGCCACAGGATAGGTCATTTGCATTCAACAATACAGTTACTAACATTTATTCAATTACACAAAACATCAATTATTATCTATTAGTCCTCAGGGGTGACCATTCAGCAGAATGCTCCATAGGATCCTGCTACTGCAATGTAGCACCATTGTAGCACCAATGGGGGACACAGTGACATTGAAGCCTTGCCCCTCAGGTTATCCTTCCCTTTGATCTTGATTATCGACAAAGTTCTCTGTGTTGCAATGAAGTCCTGCTCTGTAAAAGAACATCTGTCACTCATTAAGCATGCAAGCACAATTTGGGTTAAGTGCTGGCCTACCCGGCTGTCAAAGCCAAAGACTTGACAGGCAACTCATCTCACCGTCACCCACTGATGCAACGTAGGAGCAGAAATACCAGACTACTTGATATTCTCTACCCAGCTAACTTTCAAGAATTGCATATGCCATGCACCCCAGGTCATAGTCAACCCCTGTCCCTATGCTGCAATTGTTTGGCAGTCCTTCACACCCACCCCGGCATATCAGAATCACATAAGCCATCCCCAAATGGGCAGGCTGGGTGGGAAAACCACTGAAAGAAGAGGCTGGAGGGTGGGCCTGCCCACCTTTAAGTTCTGTTCACTGGCTCCCCACCCCCAACTTCTGCCCCCTACCGTGCTCTGGAGGCAGAGCACTTCTCCAATTTTGGCCTCTCTGCCTTAGCTGAGCTGGGTCGGCTCCCGATATTGCATAGACAAAGCAATCTTCAGATCATCATTGATACATTTTCTGAAGCATTCCCGATCTGTGGCCTCATCATCAGTCTATGTAAGCCTGAACTTCACTTCAATGCCCCAGTACCAGCTTTCTCCATCCAAGGCACACAGCTGAAAAATGAGGACCAGTTCAGGTATCTAGGCAGCACCATTTCCAGTTACAGTTCTTTTGATAAGGAAATGACCTAAAAAATCAGCAAGTCAACCAGACTTTTGGCTATTCGAAACAAAAGTCCTAGAGGTCAATATTCAGTGCATTTGTCTAGCTAAGTTAGAATCTTAGCCAGACAAACACAGGGATTTGAAATTTCCCATGCACTTAAATGACTGAGTTATCTAAGTAGTTAGCTGGCTAAAACTTGGAGGCATTCCAGTGACAGTACCACTTATCTGGCTAAGATAATTGGCTAACTTTAGGCCTGCTGGCTTATTTTAGGCCTGGATGAAAGCAGACCTTAAATTAGCCCGATATACTTATGGAGCTAACTTCCCAATAGCTGGGTATATTCAATGGAATATCCGGTATAAGTTAGATGGATAAGTTTATTTGGCTAACTTAGCTGGATGCCCAATCTCTCAATATTGACCTCCTTAACATACATAGCATCTGTTTCTCCAATAAATTGAAGCTCTACAATGCTATGGTCCTATCATCTCTTCTGTTTGTATGTATGCCTGCATGTATTTATTTATTTAAAAGTAGATATATATCCTGCCCCTCCCAAGTTCAGGGTGGGTTACAATGAAACATATATAAATCATTTAAATAACATAACTAAAATAATACACATACATCTTTAAAAGAAATAAAATACAGGCAAGGCTTCAAAACAATAAATAAGTGAGGAGGAATAGCTAATGGTTAGAGCAGTGGACTATGAACCAGGAGACCAAGGTTCAAGTCCCGCTGTCACTCCTTGTGACCTTGGGCAAGTCACTTTACCCTCCATTGCCTCAGGTACAAAAAACTTAGATTGTAAGCCCTCTGGGGGTAGGGAAATACCTACAGTACCTGAATGTAAACTGGTGTGATATCTCAATTGAGATGAATGTCGGTATATAAAAATAATAAATAAATAATTTGCTTGTAAGGTTTTGCATAGATCAGGAAAGGCCTGAATAAAGAGATAGTATTTGATGGCTTTCTAACAGTTTTTTATCTGAGACTATCTATATGGCTCCCAGACATGGACTATCTACAGACATGGACTATCCCAGACATGACTATCTACATCAAGAGTTTGAGATGTTCTACATGTTCGGCCTTAGCTCAATGAGCATTTATTGGCTGGACAATGTAAACAATGTTTGAGGTCCTTGAGAAAATAAACACAATAATTAAGGAAATGTTGCCAAGAAAACAAATTAGGTGGATTGGACATATCAAAATGGATGTCCACTGCCTTCCAAAACAGATTTTGAATGGAGAGATGCAGCAGTGCAGAAGAAAGAAGGGTTGGCCATATTAGCACATCAAAAACAATGTGAAGAGCAGTATTCACTGAGTTGGCATCAATCCTAAGGAACCTGAGCTAATGACTCAGTACAAGACTCACTGGTGGTCCTCACCATCATTGATGAATTACCAATATAACAATAATAATAATAAACTGATATTTTCATCTTTGCTAGCTATCTGCTAGAGTAGCCTTAAAGTAAAGACTTCCCAAAGTATTGGAATTAAAAAAGAAAAGAACTGACACCACTTAAGTAATAACTTCTTAATGGATGTAAAATTCTGTAGCAATTTACAAATGGAAACTCATTAAACAAAGTCCAAATATTGTATTTCTAGAATGGCATAATAATAAGCCAAAAAACCTCTATTTGCATAGCATTTTTGCTAGAGTAACTTATGTTGTTTTGGAATAACATAGATGACTATTTTGTTTTCATCTCAGATCCCCTTGCTATTATTAATGGAGGCAATTTCCATTAAGCCGAAAAGTATATGGATTCATTTTGCATCCACACATATTGTAGCTAACTTTTAAAGAGAAACTGAGTAGTAAAAGAAGTTCTTGGCGGGGAAGTCCATTAACGGCTATTAATCAAGTTTACTTAAGGAATAGCCACTGCTATTAATTGCATCAGTAGCATGGGATCTTCTTAGTGTTTGGATAATTGCCAGGTTCTTGTGGCCTGGTTTGGCCTTTGTTGGAAACAGGACGCTGGGCTTGATGGACCCTTGGTCTGACCCAGCATTGCAATTTCTTATGTTCTTATGTCCTTTTCTCCTGCTAGATCCTTGGGCTGATTATATGCTGGAAAATATATGCATCTATTTTCCCTCCCCTGTCCCAACACACTTCCTAGAGCACCCTCTATATCTGTAGCTAAACAAACATTTCACCACTATGATTAGGGTAATTTTCTAAGCCAGACATTTAGGTGTCTAGTCTACCTGTGTGGTTAGATCCCTTTCAAAATGGATCTCACTGATAAGATTTCAATTTGAAACAAGTGATTTGAAAATCAGGGTCAGCTTTGGGTTTGTTTGTTTTTTTACATTCAGTCTAAGCAGATTCAGTGCTGCCACTTTTAATCAACAATTAAACTCAGATTTTCCTTCATCATTATTCTACTGACAGAAACAAGCAGATCACCTGAAATTTTGGATGGATATTTACTTACTACTATTACTACTTAACACTTCTATAGCGCTACTCGAAGTGCATAGTGCTTTAGAAAAACATAAGAGATTGTAAGCTCTACTGAGAAGGGGCTATCTAATCAAGACAAACGTACATGGCAAAAAGATTTTGAGGAATTTAATTTATTAAGAAAACTGTTAAAAATTAATGGGGATATGCATCTTTTTGTTTTTTTTTTGATGAATTAAAATATCATACGATATTTCCTAATTCGTCATGTGTTGGAGGTCCCCAAAAATGATAGGAAAACCCCACAAAATTTCATGTGGTTTTCTTATCCTTTTGGGGGGGGGGGGGGGGAGAAAGGGCACACAGAAAAAAAAACCCCAAACCCACCCCAACCCTTCAGATCTAATTATTTACAATCCCCCACCCTCCCAACCCCCCCCAAAAAAAAAAAACTTGCCTAAAGTCCCTGGTGGTCCAGTGGGAGTCCCGGGAGCGATGTCACCCTCTTGGGCCATCAGCTGCCACTAATCAAAATGGCGCCAATGGTACTTTGCCCTTACCATGTGACAGGGGCTATCAGTGCCATTGGCCGGCCCCTGTCACACGGTAGGAGCAATGGATGGCCTGCGCCATTTTTTAAAGCAAGTATTTGGGGGGGTCGGGAGGGTGGGGGATTGTAAATAATTAAATCTGAAGGATCAGGGTGGGGGGGGGGGGTGTTTCGGATTGGGACAGCTGAAAAAAAAAAACAGTCAGAACCGCGGGAAACAAAATTTCCCGTGGTTCTACAAAAACGAAACCGGAAACGATTGCCAGTACATACGCATCTCTAAAAATTAATGATGCTATAAGTGGGACAATCAAGGGTTAAAATTTTAAAGCAGCTTCAAAAAGGTGGGTTTTTAGATTGGATTTAAATAAGATAAAAGAGGGAGCATGATGCAGCAGTTCAAGAAGTCTATTCCAAGCATATGGTACTGCCAGGTGGAAAGCATGGAGTCAGGAACTAGTGGTAGAGGAGAAAGGCAAAGATAGGAGTAAATTGCCTGATGAGCAGAGTGCACATGGAGCAGTGTAGAGAGAGATAAGAGGGGAGAGGTAGTGAGGAGCTGCAGAGTGAAGGCTCTTGGATGTGAGTAAGAGGAGCTTGAACAGTATGAGGACATGGATAGGGTGCCAATGTAGTGACTCGAGAAGAGGGGTTATATGGGTATAGTGACTTTGGTGAAAGAAGTTGCCATTTCTGCTTCTCTGGTTCTGTATTTATCATATGGTAGATCAGGCAGGATTTGATTTTTCTTATATATTTTTATGACAATATTTGTAGATATCAGTGAATGATGCACTGTTATATTTGGACATGCTTTAATCCATTATAACTCCTGTCACTGTAGTGTAATATATACTTTATCAGGACAATTTTCCAAGCAATTTATGTGGTTAAAATGCCTTTTACTTGCATTAATTGGCTGCCTGAAAATTGCTCTCCCTGGATGTGGCAGAAAGAAAATGTATTAATCTGTACTGGACATATTTTAATGGAAGATGTGGAATATAAAATTGTATAAATAAAAAAAATGTATAACATGCATACTTTTAGCTGTATTGAGAGGAGACACTCCCAGGGATGTGTTTACGTTGGGGGAGGAAACATACATACACAGATTACATTTTCAACTCTATGCACATATTTTTCCAGAAAAATTCTATCCACAGAGAAAACAGGTACAATAGACCACAAATACTTTTTATCCATGGCAAGTTTCAAAGGGAAGGTACAGGCAGGTAAAAAATATGCTGGTCTCTGTCAGATTGAGCACAGTTGGAATATTAATATTCTATGTAATATACAGTAAATTCTTGCCATGCTCTATTATATACATTTATATACAAGCATTTTACATTTAAGAACAGATGATCCAATTCAGCATTTCAGAATCATCATTCAGATTTTTCAATTTGGGAATCTTTTTGATTTAATGGTATTCTTTTTTTTATATATATATATTTCTGACACTGCAACCAGGAAAGAGGAGAACCAGATCTAAACAAAATAAAAGTAAAGGGAAATTGAAAGAATGTCATCCATAAACTGTACAGAAGAAGAGATAGGATATTGCCAAGCAAGAAAGCTTCATAAAACAGGAAAATAAAGTACCACTAAAAGCTCTGCAGATATATTAGGGTATTTTGGTGATACAACACAACTCTGTAGGCTGAATCTCTCTCTCTGCTATTTCAGACCTTCTTCTTTAACCAATAACAGGTTACAAAGGCTGGAAGCTGTTTGAGTAGTTGGTTTCAAAATACAAAAGTATAGAAATGCTTCCCCTTAATTTAAGGTTTTAGAGATTAATTTTCAATGGTCTGTGTAGGATAGAGTCTGCAGGCACATTTTACCTCTAAACTTCAGCCTGAATTTTCAGAGCGGATTTATGTGCATAAATTCACTTTGAAAATGTGTGTGTGCCACACAACTTGGTGCAGCATACACATAAAGTTACACCCAGGGCGGATTGCAGGAATACAGCATGGGGGAGGGGATTTTTCTGACTCCCTTGTATGCTTTTTGTGCAGAACATACTTCATAAGCTCCCAAAAGCACGCCAAGCTGACCCTTGACAGGCACATTATGTGACCGGGAGCCTGTCAGAAATGTCACCTTCTCCCTAAAAAGGAAGTAGAGCACACTGTAGATCAGGGTCAAGCAAACTGAGCTGCGGCTCCACTTCCATCCATGCTCCCCCATAAGCTGGTAACAACTCTCAAATAAAATCATGGACTCCTGGGTCTGGTGTCTCTTGGCAATCAATTAGCTCTTAAACCAGTTATCAAGTAATGAGAAAACTGCACTGCGAGCCAGTATCACTAACACACACACTCAGTCACACAACTTTCAGATTGTAGATGTTTTGCATGCGCGAACACACACACACACACACACACACACACACACACACACACATGCTCTCTCTCAGACACATACATTCTGCTGATGTTCATTTGTTTATGCAGAGAGTGCCACCTGCTCCAGTACTGCCACATCATTAGGGGTTTTTGCTTCCTGGCAGCCCCTTCCAAGCCTGCAGCAGCCCCCTTCCTGTCCTATTTCCCCCCCTTTTTGGCACCCCTCCCTCTCCAGGACCACTCACTAGTTCCTCAGCCAATTACCCCTTTCAGAGCTTAGCCTTGCCACCTCAGTCAGAAGCCTTACAAACAATGCACAGGCATTTCTTCCTGGCTTACACCCTCTGTCTGTAACTTGCCTCTACTTCTCCTGCCAGCTGCTTCTCCCCCCCCCCCCCCCCCCACACACACACACACATGTGCATTCCCATTTAGTATGTGCTACACAGAATCTGTGGCTTTTATTGCTCCCCTGGTTCTGCTCAGCTTACATATTCCAGGGGGGGGGGGGGGACCAGAAGTGATCCTCGAGGGCTTAAAAAAAGAAAATGAAGCCTTGGCTGAGACTGAGGAGAGTCATTAATCCAAAACAGTACAGCTCCAGATGGAATCCTGCTTTCCAATGTGGAGCCAGTAAAGCCAGGGCTAGTGCAGGCATATTAGGAGCAATAAGTGAACCTTACCGCCTAGCATCCCTGCTGGACCTGCCCTCTCCACATACAATAACAAATTATGTTATAATAGATTTTACATGAAAAAGGACATTCAAAGTACAGTTTTGTAGGTAAAAAATGCCACTTACAATATCATGTATATTATACCTACATGTACAGCTCTGATGCCACTCAAAAAATAAAGAAGAAAAGACACTTGGAACCTATATGGCATTAGGGCTGTTGTAATGTGCATTGTGTGTGGGCTTGGCTTGCAGAAAGGAAATAAACTTAATTATAGTAAACCTACATTCCAAAACATCACTAACTGCCAGCAGTCAAATAGCAGTTACCCCACTGCATATATTAACACCAGGCCTTAAAACACCAATGCATCTCCTATAAGGAACATAGAACAAAACAGACTGCTATAAATCCCTACTTAGAAACTATACACTAAGAGGTGAATTTTAAAAAAGTACACATGCGCGCACACATGGATGCGCAATTTTATAACATGTGAGCGCCAGTGCGCCCATGTTATAAAATCGGGGGTCGGCGCACGCAAGGGAGTGCACATTAGTGCAACTTGGGCATGCCGATGCCTGTGGCCTTCCCCAATTCCTTCCCAGTCTGCTCCAATTTAGGAGCGGCCTGGGAGGAAACTTCAGTACCCCCTAGCCTGACCTTCCTACCCCTTCACATCCCCTAGCTCTATCCTAACCCCCCCAAACCCTTGTCCTACCTTTTGTGCCCACCCAACCCCCTGGACTACCCCGTCCCTTTTCTTCGGCCCCGGGACTTACGCCCATCCCGGGGATTTATGCGTGTGACCGGGTCTTTGACAATTAACCCAGTGCACATAAGGCCTGGTCACGCGCGTAAACCTTTTAAAATCCGGGCCTTATAGAATATCTCACCTCGAATACACATGAACAGAATAAAGAGACCATATAATATAAATAGAAATGTGCAGACAAAAACTGTAATGGAAACAGCAACAAGTCAAACTCTAAATATTATAGCAATGGAAAACAGAATCACAATTCCTCATAAAACAACAAACAAAAAAAAATAAAAATATATAAATTATAATAATAAAACCATACTAACAAAAATAAATATTTAAAAGCAGATTTAAAAACATCAGATCAATAGAACATTAATAATGAAAAACTGATAAAGATGTTTTTAATTTTTCCCAAATACTAATAAATTAATTCAAAACACAACAAACATGCAATAATTAGACATAGAAACATAGAAATGATAGCAGAAAAGGACCGATGGTCCATCCAGTCTGCCCAGCAAGCTTCCCATAGTAGTATCTGCTGCGCTGTGCAGGTTACCCCCGTGTATCAGTCAGTTTTGCTTAACATGTTTTGATGTCTGAGCATCAGTACCGCAGACTGTAAAAAAGTCATGGCTCATGTTGGTTATCCCTGAATCCAAATCTTTCTTTCCTTTCAGCCCCCACCCCCTCCTTCGAAGCAGAGAGCAATGTTGCAGTTGCAGCAAAACCATCAAGGCTTATTGGTTAACAAATAAGGATAATGAGCCTGGGAGGAGAGAGGAAAAGAGAGAGGACTGAAGGAGGTACATACTCCTTAACGGGAGCATTTTGAAATCTTTGCTTCGACGGACCCCGAATGCCGATGTCCTGACCCCGCCCTCTGATGTCATCAGACGGGGGCTGCAGAGGGGCCTATATAAATGGTCCTAGCGTGGCAGATACCAGCCTGGGAAGAAAGAGGAAAAGAGAGAGGACTGAAAGAGGTACATACTCCTTACCGGGAGCATTTTGAAATCTTTGCTTTGATGGACCCCGAACGCTGACATCCTGACCCCGCCCTCTGATGTCATCAGATGGGGGCTGCAGAGGGGCCTATATAAACGGCCCTAGCATGGCAGATACCAGCCTGGGAGGAGAGAGGAGAAGAGAGAGGACTGAAGGAGGTACATACTCCTTACTGGAAGCATTTTGAAATCTTTGCTTTGATGGACCCCGAACGCCGATGTCTTGAACCCGCCCTCTGATGTCATCAGATGGGGGCTGCAGAGGGGCCTATATAAACGGCCCTAGCGCGGCACGGAAGACGCCACCGGCGCGTCACCTAAGCCGCACGCGCCAAAGGGGTGTGTGGCTTTGCCTGAAAATCTGGAATAAAATCTCTAGATGTCAACAAAAGAAGCAGTGAAGTGGGTATGAAACCCCTACAGTAAACTCTCAGTCTCTTGGAGGAATAGGAGACCTAAGAAGCAGTGTGTAAGCTGTGACTGCTCTGCCAGTGGTAAGCTTGTTCTTAATTTGTTTCCTCTAAGTTATGCCAAAAGAAAAGGGAAAATTAGAGTGTATCCCTCCACTCCAACAATCCCTCCAGGGCAGCGGACAATCCCACAGTACACAGCACTCCAATTACATATGGAAGAGGCGAATATCCCCATTGATGAGGCTAGTGAAGGAGCCTCTGCCTCATCTGGGGAGGTCACCTTGAGCCCTCCAGTCCTGAGGAAATATTTGTCTGCAAACTCTTCGGAACCCTCAGAAGTTGTATTGCTAACTGATGAGCCATTGAGCTCTAGTAGCAATAAAGAGGGAACAACGGGGGTGCCCGAGAGTTTAAACAACGTGATGAATGTAGAGAATTTGGTCCCTACAGTACAAGGACTTTTTCCTCAAATAATGGTAACTCAGGATGTTGTTGCCAAACCACCTGTAGTGACCCTAGACTCTCTATGGGAGCTTATGGTACAGCTTAGATCAGAAGTTCAGAAATCTTCCCATCAAATTACGGACTGTGTACAAAAAGTGGACATTTTAACTCAAGACTCCAACACTAAATTAGAAGAGCAACAAAGGCATATCCAAGGGCTTGAAGATGGAGCCAATAAGGGGTTGGAAGTACAAGCTAAAATAATACCGGATCAGTTACAATTAAAAAAAAAATTGAATTCATGGAAAATCGTCTCATATGTCTCAATCTCAGACTTCTAAATTTTCTGAAAATAATTGGTGAACAACCCAGGGTGACACTAAGGAGATATCTAATAGCAGTCTTGAAAATACCCTTAGATAAGTTACCATCATTTAATAGGGTATACTTTCTCCCCTTTCGAAATGTGAGAGGAAGAGATGTCCAGCAGCATCATTTGGACTTGCAGAATCTCACTCAGTTTTTAGAATCCTCAACAATTGAAATTGTGGAGAGGGTGACCCTATTAATATCATTTGTCTATGAACCAGACCTTAGTTGTGTAATGCGTAATTACTTTCAAAATTTAGGTGTAAATTTCCATGGTCAGTTTATACAAATGTTTCCCGACCTAGCTAAACCTACGCAAGAGAGGAGGAAAGGCTTCCTGTCCTTACGACAGGAAACCCAAGCTCTGGGAGCAATATTCCAATTGAAGTTTCCTTGTAAATGCATTCTGAAAATAAATAATGAAATTTATGTATTCTTTTCCCCCGAACAATTAAAAATGTTTATAGATTCTCGTAAAAGGACACTCTCTTCCTCCTCTCTTCAAGTAAGCCCCATAAACTAGGAATAAGTAGAAATAATTGGGTTGTAGCATGCTATTGCTATTTTCTGTATGGTTATATTTTCTTTTGAAGCTCCGTCATAATTGTTGGTCTCCTATTTCCTACTCCCAGTCAATTGTGGTCTAGGTAAAAAAAAAAAAGTGATTGTTTCTTCTGCTAAGAATTATATATGCTAATTTTTTTTTCTTTATTCCTGTGCAAAGTATATACTTTGTAATACATTTTGAGAAAATCTAATAAAGATTAAATTAAAAAAAAAACAAATAAGGATAATAAAAATCCCCCACACTCTATACCTGAGAACTTTTGGTTCTAGTCAGATTGTCATTGATTATTTGGGGGATAGGAGGCATGCACAAACTTTCTCCTCTCTTTCTCTCATACACAAATCTTCATTCTCACATACACTATGATAGTGGTTCTCAACCTTTTTTCAGCCAGGACACACCTGACAGATGGTTCTCACATGTGTGACACACTGAACATGTGACCGTCATGGGGCAAAAGTAAATATATATTCTGCTTCCACAGGAACCCCCTCAACCCCCAACAAAGGGTGCAGAGCAGAACTAGAGCATACATCTCACCATACAAAAAAGATTTTCTGGTTCTGATGACATCTCAGTAAAAGCAAAACAAACTCTCTTTCGGGCCGATACAGTATTTATTTATTTATTTATTTAACATATTTATATACCGT
Source organism: Rhinatrema bivittatum (assembly GCF_901001135.1). NCBI lineage: Eukaryota > Metazoa > Chordata > Amphibia > Gymnophiona > Rhinatrematidae > Rhinatrema > Rhinatrema bivittatum. The sequence goes on from NC_042623.1 coordinate 104,671,408, forward strand.
TTTACCAATCAAAGATTCAACAAAGCGGTTTACAACCATGAAAATAAAATCAAAATGATAAAAATTCAAATAAACTAAAATATAAAGATAGAATAAAAAATACAAATAATATCTTGATCAATAAAAAGAAAATCTCTAAAAGAAATAGAACTATTACATTATAAAAACAAAGAAAGAGAACTTAAAGAATAACGTAAGAAGCCTAAATTAGATAAATACTAAAATGGCTAGATTCCCTGAGTGAATCCACTATTGTGCCTGTTCTAAACTCCCAAAAGCTTCCTTGAACAAATAGGTTTTTAAAGCTCTTTTAAACTCCTTTCTATTATGAATTTATCTTAAGTCATCTGGTAGGGTATTCCACATGATGGGGCCGGCCACTGAAAAAGCTCTTTGTCTAGTTACATTAAGGGCTGTCGTTTTTACTGTGGGAACTTCTAATAAATTTTTGCCCGCTGATCTAAGGTCTCTTAGATCAGCAGAGCAGAGCAAGATGGAATCAATATTATTTAGCAGAGAATGAATGACCATAAGAATTTTATACCTTATTCTATATTTAACTGGTAACCAGTATAATTTCTGCAAAATTGGAGTAATATGCTGTTTGATGGGTGTTGCAGTAAGAAGCCTGGCTGCTGAGTTTTGGATTAGCTGCAAAGGTCTAATAGTCGAGTCAGGTAAACCCAAATACAATCCATTACAATAATCAATTCCTGAGAAAATTAGTGCTTGCAAAACTGATCTATAGTCATGTGAAAATAATAAAGGCCGCAATCGTTTTAACACATGAAGTTTGAAAAAAGAATTTTTACTACTTTGGCTATATGTTGCATCAAAGATAAGTTGGAATCAATCCAAATCCCCAAGTTCCGCGCTACTTTAGAGATTTGAATAACATCATTTCCCAGCAAAATATTAGTTGGAGGAGCATTATTAGAGTTTGATATGAAACTAAGGTATAAAATCTCTGGGTTTTTTTGTTAAGTTTTAATCGATTATGGGCCATCCATTGTTCTATAGTACTGATGTATAATTGAATCATGGAAAATGTTTCTGACCAAGATGATTTATAAGGTACAAAAAGCTGAATGTCATCAGCATACAGTTTATATTGCAAATTTAAAGAAGATAGAATATGACATAGTGGTAAAAGATATATATTAAATAAAATTGGAGATAGAGAGGAGCCTTGAGGTACCCCTGTTACTTGAGAATAGGATGATGAAGAACAGGAGCCAATGTTTACTTGACAAGAACAGTTATTGAGGAAACTGTTGAACAAATCCAGTACTGTGGAGTGAATTCCTATGTGTTGAAGGATAGAGATCTGAATTTTATGGTCTAACGTATCAAACACTGCCGAAATATCCAGAAAAATGACAATGAAATCGGTATAAGAGTCAAAGCCTCTTAGGAAGGTGTCAAATGAGGACAGGAGAAGGGTCTCTGTGGAGTGCCCCTTTCTAAAACCATGTTGATTGGGATTTAATATATCATTTTCAGTTAAATAGTCTTTTAATTGAAATAAGACAACTGATTCCAGAGTTTTTGCCAACGAAGATAATGAAGCTATAGGCCTTAAACTGGAGAAATCCATAAAGGAAGAGGTGGGTTTTTTTTGGATGGGTAATAACAGACGTTTGTTTAAGTGCCTTGGGAAATTTTCCAGATTCTAATGATTGATTAACCATTTGACATATATGATCAGGACAGCTATCTACGATGCTTTTGAATAGAGAGCCTGAGCAGGGATTAGTGTCTTCATCTTTACTCACATCATCTTCTTCTCTTCTTTCTCTCATATTTATACTTGTCTACTCTTACATTTTCTTTTTCCCTACTCCCCTTTATGTGATTCTGTCCTTAATCTCCTCCTCCTCTTTCCCCCTTGTACTGTCTTCTTTGTTAGAAAATTAACAGGAGAGGAAAGAAGGAAATGCTGGGAAAGTAGTTGGATAGGGGAAAATTTGGAACAAGGGAAGAGGAATAAAATATGAAAAAAAGAGGAAGAAACCATAATAGGAGGAGGAGAAAAGAAAGGTAAAGAAAGGAACCATAATGAAGGAACAGGAAAGGAATGAATAGTTTAAAGAAAGGGGAAAAGAGAGGAGGAAATAAAGTGTAATAAAGAATTTGCAGTGATTCAGTGGCAGTGTCTGCATTGTCATGTGGAAGACTTCTGGTTCTGCTCCTCGGATTGACTATGGTAGTTATGCTTTAGAAGCATTGTTCACATCCACAAGGGAGTGGGAGGGATAGTCATAATCATTGCTCAAGGGTAACACCCACTGGATGGATTCTGAAAGTAGCTTTGATGTATGGCCCTCATTTAAGGACTGTTGCTACAATGACCAGACTATGTATGTATGTGTGTGTGTGTGTGTGTGTGTGTGTTTGATTTATAAAATAGGGGAAACTTCACTGCAAATGAAGTTTGGAACATAAGTCCATGATATGAGATAAATTTCATAAATATATTTTCATGGCAAAGGTAGTGTATGACCTGGTAGATAATCATACATGTGGTAGAGGTAAAACTCATACTAAAAATCTTTTTAAAATATATCTGAAGCAGAGAGCCTATGAGGAAGTCAGTTGAACTGTTAGATGATCGAGAGGTTAAAGGGACACTTAGGAAAGAAAGGCCATAGTGGAAAGTTTAAATTAATTCTTTTTCTCAGTATTTAGTAAAGAGGATTTTGGGGAGATACCTATGGCAAAAATGATATTTAAGATGATTCAAAAGAACTGAAACAAATCACAGTGAACCTGGATCATGTAATAGGGCAGATTGACAAAGTATAACAAATCACTTGGACCAGATGGTTTATACCCCAAAGTTGTGAAAGAATTCAAAATTGAAATTGCAGGTCTATTACTAGAATTTATAGTGGTATGCACTGATAAAACTTTGTTTTCCTTCAATTTTTCATTTTTTTGTAAAACTGTTTAGGTTGTTGGGGGTTTTTTTTACATTTTTCATTTAATGCACATCATTTTAATTTAGTGCACATTATTTGAGTTAGTGTATAAAGCATCAGATTAACATAGCAAGACCAATAGTAAGTATCATAAGGAGATGTGAAGAGAACTTTGCAGACAGCAGGAGCAGAGGAAGAAACACCCATCATCCAAAGACACCAAGAGAGTCTTGGGGTAGCAGGAGCAATGGCATTTAACACTACCTTTGGTGCAAAATAATGCAGCAAGGAGAGTAGCATCAACATCCCCAAGGCTTATATTGAGGGGTGTAATGGTAGCAAGCTAGGGATCTTATATTAGTCTTACATTAATATACTGTCACATAGTAGTGTGGATACACACACACAAACTCACACAAAACAGACAATCATGTTTGACAGAAGAAAGCACACAGTGGTACTGTCATGAGTTCTACCCAAGTAGAGAGAGCTGTGCCAGAGAGAAAAGTGACATCAAAAGCCCCAAGGCACTTTAAAGGGGTAGACTCAGGAGTAATCTTAGGAAATATTTTTTTACAGATAGGGTGGTAGATGCATGGAATAGCCTCCCAGGGGAGGTGGTGGAGACAAAAACAGTATCTAAATTCAAGAAAGCATGGGATAAATACAGAGGATCTCTTCGGAAGTGATGGGAATTATAATGCTAAATTAATTGGTGTCATATTTGGCCGGTCGCAGGGTAGGCCTCCGACTGGCTGCACTCACTGCCAGACCCTGCCATGCCGAGCTGATCCGACGCTGTCCCCCTCGGCCCTGCCGGTGTCTTCCTTAGGTGCACGTTCATGTAAGCGTGCACACTTTATACATCTAGCAGCGGGAAACCCAGACCTCAGGATTGCATGATGACATCACGCGGCTGGGTATTTAAACCCAGCTGCAACTTCAGCCGGGCGTCTTCACAATATGTTTTACACCATTCCTGTTCTTGCCTCCTCTAGCCTTGTGCTCTCCTTGGCTTGACATTCTGGTATTGACCTCTTGCTTCAGACTTGGACCTGTCTACACTTGCCTGCCACCTGGACCTGATCTTTGCCTCATAGCAGACTACCCCCTAGATTCACCAAAATGCTGTAATATAGCAGGCCTAATGCCCGGGATAAGGAAAAGGGGCATGTTTAGGGTAATTTTAGAGTTAACATGTAGCACAGCACTTCACATAGGTAGTATCACATGATGCAGTAAACTTTTTTAGAGAGAAAGAGAGAGAGACTGACTAGCTATCTATAAGGCTTTCATAGTAGTCAAGTATTTAAATATCTACAGGAGGGGCAGCTAATAGCTCGAGGTGAGGAGTTGGCCGTGGTTTAGGATTTGGGGCAAGGTTTTCTTGCAGAGTGAGAAGTATGAACCGCACAATATACCTCAGTGAAGATTTTACATCATTTAGAGTGAGGAAAGTCTCACAAAGATGAAATTTTGTACTATGTTATCTCGCCCTGGCTTGATGGTACCCTGTTACAGAGTCCATCAAGCTAGGACAAGAGAACATAGTACAAAATTTCATCTTTGTGAGACTTTCCTCACTCCCAATGACATCAAATCATCACCGAGGTGTTCTGTGCTGTTCATACGTCTCACTATGCATGAACACCCTAAACCACCACCAACTCCTCACTAGGGGTGTGCATTCGGATTGACCGCATTAGTAAAACGCAACTCATATTTTTTTTTAACTTAAAAAATTGATTCGACATAAACGATCGGATTTCCCACATATCGAACATAGATATGTTCGATATGTGGGAAATCGCGATTGTTGAGCCAAAATAAAAATATAAACCCCCTCACCCTCCTTAATCCCCCCCCCCCCGACTTACCACAACTCCCTGGTGATGGAGCGAGGAGTGAGGACGCCATTTCTGCAATCCTTGGCGAGAAGCATGTGACGTCGGCGGCACGTCGAGTGACGCCGGCGTCACGTGATTCCCGGCGAGTTCGCGCCGGACGGTTCGTTCGGCCCAAAAAGAAATTTTGGCCAGCTTGGGGGGGTCAGGAGGCCCCCCCAAGCTGGCCAAAAGTTCTTTTTGGGCCAAACGAGCCGTCCGGCGCGAACTCGCCGGGAATCACGTGACGCCGCGTCACTCGACGTGCCGCCGACGTCACATGCTTCTCGCCAAGGATTGCAGAAATGACGTCCTCACTCCTCGCTCGATCACCAGGGAGTTGTGGTAAGTCTGGGGGGGGGATTAAGGAGGGTGAGGGGGTTTAAATTTTTTTTTTGCACATATGTACATATACCCAACTCATTGGATTTTTTTTATGTCCATATTGGCCGCAAGTGGGACCCCCTTTCGGACATAAGAAATATGAACATAAAATTTTGCTCTGCACATCCCTGCTCCTCACCTCGAGCTATTAAGCGGTCCCTCATATAGAGGTATAAATAGGTGCATACTGTGAAGGCTTCCCAGAAATGGCTGAAATGCAATTTAAAAAATTTATCACGAAATGTGTTATGGCTATTTGGGTCATATCACACACCTTAACACCAGGAAAAAAAGGTGTAGTTATTTCCGTTGTTAAAACTGTGCAATAGCATGCCTTATGATATCACACAGTGCAATATTGCCCCTCATTTTCATAACTCCCTCCCAAATTCCTCCCTAATCCCACCCCTTCCCAAAGTTTGCATTCACGCCAAGCACTAGTGCTATAGTCGCATGAGTTATGGCATTAATGCACACGTTAACGCATTATCGCGTGTGTTAATGCCATAACGCATTTTGATGAATGACCCTGAACATTTGGTTGCCACCAGCTCCAACCCTTGGCCTGTTCCTGGTGTCTCCTGTCTGCTGCCTGCTCTAACCGTGATTTGTCTTGGACTCTCACTTACTCGACCACACTAGGGTCCCATTTAAGTCTTTTGGCTGCCAGAACCCAAGGACTCAACCTGCAGGGGAGGCAGCTGGTATAGGTTATGCTCCAGTCTGTCTCACTCCCAGGTGCATTCACAAGCTGTCAGCATAGGTCTTTGTAGGTTCACTTGCGAGGCTGCATCAGTTACACCACAGCACTAAGGGCTGACAGGCACAATGCCCATAACAAGTGGATGGATGAGCAGACTAGATGGGCTATACGGTCTTTTTCTGCCGTCATGTTTCTATGTTTCTATGTTTCTATTTGAGTTAGTGTGCACTATTTGAGTGGTAATAGTGTGCACTAATTCATAGTGCACACTAAATCAAACATAGCATGCACTAATTTAAAATAGTGTGCACTAAGAAAACATTTTAAAGCATGAAATTTAGTGAATTATTTTATCAGTTTGTTTTAAAAACAATAAAAAATGAAATATGGGATTTCAGTGACATTGTCATTAAAAATGAAAGCACATCCCTAATAATTTGTAACCTATTATTAAAATCTTCCATTGTACCTGAGGATTGGAGGGTGGCCAATTTAACGCCAAGTTTTACAAAACACTCTCAGGGTGATCCAGGAAACTAAAGAACAGTGAGCTTGACTTCAGTACCAGGAAAAATCATAGAAACTATTATAAAGAACAAAATCACAGAATATATAGAAAGACATAGTTCCCAACATGTAATCTACATGAGGGAAATCTTGGCTCACCAATATGCTACATTTTTTTGAAGGGGTTAATAAACATGTGAATAATGGTGAGCCAGTGGATATAGTGTACTTGGATTTCAGAAGGCTGTTTGACAAAGTCCCCCATAAGAGAGTCCTGAGAAAAATAAAAAGTCATGGGATAGGAGACAATGTCCTATTGTGGATATCAAACTGGTTAAAACATAGGAAACAGAGAGTAGAACTAAATGGTCAGTTTTCTCAGTGTAGAAAGGTAGTGTGTCTCAGGGATCTATACTGGGACTGGTACTTTATAATATATGTATAAGTGATCTGGAAAAGGATGTGATGAGTGAGATGATCAGATATGCACACAATACATAATTATTTCAAGCTGTTGCAGGAGGATCTTGCAAGATTGGGAGACTGAACATTCATATAGCAGATGATTTTTTGTGTGGACAAGTGCAAATTGAGAAATATAGGGAAAATTAACCCACACTGTAGTTACAAAAAAGCTAAATGTTAGGAATTATTAGGAAAGGAATGGAGAATAAATTGGAGAATGTCATATTACCTCTATATTATTCCATGGTGAGACCACACCTAATGTACAGTGTGCAATTCTGGTCACTGCATCTTAAAAAACGATAGAGAAGAACTGGAAAAAGTACAGAGAAGAATGACCAAAATGAGGAAAGGCTAAAGAGAAGTTTAATTTGGAGAAGAGACGGCTGAGGGGGATATGATAAAGGTCTACAAAGTCATGAGTAGAACAGAATAGGTAAATATGAATCAATTATTTACTCTCTCTCAAAAAAAAATGGAAATTAGGGGACACTCCATGAAGTTAGTAAATAGCACTTTTAAAACAAACCAGAGAAATTTCTTTTTCACTCAAAGCACAGTTAAGCTCTGGAATTCATTACTGAAGGATGTGGTAAAGGCAACCAGCTTAGTTGGGTTTAAAAAAAAGGTTTGGACACATTTTTGGAGGAGAAGTTCATAAATTGTTAATAACCAGATAGACTTGGGGAAAGCTACTACTTAACCCTGGCTGTTAGCAGCATGGGATCTATCTTCTGTTTGGGATCCTGCCAGGTACTTGTGACCTGGATTGGCCAGTGTTGGAAACAGGATACTGAGCTTGATGGATCTTTGGTCTGACCCAGTATATCAATTCTTATGTTCTTATGCATGAAATGGCTTCCTAGTAGAAGTGATGCAGGCAAACACACTAGCATTCAAATAGCATTGGATAAGCACAGATTATTCCCAGTTGGCAAGAACTAAGAGAAAAGTTGTGAACTGGTATCTATCTATGGCAGGCACCAGAAAACAAATTGCACAGACTGGATGAGCCTTATGGTTTACCATCATATTCTCAGGTCTCACGTTTTTCTATCCTCTTCCGTTTAACCCTATAATTCTATATTTACTAACCCCTTTCCTGTGTTAGTAAAGTTATAAACAGTAGCTGCTAGTGGCTCCGTGAAAGCAGCTGTAAGGGCCAAGGTGAAGCACTTTTCCATCTTGTACTGCTGTTCCTATTTCTTCCCACAGTGTATCAACTCTCCAGCTGTGAGCATAAATAGGGTTGCCATCTGGCTCCAGATTTTCAGGACAGGTTGAGCTGGTCCTGGCTTTGCCCTCTTATATGCAGGGGCTTGTAGATTTGATTTCCCTATTGCAGTCCTGAAGAAAAGCAAGACTACAAGTTCCTGCATGCAGTTGCATAAAACCTGGACAGGATCAGACTGTCCTGAAAACCTGGAGCCAGCCGGCAACCCTAAGCACAAATGCCGTTTAGCCAGCAAAAGAAGCCATGGGTGAGAATTAGGAAAGGCTTTTCTTGCGCACTGCTGCTATTACATGGGAAGGACAATTTTCAAAGCAATCTAGCAGTGTTAAAAATAAAATTGATTAATATTCCTAGATTGCTCTTTCTGAAAAGTATTCTCCTTAGCCTGGTTGAAAGTACACGTGGACTTTTACTCTGTGTGCATGTTTAGCCAGTTGGTCAGAAGGAATTCTAGGTCAGGAAGAAAACCAACGCATGAGCATGATATTTTCAAAAGTACACATTCTGTTTTATCTTCCTTGGTCACTCGCAGAAAATGGCAGATGCACGTTTAGCGTGTTTACTTCATGCTAATTTTCAAAGAAAAACGTCCAGTTAATGTCTCTCTGAAAATTAGCATGAAGTACAAGCACTAAAAGTACCTGCATATTTTGCAATTATGTAAACTGCACCCCTAATTTCTATACTGCTTAACATTTCAAACACCATTACTGCCGTCACCACCACCACCACCAGAACCACCAGATGCACAGTCTCTCTTTTTCCTGAATCACAGTGCAGTGACAGTTTTTACACTTGGAATATGTGTTCCAGAGAAGCTGGGAAAGCTCTGCCAGGGACCTACAGCAGGGAATCAGAGCCCAGTGGCTTTGGGTGAAAGCCAGATCATTTCCAGCTACGCTTGTGAGCGAGAGGAGAACAGACCATTGGAAAGGGGTGGGCAAGAACGTCGACCTCTTGGGGTGCCAAGTTGGTGAAGGGGGAAAGGCAGCAGGCCAGCCTTTTCAGTCTTTCTACGAACCCCAAAATGGAAAGGGGGTACCAAAAGCACCTCTTGCCTGGGGTGTGGATTTTGCTCAGTGGCTTCCCTGAGAGGAGGATCCCCCTAGCTAACCTTCTCGTTAATAATGATGGTCAGCCCTCCTTGAATAAGCTCTGAAAATCAAAGCCTAGCTCTACCCTTGTAATGGTTTAAAGTTCACCGTGGCTACAGCAAAGTGTATAAGGTTTAAAAATGGAAGAATGACTCCATTAAACACACAAGTGGTTTCCTAGTTAGGACTGAAGGTTTAATTTTTGTATTGAATTTTGGGTTTTCTTGGGTTGTTTCTTTTTGTTGTTGTTTTCAGTAGGGGGGAATGTTTCCTTGAGTAACAAAGCTGGATACTAAACTGTTTTGGTTTTTTTTCCTGCCCATGAAAGAAAGGAAACTTGAAGCAGTTACTGTTTACCTCCACTGTTCCCCCTTCTGTGCAATTTCAATTATCTTTGTTTTGTGGCTTTCAGGGGTTTTATTTTTAGCTTCCCCCCCAACTGGTATGTTCTTTTAAGAAAAGAGATTTTCTTTCCATTGCAGTTATTTGTGTGCGGGATAATATAAAATGTCATTTTTCATGAAGGGGAAACCTTCCTGCAGGATCACTTTCTCTCCCTGCCAACATTCATCCTGTTACCAAGCGCACCACTTAGCAACCAGAAAAAGAAAACCGACGCTGTCAGCCGGGCTCTCTCTAGTTAGCGACAGCGATGCCGAAACGAGGCCATGAGGACTACTTCAAAGGAATGCTAGGCCGAAAAGCAAACAGAATTACAGTAATAAAATATTGTATAGGAAGGACATTAAATATAATAATTAATGAAGATTTATTTTTACTTGCGTTATCAATTGTTAAAAAGGATATGAAAAATGTGGATGTTGTTCACTGCAACTATCTAAAGATGCATATTTTAAAAGAACCATTGCTACAAGGCTCTTTTGGAATCTTTAGTTAGTTTTGTTTGTTTCAATGTACAGTGATCTGCCTTCCAAAAGATGTTCAAGGCAGATTCACAATAATCAAAATCATATTAAGCATAGTTAAATAAATGCTATTAAACTAAAAATATATCAAAGTCCAATACAAAACCACAAAGCCATGAACATATAGGATAATGCAAAATCATCGTGTATCATTTATTTATGACATCATGCCTTTCCAGCTTGAAAGTTCAAGGCATGTTACAAATAATACAGTTAATATAGTGTCACCAAGTGAATATGGTGCAACAGGCTCTGTCAGCGAGTTAGAAAATTGGTATATATGGTTAATCTGGTTGCATGACAGGAGCGAGGTGTACAAAATCCAGTGGGAACATACATGTTCATAGTGCAGTATTGGTTAGATATCAATAGTGTAGGTGCTATATTCAACGTCTTAGAGAGGTTACTTCTGCAGGCAGCTCTCCTTGGACCGGGGTTGACTCAGTGCAAATTAAAAGGTTTACTGCGTTTCTACTTGTAATCAACAACTGCAGTAGTTCAGCACCAGCAAACAAAACAGTCTTGGAGTTTTTAAACCAATCCTCCAGTGGTTTAGCATGCACCAAAAGTAGCAGTTTCAGTGCTTTTAAACAACAGCAGCAGAAACGAATAAGGAGCAATTTCAGTGCTTGAAACAAAGCTGCAGTGTTTCAGCACAAAAAAAAAATTGAAACCAGTTCCAGTACTTTTAATATAAAAGCTGCAATGATTCAGCAGAAACAACCAGGGCGAGGATTCAGTGCTTTTAGAACAGCAGCTGCAGTGATTCAGCAGAAACAAGCAGGGCGAGGTTTCAGTGCTTTTAGAACAGAAGATGCAGTGATTCAGCAGAAACAAGCAAGGTGAGGTTTCAGTTCTTTTAGAACAGAAGCTGCAGTGATTCAGCAAAAACAACCAGGGTGAGGTTTCAATGCTTTTAGAACAGAAGCTGCAGTGATTCAGCAAAAACAACCAGGGGAGGTTTCAGTGCTTTTAGAACAGAAGCTGCAGTGATTCAGCAAAAACAACCAGGGCGAGGTTTCAGTGCTTTTAGAACTGAAGCTGCAGTGATTCAGCAGAAACAACCAGGGCGAGGTTTCAGTGCTTTTAGAACAGAAGCTGCAGTGATTCAGCAGAAACAAGCAGGGCGAGGATTCAGCGCTTTTAGAACAGCAGCTGCAGTGATTCAGCAGAAACAACCAGGGTGAGGTTTCAGTGCTTTTAGAACAGCAGCTGCAGTGATTCAGCAAAAACAACCAGGGCGAGGTTTCAGCGCTTTTAGAACAGAAGCTGCAATGATTCAGCAAAAACAATCAGGGCGAGGTTTCAGTGCTTTTAGAACAGAAGCTGCAGTGATTCAGCAAAACAAGACCACAAACAAGAAATGGAAATATATAGACAAAAACTAAACTGGAAACCCCAAGAAGCTAAACTGAGAATTGCAACCCTGGGGATATAGAAACAGAAATGCATTTCCTTCTGTACTGAGCAAAATATAAAGCTATAAGAGATTAGGGATGTGAATCGTTTTAGAACGATTAAAATTATCGTCCGATAATTTTAATATCGTCTTAAACCGTTATGGAACACAATACAATACAGATTCTAACGATTTATCGTTATAAATCGTTAGAATCGTGAGCCGGCACACTAAAACCCCCTAAAACCCACCCCCGACCCTTTAAATTAAATCCCCCACCCTCCCGAACCCCCTCCCCAAATAACTTAAATAACCTGTGGGTCCAGCGGTGGTCCGGAACGGCAGCGGTCCGGAACGGGCTCCTGCTCCTGCATCTTGTCGTCTTCGGCCGGCGCCATTTTCCAAAATGGCACCGAAAAATGGCGGCGGCCATAGACGAAAAGATTGGACGGCAGGAGGTCCTTCCGGACCCCCGCTGGACTTTTGGCAAGTCTCGTGGGGGTCAGGAGGCCCCCCACAAGCTGGCCAAAAGTTCCTGGAGGTCCAGCGGGGGTCAGGGAGCAATTTCCCGCCGTGAATCGTTTTCGTACGGAAAATGGCGCCGGCAGGAGATCGACTGCAGGAGGTCGTTCAGCGAGGGTTCCGGCGCCTCGCTGAACGACCTCCTGCAGTCGATCTCCTGCCGGCGCCATTTTCCGTACGAAAACGATTCGCGGCGGGAAATCGCTCCCTGACCCCCGCTGGACCTCCAGGAACTTTTGGCCAGCTTGTGGGGGGCCTCCTGACCCCCACGAGACTTGCCAAAAGTCCAGCGGGGGTCCGGAAGGACCTCCTGCCGTCCAATCTTTTTCGTCTATGGCCGCCGCCATTTTTCGGCGCCATTTTGGAAAATGGCGCCGGCCGAAGACGACACGATGCAGGAGCAGGAGCCCGTTCCGGACCGCTGCCGTTCCGGACCGCCGCTGGACCCGCAGGTTATTTAAGTTATTTGGGGGGGGGGTTCGGGAGGGTGGGGGATTTAATTTAAAGGGTCGGGGGTGGGTTTTAGGGGGTTTTAATGTGCCGGTTTTTCGATTTTTCGATTTTTTAACGATTTTTCACGATTTTTCACGATATTTTACCCCCCCAAACGGCAACAATACGATTCCCTCCCCCTCCCAGCCGAAATCGATCGTTAAGACGATCGAGGACACGATTCACATCCCTATAAGAGATGCATATTCATAAAACTGACATATTCCAATCACTAAATTAAAAAATGAATTTTTTTTTCTATGTTTGACTGGGCATCTTATTTTTATAATCATATTGTTCACAATGTCCTACTCCTCCCACTGAATCTGCCCCCACCCCCAATTTCATCCCAATTCCTGATTCCCCAATCTCCTCTTATTTTCCAAGTCTACACGCTTCCCCCACCCCAAATCTCACCCAATATAGGTCCCAGCTCTCCTACCAATCCCAATTTCCCATTCTCCTATGGCGTCCCCCACCAAACCTGAGTCCTCCATTGTCCCCCGAGACCCAAGTCCCCCCAATCCGAGTCCTCACTTCTTGTCTTCAAGATTCCCCTTCTCCCCTCCTTCCTAATCTCTGAGACCCCGTGAGGAGAGCAGGCCCCCTCCTAGGTAAGCGCATTGCCTGTGGTTGGTTATGCCGCACTCTGTGATGCTGAGCAGTGGCACTCAGCCGAAGGCAGGGAAAGGCCATGAAAGAAACATGGGAGGAGGGACTACATTTGGGTCATCTCCTTCCTTTTCCCCACAGCTCCTTCCCAGTCCTCTTCCTCCTCACACCATAGCTGCTATACATCCCATGGCCCCTTTCCCCTCCTAATCCTCTCTACCCTGCCCCTCAGATGACCCGCTCTAGTGCTCCCTCATGTCCCCACATGCTCCTGTCCTCCCCCCCTTCTGTGTCCACCCTATGGCTCTTACTCAGCCTGTTGTTACTTCTGATTCCTCTCTACAAATCCCTTCCCAACTTCTCTCTCCCCCTACTCCCTGAATAGCTTTCCCCCCCCCCCCCTGCAAAATCAGCCCCTTCCCAGCTTCTAACCTCTGCTCAGCTTTTGTGCTTCTTCCAGGGCAGGTCCGTTTGGCAGCTGTAGCAACAGGAACAGAAAAGAAATCCAGCCCGGGGGCCTGAAGCCAGGCCGCAAGCACAGGCAGACTCTGCAGTGGCCCCCACCCCCTCCTTCTGCACCTGCTTTCTGCAAACAAGGAAACTCATGCAGGGGAACGGGGCTGCTGCAGGTCCTATCCGTGCCTGCTCCGGGCTAGCTCCAGGCCCAGCTCTGGATTTCTTTTCTCTTAGGGTGGGCTTGGCTGAAGATCTCTGCAAGTGTTCTGCTAGGATTTAGCAGCGGTGCAAGTGCAGATTACTTTTTATCTTCTGCCGGCCCTGGACACTTGGGTGGGCCCGTCTCTGAAGTGGGTGAGCCACAGCCCATCAAGGCTCACCTGTAGCTATGCCTCTGTCACCTCCAGGGCCCCACTGGATGCCCCACCCCTGCTCACTGCAGAGAATTGTAGTCCTTGCAACTCTTTCGCCTTGTTATGGGGAATTTAGGCTTTATTCAGTTTGCTCAGGTTTGTTTAGGGGCCGATGCCCACCCTAAGAGAAGTTGGATCAGCCTGATACCGAGGAGGAGGAGTCCACCCCATCCTAATAATCCAGAGAGCCTAACTTTCAAACTGTTTTGATTATTTTATAACCTGCATGGAGCCATCGTCACAAGTTTTAAAATACGCATTTAATGGCTTCCTAAAGTGCACACATACTTTTCAGCACAAGCAATATTTATGCATACTCAAGAATTTTCATATGTGCTTACTTTTTCCTCACATTCAACGCACACTTCCAGTTATGCTGGGATGGGCTCATTCCAAAATGTTTCCCCCTTGACAAAAAAGTGAAACATTTTGGCTAGTGAGCACGTGCTGTTCCCCATCAGGGGCATCTAACTCAACATCTGGTACCATGAACCAGGCCAGGTAGGGCCTGTGGTGTAAATGTAATTGTGGAGCCTCCTACTCCTGGAAGGTAAGTTCCTTGAGGTAACTAGGTGTCAAAAATAAAATACACTGAGGTCAAACAGGGTACATGTGCAAAACAACATGAGCTAGGTGAAGGCTCTAGCACTCTGCATGCAGTTTTGGACAGAATCCTGGGAAAAGGTTTCATGTATTTAAGGTGTTTTCTTACACATGGGCAGAGTGGGGTAGTGTGCAGCCCCATAGGCAGGGCAGTCAGAGCAACATAGTCCTACAAGCAGGTCAGAGAGCAGCACCAATGCTCTTATGGCATTAGGAAAACTCCAGAGCTGGTGGCACTGGGCAAAAGGGCAGCCAAGGCTACAAGTGTGATAAGCTGTGATAAGCTTTTGGGGGGAGGGGGGTAGAAGCCAAAATACATATATTCATGTCAGAAGGGACAATGTTCCAGTGGGTCGAGGGTTAGCTGGCATGAATGGAAACATGCCATGGTGGATGTCACAGAACCTGCAATTTTCAACTAAGAACCTTTTAGTCTTACTTCTCCTCTGTACAAATAGAAGAGCTCAGGAAGGAGGCCCAGGGGCTGTGCCGCCTGGAGGGGGAATGGATGGAGCAGCTGCAGAATGGGGCCAGAGGTAAGATCCCATAATGCTCATCAGGGAGATTTCAGCATAGTTTTTCTATTTACTACTTCCATTGCATACCTCAATATTGCCCTGGCAGCCAATAGTATCCTGCCACAGCCAACAATGTGAATTATCTGTTCTGATCATAGGTGCCATCTTTCTAATACCCGTAGGTGTCTATCCAGCAGAATGGTGGGCAAAGCACAACCCTTGGGTCTGCCATGCCATGAAGCAATACTTTTACATCACTTACAGGCCAACAGTATAAATAGGATGTTAAGACCAACTCGAACAACCATAACCAGGAAATCTCTGTGTTTCCCTTCCAACGAGCTCACTTTGACTTATGGCTGACACATTGGATCCAAGGCACTCTCTAACCAATACCACCTTGCCACAGGGCCAGCCTCAGTGCCATTAAAACTAAGTAGGAATCATGTTGTAAAGGATAATTATACAGAAGCCTCTATTTCTGTTAGAACCTATATAAGGCCTTGTAATCCCCTATAGCAGATGGATGTCCCGGAACTAAGATCACATTCCATCAGTGCTTAAATTGTTGACAAAAAGGAACTGTGGAGCAGGTATTGGGGGGCAGGACAGGGCAGGGTGTGAATTTTCTCTTGCTCCTAAACACCCCCTTTGTCACACATACACATATGTGAACACACTCTTCACTCTTTCCCTCCTCCTTATCTCAGTGATCCTTCATTCCCAGCCCCCAAAAATGCTCAGTAAGCCCTGGTGAGGTCTGCAGATGGAGGATTAGTTAAACGAGGAGGAGGAGGTTAGATAGAATGGGGACCTTTCTCTGTACCTTCCCCTTTCTCCTCTCTGCCCTAGTGATCCCTGTTCTACAACCCAAACCTCCCACCATTATTCCTCCAGTGATTCTCATCTCACCCCAGTGATCCTAGAGTACCAAAGTTTCACCCCCAATCTATAGTATGATTCTTGAGCCCTTCCCTATCCCTCTGGTGGTCACCAATTCCCCATTCCTGGAAAATTATCCTCTCCAGCAACTCTCCTCCTCTCCCTCCTAGGATTTTAGAACAGTTCTTCAATCACTTCTTTTCTCTGGTTTGGATTATTGCAATGCACTTTTCACTGGTTTGTCTGCTTATTCAATTTGCCCTTTACAGATTATCCAATATTCTGCTGCCAGGCCATTAATGGGAACACACATATGCGAGCACATCACTCCAGTTTTGCAAATGTTACATTGGCTCCCAGTTTCATTTCAGATACAATATAAATTCACAGTTATTATTCATACCCTCATTCATAATATCCTTGTTGGATTGCAGAACACTGAAAATTCACACTCTGCCCAGAACTTTACTCTCTTCCAGTCATTGCCTTCTAGATACTCCCTCTCCTCAGACAGTCCAGCTTGAATAAACTAGGGAACGTGCTTTCTCGATTGCTTTTTTTTTTTGGAACTCCCACCCAAAAGAGATAAGAACAATAACAGAACCAAAAAGTTTTTCAGGAAAGCTCATAAAACCTATTTATTTCAAAATCATTTTCCATTGGAGCATTATAAAGTCACTATATTGACAATAGCTTGCCCTATCAGCGCTGTCAATGTCTGTGATTTTTGTTTGATTTTTGTCATTGTTAATTAATTCTTATTCTTATGTAATTTTATGTAACTTTATTATGTGTATTTTCTTGTACTCCGCCCTGAATGTAGGAAGGGTGGGTAATAAATATTTTTAAATAAATAAATAGGCCAGTAAGGTACAGGCTTCCTCTTTGAGTCAAATCAGCTGGTCATCATCTGCCTTAGGAATGGAGGCAGTCTGGCATGTAGCACTAGGGATGTGAATCATTTATCTGACGATTGAAAATATTGTCCGTTATTTTCAATCTCGTCAGATATCGGGGGATCCCGATAGTGATAGGAAACCCCACAATTAATTTTGTGGGGTTCTCTTATCGTTTTGGAGGGGGTGGGTGGGAAGAAAGGGCACTTAAAAAACCCCCAAACCCACCCTGACCCTTTAAATTTAATTATTTTGAATCCCACACCCTCATGACACCCCCCAAACATTTTTAAAGTACCTGGTGGTCCAGCGGGGGTCCCGGACTCCTGGGATCGATCTCCTGCTCTCTGGCCGTCGGCTGCCAATGTGGCGCCAATGGCCCTTTGCCCTTACCATGTGACAGGGGTATCCGTGCCATTGGCCAGCCCCTGTCATGTGGTAGGAGCAATGGATGGCCCACACCATTTTTAAAGATGATGCCGGCCATCCATTGCTCTTACCATGTGACAGGGGTTGGCCAATGGCATGGATACCCCTGTCACATGGTAAGGGCAAAGGGCCATCAGCGCCATTTTGTTTACTGGCAGCTGATGGCCAGAGAGTGGGAGATCGCTCCCGGGACCCCCGCTGGACCACCAGGTACTTTAAAAAAGTTTGGGGGGTTCGGGAGAGTGGGGGATTCAAAATAATTAAATTTAAAGGGTCGGGGGGGGGGGGGGTTTCGGCACAAGACAGCCAACAAAAACCAGTAAAAACCGCGGGAACAAATTTTTCCTGCGGTTTTTACCCAAACCTGACACTGGAAACGAGTCCGGTACCGATTCACATCCCTATGTAGCACCACCTCTCCTCAGCCTCCTCAGGAAAGACAAAGAGCAGGATGCACTCCCTCCTCTCTCCTCCCACCACACCACCTCCTATCTTTCCCCACCCCTCATGTAGTCTTCCTCTGTCCCCTCCAATTGCCTCACTCACAGACTGCCTGCACTCATCTCACTCATAGCTCTAAATCCCTCTGAATGCCTCACTCATCCCAACTTTGAGCCCCTCTCACTCTTCTTCCACCCAATTCACGGTCCCACCAGTTCCCTCTTTCACTATTTTTCCCCCCTCTACATCTACTCATTAACTCTCTTGCCCTTCCCCCACCCTCACAACACTTCTTTCACTCTCCCACCACCTTCCACACCACTTACTTTCTTGCTTCTTCCCCCTCCCCTAGTGTAGTCACAAATGGCAGAGGTAGAGGGACCCAGGAAACTAGCATGGTAAACAGCAACCAGGCCAAGCTAGGGGGAAAATATTGGTGAAATGTGAGCTGACTTCAGGAGGCTGGTGGAAGTAGTGAGAATTGAGTCCAAGCTGAAGAGGGCCTCATGATTGCTCTTGATCTGGTGGGCATTTGGTGACCTCACTGTCCCTAGCCTCCTAAGCCTAACAGAATCTGTTTTGCTGAGATTCCTGAGGCCTTTATGTTATGTAAATAGTAATATCCCTATTTTTTCTTTCCCTACCCCTTTTTTATTTATTTATTTATTTATGCTGTTTTTATATACTGTGGCACAGAAAGCAAGTTTCTATCTCTACGGTTCACATAAAAAGAAAAAGAAGAAGTACAATAAAATCCAATATAAACTCAATTTGATATTCATAAAACTACAATTATTAACACTAAAAACACGAATGTACTAATAATCTAAAAACATAACAAATATTAAAACATTAAGATTTAATTAATCAATGTTAGTACTTGATAAGATATGACTCTCAGCTCTCCTCTTGGGAGTTAGGGCCGTATGCTTGATGGAAACACCACGTTTTCAGGTCTTTTTTGAACCTCTTTAAACTATGTTGTAATCATAGATCAGGTGGGAGACTGTTCCAAACTTTTGGACCCGCCACTGAAATAGCATGATCTCTTACCTCACCGAGGTGTGCTGATCTTACCGTGGGAATTGAAAGGAGGCCTTTGTTGGCAGATCTTAGGTCTCGCTGCGGAATATGTAATTTTATGGTTGAGTTCAGCCAGTCCGTTCTTTCACCATATATGATCTTATGAACAATACATAATAATTTATACTTTATTCGATATTCAACTGGTAGCCAATGGAGGTTCTTTAGAACTGGGGTGATATGATCCTTCTTTCTTGTATTGGTCAGGAACCTAGCTGCCACGTTTTGAAGTACTTGCAGAGGACGTATGGTGGTTTTTGGAAGTCCTAGCATGGTAGAGTTACAATAATCAAGTCCCGTGAATAACAAGACCTGAAGGACATATCTAAAGTTGTCAAATGAAAGTAAAGGTTTCAAACGTTTAAGCATCCTTAATTTACAAAATCCTTCTTTTACTTTTTTTGATATATGTGCTTTAAAATTTAGTTCATAATCTAAAAAGAGACCTAAGTTTCTTGCTACATCCACTAGCTTAAACATGCTTTGTTGTCAAGGGTGATCATATTCTTCTCTAAATTAACATTTTTCCTGTCTAAAATCATAAAAACCGACTTATCTAAATTTAAAATCAGTTTCATTTGAGCAAGTAGCTGACCAATAATTTTTAAGTACATGTCAACTAACTTGAAGGTAGCTTCTATATTACTTTTGATTGGAAATAAAAGCTGAATATCATCAGCGTAAATAAAATATGTTAAACTCAAACCTGAAAGCAAATGACACAATGGGAGTAAATAAATATTAAAAAGGGTAGCTGATAGGCAGAACCCTGTGGAACTCATATCGATAATTTTATCTTTTCAGAGATTTTATCTTTGTTTTTTACAGTAAACGTTCTATTCTCTAAAAATGATTTAAACCATTATAAAATTTATTTGTAACATTTTGCGTATATTTTCTTTTGCATGCTAGGTGACATACCCCAAAGTCACGCCCCTTTCAGGACAGCCAGCTGCACTCCCTCTGAAGTCCACACATTGCCCTGTATATAGCTAGGAATGCAGCTCTTTCAAATATCCTCTATTCTCCACTTACTTCCTTACAGCAGGCTCAGTTAAGGTCCGGTTCATTAAGGTCACCATTCCAGATCTAGCTTCCTGAATGTCCTTGCTATAATGTCAGTAATACTATAGAGCAATAAGGGAGGAGGAATAGCCTAGTGGTTAGAGCAGTGGGCTACAAACCAGGAGACCAGCATTTGAGTCCTGCTGTTGCTCCTTGTGACCTTGGGCAAGTTACTTTACTTTCCATTGCCTCAGGTACAAAACTTAGATTGAAAGCCCTTTGGGGATAGAGAAATACCTACAGTACCTGAATGTAAACTGATCTGATATCTCAGATCAAATGTCAGTTAATAAAAATAAGTCACCATTTAGGTCTCATGTCTTCTAAGTGCAAGACATGTGGGTGCAACTAAACTATAAACACTGGCATAGCCTTTACAGGCATTTTTCTTGTCTGTTTCTCCACTATTACTATCACACAACCTTTCATCAACAGGAAGCCTTCTAACAGAAAAGAGGCGTCATACAGAAGTGAAGATAGCAGTTCTTTTCAACAGAAGCTCTCTGCATCAAGTTCTAATCATCCACCTCAATCTCCAAAAATCCATTAAAGTCAATGAAATCCATAGGGCTCAAATTTTATTTATTTATTTATTTATTTTTGGTTTTTATATACCGGAAGTTCCTGTATACAATACATATCACTCCGGTTCACATTTAACAAAGATAACTATCGCCGGGGAGGCGGTTTACATGGAACATATCGAATATAATGAACGGATAATAATCAAAGTACAATCTATTATGAAACCACTAAGATCAACTTAGAAAACAACTTGAAACATATAACTGACGCAATATGAACATTACAATATTGCTGTAAGACAAGGCTGGATGTTTGTTCTTCTTGCTTTTAGCTCTCTGGGAAAGCTTGATGGAAAAGCCAAGTCTTGAGTTTCACTTTGAAAGTAGTATGGCACGGTTCAAGGCGGAGGTCCGGTGGTAGTGAGTTCCAGAGAGACGGGCCCGCTGTGGATAGAGCGCGTTTCCTCAGGGTAGATTTTGCTGGTTGGGTGATCATTCTGTTCTGGTATGCCCTTCTGGTTGATTTGTTAGAAGAGTGTAGTTGAAGCTGGAAAGTTAAGTTGAGTGGGGAGATGTTACAAATTCAATTGTAACTCCATGGTGATGATAATGATGATGGACAACTTAAAGTTTAACAGGCTGAAGTAACTAGAGGCCCCGTCTTCTTTCTGCATACAACAGATCTCCTCTCTAGTAGGGGCCAGCTATCCACCACAGGTGTCTCAGCTCCCAGCTAAAAGTCCCTTTATAATTGTTCTGACACTAACATCTCTGGAAGCTTCACACGCCAATGGAGGTCTGCTTGTCTATACAGCAGTTCCCCTATCAGACATATAAGGAAGAGGAATATTTAAAGGCTTTCTCATAAAAGCACCCAGCTGTGAGATATCAGGAACTTCTAGATGTTACAATTACCTTGTTACCTTACCCACCGGCACCCCTAATAGAAGGACCCACACAAAACATCCTTTCAGAGTACTGAAGAGATCAAGTGAGGCAAAGTCAGAACTGTCATTTATATAAGCTGCTTCCCATCCAGACATGAACTAACCAGATTGAAGTTTGTTGGTTGCATAGAGCAAAAGT
The DNA here is from genome assembly GCF_901001135.1 of Rhinatrema bivittatum. Classification (NCBI taxonomy): domain Eukaryota; kingdom Metazoa; phylum Chordata; class Amphibia; order Gymnophiona; family Rhinatrematidae; genus Rhinatrema; species Rhinatrema bivittatum. The sequence goes on from NC_042623.1 coordinate 104,692,946, forward strand.
GACCTTCTAAAAACAAATACCCTGAAGTCTTCTAATACAAAGGGACCATAAAACAACACAGATGAATGTATAGTGGTGAATGAAGAGCCTCACCATCTCTGATGAAATATCAACTACAGAAGTGAAGAGCTAAGGCCAATATAATATGGGAAAACACTTAAGATAATGAGTTTAATATCCAAGCTTCTTTTGGATTCCTAACACCAAATATTTAGTATACACACACACACACACACACACACACATATAAGAAACTAATATGCACATACCATAAAGAGAGTCACTGTATGTACATACATCATATAAATGTACATGTATACATGCTAAATATTATCATTTATGTTATAAAATTATACATACTAATTTTCTGTGTGTAAACTTCCCTGTGTACATATAATTATGTAGCTATTATGCACCAATGAGGGTATTTAAATGCAGATCTCATTGTCTATCTTCCTAACAGCACCATGCCAGGAGAAAAAGGACGCCTGTTTAGGAAGCCTAACTTCCAGGCACAGAAAGATCATGAAGGTTCAGAATATCCTATATGGGAAGGAATCCAGAAAAATGGGTACTTACAGAAAGAAGCAGACCTGGGACAAAATCCACCATAAACTAAATGACAAGACCTTAGATACAAGGTCAAGGACAAACAGGGAAGACTAAGGACAGAGGGACTCACCAGCCAGATAACCTTCACCCTGGCAGAACTGATTGTCCTGAGTACCATATCAGAGGCTGTAGTGCGAGGGGTTAGTGAGCGGGACATCTCACTCTCTGAAGTGAGACAAGATGAGCAGTCTTTGTAAGAAAGGAATTAAGGTACTTGTATATAGGATCTATTATTAAGTATCTACATATATATATAAAACAAGCTTTTTTATGTTGGGGGTTTTTTTGTATACACATTAGTCATAGCACTGGTGGAGATAATACTGCCAAAACCTTTTATATATATATATATATATATATATATATATATATATATATATATATATATCTGTATACATTCACAGAATATTAAGATAAATAATCTTTATTGGTGCACTCAGCTGTGAAATATTTTACCAACATTGATTTCCCTTGGAGTAGCCCATGTCTATCTACATACAAGTTCAACTACATAGGTTTTTGTTGGAGCTGTCAATTTAAAGAATTACTGCATTGAATTTTTCAACAAGCAACTATTTTCCTAATCTTTTGAAAGAAATGTCCTTATTTTCTACAGGACTTACATGAGGACTTTATATGGACTATTATTACAAATATACATGCTGAAGCATTTTTATTATGCGGCGATAATTAATATATTTTTTTCTAACCTTTTCTTTTATTCTGTATGTTTAAGTTTTGTATAAACCAATAAAGATTGTTTATCTTAATATTCTGTGAATTTGTACAGGGATCCTGGTTTTGTATGTATGATATTTATTTATTAGGAACACAATTAATATAACTGCCCTAAATATATCTTTTACTATCTATCTATCTATCTATCTATCTATCTATCTATTTATCTGTCTCTCTGTATATATATATGTAGCATTCCCTACCTGAGGAAGCCAGCATTGGCGAAACATCTGAAGGCTTGTTTGTCAGGGTATGTTCAGTGGTGAACTTCCAGTGCATGTGAGAATACTCTGCACTCTCTTTGGTGTGATAACCTACACAGTGAACAGTTGATTTCACATGGTTTTATAATGAAACAGCTTCCTTAAGCAACATTTGTGCTGCATGTATTTTCAAACATCAGTTTCTCCTACAATTTGGAGCAGATCCCTGCCCCCACAGGATTTATAAAGACTTTGTATCACAAAGATCTCTGCATAAAGACATTTTTGGACTTTTATCCTTTTCAGTATCTGGTGCTAGTCAATCCTTTTCTATATTGTATTATTTTATGTAATTGTGAAAAATCAATAAATAGATTTTTTGTTAATTTTTGTGCCAATGCCTAAGGTGTTCCTATTCTTCTATATTTACTGTTTGTACACACATTTGGAATACAAGTAAAGTATATTCACTGCCTTATTCTTTTGTACTATATATATATATGTGTGTGTGTGTGTGTGTGTGTGTGTGTGTGTGTTTGTGTGTGAGTGTATGTGAAAAATGAGGGGACGCTATTATCTCAAATACAAACAATATTATATTTAAAAAAAAGTTATTTTATTAGCTTTTTTTGAAAAAAGTGTATTAATCAAAAAATAAAATGCATACATATAATACTTTTGTGAAATAACAAATATAAATGAAAACGCCACATTCATAAGCTATTTGATTCTTCTTTAAAACAGCAGACAGTCTCTTAAGAAGTAGTTAATTCTTAGACAGTCCTCAAAGAAAATAAATGAATGTTCTATAATAAAGTGATCTTGTTTTGAAGTCAGTGTGTATTCAGAATCAATTTAAAATCATCTGTACTGGAGCCGTACACTGGGTGCAGTACTAGATTGTGTTCAACTCGAATATCATAGAACAGCTCTTCAATGTGATTATATATTTTTTTTTAAATTTTATTTTATTTTATTTTTTTATTTACAGATAGTCTGTGGTTCAAAGGCTGATAGGGCTTGTAGTCATGGACAGAACCTTACTGCAGGCCCTCTTTCTTTTTATACTTGTTTGCATTGGCAAAAAAACAGCATTTTGGTTGCATAGACACTCTTGGGCATGATAGACTAGGAACTTATTTAGTAGCAGGAGGCCACTGTAAAGAGCTCATTTGGATATGTACCTTGCCTATAAGGAAGGTCCAATGTGTGACAGAAGTGAAGACCAGATAGAAAGTCAGTTGTGACAGTTTTTGTACTTCTTGCTTATGTTGAGTCACACCAAGACTCAGATGGGCCAGGCCCCAGTGGTCTGAGATGAATAAGTGGCATCTATGAGTGCTGCTAGAAAGCCTGAAGGCACAGAGCGAGGCTGAAGAGGAAGTCTCTGGAGTCTGTAACAACCCGGGAAGAGCATGAAATAGATGAGGAGCACACAGAGGCATTGTTGGAGGATGAGCCACATCTTGACAGGCCAATGCAATAAGATGCATTTTAAAATGGGTGCTCATATTGTCATATGGGTGGTATGACATAGTGAGGGCAAAGGTAGTGCCGGCACCATTTTGAATATTGGCAATACGGCGCGAGTGCAGGAGGTCACTCCCGGACCCCCGCTGGACTTTTGGCAAGTCTTGTGGGGGTCAGGAGGCCCCCCCAAGCTGGCCAAAAGTCCCTGGGGGTCCAGGAGCGATCTCCTGCACTCGTGACGTCGGGTGACAGGAACCAAAATGGCGCCGGCGCTACCTTTGCCCTGTCATATGGTAAAGGCAAAGGGCCACCGGCGCCATTTCTATTAACGCAGCCGTGGCCCGAGAGCGGGAGATCGCGGGAGATCGCACCGGGCCCCCCCCCCCCCCACTGGACCCCAGGTAATTTAAAACATTTTGGGGGGGGTTCGGGAGGGTGGGGGATTTGTTTTAAAGGGTCAGGGTGGGTTTTAGGGTTGTTTTGGTGTGCCGGTTTTCCTGCCCTCCCCCCTCCCCCGATTTATTATTTTTGATGATAAATCGGGGGAATTGTTATTGTATCGCGGCTCTAATGATTTTTGATGATTTAAAATATATCTGACGATTGTTTTAAATCATCAAAAAATGATTCACATCCCTAATAAATACCTATCTAGGGAGAGGCCATTATGGCTAGTCTCTCCCCCAGTGGTTGATGCAGGAAATACAACAGGTCTAGCACATATCACAAAGTGTGAAAACATTATCACAATTTGCACTAACTTAGCTCTTCACATAGGTATTAGTGCAAATTGCAATAAACTGTCTATTAGCATAAAACACACCCCTTTTGCTATCACATGTGATACTTATCACATTTTGATAAATCCAGGTCTTTGTGTCTTAAAGACATGGCAGCAGTTTTCCAAATTCATTATTAATGAAAAACTGTTCCCACATATTTTTCTGTCAAAACTGTGAAGGTAAATACTAGGTAAAATAAAAAAATAGAGATGTAAACAGATGTAGATGTCAATTCACAGGCTTTCTCATTATGAACTGTTAAAAGCAGTGTAGAGTAAGTGCTGTTGATATTACACAGAAAATACGCACATATTTGACACATGGTAACAGATGCAAAATGGCATTGAATTAGCACAAGTTTGAAGCTTGGGAGCAGTAGACCAACCCTGAATTGAAGACTTGAAGACTGGCACAACTGCTCACAAGTTTCAAACTTATATTAAATCAATTCTTTCTTGTGCCTGTTGCTAATAAGAAACCCTTCTCTACATATGCATCTACATGCCTGCACTCATACTTATCAATCATGCTCACAAACCTTTTGCATACCAGAAAAGACAAAATACACCAAAGTTGAATAACACAAAACATTGTTATTAAAAACATAAATGTTGATTATTTTGGGGTTTTTTTAATTCCTCTTCAGTAGGAGGGGGCTGAGTTCTTGTCATCTCTTTCTTGAGGTAGAGATGGTGGGCTTCACTTTGGGATGACAAGTCCTTCACCCAGTTCTCACACTAGAGAACCAGTATGCCATGATTGAACTGGAAGATAAATAAGAAAATGATCAAGGGGGCTCCACAGATGGAACAGAATGTAGGCAAGGAAAAAGAAAACATGATGCATAGTGCTCTATTTCCAACAGAAGTGTCTCTTTCATTGCAGGGGAAACCCAAGTGCCAAATCCACTGATGCCAAACTTGGACTAGACAACTGAGGACCTATTGCAAGGGCTGTTGTGTGGTCTTTATACTCTGATAAAAAGAGGACATGAAGAATATGTAATGGGGAAACAGTTACACATATAACAATCGTCAAGATATAGAATGCTATAATAAAGAGAAAATAAGATGCTATCTAACTATGGACTTGCTAGATTGTAGGTATAATGAGACAAGCCTCTCAGTCTGCCCATAAAGAGCAAGTGCATAAATTTAGCATTCCTGCTATGGCAGCATCTGTGAGCCTTTTGAAGAGCCACAGCTGTACTCAACTGGCGCAGTGGAAAGACCTAGGACACTTTATTCTCACAAAGAGCATCAGGCTTTCTAAAAGGGCCATGGGGAATGAATAGCTACATTCAATTCTGCCATGTCAAATGTGTACATGCATTTACAAGATGTCAGATAACATGCAGTATGACTAAAACTCAGAGAGTGAGAAGGGATTACTATAATATACATCACTTTCCCAATTTAAGTGATGAATGCGATGGACAGTCCTAAGCTTCTGGCAAGTATGAGTAGAGTACCAACTGCTTAGAATGCTGTGAACAGAGTTTTGCAGAGTAAGTGGTGGTGATATTACACAGAAAATACGTGCACATATATTTGACACATGGTAACAGGAGCAAAAAGGGGTTGAATTAGCATAAGTTTGAAACTGGAGCAGTAGCACCAACCCTGCACTACTGCTCACAAGTTTCAAACATGCTAAATCAGCCCCTTTTGGATCTGGTACTGATAAGAAAGCCTTCTGTGGGACAGATGAGGCTCCATTTGCCTCAGCACTCTACTCATGCTGTTCTGTGCAAGCATGTACTTTTCCTACCTACTTTTTTAACTTTTTATTTAACGCTAGCTGTACCCAGCCACGCGTTGCTGTGGCTCAGTCTAGTTAAATGGAAAAGAAAGAAAAGAGAAAGCTTACGTTTTGAATATGGTTAATTTCACAATGCTTGTGGGTATATAATATTTTTTGTTGTTCCATTGTCTGTGCAGATATAGAGATTGTCTGGTTTGCCGACTCTAGAACACGCAACGTATAATTGTCCATGTGAGAAGCAATCTGTGTCTAGATGTAAACCACATAATTCTAGAAATGAAAAAGAATGAAAAAAGAAAAAAACATAAACTATACTCACTAAACGAACGGTATGGTAAACGACACAGCTCAATTCCAATGCAATGTCACACGAAATAATTAAATCAAAATGAAAATAAATCGAAATCTATGAAAATTCAATTTAACAATGCAGTCGGAAACATTGAAATGGAATTGTAAAATATTTATTCCAAGCCGCTAAGCCCATTAAAATGGGCGAGATTTTTGTCCCCTCTCCTCCTACGTCTTTGCTCTGCCCCCCACCCCACCCCACCCCCAGCACCACGAAGGGCCAGAGGTGATGGCAGTGGTAGGAGCTGCAGCGGTAGCCGAGGGGGATCTTGCGAGGCGTAATGGTCCTGCCATCCCAACTCCCTCCCCCTTTCCCCGGTGGTAGAGGGACAGGGTCAGACCCCTTTCACTCTATCTTTACAGGCCCCAACTCCTTTGCTCTCCATTCCCCTCTACACTGAACCCCTTCCACTGTAACCTATAAGTGGAGAGCTGGGGGGGGGTAGAGAATCTCTCTCTCATACAGCCCCCTACATAGGCTTCCTTTCTCTCTCCCTCTCTCTTGCACATACACTCTCCCTCTGTCTCTCACACACACACGCCCAATCCCTCTCACACACATACACAATCCCTCACATAGTCTCCCTCTCTCTCTGGCACTCACACTCGCCTTCAGTGCACATTGCCACACTACTCTCTCACACAGTTAAAACGGGCTAGATTTTTGTCCCCTCTCCACCTAAGTCTTTGCTCTGCACTGCAAGAACTTGCAAAGTTCCCACGCCAGTTGTGTCTGGAAGAGAGAGGAAAACACTCCGTCCCCGTCCCCCTCACAAAGGGCAGGCGGCAGGCACTCAACAGATTTGGGACACGTTGCCTAGCTTACTTTGCTCTTTCTTGCAGACCTGTGCCTTTAAGAAATCTGATCGGGGGCTTGAGAGGGAGGAGGGAGCAGGGCTCTGGCTTTCACTTTCATCACGGTGCTTTGCTGGGAGTGAGGGTGGAGTGATGTCCATGTAAACTCTTCCCGTGGCGGCTGAGACCCACGGGCGGGCTGACAGCACTGCCTTCTCCCTCCCCCTCCCCCCCAGTTGTGGGATATTTACTTGGCTTCTCCTTATCTGCGGGACTCAGGGGGTGGGGAGGAGGGCGAGCTGTTCTCTGTTCAGCTCTTTTTGCTTTGGCTGCTGCAGGCTGCAGCTGCTTGTGATCTCTTCATAGCCGCTTTCTATTGCATTTCCTCTGTTCCGGCCATCCCAACTCCCTCCCCCCCTTGCCTGGCAGTGGACGGACTGGCTCGGTGACTCTTCTACCCTTTCTTCCTCCTGTGTGTAACTGTCTGGCAGTCCCTACTCCCTCCCCCCTTCCCCAGCGGGGGAGGAATGGGCTGAGCCCTTTCTTCCTCCCCTCTGTGACACCCAGCATGTAGCGCAGAGCTCAATGGTCCGCACATGCATGGTAGAGCTGCTCTCTACTGCGCATTTGCGGGCCGTGGGTCAGAGCCCATTTATATTGTAGATAGCGTGTGTTGCTTGTACGTCCAACAGATGGTGCTGTTTTTATTTATTTATTTATTTAACAGCTTTTACTATACTGGTTTACAATAAACTTGAGAAAGGAGGAAATTACAAAAAACAGGGGGTGGGGGATGGAGCAGGAGCGGAAAGTGGGGGGGAGAGAGAGGGAGCAAGGTAAAGGGGGAAAGACAGCAGCTGAGAAAGGTAAAGGAACGTAGCAGTATTTACATGAGAGGTTGATTTACAGGGTTAAAAATATTATCGCTTAATTACAGCGGTTAAAGAAGGATATATAGATTATATCGAGGGTATGTATGGGAGCTTAATTAACAATTATGGTAATACAGAAGACTTCTTTAACATTTAAACAAGTATATATATAAAGTATTAGCTTATTTACAGCAGTTGTGGCAGGTAATAATAGATAGCTAAATTAACTTTTAACACATGTTGTATAATTTAACTTGAGTTGGGTTATGGTAGCTAGGGAGAGATAAGGTGAATGGTGGGCAGGGGGGGGTATAGTGAGGGTGTAGGGTGGGAGGGTGGGGAGTAAAAGGGGGGTATAGGTGGGTTGTAGGGGTGAGACAAACAAAAAAGCATGTTTTTACCTGTCACAGGTGTGACAGGTAAAAAAACAGGTAAAAAAAAAAAGAACAGGTAAAAACATTATATAGATGTCACACCTGACACAGGTGTGACATCTATATAATATAGGTATATAAAAACACGCATGTATTTGAATGCAACATTGTGTCAAAATTTCAAAGCAATCGGTGAAGAACTTTCGGAGATTTAAGATTTTGAACAAACTAAATTTACATTTTTATTTATATAGATTCAAGCAAACCACATGTAAAAGCAAAGACAAAACAGAAGTACATTACAGCGCTAAACTGCCCCCTTTCTTTCACTTCCAAATATTTCCAATACGGCTGCCATATTTTCTCATATATAAACAACTTTTTGTGCAAGGCATATATCAGCCTCTCAATGACAGCAATGTCATGAATTTGTTTACACCAGTGAGAAAGAAGTGGCTGAGACTTCCAATGTAATGCAATAGCAAATCTGACTGCATGGATGAGGTGGTTACATAGCTTATGCTGGGCACTAGACAATGACAAATGGACCCAAACTCCAAGAAGACACAACACAGGAGACTAGCCCACCAGACAGCCCAATATCTCTATCAGAATTGCCCCAACCCATTTCCAAAAAGCTAGCACCATCAGGCAGGCCTGCCATACTTGAAAATGAGACCCTTCCTCCCCACATCCTCTCTTCCTACCTATTTTATAAGCATACATGTGTACATTTAACACATGAAAATATACAACTTCCTTGCGTAAAACTCTGATTTATGTAAGTTGGTTTATTTTTAAATGTGCACGTGTTATTGAAATCACCAGTTTTCCAATTCAACTGTTCACCCAGTCCTTCTCCCTTCAGCAAAATCTTCCTGGGTCTTCAGCCTGAGCTTCCCCCAGCTCACTCAGACCTCTCACCCAACCAGTACTTATTTATTTATTTATTTATTTTTAAATTCTTCTATACCGATGTTCCTGTATAGAATACAGATCACATCGGTTTACATTGAAACAGAACAGTCGCTTGGGGGCGATACAAGGAACATTTACGTTTAAAACAAGGAACATTTAAAACAAGTAGATTAATAACTTCAATAAAGATTAAAAATAACTTCAGTGCAGATTCAAAATTATGTTACAATCAAGTAATGAACCAAGAAAATTAGGAAGCTGTTGAATACTAGGTGGAGGGCTCACAACTTTGAAGCGCTAGTTAAAGGAGAATATTGGGCTGTAAAATGAGATCTGGTGAGTTATATGTTAAATAAAGGTTACTTGAGCAGGTAAGATAATGCATTAAGATCAAACAGGTCTAGGATGCCATAAGGGGAAAACTATAAGGGGTGGGATGGAACATGATGGGGGCAGATGTACATGGTAGGATTGAAAGGGGGCCCCAGATAAGATCTGGGAGGACTAATTCGAGAGTACGGCATGACCTAAATCGGGAAGCGGCTTCCGAGAGAGCTTAACTCTCTGGTAAAGGCTTGACTGAAAAGCCAAGTTTTAAGGTTTTTTTTGAATGTCTGACAGCAGAGTTCTTGTTGGAGATCCGGCGGAAGAGTATTCCAGAGAGTGGGACCAGCTGTTGATAAGGCTCGCTTCCTTAAGGAGGTTTTAGCAGGGGGGGGGGGTGCATAAAGTGTGCCTTTGTATGCTCTTCTGATAGGTCTGTCCGAGGTGTGTGGACGTAGTTGGATGCTTAGCTTGAGGGGGGAGATGTTGTGAATGTCCTTGTGGATCATCATGAGGACTTTGAAAAGAATCCTAAATTTGATGGGTAACCAGTGGAGTTTCTGAAGGATGGGAGTGATGTGCTCTCTTTTGTTTGAGTTGGTGAGAATCCTGGCGGTGGTGTTCTGAACCATCTGCAGGGGTTTAATGGTGATTGCAGGGAGACCAAGGAGGAGGGAGTTGCAATAATCAATTTTCGATAGAATGATGGATTGAAGCACCAGACGGAAGTCTCGGAAGTGAAGGAGAGGTTTCAGTTTTTTAAGAACTTGCAATTTGAAAAAGCATTCTTTTGTGGTATTTTATACACATTTTTTAAGGTTTAGTTGGTTGTCAAGCAGAACCCCTAAATCTCTAACAGATGATGAGTGATTAATAGTTGTTTTGGCAAATTGGGAGGAGCTTGGGGAGTTGAGGAGAACGTTGTTTTCATCCAGCGATATGATGAGAATCTCCGTCTTATTGGTATTGAGGACAAGGTTTAGGCTGGTGAGAAGGCGGTTGATTGCTTGAAGACAACTATTCCAGTAGGACCATGTTTTTTGAAGAGAGTCTGTGATTGGGAGAAGAATCTGGATGTCGTCCGCGTAGAGATAGTGGGTTAGTTTTAGATTTGTGAGTAGCTGGCAGAGAGGGAGAAGGTAGACGTTGAAGAGGGTGGGTGAAAGGGATGAGCCCTGGGGGACTCCCAGGTTGGGTCTGATTGGGTGTGATTCTTTATTGTTGATCCTAACCTTGAAGAATCTGTTGTCGAGGAAGGATTTGAACCAGCTGAGCGCAACTCCCTTGACAACTTGACAACATACCAGCATGGATTCAACTGCACACGATAATTAGCAAATGTAAAATTGCATGAATAAGTTACCACATGTTCTCATCTAAGTGAGTTGTCTGTGGGAAGTAACAATGCTATTCCCTCCTCGAGAACAATAAAACTGTGAACAGAAAAACTTCAGTAAACAAATCTTTTATTATCATTTACAAATGGGTGAGCTGACAGCCAATGTCTGTAAGCAAGCACACCTCTCTCTAGATAGAACTTTTTTTACTTTTTTTAAAGCTCTTATATCTAGCTTTGCCGTTAGCATGCCTAACTTATCTTCTCTTGCTAGAAGCTTGTGTAAAAGGGTGGGGGGGTTGCATGCGAAGGGGATCTCTTAAATTGACAGATGTGAATCTGTTTCCTTGGAAGAAAGGAAGGGGCCTGTACAGAGGGGGCTGCTCTCAGCATCGCTTAACAGGAATTTAGCTAATGGCTTCTGCAGAAGGAGTTGACGTAACAAGAGCTGTGCAGGCAAATTTGTAACTTTGGTTCAGTGTCTTTTTGTAGAGGCCTTGTTTGGCTCACAGGTCCATATTAATAATTATGGCCTTTATGACCTGGAGGGATTTATTCAGGTTTCCCCATGTAAAATATATTCTCGTATAAAATTTGGTGCATAAACAGTATGGATCTCTGTATTAAAAAATGTGCACAACCTGACACATACACATGTACTTTCAGAGCAGAGAAATGTGGTATTTTATAAACAGTGCAATTGCTGCTACACAGTTATAAAGTGCAGCCTTAACTGTAGAAGCACAGTTGTATGTGCATATGTGCTAACTTGTGCTCACTATTGAAAACTACCCTCTAAAGGTACTTGATATATTTTATCATAACATAATATTTTCATTGTATTATTCCTAGTTAATCGAAACAACTTAATTTGAGTTATTTTTATGATTATTTTCCATTCTAACCTAATGGCTCTTTTCAAAGGAAAAAATGAAGATACATCATAATGATCTTATAATAGGGATATGCTTGAGGATAATAGAAAGCTAGATTGAATTATATTGAATTCTCTACCATATTATGAAATGGGAAAAGCATTACCAAGGAGAGTTATAAAATGAACTGTACTAACAAATTTATGTATCTGTAAACATAAAAATATGCCTTAAAAATATTCCTGAAATACCAGTTAAAAAGCCCTACAAATATTTTATGTAGTCCCTGTCTGAAAAAGACACAAATTACCATACAGAGTTTCCACTAAAACAGGTGGAAAATCTCAAAAATCTGATTTATTATAATACAAAATTGCTCTAGGCAAATCACAGCTTGCCTTGCCACATCTTCTAAGGGGTCGATTTTAAGACCCGTGCGCGCACATGGACGCGTCAATTTTATAACATGCGCACACCGGTGCACACGTTATAAAATCTGATGTGCCAGATTTTAAAATTCATGCACACATGTGCAGGCGGCCCATGACTTGTTCGTGTGGGGAAGGGGGGGGGGGGATTTTACAATGTAACATGCAGCGACGCAAGTAGGGCTTCCCCAGTTCCCTCCCAGTCTGCTCCCATTAAGGAGCGGACTGGGAAGGAACTTCCCTATACTCCTACCTAACCTTCCCACCTTTTCCCCTCTCCTCCCCAACCCCTATCCCCTACCTAAACTAGTTTTTTTCTTGTTTTTCTACTTCCTTCAACTTCGGAGTTGAAGTAACCTCCATGTGCACATTTTTTAATACAGAGATCCAAAATTGAATATGGGTAGAAATCCCTTGTGTGTCAGAAGACTATAGTGATAGGAGTATACTACTGTCCACCTGGTCAAGATGGTGAGACAGACAGTGAAATGCTAAGAGAAATTAGGGAAGCTAATCAAATTGGTAGTGTGGTAATAAAGGGAGACTTCAATTACACCAATATTGACTGGGTAAATGTATCATCGGGACACGCTAGAGAGATAACGTTGCTGGATGGAATAAATGATAGCTTTATGGAGCAATTGGTTCAGGAACTGACGAGAGAGGGAGCAATTTTAGATCTAATTCTCAGTGGAGCACAGGATTTGGTGAGAGAGGTAATGGTGGTGGAGCCGCTTGGCAATAGTGATCATAATATGATCAAATTTGAATTAATGACTGGAAGAGGAACAGTATGCAAATCCACGGCTCTCGTGCTAAACTTTCAAACGGGAAACTTTGATAAAATGAGAAAAATTGTTAGAAAAAAACTGAAAGGAACAACTACAAAACTAAAAAGTGTGCAAGAGGCGTAGTCATTGTTAAAAAATACCATTCTAGAAGTACAGTCCAGATGTATTCCACACATTAAGAAAGGTGGAAAGAAGGCAAAACGATTACTGGCATGGTTAAAAGGGGAGGTGAAAGAAGCTATTTTAGCCAAAAGATCTTCATTCAAAAATTGGAAGAAGGATCCAACAGAAGAAAATAGGATAATGCATAAACATTGGCAAGTTAAATGTAAGACATTGATAAGACAGGCTAAGAGAGAATTTGAAAAGAAGTTGGCCGTAGAGGCAAAAACTCACAGTAAAAACTTTAAAAAATATATCCGAAGCAGAAAGCCTGTGAGGGAGTCAGTTGGACCGTTAGATGATCAAGGGATTAAAGGGGCACTTAGAGAAGATAAGGCCATCGCGGAAATATTAAATTATTTCTTTGCTTAGGTGTTTACTGAAGAGGATGTTGGGGGGGTACCCGTACTGGAGAAGGTTTTCATGGATAATGATTCAGAGGGACTGAATCAAATCACGGTGAACCTAGAAGATGTGGTAGACCTGATTGACAAACTGAAGAGTAGTAAATCACCTGGACCAGATGGTATACACCCCAGAGTTCTGAAGGAACTAAAAAATGAAATTTCAGACCTATTAGTAAAAACTTGTAACCTATCATTAAAATCATCCATTGTACCTGAAGACTGGAGGATAGCAAATGTAACTCCAATATTTAAAAAGGGCTCCAGGGGTGATCCGGGAAACTACAGACCGGTTAGCCTGACCTCAGTGCCAGGAAAAGTAGTGGAAAGTGTTCTAAACATAAAAATCACTGAATATATAGAAAGACATGGTTTAATGGAACAAAGTCAGCATGGCTTTACCCAAGGCAAGTCATGCCTCACAAATCTGCTTCACTTTTTTGAAGGAGTTAATAAACATGTGGATAAAGGTGAACCATAGTAGTATACTTGGATTTTCAGAAGGCGTTTGACAAAATTCCTCATGAGAGGCTTCTAGGAAAAGTAAAAAGTCATGGGATAGGTGGCGATGTCCTTTCGTGGATTGCAAACTGCCTAAAAGACAGGAAACAGAGAGTAGGATTAAATGGACAATTTTCTCAGTGGAAGGGAGTGGGCAGTGGAGTGCCTCAGGGATCTGTATTGGGACCCTTACTTTTCAATATATTTATAAATGATCTGGAAAGAAATATGACGAGTGAGATAATCAAATTTGCAGATGATACAAAATTGTTCAGAGTAGTTAAATCACAAGCAGATTGTGATAAATTGCAGGAAGACCTTGTGAGACTGGAAAATTGGGCATCAAAATGGCAGATGAAATTTAATGTGGATAAGTGCAAGGTGATGCATATAGGGAAAAATAACCCTATATGCATCACCTAACACAATCAGGCCGATACAGTACAGTGCGCTTCGAAGGAGCGCACTGTTAGCCTGTTCTTGGACGCGCGTTTTCCCTTACCCCTTATACAGTAAGGGGAGGAAAACGCGCGTCCAACCTGCGGCACCTAATAGCACCCTCAACATGCAAATGCATGTTGATGGCCCTATTAGGTATGCACGCGCGATTCAGAAAGAAAAATGTGCAGCCAAGCCGCATATTTTACTTTCAGAAATTAGCACCAACCCAAAGGTTGGCGTTAATTTCTTCCGGCACCGGGAAAGTGCACAGAAAAGCAGTAAAAACTGCTTTTCTGTGCACCCTCTGACTTAATATCATAGCGATATTAAGTTGGAGGTCCTGAAGAGTACAAAAAGTTAAAAAAAAAAATTTGAATTCGCCCCGCGGCTGTCGGGCCAAAAACTGGACGCTCAATTTTGCTGGCGTCCGGTTTCCGAGCCCGTGGCTGTCAGCGGGCTCGTGAACTGACGCCGGCAAAATTGAGCGTCGGCTGTCAAACCCACTGACAGCCGCCGCTCCTGTCCAAAAAGATGCACTAGGGATGCGCTAGTGTCCCTAGTGCCTCTTTTTACCGCCGGGCCTAATTTAAATAAATTAACTTACTGTATCGCGCGTACAGGAGAGTGTCCTTTGCGCTCGCCCGCTCTCCCGCGTTTTTTACTGTATCGGCCCGAATGTTAGGTTCCATATTAGGTGCTTCAACCCTAGAAAGAGATATAGGCGTCATAGTGGATAACACATTGAAATTGTCGGTTTGGTGTGCTGTGGCAGTCAGATACCAGATACCAGATACCAGTACTCAAAATGGCGCCGATCGCCTTTGCCCTTACTATGTCACAGGTACCTCGGCCCCTGTGACATAGTAAGGGCAAAGGCAATCGGCGCCATTTTGAGTACTGGCATCGGACGGACGGCATGCAGGAGGTTGCTCCCGGACCCCCGCTGGACTTTTGGCAAGTCTCGTGGGGGTCAGGAGGCCCCCCAATCTAGCCAAATGTCCCTGGGGGTCCAACGGGAGACCCGGAGCGACCTCCTGCACGCCGGCCGTCCGATGCCAGTACTCAAAATGGCGCCGATAGCCTTTGCCCATACTATGTCACAGGGGCTACCGGTGCCATTGGTCAGCCCCTGACACATGGTAGGAGCACAAGATGGCGCCAATGACCATGTGACAGGGGCTGACCAATAGCACCGGTAGCCCCTGTGACAAAGGCTAGCGGAGACATGATGCAACCGGTACCGAGGGTGTGAGAGTGCAGGGGATGGTTCCGGACTCCCCGCTGGACCACCCGCTGGACCACCAGGGAGTTTTGGTAAGTCTTGGGGGGGTCAGGAGGGTGGGGGGTTGTAGTTAATTTTAATTTTAGCTGGGACATGAATAGAAATCGCCGTATTAACACATCGGTGCGCCATACGGCCGAATGCAACATATCTGCTCCCCGACGAATTCGAATCACGAATGCAACGTACGCCGTCCCTCTGCACATCCGTATTATTTATTTGATTTGGATTGTAATGCTGTTGCTGTTTCATAACGTACCGCTGTATATAAAAACCATTAAATAACATAAATTAAAATAAATACTCAAAGCACAATTAAACACTGGAATTTGTTGCCAGAGGATGTGGTTAGTGCAGTTAGTATAGCTGTGTTTAAAAAAGGATTGGACACGTTCTTGGAGGAGAAGTCCATTACCTGCTATTAATTAAGTTGACTTAGAAAATAGCCACTGCTATTACTTGCAACGGTAACATGGAATAGATTTTGTTTTTGGGTACTTGCCAGGTTCTTATGGCCTGGATTGGTCACGGTTGGAAACAAGATGCTGGGCTTGATGGACCCTTGGTCTGACCCTGTATGGCATGTTCTTATGTTCTTACGTGCCGGCCGGCTGCCAGTGTGCACTTCCCCAGGAGAGCAGCTAATAGGGCTGTCCCAACCTGGCCCCCTGCCCTGCCCCTGCTGCCCCTCCCTAGCCCCCCCGACCCATGCATGTTATAAAATATGATACTCACATGCATGTGCATGCCCGATTCTAATATGTGCATGGGCGGATCACAACTCACATGTGAGGGGGGGGGGATTTTTTTAAGTATATGCGGCGATGCAATTGGGCCTTTCCCTAACCCCCTAACCTGCTCCTTTGAGCAGCAGTAAGTTGCACGTGCCGCCAACCCTGCCCCCCACCTGCCCCTTTCAAGGAGCCCAGCACTTCAGCGTGTATCGGGAGATATGTGCATGGCTGGGCCGTTTTAAAAATGTGCTCAGCATGCACATGGCCTGGCCATGCGTGCATCCACCTGTCTTTGTATGCGCCGGGCTTTGAAAATTTGGGCTTAAGCTTTTTTCCCAATAGACACTCAATGGGAGAAAAGACTTAGGGCCTTATTTTCCAAACGTATCGCACGCGGTAAGGGACATTTCGCATGAGAAATGTCCCTTTTCGTGTGCGATACCATAATGGGGGCGGAGTCGGCCCCGGAAGAGGAGTTGGGGCGTCATCGGGGCCAACTCCGCAACAACGGCGCGCACAGCGAAAAGGTAAATGCCTTTCCGCTGCTTATTTCGCTCCCAATAGCTACACCTCCTATGGTGGCGCTATTGGGTGCGAAACTGGCAGCTAGCGCAGGTACGCCCCTCATTTCGGCCCCCCGTCCCTCATCTTCTAAAGTATTGCAGGCCTGCGATACTTTAGAAAATGAGGCCCTTAGTGATTCAGGCTCTAAGGCTAAGGCCCAGACATCAGGCCAGGGCTCAGGTCCTAGCCTATGCCAAGGCCCAGGAATCAGGATATGGCCCAGTACGAGGCCCAGGCGTTAGGACCCTGCCTCCAGATTGGGTCCTGGTGACAGGCTTTGGCCTTGGCCTAGGCCTCATCGGTGAGTCCTACCATGGACCGGGATGAGTGGGAGCTGGGGAGGATATTGACCTCAGCATTTTTTCGGATGCAAGGGATGAATGGTGATGATGGGAGTCCAGGTTTCTTTTTTTTTTTTTTCCATGTTTTTATATTTTAATGTTTATTTCATTTTTTTAAAAACAAAATTAACATTAAATGAAATGAAATTCGTGGGCACTCCCACCCAAAATAATATTTTTACTTCTTCCCACGTGCACTTCCACAGGTAAATGTCTTTTGAAAATTGCTCTGATAGCATGTTACATTTACATTTGAAACTCC
The DNA here is from genome assembly GCF_901001135.1 of Rhinatrema bivittatum. NCBI lineage: Eukaryota > Metazoa > Chordata > Amphibia > Gymnophiona > Rhinatrematidae > Rhinatrema > Rhinatrema bivittatum. The sequence continues at coordinate 104,710,270 of NC_042623.1, forward strand.
TTAGAAAATTAATCTGTTTGAATCCTTTTTCTTGCTACAGATAGATGCAGGTCATCGTTGCTGTACAGACTTTTATTATGCCATGCCCTGCCCCAATGTATCCAAATCCTGCTTCTTCACACTGGTTTTGAGCCATGTATTGAAGTAGTTGTCTGTATGAGCTATCCTTTCCCTTCCCTTTCCATGAAAATGAAATAAACATTAAACAAAAACAAAATTCATGGAACAAAACACCACAATAATGAAATTAAAATACTAACACATTTTTTCTCCCTGGATATCCCATCTATCATATTTCCCCTCGGTTGTCTCTTTTCCTTGCTGAAGAGCCCTAGCCTCTTTAGCCTTTCATCACAGGGGAATAGTCCATCCCCTTTATCATTTTGGTCACCTTTCTCTGTATCTTTTCTAATTTTGCTATATCCTTTTGAGATGCAGTGACCAGAACTGCACACAGTATTCAAGGCGCAGTTAAACTATGGAGTGATACAGAGGCATTATGATATTCATTATTTTATTCTCTATTCCTTTCTTAATAATTCCAAGCCTTCTATTTCTTTCTTGTCCGCTGCCTCACACTGGACAGAGGATTTCAACATCCTATCCACAATGATGCCTAGATCTTTTTTCTGGTTGTTGACTGCCAATATAGAATCTTGTGTCGTGTAACTATAATTTGAGTTCCTCTTCCTATGTACATCACTTTGCACATGTCCACATTAAATATCATCTGCCATTTGGATGCCCAGGCTTCCGGCCTCACAAGGTCCTCTTGCAATTTCTCACAGTCCTCTTGTGATTTAACTAATTTGAATAATTTTGTATCATCAGCAAATTTGTTCATCTTACTAATTATTCCCATCTCTAGGTCATTTACAAATGTGTTAATCAGCAGTGGTTCCAGCACAGATCCCCTGGGATACGACGCTGTTCACCTTTCTCCAATGAGAGAATTGACCATTGAGGCCTACTCTCTGTTTTCTATTTTTTTTTTAATGTTTAATTTTTTTATTGAAACAACATAAACAATGTCTAGTATACAAGTGACATTTTTGCACAACACACCCCATAACAACCAATTAAACATTCTTTCATGTTTTCGCTTTATACAGTATAACCCAATCCTTTAGAATAATCCTGAAGTACTAAGTAACAGCATCAAGCATACCTCCCATCCTCCCTAGGACCATAACATATCAAATGTGGATAGGGTCAAATTGCATTAAAAAATATGGGACATTTCTAAAAACTCTGCACATAACAACTCACTTATGACAGAATAATATTGGCAATCACTTTCTCATAGGGCTGGAAGTACAGTGATGAGGTCAATTGTTTTCTAACTTTTAATCAGTTCTCAATCCATAGAACATTACATTGCTTCTTATCCAATTACTTTTTAATTTCCTCAAGAGTCTCTCATGAGGTACTTTGTTAAATACTTTCTGGATGTCCACATATACTATATCAACTGGCTCATGTTTATCCACATGTTTATTCATTCCTTCAAAAAAATGTAGCAGATTAGTGAGGCAAGACTTGGCTAAATCCATGTTGTGCTTGTCCCATTAATCTTTGACTATCTATATTTCATCAGTGTTGTTCTTTATAATAGTTTCAATCATTTTTCTGGAAGACCGGTTGGACCTAGTGACTGGCCGGTCGGCGTAATGTGGGCCCAGGCTCACTCTAGGAGCGGGTCCGTGCTAGAAGAGGGGGGAGGGGGGGAGACAGCAGGAGTAAAGCTGTTAGGTCAGCGTAAGGACAAAGAGATAGGGGAGGGGGTCGCCATAGGAGCATTTTTCTGTTTTTGTTTGTTCCGATCGTGGCAGGCAGGGATTGGTGGTAGGGGGTTCATTAGGGTGATGCTAGGCAGCCACTATTGGTCGGCTGGAATCTGGCTGGATAGGTAGTGGGGTGAGGAAGAGTCGCACGGCACTGGGTTGGAATCGTGCGGCGTTAGTATCAGCTCCACGGGAACCTGCTTCCCTCCCACCCACCCTCATTATTCTTGTTATTGTTGTTCGGGGATATTTGCTTGTCGCAGCGGGGGACGGGGATTTGCGGATGGCCCGAGCCAGGATAGTTTATATGTTTGGGTTTATGTTAAGATGGATTTCAGTGGTAAGAGAATGGCGGTTGACAACTGGGGGCTGTTGCCAGTGATCGGCTCCTTGCTGGAAAGAGGTGGGGGCCACTTGGCCAGACTCCTTGCAGGTTTGCGGCGGGGGTCCACCCAGGTTGGCTCCTTGCAGGCGGGTGGTGGGAGTCGGAACCTGGCAGGATAGCCCGTACGAGCCGAGTGGCTGGTACGGGCTATCCTGCCGGAGAGTGGCGGATGGCGAGGGGGGGCTTGAAATGCTGAAATCTGTAATGTTATTTCCTGTGCCTGAGGCTCGGGCCACTAGGTTATTAAAGCTGCGGCCTTTATTTACCCAAGCCAATGTCTTTTGTATTTATTTGTATGTAAAGGGTGGTTGCGAGTGAGTGAGGTCCTGGTTGCCCATATTACTGGTAATGATATCAGGCTTACTGGTCTGTTGTTTACCAGATCACCTCTAGAACCCTTTTTAAAAAACTGGTGTAACATTGGCCACCCTCCAATATTCAGGTACCTGTAACTGATTTTAATGATAGATTACAGATTAATAATGTGTGCAATTTCATTTTTTAGTTATTTCAGTACTCTGGGCTCCAGTTCAAGTAATTTGCTACTCTTTAGTTTGTCAATTTTACCTATTACATCTTCCAGGTTTACTGAGATTTGTTTTTTTCCTTTGAATCATCACCTTTAAATACCACTTCTGGCATGAGTATCTGCCTTACTTCCTCCTCAGTGAAAACCGAAGCAAAGAAATCATTTAATCTATTTACTATGACCTTATCCTCTGTTAGTACACCTTTTACTCCTCAATCATCTAATGGTCCAACTGACTCCCTCTCAGGCTTTTTGCTTCAAATGTACCTGAAAATGTTTTTATTATGAATTTTTGCTTCTTCAGCAAGCTTCTTTTGAAATTGTGTCTTGGAATTCCTTATCAATGCTTGGCATTGAATGTGCCAGTGCTTATGTTGTTTCCTGTTTTCTTCATTTGGATCCCTTCTCCATGATGAAGGGGAGCACACCCGGCACAATTACACCAGGCGTCGCGTGCCGGGTGTGCTCCCCTTCATGCTAACCTTTGTGCTCCTTCTAATATAATTATGTTTATGTTAATAATTTAACTTTTATTAATGTTATTTAGCTTTTTGCTTTGTTTAAAATTATTTCATTATTGATGTTTAAATGTATTAGACTAAGGAATTTTACTTCCTGCTCATTCTGTTTCATTGTAAACCGGTTTGATATGCATTTTATGCAGGAAAATCGGTATAAAAAAACTTAAAATAAATAAATAAATAAATAAATGTTTTGAAAGTTGTCTTTTTGCTATAATTGCCTCTCTCATCTCACCTTTAAACCATGCCGGTAGTCATTTGGCCTTCCTTCCATCTTTTTTAATGCATGGAATACATTAAGACTGGACTTCCAAGATGGTGTTTTTGAACAGCATCCATATCTCATATAAAGTCTTAACCTTTACGGTTGCTCCTTTTAATTTTTTCTTAACCATTGCTCTCATTTTCTTATAATTTCTCTTTTGAAAATGAAATGCTATCACAGTAGATTTCCTTAATGCCTTTCCTCCAGTTCTCAAGTCAGATTTGATCATGTTATGATCACTTTTGCCAAGTGGCCCCAACATTATCACATCTTGCACCAAATTATGTGTTCCACTAAGGATTAGATTTAACATAACTCCCTTCTTGCCAGTTCTTGTACCAGCTGCTCCATAAAGCAGTCATTTATTTCATCAAGAAACTTTCCCTCTTTGGCATGTCCTGATGTGACATTTACCAAATCAATTGCAGGGTAATTGAAATCACCCATTATTACTGTGTTGTTAATTTTATTAGCTTCCCTAATTTCTGTTAGCATTTCATCGTCCGTCTGTTCATTCTGCTCAAGTGGATGGTAGTACACCCCCACTGCTATTTTGTTCCCCTTCTCACATGGACTTTCAATCCATAAGGGAAAGGAGCCTACAGTATACAGCAGCAATACGCACAAATATTTAGACAGGGAGAAGAGCAAAAACGTTTTTAAATAGGGAAGGGTTGTTGCTTTTTGTTGTACTGTCTAATAGAGTAAAAGAAGAGGGTTTGTTCAAGCTAGTTTTTCTGTTTTTTTACAAGCATTAAAAAAATAAAAATGTACCTAAATACTTTCACAGGAATTAATGGGAACTGCATTACTATGCATCACTACAGCTTAGAGTTATATCAGTCTGGAGTAGTATAAAATACATTCTGGTTTAGGGTTCCTAGAGGTGAATAAACATTGCTTATGTAATTTGTTAGGTAATGGGCATGGTTGTTGGATTGGCGGATATTAATGGTTTCTCCTCCTGTATGTTCCATTAGCTTTTTTCAGGCCACAATAAATATTTTCCGTTTTTACGAAGTATCTGCTTTTATGACTGTGGTAATATTGTATTTCTTATGCATATGACTGAAGAGTTTAAATGTATTTTCTATGGTTTATTCCCTAGTTCACTTTGATGCCTTTGTGAAAGGATAGATATAAAATTTAGTATAAATAAATGAAATATACAGGGATTATTTTCATATGTTTGTCTTCCAGAAGTAAAAAATACTTTGGATAAATCAAGCCCATTCACTATTTGCTTTATATATATACTTTACAGAATCTCATATAACTCTATATCCTTTTTGTCTCTTTTCTAATTGAAGTTTACAAGATTGTTTTAATCTCTTCTCATAAAGAAGTTGTTCCATAGCATTAATTCTCAAGCCCAGAAGACCCTTTTATGTACTAAATGGATATGGGCCTGGTAGTCCATATTATTAGCTTTAGAGCAGGATAGGCAACTCCAGTCCTGGAGAGCCACAATCAGGTTTGAATTTTAGGACATCCACAATGAATATGCATGAAATATATTTGCATTGAATAAAGGCAGTGCATGCATATATCTGATGCATAGTCACTGTGGATGTCCTGGAAACCAGACCTGTCAGTGGCACTCCAGGACCAGAGCTCCCTATTCCTGCTTCAGAGAGTGGGCTGGGGGAGGGTACATGGTGGGGCCTGGAGGGTCAATTTGTTGTTTTTGGAAGGGGGATAGATTTGGACCCAGGAGAAACAAATCAGCATGACCTACTAAGGCTGCTAAAATTAATTACACTTATTGAGGTATACTTAACTGTATTAGATGGGCTATATCAGGGATGGGCATTAATTTGAAAGGGATCAGGAAACTTTAAAAAAAACTCCTGGTTCATTTTAATTTGTTTATGAAATGGAATGAAATCAAAACGAATGAAATCATTTTTGTTTTCATTCATTTTGTTTAAAATTAAGGCTGCAATTTTATGGCAAAACATTTTTAAAACCCACTCCCAGAGACCCTCCCCCTGCATCTCAGCCTCCCCAGCTCATCTTACCATATTGGGGAATCGTGGTGGGCTGAATAATCACTGGTTGCCACTGATCCGCCAGTGCTAAGAGCACAAAAAGGTGCTGGCAGACGGAGGTAAAAACCATTGCTAATTTGTTCCTTACAAATTTCCACTGGCTTGGGTTTGGGGCTGGCTGGTGACATTTTGATTGGAAGAAATAATGTAATGGCACCAACCTCAGCCTGCTGATGCCATTTCTAATCATATCAGCAGCAAAGCAGAAATGACGGAGCATCGCTTCTGCCTCATGAAGAATGAAAAATATGGTAATAGGGCTTAAGGGTGGGAGAGAATCAGAGGGAAGGTATGGGTGGATTGTTTTCTTGTTTGATGCAGGTCAGACTTTTTTTGGTTGTTGTTGTTGTTGTTGTTTAGTTTTTCCTTTCAATGTTTCCCTTTTTAAAATTTTGTTTCATTTTTTCCATTTTAAATAATTGAAAAGAAATGAAACAACAAATGAAATGAAAACAAAGAAAAGCAAAATGACAAACAAAAGAGAAAGGAAATAATGTCTGTGCACACCCCTTGGTCACATTAAGCCTCATAAATATTAAAGCTGCATAGTTCATTCAGAATTATTTCCCAATGTGGCTGGTTTTATAACTCCCAGTTTTGCAGTACAGTTTTGTACTGTATGATGAACAGTGACACATAGACTTTTTAAAGTGAACTTAGACATATAAGTACACTTTGAAAATCCACTGGTAATTGGCCTAGTAGGCTCCCAAATGACTTCACATAACGTTAAACCTCCTCTTTGGAGGGTGTAATTTCGATGCATACACTATGCACATAGAGGCCGATTTTAAATTTTACCCGACGCGCACAAATGTACACCCGATTTTATAACATGTGCGCTCTGCCGCACGCAAGTTATAAAATCCAAGTTATAAAATCAAGGTACGCAAGGGGGTGCACACTTGCGTACCTTGTGCGTGCAAGCTCAAGGGAAGCCCCGATGGCTTTCCCCGTTCCCTCCAAGGCCGCTCCGAAATCGGAGCGGCCTTGGAGGGAAATTTTTTTTAGCTCCCCCCCAGCCCTACATAAATCCCCCCTACCTTGTTTCGCCGAGTTACGCCTGCCTGCAGGCGTAACTTGCGTGCGAACCTCCGGCACAGCCGCTGTGCCGGAGGACTCTGGAACACCCCCGGACCACTGCCTCGCCCCTGTCCCTGCCCCCGGACCACCCATTTATGAAAGCCCCGGGACATACGCGCATCCCGGGGCTTGCGCGCACCACCGAGCCTATGCAAAATAGGCTCGGCACTTGCAGGGGTAGGTTTTCGGGGGTTACGCGCATATCTTACACGCGTAACCCTTTGAAAATCTTCCCCATATTTTTTAAAATAAAAAAGTATGCACTAAGCCCAAATTTTAAAAAGACCGCTCATGTAAAATCCTGGGGATGTGTGTGTGGCCAAGATGGGTGTGCGCCAAGAGCATTTTAGAAACTGCCCAGCCACGCAGAAGTTTCAGGCCAGCAAAAAGGGGTGGGCCAGGGCAGGGTCTGGGTGGGGAAGGGTGGGGGCTGACAGCGGCCATTAGGCTCTGGGCCAGGGAAGCATGCACCAGCAGCTGGCCGGCAAACCAAAGTTACTTCTGCTGCAAAGGAGTAGTAAGTATGAAAACAAAAAAAATTGGGCCAGCTAGGTAGGGGTTAGGGGTCGGGGAGGAGAGGAGAGGGGAAATGGTGGGAAGTGTAGGAATTGTAGTTAGGGGGTTAGAGAAGTTCCCTCCCAGTCCACTCCTTAATTGAAGCGGACTGGGAGGAAACTAGTGAGGCCCTGTTGCGTTGCCGCGTGTTTCTTTAGAAAATTCCCCGTTGCGCGCATTAGAGAACACCTGTCCGCACATGTGTGCGCCAATATTAAAATTGTCCATGCATGTGCATGTTGGGAATCGTATTTTATAACATGCGTGCATTGCCGCATGCATGTTATAAAATCGGCGTGCTCACATAGACACACGCACGCGGGTTTTAATATCAACCCCACAAGTTCCAACTCAACTCCCCTCAAATTCCTCAAAGCAGTTTGTGTAAAAGTGTAAGCAAAATGAGGTTATACATATACTTTGTTTTACAAACAACTGATATTCTGCCTTTTTTCAAAGAATGGCCTTAAGGTGGATTACAACTGAATCAGAGTAGAATCAAGTACATTGGCAATGACATTAGTTGTAGGGTCATGCGCAGTCATCACTGAATTAATGTCTGGGCATAGTGGAAGTTGGGTTTTTTTGCTAGTGAATAGGCTGGGGGAAGGTCTGGTTGAGCAGCCATGTCTTAGCTTTTTTTACAGAAAGTTAGGTAGGACGGTTCAAGATGAAGGGGAAGTGATACATCGTTCCAGATTTTGGATGTGTAATAGCTGAAAGCTTGCAGTCTTGTGCAGGCCAGTTTTGTGTAAGACTGGGCAGGGGAAGGAGATAAGGGCCTGTTGGGAGAATCAGAGTTCTCTTGTGGGGCTGCAGGAGGCAAGAAGAAGGGACAGATACTTGGGGCCTGTTTATTCACACTTTTAAAGACAAAGCAGTGGTTTTGAATTTTATCATTCATTTTATTGGAAGCTAGTGCAATTTGTACAGAATGGGCTTTATATGTTCTGTTGCTTTGGCCCCTACCAGACTTCTTGCTGCAGTATTTTGAAGGAGTTGGAGGCATTTCATACTGTGCTGAGAGATGCCATTCAGCAGTGAGTTACAATAGTTAGTTCATGAGGTGATTAGTGCATGAATTATGGTAGCTAAATTGTATTGGTCAAGATAGTTATATGATTGGCGGATCTGGCATAACATAAAGTAGGTTCTTGCTACCTTTGAGAGTTATTTATTTATTTATGAACTTTTAATATACGACATTCGTATAAACACATCACGCCGGTGTGATGTGTTATACGATGTGGGATTCCATTGTGAGATTATGGTCAAATTAACCCCCCCTTGGGATGAAGAGGGGTTTCTGACACAGAAGGTAAAGATAGCAGGGGATGACCTCGGTGGCTAAGCCAAAGGAATTCCAATTCAGATGGGTTTAGTTTGAGTTTGTGGTTACAGAGCCAATGGCCTACTGCAGTTAGACAGTTATTGAGATTAGTGATGGAAGAAGCTTGATCAGATTCTAGTTTGATGCAAAGCTGGATGTCATCTATAAATAAGTGGCATTTGAGGTTGAAGGCTTGAATAAGGTCACAGCAGAGGCATGTGTACATGGCTTTCACGGGAATCAGGAAATTCCCTGCCCTAATCAATTTTTTTTTTCCTTTTTTTTCATCCAGTGTACTCTCAGTCTTCTGCATGGCCATTGGCCAATGGAAGAGACAACCAGCAGTAATGTTTGACCCTGATTGCAGCAAACATAGTGGGAGCCAATAAGAAGGAGCAGAGTTGCATAGCAAGTGGTTGCCTCATCACGGTGGGGCCAAATCATGGATGCAGGTGATGGCTTAGGTCCATGATCATGGGTAGTCACTCAGAGCACTCCAGGAAGAAGCAACACAGCATGGGGCTGCAGGCAGAACCTTGCTTCAGCTCAAAGCCAGATCCTGCCTTCTACCCTGTGCAAAAAGCTGCAGCAGAAGTATCAGGATCCAGGAGTGTTGGACCTCCAGATAGAAAGTGGGAAGAATTGAATTTTCTCTGTGTCATGGGGAATGTGCATCTGTGAATATTTTTATTGTGTACAGTACAGAAAAAAAATGCATTTATTTTTATTTCTCTGGTGTTACACTGCTGACAGTCTGGCTTTTTGTGGTAGCCAGTTCAGCTTTTCTTTTCATGTTTCTATTTTAATTTGTGGTCAACTATTCTGTATTTGGTGAGGTCAACTATTCTGTATTTGGTGAGGGTCTATCTGTGTTTTGCATATGGGATTGAAATGAGGAAATATGTTAGCATGTAGTTTAAAGTGTCAGGAGTTGTAGCAGTTTAACTTGCTCTCTTTTCCAATCTGCACCTCCTAGTGCGATGGCATATTATGTTCTAGAGGATTTAGCATGTGTGTAAGCTTAAGAGAGAGTGTATGTATGAGGGAGCATATGTGTGCATGTGAGTGATTCAGTGAGCATGAATGTGAGCCTGTAAGAGAATGTGTATGTTAGAATGAACATGTGTTAAAGAGTGCGTGTTTATTTATATTTTATGGTATTTGTATTCTGTATTTGATGAGGATCTATGTTTTGCATATGTTGCCGAAGTGAGTTTCTGCTAGCGTTTAGTTTCTCTGGAGGGATCTATATCAGCTTGGCTTGCACTGTTTTCCCAATAGAACGTATATTGGTGTTTTAGAAACCTTAGGTGTAATATTTGTAGGGTTGCTTTTCCATAGGTAGATAGTGCTGGCAGTTAGTGCTGTTTTGGTATGGAAGGTTTACTATATCGTAATTGCAATTCATTTTACTCATCTGAGGGCCAAGCCCACATCCATGTGTTACAATAGGCCTAATACTATGTGGGTTCCAGGGGTCTTTTTATGCCTTTTTGCAAGGTTTTCTGGTTGGCCCCACAGAAATGCAGATAAATTGTGGAGTAGCCTACTGGTTAGAGTAGTGCAAACCAGTACAGGTAGGGCTCAGATCCCCCTGCTGCTCCTTGTGAGCTTAGACATGTCACTTTACCCTCTGTTGCCTCAGATACAAAACTTAAAGCATAGTCCCTCTGGGGACAGGGAAATGCCTCCAGTACCTGAATGTAATCCAGTTTGATGTACCTGAAAAAGCAGAATATAAATTACCCAGTACAGGTTGTTGTAAGTGACAGGTTTCCCTCAAAAGGTTTGCATTATGATGAATATCACTTTTTTTTTTTTTTGCAAAATCTGTTATTAGGAAAGGGCCTAGGATGGAGCAGGGGGGGAAGGGGAGGACCGTGGCATTCAAGAATTATAAATAAAATTAAATAAATCTAAATATCATTTTGTGTTGTTTCTTTGATTTGTAAAACAATACAATACTGACATTTTTCCAGATTTATACTGTAGACAAACCACCAGAAAAATCTCGCTCTGGGATGGGAGGAAGGGGGGGGGAGGGGATATAGGGAAAGGTAGGTGTGATTATGCCAGTGAAAGGGGGAGGAATTTGATTGTACCAAGGTGGAGGAGTGAGGGTGAAGGGCAGGGGCTGTTGTGCATTTACTGAATCCCCTGCAGTGCTAGAATGTCACTGCATGCCACCGTTTCGCAGATTGGATGAATATAAACATTGACGAGAACTGAAGAGAGAACAGAACCCTGTGGCACTCCACAAGTAAGCACCTTTCGGGGTGGATGATTTATGAGACAGATTATATTCTGGTGGCTACAAAGAATTCAACCATTTAAGGGCAGTACCTTTGATGCTAATGTTTCCTAACCGCTGCATCAGGAGCTGGTGATAGATTGGGTCCAAGGTGGTAGAGAGATCTAATAGGACTTGAGTGGAGTCACCCCCTGCATTTAGATGAATACTGCTGGTAATGGCCAATAGGTTGGATTCAGTTCTGTGCCCTTTCCTAAAGTGTTAGCTAATTCTTGCATTAATAGATGTTCCACCCAGGTAGTAACACTAATGCCAGTTAATACACAGGCCTCTGAGTTTATTTAAACTTTTGAATCTTTCTATATATGAACTGAAACATTTTCCAATTAACTATTGAAAACATGGGTCTGTGTATGAAGGCTCAGAATTTTCCCTAGAGGAAAATAACACGGGATTCACTAACCTGTGGTACTGGGTAGCACATGTTAGTGAATCTGGTGGTATTGTTCCTGGTAGTAAAAAAAACACTGGGAAAAAGAACATGGCCAAGTAGCTTCGACCAGCACAGAGCGATGGTGGCCCCACATTTCAGGGTAGCCATCTTTTAAAGGTGCCGGTGTGGCATCATGGGTGCCTCCCCCCCCCACCTTGGTGGGGTATAAAAATTAGTGTGGGTCTATTGAGACCCCCTCCCTGCTGCCCCATGTGGAGGACAAATATTCCAAATAAAATAAAGTGCCCAGAAGTTGGCCCTGCCTCCTTCCTGAAACCTTTCCCCTTTGTAAAAAGAAATACTGAACCCCCTTCTAGTCCCCTCACTTCTCAGTATCCTGGAACACTTTACTTTGATGCCCTGGTGGTCTAGTGTAGAAGTCTGCAGTGCCCCCTATGCTCTGAGGATAACATCATTTTCAATAATGGCACCAGCCAGCTTCAAGTGCTCTTTTGGCACACTGTAAGGGCCAGACCCCCTTCCAACTTACTCAGTTCAGTCATAGCAGCAATACTCCTCAGCCAGGGCCATGCATCAGAGTTCCTCCTTGAACCCTGAAGTTACAGGCTTTAATCCAGACACTTATCACCACTGTATGATGACTATGACTCATAAGAACATAGCAAATGACAGCAGATAAAGACCAAAATGACCCATCCAGTCTGCCCAGTAGCAATCAGTCCACTTTGGGTAGATGTGCATACAATTACCACATAGAACCCGATTTCCAGTCTTCCTGTGTGTATTTTAGGGTTGTTACTGCCACTCTATGCAGACTATTCCATGCCTTCTAGGAAGCTCATTGTACTCATAACACTGCTATTTTAGTCTGTAACTGCTACTTCGTGTAGGTTACCCCAGTGCCTTTTACCATTCTCTTGCCACCAGGGATCCACTTTTTTTTTATCCCATCCTTTTTTTAAATTATGTTATTCTTTTTGTTTCCACCACTGGGACGGCATATCAGGCATCCACCACCTTCTCTGCAAAAAATATTTCCTGATATTGTTCTTGAGTTTACTCTTCAGAGCATCCCCAGCCTGAGCAAATAGGGAAAAAAAAGAGTAACTGAATCAGGAATCAAACTCAGGTCCCTCAACATGGCAGTGCCCAACACATCCACGGAACCACGCAAGCTGGCACCTGATAGGAACTTTGTAAGCAGAAGTAACTGGTGCTGAATAGGGACCTCTCAGTGTGCAACCAAGCTATGGAATCAGTGGCCAAAGAATGTGGTCAAGGAAGCTAACGTAGTGGGGTTCAAAAGAGGGCTGGACAAGGTCCTGAAGGAAATGTCCATCAAGAGTTATTAACCAGGTAGACTTGGGAAAGCCAGCGCTTATCCCTGGGAGAGAGATATAACAAAACAGATCAGCTGTCAGGGATCTGCTGGGTAGTTTTGACCCGGACTGGCCACTGTCAGAGAAAGGATGCTGGGCTGAATGGATCTTGGTCCGACCCAGCACGGCACTTTTTATCTTCTCATGTTTTTATGGCCCCCAGAATAGATATTTGAAGCACACAGGTGGAGGAGCCACAGTAGATGCTCTATTAACACCCGCCATTGTATCCACACACACACACAAGCCGCAAACACTGATTCATTCATATATATGAGGCTTTTATTTGCTTCCAAGAGCCTTCAGACCTGAATATATGTACTCCTGCCAAGGCTGACGGAAGTCTGGACTGAAGCGCAGCCACAGCTGCACAGCTCCTATTGCTTTCCATGGCAGGGATTTTAACATTTTTAAATCATTTAATACTTTGGGAAAGCTAGCTGCTACTAACTTTATCATATGCCAGTTAAAAAAAAAAAAAAAAAAAAAAGTAAAATTCTTCTAATTTTAAAGCCTTGTCAAAGATGGTCACAGAAAAAGCACTTTTATTTATTTTATGTTGTTTATAAAAATGTATAACTCGCCTATCAAACATTCCTAGGCAACGTACAATAAAACACTCATAACCTTTCAAAATCCACTTAGCTACCTTTGCATCTACAATAGTCCGCACAACAATAAAAGCACTTGTTTTCTTCACATCTTGATGCTTTCACACAGGTTTTTTTCTGTCAAATGTACACATGCGTTCTTATACGTTTTGCTCTTTTTATATCCGTGCAATACGTTTTTCATGTATATGCTTCCTAGTAATCCAAACATAGGATATGCATCTGTGGGACTATACTGGACAACTTTAGGACTTTGGGGAGGGGGGGAGGGGGGCATTGCTGCCATGCGCATACTTTGCAGTTTTTTCATTTTTTTTTTGGGAGGGGGGGAGTCAGGGAGTTGACCTGCAGCCCCGGGTTGAGACAGGGGTCAACACTGAACCCTACTCAACCTCTCCATTTGGCCATGGGTTTTTTTGTTTGTTTTTTTTACAGCGGCTTTAAATCTGTGGCAGGAGCCTCGGGACCCACGTTAGGGTCCTGGCCTTCCCGCCACACATCTGTCGCTTCCCTAGGAGGTGTTGTTATTTTATCGCAGCTGGCCACGATAAAATATTAGCATCACATTGCTTATTATTGACCTTCTTTGCATGCAATTTGCATTATTCATGGCTGCAAATTGCATGCAAAGAAGGTCATTGTAATAGGGGAGGGTATCTGAGCGGGAAAATGGAAAATATCATGGATATCACATGATATTCATGATATAACATGCATTAGAGCCCTAATGCAGCTTGATGAATGACCCAGTTATATTGTAAGCCCTCTGGGAATTGGGAAATACCTACAGTATATGAATGAAATCCGCTTTGAAGTGCCTGAAAAAGCAGAATATACAAAAAAATGAAATGAAATGAAATGCTCAGTGACACAGAATATTCAGAACACTAGGTAGCAATATTATTCACAGTCAGTTTTATAACATAAAAATAGTTACTGCAAAGCATATATCACTCATACGCCTTCAAACCACAGCCAAACACAACCATTGACAGTTCTACACTAATGTTGTCTATTCCAGTCATAGCAATAAACTTACATGAAGTGAAAGCATACACAAAAATAAATTTAAACATGGCTTTACACCCAAGCCTATATCTATTTGATGTAAGACCTTCTGGTGTAATTACTTCCCTTCTAACCTGCTGGAATTTTTTGCCATCTTTGTTACCTTGTTTTGTGATTTCTTTCCATTTTGACATCTATATTGCCTTTTATTTTCCCAAATCTCTTTATTGAGGAGCACAACGCACAATTAAAAAAAAAAAAATGAACATAGCAGACTATCCCATTTTAAAACATCCCTTATCATTTTCTGACAATTTTCCCTTTAGCATCCCCCACCCTCCCCCATCCCGTCCTTCATCAAAACCCCAAAAATCCGTAGATCAGAAATTATGTAATCCTCGGGCAAAACACAAAACAGTTCTCCCAGTGCATACAGTGCACTCAGTCGCCTGACAAGAACCCACTTGACTGAGAGATATTCAAATAGCAAGCAAAAAAACATTCCAAATTTCTATTGGTAATGTATGAAAGAAAGGGTCCCAAATTTCCTTGAAAAACTCCTTCTTCTTCCAAGGAAATTTTCAATAAAGAGAGCATTGCTCCAATTGGAACAAATTAGTCATTAAAGATGTCCACATATCTTCAGTAGAAGCAATCGGTCGTATCCACTGATTTAATATACATTTTTTTGCGATAAAACACACCTTTAGCAAAAACATAGTATTATCAGAATTCACACTGTCTTCTCCAGAATCGACGCCCAAAATGCAGAAGGCTTTAGACCAGATGATTTGCACCCATAGAACTTGACCAGCCCTCTTGTGTACACCTGTCCAAAATTTCTGGATAGGAAGACAATCCCACAAACAATGAAGAAATGAAGCTTCCCTAGCCCCACATTTTAAACAAGTATTCTTTATTTCTGCTGCGCGGGCATGTAAAGTATATTTAGAACTGAAAGGGAAGCACAGTGCTAGAACCAACAGGCTGTCAGTATAATCAGTGGTGTTTTTCAACCAATCTCCCAAAAACCTCAAATTTGCAGCCCACGTATAAATACAAAAGCCAGGGATTCCCAACCCACTGGAAGCCCTTGGTGTCACCAAGGTAGAATAAGGCAAGTGGGCCCTTTTGCTTCTCCAAATAAATCTCCCACACATCTGTTGAATAGATTTGGAGTCCTTCACTTTTAAAATAATGGGAAGCATCATTAACAAATATAACAACTTAGGCGCTATAACCATCTTAATAAGGGCAATATGCCCCATAAATGATAAAGGAAGAGAGTGCCAGCTATTTAGTTGTTTACAAAGTTTTTCCAATAAGGGAGGAATATTAATAGCACACCAATGCACAGGGTTGCTGTGGAGTCACAAGCCCAAATATTTAATATGATCTTTTGCCCACATCACTGGAAATTTCTCCCAATTTGGTGCAACAAGTCAGATACATCTAAAGCCTCTGTTTCATCCACATTTAACTTAAAGCTAGATACTCGGTGATAAATATCCTAAAAAAATCTGAAACGCTTCAGGCAAAGCTACTCTAGCATTGGAAAAAGGTAAAAGAATATCATCTGCAAAAAGCAGCATCTTGACTGAAAAATAATGGAGATGTATCCCAGTGACCACCGGCGAGTTTTGTAATTTAAACACTAACGGATCATCTGTTAATATGAATAGTAAATGGGTCAGGGGGCATCCTTTCCAAGTCCCCCTTTGAAGTGAGAAAGACTCAGAAAGATGACCATTAACTAAAATTCTAGCAGAGGGATTTGAGCATAGCAGGGTAATATACTTAGCAATCTTCCCATGGAAACCAAATTTCAATAAAAAAAAATGGAACAGGAAGGGCCAGGACACCCTATCAAATGCCTTTTCTGCATTGCAGCTCAAAACTAGGGGCTCAGGTATGAAACTGTACATACAGCGCTCTAACGCTGCACAAACTTTATGAATATTAGCCGTTGAGCGCCATCCATAAACAAAACCCACCTGATCTGTAGAAATTAATGTGGGCATGAGAAACTTTAATTGAGTTGCTAAAATTTTGGCAAATAGTTTAATGTCCAAATTAGGAAGAGAGATGGATCCATATGACAAGGGCAGTTGAGCGTCTCTGCCTGGTTTATGAAGAATAACTATAGTTGCTACCCTCATTGTAGCTGGCATTCTCCCAGTATTACCCATGGATTCAAAAAGTAGTTGAAGAATATCTGAGATTTCGTCCACCAGAATTTTATAAAAAAAGAACATCAAAACCTTCAGGGCCAGGAGTCTTCATAGATAGCAGTGATCGAATGGCTTCCCTGACTTCTTCCGTCTCAGTGGGTCGGTTCAGTTTTTGCAGATCCATTTCAGATATCCTAGGACATTCCAATTCTGCCAAAACTGGTCTATCTCTTGTGTATCCCCAGACTCTGTTGTCTACAGTCGCTGATAATATGCAGAAAACACCTCAGCAATCTGTTCAGTAGTTGTCAAACAATCCTCCTGATCATTTTTTATAGAAGGAATGGATTTAGATTGCTCTTGCCCTTGTACCAATGTTTGCAAGAAATCTCCCAGGTTTATTCCCAAATAGGAACAACTTACATTTCACCCTCCATAGTGAGGACTCAGCCCTGAAATGAAGCAAATTGTTCAAAGCTTTCTGAATTTTTTGAAAACCTTCTGTGGCAGATGCATTAGTGCTCAAATTTCGCTTGTGAGCCCTAACAGACTTTTCCAATTCAACTATATCAGCATCCAACTTCTTCCACTTATAGCAGACATAACTAATAATTTTGCCCCTTAATACAGCCTTAGCTGTTTCCCAAAATAGTATCGGATTGTCTAAATGCTGCTGATTAAACTCAATATACTCCTCCTACTTATCCTTTAAAAATATAGGGAATTCAGGATCATTTTGAAATTCTGCGGGCATTTGCCAAGTGCCAGAACATGGTGGGGATTGGAATTCCATAGTATCTACCACAGAGAAATGGTTGGAAATCACTAAATCTGCTATGTAAGCTGTGGACAACTTGGATAGCTGAGATTAATATATAAATAATGCAGGACATCGACTTGTGAGCACACGCTATATGAGTGAACTCTTTAACACCTGGGTGAAGCGTCCTCCATAAGTCAATAAGGTGCAGATGATTACATAAACATCTAGTGCCTTTATGCTCACTCAGCCAATGACCCTTGAAGCCAGGCTCCCTATCCCATTCTGGGTCAATTATACAAACCAAATCCCCACCAAGAAGGATGGGATAGTCTCCCAATTCAGAAATATGAAAAAGAAGACCTGTAAAGAAAGTATGTGCATATTAGTTAGGCACATAAACAGACACTAGGATAACCCGCATACCGATGAGAGCACCAAAGAGAATAATAAAATGGCCGTGCATGTCAGCCACACTCTGAAGTCCTGAAAAGAGATTGTTTTGTGAATAAGGATCGCCACCCTGCAACTCTTTGTTGTACCAACAGTTGAAAACATCTGCACCACCAAGTACTTATGCAGTTTGATAGCCTCCACAGCATTCAGATGCATTTCCTGCAAAAAATAATTTTGGCTTGCAATCTCTGTAAATGAGTTAGGACTTTCTCCTGTTTGACCGGTGTCCTAGTCCAGCCACATTCCAGGTAACCACATTCACTGACATCGTATAATGCATGGCAAAGAGAAAATTGCACGACTCCTCCTATTTATTGTAGGGGAGACTATTTCTGCAAAAACAAAATACTGAAGGTACATAAGTAAATGCTTGCAAAAACCACAAGTAACTGGTTGATAATTTAAAAAAACTAAAAACATATTCAGATCCACTCACTTTGCCCTAGGCCAAGAAAACCCCAAAATTACTGTGGTGAAGGTTTACCCACAAATTATTATAGAAAAAATAGATATGGAGGGTGCTAGAAGAAAACTCTTTCTCAACTCTTGAACTCCCCACCTTAAGAACTGGTAACTATCTCTGCTCAGGAGATATGAGGTCAATAGATCAAACCATGAAGTACTCAGACACCAACTTCCTTTGCAAATAAGAGAAAAAAGAAAAAGTATATGTCAAAAAGACAATACAAAATCAATATACTCATCCAATGCAGAGAAATTGTCAGAAGCAGAGAATACATGCAATTTATAATTTGCATGTCCAGCTCTACTAATCCTCACTCGGAGGCAGCTAGTGTACAAATTTCATCGCTGCACTAGCTTCTTCATAAAGTTGAATGGAGCCTTGATGCCAGATCCTCAACTTTTCGGGAAATTGCACTGCAAAACAAATCTTTTGCTTTACTAGTTCCATGCCCGCTAGAAAGAATTCCTTCCTCTGCAAAGAAACATGAAAAGAAAAGCTCTGAAATATTTAGATCTTGCGATTGCTGAAATGCAAATCTTTCTGTTTTCGATAGGACTGCAGAATTTGTATTTTTTGCGCATAGTTCAGCAATTTAGCAATGACAACTCTAGACTTCTCTCCTTCTAAGGTTTTTTGGCCTAAACGATGTGCATGTTCAATTGTAATTCCTCCCTCTCACTCCAAGGAGAAGAGCTCTGAGGAGAGCCAAGTTTCCAAAGTAGACAAAAATTCTGACTCAGGAATGCTGTCCGGGAATCCAGCAAAGCGCAAGTTGTTTCTGCACGAACAATTTTCTAGTCATCAATTTTATCATCTCAATTTTTAGCCTCTTTCTCTAATACCACCACTTTCCTTTCCAGAGCGAGCAGGTCATCTTCCACGACAGAAATTCAGCCTTCGACTGCCTCCATTCTACCTCCAAAATCCGCCAGTGATTCATGAAGCTTGTTAATCTGGTCAGAAATGCGAGACAACTCAGTCTAACACCGCAACAATGGCTGCCATTATTTTATCTTCCTGCGTGTCCTCGGGTATAACATCAAGATTCATCAGCTCTCCCAGCATCCATCTTAGGTTCAGCGGCCTTCAGTTTGTCCTTGTCTTTGTCTTTTTGCAATGATTTTACTGGTATTTTTCCTGAAGGTTCAAAAATCTTTTCTAACATTTTCCTTTTTCCCCATTGATTCCCATAGATTTGTTTGGCATATGTGCTTTTGATTATATTAAATGAAGGTAAACAGCTGTTTAACTATATAAAAAGCTTTGAAAATTACCCTCTATATGTTCAAATAAACCAAAATCTTTTTGGCATCTAGAGAGTGAATATCTGAAAGAATCAAAAGCAGACATGCAGGAGCTAATAATAATATTAAGAATAAGATATTTGCTATGATCTGAGCAGACTATTTGATTCACATGGTTTTATGAAGCAGTGTGGTGCTGAAGAATGGGTGAATATATGTTTTTTTTTGTTTTCTGCCCTTAATTCATGCTGACATCGTGGCTGCAGCATACTTAATGGGCTTCCTTTGCTCAATTACAGATGTTTGAGAGGTTAGCAAAGTGACTGCATATCAGGAAAGGGGATAAGCATCATTCATATAGTAATGAAGCTGATAATGTAGTTACAAACTTAAAAACTCAGTGTGTTTCTTAATTTTTCCCAAGATAGGCAGATCCTCTGCACTAAACATTTTCAAACATAGTACATGACTATTTTAATTTGCTAAAGTCGATGAACAATTTGGTGCTGAAAATATTTGTAAGTCCTCAATCTGAGTGGATCATGTCATAGTCAAATATATGATTGCACAATTTGATGCATTAAGAAATAATAATTATACATTCTTCCTTACTATCTTGCAGTCTTGAGGAAAAACCTGTCATGTTATTTCCCATGATATTACAAGATATATATAGGTACCTTCATTTTCAATTTTTATTTTATAACTCTTTATTTAAATTTTTGCATTAAATACACATGAATACATGTGCAAAACAATACAACAAGGAGTATATATATATTAGGGATGTGAATCGTTTTCCATATCGTCTTGATAGAAATCGTGTGGCAGTGCAAGAAAATCGTCTTAGGCACGATTTTTTAGTTAAAAAATCGTTAAAAATCGTTTTTTTCCGATTAGTGCGCACTAACTCGAGTTAGTGCGCACTAACGGGAGTTAGTGCGCACTAACTGAAAATGATACAATTTGACACTTTTCAGGTCAGTTAAGGTCAGTTTAGGAATGAATATGTATTCCTATTGGCTGCCCTCTTATTTATTCATGTTACCAAGTTTCCTACTGACAGTATATGGGGGATGGGAAATGGAAACAGTTGGTAGCTTGACAAAACAAGTAATGTGATCAGTCAATGTGACTAGAACTTGTGCCCTAACCCTGATACCAGGGGTATTGTGATCTTCCTGCACACAGTGCCCTATCCCTATTAATACCAGGAGTGTTGTGATCTTCCTGCACACAGTGCCCTATCCCTAATACCAGGGGTGTTGTGATCTTCCTGCACACAGTGCCCTATTCCTGATACTGGGGGTGTTGTGATCTTCCTGCACACAGTGCCCTATTCCTGATACCGGGGGTGTTGTGATCTTCTTGCACACATCCCGATATCAGGGATAGGGCACTGCATGCAGGAAGATCACAACACTCCTGGTATTAATAGGGATAGGGCACTGCATGCAGGAAGATCACAACACTCCTGGTATTAATAGGGATAGGGCACTGCATGCAGGA
Organism: Rhinatrema bivittatum; assembly: GCF_901001135.1. NCBI lineage: Eukaryota > Metazoa > Chordata > Amphibia > Gymnophiona > Rhinatrematidae > Rhinatrema > Rhinatrema bivittatum. The sequence continues at coordinate 104,731,082 of NC_042623.1, forward strand.
AGATCACAACACCCCTGGTATCAGGGATAGGGCACTGTGTGCAGGAAGATCACAATACCCCGGAGGAGTGAGGGTCAGGCAGCTCCCCCCTGTCTGTGAAGCCAGCCTCTCACTAGTAATGCAGGGAGGGAGCTGTCTCAGACTTCACCATCCACCCCCCCCCCCTCACCCACACACCATTCACTAGCTGGGACATGGGGGAAGTCAGGAGTGAGGGACAGGCAGCTCCCCCCTGTCTGTGAAGCCAGCCTCTCACTAGTAATGCAGGGAGGGAGCTGTCTCAGACTTCACCATCCTCCCCCCCCTCACCCACACACCATTCACTAGCTGGGACATGGGGAAGTCAGGAGTGAGGGTCAGGCAGCTCCCCCCTGTCTGTGAAGCCAGCCTCTCACTAGTAATGCAGGGAGGGAGCTGTCTCAGACTTCACCATCCTCCCCCCCCCCCCCTCACCCACACACCATTCACTAGCTGGGACATGGGGGAAGTCAGGAGTGAGGGTCAGGCAGCTCCCCCCTGTCTGTGAAGCCAGCCTCTCACTAGTAATGCAGGGAGGGAGCTGTCTCAGACTGGTATCAGGGTTAGGGCACTGTGTGCAGGAAGATCACAACACTCCTGGTATTAATAGGGATAGGGCACTGTAAGAGATGACTGTAGTAGATTGAATAAAGATCTGATGTTTCTGCTCTCCTCACACCAAACAAAAACAACACACAAGCAGAGAAGCCCTTCTTACAAAGCTGAGCTAGTGAGTTAAGTAGGAGGAAAAGTAAACATACTGGTGCCAGTGTGGCTACTTAAAAAATACACTTACCAACAATCAATTACATATATTTGAACTGTGTACAGTTCCAGCCAGGACCACCTTTCTAAAATGCACAGTGATTGGCAAATTCAACATGCACTAGCATTTCAGGTGCCTGCTAACAAAAATAATAAACAAACAAGTTCTAGTCACGTGAGTGCTGATCATTACATTACTTTTTTTGTCAAGCTTCCAACTGTTTCCATTTCACATCCCCCCAACCATATTGGTAACATCAATAGATAAGAGCACAGCCAGCCAATAGGAATACATACATACATATTCATTCCTAAGTGACCTTTACTGACCTGGGAAGTGTGAACACTTTGTTTCATTTTCTGTTGGTGTTCGTTAGTTTCCAGTTCCATTTCCCATCCCCCCAACCATCACCTCAGTGGTAACCTTGGTAACATCAATAGATAAGAGGGCAGCCAGCCAATAGGAACACATATTCATTCCTAACTGACCTTCAGTGACCTGGAAAGTGTTTATTTGTATCATTTTCAGTTAGTGCGCACTAAATCGAGTTAGTGCGCACTAACGGGGAGTTAGTGCGCACTAACTCGAGTTAGTGCGCACTAACACGATTTAACGATTTTTAACGATAAATCGTTAGAATTTCTATTGTATCGTGTTCTATAACGATTTAAGACGATATAAACATTATCGGACGATAATTTTAATCGTTGAAAAACGATTCACATCCCTAATATATATAAAAAAAAAAGGATCCAGCGTATCTTAGTAGCAATAATATAAGCCCAGTAACAGTATTCTACACTTCATTTTCATTTTCAATTTTAATTTTATTTTTCTTTGGAATTTCAATGTTAGAACAAAAATAACTGATTTTTCTCCTGTTTGTTATAAGAAAGTCATTTGTCCACTGATTTTTTTGTCATAATCTTGAAAGTCTCAAGAAAAATAAAATAATTGAAAATAAAAGTTCTTAGATATACATTTGTCTCTTTCTTTATTAAGGTGATGTTTGAATACATTGATTGCTCATCAGAAAAGTTCTCAGAAATATGATCTTTGAGATAAAAGAGTGTTTGTTATAGGAACAGTAATGATACTATGTTGATTGTGAAACTTAATTAGTAGAATTAAATACAGTGCTAAGAAAATGTTTTCTAAATACCTCTCAAACTATACCTGCTTACATGCATTTACTGATAATGTAAGAATGTTTTATAAATGCATGGGTTTATGGCACTGTGAGCAGTCTTAGAGTAGCCAGAGAACACTTTTAGACTGGACTCTGGCAGAAATCCCACATAAACCTAGAGATAAGAAAACAAACAAAAGTAGAACACAAATGTAATATTACAACTTACAGTTCAAGAGTGTTCTCTTTCTCTAGGCTTTCTTCTCTCCCCTGGGGCCTCCTGTTCCCTCCTGAGCCTGGTTAGTTATAAACCTTTTTATGAACCTCGCCTGGATCAGGATTCCTTGCTGTCTTAACTGGAATGGGACCCCTTAGCTCAAATATCTTAGGTTGAGTGCTTGCCCTTACTAGGGTTATACTCCTAAGAAAAACCCTGTTTCTCTCTTCTTTCTCAGCCCTTTGCTGGGGCTGTTTAACCCATTTAAGGTTTCCTCTGTCCATCCCATTTGGGAAACCATTCAAAGGTTCGTAGGGTGCTTTCTGTTCCTTGTTTGTCATAGTAAGTTCCTTTAATTTGTATACTGGGTATCTGGAATATATCAATTCCCTTTGGCAGCAGTGATAAGCCATCTAGCTGAGCTTGATTGTTAATAAGCTGACCTTTTAATATGGGACCAATCATGACCTAAAACCAACAGATATGGGAGTTCAAAAAGTATTCCCATGAGATTCTGCTAGAAAGTCACACAAAATGGATGTCTAGTTCCTCTTTCCATCAAGATCATCATTAAATTTGGTTTCTATTACCTCCCAATGGCTTCTCTTTGTTCAATTACACTGCTAGTCTGTGGTATCTATATAACATCTGGGAAAGGTGCCAAGATTGAACTGAATTTTACAACTACCTCTAGTATTAAATGGCCTAAATAGGATCCTTCTACTCTTGAAAAATCTAAAACTGGTAAGGAGCAGCATGCTGGGGGTGACACAGTGTTAGCCAAATTATATGGTATTTGGGAGTTAATGAAACAGCACTTCAAAGCCATTAAAGATATCTAAACTGACTTAGAGACGTTAACAAATCAGTTTGCTATGCTACAATTCAGTGTAGGCAAATGTGAAGATAAACCAGCTGTTCTTGATGAGGTGCCAGCCAATGTATGTCACCACTCTGCTGCTAAAAATACTCTGCATACAAGGATCTGTCTAACCGCAAACATGAAATAATATATGCAATAAAATTTGTGGTAGATCTGGTGCCACACTTAGACACCTGGATTATGAATAGCCTTTCGAAGTGAAGTGGGCATACCAGGTCCTATCGCGACCCCTTCCTAAAACTAAATATCCTCGACCAATAGCCTTCAAAGTATTGCATTACATGCAGGTCTTAGAAGTCTTAGCGGCCACTTGCCTCAAAGCTCCAGTAATGATGGAATGATCTCGCCAACTTCCATCCCATAGCCAATTTACCTCTGATTGCCAAACTGATGGAGAAAATAGTTAACAAACAACTTTCAGAATATCTTGAAGAAAATAACATACTTGCTCCCTCACAGTATGGATTCCGAAAATCTCTAAACACTGAATCCCTCCTTTTATCACTCACGGACACCATCCTCTTAAATCTAGAAAAAAAACAATCCTACCTTCTTAGAGACCTCTCCGCAGCCTTCGACATGGTAAAACACACAATTCTTTTAGAACGACTAGCAAACATAGGCATCAAAGGATCTGCACTCAGTTGGTTTAGGTCCTTCTTATGCAACAGGTTCTTTAAAGTCAGGATAAACAACAAAGAATCCCAACCCGTCCTCTCTGACCAGGGAGTCCCCCAAGGATCCTCCCTCTCACCCACTCCCTTCAACATTTACCTGCTTCCACTCTGTCAATTACTCACAAATCTAAAACTAACTCATTACGTCTATGTTGACGACATTCAAATTCTCATCCCAATCACAGAATCCCTTCACAAAACCTTGACCCACTGGAATGATGGCCTTCAGTCAATTAAGCACCTACTCTCCAGTCTTAACCTAGTTCTCAATTCCAACAAAACAGAGATGCTCATTACCTCTCAAGATGACAATCACACCCTGCTCAACCCACCAAGCTCTTCTCAACCTACTTCACTAAACCTTAACCTATCACCATTTGTTAGGGACCTAGGAGCCTGGCTGGACAACCAACTAAACCTAAAAAAAATTTATAAACAACACCACAAAGGAATGCTTTTATAAACTGCAAGTCCTTAGAAATCTAAAACCACTCCTTCACTTCAATGACTTTCGCCTGGTGCTGCAATCCATCATTCTATCTAAGATCGATTATTGTAACTCCCTCTTGCTCGGACTCCCCGCCAACACCATCAAACCTTTACAGATGGTACAGAACGCCGCCGCCAGAATTCTCACCAACTCCAATAAAAGAGAACACATCACCCCCATTCTCCGTACCCTTCACTGGCTGCCCATCAAATACAGGATCCTTTTCAAAGTTCTCACAATCATACACAAAGCGATGCACAACCTCTCTCCTCTGATATCAAGCATTCAACTGAAACTGCACATTTCTTCCAGACCCATTAGAAGTGCATACAAAGGCACACTGTATGTCCCTCCAGCGAAATCAACACTAAGGAAGCGGGCCCTATCTACAGCAGGTCCCCATCAATGGAACTCGCTCCCCCCGGACCTACGACTTGAACCATGCCCCTCGGCTTTCAAAAAAAACCTAAAAACCTGGCTTTTCATCCAAGCTTTCCCTGACAACCTTGGCCCAGGTTTAATCATCAGTCCGCCTTGTCCACATTGTACTCACAATTAGCTTAACATTGACTTGGTTTAATAACAGTCCTATCCAGTTCCCCATGTACACTCACCCAGAGTTTGCATCCTATAATTGAACGTACATATCCTTCTACTCACATGCGACTCCCTCTTTATTTTCAATTGTATAAACTTCTCCCTTTAATTTCACTATCACGGTCTCCTGGACCGTTTCAAATTATAGAATTTTCAATTTAAGTTTCTTGTACCAGCTCTTGTATTCACTTGTTTTATGTTTTCCAGTTGTACCATTTCTTGTATTCACGTGTTTTATGTACTGCCTTTGGGCGAAGTTGCAGTTTCTTGTAAACCGGGGTTATTTGTATCCCATACAGGATCCTCGGTATATAAAAGTTAAAAATAAATAAATAAATTTACTGCCGATTGCTCCATTCACTGTCACATCAGTGAAAGGACTAATCCCCTTTCAGAAGACTGTCCTGAAAGGGGATTGGTCCTTTCACTGACACTTGTCAGTGAAAAGAACCAATCGGGGTCCAGCCCTGCTAGGGGGGTGGGGTTGGGGGGGGGTGGGGGTGGGGAGGGAGCTGTGACCAGGCTGTTATGGACGCACAGCCAATTTTCCTGGGCATGCAATGCAGGGAGCTAGGGACACACAAATTATCCATCTTGTGTCCATTTTAATGCAGCAGCTCATTTGCGTCCACTTTAGATGCATGTTTTTTTACACACATGACATTGCATCAGCCTTACAGTTTTTCTCTCTCATACACAGCTGTTCAGTAATGCAAACTCACACTATCACACACAGTTTCTCTCCCTGTTCCCCTGTTTCACATACCCTGGCTCTCTGGCTCAGATACATGGCTGCTGTTTGCAGTTAAGTGTTCATCAGTTTTCTTCAGCCAGAACTATCTACCTTTTGCATTCTCTATGATGGTGTAGCATATACTATGGACATCTTGTGTATTTTATTCCACTATAATGAGTGCTGTTTGCAATTAGGATGCAGTGTTTGCTGCTCAGACATGTGGGGTATTTCTCTATAAATGTCCATTTCTACATATCCATTTTGGATATGAATTGATGATGTCAGTTGAAGGACCCCAAATCTATCAACAGATGCCCCTCAAATTCCCAGAAAATAGGTGATTTTTGACAAATGACTGACAAAATAACCAACACATATACATTAGCTAATTTTATATACAGTATATTTACAGGGATTTTGCCAAGAATGAGAACATGAGAATTTGCTGGCATAATATCCAAAGCCTTTTCAGGAAGGGAAGCTATATCATCAGGAAATGCAACAGTTGTGTGGGCAAGATGAACTGAGAATCTCTGCCAAGTCATGAGGAATTACTTTGATGCTGCCTATAAGACAAATAGAAGGGTTTTTTTGTGCATTATTCACGCTTCGGCTCTCTTGACTGCGGATGTCTTAAGAGCTTAAATATTCATGGAAATTAAGTCACTCCAGAAGATCTTAAAAGCTTATTTAAATACAAAATTTCACTTACTAAATATCTAGTAAAGCAATACTTATATCACAGATTTCATGACTATCTGTGCAATCAGCAACAATACAATACTTTTGTTTACATGTGCAGGAATTAATTATAAATAGGAACATTCAAATAAAGATTATCCTTAACAGCTACCATTAGTGACTACTTCAGAATTTTGTTAATTTACATAAATGTCTTCTCACTGGATGTCCATTATGTTGGCAGTATTATGTTTGTGTTATTAAAGTACATTGGTGACAGTATAAACAAAGTACAAAGACCACTCTGTTTTTGTAGCTAAATAGTAGATTGTTTTAGGAGAGTTAGTGCCAGCCAGTGCAGAGTGGAATCGTGCTTTAGTTCGCTCTAGAGAGATGAATTGCACAACAGTCCCAGTTCTTGATACTTTATAGCCTTGAATTCTACAATAATGAGGACTCCAGGGGTTGGGGTTTTTTTAGGGGTTTTTTAGTGAACCATGGATGAGTGGGGAAATATATTTCTGTTTTCTAACACAAGCAGCAATTCCCTCATCCCCGCCTTTGAGTTTGCATCCTTCCGTTTCTTTGCTCTCTGCTTCTGCAGCTCTACACTCATTTCTCTCTCTGGTTCTTCCTCCACTCTCTGTTTTTCCAGCTTTCCTCTCATATTATTGTTTTTATTATGGATGTGTACATTGTTCCCTGCCCTGAATATCTGAAGGGCCGGTTACACATTTTTTAAATAAAAAAATAAAATAAACACCTAGCCCTACAGCTCTTGTCTCACTCCTTCTGCTCTTCATCCCGCAGCTTTCTTCCCCCCTGCCCCTCTCTGTTGTGTTCCGCGGCCATGGCTCCCCCACAACTGTGGCCACCTACCTTGGCCGCGGCGTCCCTTCACCGTGGTAGCCCCGGGGGAGGGCTCCGATTCGGGCCGTCGCTCCCGCGCGACCTCCGGTGCTGCTCGCTGCAGGGGGAGCCATCCTGCTCTCCCCTCATGGCATCCAGCGGCGTCTCTCCTTCGCGGGGCATGGCCGCCACCATCCTTAGGCACGAGGCCGCACCTCCTCTACAAATTTAAAGGGACCTAATCCCTTTAAATGGCTTCACCTGTTCTCTATCAGCTAGAGCAGGGGAAGTATAAAAGGCAGCTTCCTCTGCTCATCCAGTGACTTGGCAACGTTCCACGTAGTCTCGTCTGCTTGCTTTGGTGAGTTCCTAGAGCTTTGGATCTTGTTCCTGTTTCGTCTTGACGTTTCCGGTTCCTGACTTCGGTGATTCTCTGGTGTACGACTTCAGACTGGCAAGTGGTGATTCTCTGGAACGTGACTTCAGATTGGTAAGTGGTGATCCTTCTGTGTGTGACCTCGGACTGGTGAGCGACGACCATCTGGCACTCGACCTAGGACTCCTTCTGGACTACCATCTCCAAGGGCCCGCCTAAGTCCCAGCGGCCCGGGTCCCTACGGGCTCCTCCCGGGGGGACCGCGGGCTTCCAGGGCGAAGCTCCAGTCAGTCCTTGCACCATCACCCTGACCTCTCAAAGGTCCGCCTAAGTCCCAGAGGTCTGGGTCCCTACGGGCTCCTCCTGAGGGACCACAGACTTCCAGGGGTGAAGACGCAGCTCCTCTTCCCGTCTCTTCATCCGCCTCCGCAGTCGCATCAGTCTCTAGTGCCCAGGGTCAGTCGGTCCTGTCTCTTGCTCTGCCTCGCCACCCGACGAGAGAACCTACGGATCGTCTGAAAGGTATACCATCCTCCTGTCGGCCAAGGGTTCACAAGCCTGAGCATAACACTCTCCTCTCATTCCCCTGCAGCTGTCCTCTCATTTCCCTCCTATCCCTGCAACACTCATCTCACTCCTTTTGTGGTTCTTCTTTCATTATCCTTCCCTGCCACTCTCCTCTCCTTCCCTGTAGTGGTTTCATTACGGGAGGTAAAAGAAAAGGAGTGACAAGTGCCCCTCACAAAAAAAAAAAAAAGGTCTTGGCCCTTCTTGATACCCCAGTTAAAGTTACTCTCGAGACATCCAGTCCGCATGGGGTTGGAGGAAGGAGGAGGCCATGGCAGTTTCAGAATCGACCAACGTGGGCTGAAAGAAAGAACCTGGCTTGCACCGTTTGCTGGATCTTCATGCCCTAAAAGCAGCAGCAGCAACAATAGCAGAAAAAAAAACAGCACAGGGTTTCTTTTCCCACAGGCAAACTGTTACTGAGGAAGGCCTGCTGCATGGTTCACAGGTCCCAAAAAGGAAACCAAGGTGTGGCATCCTGCAAAGCCCATCCTGCTGGCAGCAGAAGAGGACCCCACAGTGTGTATTCCACTGCAGTCAGACAGCCTAAGCAAGAGGTCCCCAACTTATGTCTGCTGGCTGCATCTAAGCCCTCAGAACAATTCTTACTGACCTGCCAAACACTTCCTTGCCTGTGGCGAACTGGCTTGTGGAGTAAGGTTTACATATTTTTAAATCATGCACAGTGATTAAAAGTGATTAGAGAAGATGACGGTGCTGGCTGGGTCCCTCAGCCTCAACCAGCAGAAGAAAATATCTCACATGGTGGAGAATTCTGAAGTGCTGGCAGATTTCCCAACTCTCGCCAGTAAAGAAGTCCCATGAGGTAAGAGTGTCAGGTGCGACTGAGGGGAGGGGAAGAGGAGGGGGGTGACGGTACAGAGGGAAGTGTGGGTGAGAAGGCGTAAGAGGAAAGTAGGGAGGGAAAGGAGAGAGAGGGTATGAGGGGAGAGAATAGCAGTGTAAGAGGAGGGGGAGGGGTGAGTGGAAGGGGAGAGTGTGAGAAGGGGAGAGGGTTAGAGGAAAGGAGGGGAGGGAATGAAAGGAGAGAATGGGCGTAAAAAAAAGAGCAAGAGTGAATGGGGAGTGGGAGAGTGGGAGTGGGAGAGTGTGCCATAACCACACCACCCTGTCCCCAACTCTCCCAGGGAACGATGCAGATATTGAAGAAGGGGGAGGCAGGTGATAGGATTTCCAGGGGTGTGGCACGGTTGCCAGCTTCCTAGAAATATTTTTACTCACACCAAGTCTGCAGTACTTCTGTGGGAACTCTGCTCCCTACCTCCCCCCTTCCAATCACTGAAAGGACCAGATTCCAATGGACAACCCATTAGTCTAATTCTACAGCAGGTTGCAGGTGCTCAGTCCTTTCTGCTTTGAACCACTCTGCTGTAAACTTTATCATCAGTCATGCAAGACGCATACTGCTTCATGATGTGGCTAGAGAAAGCGTTCAGTACATATAGAGCAGAAATTGGTGCACTGAGTTGTTTTTTTTTCTTTCTTGTGAAGGTTAAAATAACATTTCAGGTCTTATCCAATTGGTTTCACAGCATGGTCTCTGCTCACACAATGCACTCCTCTTTTCTGTTTAGTTAAGAGCTGCCAGGAATGAGATTTTGTCATGTTGAAAAGTATATGTTCAGAGAGCCTGGTAGTGCCAAATTATCTATAGATTGTGCTTGAAGGTAGTGTTTTCCCTCAGGATGTACCCAAAAATAGCCTTAATCATTGAAAATGCTTTTTCTGTTACAAGTAGTTTTGGAGATGATGCAGATTTTTGTATTATAACTTTGTTTTATAAATTGCCATCATAAAAAAAAAATAATGAATGATTATGATTGTGATTTTTTTCTTTATGTTTATTTAGCTAAAACTTTGCAATTATTGTGATATATAGCTATATATATATAGATATATATATAGATATATATATAGATAGATAGATAGATAGATAGCTATATATATATATATATATATATAGCTGCTATGGTAGTGATGTATAGCAGGCAAAAAGTGAAAAAAGAACACTAATGGAAAATAATTGATAAAAAACTACAGTAAGCAAATAACAAGATATTAAACAATATGAACAATATATTTTATTAGTAATGTATCAAAAATTTAAAATTTGAAAAACTATATTTTCTTAAAACCTCGTTTAGAAGAATTTCATATAAATGTCCATAGAAATGTTTTTGGTACTTAGAATGTCCCAGGAGAAAATGTTTGAAGTCTCAAATATCCTATTTATTTTTTTAAAGATGTCCAAATGTGATGCAAACACCTTTGAGTAAATGGTCTGATTCTCAATTTTTTAATAGACTCCCTCCCATTAGGCTTCCAACAACGTTCTCCTTGATCGTGGGTTTAATCCATATTGCATTGGAAGAGTCTCCCCTCAACAAAAGACCTTTTGTTTCGCCTTATTCAGGCTTCCTCAGGAGGCCGAGACATCAACGATATGAGTGAAGGACCACATTTTTGTTGATGAAATTTGTTATTGTATCCTGGAGAAATGATACTTTTTATAAACAAGTATTCACTCTTTTTTACATCGTATAAACATTAATACAAAATAACCTGCACCTTCCTTCCTGCAATACTGTAGAACAGGAAAACCAGCGTTAGTATGGAAGGAAGGAAGGCTCAGATTACTTTGAGTTATGATATTTATACGATGTAAAAAGAGGCAAAAACAGGAATTAAATTCTTCCTTCCAGGGGATCCTCCCTCTCAGTCAGGAGCTGAGTCAAAAACAGCAAAAATCCTCTCAATCTTCTCAAAAGCTCTTAAGTCTCAAAACCTCTTCATCTGAGTAGGCCTTGAGGACCTACCCAAGTCTTCTCCTATGCTAACTCTCTGTGAGATCCAGGGATAATTTTCTAACCCTCTGACTCTTGCACTTGCTCAGTGGCTATTTATACTGCTGAGACCCATTCCAACAACAGGATGGCCCAAAAGCTGGGGAGGAGCAGGATATGCAAAAACTATCTATAAAATCTCAGCATGACCACAGGGAAAATAGGAGAGTGGATTCTAATCCCCACTACACACTAATACACACTTTGTTACTGCCCAAAAGCTCCACTTTTTTATATGCAATTAAAACATTTTCCGACCAAATGGTTCACCAAATATACCTGTTTTTTTTTTTATATTTATACTTTTATTGAGATTTTAAAACAAATTTATAACATTTGCAAAAAAATCAAGAAAAATAACTTCAGTACAGAATGCAATAAAAGAAAACACTACAACATATATTCTGTACTTCAGAAATAAAGTCCCCAATATTGGGAGGATAAATCAGAAATTTATAAACAAATTATAGGAAATTGTATATAATTATACTAAAACGAGACTATTTACTTTACCTACAGTTTCTCAGCCCTGTTCTTTGTCCGTCAAAAATACCTCAAGATGGGTAGGATCTAGAAATATAAATTTGTTTTTTTGAAGAACAATTAGACATTTACATGGGAATTTAAGGTAGAAAGATGCTCCCAACGCTAAAACCCTAGATTTTAATAAAAGAAAATGCTTTCGTCGTAACTGAGTACTTCGTGTGACATCAGGAAACAGTTGGACTTTTCGTCCACAAAAAAGAAAGTCTTTATTTCTAAAGAACTTTTGCAGTATTAGACTCATCCTGTTCTCTACACAGAGATACTACCAGTGTGGCTCTACATGGGATATCATCAATCGATGCCTCAAGAAATGATGTTAAATTTGGAGATTCCCGTTGTATAGTGTCTAATTCTTCTACCCCCTCTTGAGGTTGAATTTTTGATTTAGGGATATAATACAGTTTAGAAATACTTTTTTCATCAATATTTGAAATTGACAAAATCTCATTCAAATATTTTTTCAACAACTCAAATGCTGATAGCAGTCTAGACATCGGAAAATTCAAAAACCTTAGATTTCTAGCTCTATTTTCATTTTCTAACATTTCTAACTGTCAATGGATAATCAGGCTATCTTTAATAAAGGCATTATTAGCTCCTTGTAAAGTTGTTATCTGAGTATTAATATTCCCAATATTTTCATCATTCATATTCAATCTAGTTACTTGCTGGTCTCTTATTGTTAATCACTCTTATATCTTCCTGAAACTGCTTGGTAGAATTATTTAAGGCTTTCTTAACTTCCATTAGAACCTTCCAAATATCACTTAAAGTAACATTTTGAGATTCAATATCAATATTTCCCCCAGGTATTATTTCCTGAGGTACCAACACTTCCTGACTTTCTTGCACATCAGCATTCTCTATATTTCTAGCATTATCAGTATTCATTGAGGCCCCAGTCCCTTGCTCCAACCTCTGTTGGTCGGAACTTGGAGTCTCCATCGACCTCAGGGATGTCTGTAGTATGGCAGGACTCTCTGGTGAACCTGATGAAAAAGAGATTTCAGGTATAGAATGTCTCTCAAAATGGCCTATTCGCCTTACCACATGGGAGTCCATCGGGCCTCTAGCTGGTGTGACTCCTATAGATGAAGTAGCAAACTTTGTCTTTCTTTTCCTACCCATAAATGGGTATTAAGATAGACAAAAAAAGCTTCAGAAGGGGCGCGCCCCTTTGGCGTGCGGCTTCAGCAGCGCGCCGGCAGCTGCGCGCCGCAGGTCTTCCAGTTTTATTGGGGATTCCCGTCGCAGCTGGATGACGTCAGCGGGGTCGGCGCGAGGGTAAGATGTTTTTCTCCGCTCCCAAGGCTCCCTGTATTCAAACAGGGTTCCCTTCGCAGTCCTTCACGCCTCCTCTCTCTCGAAAGGTTTGTCTCTCCAATTCCTCCGGTTAGACACCGCAGCTCTTCCGGTTTTATTGGGGAGTCCCGTCGCCGCTGGATGACGTCAGCGGGGTCGGCGCGAGGGTAAGATGTTTTTTCTCCGTTCCCAAGGCTCCCTGTATTCAAACAGGGTTCCCTTCGCAGTCCTTCACGCCTCCTCTCTCTCGGAAGGTTTGTCTCTCCAATTCCTCCGGTTAGACACCTCAGCTCTTCCGGTTTTATTGGGGAGTCCCGTCGCCGCTGGATGACGTCAGCGGGGTCGGCGCGAGGGTAAGATGTTTTTCTCCGCTCCCAAGGCTCCCTGTATTCAAACAGGGTTCCCTTCACAGTCCTTCACGCCTCCTCTCTCTCGGAAGGTTTTTCTCTCCAATTCCTCCGGTTAGACACCGCAGCTCTTCCGGTTTTATTGGGGAGTCCCGTCGCCACTGGATGACGTCAGCGGGGTCGGCGCGAGGGTAAGATGTTTTTCTCCGCTCCCAAGGCTCCCTGTATTCAAACAGGGTTCCCTTCGCAGTCCTTCACGCCTCCTCTCTCTCAAAAGGTTTGTCTCTCCAATTCCTCCCAAATATACCTGTTTTTAAAACATTGTTGCACACTTTACTGACAAGGCACAAGATTTGAGCTCTCTTAAATTAAGGGCTTTCCTACATGTTTGCATGGAATGGCAGAATTGTCCATACAATATTGACAGTATGTTTTCAATGTCCAGTAGGGTCAGCTTTCATAGAACCAATAGCTAACAAGACAGATATTGTGGCAGAGTGGTAAGGAGCTCACATTGTATCCTAGGCTGTAGTCTTTGAGTGTCACGTCCCCCACTGAAGGCACAGAGCTGGAACTAGGAGGGATGGTGATGCGATGGTCTCTTGTCCCAAAAAACTTTGATGTTCCAGTCCAGTCTTGTCATCTCTGGTACATGGTCCTCTAACAGGGCTGATTCAGTATGGTTGGAGAGAGTGAATGAGGTAGAACAGATGGAAGTGGATTTCCTGATTTGAGGCAGCCAATGAAATCATTGATCACCTGAAGTTTTCCATTGCAGTGATTGGTTTGTCCAAAGAGCCCTGCACATATTCAGATCCTTGAAATATGACAGCAATCAGGGCTTGGGTGACCTCTTTCACATCACCAATTATTTTAATTATAATTTGGATCTCTTTCCTGACTGTTCTAAGTTATCATAGTTTATTTCATCCAAGTATTTGTGCCTCAGTACTACAGAGGTCTCCTAGAGAGGCAAGGGATGGTTGCCGGTGCCCTTCTGATGAAGTCCTGATAAGTTCCAGCCTGTGCTGGGGCTGCTGAGGCTCCTTCTGATCTCCTCGCCTCCCTCTTATACTCCATTGTATTTTTTACCTTCTCTTCGTGCCCTCTCTTTTTTCCTACTCCAAGTTAACATATCCTTGTTATAATGTAACTTTATACTCCTTTCAATTTGTCCCTTGTTATTGGTTGTTTATAGTTACTGCTTGTTCGATGTAAACTGAGTTGATTTGATTTGTATCAAGAAAGTCAGTATATAAAAGTCTTAAATAAATAAATAAATAAATCTATTATTCAATGCCTTTTCCTCCCTGCAAACTCTCTTGGATGGGTGTTGTCTGAGAGTAGAGATAAATCATTCTTGGCACTGATGACCAAAAGGGAAGTAAAAAAGGTGCTTGCAGGCCCATGGGTATTTTGTTCCTGCAAGCTTATTTTCAAAAGGGAAATCCACATGGAGTTTTCCTATGAAAATATGGGTGGCACACATACTACTGGCAGTTATGTACCTGTGTACTTTGCACTTGCATTGAAGCAAGTGCAAGGTACACACTTGAAAGTCTGCATGATGATTTTGAAAATGCAATCTCTGCACTTATTTTCCCTAGGGATATGCATGCAACATTTTTTGTGGCATGTTTTTTCTGTCGTTTAACTTATGAAATTGTTGTTTTCTGTTTTGTTTCCTTATTTTTGTTTTGGAAAATAGTACGCGCTATTTGCAAATAGTGCATGCCATTTCCTGATACCTAAAAAAAAAACCAATGTAAAAGGAAAATAAACTTTAAAAAAGCAAAAGTTCCCCAAACAAAATGATAGAAAAACCTGAGTAAGACCCTTGGGATCTCTAGAGATCCCTTCCCCAGAAAATGTAATATTTATTTTTAAAAACTCCATTCACAGGCCTTGCCCTCAATCTCTACCATTTTTTTTTATTTACATTTTTTTTTTTGTATACCGCTATTCAATAAATATCAAATTGGTTTACAGGAAAACTATACATAGTAAAAAGCATACATTCCAAATAAAAACATAAAATAAAAATGATACATTTAAACAAATAAAACATTCCTTATAAAATAAACATTACTATTCATTTACCACAGCACTTCCGATTGTAAACTATTCATTGTAACATAGCACCTTCCATTCCAAACTCTTCTTTATATAACCAGTAGGGGTGTGCATTCGTTTTGAACTTATATGTAAAACGCTACTTTTTTTTTTTTTTAACTTAAAAAAGTGATGAGGCGAAAACGATCGGATTTCCAACTTATTCAACATAGCTATGTTGAATACGTTGGAAATCGCGATCGTTGATCCTAAATAAAAATTTAAACCCCTCACCCTCCTTAATCCCCCCCAAGACTTACCAAAACTTCCTGGTGGTCCAGCGGGGAGTCAGGAAGCCATTCCTCTATTCCTTTGCGAGGAGCACGTGACGTCCGCGTCACGTCAGAGTGACGCGACCGTCACGTGGTCCACCGCGGTTACACTCCCGGACCCCTCGTTGGACACAAACGGAAATTTTGGCCAGCTTGGGGGGGCCTCCTGACCTCCCCAACCTGGCCAAAAGTTCCGTTTGTGTCCAATGAGGGGTCCGGGAGCGGAACCGCGGTGGACCACGTGACCCCCCCAAGCTGGTTCCGTGCCCGGACCCCTCGTTGGACACAAACGGAACTTTTGGCCAGCTTGGGGGGGCCTCCTGACCTCCCCAAGCTGGCCAAAAGTTCCGTTTGTGTCCAACGAGGGGTCCGGGAGCGGAACCGCGGTGGACCACGTGACGGCCGCGCCACTCCAACGTGACGCGGACGTCACGTGCTCCTCGCAAAGGAATAGAGGAATGGCTTCCTGACTCCCCGCTGGACCACCAGGGAATTTTGGTAAGTCTTGGGGGGGGGGGGGAATTAAGGAGGGTGAGGGGTTTAAATTTTTATTTAGGGAACCGGTGCACGTATGGACATAGACTCAACTTATGGAATTCTCCATATGTCCATATTGACCGAAATTGACCCCCCTTTTCGACTTATGGACTTATGAACATAAACTTTTTGTCTGCACATCCCTAATAACCAGGTCTTAAGTCCTTTTTTAAATAGTTTTACATCTTTGTTAAAACAGAGCCTCTGTAGGAGCTGCCCCCCCACTCACACTGTCCACCCTAGCCAGTCCTCCCAACATTTCTCCCTCCAGACTCTCCAAATCCAACCTGGTGGTCTAGTGGGGGGCCCCGAGTGACTCCTCTTATCCTGGACCTGGCTGGCACCATATTCCAAAATGACACCAGCCAGCCTTTTGCCTTATCATGTGACAGGTCTGGGAATGGAGAGGTCATGCCAGACCCCCAATTGGACTACCAGGATCTGGTGACTCTGGGAAGAGTCAGAAGGGAGGGTTAGGGTTGGTGGTGGGAGGGTGTGGCTCCTGAAGGGCTATGTTTTAACAAAGGGGAGAGGTTGGGGGCAGAGCCTGTGACCACAGTTAAAAATATATATATATATATATATATATTACATTTTCTAGGAAAAACGGCCACTTCCACGGATGGGAGAGAGTGGGATGGGGATCTCTGGAGACCCCCAGGTTGGGATGTTTGTTGGGGTACCTGTGTGCATTATTTGCAAATAGTGTGCAAAATAAACGATAGAAAGTAAAACTAGATTTTGTGGGGGGTTTTCTATCATGGAAATGAAACAAGATAGACAATGTCATTGATATTGGCTAATGGCTTTTCAAATGAACCTACATCCCTACTTTTCCTTCCAGCTCTGCCCATTTTTTTATGCTGATAAAAGTATGCATGCTGTCAAACAGCACATGTACTTTTACCTGCATATGGTGAGGGGGCCAGTTTTCAAGCCATGCATTTACTCGTGTAAAATACTTTTGAATACTGCTCCTACAGTCTCCAGCCAGGTGACATTGCTTATATGGGTTAATTTGTAACTATTTCCCCATGGCAGCTGTGGGGTCAACACATACAGGTCCTGTGCATGTGGTAGTTTGGAGGAATCTCCACAAACTCAGTGGATCTGGGAAGAGAAATAGTGATGCATGCATCCTTTTAGCCTCCTTCTGAAAAGTCTGGCTCATCTCTAGAAAGGCCCCTACCCTACATCTCCCTTCCCCAGAAATCTGTGAGTGCCCTAAGAAATCAGGTATCACAAGGATCCTGGCTCATGGTTGTCCCCAACCCTCCAGTAGATCTCAGGCAAGCAGTTAGCTCCTCTGCTAATCTGTAGCTTCCTGTGGCTTCAATAAACACATTTTAGTTTTAAGAAAACCCATGCAAGGAATGTCAGTAGACCTTTGTTATTTGATCTTAACTGATACGTTTATAAAACAGGTAACTCACCAGTTCACCTATGATGTCCTGTTGATGCTGTCTCCCTAGCCTTAGTGAGGCAGTGGAGGATATCTGGACTCAAAGTTTCTGCAGGGGATTGCTCTAGTATTGTGATGGTAATTGGACAGATGTGGTTAACTCCCATTTGCCTTCATAGGCCTTGATTTTGCTGGATGTTTGCTCTGATGCCCCATTTGATGTCTTCCTATTCAAATATTTGATGGTTCTTTTAGAAAATCTGAGGCTGATAATATCTAATATTGCTATTTGCCAACTTTGCTTCCTAGTCACCATGGCTTTCTAGTGGAGAATTTACCAAAGATTAGAATGGAGTTTTCAAGTATGTTCTCTTCCTGAGTAAAGTGAAACATTCCTTGGAAAGGTTTTACACCTGCCTCTCAAGTGCCTTCAGCAGCCTCTTTTTCCAGCAGCGCTTCAGAGTTATCCTCCTCCTTCTCACCCTCTCCCTGCTGCACTTGAGATAGCTGGTGCACATTTTTTAGGTCTGGTTGCTCTCTGTCCTTGGTTAACTTCCTCTCTTGAGATCCATTTACTCTTACTCTCTTGCTTTCCCTAACAGCACCAACAACCTGCATCATGAGTGGGATTACATTTATACAGTTCTGAAGGAAGAAGGCAAATCCAAGAGGAAAAGAGAACATGACATGCACAGTTTAGCACAACTATGCAAATTAATGTATTGTTCACGCACTATTAAGCACACAGACATTATTAATGAGTACATACTAAAGTTTTTTTGGTTAATATACATATTAATAGCATGCATGTACTACTGAGACAAATATGTTGCTTGTAAACATTAACATTAGTGCATCGCTTACTAAGTGGTATTATTTATATTTAAATAATGTTTGCATGCTAGGCTCCATAATATGGTACAGTCCAGTTAGCACCCTAATACTTCCTTCACAAAAGTGGTAAGGCCTATTCATTCTTTTCTTTATTAATTTGATCTGCAACTCTCTGATAGAAAGATACAGTTCTCTCAAGTTTAGGTAATGATATAGACTATAAACCACTCCCAATGTAAATATAATCCTTTTGCAGTACAATGTATGTCTATGTTTCATCAAAGGCAGTATTTCCCTCTCTGTATCAATTTAATCTAAAATATGCATTATTAATAGTAATAAGTAGGCTGGATTTACTATAATATTGTGACAGTGTAGTCAGACGGAGGTGCAATTCTGAGGCCAAGAGTAGCTGGTATACTGGCAAGGCGAGCTGGATGGGTTCCAGCTGGAACAGCAGCAGGGTGTCTTCTGCCTGTGATGGCCACCTTCCCCTTGGATTGAGTCCTCAAGTGCTGGTGGCTGGCAGGGCTTAGGTAGGAAGCCGGGAAGGAATACTAAACAAGAACACAGTTGGAAGCACAAACATACACTGGAAAGAGGAAGACTAGATGAGACAAATCAGCAGATCTGAAAAAGCAAGAAATGCCTAAAAACGTGGAATATAAAATTTAAAAAAAAATTTGCTAGAGTCAATGCAGCAAGATGAACTCTGGAAGGAGGATTCCAATGAGAGGGCTGAAGAATGAGAATGAGAACCATGCTCTGGCAACCTGCTGACTAGAAGCCTGGATATAATATTTATTTATTTATTTATTTAGATTTAGCTCACATCTTTTCATTGGTAGCTCCCTCGCACATTACATTCAGATAGTGTAGGTATTTCCTTGTTCCCAGAGGGTTTACATGAACACTGCTATGGCTGTATCCAAATATGTTGCAACCGAGGGCTGAGAGGCCTTTGGATCCTGTTGCGACTGTGACCTACAGGTCCTGATGCGGGCATGGCCGCTAGCTCATGGGACAATGTGAGCCCCTGAACCACGGCACGACTCAGAGAGGAGCCCCGAGCCACACCGTGGGAGGTGAGCGCATGCAAGCACAGGTGGAGCGGGAACAAAGCAGGACTGGAACTAAAGCAAGGAACTCGGAACAGGCACCAAGCAGGATCAGCCCTCTGCTGGACCTACATGCACCAAGTAGACCCAGCAACACAATGCTGATCTCAGGAGTAGCCCTCCGGCCACTCAAAAGCCCTTTTGGACCCGCCGTTTGGGAACGACGAGTGCATGAGGCCAGATGGAGGCTGAGGGCAGGAACAAGATGAGGACTTGGAACTTGATGGACTCAGATGAGGACTTGGAACTTGGAAGGACTCAGACGAGGACTCAGGTTACTCGGAAGGACTCAGACGAGGACTTGGAACTTGGAAGGAGTCAGACAAGGATTCAGGTTACTCAGAAGACTCAGACAAGGATTCAGGTTACTCAGAAGATCTCAGGCAAGGTTTCAGGACTCAGGCGAAAGTACTGGGTGAGAACTGTATCTCAGCACGCCATACACAGCCGCCCATGGCTGGTCGGGGACCACGCTGTGCGAAGCAGACTCCAGGCGAAGTAGTGAAAATTGAGACTGGAACATGTCAAAGATTCAGTAGAGGCCTGCACCAGGGTGCACCCTACACAGCCGCCCATGGCTGGTCATGGACCACGCTGGAGTGGAGCAGGTTCTGGCAGAGTCTTGAGCATGGACGGAAGCAGGCAAGGAACTCCGAAGATGGGACAGGATTCAAGACTCAGGATTCAAGACTTGGAACTAGGAATTCGGAACATTAAAAACAAGGGTCTTCCAGAGGCTAGCGTTGCAGATGAGAAGAAGGCCTTGTACCACAAAGTGCCCTACGCAGCCCCACATATCAGGGACCACGACGGAGGCACGCCAGGAAAGCTGGACGCAGGAAACTGGAAACTGGTTGCAGAGGTGAAGACGAAGGCATCAGGACCAAGACATCAGGAACCCAGAACATCTGGAACATCAGGACTCAGGAACAGAACCGTGGAACATCAGGACATCTGGAACAACAGGACTTTCAGGAACGGAACCATGGAACATCAGGACATCTGGAAAAACAGGACTTGGAACAGGCAACGAAGGAGCAGAACCACAGAACATCAGGACACCTGGAACATCAGGACTAGGAACGTGACGAGGGAGCTCTGACGAAGGACAAGACCAGGAATATCAGGATGAAGAGACCAGGAACACGGAACAAAGAGCCATCAAGACAAGTGAAGCCCACGGAGGACCTGGACCAGCACAGAAGAACATGGACAACCATGGGATCCGATCTGAAGGCCTCTAGGATCAGGAAGTGAGCCCTTTTATAGGGCTGAAGCAGGAAACAGGATGTTGACTGCTTCTGGTGGGGGCCGCGGGCTTTTCCCGCCACTGGCTCTTTAAATACTGTGAAGAGGCATGCACTGGTGCTTAGAGGAGGGTCCAGAGAGGAAACAGGACCTAGGACAGTGGCGTCCATGCCACACGAGAAGCAGACAAAGGAACAGGCCCCGACGGCGGCACTAGGCCGCAAGATGACTTCTGGGTGGCAGCGTCTTCCCTGCTGCGAGGGCAGAGACAAGAGCAGTTCCCCTGCCGCATAGAAGGCATTGGCAGCGGTGGCTTCAGGGCAGCACAAAGGATGACTTTGACGGTGGCTTGAGGCCGCGCAGATGGAAGGAGCGGCGGCAGCAGCAGAGTCCTGGTGGTGGCGCAAGGCCGCGACAGCGAACAACAGCGGTGACCTGGGCTAAGTGAAGGGCCTGCTTGCGGGTTGGGCTCCACGAGCAGGATCGTAACAAAATGGAATGAAAGAATTCTCAGCATAGCAGATGAGCTGTCCCAGGTTCAGAATATACAATTGAAAATAAACCAAAAAAATGCCAGGTTTTCACTAAAATTAAGAGAAGAAATACAGGCTTTATGTTGGGTCAAATGAAAATGGAGGGAAAAAGGTCCAATCAAAACCTAGACCAGAACAGATCACAACTACAGAAATGTAGGGAAACTACTGATAGAACTAAAACATATACTTCACAATGAAAATTCATGAGGAAGGTTATAGCACTAAATTTCTATTCTCTACAGTGGATTGACTTACTAAACCTCTGTCTGAAAACTGCAGGCATATGATATCCTGCTTATCTCCTTCCCGCTGTAATGATTTTGCACATTTTTTTGCAAAAAATGTATCAAATTTATATAATAAGTTTCTCTCCTTTAGCTTACTCTCTATTGAGAAGTTCAACAAAAGTCAATGCATAATGGGAGCAGTTCTCTCATGTCGCAATACAACAAATAATCTTAAAACTGAATCCTGCATTTTGTGTACTCAGTCCTATCACAGGTAGTACATTAAAAGCAATCCATGAAGATATTTCTCCTCGTGTATCTGAAATAGTTAATTTATCATTAACTGAAGGTATGCTTCCAGAATCAGTTAAAAAAGCATCAGTTAGACAATATTAAAAAAACAATCTGCAGACCCAAATACCTTAGAAAATTACTGGCTCAAATTTTCTTTATATTTCTTGCCAAAGGTTATTGAAAATGCAGTTCACCAGCATCTAACAGAATATCTGGGAGACAATGCTTTGCTTAATTCTAATCAATTCAGCTTCAGAAAAAAATGGAGTAAAGAAACTTTATTGTTATTTTTGGTGGATACAATCTGTGGAGATTTCAATGTGGGTCAAGAATATCTGTTGGTCTTAATTGATATCTCAGCATCTTTTGATACCATTGATCACAGAATATTTATTAATACAAAGCCTAGAAGAATTTGGCATTTCAGGGACTAGACTAAAATGGTTTGCTTCATTTATATCTAACCACATGCTACAAGAACAAATAGAAGACCATTCATGAAACTGGACAGAGATTAAGACAGATGTTCCATAAGGATCTGCAATGTCTGCTATCCTGTATAATATATACTGATGTTTGGGCATTAATGAATGGACATACTTGAATCATATTTACAGTTTTTATTAACTTTGTCAGCCATACATAACATGATGTGATGCTTAGATTGCTGTCAATAAAATTATATAGAAAAAGAAAAAAAAATATATATATATATGCTTGCCCCGGAAGTAAAGAAATGAGTTAATATCATTTGCGCACACTTATCCAGCTAAAATCTTCTTCTCTGGCTTAGTACCACCTTTGTCACTACTTAAAAGGATAAGTTCCAACTTAGCCAGCTAAGTAGCAGCAAGGCACTACTTAGCCAGATAAGTCTGAAAAGTGCTAATTATCCATCTAAGTAGCATTTTTTCAGTCTTACCCGGATAAGTAAGATAGCTGGATACGTCTAAAAAATGGCTGCTTAGACAGATAAGTCTTACTACTTATCCAGCTAAGGCCTGGATTTATCAAAATGCGATAAGTATTGCATGCGATAGCAAAAGGGGCATGTTTTATGCTAATAAGGCCTCCCATATGGATATAAATACCTAACTAGGGAAAGGACATTATGGCTAGGCTCTCTCTCTCTCTCTCTCCCCAGATGGCTAGGCTGGTGCTCCAGGAGCTTCAAACCTACTAAAACAGGCCTTTGAGGAGCTATCACGAAATGCGCTAACACCTTACTGCCCCGTAACGCAAGCTATTGCACGGTTTAATGCTACTGAAAACGGTGTAGCTAAAATCGGCATTAAAGCCATGTGATAGGACTTCGCAAAATTGTAAACCCAGCCCACTCCTGCCCCTAACTCCTCTTCTTTTTCGGATTTGCATCGTACCATACGATATGGTGCTATTGCATGTGTTAAAGGCATTTTTGCATGCGGTAAGGGTCTATCGCATGCGATAACGGGTCTTTTCGCATGTGATAAGCCCTTAACACATGCAAAAATGCCTTAGCACATTTTGATTAATGAGAGATAAGTTTGTTGTTTGATAAGTCTACAATCCCTATTTAGCCAGCTAAGTGGTGTTTTTAGACTTATCCAGGTATCTTACTTAGTTGGATAAGTAGATTTTAAGACTTATTCGTCTAAGTAGTGCTTTTTCAGACTTATCCAGCTATCTTAGGGGGTCATTTATCAAAATGCTATATGGCATTTTCGCATGTGTTAAGGTGTTCTCGCATGCAAAAAATGCAATTAATGCATGTGAAAATGCCATTAAACCATGTGAAAGCACCATAACGTTTGGTGCAATGCAAATGAGAAAAAGGGGAGGGTTTTGGGGTGAGTATTTTGGCCAAGTGGGCTGGGCTCACAGTTTTGTGAAGCCATATTGCATGGCTTTAACTATACCTTTTTCATTTGTGTAAAGCTATGTGATAGGGCTTTATTGTGGTTGTGATGTTTTTTTTACACATGCTATTAGGGGGAGCGGGAAAGGGAGAGGGAGAGAGAGAGACTAGCCATAATGCCTTCACACTAGATAGGTATTTATATCTCTATGGGAGGCCCACCTAGTCACTCGAGGTGAGGTTTAGGTATTAGTGTAGGGGTTAGGGGCCACTTTGACATTCAAAGTGAGATGTACGAACAGAACAGTGCTCTCTTGTGAAGATTTGATGACCCAAAGATGAGATTTGTGCAATGTTCTCTCAACCTAGCTTGATGTCAAAGTGGCCCCTAACCCCTACACTAATACCTAAACCTCACCTCGAGTGACTAGGTGGGCCTCCCATAGAGATATAAATACCTATCTAGTGTGAAGGTATCATGGCTAATCTCTCTCTCTCTCTCTCTCTCTTTCTCAATAGGAAACCCCACATGTGGTTTTCTTATCATTTTGGGGGTAGGGGAGATAGGGAACACATCCCAAAAAAAAACCCCCAAACTCATCCCGATCCTTTAAATATTATTCTTTAGAATCCCCCACCCTGCCGATCCCCCCCAAAAAACATTCTTAAAATACCTGGTGGTCCAGTGGGGGTCCCAGGAGCGATCTCCTGCTCTCGGGCCATTGGCTGCCAGTAAACAAAATGGCACCAATGGCCCTTTACCCTTACCATGTGACAGGGGCTATCAGTGCCATTGGTTGGCCCCTATCACATGGTAGGAGCAATGGACGGCCAGCACCATTAAATTAAAAGTTTTTTACCGCTTCAGCAAGCCTGACAATGTGCTAGTGTGCATATGATATAACATCGGCTATATGCACATACATGTGCACACAAATGCCAGCTCTACAGAGTAAGAGGAGGTATTTTATTAGAAACATGCACCGAATCAATTACCAGTTTCCTCAGTCCATTCCTAGTTTGCCCAGGTAAAGGCTTCTGACTTCCTAACCCTCCTAATTAATCTTCCTCCCTTTTAGCCTATTAGGCTCAACCCTTCAAACCCTGCTAATTACCCCTGATTTTTTAATTTTAAAACTTAATTTTTCATCCATAGCAAAAGTAAAGTTACACAATAGGGGAACCTGGCACATGCTTGTGTGCGTAAATACACACACATTTTAATTGGCCTTCCTGGAATGCCTATGTCCACCCTTACTCCACCCAGACCTTGCCCATGCCCTGCCCTTTTTTTAACTTTTTGATTTGTGCACGTACCAGGAGATATGTGCAAACTCAGGTACATCTTAAAATCTGTGTAGTGTGCACCAGCCCGAGACACACATGCATCTCCAGGTTTTGGCACGCATAGGGCTTTTAAAATGTGCCTCTCTGTAAACCGTTGTGATGATGCACGACCGAACGACGGTATAGAAAAGATTTTAAAATAAAATAAAAATAAAATAAATGGTAATAATGGCAGAGAGCAAGGAAAAGCTTTGCCTCCTTCTAGAATTGCCCCTATTAATGCAGATCCAAGAACATCTGATAGCACTCTCCCAACCAAAATACCACAACCAGCAAGTTAAGTAACTTTGTTTCTTTCCATTAAAATGTTGTCTGATATCTCCGTTGTTTTATCTGACAGAATGATTTAATACATTGTTGCAACAGTTTTGGGCACAATGTTCTCCTTTCTCCTTAATGGCTCCTGATGAAGCAACATATAGTTGCGAAATACCGGCCACTGTCAAGCCGTCCACGGGAAAAGACTCTTTAGTTATGATTAGCCATAAAGCTATTAAGAAACTATAAACTCCCGTTTGTAAATATTTTGTTTTTAAATTTTATTTAGTTAATAATTGTCGAATTATACTCTGTATTTACTTTGAGAATGATGTATTTACTTTGAGAATGATGTTAGCTCAATATTGTTACTTGTCACTTTGTTCCATGTAATGCTCTCATGCAAAGTTTTTTGTTCTCTGGAAACCGGTGTGATTTGTAATTTCTACAAGAATGTCAGTATATAAAAACCCAAAATAAATAAATAATAAATAAATAAAAGACACACTTTTTCTTTAAAATACTACTTTGATGAAAAACTGGATGCACTATGTGATCAATATAACCGCAGATGATTGATCAGTCCGAACGGCTTTGGTTTTGACAAAGCACGTTGTCAGGCTTGATGAAGTGGTAAAAAACTTTAAATTTAATACTGTAGAAAAATATAAAACAAAAAGAAAAAAGTTTATAAATCACGAAGAGAGTGGTGACAGTTTATACATAGAAACATAGAAACATAGAAAAATAGAAATGACGGCAGAAGAAGACCAAACGGCCCATCCAGTCTGCCCAGCAAACTTCGCACTTTTTTTTTCTCATACTTATCTGTTA
This sequence comes from Rhinatrema bivittatum, assembly GCF_901001135.1. NCBI lineage: Eukaryota > Metazoa > Chordata > Amphibia > Gymnophiona > Rhinatrematidae > Rhinatrema > Rhinatrema bivittatum. The sequence goes on from NC_042623.1 coordinate 104,756,983, forward strand.
CTCTTGGCTCTTAGTAACCTTTTGGTTCTATTTCCCTTCCACCCCCACCATTAATGCAGAGAGCAGTGTTGGAGCTGCACCTAAGTGAAATATCTAGATTAATTAGTTAGGGGTAGTAACCGCCGCAATAAGCAAGCTACACCCATGCTTATTTGTTTACCCAGACTATGTAATTTAGTCCTTGTTGGTTGTTGTCTGTATATAGATCCACTTTTCTTCATTCCCCCTGCCGTTGAAGCAGAGAGTTATGCTGGATATGCATTGAAAGTAAAGTATCAGAATTTCTCCCCGGCCGTTGAAGCAGAGAGCTATGCTGGATATGCATTGAAAGTGAAGTATCAGGCTTATTTGGTTTGGGGTAGTAACCGCTGTAACAAGCAAGCTACTCCCCGCTTTTTTGTGAATGCAAATCCTTTTTTCCACATTCATTCACATCCTCTAGACTTTATGGATCCACAGTGTTTATCCCACACCCCTTTGAAGTCCTTCACAGTTCTGGTCTTCACCACTTCCTCTGGAAGGGCATTCCAGGCATCCACCACCCTCTCCATGAAGAAATACTTCCTGACATTGGTTCTGAGTCTTCCTCCCTGGAGCTTCAAATCGTGACCCCTGGTTCTGATTTTTTTCTGACGGAAAAGGTTTGTGGTTGTCTTTGGATCATTAAAACCTTTCTAGTATCTGAAAGTCTGTATCATATCACCTCTGCTCCTCCTTTCCTCCAGGGTGTACATATTTAGATTCTTCAATCTCTCCTCATAAGTCATTCGATGAAGACCTTCCACCTTTTCGGTCGACCTTCTCTGGACCGCCTCCATCTTGTCTCTGTCTCTTTGGAGATATGGGCTCCAGAACTGAACACAGTACTCCAGGTGGGGCCTCACCAAGGACAAGTAGTTTGGCAGATTCCTTTTGTCATATTAGCATTTTGCATGCAGGATCATTTTGGGCTCTTTTTGGTTGTATGAAACAAATATAAACAGGATCCCTGGTCTCCCATGATTCCATGTGTTAGGTAAGGGCCACAAAATGTGCCCCTTTCTGTAAATTTCCTGTTCTCTGCGGAATCTCTACTGAAGACTGCGGCAGGGCTGACCTTAAGAGGGTGCAGAGCCCAGAGGAAATTAACTACAGTGGGGCCCTGGAATACTTAAATTATAGGGGATGGGACTACTAAATTGGTGAGGTATGCTCCTCTTCACCACTCCCTCCCCCAAGAGTAGCCATGGACCAGGGTCAAGTGGAAGCGGAAGCAGCTGTGGCCCAAGCATCTCTTCCCCTCCTCCATCTCACATTAATCTCAGCTTCTTGTTAGGACAGAGATTCCCAGTATATGCAAATTTATCTCATGCATATTCATTGTGGATATCCTGAAAATCCAACTGGCTATGGGGTTCCCAGGAGAGGTTTGGGAAATCTTGTGTTAGGAGGACAGCAGCATTGCCTTGGGCCACATCCTACTCCTCTGCTGTCTACAACAGTGTCGTGCTTTGAACTGATAGGATTGGAGAAAGAGGATTGGAACTGGGGTGGAGAGAGAGAGTGAGGGCATTATAGAGGTGGCAGAGAGAAAGTGAGGGCATCGGGAGGGGTTAGGTAGAGTGAGATGATGGGATGGGATTGATGGATGGAGTGGGGGAGGAGCTGAGGGAGTATGGTGTTAGTTTGGAAGGGATGTGGGGAGTGCGAGTGAAGGAAGTTGTGTACAGAGGAGAGATGTTAGTGTTTCATTCCTTCCTTTCCTTTTACTAGAATCCCCTCCCTGTTCCCCCTTCTTTCCTCTTGTCTGCTTCCCCTTCCCTCTTCTTCCTGATATCTGGATAATTTTGATGTTTATGAATGATTTGTATAGTACATAGCTGCACACCAGATGTACACAGGCATATGATTCCTCTTTCTGTTGGTGGTACTTCAATCCCACATCCTTCTTTCCCTATCCCTCTGCCTCTCCTTCTTTATATCTCCCATCCATTGTCCTCTGAGATCTCCATCCCATCCCCCAAATCTTTTACCCTCCCCTATTCACTATTCTCTCCTTTTTTCCTAGAGCCAATCACCAGTAGCTTTTTACCCTAAAAAAAAAGAACCAAATAAATTAACTGGACGCACAAGAAATATCAGAAATCAACGTTGACATGAAATACAAATTTACATTATTTTAGTATGTAAATGTTTGCAAATATGACACATTACTGCAGAATTTCAGAAACTTTGCTGCAGAATCTTCCAATTCTTAGCGCTGAATCTACCCTTGACCTGGGGCAGGAAACTGGGGCCTGGGACTATAACCACTTTGACTCATATGCAAAATCAGAATGTGCAAACAAACGGATATTGCAGTTTTACTGTTTGACTATTCCAAATCGATAGTTAAGAAATGATCAATCCTACAAAGAAAAAAAGGTATAAACATACAGCAATATAAACTGCAGCATTTTCTGAAGGACAGCAATGGACGCAGAGCCCAGCTGAAAGCCTGCTGCTGCAGTATGCAGATCTCGTGTGCTGTATTGTGGGTTTACGCCTGAATGCTGCAGGGTGGATTGCCTGTGTAGTGTTTCTGCTTCTTCTCATTTGGGTTGGTAGATTCTTTCTTGCAGTAATCCAAATACTAGACCTGGCGGTTGTTGTTTTTTTTTTTTTTTGTTTTTTTTATAACCGAAGAGGTGATCAATAGCCCATTACTGGATGTACCAGTGGCTGCAGGAAGTGCACCGAGGATTTTAATGCATGAATTATGCATGCTGTGCTCATTTGAGAGTCTCAGAGCGGAGTGGCAAGGCTCGTGCGGGTGCCTGGGATAGTTCCTTGCGTAGAGAGAGAGACTGCAGTGAGATGCTTCACATTTTCATGCAGGGAAGCCGGTGGCGCCCATGACGGCTTATTTAAGGAGCTAAATCCTTGAGCGGACTGCACGCAACGCTCGATTTTGGAAGCGGCGCTGCCATGTCCACTGTCCGCCGTCCTGCTGCCTAACCTGTTTTCAGTCGAGGGCTGGCTGAGGGATGCCAGCGGCTGGGCTTTGTTTTGAGGTCACAGCTTGAAGTCCTTTTACGGTCATTTGCTTTCTGCTACAGGAAGGACCCCGCGGAGCATTCTGACACTACCACCGCTGACTTATTTCAGTTTACCAACGCGGGATAATTATTATGTGCAGAAAGGCAAGAGAGAGCACTGAATCTGAGGTAGGTTTAATTGTTCTTGGGGGGTTTGTTGTTGTTGTTTTTTTCCCACCTTCCTTCTGTACATTAGATCACAGAAGCTGGAATGTGCTGAGGCAGGATTATAATGATGCAGTACGGGAGCATGGACTCCGATTTCTGTGCTTCATTGCAGGGTCAGGATTTTGAGACAGCTTCTGCTGAATGTGATCCGTCATGGTACCCTTAAAAAAAAAAAATACTGCAGTTTATGTGCATGTGGGTTGGCCAGTGCACTAGTTTTGTGCAGCTCTGCAGGAATATGTATCTTTGCTCTAGTTCTGTCTGAGGTGGAAGACTGCATGATGGGGAGGGGCAGTGCGAAACTGACAGTCTGATCGGCGATCTGCAGAACAAACCTAGGTTAAAAAATATATCGGTAATATAGACGTGTGTGCGTGCCATTGGTTCTAGGTAGAAACTAAATGGGTTAAACTGTACAAGATAACGTGAGTGAAAAGTGTGAGCCATTCTTGCTCGAAGTCCTGTAGCAAGTGCAAAGCATTTTATTAAGTTCTTGCTGCATGCCCGCTTGGTGTGCCCGAGAAGGGGTTTTAATGAGGGAAAAGCACAAATGTGACCATTTGCAAACTCAGAATTTCTGGCATGTCTTTGCAGGATGACTTATTTGCTTGTGAGATCAGGAAATATTTAGTTAAAGGGCATACTAAAAATCCAGACTCTTAAATGTAGAAAGTACGATGCACGTTTTTAAGCAGATAAAGCAGCTGTCTGCTCTGCGACATACTGCATGTCTTCTAAGCAGCGGAGGTACCAGCTGAAGCACAAACTTTGCTCATCTGCAATATTTTTCTTTTTGTACTTGACAAAATGCACTGGGATGCGAAAGTTGCTCTCTCTCTCTCTCTCTCTTCAGATTGATAGCATGAAAAGTGCATACTGAAGCACAGCATTCCTTACATGGTATAAAACATACTGACACATTTTTGCAGAAGCCATTGGGGGGGGGGGGGGGGGGGGGGGGACACGACAATCTGGCTACATTACTTTTGTTAGTCTGATAGTGTAGTTAGGTCCATTTCATGCATTTGGCTAACTAAAGAGATGAAAGATATTTGTATTTTTATGAATAATAATAACATGCTGTGCAATGTGCTCTAAATTCCTGACAGCTTGTTCACCACCATTAACAATTAAAATCCACATAATTAATTATGGTACATGTTCACAGTGTATCTATCAAAAGCCTTACCTGTGAATTTATAAGCAGAGCATTTATCCTGAATGTACCTGTTAAATTACTAAGCTATTCATTTCTACCTAAAAACTCTTTTAATGGCATAATAAAGGAAATAGTTAATACAGAATCCAGAATCTAACTTGGTTGACCTAAATCAATAAATATTGCTATTTGGGATGGGACAGATACATCTTTTTATAAACCCAATAAATATTAGGATTTATATTTGGATACAACAATTTTGTAATAATAAAACCAATCAAACAGGATTACAATATGCAATTAGAAAACTTTTTTCCTCTAAGAATGGAAGTAAGCACAATCATTGTAATTAAAGTGCAGATACTTTAAAGCACTGTAAGAAAGTAATTCAGATAATCCTTTATTACTATAATTTCATAATGTGTGATCCTGCAACAGAAGCATGCTGTAGTTACTAGTTTCCTCCCTCTTTTCTACAGTTTGCTTCCAGTAACAAATATGTTATCCTGAAATCTGGGAGTGTTTGAGGTATATATTGAAGAAAAATTTTCCCTGCTTCTCTCTTTGTCTCTGGCTGATATGCCTCTTTCCTGAATTGGTCTAAGCTGAGTGTATCAAGAAGAAATGATCTGCTCATTGGTTACTGCTTCCCAAAAATGGATATCTTATTAAGGATGGTGTGACCATTGCTCAAAGTAAAGATTCAAACAGTAATGCAGAGTGTTGGAAAAGTGAGCAATGTATGGAATGACAATACTGAAGATCAAGAATTATTCAGTATGCTTCTTATAGGACAGTGCTATACAAACTTTATCACTCAGCAAATCTTGAGAAGCTACGAGCCATAAAATGTAAGCATTTTATATTGTAGTACTATATAATTCTGGTTTGAGAGAGCCGTGCGGAGCTCTAAATTACCTTATATGACATCTCCAAAATCTTTGGTTGATTAACACTGAAATGAAAAAGATATGCCCTATCTCATAAAGATACATCTTTAAGAAGTCATGATCTTTTGGGAAAATAGCCATATGTTCACTAAAAACATTTTTGCTATATTCACTTAGTGATTGCATTGCAAAAATATATTTAATAATAAGCAGAACTAATGAAATGCTTTAAGGATAGGTTGTAGGGTAAATTGTGGCCTCTTCCCTCTTCATCTTTCTAGTCAAGGTCATCTTCTGAATGAATCCCATCCCCTTCCTCATTCTTAGTCATGTACCACACAACAGACTTATCCACTTCCTTTCAGCCTTCCCCCTTCAAAAAAATGACTCAGCAAAACTTAAAATATATTGATCAAAGAGAAAATGTAATCTATCCTATCCATGTCATATTCAGACCGAGGTTAGTTCCATAAACCACACATGTTTTGCCTTTCTTTACAATACTATAATGTCCATTTGGACAACCTGCAGCAGTACATTAGTTGGGGATTTTTGACTAGGGTTTTAAACTTTTTTTTTAAAAATCTATATTTAAAAAATACAATTGAAATTTTTTTTTATTGAACTTTGTTATTAACTCCCTTATCCCTACAAAGCTTCAATGCAAAATGATGACTGTGCCTGGCAAAATGATTGAGTCACACATTATTTCTACAGATTTGGGGAAACAAAGAAACTAAGGTCAGCAAATTATTTGTAGGTAGTATCTTTATATTTCATTAGCTTAATTTATAATGTGATGAGCTTTCCAGAATTAAGAATCATATGCCTTCTAATTGCTGAAAGCTAGTCACTAATCCACATGGCTGCTGTTTTTTGTAACCTATCCAGTAAAACACAATTTATAACTCTATTTGAAGTAGTTAATATTTAACATTATATAAAGAATACAATTTAACAAAAACAATGAATTATGCATCCCGTACTTTTCTATTTCCATAAACATCTCTGTAGTATAAGTTTTTAAAAAATTGCCATAAAACATCAATGCACAAATTTGCATTAAATTTGAAAAGTAATCTTTCAAATTTATCATCCATATTAAAATAAACTTTATTATTAAGCTAATAATATGCAGATTGCAGCAATGCTAAAATGAGTTTGTTAAACTAACTGTGGCTATTTTAATATTGTCAAGATCTATATGGCACCAAGGCTATTCTGATTTACCTCCTCCAGAATCAACCCCTTCAGGAAATCCCCACTCCAATTCAGAAAATTCCCCACTTCTCCAGGCAGCTGCTTGTCTTTAGAAGATCCCTTGTTGAAAGGAGAAGAGCCTCATACCTTCCACCTGCTGGCTTGCTATCTGGATTCTCAATGCTGCTCTCCATAATGCAGTCCCTTGTGGACCCATATAGTGCCCAATAGTCCATGCAGGTCAAAGTGCAAAGCTATAGAAAGTGGCAATGAGGCAAGATGGCAGGAGTTGGGTGTGAGGCTGGAGAGAGGTATCCAAGTAAGAGGGTGAGTTTTTTCTGAAGAAAGATCTACCCAGAGTGGGTGTGTTTTGAATTTTGAGGACTTCTTAGAGGGGGGTTTACTTCAGGGACCTAGAGAGGAAGGGGATAAGGACCCAATCCTTCCAGCACTATCACTGCGCCTTACCTCACCTTCCTTCCAGGAAGCAGTTAGTTGCACTTGGCAGGTTTCAATGAGTGCCTCCCATTATGAGTTACATTTCCTGTGGTAAGTACCCCATGACAAATTTTCTTCCTGGTAGAGCACTTTTGTAACTATGATGGTCATGGCTAGTTGGCTTTTAATACCTCACAGACTTCTTCAAATGAGGTCTGTGAGGTTTCAAAAAAGCTTAAGCACTATTACATCTTTTTTGCTTGCTCTTTAAAGCTATCACAACCTACAAATGGTCCAGTTTTCTCCAGGACCAATATGACATCTAGACATCTAAAATAAAGATTAAAAGTTGAATTTAATGATACCTTCTGTCTATTCCTTTGCTATTGTCAGTTCTTTCAATGTTCCATAATTGGCTGCTCATCTTGAGTATGACTGACTGAATATAGCATTTCAATATTAATAAAATGAGAACAGGAGGTCCAACAATAATGTTCCCTTTGAATTTAAAGATTTTAAATGGCTAGGGATTCAGGGAAAAGCATTTTAACTTGGAAAATGCTTCTACAAAATTTCAAGGACAAAGAAGTAAATCCACTGCTTTTCATTGTCTTTTGCTTCAACTTAACACATTGCATATAAGCCTTCACATGTATGTGTTATAAATTGGACATCCACTAATTATTCAGTATTTATTCATAAAACTATTTATAAACTGCCTTACCAAGGCCTAGATTCATCAAAATGCTATAAATGTTTGATGAATAATGCCTATGATAAAGAAACGGGGCATGGCTATATACAAGCATTTTCTCATGTTGAGCTACTTCTGAATGAGGGAGCGAGAGAGAGAGAGAACTCTGGGGAGCCCTTTACAGTATTCAACTATTTATATCACTGTAGGAGGATCATCTAGTAACTGGAGGTGAAATTTTGGTGGTGATTTAGGGTTTTGGGGCCAGTTTGACATGCAGAATGAGACATATGAACAGTACAGCTCAGTGAAGATTTGATGTCATTTGGAATGAGGAAAATCTCACAAAGATGAATTTTCTTCAATGTTTTCTTGCCCTAGCTTGATGAACTCTATAACTCCCCAGAGTTTCTCTCTCTCTCTCTCAAAATGCAATTTGCAATCTTTATCATGAATTGCGTTACGGCCGTTTTGGGCATATCGTACAGCTTAATGCCAGGAAAAAAGGTGTAGTTATTTCCGGTGTTAAAAATGTGCATTTTAATTAATCCCGCCCCTTTCAAAAATTTGCATTCACACCATACAGCACTGGAACTGTTGAGTGTGTTATGGCGTTAACGCATGCATTATGCTATTATCGCGAGCATTAAAGCCATAATGCACTTTGATGAATGACCCTGCAATTTAGATAAATCATCCCAGCCAATGTACAACAATCAAATAAGAACAGCAAAATCAGATTCAGCAAAACAACATTGCCTTAATATTTTTTCATAACTGAGAGATACAAGAATCACTACAGTTTTCATCGCTCCCATTTCATTCTTCTTGTCGCTCTCCCTTTTCTTCATCTCCATTCATTGCTATTGACCTTCCCATATAACACACAAACATCTTTGTTTGGTAGTAACAAGGCCGCAGTTTATTGTAAGACCCGAGCCCTCAAACTTTTAACACAATACAACAATTCCCCCATTTTCTGGTCACCTGATGGTGCCCCCACCTCTTCCAGTGGTAGTGCTCCTGGTGCCATAACCCCCGAGCATCGGCCCCCCTCTTGCTCATTGTCCATCTTGTGCAACAGCCCCCCTGCGTTGCACGGGATTCCCCTTCTTTCCCAATTTTAACAGTACAATCCAAAACAATAACATTTCTGGGCTCGGGTTTTCCGCCATAGAACAATTGACAACACCGTTGTCATTGTTCCCCCCCACTGCGGCCCTGAACTTCCCTAATAACTCGTTCCAAACATTCTTGCAGGGTATTATTGAACAAGTCAATACCCACTGCAGATAAATGTATTCCATCAGCTCTGAAGTATCCTGGAATGACCTCTCCCGCCCAATCATGTTGCACCCAAAACCCCCCTTCTTTTACTAACCACTTTCCTATTTGCCTGTTTAACTTTTTCACTCCTCTATACCATAACGGACATCCCAGGAATTTTAACCGTATTATAATATCAGACCACCCCAACCGAGTGACTGGCATAACATTCAACATTTGGCTAAAATCTTTCTTGATTTTCACCACCAACTCCTTACAAGAGCACTCTCCCACATCATTCCCACCCAAGTGAATCAGCAAAAGCCCTGGAAGATCATATGCCAAAACGCAAGTTTGCAAGAAAGGTAACAGTCCATCCCATTTCATTCCGCGATGACTCAGCCATCTGATCTTCCAATTATGTTTGTCCAATTCCAGATTCACTCCATACGGCCTTGTCTCTGCTCGAATCGCTGCCCAGTGAATGAAAGAATGGCCCACTACCCAAACACATTCGTGTTCCCCTTGCAACTTTCGTTGTTCTGTAAAAAACAAACAACAATTAATAACTGTGCCCCCAACTCGAACCCCTAAAGCTGTAACCGCTACAGCTCTCTTGTTCTTCCCTCCAGCACTGGTTTTTTTTTGTTTTTTTTTATTTCCTCACATACGACAGGAATGCCTTGGACTTCCATCTTCCTATATTTTGTATTGCTCCACTCGACAAACCGCTCTCAGCAGCCGAAGTTGCAGCCCCGATCCGAAAAGAGTGTGAGGTAAAACGATACGTATCCCAACCTAATACTTGCACTACTTTTTTCAAAACCTGACCAAACTGAAACACTGTCAACGGCGACCCATCGTTATGCAACAAAAATAAACCGCCCAACTGAGGTCTCCAGTCCGCGAAACGTCGCACATTCCAAACGGGACAGACGTCCGTGTCCAAGGCCGGCACTAACGTGACGAACTGTCCCTTTCCGTATTGATCTGTCTTGGAACGATGAATACAAATAGATACCATCTTACTGCTGACCCATACATTTTTTGCTTTTAAACCGGAACCCTCCGCGTTTGTCCTAGAAGAAGCAACAAGCTCCCTCACCCTCATTGCCCCGAAAAATGCCAACACAAATGCAGTTTGAAACAAAACCACTTCATAATCGGACCAGCATACCTCATGCAAACAACTTACTATCATCCGCAAGTCATCATACCTGATAGGCAACCTTTTATCCTGCCGCAAGCCATTATCCCTTCTCCATCCTGCTAGAATTCGCTTAACCAAGAAACTAGATACCGAAGACCCCCGTCCCTTCAGTTTCTGAAAGAAGGAAAACCCCGCTAGATAAGACCGCACCGCGGTTAACGAATATCCCATACTCCTTGCCCACAAAATAAAGCGCACCATGCAATCCACTGTGGTATCCCCCTCCATCCAACCTTCCCCTTCCAAATATTGCGCTACCATTTTGTAACCTCTAATATAAGAGTTCCATGTAGATGGAGCCAAGCACTTCTTAATCAACGACCACGCTTCCCCCGACCCAACATCCACAGATGCTTCGGAAACTGCTCTCCTTTGATATTCGCTTCTGGCGCCAGATCCCGAAATTCCTGCCACTTGAAACGAGAAAGTGCATCGGCTATTACATTCAATTCCCCCGGCACATGTCTCGCCCCAATAGTTACGTTTAACTCCAAACACCTAAGAACCAATTCCCTCAACAACTCAGACACTCTCGCACATTTAGCGGATAACCTGTTAATTACCTGCACTACCCCCAAATTATCGCACCAAAACAAGACTTTCTTATTCTCCAACTGTCTTCCCCATAAACACAACGCCACCACTATCGGGAATAGTTCCAAAAAAGTGAAGTTAAACCTTCCGATTCCCACTCCGCCGGCCACCGTTCGGCACACCACCTTCCTTGAAAATACGCTCCAAAAGCAATCCCGCCAGCCGCATCCGTGTATAATTCCAACTCTCTATTTGAGACCTCTGCGGATTGCATGACACACACACCATTAAAAGACTCCAAAAATGCCTCCCACACTCCCAGCTCTTCTTTTACTCTACTAGTCACTCGAATGAAGTGATGGCCAGCTCTCACTCCCACAGTCGTACTGGACAACCGGCGAATGAACGCCCTCCCCATTGGAATCACCCTACAAGCGAAGTTCAAGATCCCTATGAGGGACTGCATCTGCCTCAATGTCACTTTTATCGCCCGTCTCACTGCCCTCACCAATTCTTTTAAACGACTAACCTTTTCTTCTGGCAACCGCACCTCCAATGTCTCCGAATCGAGTTCTATGCCCAAAAATACTAAACGGGATACTGGGCCCTCTGTCTTCTGACGCGCTACCGGTACTCCCAATTCTTCTGCCACCTGCAAAAATCCATCTAATTGTCTTTGACAGACATCCGAACTGGCTGGCCCAACAAACAAAAAATCGTCTAGATAATGTAGAACCCCATTACCTCCCGTCTTTTGCTCTACCACCCAATGTAAAAAGGTACTAAACGCCTCAAAAAAGGCGCACGATACCGCACAGCCCATCGGCAAACACTTGTCAAAATAAAACCTACCCTCAAAAGAAAAACCCAACAACGGGAAGCAACTTGGATGAATCGGCAATAACCTAAAAGCTGATTCAATGTCTGCTTTTGCTAACAATGCACCCCGCCCTGCTAATTGCACTAAACTAACTGCTTCATCAAAAGAAGCATAACGAACTGAACAGAATTCTCGGGGAATGTAGTCATTCACTGACCTACCTCTCGGGTGTGACAAGTTGAGAATAAAATGGAACTTACCCACCTCCTTCTTAGGTATAACTGCTACTGGGGACAAATGCATGTGTCTAAACGGCTGAAAACCAAATGGCCCTGCCACCCTTCCTAAACTAACTTCCGCCCCAATTTTTTCCCTTGCAATATCTGCGTAATCCCTGGCTGAAAGCGCATTCCTCCCTTTCACTCTGCTCAGTGGGCCTTCATAAGGGATTACAAAACCCTCCTTAAACCCTTCAAATAAAAATTTAGCTATGTCCCTCTTAGGATAACGATCCAACCAATAACTCATTGCCCCAAGAGACACTGGCGACCCCGCCAACTGAAACAATTCGCTACAACTTTCCCCCCTTGCCTTGCTGTCCGCTAACGCCTTGCCCACACTTAATGGCTGCATGTGTCCCTCCACATATAGCGCAGACATGGCTGAATTTGCAGTCGGGAAACAGACAGACCGCTTTATTAAATCTCCAACAGGTATCATTGCCGCCACCTTTTCCTTTTCCCCCTTGTATACCTCTAACTTGTCCTCCCGTCCGAAAGGAATATCCCGACCCCCCAGTGCTAGCCTGTCCTCCCGCCCCTACTGTACCACTATTCCCCCATCCCGCCCCTTTTGCCGCAGGGAATCCTTTATATGTCATTTGTGTGAGCCACAAATTGATGTCCTGCCCACCCCAAGACATTGCTTTATTACCTGCCATTTTGTCTCGGAATTTCTCATCATAGTTGAGCCATGCCCAACCTTCGTAATCCCGAAATGCTCCCAATATGCTGTCCGCATAGGACAGCAAAGCCCCATATTGTGAGGAATCGTAATGTCCCACAACGCTAGCTAATCTTAAAAATCCCCGCACCCAATTAACGATATTCTTAGCTACCTTTATCTTTCCAGACTTACTATGCTTCTTCTTATCCTTCTTCTTGCTCTTCTTCACCCCTCTCCTGCCTTCAAGTAAGCTGAAAATATTCACGTATTTCCTCTTACGTATTTTTCCCCTTATCTTCCTTGGAACTCCCTCCCATAACTCTGCTAATGTTGCACTAGCTGTATGTCCCACACCATGTACCGGGCCCGCTTCCAAAGCAGATTTATATCTCGGGCCAGATTCTGACGAATCTTCTGAGGAATCTGAAGTGCTAGATGAAGTACTGGAAGATGAATCCCTCTTTCTCTTCCCCTTCCTCTTTTGTCCCCCCATACTCCCCTCCGCTTTCTCACCTGGACCAATCGACACCTTGATCCCTGGATCCACAGCAACCTGCCGTCTACCTTCCTCCCTTCTTCCACATTCCAGCTGAGTTAACTCTCTCCGTAAATCTTTCTCTCTCCAAGCCTCTTGCGCTGAAGTACCCGGGCAATCATCCTCAGCTGCATCTGCAAGGAAAGACACCTCCCTGCCTGTGCTAGTGCCCCAACCCCTTCCCTCGCTCTCAGAATACTTACCACCAGTGCTCCAACCTTGGCTAACATTAACCTTCAAGCTCCCACCTGCCTTATCATAGGAATCCTGCACCTGCCTAGTGCTCTGACACGTACCACCCATTCCTGTAACACCACCCAGCCGGGTGGGCCATCCTCCAAAACCATGACCTTCTCCCCTCACACCTCCCACGCTTACCCCCCCCCCTCCTGCTGCCTCTGTAACTCAACATAACCTCCTATATCGCCACCCATAAATACTTCCCCTGTTCTCTCCCCTATTGAAGCTCTGCTAATTGTAAATGCGGCCCGCGTAGCCCGAAGGGCCCTAGCTCCCCTGAGGCCCCTATTACCCGGCTGCACAAACCCACCTCTGGCTGCTTTCCCACGGGGAGAAAAATTGATGGCTTTTCCCAATATTGCCCGCGTGCCGCGAGCTGAAAACACTGAAGTGGAGGCCCTGCCGTGCGCAGGCGCCCGGGAGCGGCTGGTAACGCTCGCGCTAGAGGTGCACTCATCCCGGCGGGACCCCGAGCGGTCCGGCGCAGCAACCCCCGTCGCACGCCCAGGAGGGGTTTTTTTGTTGAATCGGGCGCTGCCAGGGGCTGAGGCCGCGCGCGCGCGACCGGGGGGGCCGAGAGGGGGCGGCGCCGGGGCAGGAGCGCCCTCCTTGAGGAAGCTAAACTCCATAGCAGATGCGTTGAGGGAGACCTCTGGGACGTCTCCCGGCAATACGCTGGAGCTGTCGGAATGCGAAGGGGAGGGCGGGGCGGCAACGTCCGCCGACTCTGGGCCGCTCTCCCCCGACTCCGCCTGAACTAAGTCCGTAGGCGCTAAACCGCAGGCCTGGGACACATCGACAGAGGGAAGGGGGAACCTGCGCGAGGGGGCCGCAAGGCTAGAAACCGGCGCTGCGGCACGCTGAGGCAGGTGAGGAGAAGCGGAGGCATCGACAGGAAGGGGGGGGGCGGGCGGAGGGCGGCGCCGCAGGAGAACGGTTCGCCGGGAGGCGGGGGCGTTCTCTGACTTTTTTAGGCATGTCCCCGGCCAAGGCTGGCGCAGGGAAAATAGGACCTGGAAAAACTACAAATATATAAACAACCTTTTTATCGGTTTCTATGTGATATATAACTACAGATATATATTTTTTTTTTTTAACCTCTTATATTATATTATTTATTTATAACAATGAGTAATCTACGTCTCTATCAGGTCCCAACAATATCTCCAAACAAGCCCCCAAACCCAATTTCTTAAATGAATTAGAAAACAACCTTGCCCTCTACCCTTACCAGGGTCCCCTGGAAAATCGTCCTTTGTGCCTCAGCTGTTCCTCACCCACTGCCCGCCAACGGTCGCCCAGTAGTACCTTATATTACCCTCACCCAATCACCCTGCTCCTTTTGAATCCCCTCTCTCCGATTGGATGACCTGTCTTTCACCCCTCTATCCCTTTTATCCAACCCCCCCCCCCTCCTCTAGACTTCCATTCTCTTGACTCCAGTTATAATCGCAGCACAAGACAAGCTTGTGCTGCTTCCCCTTACTTTGGTGTCACTGCTGTAGTTTCTTTCAAGGATACTAGCCATTGCGTTGGGCTCATTATTAATTAAAATGTACTAATATCTATGATATGATGGAAAATTTGGGTCAAGTAGGAAAATCAGATTCAACATGCCTACCTTTACTCGCATACCAGGCAGCATTGCTCTGGAAACCCATTTCCACTGGTAAGGCACTCTTTTACCCATGAAAAAATCCTTTTACAAAATTGCCCACCAGATATGCAGGTAAACCTATGTGTGAATGGCTTATATGGACATAAATCTTCCCATGGTAAGCAGAAGTGAGAACAGAGAGGGGTTTATCCTTTTGCACATACATTTACATTTTCAAAAATGTGTATGTAATTTTCACACACCCCCACCCACAAAAACTATGCACACCTATTAGCAGATGTAAATGTGTATGGGTAGTTTTGGTGGAATAAGTTTCAAAGGGTATAACATTGGTGTAAAGACTTTCCATGAATGCAGGCAAATACACAATTACCCCATAAAGCATTCTTTTAGCTAATTCTCAAAGAGAAACTACTTAGGTTGATTGTCTTTGAGAATTAGCTTCAAAGTATACATGGAAATAAGCAAATGAGGTGACTTTACTATTATACCTAACATTTACATTTCTGCTTGGGGATAGCCTGCATGGAGTGGCAGTTGCTATGACCCTTAACAGAAGGCTTGGGGGTAGACTGTATGGATCAGCAGTTGCTACCACTCTTATTAGAAAGCTTAAGGGTAGCCTGAGAGCAACGCTGGCTACTACCCTAAAAAAAACAAAAAACTTGCTGGGCAGTTTAGATGGATGATTTAGATTTTTATCTGCTATCATTCACTGATTACTATGTTATTAGATATGTTACTATGCACAAAAGGCATGCACTTTGCACCTACCATGTTTGTGAGTGGCCAACTAAGGGTAAAATAGCATGTGTACAATCAACTGTACACAACATGTTTCTCTCCATTGCAATAAACAGAGTAGGAGTGGCATAGTAATTAAGAGGAATGGGTGGGGAACCATGGAAACCAATCCCACTTCTCCCACAGGTGTTTCTTATGATCATGGGTAAGTCTCTTTATCTCCTGTTACCTCAGGTACCTACTTAGATTACAATTTATTTATTTATTTATTTATTTGAAATTGTTTATGTACCACCTTTACAACAAACATTGGTCAAAATGGTTTATAGAATAAAATATAGATTAAATCTTTGGGGGAAGGTGCTTGTCATACCTTCACTGTTGTAATCCTCCTTGACCTTACTCTGTCTGAAAAGGTGGAATAGAAATACATAATTATTATTTCATCTCCAGAATTTTTGTTATATTATCCTAGCTCAGAGTTGTATGCTGTGGAAGCCTGCGTGTACTTTTAACTAGGCAGAGGAGGCCATTTTTTAGCCTGGCTAATTTACCTGAATAAAGGACTTTGAAAATTGAAATTGCCCTCAAAATAGTCTAAAGCCTATTTACTAATCATTTTTCCCTTAGACACAGAATAGGAGAAAAACCTTTAGTAAATAGACATCTTCATTTGTCTTAAATTGTGAGAGTTGTCTATAATGAGTACCATCAATGATAACTATGACTGCATGTTTAATTTTTGAAGAAACAAGAACTAAAACAATACAATATCAGTGTATAATACAAGCATGTGGATAAAATCAAAATCTTGGAAAGATTCATGCTGATGTAAAGCCTGTGCCAACAGCTCAATAGAGCAGAAATCAAAAGTGACAAGGTGCATCCTGTTTTGTCTTCCATTCTAAAGTTAATGTAGGGTCAAAGGGACATCTGTTTATTATCACTAAGGACATTAACTCACTGCATAGATTTTGGATCCACTGAGTAAAATTTTATCTCAACTGAAATAATTTATAATAATTCAAAATTATATATGACTAGTAGTGTTTTGGTATCAAGATCTATTGTAACTAATCTCCCCTTCTGTGGATTACAAACTCTTCCAAAATTTAAAATAGGAAATGTCTGTTTCTGTGAAAACCTGAAAGCTCCATATTCAACCGTTGGCTAGCTAGCAAGGTTGGCCAGGTAAACTTATCCAACTAACTTTAAAGGGATATTAGGTGGCATGGGAGAACATTGTTACCAACCAAAAGGCTTTTAATTACAAATGGTGGTTCAGGCTGCTGGAAGGAAAGGGGGAGAGAGAGAGAGAGAGAGAGAGAAAACAAACCTCTCTAGAGGCTCACATATGTTAACTATTTATACCATTATAAGAGAGGGCACTAGCAACTCGGGGTGAGGTTTGGGGGTCAGAGGTACTAACCGCTAGAGATGTGAATCGGAACCGGAAACGGTTCGGTTCCAGTTCCAATTCAAATCTTACAATTTTTATAGTCCAGCACGATTGGTTTTTTGTTTATCGGCTGCACCCGAGCCGATAAACAAAAAACCCACCCCGACCCTTTAAAAATGACCCCTTTGCTTCCCGAACCCCCCCCCCCCCCCCAAAACCATTTTAAAATTACCTGGTGGTCCAGTGGGGGCGCGGGGAGCGATCTCCCGCTCTCGGTCCATCGGCTGCGCTAATAAAAATGGCACCGATGGCCATCTTTAAAAATGGCGCCTGCCATTTTAAAGATGGTGCCAGCCATCCAGTGCTCCTACCATGTGACAGGGGCCGGCCAATGGCAGAGATACCCTGTCACATGGTAAGGGCAAAGGGCCATCGGCGCCATTTTTATTAATGGCAGCCGACGGCCCGAGAGTGGGAGATCGCTCCCCGTGCCCCCACTGGACCACTAGGTAATTTTAAAATGGTTTTGGGGGGGATCGGGAGGGTGGGGGAAGCAAAGGGGTCATTTTCAAAGGGTCGGTGGGGTTTTTTTTATCGGGCCATCGGCGCCATTTTTATTAGTGGCAGCCAAAATGGCGCCGATGGCCCGAGAGCAGGAGATTGGTCCCGGGGCTTCCACTGGACCACCAGGTACTCGTAAAAGGTTTTGGGGGGGTTCGGGAGGGTGGGGGAAGGTAAGGGTTTAGTTTTAAAGGGTTGGGGTGGGTTTAGGGGTTGTTTTGGTGTGCCGGTTTTCCCACCCTCCCCCCAAATAACTCCCATTAGTGGACACTA
This sequence comes from Rhinatrema bivittatum, assembly GCF_901001135.1. Taxonomy (NCBI): domain Eukaryota; kingdom Metazoa; phylum Chordata; class Amphibia; order Gymnophiona; family Rhinatrematidae; genus Rhinatrema; species Rhinatrema bivittatum. Next base: position 104,774,733 of record NC_042623.1, read on the forward strand.
ACCCATTAATGATTTTTCATGATAAATTGGGGGAATTTCTATTGTATCGCGCACTCTAACGATTTTTGACGATTTAAAAAATATCGGACGATTTTTTTAAATCGTCAAAAAACGATTCACATCCCTACTAACCGCACAGTTGCCATCAGTGAAGATTTTATGTGATTTGGAGTGATGAAAGGTCAAGGAAGAGTTGATTTGTACAATGTTCTCTCTACCTAGCTTGTGTATGGGTCTTGGCCCCAATATACCAGACACAAGACTCAGAGATATTTTAGAAATTCAGTAAAATGTTTATTATAGGAAATAAGTGATTGCCAATCACAGTATGTGTGTCTGGGAAGGAGGAATACATAAGATCCCTCCTTGCCTATGTTGCAATCTTATAAGGCTTATATACATTTTTTTCTAGTTACTTTTGCCAAGTATTGATCATTTCTAAATACGTCATTCTGGCCTGGCTTCCTTTCCCTAGACCACCTGCACCCAAACATTAATTCTCTTTCTTTCAAGTTCAAATGTTTGTTCTCCTTCTCTACCATCTTCCCAAAGCTTGTAGGGAAACATCGATCATCTCTTATCAATGTCTGCACTTTCCTTTGGAGTTGGTTTCCACTCAGACCACACATGTATCGTATGTGAGCCATCCCCATGTCTTTTACATTTCGCTGACTTCGGCCCATATCCTGCAACTGCTTTCCTTACAGCACATATTTGACATGTGCTGGCACAAACTTAGGGAGTCATTTACCAAGCGGATCGCATGCGATAAGAGACATTTCGCACGTGAAACATCCCTTATCACGTGCGATACCATGATGAGGGCAGAGTCAGCGTAGTATCAGCCCCGGAAGAGGAGGAGTCGGGGCGGCACCAGCGCTGATGCTGCAAAAACTTCGCCAACACGAAAGGTATACTTAGTTTTTGCTGCCAGTTTCACGCTGAATAACTACACCTTTTATGGTGTAGTTATTTGGCGCGACGCCAGCTTCGATCACACCGTGGAGGTGCGATCGTTGCCAGCTATCGCAGGACCACCACCACCCCCCCCCCCGCCCCGCCCCCCATTAGCGCGCGATTCAGGGAGCCCTGTGACATTGGTAAATCTAGGCCTTAATAGGGCCTAGCTCAGCAGTTCAGCAGTCAGAATTATACACTTGATGAAGAGAGAACATTGTACAAATCAACTCTTCGGAGGTGTTTGCTTTCTCTTTTATCTCTCTCCACCCCCCCCCCCCCCCCCCCAAACCAGCATTTGCGATAAAAACCTTTTCTGGCATTATTTTAGCTAGATAAAGCTGAAAATGAACATTAGCCAGATTGCTGGCTCTGTCCTGGAATGCTATCCCCCAAAAAACATTTACTCAGCTATCTTGGGGTTGGTCAGTACAGCAGGATTTTTGATTCCTGCTATTTGTCTGGTTAAGTTCAAGCTTAGCCAACAAATGGCACTGAATATGGACCTCTGACTATTTTGCAGCAAATAACTTTGGTAATAATTTACAATTTTAACCTTAGCAAAGAACTATTCCTATAGATTTTACAACAATCACACTATTCTTAGATTAATCATAAAGGGTCAGAGGTACTAAGCATTTTCTTATACAAACTAGATTGCTATAGTTTAGATCCCTGTCCATTCTGGTTAAAGCAAAGTGTAAAGCTGATCTTTGTGGACTCCATCATAGAGATTATTAATTTATCATTTTCTGAAAGTGTTTTGCCAAATTTTATTGAAAAATCAATTGTATATCCAAGCCTAAACAAAGTATCATTAGATTCCACTGAGTTAGGGAATTATAGGTGTATCTTTAATATTCATCTTTAAATTTAAAGATAGGCAATAATAAAATCACGGTAATGCATACGTAAACCCCCCAGGAAAAGGAAACAATATCATGAACGATTTATTTATTTATTTATTTAAAATTTTTATATACCGGCATTCATGATACAATCACATCTTGCCGGTTTACATAGAACAGGGGTGTACAAAGAACAAATGAGTAACCTATTAGTGAGGAGGAAGCAGTTACAAATAACAAGGTACTAGAACTGGGAGTAGAGAAGAAAGGGAGAGGATAACATTAGATAAAGATATTTACATTAAATTAACATTTTTACAATGGGAGGTAGTTCAACAGGCTGCAGGGGTTAATCAGTGTCCGGGAATGCTTTTTTGAACAGCCAGGTCTTAAGTCTTTTCCTGAAGATTGGGAGGCTGGGTTCTTGTCTGAGGTCTGGTGGGATGGAGTTCCATAAAGGGGGCCGGCTGTTGAGAAGGCCCGATCTCTTAGAGTGATGTGTTTAGTAGTTTTGGCTGGGGGTACTTGGAGGGATCCTCTGAGTGCGTCTCTGGTTGGTCTGGAGGAGTTATACTTTTGGAAAGGGACTTGTAAGTCGAGTGGGGAGTGTTGATGAATGGTTTTATGTATTATGGAAAGAGATTTGTAGAGGATTCTAAAATGAATCGGCAACCAATGGAGATCTTTTAGGATTGGAGTAATATGGTCCTTCCTCCTGGAATTTGTCAGTAAACGATAGCATGAACGATAGCATTTCCTAAACTAGCACACATACATGGGGGATACTCAATATAAGAATAAACACAAAAATAAGAACAATAAATTATCTGCATATCTGATAACCACATATCTCTATATTCATATAGGAATCTATAAATTAATAATCTCTAAAATCTATAGGAATAGTTCTACTTTAAACTAATTCCCTACTTTATCTCTCAGAAATATTTCCAAATGCATAAGGTCAGAGAATACAAACATATTCATTTGAAAGGAAAGAAGACATTTTAAAGGGAATTTAGAAAAGAAGGTAGCACCAATAGATATTACCTTCTTAGGGGCCAATGCAATACAGTGCGCTCACCCGAGCACACTGTATAACCCGCAGTCCGACGTAGGTTAAACAGGTGCTGATCTACCCCTTAATGCAATAAGGAGATTAGCACCTATTTAACACACATCGAAAGCGGAGTGGATGAGATAGCGCATTAAAAAAAAAAGTGTGCATCTCAGATGCACATTTAGCTCTTAGGTATTAATGCCTGCCTGGAGCGCATGTAAAAGAAGTACAGAAAAGCAGAAAAAAACTGGTTTTCTGTACTTCTTAAGTAAAAAAAAAATACCTCGGCAGACTGCCGAGTTAGGAAGACCGACGCCAGTAAACTCGGCATTGTTTTTCTTAACTGGCCGTCTGCCAGTAATGAAAACAGACTTGGCATCCATTTTCATTACTGGCAGACGGACAGTTATGAAAACCGATGCCGAGTTTATTAGCATCGGTTTTCATTACCTGCCACGGGTTCGTGGTAGCAAGGAGGTGCTAGGGGCGCGCAAGTGACCCTATCACCTCATTGCTAGCGTAACCCCTTAATTTGCATATAGCATGGTGCCCCCCTGCGGGCGCCATATTCTTGTATATAAAAGTACAGTGGCATGCAGAATCCAAGGCACCAAAGGAGGGGAAATGGGTACCATCATCATTGGCATGAAGACACCATGGAACTGAGAAAATGGCTAAAGGACAACAAGGCATAAAGACTCCAAGACACCAAAAGAGGAGCAAAGGGCACCAAGAATAGTAAGATGAAGACCCCCAAGATACTAAAACAAAGGGGCAAAACTGGCAAATGAATACCCCAAGGCACCAAAAGTATACCAACTGTCTTGAAGACCCTATAGTACCAAGAGAAGGCAAAGCAGCAGAGTGGCATGAAGATCCCAAAGCACCAAAAGAAGGGCAAAGGGCATAAAGACTCAAAGTGGCATAAAGACTCAAAGTGGCATAAAGACTCAAAGGTACCAAAACAGGGACAAATGGGATGAGTAAAAGAGCATGAAATCCAAAGGGCACCAAAAGAGGGACAAAAATGACCTATGAACAGTCACATCTTTTTTTGAGAATCTCCTCCTTCAGATAAGTGCTTTTAATTGCAATAAGAACATTCTTAAAAAAAAAAAAGTTGTGATAGTGACTATGCCCAGATCTAATTCACAAAACCAATATACCATCAGTGGCTATAAGATATAATAGTCATACTATTTAATGATTATTATCATGGAATGCTTAGACTTCAGGAATGTATCTAAGATGTTTTGATTTTGTTTTGTTCCACTCTTTTTTGCCTTTTTATATAGTACTATTTCATTAAAAAAATGTTATACTTTGGTGAAGAGTCCAATGCACAAGAATTAATATACTATCACACTGATTCTTTTACACAGGAAATGCAGAAAATTGCTTCTTAGTTACTGCAGTGGGCAAACACCCCACATGCTACAAGAAACAATGTTTTAGTCTCTATCTATCCTGATGATATAAACTGTAACCCTCTTACAGAGATTAGACATTCTTCTGCTAATAGGTAGTACCCCAAAACAGAAGGTACAGTTTTAGTAGTAACTGTAACCATACCCTTGGATTTCTCCTGTAAACTAAACCTTTTTTGTAGGCTTTTCTTTCACTCTAGGTTTTGAAGCAAGAATCTTCAAATTCCTGCCTTCTCTCTTTCTCTGAGATCAAAAGAATAAATAAAATGTTCATTGCTCAAAGTACTCTTAGTTTCACTTTCAATGAAAGAATCATGATATGCAGCTGCCAGCTGGAGTAGACTGGCAAGGTTGAAGGCATGATTGGTCCTGCTTCTTCCTATCCCGGATCTGCTCGGCACTGTATGGCCTGCAGTACAAAACATGTATTGCTTTGCTTCACTAAAGACTTTATTGGAATCAAACTGAATGAACCAAAAAGGTTTTTGATTTTTTCTTTTTTTTGACCATTTCCATTTGGTTCAGTTGCTCCGAAACATACTGAAAATTGACTCATTTGTTGTGTTTTTCAATTGAATCCCTACTATTTTATGGGACAGATTTTATCTGTAGAGTCTGATAACCATTTGCATTTATGGCTTCATAAAGCATAAAGGATTTTTAATCCATTGCATAAGTACTTATCAAAAATTGTCCTTGTGGGTATTGCTGATAAGGAGCCATCAAGCGCAGAGCAATTACCTTCATCTGGCCATCATTTAACCATCAGGTCTAAACTGCTTATTTCTTTATAGGGTGAGTGTGATAAGGAGCTTGCACTGTCATTTGTTTTAAAAAAAAATAGTTTAATTATAATTATTGCCACATCAATATTTTTAAGGTCTACTGCATGCAACCCAGGCTTATATAGAAAACATTTCTGTGGGAAAATATTTTTTTGTTTGGGTGATGAAATTGTATCATTGGTTCCATTTAATCTGCGTGAAGTTATTAACAATGCAAAATCTTTTCTTTGGTTATGATGATGCCTAAGCTTTTCTGGAAAAGAAATGGATAGAAAAGCAAAAAGAGAAATTTCAGATAATACATTATTGAATATGGCTTAAAGTTAAGAATATAACACTTAATTTAGTTCTTAGTTAACATTGTGACTAATGGTATTGTGAAGGGGACATTAATTCATTCTTAGACAGAGATTAGATTTAATAGTAATGGTTTAGGATTTGATTCTTCAGCAAGTTTATTGTTAATTATTTGAGCCCCTCATTGAAAAGGCTTCAGATAACATGATTTGCTTTGTTATAAAGATTTAAATTATATTCAAAGATTGTGATAAATTATTTAAAGGAAAATCGTAGCATTAAGTAGTTAATTTTTGTCTGTGAAAAGTTCATATTAAATAAGATTTATTTTATATTGTTTGCTTTTGAGTCTCTACCAGATTTTTGTTTCCCCTCACTTAAACTGAGTAGATATTTTGTATCAGAGACATTATTTTGTCATTTATGGATTATTTTAAAATTTTAAAATATAAATGGAGCTGTGATCATTGAGGTTTTCATGTATATTTTGGAAAACATGAATAAGAACATAAGAAAATAAGAAATTGCCATACCGGGTCAGACCAAGGGTCCATCAAGCCCAGCATCCTGTTTACAACAGTGGTCAATCCAGGCTATAAGTGCCTAGCAAGTCCACAAACACTAAGTATATCCCACGTTACTGATGCTACTAATAACAGTAGCTATTTTCTAAGTCAAATTGATTAGTAGCAGGTATTGGACTTCTCCAACAACTTGTCCAAACCTTTTTTAAACCCAGCTACACTAACTGCACTAACCACATCCCCTGGCAACAAATTCCAGAGTTTAATTGTGCGTTGAGTAAAAAAGAATTTTCTCCTATTAGTTTTAAATGTGCTACATACTAACTTCATGGAGTGCCCCCTAGTCCTTCTATTATCTGAAAGAGTAAATATCCGATTCACATTTACCTATTCTAGACCTCTCATGATTTTAAAGACCCCTATCATATCCCCCCTCATCTGTCTCTTCTCCAAGCTGAACAGTCCTGATCTCTTCAGCCTTTCCTCATAGGGGAGCTGTTCCATCCCCTTTATCATTTTGGTTGCCCTTCTCTGTACCTTCTCCATCGCAACTATATCTTTCTTGAGATATGGCAACCAGAATTGTACACAGTACTCAAGGTGCGGTCTCACCATGGAGCAATACAGAGACATTATGACATTTTCTGTTCTATTAACCATTCCCTTCCTAATAATTCCTAACATTCTGTTTGCTTTTTTGACTGCCGCAGCACACTGAGCTGACGATTTCAAAGTATTATCCACTAGGAAGCCTAGATTTCTTTCCTGGGCTGTAGCTCCTAATATGGAACCTAACATCGTATAACGACAGCATGGGTTATTTTTCTCTATATGCATCACCTTGCACTTATCCACATTAAATTTCATCTGCCATTTGAATGCTCAATTTTCCAGTCTCACAAGGTTCTCCTGCAATTTATCACAATCCGCATGTGATTTAACCACTCTGAATAATTTTGAATCATCTGCAAATTTGATTACCTCACTTTTCGTATTCCTTTCTAGATCATTTATAAATATATTGAAAAGCACAGGTCCTAGTACAGATCCTTGAGGCACTCCGCTGTATACCCTTTTCCAATGAGAAAATTGTCCATTTAGTCCTACTCTCTGTTTCTTGTCTTTTAACCAGTTTGTAATCCACGAAAGGACTTCACCACCTATCCCATGACTTTTTACTTTTCTTAGAAGTCTTTCATGAGGAACTTTGTCAAATGCCTTCTGAAAATCCAAATACACTACATTCACTGGTTCACCTATATCTACATGTTTATTAACCCTTTCAAAAAAGTGAAGCAGATTTGTGAGGCAAAACTTGCTTTGGGTAAAGCCATGCTGACTTTGTTCTATTAAATCATGTCTTTCTATTAGAGATGTGAATTGGAACCGGAATCGATTCGGATTCCAGTTCCGATTCACATCGTGGTTTTTTTTTCGTCCGGCCCAATCGCGGTTTTGTTTATCGGCTGCGCTCGAGCCGATAAAATTTTGAATGAAAATTTATGCACATAGGGGCAGATTTTAATACTTGCGCGAGCGCGTACTTTTGTTCATGCAGCAGGCGCGAACAAAAATACGCTGGATTTTATAAGATATGCGCGTAGCCGCGTGTATCTTCCCACCACGCCCCCTGACACGCTTCCCACCACGCCCCCTGACATGCCCCCGACACGCCCCCGACAGGAAGCCCCGGGACTTACGCGCATCCCGGGGCTCTGCGCGCGCCGGCGGCCTATGCAAAATAGGCGCGCCGGCGCGCAAGGTTTTTAAAATCCACACACACAATCCCTGTCATTTTCTAAATGCTGCTGTCAGCTTTTCTGTGAATTCCTGCGGTGGCGATCCCCCCCCGATGCAGCCCGCGGCGAAACACGGGACCGTGTCGGGGGACGCCATTAAGCCGGTGCTTGTATAAACTTGTGGAGTTGCCATATTGAAATAATAAAACACTTCATGTTTTATATGGCTTTCAAAGTATTCTGTCAGGATTGAACATTTATCTGCACTGTGTGTATTTTGCGGTTTTAAAATCCACCCCATACTTTTTAAAATCCCAAAGTATGTATGTAAATCCTCAATGCTCCCCAACTCCGTCCCTGGGAATGCTTCTGCTCAGTCTTTGTAAACTTATGCACAAGCATGACATACATGTGTAGGTTTACTTGCATATCAGGCTGCACCCTTGTAAAGGACCATATTTGCCCATAAAGCACTGTTTTACAAGCAGAAGTCCCTTTGAAAATTACCCTTCCTGTGTATTAAATAATTATAATATATATTCAATAACTGATTTTGAAAAAAAAAAATCACAACATTTATGAAGACAATCATATAGTACAAGGAAACCATATCCAGCCAATAAGAAAAAGAAAAAAAAACATTACAAACCCCAATGTTAATTACTAATTCCAACACTGGTGGCATCTATAAAGAAAAGAGAAAATCTTTAAAGACAAAAAAAACCACAGCCCTCCCCCTCCCTCTCTCCACCAAACAAAAGGAAAAGACAAAATAGTATGAATGCTACACCCAGTCCTTGAAATACTTAATTACAGACTCCTGTTATCATTCTGTCTGCACATCAATAGAACTGAGACACAGAAACATCTTCCTTATTGAGAAATTACAGAATTGCCAGCCAGTTTAAGAAAAGCTGGCTGGATGCTGGATGCTTGCCTCACCGGCAAGCATCCAGCATCCAGCCAGCCTCACCAGCAAGCTTCCAGCATCCAGCCAGCCTCACCGGCAAGCATCCAGCATCCAGCCAGCCTCACCGGCAAGCTCCCAGCATCCAGCCAGCCTCACCTGCTAGCTTCCAGCATTCATACAGCCTTACCTGCAAATTTACAGCAGTCATCCAGCCTCACCTACAAGCTTCTAGCACTCTTCATGACCCACATGCAAGCTTCAAGTACTCATACACCATCCCCTGCAAGCCTCTAGCTTTCATCAAACCTGCACATACAAGCCTCCAACTTCCACATAGCCCCTCCTTCTTAATCATTCTAACCTCGCAACATAGTCCCTACAAATGGCCCCATTTTTCACAATTCCAATTCTTCAACATTATACACCACCTAAAAGAATTTCTTTCCGACATGCCCAACAACACAACCTTAAATCCCTCTCTTCAACTTTGATCACTCCTTCCACGCAACTTCTAGGCCTCACCCTTTTCTCTTTAAGCCTTTTCAATGCCCAATCTCTAACGAAGAAGTCTGTAATCTTAAATGACTACCTCACCGACGTGAAACCGGAGATATGTGCAATCACTGAAACTTGGTTAAAACCATCAGACACAGCAATAATTAATCAACTACCTACAGAGGCTTACGACTTCTTCTCGCTTCCTCGTCAAAAAAAAAGGGAGGAGGTATTCTTCTAGCAACTAAAAAGGACCTCAGATTCTCTCTACATCAATCCAATTCCAATTCAAAACTTGAATTCGGCTTCTTCACCTCAGACAAGCTCCAAATCCTTCTCGTATATGCTCCCCCAGGACTCTTGGAATCAGATGCTTCACCACTGGTCGAACTAACCTCCTCCCTCATCAACTTTGACTTACCAGCTATCATTCTAGGTGATTTCAACATGCACGTTGATAACCCTACCCTATCACCTAACTGTGAAACACTTCTCACAGCCTTCACAGCACTAGGCTTCACTCAATTAGTTAACAAACCTACCCACAAAGCTGGCCACACGCTAGACCTGATCTTCGTTAACGCTGCAATCAAGCCCGCATCTATCCCAAATTGCACTAAGGTCCCGTGGTCAGATCACTACCTCATAACAACTTCATTCTCTATAAAAGATACCAACCCAGCTTGCACTCCTTCGCCCTCCTTCAATTACAGGAAAACTTGCTCCCCAGAAGACCTTAACAATCACCTTTCACCACTACTCCACCAAATGGACCTTACAGATCCCAACGCAGCGCTTCGATCATGGAATACAATCACCGAAACTATAGCTAACAAGCTATGCCCCCCTATTACAAAAAAACCACACCAGAATTCCTCCAAAAGACAGCCATGGTTCTCTTCAGAACTAAGAAAGCTCAAACTTCAACTAAGACAAAATGAGGCTAAATGGCGCAAAAACCCAGGAACCAACACCCTTTCAATCTACAAATCATCTCTGCAGCAATACAAATCAAGCACCTTAAGATCCAAGAGGGACTACTACGCCTCGAAGATACACAACCTTGTATTCGATGCCAAAGCCCTCTTCAGCTATGTAGCCAACCTCACACAATTAAACCAACCAGAGATTGCTCATGACCAAGCTCAATCGAAAGCGGAAGAATTAGCTCTATTCTTCAGCAACAAAATCAATACTCTTCTATCACAGCTCCCCACGAACCCCACTGTTCCACTAACCACTCCTCAACCCTCAATCAACTACACTCAGTTAGAAGAACTTGACACAACTTCATCCATTGAGATCCAAGGAATTCTTAGGAAAATGAAACCTTCCTCTCACCCTTCAGATCACATCCCAGCCAAACTACTACTATCAATTCCAGAATCTATCTCCAAAACCTTGGCAGATATCATAAATTGCTCCCTTACACAAGAATTCTACCCTGACAACCTCAAACTTGCCTCACTCAAACCCCTGCTCAAAAAACCAAATCTCGACCCAAACGATTCTAACAACTTTAGACCGATAGCCAACCTCCCATTCATAGCCAAGATAATGGAAAAATTGGTAAACTCACGACTCTCAAACTACATTGAAGATAATAACCTTCTATTCCCATCACAATACGGATTCCGTAAAACCTTAAGCACAGAAGCCCTCCTCATCTCTATGACTGACCACATCATCCTAGGCTTAGACAAAGGACAAGCCTTCCTTCTGATACTACTCGACCTTTCATCTGCATTTGATACGGTTAATCACTCCCTTCTCATCAACCAACTAACAGCCATAGGTATCTCAGGCACTGCCCTATCATGGTTCAGAACCTTCCTCAGCAACAGAGGATATAAGGTTAAGATTCATAATAAAGAATCCTCTCTTCACCCCGCGTCAGTAGGAGTCCCTCAGGGCTCATCCCTGTCTCCTACCTTGTTCAACATTTATCTGTTACCCTTATGTAAACTTCTCACCGACCTCAATCTCAAACACTTCCTCTATGCAGACGATATCCAGGTCTTGATCCCCATCGAAGAGTCACTCGCAAAAACTCTGTCTCACTGGGAAACCTGCCTCCAAAATATCAAACAGCTTCTCACAAGTCTCAACCTGATATTAAATTCATCAAAAACGGAACTTCTACTCATCACACCAGAAAACAGCTCCCTCACACTCACCCATCCTACCGTACCAAATACTACACAAGAAAGAGACCTAGGAGTTCTAATTGACAATCACCTAAACCTGAAAGCCAACATCAACAAAACCACCAGAGACTGCTTTTATAAGCTCCAAGTGCTGAAAAGAATACGACCTCTCTTCCACACACATGACTTTAGAACGATTCTACAATCAATCATTTTTGCAAAGCTGGACTATTGTAACACCATCATGCTAGGTCTCCCCTCATCACACACCAAACCATTGCAAATGGTCCAAAATGCCTCCGCCCGAATACTCACTAACACCAGGAGAAGAGAACACATAACCCCTATCCTGATGGACCTTCATTGGCTGCCCATACACTTCAGAATAATCTACAAGGCCATTCTCACCATTTTCAAAAACATCCATCAATTAGCTCCAATCGATCTCCATATCCCCCTCCGATTACACCACTCTACAAGACCGACAAGAGATGCTTACAAAGGTTCACTTCAAGTACCTCCAGCCAAAACTACCAGACACATCACGCTTAGAGATCGGGCATTCTCCACAGCCGGTCCAACTTATGGAACTCCATTCCCCCGGATCTTAGAATGGAACCCAGCATCTCAACATTCAAGAAAAACTCAAGACGTGGCTGTTCACGCAGGCATTTCCTAACTCCAACATTATTTAATCTCCCATCAATCAACACGCTTCGCTAGTAATAACGTTAATAAATGTTATTTATTCAATGCTATCTATACTTATATATAATTATCTGATCTTCATTTTCCTTCTCACTCCAAGTTATTGATTTCCTTGTTATATGTAACTGCTTTATCTGCACTATTGTTCAAATTGTAAAGTTTTATTATTATTGCACCCCTGTTTCTTGTGAACCAGCATGATGGGACTATCGTCCTGAATGTTGGTATATAAAAAAACTTAAATAAATAAATAAATAATAGATAGGGTCTATACATTTTATTATATGTAGCAGGACCCCAGTTGGCTGATTAAGAACATAATAATATAAGATATGACATACTGGGTCACATCAAGGGTCCATCAAGCCCAGGATCCTTTTTCCAACAGTGGCCAATCCAAGTCACAAGTTTCTGGCAAGCACCCAAACACTGAATAAATCTCAAGCTACTATTGCTTATTAATTAATAGCAGTTCATGGATTTTTCCTCTAGTAACTTATCCAAACCTTTTTAAACCTAGTCACACTAACTTCTTTAACCATATCCTCTGGCAATGAATTCCAGAGCTTAATTATGCATTCAGTGAAAAATAATTTTCTTCAATGTGTTTTAAATAAGCTACCTGCTAACTTCATGGAGTGCCCCCTAGTCCTTCTATTATCTGAGAAAGTAAACAAACAATTTACATTAACCTGTTCAAGTCTTTCCATGATTTTGTAGACTTCTATCATATTCCCCCTCAGTTGTCTCTTCTCCATGTTGAACAGCCCTGACCTCTTTAGCTTTTCCTCACTGGGGAGCTGTTCCATGCCTCTTGTCATTTTGGTTGCCCTTCTCTGCACTTTCTCCAGTGCAACTATATCTTTTTTGAGATGTGGCGACTAGAACTGCACACAGTATTCGAGGTGTGGATTCACCATGAAGCAATACCGAGGTATTATGACATCCACCATTTTATTTCCCATTATTTGCCCTTTCTAATAATTCCTAACATTCTGTTTGCTTTTTTGACCACCACGGCAAAAAGCTCTTTGTTCGCTAGCACCATAATCCATAAACAACTTTTAACAAATATATAGAGGTCCAAGTCTCTGAAATTCAGTTGTTCTGAAATCTACCTCTTCCTGGGATGATAATGTCCCCTAGGGTTGCCACCTAGCTCCAGATTTTCAGGACAGGATAATCCAGTCCTAATTTTACCCCACTGCATACAGAGATTTGTAGTTTTCACTTCCATATTGCAGTTCCTTAGAAAAGCAAGACTACAGGTTCTTGAATGCAGTAGGGTAAAATCAGGACTGGTTCAACCCGTCCTGAAAATTTGGAGCTAGGTGGCAACCCTAGGAGATCATCCCAGGAAGAGGTAGATTTCAGAACAACTTTAAAGGTATCCTTTGTTGTTGATTTCAGACAGAGACTTGGACCCCTATATATAGGTAAAAGTTGTTTATTTTTTGATCAAAGGTTAAAGGTATTTCCTGGTATATTAAAATTAGGTGGTAACACTAGGAGACATGATCATCCCAGGAAGAGTCACACAAAGATGAGATTTCTACAATGTTCTCTCACCCTAGCATAATGAACTCTCTACCAGGGTACTATCAAGCTAGGGCGAGAGAACATTGAAGCAATCTCATCTTGGTAAGACTTTCCTCATTCCAAATCATGTAAAATCTTCACCGAGGTCTACTGTGCTGTTTGTACATCTCACTCTGCATGTAAAACTGGCCCCAGAACCCTAGACCACCACCAAAACCTCACCTTGTGTTACTAGCTATCCCTCCTATAGTGGTATAAAGAGTTGACTACTATATGTACTATCCCACACTCTCTCTCTTTCACTCTCTCTATCTCTCATTGCAAATTGCATTTCAGGCATATCTTACAACTTTTTCACTTAGTTATTTCCAGCATTAAAAGCATGCAATAGTGCCCCTCATTTTCATTAATCACACCCCTTTGAACAAATTTGATGAATGACCCTGTACATGTGTTAAAGGCACACTATTCTATAAAGGATATTAAGACTTTAGTGAATACTTCGTATAGGGACCAATGTATTAATCCATTATAAAACCCATTATCACCTGCAAAATGCCATTTTATATGCCCAATGTACCAAAAGGCATTAAACCTGGGAATTTTGGGGAGATAATGCCAGTGTGTTACTGTGTGTGATAATGTGCCTGCATTATTGCTGCCAGTAACACATCTAGAAGCTAATACTAGGTCATAATGATGCCTAAACCCCTGAATCCCTAAATGGCCGCAAGGGCCAATTAATCCCTCTTCCTTTCCCCATTCCCACAACAAAATGCCTCAAGAGTAAAGGGAATTCCTTCTCAAATTCCTCCCCCTCCCTCCTTGATGGACTTTACCACCTGCCCTATCCATCTTCACCACCACAGTGAGGGGGTCCTGAGAGCGAGCTGCCCCCTCTGACATCACTAATTCTGGCTTGCAAAATTGTGCTGTCTGATCTCACAAGGGGAGAGGAGGGAGGATTTGAGGGGGGGTTCCTTTGGCCTTTGGGGCTTTATTCTGTCACTTATGTTTGGGGAAGGGTTGGAGGTAATCATGTCCTGTTTAAGATTTCTTATTGACCTCTTCTTTGGCTCATAAAGAGGCATTCGAGGTGAGAGCTATAGTTAAGATTTATGTTGTCACTGGGTTAAAACAAATCACATTGCCTAGCATGATTGCACTATTTAATATTAATGAGCTACTTAGCAAGAATATGCATGTGATGCAGATCATTAATATTTTTTAAATGTGTGAACCTGTGATAACTAAGCATTAACATTAACTCAGACTAATACACATGTGAGTTAAGGATACCACATCATTAATGTGCATTTAACCCAGATTAAAACATGTTAATGCTGCATTATCCTTAACACATTTTAATACCTTGGCCTCTAAAAGCAGTTTTGCTGCAGTTGGCAATGTGCGTGTGTTGTCGTTGACAGTAACGTATCTGTTTTTATGCCACCATTAATGCATCAGAGTTACCAGTCGTGATAAATGACAGAGCAGCTTTCTCTCTCCCCCTCCCCTCCATAAAGGGCCTTCTGCATCCTGAACCTGCCTAAAGCACAGAAAGGACCACTGCAAGCCAAATGGCCCATCATCTCACACTGAAGACATCGCCTCTCTGCTGTAGCCCATCCCCTACCCAGTGGACAGAGCACCCTCCATTGGAGACACTCTCTGACTGGTGTCCAGGAGTGATGCAGCTAATTAAAATACTGCTGCACGCAATCCATCCTTTCTACATTCTCAAGGTCTTCTGATCAGCATTGAAGTTTCTTTCACAATTCACCTCACATTTTTCCAATTTTCATTCCATTTCATTCATTGGTAAAAATATGACTTTCAAATTGCACGTGCCTCTTTTCTGCGTTCTTGCTTTGTTCAGATGTCCATTTCTTCCTTTGTCATGCCTAAGTTGTTTTTCTTTTCCAGTTAGGTGCTTGCGTTATGTGGCTTTTCTGCCACAGCCTCATTTTTGACATTGGATTAACACCTGCTGGGTTCTTGGACAATTTCCCTTCTTTGTCATCACTTTTTTCCTCTTATTTTCCTACTGATGGGAGCCAGGTTCTCAATTAAAAGTCTTCGTAACAGCTGCTTCATCACATCAATTTACTTCTAAAAATTGACCCTCCAAAGAATGTCCATGGAGTGTGGACCAGTTGTATTACGCAACTTTTTATGTTACTACTACTATTTATTATTTCTAAAGTGCTACTAAACATACGCAGTGCTGTACAGATACACATTAGAGAGAGCCCCGTCACACTCTCATTCTTCCTCACACAGGGAACACAGAAGTAACTTCTCCCCATAGTTATAAAAAATGTCATTTTATTTAGTAAGAGAACAATAATATACTCCAGCATAACTACAAAATATATCACAATCTATTCATACTCACAAGCCTTCCATCTCAGTACTTTGCTTTGTGTAAGCATTGTATTACTGTATTTTATTCACTAGAGACAAACACTAACAAAAGAACATAAGAGCATGCCATACTGGGTCAGACCAAGGGTCCATCAAGCCCAGCATCCTGTTTCCAACAGAGGCCAAACCAGGCTACAAGTACCTGGCAAGTACCCAAACACTAAGCCTATCCCATGCTACTGATGCTAGTAATAGCAGTGGCTATTCTCTAGAGTGCTGCCTTGTCTTCCTGTGGTCCTATGTTGTTCTGTTTATACTTCTTTGCAAGTGCTGACAGTTTCAAGTGCCCTGTCTGTTTTGATAGATTTGCTGGTCTGATTTCAGAGTTGCTCTCAACCTGAGATTGCTGTTAATTGGATTGGGGGGTGGGGGTGGGTGTCAGAAATTGATAGGATTGTCACCCCACCCCAGGTTAACTGAAAAGACTGACCCAGTCCTGGTTATGTCCCATTGCATGTATATATGCATATGTATTTCTGATTTCCCTAAAACAATCTGAGGTGCAAATTCATACTTGCAATGGTGAAAACCAGAACTATATCAGCATGTTCAGTTAATCCGGCAACCCCTAAAAGTCCAGGCTAAAATCTCCCTCCTTGAACTGAATCACTTGGCAGCTTTGATGTGAAATGTGCTGCAAGGGTGGGCCTGGACTCCTCAATCAGAAATATTGTTGATTAGGACCAGACTGCAATATTATGAAGTATGCAGCAGGCTAGTATAATTTCAGCCACTTTGAAGGATGAGTATTAAATGACATCATCTCTTTTGTTCAAATACTTGAAACAACTTTATAAGACTCTAAAGGTATGCTGGATGACAGAGTGTGTGAATTGTGTGCATATGTAAGCATTCATGGAGAAGCAACAGGAATGAGAAGCCAAGGTTTAGAGCTATGTCACACCCCACCTATAGCACATAAATAAGCGGGCTAGCCCAGTGGCTAAATGGCAGTAATGCATGCTGCTATGTAGAAGGTCCCTGGTTCAATTCCCAGATTGTGTTTTCTGCACCTTATGTTAGCTGAGGATGATATGGAGACAGCATTCACAGCTCCTGAGGGGAGGACACTGTAGTCATCAATATGGATGAAACCTCACGGACAAATTTAATGTGCATTATACTGGATCCTGGAAGGAGCCTTGGTGCCTGGTCTCTCATTGCTGCAATGACCAAACTAGGAACAGTAAGGATCTATTCTCCTACAATAGGAGAATTAAGGCTCATTGTGCTAGGATCTCAACACTGGTTCCATTTGAACTGGAAGCAAAAAAGATATAGGAGGAACTACAGGACCAAAAAAATAAGGAAGAATATTTTTGTTTGTAACAGGAACTTTTGCATTTTTCTCATAAAAACAACCGAGTCCTCAACATGAGGGCTGATGAGGGTGATGCTACTGCAGAGCAAGTGTGTGATCATGCCTCTATCCGTCATGTGTCAATGGACTTTAGGAGTTGAACCTATTGGTGCTGCGAAAAAATGTTTTAAATTATACAGCCATTATTATCTGGACTCCACCTGGTATTTTGTGGTGTCTAAGAAAATTGTATTGTTGGGATTTTGACATATAAATTAATTATATGTTGTGGTTGAGGATTACATTACTGTAAGAAGTGGCATAATTTGCTGTAGTGGGGGTTTGTTCTCTTACTATATGAAATTTTATATGGGATGTGGAATATGTATTAGTGTGAGAGTATGATTGTGGTATGAGTGGTTGGGAATGTGTGTGCATCATTAAATATTGGGGGGGGGGGGTATGGTAATATTTTAATAATTGATACTGTGGGGTATCTATTTGATGTAAATATTATATGTAGAGGGTGTTAAAATGATGTTCAAGAAGATTTATTGGATAGTGATGTGAATAAAATACATATATAAAATTAAGTGATTGTGGGAACAATAGTAATTACAGTGTATATGTACCTCTGATTATTTTGGTAGTGTTTCTAGCCGTCATGCAGCATTTGCCTCCTTTTCTCATCAGAAGGTACTTCAGGCACATGCATGAATGTCAACAAATATAAAGAAAATGGTGTAAAAAGATTACTTATCCTAGCAGTCATCCATCACCATACATGGCCCACTGAAAGTGGATGGGTTGATGCAGAGTATATGAGTCATTGCAGGAACCCAGGTACCAGAGCACCATATTCAGAATTGTCATGTGCATATTACGTACTACCTGTGCATTCAGGGAATGATGGTGCTTGAGTACTAGAAGGCAAAAAGGTGGCATTAGCACACATGCATGCAATCCGTTCCACCTATCACATCATGTAACCCGTTCACGGCACTGAAATATCTTTGGTGGGTCTGCCTGTGTGGCTTTTGGTAGGGCATTTGATATAACTCCCAACTCATCTTTCCATGGTTTGTAGCTCTTGGATGACATATCTGGAGAAGATGAGTGGCTGCATTCCATCAAATTCAGCCACAGTGGTTTGAAAAGATCCTGAGGCTAGAAAATGTGACAAGCTGAGTAACCTCATAAGGCTGGGTATGGCATAAGACTTGCCCATTAGAAGATCAGGGTTTTTCTTAAGATTCTCATGTAAGGTCATAATGGCTATGGAGCTCAGTCAATACCTTCTTACCACTTTCTTCTCCATAAGGCCCAGTACTGTGTTGCAGGTATGGAATATATGTTCACCCCACTGTCCTTTGCTCTCAAAGCTGGAGCAGACTCTCCTCATACTTCAGTCCTCAGCACTTTTATTTTCTCCATTTGCTGTGCAACATTTGGTCATCTTTGTTGAAGTAGCCAGTAATTCTCAAGAAAAGAGCATTTTGTGAAAAAAACAAACAAAAAAATGTGAGCTTCTTGTGTTACATTTTATAAGCTGGGCACCTGCGGAGGTGGGGCTATCTTTTTGCTGTTTGTGTGACGACAATAATTAAAGCACCCATGTGTTAAAGTCAGCATGTTTCATGAGTGAAAAAAAAAACACCACAAGAAAGATGCTACCTACACCTCTTGGCATATGTTTTGTGATTCTGTACGAACTGTCTTGGTCTTTAGAAGGTGGCTGGACTCCAGTCCTTCTCCACAGCAAATGCTTTATTCACAGTGAAACAAACAACAACAGATACAGCCCGCTTACCTCAACAGCTGAAATCAAGTTCAAATATTCCCAGTCTCAGCAGGATATCTGTCTTCCTCCAGCCCTAGGGCCTACTTATTCCCTCCTGGGCCTGCTCTCTTAATCCCTTGCTTAGGGAAAGTCCTGGTACCAGCATTCCCTTCTGAGCTGTTCCTTAAGGTGAACCAGGCTAAATATCTCATCCTGGTCTTTTAAGGGAGTCTTAATATACAATTCTTCACAACTTCATGTACCACTACCCTCATTGCCCATCACTCAATCAGTTAATAATGCAGTTTACAGCCTTAGGACCCACACCCAGTTTTCTCAGTTTTCATTTATGAACCTCCTGCTTGGGAGAAGTCTGGCTGAAATGTAACTACATGACATCTAGCACCCGGGGCGGCTCAAGACAATCACCTGCCTGAGGCGAGGGATGAGATGGCGCCCCACCCGTTTTCCCCCTCTCCCTTTTCCACATACTCCGATACAGAGGAGTAGCCTAGTGGTTACAGCAGCGGGCTTTGACCCAGGGAAACCAGCGTTCAAATCCAACTGTCATTCCTTGTGACCTTGGGCAAGTCACTTTACCCTCTGTTGCCTCAGGTACAAAAATTAGATTGTAAGCCCTGTGGGGATAGGAAAATACCTCCAGTACCTGAATATAATCCGCTTTGAAGAGCCAAAAAGCAGAATATAAAAAATCTAAACTATGCACTCCTTCACTTCTCTCCTTCTTCCATGCACTCTCATTGTCTCTTCTCACTTCAATTCTCATTAGCCACATGCATGTCCTGTCCCAGGCCCACAGGACATGCACTCCATTTACCCCTCTGGTAGCATCGGCCCACTCTGCCCTTGTTTTATTTTCAACGCACGGCCTGACACTGCTGCTCCTCCTGCGTCTTCAGTTTCTTGCTTACCGCAGAGGAGGGTGATGCTCCTGCTCATCTTTCTCGCTCCGCAGCATGGGGCTTCACGTTTTCTTCCGGGGGCACTGGTGCTGATGCTCCTCCTTTTTCCAGTGTGCACTGCTCCAGGCCCATTCTCTTCTGGCCTTCTGCAGCAGGGAACCTGGAGTTTTCGGGTGTTGGCCCAGAGGCCCAGCAATTTGTTCAGAATTCCAGAGTCTCCAGGCCATATCTGGAGAGTTCCCAGGTATGAGTGTGAGGCAGCCATGGCAAGGGCAGGCAGTGTGAGGCAGATGCCACAGAGACCTTTTGAGAGGGGCATTTTTTTGCCACCTCAAAATTCTGCTGCCTGAAGCGGCCGCCTCACCCTGCCTCATTATAGAACCGCCCCTGCTAGCACCCCCATTGATCACTGAATTGAAAATCCACCAATTCATACAATCTAGAGCACTTTTTCCAAGGAAATCCACTGTAGATTTTGCAGACTCAAGGATCTGCAGTGGAGTTCCTTGAATCTATGCTAGATCTGCTAGAGAAAACCAAATGGATTTTCCTAGCAGATCTCAGAGAAATGTATGGGTTTTGTTGAAACAAATCAGGTTAAAATCCACCTAGTTCAAGTTCAACTTCAAATTATTCACACTTTCCTGCATAAAGAACTGCTTTGGTTTTAGGCTTGTAGCAGAATTTACACTTAAATGTGTTTGGGGGGTTTTTGGGTTTTTTTTTTTTTTTGTTATTTCTGTCAAAAGTATACTTGCAGTCATTTTGTTGCAATGAACAGGGTGGCATATAAATTTCAATTTACTGTTGGCAATGTTGTTCTCTTGTAAGTGCACATAAATAATACCATTAACTAGCACTATCTGCTCTGTTTTGGCACTGAAATGTAATTCTGATTCTAAACTGTGGCATTCAGTGTTCAGCATGTGCCATAAATGACATTACAGTTTATTCTTGCCACTGTTTCATCTCCTAGAAAATGATGAGAAGCTATTGGACACTTCACAATTAATTCTTAAAATTCTAAATTAATATACTGTGAAATTAGCATTTCCTTGTATGCAAGTCTTCCTATTCCCCATGCAGAGAATAGTTACATAGTTACATAGTAGATGTTGGCAGATAAGGATTATTTGGTTCATCCACTCTGCCCTGTTGCCCTACTCTTACCTATACTGTTCTAGCTAAGGATATTTCCCAGTTGTCAGCCATATAAACTTAATTGTCTACCTTGCTCTGGTCATCAGCCTTCTTTGTCTTTACCTCTGCCTGATGTGTTAAGGCAGCTTCCAAATGACACCTGTAGAAATGTGCCCACCTGCAGCAGATTGCACCATATCCATTTTGTCTGTAGCAAGAACTGCTGCAGAAGCTTAGGTGTCCTGCCACTTCCCCCATTTATATTTGAGAAGATATCAAAATCTTGCTGCCTTCATGGGCTGATTGACCTTGATTCCATTTTTTGGGGAATTTGATACAGCCATACTACAGCTCAGGGTACGTTGATTCTGCCATCTCCTTTCTTTCCATCCCTGTTTATTAGATGAATGCATCTGTTTCTGTACCTAGACTAACAGCCAAGAACCTGATACATTTTTACACTACCTCTCTATCAACCCCTTCTCTTATTACTGCTGTTACGGTTGTGGACCCTTGGGCCGGTTGGGACAGAAGATGGTGCGCTGTGGAGGACCATGGCAAGCGTCCCAACCGGGAGGCGGCTCGGAGGACTCAGGGAAGGCTTCGGCACTGGGACGAGGTGGAGTCCTATGCAACCAAGGACTCGGCAAGGCTGAGAGGATGGATGACGTTGGGCCCCGGTGACCGAAGAGTCTTCACCCTGGAAGCCGGTACTCCCCCAGGAGGAGCCCATAGGAGTCCAGCCGCTGGGACTTTTGGAGATTCACCCTGGAAGCCGGAGCCCCCCCCCAGGAGGCGCCCGTAGGGGCCCGGCCGCTGGGACTTAGGCAAATCTTCTGGGCCAGCAAAGACCAGGAAGGAAGCCGAGTTGGAAGCCGGGAGCCGGAGGAGGAACCAAGCCAGGGATGAGGCAGAAGACGGAGTCGTGGACGGAGCCGGGTCGGAGCCAGAGGTCAGAGCGAGCCAAGCCAGGGACAGAAGCTGAAGGTGAAGTCGTGGACGAAGCCGGGTCGGAACCAGAGGTCAGAAGCAGATACCAGAGCCAAGGGACGGAGACGGAAAATCAGTCAGGAGTCAAGCCGGGTCGAGAACAGAGAGCAATCCAGAAGAACACAGCAACTAGCAATCAGGAAACCTGAGGAACCTCGTTGCAAGGCACTGAAGTGGTCTAGGTGCAGGGTACTTATACCCTGAGGGCGTCTGACATCATCTACAGCCAGACTGAGGGTTTCCCCGCGCTGGCCCCTTTAAGTGGAGCTCCTCCCCGCGCGCGCATGTCAGGGGGTGGGGCCAGCCGCGCCGGACCATCGGTGTCTCTCCCGAGGAGGGAGAGACGCGCTGGAGGGCCTGCAGGCCCGAGGAAGCCTTGAAACGGCCCGGGCCGCCCCTGAGGTAGGTGGAGGGACTGGGGCATGGCCCGGGACTGCAACAGCTGCCTGCTGTATCTGTATAGCAACCACATGTACATGCTAATTACATGCCTATATGCTGATTTACATGAGAAAACCTTTTGAAAATTCACCCCCTGCACATAAGATATCAATCACAAGTGTAACTTTGTGCGAGGTAAATCCTGCGCGAACTCTGTCAATTTCACAAGGATTTTCAAAGCAAATTTATGCACAGACGTTCATTTAGAAAATCCGCAGTAAATTCTGTGGAGATAGTTTTCAAAAGATTTTGCATGGAGAAATGGGGTTTTGAAAATTGCTACTTTTATGCTGGTAACCACTGAATTTTCAAATGGTTTTATACACATAATTGGACTTTGAAAATTGCTATGGCATATGCCACTTTGATGCACATAACTCCTGTGTGTACAGTGTAAATGCAGAATTTACCACTGTGCAGGCTGTGGCACTATTAATTTCCCCAAGGGAAATTTTCATTGCCAATTAAAGGATTATTGTCAAGTCAGGTAAAAACGTCTGCCTGTCTGGCCAATAAGCAGAGATGTATGAATGCCTTAAAAAAATGTTTTCCACTGATTCAATGAACCTCAAACAATTCCACATATTTATAGAATCCATTTGACAAGCTTTTTTTTTTTTTTTTAAGAAATCTTAATTTTCCTGCTTGGCATATCAGGAAATCTGAAGTGAATTTCTTCAAATCAGTTGATGCATTTCATATTTTTCAGTGATTCTGTGATTTTTTGAATCTGTTTTATATTTTCTCCAGTATTACTGGGAACATTTGATGCATTTCTTAGCAGAATGATGAAAAATAAATCAAAACTTGCTGGTAGGAACATGCATTATGTGCCAGCAACAGCAGTGTAGTTATTTGTGACTCCAGTTTAACCTGAAATTCCCATGAAGCATAGTGTGAGCTAACATCACTGTTCTGTCAGCACAAAATGAATACTCCAAGAAGTGATAGAAACCTCAGATTCAAAGTGCAAGAAAACTCCTCAGATCCAAAAGGTATTGTCCAATCAAGTAATCATTTTCAGGCGATTCCACGAGGGCCCGTTTTAAACAGTCTGTATAGTTGCTAACTATGCAGTTGGTTTTAATGTACATACTTTACCCAGATTTAGAAAGGAAAACCATGTGGTTACTTTCTCTTTGAAAATTCAAATAGAGAATGTGCAGGCAGCCGAGAGGAGTAAGATAGCACACATATTTTTGGAAATCTCATGCACTATACTTATACTCCTCACTTGACCTAAACAGACCTGAGAAAATTGCTATTTATCCATATAAATGGCTTTGGAAGTTGTCCTCTAATCCTTTATTCATGAAATAATTCATTAATTTAAATTAAAAGGAGATTTATAACTGACTTGGGTATATTTGTTTTAAATATTTTAACATTTTTTAAAGAGTATAACCTTTTCAGCTGATATCCAAATAATTCTTGGGAAAGGAGTGTGAACTTTAAGTCCCTGGAAACAGTACAGTACAAAGTTTTGCCTTATTAGTGTCTTTCTGAAAGATATGATCTTGGCAATTTAGTACATGAACAAACATTTTCCATTGATTGAGCAGCAAGGTCATGAGTAGAAGATACTGAGATAAACTGTTTCATGCATAGATTTTATGCTGTATTTTTCCTAAAAGATAATTAAGGCTTGGTAAAACTAAATCATGTTGTTATTCGTTTTTTATGTATACAGCTCAATACAACAGAAAGTACATGAACTGTAAGGCCCTATACAACTAAACCAATAGTAAAGAGAGAGCACAGAGATGTGAATGCCATAGTGTCTCATGTTTTTGCCACCAGACATCAGCATCATCACAGAGTGACTAATACAATTTGGGGCAGATTTTCAAAGGGGTACGCGCATAGGATACGCGCATACCCCCCGAAAACCTGCCCCAAGTTCCCCCTGCGCACGCCGGGCCTATGTTGAATAGGCTCGGCGGCGCACGCAAGCCCCGGGACGCGCGTAACTTTTGGAATAAAAAGTTAGGGGGGGGAATTAGTTAGGGCCAGGGGGTGGGTTAGGTAGGGGAAGGGAGGGGAAGGGAGGGAGGGGAAGGGAGGGGAAGGTGGGGGGAGGCGGAAGGAAAGTTCCCTTCGAGGCCGCTCTGATTTCGGAGCGGCCTCGGAGGGAACGGAGGCAGGCTGCACGGCTCGGCGTGCGCAGGCTGCTGATGTTGCGCAGCCTTGCGCGCACCGACCCCGGCGTACTTTTGTTTGCGCCAGTTGCACGAACAAAAGTATGTGCGGGCGTAGTTTTTTAAATCTGCCCCTTTATGTTGTATGTTTTGGTTTATGGTGATGGTTTGATGCTTTTACACCCCAACACCAACTAATTTGCATATATTTGTGATTACATTTATGGATTGTTTAAATTGCTAGGTAAGTGACTTCATTTCTATTAATGGTTCTAACTTTTATTTATTTGGCTGCACTGGTTAGTGGTAAATTATTTGACACTTCAAAAGGCTTAATCTGATAACTGGAAGTAGACAAATGGTTAATTCTGTTTAGAAATTATGCATAGGATTGCTCTGACAGTTTCTTTTTGAAAAACGTTTGCCAGCTCTGCTCGATTTGGATACTAATTTTATAAATCATATCACTGACTACCCGAAAAGTGAACTACACTTCTTTTAAAGTCCATTTTGGTGTCATTATTGGTATGGTTTAGACCAGTGGTATTGACTTCCAGTCGTAGAGGACCACAAATGGGTTAGATTTTCAGGGTGCCCCTAATGAATATTCATGAGATAGATTTTCAAACAGTTGAGGCAACATGCAAATCTATCTCCTAGGATATCCTGAAAACTTGGCCCATTCGTGGTCCTTGAGGACTGGAAGCTAACATCACTGTTTTAGACCAAGCAGTCCATAATAATTTCTAGATGTAGTTTTTCTATGATATGAATTATTTTTTTTAAATAGTCAGAGTCTATGCAATAGTTAATTCTTTTCAGCACTGTATAGGCTACTTGAACTAGAGAATAATTCTAAAGATGTCCCCTTAGAAGTAGGCAAAAAAATATAGTTCAGTCATTCAAGAATTTGGATAAAAGGCTCTTGGATATGGAATGTGTGAATAAGTCAAAACTGAACTCTAAACAAGTACATTTTGAGTTTGTCAAGATTACAGATTTTCTTGAGGTTCATTAAAGAAAAATTAAAGGGAAAATTGTATGCAGATTAAAGATGGATTTCCTCAAAATGGATGCATCTTATGTGAGGATCTTTTATGGATTTCCTTTACAATGAGATCCTTTAAATTTGGTTTAGACATGCTACTCAAAAATGTTCTCAAATTTTCCAAAATTCTGGGAGATCAAAATGGCCACCAGATAGTGCACAGCGGTAGATCGAGCTCCAGTGGTGTTTTTCTTATTCTCTCGATTTAAATTGCTTTGGAAATTTCTTACTTTCTTAGAGTGTGTGGTACAATATGCCACACACCAAGTGAAAAGCTAAAATAAAAGACATTACCTCCACGCCAGTTCACGATGTTTGACAGCCCCGAATAGAGGAGATCTTCGCTGGACTCATACAGCCGTTGCTGGAGGGAGGAGCCGCTTGGGGCTGTAGCGGTGAGCAGATGCTGAGCCCCCAGGCTGAAACATCGTTAAGCCCCGGCAAGCCTAAAACTCCGGATCCCCCGCTTGGTAATCCCATGGAGTCAGAGCCCCCTTTGGAAGGGGCACTGGAAGTAAGATCTGCTGTTGCTGAGGCAATTACCCAGAGAAGGGATGGAGGAACTACACCGTTGCCTTCGGAGAGCTTAATATTGGAGGGCTCCAGGGAGTCATACATCAAAGCACAGCTACAAGCAATGAATGGAGCTAAACCCGTGGAGGTAGGGAGTGAGAAACATGATATACAAATAGTTTGTAATCCACCTGTGTTAAAATCTACTAAAGTTACATTAGAAGAGATTTGGCGTGTTTTGTCATCTATAGAAAAGTCAATAACTTCCTTGACAACCCTAGTTAAAGAAAGAAAGCATGTCTAAAACTCAAAACCTGGAAAAAAAGACTGAGAATATGGAAATATCTATGAGAAAAATGGAACAGAAAATAGTAGAGGTGGAAAAAATACAAGGAAACCTGGTTAAATCTGAGAATATATTGATGAATAAAATGGAGAATATTGAAAATCAGTTAAGAAGGAATAACCTGAGAATACTGAATTTTCCTAAGATTAGATTACTCTCGCATCGAGAGTTGCTCAAAAGCTATATGATAAACATTTTGAAAATTCCGGAGCAATCAATACCTGCTATTGTAAAGATTTATTATTTGCCCCAATATGGGAAAAGTGAAAATCAAGATCAGGCACAAGGATTAAAATCTGAAACTTCAATAAATTTATCCTCAATTTTAGAGAAATCTCATGAAATGACAGTTGAAGAGAGAGCAACATTGTTTGTACAATTTGCCTTGTCATCGGAGAGAGATATGGTATTAAGACTCTATTACCGGAATCAAAAAGCTAATTTCTACGGCTATCAGATAAGAATCTTTCCAGATATTATAAAATCTTCACAGATAAAGAGGAAACAATTTATTAATATGAGAGAAGAAGTAGTTTCAAGAGGTGCAAAATATATTCTCCATTTCCCATGTAAATGTATTGTCATATTTCAAAATTCTAAATATGCTTTCGCTGAACCGGAACAACTAAGGGTGTATCTTGATACTCACTCCTAATATATACACGGGAAGGAAGGCTAAGTAAATGTATTAGCATGGGTTAACTATCCGATAATGTTTTGTTTGAAAATATAGTAATTTCTTTGAGAACTGCTCGGTGTGAAAACTTTGGTCTCCAATTTCCTATAAATTATGACAGAAATATTTGTATTTGGTGGGAAAAATGTTCTTCTTTTTCTGTCTTAAAATTGTTTTTCTGAATATTGATGTCAGTTATTGTTAAAAACAAATGTTCTTTGTATATTTTGAAAATTCAATAAACAAAAAATTAAAAAAAATTTTTTTCCAAAATTCTTTGAATTTTCTACAAGATTTGATAATTTTTCTGAGGTAGAAGTTCAAAAAATCTAAGTAGGAGCATTGTAATAAGCAATTGACATTATATTCTTTACTGATAGCCAACAAGGATTAACATGTGTAATAGGCATTAGGCATATATTTCTGAATGAGAAAAAAATCTGTTTTTTTTTTTATTTAGTGTTATCGAAGTGGATAACTAAAAAGTTACTTGGTTAGATTGTCCTGGGTGAAAATGTAATAGGTAGGTAAATTTGTGCATGACTTAAAAAGGGTCATCTTGGGGTTAGGGCTAAGTCATAGGAGCCAAGCAAAATGCATAGATTTGATATGCATAGGCATAGATTTGAAATGTATAGGCATCTCTAGTATCCCTAGCGCCTCCTTATTGGCAGAAGCAGCGGCTGTCAGCGGGTCTGACAGTCGACGCTTAATTTTACCGGCGTCGGTTGTCAAACCCGCTGACAGCCATGGGTTCGGAAAACGGATGCCGGCAAAATTGAGCGTCCATTTTCCAACCCATGGGCCGCGGGCAGATTTCTTTTTTTAAGAAGATTTTAATTTTGTTTTATTTTTGGGGCCTCCGACTTAATATCGGCAGGCGTTAATTTCTGAGAGTAAAATGTGCGGCATGGCCGCACATTTTGCTTTCTGAATTGTGGGTGAATACCTAATAGGCTCATCAAGATGCATTTGCATGTGATGAGTGCTATTAGTTTCGGGGGGTTGGCCGCGCATTTTCCACTTGCTATTATTACTCCTTACTGTATAAGGGGTAATAATAGCGCGTCAAATATGTGTTTTGGTCCCGGTCGCTAGTCTAGCGACCGGGTCCTTACCTACTGCCTCCTGCTGCTGGTCGCGTTGGGGCACGGCACTTCCTGGGCCTACTGGGCCTCTTCGCGGTGGCGTCTCCATGAAGGAGACGCTGCCGAGCCTCGAACTAAACTCCACCTCTTCCCAGGGCGTGCGCGAGGGGGGATCTTTCAATGGTCTGGCCGCAGGGAGCTCCGGCCCGCCCCTTTGATGACATCAGATGCCGGCCACTATTTAAGGCCGGCGTCTGCCCTGTGGAAGTTGCCTAGCAACGAGGTTTCTCGATTTCTGTGAGTTTAGTTGCTGTTAATACTGTTCCTGCTGATCCTGGTCCTGATCCTGGTTTTGCTGATCCTGATCCTGATCCTGGTTTTGCCACTTCTGATCTTGTCCCACTCCGCCTCCAGATTCCCCTCGGTTAGTTCTTTGGTTCCTGACTTTGGCTCTGTCTCCGATTCTCCGTGTCTGCCGCCTGCCTTGACCTCTGGCTTGTCTTTTCATCTCGTCTCGTTCCTTCTCCTAAGTCCCAGCGGTCTGGGTCCTCACGAGCTTCTCTCGGGGGGACCTCGAACTTCCAGGGTGAAGACTTCATCTACTCTTCAGTCTCACTACCGTCTCCTAAGTCCCAACGGCCCCGGTCCTCACGAGCGGATCTCGGGCTTCCAGGGTGAAGACTCCAATTTCATCTCTGTCTTGGTTCCGCCTCCCGGCCTGTGCCATCTCCAAGGAATTCGCTCTTCCCATCTGTGCTTTTCTCCAGGCCGGCCCAAGGGTCCACCGTTCTGTCCATAACAATATGTGCGTCCAAATGGGGGCTAATGGCGCACTTGGCCGAGCGCACCGTACTATGGATACAAAAGTATACATAGGCAACTGGATGGAGAGAGAGAGAGAGAGAGAGAGAGAGAGAGAGAGAGAGACTCTTTACAGGGATTACATGTAAGTAAACTATTTATACCACTGTAAGAAGAGCAACTAGTAACTTAGGATGAGGTTTTGGTGAGGGGCTAGGTTTTGGGGTGCAGTTTTACATGCACAGTCAGAGCTACAAACAGAACAGTAGACAGCAATGAAGATTTTATGTGATTTGGAGTGATGAAACATACACAAAGATGAGATTTGTACAAGGTACTCTCGACCTAGCCTGACAGCAGCTAGGTAGAGAGTGCATCAATCTAGGTCGAGAGTACAATGTACAAATCTTATCTTTCTGTACCTTTCATCACTCGAAATCACATAAAATCTTTCCTGCTTTCTACTGTGCTGTTCGTACCTCTGACTGTGCTTGTAAAACTGCACCCCAAAACCTAGCCCACAATCAGTACCTCACCCCGAGTTCAAAATGCCCCCTCTTACAGTGCAATAAAAAGTAGACTTATGTTATGATCCTGCTCACGGAGCTCATCCCGCAAGCAGGCCTCTCCACTCACTGCTACCATCTCTGCTGCCGCCTCCGTGCGGTCCAACGCTGCCCTGGGCAGAAGGAGAGGCCACTGTGGTCCATCATTTGCGGCAGGAGAGCCGCCACCAGGACCCGTTGCCTTCTCAGCAGGAGAAGCTGTCGTCAAGGACTCCTCCTGGGCGGCGGGGAAGCTGCAGCCTTTCCTCTCTTTGCGGTCTAGCCGCTGCTGGGATTCGCTTCTGCGTGGCCTAGTGCCGCTGCTGCCGACACTGCCAGGACCTTCTGCAGCCCAGAGGCCGCGCCTGTCACCTGTTCTTGTGGAGTGGAGTGCCACTGCCGCTGCCTTCTGTCTTCGTGGTGGGGAGGGCCGCCCACCGACTTCCTTCTTTGCAGCAGGGGAAGCCGCTGCCACTTTTGACTCCATCCAGCAGCTCAGAAGCCGCCTCCAATGCCTGCCTACTCTTCGTCTTCGCGGCTTGGAGGCCACTGCTGTCCTCGGTCCTGCTCCAATTCCTGGGCCCTCCTCTAGGTGCCGGCATGCACCTCTTCACTTCATTTAAAGGTCCAGTGGTGGGAAAAGCCCATGGCCCCACCGGAAGTCCTCATCTGCTTCACTTCCTGCTTCAGCCCTATAAAAGGGCTCAGTTCCTGTTCCTCGAGGCCTTTGGATCAGATCCCATGGTCGTCCATGTTCTTCTTCACTGGTCAAGTTCCCCCGTGGTCTTCATTTGTCTAAGATGGCTTTTCGTTCCATGTCTTTGATGTTCCTGGTCTCATTCCTATTCGGAGCTCCTTCGTTGTCTTGTCCTAGTCCCCGATGTCCGTATGTTCCTGATGATCCTGAACTCCATGTGTTCTAAGTTCCTACAGGCCTACCCTTCCTACAATAACCACCTTCCTGACGACCCCCTGAGCTGCGTATAGTAATTTTACTTTGTATTACCTTTTACAATGCGCTTCTACTTCCCCTCATGCTAACGCTTAGTTAAACTACTCATTCCCCTCTTCTCTCCCCCCCCTGCTAAAACCTTCTTTGAAACCTTCTACTGTTACCATATTGTTTGATTGCTAATCCTGTAATTTTCTTATGCCTCCCCAGATCCTCAATCAGTTTATGGACTCTATCTCTTCCCAGTTTATGGACGATTTACCATTGAATCCTGTAAATAGTTACTCAATTTCCAGGTTATTTTGTTAGTCTCTGTACGCATAGTTACTGTTCTTTGTAAAGGCACTGCCGAAAAGTTAAAAGTTATATGTAAACCGATACGATGTGCAAACGCTTGTCGGTATATAAAAAACTCTAAATAAATAAATAAATAAATAAATAAAATAAATACGTTCCGAGTCTTCCAAGTTCTGAGTCTTCCAAGTTCCGAGTCTTCCAGCTCTTCGAGTCCTCCAGATGGCCACCCTGAGGGTAAATCCGTATAGATCCGGTTCCTGTTTCCGGTCATTGGAGCCTTGTTTGGTTGGATCCCCTTCTGGCACTTGTCTCACTCCTGCATGGTCCGCAACCAGACTTCCTAAGTTGTGTAGGGTGCGCAAGCAGACAGGGTGGTCCTTTACCAGCCCATGGCGGGCTGTGTAGGGTGCCCTGAGGGACAGTGCCTACATGCACCTTCCAAGTTCCAAGTCCTTGTCTGAGTCCTTCCAAGTTCCAAGTCTTCATCTTGTTCCTGCTCTCAGCCTCCATCTGACCTCATGCACTCGTTGTTCCTAAGCAGCGTGTCCGGAAGGGCTTTCGAGTGGCCGGTTGGAAGAACTGAAATCATTATGTTGCTGGGTCTCATTGGTGCGTGAAGGTCCAGCGGGGGGCTTATCATGCCTGGTTCCTGTTCCGAGTTCCTTGCCTTAGTTTCAGTCCTGCTTTGTTCCTGCTCCGCCCGTGCTTGCATGCTCTCACCTCCCACAGTGTGCCTTGGGCTCCTCTCTGAGTCATGCCGTGGTTCAGGGGCTCACACTCTCCCATGAGCTAGCGACCGCGCCTCCATGCCCTCATCATCAGCCGTAGGCTGCGCCTGCATCAGGATCCGAAGGCCGCGGTCGCAACAGGAGCTATTTGCTATATGTCTAAAGAAGAATGAATTACTAATATTAGAATGATTGCAATAATAATTCTATTAATAATAATGTAACTCATATCTGTCATTCTTATATTCAGTTTAAAATACATTCTTCTTTCTGTTGTCCTGTGTTGTTAAACCGGCATTTATTTATGACAATGATTTTATTTCCTCCCATTGAAAGAACCCATAGTTGTTTTGAGTCAGTTGTATAGCAGATTAATTTAGAAACAATCACAGCATTCTATCCATTTCAAATAGTGGACAACAGGCAGCAATTTTCTTGTCTGATAAAAACAAAAGTTTAGTGTAAGATGGTACGACTTGCTTGAATCTGTATACAGTGCAGTAGGAAGAACTGAAATCAAACCACAGTGTACTGAAACCCCTATTAAACCTCCTTTGGCAACCTCCTGCTACACATGTATTAGGAAAATAATTGTCCTTTTCTAGCAATGGCTTAATCCAGGGGCTCCCAACCTTTTTGGAAGTGTGGACACCTTTTCAATCTCCGAAATTTTCACAGATCCACCACATACTTCTCTTTAATTTGTATATGCTCTTAGGTGCCATACATGGAAAAGTTATTAATGTAATAACAAAGAAAGAGTGATGTACACACCAGAATCATTCAGAACCATTTTTTTTAAACAAAGCCACCCAGTCTCCTGCCAAGCTTCCCCTCATTCGAGACCCCTTTCCAAATGCAACTCCCTCCCCTTGGCCCCTTTCTGAATTTCTTCCCTTCTACCCCCTGGGTCCCTTTCCTTCTCCTATCTCCCCTTTTCTATTCCTGTCTTTCCTCTTCTGTCACCCCCTATGTTTTGCTTTTCCTGCTCTCTCCCCTTGGCCCCTTTGTCCCATGCCCTCTCCCTCTTTACTTCCACCCATGGCCCTTTCCTTCTTGCCCAACTACCCCTCGGCCATAGCCCCTTCCTGAGTGCTTTCCCCTTGGCCACTTCATCAGTGTCCTCTCTCCTTTGGGACGCCCGCAGGAGCCGGCAGCCGCCACTGATGTTTTCTTTGCGGCTGTGCTGCTTCCAAGATGGCTGCTGCTTCTGCTGACTCCGCCCCTGCCGGGCCTCCTAGAGCCACGCGTGCGGCTGCTGGGGTGATTTAAAAGGACTATTACAGGAAATGGTCATGGCTCCTCTTCGGGACTCCTTCCTGGTCTCCTGTATTTAAGGCAAGGTCTGCTCTTCAGACCCTGCCTTGGTATCTTGGCTCTTGGTCCTGTGAGTTCCTGTGCCTCAAGTTCTTGGTCCACTGTCTGCTCATCTGGTTCCTGTTCTTCTTGGTCCTTGTTCCTGGTTCTCCTCTCATTGGACGGATATCTCTGGCTGCGACCCCTGGACCGGCTTCCGACCTTGGCTCTGGATTCGACCCCTGGATCGGCTTCTGTCCTTGTCTCTGGCTTCGACCCCTGGACCAGCTTCTGACCATATCTCTGGCTTCAACCCCTGGACAGGCTTCCGACCATTCTTCTGGCTTAGACCCTTGGACCGACTTCGGATCTTTCTCTGGATATCTACACTTGAATCGACTTTGACCTTCTGGAGGCACCAGGTATCTAGATTACACAACCTGCAAGAGGCGCCTGCATCCATATCTTCTTCGGTCTCCAGGGAGTCTCCTAAGTCCCAGCGGCCGGGTTCCTACAGGCTCCTCCTGGGGGAATCGCGAGCTTGAAGGGTGAAGTCTTCATTCCACGTCTACATCACCAGGTCTTGCCTTCCGATGGTAGGGACCTAAGAGGGTTTACTCTCCTAGGTAGCGCTAACTCTATCTCGGACTGTTGTGTCTGTCGCTGCGCGACGCCCTCACTCTGCCCTCCTTACCACTGTGGTGACTCCCTCCGGGCTTGATGGACAGTTTGCTGCCACGGCGTCTTCTTGCCATCTTCCTCCGTTGTCCCCAGAGAGGAACGACGCTGTGGATCCGCCATGTTCCTGATGCCGTAGGGTGCGCGCGCTCCGAATAATATATCAGCAAGAGCGCGAACCTCAGGGGCGTCCCCCTGAACTGACGTCATCCGCTTCCAATATAAAAGGTCTCAGTATTTGCTAACAAATTCAGTTAGCAATGGATTCGTCCAAGCTACTTTACCTCCTCGGACTTACCAAGGGTACCCACTCCTCGGGGTCCTCGCTCTCTTTTCTCTATTTCAGATTGCTGATAGGAACCGGTACTCGCTCCTTGAGGGCCCATGTTCCTGAACACTCTGAAGATTCTCTACTGCCTGGAAGCTATCACAGATACAGACAATTGTGAGTTACCATCGCCTTCTCAGAGCTTTCCCTGGAACCAGGTACTCACTCCTCGAGGGCCTAACCCTTTCCAGCTACTGAGCTTTCTAAAGACCTTATGTGAGATCTGTCATCCAGTTCTGGCTTGAACACAGCATACCCTGTCTACTCACTATCTATAGTTTCTCTACAGCTCAGCAACCCTGGGATCACTGTTCCAGTACCTGAGGGACTTTAGCCCTGCCGGGCATATCAGCTCACTACTGCCACCTCTGGTGGTTCTATTAACCTGTCTAATAAAAGAACTATCTCTGTCTGTCTCCGTACTCAAGCCTAGGCAGTGGTCCCTCTCAGGATATCCTCCTGGGGGCGCAGTCATCTGCCATCGGCTCAAGGATTCACCTATCTACATTCCTCTACAAGCACTCCGCTGGTAACAGATGGCTACTCCTTCCCCACCAGGAGTCTTCAGCAACAGATTAATTACAGTTTGCTACTATTCCCTCTACAGGAGCTGAGCATGTCAGTATACTAACTTCTTCTTCCTCAGGAATAGATTATAACAGATTGTTAACTCCTCCCTCTTGAGGTGTCATTCACAACAGATTGCTAACTCCTCCCCTTCATAGGAGTTTAACCATCACAGATAGCTAGCTCCTCCCTCCAGAGGAGCTCGCTCATAACAAGATCGCTAACTCCCAGCTCTAACACAGAGCTTCCCTAACAGATTGCTAACTCCTATCTGATTGCTCCGCCCATCCGGCATCAGATCATAACACGGACCTAGGGTCCACTGCCAGACCAATAACAGAAGGAGGAGGTAATCAGCTCCTTCATTTCTTTTTTGTTGTTTTCCTTTTTCTAATATTTTGTTTTGTTTCAATTAAATGAAAGGAATGTAATAAACATCAAATGAAGTGAAAAGAAACGAATAACCCCTCAAACAAAACAAAAAGTAAGTGAAACAAAATGAATTTTTTCAATACACATCCCTACTAAAAAGTGAAGATTCTGCCTGGAATCCTTTTATCTGCTGCTATTAAGTCCATTAAAAGTAATATTATCATTACATGTTTCTCCAAGCCTTTTTAAGGCATCTTGTTTGCAGTAGTCTACATCATATACAGATGTATTGTGAAACTGTACTGGTACATTAAGTTATTTTTACATTTTAAAACTCTGACTGGCCCATAATTTAATGAAGAGGAAAGAAGATGTCTGATTATTTCATACAGACTTTTTCCTTGTTTCAGAAAAGAAAATTTGGCCATGCCAGAACTTTTGCAAAGCAAAAAAACACTGTGGTACTTTTTCCCCAAAATTGTAAAATTTAAGAAATCAGGGAAAAGTCCCACAGCAGATCTGGGCACATTTTGAAAGTCCTACATGTGCCAAAGCTGTGAGATACACGCAGAAGTCGGGCTGGCAATCGCTGCTCAGATTTTAAAAAGTATGCACGCACTAATTTTTTTTTTTTACAAAAAAGGGGAAGGGCATAGGCGCTCCGGGAAATATGAATAAAACCAGCGCATAAGTATCTATAAGTACCAGTGCACGCTGGGGACCCTATCCACATATCTTTACTTCTGCTATGGATGGTGTGTAACTAATAAACAAAAACGAAGGCAAGTTAGTGAGGTTTTAAGGGTTGGGGCTAAAAGGGAGGCTTATTAACTAGATGGGTTAGGAAGTCTTATCCTTTAACTGGGAGAACTGGGAGCAGACTGGGGAAATTGGTAATTGCATCAACATTCTTATCTACCATAATCCCCCACATAAGCAGAAGAGGCAGCCTTTGAGTGCACATGCACGCATCCATAATAAAACTGCGTGCACACAGCTACAGCATGTTTTATATCATGTGCATATACATTACACGCGTATGTAATAAAATGGCTGTACCCATTAGCACGAGCCGGCATACGCACATACATTGGCACCTGCACAGCTGTCTTGAAGTCACCGCTCCTTTGTGCACGTTTTTTTTACTGGCATGTTTGTGCAGAAGTTGCAAGAATTTAAACCTTTGCGCCATTCAAAACTGTGCTAGTAAACCGACTTAGAGGAGTTTTGCATGTCTTCTTATTTTCCCTAGTTCTTCTTCCCTTTAAATCAGACTCAAAAGTGGGCTGCATTAAAAATCCACCTTAGTATGCAGCCCATATCTGTGATACCCTGCAAGTTCCAAAGGGAAATTCTCTCAGGTACAGTGCAGTTACTAAGTTCCACCAGGACATCTGATGATCTGGGAGATTAGTGTACATCCCTGGCATAACGATAACACTGCTTCCTATCAAGTTCTGCACAAAGCAAACCCTCTGAGCTGAAAGGTATAAAGTTGTCCACTCTGCTCAAATCTGGTTTGTGAAGTAGGTAAAGGGTTGAAGCCTATTAATGTAGCCTTAACAATTTCTTCAACCTCTTGCTTCTGGTAATTGGGAGTCACTAATTAGACATGTTAAACATTCCCAGGAATTTAGGAAACACTGGCATAATAGGTCTGGTGATGAAGAGAATACTTTTCAGTAACTAATTAGTTGATCCAGGTGTTCTAAGGGCTTTTAAAAAGAGGATTTGGCTTTGCAGTGGGAGATGAGGAAGCCTGAAGTGCTCTCTTTCATTTCTCAGTTTCTCATAGCACAGATGTATTGTGTCTGTGCCTACATTCAGATGGCTGCTTGGGGATGCTGTCTGCTAGCATTTTTTATAAAGGAGGAGTGGCTTAGTGGTAGATCAAAAGGGATAAAAACCATGGCTCAAATCCAGCTTCTCCCACTGATAGTCCTTGTAACTTTGGGCAAGTCACCTTATATCTCCCATTGCTTCAGATATCCATTTCTAACTATACTAAAGAAGATATTTGCTCTGCACCTGCATCGCTGGTATTCAAACTGAGTTCCACCCCTCTTTTTCCCTATACTCTCCAGCTCTGCCCATCTCTCCAAATCTGTCCCTTTCTCTTTTTG
Organism: Rhinatrema bivittatum; assembly: GCF_901001135.1. NCBI lineage: Eukaryota > Metazoa > Chordata > Amphibia > Gymnophiona > Rhinatrematidae > Rhinatrema > Rhinatrema bivittatum. The sequence goes on from NC_042623.1 coordinate 104,811,666, forward strand.
GAAACTGAGCTGCATCCCTCTCTGTCTCCCTGTACTCTTTAGCTTTGCCCGCCTCTCTCTCTCTCTCTCTCTCTGTATTGTCCAGTCTACTGTCTACTACCACATATGGAAACTGATCTCTGCCTCGCTCTGGCTGTATTCTCCAGCTCTACCCCCCCCCCCTCTCTCTTTGAATTGTCCAGTCTCCTTTCTACCATCACACAGCACACCCAAGCTCAGCCTGCATGCTCTACTACCACACACCTCAATTATACACTCCTATACTTCATAATATTTCCAAGTCCTTGGATGGACTTTTATTACTAGTAGGATAGAATATGTGGGGGTAGCAATTTATCATACTTTAATACCTATAACAATTGCATTTCATGCATTTGTAGCACTATAAAATTGTACATTTTATTCAAACCAAATATTTTGCTAACTTCTAGAACTTTCTGGTTTTCCTGTATGAACTGTATGAGTGCTTGACAGTTACAAGAAGAAGCAGACTAACTCTTGAATTTGTTGTGTTCTTTCCATTAGTGTCTTTTGTGAGCTGAAAACAGTCTTGGAAATAAATTACATTTATTGTAAATGTTTTATTTGGTAAAATTGCTGATTGCATGTTAAACCCTCCATCTCTCTGGTAAAATCCTTTATTTTCTATGCCACAGCTGATGACTTACAGCAATATTCAATACAATCAAATAAGAGATAACAATCTGTATACAACAAATAATATTCAAAAAATACTCTATATACATTTTTAATGTCAGTTCTACATATAAACAGAAGTACTGAATATAAATTTTTAACACTGATTATATATACAAGCATGAATAAATATAACACAATTAGGACCGGATTTTAAGACATACGTGCGGGCGTACATTTGTGCGTGCAACCCGGAACGCACAAATGTATGCCCGATTTTATAACATGCGCGTGTAGCCGTGCGCATGTTATAAAATCTGGGGTCGGCGCGTACAAGGGGGTGCACACTAGTGCACCTTGCGTGCGCCGAGCCCTAGGGGAGCCCTAATGGCTTTCCCTATTCCCTCCGAGGCTGTTCCGAAATCGGAGCGGCCTCTGAGGGAACTTTCCTTCCACCCCCCACCTTCCCCTCCCTTCCCCTCCCTAACCCGCCCCCCAGCACTACCTAAAACCCCCCCTAAACATTATTTTATAAGTTGTGCCTGCCTCCAGGCAGGTGTAGGTTGTGCATGCCAGCCGATGGCCGGCCCGCGATCCCGGGCACAGCGCTAAATGGCTGCTGTACCTGGAGGCTCTGGCCCTGCCCTGCTCCCGGACTGTCCCACCCTGCCCATGCCCCACCCCTTTTTCAAGCCCCGGGACTTACACATGTCCCGGGGTTTTACGCACGCCACCGGTCCTTTTGAAAATAGGCCTGGCGCGCGGAGGGCTTTGAAAATCTGCCCTTTAATGTGCTATATAAATATACCTATTAAGGCACTGAAATTTTTAAACACTCTTAATATACCTACCAAGACACACAAAAGTTCTAAACACCATTAATTAGAACACCACTATATACATACTACATTCAAACAACTATTATACACACCTGACTATCCTTCATATACACACACCACTCATATCATACTAAAATCCCTCTTCTGTTCAGCAATTGCATTCAATATGTAGCTCCAGGATTAAAGACTTCAATGTACCACCCCACTTTTCCAAATCTATCCACTGTTCAAAGAATGTTATAATTAGTGAGGTTTGGGTGGACCCTTGGACACTGTGGCAGCTGACCACGCCCACAGGGGGAAGTCCCGTGAGGGGCCACAGAACAAGCTCAGCTTAGATTGATCTTTTATTAGACAATGTGATGAAGCCACCAGAGATGACAGTAGTGAGCAGCAGAAGTAGCCCAGCTGGGCTAGTATCCCTCAAGCACTGGAACAGCGACTCCTCCGGTAGCAGTGCTGTAGTGGAAGGAACTGAGAATAATGAGTACAGTGGAATATGCACAAAGCCCCAGTATGGAGAACCCCAGGATAGGGAGAGCAGGCCCTCGAGGAGCGAGTACCTGATCCTTGAGAGCAGAGAGGCTTGAAGGTAACATACTCACACAGCGGTTCCACATAGGAGATGGCACTAGGGCTGGAATGGAAGCAGGCCCTCGAGGAGCGAGTACCTGGTTCCAGGGAACAGCTCTGAGGTGAAGATGGTAGTACTCACTGGTGTTGAAGATAGCGAATCCTTCCAGGCAGAAGAGAAGGTAGGAGCAGGCAGCGAGCCAGGGAACATGGGCCCTCAAGGAGCGAGTACCGGTTTCCTGATAGTGACCTGAAAAGCTAGTGAGGCCCCCGAGGAGCGGGTACCCCATTAGTGATAAGAGTCCAATGGAAGATAGAGGCAGAGTAGCTGGGTATGGAGAGCGAATCCCATCCGTAAGATTCCCCCTTGCTAACTCAAAGGCTAGCAAACATCGTAGGCTTTAAATATCCAGGCAGCGTGATGTCATCACAGGGGGACGTCCCTGAGGTTCACGCCAAGTAGGAAATAAAGAGTGAGGGCCTCACAGCGCGCACGCCCTAAGGTACCAGCGGAGCATGGCGGTAGGCAGTACCCAAGCTGGTCCGGGGACACCAGAGAGGACAGCAGGCAGATGCCGTGGCAGCCAGGTGTCCATCTATAGCGAGAGGAGGTGCAAAGAAAGAAAGGTAGGCAGAGTGAAGCCGTCGGGAAGGGACAGTTGCAACAATAAGTCAACGACTACAATCTTCATTAACAAGCCCCCGCTCTATCAAATCTTTCCAGTACTCGATGGCGCTAGACTATAATATGATTCAAATGAACACCCCAACAAGGGTCCCTAGTTTCTCCTAGAATCTGCTTCTTCATGGGGAATTACTCACTAAATCCAATGGAGGCACACTTCCCACATACAAACCGGAATTATCTGGATGATTTAAACCTTGGGCAGCCATGCCCCTGATTTTACTTCCAACTTCAGCATTTCTTCCAAGCTGCTGCAAATGCCCAAGTCCAACTCCCATGTTAAACATGAATGGTTGGCAGAAGAAGCCACACTACTTAATAACACATTTGTTTCCTCTGCTATATGGTGCCAGTTTCGCAGTACTTGCCTCAAATCCCCATAGATGTACTAGAGATGTGAATCGGAACCGGAATCTGATCGGTTCCGGTTCCGAGGGAACCTAAGGGGTCGATTTTTAAAGGGTCGGTGGGTTTTTTTTTATCGGGCCATCGGCGCCATTTTTATTAGTGGCATCAAAATGGCACCGATGGTCCGAGATCGGTCCCGGGGCTTCCACTGGACCACCAGGTACTCATAAAAAGTTTTGGGGGGGGGGGGGGGTTCTGGAGGGTGGGTGAAGGTAAGGGTTTAGTTTTAAAGGGTCAGGGTGGGTTTAGGGGTTGTTTTGGTGAGCCAGTTTTCCCGCCCTTCCCCCAAATCCCCGATTTATGATTTTTCACGATAAATCGGGGGAATTTCTATTGTATCGCGCACTCTAACGATTTTGACGATTTAAAAAATATCGGACGATTTTTTAAATCGTCAAAAAATGATTCACATCCCTAGATCTTACAGCTCACATCACAAGACTTGCACTACATGGCAAAGAAAACTCGAACACTATTAAACGACAAATGCTGCTCTTGACGACCATGGCAGACCCAAAGAAGAGCTGTGTATATGGCTGCCAGGGAGGGAGGGAAAGATAAAAATATTGAAAATAGCAGCAACTAGGGGGGAGGGCAGGAAGAGGGAGATCTATATGAAGTGACGGGGAGACAGGGAGTTGAAGAACTACATAGGCTGGGGGTAGAGGGAAAGGGAGACACCTACATGGGATGGTTGAAAGGACAGGGTAGGGGAGAAAAGAAAATCAGGAAAAGAGAACCAGAAAGTAGAGAGGATTGGGGCTGTTGGGATAGAGATGGAGAAAGAACCACATTTTGGATGGAGGGAAGTCAGAGAGTACAAGGATCAGGATTGAGAGAGATCAAATCTTGGGAATATTGGGTAGAGAGGAAGTGCGTAGGAATGGAGGGAGTAGGAGAGGGGATTAAGGATGGGTGAAGGGGGAGAAGATATATTTATATATATATATTTCGGATTTTTATATACCGACATTCTCAATACAAGTATCGAATCAGGTCGGTTTACATAGAACAAAACTGTTGCAATAAAGGCGTTACATTAAACAGCATTTCTTAACATAAGAGTAACTGAAGTAGGTTACCTTTCTTCTGATAGTTATCAGAAGAAAGGGACTGAAGTCAGGGGAGAGGATGAGTGACTGAAAGAAACTTGAGCTGGTGAGGGGATGAAAGGCAGATGTGGGCTAGAAAGGAGATGTGTGGGACTAGAAAATGAGTAAAAGACAGAGGGAGAGAAGGCTGGTGAAGGAATGAGAATCAGGGGAATGTGAGGATTGATGAGGAGGTGAGGGGGAGAAAAGTATTGGGAAGTGAAGTAATATTGGGAGCTAGAAAGCTGTTTGATAGGTGAGAGGTATCAGTAGGGCTATTATGAGGACTGAAAGGGACAGTGGGGGCTAGAGATAGAGAGGTAGGACAGGGGAGTGAGTAAGGGTGCAAGACAATAAAAGATATGGAGAAATGGCAAGGAGAGAGAAGTTAAAAATTGAGGATTGGAGAGCATAAAATGAGATTGGTTACAGAGATAAAAGCAGCTTGGGGATGGTGGAAGGTAAGAGAGCCAGAAAGAAGGTAACAGTTGATGGGTAAGGACAAGAAAATCAGAATCCAGGAGATCAGTGAGAGGGAGATGGAGGGCTAGAAGGATGGAGGGAAATGTTAAGTAAAAATCGGAAGCAGTGAGAATTGAAGTGGGAAAAGGGTAGATAAATCTAGTTATGACTATTAGACAGAGAAATGAGATGAAGAGGAAAGATCAATGTCAGAGATAGATGTAAGGGAGCAAGTGAAGCAAACAGGAGAAGGGGATGAAGGAGATGGAACAGCTCCCCTATGAGGAAAGACTAAAGAGGTTAGGGCTGTTCAGCTTAGAGAAGAAATGGCTGAGGGGGGGGGGGATATAATAGAGGTGATTAAAATCATGAGAGGTCTAGAATGGGTAAATGTGAATCGGTTATTTACTCTTTCAGAGAAGGATTAGGGGGCACTCCATCAAGTTAGCATGTAGCACATTTAGCTTGGATTGGCCATTATTGGAAACAGGATACTGGGCTTGATGGACCCTTGGTCTGACCCAGTATTAAAAAAAAAAAAAAAAGAGAGAGAGACGAAACAGAAAATGGAAAGGAAACACTGGTAAAAGAAAATGGAAAAGAGAAAGGCACTAAAAGCAGGGAAAAAAAAAGACCATGATGAATGTGATTAGAAAAAATACAATGCCTAGACAACAAAGGTAGAAAACATTATATTTTATGACTGGAATTTTTCAACTTTGGGAATGTGCACCTTTGTCTTTGTAGTATTCTTATTTGATTTATATTCCACCTTTCAGCCACTTCAAAGCAGATTACATTCAGGTACTGTAGGTATTTTCCTGTTCCCAGAGAGCTCATACTTGTGTGATAGATTTTAAAAGATGCGCATGTGTGTCCATGCCAGTGCACAAATGTTATAAAATTGGGTGGCCTCATGCACATAGGCACCAGATTTTACAATCTGTGCTCATGTGTGGGTGGTGCACTCAAGGGGGTGTAAACTTTTGCAAATTAATCGAGCCTTCCCAACCCCCCTACTTAAACTCCCTCTCTCTTCCTTTCCCCTCTGCTCTCCTCTCCTCCCCACCCCCTAAACTCTACCTATCCTTTTCTTTTCAACTTAAAAGGGCCGGTCCTGAGGTACGTTACGTGCACTGGCCAGCTGCAGGCACACGAGTCATCGGGACAGTGGACAATGACACTGTCCTGGCCCACCCCTGTTCTGCCCCGCCCCCCAGCCCACCCCTTTGAAGGGGCCCGGCACTTGTGTGCGTACCGTGGTTTCCACGCGTGGCTGGGCCCGTTTGAAAATTTGCATGGCATGCACAAGGCCCGGCCACGCGTGGAAACCCTGGGTTTTACATGCACAGGCCTTTTAAAATCCGGCCTTAAGTTTATACCTGAGGCAATGGAAGGTGAAATGACTTGTCCAAGGTTATAAGAAGCAAGAGTAGGATTTGAACCCCGGCTTCCCTGGGTTATAGCCCGCTGCACTACTTTAATAAATTTGATATTTCGCCTTTAAGTAACATCAAAGTGATGAGTAGTAAAATTAAATTGCCATACAAACAATAATTAATCAAAATAAAACAAACAGCAATCACATAAATGTCTTAAACAATGACATTAAACCAAAACAAGGAAATAGTTTGTAAATAAAATAGTAGAAATAGTAAAGCAGAATTTAAAAATTATGATGTTAAAACAAAAATAAAAACTTAAAATAAATGTTGTGTCTCACAGCTCATGAGCCATGTTCCTCACTGATGCCATCTTCCTCTTCACGGCAGGATGCTGCTGGCCTTTCTTAGCAAGTGCGCTGAACTCAAAACATTTAAAGGGCCCATGGTGGGAAAACCCCTGTGTTGCCCTCAGATTAAGTCATCAGCCTTCCCTACATAAGAGCTGCCTCAGACACCCCTACGGTGCTTCAGGTCCAGTGTTCCATATTCCTGTTTCGTCTGCCCAGCCTGAACTTGCATTGTCTGCCCAACCTATCCCTCCACTCTTGCCCATCTGCTGCCTCTAACTAACCCTCGCTTGGACTTTGGTTTCACCTGTCTGCTGCCCACCTTTGACTCTTGCCTGGCCCTGGACTCTGCTATGTTGCCTATTCCCAGAGACCCTCATCGAAGTTCTGCCGGCCCCAGCACCAAAAGGCTGAACCCGAGGGGAACTAGGGCTGGTAAAGGTGAAGGCTCCACCCAGTCTCTGCCTTGCTAGTGATGTGTGCCTGAACAGAAAACCAACATGGAGGAAGGAAAATGTGTCCCGGAACCCCCTGGTTTTCTTAGCCTGCCTGGGCTGAATGAACTCTAAGTGACTTATTAAGAATGACTTGCAAGTTTCTCAGGACATTTGGACAGGCTGGCTCCATAAGATGATGCCTATTCATAGGGTCATACAAAGAAGAAACCAACGGCAGGAACTTCAGGCTATGTTCTCAGGAGTAGTTGTAAACACAGCCACAGATGTGTTAATTACCTTGACCAGTAAGATTCTAACATATTTCTATTGTATTTCTATTACAGTCTGACTTCTCCTGTTTTCAAGTAGGTTTGTATTGTTATTCGGAGACTGTGTAGTGCGTGCAGTGCTGTCTTTCATAGACAGGATTTTTGCTATTTGTGCCTTGGAAGATGGTAGAGGAGTGGGGCGTATGGTAGGTTTGCTGTTTAAGTTCAGAATGTTTTTTGTTGGGTTTTGTGAGGGGAGGGGGGGGGGTTTCCAAAGTGCCTGGTAATGGAGAGTTTGTGTTGCTGTTACTGAGGTGACTCCAGAATATGTATACTGTATACACTGAAGTTCACTTGTGAAGGTATAATTGTGCATTTCTGTTTTTGCATATGCTTTACAGACGAATGAAAAGAAAGCTTAAAAATCACAGTTAGTGGTGAATCTGAATTGCATATTAACAGAAATTGGTCTATTTATGTTATGTAAAATTTGTGAAACAACAATGGTAGTGTGAGGACAAGCGAAGAATGCATGAGAAGGAGAGAATGTCTGGAGGAAGGAGAGAGAAAGGAAGACAATGTGAGACAGTAGGGGGAGAAGGGAGAGAGAATTCCTAGAGAGAGGGGGAAGAGGAAGAGAATGTCTTGAGAAAGGAGAGAACAGATGGAGGAAACAAAGGAGATAATTCTGAGAGGGAGAGGGGGAGGGGGAGAGACAATGCATAGAGGGAGGGGGAAGAGGGGTGCTATAGAACATTTTTGCCCAGGAAGCTATTTGCCCTTGAACCTGCTCTGTATTTAGATGAAACTCTGCTTGCTGCCAATCCCCTCATGTTATCTCTTGGTGGGCAGGGGGAGCAGGGTTTGATGACACTGTGCTGTTTGCCATTCTCCTTACTTTATCTCTGCCTTAATCCTCATTTTATATCTTGGTTTTAGACCACTGTGTTTCCTGCCTTCCCTCTCCCTCAGTTCCTGATGGTGTTTCTGCCACTGTATGCGTTGTCTGCTGTTTGTGTACATGAGTTCAGACCAGACTACCTGGTATATTGTAAGACTAGAAAGCCCTATCTTGGTGCTATAATCACTCACTGTAAGCCTCTGCATGTTGATACCTGTCTTCTTCCTGCGTTATTCTCCACATATTATTTATAAGTTATCCAGGCAAATGCTGTTTTCCATATCTACGGTACTTATCCAGCTGCTTTTAAACAGCAGCTAAAAATTAGCAAAATAAGTAATGGACATTTTGGGGGCATTCTGGGACAGTGATGAGTTAGCCGGGAAACTTATCCAGCTATCTCTGATATTAGGAATTGGAAGAATACGTTTTTTGGCTAACTCTGATAGCTGCCTGGAACAGGTCTCAAGTCATACAAGATAATTTTAGACTTAACTGTCTATATTCAAAAGAATTAAGCTAGTTAAGTTGTACGATGGGGAAAAAAAAGTGATGCATGGGCCTGCAGCCCAACTCCTAGCCCACCAACCCATATGTTAAAAATGGGCCTTGCTGGGCCAAACACCGCCTCCCCATTCTCCCCATTCTTCCAAGAGCACCTTAAAAGGAAATGTGGTAGGGGTCTGCTGGCTGGCATCCCCTCTCCACTACCCAAGTTCTGCAGATATGCAATCAATGTCTCCTGCTCTCTCTCCCTCCCTCCCTGGTTGCCCGAGTACCATCAGAAACCTCTTCCTTGTGCCAGAATTGCAGTATGCTCCTTCCCTGAACTTAGGGTAGCTTGCAACATTGTTGTGTCTTCAAATTTTGGATATTAAACCCCCCTCCTACTTGTTTGCAAGAGTGATCAAATCTTTGCTGCAGTACAGTGTTTGCTCCTATAAATGCGAATTTTAAAACCGGTGCGTACATGTGTGCATGTTCGGCCTGCGCGCTGCGGCATGGCAAATTTATAACATGTGAACGTATATGCGCGCATATTATAAAATAGCCTGGCTGTGTTCACACATGTTCCCAATTTTAAGTGGATGCGTGCCTGTGCGTGTAAAAGCCGCTTCTACCATGTAAGTAGGGAAGTTTCAAAAGGGCCATGCGCCCTTCCTTGTTTTACCAGTTCCTCCCCAGTTCGCCCAGTTACCAGCTAGGTGCTCCAAACTCCCCTGATTTGATAGTCTGCACCTACTCAATTACCCCAGACCCTTTACACCCCTCCAAAATAGCTTGTTAGATTTTTTTCTTTTTTACTTACTCGTCATCCATATCAGAGGTAAAGGTACGCAAAATGGGGACCTTGGTGCGCATTGGATCGCATAAGTATTTACGTGAAATTTCCGAGTCAAGTCTTGAAATGCCCATGCCCCGCCCATGCCCCACCCAGACCATGTCCCTTTTGAGAAGTTCTGAGATGTACACATAGTGGCATCTATGTGCGTATCCAGGTCACTTTTAAAATCCATTTACAAGCCCAGCCTAATTGATGCGTGCATGGGCTTATGAAATTCACCATAGAGTGAACGCATCCAACTCATTTTCAGTGGCAAAATTATCAAGATAAAACTAAAACAATTCTTGTTTGGAACCAAAAGTCCCATAAACCCTTTGTCATTTCTTCATTGTAATGAGATTATGCAATACATTGGATATGACTCATGCCAACATACTTTTCAAAAGAATTTGTAGCATTGTAAAGTTGTGATCACTTTGTTAATTCACCAATGTTGTAAAATTGAAAATTAATAGTAAAGGCATTTCCTATCCCTCAAAAAAATAAGAGCCGGATTTTAAAAGGGTTACGTGTGCCGGGCCTATTTTAAAAAGCCCGGCGACGCACGTAAAGTCCCAGGACGTGTATAAGTCCTGGGGCTTTACAAAAGGGGCGGTCTGGGGGTGTGGTGGGGTAATCTGGGGGCGGGGCAGGGCAGTCCGGGGGCCAGGCCAGAGGCCTCCGAGAGAGTGGCCATTGCCGCTTTGTTGGAGGATCCCATGCCGGCAGCCTGCCAGCGCGTACAACTTGCGCCTGCTCAGAGGCAGGCACAAAAGGTAAGACAAAGGACAGGGGGGGTTAGAATAGGGCTAGGGGGGGAAAGGTTAGAGGAAGGGGTGGGAAGGTCAGGTTAGGGGAAGGGAACGGGGGAAGGCAGCGTGGCTCGGCACAAGCAAGGGGGTGCACAATTGTGCATCCCCTTGCGCGCGCACACCCCTGATTTTATAACTTGCACACGCCTGCATGCGCAAGTTATAAAATCGGGTATAGTACGCCCGCGCACACCTTTTTAAAATCTACCCCATTATGTGCAGATGGAGTAGTATTGCAAGGTGAAGGAGAGAATTCTTGTGAGTGTGGAATTGATTTTTGTTTTCATTTGCAGTTGCCATTGATTATATGCATTGCTTATTCAAAGGCTGAAAGAGATGTTTGTTTTTTTTAAACATTCTTAACAGTGAGTGATGTGGAAAAGATTTGAAGAGAGTTGCTAGGGAACCTGCAGCTTGATGTTGAAATCCTCCCATAGAGCGAGTCTTAGCTATGCAAAAGAAACCATGTGCTGCAGTGTGACTTAATTTTGTCATTAAGGAGGAACTAGACAGTTAATTTATTAGCAGAAATAAACCATAACGAACATTCTATTTAAAAAATGCATCTGCGGTGTTGGCAGAACACATGAATATGTAATGCATCATATTTATCAAATCTGAGTTCTGGCCATCAAGTCATCATCATCTCTACTTCCTCAAAAATGGCAAATTAAAATTACCAAATTTGACACACATCAGCCTTGATGTGGGAAAATAAGAAATAAAGCAAAATTAGTACAATAGTAATGGAAAGAACATTTTCTTCTTACAGAATTTTGATTTTGCATTCAGCTAATAATTTTTTTTCAGATGCTCAAGTCTTCTAAATTAATTAGTATAAAATTAAAAAACTTTACCATGATTTGAGTTTTTATTTTTTATAAATATGCTGTCAAATTTTTCAAAGCAATAAGTAAAAAAACTGTTGAATAAATGTTGAAACTAAGAATTGTCATGGTCTAAGTGGTTGGAAAGTGCTGGACTGTGATTCAGGAGAAGTTCTGGGACATGAGCTCATTGACTGTGTGACATTAGAGAAGTTACTATGGACTCTATATGTTATCACTTACATTTAACATGTGTTAACACTTCTTAACATGGGTTCCCTAACACCCATGTAGAGGTGTTATTTGAATGTGTGTTAGTGTTACCACCTGATAATGTAAGGCACATAAAAATGACCCACAAAACAAGAATATTATGTTGAAAACCTCATTAACTACAGCTTAGGAGGCATAGCTAACTTTTGTACTAGTGGGCCATGTTAACAAGTTTCAATGGACCAAACCCCTGGAACTTCCTGGCTCCCCAGATTTGAACTGGGCCTTCCTGGTCACACAAATAAGTCAATCTTTATCACCCATTCCCCTCTCAAATTTACAAAGGGATTTCTGGGTCCACAAAACTTGTTTGCCGAATATTCACCAACAGGAGGAAGTCAGTTTTCCTCCTGCTGGCCACAGAACCCAATCCAAAATATGTTGCTGGCAGTTTGACCTTCATGTACTTTAGGTGAATAGGTAGTTTTGTTGGCCCAGAAAGCCCTGGGGTGGAAGGAAACTTTCCTATACAAACTGGCCCTTCTCACTTTTGACTGGTCTGCACAGGGAAAGCTAGTGTGCAGAATGTGGCCTGTGCTAGCATGGCAGTGTTGTCTCTAATGCAGCCATGATAACACTGCTGAATTATGTAAACCATTACTTTTGTATATCAGGCATTAAAGCCCGATGTACCATCAGTGTTAAAAATAGAGTGTAACTTGTACTACCCATGTCCGCTCTAATGCTGGTTAGGACATAGTCCCTGAGCTTGTGCATCTTGGACCCAGTTTAAAAAAAGAAAGTTGACTTACCATAAGCACGCTCTACCTTTTGTCTTGTGTGCTCTAGCACCCCTTCCAATGCAGAAAAAAGGTCACACCATTATTAGGAATGGAATAATTAGACCATAGCTTTTAATTATTCATGCAACTTACTTTCACTGTTGAATAACTTAACCAAAACCTTGTGCAAAAATACAGTATTTAACTAAGTATTTAACTGTAACCATTCTTAATGCCTTGCTGAAATGAAGAAGGTACCCTATCTCCCAACCACTGTTCCACTTAGAGCCTAAAATTTTCAGAAGACATTTCCCATCTCAGATTACTCTGTGTATGAGTTGGATATACAGTGATCAAACAAGTAATATCATGATGTGCAGTTATTTGGCCTCTATTAACGTATTAGGCTACCAGATTGAATTCCCCAAAGCTGGACCCCTTTCCTTACCCAGCTCCTTCTTATACACAGGACTGTGTTTGATCCTACCTTGCAGTTTGTAAGGTTCATGGACCCTTGTTGCTGTGGGGAGGTTAGCTCAACTTACAAGGAAGGCACTGTAGGTCCTCCCTGACAGCTGGCGGGACTAGGCTGGTTGAAGACTGGCCTGGAGCTTCACCTATACCAGCCCCTTTCCCTTTAGGTTGAGCCCCTGGAATGTGGCTAGGGTCAGAAGCAGGCAGCAGACAAGGGTGGTCAAAGTCCAGGCTGAAGCCAGAGGCAGGCTACTGGTGAGAATAGGTAGAGGTCGATGTCAGGAGGCTGGCAAGGATGGTCTGAGCTCAGGCTATGGTCAAGTCCAGTCGGTAGTCTAAGAGTAGGCAAGGAAGACATTAGGGAGGACATAGCAGGGCTGGAAGGGTAAGGCAGGCTTGGGCTGGAATGTTGGATCAGGAAGGCATCTATCACTTTAGGATGCAGGTGATCCATTGTTGAGATGTCAGTCTGTTGCATGGCTGGGGTTTAAATACCCATCCGTGAGATGTCAACTTCCGGCATCAGCTCAAGAGGCTCCAACTGCAAGACCCTTAAGACTAGGCACATGCACCTTAGGGAAGCCCAAGGAATATCATGGCAGTGGCATTCCTATTGCGAAGCAAGGTCGGGCATCAACAGGTCTGGGTGAGTGCGCCGGCTCACAGTGGCAGTCCCACAAGCCAGCAAACATAACAATTCAATGAGCCCAGGTACTCATATGTAGTAGCCCTTGAGCCCCCATGCCTTACAGATCCTAGTTGATCTCTGCAACTCAGCAGCTGAGCTTTACCCACCCAGACACCCTGCTGTTATCAAAGCATGAGTGCCTCTTTTTGTATAGTATCCTCTCATTTTTGCCAACGGGGTCCCACCAAGCTGTGATGCTCTATCCACATCTTTCACTCCCACTAAATATATTTCCTATGTTTCTGGAAGAGGTGGGTAGGTCTTCTCATCTGGTGCACACTGGCCTTTGCCAGTGGTAAAGGCTGGCCAGCACCATTTTCTAAAATGCCCAATGACCCAGGGCCCTTGAAGTGCTCTGGGCTACCACTATACATCAGGGATTTCTTCTAAACATATGGTGAGTTTGCCGGTGAGCCACTTGACTACCAGTGACTTCTTTTATAGAAGAGGAAGGCCACTAAACTATCCGGGACTATTTCTAATCATGTAGGGGGTTCAGTGGGTGGCCAGGGTGTAAGATGCCTTTGGGAGGGGGAGAACCAGGGTGGGTTGTTGGAACCGGGTGGGGGGGGGGGGGATTTTTTCAGAAAGGGGATGGGTTTGGTTAGGGAGATGGGGCATTGCTGCTCAATCTTAAACTTGCAATTTTTGATTTTTTTTTCTTTTAAGCCTCGTATAGAGGCAGCTTTGTGGGTAGGCAGGGGTATTGCAAGACCCCCTGGGGGGTTGCACATTGGAGGAAGGGGTTATGGCTGATACAGGCCCGTTTAGAAGATGGTGGCCCCATGTGAAGGGGTCCACCAGCACACATTTTGGCCCATTCCCCATGATACGTTTTCTTACAGAATGTTTCCATACGAAAACATATTGCAGAAAACCAGCTGAAATATTTTTCTAGGAGGAGCCAGATATCTTTGGAATGCCCCACTTCCCCGCAATATTTTGCACCTCCTGCAGTATAATATCACGGCATAATAAATGGCCCACTTGTTTGGAAGAAAGAACAAATGATTTTATTGAAATGTTCCTGATGTACCCCAAAAGTGAGTATAATCTTTAACCCTGGTGAACTTTGTTTTTGAGGGGCAATTTGCTTTCCTTTGAGATTTTGACAGTTTGTACCTCAGTCTGTATCTTGCTGGGTTTTAGACGGGTGTTCCCAGTTAAACGACTGGTATGAGTTTGCTCTGTGGAGACACTGCATTGTTCTTTTGCTGATTGCCAGGGTGCTGCTATTACCAGAGTAAAGATCAGTCACCAGGAAAAGCTATTAATTACAGAACTCATTTGTATGAAGAGTCCAAATTTCAGGACATCTGTCTTCTAGAGCTACCGTAGCAAAGGAGCGTGCTGTGCTGGGAGTTAAAATAGCAGGGCTTTGCCTTTGTCATGTCCAAATCAGCTGTGTTTTTGTTTTGTTAGAAAGGGATTGTTCCTAGTGTTGGAGTCAAGGACTGATGCAGATGCATAATTAAATGATATAAAGAATCACAGTGATCAATTAAACTGGAGCTGAAATCTTAGCTCACTTAACAGCTGTAGCATGGTTTGTTTCTCTTCTTCCCTTTGGAAATACACATTTCACATTTTCTCTTTTATTCAGGCTGAGACTATTCCTTGTTCTGGATTGCTCCTTCAGTTCAGTCTTCACCAGAATCCTTGCATGGTTATACTGTTGTGCAATACATTGCCTTTAAATGTCATTCAGTTCCCTCTCAAGAACAGATTTAAATCCTATCAATGCAACTTTTGCTGCCCATCTTATTCTTCGCAGGTTACACCTGCGAACTAGACAGAGTGCCATGGGCAAAAGATAGGCTGTTTCAATATTGTACAATAAACTGATTTACAAAGTTTTTGCTGGGCTTCTGTGGCATTTTCTTATGCATCTTCATTTTAAAGAAGATCGATATATTAGACACATAGAAATGTGACAGCAGAAAAAGCTTTTGCTGTATTGCCTTCATGTATGTTGAGTTTCGCTGCTGTGTTTTCAATTGATTTTGGCGATAGGAACGTAGAACTGTTTGTCATCAGTGTATAGGAAGAAGCTGATTCCTAGCTCTGCTAGTAATTTACATAGAGGAAGCACAGAGATGTTGAAAAGTGTAGCAAAGAGTGCAGAGCCTTGAGGGACACCTGTGTCGATTGGGAATGTGTCAGACAGGTGATTGCTCAGTTTGATACTGCCCTTGCCTTCATCACCTCCACTGGGAGGTTGTTCCAGGCATTCACAGGCGTTCTCTAAAGAAATATTTCCTTTGATTACTTTTTGCTCTCATCCCGTGACACTTCATTTTGGAGCCTCCTTTCTGTTGAGCGAGATCCACCTCCTGTGCATTGATACATTGGAGTATTTAAAGGTCTGTATCATATCTCCCCATCCCATCTTTCCTCTAGGCTAGGGTATACATGTTTAGATTATTAAGTCTTTCCCCATCTGCTTTATAATGAAAACCATTCACCATTTTAGTAGCCATTCTTTGGACTGACTTCATCCGGTTTATATCCTTTTGAAAGTATAGTCTCCAGAATTGTACAAAGTATTGCAAATGACGTTTCACGAGGGTCTTATGCAGGAGCAATATTACCTTTTTCTGCTGACCCTTCCTCTCCCTAAGCACCAAAGCATTTTTCTGGCTTTTGCTATCAAATTTTCAAGCTGTTTGACTACCTTAAGATCATCAGACATGATCACCCCCACATCCTGCTCTTGTTTTGTACTTAGAAGTATTTCCTCCCCTGTACTCTACCACCCGACTGGGTTTTGCACCCCCAATGCAGGAGTCTGCATTAGCTGCCAGGCTCTAGAGCATTCTTCCAGTTTCGCTAGATCCCACATTATGTTTGCCACATGAATGGTATGCAGATTTCAAACTGGCTGCTTCCATTATAGTTTTGCCGGAATAATTGTATAATAAAGGATAATCCCAACAGAGAGATGACAAACTTGCCTCTGCACTTTCAATTTCTTAATATATTTCCATTGATTTTATTTATTTAAAACGTTATATATACCACCTCCTCCGGATAATTGTTTGGTGTGGTTTATAATAAGATACATTCATAAATAAAACACATAAAAAGCAAAATAACAAAACAAACAGCAAAACCAGTAAGTAACTACCTATACCTCCGGCTTCCCTACCTCTAATCAAGATAGCTGGGCATGTTTTAATGGAATATTTAATTATTCCAGTTAGGCAAGCATCCAAAGAGAGGTGTGTTCCCCTTTGGAGTTAGTTGGCAGGGCATTAAACAACAACCCCCCCCCCCCCCCCATGAAATATGGTTTCAATCTTAGCCAAAAGGGGACCATTTTCAGCTCATGACTCAGAACTTATAATAGATTCTAGCCAAAAAGAAGCTAAGAAGCAATGCAGTTTGGTAGTTACCTAATTCATGCAGAGTTATAGTTGCCACATTGGGCCTGGAGAAACCTGTAAACCGTAAGTTGTTATAGCATTTAGAGCAGTGCTTCCCAACCAGTGTGCCATGGGAAAACTCCTGACTGTGCCATGGTGGTAGCAGCCAGGGTCGTGTGCCCTCACTCTGTTGTCCGGTGTTTCAAATCTTAGACAGTAGAAAACTACCCATCTTCATCCTGCTCCAGCCCCTCGTTTCCCAGGCAGTGTTCTTCAAGGAGCAAGGATGGGAAGGGGGGAGCCTGAAGTGCATAAAGCACAGAGCAAAACAAAGAAAAGCTATTCTGCTCCCTAATCCATCCCCTTTTTTCATTTCCCCTCTCCTGTTCTGTGCAAGGAACAGGAGGGGGGGGGGAGGAGGAGGGAGCCTGGAGCAGACAGAGCAGAACCAATCTGCTCCGAATCCAGCCCCATCCCTCCTGTTTTCTTCCCCTCTCATCCTCATCAGTCAGCAGCAGCAGGAGGGAAGAGGCTGGGGCTGGAGCAGGCACTGCATAGCAAAGATGAGCCCTTACTCTGCTGCAGCCCCTTATCTTATTCACCTCCCTGCCACCAGCCCCTGCCTATTGGGAACAGGAGGTGACCCATGATGCTGAAGAAAACAGCAGAGCAAATGTATTCTTTGCCTACATGTTTACATTTCTGTGTGGCCACTTATTCTGAATATGGTAAGAGTCTACGTTCTGCATGTGTGATTGAGGTGAGGTGTTCAGCTAACGTGGAGGGTCTGTGGAGAAATCTGTATGTAACAGTCCAGTTTATTCTATTTTCCCAACAGGAAGTGTATTGGTGTTTTAGGGCTCAATGGAATATTTGCAGTGCTACCTTTTCATAGGTAGGGTTATTGCAGTTTGGGCTCATGGGAGTTAGTAGGTTTTTGCATTACTTCACCTAATCTGGTAATGGAAGGAAGGCTGTTACTGAGGTAATGACAGAATTTGATTTTTTTTTTTTTCCTCTGGTGAATAGTAAGAGGAAATATCCTTGATCAGCCATCAGCCATTTCAGAGATTATCTTCAATCAATGCTGTATGGATTTCTTTTAATTTATACATTTATGCATTTGATTTTGTTTTTGCAGTCATTCCCCAGCAGCACAGATGACTCATTCATCAGACACTGTGACATGATTTCTGTAACAAACTTTATATTATGTATATACATATATGAAGGAAAGTTTAAAATTTAAGGGCCCGATAGTCAGTGCCACATAGCTGGTTAAGCATGGATTTATCAAGCTAAATGGATGATTTTAAATATTCAGCCATATTTAATTATCTAAATAGTGGGTGAGATGGAGCATGGCTACTTATCTGGCAAATGGTCATTCTTTATTCTGCGATGGGCCATTATTGCGTGCGATGCCATGCTAATTAGGGGAAAGGGAAGAGTGTGGACGGGGCTTTGGCTCGGCAGTGCTGCCGGAAATAATATTTTCCACATTATCACCAGCAGCACCATGGGGAAATAACACCACTTTTTCCTGTGGCACTGTAGGACGATAGTGTGCGGCGTGGCTGCTAGTGCCCCTCCGCCCCTTTATTTTTCGCAAATCGTCATTCTGCTATGATGAATCTAAGGGTAACTTATGCAAACTAGTTAGGCAAGCATCTTTAATGGTCGATTTTAAAAGCCCTACACATGCCAAACTGGGAGATATAGGTGTGTGACTCAGGCTGGCACACGCCGCCCAGATTTTGAATCCCGCGTGGGTACAGGCGTATCTCCCGGTACACGCATAATAATTTTTTTGCACCAAAAGGGGTGAGGTGTGGGCATGGTCTAGGCGGGGTTTGGGTGGACCAGGACCACACCATGAAGTCAGCACATAAGTAGTTACATGCACAAGCATGAGCCGGGATCCCCTACTGTGTAACTTTACTTCAGCTA
Source organism: Rhinatrema bivittatum (assembly GCF_901001135.1). NCBI lineage: Eukaryota > Metazoa > Chordata > Amphibia > Gymnophiona > Rhinatrematidae > Rhinatrema > Rhinatrema bivittatum. The sequence continues at coordinate 104,830,134 of NC_042623.1, forward strand.
TAGACGGCGTGTAATTCGAGTAACAAAAAAAATTAGGGTAGTCAGCAGGGTTTTAAGACTCGGGGCTAATAGGGTAAAAGGGAGGCAAGTTAGCTAGGGGGTTTAGGAAGTCCTCTCCTTTACTGGGGTGAATTGGAAGTGAACTAGGAAAAAGGCCTATTGCTGCGCTGCGTGTACCTATTAAAATTCCCCCCACTTACATGCTCAAGACAGCATTCGCTTGCACATGCATGCGTCAATATAAAACTGTGCATGCATGTACACACAGATAGCCAATTTTATAACACACATGCATATATGTGCATATATGCACTTATGTTATAAAATTGGCACGTCCATGTGCTCACACCGGCAAACATATGCACATATGTGCACGCACACGGATCTTAAATTTTACTTCAAAGAATTTTGTGGCCCCCACTTGGGTCAGGTGGTAGGGCATTAGACACTTACCCCCCCACCAATATGGTTTCAATCTCAGTCAAAAAGAGACCATTTTCAGATCGGCCGGATTATTTATTTATTTATTTATTTATTTATTTATTTAATGGTTTTTATATACCGGCGTTCATCCAAGGATATCGCGTCGGTTTACAGTGAAAACAAAACAAAACGTCAGAGCGTTGTACATAGAACATGGTAGTAATAATTATGAACTATGTGGCAATATTCACACTTATCCAGCTAGCTGGGAGATTCATCAAGCTGTGTTAGGGCTCTAATGTGCGTTATATCATGTATATTATGTGATATTTTGCATCTCCCTGCCCAGATTCCCTCCCCTATTGTAATGACCTTCTTTGCATATCATTTGCATGCATGAATAATGCAAATGCATGCAAAGAAGTTCATTATTAGTCAATTTTATGTAAATATTTTATCGCGGCCAACCAAGAAGGTGGTCAACCACGATAAAATATCTACATCTATTTGAAAAGCGTTAGATGTGTGGCGGGAAGCCCAAGACCGTAACACTGGTCCCAAGGCTCTCACCTCACATTTAGATTGGCAGAAAAAAAAACTCGTGGCCAAACAGGGAGGTTGAGTGGGGGTCATTGCTGACCCCTGTCTCAACCCAGGACCTTGACTGGCAACCCTGATACCCTCAAAATGTATAAAAGTTAAAAAAAAGAGCCATGCAGCAATGGCTCCAGCCTCCTTCCCACCCCCCTCCAAAGCACAAAACAACCTGTAGCCCAGGCCCCTGATACAAAACCCCTTCAAAGGCAACATCACATCTCCCGAAGGCAATACATATATTCATCCCCCACCCTGAAGGCAATATATACATCCTCCCACAGAAATCCTTTACCTTAAATTGGATGCCTTGTCGGGGAAGGGTGCACCCATGCACCTGGCCCAGTTGGCGCCATTTTCCAAAATGGTACTATCCTGACCTTGTTCCATGGGGGGGGGGGGGGGGGCGGGGATATATGTATTACTGTGATTTTACCTTTGGGGGTTGTATCAGGGAATGGGGCCAAATGTTATTGTGTGTTTTGGGGAGGGGGGAGGGGGGAAGGGGGCTGGGGCTGTCGTCACTCAGTTCTTTTTTTCTTTTTTTTTTAACCTTTTACACATTTTGGGGTGTTGGGGCCACCTCGACTGGTGGCCCCAGGTTGAGATGGGGGTCAGCCCTAACCCCCACCCAACCATACTGTTGGCCGCAAGTTTTTTTTTTTTTTTGGGTGCCAGAGACCCTTTAAGGAGATGGTGGTGCCATGAGTTTCGGGCCGCCCTCACGTTAAAGGATTGCTTTCCTAAATAAATCTATTTGAAAAAATCACAACCTCAAGGCCAGCTGGTGCCATTTTAACTAGGCACCTGGCAGGGCAGAAGACACTGAGGATCATTGCTGCCCCATTTGGACTTCTTGCGACCCCACTGATGGGTTTGGGAAAGGTGGGGAATCGAGGAAGGCCATGGAAGAGCTTTTGTTTGTAAATATTGGTAGTGCTGGGTTTCTTTTCTGTGGCAGAGGGGGGACCCCTTGGGATTATTTTTACTTTGTTTGTTTTGGCTTTTATTTCATTTCAAATAAACAAAATGAAATGAAGCAAACTGTAAATGAAATGAAAAAAAAAATCAAAATAAAATGCAAAAACTTTAAGTGCACACTTTTTCTGTCACATCTTTGCTCTTAGGTATGCAGAGTAGTTAAATCTCAAGCTGATTGTAATAAATTACAAGAGGACCTTGTGAGACTGGAAGATTGGGCTTCTAAATGGAAGATGAAATTTAATGTGGATAAATGCAAGGTGATGCATATAGGGAAAAATAACCCTTGCTGTAGTTACTCAATGTTAGGTTCTGTTTTAGGAGTTACCACCCAGGAAAGAGATCTAGGCATCATAGTGGATAAGTCATTGAAATCATTGGCTCAGTGGGGCTCTGGCGATCAAAAAAGCAAACAGGGAATGGCAAATAAAATGGTGGATATCATAATGCCTCTGCATGGCTCCATGGTGAGACTGCATCTTGAATACTGTGTGCAGATCTCATCACCATATCTCTAAAAATATATAGTTGCACTGGAGAAAGTGCAGAGAAGGGCGACCAAAATGATAAGGGGCATGGAATGGCTGCCCTATGAGAAAAGGCTAAAGAAGTTAGGGCTGTTAATTTTGGAGAAGAGATAACTGAGGGGGGATATGATAGAGGTCTACAAAATCATGAAATTATTTACTCGTTCAGATAATAGAAGGACTAGGGGGTGCTCCATGAAGTTAGCAAGTAGCTCATTTAAAACAAATCAAAGAAAATTATTTTTCACTCAGTGTATAGTTAAGCTCAAGAATTAATTGCCAGAGGGTGTGGTTATGACAGTTAGTGTAACTGGGTTTAAAAATGGTTTAGATAAGGTCCTAGAGGAAAAATCCATAAACTGCTTTTAAGGTTACTAATAAGCAATATTAGCTTGAGATCTATTTAATGTTCGGGTACTTGCCAGGTACTTGTGACTTGGATTGGCCACTATTGGAAACAGGATGCTGGACTTTATGGACCCTTGGTCTGACCCAGTATGGCAACTTCTTATGGTCTTATGAGTTTCTCTACCCTCCTGAGTATCATTAAACATTATTAACAGAAGTGTACATTTTACTTTGTGCTGTTTGGTAGGATTGCCTATGGTTCTTGTGTGCTCCTCATAGAGCTGTAGAAAATGTAAGGCCATTTTTTCAGACTTCCATTTTGTTTGGATAAAAGTTAGGCTTGTTTGGTTTCCTGTCAATTTAAGCTTGAGCAGTCAAATCTCTGTAGTTTTTCAGCTTCAGCATCTCTACTGTCCTTTGGGAATTCAAAAGGACTAAATGTACAATATTTTTTTTATTATTCCATTTACCCACTGGTAATTGTTCTATATTTTATTTAATACTATTTAATATGCTTCAGCGCCGCTCGACGAGACATCTCTGAGCCCTGGAGCACCAGTTACTCCTACCCCACCCCCCCCCCAGCCCATGTCGGCACGTTTGGGTCGGCTGAAAGCCCAGAACGTAAGGCATTCGAGGGGGGCTAAGGCTTACGAGGGAGGCCCATCTGTGATAGAGATGGGGCAAACTCAAAGCAGAGAAGTTTCTACTGCACTGAGGGAAGTAAACATCAGTGTGCTGAGTGGTGGTGGCGGGGCCTCGCCTTTTTTACCCACTTGAGGAAGGAGTCAGATGGATTCAACCCAGGAGTCAGAGGACCTATCGCAAAATGCAGTGGTAAATATGTCTGTTAAGAAGTTACTGTCGAACCCTTCTGTTGTAACTTTAGAAACATTTAGGAACGCAGTCTCGTTACTTAAGAATGCTATTATTTCCTTAACATCTGCGATTAAAGATTCACAAATACAACTTAATGCGGTGAATCCGGTGGACCTAGCTAACTCCGTAAAAATTCAAGAAATGGACTCTCAAATAACCCAGATTCAGACGATTCAATCAGGCCTAATTCAGGGAGACTCTAGGATGGATAAGAGAATGGAAGATCTGGAAAACAACTCAGGTATACCAACCTGAGGGTGGTGAATTTTCCCAAGTGCAAGTTGATTTTCCCCAAGGAACAGTTTAAGAAATATATGATAGATGTTCTGTCTTTACCAAGTGGTGAATTGCCTACTATTCTCAAAATCTACTTTCTCCCAGAAGCAACCCAAAGAGGTGGGAATGTAATTGTGAGCACTGAAAATCAAGCAGTATATCCAGAGACAACATCTCCTCTGGAGGATTTATCTGGCTTCTTAGAAACATCTCAAGAGGAGCAAGTGGAGAGAAGAGGTATTCTCCTGGTTAAATTTTTGTTTCCTGCAGAAAGGGACAATGTATTAAAAATTTTTCTTCAAAACCGAAATAAGCTATACTTGGGGAAAAAGATTTGGATATATCCGGACATTGTAAGAGTTACGCAATTACACAGAAAAAAAAATATTGTCTTTATGTCCAAGAGCCCGTCAATTAGGAGCTTAAATAATTATAAGATTTCCTAGTAAATGTGTATTAAAAATAGGAAATAGTAGATATGTCTTTAGGGAACCAGATCAACTGGAAATATTTTTTAATTCACAAACTGAATCTAGGGAAGACTCTGTTGGTAATACCAGCAATTAAATAGAAACTCCGCTAGTTCCTTCTTGCTTGTTTAAAAGATTAATATTGATAGTAAATTTGCTCTTATTATACATTTTGTTCTCTCATATTACATTGTAACACAGGTTTAAGAGCAATGAGAAATAATCTAAATAAGATTAATATGTTTAGGAAAAATATATGTTCTTATTTCTTATGTAAAATGCTAATTAATATGTTTCTTTTTTTCTTTTTCTGAAATTTGTAAAGTATATGCTCTTCCTACAAAGTTAGGATATGCTATATGCTGTCTGTAATGGTTTAAAAAACTGAACAAAGAGATAATTAAAAAAAAAAAAAGTGCATTGCAGACAATGTCAATTATGGTTTTAATGGAAAATGACAGCTTCATTGATAACATTGCTACTATGACATAGCATAGACTTGCTTTAAAAAAAAAAATTAACTCATGTTTTTAGCTTCTTTAGTTTTCTTATGGGCCACCAGTTTTGTAGTATTTATAGCTTGGGCAGCATTCATCTGAAGCCTGCCATTTCATTGATTCATGTATTATTCATCTCTTCTACTTTTAAAGAGCTTTTGAATGCACTTTTAAATGAACATTCCTTTAGTCTTAGAATTGTTATGATGTCGTAGACTCTGCAGTTTCGATTGCTGTTAAAGAAAGGAAGAAGAGAGAATTGAATTGCATAATGTGTGTGTGGAGGGTTTAAATGTAGTACAGTATTGCCTAGTGTTTGTGCTTAGTTTGCTTGTAATTTACCTTGAGGCTTGAATTAAGTTAAAGAAGGAAAATCAAAAGTAGTGCCAAGAATACTGTTGGTTTGCCTCTTACTTACCAACTTGACAATTTCAGATAATTGGAGCCAACAGCAATCCCTATGACATCTTTTAAAGTCTGGGGTCAGCTATTTTATTTAATGTTTGTGTTAGCCCTCTTCCTATAAGTTTAGATAAACATGTACCATTTTATAAAATCTTTGCAGATGACATCCAATTATGTTTTCTAGTTCAGATGATGCCTCAACAACTATTCAGTCAGTCAATTTCTCATTGTCTACAGTTAATTAAGAGTTGAATGTCTTCCAATCAAATGGTTTTGAATATTGAGAAGACTGAAACCATGTGGATCTCCTACGTCCCACCTCTGAAGTCATATTTAGGCCTAAGGATTAATGAGACTTATGCGCCATTTTCTGAGCCATTCACAGTTCAAGTTTCTATCTTGTTTCAAATTTGACTTCTGCAACTTTTACAAAATGTAAGATATTATCTGAAGATGACTTTAGAATTTTAATTCAGGTATTTCTGACTGAGATCGATTATGGAAACTCTCTTAATTAGTTTGCCAAAATGTCATTAGAGAACAATCCAGTTACTTCAGAATGCTGCTGCTTCTTTTATTTTGCCTGCTCAGCGAACAAAGGATATTTCTTCCATTTTAGCTCAATTGCACTGGCTCCCTGTTGAGCAACATAGCAAATTTAAGGTTTTGTAAAATTGTCCTTATTAGTTCTGTTGTCTTTATATCAATCATCTTGTACTTTATGATCAACTAATGATCTATGATTAACTGTTCCACCATTGAATCAAGGTTGCTTGGTAAAAGCTTGGTCTTGGACATTTTCTATCATTAGCCCAGTATTATGTAACTCTTTTGCCATTTCAGATATTAAAAATATACTGTAAGGAACAAAAAGCTTATTTATATCAGGAAGCTTAGAGGAATCAGTTAAAGTATCTTGCTAACCAATCAGCTTTTTATCCAATTGCCAAGCAACGAGGCAACTACACTTCTAGCCATAGGCCTAGATTTACCAATGTCGCAGGGCTCCCTGAATCGCGCGCTAACGGGGGGCAGGTGGGCGAAGTGGGGGTGTGGGCCTGCGAAAGCCGGCAGCGATCGCACCTCTGCGTTGCGATCGCTGCTGGCTTTCACACCCAATAGCGCCATCATAAAAGGTGGTGCTATTGGGCGTGAAATGGGCAGCGAAAAGGGCTCTTACCTTTTCGCTGTTTGCGATGTCCTCACGGCGTCTGCCCTGACTCCTCCTCTTCCGGGGCAGATGCCGCACCGACTCCGGCCCTTTTTTGCTATCGCACGTGAAAAGGGACTTTTCGCGTGCACTACCTTTAGTAAATAACCCCCATAGACTATCTTTGACTGACACACGCACAAGTTCAGTCATATGACTTAGGAAACTTTATTGGCATATGTAGACTAACAGAGACAGGCACATATACATACTCGGTCATGCAGACAGAATTCCATATTGAGGAAACTTTAATGGCATACACATGCCCTCGCCTTCTTTGGCATATACTCTCAAAGACCCACACATTCTGCTGTTATGGTGCTGCTAATATTCTCACAGGGAACATTACTTTCAAAACTGCTTGTGTGCATCTATTTCCATGTGTATATGGGTGTAATCAAATTTACTATGCTATTTTATAATCTGAGTGGATACAATATGCACAAGTTATAAAATATGAATACATAATTATGCACAAATGCTCATGATTGTTAAAAAAAACCATAAACTGTGCGAGTTTGTATTTATCTGGAAAAGTAGCAGCACTTATCCGGATAAGTTCAGATTTATATGGCTAAGTAGAGGCTTCTAAGTAGTCCTAAGTAGCACTTTTCAGAATTATTCTGCTAAGTAGTACTGCCTGCTGCCACTTAGCCGAATAAGTGTCACTTCTTGTCCGGATAAGTTCAAATATGTCCATCTAAGTAGCAGCAAAGGCACTACTTACCCGGATAAGTCAGAATTTAGCCAGATAACTGTGTGCAAATACAATACCCACATATTTGTACTTCAGATCTTAAAGGTAAATACAAATAGATTTTACTTGCATCATTTAGACACATTTACCGCACAATTCAGCTTTTACTAATGAAGGTAAGGGGATTTTCTAACATGCATGCAGCAATGAAATAAATTAGTCTATTAGTTCACCCATACCATCTGCAGCTCATTAAGGGGTAACATTTAAAAACTTGGTGTGCGCCAAAGCCAGGAGAAATTTACGTCTCTTAGGGCAGTGCGAGCTACATGGATTTTTAAAATCACATGAGTGCGTGTGAATCTCCCAGTATGGGCTCAAATCTTTGGGGGAGAAGAAAGGGGTGGGGCATGGTATGGGCGAGGCATGGGCGTTACCGTATTTTAGCATTAAAACAGCTTACATGCATAAGCATGTGCCGGGGTCCCTATCCCTGTAGCTTTACTTCTGCTATGGATGGCATAAAACTAGTATAATAAAAAAAACGAGGCTAGCTAGCGAGGTTTGAAGGGTTGGGGTTAAAAGGGTAAAAGTGGGGCCAGTTAATTAGGGGGCTTAGGAAGTCCTAGCCTTTACCTGTGTGAACTGGGGGGAAACTGGTAATTGCGTTGGCGCGCGTATGCAATAAAATTCCCACGCTTACGTGGTAGAGCTGGCATTTGCGCGCACATGCGCAAGCTCATATAAAATTGTGCGTACATATATGCACCTACAGACGCCTGCATGTTATCAAATGGATGCTTCTCTGGACATAAGCGGCATACGCACCCGCACGGTTGTTTGAAAGTTACCATTCCTGACCCTCCTGGCTTTTCAGCCTAAAGTCCTCCCATTTCACCCGAACCCCCCACCCTGTCATTTTGTTTTTCCCTTTTATGATGTTTAAGGTCACTTACTCCTGGCATGTAACAGAAGTAAGTATATACATGCGTAAGGTGCCAAATTGCATTCATAAATTGCTTATAAAATAGCAACTCGCTCGTGTAAATGTTGGCCCTTTCCTGGAACGCTCCGGCCTGCCCCCCATTTTTCTTTTTCCACACACACACAAATTTGCTCGCGGACCCTGATTTGTGCATGTATGTTGAAGTTTTTAAGATCGCATATGCTATTTTATGTATGCGTGCTATTATTTTACTTTATTTTTTTGTTTACACGTGCCAGCCTCTCTTTATAACCCACGGCTGCCCTTTCCTTTTCCCATTCCTTCCACTTCCTAGCACTTCATTCTCCAGGAGACTCACTGGCTCCTCAGTCAGCTGCCTCGCACAGAACTCAGCCCAGACACCAAACATAAAAGCCTCCTGGATACTGCTCAGGTACTTTCTCCTTGCTAACTCCCTCCCCACACCACCCTTTTCTGTAAATGTAATTTGCCTCCAATTCTTCTGTCTCACCTGCCTCCAAATGTAAATGTTCCCGTTTACTGGGTTCTACTCCCCAGGCTCTGCCCTGCTTACCAATCTGCTGGGGAGGGGAGGGGAAGAAGTGATTTAATCTGCCAGCTCCGCTCCCTTTCTGCACTGCAGCCCAGTAGCATAGCTAGAACTGATTTTTTTGGCTGGGCTCAAGGTTAACATGAGTAGGCACGGCATACAGGTCTGAACCATGTTAATTTTATTATACTCTTATTGATTAATAGTGTAAACTGCACCTGACAACAGATTTCTAAATAGCCTGTGACAGCTGTAATAATTTAAATATTTTAAACTCGATGTCAAGCACTTATCAATCCTAAACCATGGATATAGTTATGGAAATATTTCATTTATATTTAAAGATGTGTCAAGAATCAATATCCCATAAATTAAAACACAATCAGATACTAGTGTACTATAAAGACAAAACATCTTGACACTGGATATTTTATTATATATCCAGTATTTTACCTCTGAATTAGACTGAAAAAATTAAATACTGCAGTCAACTCTATGTAGTTAAAGTATTTCCTCTTATTTTATTATCAGTATGTACTGCAAGAGTGCTCTGCCAAATCAGGAAAACTCTGTTATATGTACAATAATATTTATCCCTGGTGCACTGTACCTATCCCTGTTCTGCAGAACAGGGATAGGTACAGTGGACCAATCAAATGTCTTTCATGATTAGGCATATCATTTCCCAGATATTACGCTTGGCAGTTCACGGGTTATTCCCGCTGGCTGCCTCTCTCACCTCCAACCCAGCCTGGCCAAAAACGCTGCGACTCAGCGTGCTGAGGTCTGCACAACGTGCCAGGCCACCTTCTGTGGCAGGAGCAATGGCAGGCTGCCTGGACTCGCGTCCGAGACACCGCTGAAGGGTTCTGATGTAGTTTGCCTTCCTTAGGCACACACGTGCCATTTATCTGAATTTAAAGGGACCGTGATGGGAGAAGCTTGGCAGCCCCTCCTGATGCATAACTCTGCCAAGGCCTTATAAGATCTTTTCAAAAGCTCCATCGGCTCCTCAGCAATAGGTCCCCTGCCTTCAAGCAGAGCTAGTTGCCTTAGTTTCTTCTTGATTGTCTGTTCCTCTGTTCCAGTCCCTGTTCCTGAGTTCCTTGTCTTCTTGTGTTTCTGATCTGTGTCCTGGCAGTCTAGGTCTTTGGTCTTCACTTTTTTTGTCTTGTCTTCATGGTCAGTTTTCAGTTCTTATCTTCGTGGTCTCTCTTCAGTTCTTCATTGTTCTTCTCCACTGCCTGTGCTGTTCCTTGCCTCACTGCCTGCTTCTTGTTTACTAATGAACTTGGCCTGCCACTGACCACTGCCTGCTTCTCATCTACGATTGAACGCTACCTGCCCTGACCGCTGTCTGACTATGACTCTGCCTGTATTCACCCTGCCCTGGACCCTGGCCTGTGACTCAATTCCTGATCTTCACCTGACCATCAGAGACCCACACCTCAGTCCTGCCAGCCCTGGTACCCAAGGGCTGGTGTAGGTGAAGCTCCAGTTGGGCCTCTGCCATGACCAGCTCTGCCAGCCGACAGTGGGGACCTGCAGGTATCCTCCCTGCAGGTAGTGTCAAATCCAGTTCGGCCTAGGGGTCAGCGCCTGCAACACCAAATGTGCTTTTTTTCCCAACAGTGCTGCACTAAGTCAAAAGCCTGATTGGTTCAAAAAAGGGAAAATGCACCAATTTTATTCATTGGGTTATTGATTATTAATTAGTCACAACTTATGCCTTACTTATGCAATTGAATGGTGTTTTAGAAGTAAACAAGTATTGGTATATTCTTTCTGGCATATGTTTGCTTGCTCTTTAGACTACTTTGTCCATGTCTAGCCTTAAGCAGTTTCTGCCTTATGTGAGTAAATGAGGAAGATTTTTTTCTAAAAGGTAGCTTTTAGCACATGGACACAGCTATTTTATAACATTCACATGTTGGTGCATGTTATAAAATAGGCTATATACAGAATGTCATAGATCATACTGTTCAAGCCTATATAGAGAATGGCATAGCTCATATTGTTCAAGACTATATACAGAATGTCATAGATCATACTGTTCAAGTCTATATAAAGAATGGCATTGCTCATACTGTACAAGCCTATATACAGATTGGCATAGATCATACTGTTCAATAGAGGTGTGTATTCGTTTGCAACGAAATAGGAAATAAAGACGATATTTCCTATTTCGTTGCATTTCGGGAAGTGAACAAAACGAAAGAAAAACCCACGAAATTTCATGTGGTTTTCCTATCATTTTTTTTGGGGGGGGTGGGGAGAAAGGGCACAGTTATAAAAACAAACAAACCCCCAAACCTACTCCAACCCTTAAAGTTTAATTAACTACAACCCCCCAAAGACTTGCCAAAAATCCCTGGTGGTCCAGCGGGGGTCCCGGGAGCAATCTCCCACTCTCGGGCCATTGGCTGCCAGTAATCAAAATGGCGCCAGTGGCCCTTTGCCCTTAGCATGTGACAGGGGCTATTGGTGGCATTGGCCGGCCTCTGTCACATGGTAGGAGCAATGGATGGCAGGTGCCATCTTAAAAAAATTGGGTGGACATGTGCTGATCTCCCAGTCTTGGTCCTAGATTCATCAAACTATCACATGTGATAGGAAGAGTGGTGTGTTTTATGGTAAATGCTTATTTATCACAAAGTGTGCTATCATAGTGCTTCGCATAGGTATTACCACAGAGTGTGATACCACAAAGTGTGAAATGTTAAGTGCCACAACTGCTGTAATTCCTACCTATAACCATGGGGGGGGGGGGGGGGAGAGAGAGAGAGTACCCAGGTAGAGAGTCCATCAAGCTAGGTTGAGAGAACATTGCAGAAATCTCATCTTTGGTTGAGTTTTCTCACTCCAAGGGTCATCAAATCTTCAAAGTGGCCCCTAACCTCTACACTCCTACCTAAACCTCACCTCGAGTAACTATGTGGGCCTCATATATCGATACATCCATATATCGATACATCCAATTCACACCTAGAATATATGCCAACCTGATCCTATTCACGCCCACTATCCTGAACAATTCCCCAACGTCTACTATTCTGAGGTTCACCATTCCTTGAACAACCTGTGCTCAGGTTACATTGTTACAGTTAATATTATTATGTTACCTTGTTTGATATCTGTTTATACTATACCATCTCCTTTTATACTATGAGGACATGTTATATATTTATACTAAGATCTCATCTTATTCTATTCCATCTTAGTTAACCACCGGTTCTGCCAGTTTACAGTATTGCGTTTCTATAGTATCTTCTCTTGTACTGCATTGTTCCAAATGTAAACTGGAGTGAAGGCATCTAGCTAAATGTCGGTATATAAAAACGATTAAATAAATAAATAAATAAATAAATATACCTAGCTAGTATGAGGACAATATGGCTAGTCTCTCTCTCTCTTTCCCCCCTCTCTCTCTCTCTCTTGCCTTCCCCCTCCCCCCCCCCCCCCCCCATAGGTAGCTTAAAAGACTAACAATGCTATGAGCAAGAACATCACAAAGTGCTATAAAGCCATATCACACAGCTTAATGAAAGAGGTGCAGTTATTAGCCGCATGAAAACTGTGCAATATGGGTTTGCAACTTGCAAAGCCAGCCCATGTGGCCAGAAACTCCACTCCTTTTCTAAATTAGCATCACACCATGCATTATGGTGCTTTTCGCATGCGAAAAATACCTTAACGCACGCAAAAAGCCCATAACGCAGCTTGGAAAATAATCCCCTTGGTGTGCATCAAACTTGGAAAATTCACTGTAACATGTTTATGCATGTAATTTTAATAGCATATCAGTCATCAATTTTCTAAAGGGCCATTTCTGTGAGTAAAGTGCTTTTTTGCCAGTGGAAGTTGCTTGAAAATTACCCATCCTAATAGCAATTAATAAAAATGTCATATATTTTGTTTATGTAGTTGGGGCACATCCAGTCCTTGGGGCACATCCAGTCAGTCTGGTATTCAGGATATCCAAAGTTAATATGTAATTATGTATGACATAGATTTGCATTCATTGCTTACATCTCACGCATATTCATTGTGGATATCCAGAAAACCAGACTGGGTGGGTATCTCCCAAGGTCAGGATTGAGAACCATTGCCCTAACCATTAGACCACTCTTGCTCTGTTGGGCCACTCCTCTTTGAGAATGAAAGAATAAATAATGATTTTTAATTTAAGCAAAATGTATTGAAAAAATGAAAAGATAATGATGGGAAATTTCTGCTAAAGAAGACAAAATGGATTTAGTGATAAATATGTAAAAGGGAAGGTAGAGGAGCTGCTGAATTTCAAATTACTTTTGCTAGTCTAGAAAGCTTCAAATATACCTTTTTATTCTGGTCAAATCCCAAAGGTTATTTCAGTTTAAACTTTACATTATAACTTTATTTGTGCACTAAAAAAAATAAGATAGAATTGATTGCATATGTAATTGTAAACATAAAGCATACTGCCAGCATATGGCAAATAGATTGAAATGCTGAGGGAGCTCTGAATTAGAAAATAATAGCCACAGGTTACTCAGTAATTGGTGACATGTAGAACCAATCACCGGAGGAACAGAAGCGTGTAAGGAAAATGCAGAATATTAAAAAGATGCTTTCCTTCGGATGACAAGAAATCCATTGGGCAGAACAAATTACACTATACCATCACAATGACTCTTTGCCCTTAAGGAAACCAGAATATCCACTAGTGAATGGAAACATTACAGAGCACCAGAACTGCATCTCATTTATTCAGCCCTCTTTATGCCTCAAATGGCACACAAGACTTCAGTGAGACAATACTCCTGCTGCTGATCTGTGGCCAGTATGATAATGGTGTCCCAAACGTGTCTCTTATTAATTCCATCAATGTGCTCACAGACACTGGAGCATGGTGTTGTAAACTGGGTGTAGAGGCTATCAAACCCTCCCCCCAGTGGAAGGTGACTTACAGGGAGAGCTGCTTCTGTAAGACTGAAGAGCCCACTTTAGCTCCCTATTCTTCCTTTAGTCTTCTATCCTAGAAAAGTGGCAGGGATTCAAGGGAGGTCTACAGGATATAGGAGTCTTCTTGGGGTCCAAGAGGGTAATGAAAGTGAGAGAACCAGAAGGTTGTCTTGTATGAGAGGGGAGGTAGTGCCATACTCCTTGTCTGCATTGGGAGATTACTTCAGTTGGTCGAAAGAGTGGATTTTACCTGCTGGAGTCAAAGGGAATATGGATTGATTACTAGGCAAGTGCAAGGGCAAAAAGTTTATTTTGATTCAGTTATTCATTTCATAGTTGTCATGAGATGCCAGGTTCTAGGGTGTATTCTGGTCCATTGGTGAGCTGTTATAGGTCCTGGCTTAGATGGACAGTAGCTTGCCTCAGTATTTATTTTTTATTTTTATATACCGATGTTCCTGTATAATATACATATCACACCGGTTGAACCAGGGAGTATGAACCACCGGTTGAACCAGGGAGTCAACCACTATCAAGGCATTTAAGACTGGCTTCCTATCTCCCTAACATACCAGACCCCTCCCTTAGCTCACTTTCTCCTCTGAGTCTGAATCCACTTTATTCTAATATCTCTGAGTGCTAACAGCAATCTTTCCCTAGTTTCAAATGTAACCCTATATTAATGCATAGTGTATGCACCTTCAGTGCAACAGGTTAACCACAACAGGTATCACCAGTAAGACTATACTTAGTGCCTGGAATAAAAGTTTGTAAGTCTCAGGTACTCTTTCCCCAACATTCTCAATCACCTCTGGACCTTTAATTCCCTCTTCCTTAATGCAAGCACACAACACACTTTGAAACCAGCTTCCATTTAAAAAAAGGATGTATTTACTTTTTCTCAACTATATTCCATTTTTTATTCAAGCAGTAACAATCTTACAACTCACAAAACCCTTATTGAAACTTCTTTCAATTCTCTACAGGTTCTCTCTAGCAAATTTGCTGAAATATATACATTGCTTAAATATTTCAAGCTCAGAAACAGACTGATCCCTAGTGGAAACAATTCCCAAAAATCACAAAATTATCACTCCTCAGTTACCTACATTCATAACTATAAGGTTTCTGTTGAGTTTGGCAGACCGCAGGCCCATCCCGCTGTCCATCACTCTTACCACCAGGCTGGGCCAGGCCTCTCCACCTCCCGACGATGCACTGACTTTCTGGGACATGGCCACCTGCTGCGCAAGCCTCCAGGGTCCTGTCCGCTCCCTGGCATCGGGCCCTCTTCAGATTGTGGTGGGAAGCCGCTCTGAGACTGCTTTCCTCTTTGTGGCAGGATGCCGCCGGATCCTCAAAGCATGCCCCCTCCCTTAGGGTACGCACGTGACTTCCCTAAATATAAAGAGCCAGTGGCGGGAAACCTCCAGAGGCACCCCTGATGTCATCCAGTAAGCTCTACAAAGGACTGAAACAGGGAACCCTCCAGTGCCTCTGCACTAGGTCATCTTGCTTTGCTTTGCACCATGTTCCTTTTCTTGACTCTTGTTCCTGGTTCCTGTTCCTGCTCTGTGTCCCTGAATTCCTGTGTCTCTTTCCCGTTTCTGTTGGCAGTCTGGTTCATCTTGAATTCAAGTCTTTGTGGTCAGTCTTCCTTTTCTGTTTTCAGCATCTCCTGCTCCCATGGTCCTCATCCTCCTCTTCATTCTCTGTGATCTTGGATTGGACTTCTGGCTTGACCACGGACTGACTCTGATTCTGCTTTGTACTCTATTTCTGGTTTGACACTTGGACTGGACCACAATGCTGCTTGACCTCCACCTGCCTTTGACCACCACCTTCTCACCATCTGCATTTGAATTCCGCCTGCCTCGACTACTGCCTGGACCTCCACACTCTTGAACTCCACCTGCCTTGACCACTGCCTGGACCTCAACACTCTTCGAACTCCACCTGACTCTGACACAGCCTGAACTTGACTGTGTTTGACTGTTGCCTGCCCTGATGGCTGCTTGCCCTAACTTCACTCTCTGTGCTAGCCTTCAACGTCTTCATCGCGATGGATTATCATCTTCACAGAGACCCACACATAAGACCATCCAGCCTCAGCACCCAAAGGCTCAACCTAAGAGGAATGTGCACTGGTATTGGGAAAGATCTAGTTGGGCCTCTGCTTCAGCCAGCTCCACCTGCCAATGGTGGTGACCTGCATGGCTCCTTCCTGCAGGTTGCATCAACTCCATTTTGGTCCAAGGGTCCACACCCACAACAGTTTCAATGTATTTATCACTTTTCAGTACCTTGAGAGCAGACATAGCTTCATATCCAGGGCTCAGTGTTCTGCAATTAGCACCAGCACCAGTGTTATTCAGGCTTCCCCTAAACTTTTACTGGGAGGGTTTCTTGTAGTACACAACCCTTAAACTTTCAAGCCCAGCTGTATTTTTCTTAGGGATGTGCTATTTTGGGAAAAATTCGGTTTCAGGTCCCCCTGAATTACAAAGGCCCAAACCGCAACAAATATGATATTTCCTGTGGCAGGCAGAAAACGAAGCCCGAACCAAAAGGTTCAGGCTTTGCACATCCCTAATTTCTTTAAAATTTCTTACAACCAAAAGTTTGCAGTTTTTCCCCAAACTACCTGATGACTCTCACCCTTGATGTTAACTTGTAGTCTCCACCACTCTGGAAGGCTGGCTAATTCTGTTGCAAGCACAGCAAAAACTCAGGCTCCCAGTTAGTGCTAATTAGGCTGCTTTAGCTTTAGTTCACTCAGCAGTATCACCAAACCAGTTCACCAGCCTTACTTAAATCTAGGCAAAACATTATTCCAAAATTCTCTGCATTTCAGAAGAAGTAGCTTTTATACGTTTGTCAGCAATTCATTTCTAAAGACTAGTTATCATCCAGAAAATACAACCTTCTTTACCTTTCTTTACCTGATTGATAAACTGAAGAGTAGGAAATCACCTGGACCGGATGGTATACACCCCAGAGTTCTGAAGGAACTAAAAAATGAAATTACAGACCTATTAGTAAAAATTTGTAACCTATCATTAAAATCATCCATTGTACCTGAAGACTGGAGGATAGCTAATGTAACCCCCATATTTAAAAAGGGCTCCAGGGGAGATCCGGGAAATTACAGACCGGTTAGCCTGACTTCAGTGCCAGGAAAAATAGTGGAAGTTGTTCTAAACATCAAAATCACAGAACATATAGAAAGACATGGTTTAATGGAACAAAGTCAGCATGGTTTTACCCAAGGCAAGTCTTGCCTCACAAATCTGCTTCACTTTTTTGAAGGAGTTAATAAACATGTGGATAAAGGTGAACCGGTAGATGTAGTGTACTTGGATTTTCAGAAGGCATTTGAGAAAGTTCCTCATGAGAGGCTTCTAGGAAAAGTAAAAAGTCATGGGATAGGTGGCGATGTCCTCTCGTGGATTGCAAACTGGCTAAAAGACAGGAAACAGAGAGTAGGATTAAATGGACAATTTTCTCAGTGGAAGGGTGTGGGCAGTGGAGTGCCTCAGGGATCTGTACTGGGACCCTTACTGTTCAATATATTTATAAATGATCTGGAAAGAAATACGACGAGTGAGGTAATCAAATTTGCAGATGATACAAAATTGTTCAGAGGAGTTAAATCACAAGCAGATTGTGATAAATTGCAGGAAGACCTTGTGAGGCTGGAAAATTTGGAATCTAAATGGCAGATGATATTTAATGTGGACAAGTGCAAGGTGATGCATATAGGGAAAAATAACCCATGCTATAGTTACACAATGTTAGGTTCCATATTAGGTGCTACTACCCAAGAAAGAGTTTCTAGGCGTCATAGTGGATAATAGGGATGTGCATTGTGTGCCTGATCGTTTTAACGATCGGGTTCGGCTGGGGGGGGAAAGAAAAATCTGATCGGCATGATTTTTTTGGTAAAAAAAATTGTTTTTCTGAATAGTGCGCACTATCAAAAATTGTTACTTAATGGTTTAAAGGTAACATTTGAGGAAATGTTCGTTAGCTAGAGGTGTGCACTAAGCCACGCATGCTTGGTGCTGTCCCCCGTGGCCATTTTGCTACCAGATATAGCACGCACTAGCCAGAAAGAGAAAAAAAGTGCCAGCAGGCTGCAGCAGTGACAGTGCCAGCTGTAGCCACTAGCCAGTAGCCAGTCTAGCCTCAGCCTGCTCTTTAAATTTAACCACTGTAAATATAATAAATTAATAAAATGTTTTGTTTAGTTTTTCTATAGTATGTTAATGTTTTGAAGCTCAGGTTGCAAGTTTCTTTATTAAATGTTTTGTTTCACTAAAGTAGCATATAGAGAAGTACTTAATTTCATTTTATGTAAAGTTTCTTTAGTTTAATACACAAAGTACTTCATTTTATTTTATTCTACTCTAGTGAAAAAAAAGAAGTTTAGTTTAACACAGGAACTGCAAATTTGAGCACAGTGAATGGGGGGGGGGGGGTGGAAGAGGAATGTGAAGGGGGAGACAGCCGCTGCATTCAGCAGCACTGATTTTCTGAAGAGATCTGTCCTTCAGAGACCAGGGAGTGGGACTGCTTGGCCCTTCACCTCCCCCTTTCCCTTCCCTCCCCTTCTCTCTCCCATATACCAGCAGGTGGGGGGGGGGGGAGAGGGATGTGAAGGGGGAGACAGCCCCTGCATTGAGCAGCTCTGATTTTCTGAAGAGATCTGTCCTTCAGAGACCAGGGAGTGGGACTGCTTGGCCCTTCACCTCCCCCTTTCCCTCCCCTTTGTCAAGCTACCAACCGTTTCCATTTCCCATCCCCCATATATTAAACCATCACCTCAGTGGGAACCTTGGTAACATCAATAAATAAGAGGGCAGCCAATAGGAATACATATTCATTCCTAACTGACCTGAAAAGTATCAAATTGTATCATTTTTTGGTAGTGTGCACTAACTTCCTATTAGCGTGCACTAACTCTCATTAGTGCGCACTAAGATGATTAATGATTTTTTTACGATAAATCGGGGGAATTTCTATTGTTTCGCACTCTTTAACGATTAATGACGATATTAAAAATATCGGACGATAATTTAAATCGTTAAAAAACGATTCACATTCCTAGTGGATAACACTTTGAAATCACCGGTTCAGTGTGCTGCGGCAGTCAAAAAAGCAAACAGAATGTTGGGAATTATTAGAAAGGGAATGGTGAATAAAATGGAAAATGTTATAATGCCTCTGTATCACTCCATGGTGAGACCGCACCTTGAATATTGTGTACAATTCCGGTCGCCGCATCTCAAAAAAGATATAATTGAGATGGAGAAGGTACAGAGAAGGGCTACCAAAATGATAAAGGGCATGGAACAGCTCCCCTATGAGGAAAGACTAAAGAGGTTAGGAGTTTTCAGCTTGGAGAAGAGAAGGCTGAGGGGGGATATGATAGAGATGTTTAAAATCATGAGAGGTCTAGAACAGGTAGAGTAGATGTGAATCGGTTATTTACTCTTTCAGATAATAGAAAGACTAGGGGGCACTCCATGAAGTTAGCATGTGGCACATTTAAAACTAATCGGAGAAAGTTCTTTTTCACTCAATTAAACTCTGGAATTTGTTACCAGAGGATGTGGTTAGTGCAATTAGTATAGCTGTGTTTAAAAAAGGATTGGATAAGTTCTTGGACGAGAAGTCCATTACCTGCTATTAATTAAGTTGACTTAGATAATAACCACTGCTATTACTAGCAACGGTAACATGGAATAGACTTAGTTTTTGGGTACTTGCCAGGTTCTTATGGCCTGGATTGGCCACTGTTGGAAACAGGATGCTGGGCTTGATGGACCCTTGGTCTGACCCAGTATGGCATGTTCTTATGTTGTTATGCTCTGGAATTCCCTCTTAGCAGCCACTAAACCAGCCAGCCAGCCTTACTTAAACCTAATTGTTTTCTAAATGTCTCTGTATTTCATACCTTTGGTAGGTCTAGCTTTCATACCTTTGCCAGCACTTCCATTCTAAAGATTAATTATCACTTAGCATAATTCAAACTTCTTTTCTTTCCCTGGGGCTTTCTGTCTTCCCCCCTCCCCCCCCCCCCCCCCCAGATACTAAACTCAACTAAAGCATTTTTATATCCCCCTCTCTAGATTTGCAAGTTTCTAATCGCTATTGCCCCATTGTCTTCAAGCTTTTCACAGAACAAAAAAACATCAACTTAACTTTGGTGCTATCGTGACTTTGGAACTGGCTTTGGTTCTTCCTCCTCCACAGAGGGCTACTCCATGCTGCTGGGACTGAAACTGGGTTCCCGGACCTTTCCCATGCTGATCCAATCTGCCTCTTCTATGAAGCTCCACCCATCTTATAGCTCCTAGCAGCCAATTGGTGTGATTCCATTAGTACAGGTGACTGATTCAGTTTCTCTGTGCACAGCTTCTCTCCACACTAAATGTAGGGGTATCTGGATCTGGGAATTGTAGTTCCATAGGACCATCTTAGCCTTTATATGCCCTGTTTTCCTCTTAGAGACTTCTGTCTTATACTTTTATGTTTTCTGTCTTACACAGGGACTAATACAAATCCTATAATCCCACCTACATCATCACAATAGGTCATCTCCATTTGTTTTTTTTCATTTCAAATGAAAACATTTTTTCATTTATTCATTTCATTCTTTTTTTGTTTTCCATTAAAGTCAATGAAGGAAGTAATGCAGCCTATTTTGATCTCCAAAATTCTAAGGGAACTTGTGAGTAGACACCATCAGAAGGGGAATGAGAGCTTCAAGGCTCCAAGACTGTGATAAAGTGGCAGTAAAAGTGGTATGAATAGTCTAAAGCACTATAAAGGGGCAAAAGGTTACCATCAGCGGCAGGCATTCTTCAAGGTACCATGAGAAGAGCAAAGCAGCAGCAAGACTGACAGGAACACTCCAGGGCTTCAAAAGAAGGCACCAACAACAGTGTCATGTACCCTCAAAAGCAGCACTAGAGGGGCAAAGTAGCACCAAGAGTGGCATGAACATCTGAAGATACCATGAAAAGGGGAACAATGCAACAAAGTTTGAGGATAAACCCTAAGGCACTGATACAGGGGCAAAACACCATGCAGAGTAACATGAAAACCCCAACGCAACAAGAACATGCAAATCACCCACCAATTGTGGCAAGAAAACTTGAAGGTAAAAAGTCTGGGATACAGCAGCAAGGTCCTCAAGGTGTAAAATCTTGGGTATGGCAGAAAACCCCCAAGGTGTAGGGTAAAGGGTCTAGTAGCAAGGCAAAAAGTCAGCAAGACCCCCAATGTCTAGAGTATAGAATATGGCAGCAAGGTTGAGTGGAGGCATGATACATCAGGGATAGGAGAGCAAGGCTGAGTGACAGAAAGTACCCCAATTTGTAGCAAAAGGGGTATAGCAGCAAGTTAGAATGGCAGCAAGATCTTCAAGGTGTAGCATAAGGAGTATAGCACCAAGGGAGAGTGTCAGCAAAACCCCCAAGGTTTAGAGAGGGGTATAGAAGTAAGGTAGAGTGGCACCAAGACTCTCAATGTGCTGTCAGTCTTTCTACCACTCATATGGAAATTCTGGGAATCCAAGTAAAGGCAAGTTGATTTTCAAGAAGAATAACTTTTCTATCAACTCTATTTTCTCATCATCGGGGTTGCTCTCAACGCTGTCAGGATCATCTACCCCCCCACACACACTTCCTCACTGGAGATTATAATGCTACTGACTAAGCTCCCAAATTCTCTTTGGCTACTAGCTTTTTGATATCTTCTGATTCAGGGAATCAGTTTCTGAAAATAATGCTTCCATTTCCTCAGAAGCAGTAATCATGAAGGATTATGCTTCTGGTTTTGGGTTTTACATTTCTGCTAGCCCTGTCCTTACTCTTGCACTACTGTCAACAGTCTCAGATGGTTATGCTGCCTTTTCCCCCTGCTTCAAAACAAGAGGGAGAGGAACAACAGTTCCTGGTTTTAATTTCTTATGGTTTGAACTGGCTTCCATTTCTGGCTTTCTGGACCTAAAAGGTTTCTTTTAAATTTAGGGGCAAGACTTCCTTTTTTCTCATTGTTTCTATTGCATGTGCTTTTGACAGGCTGTACTGGCTCTACAGGAACAACCAATTCTCAGCCCCTTCCATTTTTCTACCTACTGCCATTCCCTCCTCTCCCCTATCCTCACAGTGGCATGATGGAATTGAAAGTGGCTACTGGTGGTTTTGATATCACAGTATATTGATTCTGTACTACTTACCAGTACCACTCTGATACTGACTGAACATTTATCTCACAAACACTCAATCAAGTTGACATACTGAGTTCAGTTCAATGCTTGGCAAGCACTGCCAATTTGCCAAGCAGGATTAGTGGCACAAACTCAGCCTCTATCTTTCTAGGACTATCCCTCACAGTGTGTGCAAAAATGTCTCTCAGTCTTTCATACAAATACAGACACTTTGTATGCATGTGTGCCGCTTATTGATTCATTTTACACACAAAAAATAAACTGCCAGAAGGAGAATAAACTGAGAAGTCTGGCAAGGCTGCATTTCTCTTCACTACAATCAGTCTGCAGATAAGTAAAAGATCAGGGTTCACTGATTCTGTATCACCAGATCACTACTCTACCCCAGTGAACAGATAGAAAGCAGTGCCTCTGTCTCTCTCCCTCATAGTGAAAGCATAGTGACTACAGTGAAGATAAGAAAAATCCCTTTGCCAATGCCATTATTCTTCTCCTTATTTTTTAAAAACTTTTCATCAACTCTATGAGAGCTTCTGATGATACTAGCTTTCCCTGTGAAATCCAACAGAAAAAATTGAGTTTATTTACACCTTTCCATTGGAAGATGTCAGCATTACTTGATCAAGATGACAGCTAAAGGCTAGCTAAAAACAAATGCTTCACCTTAATTTGTTCTCTTTTCTATCTTCTTGCCTACTTCTTTCACCTCAGCTATGACCTAGTTGTTACCTAATATAGGCACTGGTTGGTTGCTATAGTTACAAGTCCCACTGCAGCACTTTTCAATGGACCATAGGCTTAAATAGGAAGCATAAATAAATAAAATTAAAATTTTAATTAAAATTCATAGGCCCCCTTTATTCATTTCAGAAGTCCATGAATGAAACAAAAATGGTACCACTTGTATTTTTACCCAGTCATTTCAAATGAATGCACATTCCTACCTACCACAGTGTTTCTGTTGAAAGAATGTCTGCAGGAACTGTATTTTGTTCAGGAGAAGTTTCCAGTTCCATCTGCTGGAACCTGGAGATATGCACCATATTGATGAGGTATCATTTTGAGTTTGGAGAAAAGGATTCCCTAGTGCAGCAGATTGTAGCCATTGACTGTGTTTGGATTTTGATTTCTATATTGGTCATGTATTTTGTTATACTTGAAGGTACCAGAAAGACATTCATCAAGCCTAATGTCCTTGAAAGAATGATCTTTATTCCCTGTCAGGTAAGGCATTTAACTGCTCCAACAGTACCCCAAAGTTACTTATTTATTTATTATTTAAAAAGATTTATATACCGCTTTTAAAATATGAAGTTCATCAAAATGGTTTTTAGGTAATAATATACATAATAAATACACATAAAAACATACATAAAACATAATGTAAACATTTTAAAAAGGGGGTCTGGTTGGGTTAGGGATTGGATAGGTTGGGAGAACAGGGTTAAAGAAACATGCCTGGGGACAGCCTAATGGGTGGTAGAGACGGATCTAAATGCCATTGAGAATAAATAGGTTTTTAAGCTATGTTTAAATTCCTTGTGAGAAGAATTTTTAAGGTAATCTGGGATTTTTTAGGTAATCTGGGATAGAGCACCAGAGTGTGATGGCCAGCTACTGAGCAAGCACATTTTCTGGTGATGTCTAGCCATGCCAAGCATACTGATGGAATTTAGGTTTATGTGTAGTAGGGATGTGAATCATTTTTTTAACAAATTGAAATATTGTACGATATTTCTAAATTTGTTAATATATCAGGTAAAAAAAGAAACGATCACTTCCCCAAGAATTTTCGTAAAAATCGTTTTTCGGGAGTTAGCGCGCACTAACAAAAAACCGTTTATTTTTGTTATTTTTTGTTACTTTTTGCTATTTTTGTTAGTGCGCGCTAATATGAGTTAGCGCGCACTAACCCAAAAAATGATTTTTCACTAAAAAAAAAAAAACGGGGATCCGCAGGAAAACAAGATTTTCCCACGGCCAGACGAACCCGAAAGCAGGAACGATCGGGCACCCGATTCACATCCCTAATGTGTAGCGATTGTAATTGACTGCATGGTTGGTAAACCCGAAGAAAGGAGCAAAGCCAGGTTGTTGAGTCTTTGTTTATTAGATTGTGTAAGATAGATAGAATCTTAAATTCAATTCTGTAGTGAACTGGAAGCCAGAGTAATGAGCAGAGGATTGGAATAATATGTTCTTTCTGAGAGATTCCGGTCAGCAAATGTGCAGCAGTGTTTTGGATTAGTTGTAATGGACGAAGGGAATTATCATGAAGACCGAGATAAAGAGCATTACAGTAGTCTAGACCAGAGAAAATGGGGGTTTGTAAGACAGTTCGAAAGTCCTTAGCAAAAGGAAGCGGGCAGAGATGTTTTAGCATCTGAAGTTTAAAGAAAGAGTTTTTAACAGTGGTAGAGATGTCAGCAGACATGGACAGACTCAAGACAATGATTACTCTGAGATTTCGTGCTTTGGATACAATGGGGATAGATATAATCTTCAATTTTCAAATGCTTTGGGGGGCTACAAGTAGCCTGAGGAATAGACGAGAGGTGGAAATTTCTGTTTCTGATGTGTATAGTTTCAGGTGGTTATGAGATAGCCATGAGTTAATAGTTTTGATGTATGGGCAAACTGTAGCAAGAGTAGTGGACCATAATGATGAATAAGGGACAAAAAACTGAATGTCGTCAGTGTAAATCTTGTAGGCAGAACAGAGGTTACAATGGTATCCCATGTCAGGCCACAAGCCTTCATCTCTTTCTCTGCTGTTCTTTGCTGTCTCCTTGGGACAGTCCTTTTCACACTTCTTGTCTGGTGTCCAGTACAGGGCAGTTCTGAGCAAAAACAACAAATTCCAAATTCTTAAAAAAAAAGGATTTAGCCAGGCATCTGTTGCTTATTTCTATGGCAGTGCAGAAGAAGTGAAAAAGTAGTTTATGTTTTTCTGTGATGTTTCCACTGGATGGATTGCAGTCACCAGTATTAGAACCACTGATTTTAAAAATGAGAATAAGTAGGTTCAATAAGGTATAAAGCCAATGAACTAAATGTGTGATCCTAAGGAATTAGACTATGCAGACCAACTTTGAAGCATAGAGAAAATGTCTAAAACTGAATTAACACTTTTGAGACAAGTGAAAGCTTTCTTTAAAATCTTGAGTGGAAGTCTTTAGGAAACTCCCTCAGACAGGGCCGGTGCAAGGGGATTTGGCGCCCTAAGCGAGCCTTCTCCCTTGCGCCCCCCCCCCCCCCTGTTGCGCCGCCACCCCCCGGTCTTGGCCCCGATTCCTACCTCATTCTCGATCACGCCCGCTGACTGTGTGGTTTTCTGGGTCGCGAGCAAGTTGGGCACTGCTCGCGGCCCGCCGAATCTCCACTCCTCTTTGTCATCGCTTGTGGCCCCATATGGCTTGCACCCAATGGCGCACCAAGGGTCTCCAGTGCCCGGGGGCTAATACATTTGTGTGCCTCTCCAGCATCCCCCCCGTAATCCTTCTTATACTAATGCTTAAGGTCAAAGAAAATCAGTGACATCTCTAGATAGAAGAATTTGGGGGGGAAGCCAAAATGACATTTCTTTATCACACCCACCTCTATAGCATGGATCCTGCTTTAAAATTGGTTATTAAAAAAAGTGTTAATAAAAAAGTCCAAAGGGTCTTCTGCGTAATTTTAAAAAGCTGGCCAGTTTCACACTTCTAGTAAAACTACTATACAATTATGTGATAGCTTCATTCAACTAATTCTATATGGCTATGAAAGTGAAGTCTGGAATATATAGGAAGGGACAGAATGTCAATATAAATCCTGCACCTCCAGTTCTGTAACTCTGTGCATCCACTGAAATTCCCCCAAACAGTGGAGTTTGGATGTCCCTTACAGCTCATCATACTAAAAGATATTTTCAAATTCTGGTGTCACCTCACAGTAACAGCAGCAGAAACACCTTTCACTGTCAGACACATTGTGAACTAACACAAAACCCCGCAAAAAAAGACACTCAAAATCTATACTGCAATCCCATCATAACATAACAGTAATAACACCAAGGACTCAAACAACAATAACCCTACCTGTGAATAAGCAAGGGTAAATATTACACTGGGTCCTAGAATACCAATACACCACCTACTGAGGAAACAAAACAAACCCGATTGCTATAGATCCCTATGCTAGTAGAATCTCTCATCATGGTCACACACACAGAGCAGAGACAGACCCTCACCAAATACAGAATAAAGGAGCACAAATTTGACAAAAACTGACATGGAAACCCCAAGGAGCCAGACTCTGTGTATTAACAATGGAAAAACAGAACCATCATTCCTCATAAAACAATAAAATCAAGAAACATAAAGCATCAGTTATAATAGTAAAACCATACTAATAAAAGAATATTTTAAAACTACTGATAAATAGAATTTCTTTTAATTAAAATAATATACATTTTTTACAATTTCTCAAACACCAATAAAATATTTCAAAACAGCACATATATCAAATAACACCCAATAATTAAAACTAATAAGGATTTTAAAAAGCCCCTGCTGTCATGCATGGAAGCTCTTGATTTCCAGTCACCCTGATATTGTTGAGGATTAGGAGGTTATCCTCTCTCTCTCACACATACTCACATGTCCATTCTCTCTCACACATACACTGTCACATACATACACTTTCATGTTCTTATACCCACCATAATCTCTCACTCTCACAGACACTGACACACTCTCAGGTGTAAGACACTCTCTCTCCCAACACACACTCCCCCCACACACTCTTATGCCCCTGAATTTTCTCATACACACTCATGCTCTCACTCTAACTGGCTCCCTTACATACACACAAACACACACACCCAGGCAAGCTCCCAATCATTCTCACACAAACACACACAGGCAAGTTCCCAGTCATTCTCACACTGACCCCCAGGCAGGCTCCCATTCATTTTCACACCTCTCCCTCCCCATCCCCCAGGCATGCACACATTCATTCTCACACACACAAACCCCCAGGCAGGCACCAATTCATTCACACACACACATGCACCACACACAGGCAGGCATCTATTCTCACACATACAAACCCCAGGAAGACACCCATTCATTCTCATACACAGACACACCCTCAGGCAGGCACCCATGCATTCACACACATACACCCCCAGGCAGACTCCCATTCATACACATGCACACACTAAAGGCAGACCCCCTCTCTTTCTTTTGCCAACAACCTCAGAGCCTCTCTCATTCCTCTGCTGCCACTCTCATTGCTGCTGCGTGGCTATTGGGGAGGTGCTGATTGCTGCTACTGGCACTGAAGCCCATTCTGCTGCCTCCTCTCTGCAGGCCCCGTGGGCTTCCACTTCCTCCATGCTGATCTCCTACATTGTGAGATCCGCATAGAGACAGTGCTACTCTTGCACATTCCCAAAGGTTACATGTGCCAATCAGTAAAAAGTATTTTTTTTTTTTTTTTTTTACTTCGCTGTCTGATCTTAGTTTTCTAATCGGTTGGTCACAGGATATTTTTCCACCTTTCCTTTCTTATTTTTTTGCCAATTCCTTTTGTCTTTTTTTTCTATTTCTTTTCTCTCCATCTGTCTTCTTCCCTCAAACACACAGTCAGGTTCTCATTCTCACATGCTTTCTCTCTTTTACACACACACACACACACACAGGCTCTCACTCTCACATGCTCTCTCTCATACAATCATTCATACACAGTCTCTCACTGTCACATGCTGTCTGACTCACACACATGCTCTCTCTCACTCCCACATGCTGTCTTGCTCAAGCACAGGCTCTCACTGACACATGCTGTCTCTCTCACACAAACAGAGGCTCCTCACATGCTGTCTCTGCAAACATTCAGGTCCTCACTCCCACACACAATCTCTCAACTCACTCTCACACACAATCTCTCAACTCATCTCATACACGCACACACACACACCCTCTACAGACCCTCAGCCTCTCTCTCACCTCTGGGCCTCCTCTTCATGGGTCGCCGCAGGATGGGCTCTGCAGCAGCCCTAATCTTCTCAGGCCGCCCGAAATGTGAGATTCGCGGAGGCCCGTAAGTGCTGCTCCTCTTCTGCACGTGGCTGATGCTCCTCCTCCTTCCGGCACGCGGCTGATGCTCCTCTTCCGGCATGCGGCTGATGCTCCTCCTCCTTCTTGCCCGCGTGGCTCCAGCAACATTTTTCTTCCGGGGCCAAGGGGGCAAAAAAGAAGGAGGAGTATTTGCAGGCTTAGAGCGACCTTTTTTTTCAGGCCGTGGTGACGTGAGGTCCACCACAGCCCTGCCGATCTTTGGCGGCCATATGGGCCTTCTTATCGGCCACGAGCGGCTTGGCGCCCCCTAATGCTAGGCGCCCTAGGCGATCGCCTAGTTCGCCTAGTGCTTTCACCGGCCCTGCCCTCAGACTACCTTAAAGGACCAGGCACAGCTGTCTTGCCTGGTCCTCCTTAAGATCCAGACCACAGGGATTCCTGGGTGAAGGGAGGAGCCCTTCACCAGAGTATAAGAACTCAGGGCCTAGAAGGAAGGCCCTGAGGAAGAGGCAGAGATCCACTGTAAGCCAAGACCTGTTACATTTAAGGACTGTGTGTTACCTGAAGTTAAGTTGAGCTGCACTAATTGTTTTGATTTTGGTTTTTCCACTGTAAATAAACTGAATCTAAGGAACAGCCAGAAACCGCCTCCTTATTTCTCTGGCTATTTCCAAGCTGCTATCGCCTAAGTTACCACACTTCTCTTTCACAAATTATGGGGTTGCAAAAACACAAGGACATATTATAACAGAGACCAAACAAAAGAAATGTCTTCTAAGGAAGATATCCTCTGAGCACACACCATTCTACTGATGCAGTCTGATTCATTGCCATTCTAGCTTCTTTTCCAATTATAGTATGTGCTCTGATGGATTTCTGTATTAGCTTCACTAGCTAACTTGATTTTTTTACTGGAATCTGCAGATGGGAGCAGTTAAATTCTACCCACAGAGTGCTTCATTCACACGAAATCACTTTGGCTTCCAGTGGGCAAATAAAAAAAAATCAAAATAGCAACTATTATGAAAGCTAAAATATGGGAGCTATTTAGTAAAATGAAAATATCTGTCAGGGCAGGAAAAAAAAGATATAGAACTTATGGGAGGAGCTGCGAGATCTCAATGCTGCTATCTTGAGACTGACCCCCATGGCAGCAGGAGATAGCTTCACTCAAACGCTACCCTTGCTGCCAGAGAGGAAGGATCAATATGTTGCTGCACCTCGTCGGATTGGGCAGAGGTTTGAATTACCCCTCACCGATCCAATACCAAAACTGAGGTGGCAAGCTTCCTTTTTGTAGTGGCAATTGTCACTCCTTGCCATCCTGTAGGGACACCTATGCCAAAAACATTATTCCCATAGCTATGAGTTATTTATTTGCATAAAGAAGCTCTCAGACCCAAATTTATTTATTCCTAGTTGACTGTAGTCTGAGCCAAAGCATAACTAGGTGCATGATTTGTGAGGAAATCTCTAAAGTCAATATTCAGAGGCATTTAGCTGGATAACTTAAAAGTTATAGGACTAAATTCTGACTTTTCAATCTTTCTCCTACTTATCTGGCTAAAATTTAGGAGAATAATTCATTATTGTAAGACCATTTGGGGGGCATTTCTGGGAGGAATTAAGTTAGCTAGGGGGTCATTTATCAAAGTGCTATATGGCGTTTTCGCATGCGAAAAGCACCTTTAACGCATGCAAGAACACCTTTAACGCATGCAAAAACACCATAACGCATGGTGCGATGCAAATTAGGAAAAGGGGAGGAGTTTGGGGTGGGATTTCTGGCCAAGTGGGCCAGTTTCGCCTTTTTCATTGGTGTTAAGCTATGCGATATGGCTTTATTGCACTTTGTGATGTTTTTGCAAATAGTGTTTTCAGTATTTTAAGCTGCTAGGGGAGAGAAAGCCTAGCCTATCACCACTGGGGGGGGGGGGGGGAGGGGAAGAAAGAAAGAGAGAGCACTTAGCTATAGGGCCCTCATACTAGGTAGGTATTTATACCTCTATATGAGGCCCTCTTAGCTACTCGAGGTGAGGTTTAGGTATTAGTGTAGGGGTTAGGGGCCACTTTGAGATTCAGAGTGAGACATACGAACAGAAGAGTGCACACTTGTGAAGATTTGATGACCATCGGAGTGAGAAAACTCAACTAAAGATGAGATTTGTGCAATGTTCTCTCAACCTAGTTTGATAGACTCTCTACCTGGGTAGAGAGGGCCAATGGTCTTGAATAAGCCCCACCGAAAAAGTAGTGCGAAACCTTGAGGGTCTATATAGCATCCTATCCCACCCACCCCAGCTGCCCTAGGTGGTGGCCATTATGTACATTTTAAAAAAGTAATTTTAACAATTTGTGCATGCCCTTCCTCAAATCCCAACTTCAAACCCCTTCTCTTTACTGAAAACATCTAGCCTGTGAAGACTGGGACCCCCATCCTCTGGACCTCCCATTTCTCAGAAAAGATGCTCTGGTAGCCAAATGACCCCCCCACCCCCCAAACAAACACCATTAGATTCCCCTCTTTATCTGGAAAGAATCCCTGGTGGTCTAAGTGATCATCACCCTATCCTATCCTCCTTGGATACCTCCTAGTCACCAAGAAGTCCATGGTAGTCTAGTGGGGGACTGGAACACCCCTTAGCCTCCAGTGCTGGCAGTGGCTATTTTCCAAAATGGTGCCACCTGGCATTTGCTCAGGTCCCTTTGGTGGCCATTTTCCAAAATGGCACTTCTTGACTTTTGCCCCATCATATGATAGGAGTAGATGCTAGGTGGTGCCATTTTAGAAAATGTCCGCTGCTGGTCCCAGAGCCTAGGGGATACTTTGGGTCCCTCCTAGACTACCAGGGACTTGTTGATGAGTAAGGAGAATTTGGGGGAGGGGTTGAATAGGGTGGAGGATCACCAAGACCACTAGGAATCTTTTCCTGATAAAAAAACAGAGGGATCTGGGGAGCTATGTTAGGGGGCCACTCAGCCACTAAGGCTTTTTTTCTAAGAAAGGAGGGTACAGGGGGTAAGGGTCATGACCTTTGGGGGCTGGATGTGTTCAGTGAAAAGGAGGGTTTTGGTTTAGGGGGACCTACTTTTTGGGTGTCTTACTTGAGGCTGTCAACCCCTTCAAGCAATGGAGCCTAACAGTCCCGGAGTTGCCATTACACATTGTTTGGGGGGCTTTCTCTCCTATGGTATTTTTTCCCATGGGAAAATAGAGTAGGCTATGGTATTTTCCTGCAGGGAAAAATACCGTTGAAGTCATGAAGCAGCAGGGTCATTTAACATGGGAAAAAATAGTGCAGCATAGAAAATGACCCCCTAAGTTAACTGGATAACTTTAGATCTGCCTTTGTGCAGGTCTAAAGTTATCTGGCCTTGTGTGGCTGGATAACCTGCTGCTTAACTGGCTGGGCTGGACAATTATGCTGAAAGCTTATATTTACATTGTTGCTACCAGAGCAATGCTGGAAGCGTCAGAGGAGGCCATATTTTTTATTCCTTTTACTTAGGAGGGAGGAGAGAGCTGACAGTAAGAATCTCTTTACTTTTTTCCTTTGGAGGGGTTTGGAAGGGGATCAACCAGCAGCAGTGTTATAAATTTATGATGGTATGTAGGAAATGTTACAGGAGGCCCACCATCAAAATATTTTTTTAAACAGAAGAGTACCACTTAACCAGATATCTCATGAAGATATCCAATTAAGTGACAGGTTATCCGGCCATACAAGGCCAAATAACTTTAAAAATATCTGGCTGTATTCAAAAGGAGGCCGATTAGATTTAGAGAATATTTATCCCGCT
This sequence comes from Rhinatrema bivittatum, assembly GCF_901001135.1. Taxonomy (NCBI): domain Eukaryota; kingdom Metazoa; phylum Chordata; class Amphibia; order Gymnophiona; family Rhinatrematidae; genus Rhinatrema; species Rhinatrema bivittatum. Next base: position 104,861,983 of record NC_042623.1, read on the forward strand.
GAATATACGGAAAAGTTATCTGGCTAACTTAACCACTGTCATAAATTACACAAATCTTAGAGAGCCAAAATGTATATATAAAACATACAAAGTTTATTGAAAATCCCACCCATATATACCTATATAGACATTAAAACTAAGCTAGCACACTCACTCATTCATATCCACAAATTAAAAAATATGTCTTTTTGAGATACAAAAAAGTACAGATGTACATTGTTATTACAAATAAATTTTACAAATGCCCATGATTTATCATAATTGATCAATTGCATATATTATATATTGCCACAATTAAATGGAGTCATTTGTTAATGTATCCTGTGTCCGACAAAAGAAGATACAAGATCTCTTCGTTTCACCCCTGACCTTCGGGGCTTCCTCAGGGACTGATTTTGTTCAATTCTTTTAAATATGCTTTCACACTGAAAAACACATACGGACAATTATCTCAACATCACACTAGACCATATTCCTCATTCTACAATTACCATCACAATTAATCTAATTCTAACCATATTTCTTTAAACCCATTATCACATGTGAAAGCATCACCTATCAACTGTAATACCTCATTTTCCCTTTCTTTTTACCCGTAAATTTAAATCAAACTAATTGGAATTGAAAAACCACGCAATTTTTATTCTTACCCCATACTGAACACCCGAGTCAAAACTCAGGTAAAACTGATAAAAGCCATACCTACCTAAGCATATAGAGTCTTATCGTATGTGTATCACCTCAGGGTTTCCTTCCAGGCTCATGCAACACAGCGTTCATTTCTAGGTCCTAAACACATCTTCCAGGCGTTCATATTACACGGCGTTCCCCTTAACCGTTAAAATATCTATCAACTCTCACTGCTTTACAAGTATATTAGGGAACCTGCCGACTTGCAGTCTCAAAGAAACATATTCTGAAAAAAGAAGAAAGAAGAAACCCCAGGAATCCCGTTAAAGAAGATAACAGCACATACCGTTAGCCACCAAGTTCCTCACTTTACCAACTGCGGAAATGTCCAATACTCACGTCTAACCGGAAGTGACGATGACACGTCACCACCCGCTGAAATGTGAAATGCCGATGTATGAGTAACTTTATATAGAAGGGCTATTAACCGTTTAGACAATCAATTCAATTATCTTTTAATGGATCACCATCATTTATTCCCAACATACCAAAGGCTAATAAGAAAACCCGTCGATTAATAAAATGCATTCCACTCTATGGGGCCATTTAGACCTGCCGGGGCAATTGTATGCCAGCTATAAATGAATTGTTGTTCAATTTTTCTTAACGTTAAAGACAGGTCGCCCCCATGTTGTAAAGTGACTTGCTTGATTACAAAAAACCGGATCTCTTCCACAGTGTGATTGCCTTCAACCCAATGACTCACTAGGGGTGCATGCTCACGTAGTGCTTTGATGCGACTCCGATGCTCAATAATACGACAGCGGATGGAACGTGTTGTTTGCCCTACATAAATTAAGTTGCAGGGACAAACAATAGCGTACACAACGCCACTAGTATTGCAATCAAACAACCTGGGGATCCGATATGGATATCGCAAATGGGGATGACAAAAAGATTGACATTGAAACGTCAAAGGACAAATGGAACACGACCCGCAAGGCACCTGTCCGTATGGTAAAGATGGATCCCATATTCCCTTGCCACTCTTAAGTTTATCGTATAAGGACTGTCGTTTTTTAATGGCAAATATGGGCTTTTCAATGAAGCACGGTGTAAAAGATAAAAGGTGCCAATGGTTCAAGATGATTTCTTTAATCTGATTACTTTTCAAAGAAAACGGAATCGTGCAAATCAAACGATTTAAGGTTTCTCTTGCATTATGGATCAACAAATTGTCCCTATTAGAATACAACGCACGCTTATATGCTCTTTTTATAACTGATTTAGAATACCCTCTGGCAATAAATCTTTCCTGCAACAAAGACGCCTGGATCTTAAATTCTGCAGTGGAGGTACATAATCGGCGATATCTCAAAAATTGACCTATGGGTATATTATCCTTAAGTTGTTTCGGATGAAAACTTTGATAATGCAAAAGTGTATTTCTGTCTGTGCTTTTCCTGTACACTGAAGTAACAAGTCTGTTATCATGGACATACACTTGCATGTCTAAAAAGACAACAGATCGATCATGTTTAATAAAGGTGAACTTTAAATGTTGGTCCCAAGAGTTCAATAAATTCAAAAATCTCTCCAACTGTACTTCATTGCCACTCCAGATAAAAAATAGATCGTCAATATAACGTTTCCAGCATATTACATGTTGGAACAAAGTAGATTTATAAACACAATGGTTCTCAAAACCAGAGACATATAATCCCGCTACACTAGGAGCCATTGGTGATCCCATCGGGATACCTTGGATTTGCAAATAATAATCTGATTGAAAACTGAAACTGTTCTGAGTTAAAGCGATTTCTGCTATCAGATTAAGAAAATTCAACCTCCGCTGTGAAATATCAAGGTTTGCTATCTCCGCTTTAATAATTTGTAGAGCTTCTCTCTGGGGAATACTGGTGTACAGCGAGGTTATATCGGCTGTGAGTAGAATCCAATTAGACTGTATATCTGGTAATGCTGCCAACTGGTTTATAAAATCGGTGGAATCTTTAACGTATGATGGTACACTCCGAACTAACGGTTGCAAATAGTAGTCAATCATTTGTGCTAGGGGCTCCAAGACTGTTCCTATCTCTGCAACAATTGGACGCCCAGGCGGATTTACCAATGGACTTAACTTAACCACTGGACATCTTAACTTAACCACTGGACATCTTACTGAAAATTACCCTCCTAAATATTCTCAAAATTAGGGAATTTTGAGAATATTTATATTACCCTATATTTCTTTTTTTGGTTTGAAACTGTAAATAAGAATGCAAGTAGTTCCAATGTTAATTGTCCTGCGTAAATGAAACTTAACAGTACTTGTTGATATGAACCTTGTTTATAAGTATTCATTTATTTTGTCTTTTCTTTTTTTATCTTTCAGATACTTTTGATGATTTGAACACCTAACAGCAATTTTTTTTTTTTTTTTTTGTATTTGAATGTGGTCCCCAGTGGACACAAGATAAAAATGTTGGTCTTGATCAGTCATGTCTTTACAATGTGTTTCATCATCTCCTTGGCAGGTAAGGGGAGCTTCTTTCTCATACGAGTTCATTATCTGCAATGCTCACATTTTGAGACCTACCAGTACAATGTGTAATTCATAAGATATTTTTACAGAGATGTCAACAAGTATAAATAATAAAGACAGGGGAGGGGAGGGGACTAGCTAGCTCTTTAGCGTGAACTGAATAGATGAGTGTAATCAATACCATTCATGCCCTTACAATTACTTTTACTTCCCAATGAATTGCAACGCCATCAATTGTAAACCAATATGCAATTTACAAATCACAATTTAATATTCAAGCACCTTGCTTCAAGATGCTAAATTTAAGTTAATTTATCATTTCAAATATATCTGCATAGAACTGGAGATGGAATAGGAGGATATAAGCCAGAGTACAAAAGATAGATTTGTCATGACAAAATGAAATTTGTGATGATAAAAGGGCATCCATATTTTTTGAAATGTGTGAAGTGACTGGAATATGACATTATTGAAAAGTAGTTTATGTAACAATAGAAACAGGAGATCAGACTCTGGGGAACAGAATACCCAATGCATGCTTCTATACTAAATGAAATGGTGACAATGAGAATTCCTGTGCATGCTAGACAATATGAATGATCTTTACAAACCTTTTAAGAAATCCACAGAAGCTAATAAGGATGGGCATTCATGGGAAACAAAATAGGAAATAAGAAAAAATGTCCTATTTTATTTCATTTTGTTCTCAAAGTGAAACAATTGAAAATTTGACAAAATTTCATTGGTTTTCACATTTCATTTTGAAAACAAAAAGATGATCTGTCGGGTCTAAGCCCAGACACGAAGTCGGGAGCTTTACCTAGGGAATAGGCTCAAAGTAGGGGTCTCAGCCTATGCTCAAGCATGACGCCAAGGCAGGGGCCTGGACCTGGGTCTAGGCCTGAGGTTGGGGACTTGCCTAGGTGTAGGTCATGCCCAGAAGCAGAAGCCACAGCCTAAGACCAAGTGCAAAGCCGGGGTCTCGGCCCAGGACTATTGCCAGGGCCTTGGCTAAGACCCCATAAATTTTCCAAATTTACCTGCTCCTTCAGGGATCCAGTGTCACAGCCGAGGCCCAGACCTGATACCAGGGCCCAGTCCAGAGATCGGGCCCTGGTGCTGGGGCCTCAACCCGGACCCAGGACCGATGCTAGGGCCTGGTCTACAGACCAGGTCTCAGTGCCTGGGCCTGACCCTAGAACCAGGCCCAGGCTGCAGAGATTTTTCCTCTGTCTTCTTTCTTTTGTCTTTACTGTTGAAATGATGATCTGCTCAGGCAGCATCAGTGTTAATTAATTAACACCGGCGCCTCCCGAGCAGATGGCGTCATTTTAACTGCAAAGACAAAAAAACTAAATAAGATCTCTGAGGCCTGAGCACCGGGTCTAGTCCTAACCCTGGGCTGAGGCTCAGGTATTGCCACCCTGCCTCTGGTTCAGGCCTCGGTGTTGAGTCAGGGTTAGGCCTTGAAGCCTGGGCATTGCTTAGGGCCTAGTGGGGAAAGGAGGCCATGGGAGGCTCCGTTTCTTGGGTTTTTTTTCATTTTTTTATTTGAATGCTTATTTCATTTCTTTTAAAACAAAATAAACAAAAACATTAAATGAACCAAAATTCATTGGGAAACCCCTACCGAAAACAAAACAAAATAATGAAACAAAATTCTTTCTTCTTCCCACTCATAGTAGCTAATATAGAAAAAAAGATTCATTGTTCTATCTGCTATTGCTCATGTGTTCCTAAACATCCTTCATTTCTTGATTCCATCTGCTGCATTCCACTCCTTTACTCTATGCATCAGATATAACAACATATGGCTGCAACAGTACTTAAAATAGGGAAGATATTGATGGGTAAATATTTGTTACTTAACTACAGAGGGGTGAATTTTCAAAATAGTTATACATGTAAAATCAGCATATAGGCATAGAAGTAGCTTATACTCGCATACATGCTATTTTATAAACATAAAAAATATACGCATATTTTTGCTTTTATGTACACATTTACCTGTGCAAAAAGGGAAGGTCTAGAAGCATTCCAGGGTGGGGATAAGAGTTACAGATGTAAATTGCTATTTTATAAGTGACTTAAGCAAGTACATTAAGAAATTTATTTGCACAATTTTACACCTGCTAATTATTTTGCACAATTGATATCAGACTAATCTATTGTCTACTATTGATTGTGTGGGAGGTTGGGGTGAACTGGGCAAGGTTCAGAGTGAAGACCTAGGGGAGTCTTGATAACCTGAAGAAGGACTGGGTGAATTGGTGGAGGTATCAGCAAAGCTGTGATTTCAAATATGAACGCATGTTTTAAAATATACCAACTTCCGTGTGTAAATCAGGGTTTTAACTGAGCAAGTAATGTTTTTTTTAGCATAAAATATACACACATATGTTTTTAAAATAAGTAGAGAAAGTATATTCTGTCAATGCATTGCATTGTTGGGGGCATGCATATCCATATTTTATAATCTGTGCATACCTGATACAGACTATAAAATACTGTAGTAGATCTCTGTTCAGCCATATATATGCATATATGGGACTGCATGGAGATGTTTGAAAAGTTAACCTCCCCGTTATAAGCAATATCATGAAATCAAGAAATCCACTGAGATAAGAGACTTTGGGGTAAAGTTTTACAAAATATGCGTGATTTTATAACATGTGCGTGCCAGTGTGCATGTTATAAAATTGTGGGCGTCGTGCGCAAGGTGGGGCAGACATATGCAAAAATCGCACAACAATGCATCATCGGGCTTCCCCAGTTCCCTCCCAGTCCGCTCCAATTAAGGAGCGGACTGGGAGGGAACTTCCTTATTCCCCTACCCTAACCTTCCTTCCCCTTCCCCTATCCTACCCGCCCCCTATCTCTACCCTAGGTACCCCTATTTTTTAAAATTACCTTTTGCTCCTCCAAAGGATCAGTAGTAAGCTGTGCGTGCCAGCACCTTGCCATCACGCGATCCCCTGGCACAGCGGCAAATGGCTGCTGTACCAGGCGCCTCTAGCCCCACTCCACCCCCCGGACCGCCCCTCCCCCTGGACCACCCCTCCCCTCCCCCCCTCCCTGCCACTTTGCCAAGGCCTGGCTCTTGTACATGAAACAGGGGTTACACATGCAGCTGGTCCCTTTATGTTGATGTTTTTGAGAAACTGTATCCAATCTTAATGAAACAATGTATAAACTTCGGGTCTGTTCTTTAAAGGTGGATAACATTCCTCCTATTAAATCCCATAGGGACTCCAAAGTGACCACAGCCGGTCTCAAAATCTCCTGGGGTGGCAGTCCCAGCAGTCCCAGCAGGATAACCACTCCCGACAGATGTTCCCAGTAGGATGTCCCCGCCAATCCCAAACCCATCCATGGGGATTTCCAACTGCCGGGCGGGAGGGGAACTCAGCACCCAGTCAGGCACATTGCCGGCAGTTCCATCTGGATGAGGTAATCCTGCAGAGTCTCCTCTAGAAGCCCCATCTCCAACAGCCTTGCCTGAGAGAGAAGTCTAAAGTGGTAGTCTAGGGTCAGGAGGGCTCAAAGATATGTCCCCAGGTGAAAACAGGGTTCCTCTCACTGTTTTGCCAGCGGGGCTAGAGGCCCTCAACAACATGGCAGATGTCGCATACTCACTAGAGATGTGCATCGTTTTTTGTGTTCGTGTCATTCTTTGTTTTTCGGCCGTCATGGAAAATGTCATTATTTTTCGGTTCGGGTCTTTTTTTTCACGAAAAATCGATTTTTAGTTAGTGCGCGCTAACTCCCCGTTAGCGCGCACTAACAAAAACCATTAGATTTTGTTACTTTTTGTTAGTGCGTGCTAACGGGAGTTAGCGCATATTAATGGGGAGTTAGCGTGCACTGACTCCCGTTAGTGTGCACTAATCGGAAAAACAACTGTTTGCAAAAAAACGGGAAAATCCCGATCTTTTTCGGGCTCCCTGAAACATGCCGAATTGGACAATTTCGTTGAAATTTTCCAAGCTTTACATAAACCCAACAATACTCACTAATACATTTATAATAAAGACACTATTAAATACTGTGCAAATGAAAATATATAAAGATGGATGGAGGTGGTTTCATATATAACTTTTGTAATGGTACTTATCAAGTAACCTAAAGTTGTCTAAATATAATCATTAACCAACCTCCAACCACCTATATTAGTAGAAACAAATATAGTGATGAAAACAAATTTTATTTTGTGTCTCAAAAGAGCTGTGATCATAAACGTGTTTCTCAAAAATGTTAAAATATATTTTAAAGAACAAGGCAACTTCGCAGTTAATGTGAATCCTGACATAGCCAAGTTTTGGAAATAATTCCTTCTTCAGGGGACATGACTCAGCCAAATGTCCATCGTTCTTGCATTCAGTGTATTTTCAAATAATTCTTACAAATTTGATGTCTTTTCAAACTGCTCTTTTTATAAAAGCTAGATGCTTTAGACACCAGCTTCAAAAGACAAATGAAATAATGATTGACTTAAATTTCCCTGAACCCAGAAAACAACCAATGTCATAACAAGGACAACCAATCACACACTCTTCATTCAAACCCTTAGGGGATACTGTGTGCAATGTAAATATCCAATATTGCTTGCGGTAATTTAACTGCTTTGAAAGGTCTCCTCCATGTAAGGTCTGATTAAGTTGTTCCAGGACCGTCCACTGCAACTCTTCAAAAAGATGTTGTTTAGCCACACAATGAGCCACTATGGGTGCTGCCACATTAGATGTATTCAAACGTGACCGATGTTCCATTGTCCTAACCCTCGCTGGGCGACTAGTATGGCCCACATATACTTTAGGGCAAGGGCAAATGATAATATAAATAACATTTGCTGATTTGCAATTTGTGATAGACACTTTTAACACAATGTCCAGTAACAGGATCCTGCCAGGATTGCCCTTCAATAGTGTTAATGCACACACTACATTGTTGACACTTAATGTGATATCCCAATGATCTCACATCTTTATCTGAAAAATAAGAATGTACTATCCAGTCTCGTATATTAGCCCTGCAGGAAGTAGCAATCAACGGAGGATCTTGAAAGATCTGATGTAGTGCAACAATGTGCCAATGTCTTCTAAGTGACACTGCTATGGCTCCAGAAACTGTACTGTGTTGTAACACACAAACTAAGCGATCATTGTCTCTCTCGGATTTATATTGTAATAATGAGCTTCTATCGGAAAATTTTGCTCTCTTATAAATCCGTTTAATATCTTTAATTGAATAGCCTCTATTAAAAAATCTGGCCACAAATACTTGTGTTTGTTTATCAAATTCCTCCATAATAGAGCATATGCACCGAATATGAAAAAATTGGCTCACAGGGAGACCTCTCTTAAAAGACCACATATCGACTGATATTTAAAAAGATTGTTTTTATCCATTGGTTTTCGATGAACAGTAGTTGTAAGTTCACTTTGTATCCTATTCACATAAGCAAGCTCTCACTATCACATGCTTTGCCAAACATACACACAAGCTCTCACTCTCACATGCTTTCCCATACTCACACAAAAGCTCATTCTTTCTCATACTCTCACACACACATATGCTGGTACTATCACATATTCTCCCATATACACAGGCAAGTTCTTACTCTCACATGCTCTCCCACACACAAGCCCTCACATGCTCACACACACACACACACAAGCTCTCATATACTCAACCCAAACACACACACAAGCTGTCACATGCTCTGCAACCCACACACTCACAAGCTCTCACATGCTCCCCCCACACAAAAGCTCTCACAAGCTCTGCCCCCACACACATACTCTCACACACACACACATTCTCTCTCACTCACACACACACACACACATTTCCTGGCCTCCTTGATGATTGCTGATTTAATTCACTGCAGTCACACAGTGCGCGGCAGCCCTGCAGCCTCCTGCCATCTTCAGCCACCAGCGGTTTGGACTCCACCGGTGGCCCTGCAAGCTCCTGACATCTTAAGCCGCTGGTAGGCTGGACTCCGCCGGGCAGCCCCCCAGCCTGCTCTTTCTTTTGCCATCGGATCTGGAGGGAGGCAACTAGTGCCCAATTGACTGTTGCCCTGGCAATTACCTGATTGGCCCGCCTCTGCTCACATGCACACTGCAGTCTGCAGGTAGAGCAGGACTTGAAAATCTTGACAATTTTTGTTTTTTCAGCAGGAATTATGGAAAGTTGCCAACCCTAAGGCAGAGGCAGGCAGTGTGAGGCAAATGCCACTGTGGGTATCTGAGAGAGGCATTTTTTGCTGCATCAAAATTCTGCAGCCTGAAGCGGCCACCTCAACTTGCCTTATTATAGAACTGCCCCATTCCATCAAAGGTTTCTGCTGAGTGCAGGTGGGACAGGAATCCATGTAGGCCTTGACATCTCTCTACATCTGGGGCCACCAGTAGAATTGCTGGAGCATTGAAGAATTTGGGCCCGTCCAGGGTGACCTGCGACATTTATTTATTTATTTATTTATTTATTTAAAGGTATTTATATACCGCTTTTTAAAATAAAATTTTATCAAAACGGTTTACAATAGTTTAAAAATAAGATGAAAAATAAAATTCATGGGACATGGGAGTCGTGGAACAATTTTAATGCTTTTTCTCAGAGTTTGCGTGGAACAACCATCTTCATGGTGGGACGGTCATGGTGGAAGCTAGAAGGATCCGAGCTGGATTGATAATGTGTCTGGGTGGATCTGTGGTGTCTTCTTCCAGAAAGGACTGGAAGAAGGTATATGCTAGGATATTCTTAGTGGCTGGCCAGCATCTCAGCTCAAAGTCAAAAAGTGCAAAGAACAGTGACCAGCTAGATTGGCAGACAGTCAGTCATTGAGCATGATGAAGATGTTCTAAGTTTTTGTGATCGATGTCAATAGTAGTGCAATGTTGATTACCCTCAAGCTGATGGCACTATTCCTCTAGCGCAAGTTATCTGTCCCTGATCCCATAGTTGTGTTCTGTGGGGGGAGAATGTTTGCGAGAAAAAGGAGAAGGGGTGAAGGACTCTTTTATCAGAGTGCTGACTCAGTTCTGCTCCTACCCCCTTAACTTCAAGGATAAAGGGATGCATGGAGTCAGGTTGGTGGATGCAGGCCTCTTGAAGGAATGTATTCTTCAATTCTTGGAAGGCAATGACCATGTCCAAAGGCCAGGCTTTGGTGTTGGCTCTTTTTCGAGAGGATGCTGTTAGTGGGACCACAATCTGGGAGTAGTTGGGAATGAAATGCTGGTAATAGTTGGCAAAGCCTAGGAATCTTTGCATGGCACAAAGACCAGAGTATTGCAGCCAGTTTTGGATGCACTTGACCTTATCTGGATCCATATAGAAGCCCTTGCTAGATATGATGTACCCTAGGAAAGGAAGACTCTCTTTTTCAAAAAGGCATGTCTCTAACTTTGTGTACAGTTTGTTATCTCATAGCCTCTGGAGGAATAGGCAAACATCTAGTTGGTGGGATTTGAGATCCTTAGAGAAGATGAGACTATTTTTGAGGTATACAGGTATAACACATCATTCATCTCCATGCTTGATCCAAATAGTAAACCCCATGGAGGTCCAGCTTTGTAAATACTCTGAATACATGGAGACTGTCAATAACTCGGAAATGAGTAATAAATGGTACTGGTCCTTTTTTCATCATAGCAGAACCCTATAATTGATGCATGGATGTACTGAGCAATTCTTTTTGGAGACAAATAAAAACCTGCCCCAGCAGAAAACATGGAGGGCCTGATGAACCCCAGTCAAGATTCTCTTTTATGTACTCTGATATTCCTTTATTTCTGGGGCAGAAAAAGGATATACTCTCCAAAGAGATGGTTCTTTGTTAGGTACCAGATTGATGGCACAGTCATATACCCTATGGAGAACAAGTCAGTATGATCAGTGTACTAGGGAGGTGTTATGGTTTTGAGATGTTGGAATGGATTCTTGGGTACTGCGGCGATGGCCACTCCCATGGGGAGGAGCCCCATGAGGAACCGCAGTACTAGGCTAGACTCTATTCACGCAAACACAAAAGATTTGTATTTATTATACAGCTTGGTGATATTGCCCAGGGGGTGGCAACAGTGAGGTAACCCAGTAGAAGTAGTCCAGGGGCCCTCAGCAAAGAAGACCAGTCCCACACTTGAGTAGATGGTAGGCAGCGCAAGGTAGTAGAGGAAGTCCCGGATGCAGGCTCCCAGCGCTGAGTGTTATGGCTTTGAGGTCTTTGGGTGGATTCTTGGGTACTGTGGCAGATGACCACGCCCACGGGGAGGATCCCCGTGGGGAGCCACAGTACTGGGCTAGACTCAGGATGCAAAAACTCAGAGTTTTGTCTTTTATTGTACAGCTGATGTATACCACCAGAGGTGGCAGTAGTGAGGTGATCCAGAGGTAGCAGTCCAGGAACCCTCGGCAAAGGGAACCCGTCTTACCAAGATGGTATAGGGAGATCCAGGTGTAGGTTTCACAGCACGGCAGAGCTGTAGATGAGACAGACTGAGAATTAGAATACTTACTAGATGATAGCTGTAAGGTTGACGATTCCACCAGGCAGAAGTAGATGGTTACAGGCACCGAGGCAGGGAGAGCAGGCCTTCGTGGAGCAAGTACCTGATCCCAGTAAGGCACCTGAAAGAAAGCAGAGGGCCCCCGAGGAGCGGGTACCCAGGTTAGAGAATACCCCAAAGGGCAGAGAGAGCTTCCAGCGGCAGCACGGAAGTGCCAGAGTAGCTTAGACCGGACGAGTCCAATCCTTGCTAACTCAATGAGCTAGCAAACAAACATAGGATAAATACCCATATGGCCTGACGTCACTTGAGGGGGAAGCCTCCGAGATTCCCGCCATGACATGGATAAAGATGTGGTGGCATGCATGCGCACACCCTAGGAGGCCCTTAGGAGAAACATGGTGTGAGGCTTTGCCATAGCCGTTCTGGGGACGCCAGAGAATGTGGCTTACAGACGTGGCAGTAGCCATCTTTCCAAGGTTATTGGAGAGAGCAGAGAAAAAGGTGAGGCACAAGGGTCGAAGCCGTCTGAGACCGACGGACGCAACACTGAGCTGTAGGTGAGACAGACTGACAAGGTAGATACTCACTGAAGAAGATAGCTGTATTGATGGAGATCCTGGCAGGCAGAAGTAGTTGAATTGTAGGCACCAAGGCAGGGAGAGCAGGCCCTCGAGGAGCGAGTACCTGGTATCCCAAAAAGGTACCTGAAAGAAAGCATAGGGCCCCGAAAAGCGGGTACCCAGGTTAGAGAAGAATGGCCCCAGAGGGCAGAGAGAAAGCTTCCAGCAGCAGCAAGGAAGCGGCAGAGCAGCTTAGACTGGAGGCATTCCAATCCTTGCTAACTCACCCGAAGGAGTGAGCTGAGCATTTAAATACCTCCAGGAAGAGGGTGGAGATCCCTTGGGTGTTGGATGGCTTTCCCGCACTGACCCCTTTAAGAAAGGGGTCGTCTTCGCCGCGCACGTCTAGAGGACATCAGGGGGCGTGGCTTCCGCTTCGATGGCATCCCAGCTGCAGGGGGAGGCCTCTCGGCATCAGGGGAGGCCTCTCGGCATCACGGTAGGCCTCAGAGCCAGAGGAGATGCCCACGAACCCAGCCTCAGGGATCTGGAGCGCGGTGGACCATGGCCGGAAGGGTTAAGCTCGGTCAGCCTCACACTCCTTGGCTGACCAGCATAACAGGAGGCAGCACTACCAGGGTTGTGACAAAGGGCAAGCACAGTAGTGGTTCAGTGCATTGCAGGCACGAGTTGTGGCAATGGGAGCTCTATCTTGTCAGCTGTAACAAACTGCTGTCAAAGTGTGGAGAGTGGAGTTGCAATCAGGGTAGATCCAGCACAATGGGATCTATCGCCTTGTCAATGATATGGAAGACTATACTCTCCACATGTAGGAAGCTAGTGTGTAGGCATGGGTGCCATAGCTAAGGTGATCTGACTAGGGAGAGGATCACCGAGAATGGAGGAGATGACAAGTGGTGTCTTTCTGGAAACTATGGGAATCTATAAGTGGTCAACGAAGGCCTTCATTATGAAGGTCCCACCGGCACCAGAGTCAACAAATACCTGGGTGGGAAATTCTTGTTTATACATGGAAATAGTCACCGGGAGAGTCAGTTTAGGAGCTGGAATTGTGAAGCCTAGGATCCCCTCCCCACTAGATCCTAGGCATGTTAGTTTTCTGGCTTCAGCGGACAGTGCACAAGCTGGTGCCCAGTCCTGACACAGAAGAAGCAGAGTCCCAAACTGCAATCAGTAGAGCCTTTCTTCAGGGGTGAGGCGTTCCTGTCCAAGTTGCATCAGTTCTTCCAGTCATGCCTGGGCTGGGGCTTCCATCGGAGCAGGAAAGAGAGCATGTGAAAACAAGGGAGCCAGCAAAAACTGCCTGAGTGGTGGGTGGAGCTCCTAGGCTCGTTGCTGAAGGTAGCAGTCAATTCTCCCGGCCAAATCGATAAGGCCATCTAGGGATTCAGAAGGCTCTCAAGTGGATAGCTTGTCCTTAACCCAGAACCACAGCTCCTCCATAAAAATGCTATGGAGGCTATCCTCGCCCCAGTTTAAATCTGTGGCCATGGGCTGAAACTCAATTGCATAGTCCATTAAGGGCCAATTGCCCTGACGAAGGTAAGGAGGTGCGAGGTCACTGTGGCCAACTGGCCAGGTTCATAAAAAATGAGCTTGAAGGCCTTGACAAATTGTTGCAGATTTTGAAGAAGGGAATCCCCTCGCCCTTACAGAGGAGAGGCCCAGGCCAAGGCCTTTCCATCCAACTGAGAAAGCATGAAGGGACAAGTGCATGAAGCATTGGTTCAAAAACCCTCGACACTGTTTCAGATCTCCAGCATACCAGAGGGAACTGGTAGGCGAATCATGGATGCAGCTGAAATGGCTGGAGGTGCTGTGGTGGCTTCAGGAGATGGAGAGGCAGCTGAGGCAGCAGTGGCATCCAGGTGGGGGCTGATTCACTCCATGGAATCCGCTAGGATCTCAAGAAACTGCTGCTACTAGATTTTATGTGCCAGGCCAGGAATGGCCTGGAGGCCTGAGATGTCTACCAGATCCATGGCCTCGTCAATTTGTTGTAGAAGTGGACAAGTTTTAACTTATTGGTAACCATTTTTGTTAGTGCGCGCTAACATCCAGTTAGTGCTCCCTAAGTCCTATCAGTGCACACTAACTCCGAAATTAGGAAAACTAGGTAGTGTGCACTAATGGGACTTAATGAATACTAACATCTAGTTAGTACAATCCAAAGTCCCAATAGTGTGCACTAAGTCCTACTTACTAAGTACTAATGTAATTTTCACAAAATTTCATCAATTTTTATTTGTTTCGGGGTGCTCCCGAAACAAGATGAAATAGACAATTTTGTTGCCATTGTCTATTTTGTTGAAAACGAATGCACATCCCTACGTAGTGCTTTTCAGACATATCTGGCTATCTGACTTAGCTGGCTGAATTATGTTTGAAGGCTTATCTGGCTAAGTAGCTGCAAAGCCACTACTTATCTGGATGTCATAATTTGTCTGCATAAGTTCCGTTACTTCTCCAGAGAAATTGAAACTTGTCCTGTCAATGTCAAGATTTAGTTGACTGTCATATTTTTATCTGGATAAGTAGCACCTATTTTTGCATCTATCTTTAAAAAATATCTGCGCAATTTACATGCATTTACCCCCCCCCCCCCCCAATCAGGTTCTACGCATATAAGTCGGGAGATATTGTAATATGCATGCAGCAAGGAAATTACCAGTTTTACTAATTAATCTACTAATTCACCCAGTCCATCTTCAGGTCATCGAGATCCTCCTGGTACATCATCCTGAACTTCCCCCTGCCAATTTTACCCACATCCCTTACCCAGTCTGTATTTGGGAATAAAGGCATTTAGTCTCAATTACACCAGATAATTATCAGGTGTAAATATATGCAAGTAATAGATTTACATGTGTTGGTTTCACAGGATCTAAAATAGTAACTTATACGCGTAACTGTTCACCCTGCCTAGGAATGCTCCTGGACTGCCCCTTTCCTACATGTGCAAGTTTTCTTGCGTATGCTTACTTACATGTATATGTTTGCATTTTAAAAATATCATATATGTGAGGATACACAATTTTACATGTGTAAGTTAATTTTACATACATAACCTTTTGAAAATTCACCTTAAATATTTTTGATACATAATAATATAGAGAGGTTTTTTTTTCATCCTTTACCCTTTACATTTTGCTGACAGTTTGCAACACAAAAAAATCAAAGTTCATGCTCAGTAATGATTCATGCAAATGCTGTTTTCATTAGGTTACTTCAAAAGGGCTTCATGAATACTTAATTGCATTCAACTGCAGTGAATAGATTGGGCCCATCTAGAGAAGACACTCACTAATCATACTCACTAATCATTAAGTTTCTTGAAGATCTTATACTATAATTTGGGGCTATATACTTCTATGTATCAGATCTTATTGATATGCAAATGTCCAAGAGCCTATGTATTCTGTCAAGATATAGCTTATGGAAGTATACATTGCTGAGAATCAGAGAAATAGTGTTGTGTATTAAGTTAAATAAAAAGTTAAATAAAAAAAAAAAGATTTGCTACCGTGTTCTTTCTTCTCTTGTATTAAAAATGTGGACATTCATCATTCCTCCCAAAGCTGAGAATGTCTGTACAGAAATGTGAAAAAAGAGCAAAGCAAAAATCTCTACATATCTCTCACCTTCTGTAATTCATTGCCATTGTTCAAATGCTAGGGTTAGGCGAGAGAAAGTACAAATGGATACTTATCAAGTTCAGATTCTATCTCAAATGAGCATGTTCTGCTGTATGTGTCATTAGCCAATTAGTATTAGAGATGAGCATTTGTTTAAAATGAATGCACACATGCAACAAATAAGGGTACTTTGTTTCAATCTGATGGCCCCAAAATGAATTGAGGACCCTCTGAATCAAACATACCTTATTTGTTGCATGCATTTAAAATGAATGCATTGGGCCTGAGGCCAAAGCCTTGCAGAGGACATAGGCCAGGGCTCAAAGCAGGAGCCATGGCCTATACTCGAGCATGATACCGGCGCATCACCCTAGACCCAGGCCTAGGCCATAAACCAAAGCCTTGCCTAGGACATAGGTCAAAGCCCAAAGCAGAGACCGCAGCCTAAGCCCAAGTGTAATGCTGGGGTCTCTGCCTAGGCCTAGACTTATGCCAGGGCCTCAGCTGAGACCTGAGCCCCCCACCCCATGAACAATCACTTACCTGAACTGTCGGGTATCCACATCAGTGGCCAGTTCAGGTTCCGATGACTAGGCCTCAGACTGGACCCAGAGATAATGCTGGGGCCTGGCCCAGAGGCTGGGTTTTTATATAAGAGCCTCAAAGCCTGGGTCTAGGCCCAATGCCACAGCCTGGCCTGGAGGCCAGGTCTTGATGCTGGGACCTCAACCTGGAACCAGGCCCAAGACCAAGCCTGATGCCATGGCCTGGCCTGGAGGCCAAGTCCTAATGCTAGGGCATCAGCCCAGACTCAGACCCTATACCAAGGCCTAGCCCGGATGCCGGGTCCTAACACCAGGTTCTCAGCCCAGACCTAGGCCTGATGCTGGGTCCTGACCTGGAAACCGAGTCTTGATGCCTGGGCCTTGGCCTAGGATCAGACCCAGGCCTGGAGCCCAGGCCTCAGAGCAGCTGTGAAGATTTCCTCTTCTTTCCTCTTTTTTTCTTCAACTGACACCATCTACTGGGATCAAGCTAGAGTTAATTTACTCCGGTGCATTCACCCCAGTGGATGGTGCCATTTTGATGTATGGCCTGGGCCTAGGCCTTGCCAGCAGATCCCCATTAGTCCGGATAAGTGAGGTCCCAGGGGGATCTTGTCCCCAGCATTTTTCCAAGTGGGTGTTTGGGAGCGAGGGACGAGAGGCCTTGGGATGCCCCATTTTCATTTTTTTGTCCATTTTTTATTTTTTTTATTTTTGATTGCTTTTTTCTACTCAAATGAAATTAATCAAACATTCCACGATCCGAAATTCATGGGAAAATAATCTACCAAAAACGAACTGAAAAACAAAAATTTATTTTTTTTTCCTTGCACACCCCTAATGAGCATGCACCCAGCAAAGATCAATGCCGTCATTGACAAAAAAATTTGAACAAGGTATTAGAAAGTCAGAGGGTACAGTGGTAAGAAAGGTCCCAGATATTTTGTTCTTGAAAAAAAAAAGCCAAGTACTGCAAACTTTCTGTGAAAGTTTGCAGTACTGTTATTTCATTCTTTCACCACCAATTTAGGGTATGGTACTTTAATCTTTGTATCTATTATTAATCATATACAGTGCATTGGAAAAATAAATTGCTATGGAATAGATCGGTAGTAACTTTTTTATTGAAGGAATAGATTTGACTGGTGATTTTTCTGCTGTACTCTGCGATCATGTTTTGAAACTTCTTAAGCATCAGTGGAAAACATGGTAGATACACTTTTACTTTGCTCCTGATAGTCTATTTGATTTTTGGCCTATGCAAAATTATCAAATAGTAGTGCTACCAATCTTCCACTTCCAAATAGGAATGGGAACATAAGAAAATGCCATACTGGGTCAGACCAAGGGTCCATCAAGCCCAGCATCCTGTTTCCAACAGTGGCCAATCCAGGCCATAAGAACCTGGCAAGTACCCAAAAACTAAGTCTATTCCATGTTACCTTTGCTAATGGCAGTGGCTATTCTCTAAGTGAACTTAATAGCAGGTAATGGACTTCTCCTCCAAGAACTTATCCAATCCTTTTTTAAGCACAGGTAAACTAACTAGCTTATTTCTAGCTTCTGGCTACTTTTTGGGTTGGGGGTTTTTTGTGGGGGTTTTTTTTTCAATACAAACACTCAGTTACTTAAAAGTCTGGAGAACACTCAGTTCTGCAGACTTTTAAAAATAAACACACTACCTACTGCTACCTTATTGACTGACTAAAAATACAAACAGTCTAACTTGTTTATTCACTGCCTACCTACTGCTACCTTATTGACTGACTATTTAAAAATACAAAAAATGTAATAATAGTAAATTGATATATCCTGCACATATGACGCTAGCCCTATGAAGCACTATGAAAACTAAACTTACCAGAGAACCAGCCAGCACAGATGACATCATTCCTGGGAAAATGAAAGTTAACTTGGTCTTATTCTCTGCTAATAATAACAAGAGGCTCCTGCCCATAGTAACAGGGCACACACACATGCTAAAATTTATTGATTGGCTATAAGGTAATGGGTGGGCTTTTGGAGATATCTGTTAATTGGTTGAAGGAAACCCTTAAATTGCTGAGCACACACGTCAGATCTTTGAGCAGGCTCAGATATATCACTTGTTTTGTGTTGCTTCTGCTCCTGGAGGAACCCCGCCTTCCTCCATAAATAAACCTCTTACTTTTATGACCTTTTAGAGTTGGTCTTTATGGGGTCAATTAGTCAGTGGGGGGGGGGTTCAGCCTTTTTACATCTGGTTTATTTTTGATCAGGGGTTTGAGCTCATCAGAAGAAAAAAAATATGTGTTACTTGTTGTTTGTCTTCTGTGTCATGTGTCCTTACACCTGAGGAATGAATGAGGTTGTGTGTCACAGTTTAATGTTGTCTGTGATGTCTGTGGTGGAATCTTCTCCCCGATTAATCTGAATTTGTTTTGCTCTAATGTCAGATCATGATCAAGTACCATACCTAGTGCTGCACTGAAAGGCTGTGCTTCCTGTCACTGACATGCACTAAGCTGAAAGAACTGTTTTCCCTACGTGCATCATTGAATTCAAAGATTATCCCGACTTGGACTGTGAACTGTTTCAAAGAAAGCCATCATACAGCTTTCATCATACATCATTTGATTTTCTTGTGTGTTCATTGTTTTGTGTCTTGCTCAGTTGCTGTTTGGATCTATTTGCAAATGCCATTGTTTAGACAGAATTAATGCAGTTTTTCCAAGTTTGGTAGCCTTTCCCAGTCTGACTCCCACTACTTATATACATCTCTTCGCTGAATCAGCCAAATGATTATGTAATATGTCTTTCTTTACCCTTGTCTATGAAAGTTGCCTTGATCACATTACCCACATGTTATATCCCACTGATTGCCCTCTGAGAGTGAGATTTGCCCCAGTATGGTTCAAATATTTTCTTGACTCCCTTATTCTTTGACTATCTGGTTTTTCTCTGGATCTTCCTTTCCTTATTTGTGTACTCTGTGTTTCAGTAGTAATTCATGGTTCAAGAGGAATATATATATATTCGTATATATTTCCTCCACATCAGCATATGTTAAATACATGCTGTTCTGTTTGCTGCAAGCTATTTTATGTCCGGGATGGCATAGAGTCCAACAGGATAAACATCCTGCATGAGACTAAATACAAAATTGAATCTTTATGGGTAGAAATCCCTTGTGTGTCAGGGAAGACTATAGTGATAGGGGTATACTACCGTCCACCTGGTCAAGATGGTGAGATGGACAGTGAAATGCTAAGAGAAATTAGGGAAGCTAACCAAATTGGCAGTGCAGTAATAATGGGAGACTTCAATTATCCCAATATAGACTGGGTAAATGTATCATCGGGTCACGCTAGAGAAATAACGTTCCTGGATGGAATAAATGATAGCTTTATGGAGCAATTGGTTCAGGAACCGACGAGAGAGGGAGAAATTTTAGATCTAATTCTCAGTGGAGCACAGGACTTGGTGAGAGAGGTAACGGTGGTGGGGCCGCCTGGCAATAGTGATCATAATATGATCAAATTTGATTTAATGATTGGAAGATGTGGTAGGCCTGATTGACAAACTGACGAGTAGTAAATCACCTGGACCAGATGGTATACACCCCAGAGTTCTGAAGGAACTAAAAAATGAAATTTCAGACCTATTAGTAAAAATTTGTAACCTATCATTAAAATCATCCATTGTACCTGAAGACTGGAGGATAGCAAATGTAACCCCAATATTTAAAAAGGGCTCCAGGGGTGATCCGTAAACTACAGAACGGTTAGCCTGACTTCAGTGCCAGGAAAAATAGTGGAAAGTGTTCTAAACATCAAAATCACTGAACATATAGAAAGACATGGTTTACTGGAACAAAGTCAGCATGGCTTTGCCCAAGGCAAGTCTTGCCTCACAAATCTGCTTCACTTTTTTGAAGGAGTTAATAAACATGTGGATAAAGGTGAACCAGTAGATGTAGTATACTTGGATTTTCAGAAGGCATTTGACAAAGTTCCTCATGAGAGGCTTCTAGGAAATGTAAAAAGTCATGGGATAGGTGGCGATGTCCTTTCGTGGATTGCAAACTGGCTTAAAGACAGGAAACAGAGAGTAGGCATTAAATGGACAATTTTCTTAGTGGAAGGGAGTGGGCAGTGGAGTGCCTCAGGGATCTGTATTGGGACCCTTACTTTTCAATATATTTATAAATGATCTGGAAAGAAATACGATGAGTGGGATATTCAAATTTGCAGATGACACAAAATTGTTCAGAGTATTTAAATCACAAACAGATTGTGATAAATTGCAGGAAGGCCTTGTGATTCTGGAAAATTGGGCATCCAAATGGCAGATGAAATTTAATGTGGATAAGTGCAAGGTGATGCATATAGGAAAAAAAAAAACCATGCTATAATTACACAATGTTGGGTTCCATATTAGGTGCTACAACCCAAGAAAGAGATCTAGGTGTCATAGTGGATAACACATTGAAATCATCGGTACAGTGTGCTGCCGCAGTCAAAAAAGCAAACAGAATGTTGGGAATTATTAGAAAGGGAATGGTGAATAAAACGGAAAATGTCATAATGCCTCTGTATCGCTCCATGGTGAGACCGCACCTTGAATACTGAGTACAATTCTGGTTGCCGCATCTCAAAAAAGATATAATCGCAATGGAGAAGGTACAGAGAAGGGCTACCAAAATGGTAAGGGGAATGGAACAGCTCCCCTATGAGGAAAGATTAGAGGTTA
Organism: Rhinatrema bivittatum; assembly: GCF_901001135.1. Lineage (NCBI taxonomy): Eukaryota > Metazoa > Chordata > Amphibia > Gymnophiona > Rhinatrematidae > Rhinatrema > Rhinatrema bivittatum. The sequence goes on from NC_042623.1 coordinate 104,883,169, forward strand.
GGACTTTTTAGCTTGGAGAAGAGACGGCTGAGAGGGGATATGATAGAGATGTTTAAAATCATGAGAGGTCTAGAACGGGTAGATGTGAATCGGTTATTTACACTTTCGGATAATTGAAAGACTAGGGGGCACTCCATGAAGTTAGCATGGGGCACATTTAAAACTAATCGGAGAAAGTTCTTTTTTACTCAACGCACAATTAAACTCTGGAATTTGTTGCCAGAGGATGTGGTTAGTGCAGTTAGTATAGCTGTGTTTAAAAAAGGATTGGATAAGTTCTTGGAGGAGAAGTCCATTACCTGCTATTAAGTTCATTTAGGGGTAGATTTTTAAAAAATGCGCGTTCGCGTACTTTTGTTGGCACACCAGTCGCAAACAAAAGTACGCTGGATTTTAGTAGATACGCGCGTAGCCGCACGTATCTGCTAAAATCCAGGATCGGCGCACGCAAGGCTGCCGATTTTGGGCAGCCGGCGCGCGCCGAGCCGCGCAGCCTGCCTCCGTTCCCTCTGAGGCCGCTCCGAAATCAGAGCGGCCTCGGAGGGAACTCTCTTTCGCCCTCCCCTCACCTTCCCCTCCCTTCCTCTACCTAACCCACCCCCCGGCCCTATCTAAACCCCCCCCTACCTTGTCGACGGATTTACGCCTCCTGGAGGGAGACGTAAATCCACGCGCGCCAGCGGGCCGCTGGCGCGCCGAGACGCAACCCGGGGGCGGTTCCGGAGGGCGCGGCCACGCCCCCGGACCGCCCCGGGCCGAAACCACGCCCCCGGGCCCGCCCCCGAAACGCCGCATCCCGCCCCCAAAATGCCGCGTCGATCGGCCCAGCCCCCGACACGCCCCCGACAAAAAACCCCGGGACTTACGCGATTCCCGGGGCTCTGCGCGCGCCGGCAGGCCTATGGAAAATAGGCGCGCCGGCGCGCAAGGCCCTGCTCGCGTAAATCCAGGCGGATTTACGCAAGCAGGGCTTTTAAAATCCGCCCCTTAGAGAATAGCCACTGCCATTAGGAATGGGAACATGGAATAGACTTAGTTTTTGGGTACTTGCCAGGTTCTTATGGCCTGGATTGGCCACTGTTGGAAACATGCTGGCCACTGTTGGAAACATGATGCTGGGCTTGATGGACCCTTGGTCTGACCCAGTATGGCATTTTCTTATGTTCTTATGTTTTCTTATGTTCTTAAAATTGGGCCCCATGTTTAATATAACAGTAGAGCTTAATCAGATATAGTATATATCTACTCAATTTCTTCCTGAAATCAACCAGGTCTTAACCTTTTTTCTGAAGGCCAAATAATTCCTTTCCAACCTAATATCAGGTAGTAACAAATTTCAGAATGTAGGTGCCTTTATTGAAAAAGCTCTTGCTCGCCACCAAACCTTCTTCATCTCCTTAAAGGATAGGACCACCAAAAGTTCCCTTATCTAGATCTTAGACAATAACTGGATGCAAAAAGGATTTTGTGAAAAAAAATCACATACAATATGCACACTTTGCATTTTGGGGTTTTTTGTGTTATTTTTCATACCAAAAGACTTTTGTAAAAAATGTCATACTTTAGTACATCTTTCTCTTTATCCCCATTGTCTCAGGTACTCATCTGTATTGTAAGCTCTTTTGGGAAAGGAATAATTGAACCTGAATTTGAATAATGATTTAAACCAACTTGAGAATCATTTGCAAAGGTAGACCAAAAATTGTAATCATTATTGTATGCTTATGATGGCAAGATTTCTGGTTAAGTAGTGATGAATATCTGGGCTTGCTGTGGTCATCAGCTTGAACTTTACTTTATTGAACAGCAGGAGAAAGTTAATTTTGTCTGCTTTATTACAGAGGAAGGAAAACGATATGGGCCTGTGTTTGAAGAGCAGCCGATTGATACCATTCATCCTCAGGAATCTGAAGAAAGGAAAGTTTCAATGAACTGCAGAGCCAGAGCAAACCCTCCTCCTATTTACAAGTAACACAACCACTTTTAATAATGTTATTATTACATGCTCATTCTTGAAGGTTTACAAAGTGCATCACTTGTTTGCTAAAGAAAAATTGTGAAGGTTTTCATTACAAAACCATATATAGGGACTGGATATTTGATACGAAGGAAGTGACAGAAAAATTGAATAGATGACATTTTTTCAAGATATTGCATACACATAAAGATATGCCATGGAAACATCAGCTACTGTTTAATAACATCAAGTCTTCTTGATTGATAACCACATTTCTGAAGTAAGGCACAATTTGCGTCTTAACTATTTCTTTTCTGTCATATTTTACTGTAGACATGACAAGCAACAATGTATGATAGAAATTAATAGTTTGACTGCTAAAAGTTTTGTGCAGTTTTCTTCTCATTCCCTTGAGCCTATGAAAGAATAATGTAACCTTCAGAGTCACAAACTGTATTAAACACTCACTGGATCAGATTAGTCCATATTGGATATGATTTCACCAGTGACATCAATCACAAGGTTAAATCTCTGAATGGTTTGTTTTGTTCACACCATGACAAGAATGAACCTCACTTATAAACCAGGATATGTTGAGTATGATCTCAGTCTCTTATATTAACTGATAGTGCTTGCCTCGATACTTGCATTGTACCAAAAAGAGATTCTCTCTGAAGATCAAAAGATACTATTAGGTCTATATTCAGACACAGTCTGGATAGCAAAGTGACAGGGTTTTGTATCAAATCACGTTAGGGGCTTATGGCGGGTGTTAGGGCCCTAACGCCCATGATAACGCCATAATGCATGCAATAAATAATGCATCGCGAGATCCATATGCAAATTTTAGTCTAGAGGGAGGAGTTTGGGTTGAGTTTATGAAAATAAGGGGTGTTTAACATTGTATACAATAGAGTAACGCATGATATCACATGATTTAATGCCGGAAATAACTACACCTATTTTCCTGGCATTATGCTGTGTGTTATGCTCGAAATGAGATTTGTGATAAAAATCACAAATCCCTTTTCAGAGGGGGAGAAGGGAGAGAGAGAGAGAACCTCTGGGGAGGCACACATATTAATCACTCACCATTCTGAACTCGGGATGAACTTTTGGTGGTGGCCTAGGTTTTGGGGGGCAGTTTTACATGCCCAGTCAGAGGTACAAACAGCACAGTAGATTGCAGTGGAGATTTGGAGCAATGAAAGATATAAAAAGATGAGATTTGTACAATGTACTCTAGACATAGCTTGATGCACTCTCTACCTAGCTGCTATCAAACTAGGTCAAGAGTACAATTTACAAATCTCATATTTGTGTACCTGTCATCAATCCAAATCACATCAAATCTTCACTGTGGTCTACTGTGCTTTTCGTACCTCTGACTGTGCATGTAAAACTGCCCCCCAAAACCCAGGCCACCATCAGAGCCTCACCTGAGTTACTAATTGCCCGTCTTACAGCGGTATAAATAGTTTACTTATATAAAAGCCTTATAAAGAGTCTCTTTCTCTCTATCTCTCTATTCCTCCCTCCCCTGCTTGGAATGGGATTTGTGATAAAATCACAAATCATATTTTGGTTATTACATTTGTGCAATGTTCGGTTGAGAGAAGATTGCACAAATCTCATCTTTGGGTGAGTTTCCTCACTCTGAAGGTCATCAAATCTTCACAGAGAGCACTGTTGTGTTCGTACATCTCACTTTGAATGTCAAAGTGGCCCTTAACCCCTATACTAATACCTAAACCTCACCTCGAGTTACTAGGTGGACTTCCTATAGAGATATAAATACCTATCTAGTGTTGGGGCATTATGGTTTCTCTCTCTCTCTCTCTCTTTCTTCCCACTAAAAACAGCATGTGTGAAAACATTGTAACACTCAATAAAGCCCTATTGCACAGCTTTATGCAAATGAAAAAGGTGTAGTTAAAATCCACATTAAAACTGTGAGCCCAGCTCACTTGGCCAAAAATCCCACCCCAATATCCTCCCCTTTTTGTCATTTGCATATCACCATGCGTTATGGTGCTTTCGCACACGTTAATGGCGTTTTCGCATGTGTTAAAGGCATTTTTTCCATGTGAAAATGCCTTAACGCATTTCAAAACGCCACATAGCACTTTGATAAATGACCCCCTTAGCCAGCTAAGGCCTGGATTCACTATATAGTAAAGTGCACAGTACCGGGGGGCGGACCTGCGAAAGCTGGCAGCCATCGCACCACTGCGGTGCGCTGGCTGCCGGCTTTCTCACCGAATAACTACACCATAAAAGGTGTAGTTATTCGGCACAAAACCGGCGGCAATAAGGGTCCTTTCCTTTCGCCACCAGCGATGTCTCCGCAGCATCGACCCCGGTGCCGCCCCGACTCCTCCTCTTCTGAGGTCGACTCCGCCCCGATCACCCTATCGCACACGAAAAGGGACTTTTCGCTTGCGAAAGCTATTGAAAATGACCCCCTAAGTCATCCCTCACTCTGAATATCAGTGTTAGCAGGTTAACTTCTCCCAGTTATACTTCCAGAATGCTCCTAACCTATCTGGATAAATTCTAGCCACCTAACTTATTAGTGGGCTAGAATTTAGCCAGCTATGTGCCCAAATATTAATTTAGCTGGTTAACGCATGCGAAAACGCCTTAACACATGCGAAAACGCCATATAGCACTTTCATAAATGACCCCCTAAGATAGCTAACTAGCATGCCATATTATCTTCTTTAGGATTTAACAAGGATCGGCTGAGTATACGGTTCCTAAATTACACAAAACATGTATATTCTGAGGAGTGGAGAGGGGTCCATCCTAGTGAGGTTTCCCTAGGGCCCCCTAGAGGATTAAAATGTCTCTGAAAATAATATTGTTTAGAAAATGGAACATTGCAACCAACTGAGCAGTTTTCTGTTTCAATATGTTATTTTTGATAGGGAAAATTATTAGCAAATTAGAGGAGATATGATTCGTTTTTAAAGTTGAGATTTGAAATATTCCATTTTCCAATAGAGATTGTTTCATTGGCCCTGGCTTCTTTCTCCTATGTTTGCCATTCATTACTATTAAACTACTTTGTTTTGTAATGTCAACAACTATCTAGTAAAGGTGCACAATGCCACATAGAACATAGTAATAACAGCAGATAAAGTGAAAATGAACCATTCAGTTTTCTCAGTTGAAATTCATTCACTCTGGGTAAATAGATAATGCATCTAACTTTCCATATGCAGTCCAACACCAACAGCTCCCCACTCCCCATCACTGGAATGAATCCATTTCCATGTAATATTTTTCCTTTTGTTCTCATATTTTACGTTTTCAGCTTCTCTCAGAGGGTAAAACTGTCACACCCTAATGAATATAAGCACATCCATGAATGACCTAAAATGTGCAATTATAGAATTTATAGTCTGTTCAACCCATGGCATTTCTTTTGTGATGGGAAAAATGTTCAGGTCACCTTTGAAGGTATTTTACACCCATGAAGATTTGATTATGTACTTCAATAGTTTGCAGGTGGAGGCCACTGTTAATGTCTCTGCTCAGCTCATCTGCACAGATTTTAAGATATGTACTTTGTAGTATATGCACAAATAGTGCTATCTAGTCTACACTAGCTGACAATTGTACACATGATGGTGTATGTCCAAATCCCGACTAGAGCAGAAACATAAAAGGCCTGCTAGCTCACTCACAGAATGTCGCAGTAAAATTATTGTGCTGGTATTTTCACTTTACAAGTGAAAAGTAAGCAAATAGCCAGGGTTGGTTTTAGGGATAATGGAGGCTGTGCTAATGGCAAAAGTGACATATCCCCTCCCCTCCCAGGAAAATTGAGGATTGGAGAGAGGGGAGTGGCTAGCTATAACCATTTTCCCTCAAGTAATAACTAAAATTAGACATTCATGTTACATGTAAACCATCAAAAATGGTGGGTTTTGAAGTTTACATTTGAGCCGAGAGAGGCCATTTGAGAGGTAAATTGTAATTCCCCTGAAGAAGGCATGGTAATGTGCCGAAACATTCTCAGTGTTGGGACTTGCACTGAGTACTTGGGATTGTACTGAACAAGCCAAAGATAAGTAGCCTTGGATGTATATAAATAATTGGGTTGATAACAGTTTTAGAAAGTCAGGTTTAAATAAATGTGGTTATAATAATCCATAGAGAAGTTGTCATGAATGGGAAAAGGTACATGACGTGAACCACAGTGCTCACTTTTATGATGCTGCTTGAAGCCCATTGCGGGCAAGAGCCTATAGATTATATCATTATGAGCCCATAAAATTAATGTGTTCCTCAATTTATTTATATGTGATATATTGCTGTTGTGGTTTTATTGCTCTGTTTTGGGAATGTATTTAGCCAATAATACAGAATTTGCATGTCAATGCTAGTATTTTAGAAAGTGTGCAACAGGAGCTGCACAGTTTATAAAATACCACATGTTTCTGCTCTGAAATACGCAGTATATGTTTCAGAACAAACATATACTGTATTTCCAATACCAGAAGACATATATTTTCATTACCCATTTTATAAATATATGTGCATATATTTTATATGCAAAAAAAATTGTGACACTGTGAGAATAAACACTTAGAAATACACGCGGAGGTGGGTATTGTACAAAGTACGCACATATACTATTTTTAAAATACTTGAGCACATACTGGAATCACCATTTCGCCAATACTTTCACCAGTTCAGCCAGTCCTTTTCTAGTTCACTGAGACCCTCTAATACCTCTACCCCACCAGTTCACCCAGACTTTCCACCCCAAAATTGCAATCAACACAATTCACTTGCATGAGTCAATTATCTAGTGTAAAAGTGTACGAATAAGTTTAGCAATGGATATGCATATATCTCTTACCAAATAACAGCAGAACGCATTTAGACTGACCTTTTTCCCCCTGTAAAATGTACTCACAAAACCCAAAATACATGTATTCTGACAATGTTTATAAAATTGCATATATGTGTGTGTACATTATATTTAAATGCATATATATAATTTTTACATGTGGAACCCCTTTGAAAATTCACCTTTTAGATTATAAGATCTTCAGGGCAGAGACTAACTGAATTCTAAAAATATACAAATGCTTTAAGCTACCTTGAGCAGGATTTGGAAAGGTGGACTAAAAATCCAGAGGTCCTTATTCAATATGATATCCTGTTATGTGGCAGGCAAGCCTCTAAAAAAACAAAAAAAACCCACAGTCACAGGCTTGGCCCGATTCCCCCCCCCCCCCCCCACACACACAATGGTCCTACCACCTCACTGGCCAGGACCTTCCAGCCTCTTGAAATATAAAAATAAATTGGATAGCGGCACCGGCCCAACCCAACCCTCCAGCCCTTCCTCTCCCTCCCCATTAAACACACCAAACAATATTTCCTTCTCACCCCCCCCCCAATACTCCCCCACTCTACCACCCTCCCCTGAAGCCCTTCCTTCCAGCCAATACCTGAATTGGGTCCCCCCTTTTTCTCCCCGGGATTGCAGTACATAGCTGAACATTTATGCTGAGTACACTTCCAGCTCTGTTACTAGAGTAATGCTGGAAGTGCCCAGCATCGCTAAGTACTGCGACTCTGAAGAGAAAAAGGGGACCCCAGCTCCGGTCCTGGGTGGGTGGGAAGGCTTTGGGGAAGACCTGTCGCTTGCTCTGTCGCCTTCATGCCACTTGCTCACTCTCTCCCTTGCTGTCACCCCTTTGCTCACTCTCTCGCTTCTCCTGCCCACGTTTCTTGTTCTCTCAACCCCCATCCCGCATTGTTTGCTCTCTGGCTTCCAGATCTCATTGCCTACTCTCACACCCAACTATCCATCCTTGCTCGCTGTCACCCCCAAGTCCCTTCAGTCTCACTTCTCCAGCCCCCCTTGCTCACTCTGACGCCCTCCAGTCACCCCTTCTCACCATCCACCCACTTTCTCTCCCCATTTATGTTTTCATCCACATCCTATCTGCTCACTCTCTCTTATTTACTTTTTCTCCCATCCCCACTTTGTTCACTCTTTCCTGTACAACCCTTTCCTGATATTTCACGTTTTTTTTTGGCAAGAGTAAAGCAGTGGCAGTGCTTCCCACTTGCGGCCACCTGCTTCTTCCTCTTCTGGCTCCATTGTGAAGTTTGGGCTGGCAGGTCCCATAAAACTATAAGGGCCTGTAACGCTTAAACGTCAAAGTGAGGCTGACAGAGGAGGAAGGAAACAGCTGCAGGTAAGAAGTGCTGCCCGTGCTTTCCTCCTTCTGATGGCAGGCTGGGTGAGGTGTTATCAGGTAGGATTGGTAATGGTGAAGGATTTTGTATGGGTGAATGTTGGAGAACAGTCTGCTGATGGTTGTGCTCTACTGCTTGTGAACCTGTGTCACCGCAGGGATTATGGGCACAGGTTAGGCAGGCATCCGCTTATATGTGGCACCCTGTGCAGAAGACACACACCTCAAAAGCCAGCCTTGAGGTGAACAGTAGCACTAAGATAAAACTTCTCTGCTGAAAATCTCACTTTCACTTTGATATATTTCCACCACCAAACCGGAAAATATCAGGCCAGTGCAGAGTGAAACATACTTAAGAAATAAATGCTGTGACCTATCAATTTGTCTAACATGCTAGTAATAATTTGAAGTGAATCTTCAAGCAGAATACTTGTGTTTTATCTTTGACAGGTGGAAATTAAATAATTGGGATATTGACCTGTTAAATAAACACTACAGCCTGGTGGGCGGTAACCTTATCATCAACAACCCAGACAAAAATAAGGATGTTGGAAAATATGTTTGTATAGCCTCAAATATCTTTGGAACCATCCGAAGCAATGACGCCCACCTAAATTTTGGATGTAAGAAGTTATGAAATGACAAGCATGTCCTGTTTTCAGTAAACCATTTTCAGTTATTGGCAATTTAAAAATGTTAACGGTTTTTCATGTATACATCAGTTTCTATCCATGCTATGGTAATATAGTAGCACTCAAAAATTCCAGATTCATATTGACTCTGATTAAAGAAACTAGGAAAAAGGATTGGCCTGGTGGTTCAGTTGTAGTGCTGTGCACTGCCATGCAGAAAATCCTTGATTCAGTCCCTGAAATGTGTATCCTGTTGCCTGAGTCAGCTGGTGCTGTGGAGTCAGTGTTCTCAACTCCTAGGGGCAGGGAGTCATGATCATTGATTAAGGGTGACATCTGGTGGCTGGATTCACTGTCCATGATTACAAGGTTTCATAAGGAGCCTGATTCATGGCCTCTGAGCCAGAACCATCACTGCAGTGACTAGGCTAGGTATATTGGGGGAAGATGTAAAATAGGTAAAAAACCTCAAGTAGTTGCAAATGAAGACTCACAGCACCAGATACCAGCCCTGGTTCTGACTGAGCTGAAAGTCCAAAGATGAACACTTCTGAAACCAAAAATATCATTTGCCTCTTATGAGGGCAATTTTCAAAGGGTTTTGGGTAAAGGTGTTTTCCAGTTTGTGCATTTTTTCTTTTAATTTGTTAGAGGTATTCTTCAGTTGGAATCTTCTGTGTATATACTTATTGTTCATCTGCATATATCAAAATGTATATAATCAAAATATTGATAAAAAAAATAATTGTTGCTTTCAGTCTGTCATGGTGTATGGAAAGGCTCATTTTAATTATTATATGAAATGCACAAATTATTATAAATGCACAAATTATTATATGAAATGCACAAATAATGAAACAGCAAATTATACAAAATTGTAGAGAACGGTTGTTTAGGTGCGCTGTTCATTGACGCTTCCTTTTTAGTTATTTGTTAACATTAATGGCTTGATTTTATAGACTCTTGCTTTAACTGTCATTCTTATATGCAATAGTGCCTGGTTTTATGCCTGTAAATGGCTGTTTTTAAAACTGACCAGGGCTCAATCCATGAAAAAGAGCACGCATAATCTGGTTTCATGGATAATTTTCCATGCACTGAGGTGAGGCTCTCTGGGAGGGGGGCAGAGTTAGGGGAAAGTTGTGACTTACATGAATACTTTTAGATTTTAAAAAGTACATGCATGTAAACCTCCCAGCCTAAGTTACACCCTCCTTGGAGCAGATGTACAGTGTGCAAGGTAATTTGTGTGCACACACAATCAATTATCTGAGAATTTTCAAAGCAAACATGCGTAAAATATAGCTGTGAAATATTTGGTAAATACGCACAGACTTTATCACTGTGCGGACTGTTATTAAATGATCCCTCACCATCACCACTCCATGTGCATCTTTTGATACCCGTATACTGAAACTATTTCACATGTTATGTTGGTGAAACCATTCTGAGATTTTTCTTTCATTCCTCTTTTTCTGTTGTAATTTCCTGGAGAGCTGATAGCATGGCACTGGCCATCAGACTCCTGGCATTTTAAGATTAGGAAATTTCTTTGTCAGAGGACATGGTAAAAGTTGTCAGCGCAGCTGGGTGTAAAAAATGTTTGGAGAGATTCCTGGGGGAAAAAGTGTCCATAAAACATTATTAAGGTGGGCTTGGAGAAACCAGTTCTTATCCAGCATAGTACTGGATCTATCAACGTTTTGGGATCCTGGCCATTGTGGGAAATGGGATTTTGGGCTTGATGGAACTTTGGTCTGACCCTGTGTGGCAAATCTATGTTCTTATGTTCCTTACTGGGTTGGAGGGGTTTTCTGCAATAATATTTCCTAATATCATTAGTTTCTATTACAGTAGGTAGTTTCCAAAGTTGGCTCCCTTGGACCCCCAACAGGTCTGGAATTGTTTGGGGTAATCAAGGTATACATATTAGATCAAATGTATACATGTCATGTTATGAATCTTAATTGTGCATATCGTGAAAACCAGACTCTTTTTGGGGTTCTTGTGGACCAGAGTTGTAAACCATTGTATGACATAGCTTTGATATAGATATCGTTTTTGAGTGCAACATGGACGTTCATTAACCAGTATTTTCAATCAAAGAGCATATGTCTTACCTATTCATATATGAACCTGTGAGACAAAACAGGGAAAAAAACATGTGCTAATTTCTTTTAATGTTATCAAATTTGTGACTAGATCTTGAGACATTTCCTACAGAAGAGCGGTATGAAGTCAAAGTAAAGGAAGGAATTGGAGCTGTGCTTCTCTGTGAGCCTCCTGCCCACTTTCCAGGTACTAAAATCATTTTGGGATTGTTGAACATCTATGAAATAAAACAGACCAGGTCTTCAGTGTCAATTGAAAAAAATAATTGTTGAGAACATACAGGGGAAATAAGAGACTACAAATATAGATCATCTGAGCTATGGTAAAATTATTATAGATCCTTCTACAGAATTCTCAGATGCATCCAAAGTTTGGGATCAGCACTCTTGCATGTGTAGTAGTTTGGTAGCTCTGTGGTTAATAAAAGAAAAGCATTTAGATTTAAACAAAAATCTCAAGCTGCACATGATTGAATTTGTCATTTCTAGGTTTATTCAGATATATTTATATAGTAGCCTGACTGTGTTGAGACTGTGGGGTTCTGACATCTTTATCAAAAACTTACTCATCTGAGTCAGTTTCCTTCATCACTGCTTTGCTTTGGGTATGATATATAGTGGCATAAACAAAACAACAAGACACTTGCAAGGCTTGTGAAGTATAATTCTGTAATGACACAGCTATTAAATCTTTGATCCTTCATCATATCGATTTTAAAGTGGTAGTTCCAAAACCCATAATCAGTTGTAAAAAGATGTTGTAGACTGAAAGTGTATAAAATAAACTAAACATGAACCTGCTATTTAGCAGGCGGATTATGATCTGAAAAATAAACCTACAAGAATTTGTTGTTTAGCTATAACATAATGAATTCTATTTTATCTCAACTTACAGTGTACCGAAATTAAGTTCCTTATGGCATATATGCATAATTATTAAAGAAATATTAATTTGCATCATTGATTAAACTATTTCAACTGTCATTTAATTCTAATTTTATGGGTATTAAAATATTTTAGTAGCCGATACTATATTAAGTTATAAGCAATGTTTTATGCTTGGATATTTCCATCACATTTTGTAATTATTTTTTAAATGCTTATCTGCTCTGATTAAAGTTTGTTTCCAGCATGAAATAGATTTTCTAGTTAATAAAAAATAGTAAAAGGCAGTAATTATTTATTAAACAGTGTGTATATAAAGCTCTAATGCTTCTGTACAATGACTCAAATACACTGAGATCCATATTCAAAGATGCTTGTCTGGATAACTTTTGAGTTACCAAGACAAACCCCGAGATTTCAATATCCATCCCCTGTAACCAGATACATTTTTTCCAGGTAAGTCATTACCTAGATAACATTTATCCAGATAAACCAGGGGCATTCTAGGGCAGAGTTAATTTAGCTGGATAATGTGGACAAGTGTAATGTGATTCATATAGGGAAAATAACTCATGCTGGAGTTAAATGAGGTTTGGTTCCATCTTAGCAGTTACCCCCAGGAAAGAGATCTAGGCATCATAGTGGATAACACATTGAAATCATCGGCTCAGTGTGCTGTGGCAGTCAAAAAAGCAAACAGAATGTTAGAATTATTAGGAAGGGACTGGCACATAAAACAGTGAATGTTATAGTGCCTCTATATCGCTCCATGGTGAGACCACACCTTGAATACTGTGTGCAATTCAGGTCACCTCATCTGAAAAAAGATATAGTTGCACTGGAGAAAGTGCAGAGAAGGGTGACCAAAATGATAAGATGCATGGAACGGCTCCCCTGTGAGAAAGGCTAAAGAGGTTAGGACTGTTCAGCTTGGAGAAGAGATGGCTGAGGGGGGGATATGTTAGAAATCTACAAATTAATGAAAGATTAATGTAAATTGGTTATTTACTCTCTCTCTCTCTCTCTCTCTCTCAGATAATAGAAGGATTAGAGGGTATCCCATGAAGTTAGGAGTTGGAGAACATTCTTTTTCACTCAATGCATAGTTAAGCTCTGGAATTCATTGCCACAGGATGTGGTTATGGCAGTTAGTATAGTTGGGTTTAAGAAAAGTATGGATAAGTTCCTAGAGAAGTCCAAAAACTGCTATTAATCAATAAGGAATAGTATCTTGGGATCTATTTAATCAGGCCGAAGCAATACAGTGCGCTCAGCCGAGCACACTGGTTACCCAGTGGTTTGATGTGCGTTTTGAATGCGCATCCACAATATCTTATGCTATAAGGGGATTAGTGAGTCCAAAACATGAGTCCAACCCCCTGGAAAACTAATAGTGCTGATCACATGTAAATTTATTTATTTATTTATTTATTTATTTATTTAACAACTTTTAATATACCGACGTTCGTATGGCACATCACGCCGGTTTACAAGTAACTCAAAATAAGGAGGAATTACAATGAACAGGGGGAAGGGGATGGGTAAGGGAGACAGGAGAAGAGAGGGAAAAAATAGGTAGCATGAAATAGAGGATAAAAAATAGAGGATAAAATAAGAAATAGAGGATAAAAAATAGAGGATAAAAAATGTTGATGAGACTATTAGCTATTCTTCCCTGATGCAAAAAAAAAAAAATGTGCGCCCAACGCACACATTTTTACCCTCAGAAATTAATGCCTTCCCGGAGCAGGCGTTAATTTTTGACCAGCCCAAAAAGTGTAGAGAAAAACAGAAAATGCTGCTTTTCTGTACTTTCTCCGACTTAATATCACGGCGATATTAAGTCGGAGGAACAAAAAGGAGAACGTTTAAAAAAAACCAATTAAAAAACTAAAGTGTGCCTGCAGTCACGTTAGGAAAAGGGACGCTCAATTACTGAGCGACCCTTTTTCTAACCTGTGGCTGTGCATCTCCAGTGGGGGTGCTGTAGCAAGATGGTACATTCTTGTGCCTTACACTGCTTGGTCCTGAACACCAGGCAAAATTCTTTAGCAGAGATCCCAATGGGGCGCTAGACATGTGTTCAAATGGATAGATAGATGAATAGGCCATCAACAATAAGCACTCTGGCACTGACAAACATTCCTAAAAAATGCTTTGGGGCTTTCATTTAATCCATTAATTTAGCCCTTTCGGACAAAAATTCCACAATGGGTTTTATACCATATTTTATTTGCATAATTTCTTCTGTAGACATTATTCCTTCTAGAGGTTGCAGGAAATTAAATCCCTAGGTGAAATATGTGCATTTTTTAAATTGTGCAAGTCAATGGACACTTTTCCTTGGCCTCCTTTTGCCTGATCATTAAATCTGTCTTTAAAATATGCCAAGCCTGCCTTTCAAATCTCTTTTCTTCCAAGAAATTGGGATCACCTTCACATATTTAATTTAGTATGTTTAAGATATGTTATATATGTTTAAATGCAGTTTTCCAAAAGCCTGAGTACAACTTTTGAAAACAAGGCTATGAGAGGCAGATGCACCTAAGGAATTATTTGTCTAATTTACATCTATGAGGAAATGCTTATCACACCAGATTGAGTGTTTGGAGATTCATCCAAATGTCCTACACAGAGCAGGTTTCCATGGAAACCATTGTGTCAACAGTTCATTTTTTATTTCCTCTCATTATAATTTGCCTATTTATCCAATTCAGCATGTTTAGAAATTGTTAGCTTTCGATGAAGTATCTTTGTTCTTTTTGTGATGTGATTATTATTTTTTGGCTTATAAATAGTAGCAGTCTGAGTGGTTTATCATAGCGGTTGCAAGACTTTCTGGCCTCTGCATCTAAATATGTATATCCAGGAGGAAAGCAAGGAACGGGGAGATATCATAGAGACATTTAAATACCTCCAAGAAATAAATGCACAGGAGGTGAGCTTCTTTTAACAGGAATGAGGAGTCATGGGCCTAGGGTAAAAAGGGGGTAGTTTGAGGAATAATCTAAGTAAATATTTCTTTATAGAAAAAGTGGTGGATGCATGGAAGAGCCTCCCAATAGAGGCAATGGAGACAAGGACAATATCAGATTCAAGGAAATACGAGACAAGCACTAAAGATCTCTGAGGAAGGGGAAGGGATCATAAAGCTTAGCAGGAGATATGTATGGACAGAATTGATGGGCTGTATGGTCTTTATTTCCTGTCATGTTCTATGGTTCTATAAGTTTGTTATTGCTCTCTAGAGGTGTGCATCCGTTTTCCACGTATTTGTAATCCGCAACTTATTTTGTCCTATCTGTTAAATACATGGGGAGGCGAAACGCATCGCGACTCCCCACGTATTAAACAGATTTCTGTTTTATTCGGCCTCCTAAATAAAAATTTAAACCCCCCCACCCTCCTGACCCCCCCCCCCCCAAGACTTACCAAAACTCCCTGGTGGTCCAGCGGCAAGTCCAAAAGCCATCCCTGCATTCTCACACCCACGTTTGCCGGTTTCATCATGACGCCGATAGCCTGTGTCACAGGGGCTATCGATGCCATTGGTCAGTCCCTGTCACATGGTCACCGGCGCCATCTTGTGCTCCTACCATGTGACAGGGGCTGACCAATGGCACCGGTAGCCCCTGTGACATAGTATGGGCAAAGGCTATCGGCGCCATTTTGAGTCCTGGCATCGGACGGCAGGTCGCTCCGGAACCCCCGCTGGACCCACAGGGACTTTTGGCCAGCTTGGGGGGGCCTCCTGACTCCCACAAGACTTGCCAAAAGTCCAGCGGGGGTCCAGGAGCAACCTCGTGCACGCCGGCCAGCCGATGCCAATACTCAAAATGGCGCCGATCGCCTTTGCCCTCACTATGTCACACATAGCGATCGGCGCCATTTTGAGTATTGGCATCGGACGGCTGGCGTGCACGAGGTCACTCCCGGACCCCCGCTGGACTTTTGGCAAGTCTTGTGGGGGTCAGGAGGCCCCCCCAAGCTGGCCAAAAGTCCCTGTGGGTCCAACGGGGGTCCCGGAGCGACCTGCCGTTCGATGCCAGGACTCAAAATGGTGCCGATAGCCTTTGCCCATACTATGTCACAGGGGCTACCGGTGCCATTGGTCAGCTCCTGTCACATGGTAGGAGCACAAGATGGCGCCGGTGACCATGTGACAGGGGCTGACCAATGGCACCGGTAGCCCCTGTGACAAAGGCTATCGGCGCCATGATGAAAAACCAGCACCGAGGGTGTGAGTGAGTTCCCGGACCCCCCGCTGGACCACCAGGGAGTTTTGGTAAGTCTTGGGGGGGTCAGGAGGGTGGGGGGTTGTAGTTAATTTTAATTTTAGCTGGGACAGGAATTTAACTCGCCGTAGTAACGTATTGACAGATCGACAACTTATGGAATTCTCCATACTTCCGCATGAAACGGAATTGACCCACCACGAATACATATCACGAATGCAACGAAAACGTTTTGGCTGCACATCCCTATTGCTCTCACTCATGGATTTCTCCCTGAAAATGTGAACAATAAAGCATAACTATGGGTTAATATTCAATAACCCAGCCAGCGGTAATGTTATCCAGGAGAAGTCATCCATATATTGTTAGCCAAATCCCACTGTTACTCCTTGTGACCTTGGGCTAGTCACTTTACCCTCTGTTGCCTCAGGTACAAATTTAGGGCCAGATTCATTAAGGCTTTTCTCCCATTTAGTGTCCATGGGAAAAACCCTTAGTGAATCAGGTACTTAGGGATAGATTTTAAAAACATATGCATGTGCATCCATGTGTGCGCTCGCACATGGACGCACAGTTTTATGACACGCGTGTGCTGGCGCACGCGTGTTATAAAATCCAGGGTGGCACGCAAGGGGGGATGGACTAGTGCAATATTCGCGCAGCGATGCATCACGGCCTTCCCCAGTTCCATACCCCCTACCCTAATCTCCCTTCCCCTTTCCCTCTCCTACCCGCCCCCTATCCCTGTCCTAGCTACCCCTATTTTTTTATTTTACCTTTTGCTCCTCCAAAGGAGCAGTAGCAAGTTGCGCGCCGGCACCCTGCTGCCATGTGATCCCCTGGTACAGCGGCAAATGGATGCTATACCGGCCTCCTCCAGCCCCACCCTGCCCCCCGGACCACCCCTTTGCCGAGGCCCGGCTCTTGTGCACGTAACAGGGGTTCTAAAATGCATGCAGCACATTCAAGGCCCAGCCACGCACATAACCCCCAGATTTTACGCATGGTTTTTTTTTTTTATTTGGCCATTAGATTGTAAGCCGTCTGGGGATAGGGAAATACCTACAATACCTGAATATGATTTGCTTTGGAGTGCCAAAAAGAGGAAAATAAATAAATGGGATAGGATAGCCAAATACTCATCAAGACAAGTTTCCCACTGAATATTTTTGGCTCAAGGTACCCAGATAAAGATATTCAGGAACTTTGCCACTGGTCTGATTACGGAATATTGGTTTAAAAAAAACAACAAAACATTAGCAGCCTCTGAACCCCACCATTTTGACCTCCCAAACCCCCATCCCCCACTCCCACTTAGGATCCCAAGAAGGTGCTGCATTGCAGAGTGGAAGGAATACAGTCTGCTACTTTCTCCTACTCTCTTAGGGGGTTATTTTCCAAGCCGCGTTATGGGATTTTCGCATGCAAAAAACACCTTAATGCATGCGAAAAGCCCCATAACACATGGTGCAATGCTAATTTAGAAAATGGGAGGAGTTTGGGGTGGGATTTCTGGCCAAGTGGGCTTGCTTTGGAATGCCATATTGCACAGTTTTATCATAGGAAATAACTATACCTTTTTCATTTGCATTAAAGTGTGCAATATGGTTTTATTGCACTTTGCAATGTTTTCACAAATAGTGTTTTCTGTATTTTAAATTGGAGAGAGAAAGAGAGAGCCTAACTATAAGGCCCTCATAGTAGTTAGGTATTTATACTTCTATATGAGGCCCACTTATTAATGTGAGGTGAGGTTAGGTATAGGTAGTAGGGTAGGGGTTAGGGGCTACTTTGACATGCAGAGTGAGACGTATGAACAGAACAGTACACTCTTGTGAAGATTTGATGACTTTTGGAGTGAGGAAACTCCCACAAAGATGAGATATGTACAATGTTCTCTCACCCTAGCTTGATGTTACCCAGGTAGAGAGTCCATCAAGCTAGACTGAGAGAACATTGTACAAATTGGAACCAGTGGGGCAAAAATCATTGGAGCTCATTTCTATCCCTATCATTCTTGGAACTCCCCCCCCCCCCTTGATGTGATAAGTAGCACAGCTGGGGGACTGATGTGCTGATAAATAGTGCCCAGTGTTTGATTGTGTGAATTTACTAAACTGAAAAATTCAATTTATTTTAGGATTTTTTTTGAATGAGTGCATTTTCAGTTTGTTTCATTTTGAACAAACCAAAAATGAACTTATTTCTCTTGTTTTATCCATTTAGGTAATAGGAATACATATTTTAGCATATTTTTTTTTGCCCTTCATTGCACCTTTTATAGATATAATAGGCCCTTGTTGGCATGGAGTAATCAAAATTGCCTGCAGTATTTACGATGTGCAGTATTGCCTTCGGTATTTACGATCCCTATTTTATATTTGTATAATGGCATAATGATGATTTTGTGTTCTAACATCATGACTGTTATTAATCCATATATTGTATAGAGAACATTAAAACATAAAAAGTAGCTTGTAAATAGATAGATTCTGATGGTCGATTAGTTTGATGCATTCTTGTTGCTAATGTTGTTACTTAAAAAGACAATGCCCTGATGAAAAAATTAATCAGCTTATTGCTGTTTTCATTCCTTATGTTTTTAAACCAAAACTCTTTTGTTCCTCCTAGATGAGCTAAATTACCGCTGGCTTCTAAATGAGTTTCCAGTGTTCATTAATTTGGATAAACGGCGATTTGTTAGCCAGAGAAATGGCAATCTGTACATTGCTAAAGTGGAGCAATCAGACAGAGGCAATTATTCATGTTTTGTATCCAATCCTTCAATTCCAAAAAGTGTATTCAGCAAATTCATCCCACTCATTCCTCAATCAGAAGGTAAATTTTCATTTTTCTTGAGTACCGTCTGTATTAATCATGCTTATCATTTGCAACTTTGTTTCATAGCTTTTGAATTCTTATGATCCGTGGCTAAGGCAAAGGTGATGAGACTTCATTCTCATCACTGCCTTTCTTGGATAACATATCTTTATGGATTAATGCAATGTTAAAATGCTAATTTATACTTTAGTGCCTGGAATGTTCTTTTTTTTTTTTTACTTTTTAACTGAAGCACTTAGCAGCGCTATCGCCTGTGGAAGACTCTTCAACAAGAATAAACTCCATCCCATCTGTGTTCTAGAAATGTACGCAAGAGCATATAAAGGGTCAGATGTACTAAACATTTTTTCCATAGATACAACAGATATAGGTGCGGGGCAAAGGGAATCATTGGGTCAATCAGTACCATTTACAGCGCCAGCAGGGAGGGAGTACTTGGGAGTTGCTCCTGCCTGGTAAACCTGAGGTTCCCCTTAAACAAGTACAGATGGATGCAGGGGAGGAAGGGGGTTAGGGGCTCTGTGAGTGGGGGGTTGGTGGAGCTACCACGATATTCTCTGTAGGGGGCTAGCTAAATTATACGAGAGGGAGGAGGGATCTGCTTGTTGTTTTTTTTTTTGGGGGGGGGGTTTAGGGGGGAGACGGGTGGATTTTGTACTGACTGGGCTCAGAATGCATATTTCTGTAATTGGAAAAGAGTGGGTGTTAGCACTGCTGGTAATCTCTCTGTATGTTCCAGGCTGAGGGAACGAACATAGCTGTGCTCACTAAACTGCAGTGCTCACCAAATTTTAGTATATATACTGCAGTAACTAAGCTACACTAAAGCCATTTTTGATGGTTTAGTAAATAGCCCTCATAATACTTACAGATTAACAGGTCGTAACAGAATAATCATGTTTTTTTGAAAATACATTTTGTAACTTCTTAGCACTTAATGATATCCATTGTCTTTGCTACTTTATTCTAGCAGAAGATTATATTGTCACAAATGTCTTTTATGCTGACTTTTTGTCTTAAATTATTTACTTTATAAATGCTTGCATACTTGTTGACTTAAAGTATTCAGTAAAAGGAGGAAAACAAAGTTTTCTACTTCTAAGTCAGAGTTCTAGTACCAAAAATACATTTGAAATTGATTTAGTGGTTCATTTATGAGCGCCGAGTTGGTGTATTCAACTGTCTACAAATCATGGACTTTTCCACAAACTTATTTTTTCTTTAAAATGACATAGTTGCAGCAAACTTCACTACAAATCATGGAAATTTGTTTGAATTGGTAGCAGAATCTTAAATGGGCTTTCCTTCAACTGTGCCATTTTTTATTTACATAAAACAAAACAAAACAAAAACAAAACAGATCTAACCTTGTGGACTGTAAGGAAAACATTTTCACAAAGGTGAACCAAACTGATACATTATTTTAAGCAGATTTTCCCCATGACCCTCTAGTGGCCAAAGATTGAATTAGCAAGGAGTTTAATAATCTTACCACTATAGATGATGCTTCTGAATAGAGATGGCGGACTCATGCATGGTAGTCTCTGGGATTTTGCATTTCCATTTCCCCTACTGTTCTTGTTCTATTTATAAAGCAAAATGTATTGCTTATAACAGGTGGAAGACTAACACTGGAAACTAAATTCACTGATTTCCTTAACTGTCATTTTGTAGATGAATTGTTTTATGGCAGAGAAAAAAAAAGAATCCGGAAATAGTTATTTTTGGGAGATATGGTACTGGGTCATTACATTTGTACTGCATTTCTAGACTTTTCTTGGCAATGATAGAAATTTACATAAAGCTACGACGTACTATTGCTAGTCACATTTTGTTCCCAAAAGAAGTGCATGCACTGAATTGTACACATGGTGACATAGACAGAAATATGGGTGACTTGGCACAAGTTTGAAAAATATGAGCAATAGCACAGTCAACAAGACTTCAATCTTAGAAGTAAGTTAATTAGCCAGTTTCTGAAAAATGTGTTTTACCCTCATTTCTGCAACTCTTCTATTCTCTGTCTCCTGGATTATCATCTTCCTCTGCAAACTCTCTTTCCACATTGATATTTGTGTTCCTTAATGAAATCTTTGAAAGTCCATACAGATCTAGCATTTCCAGACCTCTTACCAGTCTAAATCCTTGTTTTAAGCATGAGGGGAATGAATACAGGATTTTATTTTTATGGTATTTGAATTTTGAATGTTTTTGAAAGCTGCACAGATGGTCAATAAGGTATGATTGGAATCATGATGCATTTCCCTCTGTAGGATAGCCGAATGCCTTTCTTAGGCTGGAGGCATCTATCACACTGACTCCAGCCTTTCTTCATGCAACATTCACTTTTTTTATACTTTGTTCTCAACATATAACAGGTGGACTGCTTATGTCCAGCACTATACTTACAATCTTGCCCCTAGATTCATCAAAAAGTGTTACTAACACATTGATAATGCCCACAATAATAAAAAGAGGAGAGACAGAGAGAGACAGAAGAGAAGGGCCACCTAATAGGTGAAGGTGAGGTGTTGCTGGTGGTTTAGGATTTAGGGGCCAGTTTTGCATGTAGAGTGAGACATGCTACCCTGTTATAGAGTCTATCAAGCCTAGGGTGAGAGAACTAGTTATGTCCTCCTGGAGATGTAGGGGCCTCTTGATCCTAGCTGGGCTCGCACTCTTATTCCCCTCCCAGCAGGGTCCCGCCCACAGAGATCTCTCTGTCTATAGGATTTAAGGTGGACCAGGCTGGATCCTGCACAGATTAAGGAATAGTAAGGCCACTCCTTCACATTCACATAAAAAAGGAAAGGGAAAAAGGCTTTTTAAAAAAGGCATGGTATGGAGTCTGCAAAGGTGTCATGTTATTAGCACCAATGTCCTTAAATATATTAAATCTTATGAATCAAAGAAACAAAAAGATGTTAGGAGAATTATTGTACCATGCTCAAACTTTTAAGTAGAAAGTAGAATGTTGTGCTTAAGAGCATAATACCTTTATAATCATTTTCTTTGAATTGGCAAAAATCCTATATAAACTGCTTTTGAACTCTCAGATAAAGAGGATATAAATTGTTCTACTAATTCAAAATTACTGATATGCTTATATTTATGCTTTTTCTTTAAATATTTAGCAATTAAAAGATACCCAGCTGACATCAAAGTTAAATTCAAAGAAACATATGCATTAACAGGACAGAATTTGACACTTGAGTGTTTTGCCCTTGGAAAGTAAGTACAAGTTTGCTTCTTCATTAACTCATATGAGTTATTCTTGGCAATGTGATATATATATAT
This sequence comes from Rhinatrema bivittatum, assembly GCF_901001135.1. Lineage (NCBI taxonomy): Eukaryota > Metazoa > Chordata > Amphibia > Gymnophiona > Rhinatrematidae > Rhinatrema > Rhinatrema bivittatum. The sequence goes on from NC_042623.1 coordinate 104,905,354, forward strand.
ACAAACGTCCTAAAAAATAAGTATTGTGACACAGGAATGTTTCAGCATATTTCTGCAGTTTTAACATTAATAGTATCATCATTTTGTGGTACCGTTATCCAAAGTAACAACAATTTATTGCAAATTCTGGCACTGTGTTTTAAAGTCCAGTTCCAGTGATCAAATGGAAAAAAGTTGATGAGCCCATGCCAGCCACATCTGAAATAAGCATGTCTGGGGCGGTTCTCAAGATCTTCAACATTCAGCCTGAAGATGAAGGGACTTATGAATGTGAAGCAGAGAATATTAAAGGCAAAGATAAGCATCAGGCAAAAGTGTATGTTCAAGGTAGATATTATTTCACCTGCTAAAGTTTGTTATGTTGGAAAAAAATGTTTTGCTCATTTCCTGTTATTATTCTTCAGTTGCATTGTTGTCTTGCAAATTATAGGAACATGAACCAATGCATTACCAATAGATTTTCTTCTTTCTAATGAGTGGTGCTATAGCTTGATGTTTCCTCTTTTTGGCGGAGCTTTTTTCTCCCTTGAGTTTTGTTTTTCTTTTTGTTCATGCGTTAGTTGTGAATCACCCTGGAGTCCTAGGATATAAATAAAATGCTTGCGTGAAAGAGATTCTTAGCAGCCTCAAGTGCATAGTTTTAAAACTCAGTTTTAAATGTAATGTTATAATGTGTTTCTCTGACTTTCAGATCTGCTGCTATAAGCTTTATTGTTTGCTCCTGCCGATCTATATATAGATAACATGATCAGGAGTAGAAGACTGTAAAATAGTAAATTGTGATAACCTCCTGTTATATTCTTTTACAATGGCCTGGGGTCTGTGCCCTTTCATCTTTGGTTCGGGCCCCCTCCCATAGCAGCAGGGTCATGTCCCATCTGAGTCAGCCCCTTAAAGGTACAGCAGTTAGAGGATCTGGAGGCCTTGGAATCGCTGCGAGTCCTGCACCTTTAAAGTGCTACTTCTACTACTACTTGTCACTTCTACAACATTTCTCGGTGTACCCAGTGCTAAACAAAAACATATAAGAGAGAGGGGCAATTTTGAACAGGAAACAACACTGCCCTTGGGCTAGACATGTAAATGTTTGGAGCCTATTTACATAGTTGATCTTCAGCAGCATGAGAGATTAACCCTTGTATATAAAGTAGCTGCCTTAATCGCAGAGGGCATTTGAGAAGAAGTAGAGGCAGGGCACAGAGAGAGTAAAGAGACAGGATATACAGAGTGTTGAAAGAATTTAAAAGGTTTCCTTAGCCACTGCCATGAAGATCATTATTTATTTATATCACACGTTTCCAATAAAGAAATTCAAAGCATGTTACCACAGGCTTAGGTTTTACAATAATATATCAGTGATTTGTTCCTTTATGGGTCTAGGATAGTTTACAGGTTACAGTGTTGTGGTCCGGTCCGCGAGGCTCGTGCACCGGCCCTTACCTCGAGGGTCTTTTCCAGCTGGGAACGAAGCGGAGTCGGAACCTGGGCGTCCCCGCGGGGGAGACGCCATTGCTGGCCTGCCTCTAGGCGCGCGCGCGCGGCTGCCCCGCACTTTTCTAGGCAGTTTCCCGCCCTAGGGTGGCTCCGCCCCTGGTCTGACATCAGACGCCACGGCCTACTTAGGGTCACCGCGGACACCTGTTCAGCGCCTTGCAACAGGATTCCCTCGGTCCCCCGTTGCCTCGAGCCCCGGAGTCCGCCAGCGACCTGGCTACTCCGTTCCTGCCTGCCTGCCTGCCGTACTGGTACTCACCTTGCTCTCTGGTACTGGTTCCTGTCTGCCTACAGCCCAAGCCGGGTTCCTGCCTGCCTACAGCTCAAGCCGGGTTCCTGCCTGTCTACAGCCCAAGTCGGGTTCCTGCCTGTCTACAGCCCAAGCCGGGCTCCTGCCCGCCTCGTCCAAGCCTGGTACTCGCCTGCTTCCACTCCATTGGCTGTCATACCTATCCTAGGTCCAGCTCCGAGCCTTGCCTAAGACCCAGCGGCTGGACTCCCAAGGGCTCCTCCTGGGGGAGTACCAGCTTCCAGGGTGAAACCATCTCCACCTGTCCGCCAGAGGTCTGCCTCCCGGCCTGTTCAGTCGAGACCAGTGAAGTCCTTCCCAAGTCTCCTGTAGTCTGGCCCAAGGGTCCTCTAGTCCATTGTTCACAACAGATTGCAAGGCCATGGATTTGGCAGAATCCTCAGGAGTCCGTAACCTTTCAGGAATGGCTCAACAGTTACATCATCAGATGTACGAGCAACAGCAAGACATTGACCTCCTGATAGATTCCATAGGACAGCTAGCGGGCTGCCTGAACAGCGGTGCCGAGCACCCTCCGTTAACTACGGACTCAGTACCCGATGGATGGGTTTCCCAACAACTGCAATTGCAACAGCAACAACTAGATACCCTCGCTGGTTCCATTGAGCAGCTCGCTGCCAGATTAGAGGCTATGAGTACCCAATCCTTGCCTGCGGTAGCCTCTTTATCCCAGGTGTTAGCTCCGTCTACGATGCATCTTCCCGCACCCTCACATTATGCCGGAGATGTCAGAACCTGTCGCGGGTTCCTCAACCAGTGTCTCAGCAGGTTCGCTTTATTGCCACAGCAATTTCCCACGGACTCCGTTAAAGTTGCCTATATCCTGTCCCTGCTTGATGGGAGAGCTCTAATATGGTCCTCTTCTCTTTGGGAGAACAACAACCCCTCTTTGAACGACCTCCAGCGGTTCATTGTGTCATTCAAGCAGGCTTTTGACGAACCGGTCCGCCGGGCCACTGCCACTTCGCCCTCTGGCCGAATACATCCTGGAGTTTCGGACTCTGGCCCAAGAAGTAGGGTGGCAGGATGGGAGTGTCAGGGCAATCTTCATGGATGGACTCTCCGAACACATAAAGGATGAGATCGCGGCCCGGGAACTTCCAGAAGACCTCAACGCCTTGATGGAGTTGACTGCTCGAATCGACTATCGCCTACAGCAGAAGGCGCGCGAATCACGAGCGAGGAGACCTAGTCCTGCACCTGGCCCGCTACGATCACAGCTTTCATCGAGGGTCTTCCACCTAGACGCCTCCACGCCTGAGCCTATGCAATTGGGACATACCTCCCTCTCCCCTGAGGAAAGACTACGCCGAAGGTCGTTAGGCCTGTACCTATACTGTGGGCAGAGAGGCCATTTTCTGGTACATTGTCGGGAGCGAACGAAAAACTCTAAAAGCCTAGGAGGTTGGGAGGAGTTCCTCCTGGGTAGCGCTTCCGCTCCTCACTGCACCCTGCTCATCACGCTGGAGTACCCCGGAAGATCCTTGGAGACCCTCGCCTTCCTGGACTTGGGGGTGGAGGGCAATTTCATTCAGCAACAACTGGTTACCTGACTAGGCATTCCGACGTAGAGCTGAGGAGTCCCACTGCAGATCATGTCCATCCAGGGTACGCTACTACCTGGGCGAATCGTGACGTCCACGGCCCCTGTCACTGTCCACACCAGGGCGTTCCATACAGAGGAGATTGTCTTCCTGATCTTGGAGATGGCCATCCACCCCGTGGTGCTCGGACTACCGTGGCTCCAGAAACACTCACCGGTGATCCAGTGGGACACTATGCAGATCACAAAATGGAGTCCTTTCTGCATTTCTCACTGCATGAAGGTGCCAAAGTCCCCCGCTTGCTCACTTCTGCACTCTGCTCTCGACCTTCCGGCGCCTTATGAAGAATTTGCCGATGTCTTCTCCAAGTCCAAGGCAGAGATCCTTCCACAGCATCGCCCATACGATTGCACCATAGACCTCCTACTGGGTACGACGCCCCCTCGAGGTCGTGTGTACCCTTTGTCCCTGCCTGAAACAAAGGCTATGTCGGAGTACATAGCAGAGAATCTCACTAAAGGCTTTATCCGGCCGTCGAAGTCCCCCGCCAGGGCGGGGTTCTTCTTTGTCAGAAAAAAGGATGGCACCCTGAGGCCGTGTATTGATTACCGCGGCCTCAACGCCATCACTAAGCGGGATCGCTACCCACTCCCGCTGATTCCTGACTTACTCGATAGGCTCCAAGGAGCCAAAGTGTTTACTAAGTTGGACCTACGCAGGGCCTATAACCTCATACGGATTCGCCCCGGCGATGAATGGAAGACCGCATTTAACACCAGGGATGGGCATTACGAATACCTCGTAATGCCCTTCGGTCTTTGTAATGCCCCTGCAGTCTTCCAGAATTTAATGAATGATGTGTTACATGACCTGCTGCACAGCTGTGTTGTAGTCTACCTCGATGACGTCTTGATCTTTTCAAGAGACCTGCCCACGCACCGACAACATGTCCGCCAAGTTCTGAAGATTCTGCGGCAGCATCATCTCTACGCAAAATTGGAGAAATGCTCTTTCGAGCAGTCATCCCTGCCCTTTCTGGAGTACATTGTGTCAGCTGATGGATTTCTAATGGATCCCGATAAAGTCTCAGCAATTCTAAACTGGCCACGCCCGAAGGGCCTGAAGGCATTACAGCGCTTTTTAGGGTTCGCGAACTTCCACCGACATTTCATTCCCAACTATTCATGCATTGTGGCCCCACTAACTATCCTTACCCGCAGAGGGGCCAATACTGCGGACTGGCCTGCCTCTGCCTGCCAAGCCTTCGAGGAGCTTAAACAGGTGTTCCTTCAAGACACTTGCCTTCGCCACCCTGATCCGAACCGGCCATTTATCGTGGAAGTGGACGCCTCCAATATCGCAGCCGGGGCTGTTTTGAGTCAACATACAGCTACGGGACAACTCCTTCCCTGTTCGTACTTCTCTCGGACGTTCACTCCGGCAGAATGTAATTACAGCATAAGTGACAAAGAACTGCTGGCGGTGAAACTAGCCCTAGAAGAATGGAGGCAGTGATTAGAGGGAGCCAACCATCCTATCACTATTTATAATGACCACAAGAATCTCGCCTATCTCAGTCAGGCTCAGTGCCTAAATCCCAGGCAGGCCCATTGGTCCCTGTTTTTTGACCGATTTAATTTCACATTACGATACCGCCCCGGCTGTCTCGAGCCGCTGAGGTCGAAGAGATATCTGAGAAGCCCCGGTACATCTTGAATCCACAGAAGGTGTGCCTTGCCTCTTCCGCACTGGCCCCCGAGGAGAGAACCTGGGAACCAGCCCGCAACATCTTGGACAAGGATCTGATTAAAATCTTTCACCCGGACCACCCAGGTAAACCTGGGCCTGCTAAGAGGGGACATAAAGGAGGGGGTACTGTTGTGGTCTGGTCCGTGAGGCTCGCGTACCGGCCCTTACCTCGAGGGTCTTTTCCAGCTGGGAATGAAGTGGAGTCGGAACCTGGGCATCCCCGCGGGGGAGACGCCATTGCTGGCCTGCCTCTAGGCGCGTGTGCGGCTGCCCTGTGCTTTTCTAGGCAGTTTCCCGCCCGAGGGTGGCTCCGCCCCTGGTCTGACGTCAGACGCCGCAGCCTACTTAGGGTCACCGTGGACACCTGTTCAGCGCCTTGCAACAGGGTTCCCTCGGTCCCCCGTTGCCTCGAGCCCCAGAGTCCACCAGCACCCTGGCTACTCCATTCCTGCCTGCCGTACTGGTACTCGCCTTGCTCTCTGGTACGGGTTCCTGCCTGCCTACAGCCCAAGCTGGGTTCCTGCCTGTCTACAGCCCAAGCCGGGTTCCTGCCTGCCTACAGCTCAAGCTGGGTTCCTGCCTGTCTACAGCCCAAGCCGGGTTCCTGCCAGTCTACAGCCCAAGCCTGGTTCCTGCCCGCCTCGTCCAAGCCTGGTACTCGCCTGCTTCCACTCCATTGGCTGTCATACCTATCCTAGGTCCAGCTCCGAGCCTCGCCTAAGTCCCAGCGGCTGGACCCCCAAGGGCTCCTCCCGGGGGAGTACCAGCTTCCAGGGTGAAACCATCTTCACATGTCTGCCAGAGGTCTGCCTCCCGGCCTGTTCAGTCGAGACCAGTGAAGTCCTTCCGAAGTCTCCTGTAGGCCGGCCCAAGGGTACACTAGTCCATTGTTCACAACATACAGATATATAAATAATTACAACTGCAATAATAAGTACAAATACAACACAGCATAAGTTTGATTATAGTCAAATTTGGCCTTGCATAAATTTGGGGTGCATCAGTAAAAGGAAATTCACTAGGAAGAAGATAGAAATGTCAAGTATATCAAGGGGAATTATGTGGTGGTGACGATGGGTTGGGCAATGGTTGGTAGGCATACAGTAGAGAAGTTCACAGAAATTACTGGAAGCTGAGTGTTGGTTTCAAGATCTGGTTGGGGGCTCAGAGATCCAGCTGTGGGCCAAAAGCTGCTTTAAATAGCCAGGTTTTCAAGTGTTCTTCTGAAGGTGAGGTGCTCTGGGACAAGCCTGACCTCGAGCGGCAGAGATTTCCAGAGGATGGGGCAGATTCTCAGAAACTTCTTTTCTTGGTTCTTGTAAGTCTTTTTTCCTTGGAGGCTGGAAGCACTGAGTGGGCTTGGGGCAGTGAGCGCAGTGGCCGGGAAGGTTTGAACAGTTGATTGATTAGGGAGGGTGGTGTCAGGCACTTGAGAATTTTGAAAGCCAAGACATTGCATGAAGTTAGCAAGTAGCACATTTAAGACTAATCGGAGAAAATTCTTTTTCATTCAACGCACAATTAAACTCTGGAATTTGTTGCCAGAGGATGTGGTTAGTGCAGTTAGTGGAGCTGGGTTCAAAAAAGGTTTGGATAAGTTCTTGGAGGAGAAGTCCATTAACTGCTATTAATAAAGCTGACTTAGGGAATGGCCTCTGCTATTACTGGCATCAGTAGCATGGGATCTTCTTAGTGTTTGGGTAATTGCCAGGTTCTTGTGGCCTGGTTTGGCCTCTGTTGGAAACAGGATGCTGGGCTTGATGGACCCTTAGTCTGACCCAGCATGGCAATTTCCTATGTTCTTATGATTTTGAATACGGTGCAGAATTGTGTTGGAAACCAGTTCTCTGGCTACTCCCCTGATCTTACAGAGTAAAACTGAAGCATATGGTTTCTGTGTGCTCTTGAAAAAATTCCAGTACAATGGAAAAATACTTCAGCATAAAAGTAGTAAGAGCTGAGGATGGGTGTGCATTGAGATGGGGGATATAGTGGATTGCTTCAACAATGCAAGCTGGCATTTCTCTTCTCTCATCTCATCAACCCAACTCCGGCAGATTCCAGCCTTAGATAATACTGAGCTTCACCATTATACTGAAGACTATTTAAGTTCTCAAAGAACAAAACTTGCAAGACTGGAAGATTGGGCATCCAAATGGCAGACAAGTGCAAGGTGTTGCATATAGGGAAAAATAACCCTTGCTGTAGTTACACGATGTTAGGTTCCATATTAGGAGCTACCACCCAGGAAAAAGATCTAGGCATCATAGTGGATAATACTTTAAAATCGTCAGCTCAGTGTGCTGCGGCAGTCAAAAAAAGCAAATAGAATGTTAGGAATTATTAGGAAGGGAATGGTTAATAAAACAGAAAATGTCATAATGCCTCTGTATCGCTCCATGGTGAGACCGCACCTTGAATACTGTGTACAATTCTGGTCGCCACATCTCAAAAAAGATATAGTTGCGATGGAGAAGGTACAGAGAAGGGCAACCAAAATGATAAAGGGGATGGAACAGCTCCCCTATGAGGAAAGGCTGAAGAGGTTAGGGCTGTTCAGCTTAGAGAAGAGACGGCTGAGGGGGGATATGATAGAGGTCTTTAAGCTCATGAGAGGTCTTGAACAAGTAGATGTGACTCGGTTATTTACACTTTCGAATAATAGAAGGACTAAGGGGGCATTCCATGAAGTTAGCAAGTATCACATTTAAGAGTAATCAGAGAAAATTCTTTTTCACTCAACGCACAATAAAGCTCTGGAATTTGTTGCCAGAGGAGGTGGTTAGTGCAGTTAGTGTAGCTGGGTTCAAAAAAGGTTTGGATAAGTTCTTGGAGGAGAAGTCCATTAATGGCTATTAATCAATTATACTTAGGGAATAGCCACTGCTATTAATTGCATCAGTAGCATGCGTTCTTCTTAGTGTTCTTCTTAGTGTTTGGGTAATTGCCAGGTTCTTGTGGCCTGGTTTTGGCCTCTGTTGGAAACAGGATGCTGGGCTTGATGAACCCTTGGTCTGACCCAGCATGGCAATTTCTTATGTTCTTATGTTTTATTTATGGCCCCTTTGAAATATTCACTGCCTTTACTTTAGCAGCACCTACAATGACAGTTTTAAAGAAAAGTAATTATTTTTATCACATTATTTCTGTTTTGCTTTCTTTGGCAAAGCTGGATATTTTCTGTCCTAGTCTTAGTAAACTCTTTTTTTGGTGAGTGTCCAAAGTAAATACTGAGAGAAAATCAAATGTAATAATGGCATAGTTCTTTGGCAACATTTCTTTGTCCCACAGCAGGTTTAGTTTCCTGGATTACAGGTGTTCTCTCTATCTGTGCATGGATATCTAATACCAGGGCCAGGGAAGCATCCACCCTTCAGGGTTTAGAAAAGTGAAGTTCTCAGATGGACAAGGGATCTTTGTGAGGGCAGGAAAACTCCTCCAATGCTGGTAAAAGATGGGTAAAACAGTCCACTGCATAGAGAGTGCAAATTACTCTCTCCCCAGGGGTGAAAACACCAAGAGGGGGTCCTCAATAGGTGTACAGGTGGTATTACTTATGGTTCTCCTTCCCAAAGTTTCCCTTGACTCTCTTGAATCCCAAGATAAAAGGGATTTTCTCTCAGACTCTCAATGTTTCTCTTCAGGCAGGAAGGGGCAGCAAAGTTCTTCCTCTCAGCTCTTCTAATAAAAATCCTTGCCCCAAAACTAGAGTTCAAAACACCGGAAGGTCCTTGAATCAGGTCACCTTCGTTCCTCTATAGGTTATAGAGAGGCAGGTCTTCCTTATCCTGGATCCCCCAGGAACAGGGTTCCCCATGCCCTTTCCCCAGGCAGCACACAGGGGTTTCTCAAGGCTTCCTACCACGAAAATGTTAAAAAATCTGGAAAAACAGCCCTGAGGTAAGCCCAACCATCCACCGGCAGTGCAGCCTCCAGACCTTGCCAGGCCCAAAATCCAAAACAAGAAAAATGCTCCTATACTGCCACCAAGGCCGGTGCTAGGATATTTGCTGCCTCATGCGACAAATATTGTGCTCCACCCCCGTTCATTCATTCTTTGTCCTGGGCCCACCAAAACAAAGCCCAGCTCCCTTCAGAGATACAAACTTTAAAACGGCTCCCCCCCCCCAATCCAATGGCTAGTGCAAGGGTATTAGGTGCCCCAGGCGAACCTTGTAGCCTTACACAACAACCCCCCCACCCCATTCCACATACACAGTTAAGAGTTATGCATTTATATTTTATTTGAAAAATATCACTTACATTATATTTAAATGCACTGCTGTGATGCCAACCAGAAATCCCTGCAAAAAAAAAAACCCACCTGGAATCCATATAGTATTATTTATTTTTATTTATTTAAAAAGTTTTTATATACCGTGAATTGGCCAGGTCTGGTCTTCTAGGCAGTGTTGTGTCCCGCGGCCGAGGCGCCCCACGACCGTGGTCCCCTACCTGATTCGCGGCGTTCCCTCGCCGCGGGAGCCCCGGGGGAGGGTTCCGACTCAGGCCGCCGCACCTGCGCAGCCCCGCACTGCCCATTGCAGGGGAAGCCATCCTGCTTCCCCCCAGCGATGTCTCCCCTCCGCGGGGGAAATCCAAAATGGCCACCGCCATTCTTAGGCATGAGGCCACGCCCCCTCCAAAGGCAAAGGCGATCGGCACCATTTTGAATACTGGCAGCAGATCGCCTTTGCCCTCATATGTCACAGGGGCCGACCGTTGGTACCTGTGACATAGTAAGGGCAAAGGCGATCGGTGCCATTTTGAGTACTGGCATCGGACGGACGGCGTGCAGGAGGTCGCTCCCGAACCCCCGCTGGACTTTTGGCAAGTCTTGTGGGGGTCAGGAGGCCCCCCCAAGCTGGCCAAAAGTCCCTGGGGGTCCAACGGGGATCCTGGAGCGACCTCCTGCACTCTGGCCGTCCGATGCCAATACTCAAAATGGCGCCGATAGCCTTTGCCCATACTATGTCACAGGGGCTACCGGTGCCATTGGTCAGCCCCTGTCACATGGTAGGAGCACAAGATGGCGCCGATGGCCATGTGACAGGGGCTGACCAATGGCACCGGTAGCCCCTGTGATGAAGGCTATCGGCGCCATGATGAAACCGGCACCGAGGGTGTGAGAGTGCAAGGGATGGTTCCCGGACTCCCCGCTGGACCACCAGGGAGTTTTGGTAAGTCTTGGGGGGGTCAGGAGGGTGGGGGGTTGTAATTAATTTTAATTTTAGCTGGGACACGAATAGAAATCGCCGTATTAACGCATCGGGGCGCCATACGGCCGAATGCAACATATCTGCTGCCCAACGAATCCGAATCACGAATGCAACGTATGGAGTCCCTCTGCACATCCCTAATACATACACACACATTAACCCACCTTAGGCAGGCTCCCATTTATATACACATACCCCCATTTCAGGCAGCCTCCCATTCACACACACACACACATACATATGCAGCCCAGGCACAGGCTTTCTCCCATTCATGCACCCACCCATTCCAGACAGCCTCCCATTCTCATACTCACTCATTCAAGGCAGCCTTCCATTCACACACACACACACACACACACACACACACACACTCATCACAGGCAGCCTCCCATTCACACATTCACTCATTCAAGGCAGCCTCCCATTCACACACACACACACACACTCATCACAGGCAGCCTCCCATTCACTCACACACACATTCCTCCTCCACTGCTGCTGCCATCTGTACCTTCTTTGTGGAGAGCAGCCCTTCTGCAGTTCCTCTTCCTGTGCTGGCTCTGCGGTAATTCAACACTTGCTGTGCTAACACTTCCTGTATTCTCATCTCGCGAGAATACAGGAAGTTGTAGCACCGCAAATGTTCAATACCATGGGTCAGCACCGGAGGAGGAACTGCAGAAGGGCTTCCTCCACTGAAGCCTCCTCTTCTTCCACCGCTGTTGGGATCAGGTCCACCGGTGGCAACCACGGGCTTTTCTCTGCTCCCAATGCTGCCCCATCGGGTGTGCTGCCCTCTGCATTTGTACGGTTTGTATGCCCAGTGGCACTGGGCCTGACTGCCACCTAACTCCAAAACCCAAAGCACTGCTGCCAGGCTCTCTGTAAAGAGCTGCTTATAAACTCTTAGAGGGAAGATGGCCATCCCAGCACCCTCAGAGAGAGGGGCTGCACCAAATGGTCCCTCCTTCATTCTCTAACCTACACAGCACTAGGACCAGTGAGTCATTACACCAATAAATTACTGTGCTTTCATGATTGAACACTAGGTGCATTAACTGCTGTTTATTTTGAATCTCAGTCTAGAAAATTAATTGAGTTGGTACCATGTGAACAGGTAATTGCTGGAGATATGCACATTTTTTTAAATTTTCTTTTGTTTATCATATTTTGTTTTGTTTCATTTATTTCAATTTAAAATAATGAAAAAAAATGGGGGTTTGGTGCCCCTTCCTCTGCATGTGCATAACCACAAAAAAACCCTCCAAAACAACCTTCCTTCCCCACATAGCCTCAGTCTGCCTCCAACCTCTTATCCCATCCGAAGCCTTTGAAGACTGTTCAGGGGCAGGAGCAATTCCCAGTCATTCCTGTCCCACCGTTGTAATGATAGAAAATGGTGCCGGTCATCCAAGGCAAGTACCTTATGGATAATTGCTATACAATAAAATGGCGCTAGCTGACGTGAGGCAATTGTATGACACTTATTCATCTTGGAGAAGGCAGTCAAGTTATCAACCAGACCAAGACAGAAGGTAACATAGTAACATAGTAATGACGGCAGAAAAAGACCAAAATGGTCCATCTAGTCTGCCCAGCAGTAGTAACTGCCGCTCCGTGCAGGTTACCCCCATGTTTCTCTTAACTGCCGCTCTGTGCCGGTTTAGCTTTTTTATTTATTCCCATCCTCTAGCCTTTTAGGGATCCACAGTGTTTATCCCACGCCCCTTTGAAATCCTTCACAGTTTTAGTCTTCACCACTTCCTCCGGAAGGGAGTTCCAGGCATCCACCACCCTCTCAGTGAAGAAAGATTTCCTGACATTGGTTCTGAGTCTTCCTCCCTGGAGTTTCAAATCGTGACCCCCCTAGTTCTACAAAATTATTTCCAATGGAAAAGGTTTGTTGACAACCATGGATCAGGAAAACCTTTCAAGTATCTAAAGGTCTGTATCATATCACCCCTGCTCCTCCTCTCCTCCAAGGTGGCAATCCTTGGCCAAATCAGTTGAAAAAAGTGGAGGAAATATTCTGTAGGCATCATGGAACAGAAGCAATCTTCAGCCTCTCGGACTGCACTACTGCATTACAGGTGAGCTGATTACTATGTTGCTATCCCAGAACATGGTTCGATATCCAGGGGAGCTCTCATTTATAAATAAGATGATTAGACATGGATGTATAACATGCTTAATTGTGCTTGTTGGAAGTTAGGGGTGGCTTCATTTCTCTTCAAGGGGTGGTTCAATTTCCCTGAAGAGAAATGACCTTAAAAAGGGGGTATGGCTAGTGTCAGTTGAACATGTGGCATGCATGTGCTACAACACCTATACTTACCTGATTCTTCCTGCTCTTATCAAGTGTTAACGGTATCCAGAGTACATGCACAAGCCCAGAGAAAGGCAGAAGGATGAAAGTACAGGATGAAGAGGAAGAAGTTGGACTCAGAGGAAGAGGCTGAATCTCAGGATTCTGAAATGGCACCATCAGGGCCTATATCCCCTAAGCAAAACCTGTTGCTGGTAGATAGCTTTGAGCCAGAGAAAGCAGAACAAAGACAAAGCATATCAGGCCCTTATTACTAACACCACAGACAAGTGGACAGGGTGTTCTGACACTGGTTATGGAGGGTTTGACCATCACAAATTCTCCGCTTGCTGTTCACCAATGATGTTTCTACAATAGCACATGGTAACACAGACTTCAAGGGCCTCAATTTTCTACTAGGGATATGCAGCAAAAAGAATTTATTTTTGTTTTGTTTTGGAGTGGGTGGTTTTTGGATGGTTATGTAACCAGTGGTTAAAATTAAGTAAGGGGGCGTATACGTGTTTTTTTTATATAACAAATCTTACCTGAATCCTGGGCTCCTACAGACAGAGAATGCTGCTGGAAGAAAAACTGTTGAGGATCTGATGGATGGTAGTGTTGTCATAGCTCATATGCCTGGATCCTGGAAAGGGGAGAGTGATGGTAGAGATCTGTTAAAGGGGGCTGTAACTGCTATGTCCGAGTGCTGTGAATTCTGGTTATTCAGTGAGGCTGTCATAATCATACCTGGGAACTCCCCTGTTTTGACCCGGAGATTCAGGGTTTAGAGACCTAACTCGGGGTCGCCAGGAGAGCACCCAGGGTCTCTGGGTTTTAAACCCCCATCCCTGTTCCATGTAGCTGTCTTTTTATGTAGCACAGGGTAAAGAAATGGCAGGCACTAAGACGCAGGGGAGGCAGACAGGAAGCTAGCGGGGGAGAAACCTCAGCCTACAGCTAATTCCCCCACCTCTCCTTTCTGATTGGTTCTGGGTAGCTTAAGAAGCCAATCAGCAGTGAAAGAAGGGGAACCAATGCCCTTCCCTTGTGCTGCTTCAGTCCTCACAGAAACTATGCTGGCCAAGTGGGTAAAGAAGAAGAGAGAGAAAGACCGACTGACTGTGTGAGGGCAGTGAGAGAAGAGAGTAAGAGAAGGAGGGGACAAGAGTGTGTGTGGGGGGTGAGAGAAGGGCAATCAAGAGTTGGTGGGGGCAAAGAGTAAGGATGAAAAGAGAGAGGGGTGATCAAAGGTAAGAAGACAGCAAAAAGGGAGAGAGATGAGAGCAAGAGGAGAGGGGGAGGGGAAGATAAAGGGGGGAAAAACAGAACTGTGCTTAGTGTAGGAGGAAATGTATTTGTGTTTCTAGTCTCCAGTTTTGCACTGCATGCAGAAGGTGGTCTTGGGGTTTCCTTTCCAGGTTTTGTTTCCACTTTTGTAATTTGTGGTTTTTTATTCTATGTTTGGTGAAGGCAGGTCTGTCTGTGTTCTGTGTGTATGTGATTGAGATGAAGTACTTTACTAGAGGTTTGTATCAGCCTTGTTTGTTGTATTTTCTCAATATTATATTGCACTGGAGGTGAACTGCTGCCTTTTCACGGGGAGGGCTGTTGCTGTTTCATTTCTTGGAGTTAGTGCTGCTGAGGTGTGGCAGGTTTGATAGACACGTACAGAGTGGGGTTTGTTTGTATTATTTTACAATGCACCTGGAAATAGAGAGAGTTTGTGATGCTGTTATTGAGATGACACCAGAATCAGAATATCTTATATGGCGAGTTGTACAAGGAAATGTCTTAGTTCTGCTCTACCCTCGTTGTTAGGAAGCAGGAGATTCCTGTGGATGCAGAGCGTATGTTTATGTTATGTCCCCCTATGGTCATGTGTTCAGTGTGTCACACATGTGAGCAGCATCTCTCAGGTGTGTCCTAATAGCAAAAAACTACTGGCCTAGAGGGTAGCCCAGTGGGATTAGAAGCAGAGAAGCCAGGGTTCAAATCCTGCTTCTCCTACTGATGCTCTTTGTGATCTTGCCTCCAGTAGAAACTTTGGTCTGCATTTTTCCCATAGACACAAAATGGGAGAAAAGCCTTAGTAAATCAGGTTCTTTTGGTTATACGACCTTTGGGACAGGGATGTCCCTTCTACGCAAATTGTAACCCGCCTAGTGCTTGGCTTTACAAAGGCAGGTACCGGTAATTAAATCCATAGCTAGTCTTTAAGAGGAAGAGTTCCAGCTGAAGTCACCACATCTCTTCATGCCCTGCCCATGCCTTCTTTCTTCCATAAAAATACTTTATTTGCCCCAGTGACTCCAGGGCAAGAGGAGAAAGGTCTATTTCTCTCCCATTCTGGATACATCCCAGAGAGCAAGCACAGTAATCCTCTCCGGACTTAAAGAGGTCCTTATGCAGCAGTATGGGAGCAGGAATTCACCGGGGAAAATTTAGACAAGAAATTCAGCAGGACTTACCCAGGTCCATTTTGCTGCTGACTGTAGAGAACTTGCTTAAGGTTATCTGGGTAGTATTACCCAGGAATCTTTAAGGCAATGTTTTCTCCTACAAGATTTACCTGAATAAGTGTTGCAAAGTAGTGCTCAATATTGGTGCTACTTGGCTACAATTACACCCCTGCCTCCAGAAGGCCCCCTGTCCTCCCTATTTTTAACTGGCTAAATGTTATCAGGGTCAAGGTCAGCTGGTGGGAAGGGGGAAATATTCAGAAGTTACCATGAAAAACCCCTATGAATATTGACCTCAAAGTAACCAATTTTCAAAACTTCATGACTGTAGTTTGATTCCTACCATATCTCTCTCTGCTCAACCTTGGTCTTCTCTTAGTTTTCTGTTTCTCCTCATTCCTTATTCTTTAAAAAAAAGACAATCCTTATTTTCCTTCCTTTTCTCCATACTTTAGCATTTCTTTTTCCTCCATCCATCTGTACATCTGTGTCTATTTGCAGCCTGTCTTCGCTTTTTCCCCTCACCACACATTTTTGTTACCTTCTCGTACCGTCTAGTCTCACCTCGCCTTCCTTCCTCTTTCTCTTCATCCTTTCATGACTCTTCCCTTCCTCTCCTCATTGTTCATGCTTCCTGTATGATTCCCCTCTCAGCTTACCTCCCCAATCTAAGGCATCCCTTGTCCTCTTCCTCTCATCTTCTCAAGTCCCACCGCCCTCTTCCTCTTTCCCAGCCTCTCATTTTCTCTTCCAGCTTGTGTCTACTCTGAGACCCTCTCCCATCCCTTCCCTACCTCACAGCCTATGTCCACTCTCCCAGTTCGTCTCCTCTTCTTCTCATTGCTCCACTGCTAAAGCCTCTTCCTATCACGCAGTCTTTTTTTTTTTATTATTATTTATTTATGATTTTCAATTTTTACATTGTTAGAATCCTTCATATAAGTTTGTATTACATCATATCACATATTATTTTTCATTACAATCTTAATAGTCAAAGAAAAAGAAATAGATATTTATCTTTTATATAATATCTATAAAAAGAAATAATCACCAATAGCAAACTTATAGTAGGGATTTACAAAATTACCATTAAAGACATCACCCAAAAAAGGCAAACCATATATATAGCAGGAGCCCAAATACTTAACATTATCAGAAATAGGCTATTAACTTAATACTAACAGTGAAAAATTTCATAATTGACCTTCTTACTCTAGTCGTTTGGAGAAGAGGTTATTGGCCTACGGGCTTTAATGAATTGCTTTAATTGTTCTAGTTGGAAAAACACAAAAGTTTTGTCACCTTTCTTTAATAAACACTTGCAAGGGTACCGCAGTGAAAACACAAAACCTAAATTTAATTACGCAGCCTTTTTTTTTACCTGGTTTCCATTCTCTCTCCTTTGCTTGCAGAATCTGCCTGTCTCACAATCAGGAGCACCTCTCCCAGCCCATACCCCCATAGCTCTTCTCTTCCAGTTCCTCTATCTCTCTCCCAGGCCTCCCCACCCCCCCCCCCCTAACACACACCTTAGTCGGCATCCGCTTTCACAGCCAGTATCATCAGTTCCACTCCCTTTCCCAGCCCTCTGCCCTCCCGGCATTCCCTCTGGCAGCCAACTTTCCCTCTCATCGCTCTCCTCTTTCAGCTCCCTTCCCATCTTCACTGGCAGCAAATTGTATTTGAAAGAGGATCCTAAGCAGTTGGGAGATACCAGAGGCATTTCTCATTCTGTTCATTCACCAGACTTTGCCAACTAATAGCCTGTGGGGGAGGCAGGCGAAGCAGCACAGAAAACACAATCTCTTCCCGACTGTTCCCTCTAATCTCTCCAGCCTCATCTCAGCCTGGGCAGGAATTTAATCTTTGCTAACAGGAGACAATGCCCATGGGTGGGAATCTCCCTCCCAATGCAGGCGACTTGTCAGCATGGTGCTGTCCTCTGTTCCATGAGAAAGACAGTCAAGTTCTCTTACCTTACATACACTCTTCCTCAGGAGCAGTCAACTGGCATCTCTCAAACTGCATGTGGTTTCCTGAAGTTGAAAATGGGACTTTGTCAGTGCTGCCAGCAGCAGCAGCAGCAGCAAGGGAGTTGGAGTCGTCAGTCCACATGGGCCAATGGGAGGAAGTAGTGTGGGCAGCCAGGACAGGCTGAAGGGAGCAGGAGATGGTATCAACGTCCTGCACAGGCCAATGGAAGGAAGCTGTGTCAGTGGGAAGGTGGGAGGTGTGATTGGCACAGAGGGGAAGGAGAGCTGCTCTTCCTCCCTGCTACTAAATGTAGCGTAGGAGAGAGACTGACAGAAGGAAAAACTGCTGAAGGGGGAGTGTTTGAAGGTGGGACTGCTTGGTAGGTTTTTGATAGAGAGGCTGCTGGGATCAGCATTTGAGAGAGACTGCTAAGGCATTTGACAGAAAGGTGTCTGGGGATGGGGCATTTGAAATAGGGAATGCTGGGGGTCCTTTAAGAGAGAGAGAGAGACTGCTGGTAATGGGAGGTTTCTGAGTGAGAGTATTAACAGAAACAGAGACTGGAATGGCCAAGGTGAAGGATGAGAGAGAGAGAGGTAGGCAGGTGGTGTCACAGCGGAGAATTAAGAGTGAGAGGGATACTGATGGGGACAAGGAGTAGTAGTAGTAGGAGGAGGTTGAGAGAGTGGTGGATCATTTTTTTGGGGGAGGACTAGAGGGGAAGAGGCCCCTTCCCTACATCTCAAACGTAAAGTGTTACTGTGCACTCTTTTTTTGTGGTTCATGATGTATAAAAGGTTGACCGCCTCTTTTCTTCCCCATTCATTTCCTGTAGCTTTTTGTACCTTGTATAACATTTGCAACAGTCAATAAAAGTGTTTTGTTTTAGAAAAAAATGTGTTTCTTGTTATCGAATCAGCTTGGGTGTTAAGGGAAAGGCACTTTTTTACATATTACTCCTTCCTTCAAAGGTGATTGAGGGTGGGTAAGACAGCAAAAGTATTTGAAATTTGAAGAGGAACAAGGGAGGGGAGTTTTGCCTCCCCTTTCTTGCACTTTGCCACCTCTCTTGCTATCCTTCTCAGGTGATTAGGATCCTGTCACATACTGCGAGTTAGGATGCTGTACATTAGGTCCTGGGTCATCTGCTCTCGACTTCCTTCTATCTTCTCAAGTCAGTACCAGCCACCCCTCCTTCCACGCACGTTCTGGGCCTTAACATCCTCCTACCTCACGATGACTTGATAAGATTGCAAGGGATAACACAAGGAGTGCACGACTGAGAGGGAGATGGGTAGCACTGATGCCAGTAAGCAGCATTTCCTGCACCTAAACATCCAGAGATATGACTACGTCCTCTACTTTTCTCTCTCTCTCTCTCTCCTTCTCTTTTTCTCCCCTCCTCTTCCTCCTCCTGTTCTCTCTTTCTCTTCCACCTCTCTTTCTTTCTTTCTTTTTCTTGCTAGCTACAGCAGCCAGAATACCTCATTTTTCCCCCCAAAACTTCTTCTGACAGACGACAGTTTGTAGCATGTGCATGGTCCTCAGTGGGTGATCACAGCATGCACTAACTAGAGTTTGGTTTAATGAACAGGATGATAATTTGTGTGACTTCATTATGACGTCATTCGCATCTCATTATGCTCATTAGTAGGCACCTAGATGTCATAGTTGAACATCCAGTTCCTAATGCATTAGCAGTTTCCTTAATGTGCCTGCCAAGACTTTAGTAACTAGGATGCTGTGTATCACACATGCTAAACCAGGTTAGCATGTGCCACAACTGCTGGCAGTCTTAAGTGATTCAGCCCATAGTCCATTAAATCAGTTAAAATAGATTAAAAAGTAAAACTAGTGAGTTTTGTTTAAATCTTATCTTTAAAAGCTGGTTAGTTGTGACACCTAATTCACTTATTAATTTGTATGTAGTTATGTCCATAATGCAATTAGCTCAATAGCAACTAAAGCATTTCCATATCTGAACAATGCTTTTTGTGATTGTTGCAAATTTGAAATCACAGAAAATGTTGTAGTTGGTAAAGTATTTGTTTTATTCCATTTGGGAAAATACCTTGTTTTAAGCAAGTTTTTGTTTTCATAAAGACTAAATGGGGGAAAAAACCCCCTTAGTACATCTGAACCATTATTTTGAGGTCATGTAGTTTTTATATTGCACACATTTACTGATTTTGTTCATTCAAGATTGGTTACGTTTGTAAGTGTTAGAACTAACTATTAACAACTATTTCTCTTTGCTATTTTGTTGCTTTCATTTTTTAGCACTACCAGAATGGGTGGAGCATATCAACGACACAGAGAGAGATATAGGAAGTGATCTCTTCTGGCCTTGTGTCGCTACAGGAAAGCCTATTCCTGCAATCAGATGGATGAAAAATGGAGTAGCAGTAAGTAGCCCTTCCTTTCTCTGTCAGTTCTAGGAAGGAAGGTGGTGGTGGTGGTGGTGGTGGTGATGGTTGGCATGGGAGGAAGGGATAGGTCAGGGAAGATAATCTTCAATATCCTATGGGTATTTTTATCAGGAACTCTTGGTCGCCAAGATCCAAATACCACACACAGCAGTTTATGCTAAAGAAAGACTTTACCTAAAATACCTAAAATATAACTCGCAGTATGTGACAGGACCCAATCTACAATTTAAATAATCTCATAGAGAGTACATTTAACAGATGTATCTGCTGCAGCTCTAGAAATGATTCACTGACTTTAGCAGTGTATTACTCCTTGGATAGGTTAAAGGGCATCTTGGCCCAGTAACGTTGGGTTTCAAGATCCCAGGATTGCTACTGGGGAATGTCTTTTCCTTCTGTTATCCCAACCAGCTGGTTCTTGTGTAAATCTTCCCCCAAGGATTTCTACTAGAGCAGATCCTTAAATGGAATTCTATAATATAAGGGTTTTTTGCTCCTGAATTTATTTCACACCCTAGACTGCAGGTAACATTTCTGCCTTGTGCACGTTTTTGTACCAGATGGGCACTCTGCTAGTACAACTCGAGTTAATATAATCTCTTTCTCCTTCACTTCTTTAATAGCCCAGACTAGCTGCTGCTTTGGACTTCCAGAGAGCCTCTGGATATACCATAGTTAACCTTTCTTCTTTTGTGTTCTCTCCTTGTTCCTCCTCTAAAGCCAAAAATGTAACTATTAAGAGAGGAGAGTTACTCTGTTCACTTCCTTATGAAGGATCTCTCCAATGATCTTCTCCTACTTTATTTATTTATTTAAAAACTTATAGACCGCAGACATGATACATACATAAAATATATAAAACATAATAAAACATCAAACATAACTAAATATACATTACATACATTATCCAAGCCAAATGCCTCCTGAAAAAATATGGTCTTCAAGCCTTTTTGAAACACCCTGATATTCGCTTCTGTACACAGTTATAATGGGAGTGTATTCCAACCATTGGGGGCAATATAGGAGAATGCCCTAGATCTTGTTTTTTATAATCTATACTCGTTGTGGGAGGGAACAATTAATAATTCTTGATCTACTGATCTTAAAGGACACACTGGAATGTATTTAACTAATTTAGCTTGAATAAGACATGGTGACTCTCCATGTAGCAATTTAAAAACTATCATATTAATCAAATTTGCTTTCTAAACATAATGGGCAACCGATGTAAACTTTTCAATGTCTAGACAATCCAAGAAAAACCCTTGCGGACTAATGCTGTATTAGTTGTAACACATGCAGTACTTTGTCAGGCAAACCTATACAGTCAGTGCTGCAATAATTCAAAAGACCCAATACGAGAGACTGCAACACAGTCGGAAACATATCTATTGGAATCAAGTATTTTAAAGGCCTAAGCATTTTTAGCTTGCAGAATGCCATTTTTGCTACATGCCTAATATGAGGCTTCATACTAAGCTCTGAATCTCTCTCTCTATATAGTCCCAAACATTTTATCTCAGATAAATGACAGGAGTTCCTTCCAAAGATGTTCTTGCCACCCACAATAATTTTGTCTTTGAAACATTTAGTGCTAGACCATTGCCAGCTAACCAATTTTTTATTTCATACATACACTTATTAAATATTTTTATAGAAATGGTTCCAGTCACATCACTCAGAATATGTATCTGGAGATAATCAGCAAATAGATAATATATCACTCAAGGTGTCTGGAACAAAGAACACAAAGGAGCAATATACAAATTGAAAAGAACTGATGAGAGGGCAGAGCCCTGAGATGCGCAGACTGTTTCCTGTTATCAAGAAAAGATGCAAACCATTCATGTGCTGTTCCTGCAATTCCAATCTTTTTTAGCCGAGACAATAATATACTACGAGTCACAGTATCAGATGCACTGGAGAAGTCCAACTGGACCAAAAGTTCAGTCATCCCATGCTCCAAGTTACTATTAGGAAAATGTAAAAATATTTTACAATAGGCTTGGGGTACTTCTTTATTTCAGGTATAGGTCACATTGTAAAGTGAATTTTGAAAACCCGGCACATGCCAGAATTGGGAATGTGCACCCAGGTGAGGCCGACGTGTGCCAATCAGATTTTAAAAGCCACCCGTGTACGAGCGTACCTCCCGCTATGGGCACAAATGAAAAAGGGGATGGACATGGGTGTAGTCTGGGCAGGACATGGGCACTCCTGGATTTCACCTTGAAATTTGTGTGTAAATACAGGTGCACGCCGGGGTCCCCTGCTGCGTAACTTTGTTTCTACTATGGATGGCATGTAAGTTGGAGAACAAAAAAAAACAAAACTAAATACATCAGCAGTGTTATAAGGGTCGAGGCTAACAGGGGAGAAGGGAGGTGATTAAACTAGGGGGGTTTGGAAGTCCCAGCCTTACCTTGCCAAACTGGAACCGAACTGGTAAAATTGGTAATGGTATTGGCGTGCGTGTCTTTCAAAATCCCTCCACTTAAGCGGTAGAAGCGGCATTTGACATCACTTGGAGTGAGGAAAGTCTAACAAAGATGAAATTTTGTACTATGTTCTCTCACCCTAGTTTGATGGATGCAGTAACAGGGTACCATCACTCCAAATGATGTCAAAACATAAGAACATAAGAAATTGCCATGTTGGGTCAAACCAAGGGTCCATCAAGCCCAGCATCCTGTTTCCAGCAGTGGCCAATCCAGGCCACAAGAACCTGGCAATTACCCAAACACTAAGAAGATCCCATGCTACTGATGCAATTAATAGCAGTGGCTATTCTCTAAGTAAACTTGATTACTAGCCGTTAATGGACTTCTCCTCCAAGAACTTATCCAAACCTTTTTTGAACCCAGCTACACTAACTGCACTAACCACATCCTCTGGCAACAAATTCCAGAGCTTTATTCTGCATTGAGTGAAAAAGAATTTTCTCCAATTAGTTTTAAATGTGCTACTTGCTAACTTCATGGAATGCCCCCTAGTCCTTCTATTATCAGAAAGTGTAAATAACCGATTCACATCTACTCGTTCAAGACCTCTCATGATCTTAAAGACCTCTATCATATCCTCCCTCAGCTGTCTTCACCAAGCTGTACTGTACTGTTCATACATCTCACTCCTCATGCAAAACTGGCCCGTAAACCCAAAACCACCACTAACACCTCACTTCGACCTATTAGGTTGCCCTCCTATACAGATTTAAATAGGTGCACACAGTGAGGTCCTCCCCAGAGTTTCTCTCTCTCTCTTTCTCCCTCCCTCTCCACTCCCCAAGCCCAGAAATGGCCAAAATGCAATTCCAAACATTTATCACAAATTGCGTTATGGCCATTTCGGGCATATCATACAGCTTAACACCAGTGAAAAAGGTATAGTTATTTCTGGTGTTGACTGTGTAACATGTCCCCTAATTTAACTAATTCCCACCCAAAACTCCTCCCCGATCTCAAACCCCCCCACCCCCAAAAAAAATAAATTTGCATTCGTGCCATGCACTACAGCATTTTTCGCATGAGTTAATACCATAAAGCATTTTGTGGTAAGTTATCTGGTTAACTTCAGAATTTAGTTAGCCATTTATCTGGGTCGAGAGAAAGAGAAAATAACTGCAGTAGAGACTGCTTTGTAATTATCATGTCCACTTGTTGGTACCTTTCATTGATTCAAATGATAGAAATTCATCAGTCATATCAAATTTGCAGTTAATTCCTCTGACTGTATATGTAAAACCTACCCCACCACAAACTTGCCCTGAATAAAGTATCCCTTCTTACTTTGATTTTATAGAGGCTTTCTCTCGCTCTCTCACTCCCTCACTCTAACAGCTGCGGTTGTGTGTTATGACCTGAGATAAATATACTGTGTGCGTTAAAAACAGATAGTGTGCCATGCATTGCAATATTTTTCTGTGCAATGCAGTAACTCTACAGTTTGCCTAACCATGCCCATTTATTTATCCTGGGTGCTATTTCTGTTATTTTTATAGCATTTTAATGAATCTAGGGGTAAGTCTGTTCGGGCCAAAGAACTGTCCTAAAGTTAGCTTCCTTAACTTTGATAGCCAGCTATATTCAATAATGCAGCATCACTATTGAATATATCTCTAAGTTAGCCAGATAAGTTTATCCGGCTAACTTTTAAGGTCATTTTTCAAATTGTGTTAGGTCATTGCCACGGGTTATGGGGCCCTAACGCCCTTGATAACACCATAACGTACATGATAAAAAATGCATCATGAGATGTGTATGCAGAGTTTAAAAATTGAGTCAAAAGAGAGGAATTTGGGTGGAATTTATGAAAATGAGGGGTGTTTAACATTGTGTGTGATAATGTAATGCATATTATCATCAATTAATAAATCTCATGATCCCAATAAATGTTGGAATATCAAGGACTATGGCAAATATTTAATGTGTCAGACAAATTGCCAAAAGTACCAACATTACATTAGTAAGAGACGCTTACTTTTACGATTGACCATTCATAATAGGCTTCATCGTGAGAGCAGTATCGCTTTATGACTCGGCCTTATGTATAATCATGGGTCAATTTAAAGTGAACATATATATTTTTCTTTTTTTTATGCTGTGCGTAATTTCAACTTAACTTAAATATGAACTCTGTTTTTATCGAGTTGACTCTGAAGCCTCATGTTCTCAACAAGCCCAACATGGATCCATGTTTTGAACAAACCCGCTCTCTCAAGGGCACAATGACAGCGTTGTAGATGTATTCTTCAGACCTTTAACATGGCGTTTCCGCATTCTTTTACCATCTACAATGCTGTCATTGTGCCCTTGAGAAAGAACGGCTTTGTTCGAAACATGGACCCATGTTGGGCTTGTTGAGAACATGAGGCTTCAGAGTCAACTTAAATATGAACTCTGTTTTTATCGAGTTAAGTTGAAATTATGCACAGCATAAAAAAAGAAAAATATATATGTTCACTTTAAATTTACCCATGATTATACATAAGGCCAAGTCATAAAGCGATACTGCTCCCACGATGAAGCCTATTATGAATGGTCAATCATAAAAGTGTCTCTTACTAATGTAATGTTTGTACTTTTGTCAATTTGTCTGATGCATATTATCATGCCAGAAATAATTACACCTTTTTTCCTGGCATTATGCCTGAAATGGGATTTGTGATATTTATGGCAAATCCCATTTTAAGTGGGAGAAGAGTGGAAGAGAGAGACTCTGGGGTGGCACATATTAGACAACTATTTATACCACTGTAGAGGGTAAACTAGTAACTCAAGGTGAGATTTTGATGCACTTTTGATAGCAGCTAGGTAGAAAGTGCATCAAACTAGGTAAAGAGTACAATGTACAAATCTCATCTTTGTGTTTATCATAATCTATTAACAGACAATGTTAATAACATGCAAATTAGACAGACAGTAATGTACATGCATGCTTTACCGAGACAGATATTGTAAAAACTCAACTACACTTCTTTGAGTTAATACATCTTTGAAGCAGGTTGTATGTGTACATTTATGCTGCATTAATGAATGTTTTGCCTAGTTTTGCATTTCATTACCTCATTAGCATGCTTTGTGCATTTAAACTCTCATGAGCTAATCTGTGCATGTTAAAAGTGTTGTTAACATGGATAAACTAGATTGGACTAACAGCATTTTTAACATGCATTAATGCTTATGAGAGCAATAATATACTTTAGAACATTATTCCCTTTGTTACTCAACTGTTATTATCCAAGTTTCTAACAAACATCTTTATTTCGTATATATCAAGATATAAATCAAATAATGCTTTTGAGGTAGTTGTTTCTAAAAATTGAACCATTCAAAGGTATTTTTTTTATGCTTCAGAACCGAAAAGGTGAAATGAGAATTTATGGCCTGACCCTGGAAGATGCTGGAATGTATCAGTGTATAGCAGAAAATACATATGGGACTATTTACGCTAATGCTGAGCTCAGAATTTTAGGTCAGTAGCATTTCCTGCTTTTATTTGCTTATCTGTTTGTTTGTTTTTTTAAACGCATGCCAGAAACATTTAGAAATGAATTGACATGTCAGTCAAGTGCATGTTTGCAATCAACAACTTGATGGCATTTGAGGTGTATATGCATCATGCATGTCCTACTTCATTTTATGTCTCAGAATTTAAAAATTGTTGCTTGCATAGAGCATCAGCAGAGTGTTACATGACTCTTGAAGTTTAGAGATTTTTAAGCAATGTGATATTTACTTAAGGAATCGGGAGACCTATTTATTAAGCTATGATAAAATAGCAGATTTTTATGCTACTTTACTGCAAGTTATTACCTGCAGAATTGATTAAACTGCAGTAGCAAAGTAATGAATTTTACTGTGTGCAAACACATGATCCCACCTTAGTAAACAGGCCTTAGTCAGGTAATACAAAATTAAAAGGTAACCAGCTAAATTTAGCTGGGTAACCCTGGTCATACAGACAGCAAGTCCAAATCTACCACCTAGTGAAAAGCCCCCAGCCCCCAGTAACTGAAAATGCTCCAACCCATACCCTTCCCAAACTGCCTGAAGGAAAGGTCTCCAATTGTTCCTGCCCTGCTGACGCCAGCTGATCCCTTCTTACATCTGAGGCAAAGGAGCGGCACTGGCAGGGCAGGAGCAACTGGGGATAGCGTCTGCCCCCAAGTCAACCAGCAAGGATTTCGGAGTATGCCTTAATGATTGAGGTGGTCTGTGAGGGTGGGGATGAGGAATTTATGAAGAAGGAGTATTTTGGGGTATCGGAGAGGGCACAGCTTTCCCCAGAGGGTAGATTTAGGTCTGCTATTTGTGTGACCAGGGTTACTCAGATAAATGTAGCTGGTTAGCACTGAATATATCACATAAACCGACTAAGGGATAGATTTTTTTTTTATTATTATTTATTAACTTTTAAACCAGTCCAGGATTAAAACTAAAGAATAGGTGGTAGATGAGGAAAAACATAAGAAATAAATCATACATTAAACATCTCTTATCTTAGAACACCTCCAATCCCCATCAAGAAGGGAAAATGAAGACATCATATTACAAGGAAAATAAAAATGTAAATAGGTGCCAGGAAGCTTGATAGTACTTCCTATTACTCCCCCTACCCTCTAAGGGGGTCATTTTCAAAAGCGATCGCACGCGAAAAGTCCCTTTTCGTGTGCGATCACTAAATGGGGGCGAAGTCGGGGCGGCACCGGGGCTGACGCTGCGGGCATATCGCTGGCGGCAAAAGATATGGACCTTTATTGCCGCCAGTTTCGCGCCGAATAACTACACCTTTTATGGTGTAGTCATTCGGTGTAAAAGCCGGCAGCCACACACTGCAGTGGTGCGCTGGCTGCTGGCTTTCGCAGGCCTGCCCCCCACTTCACCCCCTCCCCTGCCTCCAGTTACCGCTGGATTTTCTAAGGTCTGCGACCTTAGAAAATCCAGGCCTAAGTCACCCAGCCTTGTCAAGAAGAAATGTTTCTAAGAGGACTGGATCAGAAAAATATACCTATTCCCATAAAAATCAATTATATATTTACACAAGAACTTTAAAAAATCTGGAAATAGGGACAGTGAGTGAGATGATCAAATTTGCTGATGACACCAAATTAGTCAAATTTGTTAAATTAGAAAAAGATTGTGAGAAATTGCAAGAGGACTTGCAAAACTGGGAGACTGGGCATGCAAATGGCAAATTAAATTTAATGTGGACGAGTGCAAAGTGATGGAACTACAGGTACAGTTTCAAAGAGGTGAGCGTGCATCCATGTGCGAGCAGTTCCCGGCGCGCGCACATGGACGTGGCAGTTTTGTAACATGCACGTATTGCCACCCGCATGTTATAAAATACGATTCCCGCGCGCACATGCGTGCCTGACTTTTATATTGGCTTGCTAATGTGCGGGCGGGTTGCAACTCACGGGTGCAAGGGGGGAGATTTTAGTTAAAAACGCACAGCAACACAATCGGGCCTACACCAGTTCCTTCCCAGTCTGTTCCAATTAAGGATCATACTGGGAGGGAACTTTCCATCCTGCTATCTTACCTTTTTCCCTTTTCTCCTCTCCTCCCTAGCCCCTAAACCTACCCTAACTAACCTCTTTTTTTTAATTTTTTATTTTCGAACTTACCTACTCCTTCGAGCAGCAATACGTTCTGCACATCGGCCGGCTGCCAGCTCGCACTTCCCCGGGACGGCACCTGATGGCCACGCGCTTACCTCCCGGTATTTGTGCGCACTGGGCTATTAAAATTTGGCCTTAAGGGAAGGGTAACCCAAATTACAGCTACACAATGGTTACTCTACATATTCGTGGTCTGCTGTAAAATATTGTGAGCACAAATAGGCCAGGAATTAAGTAAATGGATTGTGTGCTGGTTTTTTGTTTAGCCTTGGCTCCTAATTTTGAACTCAACCCGATGAAGAAAAAGGTCCTAGCGGCAAATGGAGGACGCATGATAATTCAATGCAAGCCCAAAGCTGCACCAAAACCAAAGACTTCATGGAGTAAAGGAACAGAACTGCTTACAAATGGAAGCAGGTCAGTGCTGGAATCTCAAAAGTGGAGGCTTACATAAAAGACTATAAATAAATCCTGTGCAAGATCATTGCTAGGCTACCAGTTTATTAAAGCATGAGCTTTTGAGGACAGAGTGAATCTGTTGAAGTGGACTGTATCCTTGAAAGCTCGGGTTTTAATAAATTGGTTAGTCTATAAGGTGCCACTCAACTCCTGTCATTTTTGCTACACCAGACTAATACGGCTATCCCTCTGAAAATTGCTAGACTAGTAGACATTTACAGGAAATAGAAATCATGGGTCAGTCAAGAGATTTTGCTTCCTCATATTTTCAGAATTAACTAGCCCTGAATGGCGTGAAAGTTTTGTCTGGATCAGGTATTCAGTTTTGGTTTTAATGCTGGTGGTATCAGTTGTGGCATTGTACAATTTGTAATAGAAGTTTTGCACAAAGTTATTCTTCTTTCAGCCTTCATCTGCTGTCTCTAATGATTGTGCTATGAATAATAAATGCTAAAGGTTACTGCACCTTAAGCAGTAAATATGATTTTATGCTTCCTGTCTCTCTAATGAATATAAATGAATGTACAGAGCTTGACTGAATCCTTTCAGCCTATCATATTTTTCATCCAGCTTTCTCTTTTCACATTCTGACATTGTCACTTTGCTTTTCATCTGTAGAGGGAAATAGCCCTGTCCATTTGCAGGCTCACTAAGCTTCTCACAGACATTGCTGCATAACAGAGCTACAGCTTTTCTTGCTTCACTTTCTGCAGTTTCTTAGAAAAAAATGTATCTTGCTTTCATGTCTTTAAATTCTGAGCTACACAACCATTTTTGCACATATCTAGATTTAGTCAGGAGATCATTTGATGTCATACTACATATGGCATAGCCATTTTTTAAATGTTACTCCTACTCAAGGTTATTGAAGGATTCATGTGCCATTAGTATGGCTTTTGTGTGTAGATGTATTTTCTCCTATATGCAGGCCATGATTTTTTACAATCACCCAGTACATCCAATAGATCTGTATTGTGCATCAGAAAGAAAACTCAACAATATGTATGCTTTTGGTATTTTGACTAGATAGTTACTCTTTCCACATTTCTCTAACTCTATGACTTCTCCCCTTCCCAAAATACACACCCTATACCTCATCCTTCTTTAGATAGTTTACTGTGTGTTGTGTAGAGTGTAAATGTGAGTGCTTGTGCTTGTGCTCCTAGGAGAGATAGAGTGAAGAATGATGTTTAAGGGTAATGAAATGCAGGTGGCATATAATGCTTGTGAAGGGACTGTTCCTCCTTGGTTTTTATTACTGCTGATAAAACAATAGAGACAAGTGTTAAATGGGATGAAATGGTTTATTAGCCTTATTAAATTAAACCTTCCTTATTTTTTTGCACAGGATTGTCACTAACTTCTTTGAATTTATGGCAATGTATTTTCTACCAGTTATGTTTCTTATTGTTTTTCTTTCTCATTTCTTTCTATGATATTGGGGCATATATGTTTGCACAATATTTAAATAAGGCAATGTGGTGATCATAGTATGGGCAAGTGTTCTTGGTTTCTTAGCCTTAGCTGTGCCTCCTTTCCCTAATCCAGATGTTGGAGATGTCAGGACAGTGAGTCAGCATATCAAAAAGGAGATAAAAATGATCTTGCATATTAAAGAAGCCACCAAAAATACTACATAGTGAATTGCATATTATGTATTCTGTAGCAGAGGTCTACCTAAAAATCCAAATAAAGAGTTTCACTAATTTGTCACTCTTTAAATATATGATGTGATTTTTTTTTTTTCGTTTGGTAAAGTTAACAAATATCTTTCTTCTAGAAATATTTCTAAATCCTAAATCTGGGTGAATTCAACACCTTTGATTCAGGGCTGAAACAAGCTTTTTAAGAAAATATACATGCTGTTTGTGGATTCTGGACAACTGGTCACTAGAGGGGACACTGGCAATGAGAGAGGAAATTATGTCACTCTTTGGCAAAGCTTGCTGGAAGGTGTAGTTTTAAGGAAATCTGGCCTAGAGAGCCAGGTGGAAATTCTTAGGAAATTTAGTAAGAAGTGGAGAAAAGCATACAGCTGGCAGAGAAGTAGAGAGAAACAGAGGTTGGGTTGCTATCAGAAAGACAGGGATAATCTTAGAATGCATACTCTGGTAGGGAGTTTCCAGTTAAGAAGTTTGGTCAGTGAAAACTTCTTTTCTTTTTAGCTGTTTGCCAGTGCTTAGAAGCAGGAGATTTCTCACCGCATGGAGTTATGCTGGTTGATAGTTAATTTTCATATGCGAATCTGGAGTGACTTGATTTAGACTGTGGATATGAGTTGTGACTTGCAAATCCTGAACTTTTGCGTGAACATAAAGAAAAAAACATTGCCTGTGTTTCATGCTGAGTCTCTTGGAAGGAAAGAGAGTGAAGTCCCCACACAAAAGAGATTACTCAAGGGAATGCTACCTCACAAGTAGATAGGCTTAAGGGTAGATTTTAAAAAGGCCACACATGTACAATCCGGCCTTTACATGTGTGGCCGGGCCTTGTGTGCCCCAAACCTATTTTCAAAAAGGCCTGGCCACGTGCATAAAGGCTGTTACATGCATAAGTGCAGGCCTTCCTGAAAGGGGAAGGCCAGGGGGCGGTGAGGGGCAGGCCGGGACAGCGCCATTGTTCAATGTCCTGAAGATCCAGCTCCCAGCGCGCACAACTTACTTCAGCTCGGGAGCTGAAGTAAGTTGCTGAAACAAGGTAAAAAAAAAAAAATATATATATATATATATATATATATTGCATTTAGGGGTTGGGGAGGAGAGGGGAAGGGGAGGTAGGGGGTGTAGGGAAGTTCCCTCCCAGTCCGCTCCTTAATTGGAGCAGACAGAGGAAACTGGGGAAGGCCGAAATGCATCGCCTCAAGAGGTTTGCAAAAATCTACCCCCTTTGCTGGTGCTGCTGAACAATTTTATAATATGTGCGCGCTGGCGGGCGAATGTTATAAAATTGGCGCGTCCATGTGCACGCGCCGGGTAGCGCACACATCTTTTAAAATCTACCTCTTATAGTTTTAGTTATATAGTATTGAGTGATCCTCAGTTCACTCTTTATATATAATACTTTGACCTCTCTTAATAATATCCCACAATAACACATTTTGGCTGTAACAAATGGAAGCCTTGTCTTCCTAAATAATTGTTGTGCATTATGTATCACAACAGTCTGATTTTTACTACAACAGATTCATTGTATGAGAAATAAGAGTGACTTCCAGCTTATTTTTTCTGCAAGGGACAAGTGTAAGGGGGAGTTTAGACTGGCCACATAAGTGCAAAGTCTGAGGGTAAATTCTTACCCATGGACTTTGTATTCATTTTCAAAGGGAAAGTATGTGGATTTGTTTCCTATGAAAATGACCCCAGGGAGCTACCTGCATGCATTTACACCTACTAGTTTGTGTGGGTAGTTTTACAGAGATGAATACATGTGTGTACTGTACTTTCAAAATTGTGAAAACCCCTTCCCAGCCCCAGCCACTGGAACACTTCTGCACAAAGGGAGGACAAGTTTAAAAAAATTCCATTTCCACAAGTAAAGCAAGGTTTTAAAACTATGACTTTGAAAATTACCTTCCCTATGTACAGCACAGTAATATTAAAGAAGAATAGGTATGTGCTGTGAGATTGTTTCATTTTATTTGGAGTGCACTAAATCAAATAGGCAAGTGCACAATCAAATGTGGGTGTAATAAACTGAGGACACTACATTGATTTAGTTTGCACTAAATGGATTTTACATGAACTAAAAGTATAGCGTGTGCTAAAATGAAATAACATATATACTCCCACCTGGGGGTGTGGCCTCTCCCCCTCTGTGAACAGACTTCAGAGGGGAACTGTCCTGTGAATCAACAAACACACTGAAATAACACAACACTGCTTTTACTGTTGCAGGAGCTAGGACCGCAATAGAAGCTGGTCATAAACAAGTTAAATACCTATACATGTGAAACAGCTATAATCAGCACAAACAATTTGTTGCACTTTAAAGCATGGATATTGTATATCTTTGTATTTACTAGTCCCAAAGCCCTGGTACACCTTTAAATTATGTGAGCTCACTATATCACTCTAGAGTATTACTCCTGCTCATCAGAGGCTCATGAATAAAATAAAAAGCTTGGGAGTGGGCACCAGGGTGGTGGAGTGGATTACAAACTGGTGTACTGTCAAGTGACAGTGTGTAATGATAAATGGAACCTGTTCTGAAGAGAGAACAGAGTTAATAGGAGGGCCATAGGGATTGATTTTGGGACCGGTTTCGTTCAGTATCTTTGTGAGCAACATTACGGAAGGGATAGAAGGTAAAGTTTGCCTAACTGCAGATGATACTAAGGGGCCGATGCAATAATCTTCGCCGAAAGCGGGCGCAGTATGTAAATTAGGAGTTCGCGCTAGGGTCACTTGCACGACCTTAGCACCTCCTTGCTAACGCGACCTGCCGTGGCTGCCGGTTATGAAGACCGACGCCGGTAAACTCGGACTCGGTTTTCATAACCTGCCTGTCTGCCAAAGTCTGGGTCCTGTTGCCAAGGTCCAGGCCCAGGCCTGATGCTGGAGCCTGGCTTGAAGGCCAGGCCCCATTGCTGAAGCCCAGGCATGACACAGGGGCCTGGCTTAAGGCCAGGTCCTGACACTTAGTGCTAGACCTAGGCCCAGGCCTATACCCAGTCTCAATGCCAGGGCCTGGCATGAAGGCTCGGTCTTTTTACTAAGGCCTAATACTAGGATCCAATCATTTTGTCAGATTAATCTCACCCAAAAGAAATGGTTGTTCATTTCATTTGTTTTTCCATTCCTCATTGAAATCAATGGAGGAAATCTGTCTGCTGGCCAGGGTTGGGGATATTGTGGAGGCAGCATTCACAGCCCCTGGAGGAAAGGAAGCCCAGACATGGTGCAACAGCAACCCCTAGTGACTGGATTTATAGTCCATGACGACAAAGTTTCAGAAGCAGCTCTGGTGCATGGTCTCTGGTCAAGGACTGTCACTATAATAACTGGATTCTGAGTTGGAAGGGGATATTGAAAAATCTTTGTGTAAATGTGAATGAAGGCTCCTGGCACTGGATCCTAGCCCCAGTTCTGACTGAGTTTTCTGCTCACATCTTACACCAGTGAAATAAAAATATTTTGCTTTTTATTACTACATGTTTGAAATTTAAATATGCTGCAAGCCAACCAGGTGGTACAAAAGATGTGCTTCTGTTGCACAGGGTCTATACTAAAATTTCATGATTTGCAAGGCCTGGTCCAACGAGAATATCAGTATGGAATACCTTATTGTTATGATTTGGATGCTGCCAACTGAAATGGCAGTGAGCCAAAACTCATCCAAATAGTAGCAAATTAAAAATTTGGCATGTGCTCTGATAACAGTAATCATAGAATAAGCAACATAACATCGGGATTTTTTCAGTGCCTTAATATTTGATTTTTTTTTTTTTTTTACTTAATACAGGGCTTCACAACTTTTCTGTATGTGTGGCCCCTTTTCAACCTCTAAAAGATTTAGAGACCTCAACCTATCCCCACCAGTCTCTCTCTTTCTCTCTTCCCTAGCCAGTCTCTCTCTTCCCCACTAGCCTTCCTTTCCCACTATCTCCCTTCACCTTATGGCTGCAGCTGCCACTGTGCTCTTAGGCTTGCGTGGACTGCTGCATTTCCTTTTTAAACCCCCCCCCTGGGCTGCAACTGCCTCTGTTCAACTCCTTGTACCTCTGCTGGACTCCAGGCCCTGGCCCGCCATTGACTTGGCTCACAGGGTCTGCCACTGCCCCTGCTTAAGCTCCAGGCCCTTAACTACCACTGGACTTCTAGCCCACATGGACCACTGCTGTCCCTGTTCAACACTGGGCTCTGAGCCGCCACTGAATTCCAAGTCTGAACAGGCTGCCCCCTACTGAAGTCTAAACCCCAGACCACCACTGACTTACCAGGAATGAGGCATCATAAAAAGACATTATTTTTCTTCCCCATGGACCTCCCTGCAATGGCCATGTAGACCACAGACAGGGAACAACTATCTTGATACATAATTATATACTTTTCCACTATTTTATTAGCATGCTTGCCTGTTTTTCCTTTTACACAGAAGTGACACACAACAAACTTTTAAATACTAGTCATGTCACCCTCGTCCTCTCTTATTTCCCAGGTATTAGCATGCCAACTCATAGCTACTTTTTCCTGGTTGTTTAACTCACTTTGTTGGTCTTTTGGCAGTAATTTTTCTGAATCTACTCTATTTCTTGAAATGAAAGATTAAATCTGTACACTATGGGCTAGATTTTAAAAGATTTTGCATAGGCTGCCGGCGCGGCGCAAAGCCCCGGGACGCGCGTATGTCCCGGGGCTTCGTAAAAGGGGTGGGAGGGGGCATGTCCGGGGCGTGTCGGCAGTCCGGGGGTGTGTCCGGGGGCGTGACGATGGTTCGGGGGCGGGCCAGGAGGGCGGTCCCGAGTCCCCCGGCACTGCGGCCTGTGCCGGGGAATGCCGAAGCGGTGCGCGCAAGTTAAGCCTGCTTCAAGCCTGCACGCGCATGTTATAAAATTGGGTGTACATGTGAATGTGCCGGGTAGCGCACACGCACATGTACGCCCACTTGCACCTTTTAAAATCTATCCCTTAGGGCCGGATTTTCAAAGGGTTACGTGCGCCGGACCTATTTTTCAAAAGGCCCGGCGACACGCGTGTAAGTCCCAGGGCTTTATTAAAGGGGAGGGGCGTGGGCGGGGTGTTCCAGGGGCGGGGTCAGAAGCTCCCGGCATTGCGGCCATTGCCCCAGGGCTGAAGTAAGTTTTAAAACAAAAAAGAAAGAAAAAGGTAGAGGGGAAAGGGCGAGGGAGTTAGGGGAAGGTGGGATGGGAGGGTAGGGAAGTTCCCTCCGAGGCTGTTCCGATTTCAGAACGGCCTGGGAGAGAACAGGGGAACGCAGCGCAGCTTGGCGTGGGCTCGGCGCGCGCAAGGCACACAATTGTGCACCTCCTTGCGTGCGCCGACTCCTAATTTTCTAACTTGCGTGCGCCTCTGTACATCATTCGTATGCTAAACCTTTATAGGGTAATTTTCCAAGGCATTTCCATTATTAAAACTGTGCTTTACTTGTGGAAAAGAATTGTTATAAAATTACCCACTCAACATATGGGTAAATTTACACACTTAGGGACGGATTTTAAAAGCCCTGGGAGGGGGGGTGGGTACGCATGCTGAGCTTATTTTAAAAAGGCCCGGCGACGCGTATAAAGCCCCGGGATGTGTGTAAGTCCTGGAGCTTGCAAAAAGGGGTGGTCCAGGGGTGGGGCATGGTCGGTCCGGGGGCAGGGCAGGGGCGGGGCCAGAGGCAGGCGCAAAAGGTTAGTTAAAAATTTGGGGGGGGTTAGAGTAGGGCTGGACCTGTGTGTGCAAGTTATAAAATTGGGCGTACATGTGTGCGCGCCGGGTGGCACGTGCACATGTATGCCCACGCGCACCTTTTAAATTCTACCTCTTATTGTATAATCCTGTATAAGCAATTTTACCCGGGCTCAGTAGAGGTGGTCTTGGGGTGGAGTTAGGAATGGTTTGGATTTTGGATGCAAATTTTCTGAAAAATTTTCCTCGTACATTTTTGCAGGTGAAATTGTACGTGGTTAGTTTTGGTGGGGTAACTTTCAAAGCGAGCATATGCTCGTCAGTTTGTTTTGAAAACCGGTGTAACTTATGCATGTTTTTGCCAACTTTCTTATGCAGGCTTCTACAAAATTACATGCTTATTAAATGGTGAGCTTATTTGTGTGTTCATAAATGCTCACATGAATTAGCGAATTGGTCCCTTAAGTAATTTGTCATACTTTTGCAAACATAACTACAAGCAAAGGTGCTTGTGAATTACAGGGGAGCTATAGAAAGGGGAGCTGTATAACTTTGCATTAACTTAGATGCAAAATTTATAATTAATACAAGATATATATCACTACTTATTTTATGGAGTCCTGAATGTACAATATATAATGTGTATACTTGTTTTATAAAACAAAGTTGAGAACATTGCATGTCCCAGAACTGGGATTTTTTTTTCTGTACGTTTGATAGGGTATCTATTTGGGATGATGGTAGTCTTGAAATTATTAATATCACCAAAATGGATGAAGGCAGCTACACCTGTTTTGTGGAGAATGACCGAGGGAAAGCTAACAGTACTGCTGTGCTTTCTGTAACAGGTAAGACCTAGATTATTTTAATTTGCTAAATTCAGAGTATATTGTATAATTTTTAATTCCAAAGCTATGCTGATAATGTCAGCAGTTTAGTTAAATTATCATATTGGCTTCCAAATTAAGGCCTGCCTCCTGATACCAGCATTTGCTATGATTAACAAATTAACTTGAAAAAGCAACACATCATACAGGGTCAAAGAATGTCTTACTGCCAAACAGAATGTGCCCAAATGAGCAGAACTCTTCAATGTACAATCTATCTGGGGCATCTTTCATCTAGGAAAGCAACATTTGTGTTTCTTTAACCAAGTAAATAGTGAAAGAAGCTGGAGGCATCCCTTTACCTGGGCTTTAAATAATTAATTATTGTAAAGATAATCATCAATGATCCACTACCAAATTTATCCTCCCCAAACCTAAATGTGCTTCTTAATCCTCAGGTTGTCCTATCTTGAATCATCTATTATGAGAAATGACCACAGAGTGACCCATCATATTTTATCTCCTGGGCCAAGCAGCCTTCTCCTCTTTTTTTTTTTTATATTGTCATCCAGATCTTTCAAAATCGACTTCAAAGCCATTTGTTGCAATTTATGGCCAAATACCATGGTTCTTCATTTGTAACTTCCCTAATTTTTTCCAATCTTACTCCCATTTAGGGATGTAGAGAAGAAAAAAAAATGGTTTCAGTTCATGCATTCATTTTGTTGGGACCTCAATCCATATATTAATGTATTTGTTTGTTTTTTTTCTGTTGCCATTAAAATCAATGGGGGAAACATTGTAGGCTTTTTGGGGATCCAGAACTGGGGTTTTCTCCTCACTTCTCATGAAACTTGGGAGAAATCATCAGAACGGGGAGGAACTCCTGGTAGCTAGACTGTGGCAAAGTGGCACCGAAAGTGGCATGAATACGCTAAGGCGTCGTAAAGGGGCAAAGGTATAGCAGCATTGGCAGGAGTTCTCCAAGGCATCGTCAGAGCAGCAAAGAAGCAGCAAGGCTCCAAAAGAGGGCACCATCAACAGTGACATGAACCCTTCAGGGCACAGTGACAGGCAAACTGGAACAAAGAGTAACATCAGCATAATTAGAATGGCAGAAAGAACCCTAAGGTGTAAAGTCTGGGAATGTCAGCAAAGCTGAGTGGTACAGAGACTCCCAAGGTGTAGAATGAGGGGTATAGCAGTAAGGCAGAGTGGCAGTGAAAATGTCTGTCTTCCTTGGCAGGTTTAGTGCAAGGCAAAGATCTGATGTCAGTATAATTTATGTGAATACCAAAACATAAATGAACCCCAGAGTAAAATATAGTGTATAAATATTCAAAAAAATAATTTTCACTCTGTACTCTGTGATATAATGAATTGCTTCAAAAAAGCGTTTAATCTAGTCTTTAATGACCATTATAATAACATTGATGGACTGCAACAGTTGTTTACATGACTGACGTCCAATAATGACGTGTATAAATATAATCATCAGTCATTCAGCTGGGCAAATGGTTCATGTGACCAAAGTTCTCCCTGTTTTTGAGATTTTTAAATACGCAAATAAAATGAAGCTTTGAGTAATTTATTTAAATTATTTTTAAAACTTATCTGAAAAGACGGTAGAAGTCCACTAGTAGTTGCTATTGCTGTACCTGGTCTTGAGGAGGAAAATCACTAATTTGAATGTATGTGCTTGCTGGCTGTCAATAAAACACTGCATACAAACTTTCCCCATTCCTCCTCCTCTTCTTCCTACATTATCTCCCTGGATTTCTTCTCCTCTTTCCAATCAGGGTCCCCTCTCTTTGACCTCCATCCTTAGTTGCTTCATCTCCCCACATCATGGGTCCTTTCTCCCTCCCTCGATCCCTAGTCCTTTTCTCCCATTCCCATTTCTTTTTTCACTTTGCCTCTATCCCTGGACCTCCCTCTCCCTCTCCCCCATCATGAGACCTTTCTCCCTCTTCCTCTAGCAAATACCTGATCCTTTCTCCATCTCCTTCCATTATGGATCTTCTTTCCTTCTTCCTCCCCCTTTCCTTTCCTTTCCCTCTCCCTTATTCCTCGGTTTTCTTTCTCTCTCTCGCTACTCCCCCCACCCCCCACCTTTTCCATCCCTGGCCCTCGTTCTCTCTCTCTCTCTCTCAAATGGCTGGTCCTATCTGTCTCCATCTACCTACATCCTGGTTCTCATTCCATTCCTCGTCCTTTTTCTCTCTCTGCTTTTCATCTCCCATGTTTCCTCTCTCTGTCCCCATCCCCAAATTCAGTCTCTCTCTTCTATTCAATTCCCAGTATGATCTCATCTCCCCTCCTCAATCCCAGGAAAGTTCTCCTCTCCAGTCTAACTATCTGCCCTCTCCTCCCTTCCCTTCCACACCCAATATGCTCTGCCCCCTCCCTTTGATCCCACTTATGGCCTGGCTTCCCCTCCCCCGATCCCTGATACATTCTGCTCCTCTTCTGATCCCTAATATGGCTTTTCCTGTTCTTTTCTGCCCTCCCTCTCAATTCTCAGCTCTGACCAGTGGGAGATGCAGCATTTAATACCATATCAGATTTCTCTATAGCTCAGGCCCAGTCTTGTGAAATGAATTGCACAGGGTCTTGGGGTTTTCATAGCTCATACCACAGGACTGAACGTACATTGTAGAGGAAGCCGGCATAGTGTTAAGCCCTGGTTCTCCTGCCAGCTGTGGTGGAGAGAGAATCAGGGGAGGGGCAGGACAGGACAGACCATGCTAAGGTCTGGAGGGAGGGCAGAGGAGTACTGAGGACACAGGCCCTACTGAGAATGAGGGGAGGGAAAGAAGACCGGCATTTCTCCGCTCCTTGGAATTAAAAGCAGAATCAGGGATAAAACGTTGCTGAGGACACTGATCCTAAATCAGGGACAGCCCCCAAAATTGAGGACAGCTTGTAACCTGTACTAACATATTTGCAAGTCTGCCTTTCTGGGCAGGTCCCCTTCCTCTCCTTGTCTTGTTGCCAGTCTTGGCAACAAATAGTTGCACCAAATTTATTCTGGGCTTTTTTTTTTAGCATCGGCACAACATAACTTGTCTCCATAAAGTCAACTTTCTTTTACTTATTCTGCTAGAATGGCCAAGGAAAAAAGTACTCTTTCATTTGCCATGTCGGACTCTAGTCCTCTGAACCAGGCTCCTTTCCTAGTGTGATCTGTTTTCTGCTCCCTTCCAAGGAGATGTGTTAACGGTTTGTTCTCTTAACGCGCTGTCATTCTGTTGCAGGGCCGGGTAAGAATTCATTCGCTGAACTGCCTTATAAAATACAACTACTAGATATGGGTCTGTTTCTTGGTATTTCTCTGGGGTGATTATCTTTTTTCTTTTCTTTAAAAATTGTAGCTGCCACAAAAATCACTTTGGCGCCATTAAATGCTGATGTGACAGTTGGGGAGAATGCCACCATGCAGTGCCATGCATTCCACGATCCCACTTTGGACCTGACATTCATTTGGTCTGTAAATGGCTATGTCATAGATACTGACAAAGAAAGCAGCCATTATGAGCGCAATTTAAGGGTAAGCCACAGCTGTTTATGTTACTATTTCAATTGCTGAACCACTTATCCGCAAGGATATTAAGAACTTCTGTTACTTTATGTGCCCGTTTGCTCCTGTTCTAAGTTCATGCACAGTTCACATGCAGGATTATAAAGCAGGGAAAATGCATGTCTTTTTAAAATAGCCTCTTACTCGATAAAGTGGATAAATATATGAGTATGCATTGTCATGAAATATGTCAAAATATAAATGCCCAATGACATTCGTTGCTAAATAACTTGTATTTTATTATAGATCTATAAGAACTCTTTTTTTAGGAAAACTATTACAACAAAATTATTATTTTTGCCATGACAGAAAAGAGTTTGGTGAATTTGCTGGTCATTTTGTATTATTTTATCCTCTACTATAGGGTTCCCCAACCTTTTCAAACCCGAGACGCACCTACATTTCCAAAAATGTTGTTTGGCACACCAGTTTCTATGGGGCAAGCAATGCAGACATGGGGAAGTTTCACATGGTCAAAAGAAGAGCTGGGGATGCTATGAAAGCCCCACTAGAAAGAAGGGGGCGGAAACATTTATGAGCTGGCCACAATGGGCCAGTTCCCTCTATACCAGGGGTCGGGAACCTTTTTGGCTGAGAGAGCCATGAACGCCACATATTTTAAAATGTAATTCCGTGAGAGCCATACTAACTACAACCCCCCACCCTCCTGACTCCCCCAAGACCTACCAAATTAATTTACTACAACCCCCTACTCTCCTGACGCCCCCAAGACCTGCCAAATTAATTTACTACAACCCCCCATCCTCCTAAACCCCCCCCCCAAGACCTGCCAAACGTCCCTGGTGATCCAGCGGGGGTTCAGGGCTCGCAGACAAATCTTTAATAAAAAAGTAAAAATCTAACAAAACCCCCCACCCTCCTGACACCCCCCAAGACCTCCAAAATTAATTTACTACAAACCCCACCCTCCTGACCCCCCCAGGACCTGCCAAAATTCCTTGGTGGTCCAGCGGGGGTCCAGGAGCAATCTCCTGGACTTGGGCTGTTGGCTGCCAGTAGTCAAAATGGCGCTGACGGCCCTTTGCCCTCACTATGTCACTGGGGTCGACCAATGGTGGTGGGTAGCCCCTGTGACATAGTGAGGGCAAAGGGCCGTCGGCGCCATTTTGACTACTAGCAGCCAACAGCCCAAGTCCAGGAGATCGCTCCCGGACCGCTCCTGGACCCCCGCTGGACCACCAGGGACTTCTGGCAGGTCTTGGGGGGCGTCAGGAGGGTGGGGAATTTTGTTAGATTTTTACTTTTTTATTAAAGATTTGTCTGCGAGCCAGATGCAGCCATCAAAAGAGCCATATCTGGCTCCCGAGCCATAGGT
This sequence comes from Rhinatrema bivittatum, assembly GCF_901001135.1. NCBI lineage: Eukaryota > Metazoa > Chordata > Amphibia > Gymnophiona > Rhinatrematidae > Rhinatrema > Rhinatrema bivittatum. Next base: position 104,946,516 of record NC_042623.1, read on the forward strand.
TCCTGACCCCTGCTCTATACACTACTGCAATGCTTTACTCATTGGGCTTCCCTATTCTACCATTAAACCTCTACAAATGCTACAACATGCGGCAGCGAGACTCATTGCAAACTCCCGCAAATATGATCACATCACCCCCATCCTCAGAGACTTACACTGGCTCCCCATAGCATCACGCATTATCTACAAAACACTCACCATAATTCACAAAGCAATCCACACGCACAACTCCAACTGGTTAGACCTCCCTTTTACAACTCCTAAGTCCAATCGACCCACCAGAACAGCAAAATCTGGCACCCTACTTGTGCCCTCCCTGAAAACAGCCCATCTCTCCTCCACACGCAACCGTGCTCTCTCGATTGCTGGTCCCACTCACTGGAGCACACTACCGCCTGACATACGCCTCGAACCATGTATGAACAACTTCAAAAAGAAATTGAAAACATGGTTGTTCAACCAAGCTTACCCAGAATAAAAAGCCATCAATCCGTGCCAAAGTAGACCACATTACGTCTACTCCTTTTCCTCATATTGAGGAGCTATGTTTTGTTATACTCCCTCTCCTCACTTCGAGGAACTTCGTTTTGTTATCCTGTCTTTTCTCAGCTGCCTTTCGTTACCCCCTCTCCCAGTTTTGACTTCCCTGTTAAAATGTAATTTTCCAATCTTAACCTGTTTACTGTAAACCGACATGATGTCCACAACTAATGCCGGTATATAAAAATGTTTTAAATAAATAAATATAAAAAAGTGAAAGGCAAGGGGACAAGCAGAAGTAGGTGTGGTGTGGGCAGTTGGCTGTTAGTTATCTTGGCAGTTGCATGTGGCTGCCAGAGCTCCTCCAATACTCAAAGTCCCATCCACTGCTCAATGCATGCTCTCCCCATCTCACTTAGCCTGGGCATCCACAGAGGCTGGAAGAACTAAATGAAGGCGTTCAAGAGGGGGGAGATGAGGAGGCTCTCTGTGAATGGTGTGTTCCAATAATAACTGGGGCCCAGCTATCCGTGCCCTGTATGTTTCCCTTTCATTGCCCTACTTCAGGGCTCATCCTGTACCTAGGAAGAAGAGGCCTGCATGATTACAAATGTTCTCAGAAAAGAGCTCCTACATATTTAAGAGGCACTGCTGGTGAGTCTTGCTGCTGTGAGGTGCTAGGAGCAGAGTCCAGGTGCTAGCCTGGATCAGAACCCTAGACAGTGGTGGTTTATGTTCATTTATACTTTCAGTTATATGTTTCTGGAGTGCTGGCTCTCCATATTCTTGTCACTTTTAGACCTTATTTGAATATGATAATCATCTTACATTTTGACTGGATTGTTGTACTATGAGGTCAGGCCATGCCATTCTCTTCTTCTTTTCCCTACAGATAATCTACTCAAACTTTAGTTATTGTTGTTGTCTTTTAAATAAAGCACATTTTTAACACATTACAGAAAAGTGTTTTGCCATATTCGTAATTTTAAAAGCATTTACCCGCACAGTTGAAAGCACCCAAGACCCCCAGCTCTCCAGAATGAACATCTACCATTCTGGAGGTACTTCCTTTCTTCATCAGCAGGAAGGATTGCAGGACCCTCCTGTTGGTATGGCCACCAAAATCAGACTGCCACTTCCTAACACTGCTTCATTACTTATCAAGTGTAGCGAAGTGCTGATAGGTGCCATCATTCTAAGTTCAGTGGTCATCCAGGCAGTCCTACCTGCCGTGGAAGAAAGAATGGTAGGTATGCATTCCAGAGGGTGGGTTGGGGGTGGGCAAGTGGCTAAGATAACCAGCCACCAGCTGGTTATCTTAGATGAATATTCAGTAGAAACTAACCAGCTAAGTGTTTTTAGCTGAATATTCTCCTAATTTTAGCCAGTCAAACTTTGATAGGCTAGATTTTCTGTGGTTGAGCTCTCCGACTAAATTTATCCAATTTGTGTTGAAAATCAGGCATTAACCAGCAAAGGTCTCTTTAAAAAGTAATAATGATACATAGAAACATAGAAATGATGGCAGAAAAAGACCAATCTGCCCATCTAGTCTGCCCAGCAAGCTTCCACGCTTATTTTCCCATACTTATCTGTTTCACCAACCACCAACTTCAGGGTTCTTGTTGGTAACTGTTTGATTCAAACTTCCTGCCATCCCCTGCCATTGATACAGAGAGTAATGTTGGAGTTGTATCAAAGGTTAGCATAAGGCTTATGGTTAAGGGTTGTAACAGACGCATCAAGCAAGTTACCCCGATGCTTGTTTACCTAGATTGCATAGATCGATGCCTTGTTGGATGATGTCTGAAGCAGAAAGCTTCAGACATCATCCGTTGAAGCAGAAAGCAATGCTTTATATGCTTTCAAAGTGATGTATCAGGCTTAATTGGTTTAGGGTAGTAACCGCCGTAATAAGCAAGCTACTCCCACGCTTATTTGTTTACCCAGATTATGAAGTTCAGTCCTTGTTGGTTGTTGTCTGACTGTAAAAATCAGTGACTCCCACTCCACTGGACTTTAAAAAAAACTGTGGATCTCTTATCCCTTGTTCCCATCCACAAAACTGCAGATTATTCTTTTTAAAAACCCTGTGACTCTCCCTTTCCTAATCCCTACCTACCTGCCTATTGTTTTGGAGTCCCAAGGTCTCCTTTTCCTACTTCCCTACTGAAAAACAATCATCTGCAGGTGATCCCCTTCTGCTAATCAAATAAGGACAGAGCGAGGGCTGGAGATCCCCTTCTCCCAGTATTTTTCTGACCTCCCAGAGAAAGCAGGGAAAATCTGAGAACTTTTTTAAAAAAAAGTAATAATATGCAGTCAGGTAGCTGGGACGGAGAGAAGAGAGATCCGCAGGGACCTTTATTAAAAAAATAAAGTGCTCCCCAAACCCTCCTCTCACCAATGAGAGAAAATTTTGTAGCAGGCCTAGCCCCTACCCTCCCCATCCTCTTTCCCTACCTAACAAGAGAAAAACAAGTGGCGAATCAAATCCCCCATTAACCCAGAAAAACTTTCCCTAAGATGAGTCTTACCTCCTCCCACCTCATCTGAAAACTAATTGCTGGTAGCTCTGACAAGCAAACCTGCACTTAATATTCTTTTGTTCATTGCAGTGAAGTGACCAATTTTCATTTCAAACTCACTTAATGAAATTATGTCAAACATAAATCAAGCCAGGAAAACCCAGGCTATCAAATATTCCACTTCTTGTTACTGGAGATGCACCTCATAGAAATATCACTCAATTTCCCAGCGCCTCCCTCTTCTCCACTCATCCCCTTCGTGCTGTGTGCTCACTTTAGACTCAACAGTTGTAAATGATCAGAATTAAAAAATATGTACCTATTGTTTTGATATTTCACACAACATTTGTATGGATATTTAAAAAACATAAGAAAAGATACTTATTTTATTTCTTTGAAAAACCTTTCTGTGGCAAAAAAATAGACATAGTACCAGGGCTTTGTACTGCTGCAAAACCAACATTACTAATAATATATCTGGCTTCACCTCCTCACTTACAGACCTTTCGGATTCACTCGTAAGATCCAAGGTGCCCATAGCCAACTGAGGAGTCCCATTCACAGAGATGTCTCCTACTTCTTTCTTTTTGTTGTTTTTCAGAGAGTTAATAGATTTTATTTACTGGGGGAATCGCTGCTGGAGAAACATCTATGATCTCTACCAGGTTTCTTTTAAAACATGTCTCATGTCATAGGGAAGCATGAGAAATTAAAAAAAAAAAATTAGATTGAGTCCTCTAGCCTGATTTTTTTTTTTTTTTTTTTTTTTTTTTTTTTTTACGATTCCCATACACTGCCCATTTTCCCAAATTAGTGAGAGATCGACTGTCTGTAGGGACTTCACCTTGGACTCCAAGTTCAAATGTTTATCAGCGCGGAGGGTAGCATCTCATTCTGTTGTGCCTGTTCATTCTGCCACATACTTGTAGGCAAAAGAATAGCTTGTAAAACTTTATATAAGGGCCTCTCTAGGGGGCCGATGCTATAAAGTGTGCCCATCCTTGTGCACAGGTTAATGAGCGGTTGGATGCACGTTTTGGATGCACGAGACTAACCCCTGATGCAATAAGTGGATCAGCACATCCAAAACGTGCTTCCAAAGGCAGAGCTAATAGCGTTCATCACATGTAAATTCCAATTAGATGAGGATATTAACTACTACCCCAATGCAAAACAAAAATCATTGCCCGATGCATGCTTTTTAACCCATCAGATTTAACGCCTGCCCCAGAGCTGGTGTAAAGTCTTGCCATGCAACAAGACTAAAAAAACAAAAATACTGCTTTACTGTGGTTCCTCCTGCTTAGTATTGTCGCAATACTTAAGTAGGAGGAACCACAGACAGCAGCAGCATGAAAAAATAAAAAGGCTTGAAAGAAAAAAAATATTTCTGGGTGCACAATATACACCCACAATATACTCGCTCCAGGCCGTGTACATTGTGCATGTATATTGTGCCGGAAAATTAGCTGCCATGGAATAAAGCAAATGCTTGTACTCAGCGTCTGTTTTCGTAACCCGTACACAGCCACACCTCCCGAGCGCCTGATGCCAAGGACATGCTAGGGATGCACAATTTATCCCTAGCACATCCTTTTTAGCACGGCAGCTCATTTGATTATTGCATTGAGTGCCCAGGAGAGGTGGATGTGCATGCGTTGACAAATCGGGCACTCAGTTTGGACACGTGTTTATGTGCATGATATTGCATCAGCCCCTAGGATGGTCAAAGCTGACTACATGGAGTCTAAAGTGATGGCAGACAGCGTTACCACTCTGAAGCTAACTGCATGATGCTTCAGTTCCCCTGGCAGCCTTCCCTTTCACTTGCACCCCCTAGGTTACTCATCCACACTCTCCCTGCAGTCTCTCTTTACTGCTTTCTCTCAGGGTGACTACCTTTGCAATAACTAGCTTTGGTGAACACTTGTGTGGGAGTGGAGTTTATTTCCAATATGTCTGCTCTTCTCCACTCTCCACCAGAGCCCATTAGTATCAGCTCTTCACCATCCACCAACCTGACTTTGGTGCAGATGCTTTCAATGCATCAGGGCTCTGTGTAATGAGTGACTCAGTCTGAGCAGCCACTCCTAAACTGCAACCAGTGGCGAGTCCTTCTGATGCTACACAAGTAGCATTTTGAGTCAGAAAATGAAATATATATTCTTGTTGAGGAGAAAAAGTGGACTCCTGGGGAGAAGGAAGCCTGGTGGTTTCCCCTTTCTCTTCATCTTGATAAGAAAAAAAGGAAACAGAACAAGAGGGAAAACAGGTGGAGGAACTCAGCAACCTGGCTGCAATCTGGGAGATACCATCACTGTATGTATTTTTTAAAATTATAGTTGCAATATCTGACACTTCATATTGGTGATGTCAGGAATTAAATCTTGTTAGTTCTATGACTTGTAATTTTCGGGTTGGGAAGATAAGTTGTGCAACTATCATACTTGTCTCTCTGACATCCATAATCTAAACTTGTGCTGTCTAAATATCCATTATAAAGTTCCTTCTCAGGGCTGGCAAACTGCAAGGGGTAATAATATTGCCTTCTGCAGCTTCTTCCTCACTCTTGACCTCTTCTTTGGCCCTCCCTAGTTCCTCACTGATGCCATTCTCTATTTTTCACTGATATCTTGGACAGCTGTGAATCAGGCTTCGGGTTGGGTCATGCTCACAATATGTATTATGCTGCAGCCTTGCCCCCTTCCCCCTACCAGGCATGCTCAAAAAGTAAAGGAAAGAAGCAGAGTCATATCACTGCAGGAACAGTGAGCTCATGGTGGCTTAAAGTCCCTACATTCAGGCACCTGCACAACTACCCATTGTATATTTGAGTAGCTGAGCAGGTGCGTTGGCAGTGGTAGAGGTCGAGAGAGTCATAAGCAGGTGGAGGAATGGATTTTCAAACACCATCAGCTGGAGCTGTGGTGGAAGATGCATCATCATCATCAGTACTGGTGTTGGCCAGGAGTTTGGGGGACCAAAGTTTGAAGCTGCACAAAGCAGCTAGAAGCCTTGTTCAAGACCTGGTTGTAGAAGTAGCATTCACAGCCCTTGGGGGAGAGGAAGTCCCAGCTATTTCACATTGGCAGCATCTAGTATCCAGACTCAGGGTGTATATAAACTAGATTTCAAAAGAAGCCACACTGTGGTCCCTGGCTGAGGTCTATGTCTGAGATGGCTGGACTAGATGCAGGGTTATATGACAGGGAAGAATTCCTATGTAGGTATAAATGAAGGCATATAGCAAGGTAGTGCAAATGGAATTGGTTCTGATTGAGTTGGAAGCTCAACAGAGAAGGCAGAACCTAACTGCTAAATCAAAAATAAAAGATAGCATGTCGTTTGTGCACATGTTTTACATTTGGATATTATACTGTAGTGATATCTGTCTCTGTGCCAACCCAAACTTCTTGAAGTTTGTGTGTCCGGAATCATGGTTTGCCACACTGACACAAATTAAAGGCTCCCAAAGGCAGAACAAGATATTGATTATTCTGGGTGCCCATAATAACCCATTATGGTCATTTAGATCCAATAAATGAACAGGGGGCCTGTAGCTCAATAAAATTGTTTTGTAGGGGTAGAGGGGGATATTGATGTGATGTTGAATATGTTTACAATTAAATATGTTGTTTATTAGGTTAACTAGTTAATAGTTAATTAGTTAACCTAATAAAAAATAAGTATAAAGTGTAGATTCCCATTACGTGTATATACTGTGTGCAGATGTAGAGTTCTTGTGCACAGGTCATTTTAGCCTCAATTGCAGACTACATGCCTCCCTTCATTGCTATACAGCAGCAGGTCTTTGGTTCACTGCTGCTGTTATATAGCTGTCAATTTCTCTCCCAACGTGTCTGTTACCTCCAACTACCCTATAGCTCCTTCTTCTGGTAGTCTTTTATATTGTGCCTCACAGACAATAAGAACATAAGGCTTGCCATACTGGGTCAGACCAAAGATCCATCAAGCCCAGTATCCTGTTTCCAACAGTGGCCAATCCAGGTCACAAGTTACCTGCAGGATCCCAAGGGGTAGATAGACTCCACGCTGTTTATCCCAAGAATAAGCAGTGAATTTCTGCAACTCTACCTTAATAATGGTTAATGGATTTTTCCTCCAGGAACTTGTCCAAACCTACAGCCAATCCTGAAACCTATTTTGTTTCAGCCCTGGCAGGAAACAGCAAACATACTCAAAAGCATGAGCCAAGACCGATACTGGTTTAGGAGCTGAAACTAGGTAACATACAGATGGGCGGACATGATGTACTCATTAGTCATTCAGTCTATACTTTATATAAGAACATCTGAAAAACAAAAGTGTAAAATAAAATATAAATGTTCATAGTTCTCTGTAATTAGCAAAAATGTTATGTTTTCAGAAATCAATTTAATCCTTTTTTTGTGGATAGCATGTGTTCTAAAGGGCCGTACAATAATGTATGTCTTGGGGAACCTCCTTGGTCTCTTTCCCCCTCTTCTTGTCCCAAGGGATGGGTAAAGGGAAGAATAACCTTCAAGGTTCAGGCCTGACATGAGCTCCATTGTATTTAAAATACCATAGCTCTTCAGGGAAGGCACACTTACAAAACAGGCAGGACGGGTGGATGGGTCTTCAAATTAAAGTGTACGGTGGTTGATTTCAAAAGAATTAATATGATCAATTAATAAAATGTCTAGTTACACCTAGATTTTACTAATCCCTGAGAATACAGTTTTTTGGTTTCTTTACTTCTGTGGAGGTGTCCCTCAGTGTATGGCCTTGAGACTTTCTTATCCTCCATGGGTTGAGTGGACAAGTGTCCCAATGGGGGCTGGAGTGTCCTAGCTATAAATAAATGTCCCCTGTTTCCCTATCGTACTCCCAACGTTCAACATGTCCATGTTCTTTGCCCATTGAGGGTCTCCAGATGTTTTTCTCTTCTCTCCCTTGGAATCCTCTTCTATGCATACCCTCCTAAGGGAAAAGGTCCCTTCTGGAACAGTTTTTTAAGCTCCAGATACTGGGTAAGGAAGGGGGCAGAAAAAAAAATCTTCCTTCCCAAAAATCAGACAAATTAGGGAAAACTTCTCTCCTCACATTTAATGGTCACTGCAACCACTTCTTGGATGGGCATAAAGATATACAGATCCTTCCTGCCCTCCTGGACATGGGATAAAAACCTGCCAGCAAGGTACAAGTCTTCACCAAAAAAACGCAGGAAAAGTACAAAAATCCTTCTGTCTCTCTCTTCTCTTCAGTAGATATCCTGAAAACCAGGCCTGGTTGTAGCTTTTGATAACCAGAGGTAGAACCCTTCCAGGCTTTCAGTGAGGGATCCCAGAAGTCAAACAATTTTACATTTCCAGGAGATATAGGAATAGTTTTTCAATAATATTTCATCCAGATGGCCTCCTGCTTGGTAAATAACTACTTCTACACTATCTAAGATGTATCTTTATTATATTAGATTCAGTTAGTGTCATTTCATATTTAGAATGCGGCATAGCTGAAATTGCATACTTACATAATCAAATGTACCTGTAATATCTAATCCACATTAAAACTGACATATATAGTGCAGAGATCATAGCACCATCACAATAGCAAAACCAAAGCTTTGTAGTGGTCTCAAGCTACTGTTAGACCATCCCCTAGCCCAGGGGTAGGCAACTCCCATCCTGTAGGAACTACATGAGCTATATTTGCATGTACTGCCTCCACTGTATGCACATATATCTTATGCACATTCATTATGGATTTCCTGAACAACAGACCCATTTGTGGCACTTCTGGACTGGAGTTGCCTATCGCCCTAGCCATTCTTCTTTTTAAAATATTCACAATTAATATGCATGAGATAGATTCTAGTGCACTGCCTCCATTTCATGCAAATCTATATTATGCATATTCAATTTGGATATCCTAAAATTAGACTGACTGGGGGTAATCCAAGTCTTCTGCTTATAGAGCTACCTCTAAACATTAGAAACTTCAAACCAGAGAAGTGGGTTTTTTAAATCTTTTTCAGGATTTTCAAAACAATGCAGTTATGGTTTCATTCAGAATCTGTCTTCTTGTCTCAACAGAAATTGTGAACAATTCCATGTCAGAAGGGACAAACTAATCTCTGTGCCCTGAGTGCTACATATATCTCCTATATGCTACACAAATTAGCATAATAATAATAATCTAGTACTGACTTTACCCCACTGCATCCCGTTGAAGGTATGAACACATTCCACATCTGAAATATAATCTCAAAAGAATCAGTAGTGATTAATTTATCTGATCGAACATTGAGTCCATCTGAGTTATCAGTAGTATCAAAGGTTTGACCTTCATCCCTGTTACTACATATGATGCGTTTCAGTTTTGGATCTATTTTCAATGCTTCATAAGATCTTTTGCATTGAAATTATATTTTGCTGAACATCCAGTTATTCAGTGGTGTACGTCTATTATTCAAATTCCAATCCAAGTGGATTCCACCAGGCCTATTATATCCTCTGCTTCATAAGTTCAAGGAACTGGTATTGGGAGCTCTTACCTATTAGGAGTCTGAGCATTATACATACAAATGTGATTTTAACAGATTAATATTATATAATTCAAGCATTGTCTCAGGACTCTTCAATAGTCATTAAAGCCATGAACAAAGGTGGGGCCATATCACAACAACTAGATGAGAAATTAGTTGTTTTCAGGGATTCTTTTGGTCTGTGACAAAGACCACAAATGGTGCCTACTGAGATTTTGAACAGTTTAGCAAGCTTGGCACTAAAAAAGAACTATTTTGTGTTTCAGAATATTTTGTATCAACAGGTCACTGGAACAGGATGGAAGCAACCATGGCTCCTTTGTTAGCTAATTTATTCATGACTTGTTTTAAATGCCAATGGATCTATTGCTCTCAAGCTGAGCAACAGATCAGATTCTGAAAACATTTCATAAATGACATTTTGTAACTTGGTCAGGAAGAGAACGTGATTTGTCAAATTTCCTCAAGTGGTTGAATGGTTGCTATGATAATATTCAATTTATGATTTTTTTGAGCATCTCGATTTTAACTGTGTAAGTTGTCAAGACCGACAAGGGGATGTCTGAACCTATTCCATTATTAAATAGTCGCTCAGACTTTGCCTTAATCATGGTAATTAACATCCCTACCTCATAAGGGCAATTCATTAATGCTTCAAGCACATTGTCTGACATATATACTCTCTCTATTTAATCCCCTGCTTCTTTTTCTATGCTCCAAGTTGTATTACTCCCTTGTTTTATTGTAACTGCATTCCTTAGCCTTTCTCTTGTTTAATGTGTTAATGTTTTATCATTACTATTATCATTATTTATTACTATTATTAGGATCAATGTTATTTTTTACCTTTTTGTTCCCTGTCCACTTGTTAAATGTAAACCGGCATGATGCGATATTTATCGCGAATGCCGGTATAGAAAAACTTAAAATAAATAAATAAATAAATGTTGGAAATGACTTTATATCATAAAGCCACTTAGGGGAGCATCTTGCTACACTTTTCAAGTGCACATCCTTTATAACAAAAGAGGAGCTACTGATTTCCCAATTGTACAAAAATTGAGGATTATAAGAAAGAATCATGTATATTTTTAATTTTTTTATGAAGAGGCTACCCTAATTGTTATCTTAAGCAAGTTTATAAGAGAACCCTTTTTAGTGATAGGCCTTGGCATTTGTGAACTCATTCTAAAGAAGTTTCATTTGAATACTGTACACATTGGGGTTTAATATCAGTGCTTCCAGGATTTGAGAAGAATCAGTTTTCCATGGTGTATTCCCGATCAAAAAATTTATTTGAACATTTATCTCCTGCTATGCTACAGGGGAAGGGCAGTACATACTTTAGAGATATGGAAGAGTCATTATAGATTTGTCTGCTGCACTTTTTATTCAGTTACACTACAACTGGAAGATATAGTAGGCCAGATTGACAAACTGAAGACTAGCAAATCACATGGACCAGATGGTATACACCCCAGAGATCTGAAAGAACTAAAAAATGAAATTTCAGACCTATTATAAATAATCTGTAACCCATCATTAAAATCATCTGTTATACCTGAAGACTGGAAGGTGGTCAATGTAACCCCATTATTTAAAAGGGCCGAAGATGTGATCTGGGAAACTGTAGACCAGTGAGCCTGACTCACAAATCTGATACATTATTTTGAATGGGAGAATAAATGTGTGGATAAAGGTGAACCAATTATTGTGGTGTATTTGGATTTTCAGAAAGCTTTTGACAAAGTCCCTCATGAGAGGCTTCTAAGAAAACTAAAAAAACATGGGATAGGAAGCGATATACTTTTATAGATTGCAAACTGGTTAAAAGAAAGGAAATAGAGTGTAGGATTAAATAGTCTGTTTACATAAGAACATAAGAAATGCTATACTGGATCAGACCAAGGGTCCATCAAGCCCAGTATCCTGTTTCAAACAGTGGCCATTCCAAGTCACAAGCACTTGGCCAGTACCCAAACATTAGATAGATCACAAGCTACTATTGCTTATTAATTACCATAATAGTAGTTTATGGATTTAACCTCTAGGAACTTATCCAAACCTTTTTTAAACCCAGTAACACTAATTTCTGAAACCACATCCTCCGGCAATGAATTCCAGAACTTAACTATGCGCTGAGTGAAAAAGAATTTTCTTTGATTTGTTTTAAATGATCTACTTGCTAACTTCATTGAGTGCCCCCTGGTCTTTCTATTATCTGAGAGAGTAAATAATCAATTTACATTAACTTGCTCAAGTCCTTTCATGATTTTGTAAGCTTTTATCATATCCCCCCTCAGTTGTCTCTTCTCCAAACCGAACAGCCCTAACTTCTTTAGCCTTTTCTCATAGAGCAGCCGTTTCATGCCCCATATCATTTTGGTCACCTTTCTCTGCACTTTCTCCAGTGCAGCTATAACCTTTTTGAGATGTGGTGACCAGAATTGCACACAGTATTCAATGTGCGATCTTACCATGGAGCGAATCAGAGGCACTATGACATCCTCTGTTTAATTTTCCATTCCTTTCCTAATAATTCCTAACATTCTGTTTGGTTTTTGATCACCACAGCATACTGGGCCTACTATTTCAATGTACAGGGTAGCCCATGGTAAAATAGCCCGCCTTCAATATCAGTGCCACACAGGCAGGCTACTTTTCCATGGGCCACTCTGTATTATCCACTATGATGCCTAGAACTCTTTCCTGGGTGGTAACTACTAAGATAGAACCTTACATTGGGTAACTATTGCAAGGGTTATTTTTCCCTATATGCATCACTTTGCACTTGTCCACTTTAAATTTAATCTGCCATTTGGAAGCCCAATCTTCACAGAGGAAAAAGATAAACAATGGAAATTGGAGTATTGGGCATCCATATGGCAGATAAAATATAATGTGGATAAATGCAAGATGACACATATAGGGAAAAATAACCCATGTAGCAATTACACAATGTTAGGTTCCATATTAGGAGTTACCACCCAGGAAAACGATCTGGGTGTCATAGTTGATATTACATTGAACATGTCATCTCAGTGTGCTAGTGTGGTCAAAAAAGCAGACAGATTGTTAGGAATTATTAGAAAGGGAATGACAAATAAAACATAGGATGTCATAATTGTATTGTAACATCGGGTAAATGGCTTAGACTGATTTAAAAAAATGTTCTTGGTTGGTAAATATTTATGTGCCATGTATACCTGATATTTCTTTTGACACAATTATTTGATGTCTATAATAATTGAAATGAATAAAAATAAAAAATAAATAAAACGTAGGATGTCATAATGCCTCTGTATCACTCCATGGTGAGACCGCACCTTGAATATTGTGTGCAATTTTTGTTGCCACATCTAAAAAAAATATAGTTACACTTGAGAAAGTACAAAGAAAAGTGCCCAAAATGATAAAAGGCCTGGCACAGCTCCCCTATGAGAAAAGACTAAAGAGGTTAGGGCAAGTTGAACAGCCCTAATTTCGCAAAAATTAGTTTTTCCGATTAGTGCGCACTATCGGGAGTCAGTGCGTGCTAACTCCCCATTAGTGCGCGCTAATTCCCGTTAGCACGCACTAACAAAAAGTAACAAAAAGTAACAAAATCTAACTAAAAATCAATTTTTCGCAAAAAAAAAAGACCCAAACCGTTAGATTTTGTTACTTTTTGTTACTTTTTGTTTTTGTTAGCACGCACTGACTCCCGATAGTGCGCACTAATCGGAAAAACTAATTTTTGCGAAAAAATGGGAAAATCCTGATTTTTTTCAGGCTCCCTGAAACATGCCGAATTGGACAATTTCGTTGCATTTTCCAATTCGGCAAAAACGAATGCACATCTCTAGTACTTATGACTTGGATCGGCCACTGTTGGAAACAAGATGGATCCTTGATCTGACCCAGTATGGCAATTTCTTATGTTCTTATGTTCTAACTTAAGTATTTTGTTAACCCCAAATATCACAGACCTTCAAGGTTCAGCATTTTATGATCTGTTTGTCAACCTTTGTTGTGTATATCACTTTGTGCCCCTATAAATTGATTTATGTAGGGAAGACTAAATGAACATTCAGAACCTGATTAATAGAGCATTAAAGCTGCATGAAAAAAAAATCCTGATTTCATTATTGTTTGACACACAAATATGGTTTTGAATCTCTGAGATGTTTCATTTTGGATCATGCCCCTTTAAATTACCGAGGAAGAGATCAGAATTGATCTTTATATTGTTTGAAGCAAATTGGATTTTTATACTAAATTCCATTGAACCTGCTGGGTTAAATTCTAATATTGACTGGGGGACCTTGGACCTTGGACCTTGGGCATGGAGAAGTGGATCCTGGAAATGCTGACTGACAGGACCAAGACATGGTACCGAATCATGAGGCATAGACTTGGGCAGGCAGGCAAGATCGAAGCAGGCGGAGTCCATTCAGAAGCAGGAGACAAGCAAGGATCAGGGAAGGCAGCAGACAGAAGCAAGATCAGGAGCCAGGCCAGGTCTCAATCGGTAAATGGAATCAGGACCAGCCAGGTGCAGAGGAACGAAGAAACAACATAACTTGTTGCTCAGGCACCTTCTCAGTGAGCTTCCTTTTATGTTAGAGCAGTACAGATATCATCACTCTGTGTCGCAGGAAATCCTGGGTGTTGCCCCAATAAAGCTACGGGCTATTAGAACAGCAGGATGTAGCAGCAGAGCAGGATGCTGGCAGCCATGCTGGAAGGCCCCAGAATGTTGCAGGACATAGTCCTCGGCCTGGGACTATGAGGCGCAGGATCTCAACAACAGTGCAACACTTCATGGTGCAGCATGTTAAATGACTGCTTATGTTTAAAAATTTTAACCGCTTCTCCAGCAAATGTGAAGTTCATCTTTCGTTGGCTGTTGGATGTCAGTCATACAAGACATTTTTAAAAAACCTAAATGCCGTGTGCAGTGTTGTGCTCATTATTATAATGGCTATAGATCTATGTAGTCACATAAAGTTTTGAGTCATGTCCAAGAGAAAGCTGTGAGTACAAGAAAAGCTAACAAACAATCGGGCAGATTTATTTATTTATTTGGCATTTTTCTATACCGACTTTCCAATAACAAAATTATTGATCAATTCGGTTTACATTTTAAACAATAACAACAATGACAAGTAAATGTCTTACAATGAACAGGTCGAATTAACTTGGATTAAGATATATGGGGGTAATAACATAATTAACATGAGCGGTGCCTAATATAGGCTAGAGGTTGGGTATACAGTAAAGTCTGCGGGAGAGCGGGCGAACGCCCACTCTCCCGGCGCGTGCACCGTCCACTCGCCGGTGCACGTGATGCAGTATTTAAATTAGGCCCGGCGGTAGATCCGGGCAAAAGAAGGCGCTAGGGACACTAGTGCATCCCTAGCGCCTCATTTTTGACAGGAGCGGTGGCTGTCAGCAGGTTTGACAGCCAACGCTCAATTTTGCCGGCGTCGGTTCTCGAGCCCACTGACAGCCAAGGGCTCTGAAACCAGACACCGGCAAAATTGAGCGTCCGGTTTTTGGCCCGACAGCCGCAGGCCGAATTCAAATTTTTTTTTTTAACTTTTTTTACTCTTCGGAACCTCCGACTTAATATCGCCATGATATTAAGTTAGAGGGTGCACAGAAAAGCAGTTTTTACTGCTTTTCTGTGCTCTTTCCCAGTGCTGGAAGAAATTAGCGCCGACCTTTGGGTCGGCACTAATTTCTGAAAGTAAAATGTGCGGCTTGGCTGCACATTTTACTTACTATATTGCGCGGGCATACCTAATAGGGCTGTCAACATGCATTTGCATGTTGAGGGCGCTATTAGGTGCCGGGGGTTGGACGCGCGTTTTCCTCCCTTTACTGAATAAAGGGTAAGGGAAAAAGCGTGTCCAAGACCAAGCTAACAGTGCGCTCCGTGGGAGCGCACTGTACTGTATCGGCCTGAATGGTATTTTTATGCTTGTGTTTAATCAGTCTATCTTTTTCCAGAATCGCTCTAACACAACTTTATCATGAAGCACTGGCAATGTCAAAACGCTTTTTCACACACACGTGGGATAGTTTTTTCTACATTTAAATGCATTTACCTAAATTAGAATATGGAGGTTTTTCTTACCTATGGCCATCTTGCTGAGCTTTATCCAAGCTTCTGCAGTTGAAGCTCATTTCTGAGGCCTTTTCCTGCATTATTATTTGAAATTTTAGAAACAAGTTATTGTAGGGAGACTCTTGGGCTTTGCTAAAATTTTTGTTTCAATAATTGGAGCTTTTCATTATTTGTTACAAGTTAAGGACTTCCAATGGTACAGCAAAATATTGATTATTCTGGATGCCAATTATAATTTTGATCCTGTAAATGAACTGAGGTTTAGGCAGTCTTTTAACCATGTATGAGCTGTGGCTCAGTAAATAGTCTGGCAGGGTAGAAGAGGATATTGATGTGATGTTGAATACATTTACATTTGTACAGGCTTAGTTCATACTTAATTGTGTGCTTTCTTTGGGTGTACATAATGTGTGCAGGTATAGCATTCTGCTGCACAGGTCATTTTAGCTTCAGTGGCAGACTTCAAGCCGCCCTTCATCACTGCCCAGAAACAGGTCTCTGTCCACTGCTGCTGTTGTGCAACCACCGATCCCTCGCAGAATGCATTTGCCTCCTCTAGCTACCCTATAGCTCCTTCTTTCCATCATCTTTTATACTGTAGCTCACAGACAATAAGTACTGCATCCAATCCTGAAACTTATATTTCAGCCAGAGCAGAAAATGCAATATATTCAAAAGCATGAGCCAGAACCACTATTGATTTAGTCTCTGAAACTAAGTCACAGACAGATGGATGGACATGATGTACTTAGTCATTCTTTCTATACTTTGGGGCAGATTTTCAAAGGGGTACGCGTGTAAGATACGCATGTACCCCCCGAAAACCTGCCCCAAGCTCCCCCTGCATGCGCCGAGCCTATTTTGAATAGGCTCGGAGGCACGCACAAGCCCCGGGATGCGCGTAAGTCCTGGGGCTCTGCTAGAGGGGCGTGTCGGAGGTGGTGCGACATTCAGGGACGTTCCGGGGGGCATGGTGCTGGCCTGGGGGTGTTCTGGGGGCATGGCTGAGGCCTCCGGACCAGCCCCCGGGTCGGATGATGGCACGCCAGCAGCCCACCGATGCCAGCAAGATATCCTGAAAATCAGACTTGTTTGTGGTACTCCAGGACTGCAGTTGCCTACCCCTTGGGCAGGTGTAACTTTTCAAACAAAGGTAGGAGGGGTTAGAAAAGTCCGGGGGGGGGGGGGGGGGAGGGGGGTTAGGGAGGGGAAGGGAGGGGAAGGTGTGAGGGGTGGAAGGAAAGTTCCCTCCGAGTCCGCTCCGCCTACCCCTTGGCTAATGGTTACTCCAGCACTTGCTTGAGAAACATTACAAAGCTTTTGTTTTGCTGTTGCCAGGGTATTATATGTGCCAGTTTTAATGTGGACTAGATAAAAGCAGAAGCAGTTATTTTCCAAGCAGGGGGGGCCACCTGGCTGAAATATTATTGTCAAAATATCTTCCCATATCTCCTGGAAATGTAAAACTGTTTGACTTCTGGGATCCCTCACTGAAACTCAGATAGGAAGGGTGGCCAACTCAACTTGCTTGAGAAACATTACAAAGCTTTTGTTTTGTTGTTGCTCCGAAATCGCAGCGGCCTCGGAGGGAACGGAGGCAGACTGTGCGGCTCGGCACGTGCAGGCTGCTGATTTTGCGCAGCCTTGCGCGCGCTGACCCCGGATGTTAAAAGATACGCGTGGCTACGCACGTAGCTATTAAAATCCGGCGTACTCTTGATTGTGCGGTTCATGCAAACAAAAGTACGCATGGGCTTGCTTTTTAAAATCTGCCCCTTTGTATAAGAATACCTGAAAAAAAAGATTAAAATAAAATACTAATGTTTATGTTCTCTGTAATTAGCAAACAAGCTATGTTCTCAAAAACTAAGAATTAATGGTAATACATTATTGTCCCAGTTCTAGAGCTGCATGAGCCGAATTACAGAAAATGTTGAAAAAAATAAATTTCTTCTCTGACAACGTATGGCAATTATTTTTGTTTAACCAATAGAGCAGAGTGGCCAACTCCAATCCTAAAGAGCCAGAAACAGGTTTGGTTTTCAGGATATCCACAATTAATATGCATGAGATAGATTTGCATGTGGTGCTTCCATTGTATGCAAATATATCTCATGCATATTCATTGTAGTTATCCAGAAAACCAGACCTGTTTGTAGCGTTTATGGACTGGAGTTGGCCACCCTTCCTATCTGTCTTTCAGTGAGGGATCCCAGAAGTCAAACAGTTTTACATTTCCAGAAGATATTTTGACAATAATATTTCAGCCAGGTGGCCCCCTGCTTGGAAAATAACTGCTTCTACTTTATTATATTTAGGTACTTTGCTGCATAACTTAAATTGCACACTTACATAATTAAATGTATTCTGTCATATCTAGTCCACATTAAAACTGGCACATATAATACCCTGGCAACAACAAAACAAAAGCTTTGTAATGTTTCTCAAGCAAGTGCTGGCGTACCCATTAGCCAAGGGGTAGGCAACTGCAGTCCTGGAGTGCCACAAACAAGTCTGATTTTCAGGATATCCACAATGAAATACATGAGGCGTATTTGCATGTACTGCCTTCATTGTACCTTAAGTGTATTCATTGTGGGTTTCTTGAACACCAGACCTGTTTGTGGCACTCCTGGACAGGAGTTGCCTATTCCTGCTCTAGCCAGTTTAGTTTTCAGAATATTCACAATGAAAATGCATGAGGTAGATTTGAATGCACTGCCTCCATTGCACGTAAAGCTACATAATGCATATTCAGTTTGGATATCCTAAAACCAGACTGGCTAGGGGTTACTCCAGGACTTCTGTTTGTAGAGTTACTTCTAAACGATATGGTAGGGATGGCCAACTCCAGTCCTTGGAAGCCACAAACAGGTCAGATTTTCAGGATATGCACTATGAATATGCAAGGGACAGATTTGCATTCACTGCTTCTACTGTATGGAAATCTAACTCATACGTATTCTATATGGATATCCTGAAAACCTGACCTGTATGTGACTCTCAAGGACCGGAAGCCAGCTATATGCTATACAAATCATCATCGTAATAATAATAATAATCTAGTACTAGTTTTACCACACTACACCTATGAATTTGTTGATTTCTTTCCCTTAAGAAAAGCAACACTCAGGGCCGGATTTAGGCATGGGCAACGTAGGCACCTGCATTGGGCATCAAATTCTGAAGGTACCCACAGACTGGGACTTCCCCTGCTGCTCTCTCCTTTCCAGGGGGAGGGAAAGGAGGGAGCACCTTGCCCTGCCTATGGGCACTGTCATCTTAAATCTGGTCCAGGAAACACATTTGTTTCCTTGCATGGAATACAGCAAAACCAGGACTGGCTTAGTCTGTCCCTTATGATCTGGAGTGGCTTTAATCTTATATATGAGGGACCTAGGACCAGGCCTAGATTTCCTAACAGGCACACTAGACCTGTGCCTATGGGGCCAAAATCTGGGGGGGGGGGGGGGGGGGGTAGCAGGCTGGCTAAACACACACACTGCCTCTCTGAATCTCACCCAGCAGAGACCAACCCTCTCTTTCCTGTTTCAGTCCCTCCCTTCTCAGGCCGCTGTAGAACTAGAGGGGAAGGGGGATGCTGCTGCACCGGATGAAGCAGAGCAAAGAAGAGCTGCACTTCCCCTAACCCAGCCCCTCCCCTTCTGCTCTGTTTAGGAAGAGGGAGAAGGGAGAGGGGGAGGCAGGTGAATGAATAAAACACAATGCCTAAGAGGCCACAAAAACCTGAATCTCAGATTCAGATAACTTTATTGGCACTACAGTTTTTACATCTGTTGCCAAAGTAATATATAAAAGAGGTAATTTTTAAGGAGTTATGCACTTTTAAAACTGAAATATATGTGCTATGCATAGGGAGATCACAGAGCTCCATGTTATATAAATTAGCTGATTCCACACTGATTTAACTCCTATTGCATACAAGGACTTGTACAGTAGTTACATGACTACAAGAAGATTACATCCAGGGCTGGCTCAACCTTTTCCTTTTGACATGGATCTGGGTGGTCATCCTCACCATTTAAATTTGTTGTTTTTTTGTTACAGTACAAAAAATAAATTACATGAGTTTTTCTGGACTGTTTTGTAAATATATTGTCATTGGTTAATATTAATTCATGTTCCAACTTTCATTCCTAATTTTTATATACTATAAATATTTACATAAGAGTTAATGTTAAATGTTATATGCTTGTGTGACAATGAGCCAAAAAAACTCCTATAGCCCAATATTACTTTTTTATCCAACCATAAAGCAGCAACAGAAAGACTCATACATACCTCTAGATCAAAGACTCTGAATAAGTTCATACTGAATTAAGGATTCATTTAGCAATGGTTTATTTCAGCTTTGTGCAAAAAGTCATAGACCCTTGACAAATTGAGTTAATGATTATCTTTGGTTTCATTTGCATTTCTTAATTGAGGCCACCAGGTGGCACCTTTGCATAAGAGTTTTAGTTTCAACTTAACAGGGGAATATTTTTTTTGCAGTTCCTATACTATGCCATCCTGAAACTTGCAACTAACTCAGGGTGCATGATATTTTTCCATAATCACAAAGAAGCAGAATCTAATGCCAATAAAACAATGATTCATTATAACAATGACCTTTATGTCATAGTAACATAGTAATGATGGCAGAAAAGGACCAGTTGGTCTGTCCAGTCTGCTCAACAAGCTTCTTATGGTAGTATCTGCTGCTTCGTGCAGCATGGCCAGGTAGTTGCTTTTGATACAATGGCTTCATGGGCCTGTCCAACAAGTTACATAGATGCTAATATGCATAATAGTATGCTAATAGAATTTATGGAAATAACTAACTATGGGCCTCATTTTCCAAGCAGTTTACCGCGTGCGATAAATTTGCGCTAACAGCCGTTAACGTGATTTGCGAATGAAAATTAGTAATTTGGTATTCAGGGGGCGGAGTATATGTAAAGCGGGAACCAGTTTATCGTCCGGACAGCCTGTTGCAGAGAGAGAGAGAGAGAACCTTCCTATAATGCCTATGCCCTAGACAAGTATGTGTATCCCTATGGGACGGCCACCTAGTAACTCGAGGTGGGGATTAGGTATGAGCGTCGGGGGTTGGGGGCCACTTTCGCATTCCACATGAGACGTACGGAAAGAACAGTGGTCTCTAGTGAAGATTTGCTGGCCGTCGGAGTGAGGAAACTCACTCCAAGAGGAGATTTGGGCAACGTTCTCTCCACCTAGCTTGATGGACACTCTACCTGGGCAACAACAAGCTAGGTGGAGAGAATGTAGCCCAAATCTCTTCTTGGAGTGAGTTTCGTCACTCCGACGGCCAGCAAATCTTCACTAGAGACCACTGTTCTTTCCGTACGTCTCATGTGGAATGCGAAAGTGGCCCCCAACCCCGACGCTCATACCTAATCCCTGCGATAAAACAACCAATGAATCATCGCGGTGCACGATGTTTTCGCGATTTGCGACTCCAGTTCCGCGAATGGCGATAACATCGCGTGCGGCGATGTTTCCCCACTGCACGAAAAATTCCTTATTTGCATAGGACATGCCCCCTCATGCGTTACTGCTGCGATATTGGAAAATGAGGCCCTATATCACTTCTAGTGAATTGGAAACAGTACTAGTAAGAGTACCTTGATCCAAAGTAAATTTATGAGTAGTTAATATAATAAAAATTGTGTGCTTTTCCTAAGAATGCATTAAACTATGTTGCTTTCACATGAAAAAATTAGTTACAATGAAATCAATTCTGCAAATTTCACAAACTGTAGAAAATGCCAAATATATGGATATAGTCAGCACACAGCACTTTTTTCAGAAAACAGAAAAGATATTTGAGCTGTCCTGGGGAATATTCAGCTCTCTCTCATGGAGATTGATTCCTCTGTATAATTTTTTTTTTATCTAACTCTGAGTTCTATATATCAGAAGCCTTCTTAAATAGAAATGTTATTTATTCTTAACATGTTTGCATTGTTCTGCATTCTACACATTCATTAAACATTCTCCTATCTGATATAAGCAATGTTATTTGTTGATATGTTTTCTTGGTGTTTGTTTTTTTGTTTGTGGAGTACCTCTTCCTCTTTCAGATGAGCAGTGATGAACATTCAGAAATCTCGTAATTTAACCATAGCTGTCCAGGGGCTGCATTATTTCAAGTCAGCTATGCTTTCCCTAAGGCTGCTGTTTTTTCTTCCTCTAGAGACACTGCTTCTAAACCATTGTAACTTTTCAAGACGGGTTGGCACATTTATCTATGCATTTAATAAAATTTCTAACCCGCTCTATCTGCCATTCTAGGTGGGAATAGGCAACACACAATAAAATACAAAATCATCACAATATCACACAAACATGCAGAAACCAATTTATTGGTTATACACCACTATCTTAATCATCATATCCCTTTTATTCCTAAAGGCAAACTCATGTCCACAAGATAAAATCCCTTGATCATTCAGTCCATCTTTAAAAATTAATTTGCTCGGGTTATTCAGAACCAAATGCTTGCGAGAACAACTGGGCTATTACTGGCTTCCTAAAGCAACCATCCCCTAACTGGCAGTGCAGAGAGGAACAAGCAATCAGTCCTGTCTCTCTCTCTTTCACCCGTGTGATTATATAATAGAGATGTGAATCATTTTTTGAGTTTGTGTCGTTTTTTGTTTTTCGCCCGCTGCGGAAATGTCATTTTTTTGCGGTTTGGGGGTTTTTTTTCGCGAAAAATCATTTTTCGGGTTAGTGCGCGCTAACAAAAAAACGTTAAATTGTGTTACTTTTTGTTAGTTTTTGTTAGCGTGTGCTAAGTCCCGTTAGCGCGCACTAATCAAAAAAACAAATTTTCGGTCGCACACAGAACCGACCTAACATACTCCCAGGATCTGCAGAAATGCACATAAACTAATCCGCACACAGTTACACTTGTATTATGGAATGCACTCAAACAGTAACAACCCTACCTTTGAAAAGGCAACACTACAAATATTAAATCAGGCCCTAAACACCAATACACCTCCTATTAGGAAAACAGAACTAGCCAAGCAGCCATAGATCCCAACGCAGAAATAATTGTATAACTATACTAATAAGCAGAATAAATGTTTCACAATAACTATGAACAGAATAATATCCAATAATTAAAAACTCATAAAAATTATTTAAAATTCTCCAAACACCAATAAAATATTTCAAAACAGCAGACACATCACATAATATTCAGTAATTAAAATGGCAGTCAATCAAGAAAAATAAACTTAAAAAGCCACCTTTACTAACCTCCTCCAGCAGCTCTCCTACTCCTCTTCCATGCAGGCCAGTAGCACACACCAGAAGCAGTAGTGGCTGAAGCTCTGTACACATGATCCTCTTCCTTAGTGGCCACGACCAGTCTTCTCTGTCTCTCATACACACACACACACATACCAGTTACACCCCCATGACCAGTTTGTCTTTCACACACTAATCATCTCCCAGCCAGTCTTTCTCTTATATACATACCAGTCACCTTCCCGATCAGTCTCTCTCTCATGCACACACACACAGGCTTCCCACTCCCATGTTCTATCTTACATATACAGGCTTCTCACTCCCATGCTGTGTCTCACACACACCCCCATGTTTCTCACTCCTATGCTAGCTCTCTCCACATGCACAGGCTTCTCATTCCCATAATCACTTTCTCTCTCACACACAATCTACTTACACTAAAAAAATTCTTTATCTAGCAAATTTAAACCCCTGTTCTATTGGCCATAAAATGCCTCCCATTCGATCATCTCATTTAATCCCCGAGGGTAAGTGGAGGGTATATGGAGTGGAGATCTGAAAATATACTACACATGTTTAACTGAAGGATTTGCTGTAAATTCAATACATATTATACATGTTTAACTGAAGAATTTGCTGTAAATTTATTTTTGTGAATGATACTTGACCCGTATCTATAAAATCTAGAGGTTCCCTAAAGAAGCCTGGTTACGCAGGCGAAACGAGAAATCTTGTAGGAACATTTGAACAGTTGTTAATGGGTCTCAGCACAGTTATATACATGTTACATAGGTTTGTTTAGATGTGTAATGTATTATTGATGATATATATGCATTGTGGTTTTTATGGATGAATGGTATGGATGGAGTATGATTGTGGATCAATAA
Organism: Rhinatrema bivittatum; assembly: GCF_901001135.1. Lineage (NCBI taxonomy): Eukaryota > Metazoa > Chordata > Amphibia > Gymnophiona > Rhinatrematidae > Rhinatrema > Rhinatrema bivittatum. The sequence goes on from NC_042623.1 coordinate 104,970,333, forward strand.
ATTGTATTGATCATATTTTAGAATTTATTCCAAATGTATAGATGCCTCACACACGATTGTATTGTATAAATTTAAATGTTTTTGTACACACAATAAATTAAGTAATTGGTGGGCTTGAGATTTAGCCTATTGTCCTCTGGCATATTTACATTATCAATTTTGAAATGGCACATTGTTAAGGGAGGTTTTATTTAGCTACAATATCTTTAAGAGGAAAAATATCTCCCTCATATTTAAACAAAATTTGTAAGGGACTTTTGACCAGCTTGGAAATTTAGCCTGAACTACCCTGTAGGGGGCAAAATTCCTGCATTGTATTTTGCAAAAGCTTTTCTTAGAATTTCAGTGAAACTCCTTAAGAAACTTAAAATATATTTGGGGACTTTTTTTTTTGGTTAAGAATATGCATTGCTACTTGCCATGTATATTTTTGAAGTAGTACATTAGGGTACAGAGTTTTAAAGGACAGTTTTCTTCATGTATTCTATCATGTTTTCATGTATTTCTTCAGTATTCTATCAAGAAAGACAACGTTTCCCTAATGGTCTATTCATAGTGAGGCCAATATTCATAAGCATTTAGCTTATGGGCTGAAGTAACTTTTGGAATAAAAGAGAGAAAAAAATAGGTAGGGGGGAAGGGCGGGGAGGTAGGGGAAGGGAAGGGAAAGTGGGGTGGGGGTGGGGAACGGGAGAAGGCAGAGAGGCTCGGCGCGCGTAAGGTGCACAATTGTGCACCCCTTTGCGATCGCGACCCCTGATTTTATAACTTGCGCGTGCAAGTTATAAAATCGGGTGTACATGTGTGTGTGCCAGGTAGCGCGCGCACATGTACGCCCGGCGCTGCTTTGAAAATCTACCCTTAAGAACATAAGAAATTGCCATACTGGGTCAGTCCCAAGGGTCCATCAAGCCCAGCATCCTTCCAACAGTGGCCAATCCAGGCTACAAGTACCTGGAGAGAACCCAAACACTGAGTAGATCCCATGCTACTGATGCCAGTAATAGCAGTGGCTATTTTCTAAGTCAACTTGATTAATAGCAGGTAATGGACTTCTCCTCCAAGAACTTAGCCAAACCTTTTTTAAACCCAGCTACACTAACCACATCCCCTGGCAACAAATTCCAGAGTTTAATTGTGCGTTGATTGAAAAAGAATTTTCTCCAATTAGTTTTAAATGTGCTACTTGCTAACTTCATGGAATGCCCCTTAGTCCTTCTATTATCTGAAAAAGTAAATAACCGATTCACTATTCCCCATTCTAGCCCTCTCATGATTTGAAAGACCTCTATCATATCCCCCCTCAGCTGTCTCTTCTCCAAGCTGAACAGCCCTAACCTCTTTAGTCTTTCCTCACAGGGGAGCAGTTCATCCTCTTTATCATTTTGGTTGCAACTTCTCTGTACCTTCTCCATTGCATCTGTATCTTTCTTCAGATGCGGCGAACAGAATTGTACACAGTATTCAAGGTGCGGTCTCACCATGGAGCGATACAGAGGCATTATGACATCTTCCGCTGTATTCACCATTCCGTTCCTAATAATTCCTAACATTCTATTTGTTTTTTTGACTGCCACAGCAATGGAACATTCTCCCCTCTCCCCCCTTCAGCCATATAAATTTACCTCTGGTTAGCTCCTCTCCCCCCTCCGCTCCTTGGATACCCAAACCCTAATCCTTGTACCTCACACAGCACTCTCAAAATCCTCTGTGGTGCCTGGGATCATGGCACACTCTTTCTGCGATCCCAGACCCTTTCAGTGTTACTTTGACAGCCACTCTGGAAGCATAAGCTACTAGTGTTGTTGTCAAAGTAACTGTCTGCAATAATATTTCGCGCTTTCAATAAGAATGTTTTTTTAATGTTTGAGGGACCTTGAGAGGGAAGTGAGGATCGGGTCAGTAGACCCTATATTTGCAACCCTTGAGTGGAGGTGCCAGTCGCTAAGCCCACATGAGTGTTATTTTTTTTTTTTAATATTGCTCAATACTTAACTGGTTAAATTATTTTGTATAGAGCAAGTTAAGGTTAAAGTTACCCTGCTACTTCTACCCAGACATTTCAAGTTTCCACATTTATTTGCTTCCTGCCATATTTACTTCCTGCCATAACCACCAAACCCCTACAGATGGTCCAGAATGCAGCTGCGAGGATACTCACTAATTCAAATAAAAGAGCCCACATCACACCAATTCTACACCGGCTGCACTGGCTCCCTATAAAATCCAGGATCACCTTCAAAATGTTAATGATGATCCACAAGGACATTATCGGCAGCGCCCACCTCAATCTCAGCACACAACTCCGCCCCCACTCAACACAAAGACCTATCAGATATGCTTACAAAGGATCTCTATATGCCCCTCCAGTCAAAACCTCACTAAGAAAACGAGCAATCTCCACAGCCAGGCTCACCCTCTGGAACTCAATGCCTCCAGAACTTCGACAAGAAACATGTCATCAAACTTTCAAGAAACACCTAAAAACATGGCTTTTCCGACAAGCCTTCCCGGAATCTCAAGAATACTCGGACACCGGTCAAAGGGCATAACAGCTAACTACAAGACCCACGATCACTCGCACTTCCCTTAGGGACCAATTACGACTAATTTGGACAATTCTTAAGTCATCAAAGAACCCCTGGTAGATGCATCAAGTCTTGACACGCCCATTAACATTGTTCGATGTTACATGTAACATTCAGATTTGTTCCTTTTAATTCTTTGGTTACATCTAGCTATCCTGTTTATGTTTATTAACATTGTTCGATTCATTCATTTACAACTTCTTAACAGTTACGTTCTATTGTTCATTCATTTACAACTTCTTAACAGTTACGTTCTATTGTTCCGACACCTTGTTTTAATGTAATGCCTTAGCCGCGCCTGTTCTGTTATAATGGAAACCGATCTGATTTGATATTTGTATCAAGAATGTCGGTATACAAAAATTCTAAATAAATAAATAAATAAATATACCGAAGTTCATATATACATCACATCAGTGTACATTTAATAGATAGCAAGGATGACCGCGAAAGAGATGAGAAGTAAGTTACATAAAACAATATAATCTGGATGCATCCAACAATATAAGAAGAATTAACTTGCAAAGAAGCAAGGGATATATTGTAAGTCCAAGAAAATAAATTTAAACAATATAGAATACATCCCTTTAGCCCCCAATTTATGATGGGGTGGAAAAAAACAAAACTTCTAGGGAGCAAATAATAGGAAAAGTTAACATAACAAGAAAAGGCCTAATGTGTTACAAAGTCAGAATACATCTCTTAAGCACCAGTTTATACAATGGGGCCGATGCAATAAAGACGCGTAGAAAGCGGGCACTGAACAGTCAGCACCCGCTCTCTTAATGCGTGCATGGTGATGCCCTGCCTAGCCACAATGTCCTCCATATCAGGACTTCCGCCGCAGTATTTCTCCTTCCAGGATGTGTTCTCAAACAAAACCGCAGATACTCTACCTCCTCATCGCTCTTTTGATTGCGTTATAAATTTACTGCCCAACACTGAGCCTCCTCGAGGAAGAGTCTATCCACTTTCATTGATTGAGACGAAGGCCATGTCTAAGTATATACAAGAAAATTTGGAAAAAGACTTCATTCGGCCTTCCAGATCTCCCACCGGAGCAGGATTCTTTTTTGTAGGGAAAAAGGATGACTCCCTCTGGCCGTGCATAGATTACCGCGGCTTAAATGAAATTATACAAAAAGACCGCTACCCCCTGCCACTAATATCCAAACTTGTAGACAGGCTCCAGGGGGCCAAGATTTTTACCAAATTGGACCTCAGAGGGGCTTACAATTTGGTCAGGATATGCCAGGGCGATGAATGGAAGATCACATTTAACACCCACGACAGCCATTTTGAATATCTGGTCATGACGTTTGGCCTCTACAATGCTCCAGCGGTGTTCCAGAATATGATGAACGAAATCTTCAGAGACATGCTCTACAGTTGTGTTGTGATCTATTTAGATGACATCCTGGTTTTCTCGCAGGACCTCCAGAGCCACCAGCAGGACGTCACCCACGTTCTGCAATGCTTAAGGGACAATTAGTTGTACGCCAAGCTGGAGAAATGTTCTTTCCCCAAGGCATCTGTCCCTTTTCTGGACTATGTGGTCTCTAGCCAGGGATTCCAGATGGATCAACAAAAGACTAAGAGCATCTGGGAGTGGCCCCAACCCATGGGTCTTAAAGCACTCAGATTTCAGGGCTTTACCAATTACTACAGGTCATTCATCAATCATTATTCGACACTAACCGCCCCACTCACAGTTATGACACGAAAAGGAGCCAATCCCTCTGTTTGGCCACCCAAGGCCATCTCCATCTTCCAGAAGCTTAAAGAGGTGTTTCTGCAAGAGCCATGCCTGCGCCATCCTGATCCCTGACAACCATTCATCGTCGAAGTAGACTCCTCCGACGTTGGTGTCGGTGCAGTCCTCAGCCAGCATTCTTCTAACCACACTTTGCACCCGTGCTCATTCTTCTCCCAGCACTTCTCCCTGGCAGAGTGAAATTATGGAATCGGGGACAAGGAATTGCTGGCGATCAAACAAGCCTTTGAAGAGTGGCGTCCCTGGCTCGAGGGAGCACAGCACCAAATAACACTATACACTGACCACAAGAACTTTGAGTACCTATACCATGCTCAACGCCTTAACCACAGGCAGGCCCTCTGGTCTCTTTTATTTACTTAGTTCAATTTCTTACTTCAATACCGGCCTGCCAATAAGAACGTATGAGCTGATGCCCTCTCTCTCATTCGTTCACCCCAGAGGATGTTCCAGATGTCCCTCGGCACATCATTGATCCGACTAAAGTACTCCTCTCCGCCACATTCACAGTGCCAGCTGGGAAGACGGTGATCTCACGACCCCTTTGAAAAATAAATCCTCCGCTGGACGCATGATTCTTTACTCTCAGGTCATCCTGGACAAACTAGAACACTCTCCACACTCTAGAGGTTCTATTGGTGGCCATCCATGAAGAAGGTTGCCCAAGCATATGTGGAATCATGTCCCACTTGTGCTTGTCATAAACCACTGCCAGGCCATACTTGGGGTCTCTTACAACCTCTTCCTGCACCCACACGGATTTCATTGTGCCTACACCCTTCCAGTGGCAATAACACTATTTGGGTCATCGTGGACTGATTTTCGAAGATGGCTCACTTTGTAGCATTACCTGGTCTTCCTTCTGCCCCGGAGCTAGCTAAACTATTTATTTGCCACATCTTCTGCCTGCACGGGCTTCCAAGACACATACTTTTGGATCGAGGCGTTCAATTCATGCCCAGGTTTTGGAGGTCACTGTGTAAAAAAATTCGACATTGCTCTAGATCTCACATCAGCCTACCACGCGCAGGCCAATGGACAGACAGAGAGGACAAATCGCACCCTGAAGCAGTTCCTTCGGGCATATGTAAAATCTCGGCAGAATGACTAGTCTGACTATTTGCCGTGGGCTGAGTTCGCCTTGAACTCCCATCAATCTGCATCCACCGGGTCTTCACCCTTCCAAGTTGTGTACGGACGCCAGTCTCTGCCTCCTCTTCCAATTCCTCTGTCTGTACCTTCTCCGGCAGCGCAAGCCTCTGCACAAGAACTCCATCAACTTTGGGAGCACACCAAACAACTTCTCCAGCAAGCTACCTTGAAATCAAAGAAGTTCTATGATGCTCATCATCGGGCAGCTCCCCAGTTGAACCCCGGAGACAAGGTGTGGCACAGCACCCGCTTTATTCATCTAAAGCTACCTTCAGCCCGCTTTGCTCCCAGATACATCGGGCCGTATCTGGTACTTCGCTGGCTGGGCCCAGTCACTTACAACCTTCATCTGTCCACATCACCCAAGAATCATAATGCCTTCCACATCTCACTATTAAAACCACTCGTCCTATCAGAATTCTCCAAGAAACCCCCTGAGCCCCAACCTCTGGCTTCAAAAGAGGATATAACGTATCAGGTTGAAGATATCTTGGACATAAGGAAGCACAGGAAGTATTGGAAATATCTGATTTCGTGGGAAGGATTCGGCCCCAAAGAAAATAGCTGGGAGCCTGCAGTCAATATTCTTGACAAGGAGTTGATCAAACAATTCCATATAGGGATGTGCAGAGCAAAATTTTATGTTCATATTTTTTATGTCCGAAAGGGGGTCCCACTTGCGGCCAATATGGACATAAAAAAAATCCAATGAGTTGGGTATATGTACATATGTGCAAAAAAAAATTTAAACCCCCTCACCCTCCTTAATCCCCCCCCCCAGACTTACCACAACTCCCTGGTGATCGAGCGAGGAGTGAGGACGTCATTTCTGCAATCCTTGGCGAGAAGCATGTGACGTCGGTGGCACGTCGAGTGACGCCGGCGTCACGTGATTCCCGGCTCATTCGCGCCGGACGGCTCGTTCGGCCCAAAAAGAACTTTTGGCCAGCTTGGGGGGGTCAGGAGGCCCCCCCAAGCTGGCCAAAAGTTCTTTTTGGGCCGAACGAGCCGTCCGGCGCGAACGAGCCGGGAATCACGTGACGCCGGCGTCACTCGACGTGCCGCCGACGTCACATGCTTCTCGCCAAGGATTGCAGAAATGGCGTCCTCACTCCTCGCTCCATCACCAGGGAGTTGTGGTAAGTCGGGGGGGGGGGGGGATTAAGGAGGGTGAGGGGGTTTATATTTTTATTTTGGCTCAACAATCGCGATTTCCCACATATCGAACATATCTATGTTCGATATGTGGGAAATCCGATCGTTTATGTCGAATCAATTTTTTAAGTAAAAAAAAAATATGAGTTGCGTTTTACTAATGCGGTCAATCCGAATGCACACCCCTAATTCCATACCTCTCATCCTAGAAAGCCAAAACCCCTGGGGAGGGGCCTTAAGAAAGGGGGTACTGTTATGCCCATCGGTCGCAGATGTGTGCACTCTCTCTTAGCCACACACTTATGCAGTCAGGCTTCAGTCACAAGAACATACCTTTTCCTTACTTAAACAGACAGATTCTTGCAATCACGTCCTCCCTGACACAGACTCAGTGACACACACAGAGGCACTGTCTCCCTCACAGAAAGAGAATATACGCTCAACCTCATTTACAAAGGCACACACAAATCCTCTCTTATACTGTATATACGCACATACAATTACATTGTCTCTCTGTTTTATACACACACATCTAGTCACAGTTTTATTTCTCTCCCACAGACATAAAAACATGTATACACACACAGAGTATATCTCTCCAACATGTGCATATAATGAACTACAGTCTCTCTTTCTCAAATGCATTCTCTCTTTTATACACAAACACATATACACACAAACACTCTCTCTCATATTCATACATCCAGCCAGTGTTTCTCGTTCTTTCTCAGTTTTCCCTCCCAGGCACACTTTATTCTCCTCCCCTCCAAATTCCCTGTCTGTACTTTGAAAACTCCTTCTCTGTCTCTTGTTTCTTCAGAATGCTTCTGTGTTTCTCTTCTGCCAAAACTCAGTCTTGGTTGGAATGGCCAATTGAGTTCCCTCAAGTGATATTTTTTGGCCCACCAATTACACATCACATCAGGCAGATGGAAGGAACATAGGTCCCAGAGCAGCAAAAGCATGCACCATGAAGACAAAATTAGAGAGCACTCACTCCTTGTCGCTGAGATTGCCTTTCTGTTGCCACTCCTTGAGATTCACTTTTTTAAGACTGGAAATTGCCGCAAAGAGTGAAGGAAGAGGGATGGGCATAAGACAACAAACCATTTGGGGATTTGCTTTCATTTAAAAGCGATATGATATTTCTTATTTCATTTCACTTGTAGAGCTAGCGATGTGTGGCAGGAGGGGAAGGGGCTTGAGTGACCTGTAATGTTGTTATAAAAAAGCACGCATTATCAGGGCATTTATTTAGTCCTTGTGTCCCCAATTTCATTTTTATATTTTATCATGTGCTAAATGTTGTAAATGCCCATTAAACAAATACATAAAATAAAACAAAAGGAACCCAGAAAGAAATGAAATCAACATAAGCAAACAAAAATGAAAGGAACAGCATTATTTTTTTTGCCTTCTCTACAAAGGGTGCACTCCTTATCTTTGCCCCATGGCATATGTTGCTCATAATCTGGGACCAAACTCCTTCTACCCACCTATTATGATGGACAGCTGGTAGGTCACAAAGAACTTGCCTGAAGGAAGCCAGTTGGCCTCTTGCTGTCAAATAATTCCTTTATTGGGGTTCCCTGTGCAAACTACTGTTAATATAGTGACACCTTACACCCAGTGTCAATATGTTCTTTAATTATCAATGTCTTCCTCCAGCCCACAATATCTCTGTTGCTGTAGATCCTTCCTTCTTGCTCAAAAAGTTTTTTTCTGTTAAACCTAGAGAGAGGATAAAGTACACAAAGTTTTCCTTTTATGAATATATTTTTTGCACAGTTTCTTCCATGCCAATATTAGAATCTTTGTTTTAGGATTATGGGCCCGATGTACTGAAGCTTAGTATGTGTGCTAAACTAGTTTAGCATGTATAATAGTGTGATATTCGATAAAGCCCTCATGAGCATACTAACAATTTCCAAAAAAGACAATAGTGCATCAGCACTAAAATTGGCACATATGCACATGTAAATGAAGCAAGTCAAATGCAATTTAGGCTGTAGCACGTGTTCAGTAAATAGCAGGGCATACTCTCCTCCATGCTCTATTTATTTATTTAGAGATTTTTATATACCGCGGCACGTTAAGCACATCACCTCGGTTTACAATAAATCAGCAACAAGCTTTACAATCTATTCACCATCGAACAGAACATGTCTATGTCGTGTGTGCCCTCCAAAACCTAAAAGTTAATATCTACCTTGGACCAAGTGTTAACTTTTAACACACATGCTATTTTAAGGGTTCAGCTAATAGCATACATTGAGAGTTATATATATAGAAGTGATCTTAGGAAGTCACTTTACTCTCTGTTGCCTCAGGTACACATTTAAGGCTTTTTCTTTCATTCTGTGTCTATGGGAAAAATAATAAAAAAAGGCTCTTAGATTGTAAGCCATGTGAGGCAAGGAAATGTCTACAATACCTGAATATAACTCACGTTGAGCTACCAATGATAAGGCATGAACTAATTCTAAAATATAGGAGAGGTCAGAGAAGAGACACACAAGCACACATTTGATGACTTCAAAACAAATTCCATGTTTATTTAGACAATACAAATGTATTTTCAAACACAAAGTAAAGATAGTAACTGTTTTTCAAACATTATTGCATTCTTCACAATGTACAAGGCGCAATGTTGTAATTATTTCAAATATAAGTCCATTGCATACATTTCTATCAAAATGGCATGATTGTGCTAAAACACTGCACTGCATATGTTCTGCATCCTGATATTAATGATTCTAATAAATTAAGCAGTCAACAGGATGGGGGTTACAGCAGAGACAAGGCAGCAGTAGTTGTGTTATAAATCCTTTACAGAAGGCATGAAATGGGAACTGGAAGGGAAGTTCAGCAGATAGCCTTTTCCATCTTGAGTTCATAGCCCTCTGAGATGCCCACTCCTGTGTGACATGGATAGAGTGGATGCAGTGGGATAGGGGAGTAGCTTTGGTGGATGGGACACAGGGTAGCGATGCTAGTCTCCTGAACTCTGCTAGTGTATGGTACTGATCATTGCTGTAACTGATGTGGTTAGTCTGTCCAAAGAACTCAGCAGGTATACCGAGGCTTTGGCATGAACAGCCCTCATTTAAGATCTTTGAGGACAAGTTCTTTTCTTAATGTAGCACAGGGCAAGATAGGACTATTTAAGAAAACAAACCAACAACTGTCCTTACCTGACTGGCCAGAATGAAGTTGACTGAAGGGCAGGGCAGGGCAGTGCTGTTGGGAAGCTGCCTTAGGGGCTCAGGGCCTGTGAAAGTGGAGAAGCCATTTAGCTGCAGGTAAGAAGCCGTGAAGAGCTGCAGATGAAGGATAGCTATAGAGGGTCTATGTGCTTTTTTACCCGCAATCATCCAGAGGCATGTGAGGCCTTGTTTCAGGGTTAGGTGCTCCCTCTTAGGGCCAGCAGGACCAATAGGCAGACTAGGTAGCTGCCTAGGGCACCGGAAGTAGGTGGGGTGCTGTAGTCGGACGCGAGGGAAGCATTTTTTAAAAGGAGCTGGGAAAGGTCACAGGGTGTGAACAGAACTGTGGAGGTTTGTGGTATGTGATCTGCAAGGTTTGCGCTGGTGTGGGAGGAGAGAGAGAGCGAGATCATGTGATGCTGCTACATCGTCGCCACCTAGGATGGCTGCAGAACCCATCCCAAACCTTCCCATTTATTAAAGCATTCCTCTGATTGCCCTGCCTACCCTAGCCTGACCTCTACAGGACTTACCAATATTTCCCTGGTGGTCTAGTGGAGGGCCCAGGTGTGACGTCCCTTTCCTGGGCTGGAGGCTGCCATAAGTCAAAATGGCATCAGCCAGCACTTTGCCCCAATCTTGTGACAGGGGTTACCGGTACCATTTTGAATGATGGCATCCTCCGGGCTGGGAGCGGGAGGATGTTCCCGTGCCCCCCGCTAGACCACTAGGCAAATTTTCGTGAGTCCTTGGGGGGTGGTTTGGGAGAATGAGCTTGGGTGGTCAAGGAAGTCAGCAGAATACTTTAATAAATGGGAAGGGTTGGGGCTGGTTTGGGGGGGGGGGGGGGAGGTTGTAACCAAATTAAATAGAAATAAACAAAGATTTGGGGGTGAATCCACAATGATTCATCTCTGCAATGATTAGAAAAAGTTAACAAAAAATGTTTTGCCTACCACCCCTACTTTTTAATATATTTATAAATGAACTGGAAAAGGGGAATGGAAGGGAAGTTCAGCAGATAGCCTTTTCCATCTTGAGTTCATGGCCCTCTGAGATGCCCACTCCTGTGTGACCTGGATAGAGTGGATGCACATTTGCAGCTGACAGAAAATTGTTCTGAGTTTGTAATCACAGGCAGATTGTGAAAAATTGCAAGAGGACTTTGAGAGATTTGAAGACTGGGCATCCAGATGGCAAATTAAATGGAATGTGGATAAATGCAGAGTGATGCACATGGAGAAAAATAATCCAAACAGTAGTTACATGATGTTAGGATCCAAATTAGGAGTCACCATCCAGGAAAAGGATCTAGGCATCCTCATAGACAATACTTTGAAATCCTTGACTCCATGTGCATCTGCAGTGGTGGTAAAAAAAAAAAAAAGCAAACAGAATGTTAGGAATTATTAAGAAAGGAATGGAGAATAATACAAAGAATACGGTAATACCTCTGTATCACTCTTTGGTGAGACCACATCTAGAGTATTGTGAACAATTCTGGTTGCTCAATCTCAAAAAGGATATAACAATTTAAAAAGGTACAGAGATTATTATTATTATTATTATTAATTTGACTTCATTGACCACCATTCAGTTTATAAAATATCATAGCAGTTAAAATGATAAAGGGGAAAATATGAGGGAAAACTAATGAGTTTAGTGCTGGAGAAGAGATGGCTGAGAGGAGATATGATAGAGGTCAATAAAATCATGAATGGAGTAGAATGGATAAATATGAATCTGTTTAGTCTTTCAAAAAATGCAAAAACTAAGGGACAATCCATGAAGTTACTAAGTAACACATTTAAAACAAAGTGGTGACAATATTTTTTAACTTAATACACAATTAAGCTGTGGAATTCATTGCCAGAGAATTTGGTAAAGGCAGTTAAGTGTAGCTATGTTTAGAAAATGTTTGGCAAGTTCCTGGAGGAAAAGTCCATAAACTGTTATTAACCAGGTAGACTTGGGGAAAGCTACTGCTTATCCCTGGGTGTTAGCAGCATGGGATCTGTCTACTGTTTGGGATCCTGTGAGATACTTGTGACCTGAATTGACCAATGCTAGAAACAGGATATTGAACTTGATGGTCCCTCGGTCTGACCTGGTATGGTAATTCTTATGTTCTGACAAGAATGTCCAGATCCAATATTTCCACAAGGCATTGGTGTGAGATGAATGGTACAGGCGTGACCATCTCCCATCTTTTTCCAATGGGAACAGATCTTTGCAGATTCTTCTTGAATGCCCCATTTAATGACCTGATAATGATGTTTCATGTGGGCGACTCCTAGGAAGCTGACATTCAGTGCTATTTGTTTTTATATGTGCCCTGTTGCTGCCAGGATTTCCTTGAGGACTTTCTTACAAATATCACACTATAGAATAGTTATCCAGGATCAGGATATTTTAACTTGGTTTGTGGACCCTTGGGTCGTGGAGAGAGCTGACTCCACCCATGGGGAGGAGCCCTGTGGGGACTCTCCATGACAGGAGGAGTCTCAGCAGTGATGGACACAGGAGTCAGAGAATATTTATTATACAGCAAAGAAAAACCCGAGGAGCGGGTTGTAAACTCAGTCCTGGAATTAGAAGACCTGGAATGGATTCTCCGGTAGTGGTACGCAGGGTGGGGTAACCCGGGGAATCCTTGCTTCTTGATAACCTTGTGCATGGTAGTTCTGGTAGTGATCCGCAGTGCAGGGTAGGCCGGAGGCAGATGTGAGTACTGATACAAGACAGAGTAAATCCTGTAGTGGTCCACAGAGCAGGGTAACCCGGAAAGTACTTGCTTCTGATATAGCTTGTGCGTTGTAACTCTAGTAGTGGTCCGCGGTGCGGGGTAGGCCAGAGGTAGATGTTGGCAATTGGCACAAGACAGCATGGATCTGGTAGTGGTCCACAGAGCGGGGTAACCCGAGGATCCCACACAGCAGAACAGAAGCGTAGGTCTTGGACTCACAATGCAGTAGAGAATTCGTAGTAGCAGCAGCGGAGATCCGATGCAGAAGAACTCACTTGGCTGGAAGGGGAGACTGGCAGAAGAGTCTCTCCGAGAAGCAGATAGCCCTGAGTGCAGCAAGGCCCCCGAGGAGCGGGTACCTGAGTCACTCAGCCAGGAACGCTGGTAGAGCGATGTGAAGTATCTCAGAGTAAGGAATAGCAAGATGAAATCCTTGCTAACTCGTAGGTAGGAAAGTCCAGTTAGCTTAAATACACGTAGGCAGTGACGTCATGTGGAGAGGATGCCCCCAAGGTTCCCGCCATGACGTGCACAAGGAGGCAGGTGAGCGCGCGCGTGTCCTAGGTCACTCCAGGTTCAAGATGGCGACCGGGATCGCCCTCGCCATTCCAGGAACGCCAAGGAGGTCAGCGTGTAGAGGCAGAGATGGCCATCTTAGCCAGAATCGAGGCTACTGGGCAAAATGAGGTGAGCAGCAAAGGTTGCAGCTATCTGCGACCGTCGGGTGCAACAAGAATGCAGTTATTCTCTTCTACAGTGGCATGGTTGTGCAGCTGCTGCTGTAATATACGCTCCAATCTCTAGCTCCTCTAGACCTATATTTCTATATCTTTCCTGCATCTCTTTTTCCTCTTTCATCTCTTACATCTCCTGCCTCTGCTTCCTCAACAGACATAAGAGGTTCCTGCTTTTGGGATTCTCTACCTCCTTTTCATCTACTTCTTTCCCTTCCCTTCCTGCTCCTGCTGTGCTAATCTGCATTCTTTTACCTGGAGTCTAATAGGCCTGATGGGCTAGGTGGGATATCTCCTTCATCCCTCTCTCTTAACTGCTCTACCCCTGCCCTAGACCCTGCACTACTGCCTCCTTCCCTTTCTTTACCTGCATTGTAGTCCCTTCTCCTTTTTATGCTAATACCTCTCTTTCTCTCTCCTCCAAGGAACAGCTACTCACATCTTCAACTCTGACACATTTTCCATATCCATGCACATGTACAGTTACTCCACCCTTCAATGCTCCATTCTAATACCAATTATGTCCTCTTGCTGTCTTCTTTCAGGACCATTACTGACACTGATGATATAAATGTGCACTCACATATTCACTCACTCACTCACCTTCTCACCCACAGACCTGCACAATAGACAAATGAAAGGTATTATACAAAAGGAATAAACACAACATAAGCCAAGCAAATGATTGTTTTAACTATCCTCAAATTATGTGCTGTCCTTTCAACTTCTCTCCTGGAACCTCATTGCTAGTCCATTCCTTTATTCTCCCTGGAATCCCATTCCTTTTCCACTCCTTCTTGCTACCAGGCTTTTTTAATATCAAGGTCAATACTCAAAATTGTCCACTTCAGTAACTTAGCCAGTTAGAACCTATCCGGCTAAGTTATGATATATATTTATTTATTTAGTATTTTTATATACCGACATTTGATCTCAATTGAGATATCACACCGGTACTGTAGGTATTTTCCTATCCCCAGATGGCTTAAAATCTAAGTTTTGTACCTGAGGCAATGGAGAGTAAAGTGACTTGCCCAAGGTCACAAGGAGCGACAGCAGGACTTGAACCCTGGTCTCCTGATTCATAGTCCACTGCTCTAACCACTAGGCTATTCCTCCTCCCATATAGTCAGCAGCATGGCTTTGCCACCAAATATACACATATATCTGAGCACTTAGCTATATAAATCTTACCGGCTAAGTTTAAAACTGCTCTATGACACATCTAGCTTATGCTCTAAGTCCAAGTATAAGTTGTATGGCTAACTTGATCCACCAAGATCCACCCACTACATGCCTACTTTTTGTGCAGCTACCTTTTTAGCCATATAAGGACTTCGGCCTAGTCCTAGCCAGTGGATCCCCACTGGGCAGGGTAAGTGGGGGCTGGAGGGGATTTTGGCCATGAAATTGTTAGGGGAAGGTGAGAGAGTGGCCTAGATTTCATTTTTTGGCTGTTTTTTTATCGTTTGATTTTTTTTTCACACAAGTGAAATGAATCAAGCAATCAAGCATTTTGCCATAGAACCAAAAACTCATAATAAAAACATTTTAAAATATATCCAAAGCAAGAAACTTGTGAGGGAGTTAGTTGGACAGTTAGATGACCAAGGGGTTAAAGGGGCTCATAGGGAAGATAAGGCCATTGCAAAAAGACTAAATTAATTCTTTGCTTCCGAGTTTACTACTGAGGATGTAGGGGAGATACCAGTACTGGAGATGGTTTTTCAAGGGTGATGAGTCAGATGAACTGAACTAAATCACTGTGAACCTGGAAGATGTAGTAGGCCAAACTGACAAACTAAAGAGTAGCAAATCACCTGGACCAGATGGTATGCATCCTAGGATACTGAAGGAACTAAAAAATGAATTTTCTGATCTACTAGTTAAAATTTGTAACCTATCATTAAAATCATCCATTGTACCTGAAGACTGGAGGGTGGCCAATGTAACCCCAATATTTAAAAAGGGCTCCACGGGCAATCTAGGAAACTATAGACCAGTGAGCTTGACTTCAGTGCTGGGAAAAATAGTGGAAACTGATCTAAAGATCAAAATCATAGAGCATATAGAAAGACATGGTTTAATGGAACACAGTCAACATGGATTTACCCAAGGGAAGTCTTGCCTAAAAAATCTGCTTCATTTTTTTTAAGGGGTTAATAAACATGTGGATAAAGGTAATCTGGTAGATGTAATGTATTTGGATTTTCAGAAGGCATTTGACAAAGTCCCTCATGAGAGGCTTCTAAGAAAACTAAAAAGTCATGGTATAGGAGGTGATGTCCTTTTGTGGATTAAAAACTGGTTAAAAGACAGGAAACAGAGAGTAGGATTAAATGGTCAATTTTCTCAGTAGAAAAGGGTAAACAGTGGAGTGCCTCAGGGATCTGTACTTGCATCGGTGCTTTTCAATATATTTATAAATGATCTGGAAAGGAATACGATGAGTGAGGTTATCAAATTTGCGGATGATACAAAATTATTCAGAGTAGTTAAATCATAAGCAGATTGTGATACATTACAGGAGGACCTTGCGAGACTGGAAGATTGTGTATCCAAATAACAGATGAAATTGAATGTGGACAAGTGCAAGGTGTTGCATATAGGGAAACATAACCCTTGCTGAATTTACACGATGCTAGTTTCCATATTAGGAGCTACCACCCAGGAAAAAGATCTAGGCATCATAGTGGATAATACTTTGAAATTGCCGACTCAGTGTGCTGCAGCAGTCAAAAAAGCAAACAGCATGTTAGGAATTATTAGGAAAGGAATGGTTAATAAAACAGAAAATGTCATAATGCCTCTGTATCGCTCCATGGTGAGACTGCACTTTGAATACTGTGTACAATTCTGGTTACCGCATCTCAAAAAAGATATAGTTGCAATGGAGAAGGTACGGAGAAGGGCAACAAAAATGATAAAGTGAAGGAACATCTCCCCTATGAGATGGAGAAGAGATGGCCGAGGGGGGATATGATAGAGGTCTTTAAAATCATGAGAGGTCTAGAATGGGTAGATTTAAATCGGTTATTTACACTTTCGGATAATAAAAGGACTAGGGGGCACTCCATGAAGTTAGCAATTAGCACATTTAAGACTAATTGGAGAAAATTGTTTTTCACTCAATGCACAATTAAGCTCTGGAATTTGTTGCCAGTGGACGTGGTTAGTGCAGTTAGTGTAGCTGGGTTTAAAAAAGGTTTGGATAAGTTCTTGGAGGAGAAGTCCTTTAATTGCTATTAATCAAGTTGACTTAGGGAATGGCCTCTGCCTATTACTGGCATCATTAGCATGGGATCTTCTTGGTGTTTGGGTACTTGCCAGGTTCCTGTGGCCTGGTTTGGTTTGATGGACCCTTGGTCTGACCCAGCATGGCAATTTCTTATGTTCTTAATCCATGATCCAAAGTTTGTGGGAAAAAAAACGAACCAAAAATGAAAACAATTTTTTTCCCCTGCAAATCCCTACTCTGTATCACTCCATGGTGAGAACACACCTTGAATACTGTGTGCAATTCTGGTCACCACATCTCAAAAGAGATATTTTTGCACTGGGGAAGGTATAGAGAAGGTGACCAGAATGATAAAGTGGATGAAATATCTCCCCTATGAGGAAATGCTAAAGAGGTTAGGGCTGTTCAGCTTAGAGAAGAGATGGCTGAGAGGGGATATGATAGAGGTCTATAAAACCATGAGAGGACTAGAAAGGATTAATGTAAATTGGTTATTTACTCTTTCAAATAATAGAAGGACTAGGGGGCACTCCATGAAGTTAGCAATTAGCACATTTAAGACTAATTGGAGAAAATTGTTTTTCACTCAATGTACAATTAAGCTCTGGAATTTGTTGCCAGTGGACGTGGTTAGTGCAGTTAGTGTAGCTGGGTTTAAAAAAGGTTTGAATAAGCTCCTGGAGGAGAAGTCCATAAACAGCAATTAATCAAGTTGATTAGGGAGCAGCCAATGCTATTACTGACATTAGTATTATGGGATGTATTTAATGTTTGGGTACTTGCCAGGTAATTGTAACCTGGATTGGCCACTGTTGGAAACAGGATGCTGGGCTTGATGGACTCTCGATCTGAGCCAGTATGGCATATGTTCTTACTCATAAGATAATGTATTGCATCACCTGTTCAGGATTGTTTTAGCATGTATGCTAAAGGTTTATCATGTGCATGCTAAAATAGAAATATAATATGAGTTTTAGTGCAAAGATCCATATATATTATTTGTGTTCTGTGCTAGAAAATGTCAGTATAAATCTCAGTTAACTTCACCTGCAAATACATTTGAAACTGACTCCAAAACTGTTTTAAATCATTTTAAATGATTGAAAATAGTTGTTTGTTCTTCATAGTTTTGAACTAGTTTAAAAAATGTAACTTTCAAACATCTTTTGTAAAATAGTAAAGGAATGTACTGTATAAACTTAAACACCAACTTAAGTCTTAAATGAAACAGATTTGGAATTGTTAGTATAGTCCCTTTCCATAACAAACAACCACCATATATAATTTGCACAACTTGGTTCAAATATCAGGCTCTGGTCAGAAGTGACTCTGTGTAAAGAGAGCAGAGACATAGAGAGGCAATGGATGATAATGGAACAAAATAAATCTTTGTCCTTTGTTTACCCTAGTCTTTTACTTATGGCTGTTACTACATTACTATAAACCATAGCACTGAGTTACAGGTCTAGGATTGTCTCTCTAGAACTGAGATTTTGAGAAGACACTGGAGAAGTCCTCACTGTAATTAGTTTGTAGGATCATTGGCCTATATGGATAGATTATTTCTATTATTAAAAGGCAATGGTCAACTTGTATAATGTAACAAAGTTACATAGATTTAGCCTGTTTGCAAAAATAGAGCTTTATGTTATAATCAGCTTGATTTCATGTTCTTTATAGAATAACTAGAGGGTTTACACACTGGCAGTCTTTTGTTTTAAGTTGAGTAGATTCATGGATGGTGAACCACACATATACTTTGGAACATCTCTCAGCTTTCCTATCACACGTTCCAGTCGGTGAATCAAATTTTCTTATGTTGAGAGAAGTTATATGTAACCCAGTCAAGCTGAGGTTTCCACAGAAAGCATCTAGTTTATTCATATCTAATTTGTGGTGAAAATTTGCTGATGTCTTTGCTCTATACTTGCTTTGTAAGCTTTATTGTTGCCACTAAGAACTTAGACTTCTTTTGAGGCATGGAAAGCCTCAGGGCACCATCTCCAAGATGCTTGATTCATGACAACCAATTAAAATTGGCACTGTATAGTTAGCTCTGATTTTTCAGTAGCCCGAGATTTTTTTCCTGCTCTATTTTTGCTTAGATGTTTAGCAGCCTGCACAATCAAATCAGAAGTTAAGAAAATATTAAGCACCAAGGAACCATAGATAAAGAATGTATGCTTTCTTTTTTAAAAATATATATTTTTCAGTTGATCCCTTACCTTTAAAATAATGAGTTGTACCATCATACCACATCCTCATGAAAAAATGCAAACTGTGCCATACTAATGCCATCGTGGCTTGCTTTAAGTGCATTTAGGGATGTGTATTTGTTTCAATCTGAATGGAAAAATGCAATGAATGAATCAAGGTTTGGTTTGGGGAAAGCGAACTGAATGGGCCCAGTCCCTGAAACATCCAAATCCTTTTTTTCTCATTCAGTTTGATCCTATTAAATTCTATGGGGGAAGAAAAGCAATTCATTTTTTGCAGTCTAAGCCAGATAATGGAGCCAGTTTGGGATGGAATAAGGAAGGATCAGGACCAATAATCTTTCAGTAGTGTTTCAACCAACCTATCCCAGTTGACAGCTCCATGTCATAACTTCATCATTTTTAGGTGAAAATAAAACTAAGAGTACTTAGTGCAATTACCATTTTGTTCTGTTAGATTTCAAAGTGAGAAGGCATAATTCTGAAGCTCCCTGCTTCAAACTTCAGAGGCAAAGGAAAGCTTCTAAAAACCTATATAGATTAATTGACAGGAGAAAGCAAAGTCTGATATTAGTCATTCACAGACACTATGCCTTGTTGTGGTTTGGGATGCTACTTAGTAGCATGAAACAATCTGTAATTTCCCAGGGTAAAGTCTCCAAATGGATATCTTTTCTTCACATCATGTTCAGAAAGAACCTCACTCAAATGTTGGGTATGTGTGATGGAAAAAGTATAGCAGTGGGGTATTCTACTATCTACTTGGCCAAGATGAATAGCTAGACAGTGAAATGCTACAGAAATGAGGAAAGTCAACAGATTAGGAAACACAGTAATAATGGGAAATTTCAATTACCCAATACTGATTGGGTAAATATCTTGTTGGGACATGCTAGGGCAGGGGTGGCGAACTCTAGTCCTCGAGGGCCACAAACGGGCCAGGTTTTTCAGGATAACCACAATGAATATGCATGAGATACTTTTGCATACATTGGAGGCAGAGCATGCAGATCTATCTCATGTATATTCATTGTGGATATCCTGAAAACCTGGCGTGTTTGTGATCCTCGAAGACCAGAGTTTGCCACCTCTGCTAGGGAGATAATGTTTCTAGATCCTATAAATGACTGGTTCATAGAACAGCTGGTTCTGGAACCAATGACAGGGGAACACTCTAGATCTAATCCTCACTATGATGCAGAATCTGGTGCAAGAGGTAATGGCAGTGGGGCCGCTTGGCAATAATGATCATAAATTAATCAAATTTAACATAATCACTGAAGGGAGAACATAAAGGAAAACTACTGATGTAGCATTAAAATTTAAATAAGTAGACTATGATAAAATAAGAAAATTAGAAAAAACAATCAAAGGAGCAATTGCAAAGGTTAAAAGATCATATGAAGCATGTATGCTGTTTAAAAATACTATCTTGGAAGTGCAGGCAAAATGCTTTCCATGCATTAGAAAAGGTAGAAAGAAGACCAAATGACTGCCAGCATGGTTAAATGGTGAGGTGAAATAGGTATTAAAGAAAACTGGAAGGTGGATCCAAATGAAGAGATTAAAAAAGAGCATAAGTAAAGACAAGTTACATGTAAAGCATTGATAAGGCAGGCCAAAAAAGAATATAAAAAGAAGCTTGCCAGAGAGGCGAAAATCCAAAATAAAAACTTTTTCAAGTATATTTGAAGCAAGAAACCAGTGAAGTATTTAGTTGGACTGCCATATGGCTGCAGCAGGGTAAAATGGATGCTCAGGGATCTACTGCATTTGGATGGTAATGCTGGACTTAAAGGGTACAATATTCAAAAATATCCCAGCTAAGTAAGACATAGATTCATCAAAAAGCTATAAATATAGTGAAAATAGTGAACTTGATAAAAGGGGGGGGGGGGCATGGTAATTTCCACAAGCTGTGAAAGAGAGAGAGAAAATCTGTAGAGACTAAACTGTTACTTTACTATTTATACACCACTGTAAAAGGAGGCATTTTTAACCCGGGGTGGGGTTTGGGTGGGTGGGGTAGATTTGGCGGGGGCAGTTTTACATACACAGTCAGAGGCACGAACAACAAAGTTGATATCACTAAAGATTTTCTGTCATTTGGAGCGATGAAATGCAAAAGAGGAATTGATTTGTACAATGTACTCTCTACCTAGCTTGATGCACTCTCTACCTAGGTTCAATCATGCTAGGTAGAGAGTACATTGTACAAAACAACTCCTCTTTTATCTTTCATCATTCCAAATGACAGAAAATCTTCAGTGCTGTCAAGTTTGCTATTTATCTTGGACTGTATACATAAAACTACCCCCCCCCCCCCCCCGATTTAAAAGTGCCCTCTCTTACAGTGGTATAAATAGTAAAGTTACATGCTGATCTGTACAGATCTCTCTCTCCACCCCCCCCCCCTCCCTCTCTCTCTCTCTCTCTCTCTCCTCACCTTAATGCTAGTCTTGGCAGTAAGCAAATCTATGCACATAGTTTTGCTTTTATTATTAGTGTAAACCCCACAGTTAAAAACAACCTGTGGCATGTACATTAATGTAGGCAGTTTATTTCCGCAACAAGTTTTACATGCCAGCATAACTTTTGAAGGAGTTTAGAAATTGATGAAAAGTGTTCAGAGCTACAGACCAGAATCCTACATATATACCCTGCCGGATTTAGCCAAAGCTCTTGGTTGACAAAAGCCTATTCAATTTGACAATATATTCTATTGGCAAATCCATATTTATAATATTTTAACAAGTCTTTGAGAGACAGAAGTAACAAACTGGCTAAATGATCCTCAAAAGTTCTAAAAGAGAGCTTTGCACTTATATGTTTTATAAAAAATGCCTTAGATTAAATTACTGAATGCAAATGGAAGTTACCTGGCTATCTGAGGGAACCATGAGGCAGTGTGATTTCATGTTATATGATCCTTCCTGCAGTAAACACTTTTACATTGTATACCATGAAAAAATGGGAATTCTGTTATCTAGAAAAGTAGATGTTCAGACAAACACTGAGGGGCGGATTTTAAAAGGGTTACGCCCGTATCCGCTCCTGTGCGTGCGAGCCTATTTTTCATAGGCCCAGCGATGCGCGCAAGCCCCGGGATGCGCGTATGTCCCGGGGCTTGAAAAAAAGGGGGGAGTGGGCGGGACCGAGGCCTCCGGCACAGCGGCCGTGCCAGGGGATTACGCGCTGGCACTCGGCCGATGCGCACAACCTATGCCTGCCCGGAGGCAGGCGCAACTTGAACAACAAAGGTTGAGGGGGGAGGGTGGTTAGGTAGGGCTGGGGGGCGGGTTAGGTAGGGGAAGGGAGGGGAAGGTAGGGAGGGCTGAAGGAAAGTTCCCAATTTCAGAGCGGCCTCGGAGGGAACAGGGAAAGCCATCGGTGCTCCCCTGGGGCTCGGCGCATGCAAGGTGCACAAGTGTGCACCCCCCTTGCGTGCGCCAACCCCGGATTTTATAACATGCACGCAGCTGCGAGCACATGTTATAAAATCGGGCATAGATTTGTGTGCACCGGGTTGTGCGCACAAATCTACGCCTGCGCATAGCTACTAAAATCTGGCCCTTAGAAGGTAATTTTCAAAGCAGTTCCATGCATAAGAAACATATACATTGAGAGTGTGTACATATTTTTGGTTTCACACATCCATTGTACCAGGGGGAAAAAGGATCATCTAAGGGCGTTCCAATATGGGGTTCAGAAGTACCATGGCAGTTGCTTTTTTGTAAGAGATATACATATATATATTACCAAATTTGTTTGTACATTTTTACCCTGCTAATTGAGTCACACAAGTGAAATCAGACTTATATATTGTCTGAAATCTTTAGGCTGGAAGTCTAGGAGAACTGGGGGGGGGGGGGATTCAGAGAGAAGTGCTAGATGATCTAGGTGAACTGGAGAAGGACTGAGCGAACTGGTAGAGGTATCAGTGAATTGTTGATTGGTGTAAAATGTCTGCCTAAGCATCATAGATGTGATTCAGCTGAACCTTTCGTTTTGGCCTTTGTTATTGGCCTGCCACGGGAAATTTCTTTTCCTGCAGTTCGGGCTGATTTTTTTCGGCTGTCCTGAACCGAAAAAAAAAACCCCCACCCCAGCCCTTCAGATTTAATTACAATCCCCCACCCTCCTGACCCCCCCAAAACTTGCCTAAATCCCTGGTGGTCCAGCGGGGGTCCTGGGAGAAATCTCCTGCTCTCAGGCCATCAGCTGCCAGTAAACATAATGGTGCCGGTGGCCCTTTGCCCTTACCATGTGACAGGGGCTATCGGTGCCATTGGCCGCGCTCTGTTACATGGTTGGAGCAATGGACGGCCGGCGCCATCTTAAAAAATGGCACCGATAGCCCCTGTCACATAGTAAGGGCAACGGACCATCGGTGCCATTTTGAATTCCATTCAAATTCCATTCAAAAAATATACTTCCTACAGACCCATCAGAGAGTCTTACAGAGAATCCCTACAAGTACCTCACTCCAAAACCACTCGACACATATCCGCCAGAGATAGGGCTTTCTCCACGGCAGGACCAACACTATGGAACTCCATCCCACCAGATTTGCGACAGGAACCCTGCCTTCCCACATTTAGGAAAAGACTCAAAACGTGGCTATTTTTGAAAGCCTTTCCAGACCTAACCTGAACCTCAATTCATCATTAACTAATCACTTAGAATTTACCATAACACAGTAATTAACAACTTCACCTCGCTAGGGTAATTCATTAATGCCACAAATGCCGCTATTGGCACAGATGTTCTCTCTGTTAAAATCCTAGCTTCTTTTCTCTGTTCCAAGTTGTATAACTCCCTTGTTTTATTGTAACTGCAAACCTTCGCCTTCACTTGTTTAATGTTTACTATTATTAATTATTATAATCATTATTATTTATTATCTTTCTTGTTCCCTCTACACTTGTTAATTGTAAACCGACATGATGCAATATTCATTGCGAATGCCGGTATAGAAAAACATAAAATAAAATAAATAAATAAAATTAGTGGCAGCCAATGGCCCGAGAGGGGGAGATCGCTCCCGGGACCCCCGCTGGACCACCAGGGACTTTAGGCAAGTTTTTTGGGGGGTCGGGAGGGTAGGGAATTGTAATTAATTAAATCTGAAGGCATGGGATGGGTTTGGGTTGGGTTTTTTTATGTGCCCTTTCTCCCCCCCAAAAAACTATAAGAAAACCACACAAAATTTCGTGGGTTTTCCTATTGTTTCAGGGACCCCCTGAACCGCAACAAAATAGAAAATATCATCTATATTTCCTATTTCTTCACAAAAGAATGCACATCTCTACTAAGCATTTAATTCTGGTTGTTTATTTATGTGTCAGTTTATTTATTTATTTATTTTGAAGTACTTCAAAATAACTTTGGAGTGCGCGGTACTTATGTACCGCGCACTCCAAAGTTCAGGGAGGTTTACAATAAGACATACATAAAGATAAAAAATAAAACAATTGACAGTAAAGGAACACAATAGAATTAAATTAAATTAAAATAACAAGTAATAAAATAATAAAAATATATAAACTAAAATGTTAAGATTAACTGATTCTCTAAGAATCGAGAGGGAGAGTATAGGGGGGGGGAACAATGGTTCTTATTGGGGGAAGGCAAGTATTCGGGGAATGTTGATCAGGAAAAGCACATTTAAAAAGATGGGTTTTTAGTGCTTTC
The DNA here is from genome assembly GCF_901001135.1 of Rhinatrema bivittatum. NCBI lineage: Eukaryota > Metazoa > Chordata > Amphibia > Gymnophiona > Rhinatrematidae > Rhinatrema > Rhinatrema bivittatum. The sequence goes on from NC_042623.1 coordinate 104,994,836, forward strand.
TTGAATTCCTTAGTATCCATTATGAGACGAATGTACGTGGGGAGGGTGTTCTAGATGATGGGGCTTGCTATAGAGAAGGATCTTTCTCTGCTGATGATTAGTCTGGCAGATTTTGGAGAAGGTGTCTGCAGGAGCATTTGGTTCTGGGATCTTAGGGTATGAAAGGGAGCATATAAATGTAAAGTAGAAGAGAGCCAGCAGTTTTTATTATGGATTAAGTTGTGAATGATGGTAAACAGTTTATAATGAATGCGCCAACTAATGGGTAGTTATAATCCTGTGTAAAATATATGTGCATATGTTTATAGAATCAGCAGAGAAAGTATGCATTTTCATGCATTGGAAATACTGTATACGCATATACTAAAACATACACATGCCCTTTTGGAGCAGAAATATTCGGTATTTTATAGTCTGTGCAGCTTCTACGGCACAGTCTATAAAATAATACTAGCATTAATCACTGCACACTCATATACAGGCAAATGTATTGCGGATAGGTTTGAAAGTTGGGCTCAGAGAGAGTGTCTTCTGCACTACCAGAAATGTTTCTTAGATGCTGTATGGAGTGAATAATGATGTGAGAGCTGGAAACCAGGCCCATGCCTGGAGGAGAGGAAGCCATTATCATTATCATTTAATCACAGGGAATGACCCTCATTGCAAGATTGCACTATTACCAGTATCCAGGACCTACTTGGCAGGTTCATTTTCAGTGAAGGCTGTTAATTTCAGAAGGATTCTCTATTTCCGATGTTTCTCATCTTTGTATATATGGCATTATATAAATTTATTCTGAAGTTTTAGAAATCTAAGTCCATATCATTGCCTTTCTATCTGTAGTTCTCCTTCAATTCAGACCTTACTTTTACAGTCACTATCCTTATGAATTTTTAAGTTACTTAACCTACCTGTGCTCATTCTGTTCATTTTACCAATAAATGGACATTAACCTTTGCAGTATTATTACTTCTCATATCTGTATTTTGGTAGCTGTGCTATGAATTAGAAACCAAACTAATAGTCATAAGTTATATACTGGAGGTGATTATATATTTTGGAAGAATTATGAGTGGTTGTAAGGTAACTTTTATTTTTATCAAGAAACGTTTCCCATATATGCAAGTATATGGGCCGAGCGCAAGCAACTCTTATTTTAAAACTAGAAAATTATGTGCATATATGTGTATGCGAGAGCAACAGAACGTGTGAAAAAAAGGAGCAATTCTGGGGAGGGCCAAGGGCATTCCAGAGTGGGGCCAATATTTTCACACGTAAATCCCAATTTTAAAACCAGCGAATGCAGAGCGGGTCATGCTGTTACCTGTGCTTATTTACTTCTGCTCTTTTTCAAGTGTATGTTGGAATAAAACTCATTATAGCCAAGAACTGCCTGGATGAGGGGACTGGGTAAACTGAGGGGAGTGCATGCTGAAGAGAGGTCTTGATGACTTAGAGATAGACTGGGCAAACTGGTGGACTAAGTGGTCAAAGTGGTTAAATCCTTCACGCGCGCATGTTTTAAAATGTGCTCACTTGCATATGTAAAAGCCAACAAACACTAAGGAAAGATACAGAAATAAAGGTGGGACTCACCTTCTCGGAGCCCACCCTTAACCGCAGCGTTGGCCCCCCACGCGATGGACGGAGAGTGGGAAGGGGGGGGGCGCCAGCGCGCAATCCCTCGTGGATGCGGGCGCCCCTCTAGGCCCCTTCCCCGAGAAGGAAGTTGATTGCTTTCGCGTCATAGCCCCACCCAGGGCTGTGACGTGAGAGGGGAAAGATGCCGACGCATAGTGATGATGTCGCAGGCCCCTTAAAGGGCCGCGGCGCCCGGGAGGCGATCCCTTTTGGATCCCTCCCAGCGGACAGCCCAGCTCGAGCGGACGTCACAGCTCGGACCACCCCCAATGGACATCCCAGCTCGGATCCCTCTCAGCAACATCGCAGCGATCCACCCCGACACGGAGCTCGTGGCCGACCCGGACCTCGTGGCCTCCCGGCAGCCCACCTCCGATCATCCCGGAGCCCCCGGCCGCCCTGCAGCCAGCTTCCCACCCAGTGGCCAACGACTCATCCGGAAGGGGCCACCACCCCACCCTCATGCGGCCGCCCACCCCGGGACGGCCCTTTCCTCCGCAACTGCCAGGACCAGGCCAGCAGCAGCTAAGGTGAACCCCCCTTTCCCCGGCTCAGTCACGCTGGCCTGCTGGCGACCACGTGCATATATTGCTCAGTATATACATCCAGTTCACTATATATTCCATAGCAGCATATACTAGGGATGTGAATCGTGTGCCCGATTGTTTTAACGATCGGGTTCGGCTGGGGGGGGGGGGGGGAATCTGATCGTTACGAGATGTGAATTGGAATCGGTTCCGATTCCAATTCACATCACTAATTTTTTTTAGTGAGGCCCATGCCAATAAAAAACCCCACCCGACCCTTTAAAATTACCCCCTTAGCCTCCCCCACTCTCCCGACCACCCCCCCAAAACTTTTTACACATACCTGGTGGTCCAGGGGGGCCACGGGCAGCAATCTCCCGTTCCCACGCTATCAGCTGCGCTAAAAAAAATGGCGCCGATGACCCTTTGCCCTTACCATGTGACAGGGCAAAGGTAGCGCCGGCGCCATTTTGAATATTGGCAATACGGCCTGCGTGCAGGAGATCGTTCCCGGACCCCCGCTGGACCCCCAGGGACTTTTGGCCAGCTTGGGGGGGGGGCTCCTGACCCCCACAAAACTTGCCAAAAGTCCAGCGGGGGTCCGGGAGCGACCTCCTGCACTCCGGCCGTATTGCCAGTACTCAAAATGGTGCCGGTGCTACCTTTGCCCTCACAATGTCACAGGGGCCGACCATCGGCCGACGGTTTTAGGGTTGTTTTGGTGTGCCAGTTTTCCCCCCTCCCCCGATTTACGATTTTTCACGATAAATCAGAGGAATTTCTATTGTATCGCGACTCTAACGATTTTTGACGATTTAAAATATATCTGACGATTTTTTTAAATCGTCAAAAAACGATTCACATCCCTAGCATATACTGTTCAGACTATATTATGTTTCTGTGTATCCCCTGGCAGCACATGTTATGTAGTTCTGTTTACTTAGCATTGTGTATTTCATCTGGTGATGCAGATTAACGGATAGTACAACCATGTTAGTTTGACTGCGCCGTCCCACGTGGCTGGGCCTGCGCGGCTGTCCCACGGGACCCCCCCCCCCCCTGCAAGTATAAAAAATAAATAAATAATAATAATAATAACTATAGCGGCCCGTGTGTTTGTCAGCGCATGCTGGAGTGTCTTGCCGGCCTGCAGGTGTTGAACCCCCCCCCCCCTTTAGCCATAATTCATGCAATTCAATGTGCTGGCCTGGCTACACTGTGGATGTTTTTACTGCCCCCGGTGATTCCCCCCTTCAGCCCAATCCTCCCCAATCCCCCCCTTTTTTTTTCCAAAATTGTACTTTTACTATTTATCCTCCCGAGGTAATATCTGTTATGCCCCCTATGCCTTTCCCCGCCCCCCGCCTTAGATTGTTTCCCATGCCCCCCTATGTTATCCTCTGCAGCCGCCGCCCCTGTCCCCCCCAAAATGTGTTTTTGTTGTTTTATTCCTACACCAAGTTTTAATTTGACTGATGCCCAGGTGGCCTGTTATGACTTATTTCCTTTTGCATCCCCTTAGCCGTAACAGGGGTGGCTAGTTCTATGCTGTTTAAGATATATATGCCTTCAGAAATGGAGGGGGGGGAGACACCCCATGGGGCATCACCACATGCCCCCCCCCCAGGGAATCCCAAGTAACGTGCTTCCAGCCTCCTTTTACCATGCCCTAGCATTACAAATTTAATCGTGGGGGAAGGAGGGGCACCAGCGCCTGATTTCATTGTTGCATGTTCTACAAGCATGGTAAGTCTATTACGCAGTGTAGCAATGCATAGCCAGAATTGTCGCAGTTCCCAGTTCAGTTTTGCCTACATAGCCTTATCAAAAAAAAAAAATAATAATAATAACTGCGTGCTTCACTTCCATATATATCGATGGGCACAGGTCGCCACAGCGCCCCCTCCCCCCCCAAGTTATATTTATGGATTGAGGTGGCATGGCCTAAAAGGTCCAAAGCACTAGTGCAAGGTCAGCCTCTTCATTAAGGACACTGGGGCTGCTCCCACTCTTCCAGGCAGTTGGGGACGGCAACCCTGACACACACAAAAAAAAAAAAATTAAATTAACATTTCAGTTACTTAACATTTAAGGTTGACAACAGCAGGGGGTTTCACAGATGCATGGCAAAACTGCAGCAATAGAGAACCACAAGCGGGTTAGCTAGAACGGTTTGGGGAAGCGTAGGACAACGGGCATACGTTTCCAGGTTGCGCAGGCAGATAACACGCAAAGGACCAAGGGTCCCATGGTCAAAAAAAAATTATATATTTATTAGGGATGTGCAGAGGGTACGGATTCGGTATTCGTATTCGTCGGCAGGCAAATTTGTTGCATTCATCCAATGGCGACCCCGATACGTTGATACGTGCATTTGTTTTCCAGTTCCCATTAAAGTCAATGCGGGAAGTATTTGCAGCCTATTTTTGGCTGCAGAATTGGGGTTTTCTTATCAATTTTGATGAAACTTCTGGGGTGCAATCATCAGAACAACAAAAGAACTCCAAGGTACTTAGACTGTGGCAAAGTGGCACCAAAGTAATGGGTAATGATTCAGATGGACTGAATCAAATCACGGTGAACCTAGAAGATGTGGTAGGCCTGATTGACAAACTGAAGAGTAGTAAATCACCTGGACCGGATGGTATACACCCCAGAGTTCTGAAGGAACTAAAAAATAAAATTTCAGACCTATTAGTAAAAATTTGTAACCTATCATTAAAATCATCCATTGTACCTGAAGACTGGAGGACAGCAAATATAACCCCAATATTTAAAAAGGGCTCCAGGGGCGATCCGGGAAACTACAGACCGGTTAGCCTGACTTCAGTGCCAGGAAAACAGTGGAAAGTGTTCTAAACATCAAAATCAGAGAACATATAGAAAGACATGGTTTAATGGAACAAAGTCAGCATGGCTTTACCCAGGGCAAGTCTTGCCTCACAAATCTGCTTCATTTTTTTGAAGGAGTTAATAAACATGTGGATAAAGGTGAACCGGTAAATGTAGTATACTTTGATTTTCAGAAGGCATTTGACAAAGTTCCTCATGAAAGGCTTCTAGGAAAAGTAAAAAGGCATGGGATAGGTGGCGATGTCCTTTCGTGTATTGCAAACTGGCTAAAAGACAGGAAACAGAGTAGGATTAAATGGACAATTTTCTCAGTGGAAGGGAGTGGACAGTGGAGTGCCTCAGGGATCTGTATTGGGACCCTTACTTTTCAATATATTTATAAATGATCTGGAAAGAAATACGACGAGTGAGATAATCAAATTTGCAGATGACACAAAATTGTTCAGAGTAGTTAAATCACAAGCAGATTGTGATAAATTGCAGGAAGACCTTGTGAGACTGGAAAATTGGGCATCCAAATGGCAGATGAAATTTAATGTGGATAAGTACAAGGTGATGCATATAGGGAAAAATAACCCATGCTATAATTACACAATGTTGGGTTCCATATTAGGTGCTACAACCCAAGAAAGAGATCTAGGCGTCATAGTGGATAACACATTCAAATCATCGGTTCAGTGTGCTGCAGCAGTCAGAAAAGCAAACAGAATGTTGGGAATTATTAGAAAGGGAATGGTGAATAAAACGGAAAATGTCAAAATGCCTCTGTATCACTCCATGGTGAGACCGCACGTTGAATACTGTGTACAATTCTGGTTGCCGCATCTCAAAAAAGATATAATTGTGATGGAGAAGGTACAGAGAAGGGCTACCAAAATGATAAGTGGAATGGAACAGCTCCCCTATGAGGAAAGACTAAAGAGGTTAGGACTTTTCAGCTTGGAGAAGAGACGGCTGAGGGGGGATATGATAGAGATGTTTAAAATTATGAGAGGTCTAGAATGGGTAGATGTGAATCGGTTATTTACTCTTTCGGATAATAGAAAGACTAGGGGGCACTCCATGAAGTTAGCATGCGGCACATTTAAAACTAATCGGAGAAAGTTCTTTTTTACTCAACGCACAATTAAACTCTGGAATTTGTTGCCAGAGGATGTGGTTAGTGCAGTTAGTATAGCTGTGTTTAAAAAAGGATTGGATAATTTCTTGGAGGAGAAGTCCATTACCTGCTATTAAGTTCACTTAGAGAATAGCCACTGCCATTAGCAATGGTAACATGGAATAGACTTAGTTTTTGGGTTCTTGCCAGGTTCTTATGGCCTGGATTGGCCACTGTTGGAAACAGGATGCTGGGCTTGATGGACCCTTGGTCTGACCCAGTATGGCATTTTCTTATGTTCTTATGTTTCTTAAGAGGCATGAATAGCCTAACGTACTGCAAAGAGGTACCAGGAATGGCAAGAAGAGTGCTTTAATAGAGGTGCAAAGCATCAGAGAGAGTGTCAAAAACACACCACAGCTTCAAAAGAGAGCACCGATAACAGATGCATGATCCCTCGATGGCAGCATGACAGGCAAAGCGGCAAGACAAGTGGCATCAACATCCTACAGCACAATGAAGGGGGAACATAGGAAACAGAAAGACTAGCACCAAAACACTGAACAACTATGATAGTGGCCAGAACACCACAAGGAGTTGAGTGAGCCATCCGGTGTATGGCAGCAAGGCACAGAGGCAGAGTGTAGATACAGGCTGGCTACACCCGGGGAGAGTTCCCTTTCCTTTGTGCAGGAAAGGGCTCCCTAGAATGGGTTCACCCCTAGAGTGGGGTGTTTCCATTGGCATCTAGAGAGCTGTCGCTGGTCTTTTAAAATCTGGTGGGCGTAGCTGATATACAAACGAGAGTTTTCAAGGCCGAGACAGAGGAGGGTGCATGTGAACAGTGGTTCAACATGGGTCAGAGGGTAGATACAGACTGGCTACACCTGGAGAGAGTTCCCTTTCCTTTGAGCCGGGAAGAGCTCCACGGAATGGGTTGGCCCTTAGAGTGGATCATGAAAGCACATAGACGGGCGTGCGTGACGTCACGGCGTGCGTCACGCACGCCCGTCTATGTGCTTTCATTGGCTGGAGCGCCCAAATTGAAGGGCGCTCAGGCCAATGAAAGTACGCTTTGCTACCTTGCAGCCCCTGTCAGGGGCACTGCCCTGGGGAAGGGGATTCACTCAGTACTCGCGCCTCTCAACCCCAGCTGGGTTCTCCTGGGGGGGGGGGGGAGGATTTTTCCTCCAGGGCACTGGAGGCGCTAGGACTCCGGTTCCTCCCAAAAGACGCTGCACATGGTTGCGAGGGAACGCTGCAAGCCACTTTCGCCGCCGGCTGCCCCTCCAGAGGACGGCAGAGAAGGGAAGTAGCTGAAAGCAACAAAAAGTAAGAAAACAACAAAAAGTCGCTTCGGGAGGAGGGGATTTTAGGTTTTTAGAGGTTTCCTTTTGGGGGAAAGTTTGCCGCCTACCCTTACCCCTGCCTCTAACGCAGGGGTAAGGATAGGCGGTAAGTTAGCAGGTTAAACGCGCGGCAAAACGGCAGGGTAAAAAGCGATAGTCGGGGCACGCGTTACTGTATGGGAGGGAATAGCTAATTCAATCGTTTACATTTAATATACATGCCGCGTGCGGAAGGGGTTACCCGGGGATTTAAAGAGGTGGTAAGGATGGGTTAAAGGGGGTAGTGTATCGCAGGAAGGGCTAACGCGGCCGGAAAGTGAGTAGAAAGCGGGTTAGGAGCGGGGTAACCGCGGCCCCACTTTACTGTATCAGCATGATTGTTATTACTGAACCTTATTGTGGATTTTGAGTAACTTCCATATTGTATTATGTGGCACAATTTACTGTAGTGGGGGTATGTTCTCTTACTACAGGCAATTTTATTTTGGATAATGAAACATATATCAATGAGTGTGTATGAGTGTATTATGATATGAGTGGTTGGGAATGTGTGAGCGCCGATGAGGGGGTATGATTGTGCTTTAATTATTAAGATTGTGGGATAGCTTGTTGAAAACACCACATGTTGGGGTATGAAGAAGATCTTTAAAAAGATAGTTTGTATAAGAATGTTAATAAAAAATTAGGTGATTGTTGAAATAAATGTTATTTTAACATATATGTACCTCTGATCATTTTGATGATGTTTATGTGATATATTCAGAGGATCTGCACTCATTTTGTATTAATATTTATAGAATACATAAGAAAAAAGTTTCATTCCAGCATAGAATATTTATTACTTAAGAATTCCAGCATGCTTGGGAATATGGGTGACTTGAGACTAAAAATACAAGATCACCACACCTGCACATTGTAAACAATACACCAATTGATGTTATTGCTTCACAGAAATACAGTATTGCACTATCCAAGATCTTATGCCTTAGTTTTACAAAATTCCTGAGCTGAGTAAATGGCCAAATATTTCATGTAGGAAGAAAAACTATATTCAGGCCATCTCAGGGGAATAGCTGACTAACCGGGTCATTCATCAAAATGCTTTAGAGCCCTAACGCGTGCGATATGGCCCTAGCACATATGATAAATATCACAATGCATATTAATATACAAATTTTACATTTAGTATGAAGTGGGAGGAGTTTTGGAGAGGTTAATGGAAATGAGGGTCTACTAACTCAGAATGCTGTAGTGTAATGCACAGTAATGCGGGATTGAACATTAGAAATAACTACACCTTTTTTTTATGGTACAGTGAAATAAACTTTATCGTGTGCCCACAACCGTCATTGCGGATCGCGGTTATTATTGCAATGATTATCACATGCAATAAAAAGAGGTATTCTATCACACATACCTACCAGACCCTCCTGGCCCAATAAAAAGACTTGTTCTTACCTGGCCTGTCCTCCTAAACCCATAATGTTTGTGGTAACTACTTGTTGGGGGATTCTGGATGCTTTGGGAAACTCACCGCAGTCAACAACAAGAGGAAAAACAACCACAAGAAAAGGCAAGGGAAGCTCCAATCCCTCCTAGGGAAGTCCCTGCACCACTGGCCCCACAGGCAGAGGGTTGGGGCCCAGAGCATCACCTGGCACACATGTGGCCATGGTGGTGGAGATACAGGAAGTGCATCTTTCCTCCCCAAGTCTCATTGCTGGGCAGGCCAGAGGATTATGTGGTTAACAGGTATCACTTCAGCTCTCGGATTATCCTGAAATTATATGAAGAAATCCGAGGGGATCTGGGTCCAGTCATAGAAAGGTCTCACACTATGCTGGGCCTCACCAAACTATTGGCTACCCTGCATTTCATGACAACCGGCTCCTTCCAAGTAACAGTAGAGGTTGTGGTATTAATATCCCAAAGCACTTTTTCCTGCTGCCCGGACCAGGTCATAACAGCTGACTCTAACCACATTAATCACTACATAGCATTTCCTTGGGACACGCAGGACTTGATGGACTTGAAGAGAGGCTTTTATGCCTTCACAAACTATACCAATGTTCTAGGAGCTATCGATTGCACTCACGTGACTATCATCCCACTCTGTGATAGTGAGGAGATCTTCGACAACAGAAAGCTCTTCCACTCCATCAACATGCAAGTGGTCTGTGATGTTGAAATGCACATCCTCGACATGGTGGCCAGGTACCCAGGAGCCGTGCATGATTCCTTTATATTTAGGTAATCAGGCCTGTGTGACAAAACCCACAGAATGAAATGACCCAACCAGAAAGTATATTTTTCAAACCATTTACCACTTTATTAGTGAATGTAGTCAACTGTTTCAAATAAAGTCAACGTCTTTGGCAATCATTCTGCCAGGACACGATAGCAAATAGCACATAACATTGTAAATGAACGGAACAGCACATTCTGTGTAGACCTGTACATACATTGTTTGAAATGGCATCATTACATATACAGGCTTAGCATCTTATCCTTTTGGCACAATCATGATTACAGCAAAATCATAGAAAGCGGAAGTGGCACCCCCATTAGCTACAGTACATCTCTAATGTTAGAGCTCATAACAGCCTTACTATGTGATGGCAATAAAAAGACCCCGGACAGTCCATGTCGAAAGACCGCACTCAAAGGGGGGACAGCCTAAGGGCCAAGGCAGCAGAATTCTAGTGAGGGCCCCAGACAGCCCATGTTAGATATCTTCCTTTGTACTACTACCATTTCTAAGAATGTCTGCTACCCTGTAACACTCATTTTATTTATGAATGTTTTACATGTAAACCATTGTGAATTAGTGATTCTCATATGGAATGATGGTTATATAAAACATTTAAATTAATAAAATGTTGAACGTGCAGTGAAAAGGGTGACAGCCTAAGGGCCAAGGCAACAGGACCAAGAAAGGAGAGCGCAGCATGGAGGCCGAGGACCAAGCAAAGACACAGCAGCATGGATGCAGGGGCCCCAGGAAAAGACGCAACAGCATGAAGGCAGCAGCAGCATGAGCTGCGATGAGATGAGAAATAGCAGCAAGGAGGCAGCAGCAACAGGAGCTGAGTTGAGATGAGATGAGACAGACACCAGCATCAAGAGCAGTAGATGAGACATGATGAGAAGAGGCAGCAGCTGGACCATGACTGGAGGCCACATCAAGGAGGCTGGAATATGGGTAGATCATTGAAGAGGGCTTTAGAGCTAGGCAGCAGGACCACAATGGCAGATAGTAGGACATCCCTTCTGCTAGCTAGCATAGGAGCTCTGAAGTGAGGACAGGCCCAGCAGGCTTCTTCCATCTAGCCAGCACAGAAACTCTGTAGTGAGGATGGGCCCAGCAGGCTTTTTCCATCTAGCTGGCATGGGAACTCTGTAGAGAGGCCTGGCCAGGCTTGCTGGTACAACTCTTCTTATTTGGCATTCGATGCCACCATACCTCCTCCTCATGGCCCCTCGCCACAGCGTGGCTTGCCATTTGGAGGTGGGTATGTCTTTTGGGGGTCTACCCCTCGGGCATCTATCAGGACAGGGATTGCTGCAGGGTATGGAGTCCTGTGACGTTGAGGAAGACAAGTGTACAGACTCAGGCATGAGAATGTTGGTTATAGTGTTGATTGATGTGGCCAGCATCATTACACCCTTTGTGTGTGAGGCAGTCTGATCCTACAGGGCCTGGCTCTGCCTGTTCACAGCCCTCCTGAGGCACCCTAGCTCGGCCCATATCTGGTGGAGGTGCACCCCATGCCTCCTTTCCAGCTAGTCCAGCTGCTTGTGCATTGACTCCTCTGTTGATGGAGGGGATGTTGTTGGTGCTGGTGCCGGGGCTGGTACCGGTGTTGCTGGCAGTGCTCTGCTGATGGTGTGGGGTGATGAAATTTGAGTCTCCAAATGTGGCATGAGGATGCTGCTGGGCTGCTCCTGCTGAGGGCCTGGTGCTTCAGGCTGGCACTGTGGTGTGCTGGCTTGAGTTTGTGTTGCATCAATTGGTTCCCAGTCCAGGCTGGGTTCCTCCAGGAAGCCGGAGCAGTTCAGGGACACATTCAGTGGGTGGGCTTACCTCCTGAGGCTGCTGCTCCTTCTCCTTCTCTTCCTTCTTGCTCTCCTGGGTCTGGGCATCTATCAGCAAGGCCCTCTGCAAAAGGACTGGTGTACTGCTGGTCCCTGGGGCTTGCTGGCTGTCCCTGGGGCTTTATGGCTGAGACTGGCAGCTTAATGGGCGAGAGCTGTGGAAACAAAGAATAAGACATAAGTACCATTTGGCTTCAGAAGCACACTTTTCATCTAAAGCATTGTGAGCATTCTATGCCAAATGATGTGTACAACCGTTGCAGCCTAGCCATTTACAGGTGAGGTGAACTTACCTGCTGTGGCTCGTGCGGTGTTCAGCCACTTAGCCATGCCATTGAACACATCTGGTCCCAGCTGTTGCATGAGGAGCACCTTCATGGGTGTGAAGATGATGGGACAAGGGGCGCCTCTTCCAGTCTGGCGTATGTATTTCTTTCGGATCACCACCTTTGCCTTGAAATGCGCCTTGATGTCCCAGTATGTGTAGCTACCTGCTCCCCGCTGCGTTGGACACCACTTTGCCTAGAGAGTGCCTGGGCAATGGTGCACCAAATCTGGCTGCCTTCGAGGTCTTGGCTGCATAGTTGCCAAAGAGCATGGCATAATGCTCCAGGACCCCTGCAATCACCGTCTCTTTGTGCTGCACACTGAACTTGAGAGCCCTGAGACAAGGGCGTCCTGCTACCTGGCCGCCAGAAGGGGATCCCACTTCTGTTTCTGGAGAGGTGTCCTCCCTTTCCTCTATCTCTAGCTTGCCATCCTCCTCCCTCTATCCTCGCCTGCCTATCCCCTTCCTCCCTCATGCCCTCTCCTATCCTTTCCCTCCTGCCTATCTCTACTTATGTCCCTGTCTCTACTCCTACTCCTAGCACTCCTTCCCTCATCCTCCCACCTCCTCTTCTCCCTCATCCCCTCCTCTCCTCATGCCTTTCCTCCCCTCTCTCCCCACATCTTTCATGCTCCATCCTCCTTATTCCTCCTCACCACAGCCACTACTCCTCCTCACCACACCTCCTCCACCACCACCACTCCACAAAAAAAAAGACTGACAAACCTGTGATAAACTAACAAATACTTTCGCAAATGGAAAAAGACAAAGGAGCAGGGAAACAGATGAGAATAACAAAACAAAGGACACAGCACTCAGAAATCACTAGCTAAACTCCTACTCCAACCACTATCCAAGAACTCACCTCCTCTCCCCTATTCCCATGACTAACACACCCCAAAGAGGCAACTGCAGGAAATCGGGATATATAAACAGGAAAAATAATACGCCACGCACTAATCAGCACTAGCCGCATAAAATGACATGCAACGCGCTGACACAATGCGGTACACACTGACACAACGTGGCACACGCTGACACAATGCACAACGTGATAATGCAACCCGTTTTGTGTTACTTGCTTCTGCCATGCAATAGACAGGAAATTAATCTAACCATGCCCATTTTTTTATCGAGTCACTATTTCCACTATATTTATAGCAATTCGATGAATCTAGGGGTTAGTCCCATGGAGGTTTTCTGCTGTGCAGTATTGTTGTCACACCGCTAAATTTTGCAGATTAGTAGCCTTACTACCACTGTAAAGAATATTGTTTATTGTTTAGAAAATGTTACTTATTTGAAGGATATTTTGCTAATTGTAAATTATTACTATTTTTAGAGTGAAGCCAGTGGAGAACTGCTTATTAAAAATGCACAGCTGAGGCATGCTGGAAGGTACACATGCACGGCACAGACAATTGTTGACAACTCTTCAATTTCAGCAGACCTGGTTGTCAGAGGTAAGATTTTTAGGGTTAAGACAATTTTTACTATTTTAAATTGATGAGGGTCTCTTATATATTACTCCCATAATAATTCCAAATTTGAAACACCAAAAGTGGACAAAAATTTCAGAATAAGGATATTTAAGCAATTCTATATTTTAGTCTGCAAACATACTGAATCTCAATATTTTTTTTTTGTAATTTTCTGTTTATTGCAAAAACGACAGTTACAAATAACCAGCCATGAATCTCAAATTTTATATGCAATTACTAACAGCAATGCATTGTCTACTGAATATCCTAATCTGGATGAAGATGCTAAAATAGTACTTGCAAAATAATTTGCTCTTTTGGGTTTCTTTGCATTCCATTCCCCCCCACCACCTGTACCCCAACATCTATTACAGGGAAAGGTCATCAATGACTGGATTAGAATCCGTGTCCAAGCAAGTACATGTTTTTCTAAACTAAAAGGACAACTTTGTTAGCCAAAGTCAGCAAAAGGTTTTCATATCTCACTGAGAGTTTCTTGCACCTGAATAATGTATAGATTGTCTTGCACAAAAAGAACACACTGTGTTTTATTTAACAAATTGCTAGCTCTAGCCTTTTTTTGTGACAAGGGCCTGTGGACCCTATTTTGGATACTTGTCTCATGGACATGGAATGGTGCTTCATAAATTGCATGAGCTACAGACTACTGCTTCATGGATTAATATATTAACCTAATTCTAAGAAATGTATCCGTCATGTGTCTTAGCACATAAATTAGACAAACCTGTAAAAAGATCTCTCCCCTGCATAGAAGAATGCAGGGGACCCCAGAGAGCTCATAAGTGCTAAAACACTCTTTTCTTCCTAATTCTTTCTTAGGTTAGGTGATATGAAATTTCATAAATTTAAACTATCACTAATCCAAAAGAATTAATTAATGTAAGATTACATTAATTTTTTAGTACAGAGTTTATTAACGTGAGTTATTTTTTTCTTATGACACAAGGAAAATTACAAAAAAAAAATCATATAGTTATTTTCAGAAGACAATTTTTTACTATTTAAAGCAGATGTATTAGCAAAATGATGCTTTTTTTTTTAATAATTCAGCTAGCATTTAAAATACAGTCATGAGGACAACTCAATTTTGATTTAATTCTCAGAGAGAAAATGCTATTTAAAGTTTTTGAAAGCTTCTCCTTCTACCATTAAAATCCTAAATAATCTGAGGTGCCTCTATGCCAAGCCATGTGGCATCATATTCATGCATGATTCGTTACAAAGAGCTGAAACATGGGCTCTAAAAATAAGAGTTTTAAAAATAGAAGACATGGCCACAACCATTCATGCACACTTTACAGAAAATAAGTATGACATTTAAAAAAGTAAAATCCTTTAAGGTAAAAAGGGAAGAAGTCCTAAGATCACAAGAAGAAGAAACAGATCCATGAAACAGGAAAACTGATATTCTGAAGACTAAGGTGTCTATGCAATAAAGCTTGTGCTAAGAAAATTTAGCGTGCAAGTTGGTAAAATTCTCCATGCATGGTAAAACAGCACTTAGCGACCTTTGCAAAACGATTTACTGTGTGCTGGTTACATTTTTTCCACACTAGTGTGGCTATTGTAGTCACATGCACTGCCACTCTATGACTATATTCTCCATACTAACCAGCCCTTTCACTGTCAGCCAATTAGTAACAGATACAGAAGGGGTCGCATATGCCGATCACCATTCCTATGGCCCCCCCACCACAGTAGATACGGAAATAACTGCATGCCCCAATCTTCTTTCCACTCCCTAACCATGAAGTAAAGGGGCTGTATGCCACAACTAACCCCAGACTCCCTTCCATCCTGCAAGTATCACCCATGCCTGCCCCACCAGAAGAGGTCCTGAAGAAGAGTGGAGCATGAGAGAGAGAGCATGTTTCCTTCCTTCTCTGTCGCAGGCTGAATTCAAATGGCACTGGCTAACTTCCAGCACTACTTTGTACTGCACGTTAAACTTTACTGCATAGGATCCCATGATTAGAAAGTTTACTTCAATTTGATATAAGGATGTTTAAGTGATTCAGGCTGAAGTAATTGGATATTTAGTACTGTAAAAGACTTAGTATAGCTAAAAGCAGATGTGCCTCAGCAGAGATGCATTATTAAAACATGTCCATAGGGATACCAGATGATTCCATATCACCAGGGACAGGCTTAACCCATCATGATTTTGTCCAAATGCCTGTTTTGGCTTGCAGTCCTGCTTTTCTTAGAGAAATTGAAACTGAAAGTCCACAGGGGCTATAAGGCAAAACCAAATCTATATCAACCTCATCTGATTGACCTGGAGACATCTGGTAAACCTAGCTATCAGAAGTCCATTTTTCTAAATAGTGGATATTGATTAGATAGGTACATAAGATCTCTTATATTTAGAAAATGATTGTTTCAAAATTTGTACCATAATACAGTGGATTCATAACACAAGACTTTCCGTAGAAGCTGTGTTCCAACAAATAGGAATTATTCTTCTGAAATATTTTACTTCAGTTACAAATTTGTTTCTAACTATATTATTATTATGACATAAAAGATGACCATACAGAAAAACATATTTTATTGCAAATTAATTCTACCAGTATTTTCTTTCTTAAATTGAATGTCTTATGTGCCTTCCAAAGCTATTTTTGACCCTGTATTTATAAAACCAATGCTGACTCAGTTCACAAAGAATTGCCATATTTTAAGTATATTTAAGATATGTAAGATTGATATTCTGTCAGTATTACTCATTTTAAAACAGAAATTTGATATGAAACTATATTTTATTGTAGAAAAATTATAATGCTTGCATTTCCATGGTTTTGTATATGAAGCATTGTTTTAGTTACCGCAGTCAAAGATTTTCTGATTGGATAGATGCTACATCTTCCATAACTTGAGCATCAAACACCATTTTGGTTTATAATCTTTTATGTTGCAGTATGTGTGTATGCCAGTGCGTAACAGTTTTATATATATTTCACAATATTTTTGTGTACAGAAGACTTTCAAGGTTAGTGATTCTCTAGCCCAGAGATGACCAGCTCTAGTCCTCGAGCCACAAACAGGCCTGTTTTTTCAGTATATCCACAATGAAAATGCATTAGATCGATTTGGACACCATAAGGGCAGTGCATGCAAATCTATCTTATACATTTTCATTATGAGTATCCTGAAAACCAGGCTGGATTGTGGCATGAGGACCAGAGTTGGTCATCCCTGTTCTAGTCAAATGATTCTCTTGAAATCAACAAGTTGCCTTCTGTCCTACTAGATGGATGGATAAATACCTACAGTACCTAAATGTAATCTGCTTTAAAGAGCCTGAAAATGCAGAATATAAATCAAATAAATAAATAAATAGAGCTACCCAGTGTTTCCCAATCCTTTTCTGGAGGCACATCTAACCAGTTGGGTTTTCAGGATTGCCTCAATGAACATCTGCATGACATAGGTTTGCATACCCTGGGTCTCCAGTCTATGCAAATCTATCTCATGCATATTCATTATGCATATCCTGAAAACTTGACTGGTTTGGTATGCCTCTAGTAGAGGGTTGGGAAACACTGAGCTATCCTATAGCAAGCTATAGCAATAAATATGGCATGAACTGCAACAATTCAGAATTCAAAGCAAGTCATAATATGGAACATTTATTCCCTGATTTTGAATATTTTCAAAGGCAAAATATGGCTAATGAAATCACTCTACCATTTTAATCATACCTGAAGTATATAGAGTAATTTCATAACTTCCTGCAATCTATAAAGACTGCATGCATATTGTACATTGTTCATGCAGACTTTACTGAGGATTTTCAAAGCAAATGTGCATAAATAAGGTCTGTTGGAAAATTTGCACGTAAGTGGGCAGGTATGCACTGAGATTCACTTGTGTAAAGTTACATCTCCTTGAGAGAGCGCGACTTGTGCACATACACTAATGTGAATGCATTTTTTAAATCAAAAAGTATGCACGTTAAGAACTGACTCCACCACAACTCCACCTTCCAGAATGCTTCCGATCAATTTGCATAAAAGTATGCATGAAATCAGGTTCTGCACATACTTATATGCAGAGCCCCAGCCGATTTTGTAAGAGCCATTTACGTGCATAAAACAGTTGTAAGTGGCTTTGAAAATTGCACCCTAGCGTTCACTGGCTGTGATTTCAAAGACAGAGATGAAGCATAAAATGGTTGAGAATGTATGCTGATCAGTTCAGCATTTCAGATTCACATGTTACTTGATCAACACCCAAAGTAACTCATTTAGAAATCCCAAAATCAGATGTTCCAAATCCTTCACTACCAATTTCTAAATTGGTTCTAAATAGTGATTGAATTCAACTATGATCCCCCAAGAAGCAGTAGTCCAGAACATTTAGTTGAATTTCAATAATTAAGCTGCCATTCTTTGAAAAACATGGAAAGAAAGAACAGTAAAGAAAACAAATAATGTAAAATGACACCTTTCTATTGGACTAACTCAATACATTTCTTGATAAGTTTTCAAGAGCTAGCACTCCCTTCATCATTATTTCCATGCATTCAAGTGGCATTACACACTGGGGTAGATATCTATGTAAGCCAGATGGACTTATCTGGCTAACTTACAGGGTCATTCATCGGATCGTGTTAGGGCATTATCCCAGGCTTTAGGACCCTAATACACGCGATAACGCCATAACGTATGCGATAAATATCGCATCACAAAATGCATATGCAAATTTGAAAAATGTATTCAAGTGGGAGGGATTTGGGCGAAGTAAATGGAAATGAGGGCTGTTTAACATTGCATGCAATAACGTAACAAACACTAGTCATGGGATTTAATGCCAGAAATAACTACACCTTTTTTCTTGGCGTTATGCCTGTGATAGCTGTGTGTTATAGCCAAAGTAAGATTTATTGCAAATCTGAGAGAGAGAAAGGGAGCATCTCTGTAGAGGTTCACTGATTTGTGAACTTTTTATACCACTGTAAGAGGGGGCATTTTGAACTTGGGGTGAGATTAATAGGGTGAGTTGGGTTTTGGGGGGGCAGTTTAACATGCACAGTCATATGTACAAACAGCACAGTTACCATCGGTGAAGATATAATGTTATTTGGAGTGATGAAAGAAGAAAGTAGATTTTTACCATGTTCTCTCTACCTAGCTTGATTGCAGCTAGGTAGATCTAGGCGTTAGACAGTATATTTGGCTGCATGGCTATATAACTGTATATCCCCAGATAAATCCCTACTTATCTGGATAAGTCTTATTCATCTAAGATTAGACCTGCTACTGACATGGCCAAGGCAAGGGTATTAGGCACCTTAGGCGAACCTTCTGCCTTCCGCCCGCCCCTGCCTCCCCTGTACCCTCCCGGTCCAGGCACCAGCTCTGGCCCCAGCCTCATACACTCAGACAGACCCCCTCTCTTACACACACTTAGGTTCCTTGTCTCATTCACACACGGATTCTTACACAGGCAAAGCAGGCCAATTAGGACCTTCACCTATACCAGCCCACGTTCCCCTTGGGTTGAGCCTTTGGGTACTGGGGCCAGCAGGACTTAGGTGAGGTCTCTGCTGATGGCAGATGTGGTAGTCTATAGTAGCTAGGGTTGTAGGCAGCCAAGTCTGTCCGAGGTCCAGGCAATGGTCAGAGGCAGGCAGCGTTCAAGTGTATCCAAGGTCCTGGCCGAGATCAAACCAATTGTCCATCCAAGAGAGGCGAAGAGGGATGGATAGGCAGGACAGGGAGGCAAGAACAAGAATAAAGGGTAACGAAGAAGGAACAGGCTGGAGCGAAGACAGAAGACAAACTGAAGACAGCTGGATGAGGACTGAAGACAAGCTGGATAAAGACTGAGGACAAGCTGAATGAAAACTGAAGGCATGCTAGACAAAGACTGAAAATAAGCTAGATAAAGACTGGAATGTTGGGAAGCAACATGCACTACTAGCAAGTAGTTGGACCTATTGCTGAAGCAGTGAGAGAAGGAGAGAGTGAGCCCTTTATAGGGCTTGGTGTGTGATGTCATCAGCAAGCACCGCAGAGCTTTTCCTGCCACAGGCCCTTTAAATGGAGGAAGGTCGGGGGGGTGTGCACCTAAGAAGGAAATCGGCAGGATGAGGTCAGTGACATCGTGCTGCGTGAGATGCTGACTGTGTCTTGCTGTGTCGGAGTGCGGCATCCCACTGCACAGAGACGCGGTGGTGCTAGGCCATGTTGGAAGTTGGTAATGAGGGTCTGTCCGGGGAGATGAGTGCGGCGATTCATGGGTGAAGCCCGTGAACCACCAAACGTTATAGTAGCTTTTGAATATTGACCTCACTAATCATACTACTTTAAAAATACTGTAATCAACAATATTTTATGGAATCATAGCTTCACTGCAATATGATACCATCTGATTATAGATATTAAGAATTAGGAATAGAGATCAATATTCAAAGGAATTAGTTTGGCTAAATTTGGGAGTTAGCTGGACAATCCCTAGAATCCTTAATTTCCTTCTCTGCCATATGGCTGTATTTTAGCTGTGTAAGTCATTACACAGCTAAACATAGTTGAATAAGAAAGAAGCATGGCATAGGTGTTTCAGGGCAAGGTTTAAATTTACCTGGCTAGTGCTGAATATCAATGCCAGCTGGGTAAAGTTATCTAGCTAACTTTGGTCTGGAAAAACCCAGTGCTAAAGTTATCTGGATAACTGAGAAACACGCCACCCCCCCCCCCCCAAAAAAAAAAAAGTTGAAGCTGATATTTAGCATTACTTAGCTGGATAAGGTACAGAGAAGGGCTACCAAAATGATAAGGGGAATGGAACAGCTCCCCTATGAGGAAAGACTAAAGAGGTTAGGACTTTTCAGCTTGGAGAAGAGACGACTGAGGGGGGATATGATAGAGGTGTTTAAAATCATGAGAGGTCTAGAACGGGAAGATGTGAATCGATTATTTACTCTTTCGGATAATAGAAAGACTAGGGGGCACTCCATGAAGTTAGCATGGGGCACATTTAAAACTAATCGGAGAAAGTTCTTTTTCACTCAACGCACAATTAAACTCTGGAATTTGTTGCCAGAGGATGTGGTTAGTGCAGTTAGTATAGCTGTGTTTAAAAAAGGATTGGATACGTTCTTGGAGGAGAAGTCCATTACCTGCTATTAATTGAGTTGACTTAGAAAATAGCCACCGCTATTACTAGCAACGGTAACGTGGAATCGACTTAGTTTTTGGGTACTTGCCAGGTTCTTATGGCCTGGATTGGTCACTGTTAGAAACAGGATGCTGGGCCTGATGGACCCTTGGTCTGACCCAGTATGGCATGTTCTTATGTTAGTTCTGACTTATCCGGGTATATGGTGTGGTTTAAATATTTGGCTGCAGTCAGCAACTGCCACTTAGCTGGATACTAGGGATGTGAATCATTTTAGGATGATTAAAATTATCGTCCGATAATTTTAATATCGTCTTAAACCATTATGGAACACAATACAATAGAGATTCTAACGATTTATCGTTATAAATCGTTAGAATCGTGAGCCGGCACACTAAAACCCGCTAAAACCCATCCCCGACCCTTTAAATTAAATCCCCCACCCTCCCGAACCCCCCCCAAATAACTTAAACATTTCCTTGCCAAATCCTACCTCCTTCAATCCCCCACCCTCCCGAACCCCCCCCCAAATGACTTAAATTACCTGGGGGTCCGGAACGGCAGCGGTCCAGAACGGGCTCCTGCTACTGAATCTTGTTGTCTTCGGCCGGCGCCATTTTCCAAAATGGCGCCGAAAAATGGCGGCGGTCATAGACCAACAGGATTCGACGGCAGGAGGTCCTTCCAGACCCCCGCTGGACTTCTGGCAAGTCTTGTGGGGGTCAGGAGGCCCCCCCCCCAGGCTGGCCAAAAGTTCCTGGAGGTCCAGCGGGGGTCAGGGAGCGATTTCCCACCGCGAATCGTTTTCCGTACGGAAAATGGCGCCGGCAGGAGATCGACTGCAGGAGGTCGTTCAGCGAGGGTTCCGGCGCCTCGCTGAACGACCTCCTGCAGTCGATCTCCTGCCGGCGCCATTTTCCGTACGGAAAACGATTCGCGGCGGGAAATCGCTCCCTGACCCCCGCTGGACCTCCAGGAACTTTTGGCCAGCTTGGGGGGGGCCTCCTGACCCCCACAAGACTTGCCAAAAGTCCAGCGGGGGTCCGGAAGGACCTCCTGCCGTCGAATCCTGTTGGTCTATGGCCGCCGCCATTTTTCGGCGCCATTTTGGAAAATGGCGCCGGCCGAAGACAACAAGATTCAGTAGCAGGAGCCCGTTCCGGACCGCTGCCGTTCCGGACCGCCGCTGGACCACCAGGTAATTTAAGTCATTTGGGGGGGGTTCGGGAGGGTGGGGGATTTAATTTAAAGGGTCGGGGGTGGGTTTTAGCGGGTTTTAACAATTTTAACGATATATCACGATATTTTACCCCCCCCAAACGGCAACAATACGATTCCCTCCCCCTCCCAGCCGAAATCGATCGTTAAGACGATCGAGGACACGATTCACATCTCTACTGGATACACACTTATCTGGCTAAGTGATGGGAAGAGAATGGGCGTAATGGGAAGGAGTTAGCTGGATAATTTATTCAGCAAGGCAGCCAGTAGTAAAATCACCCTGATAACTTTATCTAAGTAACTTTAGCCAAATATATATTGAGAGAAGGCTTGTCCCACTGAAAATTTGACTAAAGTTATCCGGGTAACTTTTCTGCTGGCCAGATAACTGAATATTGATCTCAGAATTTTATTTCATAACTGATTTAAAGAAAAAAGTACAATAGTTTTGAAATATGTCAAATTGTACTAG
The DNA here is from genome assembly GCF_901001135.1 of Rhinatrema bivittatum. NCBI lineage: Eukaryota > Metazoa > Chordata > Amphibia > Gymnophiona > Rhinatrematidae > Rhinatrema > Rhinatrema bivittatum. The sequence goes on from NC_042623.1 coordinate 105,017,045, forward strand.
ATAATGTCCTTGTGGCTTATGAAGATATGGATTTTTAAATGCTAGAATATTTAAAGTATGACTACACCAGAAAACTCTCCAAAATATTTGTCCAGAGCCAACATTTTAGAAATATTTTAGTTTCAGGCAGTTTTCAGTAAAATAATTGTATTCTATTATCTGCATCAAAACTGTATGGTAATTTGCATGTAATGACACCATTACATCTCTATCTCTTAGATACATGAAAACATAAGTACAATTAATCTTTGGTTGCATTTCAGTAGATATTTCAATGCTTGACATTAGCTCACAACATCTTTCTTTATATTTTATGATAGCTGTTATTTAAAATATATTTTTCAGCTGTTACTTATTATGCAGTTGTCTGATAGAAAAAGCAGACAATAAACGGATTACAACTGGATGAGTTTTTCTCCTATAAGTTAAAAGGCTTGGATTTTAAAATTTGATCTTTGACCTTGGAAAGTTTTCTTTCATGTTTTAAAATATTTCACTGTTCCATTTGTCACCAAGGCAAGGGGGCATGGAAATAGAAATACTCTGGAGAGTAAAACGGCACAGTGCTAGTAATTCATCAGATTTGGAGAAATATTTAGAGCACATGAATTGCCAGAAATTTTCTAGTGGGCATGTTCGTAAATCTTTTCACGTTTGCACATAATTAAAAACGTGGCTTTTTCCCAAACCTTGAGTCAGTTGGCTTGGGTTACTTGTGGTGACCTCCTGCGGTCGGGGAGATAGGATAGATATGGTGTGTGGCTGAACTATGAATATTAGTTGAGTGTATCTGAGCTTGAGTGCATTAGGGCCTGGCATTCCTAGCAGATGGATCAATCTGTGATCGAGAACTCTATGTGATTATGTTCTTCTCTGGTATGCGTTAATTTGGTGTAATGAGTTTTGTTAATTGTTTTGTAATTTTTATTGCAGTTATACTCTGCTTTGGCAGCTTGTTAATTAGGATCAGGAAGTGGTTTAAAAATGTTTAAATAAATAAATATGCAAAGTGTTAGGCACATTTGTCTGTAACTTAGCTGGGCACATTTATTTGAGACTTTGTTTATTCCCACCATTTGTCCAACTATCTGGCTAACTTCCCAATACCCAGGTATATTCAGCGATGTGCTTGCTGATTATCCAGTATAAGTTGGCCAGATAAGTTTATCTGATTTCCACTCAGCAGAATATTGACCTCATCTTAATTTCATTTCAACAGAATTGATATTGCTACTTTCGGGAAGTGTCTGTCCAAGGAGTCTAGAAATAAGGGTCAACAAACAAGTTGTAGGTGATAACCTTTTTCAATGGACTAACAATGCATTTGTGACTAGCTTTTAAGAGCTATACTTCCTTCATCAAATCAGTGAAGAAACAGCACAATTATAAGGAATTTAAAAGAAAGTCAACTAAGCATGAAGCTGACCGTATATGCCATTATTAATCAGTAAAGGAAAGGGTGGAGGTTATCACCTACGATGTGTGTGTTTGACTTTTAATTCTTCACATTCAAGTTGTCTAACATGGCAACTAATACTTCCAAGGAGTAAAATCCAAGCAATTTTACTTCGTTATATTATAAGGGTTTATGGAAATGCATATAGACCACCAATGCTATTCACTCTACTTGGTGAAACTACAGGGCACTGATCACCAGCCTTGGTAGCAGCTTTAATAATCTCCAGTGATAGTAGGATTCATAATGCATACTAATTTCTACACTGAGTTTTCCAATGATGAAAGAGATTTTTAGTATAGTTTAAGGCAGGCACCCCCAGAAAAAGGGGTGTACAAAGGGCCAAGAATTCTGAACTAGTCAGGAAAAGTGAATGCATAAGAATGAGCTGTGGTGTTCTATTTAAAATGAGATCATTTTTTTCATTTCTTCGCTGAGTTTTTTTAAAAGGTAAGCACCTGATAGTCCAGCAGCTACAGCACTGTATTCTGCCATGAGAGAAAGTATACTCTGCTCCTTCTCCGCAGGTTGGCAGGGACTAAGATTACTATGGAAAGGTGGAATGGGAATAAATGGAGGGTATAGGTCAAGGGCCCCTTAGACTCAAATACCCTGTTATAAATGTCAGGAAGAAGGATTGGGACAGCTTCCAAATTTATTTATTTATTTATTTATTTTAAGTTTTTCTATACCGGCATTCGCGATAAATATCGCATCATGCCGGTTTACATTTAACAAGTGGACAGGGAACAAAAAGGTAAAAAATAACATTGATCCTAATAATAGTAATAAATAATGATAATAGTAGTGATAAAACATTAACACATTAAACAAGAGAAAGGCTAAGGAATGCAGTTACAATAAAACAAGGGAGTAATACAACTTGGAGCATAGAAAAAGAAGCAGGGGTTTAAATAGAGAGAGTATATATGTCAGACAATGTGCTTGAAGCATTAATGAATTGCCCTTATGAGGTAGGGATGTTAATTACCATGGTTAAGGCAAAGTCTGAGCGACTATTTAATAATGGAATAGGTTCAGTTTAGTTCGGGAAAGGCTTTCATGAATAGCCACGTTTTGAGTCTTTTCCTAAATGTGGGAAGGCAGGGTTCCTGTCGCAAATCTGGTGGGATGGAATTCCACAGTGTTGGTCCTGCAGTGGAGAAAGCTCTGTCTCTGGTGGTTATGTGCCTCATGGATTTGGAGTGTGGTACTTGTAGGGTTTCTCTATAGGATTCTCTGATTGGTCTGTTGGACGTAAATTTTTTGAGAGGAATTTGAAGGTTGAGCTGAGAGTGTTGATGTATAGCTTTGAAGATAGTGGTTATGGATTTATATATGATTCTGTGGTGAACTGGCAGCCAGTGCAGGTCTTTGAGGATTGGTGATATGTGGTCTCTTCTCCGAGTGTTAGTTAATATTCTCGCAGCCGTGTTTTGAACCATCTGAAGAGGTTTAGTGTGAGATGAAGGAAGACCTAATAGCAGGGAGTTGCAGTAATCTAGTTTAGCAAATATTATTGATTGCAGAATAGTTCTGTAGTCTTGAAAGTGGAAGAGTGGTCTTATTCTTGTTAAGACTTGGAGTTTATAGAAGCAGTCCTTAGTAGTTTGATTTATGAATGCTTTTAGGTTTAATCTGTTATCAATGATAGCTCCCAGGTTTCTTACTTGTGGAGCTTGTAAATTGGGTGGAGGATTTGTGTCGATGTTACTGTTTTTAGATGAAATTAGGAGGAGTTCGCTTTTTGAAGAGTTTAGTATTAGATTAAGGTTGGAGAGGAGTCCATCAATTTTTTTAAGACAATTTTCCCAGAATTCAAGAGTTTTGGTGTAGGATTCTTTGACGGGGATGACTATCTGGATGTCATATGCATAAAGAAAGTGTTTAAGGTTTAAATTAGTTAGCAGTTGGCAAAGAGGGAGCAAGTAGATATTAAAGAGCGTTGGTGAAAGGGAGGAGCCCTGTGGAACTCCCGTAGATAAAGAGTAGTGTTGAGATTCTTTGTTGTGAATTTTTACTTTGTATTTTCTGTTCTCTAAGAATGATTTGAACCACGATAGAGCTGTTCCTGTTATTCCGATGTTTGCTAATTGTATTAGTAGTGTGGAATGGTTAACCGTATCAAAGGCAGCTGAGAGGTCCAGGAGGATCAGTAAATGTGTGACCTTTATCCAGGCCCATGATGAGGTAGTCGGTCAGGGAAATTAGTAGTGATTCAGTACTTAAAGCTTTTCTGAAGCCATATTGGGCCGGGAACAGAATTTTATGTTCCTCGAGGTAGTCTGAGAGTCTGGAGTTAACTAATTTTTCCATTACCTTGGCTATGAAAGGGAGATTGGATATAGGACGGAAATTGGTAGGATCATTAGGATTTAAGTTAGGTTTTTTTAAGAGCGGTTTGATGGATGCAGTTTTCAGGTCGTCCGGGTAGATTCCTTGTGCTAGGGAACAGTTAATGATGTCTGTCAGAGCATTGGAGATTGTGTCTGGTATTAGCAGGAGAAGTTTGGATGGGATGTGGTCTAATGGGTGAGATGAAGGTTTCATTTTCTTCAATGTAGAAAGTATCTCAGTAGTAGTGATGGGTTCGAAGGATTGTAGAGTGATGTTTTTGTTGTGGTGGAAATATGTGTTGGATGGCGTTGAGGTGTTTGTTCTCAGCTGTGTTATTAGGTTGGAGATTTTGTTGCTAAAGAAGAGGGCCAACTCCTCTGCTTTTTCTTGTGCTAGGTTGGCAGGGATGTCAGGAGTCTGGAAGTCTAATGGGCTGGAAGTCAAATGGGCTGGAAGTCTAAGGAGTAGGAGGTTACCTGTCTACTCTTCATCTCCCTTACCAAAAACCTAAAAAAAGAGGAAATTCCTACAAATTCATGGACATTTCAGCTGATGAGAAACAAGATGATGATTCTTAAGTACAGTATGTTGGTTGAAAATTCAAACATCAAACAAAAAGGGTTACATGACAGGTTTGGATTTTTTAGATCATTCCAATTCATGATTGGAAGGCACACTGCAGAATAACTCTGTACAGTACAGTGACGTCAGTTGCCTTTGGTAACCACTCAGTCACTTTTTACATCTTGCTGAGGCACAGGGTAGGTGATGAAATAGGACACCTTTAATCTGTTGTTGTTCTACAAAAACTTTGAATATGTTAGTGGATAGAGAAAGAACTCCACCAGTCTCCAGTCCATTCATTGTTTTTATCACTATACTGGTATATGGATTAATTCTTTCGGCACTTCCTATTCCCTAGAAACATAGTTTGAGTTTCTCTTCAAAGAGAAAATACTATAATTTTGCTAAAATATAGTGTTTTTCAGCAAAATTATGGAATTTATTATAGAAAATCAAAATATAAAAAGTACTTGAGGTTGCTCTGGTCTGCCGGTGATGTCATAAGGAAAATCACATCCCCTCTGCTCTAGAGTTGAAGGCGGGCAGTTGAAGGTTGACAGATTCCTTCCACCTAGCCTAAGAGCCAAAGGCAGGCAGCAGAGGCCAGGGATCCTATCCCCACAGCCTTAAGGCCGATGGCAGGTGCCAGGGATCAGGAATCCTCTCTCCACAACCCTTTAGCCAACACAGGTGATGGGGATTAGGGATATCCCATCCTTAGAGTCCCCTTTTAAGATTCCAGATCAGCAGACCAGTGCTGATAATAGCCTTTTCTTCTCCCGAGGCAGAGATTCAGAATATCCTCCCACTTCCCCGACTTACTGTACTGAGTTTTAGATTTGTCCTTTTTTATTATAAATGTATCCCCATCTTCCTAGGGGCTCACTTTCCCAGCCTTGGGGAGCATTGGCTAGCTTACTCGGGGTGGGGCATCACACAGAATCTCAGGGCTTCTTGGGCTGGGAGGCTGAATACTCTGCAGGGCCCAAACCAGGCTGAAGACACTCTCACATAAAGTCCCAAAATTCCAATGTCCACACTGTCTTGTACTCCAAAAAATAACATATTTATTTTAACACATATCAAAAATAGTAGCAAAGACATCAGATTAAAAAAAATATTTCCATATCCATAATCACTTCACTTGCCATCTTGGTCAGATCACAAGAAATCACAGTCCAATAGCTTCCTCTTCCTAGCTGTTACACTTTTTTTTTCTTCTATATTCCCCAGAATCACTGTGGTACTCACTTCAATACAGTCTCTTCCCAACACTTCTCCTCAGAGGCAGTTACTCTCTTTCTGCCATCTCAAAGTCTCTTTCCATGGTCTCTCCTCTATAGGACTCTGAAGGAGTTCCCCTTTGTATATCCTTTCCCTCTACAGCAGTCACACAAGTCGGTACTCAAAATCTCATAAGTAGCTCAAAATCCAGTATTATTCACACACCAGGAGCTCCAGGACAGAGCTCTGTAGTGCTGGTCCTCAGCTCCATAGTGAAACAACCAGTCCAGCACCTCTTCTCCGGGTCCAGCATAGTTCCTATGTCCAAATCCCAAACTTCAAACAGCTTCTCCTTTCACTCTGTAACACAGCTTCAGTAATATCCTCTTCTCTCATAAAAGCTGAAGGGAGCTTTAAGCTGATTCTCCTCTCACGAAATCAGGCTTGTAATCTACATCTCGTCTCTCCTATCACCTCTGTACCCCACAGTCTCCCAAGTCACTACTTCTGACAAGTTGTTCACCCCAAGAGGAAGTATCTGCTGCTTTTCCAGTCACTCCTCTTGCTTGGCTCCTTCACAACTCCCAGAATTCTGAGATTCCTTTCTTAGATGGCAAACCTTTCATACAGGAAACATACTCTTTTTATACCACGCCACCCAAACGCTGTCATTAGCTCAAAGTCACACTTGCCAGTTACACTTCTCCTACATTCCTACTTGGGCTGCTCTTGCTGTCCCCACCCCACCTCCCACCCCCATGCACACACACTCTGGAATGTTCCCAGTGTTCCAGAATAAGAAACCTTTGACCTCCCCATAAAACATTCTCCCAGTAGGCAAGGGATACCAGTTGCTCCTCCCATACTAGCCATTCATTCAAGTGTCCTTTTCCTGACATCGCGCAGGCCAAAGCTTTCTCCATTGTAAACTAATGCAATGAACTTTTAGCCTCTCACATTAAACTAAACCCATTGAAAATATAGCCCTTGTAGATTATTCAGTGAGTTTGCTGTCTAGTGACCCAGTAGGAATGCATGCGTGCTTTAATAATAATTAATATACAATACAAAGACTTGGGCTGATAATAGTACGTGCGTAAATAAAAATTACAACTGCCACATTTGTTTCTTCTACATCTGCTATAACAGAGTTGGGGAGGAAATATACATAATGGATAAGGGGGCAAAGAATGGAAAAGAACCTGGGGGAACTGGGATGGGGCAGGAAAGGAACAGTAGGAAAGAGAGAGAAGAAAAATCTCTCTATATGTGAATTGGAGAGAGTTATAGAGAAAGGCATAACCTGGAGGACAAAGAGAGAGGGGTAGGAGTATAATGGGTGGGGACGAGAGAAGAGGAAAGGACAAGAATAGGCCCAAAAGGGGAAAGAAAGGAACTAGGTGGACCTGAGGATGGTATAAGGACAGGGGACAAACCAAGGCCATGAGAGAAGGCATAATTATAGGAACCTGAAGGGGAATGAGACAAGAATAGAAGAAAGTTAAACACTAGTTCATGCTTAGTAAAAGGAATAGGAGCTTTCCAGAACCTTTTCCTAGATGAGTAATGCATTAAATAATTAACTATATTCTACTCTATTTCATTTGGTAAAAAATAAAAAATCATGTGGTTCCAGGAAAAGTGTTCCTTTTATGTATTTCTGTAGTTCTCTATTCCAGTCTCTCCCAGAATCTAGAAGCAGTTAAAGGAAATAAAAAAATAACTAAATCTCACAAACAGCTCCAATGCTTATGCTGGGATTTTGCTTGCCCTATATTAGCCCTGTCACAATTGGCTCCTAATTTGTAATGGGGACCCCAGAGAAATCCATGCTAACATGTGGTGGGTGCAGGCGCTTCCTAGCCTCAAAATGAATGACTGCTTAACTTCCAATGAAAACAAACCACCGCCCGCACTGCTGGTGCCTGGAGATGCTAATGTGGCTATATTCAACTACCAACTATTCAAATTACAAAGTGCAAATGACTCCAGAAAGCCTGGATGTCTGCCCATATTTCTCATTTTCTTGAGATCAGTCCTCATATTTGTCATTCGTCAGTTTATATGCATTTACCTGTAACAAGAACTCATTCAGGTGGCTAATTAAAAGCATGCAGAATGGCCAAGTTAAGCAAGGCCTACCTTTGAAAATATGGCCTTATATGGCACAATGGGCTAGGTTGTGGAGAACACCCAAAGAGTGCTAAGTCTTTTGGATTTAAGTTTTTAGTTAATCTACAAGCCTTATACATGAAAGTAAAATCTACTGTTACACACTTCACAATGATTTGCAAAGTCCATTCTATTTGGGGCTTGATATACAACCTGAGCAGTGAATATAGAGAACAGTTTTTCCCTGGTAAAGAGTTATTTGCCTAGATAGTTTGCCCTGGTTGAAAACTGTCCCACTCAAAACAATTTATGTATACAAGCTTCCCAATGCCCATGCTTAAAATCAGCTTTTAAAAAGGCTTTCCCAGGGTTTCAAATATATGCATTTAGACACTCACAGAAACACTCACTCACATACAATTTGTGCACACCATTTGCACACATTCACCTGTAGCTAATTTTCAAAGATAAACTACCACGGTAGTTTCCCTTTGAAAATTAAGCAAAAGATATGCACATACAAATGTTCTTATGTATCTTAGAGCTAGATGGGTTATTGAAAATTGCTGCCATAATGTATTAGTCAGTGTTAAGTGTAACACTGTCAAAGAATGTGAACCCTTGAAGCTGCGGTGTGGTTGGCACCACCTGGTGAGCAAGCTCACTAGGCCCATATCAGCAGCTGGCAAAGGGAGAGGTGGCTGGAGGTTCATCAATACCAGCCACCTCCCCCACAGGTTGAGCCTTTGGGTTGTGGCAGTCAGCAGGACATAGGTGGTTCCCGAGAGTCTGATCTGAGGAAGGGTCATGGCAGGCAGCAGAACAGATAACAGGCGAGAGGTTGAGGCAGGCAGCAGACTGCAGAAGGTCAGGAGCCAGGCCAGGATCAGGATCCAGGCAGTCAGTCCAAGACAAACAGGATAGACAAGACAGACCCAGCCAACAAGATAAGTGAGAAAGGAAGCAAGCAGGGCCAGGAACCACGGCAGACAGGCAAGGAACCAGACAAGGGATAGAGCTCAGAGGAGGTAGGACAACACAAGGAATCAAGACAAGGAACACAGAACAAGGCAAGATCAAGATAAGGCAAGCACCAGGAGATCTGGTGATGAGGCACTGGCTGGTTGCAAAGAACTTCCTTATATACTGATGGGGATGTGATGTCATCAGCCAGTGCCACAGGACGTCCCGGCTAGGGAACATATAAGAGGAAGTCCAGAATCACAGGAAATTCTATCCTGGGTTCTTGGAACACCATGCCGCCATAGACTAGGCCGAAGTCACTACGGATCAGGGGTGAGGTGTGTAACATAAAGAACACACATGAAAATATACATTGGTCAGATCTGTAACCTTTAGGGGGTAATTTTCAAAAGAATTTATGTGCATAAATGCTGCTTTATATGACTAACTTGACTTTTGAAAATCATCTGGAGGATTGTGCGGGAAAAACAACATGTGTAACTCAGTTGTGGCCCTATTTTTCCCCATGCTCAAGGCAGGCATTCCAGAGTATGGAGCTGGGATAGACAAAACATTTATGTGCATTTTTTTGCATGTTTAAATGTATGCATACAAATGTGCATGAAAAAAGTTATACCTGCTAGTGGGCAGGTCTAATATCCTGCACTCATGTCAACGCACGTACTGGAACAACCTAGACATTTTCAACACGGACTTATGCATGGGCTGTTGAAATTACACTCTTAAAATATACAGGAATGTGTGCATATTTTGTTTCATTAGTTACTTGAATCAGTTGTTTCTATGATTTAGATGACAGAACTTTTTTAGCCTGCTTTCCAAAGGAAAAGAAGGCCTGTGTGGTCACCCTACTTGTCAATGTGTTATGTCTTTCCCTCGCTAAGAAGTTCTACACAGACAAAAGAAAGGAAGCTTAGAATGATTTATATTTGTACTCTTAAAAAGGCCAAAACAATATTTCTAGCCAGGAAGGTGCACATATGGGAAGCAATTCTCAAAATGCTACAATGGGACAAATTCTAAAGGCACTGGCTTTTACCCATGCATGCTGCTGTACGTTTCAGAGACAGCATGCCTGTACTTTCATTTTGAAAGCTGCCACTGGTGCACCACAGTAGCTCGTGCAGCTGCTTTATTTGCATGCACTTTTGCTAGGGAAAATACCATGCATAGCTTTAAAAAGGCAATGAGCCTGCATTCCTTTCCTGTCCCTGACCAACACATGCCTCTGGGAGCAGTTGTTCTAAAGGTGGCTAACGGTATGTGTGTGTGATTGCAATCCTAGTGAGGGAAAGAGGCATGTAAATGGCTTTGAAAATTGTGCTTCCCATCGAATGCAAATTAGTTGGGGGGTGCTTAAATTAGTTAACTTCTTTCCCAAACAAAGTAAATACTGATTGCTATATGGAACTCCATTCAAAAGCATCCGTTTTCCTGGTTTCCCATGATATTTATGCCTTTAGAACCGCTCTGAAAGGTCAGGCCTCTTTATTAACCCTTACTAACAATGAAAGACAAGCATGAAGAAGAACTGTAATTAGCTCAGTCTCCTTTAGACTGTTTTTGGCTGTGAAGTATGTGCTTTTAGTCACCTGGGACATTCAGAGTTTAAGTAAGGTTCTGCTAAGACACTTAAAATGCACAGTACAGCAGGTGCTAATAGACAGGTAGAAAGATAATTCATGTCATATGCCTTAACCTAGTGTGGAATGCACGTGTTTGTGAGATTTGCTTAATGTACCAATAATTCTACCATAGTGATTAGACTCTTTCTTCACTATTAGCTCTACCACAAAGCTCAAGAGAGGCTGATATTCAGGGGTACATGGCCAGATAAGTATGGCCTTATCTGGTTATGTAGCTTGATTAAATATTGATGTTCTGGAGTGAGGAGTGAGAGGGAGGGGATCTAGGGCTCCGGAGAAGGAAGGTATAGACAGGGTGGAAAAATGGGAGCACTGAGAGGAGAGGATCACCTTGTTGGTAGCTGGAAAGAATCTGTAAGTACTGCTTGGAGACATTTTCAAAACATAAAAGTATTGGGGAGAAGTAAACTATTGGGGTATAATACTTAGTGTGTTTGTGTGTTTGTTTTAAATAGGTAGTCAGAAAGTCAGGCAACAAACAAGAGTTTGTGTGTTTGTATTATATCGCAATGACAGAGAGGAGCATCTTAGTGGCGGGGAGCCATTTTATGTCTGGGATGGCATAGAGTCCAACAGGATAAAGATCCTGCATGAGACTAAATGTACAATCTAATCTTTATGGGTAGAAATCCCTTGTGTGTTGGGGAAGAGAATAGTGATAGGAGTTTACTACCGTCCACCTGACCAAAATGGTGAGACGGACAGTGAAATGCTAAGAGAAATTAGGGAAGCTAACCATACTGGTAGTGCAGTAATATTGGGAGATTTCAATAACCCTAGTATTGACTGGGTAAGTGCAACATCAGGGCATGCTAGAGAGATAACGTTCCTGGATGGAATAAATGACAGTTTTATGGAGCAATTGGTTCAGGAACTGACAAGAGAGGGAGCAATTTACTGAAGAGGATGTTGGAGAGAGACCCATTCCGGAGAAGGTTTTCATGGGTGATGATTCAGATCAACTGAACCAAATCACGGTGAATCTGGAAGATGTGGTAGGCCTGATTGACAAACTGAAAAGTAGTAAATCACCTGGACCAGATGGTATACACCCCAGGGTTCTGAAAGAACTAAAAAATGAAATTTCAGAACTATTAGTAAAAATTGGTAAACTATTATTAAAATCATCCAAAGTACCTGATTGGAACATGGCCAATGTAACCCCTATATTTAAAAAGGGATTCAGGGATGATCTGGGAAACTATAGACTGATGAGCCTGACTTCAGTGCTGGGAAAAACCATGGAAACTGTTATAAAGAATAAAAATCACAAAACATTTAGGTAGACATGGTTTGATGGGACACAGCCAACATGGATTTACCCAAGAGAAGCCTTGCTTCACAAATATCCTATATTTTTTGAAGGGGTGAATAAAGGGATAGGAGGAGATATCCTTTTGTGGATTGCAATTTGGTTAAAAGACAGAAAACAGAGAGTAGGATTAAATGGTCAATTTTCACAGTGGAAAAGGTAAACAGTGGAGTGCCTCAGGGATCTGTACTTGGACCAGTGCTTTTTAATATATTTATAAATGATCTGGAAAGGGGTAAGATGAGTCAGGTGATCAGATTTGTGGATGACACAAAATTATGCAGAGTAGTTAAATCTCAAGCGGATTGTGATGAATTGCAGGAGGAACTTGTGAGACTGGAAGATTGGGCTTCCAAATGGCAGATGAAATCTAATGTGGACAAGTGCAAAGTGATGCATATAGGGAAAAATAACCTTGCTGTAGTTATAGAATGCTAGGTTCTGCTTACGAGTTAAGACCCAGGAAAGAGATCTAGGTGTCATAGAGGATAATACATTGAAATCGTCGGCCCAGTGTGCTGTAGCAATCAAAAAATCAACAGAATGTTAGGAATTATTAGGAAGGGAATGGAAAATAAAATGGAGGATGTCATAATGCCTCTGCATTGCTCCATGGTGAGACTGCAACTTGAATACTGTGTGCAGTTCTGGTCACCGCATCTCAAAAAGGATATAGCTGCACTGGAGAAAGTGCAGAAAAGGGCAACCGAAATAATAAGGGGCATGGAATGGCTGCCCTATGAGGAAAGGCTAAAGAAGTTAGGGCTAATCAGTTTGGAGAAGAGATGACTGAGGGGGGATATGATAGAAGTCTACAAAATCATGAAAGCAATTGAACAAGTTAATGTAAATCATTATTTACTCTCTCAGATAATAGAAGGACCAGGGGGCACTCCATGAAGTTAGCAACATTTAAAACAAATCAAAGAAAAATCTTTTTTACTCAGCGCATTGTTAAGCTCTGGAATTCATTGCCAGAGGATATGGTTACAGCAGTTAGTGTAACTGGGTTTAAAAAAGGTTTGGATAAGTTCCTAGAGGAAAAATCCATAAACTGCTATTAGAGTAATTAATAAGCAATAGTAGCTTGTGATCTATCTAATATTTGGGTACTTGCCAGGTACTTGTGACTTGGATTGGCCACTGTTGAAAACAGGATACTGGGCTTGATGGACCCTTGGTCTGTCCAAGTATGGCATTTCTTCTGTTCTTCTGTTCTTAAGTTGGATTTTGTGCAGGCTTTCCTGAGAGATAAGTATTCAGAGGAATGGGTACGAGGGGAGTAGGGCTTCAGGTGGGGAACTGTTCTTTGGCTGCGTGGATGGGAGATAAGGGATGCTCATTAGAGCTGTGAGGGTCTGGATGTAGCTAGCTAACTTTATGCTAACAGTTCATGATTTGGCAACTAAACATAGTCCCCTATTGTTAATAATCTGTGCTAAACAGTTTTCCCTCCTCCTTGACTTGAAGAACATCTCTTGGACTGACCTTCTTTTGAGCTGCTGAATTTTGCAGCCTACTGGAAATTAGTGTCTAAATTTAGCAGCTCAATCCTACTCAAGTTTTAATGGGGGCAATCTAGCTACCCAACTCAAAATTAGGAAGTTAGATCATTTTAAATTTGACTCCATGGTGTTTATTAGTTTAATTTATGCCAGCTAGTACAGTGATTTTATACAATTATACTTCATATATTGTCTATAACAAAATGTGAATGATTTGAAGCCAGTTTTTTACTTTTATCTATACGTTTTGAGCATAACACACATTTTTCCCCAGTACAGTGCACTTGTAAAATTTAATAATAATAACATAAGAATTGCCATACTGGGTCAGTCCAAAGGTCGATCAAGCCCAGTATCCTGTTTCTAACAGTGGCCAAGCCAAGTCACAAGTACCTGGCAGGATCACAAACAGTAGATAGATCCCATGCTGATAATGTTCAGGGATAAATAGTGGCTTTCTCTAAGTCTACCTGCTTAGTAACAGTTTATGGACATCTCTTCCAGGAACTTGTCCAAACCTTTTTTAATGTCAGCTATGCTAACTGCCTTTACCACATCCTCCAGCAATAAATTCCAGAGCTTAATTGTGCATTGAGTCAAAAATAATTTTCTCTGATTTGTTTTAAATCTGCTATTTATAACTTCATGGAGTGTCCCCTAGTCTTTGTACTTTTTGAAAGAGTAAATAACTGATTCATATTTACCTGTTCCATTCCACTCATGATTTTATAGATCTCTATCATATCTCCCCTCAGCTATCAAGTCTCCAAGCTGATCAGCCCTAATCTCTTTAGCCTTTCTTCATAGGACAGCCGATCCATCCCCTTTATTATTTTAGTCACTCTTCTCTATACCTTTTCAGTTCACCTATATCTTTTCTGAGATGTGGAAAACAAAATATTGTATACAGTATTCTAGGTGCAGTCTTACCATGGAATGATACACAGATATTATGACAATCTGTGTTTTATTCTCCATTATTTTCCTAATAATTTATTGCTTTATTTATTTGTCCAATTTATATACTGCACTCTCCCAAGATCAGAGCGGGTTACAGATTAAAACATTCATAAAATAAACATAGAACACATTATTCATCAAAATAAAACTCAGTTAAACGAAAAAGAAACACCAATTAACTTAAGAGCAGGACATTCTAGATTAGGAAAAAAAACCTCACAGAAGAGGTTTTTGAATAGTTTCAAATCAGTGAGAAATCTAAGATGCTTAGGAAGGGAGTTTCAAATCAGTGAGAAGTCTAAGATGCTTAGGAAGGGAGTTCCACAAGCATGGAAGTGCTACCAAGAATGCTCAGTTGCTTGTCTCAATTAAATGAGTGGGTTTTGGTGAAGGTACTTCAAGAAAACCCTTGTTATCTAAATGGAGGGAGTGGGATGTTTGGTAAATTCTCAACATGTCATTAAATCATTGAATCTCTAGGTTATTGACTATCTTATGTATTACTGTCAAGATTTTGAATTTAATTCTGCAAGCTATTGGCAACCAATAAAGAGTGGCCAGAACAAGAGAAATATATTTAAATCTGGATATTCCAGAAAGAGTATGTGCAGCTGCATGTGAGCTGTAGTGCTCACAGGCTATTGGCTGGTAAACCGAGAAAGAGGGAGAGTTGTACTAGTCAATGGCAGGAAAAATTAGTGCTTGCAACACTGACTGAAAATCCTCAGGTCTTAGAAGACGTTTCAACCTGCGTAGCTTCCTCAATTCCTAACATTTTCTTTGCTTTTTTGACCACTGCCACACATTGAGCTGAGGATTTCAAAGTATTGTCCACAATGATGCCCAGATCCTTTTCCTGATTGGTTGCTCTTTTGAACCCGAATTGTGTATTTACAGTGTGGGTTACTTTTCCCTATGTGTGTCACTTTGTACTTGTCCACGTTAAATTTCATCTGCCATTTGGATGCCCATTCTGCCAGTCTCGTAAGGTCCTTTTGCAATTTCTCTAACTCATAATTATTTTCTGTCTTCTGCAAATTTGATAACCTCATGCAATATTCCCATTTTAAATATATTAAAAAGCACTGATCCCAGTAAAGATCCCTAAACCACTCTACTGTTTACCTTTGTCCATTGAGAAAATTGACCATTTAGTTCTACTCTTTGGGGCAGATTTTAAAAAGTTGCGCGAGCGCGTACTTTTGTTCGTGCAGCAGGCGCGAACAAAAGTACGCCTGATTTTATAAGATACGCATGTAGCCATGCGTATCTTATAAAATCTGGGGTCGGCGCGCGCAAGGCTGCGCAAAATCGGCAGCCTGCGCACGCCGAGCCGCGCAGCCTGCCTTCGTTCCCTCCAAGGCCGCTCCAATTTCGGAGCGGCCTCAGAGGGAACTTTCCTTCGCCCTCCCCGCACCTTCCCCTCCCTAACCCACCCCCCCCGGCCCTATCTAACCCCTCCCCTTACCTCCAGCAGGCGTAACTTTGCGCGCACCGGCCGGCAGCCCCGCTCCGTCCTCCGGTCCCGGAGGCTGGTCCGGAGGCCTCGACCACGCCCCCAGGCCGGCGCCACGCCCCCGGGCCCGCCCCCGAAACGCCACGGCCCGCCCCCAAAATGCCACGTCAGTAGGCCCCGCCCCCGACATGCCCCCTTACAAAAGTCCCGGGACTTACGCACGTCCCGGGGCTTTACGCGTGCCGGCGGTCTATGCAAAATAGGCGCGCCGGTGCGCGCGGGCCTTTGAAAATCCACCCCTTTGTTTCTAGCTTTTAACTATATGAAATCCAAAATAGGACATTGCCTTCTATCCTGTGATTTCGTAATTTTCTCAGGAGTCTCTCATGGGGAACTTTGCCAAATGCCTTCTGAAAATCCAGATACATTATATCCACACACTCACAATTATCCATGTTTTTTAACCCCTTCAAAAAATGTAGCAGGATAGTGAGGCAAGACTTCCTTTGTATAAATCCATGCTGGCTGTGTCCCATTAATCCATGTCTTTCTATATGTTCCGTGATTTTGTTCTTTAGAATAGTTTCTACATTTTTTTCCTGGCAGTGAAGTCAGACTTAATGGTGAATAGTTTCCCAGATCACCATGGAGCCCTTTTTAAAGATCAAAATTATATAGGTTATTCTCCAATCTTCAGGTTCAATAGACAATTTTAATGATAGGTTAAAATTGCTAGTACTAGATCTAAAATTTAATTTTTGAGTTCTTTCAGATCTCTGGGATGTAAACCATCTAGTCCAGGTAATTTGCTATACTTTATTTTGTGAATCTACCCTATTATATCATCCAGATTCACTATGATTTGTTTCAGTTCTTCTAAATCATTGCCATTAACTACCATTTCCAGCATTAGGTATCTCCCCAATGTTCTCTTCCGTAAACACCAAAGCAATGAATTAATTTAGTTTTTCTGCTGTGGTCTTGTCTTTCCTATGTGTCCTATTAACTTTTCGATCATCTATCTGTCCAACTGACTCCCTCACAGGCTTCCTGCTTTGTTATACTTTAAAATGTTTTCATTTTGAATTTTTGCATCTACAACCATCTTCTCTTAAAATTCTCTTTTTGCCCGCCTTATCAATGTTTTACATCTGTATTGCCAATGCTTATGCTTTTTCCTATTTTCTTCAGTTAAATCCTTTTTCCAATTTTTGAAAAAGTTCTTTTGGCGACAATAGCCTCTTTTACCTTACATTTTAACCATGCTGGCAGTTGTTTGGTCTTCTTTCCACATTTTATAATGTGTTCAATCCATCTGGTTTTGGCTTCCAAGAGGATATTTAATGCCTCTCTCAGTATGAGGTAGATCTTCAAAACATATGCGTGTGCGTACTTTTGTTCGCACCGGTGGCGCGAACAAAAGTACACAAGATTTTATAAGATGCGCGCGTAGCTGCGTGTATCTTGTAAAATCTGGGGTTGGCGCGCGCAAGGCTGCGCAAAATCGGCAGCCTGCGCGCGCCGAGCCGCTCAGCCTGCCTCCGTTCTCTCCGAGGCCACTCCGGAATCGTAGCAGCCTCGGAGGGAACTTTCCTTCCGCATCCCCCACCTTCCCCTCCCTTCCCCTATCTACCCCAACCCCCAGCCCTACCTAAATCCCCCCCTACCTTTGTTGGGCAAGTTACGCCTGCTTGAAGCAGGTGTAACTTGCACGCGCCGCCCCAGCATCCCCCGGCACAGGCCGCAGTGCCGGGGAACTCGGTACCGCCCTCCCGGCCCACCCCCCAAAACCGTCGCCATGCCCCCGGACCCGCCCCAGACTGCCCCTGCCCCCGGTCATGCCCCTCGGGCACGCCCCCTCCCAACCCTTTTACGAAGCCCCAGGACTTACGCGCGTCCCGAGACTTTGCGCGCACCGGCGGCCTATGCAAAATAGGCGCGCCGGCGCACGAGTGCCCTGCACTTGTAAATCCAGGAGGATTTACGCGCGCAGGGGTTTTAAAATCTACCCCTATATGTGTACTTTCTGCCAAGCTAGAGTCTGCACAAGCAGAATAACCCCCATTTACACCAAGGGGAATGAGGGGACAGAGTGGGGTTGCAGGTTGTGTTAGCAACTCTGGGACAGGTAATCCAAATGCCCTTGATACTCTTTTCTCTGGGTCCCTGTGATTCTCACCCCACTCCTTTGAATGGGTTCAGCAAAGGAAACAACCACTCGCAGTAAACACTTTTACTATCAAATGGGTAAATAGCAGAAAACAATAATAGTTTTTTGCAGGAATAAAAAAGCAGAAACAATAGCAATCATACATTAACAACAAGACAAATGTATGCATAAAAGTCAAGAAATAGCATGATATTAATTTCCCTGAAACTCTTATTTTAAACAGTTCACTGAGGGGGTTATTTTCCAAAAGCTTATCGCACACAATACGGCCGTATCGCATGCGATAAGCCTCTATCGCATGCGAAAAGGCCCTTTTCGTGTACGATAGCATGCAAATTAGATTGGGGGCAGAGTTGGGGTGGGGAGGGGCAGAGTCGGTGGTGGCTTCATTGCCGGCTATAATGTTACTAATGTTATCATTGGCAGTAGTGCGCCAAATAGCACCACCTTTCACGGTGGCGCTATTCGGTGCGAAAGCCGGCAGCCGGCACACCGCGGCCACCGAAATCGCATCACCGTGGTGCGAAGGCTGCGGACTTTTGAAGTCCTGCCCCCCGTTTTTGCAGGATTCATCATTCTGTGAAGAATGATGAATCCAGGCCTAAGTTAACAATGGCAGTAGTTGATTTGAAATGTCAGTAGGAAACTGGGATTTGCTTGCTTAGGCTGCCTTTGGCAAGATAAACTTACTTTTACCCAGAACCCCAGGGGTAAATTTCACACACTTACCACTCCTTACCACTCCTCTCAAAATAAAGTCCCCACCACAGTCCAGGATGTGTATATACTCCCAAAAAAAAAAAAAAATTATGCTGAGGCTTGTCTGTGGATGACAGGCAAAATACCAGTCAAATGAGTTGCTACTGTAGTTAGATTAGTATAAAAGGAAACAAAATTCTGTTTCCTCTGTACTAATGCTAGAAACATTTATGGTTACTTAACTTAGCTTGGTCCTGAAGGAGGAGGACTCCTAGCTCCTGTAGCAAAATCTCCTGAGACTCCTTCTGTGCACAGTGGCTTCAGGTAGCTGTGGGGGAAGGTGAAGGGAATTCTCTCTGCAGCTCTACCCCTGGTATCAGTCACAGCTCGCTGGCTCTCTCTCTCTGGCTGTTCTCCCAAATGATGTTTATTCTTCTCTGTTTTTTCTTCTCTGGTTTTTTTTGTTTGTTTGTTTTTACTTTTCCTTAGCTCTCGCAGGTCTCTGGAAACAACAAGTTTTTCTGTCCTCAGCCAGATCCTCTCCCTGGATTCTTCCCCAAGGACACTGTTCTTCCTTTATTTCCTCTTTGCAGCCCTTGTCTCTGGCTACCCGCACACACAGAACCAGGGGAAAAAACAAACACAATGTGCTTTTTTTCTCATCTGGCTCTCATTGGCTGGCTTCCCTTCAATCTGCTTCCTGGATCTCTGTTGAGCTCCAGTTCGCTGACTTAAGACATGGGACCTCCTGGTTTATGTCAGTCTCAGGAAGGGAGGGGGAGGCTTCTTATTCCTTAGGTTCTACCCTGAAGTATATGGTTCTCAAAAAGTACAGCTACTGCAGTTAGAACCTATAGACAGTTTCTTCTGGATTTCTTTATTATTTTTTCTTCATAAGAACATAAGAAATTGCCATGCTGGTCAGACCAAGGGTCCATCAAGCCCAGCATCCTGTTTCCAACAGAGGCCAAACCAGACCACAAGAACCTGGCAATTACCCAAACACTAAGAAGATCCCATGCTACTGATGCAATTAATAGCAGTGGCTATTCCCTAAGTAAACCTGATTAATAGCTGTTAATGGACTTCTCCTCCCTGAACTTATCAAAACCTTTTTTGAAGCCAGCTACACTAACTACACTAACCACATCCTCTGGCAACAAATTCCAGAGCTTTATTGTGCGTTGAATGAAAAAGAATTTTCTCTGATTAGTCTTAAATGTGCTACTTGCTAACTTCATGGAATGCCCCCTAGTCCTTCTATTATTCGAAAGTGTAAATAACCGAGTCACATCTACTCGTTCAAGACCTCTCAGGACCTTAAAGACCTCTATCATATCCCCCCTCAGCCGATGCTTCTCCAAGCTGAACAGCCCTAAACTCTTCAGCCTTTCCTCATAGGGGAGCTGTTCCATCCCCTTTATCATTTTGGTTGCCCTCCCCTTACCTTCTCCATCACAACTATATCTTTTTTGAGATGCGGCGACCAGAATTGTACACAGTATTCAAGATGCGGTCTCATCATGGAGCGATATAGAGGCATTACGACATTTTCTGTTTTATTAACCATTCCCGTCCTAATAATTCCTAACATTCTGTTTGCTTTTTTGACTGCTGCAGCACACTGAGCCGACAATTTTAACGTATTATCCACTATGATGCCTAGATCTTTTTCCTGGGTGGTAGCTCCTAATATGGAACCTAACATCGTGTAACTACAGCAAGGTTTATTTTTCCCTATATGCAACACCTTGCACTTGTCCACATTAAATTTCATCTTCCATTTCAATGCCCAATCTTCCAGTCTTGCAAGGTCCTCCTATAATGTATCACAGTCCGCTTGTGATTTAACTACTCTGAATAATTTTGTATCATCCGCAAATTTGATAACCTCACTCGTCATATTCCTTTCCAGATCATTTATATATATATTGAAAAGCACCGATCCAAGTACAGATCCCTGAGGCACTCCACTGTTTACCCTTTTCCACTGAGAAAATTGACCATTTAATTCTAATCTCTGTTTCCTGTCTTTTAACCAGTTTGTAATCCACGAAAGGACATCACCTCCTATCCCTTGACATTTTTAAGTTTTCGTAGAAGCCTCTCATGAGGGACTTTGTCAAACGCCTTCTGAAAATCCAAATAAGCTACATCTACCGGTTCACCTTTATCCACATGTTTATTAACCCCTTCAAAAAAATGAAGCAGATTTGTTAGGCAAGACTTCCCTTGGGTAAATCCATGTTGACTGTTCCATTAAATCATGTCTTTCTATATGCTCTACGATTTTGATCGTGAGAATAGTTTCCACTATTTTTCCTGGCACTGAAGTCAGGTTCACTGGTCTATAGTTATCCGGATCACCCCTGGAGCCTTTTTTAAATATTGGGGATACATTGGCCACCCTCCAGTCTTCAGGTACAATGGATGGTTTTAATGATAGGTTACACATTTTAACTAATAGATCAGAAATTTCATTTTTGAGTTCCTTCAGTACCCTAGGATGCATACCATATGGTCCAGGTGATTTGCTACTCTTTAGTTTGTCAATCTGGTTTACTACATCTTCCAAGTTTACAGTGATTTCGTTCAGTTCGTCTGACTCATCTCCCCTGACAACCATCTCCGGAACTGGTATCTCCCCAACATCCTCATTAGTAAACACGGAAGCAAATAATTCATTTAGGCTTTCTGCAATGGCCTTATCTTCCCTAAGAGCCCCTTTAACCCCTCGGTCATCTAATGGTCCAACCGATTCCCTCACAGGTTTCTTGCTTCGGATATATTTCTAAAAGTTTTTATTATGAGTTTTTGCCTCTATGGCCAACTTCATTTCAAATTCTCTCTTCGCCTGTCTTATCAATGTTTTACACTTAACTTGACAATGCTTATGTTTTATCCTATTTTCTTCAGATGGATCCTTCCAATTTTTGAAGGATGTTTTTTTGGCTAAAATAGCCTCTTTCACCTCACCTTTTAACCATGACGGTAATCGTTTTGCCCTCTTTCCAGCTTTCTTAATGTGTGGAATGGATATGTACTACGCCTCTAGGATTGTATTTTTAAATAATGTCCAAGCCTGTTGAATACTTTTAACCTTCCTTGTAGCAGTTTACTGCTAAAGAATCAAAGTGCCTCCCCTTATTAGTTAGGCAACTCGGAGTCAGTACAGCAATTCAGTAGCATTCATTGTTAATGCCCTCCCTGGTGTCACACAAATACACACTCATGGGGACAGGGTCCTGTATTATAGTACACTATCACGGATATTTTTAAACAATGTCCATGCCTGATTTTCCTCATTGTGGTTTGACACAATTGACCACAACATTCTTATAATAAGACGCTATAATATTGGTGTCCATGGTGCTTGGCTGGACTCAAGGTATACTACCCAAGGAGCAGTACAGGACTTCAGGGCTAGGTATGGGCTGGTCTTCTGCCTAGCCACCCCCCTCCTCCACAAGTTGAGTCCTTGGGTTCTGGAGGCCAGTAGGGCTTGACTGCAATGACAGTACATCATGATGAGCCTACGCAAGTGTGAGCACGTCTAGAGAGACTGGTCAGACTGGAGCAAGGCTGGACAGGCTGGATAGTCTGGAGCAAGGTTTGGACAAACTGGATAGTCTGGAGAAATTCTTGGTACAGGGTTGGACTGGAGAGTCTGGAGCAAGACTTGGTACAGTGTTGGACTAGACAGTATGGAGAAAGACTTGGTACAGGGTTGGACTGGACACTATATCTGAATATAGAATAGGGAGCAAGGCTAAAGGCCCCTAGGCTACTAGGTATAGAAAGAGGCCCGGATAGGCCATGAGGCAAGATAAAAGGAAAAGGCAGGCCCAAAGGCCACAAAGCAAGGATAAGCCTAGAGTAGACCACAGAGCAAGAATAGGGAAAGGCCAAGTTAGGCTTCAAGGTAGAATAAAACCTGAATAGGCCACAGAGCAAGGTACTAGGAGCAAGAAGGCCTGTATCCACAAGGCAAGGCAAAGAGCTAGAAGGCCACTAGAAGGCCCATAGGCCATCAGGCAAAGCAAGGAGCAAGAAAGTCTATAAGCCCAAAGCAAGGCAAAGAGTTAGAAGGCCCATAGATCACAAGGCAAGGCAAGGAGCAAGAAGGCTTATAGACCACAAGGCAAGGCAAGGAATGAGGACCAGGTCTCAGAACCAAGGGTGACAGCATGAGAAAGCAATAAGGTTCTGACGAGGGAGGGTTAAATGGGGTTGGAGCTTGAGTGTGGTGCAGGCAGAGAGAAAGTGCTTGGCAAGGCTGGAAGCTAAGTTCATTAAGGGCTCTTGGTAGAAAGGAGGCTGCACTGCAGACTGAGTTAGGATGCCATTCAGGAGCTGACTTGGATAGCTCTGAATGGAGCTTACTGGAGACCTCTGCTGGTGAAGAGGTGTCATAATAGGCAGACTCAGGGCAGGATGAGCCTATGAAACAGGCAAAATCCTAACAATTAGGACTGATGGGCAAGTGATGAAATGGTTTACAACATACCTGGAAGACAGATCATTCCAGGTGAAGATTGATAATGGATATTAATTCTGGAGACCAATAAAAACTGGTATTCCACAGGGATCCATTGTCTCAGTGACCCTGTTTAATTTATATTTGCTGCCGTTATATAAACTACCATCTGGATTAGGTCTTAATTACCAAATACATGCTGATGATGTGTAGTTCTGGGTACCAATTGTTATTCCTGATCTCACACTCTAAAGTAAATAACCATTTATCTCACAGCCATTTAGAAATGATTAACCCACAAGAATCTATCTCACAAGAAAAAGCACCATTGAACAAGCTCGTCTTTAAATTTGATTCTACAGTTCAGTACATGATTTGGGAGAGATCCTAGAGAAAAAATTGTCAATGATTAATCACATTCAGTCAGGTATAAAACAAGGATACAATAAGATCAGAATATTAAAATGTTTAAAACCTCTGTTAGAACAAGAAGACATCCGCACAGTCTTACATATTCTTAGATTTGAAAATAACAATTGGAATTCTTTACTATTAAGACTCCCAGTCAGTTCCCTAAGATACTTATAGATGCTCCAAAACACCACAGCTCGCATTTTATCAGGCATAAGAAAGTATGATCATATAACACCAATACTTTTTTCCCTACATTGGTAGCTGATTCAGTATGGCATATATTACAAATTGCTAAGATTAATTCATAAGATCATTTCTAATGAAGATACCGTGTGGCTTGGTGCAACTCTTCACTTTTATGTATCTCAGAGGATATTAAGATCTATAAATAGAGGTCTGCTCGATGTTCCATCCATATGCAGTGGGACATTTGCGAAAAGGCTATATCAATTACCATCCCTATCTTCTGGATGAGCTTTTCAAGAAATGTCATTGGTGCTCACATATACCAGAATGCTGGATGCTCCCCAGCACTGTCTAAAATTCCTATCTAGGTGACATCACCTTCGCACCAGGAAGGCAAGTTACCAAGTGATCCTCACATCCACCAGCCACCCAGCTATCTATATTCCTAATGATTGAATTACCAACTATGATGGTCAATCTAACCCTTTCCTCTTGGGCACAAGCCCTTGAAGACCCATCTTCAGTGTGAGAGGATAATGCATCAACTGGAGAGCATGTGCAAGCTACAGGATCACTTCCTGATATTCCAAGGTGATGCTAATCATCCAGGTGACTTTGCTTCTCCCAGTCAGCACAGGGGATGCTAGACTGAAGTTGGGACTTGAATACAATGTCCCTGAAGGTCTCCTTTATATATACCTCTCTATCTGCCTTAGCTCTTCCAGGTCTGCCACTCTAGCCTCCAGATATTGGATTCGTTTTTTGAGAGCCTGGAGTTCTTTACACCAGTTGCACACATACAATCTCTCACCAACTGGTAGATAATCATACGAGTGGCACTTGGTGCAAAAGACTGAAAGCCCCCCCCCCCCCCAATCTTGTTGCTGAACTACTGTCTGCATCTTAATATTGTAGATTTCTTTTATGATTTAGGCTGCTAAGGAAGTAGGGATGTGTAAAGTTCTTTAAATTTCTGTGGTGTTTTTAATGCTAATTTGGAATTGACCTGCAAGGGAACAATAATTAATCAGCTGATAACGGCTTGGTCACTCCCTTGTTTTAGATAAATCCGTGATTGGTTTTTGGTGTGTAAATGTCTCTTGACTTTTTAAATGGGATAAGACTCTATACATCAGAAATTTGATTAGGGATGAGTGGGTGGGAAAGAAAGACACACTTAAAATTACCTCACTTTTCTTTCTTTTAATCAGGCACACACATTTAACATTACCTAGCTTTCCTTTTTAATTACATATATAAACTAAAGATTAATTTATCTAACAATTTCACCTGTCCCCCAAACCTTAAGTCCCAAAATTATCCAACAAAGCAATACTCACCATTCCTCTTCAGCCACCAGCAAAATCTTCTTCCACTCTTAATACTCCCTCATTTATAAACCACTTTTTCAGATTAATAATCCACTCAATGTGTTGAATAGATAAATGAACAGCTCTTTTCTAGGGGAATTTTCATGATGGGCAGTTTTCAAGCAGCTCACATAGTTGTAAACTAAACTCTAATTCTAACAGGCATACTTAATGCAAATTTTCAGATAAATTAGCCACATTCTTTCTCTTTTAAAATGAGCAAGAGTAAAGTACACATGTTTAGTAGGGATGTGGCTAGGCAAAACTTTCATTTCAGTTCATGTATTTATTTCTTAGGTCACCTCCACTCATTTGGTTCATTTCAAACAAAAGAAATGTGCTTATTTGTTCAATTCATTTTTTTTTTGTTTCCCATTAAAGGCAATGGGGGAAGCAATGCAGCTTATTTTGAGCTTCAAAATTGAGGTTTTCTAATCAGTTCTAATGAAATATGTGGGTAGACATTATCAGAAGAGGGAAGAGAACTCCAAGGCAATAAGACTGTGGGAAAGTGGCACAAAGAGTTGCGTGAATAGCTTAAGACCGTAATGGGGCAAAAGGTTACCAGCAATGCAGGAGTTCTCCAAAGCACCACCAGAGGCGCAGATCATCAGGAAAAGTGGCAAGAACACCCCAAGGCTTCAAAAGAGGGTGCCAATAACAGGAGCATGAACTCCAAAGGTAGCATGAGAAGGGCAAAGTGGCACCAAAAGTGGCATGAATATCCTATAGCACCATGAAGAAGAAGCAAAGCAGGAAAGGTGGCAGAAAAAATCTCAGACTCTGATAAAGGGACAGAGCAGTGCAGAGTGACATGAAGATCCCAAGACACAACAAGAGAGGAAAAGCGGCCACCAACAATGGCAAGAACACGTAAGGTGTAGAGTCTGGTGTATGCAGGTGTAGCATAAAACGTATAGCAGCAAGGAAGAGTGGCAGCAAGAACTTCCCCCTCGTAAAAGATATAGAAGCAAAGGAGAGTAGCAACAAGACCCAAGGTGTAGCATCAGGAGCGTGACAGCAAGACACTTCAGATATAGCATAAAGACTGTATAGCAGCAAGATAAAATGACAAAAAGCCCCCAAGGTTTAGCATAAGGAATGTAGCTCCTAGTGAGAGTGACAGGAAGATCCCCCAAATTGTAGAGTCTGGGATATGAAAGTAAGGATGAGAGGCAGCAGGAACCCTAAGGTGTAGAGTCTGGGGTATGCCAACAAGACAGAGTGGTAGCAAGATCTCTAAGATATAGTATCTGGAGCAGGGCAGCTTCACCTTCATTGGTTTTCCAACTTGTCTACTTGCCTACTTCTTCCACCTCAGCGCCATCTGTTGCATTTTACCCATTCTTTCCAAATAAATACATATCCCTAATGTTTAATGTCCACCAACTATTTGTGCAGGCAGTGGAGAGAGTCAAAATAGCTCACATACATTTGAAAATCAAATGTACACATGTTGTTTTCCTCCCTGAACTGACCACACTCACAGGAATGCTTACTTTTTTTGACTAGGCAGTTGATTTTACTCCTTTCGTTCTTCCTGCTCAAACAAAACCGGGGCTGGGATCTGGCAACTACTGGGGATTTATTCCTCTATTTTATATTGCATGCCAATGTACATATAGTCCAGTCATTGCAGTTATGGTCCTGGACCAATAGCCATTCACCGGGCTCCTGGCTTCTAGAGCTCTGCAATCATGGGTTTTGAATCAGACAACTAGGTATCACTCTTAAGCAGTGATCATTACTCCCCACCCTCTGTGTCTGTTAACACTGCCTCAGCAGCTTTCCCCTCCCCCAGCTGACCCAGAGAGAGGAAGACCTGACTTGGGGATAGAACCAAGGACCATCCACAATGCAGTGCACCCACCAGGACCACAAGATCAGCCCAGAATACTTCTTTTGAAAATACCTAAAATTATTTAAACTGGGTGTGTTTTAGCTTCATTTGAGGAGAAACATTTTCGGTCAAGTCATTTACCTAGATAAATACTTATTTACTGGGGTAAATGCTTTTGAAAATTGCCCTCTTAATTCAATTATGGGCCTGATTTAATAAAGCTTTTCTCCTAATCTGTGACTATGGGAAAGACCTTGAGGAATTAGGACATATATCATAATTTTCTGTCATGTTGAAGTTAGCATTGTGTCATTGGTGTTGGTATAATGTGATAGCCCTAGTGGTTTTGTCCAAGGGATAACTGAATATGGGTGGGAACCATGTAGATTTTCACTCAGAGATGTCTCCCAGATTTTTACTCAGAGATGCTCTTACACAGAGAGGGAGAACTCCAGGATTGCTTAATGTAGAGCAATGGTGCTTAATCCATTCCTCAGGACATAGCCAGTCTGCTTTTCAGGATATCTATGATTAATAGGAATGAGATAAAATATGCATACAGTGGATGTAGTGCATGCAAATCTCTCATGCATATTCTTTGTGGATATCCTGAAAACCAGACTGGCTGGGTGAGTCTGAGGATTAGGTTAAGAGCTACTCCTGAAGACACCAGACAGTGTAATGTGCTGGCAGTAGTTTGTTCATTTACTCTTTGTGGCTGCCAGCTTGGGAGAAATATAGGGGCGGATTTTAAGAGCCCTGCTCGCGTAAATCCGCCCGGATTTACGCGAGCAGGGCCCTGCGCGCCGGTGCGCCTATGTTCAATAGGCCTACCGGTGCGCGCAGAGCCCCGGGACTCGCGTAAGTCCCGGGGTTTTCCGAGGGGGGCGTGTCGGGGGCGGGGCCGAGCGGCGCGCCGTTTTCGGGGCGGGACGCGGCGTTTCGGTGGCGGGCCCGGGGGCGTGGTTTCGGCCCGGGGCGGTCTGGGGGCGTGGCCGTGCCCTCCGGAACCGCCCCCGGGTTGCGTCTAGGCGTGCCAGCGGCCCGCTGGCGCACGGGGATTTACTTCTCCCTCTGGGAGGCGTAAATCCCCCAACAAAGGTAGGGGGGGTTTAGACAGGGCCGGGGGGGTGGGTTAGGTAGAGGAAGGGAGGGAAAGGTGAGGGGAGGGCGTTAGTGAATTCCCTCTGAGGCCGCTCCGATTTCGGAGCGGCCTCGGAGGGAACGGAGGTAGGCTGCGCGGCTCGGTGCGTGCCGGCTACACAGAATCGGTAGCCTTGCGTGCGCCAATCCAGGATTTTAGCGGCTACGCGCGTATCTACTAAAATCCCGCGTACTTTTGTTTGCGCCTGGAGCGCCAACAAAAGTACGCCAACGTGCCGTTTTTGAAAATCTACCCCATAGAGTGCAATCTGTGGTAATAAATTTGGCACTGTGATAGCTGAAAAGCTAATTCAGAAATCCTGAAATTGGAATTGCTGCAGTACAGTTCTTGAGTACTATCACTAGACTTGATATAATATGACAGGAGTAAAAAATGCACACTGTATTTTAGCACATACTTTCTTAACACGCCCACTAAAAAAAAATAAGTTAGCTCCCAATGCAGTCAGTAAATAAACTAAAGAAGTAAATAAACTAAAGAAGAACATAAACATGTTCCCAATGCAGTCAGTAAATAAACTAAAGAAGTAAATAAACTAAAGAAGAACATAAACATGTTCCCAATGCAGTCAGTAAATAAACTACAGAAGTAAATAAACTAAAGAAGAACATAAACATGAAAAAAGTGTACAAAAAATGAATATTGTGCATAAATCACATTTAATTCACATAGACCATGCTTTGCAAGCAGAAATTATGAATAATATGCGCAAAACATCTTTAAGGAACACAACCATGATTTGTGTGCATTGTGTCCAAAAATCATGATTTGCGCACATAAAAGTTGTTCACATAAAACCTGAGTTAGGAGCACAAGTTATGCTCCTAAAAGTTCTGCTCAAAAAACTTCATTTAAGAGCATAAAATTATTATGTTTACACAGTTAAATACCGAGTATAGGATCTGGACACCTCAAACTCCAGGTTCAGCCCCTACTCCTCTAACACTAGCCCCAGAAGCTTTACTCCACCTCTCACCAGGAGTTACACTTCCAGCATTAAGAATATATGAGTTCTGAATTTGCATCTCTTTGCATTAGGGAGCAATGCCGTGATTAACCTGGGATTTGCACAGAGGAGCATTAAGTTTTGCACACATTTTTATTCAGTCTTGTGTACACACTTCTTTGTGTGTAAAACTCCTTGCTACATCAAAGGCAAAGCAGCCAAAAATCATATCTCCTTTCACCTCTAGATACTTGACCATATGTTCTGACCCATATCGCTTTATTTTCATTAAAAAGAACTTAAAGATGTGCCGATATTATCCAAGTTCAGGAGAATATAGGTGGCTGCCATCCTAAGAAGCAACAGTAGTCAGAGAGAGAGAGAGAGAGAGAGTCTGTAGTGAGAGAGAGAGAAATGGAGAAAGGGAGAGGGAAGGAGGAACTATTAGGTATTCACTCATACACACCAACACAGTCATTCACATGCTTTCTTCTCTCTTCCTTTAGTACTGTGCACTGCTCCTTTTCTGCTTAGAAATAATTTTGCATCGCATCTGGTGATATGAGTCAGGCTATAGGGTCAGATATCTATGTAAAGATAGTAGGATGCATGGTTTTTGTCTACTCAGTTTCTAGCTGCCACACTTAAAATCTGAAAGCCTTAACTGGCTTTATTATAATATTTTATCATTAGGTAAGAGAACTGCAATGAGAAAGTAGTAAATGGACTACTACTAAAAGAAGCAGCAGGAATTGCCTGATAATAGAATGGGGAAAAACAACCTTTCTGGCCCTAAGTGTTACGTTTTCTAAGAAATAACTGGTACATTTTCAAAACCCAGCACTTGCAAATACCGGGAGAAACGCGTGCGGCCGGGTCAAGAGCGTGCCGAGCACATTTTCAAAACAGCCCCGCTACGCGCATATCTCCTGGTACACACAGAATGCAGGGCTGATGAAAAGGGGTGGGGTATGGGCGGGTGGGGGCAGGGCAGGGATCCGGCTTTGACAGCGTCATTTTACGCTGTCCTGGTGAAGGACGCGCCAGCAGCTGGCCGGCGCAGGCAACTTACTTCTGCTCAAAGGAGCAGGTAAGTTTTGAAACAAAAAAAAAAATAGGGTAGGGTGGTTTTAGGGGTCGGGTGGAGAGGGGAAAAGGGAGGAAGGTGAGTTGGGAGATAGGGAAGTTCCCTCCCAGTCTGTTTCTTAATTGGAGCCGACTGGGAGGGAACTGGGCAAAGGCCCGATCGCGTCGCCGCTCGTGAGTTAAAAAAAATCCCCCCCTGCGCTCGCGAGTGGGCACCCGCGCGCACGTGCCGATACAAAATCAGGTGCACATGTGCAATCGGGTATTAGATTTTATAATATGCACGCGGCGACGCGCGCATGTTATACAGTCGGCGCGTCCATGTGTGCATTCCAGGAACCCCACACACACACACACGGACGCCTACGCGGGCCTTTAAACATTTACCAAAGTTACTACCTGTTATTACATCTAAGAGACCAGCAATCCATTTATATTTCAAGAGCCTTTTCTTGAGTGGGCCAAAGTAACCTTATTGCTATTTTTCTTGGGGCACATTAATATTGTTCAATGATGTGCACTGGGAGTATAACCTACCAAACCTACATTAGGTACCAGTTTAGTATTTGCAAGTAATTATACCCAGACTTTACTAGACATTGGAAACTTGAAATGAGCTGGGCCACCGGGGACATACAATATTGATCTGAGGAGAGAGATGAACATGTGAAAATAGAAAATATCACTGGACTGGGCATCATGGTGCATTCATAGTAAAGTTGAAAAGTGTCTAGAAATTGTCACAATGTCTTATAGTTCTACCTGTTAATGATTTTACTTAATACAGTTTGTAACTAATTCGTATTTATTCACTTTATAAACCATTGCAGTATTTAGTGCTTTTCAACTCTAGGGGGGTTATTTACTAAAGGTTTTCTCCCATTCTATGTCTATGGGAAAAATGCTTAGAAAATGACCCCCCCCCAGGTTGGAAAGCATTAATGTAGTAGTTAAATCCATACGTCCATCCAGAGGTAAGATAGCTTGTCTGCCAGTAAACCAATATGGGTGAATTTGGAGGTAGAAAAGGGGGATGTCAGTCACAGGATTGACATGTACCGTGCTGAAAAAAACCTTGTCCTCATATGAGTGAAATAATTTTAGCTAAGTTGAAAAATGCTCTAAATCTATGCATGTAGAGGTATGCACACTGATTTTTTTCTTTTTTTTCCATTTTAGAGCAGTTGGGGGAGTTCTGCTATTTTGTTTTGTTTTATTTTTTTATTTTATTTTATTCATTTTATAATTAAGTTGTCCTTTGAGGCAATAGGGTTTTAACTTTTAACAGGTTCATTCTTGTTATTTATGTGCGAAAACTTAATCATATCCCTATATAGATTTTATTATGGTGATTGGAAAATATATTTTTTAAATATTTATTTACTTCATTTATGCAGATTAAACTATATCTAAATGATATCTTCTGATGAAATATATGTTTCAGGTCCTCCAGGTCCCCCAGGAGGTGTGAGAGTAGAAGATATTAAAGATTCTTCTGTTATATTAACATGGAGTAGTGGAACAGACAATCATAATCCTATATCTAAGTACACTATCCAGGCAAAGAACATCTTATCTGAAGATTGGAGAGATGTCAAGACAGGTATGTCTTTATACTAGGAATAATAAAAATAATGCACAGTTTTATGACAACCAAATGGCAATCTCAATATTAAAGAACATTTCAAATAATATTTTATATCCACCAAAGACAAAGGACATGTAAAAATTAATGTACAGTTATGTGCTATGAAATGAAATAACCCAGGTGAAAATCTCTTACAACTGTTAGGGTTATTCATCAAAAGTAATAATGTAATCAAATTTAACATAAACACTAAAAAGAGAACATTAAGGAACACTTAATTTATTTATAACACTTTATTTATAAAGAAGGAGACTATAACAAGGTCATTTCAACGACCTTGTTATATTGTAAATTTTTGCCTCTTCTGCACTGGTTAAAAGAACAAAGTTATTACACACCCCTGTTATTTGTAAACCGGCATGATATGATTGTATCTTGAATGCCGGTATAGAAAAGCCTTAAATAAATAAATAAATAAATAAGAACATTAGAACTTAAGAAATTGCCATACTGGGTCAGACCAGTGGTATATCAAGCCCAGCATCCTGTTTCTAACAGTGGCCAATCCAGGCTACAAGTACCTGGCAAGTACCCAAACACTAATAAGATCCCATGCTACTGATGCCAGTAATAGCAGTGGCTATTGCCTATATCAACTTGATTAACAGCAGTTAATGGACTTCTCTCCCAAAAACTTATCCAAACCTTTTTAAAACCCAGCTATACTAACTGCACTAACCACATCCTCTGGCAACAAATTCCAGAGCTTAATTGTGCTTTGAGTGAAAAATAATTTTCTCTGATTAGTCTTAAATGTGCTACTTGCTAACTTCATGGAGTGCCCCCTAGTCATTTTATTATCCGAAAGAGTAAA
The DNA here is from genome assembly GCF_901001135.1 of Rhinatrema bivittatum. Lineage (NCBI taxonomy): Eukaryota > Metazoa > Chordata > Amphibia > Gymnophiona > Rhinatrematidae > Rhinatrema > Rhinatrema bivittatum. Next base: position 105,049,416 of record NC_042623.1, read on the forward strand.
TAACCGATTTAAATCTACCCATTCTAGACCTCACATGATTTTAAAGACCTCTATCATATCCCCCCTCAGCCGTCTCTTCTCCAAGCTCAACAGCCCCTAACCTCTTTAGTCTTTCCTCATTGGAAAGCTATACCCTTTGGTTGCCATTCTCTGTACCTTCTCCAGTGCAACTATATCTTTTTTGAGATGCAGTGACCAGAACTATACACAGTACTCAAGGTGCGGTCTCACCATGGAGCGATACAGAGTCATTATGACATCCTCTGTTTTATTCACCATTCCCTTTCTAATAATTCCTAACATTCTGTTTGCTTTTATGACTGTAGCAGCACACTGAGCTGAACATTTCAATGTATTATCCATTGTGACTCCTAGATCTTTTTCCTGGGTGGTAGCTTCTAATATGGAACCTAACATCGTGTAACTACAGCATGGATTATTTTTCCCTATATGCATGTAATTGATATGCCTTCCTCCCACCTTTCTTAATGCATGGAATACTTCTGGGTTGTGCTTCTAAGATTGTATTTTTAAACATTGTCCACACCTGTTGTACACTTTTAAACCTTTGCAGCTGCACCTTTCAGTTTTTTTTCTAATATCCTCATTTTATCAAAGTTTCCCTTTTGAAAATTTATTTTTAGAGCTGTAGATTTACATATTGTTCCCCCTTCCAGTTATTAGTTCAAATTTGATAATGTTATGATCACTATTGCCAAGGGCCCCACCACCATTACCTCTCTGGCTAAATCCTTCATTCCACTAAGAATTAAATCTAAAATAGCTCCCTCTTTCATTGGTTCCTGATCCAATTACTCCATAAAGCAGTTGTTTATTCCATCCAGGAATTTTATGTCTCTAGCATGTCCTGATGTTACATTTACCCAGTCAGTATTGAAGTAATTGAATTCTCCCATTATTAATGCACTGCCAAATTGGTTAGCTTCCCTCATCTCTCAGCATTTCCTCATCTGTCTAATCATTTTGGCTAGGTGGACGATAGTATACTCTTATCACTATACGCTTACCCAACACACATGGGATTTCTACCCATATAGATTCTACTGAGCATTTAGTCTCTTGTATGATCTTTATCCCTTTGGACTCTATACCCTCCCAGACAAAAAGTGCTACACCCCCACCATGTTGATCCTCCCTATCATTACGGTATAATTTGTACCCTAATATAGCACTGTCCCATTGGTAATATAGCACTGTCCCATTGGTAATATAGCACTGTCCCATTGGTTATCCTCCTTCCACCAAGTCTCTGTGTTGCCAATTATGTCTTTGTCACTTTGTCATCATTCACTGCTATACATTCTAACTCTCCCATCTTACGTCTTTGACTTCTGGCATTGGCATATAGACATTTCAAAGTGCATTTTTTATTGATATTAACAATATTCTTTTCAGTTGATATGCATAATTTGGAATTCTTAAGCTCAGGTGATTCTTTACTTATAGGCACAAGGGCTACTTTTGTTTTTATTGGAACCTCTCTGTTGGGATGCCCTAACTCTCCTGTTTCATTAGTATCCTTCAAAGTTACATTCCTCCGAACCATGCACTGTTGAGTGACTGTCTGCTTTCCCACTTGTTCTAGTTTAAGGGCTGCTCTGTCTCCTTTTTGAAAGTTAGTGCCAGCAGCCTGGTTCCATTCTGGTTAAGGTGGAGCCTGTCTTTTTGGAAAAGTCTCCCCCTGTTACACTCGCTGCCTGCGGCAGCCCTGCAGTACAGTCCTCTCACCTCTCTACACAAGCTTTAGGCTCCAGCTCCTCGTCGCTGGCGGCAGTAGGCTGCCAGTCTCGACCTCGGACTCCTGCCAGCACCTCCAGCCCTGCTCCACTTCCCGGGACCTCCAGCCAGGATGCCTCCACTCCTCAAGCCTCTCCGCAGGCCTCACAGAGACACACCGCCAGCAGCGACTTAGCCTCAGACTCTCTTGAGTCCAGAGATCCATGTTGCTTGCTACACCGTCCAAGTGCCGCCCGCTTCTACTCAAGTTTGACAGTGATGCCTCTGTCCCTATCCTCTGGACACAGACTATTAAGGCTTCGGCCTTTCTTTGCTCAGGCACCTTCAGTATCCTCCTGTTCCCTGGTGCTTGCGTTTCAGTTCCGCATCCTGACTGGGATAGGATCACACCACCTGCTGGCTGCTGTCTCTGGGCTGAACCAGCTACTACTGATACTCAACCTTGAGGCCTGCCTAAGTCCTGCTGGCCCTGGCACCCGAAGGCTCAACCCTAGGGGAAAGTGGGCTGGTATAGGTGTGAAGCTCCAGTGACCTCCAGCTTCAGCCCACTCTACCTGCTGATGGTGGGGACCCATAGGTCCTCGCCTATGGGTTGCATCAATCCCACCTCAGCCCAAGGATCCACCTCCTACGCAACACCCCCTTCCCCAAAAGGTTGTCCAGTTCCTTACAAAACTGAATCCTTCTTCCCTGCACCATTGTCTCATCCATGCATTGAGACGCCGGAGCTCTGCCTGCCTCTGGGGACATGCACGTGGAACAGGGAGCATTTCAGAAAATGCCACCCTGGAGGTTCTGGATTTCAGCTTTCTACCTAAAATCCTAAATTTGGCTTTCAGAACCTCCCTCCCACATTTTCCTATGTCGTTGGTGCCCACATGTACCACAATAGCTGGCTCCTCCCCAGCACTGTCTATAATCCTATCTAGGTGATGTGTGAGGTTCGCTACCTTCGCACCAGGCAGGCAAGTTATGAGGTGGTCCTCACATCTACCAGCCAGCCAGCTATCTACTTTTCTAATAATCAAATCCCCAACTACGATGGATGACCTAACCCATCCCTCCTGGGCAGTAGTCCTGGGAAACTTGTCCTCATTGCAAAAGGAATACGCATCACCTGGAGAGCAGGTCCTTGTTACAGGTTCACTTCCTGCTACATCAGGGTAATGCTGTCCCACTGGAAGACCTTTCTGATCCAAGGCAGCACCGGGGCTGCAAGACTGGATTTGGGACTTGGCTACTATTCCCCTGAAGGTCTCATCAATGTACCTCTCTGTCTGTCTTAGCTTCTCCAGGTCTGCTACTCTAGCCTCCAGAGATCAGATTCGTTCTCTGAGAGCCAGGAGCTCTTTGCACCAGATGCACACAAGATCTCTCACCGGTGGGTAAAAAATCATACATGTGACACTCGATGCAAAAGACTGGAAAGCCCTCCTGTTGCTGCTGGATTGCTGCCTTCATCTTAATTTTGTTGAGCTCCTAGTTAAGTTTAGTTTGCTAACGGAGTAGGAATTAGAGTACTTTAAATTTATAGGTGTATTCACTAATTAATCTGCTAGTGACCTAGAAGAGGATATTTAAACTCTCAATAAGGGCTGGTGCAATAGTATGATTTAGAAAAGAGCTTGATAGATTTTTACTGAGAAAGTGTCTTTTGCCTAAAAATCAAGGCTTGAGCTAGGAGTGGGTGGGAGGGAAAGACAGACACTAGAATTAACCCCCTCTGGCTTGCTTATTATTTCAGAAACACACAAACTGTAAAGAATATATCCCACTATTAAACCTCTCTCCAAACTTTAAGTCCAAGAATTTCCAAAACTATACTTACCAATCCTCTTCAACCAACATTAATTTGATCTTCACTCAAAGGATTGAGAGGTTTGAAATTTGCTCGCCGCTAGGCACGCACTTCCGGTCCTCTTCTACTGCATAGGGTGTGGGTCCTCTGGAAGCTGGGGCTGTAGAATTCGAAACCTGGATCACTTGCTGTCATCTCTGGAGTCCTCTCCTCAGAGATGCTGGGAACAGTATGCAGATGAGCCTTCCGGTCCTCTTCCACTACAAAGGGTGCAAAGCCTTTGGAAGCTGGGGCTGTGGAGTTTGAAACCTGGATCGCTTGCTGTGACTTCTGGAGTCCTCTCCCGGGGGATGCTGGGAGCAGTATGCGGATGAGCCTTCTAGTCCTCTTTTTACTTGATGGGCTAGTGCTATGTCATCAAAATGCTCAGCTAGTTATCAAGGAAACAAAAGAGACAAAAAAGAAAAAAAGCACAATTACCTCAGCTTCTTTCTTGTGTACTCAAGCTGAGGCTCTGGCTACACCTTTGAAAGATTCACTCATTTCAGCTCGGTAGGGCAAACAAAAACTCTCTCTTGCCTACCTCAGACAGTCCCTTTCAGTCACCGTTCTCCTGTTTTCTCAGTTGCGCTTTCCTCTGAAGGCTTCTCTAGGAGGACTCCTCCAGGCCTCAGGTTTCCTACTTTTCAGCTCACAGCTGGGGCATGAGAGAAGTTCTGCCCCTGCCTGCCAATGAATTCCACCCTAAGTCTCTTCACTCTTTCTGCTTGCTTCCTGGTCCAGATACTGCCTGCACCTTTGAGTGATGAGAGCAAGATCTCCTCTGCTGCCTCTCTGTTTCTTTTCCAGGGTTTCCAAACTGGTAGGGGATGTAAATCCTATTGCATATCCATTTCAGTGTTCCTTTTTATTTTTGACTGTAGTTCCTCTATATCTTTTAAATCCCCTACTCCTGACAAGGCTTCCTTAACATTATTATTGTCTTAGCATCAACCCTTCTGTAATCTAGGAGCCTTGTTCTAGTATAGTTTGGTTCTGATCCAATGTTTGTATTAAATCACAGTTCCGTGATTACATAACCTTAGTGATTTATTTTATTTATTTATTGGATTTTCGCTGCTCCAGTTTTAGCTCAAAGCAATAATAATAGTCACTATAAAACAATAAACTAAAGCAGTTACAATTAAAAAAAACAGAAAAACGTGGGCCAGCTGTGGTGATCTCACAGGGGGTAATTTTCATAAGGATTTACACGTGTAAATGTAACTGCTATTGTAGCAATTTTCAAAAGCCATTTACTTGAGTAAAGTACACTTACGTGAGCAAATCCTATGGACAATTCAATGGCATATATTGTAGCAATTTTCAAAAACCCACTTACACGAGTAAAGTGCATTTACTCGAGTAAAATCCAGTTTTAAGTGAGTAAATGCTTTTTAAAATCAGGCCCACAGTGCGTAAGATCAGAACAGCCAAAATGTGAGTTTTAAATATACTCTGCAAAGAAGTATAAGGGTTAGGAGAACTTTGAAATGACATATCTGAAATTAGAATCTGTTCTGCAAGTAACTATATACCTCCATTGTGATACTCTGTGATGATTATTCAGGGTTAGCATGCTACATTGCTGACATTTATGATACATTTCCTTTTTTATATTCCTTATAAATGTAAAGAATTAGTTTATTCTTATCTCTCCAAAAATGTGCTGTTTGATTTGTAGATGGTGGGCAAATAACAAGCTGTAGGTGATTCTGCTGTGGCCATGATATTTGAGGTCATGTGATGATGCAAAATGTTCCAATACCTTCCCCTGAAAAAAAATCATTCTCGTATGGTATAGTGTACTTGTGGCATTACTAAAAGTCCAGCTGTCCTTTCCATTAAGGGGAATTGTTAGGGAGAGGTCTTTTTTAAACATGTGGTGTCTGTAAATGGTTATTATGACTTAGCAGTGCCAAGATTGAATTGCTAGGTCTTAAAGAAATTTCAGCTCATAAAGCGGTACTAGGGATTTGTTCTGTGAATTTTAAATAATCTCCAAGTCTCCTGTTTACCTCATTAAGGCACTCACACTAGAATTTCCTTTTTGTGTGGCTGTAAATGGGTTTGCAGGAAAACCATCAAAACCTGCAATCATTTTCCAGTCACATAACTCCAGCTAATTGCACTGTATATTTCTAGGTTGGCTTCAGCCCAAGAGAAAATATGCAGTAAACCCCGCCTGAAGGCATAAAAACAGCAGTGATGGCATTTAAAAAAAAAAAAACAGAATTGCTTTTGAAATAATATTCATATTTTATAACCAATATTTGTTTATCATGCAGAGCCTTCAAAAATTGAAGGAAACATGGAAAGGGCTAAGGTGGTGGATTTAACTCCTTGGATGGAATATGAATTCCGAGTAATAGCAACAAATACTTTGGGAACAGGAGACCCCAGTTTGCCGTCACCAAGAATTAAAACTGAGGGTGCTGGTATGTACAATGCAGTGCTCACATGGCAACTAGTTTTACTATTTACTTAGAACTGTGGCTATTTTTCTGTTTTACATTTTTGCATACTTCAGATTTGTTGCAAACTGTAGAAACCCAGCCCTTCCCATCTGGCATAACTCTTTTAGCTGCATCCCCAGTGGCCTATGGAAGTTGGGGAAGGCTGGGGAGGGGTCATACCCCTGGGCATCAGGCTGTGAGAGAGAGTGCTGACCAGTCTGGGTGTAGCCATCAATAAATAATGCTCACGCTGCTCAGGGGGTGTGAATATGCATTGTAGGGCTGGTGCTTCCATTAGGTACACCAGATGTCACTTGGTGCGCCAAGATTTTGGAGGGCAGCAAAATCCTGCCAGCCTGAGGTCCAGAGGGATGCTATATCAGAGGCAATACCATCAAAAAAGGAAGCACTGTGCAGGAGCCACTGCAGCCAGTAGTTAAATTTGGGGAGGGACTGAATGACCAATGATTCTCCTAGGGCATCAGATATGCTTGCACCGGCCCTGCATACATGGGAAATTTAACCCATGCCCTCCTGTTCTCTGCAGGCTGCCTGGGAGGGGGAGAAATAACAAGAAGGAAGAGGCTAGATTAGGAAGCAGAATATTTCTTCCTTTCTTTGCTCTTCCCTGTCCATTCAAAACTCCCCCTGCCCCACCCCCCTGCAGCAGGGAACAGGAGGGGAAGAGAAGCAACAGGAAGAGAAGGGTTAGATTAGGGAGCAGAGTGGTTCTTCTCTTGCCCAGTAGACATGCTGAATGGCTGCATGGCCTCATACATCAATACATCACCTCTACACGAGGTGGTAGACAGTGTAATGTAATAAGACCAAAGTGACATATTTATGCGTTCATGGGCAAAATGCTAAGTAAATGACCCCCTTGATATAATAAAAGAGAATATAGAAAAAAACTAAGTACATTTTTAAATGGGTGATGTGTGGATAATTAGCATATATGCGTGTAAGTAGCTTGTATTCACCTGTATTTTCGGTTTCACATGCGCATTTACTGGCACAAAAGATGGGAGGTCTAAGGCATTCTAGGGCAGGTCCAGAGGTACGCATGGAAGTTGCTATTCTATAAGAGATTTACATGAAGTCATTAGCCAATTTATTCACATACTTTTATATCTGCTAATTGACTAGTGCAAGTGATATTGGACTTGTCTGTTCTCTGTTATTTTTGGGTGGGAGATCTGGACAGACTGGGGAGGAGTTCAGGGTAAACTACGGGAGGAATTAATTGAACTGGAGATGAACTAGGTGACCTGGCAGAGATATCAGCAAACTGGTGATTTCAAATACATGTACATATTTTAAAATATGTCTGCCTATGTGTACATGTAATATTTTTTTCCGTGAATAAAATATATGCACATGTTTATAAAATAGGTAGAGAAAGTGCATACTTTCCATGCATTGTAAATATTCACAAATACTGAAACATTTGCATACTTTCAGAGAGCTATGCAGTATTTTATAAACTGTTCAGTTCCTGCTGCACAATTTATAAAATACTTGAGTAAATTTCTGTGCAGCCACCTACATGCATAAATGCTCTACTGCATATAGGTTTGAATGTTATACTCTAAAAAGAAACATTGTCTTGTTGTCTCCATAATAACAAATGTTCACATTTTACATAATAATTGAAAAGTATATGTCTAGGCTAGTCTACACATTCTTAAAGCTATTAAAGATCATTATTAATACAATCATATGAACCTTATGCATTGGAACTGCTAATAAATATGAGTAAATAGACCCGCTGCTAAGAGAAATAAATTATTGAAACTAGGGGTGTGCATTCGTTCCCTACGAATTGGGAATCCGCAACGTATAGGGCCCTATTCATTGTATTCGTGGAGAAGCGAAACGTATTGCGATTCCCCACGAATACAACTAATCTTTGCCGAATTATTTGGCCACCTAAAGGAGCCAATTTAAACAAACCCCCCACCTTCCTGACCTCCCCCAAGACTTACCAAAACTCCCTGTTGGTCCAGCGGGGGGTCCGGGAGCCATCCCCTGCACTCACACCCTCGGCTGCTGGTTTCAAAATGGCGCAAATAGCCTTTGACCTACTATGTCACAGGGGCCAGTGCCATTGGTCAGCCCCTGTCACATGGCCATCGGCGCCATCTTGTGCTCCTACCATGTGACAGGGGCTGACCAATGGCACTGGTAGCCCCTGTGACATAGTAAGGGAAAAGGCTATCGGCTCCATTTTGAATACTGGCAGCCGATGGCCGGAGTGCAGGAGGTCACTCCTGGACCCCTGCTGGACTTTTTGGCAAGTCTTGTGGGGGTCAAGAGGGTCTCCCAAGACTTGCCAATGTCCCTGGTGGTCCAGCAGGGGTCCGGGAGCGATCTCCTGCACTCGGGCCATCGGCTGCCAGTAATCAAAATGGCGCCGATAGCCTTTGCCCTTACTATGTCACAGGGGCTACCGGTGCCATTGGTCAGCTCCTGTCACATGGTAGGAGCACAAGATGGTGCCGATGGCCATGTAACAGGGGCTGACCAATGGCACTGGTAGCCCCTGTGACATAGTAGGTCAAAGGCTATCGGCACCATTTTGAAACCGGCAGCCAATGGTGTGAGTGCAGGGGATGGCTCCTGGACCCCCCTGCTGGACCACCAGGGAGTTTTGGTAAGTCTTGGGGGGGGGTCAGGAGGGTGGGGGGTTGTAGTTAATTTGATTTTAGCGGGGAAACGAATAGGAATTAACGTATAAACGTATCGGGGGGCCCCCTTGCTGAATGCAACGTATCTGCCCCCCCCCCCCCCCCGACTAATACGAATCCCGAATGCAATGTATGGCGTCCCTCTGCACATCTCTAATTGAAACACATTTGTAATTATTTTTCTTGTTTCACTGTTCTAGCTCCTAATGTGGCTCCCTCCGATGTTGGAGGAGGAGGAGGAAGCAATCGTGAATTGATAATAACATGGACGGTAGGTTACATTAAATCTCATTAATGACATTCTATGCTTGGAAATAAAAGCTAACAAATAAAAACAAAAAAATAGCTATAAGGTGATATCTTTTTAATGGACTAACAATACATTTCTTGACCAGGTTTCAAGAGCTAAAACTCTCTTCTTTGGGTCAGAATTTTAATGAGCAAAAGATGACATTACCAGGAAATATACAATAGTGTGGTTGCAATAATAGGTATTACAATGATAGGGGGAAGAGGGAAGGAGTGAAGGAGATATGCTATGCTTGGTGCTGGTAAGTTCCTTTCTGACTTGCTGACTGGACATGTAGCACTTGCTAACCTTAAAGCACAGCATTGTATTAGCATTTGTATTAATTTCTGAATTGGACAGTAGGTTTATGTTTATTTTGTAAATAGCAGCCTAACCATATCCTGCTATGTTTAAAAGAAAATCTACTGAAATTTTACATAGATATTGGTCAGATACAGAAATTTATGTATTTAAAATTATTGTACACTATTATAGCAAGTCAATTGGTCTAGGCAGTGTACAAATACACATTGAATATTATATTGAGCATATAGATAAAATATTAAAACACTTAAAAGCATAGCAATAATAATATAAATTCTAAGAGTATTAAAAGCTTCTTGAAACAAAAATGTTTTCAGCTGCTTCTGAAAATATTTAATATCTGTCAGTAAGCACAGATATTGTGGTAAAGCATTCCACACTGTAGCACTAATTACAGGGATCGCTCTTGCATGAGTGTCAGCCAGCCTGGCTTGCTCTGCTGTCTCCTAATGTGGCTTTGTAAATAAACCCCCTAAGATAGGTGCTTCTGCTAAAACTCAGTGTCAAGTAGTTCATATTCAAAAGATTTGTCTCGGTATTTTTCAGACTTGACCAGACAAATCTTGCTGTTTCAATTTTACGCCCTGCTGACTGGCTAAATTTTGTCTGGGAGAGAATTGCACACACAAAAATGTAACCAGATAAAAAGAGTCACAAGGGAGAGGGGTACTTGGGCTGTGGTTTAATTGTAGCCACTCAGTACCGATACTCAGCTCTACGTTTTTGGCCAGAGATAAAGAAAAGCACAGACAGAAATACACACAAAAGGACACACAGAAATTGGTGCATAGCGTGAGGAACAAGGAAAGACTGACAGAAATTTAGTGTTCTCAGTTCTGGAGTTTTGAAAATTATTTATACCTACCAGGAGATTTTCTGAGAAAGAATTGAAAGCAGAATGAGACAGAGTAAAACTATTGTGAAAAAAAAAATCATATTTTTGGATTAAGAAATTTGTTCTAAAAGTTTGTGTTAATTATTTGAACTGAAACTTATTTATCTTTTTTTTTTTTCTGTTGGTGAATCCTGGCACCTGCAAGATAAAAGGAAAAATGTAAAGTTTGGAATTCTTTGAAAAAAAATGGAAAGGGGAAAAGAAAGTAGTTAATAGTAGAAGGCAACAGTTAAAGGATATATACTTACCTGTTAAATATTTCACTTGAAGTATTTAAAGGTATTTCTTGAAAGTATTTAAAGAAATTGTACTTGTTACCAAAATACATTTCTTCAATTTTTGTTCTCTTAAATATAAATTCTATTGAATTTGAGAATTTGAGTCGAGGAATGTATTGCTGTGAATTAAGAACTGATTAAATTTCAGAATTTCATCAGTTCTTATTTTTCTGCCACCAAATCGTATGGTACTTACCTCTCTTCCCTATCTCTAGGCAAATCATTTGTACTGTTGTTGTTTTTTTAATTCTTTTTATTGAGTCAATACACATAATAGTCCTAAACCATCAAAGCAACAGGATTAATAAAAAATACTCCTGAACTACAAGTATCAACTCAGAAATTCTTTCTTTAACAAATATGAACCCCCCCCCCTTCACACACACAATCATACTCAGTCAGACCCACTCACACTCCACTCATTAGTATATTAGAGCACTGCCCAGATCCTTGGCTAATACATCCATGGAATTTTAAAGGAATAATAAAACCTTATTTTGTCCCTTTGACCACAAATCAAACTATCCCTTTGTATAGAGGAATGACCTCTTAGTAGCAGCTTCCGTTTTCTGTATCATTTCCAACTGTGCATTCTGGTGCATTAGAATCCTACAGCTTCATTTTCACCCCCAGAACCCAAGAAATATAAGTTCTGTGAAGACTTTTAAATTGAATCTCCCTCATATAGGTTGAGACATAATGATGATATAACTTTGCAAAGGCCTGAAGCAGTAGAGATGTGAATCGGGTGCTGGAATCGGTTCCAGTTTTGGGATCGTGGACTCGCGCGAAATTCCGTTTCCAGCAGGTCCAGACGGTTTTTGTTTTTGGCTGTCCCGAGCCGAAAAATAAAAAAACACCCCGACCCTTTAAATATAATTATTTAGAATTCCCCACCCTCCCGACTCCCCCAAAACTTTCCTAAAGTACATGGTAGTCCAGCGGGGTTCCCGGGAATGATCTCCCGCTCTCAGGCCGTTGGCTGCCAGTAAACAAAATGGCGCTGATGGCCCTTTGCCCTTACCATGTGACAGGGGCTATCGGTGCCATTGGCCGACCCCTGTCACATGGTAGGAGAAAAATAGTGCAGGCCATCCATTGCTCCTACCATGTGATAGGGGCCGGCCAATGGCACTGATAGCCCCTGTCACATGGTAAGGGCAAAGGGCCATCTGTGCCAATTTGATTAGTGGCAGCCAACGGCCCGAGAGCAGGAGATTGCTCCTGCGACCTCCGCTGGACTACCAGGTACTTTAGGAAAGTTTTTGGGGGGTCGGAAGGTGGGGGATTGTTAATAGTTAGATCTAAAGGGTCGGGATGGGTTTGGGGGGTTTTTTCTGTATGCCCTTTCTTCCCCCCCCCCCCAAATGATAAGAAAACCCCATGAAAATTTTGTGGGGTTTTCCTATCATTTTTGGGGACCCCCGATACTTGACGGGTTAGAAAATATCGTACGATATTTTCATCCATCAAAAAAATGATGCACATCCCTGTGAAGCAGTAGCTCCTCCTGAATTATAACTCCCAGGTAGGGGCGGCTCAAGGCAATCTGCTGCCTGAGGCGAGGGATGCGATGGCACCCCCCTCTCCCCCTTTTCAACACACACCCCCACACATGCATGCACACATATAAACTCATTCACTTCTCTCCCTCTTCCATACAGACATGCATTCTCATTATCTCTTCTCATTAACCACAGGAGCCACCTCTTTCCCCAGGTCCATGGGACATGCATTCCACTTCCTCCTCCTCTTCTTCCAGAAGCGTCAGCCCGCTTTGTTTTATTTTCAGCGCGCGGCCCAATACTGTTGCTCCTCCTCCTGGGTCTTCAGTTTCCTGCAGAGGAAGGCGACGCTCCTGCTTGACTTTCTTGCTGCGCAGCACTGGGCTTCACGTTTTCTTCTGGGGGCATAGGTGCTGATGCTCCTCCTTCTTTGGGCTCCAGGCCCTTTCTCTTCCGGCCTCCTGCAGCGCCCTGCTCCAGGCCAATACCCGAAGTTTTCGGGTATTGGCCTGGAGTCCCAGCAATTCATTCAGAATTCTGGCGTCTCCAGGCCAAATCCGGAGACTTCCCAGGTATGAGCGTGAGGCAGCCACAGCAGGGGCAGGCAGTGTGAGGCAGATGCGACAGTGGCGTTCTGAGAGGGGCATTTTGTGCCGCCTGGAGCGGCTGCCTCACCCTGCTTCATTATAAAACCGCCCCTGCTCCCTCAGTCCTCACTCCACAACACCGCTAAGCATGAAATATGTGGAGTAGACAAGTTATTAATCAATTGTCTTGATTACTTGTATTGTTAAGAAGAAGGGTTCTTTTATTTGTAACTGCCACTGGAGAAAAAGGGAGGGAGGGAGGGAGATTATTAACTCTTGATAGTTGAAGAGTTTTCCCTTTCTTGCTCTGCCCTTGGGGGTTACAGTGACATTTGAAGAAACTAAAATTAATTTTATAAAAAAACATACAATGAATATTTTGTATGTATGGTGTATTTTCCTCTGATAGAAATACATACTTTTGGAGAGCCAGAAAGGAATCTGATAGTGGGTAGGAGACTGTTGTAAGTTAACTTTGGAAATAAAGAATATTTGAAAAATTACTATAATTTATGCAAAAGTGACAAAACTACCTTTTTTTCTTCTTCTGCATCTGTTTCCCACCCATGCTGGGTCTGCAGTCCTGGTCACCACAGTCCTCAATATCCTGATAAACATTATTTATCCACATCTTCTTAGGTTATCCTAAGACTTTTTCCTTCAATATGCATTTCCAGTACCTTAGATACCAATTTAGTTTTACTAACTTCTTTCTGATTGCATCACTTATTTGTTCATTTATACACATTTTTAAAGAAGCAGTTGTGGCTAGTGTTTCTTGGATCTGTTGCTTCCTGTTTTGCTTAAGAACATAAGAAATTGCCATACTGGGTCAGACCAAGGGTCCATTAAGCCCAGCATCCTGTTTCCAACAGAGACCAAACCAGGCTACAAGAACCTGCCAATTACCCAAACACTAAGAAGATCCCATGCTACTGATGCAATTAATAGCAGTGGCTATTCCCTAACTAAATTTGATTAATAGCCGTTAATGGACTTCTCCTCCAAGAACATCCAAACCTTTTTTGAACCCAGCTACACTAACTGCACTAACCACATCCTCTGGCAACAAATTCCAGAGCTTTATTGTGCGTTGAGTGAAAAATAATTTTCTCCGATTAGTCTTAAATGTGCTACTTGCTAACTTCATGGAATGCCCCCTAGTCCTTCTATTATTCAAAAGTGTAAATAACCGAGTCACATCTACTCGTTCAAGACCTCTCATGATCTTAAAGACCTCTGTCATATCCTCCCTCAGCCGTCTCTTCTCCAAGCTTTTATTTCTCAATCTCATTTCTTTTTTATCTTATTATCTTTAATTCTTAGAGTGCTATTCTTCCCTGAGTTTGCTCTCGGACTGTCCTGCCTCTATATCAGTGCAATGCCTAAATGGTAATTCTCATAAAAGGCAAACACATTAACAACCAGACTTACAGTACTTAGGGGCCTGTTAAATAAGATGTTTTAAACATGTGCTGTGGCGTACATTTTTGACATGCAGTAGTATCCTGCAGGGAATGTGGGATCTACTAAATCCCATATTCATGCTAGTAAATCTTGTTCCCGTTACCAGCAGCAATAACATATCCGTGCTAGCAACTGCATCACGGTGCATTGCTGGCCTCCCCCCAGACGTGCAGTCCTGAAAGGGTCACATACTCCTGAGTGTGATGTCCCCTGGAAGATAGCCACCCTCTCTCCCCTCCACATAGTAGCCAAACTCTACAGATTCAAAAGCCCTACCCCAGTTCAAAAACTCTAAAGCTTCTAATGGCTCTGGTACCCCCCAGATTTCCTTTACCCATGCCCACCTCCATTATCACAGACTAAAGGGCAAGGGTCCTCAAGGGCAGGAATAATATCAAGTTGCTCCTGTCCTGCGAGTGAAAAAAAAATTCAAAATGACGCTGACTGATCTACGTTATCCCTTTGCCCTGCCTGTAAGGGGCTAAAAGGCGCATTAGTTCAGTCAGCACCATTTTGAATTTCAGCAGTAGTCCAACAGGAGTAACTGTGCGTTGTTCCATCCCATGGGAATCCCTGCCCTTAGGTTTGTAATAGGAGGGGCTGGAGGAATTTTGTATTCTGGAGCTGGGGTGGAGTTTATTGACATGTTATTGGGGGTGGGGCTTCCTACCAGTGGGGTTGAATCTGTAAAGGTGAATAAAGTTTTGGAGGAGGGGGAGTGGCTATATTGTAGGGGACGCTGCACTCAGCGCTGTGTGCTGCTAATAAGTTCATAAAATGGTAGGCCCCAGAGAATCAGCAAACACATTAGCCTACCAATGCTCTCAGGGAATATTAATGTCACTTTTTGAAGTATAGCTAATTTTCATAGGTTATATCATGTTCCATGGTAAGCCTTTATATTATTAATGAAATTCTTTACATGTATTTACATGCAAAACAGCTCAATAATATTTGCCAAATGTATGCTCTCAAATTTCAGAGTTATTAATAATGCTTAAGAGCACGTTACCAATAACAGCAATTAATGTGTTTTTTTAAATTATCCATTTAATGCATGGTATCGTATTAATGCACTTTTGTAAATAGACCTCCTTAGATACATACATAAGAAGCAAACATTTTCCCCTTAGAGAAACATGGGGCAATTTTAAAACTGCCAGTACAGGTACAAAGTCTGTCGGTGCTTTTTACTTTGCACAAATTTGCAAAGGGAAAGTGAGCACTTACTTTCTCTTTAAAAATTACCCCCGGAGATAAATTTGTGAGGGGCAGATTTTCTGAGAGTAATTAAACACATACTTTTGCTATGGATTTCCAAAAACACGTGCATAATTGCAAACCCTCTCCAATCCCATGCCTCAGGAACACGTCGCCTTGCTGTAGGTAAAGTTACCCTTGTGCAGGAATTGAATATATAATTTAACTGCACACGGGGAGAGGAAATTTTCTAAAAGCAATTTTTGAGCAGTGTTTTGCCCATGGAAATGTCTTCAAAAATGACCCTGAAAGTGGTAAAACCCCTTCAATGTATGCCCATTAAGGGTGAAAGTGGTAAAAAGTGAAAAGTTTCCAAAAACTATGGGGGTAATTTTTAAACAGCCTGCAGGAATTTCCAATCAAACATGTGCAAACTGAGAGGCTGATCTAGATATTATCACAGGGTGCTGGTTTAATGTATCCCATGACTAGGATGTGACCTTATCACTAGTCTCTACGGGGGTCGCATAGGAAGTCAGCAAATGCACACCTCAGTTACATCAAAGTCCGAGCCTTTCAAAAACAATCCCACCAAAATTACACACGCCACAATTAGATCTGCTAATTAGTGCCGGATATTTTTTCAGGGGACATTAATCTGCATTTTTTGAACATGCAAACGTATGTTGATAAGTGCAGACCCCATCCCCACTCCCAGGAGCACCTCTGCTCACTGTGGGTAGACTTACACGCATACAGACAACATGCGCATAAGTCTGCCCCCACATCAGTCAATTCTGTGGGTAAGGCACTGGTTTACCCATGGAGAGGTCTTTGAAAATGACCCTCTCTCTATTTAAAGATCGATAGCTCCTGGGAAGAAAAATGGGGGATCTGACAAATGTCAAAATGTATTTATTTCTTTCAGACGCCTCCAGTGCTGCTTGAAAATGGATTTTGCTAGAATGGATCCTCTGGTGCCCTTTAAGTAATCCATAGAATGTTAGTTTATATAAAACTCAAGGCTGAAATAGATGTGTATATACATTTTCTTTCTTTTTATCTTTTTGTTGCTTCTGCAGCCTTTGTCCAGAGAGTACCACTATGGAAACAATTTTGGCTACGTAGTAGCCTTTAAGCCATCTGGTGAAAAAGAATGGAGAAAAGTTACGGTACCTAATTCTGAGATTGGAAGATATGTGCACAAAGACGACGCAATGAGCCCTTTAACAGAATTTCAAGTAAAAGTGAAGGCATACAACAACAAAGGAGATGGGCCATTCAGCACTACTGGTTTCATCTTTTCAGCGCAAGATGGTAAGAAAAATTAACAGTGAATAAAGCGACTGGCGGAAAACGAGTGAACAATGCAGTAAGAATATGAAAATGCATGTTCATAGAAACCACATGCATCGCCTGTTTAATCTTGGCATAATATAATCAGTAAGCAGAAGCTATTTTGGGGGTCTTATTTGTTTGGAGTTAGTAGAACCATGATTGATAGTTTTAGCTGATTTTTGCTGTGGGACATTGAAATGGTCGGCTAACGTTAACTGATGTTGTTTATATTTGTATGTTATGGCATCAGTGTGCACAACGATACACCTCCTGATCCAAAACATTTATGCAGACAAATTTCAAGCTCCTTCATTAGGAGCCAGATTTCAGAGGGAAAGTACACGTGTACTCTCCCTTTGAAACTTTTCCAGAGATGCAAAGGATAGATGATTTTGCACCTGTTTTTTCAATGAAATATCCTGTGTACATTTGAAAATCCAGTGTTGGGGTAATTTTCAAAAGGATTTTATACATTTAAAATTGGGTTTTACGCACATAAATGCACATTATGGGATAAATTTTTAAGTGGATGCACCAATTTTATAACATGCGTGCATCGCCACGAGCATGTTATTAAATCCGATACCCACGCACACAATTTTGTACATGTGCGTGGTGTCCATTCACGCGCAAGGCGGTGGTGGGGGGGGGATTTTTTAATTCATGTGCGGCGATGCAATCGGACCTTTGCCTAGTTTCCTATCCCCCTAATTCACCTTCTTCCCTTTTCCCCTCTCCACCCGACCCCTAAACCTACCCTAACTATTTTATTTGTTATGGTTACAAAACTTACCTGCTCCTTTGAAGGCTTCTGGCACGTGCTTCACCGGGACAGTGCAAAATGACACTGTCCTGGCCAGCCCCCTCCCTGCCTCCCTCCCCTCCCAGACCCCCACCTCTGGCCTGCCCCTTTTCAAAATCCCGGCTCTTCTGCGCATACCGACAGATATGCGTGTGGCCGTTTTGAAAATGCGCTCCTCACAGCCACACGCGTACCTGCCATGATTTCCGTGCACCGGGCTTTGAAAATCCCTCCATCTTTGCATAAGTGGTCTTTTGCTATGATATGTGCTATTGAATTGTCGGGAGGTTTTTACACGTGTAGATGCACTTTAAGAGGATAACTTTCAAACAGCTGCATGCATCATGTATTTGGGCACACAAAACTCTATGCCTATATTATATAACCTGTGCATTTCTGTTATTCTGATCCTATACGCATGCAAGCCATAACAAAAATTAACTAACAGAAGGTGAACCTATACGGGAAGTGTATCACCTGTGGACTTTTACCTGCTGCTGACAAGCAAATCTCAGGCCTTCCAGGAGGCACTCTTCATGGGTATTACCAGACAGCTCACTACATGCAAGAAGGGAGACTGCCCAAACAGGGACATCCAGTCTGCCACCGTACCAATGCCGCCTGACCCTGACAGCAGAAATTAGCACAGCTAAGAGCATTGCTTGTTCATTTGATGCATTGCCTCTAATCCCATATCTCTCTCCTGGCTCAGGTACTCCTGCCTCAGAGCCCAGGTAGACTAAGGCTTCCCTGAGTCCCTTCACAATCTTCAACTGTAGCTTTGGCTTTAGTTCAGGAACACTGCATTTTGAATGATCTTTCAGGGCATTCAAGAAGAGGTCTTGGGCCATATCTGATGTGTACCCTGTCCTTGCAAAAATGCTCCTAACATGTTGAACCCCCCCTTCCCGCACTGATGCATGTGAAGTTACCTATTTTTTGTTAAGCTTTAGCACCCACCACCCCCACAGCCGAGAATGTATGAATCAGCGAAGAGGGATTATCTCGGACTAAACAGACCTCGTGCTGGGAATCAAGCATGTAATGAGCATGATGTCATTCCTGATGTTGCTGATTAAGAGCCAGCTGGGAATGTCCCCTAGATCATTGCCTCCCAGGTGGCTGATGAATCCCTTGTGGGGGGGGGGGGGGGGGGTCAGACAGATCTGACCAGCTGATGACTCAGAAGAGGAATGAGCTGATCCCAACACATTCCTCTCCTGCCCAGCCATCGCACCATCACATCGCCAGATGCAAGGCCTAAGTGTGCACCCAGGGTATCTTTCCTTGACCGGTACTCTGCCCAAAACACAAATGAGCATCCTGCAATCCACACCATCTGTTGTTGCCAGTGAGTTCATAAAACAACATAAGGCTGTTAAAACTAACTACCCAAAGCCAAGTGAAAGCGGTACAGACAAACATGCTAGGGAACACATTGCCCAGGGGACCCATTCAACTGTCTGATATAAGACAAATATGCAGAAGAATGCTATCTGCTGATCCACTGAATGCTGGTGCCAGAAAGACTAGAAACAGCGGTGTTGAAGTTGGTTCCAATTCAGAACAACTCCAGCCGCAATTAAGGAGAACTTCAGTGTGGCATTAATTTGAAATCTGCTCAGCGGAAGCAGATTGGCATGCACCTGATACTAAACATCCCCAAATGGTCTAAGTATGGTATAGTACATGACATTCAGCTCCAGGCATGTGGGAAGTCCTGGAACAATGATCATGTCAATTAAGATACCCCCAGCTAGCTGGTCCATTTTGGACCTTTTAAGGTTTCACAACAGCTTGCCATCATGGACCAAGACATCAGCAAGTAGACCAAATCTCTCCTGCATGGAACTAGCCACCACTACTAGTTCCCTAACCTAGGAGTGACAAAGAAGGCAATAGTGAATGCAGCATGAAACAAGGTTAGTTCAAATGGGTCAGCTACTACTGATGGTAATATGTGCCACAACGCCAGCAGAAGTTGCGCCCATCTGGGATGAAAGGTTTTGACTTTGCACAGCTGGCCAATACATGCTTTACTGCAAACCCGCACTGGGTTAGGCCAACCCTGCGCTTTGGCAAAAAAGGTGAATCCCTTCAAATGGACTTGAGCACACCTCTAGATTTTCTATTCTGCATGGCTTGCACAACTATATAGTGCATGGGAATAGGACCACACCACCAGTCTGTGGTGACCAGATACTCCATGACAGCATTGTAATGCTTCTTATAAGTTTTTCAGGTGGACAGTGTGACAGATTGGCACAGCAAGTCAACTGCATCTTTGTTTCAAAAGTTCAAAGGTGCGATGGCACTGGGGTTCCAGTCTTCTTGACATCTGCTGCTAACCTCCTCAAGTCTTCCCACTTGCAATGAAAGACAATCAACAACCTTGTTGTGCAACCCTGGGATGTGCCTTGCCCATGCTGCTAAATTCAGTCCTAAGCATCTTAGGATCATTATTTGCATAAAATCAGGCACCAGTGCACATTTATCAGATTGATGATTAATGATCTCAACAACAGCCAGGGTGTCACACCAAAATATCATCCTCCTGTTGGCCAGGTGCTCAGAAATACTAGTAAATTAGTGAGGAAATGCTCTCACACTACCAGATCCACACGCATAGCCTGTGTAACCTTTTTCCAGTGGTACCTCTTTTTAACAGCCATGGATGTGCAGAAATGCTTGTTCCATTGTTGTGAGCAGTGCTTGATGTGAGTGTGAGCCCCTGTGCCACTATGCAACCGACAATACCCCAGAGCTGACCATGGTCCACACTGCTGGTGGGTGAGTGCATCCAGGCATTGGCTAGGCTGAAGCTAAGGGCTGTAGCCTTGGGACAAACTGAAGGCTCAAGTGGAGGAGAAGACTTGGAAGAGGAAGTTCAAAGACTTGGAACAGGAACACTTGAGACTTGGAACAGGAATGCTCGAGACTTGGAACAGAAACAGATGAACAAGGAACTAGGAGACCTCGGATGAGAACCTGCAACCTATGTTGGTCTCTGGGGTAGCCATCTGGCCACTCCATAAGCCCTTTCAGACTAACTGCTTAGGAATGGCTTGAACATAGGCCTGACGAAGGCTGAGGACTCAGGACACTGATGATAAGACAAGACAAAGGCTCTGAAGACTTGGAACAAGATGATGCTTTGAAAACTTGGAACATGATGAAACATATAGAAACATAGAAACATAGAAATGACGGCAGAAGAAGACCGAATGGCCCATCCAGTCTGCCCAGCAAGCCTCACACATTTTTTCTCTCATTCTTATCTGTTACTCTTAGCTCCTTGTTCTATTCCCCTTCCACCCCCACCATTAATGTAGAGAGCAGTGATGGAGCTGCATGCAAGTGAAATATCTAGCTTGATTAGTTAGGGGTAGTAGGGGCAGTAACTGCCGCTATAAGCAAGCTACACCCATGCTTATTTGTTTTACCTAGACTATGTTGTACAGCTCTTGTTGGTTTTTTTTTTTTTTTTACTTCTCCCCTGCTGTAGAAGCAGAGAGCCATGCTGGATATGCATTGAAAGTGAAGTATCAGGCACATTTGGTTTGGGGTAGTAACCGCCGTAACAAGCCAGCTACTCCTCGCTTTGTGATTGCGAATCCTTTTTTTCTTCACCCCTGTTGTTGAAGCTATGCAGGATATGCGTGAAGCATCAGTTTTTTTGTTTTTGTTTTATTTTTCCCCCTGCCGTTGTTTGTTGTTTGTTTGTTTGTTAATTTTTTTTTCCCCTGCCGTTGAAGCAGAGAGCTATGCTGGAAATGCGTGATGTATCAGTCTTTCTCCCATGCCGATGCAGCAGAGAACCATGCTGGATATGCATGGAAAGTGAAGTATCAGGCACATTTGGTTTGGGGTAGTAACCGCCGTAACAAGCCAGCTACTCCCCGCGTTTTGAGTGCGAACCCTTTTTCTTCTCCCTTGCCGTTGTAGCAGAGAGCTCTGCTGGATGTGTGAAGTATCAGTTATTCTTCTCCCCTGTCATTGAAGCAGAGAGCTATGCTGTATATGCATTGAAAGTGAAGTATCAGGCATATTTGGTTTGGGGTAGTAACCGCCGTAACAAGCCAGCTACTCCCCTCTTTGTGAGTGCAAATCCTTTTTTCCATTACCTCTTGCTGTTGAAGCTTAGAGCGATGTAGGAGTCACAGTAAGCATGTGTATGTTTATTTAATAAGGGTATTGTGTCAATAGCCATCATTCTGGCGAGTCACCCACTCTTCATTGGCGGCCTCTTGACTTTATGGATCCGCAGCTCTGAAGACTTGGAATAAGAAGATAGCTCAGGACTTGGAACAGGACAAAGGCTCTGAAGTCTTGGAAGAAGATGAGGGCTCAGGACTTGGAACAAGCAGAAGGCTGGAACAAGAAATCCAGAGAGCAGGGACAGGACTCAGGAACTCGGAACTCAGACCTATAAAACCAAAGACAAATGAAGACTTAAACCAGCTGAGGACTCAGACTGAAGAACTCAGAAGACCAGACTTGGACATCAGGTGATGAAGACAGAAAGCAGGAGACCAGGAACACAAGAAACAGGAGACCTTGAAGGACCTGAAGACTACAGGAACACCTTGTGAAGGTAACAAAGAACACAGTGAGGGGCCCTTTTATAGGACTGGAAAAAAGGACGTCATTTAAGGACACCGCAGACTTTTCCCCATCACGGGCCTTTTAAAGGAGGTATAGATGCCAACCTGCACACCTAGAGAACACTGCAAGGGAGGACCAGCGGTGGCATTCAGCAGTGAGAGCAGAGTCGGCAGCACTCCAGACCACAAAGACCAAGGGTGGCTCATAGGCAGCAGTGGCGGTTAGGTGGCATCAGGTGAATGAGGCCGTACAGGAAGGCAGAGATGTCATTGGGTAACTCATGGGGGCCTCCCACGAGTGGTATGACTCTACTAGCAAATACTAAATTCCCGATTAGGGACTGAGCAAATGCTAAGGTCACCTTGCCGGCCTGACATGTGCTGTGGATCAATGTGGATAACTTCTGGAGCTTTCCCAAAGAGAGCCTAGACACCAACTTGACAGAGTCTCTAGCTCTATGCTGAGAATTTTCAAAACTGTTGTCAGCAGCTCCAATTTGTCAGCTACCAGCAGAACATGTAGTTTGAGTGCCAAGCTCTGAAAGCTGCAGAATAAGTTCCAACACATTTTAGTGTCTCTGGGGCTGATGAACAGAAAGTTACCTAGATAATGGACCAGACTCATCAAATCAGTGCAGGAAGATGCTAAATGCTTCAAAGTAGGTACAGGAAATGGAGCAGTCTATTGGCATGCACTTGTCAAAATAATAAGCATCATTGAACAAGAAACCTAGCAGTGGGAAGCTGTCAGAGTGCACAGGGAGGAGCCAGAAAGCTGACTTGATCTCAGCCTTTGCCATTAGGGCCCTCTCCCCGCACTCTCTAAGAAGGTCCAGAGCATTGACAAAAGATGCATACTGCTCAGAGCATGCCGGGTAAGGAAGGCTATGTATTAATCTCAACTTACCCTTTTCCTTTTTAGGCTCCACAGCTAAGGGTGACACATTCTAGAAAAGGGGAGTTGCAAGAATGGACCTGCCATCCTCCCCAGCCTGATTTCAGCAGCCAACTTCTCTCACACCACTCAGGCAAAATGTGGTGGAAGGCACATTCTTACAACAAGCCAGGGCTAAGGGATCTACATATATATAATTTGAAGCCATCCCTGTTGCCTTTCAGCAAAGTGTAAGCAGCCTCCTAGGCAGGGTAATGCTTCAAGCTACTCTCCAGCTGGGTCCACCAGACTGGAGTTGGGTCTCTCACAAAGGCAACACTTCCCTTTTCCACTGAGATCTCTATTTGGGGGCCAGAGAATTGGGGCTGGGTCTCTCAGGAAAATATTATTTCCCCCTTCTGCTGGGGCCCTTCTTGGGGCATTTGGTGGAGGGGTGTCTTGTGCAGATATGTTTGGTGGAAGGCTTGCACACGGTGCAGATATGTTTATACTTGCAGTCCTGCTCTAAACAAACCCTCTGTTAAACCACCAATATGCCTCAGAAGGGGAATGTTAAGGGCATGCCTGACTCTGAGTGTTCCCTGGACCCCAAAAGGAAGGATTGCTTGTAGGTATGTCCTAGCCCCTGGTTGTCATGTTGGTGAGCCACAGCTCCATGTCATGAGAGCCACCAGTAAAGAAAAAATGCCCTTGTTCTCTGTGGCATTTGTTTACCCATAATAAAAAGCACACAGGTAAATAGTTGTAATGGAAATCACAAACATTTTCAAAGAAACTTAATCCTCAAATACAGAAACCGTCATATAACTCAAGAGTACAAAACTCTCATTTAAGAGTGTTAAAAAACTATGTGAAAACCACTAAATGTGTTGATGCGCCAGAAACTCTAATCATAGGTCTTATGAATTTGGAAGCTTATAAGGGATCACTTCTCTCGTGTCCTTTTTTTTTTTTTTTTTTTTTTGTTAGGGATTTTTTATAATTGCATATAAAAGAGTCTTTAAATATGTGGCATTTAGCTCATACATAGTCCATAAAGTTGACAATTAAATGTAGACGCCAACCCGACACAACTCATGTTTTGGTGCTTCGTCAGGTATCATGCCCAACAAACAAATAGGATGTCTACCAATTGAAAGAAGAAAATAAAATTTTGAATTGTAAAAGAGATATTAAATCATTTATAAAAATCATACATAATAGATTGTTTTCATCATAAGTAAGGCTCCAAATGTAAGCAATCCATAATCTATGGAGTGTGCGTCTGCCAGATCCGCCGACTTGGCTTTGATATATATATATATATATATATATATATATATATAATACTCAGCTAGAGAGTGCAAAAACAGCCACAAGATACTGATATCATATGGCTAGACCAATCAGAATCTTTATTTTAAAGTAATCAAAAACCAATCGAATCACAAAAAAGGAGGCACAGAAAAAAGGGAAACAAGAATCAAAATCACAGCGAAGTCCATTCAACAACATCGTTCATCCCACATGAGTGAACAGTGTTGAGATTAAAAATCCATTGCTGTTCCTTGCAATTCAAAGCAGACATAATATCGCCCTCTGCCCCCCCTCCCCCCCTCCACTTTTTGGAATCTTAACCATTTCAAGAATGGTCCATGTAAAGTGTTCAAAAGAGTGGTGATGTGAAAATGGTTCACCATAGGTACATCGATTTTCTGAGTGTTTATTTGGATGCAGTGCTCCCGTAGTCTTCTACCGATATATCTTGTGTATCCAATATAGAAGAGAGGATGTGGACACTATATTAAGTATACTACATTACTCGAATCACTAATCAGTACATGTCCTGTGTTCATATATGTTATGTGTTCTTAGATCTTCCCATGGCGGCCCCTGGATAGAGTATTGTCACATATCACATCCCTTAAAGCTGACCTTGTTCTAGAGCACCTCTGGCTGGCCCCTTTTTTATATGAGCAAATTTATTCACTCCTCATTACCTGCATGAGCATGTCCAAGGTTTTCTTTAGAAAAGCCCTAAAAACAAACTTATTTTAGAAAGCATTCCTGAATCAGGCTGCTAATATTTAATTATCCCAGGCCTCCCTTGATTTGTACATACTCAGGCACAGACCTGATTGTTCCGCTATTGTAACCTTGTTTTTTATTTTTAGATTTTATTTTATGTTTTAATGAATTTTAATTTGTCTGTTATTTACATGTAACTCACTAAGTGTGTTTTATTGTACCCCGCCTTGAACGTAGGGTAGATAATAAATGTTTTAAAATAAAATAATAAATAAATAGCATTTGTGTGAAGAATGTGCATGTATCTTCTCATTTTTGCTCTTGCATTTCTTTGAAAATTCATCCTTTAGCTTGAAAGTTTTCTGTGACAAAGGCATTTATACAATGTGTATTATCAAGTACAATACCATGTATTACTTGCAGAATAGAAATAATAGTAGCATGAAGCTGTTATATTATTTGATTAGTTTTGATTAATATTTTATAACTTGTCAGACAAAGTTTATATTTTGTACTTCTGAATAGTCATCACTACATGTCATTGTCAGCAACTGTTATCAATGTGTTACTAATTCTCTGACTATGCAGTCATCATTCAGTTGAATGTCTGGTGGTCCTATTTTCAGCAGATTTGTTATTACAGGCAATACATTGAAGTTCATATAATTCACCTTATTCTTCACATGACTACATTTTAACTGGTGATCAAATTATTTCATACTGAATTATAGAGATATACTTTCAGAGGAAATGAAGTAGGAAATAACAAAATTTCCTATTTTGTTTAATTTTATTCACAAAATGAAGCCACTGAAAATCCAAAGAAAGTTTTTTGGTTTTCAATTTCATTTTGAACACCTCCCCCTCCCCAACTACCAAGGCTGGGAATTCTATCAGGGAACAAACCGAGGACCAAAGCAGGGGCCTCCGTCTATACCCAAGCAAGATACTAGCACCTCTGCCTAAGCCCAGGCACAATGCCTGGCTCCCACTTGCCTAATCCCAAGTGCTGACCTAGGCACAGCCCCGATGCCGGGGCCCAGCCTGGAGGCTATTTCCTGATACCTGGGCCTGGGCCTAGGCCAGGGACTGGGACCAAGCACAACACCAATCTGGAGGCTGAATCCTGATGTCTGAGCCTTGGCCCAAGCCCAGGCCTGATGCCAGGGCCTGATGCCTGGTCTTAGGCCTAGTACAAGGCCTAGGTCCTATGGTGTGGCCCAAGATAGAGATCAGATCCTGAGGCTTTGGCTTTAGCCTAGATCCAGGCCCATTGCTGGGGCCTGACCTGGAGGCCAGGTCTTGATGCCTAGGCCAAGACATGGGCCTAGGCCCAACAATTGGGCCTGATTCCGAGGCCGGGTCCTAATGCTGTAACTCAATCCAGAGGCTGGGTCCTGATGCCGGGGCCTCAACCTAGGCCAAGACCCAGTTCCAAACCCAATTCTGGGGCCTATGCCTTGGGCTGGGGTCTATGTCTTGGGCTATGCCCAGGGACATAGATCAGAGTCCAAGCCAGTGACATGTTGTCCTCTTCTTTCTTTTTAAAATGAGGGCATCCGCTGAGGATGCAACAGAACTAATTAACTCTGGTGCCTCCCTTCTCAGCAGAGGCCACCATTTTGTTGTATAGCAGTATTTTAAACTACTGTATAATACAAAGGCGGCCTGCACTGGAAAGGGAGGCATCAACATTAACTCCAGTGCATCCTTAGCATACACTGTCTTTGTAAAGAAGAAAGAAAAGGATGACATGTTGGAAGTCTGGGCTGAAGTCAAGTACCTGCATCAGGCCTGGGTCCAGTTTAGGGCCCAGTGTCAGGACCCAGCCTCAGGACCAGGCCCTAGAATTGGGTCAGGGCTTGGGCCTTAGCCAAGGCTGAAGCCCAGGTGTTGGGATGTGGCCCCTGGTCTGGGCTTGATGCCATGCCTGTACCCAGGCTAAGGCCCCAGCAATGTGATCTGGCCTCTGGACTAGGCCCCAGTGCTGGGACCTGCCTCCAGATTGGGTCCCAGCATTAGGACCTGGCCTCCTGACTGGCCAAGACATCAGACCTGGGCCTGGGCCTTGGTCTAGGTTGAGACCTAGGTGTTGGTAACCTAGCCTACAGACAGGGTCCCAGCATCGGGTTATGCCCTACGCTGAGGCCAAGTCCCCAGTGTCTAGCCTAGGCCCCAGCATCGACCCTAGGCTCTGTAATACAGACTAAGTTGAGACATCAGGACCAGTCCTTGAAGTCTGGACTTTGTGCAAGGCTTAGGATGAGGTCACAGCCACCTTCAGTGACCTGGGCCTACACAAGGATGAGGCTTTGGCTTGGGCGTAAGCTTTATCTGCATATCCCCCCAGACTGGATAAATGGAGGATTCTGGCCCTGGCATTTTTCTGGGTGGAAAGGAAGGGTGGTAGGGAAGGTGGCTTCTGGAGGCCCTGTTTCTTTTTTTAGTGCATGTTGTGGTCTTTTTTTTAAATGTTTATATAATTTTGTAAACTGAAGAAAATGAAATAAACATTAAACAAAATGAAATTCATGAAAAAAAACACCCCAATAATAAATTTAAAAAACTAAACGAAAATTTTACCCTTGTACACCTCTACTAAATTATTGCTACCTAGGACATTGCCACGGCTTGGCAGGCTAGAATCAGGGATCACCTTCACAAAAGTGTCACCGGCCTGCAGGGCATGGCTAGAGCTGGTCTTCTAATTAACCAGTCCTCCCCCACAGGTTGAGCCCTTGGGTTCTGGGGGTTGGTAGTAGGGATGTGCAGAGCAAAAGTTTATGTCCATATGTCAATATGTCCAAAGGGGGTCCCATTTGCGGTCAATATGGACATAAAAAAAATTAAATGAGTTGGGTATATGTCCATATGTGCAAAAAAAAAAATTTAAACCCCCTCACCCTCCTTAATCCCCCCCCCAGACTTACCACAACTCCTGGTGATCGAGCGAGGAGTGAGGACGCCATTTCTGCAATCCTTGGCGAGAAGCATGTGACGTCGGCGCCACGTCGAGTGATGCGGCGTCACGTGATTCCCGGCGAGTTCGTGCCGGAAGGCTCGTTCGGCCCAAAAGGAACTTTTGGCCAGCTTGGGGGGGCCCCCAAGCTGGCCAAAAGTTCCTTTTGGGCCGAACGAGCCTTCCGGCGCGACAACGCCGGGAATCACGTGACGTCGGCGCCACGTGATTCCCGACGTTGTCGCGCCGGAAGGCTCGTTCGGCCCAAAAGGAACTTTTGGCCAGCTTGGGGGCCCCCCCAAGCTGGCCAAAAGTTCCTTTTGGGCCGAACGAGCCTTCCGGCACGAACTCGCCGGGAATCACGTGACGCCGCGTCACTCGACGTGGCGCCGACGTCACATGCTTCTCGCCAAGGATTGCAGAAATGGCGTCCTCGCTCGATCACCAGGGAGTTGTGGTAAGTCTGGGGGGGGGATTAAGGAGGGTGAGGGGGTTTAAATTTTTATTTTGGCTCAACAATCGCGATTTCCAACATATCCAACATAGCTATGTTGGATATGTGAGAAATCCGATCGTTTATGTCACATCACTTTTTTAAGTTAAAAAAAAAATATGCGTAGCGTTTTACATATGCGGTCAATACGAATGCACACCCCTAGTTGGTAGGGCTTTCCTTCTATCAAACATCATATCTGGTGCTGGATTCAAGCACAAACTGGAACATAAGAACATACGAACATGCCATACTGTCAGACCAAGGGTACATCAAGCCCAGCATCCTGTTTCCAACAGTGGACAATCCAGGCCATAAGAACCTGGCAGGTACCCAAAAACTAAGTCTACCTCATGCTACTGTTGCTACTAATATCAGTGGCTATTTTCTTAGTCAACTTAATTAATAGCAGGTAATGGACTTCTCCTCCAAGAACTTATCCAATCCTTTTTTAAACACAGCTACACTAACTGCATTAACCACATCCTCTGGCAACAAATTCCAGAGTTAAATTGTGCACTGAGTGAAAAAGAACTTTCTCCAATTAGTTTTAAAAGTGCCACATGCTAACTTAATGGAGTGCCCCCTAGTCTTTCTATTATCTGAAAGAGTAAATAACCAATTCACATCTACCTGTTCTAGACCTCTCATGATTTTAAATACCTCTATCATATCCAGGGGTGGATTGGCCTATCGGGGGATTGGGCATCCCCCGGTGGGCCAGTTGCACTAGTCACGTGGTCGTGACGGAGCCGCGCTCGGCAGACCACATGGTATCTCCTGGGCTGGCCTGGGCAGCGAATCCCCGGGCCGGTCTTCATCGGGAATCCGCCGCTGATCATATCCCCCCTCAGCCGTCTCTTCTCCAAGCTGAAAAGTCCTAACCTCTTTAGTCTTTCCTCATAGGGGAGCCGTTCCATTCCCCTTATCATTTTGGTCACCCTTCTCTGTACCTTCTTCATCGCAACTATATCTTTTTTGAGATGCCAGAATTGTACATAGTATTCAAGGTGCGGTCTCACCATGGAGCGATACAGAGGCATTATGACATCTTCCGTTTTATTCACCATTCCTTTCCTAATAATTTCCAACATTCTGTTTGCTTTTTTGATTGGCGCAGCACACTGAACCGACAATTTCAACGTGTTACCCACTGACGCCTGGATCTCTTTCTTGGGTGGTAGCACCTAATATGGAATCTAACATTGTGTAACTATAGCATGGGTTATTTTTCCCTATATGCATCACCTTGCACTTATCCACATTAAATTTCTTCTGCCATTTTGACGCCCAATTTTCCAGTCTCACAAGGTCTTCCTGCAATTTATCACAATCTGCTTGTGATTTAACTACTCTGAATAATTTTGTATCATCTGCAGATTTGAATACCTCACTCATCATATTTCTTTCCAGATCATTTATAAATATATTGAAAAGTAAGGGTCCCAATACAGATCCCTGAGGCACTCCACTACCCACTCCCTTCCACTGAGAAAATTGTCCATTTAATCCTACTCTCTGTTTCCTGTCTTTTAGCCAGTTTGTAATCCACAAAAGGACATCGCCACCTATCCCATGACTTTTTACTTTTCCTAGAAGCCTCTCATGAGGAACTTTGTCAAACCCCTTCTGAAAATCCAAGTACACTACATCTACCGATTAACCTTTATCCACATGTTTATTAAAGCCTTCCAAAATGTGAAGCAGATTTTGTGAGGCAAGACTTGCCTTGGGTAAAGCCATGCTGACTTTGTTCCAATAAACCATGTCTTTCTATTTATTCTGTGATTTTGATATTTAGAACACTTTCCACTATTTTTCCTGGCACTGAAGTCAGGCTAACCAGTCTGTAGTTTTCCGGATCGCCTCTGGAGCCCTTTTTAAATATTGTGGTTACATTAGCTATCTTCCAGTCTTCAGGTACAATGGATGATTTTAATGATAGGTTACAAATTTTTACTAATAGGTCTGAAATTTCATTTTTTAGTTCCTTCAGAACTCTGGGGTGTATACCATCTGGTCCAGGTGATTTACTACTCTTCAGTTTGTCAATCAGGTCTACCACATCTTCTAGGTTCACTGTGATTTGGTTCAATCCATCTGAATCATTACCCATGAAAACCTTCACCATTACGGGTACCTCCCCAACATCCTCTTCAGTAAACACCGAAGCAAATAAATCATTTAATCTTTCTGCAATGGCCTTATCTTCTCTAAGTGTCCCTTTAATCCCTCGATCATCTAACGGTCCAACTGACTCCCTCAGAGGCTTTCTGCTTCGGATATATTTTAAAAAGTTTTTACTATGAGTTTTTGCCTCTATGGCCAACTTCTTTTCAAATTCTCTCTTAGCCTGTCTTATCAATGTGTTACATTTAACTTGCCAACGCTTATGCATTATCCAATTTTCTTCTGTTGGTTCCTTCTTCCAATTTTTGAATGAAGATCTTTTGGCTAAAATAGCTTCTTTCATCTCCCCTTTTAACCTTTCTTAATGTGGATACATACTGGGAACTGGAGTCAGGCAGAGGCTGGGAGATAGGTACAGGCTGGGAGCTGGAGCTGGAGCTGGAGTCAGGCACAGGCTGGGAGCTGCATCCAGGTACTGGCTGGGAACTGGATCCAGGAACTAACTGGGAGCTATATCCAAGCAGGGCTGAATGTAAGGCTGGTACTGAGGGAGACAGGAGTGGAAAATGACCCAGGGAAAAGCTGGGGCAGGAGGCAAAGCCTGCAGCTGTAGACAGTACTGGAACTGAGGACAAACAAACAAGGGCTCGAGGAGAGGGCAAGGCCTTGACTGGGAACAAGAAATGTGCTGGCAGGACATGGATTGGACTGTGCAAAACATGAGCTGGACAAGGACAATACAGGACAAAACAAGCACAGGACTAAGGCGCACAACCGTAAACCAGAAAGCCCACTATGTCTCAAGACTGGGCAGGAAATCTTAGTAGGCCAAAAGACTGCAAGTCAGGACAGGTAGGCCCAGAAGTACACAAAACAATGTAAGAGCACCTAAAGGCCAGAAAGCAAGGCAAGGAGGCTTGTAAGAGCAAGGCAGAGAGCCAAGGTAGGCTATATAGTAAAGCAGGAAGCCAACATAGGCCACAGAGCAAGGAATTCAGGGTAGACTACAAAACAAGGCAAGTGGCCAAGGTAGGCCACAAGGCAAGTCAGAAGGCCTGGATGTGCCTCAATGCAAGACAGCAGGCTTGGGTAGGCCACAATGCAAGGTAGAGTAGCAAAACAAGTCTGGCCAGGTCAAGAAGCTGAGGTAACTCCATGAAGAGGCAAAGAGGGACTGGACAAGATGGGTTAATTAGAGCTGGAACTGCTGCATCAGATGATCAGTGAGGAGGTGGCTAGGGCAGCTGTAAGGGAGGCTTGCTGAAGATTTCTGCTGGTGGGTAGTCTGCATAGCAGGCGAAGCCAAGGCACAAGGAGACTGCATAGCAGTTGGAACCAGGGCCAATTCAAGGGGATTAGGCACCCTAGGCACCTTCTGCCTTGCGCTGCCTCCCCCCATTGTGCCCCTCCAGTCATGCTGACCCGCCGCCCCCCCCCCCCCCCCCCCACTCCCTGGTCATGGCCCCAACTCCTTCCTCTTGGTTTTTTGGGCCATGAGCAGCGGCAGCCCCACATGACTCACGCTCCCTAATGATCATTGCCCTAGGCCCAGGCCTAGCTCGCCTTGTGCTTCTGCTGGCTGGCCCTGGTTGTAACTGTGACACTCACAGAGCAGCAGCAAAAACTGGATACCTAAAAACAAGTACCGCCCCCCTCCCCCTCAGTAGCACTATGATCTATTGCCTATGGTATACACCCTTCAAAGGAGAAATTAAATTTTTAAATAAAAGATATATTATTCATACATTTTGAACTCAGATCCAGATCTGATGCAACTACCTTTCTCCCCACTCCCAGACTGTCTGCTGGGTTCTAATAGCTTTAAGCTCTTTTTAGGGCCTGGCTTTAAAGCAATCTGGTGACTACTTAAATTAAAACTTGTCTGGCATTTTATTAAAACCCTTTTCTAAATTGTTATAGGAAATATTTCAAGTTATGCATTCCGTAGGATTAAAGCCTGTAGAAATGGCATTTAATTTGCCTAGTCGAGAAAAAGTACACTTTAATTTAAAAAAAATAATAATTCTGCAAGAGAAATAATGTAATGTTTGGGGCAGACAGATGGGCATAAAATAATCTAAAATTGTGTTAATTACTATTAAGTCAAAACAATGCTCTGAAGATTATATAGTAACATTGTAATGACAGCAGAAAAGGTCCAAATGGTCCATCCAATCTACCCAGCAAGCTTTTTGTGGTAATTTCTGCCACGCTGTGCAGGTTACCCTTGAGTTTCTCTTAAGGGTATTTACCCCCAATCCTTATGATAAGGATAGTAATATTTACAATCAAAAACCAAGCAACTGTTAAACACATAAAAAAAATTACTGCTAGCAACATTTTTACTGGGTGAAGCGCCTTCCTGAAAATTCAGGCAATGCTGCTTGATTTGCTCTGTTTGTGGACTTGGCCATAGAAACAGTCCTGTGCTTTTTCCCTTATGGCTGCATATCAATACCCCAGACCGTAAAAGTCGGGGCACATGTTGGTTGCTGTCTGAATCCAATTCCCCTTTTTTCCTCCCTGTCATGAAAGTAGAGAGTTACGCTGCAGTTGTGTCAAAAGCATCAAGGCTCATTGGTTGAGGGTAGTAATCCCCGTGCTTCTGATAAGGGTAGTAATTGTCGTACCGAGCGGGTTACCCCATGCACTCTTTTCTTCATTTCTGTCCTCTAGTCGTTGGGGACCCACAGTGTTTATCCCGTTTCCCTTTGAATTCTTTGACTGTTTTTGACTTCACCACCTCCGGAGGAAGGGCATTCCAGGCTGTCTGCGAAGAAATATTTCCTGACGTTGGTTCTGAGTTATCCCCCCTGAAGTTTCAATTGTGACCCCCTAGTTCTACTATTTCCTTTCCAAAAGAAAAGGTTAGAAGTTTGTGCATCATCAAAACCTTCCAGATATCTGAAGGGGTCTGTATCTTATTTCCTCTGCACCTCCTCTCTTCCAGGGGATCAGTTTTCAAAAAATTCTTAGGTCCTAAATTTTAGGGTTCTATTTTAGGGGGGTTTTCACTCAAAATTATGAACCTAACAAATACATTTTAAAGCAGTTTCATGTATAAAAATTGTAGATGTGCATATTTGCATAAGTAGTTTCTGTTTTACATATATGCAGTTTTATAAATGTAGAGAGTATGCATGTAATTTCCATTTCACACTTAACATTGTACCATGGTAAAAGGGCAGGTTATGGGCATTCCGGAGCAGGGTTCAGAAATACATATGGTATTTGCTATTTTGTAAGAGATAAATGCATATTTATTATATAACATATTTGTTCACTTTTACACCTGTTAATTGATTCACACAAGTGAAATTAGATTTGTCTGTTATCTACAGTTTCTAGACGGGAAGTTTGGGTGAACTGAGTGGGGTGCAGGGTGATGTGCTAGAGGTTCTAGGTGAATTGGAGAAGGAATGGGTGAACTGAAGGCAGTATCTGCAAACTAGTGATTCCAAGCACACATGCATGTATTTTCAAAACAGTGTATGTACATAAAGGTGAACTTTCAAGAGTTGCAAGGCCAGTAGACTGCATATATATGAGTAAATACCATTTACCATATACTTGTGTATATGCTGTTTTAGAAACCTACAACATACTCATGTAAGTAAGGGTGGGTGAGCAAATCTACGCATGCAAAAACAGGGTGGTCCTAGGGCATTCCTAGGAGGGCCAACATTTACGCGGATAAGTTGTTATTTTGTAAGAGCTTTACATATAAAGATTTGGCATCTTATTTATAAATATTTAAACCTGTCCATTATCTGGAGTAAGTGATCATAAACTTCTTAAAGGTGAAATACTGACTAGATGGAGGGTCTGGGTGAAATGGGACCCTCCTGAACAGCCAGGAAGGTCTTCATTACCTGCAGATGAATCGGATGAACTGGTAGACTAATTGGGAACACTGATAATTTTATTTCCATATGCATGTTAGAAAATCAGCACCTAAACACTGTAAAATTGTCCTCATTCCCCATAACAGAAACTGCAGCTGCAAAGTAGAATTTCAAAGAGGTAGTAGGTAATTGCATTCCTTTCTATTCAAGTAAAAACAGAGATCCAATAGGTATAAATATATGGCCCAACACTTTTTCTCTTGCTGTTCCATAGTAATTTGGCAGTCAAATGTTTTGGATGACTAGTATGTTTGACATTTTCTCATATGCAATAAATTTTGAAAATTGCACGGTTCATACCAGATTGTCCTGTTATCTCTCTAGTGGATGTGAAATAATTTTCAACATATATTTTGAAACTGTATGCCCAGATTCTTTGATAGATATTCAAATATTTCAAAAGTATAAATAATGCATGAGAAATATTCCTTTTGCAGTAGAGGTAAAACAAGAAGTCTTGATTGTGACTGCAAGTCAGACTCAGGAGTAACATTAAAAAATGTCTTCATAGCAAGAGTGGCAAATACACGGAACAGCTTCCCAGTGGAAGCTTTGGAGGCAAAACAGTATAAGAAAGTAACGGATAGACAAAGAAGATCCGTATTTACAGGGAAGTGAAGATCAAGCCAGAGTTCAAATAGAGTCTGTGGTCTGCAAGAGGAAAGGGCAATGAGCATATTACATGGGCTTCACAATCCTGTGTTACCTTTCTTATGTGTACTGGCTCCCAAATGTATCTAAACTTTTGAACATCCAGTGTATCTTCTGAGAATATTGTGAAACCTATTGATGAAATTCTAGCTTCTGAGGCTGGCATATGTCCCTCTCATTGAAAGGATTTACACACCAGAAAAAGCTCAATTGATTGGCTGAACCAGTATTTTTCCATACATAAAACCCCTCTATAGTGATGCAAGTACTTTGTAGGGGCAATTTTGAAAATATTTCGTTTGGGACAAAGTCCATGGGTAATTTTTATCTATGGATTTTTCACCAAAGAAAGAATGTGCATATTTCTCCTTAGAAACTTATCACAAATACAAAGTATAAGAACATAAGATTTGTCAAAGGTTCATCAAGCCCAGTATCTTGTTTCCAACAGTGATCAATCCAGGTCACAAGTACCTAGAATGATCCCAAGGGGTAGATAGATTTCATGCTGCTTATCCCAAGGGTAAGCATTGGATTTCTGCAACTCCGTGTGAATAATGATTTATGGGCTTTTCCACTAGGAACTTGTCCTCCAGGAACTTATCCACACAGACTTTTGTGCCTGCTTTTTATGTTGATAAACTTTCTACAAAAAATAATGTATGTAGAGTGTAGACCTACATTTAGGGCTAGTGTTTCCAGGACATGTTTTGGATGGGATTGGAAAGTAGAATGCTTAGATTGCATTACAAGTCTATACACATTGAAAATGCAATCTTAGAGGATAACCTTCAAACAACTCTGCCCAGCAGCATTTATGCATGTATTTGGCTACATGTATTTGGCTGGTCATAGACCTATAATAGTATTTTATAGCCCATGTGTACCATATATGCATATAATATATAATATATATATATATATATATATATATATATATCTACCTTGCAACATACACATATATGTTTGCTTAAGTGCCAATATATGAAATGCATTGAACATGCTTACTTTTTCTGCCTATTTAAAAAAATATTTGTGTATATTTTACATATGAAAATGGAATGAGAGTTATGTAAATCGGGATTTATGCACGTCAGTATATTTTAAAATATGCGCGCTTAAGTGAAATTATCAGTTTTACCAGTTACTCCATGTTCAACCATTCCTTCTCCAGATCATTGAGATCCTCCTGGTTCTTCAACCTGAACTCTCTCCAATTTGCCCGGCCCTCTCATCTGGCCAATAGTACACAATAAACACATTTAATATCACTTTTGCAAGATAATTTGGAGGTGTAAAATTACTCGTTAGGCCTAGATTCATCATTCCTCTATAAATATGGTAAAATGAGGAGCCGCAGCCAGAAAAGGGGTGGGGCAATAGTGTGCAGCCGGCCATATCACTGTGGTGCATTTTTGCCCGCCATGGTTGTGGCTGCACCGCACACTATTACCCCCTTAGTGCCATTAAAAAGGGCGGTGTTATTTCCGGCACTACTGATGGCGATAATGTCTAAAACATTATTGCCCACAGTGGTACTGGCAGAAAAATGTTTCACCCCCGCCCCTTTCCCTAATTTAAATATTACTGTTGCAATGCTGTAGTTATCACGAGCATTAGGGAGTTATCATGTGCGATAACACTCTAACACATGCGATAAGGCCATATTGCGATTTGATAAATGACCCCCTAAGTTAGGAAAATGTACATGCATGTCTTTTAAAATAGCAACTTATACATCAAAATGTTGGCCCTGCCCAGGATGTCCCTAGACTGACCCCTTTTTAAATGCACATATGTATTTGAGAAAGTAAAAATGCATGCGTTACATCTGAGGTTTATAAAATAGCATGTATGCAAGTAGATGCTACTTATGCATGTATATGCTTATTTTTACACACGTAACTCTTTGAAAATTCAGCCCTAAGCACTTTATTTTCCATATCCTAAATGTAATTAAATGTAATGTTCAACTGATTGTATTTTTAGCATGTACAGAGGGAGGGCAGTTTTCAAACCAATTTGTGCATGCAAAATTCTCTTTGTTGTGTGAATGGCTTCGCAAATGTTCCTTCCCACTGGGACATGTATTTTTATTAGCAATAATTGGTAAATTGACCTATCTGAAAATTGCTGTCCAGCTAAAAGTTTGTTCAAACTTCCATAGTGTATGTGCTTTTAGCCAAGCTAAAAGGAAGCAATCCAAGGGGTTTTGTTTAGGACAGGGGAGTAAAACAGTGTGCATTCATTTTTGTTTTGTTTTAGTTTTATTGATTTTATTACCCTAATTTCTTGCAATAAACATCAAAACAATGTACACACTGGATTTCAAAAAGTGCACATAAGGATATGCAAGCCATGTAAAACATTATCGAAAACACTAACAAGATTTGTTTAGTTTCCTTGTTGGTTCCCATCCAATATAACACAAAAAGCAACACAATTTTGTGTAATTTTATTAGCATGCATTAAATGGTTTTAGCATGTGCTAAAGCACAGAAACAAAATGAAAAAAACTGCAATTGAAAAGAAAAATTCATCAAAAGCTTTTCCCATGCAGACTCCTACTATTTTACACCTCAGAGTCATCCATACAAATAGCAGCTGCAAATTTCACAAGCACTTGTTGCATGCATTCTTCACACTAGCTAGCTTTCAAAAAGAAACTATCCCAGTGGTTTATTTTTGAAAATTAACTACAAGGTACAAGAAGTACAATTTTGTGTACTTTGCAACTGTGTGAGTTATTTAAAAATTGACCCTTTTAGCATCAAAACAACTTAAATCTGTCTTATTTATTAACCCCCCCTCCCCTCATATGTTAAATGAAATACTAATGAATGTTTGTGAAACATTCACTATTCTTTTTTCCCCTCTGTTTTATATCCTTCTTTTTCCAACATCATGGTCTGATCATTGCAATGATGCTCCTGAGCCAAGGACCATGCACCAGTGCCCCTTCCAGATGCCTGTAGGTGTCACCCTTAAGCAATGGTCATGACTCTCTTCTTCACCCAGGAGCTGTGAATCCTGTCCCTGCAGTATTCCCAGCCATAGCTGATCCAGGGTGCAGAAGACCTGACTTGGGGATTGAACTAGGAGACCTTCACAAGTAGCAAGACATGGCACTGGTACTGAACCACTCTGCCAGCCCAGAAACATTATTTTAAAACCTATTTTGCAGTTGAACATCAACTGAAATTGCTGAAACAAAAATGTACCTTGCAATATCAATGTGCTTAACTCAGTAATAGGAAAAATCAACCTTGCATTAGTGCACCAGTCTTCATGGAGAAATAAGTTTGGGTTATTAACTGTTACTGAAAGACAAATAGCAGGAGCAACTTCACATATAAGATTCCTTAGTTACCTTAGATACTTTACATAGGAAAATTTAATGATTTTTTTTTCTTTGAACAGTGCCTGTTCTAATGCATAGTTGACTAAATGCCCAGTTAGAAGATTAAATATCAAATGAGTTTTCTGGAGCTCAAGTTGAAATGACTGTCTGTTGCTGCTTGTTTAAAATGATGTTTTTTAATAGCATGCACCTTGAAGGATATGACATTTATATATGATTCTATTTATGCTGTTTTTGGTTTGTTTTAATGAATCCATTTTGAATTGTAGGTAGAAACATTAGATTGTTTGCTGTTCAAAATAAAACCAAGATGTATATTCCTCAGGCAGTATTGATCCGCTCTCTACTGTGATAAGGATATAGCTTGATAATGAACCTTTTCAAAGCTGGTCATTTAACATTTTGTTTGACTGGTTTACCATTATTGAATCTTTTCTTGATTTACATACAATCACAAAATCTGTTATAGCAACTATGCAAATTCATTCAAACACATTAATAAATAGATTTGGAGTAACCATATAGCTTTGTGTCCAAGGGAACAGGCAGGCTGTGCTAGTTTAGGCTAGCATTAAGTGTATTGGATCACAGACCCATGCTGACTTTGTATCTGAATGTTGCATCCACTAAGTCCCTCAAGGACATTTTTGGGTCCAGGATTAGGAGAAGGGAAGGAGGATAAAATTGGAAAAGAAGTGGAGTATCACTGGAGAGAAGAGAAAATAAAATTGGAGGATTGCCTGGTGGGAGCAGAAGAATGGATGGAAATTGGAAGATTTCTGAAGGGTGGAGGGGAACATTTTTGTTGTACCCTGGGGTACAAAAATGTTTATCCAGGCCTTGCTGACTCTATCCCGCTCCTTGCCCTGACTTAAGATCAGGTGGTAGAAGGAAGAATCAGAGTACCAGAGATGGATGATGAGTACCTGGGATGGTGACATGAAGTGGAAGAAAGTATATATAATGAATTAGGACCTCTGGGATCACAGGGGTAATGGGGATAGATTCCAGAATCAGTGTGGTATGATGAGGATGGAGAGGATCTTGACAGTATGGGGATGACACAGGAAAAAGCCATGGGAGAGAAAAAGAAGAAAGAACATGGTTGCCAGGATAATTGTTTGGATTCTTTACTAGGCACATAGCCCCCCTAGGTTTTAACCTTCATTAGTTACCAATAGGAATGTGCATTTGTTTGAAACAAATGAGTAAAAAGCCACAAAGGAGATCATTTTCATTTCATTTATAGCCCCCCAAAATGAATAGCAGATGCCTTTAAATTTAAACAACATTTTTTGTTTCATTCATTTGTTTCCTATTCAAGTCTATGGCCCATTCAAAAGACGTAACTATAGCAATTAACCAATGCCTGTGTGAAGTAGCAGCCTGATCAGAGCTGAGGCAGGAGAAGTAGGAAGGTAGATAGGATGACAGATAAATTGAGGTGAAATATTTTTTTAACTAGCCTACAGCTGGCACTTGAAACCAGTGATGATGACATCCTCCCACTGAAATGTCTGAGCATGTGTAAAGAAACTGTTGTATTTCTTAGGGAAAGATTGTCTTTTCAGAAGCTCTCAGAATCAAAGAAAAATTTTTTTTTTAAAAAGGAGACAAAAAATGTGGCATTGGTAAAGGGCTTTTTCTTACTTTTACTACTATATTCACAGTGTTCTCACTGTGAGAGTGAGACAGGTGCTACTGCATATTGTCTGTTCACTAGAGCAGAACAAAAAGCAATAAAGACAGAAAAGCAGTGTTGTTTTTGTTTTATCTCTGACTGCACAGGACACAGCTTGACTGGCAGAGAGAGAACAGAAGAGCTGCCTTGCTAGTTTTTCTGTCTGACATTTTTGTATGTGCGCAAAAAAAGTTAATCACTAGTGTACACACATATGTGTGCATATGTGAGATATTTGCATTCACTGAGGAATAGCCCTAGCCAGACAGAGGCTACATTTGTGCCACTACCAAACTACAAACTCCACTTGGCAAGTTGGCACTGTGCTTGCTAAGCACTGAAGTGAACCCAGTCTGTCAACTTGATTATGTGTGACAGACAGACCCTCAGTCAATATTATAGTAGTACTAGTGAGTGGTATAGTAGTACTAAAGTATATTGTGACTTCATAAACCCCAGTAGCCATGCTACTGTGAGAAAAGGGGAGAGAAGGGAATGGCAGTGGACAGAAAAATGGCAGGGGCAGAGAATTTGGTTTTGCTAAAGAACCAGCTCTTCTTATCAGAATTTCAAGCAGTACTAGTAGCAGAGAAAAAAAGGGAATCCTGTTCTTTAACTTAAGAGACTTTTTTAGTCACAGAAAGCCTGCTGACTCAAGCCATAATAAATTAAAATTGGGACAGCATGTGCCACTGCCATCTGTCCTCTCCCTCTTGCTTTGGAGCAGGAGCAACAGGCAGGAGAGCCATCCAAGGCTGGCATTAGTAGGCATGCAAGGACAGAGGTAGCAGAAGTGCATCACCCAAAACCAGCTCATCCATGATAATGCTTTCAAAAACTGGTTTTGTGGAAGAATCGTGTCTCAGAGGATAGAAACATAGAAACATAGAAATGACGGCAGAAGAAGACCAAACGGCCCATCCAGTCTGCCCAGCAAGCTTCACATTTTTTTCTCATACTTATCTGTTTCTCTTAGCTCTTTGGTTCTATTTCCCTTCCACCCCCACCATTAATGTAGAGAGCAGTGATGGAGCTGCAACCAAGTGAAATACCAAAGAACTAATAGCAGTGATGGAGCTGCAACCAAGTGAAATACCAAAGAACTAATAGCCAAAGAGAATTTGGGAATTCTAATCAGCTTCTTAGCCTCAAGTGAGGAGGTAGGGGAAGTAAATGATACTGTCAATGTTGACAGCAACCCGCAGAAAGAGCAGGCAGTGCCGTTAGAGACCATGAGCAATGACCCTGGCCTTTTAGCTCACAGTCCAATCTTAGCCTCAACCTCAATGCCAGCAGCATCAACAGCCCCCAAGGATTGACAGAGGAGATCACAAAAGACATCCTTAATGTGAAGGCACTTTAAAGTGAAGGAGGACCCACATTTTGCTCAGTGGTAAGGCCTGACAAATGCGTGTATGCAGCATCAGCTACACAAATCCCAATCACTTGTATTGACAGTACTAACCTGGGGATCCCTTCTGCCATTCAGAGCAAAAGCTGTAGCAAAAGGGTTGAAAGGGGGAAGACTTTTCCAAGCTGATAGCTCCTTCCATCAGTCACGTGGTAGGCCAGCAGCCCAGTGCCATGCGTCTGCAGTAGCAACCCACCAATGAGGAAATGGGATGCTGTTCGGTATCACTGTCCCGGAGCAATAAACAGGCAACATCCAAAGTAGTGATGAGGTGGATCAGAGATACAATTGCCCCTCTGACTAGCCCCTGCAGACAGTGGAGAACCTGGGTTTTACGTGTCTATTGCATCTCCTAGCCCCAAATTACAAAGTGCCCTCTAGGATTACGTTCAGTAGGCAGGTTATCTTCATTCCATCCAATCAGTGCTGTAATGCAGGTATAGGTGGCCAAGACTGAAGGCACTAGTGTGCATTTCACCAGCGACATCTGGACAAGTGTGAATGCCCTGCATGCCTACCTGTCTATGATGGCGCACTAGTGGGAACCAGCCAGCAGCTCTAGTAGGAACCAAGCATCAGGATGCAGTGGGCTGTGCTGCACACCCAGGTGATTGATTCTACCTATACCTCCTAACAGCCATAAAAAAGATGCTGGAGGGTTGACAGCTAGATCAGAGAGGCAGAAGTCTTTTCACAGGTTTTTTGTGACAGACAGTGGTACAAATATGATAAGGTCAGGGGAAAATGGGGTCTATCAGGTGATTTGTTGCTTTGCACACTTGTGCACCTGGCAGTGAGGGATGCCCTGGCGCTAAGGTCCAAGGTCCATGGGATTCGATTCCTGAAGGACTTGAGAGAAAGGTGCAGGAAAATAGTGGGGCACTTGCATCATAGCCTGAAGAATTAGCAGCTTCATTGTGAGAAGCAGAAAAAATTTGGGATGCCTCATAAGTAGCTGATTCAAGATGTTTGATGGAATTCCACCTACCTGAATCTACAGAAGTTAGAGGAGCAGCAGACACCCCTTAATAACCTGTCTCTGGAAATGGAGATAGGTTTGGATTGCCCCCTTGGGGCATTATGAGTAGGTAGTGATGAAGCAGCTGATGCAAATTCTGAAGCCCTTCAAGAATGCCATAGAGGATCTGAGTTATAGATATGCTCACTGGGTGGAGATTATTAACATAAGAACATGCCATACTGGGTCAGACCAAGGGTCCATCAAGCCCAGCATCCTGTTTCCAACAGTGGCCAATCCAGGCCATAAGAACCTGGCAAGTACCCAAAAACGAAGTCTAATTCATGTTACCATTGCTAGTAATAGCAGTGGCTATTTTCTAAGTCAACTTAATTAATAGCAGGTAATGGACTTCTTCTCCAAGAACTTATCCAATCCTTTTTTAAACACAGCTATACTAACTGAACTAACCACATCCTCTGGCAACAAATTCTAGAGTTTAATTGTGCATTGAAGAACTTTCTCCGATTAGTTTTAAATGTGCCACATGCTAACTTCATGGAGTGCCCCCTAGTCTTTCAATTATCTGAAAGACTAAACAACCGATTCACATCTACCAGTTCTAGACCTCTCATGATTTTAAACACCTCTATCATATCCCCCCTCAACCGTCTCTTCTCCAAGCTGAAAAGTCCTAACCTCTTTAGTCTTTCCTCATAGGGGAGCTATTCCATTCCCCTTATCATTTTGGTTACCCTTCTCTGTACCTTCTCCATTGCAATTATATCTTTTTTGAGATGCAGCGACCAGAATTGAGTACAGTATTCAAGGTGGGGTCTCACCATGGAGCGATACAGAGACATTATGACATTTTCCGTTTTATTCACCATTCCCTTCCTAATAATTCCCAGCATTCTGTTTGCTTTTTTGACTGCCGCAGCACACTGAACCGACAATTTCAACGTGTTATCCACTATAACGCCTAGATCTCTTTCTTGAGTGGTAGCACCTAATATGGAACCTAACATTCTGTAACTATAGCATGAGTTATTTTTCCCTATATGTATCACCTTGCACTTATCCACATTAAATTTCATCTGCCATTTCGATGCCCAATTTTCCAGTCTCACAAGGTCTTCCTGCAATTTATCAGAGGTATTGCAGTTTGTGAACGTTTTGCAGAGGGTAAAAGAAAGACATAAACCTCTGACTGAAAACAATACTTATATGTTTGCCACAGTTTATGACCCAGGGGTGAAATGGGTCTCACCTTCTGGTCCCAGCTTCTCACTAACCTAAAGGAGATACTGGCAGCTAGAGTGCAGGAATTGAAGCACCATAAGCAGAGGTGAATTGGGGATATCGCACAGGGAAAAATGCCCACCCCCAGAAAGTAGTATGAGCATGCACAGCACCCTGTCAGATTCCATTTACTTCCCCACCTCAATACACCATAGTTGTAAAGCCTCAATAGAACCAACCCTCCTGATGCAGGCCATAGCTAGAGCAGCTGGTACCTCAGGAAAGGAGATCCCAACAACATTGTCTGTGATATGTTATCTAAATCAAGGACAAAGAGACAGATTTACTAGCATATTGAGCACTCTTGTTATAATGGTGTGTTTTGTCCCCAAAAAGACTTGTAAAAAATAGTAGTTTCTCTTCTCACCCCATCTCTTTCATGGCTCTATGCCTTACTGTCTAAGTCTGCCAATGTTACTGCTTGGCCTGATTCTGCTGTCACATAGTGCCTTGTAGAACACTTGATGTTTTGCTACTTTGCAGTTCCTTGAGGTATTTATGCCATTGTAGGTATTGCCTTCAATGCACTTTGGTGCCTTCACTGACTTGGACTCTTCATACAACTATTGTTGTTTCTTTTGCTCTCTCATGATGCCTTGATGGTTTTGATGCTGTTTGCAATACCTGTTTTCATGCTGTTTGCAATACCCAGCTTTCTATAGGGATGTGAATCGTTTTTTGACGATTTAAAATATCGTCCGATATATTTTAAATCGTCAAAAAATCGTTAGGGCCACGATACAATACCAATTCCCCCGATTTATCGTTAAAAAATCGTAAATCGGGGGAAGGGGGAGGGCAGGAAAACTGGCACACTAAAACCCCTAAACCCCCCCCCCCAATGCTTTAAATTACCTGGGGATCCGGTGGTGGTCCAGAACGGCGGCGGTCCGGAACGGCCCCCTCAATAGAATCGTGTTGTCTTCATCCGGCGCCATTTTTCAAAATGGCCGCCGCAAAATGGCGGCGGCCATAGACAAAAACGATTCGACGGAGGAGGTCGTTCCGGACCCCCGCTGG
The DNA here is from genome assembly GCF_901001135.1 of Rhinatrema bivittatum. Classification (NCBI taxonomy): domain Eukaryota; kingdom Metazoa; phylum Chordata; class Amphibia; order Gymnophiona; family Rhinatrematidae; genus Rhinatrema; species Rhinatrema bivittatum. Next base: position 105,094,216 of record NC_042623.1, read on the forward strand.
ACTTTTGGCAAGTCTTGTGGGGGTCAGGAGGCCCCCCCAAGCTGGCCAAAAGTTTCCTGGGAGTCCAGCGGGGTTCCGGGAGCGATTTCTTGCCGCGAATCGTTTTCGTACGGAAAATGGCGCCGGCAGGAGATTGAGTGCAGGAGGTCGTTCAGCAGCGGTCCGGAACCCCCGCTGAACGACCTCCTGCAGTCAATCTCCTGCCGGCGCCATTTTCCGTACGGAAAATGGCGCCGGCCATACGCGTATGGCCGGCAGCAGAATTATGTTCAGTACGTTCCGCAGGTATGAGCAGGAATTAATATAATACTGTACGTGATTCAGTGACAGTGTACATGTGACAGCAGCCCAGCAGGCATTGTTTCAAACCCTGCCAATTGAATTGCCCCTGAGGCAGCTCTATGAGCGAAACTCGGCCAGAGTCGGGCACATAATAAAGGGCTTCGTATGATCATCCGATTCCTATTGTTTTCACTCTAATACAGCCAACTGGATCGGTTTCCGATTTGTTTCTTGGGTCCATTTTATACATAATGACAGTAACTTTAATATTGGCATGTGGGCACACATGTGCACGCGTATGCCAGCTCATGTTCAGAGACATATCCATTTTATAACATACGCACATACACATACATATACATGCACACATGGTATATAATAGCCTGGCTGCGTGTACATGTGTGCACAAATTTATGTAGACACTCGCATGTGTATGTAAATACTTACGCACAGATTTCAGGTTAATGTCCCAAAATGGGCATGTGCCGCCCATGCCCCCAGTGCCATTGGGCAGCTCCTGTCACATGTTAGGAGTAAAGGGCAGCTGGCACCATTACCCCTACCATGTGACAGGGGCTGCCCAATAGCACCGATAGCCACTGTCACAAGTTCAGGGCAAAAGGTGGCTGGTGCCATTTTGAATCAGGGCAGCCACCAGCCAAGGTATGGAAAATACTCTCAGGCTCCCACTAGGCTACTGGGTGTTTGTGGTTAGTACTCAGGGAGGTTGAAGGGGCCCACTGGTGGGAAGGCTCTGACTTTTTATTAATTATTATTATTTTTAAATGAAAACAGAGCACCGAAATTAAAAACAACGATCTGGGATGGACCTGAAATGTCCCACCGCCGGAATGAAAATGAAACAGGCACAAAATATTTCAAGGCTCCCACCCCTTTGTTCCAATCTGTACCTACTATTAGCTTCAGAGATAGATTGTAATGAACATTACCAGTCAGTGGACAATTGTGCCACTATCAAGCAATCTAATGCTGCTTGATAAGTAGTACCACTCTTCTTGCTGCATTTCTGATTTTATGATTTTAATCACCAGCATCACTTCTGTTGCTGCTGCTTCAAGCCACTCTTGGTAATTTTGGGTGTATCTCCTCTGCTTCAGCTGTCTTTGATGTCCTTTCCAAATTCTCTTCCCTTATGGTACTTTGCCAATTCTTGGTCTTGCTGTGATAATCTGATATTTTGCACACTTGCTTCACCCATTGACCCTTGGGCCATTCATATCACTCTTAATTCCACTTTACCTACTTGGTTCCTTGGGCCTTCAATGCCATTTTTCTTCCTGCCTCAGCCTTCACTGTATATCTTGGGGCCTTACTGCCACTCTTCTCACTGTGTTGCTCTGCAACTACCATTTGTGATTTTAATCACCAGCATCACTGCTGCTGCTGCTGCTCCAAGCCACTCTTGGTATCTTTGGGTGGTTGTGCCTCTGCTTCAGCTGTCTTTGAGATTCTTTCCAAACTCCTTTTCCTTACAGTAATTGGTCATGGTCTTGCCCTGGCAATAACATTGTTTTACACGGTTTAACAGTTTCATGCCCTCTTGGACTTTTTCTTCTACTCCCTTCCCTTACTGTTCTTATGACTATTGGTTTCATCTGGTATTTATTGTTCAATGGATTATACCACAGGAAAAAGGCAAGGGTAGCTGGCAGTAGTACAGCACCAACAACCAGTTCAGCACTCATCCAATATTACTGCTTTTCAGGAAATGGAGAAAGTATTTGCAAAAATTGATTCAGAAGAAGAATTATGTCCTGGATACCCTGAATTGAACAGCTAGAGGCTGAAGAGAATTTGGAGCCTCTAGTCAATAGCATCAGCCTCCAGTAAGGAGGTACAGGAGGCAGATACTAATAGGGCTGAAAGTACGCCATAGCAAAGAGGAAGACCAACTCCAAACCTGAAAAGTCAGCCCCTTCCCCAAATGATACTGAATGGAAGCAACATTAGGTCTCCTCCAGGGATTTTCTCTAGCTTCTCCCTGCCTAGGGCTTTGTATCTATTTGGTTGGTGTCCTTTGCACCTCATTTGGAGCCTTGGGATGTTTTTGCCACTGTGTGTGGCTGCTTTCTGCCTCTGATGGTGCTTTGGGATCTTCATGCCACTCTTTCTGATGCTTTGCCCCTCTCATGCCGCCTTGGGGGACTCCTGTCATTGTTGGTGCCCTTTTCCCCTCTTTTGAAGCCTTGGGATGCTCTGGCCACTCTTGCTTCTTTGCTCCTCTCATAGTGCCTTGGAAAATTATCACTGCTGATAGCATTTTGTCCCATTGCTTTGCGCTATTCATGCCACTTTCAATGGGAAACAAATGAACAAATAAGACAAAAAATGAATTTTTTTTTTTAATCTGAAAAGAGCCAACAAATGACTGTGACTTACAAAATGAATAAACAAACTAAAACAAACTTTTCCATCTGCACATCCATAGTTACCAATAGCTGGGCATGTAAAATACTTACAGTACACGAAAGCAATTTGCTTTGAAGTGCCTGAAGGCGGAATATTAAAAAAATCAAATAAATACATAACATTTAAATTATCATCATTTGTTTTCTGGGTAATTCAGAGTCTAGACCCAGAATATTTGAGAGATCTGATTCAGGTATATGTTCCTTCTAGAAGTCTCTAGTCTGGTGGTAAAATGAGATTGGTTGTGTCCATTTGTGTGCTACTAGGTCCTGAGCTTTTTCAGACACTGGCCCTATTCTTTGGAACACACTTCCTTTTGATCTTTAATTGGAAGAAAATTAATTATCTTTTAGGGAAAAGGTTAAAAATTACTTTTTTCATCTAGCTTTTGTAGACTTTAAATAGGAATTTAAGACTGGATTTTTAGCAAAAAAGGAAAAATTGACATTTTTATTTTAAGTTTAAGATTATTAATCTATTATGTTATTTTTTTATATGTATGTGTTATGTTTATATGTCTTTTATAATTATGGATATAAAAGATGTACTTTACCAGGAGCAAGCTATTTAGACCTATGAGTTAAAACTGAACTAACTAACTAAATAAATAAAGAGAGACATAGGAGCTTGAGGTGGAGAGGAGAAGTAGGGAGAGAAGCAGTAGGGAGTATCCAAAGTCAAGGGCAAAAGGGGAGAGGACCTTGAATCAAGGGGGAAGGAGAGGACCTAGGATCAAGGTGGAGCAGGAGCCCATGCCTTAGTTTCTGTCCTAGACCCCTGCATTTCTAACCCCAGTCCCAGTGTCAATCATGATTTCACTCTATTTCATAGAGTAAATTACTTCTCCATGCTTGCAGTGGGGTAAAATCAAGTTTAACTCAGCTAGTCCCTTTTGACATAGAACTTCATAATCACCCTAGGTAGATCAAACAAAAGTTTAAATGCATCAGGAATCTCCTCTGTTGCTCCCCCCCCCCCCCCCCCCCCCCACCCTTAGTCACTAGTGTGATACTTTCTACAGCATTCTCAAGTGGCATCTGCTTGGTGGTTTTTAGCATGATGAGATCATAAAAACTGAGAGGGACTACCTAGGTGTGCTATTTCTATTACATATTCTGTAATAAAGTCAAACTTTTGATAAATTTGAGTTTTGTTCATCAAAATAAGATTAGCAATTCTCTACTAATAATAAAGCAACAACATAATTTTGCAGCCATGCAATACGTATAAAGAACGTCTGTTTCAAATCCATCCAGGTCAGCTATTTTTACCTAAACTTGATTGCAGCTAAATAGAAGAGGTAAAAAACATGTGTAACTGTAACTGTGTTTGATAGTTGCTGCTGCTTAATATACGTTTTGTCAATTTTTTAGCCCCCGTCAGCTATCCTGAAAATATAACTGCCATTGTTTTATCATCCACTGAAGTTACAGTTTCATGGAAAGCAGTCTATTTGCAGTCTGTTGAAGGGTATCAGGTGAGTTCATGTCTTACATTTGCTAACATGTCTACATTCTTCAAGGTTAAGACAAGTAGATTTTGGCTAATGCATGCACCCTATTTATCTCTTTTGATGGTTGTTGTGGTTTTCTTGATGGTATTGCAGATGTTATATTTTTTTACTAAACCTTAAGAGGTCCATATTCAACTGCTGTGTGGTTCAGCTAGCTAGCTATATAAACTTATCTGGCTACTTTAGCCTATATATTCAGTGGTCTGGTCATACTGCTTAATATATCTGGCTATCTTAGTTAGCTGGGTAAGTTTATTCAGATAACTTTAGGACAGATCCACCGGCAAAGAACAGTTAGCCAGATAAGTTATCCAGCTAACTCTGAATATCAGATAAGATAATTTATCTGGCTAACTCAACCCCTTCAAGTTACTCCCCCAGAACACCCCTAACTTATCTGGCCAAATTTTAGTCTGATAAAAAGTTATTTGGCTAGAATTCAGCTGGCTAAATGCCAACATGTTCATTTTTCTTGATAACGTCTACATTATCCAACTAAATTCTTCTGAATATGGACATCTGTATATTTGTGTCAAACTGATGTCTCTCTAAGAAATATTCCTACATGAAAACACTTTGTGTTGATCTACTATGAACTTTTAACCAATGTGAATGCTTTTAAAAATAGAACTATCCAGTCATACCAGAGTTAGTTACCTTCACCATACTACAGTTTATTTGGGGGGGAGGAGAGGAGGAGAAAGAGGTTGTCACTGGCAATTTTTCCTCCTGCTCCTTTGAGCTTAAAGCTCAATTGGAACCAGCTTCTACTAGGATACAGTAACATTAACCAGCATGTGCAACTAAGGTTTTATTTCCCTATTTTATAACTCCTGTCCTCCATCTAGCTCGGCCATTGCAGTAAATATCCTCGACCAGAGGATATTGCTGTCTCCAGAACCAAGTACTCCTGCATCCTGATTCGAGCTGTTTTACTATTATCTAATATCTAAGGGGAACCTGGGTCTTTAACATGATACTGCAGTACCACTGAGCCAACAGCTACGGCCCATCACCATACTTTTCAAGTGATTATAGATCTGAAAAGAGTGAAGATATTGATGATGTCTGTGATCCATGATATATGTAAGATCAGATGCTAGACTGAACAGCACCAGTGAGAAAATAACAGGAGAGGAACACATTACCATATAAGTACACAATGGGACTGATTTATGTAATCAAAGTTTCACTTCAGTTTAATTTAAGTGCAACATTTACTCCATTTTTGCCCTGGTATATTTCTCTTTGAAATACTGAAGCAAAACCACAGATACATCTGCCTCAATTAAAAGTTAATTTTCAAAAGTTGCACACATAAATATCAGCATATACACTTAAGAATATGTTATTTTATAAACCACAAAATACACATGAAAAGGATGCACAAATACATTTGCATATGTAAAAAAGGGCAGGCCAGGAGCTATTTGGGGCGGGGCCAACATTTACATGTGTAAGATGCTATTTTATAAGTAATTTATGCATTTAATTTGACAGTTTACTCGCAAATATTTACACTTGTTCTATAACTGGTTTGTAAATATCTTAAAAGTGAAATATTGACTGGGTGGGGGGTTTGGGTGAAATGGGGGTTGTTGAGTCTGAAGATCTAGGAGAGTCTCAGTGACCTCAGATGGATTAGGTGAACTGGTAGACCAATTGGTAAAGCTGATAATTTCATTGTTGAATGCAGTTAATATCTCCATGGATATATTTATAAAGTTAAATGTAAAAATATGCGAGTAAATCAGCTACATGCTACTTTATCTGGATAAATTCTGATTTATCCAGGTAAGTCTTGAAAGCAGCACTCATCCGGACATGTTCTTATTTATCTGGCTAGGCAGCGGCACTTCTCCAGATAAATTCTGGAATAAGAAGAACTTAAAGCACAATAAGAGCTTTTTAGAATTATCCAGATAAGTAGCCTTTTTAAGACTTATCCGACTGAGTAGTGGCTTTGCCACTACTTAGCTGGATAAATCAAAATGTATCCAGTTAAGTGCTGCTACTTAGCCAGATAAATTAGAATTTATCTAGAAACAGTAAGTGCAAAATGTAGTCATGCATTTTTTTTTATGTGTGTGCATGTTACAGGATGCATATACATGTATTTTATGACCTGTGTATATCATATACGTGCAAGTTATAAAATAGAGATATACATGTAAATGGACATAAGGGCAGCTGTTTGAAAGTTATGCTCCCTGTTTTTAAGAGGGTAATTTTCAAAGGAACTTTTAAGGGTAAAGTAGTTCTGTACCTACAGAAATGACCCTTTAAAAAACTACATCTGATATTACACTTAAAAAATGGCATGGGCCATCCATTGCTCTTATCATGTGACAGGGGCCGACCAATGGCAGTGATAGGCCCTGTCACATGGTAAGGGCAAAGGACCATCGGTGCCATTTTGATTAGTGGCAGCCGCTGGCCCGAGAGGGGTGATTGCTCCCGGGACCCCGCTGGACCACCAGGGACTTTTGGTAAGTCTTGGGGGGGGGGGGGGGTCGGGAGGGTGGGGGGGTTGCAATTAATTCAATTTGAAGGGTTAGGGAGGGTTTGGGGTTAGTTTTATTTTTAATGTGCCCTTTCTCCCCCCCAAAGTGCGATAAGAAAACCCACAAACTTTTGTGTGTTCTTATCATTTTGTCGCCCTCCTGAACTGCAACAAAATAGGAAATATCATCTCTATTTCCTATTTTGTCACAAACGAATGCACATCCCTATTACACAACACATGACAATACGAGTTGGAATACTTTGTTCAATATTTGTACATAAATGCCCATGGCCAGTGCAAGGGAATTAGGTGCCCTAGGGAAACTCTACAGCCTTGCAGCCCCCTACCCAATCACATCCTTCTCACACACAATTTAAAATTATGCATTTATAATAGATTTTACATGAAAAAGAACATTCAAAGCACAGTCTTCTGAGATAAAAATACCATTTACAATTTGTATATTATATTTACATGCACGAGGTGCTAACCAGAAAACCCTACAAAAAAGCAAGAGATGCTTGAAACCTATATGGTATTAGGCCTACTGTAATGCATCTTGGGCATGGGCATGGGCATGACCCTCAGAGAACCACAAAAAAAAAAAGAAAGAAAAATAATTTCTATATTAAAAACATCATTAACTGCCAGCACTCAAACAGCAACAACCCTACCTATGAAAGTTAATACTATAAATATTATTCCAGGCCTAAAATAGTAATACACCCCCTATTAGGAAAACAGAACAAGCCAAGCTACTATAGATCCCTACATAGACACTACACACTAATGGAATAACTCACTTCATTCACATATAAAAAAACACAGATAGACCCTCAAATACAGAATAAATAGACCATACAGTATCAACAGAAATGTACAAACAAAAACTGAACTAGAAACCGCAATAGGCCAAATTCGATATGCATTGCTAGAATGTAGAAAACAGAAAATTAACATTCCTCATAAAACAAAATTAGTAAAACCATACCAATAAAAGAATAATTGAAAAACAATGAATAGAATAAAATTCAATAATTAAAAACTCAAATAAAAATCTTCCAAACATCAATAAAATATTTCAAAACAGACTTTTTACATCAAAAAACACCCAGCAATGAAAATAAGGATTTAAAAAAATTCCATTATCCAATCCTTTTGAACTTTAATTTTCAGATGCCCTGAAATTGTCATGGATTAGCAGGCAAAGAGTAACTATGGTAGTTGTGCTTCCATATGCTCCCTCTCATACACACACATGCTCTCTCTCTCACTCTCCCATAGATATGCACACATGCTCTCTCTCACTCTCCCACACACAAGCACACATGCTCTCTCTCTTTTCCACACAAGCACACATGCTCTCTTTTACTCTCCTGCACACATTCTCTCTCTCACTCTCCCACACAAAAGCACACATGCTCTCTCTCATTCTCCCATACACAATCACACATGCTATCTCTCATTCTCCCACACACAAGCACTCATACTCTCACTCTCCCACACACACATGCATACATGCTCTCTCTCACTCTCCCACACACATGCTATTTCTCACTTTCTCACATACAAACACACATGCTTTCTCTCTCTCTCTCACACATGAATACATGCTTTCTTTCACTTCCTCCTTCACGTAGCAGGCAGCAGCAGTCTCCTTATTCAGCCATCGTGGCCAAGGGAACGACTTCCAGCCATGGTGCCGAGCCAGCTCTAGCATTGGCTATTCCAACAAGCTTTCAACTTATGCCAATAATTCCCTCATACTTCTCCTTATCCTACAAGCAATTCCATCAGACTCCTGCAGTTTTTGAGTTTCAGCTCAGCGTTCCAACGCCGAAATCAACCTATCCAATCGTATAATCCGTGTACCGAGACTTTAATTTATCCCCAACATGTACCTAGATCATCAAACAGATTAATTACAACTCTACAACAGTCTCTTATTACCTTTCTATTTATTTGTTGCACGTTACTCCCTTGTTACTTGATCCAGGTTAATCTCCCTTGTTCAATGTAATCGCATTCTTACATGCTTGTTTAATGTTTTAATGTAAACCGAAATTATATGTAACTCTGCTACATGAATTGCGGTATATAAAAATGTTAAATAAATAAAACTAAATGTTAAACTACTTCCGGCAGGGCAGAGTGCGCATCTCCTCCTCCGAAGCAGCATGGCCCCACCAAAAATGACAGTGTGGTAAGCATGGCCTTATTAAGTGGAAAAGCATCCCAGTTTTGTCAGAATCAGCAGCACTGCCAGCGGGACTGTGCCAACCATGCTGTTGATTTTAATGGGGCCGCACTGCGGATTTCAATAGATACGCGCGTAGCCACGCCCAAAATCAGCAGCCTGCGCACGCCGAGCCATGCAGCCTGCCTCCGTTTCCTCCAAGGCCGTTCCGAAATTGGAGCGGCCTCGGAGGGAGCTTTCCTTTCACACCCCCCCCCCCCCCCCCGCACCTTCCCCTCCCTTCCCTACCTTTAATCCAAAAGTTACACCTGCCCGGCCGGTTGTCAGCACACCACGTTCTGGTCCGGAGGCCACGGCCACGCCCCCGGGCCAGAACCACACCCACGGCCTCGCCCCCGATGATGCGCCAGCCGCGACATGCCCCCGATGACGCGCTGGCCGTGACAAACCCCCCCCCCAGAAAAGCCCCGGGACTTATGCCGGCAGCCTATGAAAGATAGGCTCGGCATGCACAGGGGAGCTTTGGGGTAGGTTTTCGGGGGTTACGCTCGTAACCCTTTGAAAATCTATCCCTAAGTGTGAAGCCAGCTTGATTGTTCAAGGCCTGATTCTCTAAGACTTTTTTTCCTGTTTTCTATCTATGGAAAAAAAGCTTAGTGAATCAGGTCGTCGGTGGTAGTACTGTGCATTGTCTTGCAGAAGATCTGGATTTCATTCCCAACCTTGGCTTTTTATTCTTTTGAGCTAGCCAGGGCTATGGCTACCGCAGAGCCAGTAGTCACAGCTATTAGGGGAGGGAATTTCAATCATGACGGAGCAGTGACACCTACTTCCAGACTCCTGTAGGTCCATATTCAGAAGATTTGTCCAGCTAAGTTCACCTCATGTTGATCACAAAGGTTTTCTGGCTAAAACTTATCTGCATAAGAAAGGGCATTCCAGGGAAGATACTTAAACTTAGCTGGGTAGCATTGATAATCAACACTATCCAGAAACGTTTAGCCAAATAAGTCTGGTCAAGGTGGAGAACAAGTTTAAAATTATCCAGTTACATTCTCCCAGATAATTTTAAACCTGCGTAGCTTTATTAAGCATATAGCCAGGTAAGTTAAAAAAACAAAACTTCTCGTGCAGGCAATGGGAGATCTCCTCCTCTTAACACAAACCCCACAAGTTAAGGGACAAAACATTGGGGCTGTAGCAACTGAATCCTTCTTTACTTCTTACAAATGTGGGGATCACAACCCAACTCCAACCCCCCCAAAAAATCTCTAAAATCTTTATTTTATGGCCACAGGAGAAAGAGACAAATGTACACCCGATTTTATAACATGCGTGCCCTGCCACGCGCATGTTATAAAATCTGGGGTCGGCGCACGCAAGGGGGTGCACACTTGTGCACCTTGCACGCGCCGAGTCCTAGGGGAGCCCCGATGGCTTACCCCGTTCCCTCCAAGGCCGCTCCGATTTCGCAGCGGCCTTGAAGGGAACTTTTCTTTCGCTCCCCCCCTACCTTATTTTATTTTTTATGCCTGCCGGCCGGCTGCCAGCATACAAACCTCTGGCACAGCCGCTGTGCCGGAGGCCTCGGACCGCCCCTGGATCAGCCCCATACCCACAACCCCGCCCCCTTCCCACCCCTTTTTCAAAGCCCCGGGACATATGCACGTCCCAGGGCTTGCACGCACCACCGAACCTATGCAAAATAGGCTCTGCGTGCACAGGGGCAGGTTTTCGGGGTTACGCGTGTAAGTTACATGCGTAACCCTTTGAAAATCTACCCCTTAGTGTGGACAAATGCAAAGTGATGCTCTTAGGGAAGAGTAACCCAAATTATAGCTACACAATGCAATGTTCCACATTAGGTGTCACCATTCAGGAAAAGGATCTAGGTGTCATCGTTGATAATACATTGAAATCTTCTGCTCAGTGTGCAGCAGCTGCAGCCAATGAAGCAAAAAGAATGCTAGGGATTATTAGGAAAGGAATGGAGAATAAAACAGAAAATATCATAATGCCTCTGTATCACTACATGGTGTGATCTAATCTTGAACATTGTGTGCAGTTCTGGTCACAACACCTCAAAAAAGATAAAGCAAAATTAGAAAAGGTACAGAGAAGGATAACCAAAATGATAAGGGGATGAAACAATTCCCCTATGAGGAAAGGCTAAAACTAATAGGAGAAAATATTTTTTTACTCAACACATAAGTAAGCTCTGGAATTCAGTGCTTGTTATATGCCCGACCTGCGGAGGTCCGCGGGCTGGTCTCCCACTCACCCCGGGGCGTCTCACGGCAGCATGACTGAGGCCTAGTCGGGCCCGTGGCCTCCTTCGTGGTGTTCCCTCAGCGAGGGAGACGCCAACGTCGGTGCAGGCCCCGCCCCTAGACGCGCGCGCGCAGGAGGTCAGCCATTTAAAGGGACCAGCGCGGGAATACCCTGCCCTGCCTCAGGACGTGATGTAAGACGCTGCCAGTATTTAAACTGGCTTAACAAGCATCTCAGTGCCTTGCAACGAGGTTCACTCTTGTAGAGAGTTGAGTTGCTGTTTCCGATTACTGGCTTCTGACCCTGGCTTCTGACCTCGGCTTCCGACTACTGGCTTCTGATGCCGGCTTCCATCCACTGGCTTCTGACTTCGGCTTCTGACTACTGGCTTCTGACTTCAGTCCGTCCACTGGCTTCTGATTCCGGCTTTCATACACTGGTTCCTGACTCCGACTTTCATCCAGGTGGCCTCTCCTAAGTCCAAGCGACTTGGGTCCTCAAGAGCTCCTCTCGGGGGGAAAGCGGGCTTCCAGTGGTGAAGTTCCAGTTGGCCTCCTGGCTTCAGCTCTACTCGGCTCTATCTTCTGGAACTCCTCCTCAGACACCGACCCACAGGAGACCGCACGTAAGTCTAAGCGGCTCGGGTCCTCACAGGCTCCTCCTGGGGGGACCTTGGGCTTCCAGTGGTGAAGATCCCTCCGGTTGTCCTGTGCCGCCTCCCGGCTTCGACTTCCACTGTGGGTCCTTCCACGGTGCATCATCATCTGTCCCAGCCGGCTCAAGGGTCCATGAATCCAACAGTGCTAGAGGATGTAGTGGAAGCTATTAGTGTAGATATGTTTAAAAATGGTTTGGACAAGATTCTGGAGGAAAAGTCCATAAACAATTATTAAGGTGGACTTGGGAAATCTACTGCTTGGGATCCTGCCAGGTACTTGTGTCCTGGATTGACCACTGTTGGATGGATATTTGGTATGATCAAGTATGGCAAGTCCTATGTTCCTATAAAAACAACCTCTCTCCCAGTATGTCTGGTCTTTATTGTTAACTAAGCATAGGGAATCAAACAAGCTGGACTTTAGTTACTTCTGGAAGGGGTGATGATTCCTTCATTTTGAGCCCAGTCAGACTCCAGATTCCCCAAACTCCTCTCAATATAAAAAAAAAAAAAAATACTTCCTTAATTGGTAGACTTTGAAGCCTATCAACTACAGCAAAATCAGACCCTAATTATCAAGGTCTGACTCCAATACCCACAAAAAATCTCCTTATCCCTCTCAACTCCAAACCCTTTGAAACAAAAGTATTGCCAACCCATATGAAAGCTAAAACCCATCCCAATTAAGGGTGGACTCAAGCCAGGGGGAGGACCAAAAAATGCAAAAAGCTCCCATATCCTGCAGAACTGAGCTGGTAAAGACGAGCAAAGGCACAGCCACCTTTAAAATTGAAATATGCAATTTTCTATAAAAATGTTTAAAATAATGAGCTAGATTTAATTAGGAAGTGTTTTCCCCCCATTCCATACCTCTGGGAAAAATTCTGATAAATCAGACCCCAGTGTTAGGCAACAAAAATATAGAGAAACCATGCTTGCCCCTTCCTCCCCCCCCCCCCCCCCCCCCCCAAAAAAAAAAAAATCTGTCTATATATTATTCAGACATCTGTCTACATATTATCTAGAAAAATGCAGACATCTATCATACCCATTTTTATCCTGTCATGCAACAGATTTTCCTCATCATCCATTGAACCATCATCTACCTTGATCAACCATGGACACTAGAAGATGAAGAACAGAGAACACACTAAGGAGATGTACAGATGCCAGCCACACATTATGTTATGAAAAATATCATGTCTCATTCTCGTTGAAGCTTACATTGATTGACATGATAGCAACTGACTGCTCAATTCATCTCATTGAAGTAATAAAGTTTCAAATCATTCTTACTCATTTCACAAATCAGAAAACAAAAGCTCTGGGAAGCCGAATTTCTGCAGAGTTCTCCTCTGGTGTAGGTGATTTGGAGGAAAGCAAGGCCTCTAATCTAAGCAATTTGAAGCCTTTTGGCCTGCGATCTGTCAAACAATATTACATGTTTATTCGGGTATAGTGTTTCTCTAATTCACAACATAGAAGCAAATATATCAGAGCACACCAGATATGGAGTCATAAATCCTTAGCATACTTTATAGAAATGTATATACCACAGGTAACATAATCTTTATCAACTTACTGTACAAGAGGAATTGGTAATTAAACCAAAAATGTATATGTAACATCAGATGTAACTATTTTAGTAAAAACCTTTGATATGTTTATATTGCTTCTCTTTTTTCTCCTTCAGGCTTTAACAAATAATTAAATATATAATAAAATCTAGTAGATAAAAGCAGCAACCTCATAAATATTTTCTACTTTTAGGTTTATATCTCAGAATGTAATGATCACTGAAATCATTGCTGCAGATTTAATTTAATGACGGTCTCTTTCTTTATGCATTATTTATAAAGCAAAGACCTATACTTATGAATAGACAATCTCTTGTTTCTCTTTCAAATAAACCAGTAACATACTCTTTTAGTTTTGCTAGTTAGCTTCACTGGCTTCACTTTTTCAAGGGAAGCTGATTCATTCCCAGTTTTGCCTCATGGCATAGGTGGACTTTTAGTCTTAAGGAAAGCAGAACTAAAACTCCTTGCCTGCAATGAAATAAATCATGACTAGATTAGCTTATTCTAAAAAAAATAATCCAGCCAAAAAATGGAGTCAGTTTGGAACTCTGCTGCTTGCTGAGGGTTTGCTCTATGCTTTGACTTCTCAAATAACCTGTTATTGGATTGGATTGTGTGTGTTTTGGAGTATTTCAACTGCCCTTTCATTTTGGGAGTCACAAAATGTATTTCTAAGCTCCATAGCTTTCAGAATATCCACTAAAGAACCTATGCAATAAAGCTGGATGTGCACACTGACAGATGAATTTTCAAAAGAGTTGCATATGTAAATGTAACATACTATTGCAGCAATTTTCAAAAGACTTTTACCCATGTTAACTGTACTTAATGCATTAACACCTATTGACAATTCAATGGCATAGTTTGTAGCATTTTTCAAATGTCCACTTACATTGGTAAAGTGCATTTATACATGTAAAACCCATTTTAATCATGTAAATGCTTTGGAAAATCAGTCCCTAAGGTTCTTTACTGTGTGCACGCTAAAGCATGCTATGCACTAAAGTCCTATTCTGCATGCTATATGCTTCGAGAAGATGCTAGAACATGCATGCTAAAATTAGTCCATAAAAGCATACAAATTAAGTATATCATTTGCAGATTAGGCATTGCTAGGTACATACTACATAGCATGGTATGCTGTCTTCCACGTGTTATTTACTGTGTGTGCTGACTAAGGCCTAAAATTTAACATCAGCCTCAGACCAGGTGTTAACTTTTTAGCTCACACGTTATTTAAAGTACTCAGATAATAGGAAGCTTTATGGATTGTAAAAGGAATTGGCTAGGTTTCAAATAACCTCCCCTTTGTTGCAGCATCCAGAATATCTCTCCCAACTCCCACAGAAGATTCAAAAACCCAGGAATAAATTGTTTACAGATGACTCTTTTTTAACAAGACCTGTGTCTCTGAGGCATCCAATTTTGTTACTACAGTACTAGTGCTCACACGGCTGCAGTAACACACATATTGTAGTGTTATTCATCATTCTCTGCTTTGTGCATGTGTGTTCTTCAGTGTACTAGTCTGGAGAGGTAAATATAGTATATTAAAATAATACTGTAGTGCATCTTCTCCATGTGTTGTTCAACCTTAAACACATAGTGATCACACAGTTTAGTCAGTAGCACACACTTTCACCTGATTGAAAATAATAAAGATTAAAACATATTTTGTCCAATCCATCATTTAAATCCCAGTGAGCAGGTACAACATCTGATAAAATCACATCATGTAAGGCAAAGGTAGAGGCCATGGCAAGCCCACTTTTGGGAAAGGACTCTTTTATAAGACAACAGTGAGTCCTCCAACCAAAATAAAGAGGGATTTTTTAAAATCCAAAACATCAGAAGGAGAAACAAGCATGTCAAGCCGCAAGAAATTAACATTTGGGGAGGAGGATATGCCAGCACCAGCTGTATATCAGCTAGACACTGTTGTGTCGGAGGAGAGGGAAAGGGCAGGCAGCAGCCACAGGGAACAACCACCACCAGTCCCTGTGGAATTTGAAGTGCAAATGGTAAAACCTAAATCTCTGGCAGTGCAAGCGACAAAAGCAGTCATGTCATCCTCTTCCTCTGAATCAGAGTTTGAAGAATCTCCCTTTAAAGGTTTTCCTGAAACAGAGGTGGGAGAGTTGTTAGCTACAGAACCTGAATTAGAAGGATTAGTGAGTACAGTTTTAGCCTCCATTTCAATGATAGAGGAGAGAGAGAGGTAGGAGCTGATGTTGGTGAGGAAGAGCAGGCCACACTGACAGTGCAGGAAAAGATGTGTGAATCCTTTGCCCCAATTCCTCAAGCTCCATCTGTGTTCACCGCCACTTCAGTGCCACCATCATCCACCCCCCAGGATACGGAGGGATTATGAAAGAAATCTGTGATCTGCAGCCATTTTCTAGTCAGGGAGGACCCACACTTTGCATGTTGTAACTGTTGTGCAAAGAAGATCAGCTGAGGAGGCAAGTGGACCATTTAAGTAATTCTGGGATGGAGCATCACGTGTAGAATCAGTATCCACTTCAATATACACCTAGGAATGGAGGTAGAAGTAATAGTCAGAGGGTTCCTTTTGCAAAGCAGAGGACACTATTTGAAAAGGGGATGAATGTTCCTAAAACTGCTTCCAAGCTGCTTCACTGGGTTATGCCCAATCCTGCTACCTCCTTAGTGATCCCCCAACCTGATTTGTCCCCATCAACAAAACTGGGGCTTGTCACATCCTTTTGCTTCCTGACTTGTCACCATCAAAAAAACAGTGGCCTGTCACATCCTGCTGCCTCCTGATGTGTCCTCAACAAGACAACTGGGGCCTGTCAGACTCTGCTAATTCAACTGCTGTACATCAGTATGATGTCCTCCTCTGGAGAGGATGCGCCAGAGTTCATTAACTCTGGTACAATGACTCTAGAGGACGGTGTCAGTTGGCAAATAAGAATGGAAGAAAGAAGAAGCCAAATAGGAGCTCTAAGGCCAAGGGCCAGGCATCATGACACAGCCTCTGGGTGAGGCCCCAGTGTTAGGTCTGTGTCGAGGACCTGGCCTTGGTTGAGGCCTTGGCATCAGGACCCAGCCACCAGGCCAGGCTGCAGGGTCTTGCCTGGGCCTCAGTCCTGGAATAAGCCAAACCCAGGCATTGGGTCCAGGCCTCAGAAGCCTGGGCTTTGCATAGGCCTAAGGGTAAGTCACAGTGACCCTGATCTAGGCCCCACGCAAGACCCTGGATTGGGCCAAGGTCTAGGTTTTGTCTGCGAGAACTCCCCTCCCCCAAGACTGGATGTGGGCTGGGGAGGATCCTGGCCCCAGCATTTTTCCATCTGGGAGGGATTGGTGGGGATCATGGGAAGCCCCATTTTTTTTTCTTTTATTGGGGATTTTTCCCAATGTTTATTTTGGGGTTTTTTTAAACTAAAGAAACAAAATAAACATTACACGAAATGAAAGTTATGGGGGGGGGAAAGCCTCCAAAAACAAAACAAAACAATATTTCCCCCCTCTTCCCATTGCTTCTGGTACTCCTCCTGCTTCCTCCTTACATGTTTCCAGCAAAAACACTGGGGCTTCACTCCACCTGCTTCCTCCTTTCATGTCCCAACAACAACAACAGTGGGTTCTGACTCAGCCCGCTTCCTCCTTACATGTCCCCAACAGCAACACTGGGGCTTCACTTCTGCTTCCTCCTTACACATCCCCAAAATAAACTGTATGACCTGACTCAGCCTACTTCCTCCTTACCAATCCCCAACAACAACACTGTGGCATCACTCCTTGTGCTTCCTCCTTACACATCTCCAACAACACTGTGTCCTGACACTACTGGGCTCTGGCAGCACATCCAGCAACAGCCTTACACTGCCATATCTCAACTCCAGCAACATAAGAATCTGGCAGCACATCCAGCAGCAACCTTCCACTGCCATAACCTAGCACCACCACAGGGGTTATTTCACATCCTGATTCTGCCTGCCAAAGTCCAAGCACCACCACTTGGGCATAACTCTACTGATTTTCTCTACTTGCTTACCCCCAAGCACCATAACTGGGTCATGACTCCACTGAGTTCCTCTGCCTGCTGAGCCCCAAGCACCAAAGCCAGGTCATGATTCAGAAGAGTTTCTCTGCCTGCTTTCCCCCAAACTCCAGCACTGAGGCATGACTCCACTGACTTCCCCTGCCTGCTTTCCCTCAACAGCTGTATGCTGCACCATATCCTCTCAGGCCTGATATATCCTGCATAAGCCTGTCTTGCTGCAACCATGACCACCTTGATCTGATACTTCCAGCTGCAACATGCCTTACTCCAACCATAGCTACTGTGACCTGACACTTCCAGCTTCAGCATGCCTTGCTCCAGCCATTACCACTGTGGCCTGACACTTCCAGCTGCAGCATCCTATTCTCCAGCATATCCACTGAGGCCTAATGTATCCTGCATAAGTCTGTCTTGCTCCAGTCATGAGCACTGGGGCCTGACACTTCCAGCTGCATCATACCTTGCTCCAACCATATCCATTGTGGCCTGATGAATCCTGCATAAGGCTGTCTTGCTCCAACCATAACTACTGTGGCCTTGCAGCTGCAGCATCCAATTCTCCACCATATCCACTGAGACCTAAGTCTGTCTCGCTCAACCATGAGAACTGAGGCCTGACACTTCCAGCTGCAGCACACCATTCTCCACCATATCCACTCAGGCCTGACATATCCAGCATAATTCTGCTTTTTTTCCAGCTACAATCCATGGGACCTGACAATTCTAGCTTCAGCATGCCATGCTCCAACCATATCAAAACAGTCTTAGCAAGGGTCAGGATCCTTAATAATTTTCAATGAACTTTGTATTCCCTAAGAATGCTACAATTTCTGCCTCCAAAGGTATTTTTCAGATGCTACATGGACCTGACACAGACAACACTACAGCTTTGCGGGTATTTCGGCTACACTTCTCACTGTGTTGCTCTGCTCCTTCCATTCCAGTTTTTAAAAATTATTAACAATCACCAACACCACTTCTGCTGTCAGTGCTCCAAGTCATTCTTGCCACATTACGGTGCCTGCTTGCTCTCTTTCTCTGTGCATGTACAAGAACTGGAAAACACCTTTGGGGATGTTACAGATACCCGACTTGCTGCGTTGCTCTTCTCCTACCATTCCAGTTCTTCAGATATACCAGTAACACTGCTACCATTGCTGCCATTCCCAGCCGTTCTTGGTACCTGAGGGTGCTTCAGTCTACTCCAGCTATGCTCAAGGGTCTTGCCAAATCCCCTTCTCCTACAGTGCCTGACCACTTTTCGTCATGCCCTAACCATACATTGCTTTGAAATGTTACTGAAGCTGCCCTCGGGATTTTAATACCATTCTTCATGTATGGTACTCACCTTCATGCCATCTCTTGCTCTTGCCATGGCTATCCATTCTTTTGCACACTTGCTGTACTGCTGCATGAAGCATAACTGATTTCATGATCCACCAGCAGTTCTACTGTTCTGTAAACATGGGTAACTGCTTACCTATGATGTGTGTGGTTTACTCCTTGACACAAACATATCTTACTGGACTGGTGAATCAGCCAGGTGCAGCCATACTTCGACAGGAAGAGGCATCCCCCTTTACGGTTGTCTGTATGCTCCAACAGAATGACTGGCATCTCCTCTGCCACTCTGCCTTAATGCTATGCCCCTTATCCTACACCTTCAGATCCTTGTGCCTCTTGGCCTTGCTGGCTATGCACAGATTTTACACCTTGAGGGTTCTTAACTTCTTTCTGCTTCTGCACCTTCCTAGCATACTCCAGCTCTTACACTTTGAGGTCTTCTGCACCTTCCTAGCATACTCCAGCTCTTACACTTTGAGGTCTTCTTGCCAATCTCGGGTGCTGCTGTGCCCCTCTCCTATGCTTTTGAAATCTTGATACCACTTTTTCTGATTCTTGGTCCTTTTATCTGTACCGTGGGATTTTTCCTACCATGTTTTCAGCTTCATTCCCCCTTCATGGTGCCTTAGGGTGCTGATGCCATGTTTGGTACCACATTGCCTCTCATGATGCCATCAAGTGTTCATGAAACTATTGCTGGCCTGGAATCCTCTTTCTGCGCCTTGGGGTTTTCTTCCTCTTCTTCCTCATTCTTTAGGGAACTCTGTGAACCCTGTACTGGGGACTCTGTCTCTGGGAACTCTGTGAACCCTGTACTGGGGACTCTGTCTCTGGGAACTCTGGGAACCCTTCCACTCATGTTACTTTAGGGAACTCTGTGAACCCTGTAAACCTAGTACCCTTTGTCCCTTTGCGGAGCCTTTGGCTAGTCTTTATGCCACTTTGCCACACTCTAAATTCTTGCTGTTCTTTCCATCATGTGATACCACATGATGATTACTTCTCACAAGTTTCATTAGAACTGATTTTTAAAAAAATCACTATTCTGGAGCCCAGAATTGACTGTAACACTTCCCCCATAGGTTATAATGGAAAACAAATGAAACAAATAAACACATTTTTGTTTTCAGTATTGAAACTAATGATATGAATGTGAGTCCCAATGAATTGAAGAAACAAACTGAAACAGAATTTTTTTCTCTTGAATATCCCTACAAAATGGTAGAAAGCATTCTTAAAAACAAAATCACCGGCTACTGAGATGGACATTACTTAATGAAGAAGAATCAACCTGTTCTAGCAAGGGGGAAGTCCTGTGCTACCAATCTTTTAGAGTTTTGTAAAGGTATAAATGAACATGTAGCTTAAGGTGAGCTGGCTGATAGAATGTATTTGGATTTTCAGACGGCATTTGACAAAGTCCACCATGAGAGACCCCTCAGAAAATTACAAACTCATGGGGTGAGAAGCGGTGTTCTTTTGTGAATTGGTAAATGGTTAAAACGTGGGAAACAGCAGGTAGTACTAAATGGTCGATTTTCCAAATGGAGAAAAGTGGTTAGTACTTGCGAGAAGTAATCATCACGTGGTATCACATGATGGGAAGAACAGCAAGAATTTAGAGTGTGGCAAAGTGGCATAAAGACAAGCCTAAGGCTCCGCAAAGGGACAAAGGGTACTAGGTTTACAGGGTTCACAGTAACATGAGTGGACAAAAGAATGAGGAAGAAAACACCAAGGTGCAGAAAGAGGATTCCAGGCAAGCAATACCACAGGGATCAGTACTGAGACCGATGCTGTTAAAATATTCATAAATGAACTGGAAAAGAGAATGACTACTGAGATAATCAGATTTGCAGATGACATAAAATTATTCAAAGCAGAAGATTGCGAGTAGTAACTGCTGATGGAAGCACTAGGCAGCTGCCTAGACCGTCAAGTTCTTCCACTGGCCTTGCTCATAAATTTCACCTGCCTGGCAGTTCTACACATTACATTTTAGCCAGCTTGAGCTCTCTTTACAATAAGAACACATAAAGGCTTGAAAGAGTATCTTATGTTATCTATGCAGGCATAATTGTTCCACATTGTGTCAAGAGTTACATTCCTAGTGTCTTTCATACTGACTACCCTTTGTATGGTATAATAAGATATCCTTCCTACTTGGTTGTAATTTTTGTGCTTTAACTCATGTAAAACAAGATATTGGTAAAATCTTCCTGTTGGCATTCAGTTTGACGCTTTCAAGGCAAAGGATGTGAAAATTTTAATCCCAGCAGAACACACAAAGGCTGCAAATCACCCTAATAAATCATTTTCATCCTGAGAGTAATTTCCAGAGAAATGAGTAGGAAATAGACATTGGGCTGAGTGTTCTAGGACACTGGTGTCCTGAAAACCGGTTCCATCTCATTAAGACTATTTTACAAATCACTCACTAAGCTTTAAAGGGGCAGATGCTAATAATATTTTGGTCTATTGCAAAAATTGTTACAGTTTTGCTCCAGAATATTTTGCATGGAAAATACCAGAAGTATTTTCAATGTTCAATGTGAAAAATGTTTCTGTACTATAGCAAAAGTTTCAGAGGTCTGTTAGCAACATGAAAAATGTTCTATGAATTATCCTGCCTAGTAAAAATGTACACAATGTCTGAGCTACACAAGTAATATTGCACAATATGAAGAAGCAACTTTTGAATGAAAAGTATTGGCTAGCTATCTGTGCCCAAAATTGATAGAGTAAAAGTTGTTTTTATATCTTTACATCAGTTTTCTTGCTCAATGCAATATATTGTATTTGGTATGATAATAAAACAGAGTAATGGAAATTATATAATTAAAGTAATCATAATCCATTAATGTTTTGGGGGTAAGCTTCTGGCAGATCTTTGTTTTTTTTTTATTTTAGTAGTAAGTTACAGATTTTAGTATTCTGTTCATGTTTAGATGCTTTTGCGTACAATACATGTTGAGGTCAATATTCAAAAGCCATTTAGAAGGATAACTCAAAGTTATCCAACTAAATGGCAAGTTTTGCCAGTCATTATACAGCTATAATTTAGCCGGATAAAAAAGAGGTATTCCCATGATGTTTCTGGGAGGGGTTTTGTTATCTGGCTAACTTAGCCAATTTTGAACTATATCCTGTTGAGCTAGACAGATAACTTTAGGCCTGTTTCAGAGCAGACCTAAAGTTATCCTGCGTTGTGTAGCCAGATAACTAGCTACTTAATCAGATATCTTCAAAAGATATCCGGTTAAGTAGCACTGTTTAGATTAAAAAAGGTACAGTCCTAGCCCGATTTCCCCTCCTACCCCACTACCACCACCACATAAGTCCCAACCCACCCGCTGGCTAGGACACCCAACTCCAACATGTACCGAATAGAGTATGCTTTCAGCTTATTACCAGAGTAATGCTTTAAGTGCCCAGGATCGCATTGTACTGCAATCCCAAGCTGGAAACAGGGAGCAGTGAATCAGGTACCTGAATTTACAGGACAAGTTATCCTGCTACGTTTGGTCAGATAACTTGTCCACTAAAGCGGCTTGAATATTGAGCTTGTTGCTTTCATGGTCTTTCTGACATAATAATTGCAACCAAAAATATTTATTCAACATGTATACTTGCAGATTCGTTACTGGCGTGTTACAGATAAGGAAGCAGCTGCACAAAGAGTACAAGTAAGCAGTGCTAATACCTCAGCCAAACTTGAGAATCTCATACCCTATTCACGCTATAATATAGAGGTTAGGGCCTTCAACAGTGCAGGAGATGGGCCTCCCAGTCCTCTTGTTGGTGTTTCTACAAGAAAAGCACGTGAGTAGAGAAGCCTTATACTTGCACTGAAATGCAATAATAAAACAATTTTTTTGTGTTCTTTGTTGATTAAAAAGTTATTAAGTATTGGACATAATGGCATAATGGCTTGTAACCTGGCCATAGCTCTGTTGCTGTAGAGCAAAAGACCTGAGTTCAAACCTCCTGTCCAAATGGGCTCAACAGTGTCATGAAAGTGCTCCATACAAGCTCTGTGGAGGTAGGGAGGAAATGTAGTTGCCGCTTCTGCAGCAAACTCTGCTAGTGAGTGACACTAAGGTTAGATGTAGGAGAAGACTACATCTCCAGACTTTGGCCAGCAAGAAAACTTAAGTAATCTGGGCATGGTGACTAGGGAGAAGAATTATAAAAATGGAGAAAAGCAAATTAAAAAGTGTGGGGGGAGGGGGAATGCTTATCTCATATATTTAATTAATCCAGTGAGCACTGATATAGCCTGATAAAGTTATACAAGTAATTATCCAGGATACTCAGTGACACTTAGCAGGGTAACTTAGATAGATTTGCCCTGGAAAAAGTTCTCTGGCTACATATAGAATAATGATTTCTTCTACCAGACTTATATGGCTAGTATTGGTACTGATCATATAAACTGTAGCCATCGCACCTGACCTGTTGCTTTTTATCCAGCTAAATTTTACCCGAGTAAACAATTAATTGGGTAATATTTTGCCAGTCAACAGGATGGGAAATTCAAATCTTGGGGGTTTTCTGGCTAACTTAAAAATTAGCTGGACAAATCCTTTTGAATATTGACCCGTTAATGTATTTTTTTATCCATAGATAGAAAGTGGGCATAGTAATAAAATGTGTTATTTTCATGTTTCCAGGTTTTATATTGTTTTGTTTAGTATTTATTTTATGAATTGAAATGAATATAAAAGATGGGTCAATGTTCAAACTATCTGTGTTAGGACAAAGCCCACGAAAATTTGTGATTGTGTTTTGTGTGGCTAATTCTTTCATGGAAGGTAACATGAATAGAGTTGAAAATGTGATCTACACATGCTATTTTGCTCCTCCATCCTAAACATGGTCCTAGGAACACCTCCTCTAAATATGGCTAAGTTCACACATTGTGGAACACTTTTGCATACTTTTAGCCTCAAGGGAGGGCGGTTTTCAGATCTCCTCTTTACGTACATAAATCGCTGTTTGCCCACATAAATGGTTTCAAAAATTGCTATCCCACTGGCTTTTATGACAACTTCCAGAGGAAAATCTGGTAAACCACTGCATTTCATGGGGACGTTTCAAATGGGAGGTGGTCCCAAGCAGCCAAAGAAAACACTATACATGTATAATGTTGGTTTGACATTTCCAATTCTTTCGTAAATGTCTTTTCTTTCATGTATTGCTGGCTTACTCTGCCGTTTCAGATATGCTCTCAAAGTGAAAAATACTGGCCTCCTGGGGAATTTTCCAAGATCCTACCACTATAACCAAATTATTTTTTTGTTTCCTTAGCTCCAAGTCAGCGCCCCAAAATTACTAGCATTGTGAGATCTAACTCTCACTTTATTATTACGTGGGATCATGTCAAGTCTTTTGCAAATGAATCAACGGTGAAAGGATATAAAGTATGTATCTGTTTTAATTATTTCTACATTAATAGTGTGCTAAGGTTTATTGATGACTTTTTGTTCCAGCTCAACCACAGGAACTGAAATGAAATGTTTTAAGTGGAAGCATAGCAGGTACTAGTAATGGAGAACATGCCTAAAAGTTAAAGAACAATGGTCCTTTTTAGTCCTCGGTACATATACGCCATAAAATATTTGATTGTCATAATTTAACTTTGTTATTTATTTGTTATTGAAAAAGTTACAGTTCTCAGCTCTGCATAGGCAAGCCTTTATCTGATTGACTGGGTTGCTTCCTGTGCATTGCTGAAAATGAATGGAGAACATTCCCATACATTTCATAAATCATATGCCAGTTCACAAACCTATTAAACAGAGAGCAAAATAGTGATATATGGCAAACATCCTTTCATCATTTCTTTTGCTATGTAAAGAAAAATGTGTGATGATTTTGTCTACCTGGAGGCATTCTAAATCATACTAGCATTTAAAATGTAATATAATAATCCACAAGCTAGAATGGTCAGATTTAATCAGCCACCCAGAAACTATTCCAGTTTCTCTTGACGCCCTTTCTGAGTTGTCAACTACTGAGTAATACATAGCTGCACAGTGCTTGAAAGGAAACATTCTTATGCTGGCAAGCGGCAATCTAAAGTTTCGATTCAGCCAAAGTCAGAAATTAGGACTAATTAAAGCCAGAACTTATTTATCAGCTTAGATGAATACAATTATTTAAACCTTAAGTTTAAAAAAATCACTCACAGCTCAGAGTATCTGTGTGTCTCAGAAAACTCACATAAATCCTCTCTATGCACCTTTTTAAAACTGGCCTCTCATCTCAAATCATTTTATACATTATCAGCTTCATTACAATATCCGTGGTCCTCTTTATCCCTTTTTCTTCATGCAGAGTCATTCTCTTGACATGCCAGTATTTGGAACTGGGCAAAGTAAAGATTATGAAAATGCTCATAAAAATGATGTCAGAGAAAATGAAGAACAAGAAACCAAAACCATTTGCCACATTTCATTCACCAGACTACCTCAGTGTTTTACAATTCAAAGCACTTGAATAGCGCTATACTTTAGACAGCAGTGGGGAAAGAGAAAAATGAAGAGGTCCATATTCAGAGGCATTTATCCAGATAACTCAGAAGCTATCCAGTTAAATGACATTTTGGGCATTTATCCAGCTAAATTTTAGCCAGATTTCTTATTATCTTCTAAAATTTAGGCAAATAACTTAGAGGCATTCCTAGGACATTTTGGGGAGGAATTACATTAGCTGGATAAGTTATCTGGCCGATTCTGATATTCACAGATAGCCAGAAAAGAGAAATTATCTGGCTAAGGCTTGGATTTTCCATTCTCACAGAGAATGGTGAATCCCGGTGGTAACGGGGGGTGGGGGTGGGGCGAAAGGGGGTGGGCCTGCGAAAGCCGGCAGCGATCTTACCACCGCAGTGTTATTGCTGCCGGCTTTCGCACCCTATAGCGCCGCCGTGAAAGGTGGTGCTATTGGATGTGCTACTGGTGGCGATAACAGAACATAAGAACATAAGAAGTTGCCATACTGGGTCAGACCAAGGGTCCATCAAGCCCAGCATCCTGTTTCCAACAGTGGCCAATCCAGGCCATAAGAACCTGGCAAGTACCCAAAAACTAAGGCAATAAGGGTCTTACCTTATCGCCGCCAGCAAAGATACTGCCACATCTGCCTCCTCGCCGCAACGATTCCGCCCCGACTCCGCTCCCGCTTGCAATCGCATGGGAAAAGGATAGAAAATAATCCCCTAAGTCTGGTTGTGCCAAACAGTTGCCCTAAAGTTAGCTAGATAAAGTTATCCAACTAAATTTAGGATAGCCAGCTATACTAAGTAATGCAGCTGTACTATTGAATATAGCTCCAAAGTTAGCTGGATACTTTTATCCTGCTAACTAAAGATTGACCTCAAGAGAACCAGTGAACAGCAAAACTATTCAGGGTCAGAAATGCATGCCACATTTCCCAGATATTCAGTAGTACATGCACATACAAGTCTCCCATTGAATATACTTGCATAAAGTAATATGTTTATCTTTATCCAGATAAAGTTAGGACTGTATTGTGTTAGGATTAAGCATGTGAATTTGTTTCAAATGAATTTGAAAAATGAAACAAATAGGACCTAATTCAACAAATTAAATAATCCTATATGTTTCATTAATTTTGAATAAAATGATTTCTATAAGCCATTATAGTCAATACATTCATAGAAATCAATGGGAGAGTAACAGGTGTACAGTTAGGAATTGAATCAAAGTGTAGCCTAGGCAGCCAACACTCGCTAGGGATGTGCACTTGTTGTACATTCATTCATTCATTTCAGCATTATACATGTACCTCGTGGACTTAAAGTACACACATAAAAACTTACGTACGTACTAGAGGTACATGTGTAACTTTGAACTACAGAGGCACATCCTGTCAAGAAAGAGGATAACCAATCCCAAACCTTGCCCCCAAAACCTGTCTGCACTGCGCCAAAAGCAAATTGTGATCAACCATATCAAAAGCACTGGACAAGTCTAACAAAATCATCACCACGGATAGTCCCTTGTCTTTATATTTCAGAAACACATCTTATATAGATGCCATTACTAGTTCAGTACTATAACCCTTCCTAAACCCTGACTGACATATGTCTAAACCTTCCATTTCTTCCAAGTAAGTGGACAACTGAGAACAAACAACCTTTTCTAGTACTTTGGCCAAAAAAGGACAGTTAGGGATAGGACGATAACTGGCACAGTTCAAATTATCCAAGGAAACCCATTTTAATATCAGGGTTACCACGGACTGTTTCAGTACTCTCGGCAAACAACCCTCTTCCAATTGACTGCAATCTAGACAACAAATATTTTGGTAATGATTTATTCAAAAATGACTCACAAGTGGTAACTTTACAATTTCGCAGCACATTCTGCAACTCAAGAATGCCCACCCTTTCAAATTGGAGCAATTCTTTTCTATCTTTCTTGCCATCTAACTCAGTCATAACCAAGTCCAGATCTTTCCTACTGTCCTCATTTCCTCCTAACTCAGACATAATGAAATTCTCAGCTCCTGACCTTTGCCCTATATTGAGGTGGGGGAAGAAGTGGTAGCCGACAGGATGCTGTTCATGCACACATAACTCTCTGGGGTGGCCACTCTTTCCTGTGCTATATCTCCATTGTGTCTCTGCCTCTGACACTCCTGTTCATGCACCCTAATTTTCAGTATATCGTTCATGTAAGTGAGATGAAGGGACTAAAGGCTGAGACACCCTTTCACCCATGGGTCACAAACAGTGACAAACATGTTAAGTATTGTTTTCTGTCAGAAGTTTCAGTCTCTTTCATTCCTGCTGCTGCAAAGAGTTCATTCGCTGCATCACCTATAATTTCATTCCCTCTTGCTTATGAAATCCATCTAACTTCTCCTTCAGAATATTTACTATAGGTTTTACCCCAGCCAAGATGGTACTGCTGGAACTCAGATTCTCCCTGGCATCCTTGAAGGACTTCAGGACTTCTACCAGCTGCCTCATCACTGTCCAATAATGATGCCCCAGGAGGCAATCCATCCCTGTTTCCAGAGGCAGGTCATGAAGGGGTGTCTACTGCTCCACTAATCTGTGAAGCATCAGATAGATGGAATTCCAGCAGGTGTCAACATCTTGAATCAGCCAGTTATGAGGCATCCCATGTTCCTCCTGCTTCTCACAGAGAAGCTGCTGACCCTTCCGGATATGATGAAAAGGCCCTGCTATTTTCCTGTACCTCTCTATCAGGTCCTTCATGACTGGTATCCTTTGTTTCTTGAATCCCAGTTCCAGGGCATCCTTTACTGCCAGGTGCAGCAAGTGTGCAAAGCAACAGATTGAATTTATTTTTGATTGATTGATTTAACACATTTATATGATGCATTATCTCAAATTCTAAGCAGCATACATACGTACATTCATAAAATGCAAAGAACATACTTTAACATATTTGCACCACTGTCTGCCATAAACCTAGGAAAAAGAAAACACCTCCCTTTTCAATCTAGCTGCCAGTCCTCTATTTATTACTGTTAGGATATTACAAAAGGTAGATATGGTAACTATCTCCTGGATGTGCAGCACAGCCCACCTGTGTTCTGATGCTCTGTCACCACCAATCCTGCTGTCTGACCCAGCCTCAAGCAGATCTCACCAGTGTGCCATCAGGGAGAGGGAAGCATGGGTAATATTCATGCTTGTCGAGATGCTGCTGATGGAATGTACTACTCACCTCTACCTTGGCCAGCTTTCCCTACATGTGACTATGGCACTGATTGCTAGGGATGTGAATCGTATTTCTGACGATTAAAAATATCGTACGATATTTTCAAAGTCGTCAGAAATTGGGGGCTCCCAGAAACCGATAGGAAAACCCCACAAAATTGTTCGTGGGGTTCTCTTATCGTTTTGGAGGAGGGCGGGAAAAATGGCACACAAAAACAACCCCTAAACCCACCCGACCCTTTAAACAGCTCCCTTAGCTTTCCCCCCCCCCCCCCCCCCCCCCCCCCACAAAAACATTTTAAAATTACCTGGTGGTCCAGTAGGGATCCCGGGAGCGATCTCCCACTCTCGAGCCATCGGCTGCCACTAATAAAAATGGCGCGGATGGCCCTTTGCCCTTACCATATGACAGGGTATCCGTGCCATTGGCCGGCCTCTGTCACATGGTAGGAGCACTGGATGGCCCGTGCCATTTTTAAAGATGGCGCTGGCCATCCATTACTCCTACCATGTGACAGGGGCTGGCCAATGGCTTGGATTGTTTATCGGCTCGGGCGCAGCCGATTAAAAAAAAACCCGATAGGGCTGCACGAAAAAAAATTGACGATGTGAATCAGAACCAGAATCAAAACCGATTCCAGTTCCGATTCACATCTCTATGATTGCACGGGGTGGAGATAACTTAACTACTGAATGTAGTACGGAAAACACTTTGTGATTTGGGGCTTAAAGGTACATCAGATGCTTAACAGGTTCTCCACTATTTACAGGGGTTGGTCATACAGGGTAGGGGTGTGCATTCGTATTGACCGCATATGAAAAACGCTACGCATATTTTTTTTTTTACTTAAAAAAGTGATGAGACATAAACGATCGGATTTCCAACATATCCAACATAGCTATGTTGGATATGTTGGAAATCGCGATTGTTGATCCAAAATTAAAAGTTAAACCCCTCACCTTCCTTAATCCCCCCCCCAAAGACTTACCCCAACTCCCTGGTGAACTAGCAAGGAGTGAGAACGCCATTTCTGCAATCCTCTGCGAGGAGCACGTGACGTCGGCGCCACGTCGAGTGACGCGGCGTCACGTGATTCCCCGCGGGGTCGCGCCGGAACAGCCCGTTCGGCCCAAAAGGAACTTTTGGCCAGCTTGGGGGGGCCTCCTGACCCCCCCCCAAGCTGGCCAAAAGTTCCTTTTGGGCCGAACGAGGATCCCGGAAGCGACCCCGCGGGGAATCACGTGACGTCGGCGCCACGTCGAGTGACGCGGCGTCACGTGATTCCCCGCGGGGTCGCGCCAGAACAGCCCGTTCGGCCCAAAAGGAACTTTTGGCCAGCTTGGGGGGGCCTCCTGACCCCCCCCAAGCTGGCCAAAAGTTCCTTTTGGGCCGAACGAGGATCCCGGAAGCGACCCCGCGGGGAATCACGTGACGTCGGTGCCACGTCGAGTGACGCGGCGTCACATGATTCCCCGCGGGGTCGCGCCGGAACAGCCCGTTCGGCCCAAAAGGAACTTTTGGCCAGCTTGGGGGGGTCAGGAGGCCCCCCCAAGCTGGCCAAAAGTTCCTTTTGGGCCGAACGAGGATCCCGGAAGCGACCACGCGGGGAATCACGTGACGCCGCGTCACTCCGACGTGACGCCGACGTCACGTGCTCCTTGCAAAGTTGGTCAGAAATGGCGTCCTGACCCCGCTGGGACCACCAGGGAGTTGTGGTAAGTCTGGGGGGGGGGGGGGGATTAAGGAGGGTGAGGGGTTTAAAGTTTTATTTGCACATATGGACATATACCCAACTCATTGAATTCTGTTTATGTCCATATTGACCGCAAATGGGACCCCCTTTGGACATATGGACATATGGACATAAACTTTTGCTCTGCACATCCCTAATACAGGGCACCTCACCTCAATGTACCTCATTTTTGGATGCTGACTCCGTCTTGCCTCAGGACAGAGATAGAGAACACCACATCTGCTCTAATTTGGCTTGCCACCACAGACATTTATTTATTTATTTATTTATTTATTTATTTTTTTTTTTTTTTATACCAACATTCATGACAGGTCATATCACATCGGTTTACATCAAACATTAGAAGATTAGAAAATTACATTTAACAGGGAGTAATAACTTGGCTGGAAACACGGGAAGAGGCAACAGACATGTGGCATGGAGCTGCTGGCCTGTCACCTAACTGGTGGAAAGGTCTGTGGGATCAGCTTGGGAAAATATCTTCCCCATTTACAATCCTTTTGCTACTGCTTTGAATGGCAGAAGGGGGTCCCCAGCTTAGCACTGCTACCTTCCCTTGATGTCAGTGCCATGCAGATGATGTTGCATGCCAGTATTTGTCTATTACCTCAGAAGCAGTAATCATGGAAGAGCATGCTGATTGTTTTGGGTGTTGCACTTCTACTGCCTCTGTCCTTGCTCATGCCCTGCTAATGTCAGCTTCAGATGGCTTATTCACCTTTTGCCACTGCTGCAAAGCAAGAGTGAGAGGAACAGGTGATTGTGGCACATGCTCTCCCAGTTTTCATTTCTTGTGTCTCGAGCCAGCTTCCGCTCCTGGATTTCTGTGAATAAAAAAAGTTTATTTTATGTTTAGGGACAGGGCCTCATTTTTTCTCATTGCTACGACTGCTTGTACTTCTGACAGGTGGTTGGCTCTGCAGCAGCGCCCAGTCCTCTGCCTCTGCCATTTTTCTATCCCCTGCTATTCCCTCCCCTCCCCTCCCCTTTGATCATAGTGTCATGATAGAATTGGAAACTTTTACTGGGGTTTTTTATGTCACAATATAGAGGCTGATTTTCAAAGCTCTATGCGCGTAAATCCAGAGGCCTATTTTATAAAGGCCTGGTTGCGTGCGTAAAGCCCCGGGACTCATCTCCGCTGTGTCGGAGGATCGCGTGCCGGCACACTGCCGGCCCGCACAACTTGTGCCTGCCTCCAGCCAGGCGCAAAAGGTAAAATAAAAGCTTGGGGGGTTTAAGATAGGGCTGGGGTGGATAGGTTAGGAGAAGGGGTGGGAAGGTCAGATTAGGGTGAAGGGAAGTTCCCTCACAGGCCGTTCCAATTTTGCGCGCACATGTTATAAAATCAGGCGAACATGTGTGTGCGCCGGGTAACGCGAGCACATGTACACCCACGCAAATTTTTTAAAATCTACCCCATAGCTTTTTGAAGCCTTATACCTCTCTAATATTGACTGAATATCTGTCACCCACACCCAATCAAGTTGAGAGAATGCGTTCACTTCAGTCCTTAGCAAGCACTGCAATTTGCCAAGGAGAGTTAACACTTGAAAGTGGCATAAATTCAGTTTCTGCTATCTGGCTATCACTCATTGTGTCTGCAAAATGTCCACTTCAGTCCTTAGCAAGCACTGCAATTTGCCAAGGAGAGTTAACACTTGAAAGTGGCATAAATTCAGTTTCTGCTATCTGGCTATCACTCATTGTGTCTGCAAAATGTCTGTCTCTCTCTCATTCATACACCTACACACACATATACAGTGTAAGTGTGTGCACTGCTGACTGACTCCGTTTGCACACTCACAAAAGACACAGAAGAAACTGTTAAGGCTGCTCTTTTGTTCTTTCTCTGCAATCTGCACTAGAAGCAGTGAACTGCCTCTGTGCAGAATCAAACAAAAAAATCAGTACTGTATATTCACTGCCCTGCTCTAGTGAACTCTCTCTCTCACAGTGCAAGCCCTGTGACTGGAGCAATAAAGATAACAAAAAGCCCTTTGCCAGTGCCAAATTTCTTCTCTTTTTTTTTTTTAACTTTTTCTTTCACTCTAACAGAGCTTCCAAAAAAGAAACCTTTCCTGTGAAATCCAACAGAAATAATGGAGTTTCTTTGCACATGGTCAGACCTTTCAGTGGGAGGACATCAACATCACTTGATCCAGGTGCCAGCTAAAGGCTAATTTAAAAAAAAATGTTTCACTTTGATTGGTTCTCCAACCTGTCTATTTTCCTGCTTCTCCCAACTTGGCTCCATTCAGACCACTGCCCCACAGGCATTGCTTGATTTCTATATCTACTAGTCGCACTACACATGGGTCATAGACTTAAATAGGAAACAAACAAATGAAATCTAATTTTTCATTTATATTTATAGACACCCTTCATTCATTTCAGAGGGGCCACAAATGAAATTAAAATGGTCTCATTAGTTGCATTATACTTTCTCATTTCAAACTATGCATATCCCTATTAAAACATTAAGTACAGGGAAATGTCCTGGAGATGATGGAAAAAATAGCTTTGCGTCAGCTACAAAACCATATTGATGCGAATAATTTCCTTGATGATAGCCAGTTTGACTTTCATTCTGTTCATAGTATGGAACTTTAGCTTCTTTCTTGTTTTGTTGTCTTCCATCATGGTTTTGATTACAGTACTCATTCCTTTTTGATTTTTCAACATTTCCTATGCTTTTGACACCCTGAACCATAACTAGGGTCCTTCATTTTCAGTTAAAACCAATTTTTACCCATAAATTACCAAATTTTTCCAAAGTGATAATCGGTTTAAACTGGTTTTCACCCTAATTTTAGACTGATTAAAAGAGCAACTCCAGAGTTGCAGATACAATGTCTCAAGGCCTCCAGCAACTGCTGAAAGCCAGTGTGGGCCATTGCATCTGAAGCATTTCAAGTCCCACTTTCAAGTGAAAGCACTTACTCTCCATTGTCACTGATGTGGCACTGGAGAGCGAGCCACTCCCTCTCCCCCAAAGCAGACAATGTGCCTGCTGCTTGGTGCCACCAATGCAGCATTTGAATCAGGCCATGTCTACTAGAAGCATTTCCCAGTAGGCTTGCTGGTCCTGCACAAAAACAGAAGTGCAGTGCTGCGGAGCACAGGAGACTCCGTAAGCATGCTGCTGAAAGACAGAGGAGAAGCCTGGAGCCACCACTAGTAAGGAGAATGGTGTTGTAATGGGGAGGAAAGGAAAGAGAGAGATTATCAGGGGTGTGGGGTAAGGGGTATGCTAGGGGATGGGAACAGAGATAGGGATGCTGCTGAATGGGTGAGTAGGAAGATCTGCTTAATATTTGTTACGACTAGTATTCAGATAGTAGTGGAACCACAGTCTAGACCGCTTACCTGGAGACGTTGGAGTCTGGCTTCAGGAGGAGAGCGCGGGTATCGGTAGGCAGTCCGAGTCAGTACAGGCTGTAGACAGAGTAATCCAAAGGCAGTCCGAGGTCGGGGCTGGCAGCGAGCAATCAGGAACCAAAAGCAGATAATCCGAACAGGCAGGCAGCAGGCAGAATAATCCAGAGGCAGTCCAAGGTCGGGGCAGGCAGCGAGCAATCAGGAACCAAAAGCAGATAATCCGAACAGGCAGGCAGCAGGCAGAATAATCCAGAGGCAGTCCAAGGTCGGGGCAGGCAGCGAGCAATCAGGAACCAAAAGCAGATAATCTGAACAGGCAGGCAGCAGGCAGAATAATCCAGAGGCAGTCCAAGGTCGGGGCAGGCAGCGAACAATCAGGAACCAAAAGCAGAAGATCCGAACAGGCAGGCAGCAGGCAGAATAATCCAGAGGCAGTCCAAGGTGATCAGAAGCAGGAAAACAGCAAGCCAAACACACAGCGATGCTCCCAGGAACAAACGTGGCCGAAGCAAGAAACAGGAGAAGTGCTGCCGTTTAAATAGCCCCTATCTCCCGCGCAAAACGCCTAAGTCGGCGTCTGACGTCGGGGGGACGTGGCCAGTCCAATCGCGCGACACTTGGTCCTGCTAGCACGCAGAGAGGCCGGCAATTCGCGGGGGAAGCGCCAGTCCTGCGCTGCGACCCGCGCCGCAGACGCCAACCGAAACGCGCCATCAGATTCCGAGCGCTGCCCGGCTCCTCCCGCGCGTCGCGCCGCCGCGCGCCCCGATCGAGGTAACAATATTGTTTTATTATAATGGTTTCTGTACTCTAAAATAAACTCTATTTATCCAGAAAAATGTCACATTTTTCCACTGATTTTCGCCTGCTTTTGTTTCTTTCATAATAAACCCTGATATATTCCTGAGAAAAATTTAAAATTAAAAACTGAAAATTAAGATCCTTAACCATATTGGGGCGGGTTTTCAGAGCCCTGCTCGCCTAAATCCGCCTAAATCCGGGCGGATTTAGGCGAGCAGGGCCCTGCGCGCCGGTGCACCTATGTTCAATAGGCCTACCGGCGCGCGCAGACCCCGGGACTCGCGTAAGTCCCGGGGTTTTCCGAGGGGGGCGTGTCGGGGGCGTGTCGAGGGGGCGGGCCCTGGGGCGTGGTTACAGCCCGGGGCGGTCCGGGGGCGTGGCCGCGCCCTCGGGACCCGCCCCCAGGTCGCGTCCCAGCACGCTAGCGGCCCGCTGGCACACGGGGATTTACGTCTCCCTCCGGGAAATGTAAATCCCCCGACAAAGGTAAGGGGGAGGTTTAGACAGGGCCGGGTGGGTGGGTTAGGTAGGGGAAGAGAGGGGAAGGTGAGGGGAGGGCAAAAGAAAGTTCCCTCCGAGGCCGCTCCGATTTCGGAGCGGCCTCGGAGGGAACGGAGGTAGGCTGCGCAGCTCGGCGCGCGCCGGCTATACAGAATCGATAGCCTTGCGCGCGCCGATCCTG
Organism: Rhinatrema bivittatum; assembly: GCF_901001135.1. Lineage (NCBI taxonomy): Eukaryota > Metazoa > Chordata > Amphibia > Gymnophiona > Rhinatrematidae > Rhinatrema > Rhinatrema bivittatum. The sequence goes on from NC_042623.1 coordinate 105,129,369, forward strand.
GATTTTAACGGATACGCGCGGCTACGCGCGTATCTACTAAAATACCGCTTACTTTTGTTTGCGCCTGGAGCGCCAACAAAAGTACATGAACGCGCCGTGTTTGTAAATCTACCCCAATATATTTCTAGAGCATCTCAAAGAGTTAGGTGTCACATCAGTGGCTCTTCAATGTTTTTTTTCTTTCATTCTCAATTATTTTCAGAGGATTTCTCTTGGATTGGCTATATCTGCCCTTTGCATACTGGTGTTCCAAAAGGTTCTGCCTTATCAGCAATACTATTTAATTTAATTTAGTTTAATTTGCACTCCTGTTCTATGTGAACCAGCATGATGGGACTACTAGTCTTGAATGCCGGTATATAAAAAACTTAGGTAAATAAATAAATAAAATCTACATTTCTCCACTGTGCAAAGTGCTTGCTATTCTTAATATAAGATTCAAACTTTACACAGATGATATCCAATTTTATGTCTCACTCACCACTTCTATTGATGTTGCATTACATAGAATTTTAAATTGCCTGTAACAATCTAGTTTTAAATTTTAAGAAAACTGACATTTTTTGGTGACCCATTGTCCTAAGACTGCTTCAAATATTACATTTGACTTTGAAGGTCTACAATCCCAGTAAAATAACAGATAGGAACCTAGGCGCCAATATTGACCCTTCATCCACATATTAAATCCATTGTCATGAGATTGTTTTACAATTCTGTTTACGACATAATATCAAATCTTTTTTGAGTGAATTTAATTTTCAGTCCGAAGTACATTCGATGATAACTACTTCAATTGATTACTGCAACTCTCTTTTTTTTTTGGGGGGGGGGGGGGGCTTCCTTACTCTTTAATTTGGCCGCTACAGCTAGTAAAGAATGTCACAGCTTATATTGTGGTAAATGTAGCATTTAGTGATCACATTAGTGGCTTCCTGTTACCATAATTTTTAAAGCCATCTTAGTGCCACCTTGTGTCAATTCAGCTATTAAGATCTATCATCCCCCTCATTTATTATGCTCTTCACAGTATAACTTTCTGAATGTTCCCTCTGTAAAACATGTTAAACTCGCTGAAATCAGGGATCAACTCTTCTGTGTTGCTGGGCCTCAGATGTAGAATAAGTTGCTAGAGTTGATAAAATCTGTTTTAACTATTACTCAATTTAGATAGATACTTAAATCTTGGTGCCGTCTGGAACGTAACTGGAATGGTAGTCACAAATAGGCGACAGAAAAGGAGGTTCACCATACACTCGATATGGTCACGGCTCAGTCCAAGGGCACCATCGGGATGTTGTATTGATTGACCAAAGTTGCATCTGTAAAGTTGCCCCCAGCTCCAGAATCCAAGAACACCTCCGTCTGTACCTTGGTGTCCTAGAAAAGGAGGCAAACTAGTAACAGTAATTGAGGAGAAGGGGAAGGACAGCCTAAAGTTGCCTCTACTACCAACCCTAGGATCTGAAGTTTCCCATCTTTTCTGGGCAAAAGCTAGCAAAGTGCCCCTAGGCTGCACAATAGAGGCAGAGGTGGTTCACCTCTGCCTCTGCTTCTCATTTTTGGAGAGGCAGGACCTACCCAGCTACATTGTTTCCTCCAAGGGGGCACCAGCTGGTACCTCCATCATAGTAGCCAGAGGCCACTGGAACTTGAGTGCCAATCTGAAATGTTGACAGAATGCCTCCCTCTCACAGGTTCACTCCTGGAATCAGCGGTCCAAACAAATGGCCAAGGCAATGAGGTTCTCTATTATGGGCAGTAGATCCCAACACATCAGCTCATCTTTTATGCGTTCCAAAGATGGCAGTCAGGCTGTATTTACCCCAACAGAGCAATGAAGCCAGGATATCAAATTGAATGCTGGATGTGTAGCAGCTCCATACTGTGAACAAGGCCCAACCAGGCTCGTCAAAAACCTGTTGGAACTGGCGGATAAAATTCTCCAGTTTTCCTACATGGACTCTATTTAGGCCACCAGGCCTTGAAGAAATCTGATCATGTTGTTGAGCTGGTGTTGCTGCTGCTGGACCTGGAAATAGCCTGACCCAGGGACAAGTCCACCAAACTCATAGCCTCAGCAAGCTGTCGCAGTTGTGACCCTTTGTGCTGTGGCATGGTTGATGCTGCATCATAGGTGAACCTACTAAGCCCACACCAACAGCTGGCGGACTTGCGCTACTGGGTCAAAAGTTGGAATTTCACCTGTTCCAGCCCTGTTCCTCATGGGTTGAGACTTTGGGTTCTAGGGGCTGGCAAGATTTAAGTGACTAAGAAGTGGTCAGAGAGAGTCCAGGTATAGGCAGTGGTCATGGCAGGCAACAAAAAGACATTATCTGGATCCAGGATATAGGTCAGGGTGGGCCACAGATCCGGACAGGTGGAAATCCAGGAATGAAGTCAGAATCCAGTCAGAATTGGAGAATCAGGACAAGACAAACAAGACAGGCAGAGTCGAGGCACCAAGGGACCTAGTCAGGGCAGGACAGACAAGACAAGACAAAGGATACTAGGCAAGGGCAAGAACAAAAGGAGGCAAGGGCATAAACAAGGCAAGGCAAGACAGTGAGAGAATGGGACAGCAGGACAAAACACAGGAACAACAAGACAAGCATAGGGAATAGTGACACGCACTTCAGAGTAGGAGGACCTGTTGTTGAGGCATCTGCTGAGAGCACGGCTGAAGATTAAATGCCCAGCCATGCTGATGTCATTGGGATGCGCTGTCAATATTTTTCCCACCACAGGGCATAGAAAGGTCTAGTGTACATGCACCTAGGTGAAGGTAGACATAATGGTTGGTAGCATGTTGATAGTGCCCTCAGGGTTCAGGGTAACTGCAGCCCATCACAGGACTTTCCCACAGCTGGTCAGAATGTTACAACTTGTATCTATACCTATACACAGCCACTGGTAATTTGACAGTTATAGTGTTATTCTTACCCCAATGTTATACACAGTAACCTTCTCACAGAAATTACAGACTTTCTTCTGTTACTAAGTAGCTCGCCAAATCACAGCTAGATACAATGTTAATGTTTAACTCTGACAGCACACTTTACTCTCTCATATAAATTATCATTTTTCTATTCTTTTCATTCACTCTAAGGTTTGAAGCAAGAAGCTTCAGAATCTCTGCCTATGCTTTCTGAGATCCAATAGAGACATCAATAAACAAAATAGTCACTGCTCAAAGTGCTCTTAGTTTCACTTTCATCTAAAAACTGCTAAAGTCATGACATATAGCTGCCCAGCTGAGACAGGCTGCTTGAAAAAGCGCTGAAAGATAATCAGCCCTGCTTTTTTCTTGTCCCATCCCCAACCAGTTCCATTTTGTCTGGTTTCATTTCCAAAAACATTGCATTGATTTGTTTCCCCTATAGACGTTAGTGGGACCAAATTAAATGAGCCAAAAATGATTCATATTTCTGAGGAACTATACCCATTCAGTTCAGTTGCCTTGAACCAAATCAAAAATCAACTCATTCATGACATTTTCCTGCCAGATCAAAATGAATGGATGGGATTTCTGTATGTTTGAAAGAGTCTGCACATGTGAAGAAATTGCAAAAGTAAGTGTGTGAGGTGTGACTAATAAATACATGAGAGACAGAGGGAGTGATGCAGTCAATGCAACTTAACCACAGAATAGGATAAGAGAGATAATGTTCATGTTATGTAATCTGATGTATTTGCATTCAAGAGGTCAAAATGATTTGGTGTGAATTGATCACATTGTCCTTTGAGTATGTTACAAGCTAATGTTTCTAACATGAAGTCATGGCCCCCATCAGGCGAACTAGGCAGACGCCTAAGGTTACGTGCATAAGGTATGCACATAACCCTTTTAAAACACCCCTGCGAGTGCCGAGCCTATTTTGCATAGGCTCGGTGGCACGCGCAAGCCCCGGGACACGCGTAAGTCCCGGGGCTTCGCTAGGGGGGCGTGTCGGGGGGGGTGTCGGGTGGGTGGCGTGACATTCCGGGCATTCCCGGGGGCATGTCGGGGGCATGGTGCCGGCTCGGGGGCGTTCCAGGGGCGCGGCCGAGGCCTCCGGAACAGCCCCTGGGTCGGGAGATGGCGCGCCAGCAGCCCGCTGGCGCATGTGAGTTACACCTGCCAGAGGCAGGCATAACTTTTATAAAAATGGTAAGGGGGGGGGGGGTTAGATAGGGCCGGGGAGGTGGGTTAGGTAGGGGAAGATGCGGGGGGTGGAACGGGCAGCATTCGCAGGGCTCGGCGCGCACAAGTTGCACAAATGTGCACCCTCTTGCGCGTGCCGACCCCGGATTTTATAGGATGCTACGCGCGTATCTTATAAAATCCAGCGTACTTTTGTTTGCGCCTGGTGCACGAACAAAAGTACGCGCGCGTGCTGTTTTTTAAAATGTACCCCTAAGTGTGTATAATAGAGGTGGTCTGTCCTGGACCAGGAGAGGAGTTGGGAGGGTTGGGCACAAGGCAGAAGGTTCGCCTACGGTGCTTAACACCCTTGCACTGGCTCTGCATGAAGCAACCACAATGAAAGGTTTCTTCAAATACAATTTGAATTACCTGTTGGCTCACATACTATAGAGCAGCAAAAAGAGTCAAAATATGAATACAACCAAAGAACTATCCCAATCACCACCAATAGCATTCAATTCAATTTTTAAACTTATTTTCCTCCAGTTCACAATTTTTAAAGAGTTCTAGCAAAGTCACGGAAACATTAAAGAAATAGCTGTAAGAAGGACATTCATAACACCCGTACGTGCAAGTTAGTTTCCTGCACCAAATGCCCAGGTCATCCTTAATCATTGGTCCATCATTTGCATGCAAGAAGTGTCCCTCTATTCTATTCTTTTTTTGATATTTTAGAATGCAAAATAAAATTAAATTAGAATCAAACAGGCAACATCCCTCATTTATCAGAAGTGCTATCAGCAGCAGCAGCAATGGTGCCTGTTTGATTCTAATTTAATTTTATTTTGCATTCTAAAATATCAAAAAAAAGAATAGAATAGAGGGACACTTGCATGCATAATGATGGACCAATGGTTAAGGATGACCTGGGCATTTAGTGCAGGAAACTAACTTGCACGTACAGGTGTTAAGAATGTCCTTCTTACAGCTATTTCTTTAAAGTTTCCGTGACTTTGCTAGAACTCTTTAAAAATTGTGAACTGGAGGAAAATAAGTTTAAAGTGTGAACTGAATGCTATTGTTGGTAATTGGCTCACATATTATGACATTTTATATTTAATAGGCATGCACATTTCTTACATTCTTTAGGTGCTCTACAGACAGAATGGAGAAATTGGAGGCATACTGCAATCAACTGGTAAACATTCAATTGAAGTTCCAGTGCCAAAGGAAGGAGAATATATAGTTGAAATTCGAGCACATACTGAAGGAGGAGATGGAGAAATGACTCAAACTACACTTGCAGGTATTTTGGGATTTTTTCCCATAAAGAAATAAAAAGCAACTGCAAAAAGTAAATCGAATTATATATTGTATAGTAATTTTCTTATTAAGATTTACTCTGTTAAATAAAATAATAAAAATATTGTATACGAAAGCCTTTTAAGGCATGAAAGAAAGCACATGAAAACTTTAGGCTGTAATGTAGGTAAAAAATGAAAAAAGTCACATCAATCAGTGCACATGTTGTTGTTAAAGTCACTGAGGTTGATATTCAGCCACTATCCAGCTAAGAAAGTTAGCCAGGCACACAAATCTGGCTAACTGTACTGGGATATTTAGCAGTGCAACTGCACTGCTGAATACATCCAGCGACAGTATATAAAAGTTAGACAGATAAGTTTATCTGGCTAACTTTAGATCTGATCAATAGTAGGTCTAATTTATCTGGCTAACAAACAGGTCGATACAGTGGTCGAGGTAGAAACAGTGAGGTAGTGTCAGGCGCACCCTTCCTCCCCGCACCCACAGTTCTCTTCACTAACTCCCCGATACTCTCCTCTAATCGCATGCAAATGCATGCCGCGGCTTTAAAGCGGTAGGGAAGGGTTATGCCCGCATAACCCATTTTACTGTATAGGCGCTTAATACAGCGCCTATACAGTAACCTGGGTGCGCTGGTACCTGTCATTTCAAATGACATTTGAAATGACAGGCACCAGGAAGTGTAAAAATCAAAATTTTTAAATACCTGTCGGAGGGCCGCGTGGGTCCAGGCGGCCGGCGGGATCCGGGGGGCCGGTGGTCGCGTGTTAAATCTAGGCCGCGGGCGGGTGGGTGCCTGTTCCGGGCGGCAGGGGGGGGGGGGGGGCGGGTGGACGCGCGTTAGTTTCAGACGGCCGCGTGGGTCCAGGCGGCCGGCGGCGGCGGGAGCCGGGTGGTCGCGTGTTAAATCTAGGCCACGGGCGGGTGGGCGCCTGTTCCAGGCAGCGGCGGCGGGGGGACACGCGTTAGTTCGAGAACGGCCGGCGGGCGGCGGTGGTCGCGTGTTAAATCTAGGCCGGGTCCGCACAGGCGCGCATTCATTCAATGCCGGTGGGGGCTGCCGGAGGCAGCCCCCACCGGCAGTGAATGAATGCGCGCCTGTGCGGACCCCTGCGATTCGGCGCTCAAGGCGTGACGTCACGGCATGTGACTGCCTTGAGCGCCGAATCACAGGGGTCGCACAGGCGCGCATTCATTCATCCAGGCGGAGGAGCCGGTGGCGAAAGCCGCCGGCTCCTCCGCCTGGATGAATGAATTCATTCACTGCCGGTGGGGGCTGCCTCTCCGGCAGCCCCCACCGGCAGTGAATGAATGCGCGCCTGTGCGACCCCTGCGATTCGGCGCTCAAGGCGTGACGTCACGACATGTGACTGCCTTGAGCGCCGAATCGCAGGGGTCGCACAGGCGCGCATTCATTCACTGCCGGTGGGGGCTGCCGGAGAGGCAGCCCCCACCGGCAGTGAATGAATTCATTCATCCGAATCGCAGGGGTCGCGTTAGTTCGAGACGGCCGGCGGGCGGCGGGTGGTCGCGTGTTAAATCTAGGCCGGGTCCGCACAGGCGCGCATTCATTCACTGCCGGTGGGGGCTGTCTCCGGCAGCCCCCACTGGCAGTGAATGAATGCGCGCCTGTGCGACCCCTGCGATTCGGCGCTCAAGGCGTGACGTCACGGCATGTGACTGCCTTGAGCGCCGAATCGCAGGGGTCGCACAGGCGCACATTCATTCATTCACTGCCGGTGGGGGCTGCCTCCGCCAGCCCCCACCGGCAGTGAATGAATGCGCGCCTGTGCGGACCCGGCCTAGATTTAACACGCGACCGCCCGCCGGCCGTCTCGAACTAACGCGTGTCCCCCCGCCGCCGCTGCCGCTGCCGCCTGGAACAGGCGCCCACCCGCCCGCGACCTAGATTTAACACGCGACCACCCGGCTCCCGCCGCCGCCGGCCGCCTGGACCCACGCGGCCCTCCGACAGGTATTTAAAAATTTTTATTTTTTCTTCTGACAGGTTTTATGTGTCCCACATCATTACATTTTCTCGATCATCTCTGTATCGCTTTTTTTTTAAATTGTGTTTTATTGTTTTTGAGTATCTTAAGCGGTGTCGATGGATTTGTTACTAGACTCACAGTCCTAACTCCTACTAGGGGGAGGCGGTAAACTAACATGTTACGGCCGCGGCAAAACAGTGCGTTACTAATGAGAGAACCTGAATGCCCGTTACGGTATCGGAGGGGAATAGCTAATTCCTTCATTATACAGCTAATTCGTTCATTTACATGCCGGGTGCGGGAAGGGTTACACGTCAGTTTTAAGAAGCGCTACAGACGCGCAAAACTGGAGACTGTATCGCTGGTTTGCCTTACGCGTCCGAATTGTGCGCAGCGAGCTCGTTACAGACGAGAAATCTTCAACTGAACTTTACTGTATCGAGCTGTGAGCCAGGTAAGGCTGAGTATTGGTATTTATCCAGCTTAGGGGCTCATTTACTAATCTGCGATAAAGGTGTAAGTGCAGAAAGCAGCTGTTTGTTTTATTTATTTATTTATTTATATTTTTTATTTTTAAACTTTTATAGACTGTCGTATAAGTGTAGGCCATCACAACGGTTTACAGTAAGGCACCCAATAAATTACAATATAAAAGTTAAAAGTGCCATTCTAAAACATCCAGTTACAAAGTAAAATATAAAAATGTTAAAAACAAAACCAAAGTCTTATATCATGACTATGCATAAAATCTAACTCATCTGTAAGATGATTATCACTTGATATGCCCAAATCGCAGTGATATCTTGTGATATTTATGATATCACGTGAGATTTTTCCTTAAAAACTACCCCCTAATTAGATGAGCTGCTTTGCATACAGTTGCATGCGTGAGTGAGATAATCAAATTTGCAGATGACACAAAATTGTGCAGAGTAGTTAAATCACAAGCAGATTGTGATAAATTGCAGGAAGACCTTGTGAGACTGGAAAATTGGGCATCCAAATGGCAGATGAAATTTAATGTGGATAAGTGCAAGGTGATGCATATAGGGAAAAAATAACCCATGCTATAATTACACGATGTTGGGTTCCATATTAGGTGCTACAACCCAAGAAAGAGATCTAGGTGTCATAGTGGATAACACATTGAAATCGTCGGTTCAGTGTGCTGCGGCAGTCAAAAAAGCAAACAGAATGTTGGGAATTATTAGAAAAGGAATGATGAATAAAACGGAAAATGTCATAATGCCTCTGTATCGCTCCATGGTGAGACCGCACCTTGAATACTGTGTACAATTCTGGTCGCCGCATCTCAAAAAATATATAATTGCGATGGAGAAGGTACAGAGAAGGGCTACCAAAATGATAAGGGGAATGGAACAGCTCCCCTATGAGGAAAGACTAAAGAGGTTAGGACTTTTCAGCTTGGAGAAGAGACGACTGAGGGGGGATATGATAGAGGTGTTTAAAATCATGAGAGGTCTAGAACAGGTAGATGTGAATCGGTTATTTACTCTTTCGGATAGTAGAAGGACTAGGGGACACTCCATGAAGTTAGCATGGGGCACATTTAAAACTAATCGGAGAAAGTTCTTTTTTACTCAACGCACAATTAAACTCTGGAATTTGTTGCCAGAGAATGCGGTTAGTGCAGTTAGTATAGCTGTGTTTAAAAAAGGATTGGATAAGTTCTTGGAGAAGTCCATTACCTGCTATTAAGTTCACTTAGAGAATAGCCACTGCCATTAGCAATGGTTACATGGAATAGACTTAGTTTTTGGGTACTTGCCAGGTTCTTATGGCCTGGATTGGCCACTGTTGGAAACAGGATGCTGGGCTTGATGGACCCTTGGTCTGACCCAGTATGGCATTTTCTTATGTTCTTATGTTCTTAAATTTTCAAATGCATTCAAAGCAGCCCATCCATAGGTAATCCTATGAAAATGAAATAACGTTGCTGACCAGAACCACGTTATTTGCCAAAAAGTTAATCTATAACTCAGGGTTTGTAGATAACTTTTTACAGAAGCATCAAGATGCTAATACACCTCCTGATGCCTCCCTACTACAAATTAATATTTTGGGCAGTAGCCCAAAACATCTCTCCAAACCATATCTAATTCCCTGTGGGGATTTGGTTTGACACCTGCCCATTCCCCCGCCACCTGTTGAGGAAGTGTCAAAGAGAAAAATGTTTAAATAATAATTTTTCATTAGATGGTGACAGCCTACCCCTTTCCCAAACTGTTCCCCACCAAAATGTACCTCTCTCCAAGTTCAAAACTCACCACCCCCATTCCAAACACCCCTATAGGTAAGACCATCATCTCATCGATTCCCCCCCCCCCCCCACCTTCAACAAATTTGCCTTGGTGGTCCAGTGGCATTTCCCACCCCCAGACCCTCCTTTTTTCCTTACTAAATATCCTAGTAGTATAGTGGCACCCCCTCCCCCCCAACCTAGCCCAACCCTGACCCTACCTTACTTTAAAAAGATCCATTGGTGGCTCTGAGGGGGGGGCCTGGATCACTTCTTAGGATCTGGACCCAGTGGCAGCCATCCTTTGCCCCTATCATGTGTTAGGGGCAAAGACAGTGCCATTTTGAAAAATGGTGACTAGCCCAGAAATTATGGAGAGCTCTGGGCTTCTACTGAACCATCAGGATTGCTTTCTTAAGGCAAGGCAAAGTCTCAGGACTGGAGAGGGGCAGGCCACCTCTATCTCACCATTATCTATCTTTTATGTTGGAGGTGAAGGGATGGGGAAATCTATTTGGGGTAAGAGGTTTTAGATTGGAGGGTAGAAAATGTTCTATAGGAAGGGATTTTGGAAGGGGGGTGTGATGTTGCTGTGCAACACTTCAGGCATTTTTTAAACTTTTTTTCCTTTTCTGCCGCTTCATCAGGCAGCATGGGAGGTGGGAAGGGGGTCTATATAGGAATTTTGGCACATTAGGAGGGAGGCTTTTTCTGAGCTGTGTGGCCCTTTAGGACGATGCTGGCCCCAGACACAGTGAGCTTCCATCATTAATCTTTACCCTTTTTCCCGCTATATTTTTTCTTGCAGTATTTTTCCAAGAGAAAAAATATCACAGGAAGATCACCGCAATATTTTCCCAGGGAGGGGTCACATATAGTGGGAATCTCCCTCATGATATTTTGCCCCTCCTGCAATAAAAAACTGCGGCATAATAAATGACCCCCTAAGTTAGCCAAATAAGTAGCCATGCACAAGAAAACCCCCATCATGCCTACCACTTAGCCAGAAAACTATTTAGCCAGATAGTTATCAAGCTAAGTGGGAGGCCACAGAGCACGACCAGATTCAAACAGTATCACTTATCCAGCTAAGTGGTATTGAATGTCATCCTCATTTTGTTGGAGAAGCTTGGCTAACCTAATAGTTCCTAATAGAGGTGTGCATAATTTTTTTTTCATCCCCATTTCGTTTTCGGTTCAGGGGTGGGCCATTTCAGTCCACCCCCGGATCAGAAAATTTTTTTTTTGTTGCCAATTTCTTTAAATAAAAACTGCCCCAATCCTTCAAATTTAATTAAATACAATGCCCCCTACCCTCCAGACTCCCACCAAAGACTCATCGAAAGTCCATGGTGGTCGAGCATGGGGTCCAGGAGTGATCTCCTGCTCTCGGGCCGTCAGCTGCTAGTAATCAAAAAGGCATTAGTGGCCCTTTGCCCTTACCATGTGACAGGAGCTATAGTGCCATTGGCTGGCCCCTGTCACATGGTAGGAGCAAAGGAAGAGAAAGAGTGAGACTGAGGTAGGAGAAGGGTTTGAAATCTACAGGAGGAGGAAAGAAGCAGTCCAACCCCAACACCACAACCTTCTGGGTGAGGTGTGTGGGAGAAGAGATAACCACCATAATAGAGAGCAGCACCTGAGGCAGTTTCCTCAGAAAAAAGCCAGGTCTTCATTAAGGCAAGGAGATGAACAGAACAAGAAGTAAAAAGGTCATGAATAAAGGCAAGCTTCTTGGACATTTATTTATTATTTATTTAGTTATTGAATTCTTATAACACACATATTCCACATAGCAGTTTACAGCAGCTTACAACATACATGCATAAAAGCTGAAAATGTCCTACAGAAATACTTGTACAGAATACATACATACATAAATTAATTCAGATATAGTTCACTTTCCATAGGGAGCATGAGAAAGGAAGGGAGAAGGGATATAATGATAAAATTGGAGAGGCTTTGGCTCGAATTGGGGCAATGGGGTGAAAATTGCCTTGAAGAGCCAGAAATGGGATTGATAACCCCATTTTGTTATGGTTAATGGTGTTTCGGTGGATCCTTGGACACTGTGGCAGCTGACCACGCCCACGGGGGGCAGTCCCGTGAGGGACCACGATGTCAGGCTAGACTCTGGACAGACAAACACTGATTTGAATCTTTTATTAAACAGTGTGAATGACCATCAGAGGTGGCAGTAGTGAGTAGTGGTTGTAGAGCCCGGCTGGGCGCATCTCACACAGAACGCTGGAACAGCGGCTCCTCTGCAAGGCAGTGCTGTAGTGGAAAGAGACTGAGAGTTATGAGCACACAATAAGATTAACATAGAGAGTCCCAATGTAGAAATAGGAGAAGTTCCGAGACAGGGAGAGCAGGCCCTCGAGGAGCGAGTACCTGATCCCTTAGAGCAGAGAGACTCGGTAGCATTGTACTCACTTAGCAGTAACAGAGATTCCACTAGACGAGAGGTCTGGCACCGGAGCAGAGAGCAGGCCCTCGAGGAGCGAGTACCAGTTTCCTGATGGCACCTGAAAGAAGCAAAGAGGCCCCCAAGGAGCGGGTACCCCGTTAGAGACCCCGAAGTTAGTAAGAGTTCCAGATAGAGCTGGAGTGGCAGAGTAGCTTAGGAACAGAAAGCGAATCCCATCCATACGAATCCTGTTGCTAACTCAACGAGCAAGCAAATAATGTAGGCAGATATACCCAGAAGTCGTGACATCAGAACAGGGGGATGCCCCTGAGGTTCACGTCAACGTAGAGTTAAAGATGAGGGCGGCGTGCGCGCGCGCGCCCTAGAGGTACCTTGAAGGAAAATGGCGGGAGGCAGCACCAAAGCCTGTCCGGGGACGCCAAAGAGAACGGCATGCAGATGCCGTGGCAGCCATCAGTCCAAGGTGAGCAGAGGAGCCGAAAGTAGAGAAAGGTAGGCGGGGCGAAGCCATCGAAGACCGACGGACGCAACACATTTGAAGGAGAAGGAGGAGCAGGAGAATACAGAGAAGATAGGTGGAGGTGTTCCAATAGCGACAACATGTCAGTGATAGCGGAAATGGCTGGATTAGGGAGCTTGTAAGCCAGAGAGAGAGAACGGATAGCCTGAACAAATAAGCTATGAATTTTGGATTAACCATGGAATAGACAACAGGAACGGACACACTCCCCTGACGAAGAAAGAACGAAACGCAGCTCTGTCGGGAGATAAGTCTCTAACAGTTTTTATTTGGACAGTGGCAGTCTAATATATAAGATCTTGGCGTTCACAAAACCCTTCTGGGATATTTAAAGGAATGGCTTTTAGACAAAACGGAGATTGAAACACAATCTTCCACGAGCATAGGGATAACGTAAATTAGCTATTCAACAAAAATTCAAACGATATTGAAAGCAATACGAGAAAAAAAAATACAAGTTATATTATCCTGTTTATGCATAGTGGAGATTACAATCGTTTTTTTAAATAAATTTTTTGATTAATATCACATTAAAATTATCCATAAAACAAATAAAAAGAACAAAAGGAAGAAGGAGGCAAGTTGATGATTATACCACAAGAAGGGCGCAAGGCCGTGGAGGCATGCACCAGTAATATGAAACTTACCTCTTTCTTCTTTATATATTTTATTATAATTGATAGAAAACAAAAATAGGATGGTTCATTCAGAACTTTTTTTGTAGATGAGAGCACGGGATTTTGGATTAGGGAAAGAACATTTTAAAGTTCAAGAGAAGTGGACAGTGCAGATAGAAAATGTAGGGATAGAGAATGGTGAACTTAATAGTAGTTGTGGTTTGCAGCAGGGAATAACATTAGGGGGGATCAGTATCAGGAAGAGAAAATATATTTGAGACATGATGAACAAGAAGGGGCCTGCAATCAATTCAGGAACCAAGGGTGGTAGTGTTCTGAATGGACAAAAATCTGTTATACTTGATGAATCTAATTTAGTTTAATTATGCAATTATTATATTTGCTAATTATTAAAGAAAGGTAGACCTAGGGGCGGGTGGGAGAGAACAAAGTCCCAGAGACAGCAGGAGTAAAAGATAAATCAAGACTGGATTGCCTCTTTTTCTTTGCTCATGCCTTTTAAAGGACAAAATACACAGCTGCACTCCCACTCCCACAATTCAACTGCCTAACTCTAACACAAGAGCCCAAGATTTCCACTAATAACAATAACCACCATGCAAAGGAAATCATCATCAAAACTAAAACACTCTCGTCTTACAGAAACTATTATGCCTGTAACGCATCAGCAAGCCTGTCAGCATGCCCTCTCAAACAACGGGCCTGCCATGATCACTAAACATCGGCTGTTGTTGAGCCATGATCACTAACAATTGGAGTTCAATAGTTATGGATATAAAGTTTTAATTGCATACAAGAAAAATATTGAAAAAAAGACATTTTATCGCAAATGATATAGCAGTCCGGGCGGCTCCATTGTTTGAGAGGGCACGCCGACAGGCTTACTGATGCTGGGTTTTATGTGTGTAAATGCATTTTGCGCATGTAAGTGGGCTTTTGAAAATTGCAACAGTAAATGCCATTGAATAGTCAATAGGTTTTGCATACATAAGTGCACTTTAAGTGCATAAATACACTTTGAAAATGTCTACATTTACGCATAGAACTCCTTTGAAAATTATCTCCTTAAGTGTTAAGGTTATCCAGCTACATGTAGCCAGATAATTTTAGGTGAGTATATTTCATCTGGACATTAATTAAACTAAATAACTTTATCCAGGTAACTTCTCTATTTTCCAGCCTTCTGAATATTGGGCTCTTACAAATAAGCAAAAATCCCTTTAACGACACAAGCTGGTTATCTAATATTGCACAGCTCATGACAACAATAACATTAAATTACCAGTATGTAAGTTTGCCAAGAGCATGCAAAAGAAGTTAAGCTCTCAGGACCTTAGCTGACTGGTCTAGACTGATGGATCACTATTAGGAATATGAATCTTAGTTTTCTAAATAAAGAATTGTTTTGCTAGTTTGTGATTCCTCTCTATCTCATTCTACAATGTGTCTGTCTACAACATGCAAGATCAAAGATGCCAAGGTCTTTATTACATTAATACAGAGACATTTTTTACCCAATCATTTAGTATTCTTACCCTACAAGTTAATAATTTCCAAGTTTAGTTTGAGATACTGTAAACTGCATCTTGACACTAATGTAAATATGAAGAGCTTTATTTTTCAAACTATTTTTTTCTCATTGGGATAGAAAAGGAATGCAATTTTTTTTATTTTAAAGAAAGTGGATTTCTTTAACTTCATGAATACAGAATGCTAAAAATTAGAATGATTATTATGTAAGTGAAATTTCAAATATGTTTTGAATTGTCAATGATGGCTTTTGTCTGAGACACACAATAGAAGATCCCCTGTTAACAGCATCTGAGCATCCCTTAAGAATTCATCACTATACCTTTCAGTTGGTTAAATATACTAAAGTACAGCTTGTGTTGTTTGGTAACAGAAAGAAGCATTATTTTATCTGTTGCCAGTCATGCTGAGCTCTCTGAATAGCTTGATGGTGCTAACATAAGAACATAAGAATTGCCATACTGGGTCAGACCAAGGGTCCATCAAGCCCAGTATCGTGTTTCCGACAGTGGCCAATCAAAGTCACAAGTACCTGACAAGTACCCAAACATTAAATAAACCTCAAGCTACAATTGCTTATTAATAGCGGTTCATGGATTTTTCCTAGAGGAACTTATCCAAACTTTTTTTAAACCCAGATATGCAAACTGCTGTAACCACTTCCTCTGGCAATGAATTCCAGAACTTAACTATGCGCTGAGTGAAATAGAAATTTCTTCAGTTTGTTTTAAATGAGCTACTTGCTAACTTCATGGACTGCCCCCTTGTCCTGAGAAAGTAAATAACTGATTTACATTAACTTATTCATGTCCTTTCATGATTTTGTAGACCTCTATCATATCCCCCCCCTCAGTTATCTCTTCTCCAGACTGAATAGCCCTAACTTTGTTAGCCTTACCTCACAGGGCAGCTGTTCAATGCCACTTATTTTGGTCACCCTTCTCTGCACTTTCTCCAGTGCAACTATATCTTTTTTGAGATGTAGCAACCAGAACTGCACACAGTATTCAAGATGTTGTCTCACCACGGAGCAATACAGAAGCATTATGACATCCATCGTTTTATTTGCCATTCCCTTCTTAATAATTTCTAACTGTTTGCTTTTTTGATCACCACAGCACACTGAGCCAACGATTTCAATGTATTATGCACTAAGAACCTTAGATCTCTTTCCTGGGTGGTAACTCCTAAGATAGAACCTAACCAGAGCAAGGATTTTTCCCTATATGCATCATTTTGCACTTGTCCACGTTAAATGTCATCCACCATTTAGAAGCCCAATCTTCCAGTTTCAGAAGGTCCTCCTGCAATTTATCACAATCCGCTTGAGATTTAACTACATAATTTTGTGTCATCTGCAAATTTGATCACCTCACCCCTTTCCAGATCATTTATAAATATATTAAAAAGCACAGATCCCTGAGGCACTCCACTGTTTACCTTTTTCTACTGTGAAAACAGACCATTTAATCCTAGGGATGTGCAGACCAAAAGTTTAAGTTCATAAGTCCATAAGTCGAAAGGGGGTCCCATTTGCAGTCAATATGGACATATGGAGAATTCCATAAGTTGAGTCTATGTCCATATGTGCAAATAAAAATTTAAACCCTCACCCGCCTTAATCCCGCCCCCCCCCCCCCCCCCCCAAGACTTACCAAAACTCCCTGGTGGTCCAGCAGGGTCAGGACGCCATTCCTGAACTCCTTTGCAAGGAGCACGTCACGTCGGCGTCACGTCGGAGTGATGCGGCGTCACGTGATTCCCCTCGGGTTCGCTCCCGGACCCCTCGTTGGGCCCAAAAGGAACTTTTGGCCAGCTTGGAGGGGCCTCCTGACCCCCCCAAGCTGGCAAAAAGTGCCTTTTGGGCCCAACGAGGGGTCCGGGAGCGAACCCGAGGAGAATCACGTGACGTCGGCATGACGCGGCGTCACGTGATTCCCCTCGGGTTCGCTCCGGGACCCCTCGTTGGGCTCAAAAGGAACTTTTGGCCAGCTTGGGGGGGGCATCCTGACCCCCCCAAGCTGGCCAAAAGTGCCTTTTGGGCCCAACGAGGGTTCCGGGAGCGAACCCGAGGGGAATCACGTGACGTCGGAGTGACGCGGCGTCACGTGATTCCCCTTGGGTTCGCTCCGGGACCCCTCGTTGGGCTCAAAAGGCACTTTTGGCCAGCTTGGGGGGGCCTCCTGACCCCCCCAAGCTGGCCAAAAGTGCCTTTTGGGCCCAACGAGGGGTCCGGGAGCGAACCCGAGGGGAATCACGTGACGTCAGCGTGACGCGGCGTCACGTGATTCCCCTCGGGTTCGCTCCCGGACCCCTCCTTGGGCCCAAAAGGCACTTTTGGCCAGCTTGGGGGGGCCTCCTGCCTCAGCATGAATGTATGAGCTTTATCATAAATATCAATTTCCTGAATCTTGCTGGTTAATCACCAGCAAATTCACTGGATTATCTAGACTGGAAATTCTGCGTCTTCTGAAGATTATATCAAGCTAAACACTTTGTAAATGCTATTGCATTTCATTTATTCTAGGTTTTTTTTTTTTGGTTTTTTTTTTTGCTAGGAGAGGTCATAGTAGTCTGTAAAGAAATACATATTAGACCCCGAGGGGAATCGCGTGACGCGGCGTCACGTGATTCCCCTCGGGTTCACTCCCGGACCCCTCGTTGGGCCCAAAAGGAACTTTTGGCCAGCTTGGGGGAGCCTCCTGACCCCCCCAAGCTGGCCAAAAGTGCCTTTTGGGCCCAATGAGGGTTCCGGGAGCGAACCCGAGGGGAATCACGTGACGCCGCGTCACTCTGACGTGACGCCGACGTCACGTGATTCCCCTCGGGTTCGCTCCCGGACCCCTCGTTGGGCTCAAAAGGCACTTTTGGCCAGCTTGGGGGGGTCAGGAGGCCCCCCCATGCTGGCCAAAAGTGCCGTTTGGGTCCAACGAGGGGTCCGGGAGCGGAACCGCGATGGACCACGTGACGTCGGAGTGACGCGGACGTCACGTGATTCCCCACGCGTCCGCTCCCGGACCCTCACGGAACTTTTGGCCAGCTTGGGGAGTTTTGGTAAGTCTTGGGGGGGGGGGGATTAAGGAGGGTGAGGGGTTTAAATTTTTATTTAGATCAACAATCGCGATTTCCAACGTATTCAACATAGCTATGTTGAATAAGTTGGAAATCCGATCGTTTACGCCTCATCATTTTTTAAGTTAAAAAAAAAAATAAGTTGCGTTTTCCATTTAAGTTCAAAACGAATGCACACCCCTATTTAATCCTACTCTGTTTCCTATCTGTTAACCAGTTTGCAATCCATAAAAGAACATCGCCTCTTTTCCCATGACTTTTTAGTTTTCTTAGAAGCCTCTCATGCAGGACTTTGTCAAACGCCTTCTTAAAATCCAAATACACCACATCTACTGGTTCACCTTTGTCCACATGTATATGCACCCCTTTAAAAAAATGTAGGAGGATTGTGAGGCAAGACTTTCCTTGGGTAAATCCATGTTGGCTGTGTCCCATTAAACCACGTCTATCTAAATGTTTTGTGATTTTATTATTTATAACAGTTTCCATTATTTTTCCCAGAACATAAGTCAGGCTCATCAGTCTGTAGTTTCCCGGATCACCCCAGGAGCCCTTTTTAAATTATGGGGTTACATTGACCATCTTCCAATCTTTAGGTACAACAGATTATTTAATGAGAGTTTACAAATTAATTGAAATAGGTCTAAAATTTCATTTTTTTAGTTCTTTCAGAACCCTGGTGTGTATGCCATCCGGTCCAGGTGATTTACTACTCTTCATTTTGTCAATCTGGCCTACCACATCTTCCAGGTTCACCATGATTTATTTTAGTTTATTTGAAACATCACCCTTGAAAACCGTCTCTGGAACAGGTATCTCCCCAACATCCTCGTCAGTAAATGCTGAAGCAAAGAAATTGTTTAATCTTTCCGTGATGGCCTTATCTTCCCTAAGTGCCTCTTTAACCCCTCGATCATCTAATGGTCCAACCAACTCCTTCATAGGCTTTCTGCTTCAGATATATTTAAAAATATTTTTGTGAGATTTTGCTTCTATGGCCAATTTCTTTTCAAATTCTCTCTTAGCCTGTCTTATCAATGTCTTACATTTAACTTACCAGTGCTTACTCTTAATCCTATTTTCTTTTGATGGATCCTTCTTCCAATTTTTGAATGAAAATATTTTGGGTAAAATAGCCTCTTTCACTTCACTTTTTAGCCATGCTAGCAACCATTTGACCTTCCTTCCACCTTTGTTAATGCAAGGAATACATATGGACTGTGGTTTTAGGATGTTTTGTTTGTTTTTAACAATTTCCACACCTGTTGCAGACTTTTTACCTTTGTAGCTGCACCTTTCAATTTTTATTTTTTATGTATTTATTTATTTTTTACTGTTTTTCTCATTTTATCAAAGTTTCCCTTTTGAAAGTTTATTGCTACAGTCATGGATTTACTTACTGCCCCCCTTCCAGTCATTAATTCAAATTTGATCATATTATGATCACTATTGCCAGGCGGCCTCACTACCGTTACCTTTCTCACCAAATCCTGCTCTCCACTAAGAATTAGATCTAAAATTGCTCCCTCTCTCATTGGTTCCTGAACCAATTGCTCCATAATTCTTTCATTTATTCCATCCAGGAACTTTCTCTCTCTCGCATGTCCTGATGTTTCACTTACCCAGTCAATATTGGGGTAATTGAAATCTCCTATTAATACTGCACTACCAATTTGGTTACCTTCCCTAATTTCTCTTAGCATTTCACGGTCTATCTCACCATCTTGGCCAGGTGGACAGTAGTATACTCCTATCACTATACTCTTCCCCAACAAGTAAGGGATTTCTACCCATAAAGATTTGATTGTGTATTTAGTCTCATGCAGGATCTTTATCCTGTTGGACTCTGCCAACCTGGACATAAAGCACCACCAAGATGCTCCTCTCTTTCATTGTGATATAATTTGTACCCCGGTATAGCACTATCCCATTGGTTATCCTCTTTCCACCATGTCTCTGAGATGCCAATTTGGGGGCCTGAGAAGGCAAAGTAAAAGGAGACTGGCCAGGGGAGCAGGGAGAGAGGAAGGAAGGGACATTCTTACAATGTACTTCTAGGGAAATTCTGCTCAAAATATTTAAAACTCTACATCTTTAACTAATAAATTTTTTCTATATTATATTTTAAATGAATTACTTAAAGATTGTCATGTATATTGTGCTATTTTAACCAATATAAAGTTTGCAGAATTTTCAATTTATTTGCGCAGAATTCCCCCAGGAATAGGTAGCTCATTCCATATACAAGGACCAGCCAGAGATAGAGCTCATGTATGTACTTTATTTAAGTGTGCTAATTTTGGTATGGAATTGCTAGTTGTCCTTGGTAATTTGCTCTTAAACTATGTTGTGACGTCTGCAGCCGAAGTGAGGCATTAAATCATTCATTTTTATCATTAAAAATAGCTTTATGAATTAAACATAGGCACTTAAACTGAACTCTAAAAGATACTGGGAGCCAATGTAAATATTTTAAGACTGGTGTAATATGATCATACTTTTTCAAACCCAATAAAACCCTTGCAGCTGCATTTTACAATAATTGCAATGGATGGAGAGTGCATTGTGGGAGACCTACAAAGAGAGCATTGCAGTAGTCTATTTTGCAAACAGTAAGGACTGCAGGACAGCGGTCAGGCCAAAGAGGAGAACTTTGTACTGGTAGTGGGTAGAATGCACCTTAAAACGAAGATAGCACCAATAGGAACAATGGATGGGTATGTGCAGGTAAACATCCTGTAAGTAAGTTTAGGGGTGCAGGGACCTGTCTGCAACAGGACACTTCCAGTTTCCCTCCCACTTCACGATCCTACATTCAGGAAAAAGACATGTTCTCAGAATTAAACATATTTATCAGATTTGGTAGGATTTATAATTTATAAGATAACAATTCCTGTCTCTAACATCCTAGCCACTAAGTACCAGTTTACCCTAAAGAAAGTTATATACCATGGGTGGTTTCAAACATGCCATAAGTCTTAGCCTGCTTAATATATTAATACCTATGGCTAGCATACTTACACCCTGGTCCCAACTTCAGGCGATATCCCTCTGTTCACCTCTGAAGCAGATGCTGATTGGAGGTCTGGAGAATGTGGGCAGGGGAGAAGGCTTGCATCTGGGTCTGGGGTGGGCAGAGCTACTGGGCTGCTTTCGGCTTGCTTCCAGTTCTGGTACTAGCAAAGCTGCTGGGCTGCTCTCGGCCTCTCACCATCTCAGACTCTGTGCCACTGTCCAACCCTAAGCAGTGTGTCTCTTCTCTCCAGTCTCCTGGCCATACCTAGTCTTCTCCCTCCTCAATAGCAGGTGGTGCTGGGCTGCTTTGGGTTTTCTCCATTTCTCCTTATTTGCCCCACTGTCTTATACTATCCAGCTGATAAATATGCATAAGAATGTAGTACGTGATGGGTCTTTGCTGCATTGCAGGTCTTTTCCCCCCTACTATTTTTCTTCGGGGGGAGGGGGGGGTTCCTGCCACATATGCCACAATCAGCATTTTATCAGTTTCAAAGTGCTCTCCCTTCATCCAAGGGTGGCGGGGGGGGGGGGGGGGCCTTCTGACCTTTGGAGTTCCCTTGGCCAGTCCATGACTCCTGCTTATCAGCTTAAGTGGCTGCATTGACCCTCTGCCTTGGTTTTATTTACACAGGCTCTTACAAACAGGCAAATCTTGATACGCATCCTTCAGTGTTGGTCTACATTTCTCATCTAGGAAAAGTTTCTTTTCTTTAACTGTGACTGTTTTTTGGTCTGTCAGTATATTTGTCTGCATCCTTCTTGGCTATTATGATTCATATTTGGTGCTTTCAGTGATATAAAACATGGGATATCTCCCTACAATCCTTGGAGGTTCAAAGCACACAACCAATTTGTTCTTCTGAATGTATGATAGAATTGCGCTGAGGGCAATCATTTTGCATTTCTCTCAACATATGTGCTTATTCAGATATCTGAGATCTAGAATAGGCCACAATCCCCCCAATTTCTTGAGGATAAGTAAGTACCTGGAGTAAAAAACCCCAGGTATGCTAAGACACCATCGTCCATTGCTGCAGGAGTGATTGAACTTCTAGGTAAAGCTGCAGCAAGTACGATGGATCCAGCTGAAGCAGTAAATAATGTAGAAGAGATGATAGCAGACAGAAACGCAAGCAGTACCCATACTGCATTATGTGGACTCAAAGGTCAATGATTATTTGGCACCATTTGTTCTAGAAAAATTGGGCCAGAAGTAATAGATGTGGATTAGTCGAGGGGATCAAAAGGTTGGTCCAGCCTTAGACTGGGCCAGTTGATTGGTTTTTGGTTGATGGTATTCCCTTTGTCTACCTAATTGAAAGAGGTTGTTGACGCTGAGCTGGGAGAGCTTGTGGATGGCTTTGCTGGTAAGACTGGAATGGTCATCTGTGGAAATAAGGTCATTTATAGTGCTAGAACAGCCAACTCGGAGCAGATGGTTGGTTGAGGCCTGTCTAGAGGGATTGAACTGTCACATTTTGGTCCTTTATCTGCCCAACCATCTCATAGCTTTTCTCCAAAAAGATTGCCTCTGAGAAAGAGAAGATCCACGAGTTTTTCATGTAATTCCTCTCTAATGATGCTGGCCCTAAGCCATGCATCATGCTTTAATAGATAATGCATAAATGGTAACCACACCCATTCCCCATTTAGAGTATATTATTGAACAATGTAACCGTATAATAATGGCACCCTATGGATAATTGAGAAACCACATATTTGTGCCTGACTGTAAACCGTTGTGATGGTGCTCTACTATACGACGGTATAGAAACGTTTTAAATAAATAAAATGCAGAGGTTCATGAGATGGAATCATAAGCTTCATAGACTGAACGGAAGAAGTGTCTGATGCTCTCTTCCACGTGCAAGAATGGTTAAGGGTAGTGTAAGGAGTCTTCATCTTTTTGGAGGATAGGTTTCAATTTTTGGAGAGAGTCGAGGATATATTGGACCATATAAAATTGATGAATGGTGATGTGTGCAGTCAGCATGGAAGCCAGATATACTTCCTTGCCAAAGTGGTCTACAAACCAGTGGTCCTTCTCTGGTAGGGAACTGGAATGGATTTGTATTCTCTTTGTTGGGTTTTTTTTTGTTTGTTTGTGTTTGTTTTTATTTTTTAAATTGCTGACTCAAACCACCACCAAGTTGTGCTGTAATTGCACCACACTAAACACAAGAGATTGTTGTATCCTGCACTTCAGGTCCAACTTTCTTGCAATTGGTGTGACAGAGATAGGCGTTTCCCACATTCTGATTTGCAGGATATTTAGAATGGTGTGTATAGGTAAAGCTACTTGTTCAGACAGGTATCAAGAATTTGCAGCAGCCTTAGTATTTTAAAGCAGGGTTCTGTATCCTTACGAACATGAGCACAGATGTTTGCTCCCATTTTCTCAATGAACTTTGAGCATGTAAGGGCTTCTGGAGGAGATGTATATTCTGGTGGCTCTGGCTGAGGATAAGCTGTCAAGTCCTCATCTGAACCCAAAGTTACTAGGTCACTCACCCAGAAAGCACAGTTGCTTACCTGTAACAGGTATTCTCCCAGGACAGCAGGATGTAGTCCTCGCATATGGGTGACATCACCGGACAGAGCCCTATCATAGAAAACCTCTCCGTCAAAGTTTCTAGAACTTTGACTGGCACACTGAGCAGTGTCATGATGCATCTTTACTGGAGGAAAGATGACACAAATTCTTAGCTGAAGAACACATAGTAATCTCTTCTGCATTGATGAATACTTTGTGCCTGAGCCATAAGAACATAAGAACATGCCATTCTGGGTCAGACCAAGGGTCCATCAAGCCTAGCATCCTGTTTCCAACAGTGGCCAATCCAAGTCATAAGAACCTGGCAAGTACCCAAAAACTAAGTCTATTTCATGTTACCATTGCTAGTAATAGCAGTGGCTATTTTCTAAATCAACTTAATTAATAGCAGGTAATGGACTTCTCCTCCAACAACTTATCCAATCCTTTTTAAACAACTATACTAACTGCACTAACCACATCCTCTGGCAACAAATTCCAGAGTTTAATTGTGCGTTGAGTAAAAATGAACTTTCTCCAATTAGTTTTAAATGTGCCACATGCTAACTTCATGGAGTGCCCACTAGTCTTTCTGTTATCCGAAAGAATAAATAACCGATTCACATCTACCCGTTCTAGACCTCTCATGATTTTAAACACCTCTATCATATCCCCCCTCAGCTGTCTCTTCTCCAAGCTGAAAAGTCCTAACCTCTTTAGTCTTTCCTCATAGGGGAGCTGTTTCCATTCCTCTTATCATTTTGGTAGCCCTTCTCTGTACCTTCTCCATCACAATTATATCTTTTTTGAGATGCGGCTACCAGAATTGTATACAGTTTTCAAGGTGCGGTCTCACCATGGAGCGATACAGAGGCATTATGACATTTTCCGTTTTATTCACCATTCCTGAATATGAATATACTCCAAAATTTGGGGGTATTTTAATTGGAAGCTAAGGGCCTCATTTTCTAAAGTATCGCAGGCCTGCGATACTTTAGAAAACTGCGCTAATGGGGGGCGGGGTCAAAGCGGGGGGGTGGTCCTGTGCTGCCGGTTTCGCACCCAATAGCGCCAACATAGAAGGTGTAGCTATTGGGTGCGAAGTAGGACGCGAAAAGGCCCTTACCTTTTCGCCGTACGTGGCGTCTTCGCAGAATCGGCCCCGGTGATGCCCCGACTCCTCCTCTTCCGAGACCGACTCTGCCCCGATTCAGGTAGCGCAGGCGTGCGCTACCTTCGCAGGCTATCGCAGGCTTGCGCTAACAGTGCAAGCCTGCAATAGCCTTGGTAAATAAGGCCCTATGTTTGGTCTCTTCCATTTGGAACAAACTGAAAAAGGTTTCATTTGCTGCATTTTTGGCAGTCATTAAAAGTGAATCCATATCGCTCCTGTTTTACCTGTAGAAGTCCCTTTTGCAAATTGCACCCACAGAGAACAATAATGAGCATCCCCAAAATTTCCTTTTGAAAATCCTGCCTGCATGCAGAATGTGGGTACGTGACAACTGTATTGAAGTATGTTCAAATTATGTACAGGTAATTTTACACAGAGATTCACGTGTTGTGAGTGTATACATAGATTTGTTCCAAAATGCCATATTGTCTCTGATGAATACCAGATTTGAACCTTCTAAAGATGAAATGTCTTTCTTACAACTAACCAATTGTTTATTCTAATGAGGAATGTTTCTGGATGGCACCCAGAGTGTGGTCACCCAAATGGTGAATGCACCCAATCAGTGATGTCTCCATTTTTGCCAACAGTGCCCATACCTGCCCCAGAGACATCAGGGGATGGGCTGAGCAATGCAGAGAGGGAGAAACTGACCAAGGTTGGGGGTCAAAGGGGGCACTAATTATTGCAAGGGAGGCAGAGGTGTTCTCCCTTTGCAAATTTATTTGGTATCCCATGTAAAAAACTTACACCTGTAAGTTTACTCTTGCAAAATGATATGCAAATTCAAGGTTAATGAGCTGCTGTGATGCAAAATGATATATCGCAGCTCATTAACTATGTTCACAATGCTAAAATGCGTGCATAATGGCCTTTGCAGGTGTAGTCAATGAGATATAGTTTTCCTTTTGGCAAAGTTGTCCTTAGAAAATTATTGGGCATATGTTTTCTACTGGGCTTAGTTGCACACAAGTCCTGGTAGAATACTTATACACATAAAATGTCAACTTTTATATGCAATTCAACACACTTTAGTACATGGACCTCTAGAATTGCTAATATCATTTAATGGACAATATTGGGAACTTTATTTTAATCACAATTTTCTCCCAGTTTTTCTTGCCCATCTCTAACTCTAGAAGATTGTCATATTGGAGTAGTTTCTATATTTGTTGTTTCATAGGGATCAGGAACTACAACACTTGTTTGGAAGGTTTCATAGGCCAAGTTATTATTTACAACATTACAGTGGTGTGACCTGTCAGTATTGAAAGCAATGTACTAATGGTCTGTTTATTTTATTTGCAGGTATTGCTGCTGGGATAGCATCTAGTCTTCTTGGCTTATTGCTACCAATTCTAAGCATCTTTGTCTACCTGGAATTCTGAATGTAGCTGGATTAATTTTGCCCATAGTCGTGCAAAGGATTTTCTTCAAATCTGTGAGGACCATACATCTTTTTTGACGCCTGTGGCACCATTCTAAGCCAAATAAATTACACATTTAAAAAAAGGCCCTATTGATTTGATATGAACTTAAAGAGGATAGAGGCATTGAGGAACTCCTTGGTTGAGTGAATTATCTTCAGAAAGCATATACATTTTTTAACTTGTTCCAATATGCCTTATACAACACTTCCACTGATCTTTGACAGTTGCATGTTTCGGTCTAATGGGGCAAGTTGCAGCATTAAAATACATTAATCTAGGCTGTACAATGAAAGTAAAACCACCATCCATAGGTGCTTTAACTTTAAGAACAAATTGTGAAATATAATAGAGATTGAAAATGTTGATTGTATGTGGTAAATCTTAGAGTAACTATGTCTGTACTATCCTATATGTTTTGTGTACTGCATATTTTTTGAAAGGCTCCTGTCATTTATGAAGATTCAGGTTTATAGAGATACAGTCTGATCAAAAACATTTAATTCAGTTTTAATGACAATGACTGAATATATAGGAAGCATTTTTAAAAACCAGATAATACAGTAATTTTAGTATTTAGTATATAAAAGGAATGTAATTTATTGAAAATTTAAAACCAAATCTGAATTATACAAAAGATAAACTATGTCCCACAAATGAAACCAAGCTCACAGGCCACTTAAGGCCACATAGCTTCATATCCAGGGGTACAGGCTGAGCAGGCCCTAGGTTTACCTTCTTGCATACAGACAGAAGGAACCCTGCTTTGGTTAAACTCAATGGAGACATCTGAGCTACCTCTCTCTGCATGCAAAAGGGGAAAAAGCAGGAGTGGCTCAAGTTCTCCCCTGAACATGGAGCTGTCTAGTCACTCTACTTAAAGGACTTTTGATGTTGTCAACTCCAAAAGCAAAAGTCAAGCAACTTAAGAATGACAGGAGAGCTTCTAGAGTAAATATTGATCTCCTTATCGCTCTAACACCATTTATTAATAGTTATAAATTATTGGAAACTGTGTTTTTTGTTTCTTCTGAAGCTCTTATTAAAATATAGCAGTAATCAAAGGTAGAACCAGAGGTCCTGATTTACTAAGCCTGTTCTCCCATTCTGTGCCAGAGTTTGCCAAGAGGTTTTATTTTTCATAGTTGTATTTTTTTCCCATTTAAAGCGGCCCATAGTATGAATTTCCTACTTAGTGTCAAGTTGACTTATGATAGCCGACACAACAACTTATAGAACTCAATAGAAGTACGTAAGGTGTTTTTTTTAAAGCTTAGTGGCATCTAAAGAAGCTATTGTGGAATCTGTGACCTCAGTTGGAGTGATTTATCTATTAATATTTTAAGTCAGTTTGTCTAGGAAACAAACCAGCACTTATAGATTCTAAGGATTTCAGCACTTCAACTGCTCAAAATTATAATTGGAAACACTAAGTCACTTTGAATGTAGTAAATAACAGATTTCATTTTTTCATTTGCTGGTGTAAAATATACACCATAATATATATTGCACCTTATTCTTCATTTTAGTCCATATAAACAGAAAGAACTATCTACACGTTATTATTTTAACAAAGGCTGCATGAATTGTATTCAACAAGTTGAACATATTTATTTTCTAAAATTACATTTAGCTACTGTCATTATATAACTTTATAATATCTCCAGTAGACTCTACTTCAGTCCCTTTTAACATGAAATATCCAAACTAAAAAAAAATATTAAAAAAAAAAAGCTTTTTCTGTTGCAGATAGAGATTTGTCTATATGAAGGCCTAATGCAATGACAAAATGTAATAGAACTGGGTATTGTTTAAGAGTGTGACATTGTTCTAATAGTCTAGTGTTGCAATGACTGTGCTAAGGATGTTCGTTTATGTGGTGCGGTAATAAAAGCTGTGAAGGTGCTAGTGAAAAACACACCCAAATTGTTTCTTGAAAGTTATCGTGAACCTCCCTATCCCCCCCTCCCCCCTCCCCCCATATTTTTCAAAGCCACCCAGATTTGGAAACAACAAACACAGGAAAAATAATGCTTTTGTTCTGACTGTGTCTGTCGTGTTTTTTAGGTTCAAGAAATGCTCATTATTCGGTGTTCATTCTTTTTTTTTTTTTTCCATTGTGTTATGTGATTTCTGTTCAAGTATGAATGTTGAAGAAACAGTAATACTGATCAGCTGACTCCAGTAACAGTGCAATTTCCAATGCTTTGAGACTTATAAGCTTTGAATCACATTAGCACAACCTTGCTAGCAAATTAGAGATAGATTTTATCTTTTTAGAACAGATATTGTAAAGGTCCTTACTAATATTATAAGCATAAAGCAAGACTAGATTGCTACTTTACATCTTTTTCTTTTATTTGTATAATTTTTGTACTATATATTTACATGTAAAGATTTTAGTGTATTCATTCAGAGAAATATCAATAATAATATTTGGTTTCCTTTGAATTATTTGTTACAAAATGGAACTTTTTTAAATAGACTAAAGTGGAAGTTTCCTTCTAAGAAAATTTCAAAAGTATTACACTAGTATTGCGTTTCATAAAATGTATAATTATTTGAAATAAACTAGCTGTCTTAATGTATGAAGTATGTTTCTGTATTTATAAGTCATGCTTAGATGGAGTTAGTTCATCCTCTTTTTGACCAATGACAATCCAGAGAAAACTATATGGGTTTTCATTGGTCAAACACAGAATGCCACAGGATGATCTACCTACCTCTAAACTAGGCAAAAGTTCAGACAGCACGCAATAGTCAAAGAAGTGATGTTATCCCTTTTCATGCTGCTCCATCTTATGGAATGGTTTTATAAAGCAAATCAAGGTTTAAATTACTGACGGTCAGGGACAGAATAGTAACCACCTTCTGGGAAAATAGAAAGACATGCAATAACCTATGGATGATTAAAAAGTCATTTTATTCAAAAAGAAAAAAAGACAATTCAGAAACAACCAAGCATGGTATTATTAAACCAATAGCACTAGAATTTTTTTTTTTTACAATGCTAGTAGCTTGATAATTCTTTGCCCTATTGTTTTTAAACTGTTATCTATTGAATAAAATAGCATTTCAAACATTGCACCCTATTCTGTGAGCTTGGACTTTTCCTGAGAGAGTGTGCAGTTTGCAGTTTGAATCTAAACCAGCACTGTTTGGGATGTGAGGTGTTCCATTGCTGATTTAGTAAATATAACAGGAATTGTTGCTTTTATAGGACAGTTATAGTTTGTGTGGCAGATTTCTAGTACTAAAGTAATCTAATTGTCTACAACTCTTAAAGCCATTATAGAGCTATAACATATAAAGAATTTTAAAGTTTTAAGTTGTAAAAAAATTATAAATTCCATTTATAGTCTTTGAGTATTCTTCAAGAAATATTTTTTTTCTCAGCAGTTTCCTCCTACTCCTTTGGGTTTCCAGCTCAATCAATTCTGGACTCTAGTGAGCTGTGGTACCAGAAGCCTTCATTTGCAGTTACCCTGGCATTTCCCCATTTTATAACTTTTCCTGTCATCTAGCTCACACATCATAGCAACTGTCCTTAGGTAGGATTCCTTCTGGAATCTGATACATGTGCATCCTGAATCTGGCCACAAGGTGTCAGCATTGTGTGATGGTTGAGATCCCCCCCCCCCCCCCCCCCCCCTCACAGGGCCTGTAAACGCTACCTCTGCAGCAACCCTGCTTCAGCCAGTCTAAAGAGCAGAAGCCAGGTTTGGAAAATTAATCCTGTTTTTTTGCATGGTAAAGCACAGAATTGCCACTGAGCCACCAAAATAAGCTAACTAAGATCTTTTTAAACACAATTAGTTATATTATGTTATTCACTATTCATGTCTAACTTCAGAGGACTAGATTCGCCCAATTTGAGGACCGAAAGGAGGTTGCAGGAATAGCTATTCTGGAAGGCAAGTTAATTTTAAAAATTGTTATTTAGAGCAGGAGCAGAGCCAATGCCGGAAGACAAATAGTGGTAAACTGGGTAATAATGAGCATACAGTGAAGCATTTGGGATCCACCTCATCCTGAGATACAGATTGAATTAGTTGCTTTATTTTCTGATTATCCCATTTTAGATTTTTAAAGTCACTCAGATGTGAGTAAACTACACTGAGTATGTGCAGGCCATGACATTAATGCTAACTAAAGACAAAAAGCCAAACTACCTGCCAGAATTTCAGTCTTCAGTCTGCCAATTTGCATACTGTCTGAAAAACGTATTACCCCAGTTCCCTATGATTTAATGGGGGAGAACCCAAGCACTCACACCCATGAAATTATAGTTATTACATACAGGGCAAACACTATCATCAGTAGCTTTGAAAGATAGAAATTGTTATGTACTGCAGTCTTTATAAGCAACCATTTATGCAAACCTCATCTTTACCTATCACTGTATTTGATAAAGAACTGCCTTAATCATACGGGGATAATGCCCTGCTCAGATAATTAAATATGCCTTTCTATGAATTTCATGAAGCGCATTCCACTTTGCCATTTTAAGGTGGCCTGACAGCTCAGCTGAGCTTAAACCAAAAGAAGGGGTTAAGTGCAATGTTGCCCTATCTCCCTCTACCAGGGCACTTTCACCAGACAATCTCCTGAAACAGAAAACTAAAAAAGCATTGTCTCATCCGGCCAACTATATAAACACGCTTAATATCCATACATTTCATCAAATACGTTATAGCAATACTTTCATACCACTCACTGCACAAGGAGCTCTTTGCTGAAGTTCTGTGGTGCTACATAAGCTCTCAGGATGTTGCACCTGCAGCCAGCCCTGGATTAACCATTAAGCAAAATAAACACGTGCACAGGGCACCGAGGGAAAGGGGGCACCACAGAGTGCTGAAAATTTGCATTTTCCTGTTGTGCCCTATAGGTATAGGTAAATAATTTGCTTATATTTCTTACAGTTATCTAGTGTTAAATGAATAATTTAAAAAGGATGACCTGGAAGAAAACTGAATTTTTTAGCTCTTATTTCATCTTGAGCACTTATTGAGCCTTAATGTCTTGTCAGTTAAGCAATGGAAGGGGGAGGGGGCACCATTGTCCATTGTTGAGCTGTCCTTAGGGCATCGGTTGTCCTTAATCCGGCCCTGCCTGCAGCAGTCCCTTCCCCTCTACCTCTTCCTCTGGATCCCAGTCTTCTGCCTTCTCTGGCCAGGATAGATGGAAATGAACTCAAATGTGTAATAAGAACATAAGAAGATAAGAACATGCCATACTGGGTCAGACCAAGGGTCCATCAAGCCCAGCATCCTGAGTCCAAAAGTGGCCAATCCAAGTCACAAGTACCTGGCAAGTACCCAAACTTTGGATAGATCTTCAGCTACTATTGCTTATTAACTACAGTAATAGCGGTTTATGGATTTTTTCCTCTAGGAACTTATCCAAACCTGTTTTTAAACCCAGTTACACTAACTGCTGTAACCACATCCTCTGGCAATGAATCCCAGAGCTAAATATAAAGCACACAATAAACATATTACTGACTTTCATCGGCATAAGGGTATTGAATTCTCCTGTGTGGTCTACAGAGTAAAACTTGCTTTTCTGCAGCCCAAATCTGCTGCTGCTGGTGCTTACACTACTGCAGCCATCACCACCACATGCTGATGCCAGCCATGTCAGTAGCCACGCTCCTGTGAGAGAGGGGGCAGAGTCCCTGGGGTGGGTAGGAAAGAGTAGCAGCAGCTGCTGCTACGTTTGCAGGTCCTCCTTCTGTTTCTCCTTTCCACGTCCAGAAGTGACTCAGACCCCCAATGGCATGGGGGGGGGCTAAAGAACCACACACTCGCTTTATCTTTATACCCACCACTGGAAGTCGGAGATCTCAGAATATCTCTGATTTCTTTGACAAATTTAGGCTTTGCCTTTATGGTGCCTCTATAGCCATTTTGGTACCTCTCCCCTCTCCTGCTCAATGCTGAATATAATCACACGTACGAAGAAGCATGGCCTTCAGAAAAGAATTAATTCAGCAGCAGGCAGATTGATGCCAACTGAGTCTCCTGTAACTCTATGGAGGAAGCCAGTGGCCATAAAATAAAGAGTAATCATCACTTTCACCTCAAAAAAAAAAACAGGATGTGAAGGTGGCTTATATGGGAGGCCATTTGTCATTGTCTACACACATTCTTAGAGAGCTGGGAAATGTGAGCTCTCATCACCCTCTAGCTACTAAGGAACTCCTCTATCAGTCAGCTCCTCTCAATCTGCCTTGAGACCCAATAATCTCCTGAAGAAGGCTTGGAGTCTCCTGCAATATGCATGAAAGAGTAGATGTATTCTTCGATCCTGCAAAGTGTACCTGAAAGGTAAATCTATCTATCTTAGAACAAATAGGAAAGAACCAATTCTTTGTAACCCTTTTATGCAGGCTGCTGGAAATTCTGAGACAGTGTTTCAGCTGTGTCAAGTGACCACCTTCCTCCAGCTGCTCCTCTCTATCAATTCCCTCTTTAAAAATGGTAAGAAATGGCTCAAAACAAGACTTTTTTTTCCCCCAGTTCTTTCCTTACACTGTTTTCTGATTCCTTTCTAATACAGTTGGGTATTGTAATAAGAAACTGGGTAGCATGGACCAATTCCCATGCTTTTCCTTGAGAGGAAATGATAAAGCCTATTTTGGCTCTTTGAAATAAGTTTCAAATTGTTTCAAAATAGTATAAACGGTGATCAAATATCCTCATTTACAAGAGTAGTCAGAAAAAAATATTTTGCCTCTATTTGATTAGTGGATGTTCAAATGTCAGAGGCTGAATCAAGCTTCTTAAGAATGATAATCACATAATTGGGATGAATGGTTGTACAACTCGTCTTTCCCATTAAGTGGCTGCATCTGTGTATGCATCCTATGTGCAACTCATCAGTTTCTCTACAGCCACCTTTCTTCTCAGTAGCACTGGAATTGATCTAAACAAGTCAGTCGTTTGTCCACTTTTCTTTTAAAGAGTAAATAAATAAAACAAACTTTCATAAATGTAGTAGGATATAGTATGGATAAGGGAGCCTGATATAGTTTTCTTTATTGATTAATGACTTATTGTCAAAATAAGAGAAAATATAGCCTTATGCAGAAAAAGGGAGACCTGTGGTAGCTAGTCATGTCAAACATAACAGCATTATAAATTTTAGACAGTCATAGATCCACCCCTTGCATGTATGTGTATATGTGTGTGTGTATCCATGACTGTCAATATCAATGTCAATATGACTATAAATACATTCATACATTATATACATAAAGACAGCTTGTTTATAATGCATATATATATATATATATGTATCTGTTAGAAGAAACTAATTCTGTACTCTCTAAGTCTTCTGCACAAAAGAACTTGTTTTACAGTGTGACCCATGTTGGGCATTTTTATATTATCCACAACCACAACTAAATACCTTGCCAAATGCATGATCTGCCTTTTCCTTTTCTAATGATATGGTATGAGAAGCAAAATCTGATCGTTTTTGCATGAAATAAAACTGGGAGGTAAAAACAAATCTACAAAAACCCCATGATTTTTTTAAGCCTGTGGTACAGATAAACTAGATTGGAACTCACCTACTGATCCAGTAACGCAAGAGGATTTTCAATTATGTTTTTCCATGTACAAAGTTGACCGGGACATTCTATGTCCAAAATGCTATCAATAAAATTAACAAATGTATCATCTGCTTTACAGCGCAAGGTTATTAATTAAAATTTATATAGCTAGAAACATTTGTTGGCTCTTTCTGTTTCAGAAAATGTAACAATAGTTCTTTGGTTTGATGAAGATACAGTTTGAATTGATGGATCTGTTTTTGTTTTTTGGTCATTTGCTAATGGAGTTGGTAAGGACCATGCTTTTTTCATTTATCAATGAATCCAACCTTAAAATGCAATAAACAATTTAACATAGTGTTACTTATAACAAACTATTGTGCCTTGAGTGTACCAGATAAATAATCCTATTTTTACTCAAGAATTTAATTGGGTAATAAACATCCTTCATCAACGTCTTCAGTACTATAAAGTCTGTTTTAAAACTGTTGATTTTGTGCTCTATTGTTTAAATGTTTAGGGGGCAATTTTCAAACTATCTGAATTGGGATACTGTAACCATGGACTTGACACCAGCTCAAAAAGAAAGTATGCAAGAACTTTCACTTTCACATTTGCCTTAGAAACAAATAATCTGTGGGTATTTTCCACCAGCTTTTTGTGTGGGAACTATTTCTATTGGGAAATAATGTGCATAGAGTTGAACATGCAATCTACATATTTATTTTCTTCTACCAACCTAAACATGCCCCTGGGAATGTTCTAGTAAAAGGGGAGGAGAGTGGAGCCTATTCAGGGATTAAAGCCTGATAGTTATAAATGAAGACCCAAGGCATCTCAGTTAATACCCCCCCCCCCCCCAAAAAAAAAAAAAAAAAACACACACACATACACATTCCCTGTGATAATTGACAATAAATGAGATAGGGGCAGGTTCCAACTGGTATAGAAGCTCAGATATACTGAGGACCAAAAATTGTTCCAAATATGAAGGCCTCAATATATTATTTTCCAAAAAAAGAGAACTTGAATTTCTCAGAGTCTTACCTACATAACTCAAAACATAGAAGCACTTCACCATATATATTACAAACACCCTTGCCCTATTTGTGAATTACATTTCTTACCAGAGAGCTTATTTTTACAGCTAGCATACTAGGAGATTTAAATTTCTCTTTCTTTTGATATTTATAAAGCATTGCTTTCAATATTTTTCCCCATATTTATGCATATGCAACATAGGCATGTGCCTAGGCTGCCAAATTTTGAAATCTGGGTCTTACCCACCCCTCCTGCTCTCCAGTCTTCAAAAAGGACATCCTGGCATAAACACCCAAAGGCATACACTGAGGGTAAGGCAGCAAGCACAGTGGTATCAAAACTCCAAGACATAGAATGAGGAGTCAGGCAGTAAGCAAAGTTGCATAAATGCCCCAAGCCAAAGAGTGAGCAAGCAATGAATTCCAAAGGCACCATGACAGGGACAAAATAGTACCAGCAGTGATAGGAATTCTCAAAGGCACCATGCGAAGGCCAGGAGTAGGCTGTGCAGTAACAGTGGCAGAACAAAACAGCAAGGGGTTGAACCAGGAGGGAGGCAGGGCATAGGGAGCAGGCAGGGCACTGGTTACCAGTGTATTGCAGCATGAGTGGCAACTGGTTACAATCGAGGTCAAAAACAGTGGGCATTAGTTCACTGTACCTGTGCACTCAGCCCTCCTTCCACTCACATGGAAATTCAGAGATACCCAACAGAGGAAGGTTCATTTTTAATGAAGACCAACTTGATAGAAAACTTGGAGCCAGCTGTGAATAATGTGGACTGTTGTTTACCATTGAGAATGCCCATTAACTAGGCATGCTTGTTGATGGGTAAGTGAGGGAAATGATGGGCCACCTTGGCTAGGTCTGTCCAGACCACAGCCTTCTACGTCCAGTATGCCAATGGATCTAAGGCTATGTCCTCAATGGACTCTGCGAGATAGTGTTTGACTGAAATTTGTGCTATGGTCTCCTTTGATGGAGGAGGATAATCTCCTCTGCTCCCAGTCATGGAAGATGTGGCCTGTGTCAGGATAGCTGTCTGTTCAGTGGCCACAAGGAAGTGGTGATTAAAGGTGGAGGAGGAGGAGTTGGTAGCTGACAGTACTGTGCGGGGTGCCCATTCTTGCCTGCTCTTCATTCATGACTGTTGTTCCTTTGTCTTTGGTGCTCCTATTCCCACATCCTAGCCATCAGTGTCTATTTCTATTTAAAACAATTTATTTACAATGCTTTCCACAGTTGAAGACAGGTAACGGTATAAAAACTACACATAATCATTTAAATAAACTCTGAAAAGGAAACATATCTAAACATACACAGCACATAACATGAAAACAATAAAAGAAAAAAGAAAATCCAAAAGGATAGGAAAAGCCTGATTCTTCTTTTTTTTTTTTTTTTTCATTTCAGAAGCAGGGTATTTTTATTCATTTGATATAATATTTTTATTGGTTCATTCATTTGCCAAAGCAAAAAAAAAAACAAACCAAACCGATTAAAAGGCTGCTCCGGTCAAAAACTGCCTGGGCCCCACACCAAGGCCAAGGTCCAGGCTTGACCCCAGCAGTTTTTCGGCCTCATTTGTTGCAATTTTCCCATTTGTTAGAAATGAATGTGCATCCCTAGTGTCTAATCATTTTTTTTTCTTGCACCCATTAGTGCTAACTCTATAATAGCTCTAAAGTATGTCTATATCTAACTCAGGTTAATGAATTAGCTGCGTTAAATGGTTTGAATAGTGTTTCTTTCCATGTGCTTATGTATGAGACAATATTCAGGGCATCCAAAACAGAAGGCCTTGCAAGTGAAGGATACAGCACTTAACATAAAAATGAGCTATTTTCTGTCCTGGCTGGTAAACCTGGGTTGTGGACTCTGTCAGATGAACAGATAGGAAGTCGAAAGAGAACATTCCAGATCAATTCACTTTATAATTTGGAAACAAACTATATGAAGCTGAACGTGCAAACATGAATGCACAGTTTACTCATGTTCTTTAAGAATTCATGGGGACATTTTCAAAGGTTTAGTCAGGAGCTGTACAGGTAAAAATTGGAGGATATATGGGTAGAATAGTTGAATCTGCCTAAGTCGATTTTCAGCAGGTTCAACGTGCTTGTGCATTTGGGCTCAGTATAAAGAAGCTTTCCCAGGGGTTTAACTTGGTCAGCAAAGAACATTTATACCTGCACAATAAGTTTCAGAAATATATGT
Source organism: Rhinatrema bivittatum (assembly GCF_901001135.1). NCBI lineage: Eukaryota > Metazoa > Chordata > Amphibia > Gymnophiona > Rhinatrematidae > Rhinatrema > Rhinatrema bivittatum. The sequence goes on from NC_042623.1 coordinate 105,166,231, forward strand.
GCAGCATCCCTTCCTATGTCTTTTACCAGAGTGGGAGATTTTAAGAGATTATTTTCTCATTGAGGGGAAGCTTAACTTCAAGGTCCCTACTGGTGTCTCTACCAGAAACCCGAGTTACCAATGACCTAAACACCATACAGTTGTTGATCCATAGAAGAGAATGAAGCTTTACTGTGAGAATACATTTCCTCGATTGAAATGATTTCACATATATAAAACATTTTTGGTGGTGGATGAGTCCAAACATTCCATTAGCTGTCCGCTGACTCACTTTAACCACACCCAAAGAGGAACCCTAGATTATAACTTGTTGACCAGGGCTCCTTGGCACAATTACTTTAACACAGTCCAATGAAACTCATAGGCTATGAAGCAAGGTAACACAAAACAAAAATAAAACTACTTCACCATAAAACTTAATGACTACCCCAAAAAAATACACAAGTACAATTTAATAGTAGGAAAAAAGACTTCAGAAACCACCAGAGAGCAAGTGCTCCCACAACAGGTTTGAAATAATCACAGGTCTTTAAAAAACCTCCTTCAAATGTGAAAAAAATTACCTCTTTTTAGTGCAGAGCTGACTGCTGCTATGGGATACCAGAAAAGCTCTGGAGACCCTGTAGTGAAGCCCTCGATTACTAATGAGAAGGTTGCTTCCTTGCTCCTCCCTTGGAACTACTAATTTCTAATTTCTCAGGAAAGAGAGCTAGAATTTAGCCAGATACTAGGTCTGGCGCATTCCCGGGGCAGGGAGCAGGTATTCTGGGGAGGAGGGGAGTTAAGCCAGTTAACTTAACCAGCTAACTCTGGCCACATTTTAGCCAGGCCGAAAGCTAGCCGGATATACCTATCCAGCTAACTTAAGGGGAGAAATTCAGCAGTGCGGCAGTGCCGCTGAATATACCCAGCTCTCTTAAAAGCCAGGTAGTTATATTATCCGGTTAACTTCAGATCTGCCTACAGTGTGGCCAGAGTTAGCTGGTTAGGTTAACCGACTAACTCCCCTCCTCCCCAGAACACCTACCGCCCGCCCCCGGGGGCGCCCCAGACCTACCCGGCTACATTTAAACCACATGAATAGCTGAATATCACGGCTAAGCCATTTAGACAGATAGGTTTTCAGTTATTCATCTAAATGGCTTTCGAATATCTGCCCCGATGTGTCTTTTGTTCAGTGAGAGAGGGGAAGTGCAGCTTCTGCTGTGTTCAGCGACATCACTAGCTCTCTTTACTTTCGCTGTAACAAATACACAGGAAACTGGTTAAAAATGCCACTTTATATTCTGCTCCTGTCAGGCAACCTCTGCAATAAAACTTGAGTGCTTTCCTGCCTCTGCCTGCTGGTGTGTCCATCCTTGGAAGTTTACAGGTGGAGTAGGAAGGACAAGAGAAAAGGGAACATTTGCTGTCAGATTTACTGACTGAGGAGGGGGCAGCTGGAGGGAGGCTGCACCTGCGAGTTGACCCCCTGATTTTTGTTAAATTTTTAGTGACTATTTGGAGGAGTTTGCAGGGTGGGGGAAGGTCTCAGACTAGTAGGACCAATTTGTGTGACTTTGGGTAGGGGCTTCTGTGATTTGGGCCTCCAGACCCGCATGAGACTTTTTTTTTTTTTTTTTTTTACACTATGGCCATTTAACCGAAAATATTCTTTTGAATATAGCCAGTTCAGTCTAAAGTTATCCGGTCACACAAGGCCGGATAACTTTAGGACTGTTCTGAGGCAACTCTAAAGTTAGCCGGCTAACTTAGCTCTGTCCTGAAACAAATCTATTTTATCCAGCTAAGCCAGATAATGACATTTAACTGGACCAGTCACAAGTTATCCAGTTAAATGCCATTGAATATGGACCTCAATCAAAATAAAAACTGGAGTCAACTCAGGCAAGCACCAATATCTAGTTTCCTGTATTCTGGGCCTAACTTGACACTTTTGCTGAGAATCCTATGCTACCCCCAAAGTTTCTCAGGACACAGGTTGCACAGGAGCTAGCATGGCTGGTAAATCTATGTATTTATTTATTTTTGTTTCATTTAATATCAGTTTCATGAACATCAACACAGCTTACATAATATCACCATTTTAAAAATTAAATCAATCCCCAATCATCCCTCCCCCACCAGCCCCCATCATATAACCATAACCAATAAGCTGTGTTTTCCTTAAATCTACTGGAAACTAGGACTCCACTACTAGATTTTTCAGTTGACCCAAATGAACAGCGCCCAAGTGCAGCCATCATAGTTGCATTTCCTTTTCATTGTCTGGTGTTTAGTAGGCTGAAAGGGCCTAGCCCTTCGCCTGTCCAGTAGTGAGAGCATTAAACCAAGTAAGGGCCGCCGTGTAATAAGGTTATAAGGTGTTCTGGGCTGTGGTTTTGTACACATTTCTGTGCATACAGCTTCACTCCCGATGCAACAAGGAGTTTTGGGCACAAAAGTGGGCACACATATTAGTGCACCTCCATTCAAATCTCATATTAAAGAAGGGGTCAACTAACACTTATTCCCTAATGCAGTGAGGTGCATAGGCTTAACTCATGTTTTCTTAATGCTGGAAATTAAATCCTGATCAGAAGTGAAGCAAAGTTTCTGGGGCTAGAGTTGATCTTTGGGGGTTTAACCTGGAGTTTGTGGCACTGGGGTCATGTTCTTGGCATTTCTGCACAGAAAGCATGATTTCTGCACAGATTAGGTTTTCTGCATATAAAATAGGGTTGGTTGTGTGCAAAACATGATTTGTGCACATATATGTTGTACTGCTTCAAACTGTGTGCACAAAATATGAGTTACGTGCACAAAATGTGTGCTCTCAACTCAAGTTAGGGGCACAGCATCAGTTAGGAGCCCAAAGGTTGTGCCCTAACTTAAGATCGGAGAACAGCATGAGCAAGAAGCATAAAAGTTGTGCTCCTGACAACATGAGTTATGTGCACAACCTTTATGCCTTCTAACTCATGTTGTACTCATGACTTTAGGGGCTCAATGTTTATGCTGCTAGCTCATGTTTTGTGTATACAAGTTTAATGTGCAGAAATCATGGAGGTCCATATTCAGCACCATTTGTCTAGCTAAATTTAGACTTAACTAGACAATTGGTACCAATATCCAGCTACGCTCATCACCTGCTAACTTTTAATCTACCTGAAAAGTTAGCTGGATAAGCCAGGGGTGGAGCAGGGACATTCCCAGGTAGAGTCAGCTAGGCAACTAACTTAGCCCTAAATTCATCAAAATGCTATACATATAGCAGAAATAGCACCCGTAATAAGAAAAAAAAAAAGGGGTGGGGGCATAGTTAGGCTAATTTCCCTGCTCCCGCATCTCATAGGTAATTTCTGCAATGCTACTGACCGAAAATACTAGGGAGAGGGGGGGTAAGACAGAGAGAGACCAATATGTAAGTTTACTATTTATACCACTGTAAGAGGGGGGCACTTATAACTCGGGGTGAGATTTGGGGAGTGGGGTAGGTTTTACATAGGCAGTCAGAGGTACAAACAAGCAAAGTTGATATCAGTGAAGATTTTCTGTCATTTGTAGCGATGAAAGGTAAAACAGGAGTTGATTTGTGCAATGAGAGTGCATCAAGCTAGGTAGTGAGAACATTGCACAACCCCCCAACCCTCACCCCGAGTTAAAAGTGTCCCCGCTTACAGTGGTATAAATAGTAAATTTACAGATTGGTTTCTAGAGAGGTGCTCTCCCTCTTTCTCTCTCAGCTAACTAAAAAATCAGTCTAGTGGCTAAATATGGACCTGATGCATGCTTTTTAAATCATGTTTTGCATGCATTAACCCTGATTTATACACACAAAACTTTGTGTGCATGAACCATATTTTTCTAATTCATGCTTTAGAAACACGATGGCAGAAAAAGACCATATGGCCATCTAATCTGCCCATCCACCCAATTAATTTAGCATTTTGATTCTCATCACTTCCTTAGATCCCTTGTATTTATCCCATGCTTTCTTAAATTCAGATACTGTTTTTTTTCTCTACCACCTCCACCAGGAGGCCATTCTATGCATCTACCGCAGAAGACATTTTTGTGCAGAAAACTTTTATGTGCATAAATTGTATTTTCTGCACACATTTTTTTGAGCTAGCTTGCTTTTTTTAAATCTCTTGATATATTAGCATATCATTAGCTTACTGCATTGGGAGTTAAAATATTTATAGCAAGTACATTAAGAAATTGCACTGAATTTCAATGCAGAGTGCTCAGTTGAAGCTAGTTCTGTTTTCTTTTGTTTTTTGCTGCTGAATCTGATTCAGTGTGAGAGCCATACCTTGTAATTCATTGCCTTTGAATTCTGCCTTGAGTTTAGTGAAAAAGATTTTCAGTGCTGCAGATCCTGTCCTTAATGCAATTGTAACTCTTTATTCAGTCCCTAATGTGTTACTGTTTCAAGCTCCATAATTTAGGGATGTGCTTCGGGTCTAAATATCTTGTCAAGCTTCGTTTCGGGGCTCCCCGTGGGAATTTCATTTTTCCCGCAGTTCGGGTTTTTTTTTTAGGGGGCCCCCTTTTTCGGGTTAGTGCGCACTAACTGGAATTAGGAACTCCCGTTAGAACATAAGAACATAAGAAATTGCCATGCTGGGACAGACCAAGGGTCCATCAAGCCCAGCATCCTGTTTCCAACAGAGGCCAAAAACCAGGCCACAAGAACCTGGCAATTACCCAAACACTAAGAAGAATCCATGCTACTGATGCAATTAATAGCAGTGGCTATTCCCTAAGTATAATTGATTAATAGCCCTTAATGGACTTCTCCTCCAAGAACTTATCCAAACCTTTTTTGAACCCAGCTACACTAACTGTACTAACTCCTGATAGTGCACACTAATTCTGCCACATTAGCACGCACTAACTCCCGTTAGTGCGCGCTAACCTGAAAATGAATTTTTTCCGAAATTTCGGAAAAAATTTGATTGTTTTTCAGTTCTCCCTAACCATTCCGAATTAGGCAATTTCATTGAAATTGCCTAATTCGGGGAAAATGAATGTACATCCCTACTCCATATGTTGCTCCTTGTACCAGTCTCTGCCTGATTCCAGTCTGTCAAGCTTTGAGCTTTCAACTCCCATTAAGCTTTCAGTCTAGGTGTCTACTTGGAACTCCAGATCCAGTCTTTGCTTCCATCCTCCTGCGTGTGATCTAGATACACAATGGAAGCCTGGCTTATGCTTCTGGTGCCTTCTACCCAGTACCTGTAATCCTGGAATTGATGTCTGCTGGACTGGTCTCTATAGAGGAGAGAACCCAAACTACATGGGAGATACTGGACTGTTTAGTAGCTTAGCTGAAACAAGTTGTACCATTAGAGGCAAAGCCACAAAGCCAGAGCTATTTCCCCATGGTGGGGGGGGGGGGGGGGGGGAGCTGCTCCATCCCATGCTGACTGCTACAGACCTTATACCTGAAAGGAGGTGCTCCAGCAAGCACTGAAGCTATGATGGCTAAGGCTGATCCTGCTCCAAACTCCAAGCTCGATCTCCTGCTCCTGTTCCAGATTCCATGGTGGACCTACCTGCTCCTCATGCTTACCCAGCTTGACCAGAAGCCAATGCTGAAGCCATGTCAGACCCTATGCCCAAAGGTAAGGGAGTGCTCCAGCCCATGCTGAAGTTATGGTGACTCAGCCAATTCCTGACACTGATTCCAAACAAGATCCCAATCTTACATGCTGGCACTTGCTCCTGATCCTGGCTTTGCAGCTGAGTTTAATCCTGATTTTTTGCCTTCTACTAATTCATGTGTTCCATTTTCAGATACTTCAATTCCAGATCCTTCATACATGATTCCTGACAAAGCCAGGTCCCTTGAGGGTGCCTGGGGGATGATACAGGATCCCAGTGATCTTTGGGGTGTCTGGGATGTGAGTGATGTAAGGTATAAAAAGCTCTGCCTGGCTATGAACTAGGCTTTGTAACACTTAGGGACTGGAGTTCTGCTCCTGAGTCAAGGGTGGCTCCCTTGACCTAAAACTGAACATGAAGGAAAGGCTTGCCTAACTATCTCTGCCCCTGAGGACCAGATTGGGCATTAGGAGTTTTATAAGAATTGCTGTGATTATCCTAGGGTTCCCAGTAACTTGAAGGCTGGGACCCATGCTACAAATCCCAGAGGTGAACATCCATATTCTTGTTCTACTTTGTTTCTCCTGAACCTAAATATTTTCCTAGTTTGAACCTGAACTCCGCTTTGAATATCTTGCATCTGAATTGTTTGAGCCTTTGTGGTTGATTACCAAGGATTGTGAGCCAGCTGTGCTCCTAGCTTAGGAGACAGCTGCCTTGTTGCACGTCTTGCTTTAGTTACCCAAGGTCAAGTAACCATTATCCTATTTTCCTGTGGTTTAAAATAAAACCCAGAATCAAACCTAGCCAAGTACCATGTCTAGTTTTCTGTATTCCAGCTCTAACCTGATGGCAGCACTTCATAGTATGCCACAGTTTCTGTGTTTGTAGAAGATCGTTTTAACCCTTTCTTGTTCCTACAGAAATTTTGTGCCTCAGAAGAGTGGCACTACCATATCCATAGGGACCTTCATTTTCAGTTTTTAATATTTTTAATTTTCCTGGGAATTTATCAGAGTTTATTATGACAAGAATAAAAACAGGAGAAAATCAATAGAGAAAACAATTCATTATTTTTCTGGGTAATCTCACAGTTTATTTAGGTAGACAGAAGTCAGGACAGTAAAATTTGATTAAGCAGATTCGCCCATCCACCCACTCAACAGCATCTCCCCCTCTCTACCCACCCCCCACCCCCTGCATCCACAGCCTTGGAGCTGCTCCTAATCATCCTAAAATCAGTGATTTTGTTATGCGTGTCGGTCGCAGATGGCTGCGACCTCGCATGCTCACCACTTTTTTCCCCGCTCCATGAAATTGGGAAGAAAGGCGGTCTCTGCCAATCCCTGCTGACCTCTCCGGCATTCCCAGGACAGCATGGGCCATGCTGACCGCCATCTTGGACCAGGAATCACCTAGGCGCTTTTTGAAGACGTTATGGCGGGAACCTCGGGGGTGTCCCCTCCCGATGATGTCAACCCGCTTGCATATTTAATCCAACCAGCCCTTGCCTTCCTTGAGTTAGCAAGGAGTTCCGTCTTGCTGAATTCTCCCCTTTTAAGGACTTCCTGTTCCTGACTTGGTCTTGGCATCTGGACGCTCTGAGTACCCGCTCCTCAAGGGCTCCCCTGCGTTCCCGGCTATTCACTCCTTGGAGGGCCTACCTGCCTGACTGCTACAGACCTGCTTCTCAGGCCTCTCTCTCTCTCCAGGAACCATCTTCTGTGAATACTCTACTGACTTCTACTATACAAGCTGTACTGAGGATTCCACGCGGTGTACCCCGTACCCCGGGCCACTACCGCCTTTCTTCGGTAGAAGTCATTCAGCTTTCCAAAACTACAGAATATCTACACACCAACTACAGGAGCCACTTCCGGCATCTCTACCTGTTCTTCAACATCTACTGTACAGACAGCCTCAGCATACCCCGCTCTGCGGGCCACTACCGGATCTGTGTTACTGAGGTGCCTACACTCGTCAGAGGGGATTCCCCGTGTAACTCACTCTGCGGGCCGCTATTGGATCTTCCCATCTGTGGTCTCACTCTGGGCATTCCCCACTGCTCAGCACTGTACTACTACATCTGCTATTCTGTGGATATTATTGCTTTCTCCATTTATAATAAAGTCTCTACTTCTAGCTGTGTCCCACACCACTGAGACTGTGCCTGCTGACAGTGAGGCTCACAGGGCTCCTCCCTGTGGGTGGAGACACTTTTCATCTCAGCCCAGGGTTCACATTCTTCGATAAACATAACAGATTTAAGGGTGAAAATTGGTTTAAACTGAAACTGCCGGAGCCTACATACACGTTACTCTGCCAGGACCAGTCCACTGTAGTATCTATCTTCTACCTCAGAAGAAGACCACACCCATTACTCTGCTAGGATGCTTCTGCATTAAACGCTTGGGTATTGCTTCACTGAGACGGCACTGAAATATTCCTAACCTGTGCTCTTTACAAAATCAACAAGGTGTTTGTTTTATGCTGTTTATTATAGAGATGTGAATCGTGTGATCGATCGTCTTAATGATCGATTTCGGCTGGGAGGGGGAGGGAATCGGATCGTCGCAGTTTGGGTTTTTTAAATACCGTGTAAATCGTGTAAATCGAAAACTGGCACACTAAAACATCCCTAAAACCCACCCCGACCCTTTAAAATAAATTCCCCCACCCTCCCGAACCCCCCCAAAATGCCTTAAATTACCTGGGGTCCAGTGGGGGGGGAGGGCGGGAAAACCGGCACACTAAAACAACCCTAAAACCCACCCCGACCCTTTAAAATAAATTCCCCACCCTCCCGAACCCCCCCAAAATGCCTTAAATTACCTGGGGTCCAGAGGAAGGGTCCCGGTGTGATCTTTTACTCTCGGACCTCGGACCTCCGTGCGTTGTAGAAACAAAATGGCGCCGGCACCATTTTGTTTTTTTGTCCCCTGACGTCAGGAGCGTAGGAGATCGCTCCCGGACCCCCGCTGGACCCCCAGGGACTTTTGGCCAGCTTGGGGGGGCCTCCTGACCCCCACAAGACTTGCCAAAAGTCCAGCGGGGGTCCGGAACGACCTCCTGCAGTCGAATCGTTTTTCCGTATGGAAAAACGATTCGCAGTAGGAGATCGCTGAATTAAATGATGCCTTTTCTGAATTAAATCCTGTGGGGTTGATAATCAGTGATGGCAGAAGAGACAAAGTTACCTTGTTAACTCTATCCAGATATTCAGTTGCACTTAACTGATTAAGCGTGTGGCTCAATATCCAGTTAAATCTAACTGCACAAATGTATGTGGTTAGATTTAGGGCAATGGTTTGTGTGGTTGGAATTGTCAGCAGTAATTTAGCTGGGTCGCACTGAAAGTCAAGCTAACAAGCTAACTGCCTGATTCACTAAGGCTCATCTCCCATTATGTTTCTTTGGGAAAATATCTTGATATATCAGGCTCTAAATTTGAAAAGCCCACCCCAAGGATGCCCTGACCCAGCCCCCATTTTGTCCAGCTAAACCTATGCACACAGCAATTTTGTGTGGACAAATTTAGCTAGACAAAAGGGGAATACTTAAACAATTAGATTTATGCAGTTAAAAGCCAATTTTATTTTGAATTTTGAATATTGACCCCCTATTCCATATGTTTGGGAGAGTAAATTATGCAGACTTGCAATGGAAGTGTGGACAAGCATTTCTGATTTCTTGCTATTAGTTCATGCTGATGTCATTGGTCAAGAAGGCTCTGTGCATTTTCTCTGCCTTTTTCTATAAGGGATTAATGTCATTAAACCCTTTGCATGTCCAAAAAGCAAAGAGGCTTATGCACGTTGTAATGAGGCCAATAATGAATTCTGAGGCTTGGAGCCCAGCTGGTCCCAAATGCCTCATGATACATTAATTATCAGCCTATTTACTTCTGTTCAGCCTTCCAAAGCTGTTTTCCAACTGAGAAATGCATTTTCCATATTTGGTATACCCTCCCAAATAGCTATTTTCCATGGCTTCCTTTCCAGCTTTTAAATGGGTGAATCAAGTCCAAGAATATTAGTTTCTGTATATTACTGTTCATTAGCTTAATTGCATAAAGCAGTGGGTTTCAACCTAGTCCTTGGGTCCTCTGACCACTCAGGTTTTCAGGATGTCTATAATGAATGTCCATGAGTTAAATTTACATATATTAGTGCCGAGGCATGCAAATATCTCATGCCTATTCATTGTGAATATCCTGAAAACCTGACCAACCAAAGGCGCACGGACCTGGTTCAGAACCATTGGCTTAAAAGGTGGGATTTCTAATGCAGCAATAATAAGAAATATAAAATAACAGCCATGAAATTAGGTCCCTGATAAATAAGTGAAAATAAAATACGTTTTATCTTCAAGGTCTTAATTAGATAAATTTCATGGTATAAAACATTTGAACTTGTCCCCTTTTTAAGCAACAGCAAACATTTTTGAAATATGGGGAAATGTAATAGTAGTAATTATTACTATAGGTTATACCCACTTCCGCAAAGAAGTCATAAGTTAATCATCTCCCAATGTATTTAGTCCCATCATTAGTTTTAACAAGTTGCAGACAATCCTGTGCTGCAAGACTCTCAGATGGCAAGGCATCATTAAGTGAAAGTGAAACAAGACAGATGTGGCATTTGTTGCTGCAAAAGTGACTTTAGAAAAAGCAGTTTTTCAAGTTCACGGATGACTCATAAATAGTAGGTTAATTGTGCGACCTATTCAGTATGAAATGGCTCTCATTACTTAGAGTCGCCAACTAATTCCGAAACCTGTGTGACACCTTCGTCAATCCTCTGCTCTTGTGTTTTTAATTTATCTTTGCTAGGCATTCTGGGATTGCCCCTATTTTATCACTACAACTGTTTAAAGACGGGAGATTAGAAAGAAACCTAGGACTGGCTCAACATGTCATTACTTGGAATTAGTTGGCAGCACTGCAGTTTATATTATCAAAGAGATCAAATCAGCATAGCCATTTTGCTTACAAATTATTGTTTGTGATTGTTTAATACACATGGGGGTTTTTTTTTCGGGGGTTGGGGGGGATTAAATATATTAGTACTTATGAATGGTGCCAGGCTTATAACACTGGCAATCAAAACCTGCCATTTATCCACAGAACAAGTAAAGCATGGGCAACAGCAGTAGTGCCTCAATGCAGACCTGGACAAGCCACTCTGGGTATAAAGAGTAATTAAGTCTCCATGTCCGTGCAACACCCCCAGCAATGGTGCCAACAATTAGTGCTAATTTGTGATGGTGGTTTTTAGTGAGTCAAACAGCTGGGAACTGGAATGGGAGAATCAACTCATTTCACATAGGCCCACCTTTCTAAGTCCCAAAAGACCTGAATCAAAATTGAATCAGTAGCCTAAACATGAACAATTCCAGACCCCTATGACAATTCCCACATGGTCTGCTGAATTTGACTTGTTTTTGATTTAATTAACTTACTAAACTTTTTATTTAATTATTATTATGTGATTTATGTAACTTTTTAATTTTTATTATTATTTTTATGATTGTATATCTATGTAAACCGTTCTGACTAAACTTTGTTTGTAAAAGCGATATAGAAACATTTCTAAATAAATAAAGGGTAGATTTTAGCACTTTTTTTTTTTTTTTTTTTTTGGAAAGGTGAAACAGTATTCTAATTTTCATGTATAGTAGTTGTTTCTACCTTAACATGAGGCTTTCTTGGCTCTTAGAATCATGAACATGAAACTAGTCTGTAATACTGTGCTGAAACTCCTAAAGGTAAGTCGAGTACTTGTATTCTCACAGTATTAACAGGCAGGCACTGCCAATTTTCCTCTGCTTCCTATACAGAGAAAAAAATAGCCCACTAATACTGGCACTCTACTGTCAATTATTTCTTATCCATAGCTGCAGGCACAACTTTTTTTTTTTCCAAGAATGATTAGTTTAATTAATGTCTTTAGCCTGTTAGAGGTGGCCAGCTCAGTGTATGTCATATTTAAAATATACAGTACCTCTGAAAAATAATTATGTTTTCTGACCCTAAACAGTGTGACCCAAAGAAAAGCAAAGCTGGGGAGATCTATGCTCTACTGCATCACACGTGATTAGCTCCACAAGCATTGTACAAGATACAGCATCAGTGATTCAGCTTGAAGGAAGGAAGAAGGTTACAACATGTTCTTCCACCTACCCAAAGGGCAGTAAGCCATCTCTCAGGGTCTGATTCACTGGGAGGCCAATACAATACTGTGTGCTCAGTCTATGGACAAGCGTCCATAACCCCTTATGCAATATGGGGATTATTAACACATCCAAAACACATGTCCAAGCCAGCAGGCAGCTAATGGCGCTTATCACATATAAATGCCATGTTGATGAGGGTATTAGCTAGAACCCTCTCATGTAAAAAAATAATTGTGCGCCTGACACGCACATTTTCACCCTCAAAAATTAGTGCCAGCCCCGGAGCTGGCATTAAGAAGACCCAAAAGTTTGCAGACAAGTAGAAAATACTACTTTTCTGTGGTTCCTCTGACTTAATACCGTGGCAATATTAAGTCGGAGGAACCACAGAAAGCAGCAAAGCGAATTTTTTTTTTTTTTTTAAAGTCTTGCTGGTGGTCAGGTTAGGAAAACAGACGCTCAATTTATGAGCCTCCGTTTTCCTATCCCGTGCACAGCCACTTCTCCTGGGCATCCGATGCCGAGGAGGTTCCAGGGACGCCCAAGTTCCCCTAGCGACTCCTTTTTAATGCAGTGGCTTATTAGCCTTCTGCATCGTGTGACCCTGGAGAGGTGGATGGGTGCATTAGGAAAGCAGGCACTCAGTCTTAAACACCCATTTTTCATGCACGGATATAGCATTGGCCTGTAAGAGGTTTCCTTTCCTATTCTAGTGTTTCCCAACCCTTTCCTGGAGGTACACCTACCCAGGCGGCTTTTCAGGGTTACAAGCATGAATATGCATAAGTTAGATTTGCATACACTGTATCCAATGTAGGCTAATCATATTCATTAAGGATATCCTGAAAACTTTACCGGCTAGGTGTGCCTCCAGGAAAGGGTTGGGAAAACTGACCTATTCTGTCTCTATGGGAAAAGATCTTGACAAATCAGGCCCTTAATCCTATAGATGTGTCTTCTAGCAAGCAGAGGGCAGTTAAAATCTTAACATGATCTTATTTTCAAAAGAACAGAATGGGAGAAACTCTTTTGAAAATAAGACCTTCAATATAAAATTTACAGGCTGTGGCATCCATTCTAATTCTTCTTATTTTTGCCATTTATTTAGTGCTACCAGATATGTGCAGCACTTTACAAAGACACAATAGACAGTCCCTGCTCCTTGGAGCTTACAAACAAGTCCAGACAGACAAGACACATATAGAGAGAGAAAGAAATGATTGTTACTCCACTGTTAATAATGACTTGATAGAGGAGGAATAAAGAGGAAGCTGGGCTTTTATATGAAGGGTATAAGCCAAAAAAGTCACTCAAGCTGACAAAGACATCAGCAGGCCGATGCACTATAGTGCGCTCAGCTGAGTGCACAGCTTCACGTGCGATTGGGCCTGCATTTTGGACGTGCGTCCATAATCCTCGATGCAATACAGGGATTAGTGCATCCAAAATGCACGTCCAAACCAGCATGAAGCAAAGAGCGCTCATCACATGTGAAGTACATGCAGTCGATCTCCTGCCGGCGCCATTTTCCGTACGGAAAACGATTTGCGGCAAGAAATTGCTTCCTGAACCCCGCTGGACTCCCAGGAACTTTTGGCCAGCTTGGGGGGGCCTCCTGACCCCCACAAGACTTGCCAAAAGTCCAGCGGGGGTCCGGAACGACCTCCTGCGTCGAATCGTTTTTGTCTATGGCCGCCGCCATATTGTGGCGGCCATTTTGCAAAATGGCGCCGGCTGAAGACAACAGGATTCAATTGAGGGGGCCGTTCCGGACCGCCGCCGTTCTGGACCACCGCTGGATCCCCAGGTAATTAAAGCATTTGGGGGGGGGTTCGGGAGGGTGGGGGATTTAATTTAAAGGGTCGGGGGTGGGTTTTTAGGGGGTTTTAGTGTGCCGGTTTTCCTGCCCTCCCCCTTCCCCCGATTTACAATTTTTTAACGATAAATCGGGGGAATTGGTATTGTATCGTGGCCCTAACGATTTTTGACGATTTAAAATATATCGGACGATATTTTAAATCGTCAAAAAACGATTCACATGCCTAATGCATATTAGCAGGTGTCAATGAATAGAATGGGGTGTTGATTGAAACTGATTTATAGAGATGTGCAAGCAAACCTTTTTTGTTCATCTAATGTTTGTTTTTTTTTTGTTTTTGGCTTATTTTTTGGTCGTTTCACTTTGGGCAGCTTTTTTAAATTAGTTTTTCTTGTGTTATTCATTTTAGCACTATTTGCCAAAACAAATGTTTTGTTTTGTTTTTTAAGGCACCATACATTCATTTTGGAAAAATAACATTAAACCAAAATAAAAATGGGCTGATTTGATTTGGATTTCTCGTTTGTTCTAAATGAATACAAATCCCTAGTGGATAAAGCAAGGGGAGGGGGCATGTGCAGGAAAAAAGAGAGACATTAAGATAAATGGAAAGGAGAGAACCTGAGATGGTAGGAAAGAACTTTGCAAGGAATAAGTTGAAATTCTAGAAGGCAATAAAGAAAAATAGAATGGAAGGAGGGAATATGAGACAATTAGAGCTGGAAAAACAGAAAGACTTCAATGGGGGAAGAGAAAAAAAGAAGGGGATGGATGGAGATAGAGTCTAAGATGGACAGAGAGAGACGTGAAACATAAAAGAAACTATGACAGAGATATGGAAGAAAGCACAGTAACATAATAATGATGGCCCAAAAAGACCAAATGGTCCATCCAGTCTGCCCAGCAAGTTTCTTATGGTAGTAACTGCAGTCTAAGCAGCCTTCATGATAATTCAGATAAGTCTACTTGAATGTACTTTGCATTTGCACTTTGCCCCTAATGTCTGCAGCATATTAATATCCCAGAACTATTTTATTTTATTATTCTGTTCAGCAGCTGTTTTGTAACATTTTTAGTATAGCTTTACAATTATTTCTGTGTGGGGCTCTATAGCAGCTTGACTTATTTTGTTTTCCCAGTAGGAAATGTATTAGTGTTTAGGGCCTGGTTTAATAGTTGTATTTCTTAGATAGAGTTGTTACTGTTTGAGTGTGTTCCATAATACAGGTGTAACATTGTGTGGGTTAGTTTGTGTGCATTATTGCAAATTCTGAGAATCTGGTTAGGTGCTATATTTCTCTTTCCATTTCTCCAGGTTTGCACTGAGTGGCTTTTTTGGTTTTCCATTTCAGTTTCTGTCTCCATATTTATAATGTGTGGTTTTTCTGTACTTGGTGAAGGTCAGTTCTGGGTGTGTGAACAAGGTGAGGTATTTTACTAGCATGTAGGCATTTGTATCAGTCTTATTTGTTGTGTTTTCTCAATAGGATATGCATTAGTGGTAAATTACTGCCTTTTCATAAGGAAGGCTATTGTGCCTGATAATAAAGGGAGTTTGTTTTGCTTTTACTGGGATGTCATCAGAACCAGAATATCTTTTTTGTATGGCGAGTTGTACAAGGTAATGCCCTATATCTGTCCTGCACTCATTGCTGGGGGTTGAGGGGATTCCTGTGGATGCAGAATGCATGTTTACATTTAGCCCTGTGATGGTCACAAGTTCAGTGTGTCACGCATGTGAGAACCATCTGTCAGGTGTGTCCCGGCCAAAAAAAGGTTAAGAACCACTGCTCTAGGGGTTCATTTGAGAGGCCTGGCTGAAAAGTGATGGGATGTGACCTTTGAGACATGGACTAACTTATTAAAGATAAGTTTGATTCTTTTATTCAGTATGAGCTATGGATGCCATTTGACAAGGCAATTTGTTCTTTAATCCATCTAATATACCTGGAATTGATCCTGTATTGGAAATGCAGTGTGGGAATATATATAGATATACAGATATACATAGTAATGACTTTGATGAAGGAATTACAACTCGAAAAGGAGTTACATTTAAATATTTGGTGGTTGTTACCTCTTAATTTATTTGCTGGTTTTATTATCTGCACAAATCACATAGTTCAAGGCAAGGAACAGAGTAATTATTTTTCATAGATTTTACCTGCAAACAAAAATACAAAAATATGCAACTTGTAAAGAAGTAATAAATACTGTATATTTATTTATTTATTTAAAAACTTTTATATACCGACATTCATTTGCATATTGCATTGGTTTACAATTAACAGGATTAATAAAAACATGCATTTAGAAAGAGAAAAATTAAAGTTACATGTAACAGGGAGATGAAGGAACAAGATGGGAGGAGTAGAGGAAATAGAAAGGGTCCAGTGGACTTAAGCAGGGCCATTAGATAAGAGATTGAATAAATTAACTATATACAAGATTCTGCACTGCGTATAATCAAAAAATTCACCGAAAGTTAAAAAGAATTAGACTTCTGGGTTGGGGGAAGAGGAGGCTATTAGGAGAGAGAAGGGTGGGGGCGTTGTTATGTATAGGCCCATTTAAATAGCCAGGTTTTTAGATTTTTTTCTGAAGGTTTTTATACAGTGTTCTTGGCGTAGTTCGGGTTGCATGGAGTTCCATAGTGTTGGTCCCGCTATGGAAAAGGCGCGTTCTTTGGTGGAGATGTGATGGGTAAGTTTGTGCAGGAGTGTTGACAAGGGATCCTTTATAGGCAGTTCTGGTGGGTCTGTTGGATGTATGATAGTGCAGAGAGTCATTAAGCCAATGAATATTCTGGTTGTATAGAGTTTTGTGGATAGTTCTGAGGATCTTGTGAAGTATTCTGGAGGGGATCGGAAGCCAATGGAGATCTCTGAGGATTGGCGTAATATGATCTGTTCTGAGGGAGTTGATGAGGATTCTAGCAGCTGCGTTTTGCAGCATTTGGAGCAGTTTGAGAGAGATTGTGGGAGGCCTAGGAGTAGGGAGTTGCAGTAGTCATTCTTGCTAAATAAAGTGGCTTGAAGGACTGTTCGGAAGTCGTTGTGATGGAGGAGGGGTCTTAGTTTCTTATTGACCTGCTGTTTGTAGAAGCAATCCTTACTGGTGTTATTGATACATTTTTTTTAAGTTTAGCTGGCTGTCAAGAATGACCCCTAAATCTCTGATGTGTTGTGGAAAGGGGGAGGGTTGATCAGGGGAGAGGAGGTTATGGTGACCAGGGGAGATGAGAAGTAGCTCTGTTTTTGTAGTATTTAGGGCAAGGTTGAAGTTAGTTAGGAGGCGGTTGATGGAGGTGAGGCAATTGTCCCAGGTCTTGAGGGCTTTGGGTAGGGATTCTGAGATGGGGATGAGTATTTGGATATCATCCGCATAGATATAGTGTGTTAGACTGAGGTCAGGAAGGAGATGGCAAAGGAGTAGTAGGTAGACGTTGAAGAGTATAGGGGAGAGGGAGGAACCTTGGGGAAGCCCCCCGGGTTAGGTTAATGGGGTTAGATTCATGGTTGTTAATTTTGACCTTATAGTACCTATTACTGAGGAAGGATTTAAACCAGATGAGGGCCATTCCAGAGATACCTATTTCAAAGAGGTTATTGATTAGTATGTTGTATACTAGTGCTCATCACATAACATAACATAACTTACGATATGCCATACTGGGTCATGGTGATGTGGGTGTGTTTCGAGCCATATATGTAAGAACTCCTTAGCAGCATATGCAGATTTTTTTTTCTTTTGGTGCAGTGTATTTTCTTTGATAGGCTAAGGTGAGTCACGTATGTTTTGTTTGCTTGTAAACTACACTTATTCAGATAATGATATTTTTAAAAATGGCCCAACAGTGGGGTCTTCAGGGACAAGCGCAGCACCCAGTTACTCCTGCCCTGGCAGTCCTGTTTTCCTCCTATGATCTAAACATATCCCCAGGGTCCCCTCCTTTGAACCTGACTAAAAGTACAGGCAGGATGAAAACCCATGTGTACTTTTATCCTGGCAAGGAGGGCAATTTTCAGATAGGTCAGTTTATCCAGAGAAATCACGCTTTACTCAGTTAAATGGGTTGAAAACTGCCTTCTTAATGATTAAAGTGCAAATAAATGTGAAAGGAAATCATTATTTTTTTCTCTGCAATTAGTCCACTCTACTAATAATAGAGAAAACTAAGGTTGTCAAAATGGAAGACTGAGCTCTTGCTAATGCCACAATCTGTGAATTATGTTCAGGCCTTTAGTTAAAAGTAAAGTCTGACATAAATGCACTTCCATATGATTGATCTCTTTCCAGTGATAAAAAAAAGGCCTGCTCATTTGATATAGATACTGAAATTTATGGATATGAAAACAGATAAAGCAAGGAGGCAGGGTTATGCCTTTTCTCAGAGACACTTTAAATAAGACTTTCACTTGCAACCACAATTATAAAGCTATAAGAAATAAAGATATTTTTTAACTCAATTCAGATGGTATAATCATCCTTCATTGGGGCTCTCTCCCTTCCTAGGAAAGAAAAAGACCAAAGCCACAACAAAGGAATTGGAATACATTTTCACAACTCATAAGCTAACTAGCATCTGGCTCTCTTTCCCAAATATGTTTTCATAGCCCTAAAATGAGGAAACCTAGCAGATTCTAGGAGAAAGAACAGTGATAGGGAGAATACTAACAGGCCAATATTCAGTAAGCCGGCTAGTGGACAAGTTATCTGGCTAACTGTAGCCAGATAACTTGTCCACTAGCCGGATAACTTTAAACCTCACAGGCCAAATTTAGAATGTATCCAGATAACCTGCAACTTAACCAGAGAGCTTCAAAATATATTCTGTTAAATAGAACTCCTATAGTTAAAAAAAAAAACAAAATTGTAGGCCTTCCCCCACTACCACCATTAATCTTAAAAATCTCTGCTGCCAGAGACCCCCAAACCACTCCAAAATAAAAGGACTCATAATAATGCCGCCAGTCCTCCCTCCCTGTTCCCCCTTCCTCTTCAGAGAATTAAAAAATATGGGATCCTCACCCCCCCCCCCCCCACCCCCACACACACACACACACACTGGAGTCGTAAGCTTTCAGCATAGCTGTTCAGCCTGGCCGCTGAATAATTCCGCTGGTAGCTTATGCTTCCAGGCTGGCTGTTAGAGAGCTACGCAGAAAGCGCCTGGGATTGCATCCTACTACAATCCTGGACCTGCAAATAGGGCAATGACTGAGGTACTAGTTGAGTGGAGGAGGGAGGTGGGAAGCATTGGGGATTGGGGGAGGGTACAGAAGCCCATATTTCTTTTCCTTTTATACTCCAGGGAGGACCGGCAGCAATATTTCGCTTCCTCTTGTTTTAGAGCAGTATAGGGAGGTTCTGGCGGCAGGGATTTTTAAGCTGAATAGTGTGTGTGTGTGTGGGGGGGGGGGGGAGTGGGAATCGGGCCAGAATGCCCAGTCATGGATTTTTCAATAAGCACACTAGGCCCGTGCCTAGGGTGGCAAAAAATCTGGGCAGCAGCAGTCTGGCTGAAGAGTTGATGTCTTCCAGCTGTTCTGAATCTCAATCAGCAGAAAACAACCCGCTGCTTCCTGATCCATCCTCCCCCCTACTAGGCAACCTTCCAGGAACAGGATAGAAGGGTTGATTCCTGTAGCAGGCAGAGCAAAGGGAGATCATTTTGTGGAGGTTAGGAGGGGTGCGTGGTGATCATTGGGATGTGCAGAGAAAAGCTGGTGGATGAAAGGGGATTAGTGCGGGATGTACCTGTGTGTGAGAGAGAAGGTGTTGGTGCTGGGTCTATGTATGTGTAAGAGAGATTGGCTGGAAGTTTAGACAGGAATGCAAGAGGGAGCAGGATCAAAGTAGGATAGGGACATCGATCATCTCCCAGGGAATTCAGATCCCTTTCCCTTGGTTTTGGATTCTATCCTCCAGATCCTAGAACCTCCCTTCCTCTCTACCTGGGCTTTCTCTTCTGATCCTGGAACCCATTCCCTAACCTCTCCTACTCCCTCCTCCCCTTCCTCAAATCCCAGAACCTCCATCCCTCCTCTTATCCCAGATTCCTACTCTTCTCCCATACTTGATTTTCTCCATCTCCCATCCTCTTGCCCTCTTCTCCCCTCTCCCCAGACCTCTCTCCCTCTTATCAACCCATTCCTGGTCCTTTCACCATCCCCGAGGAGAGGATGATCTCTTTTCCTCACCCAGTAAAAAATAAATTATACACACACAAGCAAAGTAGGAAAATTACATAATTTTTATAATGTAATATGCAAGATGGAAATACTTGCTAATGTGCTCCAGAATTAATTTTTGCCACAGAATCTACCCTTGACCTTCCACAGAAAACTGTGGGGATGTTCCTTAGACCACCTTCTTCATGTTGCCTGACAGCACAGAGAGGGGTATAAGGGGCAACAGCATCAACAGTGCCTAGGGCTGGCAAAACCCTAAATCCATCACTGCGGATGCCCGTGATTTTGATTTGTTTTTTAACTGATGGAGCACCACTTAACCAGCTATCTTTTGAAGATATCTGATTAAATGGCAGGTTACCTGGCTACACAGGACCAGGTATACTTAGAGCTGCCCTGAAGCAGGTCTAAAGTTATCTGGCTAACTTATTCTGTTATAATTAAAAATTGACAAACAGGTAGATTTTTAAAAAATATGCGCGATTTTCTAACATGCGTTCGCCGGAGCATGCATATTATAAAATCCGGGGTGGCGCGCACAAAGGAGGGTTGAAAATAGCAATTTACAAGCGGCGACGAGATCGGGCCTCCCCCAGTTCCCTACCAGTCCGCTCCAATTAAGGAGCGGACTAAGAGGGAACTTTCCTACCCCCTCCCACCTACCCTCCCTCCCTCTTCCCCTCTCCTCCCTGACCCCTTCGAAGGCCCTACCTTTTTGGTTTTTTCTTGTTTTCAAACTTACGCCAGCTCCTGAGCTGGCGCAGTGTCGCGCACCGGCACGCGATCCCCCAGCACAGCAGCAAATGGCCGCTGTACCGGCAGCCTTCAGCTCCACCCTGCCCCCGGGTCCACCCTTTGGAAGAGGCCTGGCTCTTGTGCACGTAGTGAGGGTACTGCGCACGGCCGAGCCTCTTCTAAAATGCGCGCAGCGTGCGCAAGGCCTGGCCACGCACATAACCCCCGTTTTCCCCATGCGCAGGGGATTAAAAATCAGGCCTTAAGTTAGTTGGATAATGTAACTTCTCTCCCTGAAACACCCCCCGGAATGTATCATTTTTATTTGGCTAGGCTTTAGACAGATAACAACTTATCCAGCTAAAATCTAGCTGAAGAAGCGGCTCAATAGTCCAAAACTTGCCATTTAGATGGATAACTTATGAGCTATCCGTCTAAATGTCTTTGAATATTGACCCCTAAATTGCTTCTTCTTACATATAATGTCCTGTTTTTTTGATCTGAAAGTTAATATGGTATCTTTCAAATAATATTGGATTAGCTATGATATTATTTTAGCCCAGCTATTTGGTGTAAAATTTAATGTGAGTAAGTCTGGAATATAGAATGGTCAATGAATGGTCTTAACAGCTGGAGGGGCGAGAAAAGAGACAGAGAGAGAGAGAAATGGTTGGATAGGAACTTTCATTCTTCTTTGGCCCTAGTATTTCCCACTATTAGAATCACTTTAAAGAGTTATGGCTGAAATGTGATCCAGGTGAAGCTCAATGAATGGGATGCATGGTTTAAACAGTGGCAACAATTTAAAGTCACTCCTTCAGAATTCCGACCCTCTTGGAGACAAACATAGAATCTAAATTAACTGATATTTTATAAGCTCTGCACCTGGGTGGTGTATTAAATGTCAAGCTTGGCCCCAATGTACTTTTTGCTTGGTGTCAATGTGGCATTATATAGACTCTGAAAGATAAATACAAAACCAGAAGCTTATGCACTCCACTGAGAAGTCACAAAGGAAGCGCGAGCATGAAATATATAAAGTTGGTATTCCTTTAAGTGTCGGTGAGACAAAAAGACTTTCCTATGACATTTGTTTCTCTTGTTTCCTTTTTGGGGGGTGTCTTTATTTGATCTCTGCTGCAGTTCTTTCTCTTTTTTTTCTTGCCTCTTTTCACTTGCTCTCCCTCTCTGGCTCCTTATTGAACTATCTGCCTTTTTTCTGTCCTGTCTCACCTTAACTCCTAGTTTTTCCTCCTTTTCCCTTTCAGTTTCTTTCCTTCCAAAATCTATATGTGTAGGAAAAGTATGAATATAGACAGGTATGTTGGATTTTTTTTTTTTGGCAATTTCCTGGTGCTCTTTAACCCCCTCCCAATTCACTTCTCATAGTTACAACCGCCCACAGCCCGGGACCATGAACATTGGATCTCCATACTACCCCTAAGTCCAGAATAAGAGCCTCCTGACTCAGCTTTTGTTTATACTAATAATTTTCTTCTGTCTCAAGCCTTTCCTTCCTTCCAGCAGTCTATGCCTCCAAGTTTAATTTCCCTGTTAAATGTAACTTTGTTCTTCGTGCTCATCCTATTGTTTTTGGTTACTATTCATGGTTCATTTCCCCAATTCGATGTAAACCGATCTGATATGGTCTCTACCATGAAGGTCGGTATAGAAAAGTGTTAAATAAAACTGAATCCTTCTGGATCCCGCAATCATGGGCTTTAAATGTGGATGCTATTGCATGAGTGGAGGAGTAGCCTAGTGGCCAGAGCATCTGGCTTCCAACCATGGAGACCATGGGTTAAATCCCACTGCTGCTGCTTGTGACTTTAGGCAAGTCACTTTACCTTCTATTGCCTCCAGTACAAACTTACAGCTAGATTAATCATTTTGCTATAAAAAGAGCGCCCGTGATTAAAAATAAAAGGGGCATGTTTAGGATAATGTGCTGCCAGAGGGAACAAATAGCTAAATAACGCATGTGGCGAAAGTTCATCGCACGCATCATCACGTCAATGCACGCAGTGCTACGTCACCACATTGTACATTGTGATTGTGCAGCATGTTATTTTTGCAGGATATATATACAGCCTTCCTGCAGTTGTCGCTTTGAGGGTGTCTGTAGGTGTGGTTTAAAGGAGAGAAGGTTAGTTGTTGTGGTGATAGGAGATAGTTGATTACTGAGATTGCTGAGTGAGTTGCCCTGTGATTTTCTGTGCTTCCTTTGATTACCCTTTACCTTTGTCTTCAGTCTCTGTAGGTGTGTGAAAGTTTGTGTCTGTTTGTGAAGTTTGTCCATTTGTCTTTTTCTGTAATGGAGTGAGGAGGTGTGTGAAGGAGTGGAGGAGGTGGTGTGTGGAGGAGGTGTTCTGTGGATGAGTGGTATGTGGAGGAGGTAGAGTGTAGAAGCCTGAAGGAGGTAGAAAAGATGGAATGTGAGAGGAGTGGGGAGAGGAGAGGAGAGGCATGGAGAAAGAAGGGGAGAGGAGGCAAGAGGACAAGGGCAGGAGTATTAGGGGAAGGAATAGTTGGAGTTGGAGTAGGAACAGGAGCAGAGAGAGGCAGCATGGAAGTGTTAGGAGGAGGTGGGTGAGGGAAGGGGATAGGCAGGCAAGCATGGAGGGAGGAGTAAGCCAGGCTACAGCTAGGTAGAGGGGAATGGAGTTGGCAAGGCAGGGCCAGGAAGGGGGGGGGGGGGGGGGAAGGGAGGGGACAGTTGAGTGGGATGGAGAGTGAGGACAGGGAGGACACCTCTTTGGAAGAGGAAGTGGCATCCCCATCTGGCAGCAGGATGTGTTCGTCTCCATGCCATTAAATTCAGCGTAATGGAGAACGAAATGGTAATTGCAGGAGTCCTGGAAAACTATGCCATGCTGTTTGGCAATCGCCTGGCGAAAACATCAAAGGCAGCCAAGGGCCAGATCTGGTGAGACCTAGCCCAGGCAATCACTAGGCACAGCAGCATACCAAGACGTGGGGAGCAGGTCATCCACCGGTACAGAGATACAAAGGCACAGCTTAAACCCAAGGTGGTGGCCCAAAAAAAAAAATACTGACAAATGATGGGAGGAGGAGCCACATGTCCTATAGTTTTCACCGAAATGGAGAATCGACTAATCCAAAGGCTGGGACCGGATGTATTTGAGAGAATGGATGAGCGGCTAGACAAAACAAGAGCTGCAGACAGTAAGTTCATCTCACCTCTAAAAGGCAGGCAGCAATAGGTATACACATCATTTGGTATCAGATGCTCACAATGCAAAAAAGCAAAGTGCACCTCTGATGCCAAAAGAAAAAAGGGTACTAACTCCCATTGGTACTTATGTCTTATGTTTTGTTTCCACAGCGCTCAACCAGTATATCCCAGGGACCATCCAGGATACCCCAGGGACCAGCCAGCAAGGGCCATGGACCAGCCAGCCACCACCAGGTTTTGAAAGCCTTTTGTCATGGATGCTGAGACATAGATCAGCATTTAGGAGGAGGAGGAAGAGGAGCAGTAGGAGCAGCCACAGCCTGTTCACGCATTAGTTATGCTGGAACCCCATAGGATCGCCCAGCCAACTAAATGTCTCCCTCGACCTCTCCCAGTTAATGGAGGAGCATAGCCTGAAGTGGGTGCCTCCAGGATGAGGTGAAGGCTGAGGCAGCACACCATAACGCCATCCAGAATCACCACTAGTCTGCCAGGAGGAGGCCACAAGCCTGTTAATGCCAATTTTGCAGCCACAAAACCCAGCACCACCACCAACAGAACCACTCCCAGCAGTACCAGCAACATCAGCATCACCCCCACCTGAAGAGTCCATACAGGAGCAGCTGCACCAGCTGCAAAGGAGGCAAGATGAACACTAGAGACACATACTGGCAGAACTAGTGGGGCTAAGGAGGGCTGTAAGCAGACAAACCAGGATTCTACAACAGCAAACGGCAACCGAAACCTGCAATATAACACTGATGGGAGCTAGTAACACCCTTACCAATGTGCTCACTCAGATCCTACAAAGGATGCCAGGATGGCATCTGAGTCATCACCAGCATTAGTGGACTCTACACCACAGAGCAACCCAATGATGGTAGATGGCCAAGTAGTAGGCCCCCCAAAATCCTGCCCTCCCCAACTGGCCAACCACGATGCGGCAAGGGTCCATGAACTACATAACCACCTGATGTCTAAGGTAAAACTACCACACTTATAGGACAAGCATAGCCTGGGTTCTGCACAGACTTCCTGTGCCAGCTAGATGCAAGAAGCCTACTGGTCCCATCCTCACTATAGAGTTCCTGTGCTGGCTAGATGGAAGAAGCCTACTAGCATCATTCTCACTAGAGAGTTCCTGTGCTGGCTAGATAGAAGATGCTTACAGGTCCTGTCCTCACTATAGAGTTCTTGTGCTAGCTAGATAGAAGAAACCTACTGGTCCCATCCTCACTAGAGAGTTCCTGTGCCGGCATGCTGAAAGTAGTTTAAATTGTGCTTTTTCTAGTTCCTGCAGACTAACTGTACAGCTCTCCCAAATGTTCTGCCCATATTCCATCTTCCTTAAAGCATTATCCAGTGATGTAGTGTTTTTGGATTTCAGAAGGTGTTTGACAAAGTCCCTCATGAGAGGCTTCTAAGAAAACTAAAAAGTCATGGGATAGGAGGCGATGTCCTTTCGTGGAGTACAAACTGGTTAAAAGAGAGGAAACAGAGAGTAGGATTAAAATGGTCAATTTTCTCAATGGGAAAGGGTAAACAGTGGAATGCCTCAGGGATCTGTACTTGGACCGGTGCTTTTCAATATATATATAAATGATCTGGAAAGGAATACGATGAGTGAGGTTATCAAATTTGTGGATGATACAAAATTATTCAGAGTAGTTAAATCACAAGCGGATTGTGATACATTACAGGAGGACCTTGCAAGATGGCAGATGAAATTTAATGTGGACAAGTGCAAGGTGTTGCATATAGGGAAAAATAACCCTTACTGTAGTTACACGATGTTAGGTTCCATATTAGAAGCTACCACCCAGGAAAAAGATCTAGGCATCATAGTGGATAATACTTTAAAATCATCGGCTCAGTGTGTTGCAGCAGTCTAAAAAGCAAACAGAATGTTAGGAATTACTAGGAGGGGAATGGTTAATAAAAAGGAAAATGTCATAATGCCTCTATATCGCTCCATGGTGAGACCGCACCTGGAATACTGTGTACAATTCTGGTCACTGCATCTCAAAAAAGATATAGTTGCGATGGAGAAGGTACAGAGAAGGGCAACCAGAATGATAAAGGGAATGGAACAGCTCCCCTATGAGGAAAGGCTGAAGAGGTTAGGACTGTTCAGCTTGGAGAAGAGACGGTTGAGGGGAGATATGATAGAGGTCTTTAAGATCATGAGAGGTCTTGAACGAGTAGATGTGAACCAGTTATTTATACTTTCGAATAATAAAAGGACTAGGGGGCATTCCGTGAAGTTAGCACATAGCACATTTAAGACTAATCGGAGAAAATTCTTTTTCACTCAATGCACAATAAAGCTCTGGAATTTGTTGCCAGAGGATGTGGTTAGTGCAGTTAGTGTAGCTGGGTTTAAAAAAGGTTTGGATAAGTTCTTGGAGGAGAAGTCTATTATCGGCTATTAATCAAGTTTACTTACTGAATAGCCACTGCTATTAATTGCATCAGTAGCATGGGATCTTCTTAGTGTTTGGGTAATTGCCAGGTTCTTGTGGCCTGGTTTGGTTTCTGTTGGAAACAGGATGCTGGGCTAGATGGACCCTTGGTCTGACCCAGCATGGCAATTTCTTATGTTCTTATGTTCATCATGTCTCATCTCCTGCTCTGGATGCTGATCTCTCATCTCAATTCCTGCTGATGCTTCAGTCTCCATGCTGCTGCGTGTTCACCTGGGCCTCCTGTCTCCATGCTGCTGCATCTTTACCTGGGCCTCCTGTCTCCATGCTGCTGTGTCTTCACCTGGGGCTCCTGGCTCCATACTGTGCTCTACTGTCCTGGTCCAGCTGCCTTACCTTGAACTTTGCTGCCATTGCCCTTAGGCTGTCCCCTTTGAGTGCACTCTTTCTACATGGACTGTCTGGGGCCTTTTCTTGAACTTTGCTGCCGTGGCCCTTAGGCTGTCCCCTTTGAGTGCATTTCTTTCTACATAGACTGTCTGGGGTCTTTGGCTTCAGAGTACATAGCAGTGCTGAATATAGGTGTTATGTTACAGCACTACTATAGCTATTGGGTTGCCACATCCTCTTTCTATGGGGGTCACTTATTAAGGCTTTTTCTCCATTCTGTGTCTATGGGAAAACAACTTACTAAATGAGGCCCATTGTTCATGGTAGTAATCATGATTGTGCCTAATGGATAAGATGCAATGCCTGTATATGTAATGATGCCTTTTCAATCTATTAATGTACAAGTGTAAACAGAATGTGCTGTTCATGAAAAGTACTATTGTTTTTGCTATTTGCTATCTAATCATTGCACAATGTGATTACCTAGACATTGTTTATTTGAAACGGTGCACGTCATGTGTTTGCTAATAAAGTGCTCATAGTTTGATAACTTAATTTTTTGGTAATATCGCTTCATTGTGTGGTTTAAGTGAATATATTACAGAAGGGTTAAGGTTTGTTCACCACATGTCCGTGTATGCTAGAATGGCCTGCCTATTTCCAATACTGCATTCATTGAGTATGCAACACCATATGGGCTATGGGATAACAATGAAAGCTGTGTGTATGCTGGTAAGGAAGACAGTCAGAGGTAAATAAGAAGCTCATTTCTGCAGACGATCACTATTGCCTCTTGGTGCCTTCTTCACACACCATATCATTTAACTCCTGCTTACATGCACCTATATGTGACCAGCTGAGTAACCTCATGGGCACCACTTTATATACTATGTATGTTTAGCTTGGGTGGTGTGAAAGCGAACTTGGCATCCTAATGACACAACAGTAACATTTCTGCCCCCTTATGTCTGGAAGCAGTGCAAGGGTATGTGTCCAGATATATTTGCAGCTTACACACTAAACCTAATATGATGTGTACGTGCTGAGTGTTGCTACACACTGTCAGCTGCTGGGTCACAAGTAGGGATGAGGAGTGAGGGAGTACCATATGCTCTAGAATGTCTACGGCCAACCAACAGAGGGCCTAGAGGGTTGCTGCTGGTGCAGGCAACTTGAATGACTTCTACACCATGACTCCCACCTCTGTACTGTCATGGCTTGGGGAGCTATATAATACATGTAAGTTAAGGATGACCTTACATGTAGCATCCAGATCCCAAAGGCAGGCCACTACCTGCTCTTGTGCAGATTGTTTACCACTCACTACTCACTCACTCCTCCTTCCTACTTCATACACAGCAGTTGACACTATGTTCCAAGAGTCCCCAAGTACACAGCTTAGTGGAAGTGAACATTTGGTTACTGTAGAAGTGAACCTCATAGAGTGTTTAGGAAACAATGGCCCCTCCCTTTGTAAGCAGATATAGGTTCATCCACATCTAGAATATGTTAATCCTACCATTCCACTGTGTACACAGCACAGAATGAATGTAAAAAGGTAAAGGCTGGGGTTGTGGGTGCTGTTGCTTTCAGAGATTGTGCCTTTGGCCCTGCAATCCAATAACCCTTAGCAGGCAATGTGTGTACCTAAATTTAGCACAGACAGCCGAGCCAGAGGTTCAAGCGCTGGCAACTGGCCGGCACATGCAAGATACACCTGCAAGAGGCAGGCATAAAAAAGAAAATAAGATAGGGGGGGATTTAGGTGGGGGTGGGTTAGATAGGGGAAGATGGAGAGGGAGGGGAAGGTGGGGGGAAGGTGGGGGGACCGAAAAAAAGTTCCCTCCAAGGCTGCTCTGATTTCAGAGCGCCTTGGAGGGAACGGGGAACGAGGACCTTGCAAGACTGGAAGATTGGGCATCCAAATGGCAGATGAAATTTAATGTGGACAAGTGCAAGGTGTTGCATATAGGGAAAAATAACCCTTGCTGTAGTTATATGATGTTAGGTTCCATATTAGGAGCTACCACCCAGGAAAAAGATCTAGGCATCAGAGTGGATAATACTTTAAAATCGTCGGCTCAGTGTGCTGCAGCAGTCAAAAAAGCAAACAGAATGTTAGGAATTATTAAGAAGGGAATGTTTAATAGAACGGAAAATGTCATAATGCCTCTGTATCGCTACATGGAGAGACCACACCTCGAATACTGTGTACAATTCTGGTCGCACATCTCAAAAAAGATATAGTTGCGATTGAGAAGGTACAGAGAAGGGCAACCAAATGATAAAGGGGATGGAACAGCTCTCCTAGGAGGAAAGGCTGAAGAGGTTAGGGCTGTTTCAGCTTGGAGAAGAGATGGCTGAGGGGGGATATGATAGAGGTCTTTAAGATCATGAGAGGTCTTGAACGAGTAGATATGACTTGGCTATTTACACTTTCGAATAATAGAAGGACTAGGGGGCATTCCATGAAGTTAGCATGTAGCACATTTAAGACTAATCGGAGAAAATTCTTTTTCACTCAATGCACAGTTAAGCTCTGGAATTTGTTGCCAGAGGATGTGGTTAGTGCAGTTAGTGTAGCTGGGTTCAAAAAAGGTTTGGATAAGTTCTTGGATGGCTGCCGGCCGCGGCGGGACCTAGCGGCAGGGACCTAGCACTCACCCGCGGCGTCAGGGCTTCTCAGAGGCTCCTGCTGGTGCAGGGAGCCTCAGAAGATGTTGTCTGTGCGGCTCGGGCCGCTGTGCGGCCGGCCGCAGGCCTCTGACTCCTGCCATGGCTCCGCCCCTTCTCCACTTCACTAGGGCCGCGCACGCGGCTGAAATCAGCATTTAAAGGGGCCACGACAGGAAGTGTCGTGGCTCCCTTCTATAGCACTTCATCTGGATTTGGTATTTAAAGGCAAGGTCTGCTTCTCAGACCTTGCCTTAGTATTGAGGTCTTGCTTGGTTCCTGTGTTCCTGGTATCCTGGTTCTTTGTCCCGCTGCTGCTCTGTCCTCCTCGTTGGATTGCTTCTTTCGGACCCCGACCACTGGACTGGCTTCGGATCACGCTCTGGACTTCGACCCCTGGACTGGCTTCGGATCACGCTCTGGACTTCGACCCCTGGACTGGCTTCGGATCACGCTTTGGACTTCAACCTTTGGACCAGCTTTGGACCACTCTCTGGATATCTGGATATCCAAAGCCTTGGACTGGATATCCACTCTCTGGATATCCAAAGCCTTGAACTGGCTTTGGACCACGTTCTGGTTTCCGATCCCTGGACTGGCTGCGGACTGCTCATTGGACTCTGAGTCTTGGACGACTTCTGGATTCTCTTCAACTTCTCTACAGAGACTAATACTTATGACCTGCTGGAGGCGCCAGCCGTCTGGAACCCACGACCTGCAGGAGGCGCCTGCATCCAGACCATCTTCTTTCTTCAGGAAGTCGCCTAAGTCCCAGCGGCCGTGTCCCTACGGGCTCCTCCTGGGGGGACCACGTGCTTCCAGGGTGAAGTCCGATCTACATCTGCAACAGGCCTTGCCATCTGACGGTAGAGACCGATGAGGAGTTCTCCCCTTGACGGCAGTACAGACTACCTCAGAACAAGGGTCCACGCTCCAGGTACTAACAGCCAGGTTCTTGTGGCCTGGTTTGGCCTCTGTTGAAACAGGATGCTGGGCTTGATGGACTCTTGGTCTGCACCGGGTAGCACGCACAAATGTACCCCGCAAACGTAAGATTAAAATCTGGCCCAGTGATAATACCACGCTCTGCGATAACGGCCACGATAATGACTTTTTGCCCCTCAATGTCCAAAAAAAAGGTGTAGTTATTACTCGCGAAAAAACCCTGTGATAATGTGTGATAGGGATCTCAGGAAGTGCTAACAAGCACTATTTACATTTATCCCACCCACACTCCACCCACTTTTGTATTAATGCTAAATTTGCATACTCAATTTCCATATGCTGTTTATTGCATGCGTTGCAGCTTTATTGTGCGCGATAACGCAATAACGCATGTGATAACACTGTAACACACGTAATAACAGCCTATTGCAAATTGATGAATGACTTTGAAGTTCCGAAAAGCAGAATAATAAATAAATAATAAGTGGAACTTTCTCACCCCTGCCCCAGGGCTGTCAAAGCTGCCACTGCATCATTCCTAGGCCCAAGTGCCCAGGAAATAGGAGATTATTTGACATGGAAATAGCACCAAGGTTCGACATATGTAGTGTACAGCACTGTCATTGAGCTGGCCCTCTAAAAGTATTTTAATTAAAACATTTTAATTTTTTTATAGGGAGAATTGGGGATTATAAATTGACATTAGGAGCTTCCTTGTTCTGAATCACATAAATAAAAACATGTATCCTAATTTTAGAAAATGTTTATTTAAACATATAAAAAAATATTCTTTGTTTGTCTGTGCTGCATATAGATTCTAGGAATATGCATTTATCTGAAATGACATAGAGAATATGAATGACAATCTATGTCACTTTTTGTTGTTTTCAAAATGAAATGAACACAAAATTTTGTGATTTTTTTTCCTCTTATTTTAGTGGGCCCTATTTCTGAATAGTGCACACTATTTGTAAAACAGTACATACTGTTTCCAAATAATTTACACTATACAGAAATAATACACACTCTTTCCAAAATGTAGAGAAATTGCAAAAACATTAACGACCACAAAATTCGACCCCCAAATGACACGACACAACATGAAATGACATTTTTTTTGTTTGTACACCCTTAATAGATACCTGCATATTAATTTTTTTCATAATTTGTATTTAAATATTGAATTCTTAGCATGTGGCTTTGGCTCACACTTCTTTCTTACCTGCACTTAAAGGGTCTGATCCATTAACCATTTTCCCAAAAACACCGAATGGGAGAAAAGTCCTTGTGAATCAGGCCCTTCATTTCTGAACATGATAGCTGTACTCTGTTTTAAATAACCCTTTTACAAAGAGCCAGAATACACAGTACTATTGTACCCCTTACCACAATATTTATTGCTCTGCTTTAGAAGGATCTTGGGTTCGTTTCAATTTGTTGTAATCTGCCTTTGAGACCAATCTTGGAAAAAGGCAAAATATCAAATGTCTATAAATAAATAATAATTAGCTTGGAAACATCTTTTCTCCAGTTACTCATATGAATAATTTAATAGTCATAGAATTTTTCAAAACCGTAGTTCATTTTAGCAACAGTGATTTAATGACTTTATAGACATGGTCTGTAAAATACAATGTATGGTGCTCTGATATGACTGCAGCTAGCTCATGATATAATACCGTATATGTGGAGTTAATGATGCTGGATGGAATCCAAGAGCATTTAAACCTGTGTGCCTTCCCTTTCTGTGCTGGGATTTCTCAACTGTGGTTTCCATGCAAAGCTGTTAGAAAAGTTTGACCTCAGTTCTTTAATGTTTTATTAATAATTTTATTTTATTGTTTGTTTCTCCAAATTTGCAAATTTCATTAAGGTGGCAATATAGAAATCTTCAGGAAAAATAAAAAAAACTTAATAGCAATCAGTTCAGCTTGATCAAATTTGGCAAAATATTTTTGACATAGGAAATGCTCAGTGATTTATGTGGCTTAATACTGATTCTCTGCAGCTTTGAAGTTTGATTGATTGATGAGTGATTAACCATTTTATGCCTTGAAAAAAATTATTAAAACTCATGAAATGTTCCACCATAGAGCTTCCTGCCTGTTGTTCTTAATGCAGCTTTTATGTTCAATAAGCTACATTCTGACTATCCGCTTCATTCTCCCTACATAACATTGTCCACATTGACATTTAATAAGGTAAACAACATGAGTGGAAGTGTGAGTGGTGGAATTCATTAACCAAATATGAAATCCTGATTTTGTAACATATTCTTTGCCAGTAATGCTGTAAGGCTTTGTGGAGATTTGTGGATCAGCAGGTTAAAAATGTTATAAATAAATAAGAGACCCATATATCTAATGACCTATGGCATGGCATTGTCATCACCAAAATCACTTGTCAAGTCTGGTTTAACTAAAATGTCTTTCAAACTTTTAGCATGTGAAAATGAAAACATGGGTGGTGTAGAAAAAATGAGATACACGCTTAAAACCTCCCAATGTCTTTTAATAACTTGAAAAATGATGGATGATAACAAGGAATGCTGTAAAATGCACACTGGTGTGTTTTAAGGTTCTCTTGTTTGAGGTAACTCACAGTTTGCGAACTTTGCACATGTATAAGCTTTTTTTTAACACATGTGTATGGATATACTTTACTGAAAAAATGTTCTCATTTCCTTTGCTTTGCTTTTAAATGTATCTAACTCAGAACAAAGTCTGAGAAGCCTTAATAACTGACCAATCAACAAATTCCATTTAAACCTAGAGGAATGTAAACTAGGTCAGACAGCTTTCAATAGATGGAGGTACTTCATCCAGTATTGGTCTTACTGATATTAATATCCAAAAATGAGATGACTGGAGTATTATAATTTAAAGTAAACTGTAAATGAGGATATTGATGATTCAATCATCCATAGATTTTTCCAAAGGTGAAAATCAGTTTAAACCAAATTTCACCCTAATGTTATGTGACTTGAACAACTTCAGATATAGTGTTTCAACAGCTTCCAAAAGCCAATGCAGGCAGAAGAATCTGCTGTACAAGTCTCACCCTCCCTCCTCTCCCAAGCAGCCAAAATATGCATCAGACTTTTTCGCCAACAGCAGATGCACTCTCCTACAAGAGCCAAGAGGAGCAAAGCAAGCTCAGTTCTGCGTGACCTCATCTTCGGGTGCTGGTTTCCCCGGTGCACAAAGATGAGGTCACACAGAACGGAGTCTGCTCACCTCCTTCCAGCTGTTGTCGGGAGCAGGATAAGGCAGCTGGTTTACCGCCGGAATAGGGCTGGAGCTGAAGCATCAGCCAGAGCATGGTCATACCTGGGAACTTCCTAGTTCTGCTCACCCTGAGATTATTGGGGGGGGGGGGGGGGTGGAGTTAGGCGAGCTGTACAGACTTTCTTTTCCTCCACCCCATCTCCCCTGCCCCCCCTCCCCACTTCTTTCTTCTTAATTTATGTTATCTATATCAGATAATAAAATAATTTCCAACCTTTGGTATCTCTGGCTTGATTTTATGGATCGGCCTTTTTTTCTCCTCTGTCCTTATCTCTATTCCTTAGTTCTCTGTAACTCACTGGTGTCCTCCTTCATTTATCTTTTCTGTTTCAGTTCTTCCTTCCTTTCCTTCTTTATCTCTTTCTTTCAGCAGCAGATACTTTAATACTTTTTCTTCTTTTTTTCTCTCCCCTTCTCCTGCTTTTTTCCTATTCATCCTACCTGTTCTGTTTTCACCTTCCTTCCTCCCACTTCTCCTATTCTCCCTCCTCCATTCCTCATCTCCTTCCTTCTGTATGATCACCTGGGATTCCATCCCCAACCCAGGGTCCTCTTTCTCCATCTCTGGCCATCCCTGGTGTTTATACCCCTTTCTCTTCCTCCTCCCCATTCCTCCCTCCATTTCTCCCCATCTCCTTGCTCTCATCTTCCCCTAGTTCAACCATCTCTCCTCCTATATATTGTCTTCTTCTTCCCCTATACTGTGATCCCCTTTCTATCCCAACTCCTTTCTCTTCCACCCACACTCTTGCTCTTGCCACTGTCTCCCCACCCACCACACATACTCTTGTTCTCCCTTTTCCTTCCCTCCCTCAAATCTTGATCTCTTCTCTGGCTGTCTCTTCTCCCCCCACAATTTTGTCCCTCCTTTTGTTTGCCCCTCTATTTTCATATCTTTAGTTCCCATTCTGGCTCCCTCCACATTCTTATAACCCCAGCTCTACACACACATACACTTTCTTCCTCTCTCCTCTCACTGACCACCATACCCCCCCCCCCCTCACACACACACACACACACACACTATACATGCACACCCAGGTTCTCAAGTTTTCTCCTCTCTTTGGCCCCCCCCAACACACACAATTGTTCCCCCCTCCCCCGGGATCTCTGTATAACACCGTATGTACAGTTTCTCTTGCCATCTCTCTGTCTGTTTACCCTGATCCATGCAGGACTAGCAGTGCTGCCCCGCCTCTCACTGCTGATTTGTTCATTGTGATTATTAGCTAGAACCAATCAGCAGACAGAGGAAGAGAACTGGCAGCAGAGCTTTCTCCTGCCTCAGACTCTGATCCTAAATGCCCGCTATCACCTCAGCACAGACTGAGGAAAGAGGCTGCATCTGAATAGAGGTGGTGTCTTCTAGGACTCCGGAGATCCTGGGTGCTCTCCCAGAGACCCAGAGGCAGGTCTCTAAACCCTGAGTCACCCAGCGAAGCACAGACAAGCAGCTGCCCCCAACCAGAACCTCCCAGTAGGCTCTCTGGCTCTGCCCAGAAATGCAATGCAGGCCTGCACTGCAGAACACAGGAACATGAGCAGGCTGCTGAAAATGGAGGGAGAAGGAGCCTGGAGTTACCACACCTGGTGAGGATGAATAATGTTTGGGAGAGGGAGGGGGGCGGATTTTTGAGTGGAAATGGTTTTGGGGAGGATTCTTGTGAGGGGAGAAGATTTTTTGAAAGAAGTGAGACAATGAAAGATTGGAAGGAGAATGGGAGGAAAAAAGGGAAACGCTGGGGAGAGAGGTGAAGGGATCAGGATCACCTGAAGAATTATTTGAGGGGAGGTTATACAGGTAGTTTCAGAGGGCATGGAACAGTGGGAAGCTTCTAGCCACTAAAAGAAAAATGAATAGTTATTTTCCCCCCTCAGATTTTCTCCTGTTTTTGTCCATATCAGAATAAACCCTGATAAATTCCTAGGAAACCTTTAAAAACAAAAACAAAAAATGAAGATCACTAATGTGGCCAGATTGTGCTCCTCCCTCTCCCCCTGCCAAAAGTTTCCAAAATAATGTGCATTATTTTGCTCTCATGTTCTGTTGGCCATGCTGAAAAGGTATTGGGCTGGGGAAAGTTCATGCAGGAAATTAATTTTCCAATCCCTGCATTTATTTTCCCAAGCATTCTTTGCACCTGAGGAAAAGCAGGTGTAAAGCCCATGGTAGTTTTGTATCTAAAGTCTCTTCTGACCCTACATTTTCAAAGAGAAACTCCACAGGGATTTCCTTTTTGAAAATTCACTTTCAGGTCTGTGGATATTTCGGCAAGTTCTACCAGCAAATTTCAAAATTGCCCTCAAACCAAAAGCCTACCTAATTTGGTACATCAAAAACGAGAAATATCTGGTGTCTGTTTGTGAGCTTAAGCACCAGTCTTTCTGTAGGTTCACTAAATTGGTCAAACAGATTGTGTAGTGGACCAGGCATAGAGGCAAGGGCAATATTTTCCAAGCAAGAAAGGGAAACCTAACCACACCTGTTTCCCCTCTGTGAGCCCTTCTGACTGCTCCCAACTTTTCTTCAACTCCAATATCTGCCTTGGTCAAACTCACACCTTGAGACAAAGGAAGGTCTCACACAGAAAGGTATCATCGAACAGAACGTTTATTTCTGGGGTTCCCAGCAGTAAATATACAAAATATCAAGATATATTAAAAGACACTGATTTGCTCAGGGTTCAAAGATTGCCAACTATGGACTTCTTATCCTTTTGTAGAGACATGCCAAAAAGTTTCCCACCCTCTTCATTTTAATAGAATATGTTACCCACATTCCTTCAATGAGCATGTCAACTTCAGCTACATCAGTACTCACTCATTTGAACAATATGACTCTTCTCATCCAGGGTCAAATTAAGGGGCAGGCCAACAGACAAGCACCCAAAGCACCAACCAATAGGAATATGAAACCTCACCAGGAGACAGCATTGAATTGCTGAGGGGTGGGGGGTTCCAAATTACTAGCCTGCCTTAATATGTCTCAGTCCTTCTTGCTTCCCACTGCACAAAGCAACTCTGTATCCTTCCCAGAAATCTGTAATTTTTTTCAAAGAATTTGCAAGGGATTCCCTGGTTTCCAAGCTCAAACCCCTCTGAACCTCTTCTCTCCTAAGTCTTCCAAGGACGGTGGGACCTCAGATCAGGATCTAGAGCTGAAACCTTAGTTGTTTTCCCCTTGAGTAGAAAACACTACACCAACCTTGGGCTTTTCTTCTTGAGGGGGAAAGCCTCTGCAAAGCCCTCTCCTTGAAGAGGAACACTCTGGGCACCCTAAGCTTCTTGTGGGTCCCTCCAATCTTCTTCTGCAAACTTTGAAAAATGGCTGATATGACTCAGAATATTCCCTCTAGAGGATCCTCTTCTCAAAATCTCTTAAAGGAGACATACAGTAGAACAACCAATAGAAATTCTATTCATAAACTTCCATTTGTTAAAATAGACCATCTCCTTCTGCATGTACTCTGCCATCTGGTGGATGTTCATGTTAACTGTCTTATCATCTTTTCTCATGAAGCTTAACTTTCCCAGTCAATATTAAGTAGCATCATCAATCATTAGCAAAATCCAAGATAAGAGGTCATGGAACTCCCCTGCTCAGTCTCTTCAAAGACCCATCACTTAAACATTTTTGCAAGTTTGTAAATTTTTGGTATTGTGAAATGTTATTACCTATAGTATTTCAATCTGATATGATTGCAAAAAATTGTTTTCCATTTCAGCATTTTGTTACACAAACCTTAGTTGGAATAGAACATCAAAGCTGGACTTTTTTACATGGTATTATTTTGAATGATCACTTGGAACTGTTGGGTTCCCAGGAGTATCAAGTGCTAAGTTCAAAGCCTTTCTCAAGTTTTTCTGAAGCCATCCATCTTGCTAAAGTATCTACTAGAAGTATCAAGATGTAATATAAAGATTGATTTTTTTTTTATGTTTATATGCTGCATCATTGGCAGGTTATCAGAGGAGAATTAACTGATTTCATTACATTATTTCAACTGGGAAGTCATAAAAATAAAATAGAATTTGGATGAACATTTTATTTAATATATGCTAAATGTATAGTATACTTACCATATACATTCTTTCATAGCCTATTAGAAAGGGAGAAGCAGGACCAACACTTTTGTGCATCTGAACACTACCAACAATCTTCTTGGCTCTATTCACCGTGTCTTAATTCCATTCACATCTCCCTTGATTCTAAGATCTGAAAGCCCAATTAGTACTAGTAGTACTTGATTATTCACAATAAGCTTGAGGCACTGTTCCAGACACTCCATACCCTGAAGTCAGATTAGGCATCATACCGTAATATTTCATGTATGATAACATACTGTCTGATACAAAGATAGCCACTCAGAGAGCACTTATCTTCACAAAACTGCCACCAGATGTCATTTGTATTCCAATATTTAGAGCTGTTCATTAACAAGGTGTTGTTAAAAGGGCATAATGAAAATGTATCGCAATGGAAACAAAAGGGAAACAAAAGTAAGCAATCATAAAAATGCAATGTTAGAAAACTGAGATCACTGAGAAGTTTCACTCTGTTTCTTTTCATTAGGTTTCAAGTAGACTCTCACAATGAACTGGTTAGGCAAGGGTCTAGACTTAATCCATAAGATTGATCTATAATCTCGTGGGAGGGGTGTGACACCATGAGCAGTCTTTGACTTGCCAGAGGACAGATTCAGTCTGTACTCTGACTATACTTTTGCAGGTTTTATTAATTACAATTAAAAATTAATAAAACACAAGCCTACTTACCTCAGCAGTGCTGGAAACAGAAATGCAGCAGTTTATACACACAATTCATTTAGCATGTTATAAAATGCGATATCCATGTGCACATGCGCTCCAGATTTTTAACATCTTCATGCACATGTACAGGCAGCCCGTGATTCGTGCGTGAGGGGGGATTTTACAACCTACATGCAACAACATGATCGGCTGTTTCCCAGTTCCCTCCCAGTCCACTCCAATTAAGAAGTGGACTGGGAGAGAACTTCCATAAACCTAACCCTATCCTTCCTCCCCCTCTCCTCTCCTCCCCGAACCCTAACCTAACCCTACCTAGCCCCAAATTTTTTATTTATTTATTTTATTTATTTAAAAACTCTTCTATACCGTCGTTAAGTTAAATAACCTTCACAACGATTTACAGCAAGGCACAATAATGAAAAATATGAGTGGTATAGATTACAAATTAATCATGTGCCATCATAGTAATAATACTTATTACTTACTGCTCCTCTTCTGCATGCCAGCTGGCTGCCAGCACACACTTCCCAGGGACAGTGACTAATGTTTTTACGCCCTGATGCAGACAATCGAAACACTGAGTCAGTGCTGGCAGTATTGGGTGGCTATTGGAACACAAGAATTGATGTTAAGTTCAAGTTTTTAATGTGCATTTAAATATTTCTTGAAAACAAATTTTTGATGACCAATGATTATAATATGGATGTAGTCTGATACAGACTGACAATTGTTTTTTTTAATCCACATAAAGTGTGGATGTGAACAAAGATTCTAACATCCTCATATGATGGTCATATAGATCTTGAATATATCAGATACTAGCAACTGTACCTGTCCTACGCCCGGGCGGCGAGCCTTTTTATTGGCACATATGCTCTTGCACGGAAGTATTAGATGAAAAGGAAAAAACTACATTGTTTTCACCCAGGGCAAGGGACGTGGAGGCACATTTGCTAAAGCCAGGGCTGGCAAAGTTTATTTACAAAGCTGTCTCTCGCACTCCCCCATACCCCCTCTCCTCTCACACACACATTCTCTCTCACCGGCATCCCCCCTCCCCTCATATAAGCTCCCTCTCTCTGAAACCCACCCCCCACCCACCTCTCTTACCTCCCATGCTCTCTCTCACACTCTCCCCACCCCCCTCTTAACAACCATGCTCTCTGTCACCCCCCTCTCTCACACGCACATTCTCTCTCACACCGGGTTTCCCCCCCCCCCATGCTTTCCCTCACACCCTCCTGCTCTCTTTCATCCTCCCCTCCCTGACACACGTTCCCTCTCACCGGGATGCCGCAGGACCCGTGCCATTCGCAGTGAAGATGAAGGCCCGGCGTGCTGTTCACGGCACATGGGGCCTTCCATTTTCGCATTGAGCAGAAAATAGCAGTGGAGACCCCGGCATGCCGTGAACGGAGTGTGTCCCGCGGCACATGCTCCATTTGCGGCGAAGATGAAGGCCCGGGCATGCC
Source organism: Rhinatrema bivittatum (assembly GCF_901001135.1). Classification (NCBI taxonomy): domain Eukaryota; kingdom Metazoa; phylum Chordata; class Amphibia; order Gymnophiona; family Rhinatrematidae; genus Rhinatrema; species Rhinatrema bivittatum. The sequence continues at coordinate 105,205,901 of NC_042623.1, forward strand.
GATCGTGGCATATGGGGGCCTTCCCTTTTCACTGCGAACGGCGCACCGGGCCTTCATCTTTGCTGCAAATGGTGCATGTGCCGCGGGATGCCGGTGAGAGAGAATGTGTGTCAGAGAGGGGAGGGTGAGAGAGAGCAGGAGGGTGTAAGAGAGAGCATGGGGGGGGGGGGATACCGGTGAGACAGAATGTGTGTGTGAGAGAGGGGTGACAGAGAGCATGGTTAGTAAGAGGGGGTGGAGTGGGTATGAGAGAGAGCATGGGAGGTAAGAGAGGGTGGGTGGGGGGATGCTTGGGGGGGCCTCCTGACCCCCCCAAGCTGGCCAAAAGTTCTTTTTGGGCCGAACGAGCCGTCCGGCGCGAACAAGCCGGGAATCACGTGATGCCGGCGTCACTCGACGTGCCGCCGACGTCACCTGCTTCTCGCCAAGGATTGCAGAAATGGCGTCCTCACTCCTCGCTCCATCACCAGGGAGTTGTGGTAAGTCGGGGGGGGGGGGGGATTAAGGAGGGTGAGGGGGTTTATATTTTTATTTTGGCTCAACAATCGCGATTTCCCACATATCGAACATATCTATGTTCGATATGTGGGAAATCCGATCGTTTATGTCGAATCAATTTTTTAAGTAAAAAAAAAATATGAGTTGCGTTTTACTAATGCGGTCAATCCGAATGCACACCCCTAGCCAGGGTGTCCTCTGCTATTTTCTGCCTGTCCCACGATGGCCGCTATCCTTCCGGTTTTGAATATTCTTCCAGCAAGGGAGGAAATCGGCGAGGTGAGGGAGGAAATCTGTGGGAATTCTGCGCAAAATCTGCATTCCGCAGTAGTGCTGAATTCCCCCAGGAGTACCTTTTGTAGCTGGTGTTGTGACATGGCCGCTGTACGGCGTGTTTGAGCCTCCAAGGCGGCCAGGGAGCTGCCTGCGCCATCTATCGGCGGGCTGGGGAACATGCGCGAGCACTGACGGACACACTACCAAGCCCGATATATTATAGCGCCATCTATCGGCGGGCTGGGGAACACGCGCGAGCACTGACGGACACAAGCCCGATATATTATGGATTTGTCTATTTTTCAATAATGTCAGTTTTTGTTGTTTTCACATCACGTCTGGTTTATTCACCTCTGGGTTTCTTTGAGTTAATGTAATAGGGACAGTCAGTTGTTAAAAAGGTTATTTAAGTGAGCCCAAAAAAAGATATTTAGAACATGCAGGAGACAAAGCCACCATATACTCTCCATTCCCTCCACCTCTTGCACCACCCCAAAAGGGTCATTCACCCACCTATTTATATGGATTTCATTTACCTCCCTGATGCTTCTATCTTAAATATAGTCATTCCCGCTCAGAAAAGGGTAAATCTGATTGCTGAGGTTTCCCCATAATTTACATAGGGTACCCCAAAATAGGATGGCAGAATCCAGGGGAAGATGGCAAGTGCAGTAGATCCAGTGTGGGACTCAAAAGGTTTGGTGCATAAGAGGCCTCATGTGGAGCAGAAGAGGCTTCATATGGAGGTACCCACCTGGATGGATTGGTGACATGCTGGTAAAGCAGACTACTGCAATAGAAAGGCCTGCACGACCTGAATGAGCAAGGCCTGGGAAGAGATGAGGGTTGGCCCGAGGAGCTCCTGGGCAACGCTGAGCCGCAAAAGTGGAGGTGACAGGTTGCAATTCTGGCTACAGGTAAGGAAGAGAGGCCTGTTTGTTGAACTATGAGGGGTGGCGGGCTGTGGGAGCTTTCGCTGGAGAGATAGAGAGCGAGAGAGATGGGGCAGCAGAAATCTGTCAGCACAATGATGGTGCAATAGCGGCTAGATGGCATGAACAAGAAGGAGGGCCAGAGTGCTAGTGGGAAGCTTCAGGGAGCATCAGTGCTGGAGAAGCAGATGATGGAGAAAGGAGCAGGAGTGAGCAGTGCAGCACTGGACTCCTGCCACTGCCATCTTTCCCCATGTCATACCAGGCCCAGTGGTGAGTGAGCTGAACGCCACTGTGGGAAAGAGAGGAATAGCTGCAGAAGGGCATGGTAAAGCTCACTAGGCCATGATCCCACCGACATCAGTGATGATGTCAGTGGGACCCGTGGCTCCAGGGGAGGGGCTACCAAAAAACATAAAAATAAAGCAAATAAAGTAAAATTGAAATAAAATAACTGTGGTGGGCAGGTGGGAAGACCCAGGGCACATGAATAACACCATCTCCTGAGCCCTGAAGAATCTTTTGAAACTCAAATTTGTCCCATCACACTCCAGTTGATTTTGGGGCCAATAACCCCCTAAAAACAATTGGGAGGATTGGTGACATGCTGGTGAAGTAGACTACTGTGATGGAAAGGCCTGCTGGACCCTGAATGAGCAAGGCCTGTGAAGAGATGAGGGGTGGGCAGGAGGAGCTGGTTGTAGCTACCAGAATGGGCCTGGGAACCCCAATCTAAATGTTGTTTCGATAATGGGAGTTGTGATTTTCGAGAAGAAATGTTGATGTCAACGACAGGCTTAAAGATTGTTTGAAAATAATTGGTGACTTGAAAAAAAATGATTGGATATTGGAAGAATGTTGCATAATGGAAGTGCTCTAACGGCATGTTTGGATTTAAAGGATCAATGTTTTCTGAAAATGGTATCTTCCTTTCCACCCTATTTTGATTTAATCCAACACCTCCCTAGCAAAACAAGCACTGCCATGGAAACCAGGTGAAATTCCAAAGCCATAACCCAGGCTACATAGCAACAGCTTCCCTGGTTACCAGAGAAAAGGCTAGCAAAATAATAAAACCTATGGTCTAAGAAGCGCTGGAATTTACAGAGAAACAGAGTCAGGGTTAAAGAATGTTAAAGCCACCAAAAATTCTTTAACATAGATGACACAATCCCCAAACAAAAGAAACACATATGATATAATTTAATAAGAAAACCAACTAACCTAAGATCTATTTACTATCATGACAACAGTGAGAGCAGTAATTTTAGATTACTAGAGGACAAGCAGCAATTTAGAATTTGTGCCAGTAGCCCAGAGCATTTTGGTCAGAGCAGGAGCTCTTTGCTTTTGCTTTTGCTCCTCCCTGAGACTAGAAACACTTTAAAACTAACAGGGACATTATGAGGATAGAGTGTGAATGAATGTGCGGAGAGGGTGGTGAATGCCTGGAATGCCCTTCCGGAGTAAGTGAAGACAAAAATGGTGAAAGATTTCAAAGGGGCATGGTTAGAATTGAAGAAAGGCTAGAGGACAGAAATGAAGAAATGAGTACATGGAGGTAACTTGCTGGTGTGGTGGTTACTACCCTTAACAAATAAGCCATAACTCCATCATTGCTCAACATGGAGAAAGGAGGAAAAGGGAATTAATTATAGACAGCAAACAATTAGGACCTTGAATTTTGCAGTCTGGGAAAAATAAAATAAAGGGATGTTGCTGATGAGGCTGTTACTACCCTTAACCAATAAACCTGAAACCCTTGATGCAACTCCAACCTCTTGATGCAACTCCAACATTACTCTCTGCTTCTATGGCAGAAGGTAACAGGGAATTGGACTCCTACAGCAGTCAACAAGGGCCCTTTGATGGCCTGAGAAACTGATAAGAATGGGGGACTTGTATGGCTCAATATAAACTACCATAATCTTGCTGGGCAAACTGGATGGACCATTAGTCTTTTTCTGCCATCATTTCTCTGTTTCTCTGTAGAATAAATTAGAATTAGGTATCCAGCTAAGGTAAGGTGAAGAAAAGGGAAAAGGTTAATTGTAAAATTCAGCTGACTTGTAAGAACTAGCAATAGCATTTGACAGGCTTCAGAGTAAGTGGAATTTGTGGCTATACTGAAGGTTTCACAGAATTATACAAGTTAGAGTGGCAGCAACTATAAAAGAAAACAAGGAAAGAAACACCCATACAAAGAAAACTGCCTTAAATGAGATTTTTCCTGTAAAGACAATCTTGTGTATGATGCCCTTTCAGTGAACAATGAAAACGTCTTGTAAGGGAGAGAGCCTTCGACTCCTTTTAAGTCCACGAGGGATAACTTATCAGAGACTAGCTGAAATAAAGACACCACAGAGCTCACCACCACAGGCAGTGTTCTTTCATATACAACCTCCTTTAATAAGGAATAGGTTGTCACTCTTGCATTCAGAGTCACACTCAACAGATTAGGACAAAGATCCTCTGTCCTTGTCCTAAGATAGGGGAATGCAATTATCTTTTGTTTTCATTTAGATAGCTGCTCAGTTTCACTGAGCCATTGGAGACATATTCTATTAGGGAACACGTTGATTAGCTGGTGGAAGATCACCAGTGCAGGAAGACAGGGATTTTTTTTTGTTAATTGTTAAAGTATAGGCTAGTAGGGAGAAGAGGGAAGACATCACCGAAGCAAGAGCTCCTGCCAACACTCCATAACTTCAAACTCCAGTAGCGCCAAGCAGCCCCAGAACTACTAGAGATAAGTGTATGTACACACCACCACAATTACAATTGACTGAATAAAAGAGAGTACACTCAAAGAAACAAATACACACAAAAAAGCTACAGCAGAGAGAATAAAAGGATGAGAAACAGAGGGCAAGAAAGAGAATGCAGACAGTGTACAGACAAACACAAACATAAAAGTAAAGAGAAAAGTAATAAAATGTACTTTCCTTAATAGAAGATTAGCTGCAGCATCCACAAGCCATCCACAGGAGCTCCTCTGAAAGACATAAATAGACACAAAGACTCATGTTCTAAAAAAACGATAGATTCAGTAGAATACATTACAATTAAGAAAAGTTGAAAATAGAAAAGAACTTATCTGAACATTCCACTTGAATTCTTGAGCTGGTTCTTTATCTTCCCTAGATGATATGCTAAAAAGAAATACAAAAGTATACTGTTAATAATTGTTTTCTTCAAAGTAGAAAACCATTTTTTAAGTTATCACTCAAAAGGAGAACATATTCCTTTATCTTATCCTTGCCTCCCCTACATTTTCTGGGAGACAATGCTGGATGGTTTATGTGCTCCTATCCCCTTGGGAGACCTGGTTGGGAGGAGGGCATTGAACTGTCTGATCTGTGGGACAACATCGAAGGACCCATCACCTTAGAAGAGATGACTACAAATAACATCATCACACTTAGCCATGACAGAGATCTCCCTATGGAGGTTGTGGGCTACAATTGATTTCTAAGAAGCAGGACTGAATAAATATTGCGAAAAGTATGGCTTCTTACCTTTAGTATTTGCTTACATCATGGCCCACACATGCTCAATGCTGTCTCCCTACCTTTTCACTTAAAGGATTGACATCTCCTGAGCAACTTTTCATGTCTAAAAAGGGAAATGTGTATTACAATGAGGCTGACCAAAATGATAAGGGGAATGGAACAGCTCCCCTATGAGGAATGACTAAAGAGGTTAGGACGTTTCAGCTTGGAGAAGAGATGGCTGAGGGGGAATATGATAGAGGTGTTTAAAATCATGAGAGGTCTAGAACGGGTAGATATGAATCGGTTATTTACTCTTTCAGATAATTGAAAGACTAGGGGGCATTCCATGAAGTTAGCATGTGGCACATTTAAAACTAATCGGAGAAAGTTCTTTTTCACTCAACGCACAATTAAACTCTGGAATTTGTTGCCAGATGATGTGGTTAGTGCAGTTAGTATAGCTGTGTTTAAAAAAAGATTAATTTAATAAAAGTCATGGGATAGGTGGCGATGTCCTTTCGTGGATTGCAAACTGGCTAAAAGACAGGAAACAGAGAGTAGGATTAAATGGGAAATTTTCTCAGTGGAAGGGAGTGGACAGTGGAGTGCCTCAGGGATCTGTATTGGGACCCTTACTGTTCAATATATTTATAAATGATCTGGAAAGAAATACGACGAGTGAGATAATCAAATTTGCAGATGACACAAAATTGTTCAGAGTAGTTAAATCACAAGCAGATTGTGATAAATTGCAGGAAGACCTTGTGAGACTGGAAAATTGGGCATCCAAATGGCAGATGAAATTTAATGTGGATAAGTGCAAGGTGATGCATATAGGGAAAAATAACCCATGCTATAATTACACAATGTTGGGTTCCATATTAGGTGCTACAACCCAAGAAAGAGATCTAGGTGTCATAGTGGATAACACATTGAAATTGTCGGTGCAGTGTGCTGCGGCAGTCAAAAAAGCAAACAGAATGTTGGGAATTATTAGAAAAGGAATGATGAATAAAACGGAAAATGTCATACTGCCTCTGTATCGCTCCATGGTGAGACCGCACCTTGAATACTGTGTACAATTCTGGTCGCCGCATCTCAAAAAAGATATAATTGCGATGGAGAAGGTACAGAGAAGGGCTACCAAAATGATAAGGGGAATGGAACAACTCCCCTATGAGGAAAGACTAAAGAGGTTAGGACTTTTCAGCTTGGAGAAGAGATGACTGAGGGGGGATATGATAGAGGTGTTTAAAATCATGAGAGGTCTAGAACAGGTAGATGTGAATCGGTTATTTACTCTTTCGGATAGTAGAAAGACTAGGGGGCACTCCATGAAGTTAGCATGGGGCACATTTAAAACTAATCGGAGAAAGTTCTTTTTTACTCAACGCACAATTAAACTCTGGAATTTGTTGCCAGAGAATGTGGTTCATGCAGTTAGTATAGCTGTGTTTAAAAAAGGATTGGATAAGTTCTTGGAGGAGAAGTCCATTACCTGCTATTAAGTTCACTTAGAGAATAGCCACTGCCATTAGCAATGGTTAGATGGAATAGACTTAGTTTTTGGGTACTTGCCAGGTTCTTATGGCCTGGATTGGCCACTGTTGGAAACAGGATGCTCGGCTTGATGGACCCTTGGTCTGACCCAGTATAACATGTTCTTATGTTCTTATGTTCTAATGCAGTCCATAGTCAGCCATTCCCCAGATGCCTCATTTTATGTTCAATGCAGTCAAATTACCACAATTTAGCCTTTCAATAGCCTCTGCTCAAGCATTGAATCCCTTTTTTTAAAAATTTTATCAGTCTTCCCAAATTGAAATTAGCTACAACCTCCTGTCAAACCTCAAACTGGGTGAATTGACTTTTTGGTTTCCCCCATATTTTCTTAGCTGATTTGTTAGTCCAGCATCTTGGCCTGTGATATTACGGTGGACTACATGGCAACTTGCTTCAAATCTCTTTATGCTCAAAATCCAGGTGTGTGGCTTTGCGAGCTGCAATTTCAAATTCTTCATATGACCTACTATGATGATGTTCGTTGGTTCTGGATGGGCCTTACTGACTCCCCGCTATGTATTAAATGCGGCCAGGAGGAGGAGGGCAATTTATTACATCGTCTTCTGAACTGTCCGAAGCTCACACAGTTTTGAGCAGCTGCACAGGTATGGCTACTCAAGTATCCGGTATGGCCCTGTTAACTCACCCTTTCTTGACATTGTTACCGGGCACTTACTCTAAGGTAAAATTTGGGAGAGTTGCCGTCCTGCTGGGATGACGCACGATCCTATCGTGGGTGGAACCTGCGACATCCCCCACCATAGCGGCCTGGCATAATCGGATGGCTATGTCCATGTAAATGGAACAAATGGACTGTATGGCTGGTAATTGCAAAAGAGATAAGCAATATGAGGGATGTTGGCAAGCACTTTTTGTAATCTTTCCAAAGGAAACCCAAATTGGTCTGTTGGAAAAAGGCTATAATGTGTATTGGCACTGAATTCCCTAGTCTCGGGGGGGGGGGCGGGTTGATATTGTGGATGTGGAGGTTGGGATGGTGGAATGCAGGGAAGGTTCTTGATGGAGAGGATGGGGGGTACAGAGGGGATAAAAGAAAACAATGGCAGCGAGAATTGCACTATATATATGTGTCTGTTGAATGTTTACCAATTTTTGGTGTTGTATGTATACAATATTGATGCCATATTAAGCCGTGTTGGCTCTAGTTGTCCAATAATGATATTTGGTGTATGGCTGTATACTCTTGCTGCTTATAATAAAAATTATTTTGAAGAAAAAAAAAAAAAAGAACAGTGGTGTTCAACTCAATGCTTTGGATCTGCCCACCAATCAGGTTTTTCAGATATTCACAATGTATATACATGAGATGTATCCATTGCCTCCATTGTATGCAAATGTATCTCATGCATATTCTTTGTGGACATCCTGAAAACCGAACTGACTTGGCAGATCCTGAAGACCAGGTTCTGAACCAGTGCCTTAGAATATCCCAAATCTTAACTTTTCATTCTGCAAAGCAAGTGTCCTTATAGCATTATGAAGATCCTTATAGCATTATGAAGATCCTCAAGAGCCACAAAGAGCCCTGATTTTCAGAATACAATTAATGAGTATGCATGAGATATATTTACATGCACTGACTCCATTCTATGCAGATCTATCTCATGCACATTCATTGTGGATATCCTGAAAATGGGGCTGGGTTTGTGGTGCATGAGGACCAGAATTAGCCACCCCTGCCTTATAGTCTACAGCTGAACACACATATCAAAATATTTGAGCATACATTATCCATAACTATTATGGTTAGGGCAATTTATATAAGTTAACAATATAATCTGCTCTGGACAAATATATTGGAGGTAGCAGACTATAATAATGTTATAAGTATAATTATACATAAATAGTATCCTGTCATAAACTCTAGTAGTCAAAATGCCGTCACTCCCTTTCTATGATCACAAATATCCTTGCACTTCCTTGCATTTCTGCTTTCAGCAAAGATTATAACACCTGATTGGACCTGTTTCCATTGGCACATGTATTATTTTCATTTAATTTTTCTTCTGTATGATTTCCTATACAAAATGCTAAATAATAGGAACAAAACATTTTTAAAAAAATAGAAATACAGAAATGCCAATGTATATATAACAAGCTTCTACATGTACTATAAGGTTCATTCCAAGTACCTAGCAGAAGATAATATCAAAATCAAAATCATACATGATCTTCACAGTCAAGATAAGTGGTATCTATTAGATAAATGAGGCTTGACCGACGTGCCGCAAATGCGCAGTAGAGAGCAGCTCTATTGTGCATGTGCGGGCGAACACATCAGTCAGAGCAGTGTCAGCTCTTTGAAAACATGGCAGTGGCAGCAGCAAGGAGCGGTGGTAGCGAGGAGTGGTAGCGGTGGCGGCGAGGAGCAGTAGCGGCGGCGCGTGCGAAGGAGGGAGGGACCTCCCCCAGAGATCTTCCGTTTGTGCCATCCGAAGGGGTTGTGAATGAGCTGAGAGAGGGGGAGTGACTGAGGGGAGGGGGGAGTGACGGAGGGGGGAGTGACTGAGGAGAGGGAGGAGGGAGTGACTGAGGGGAGGGGGAGAGAGGAGGGAGGATGGAGTGACTGAGGGGGGAGAGGGGAGGGAGTGACTGAGGGGAGGAGGGGGGAGGGAGGAGGGAGTGACTGAGGGGAGGGCAGAGGAGAGAGGGAGTGAGACTAGAGGGGGGAGGTGGGAGGGAGAATAGAGGGGGAGGGGAGAATGAGGGGGAGGGGGAAGGGGGAAGGAAATGGACCAAAAAAAATTTTTAATGTAGCCCGTTGTTACTGGTTTAACAGCTAGTTAAGTACATAAAAGATCTGAGGAACAGATCCAAACCATCTCCCCGTTCCTCTCTCCCCTCCCCACCCTGAGATTTTGTTTTGATAATTAATCAACTCAACAATTATGACCAGCAGCCCCCCCCCCCCCACCCGAACAATCCTGGAAAAGAACGCCACATAATTGGAATATTAAATTGTGGATTCTTGCCTGTTTTGATATCCATATCTCAATTAAATCAGCAATGAGCACATAGGGAATGACAAAAAAAACCCCCAAAACTGATTTGATGTCTTTCAATGACATCCGCCTTCTTTCCCCAAGGTTTATTTATCATCAGTAATGTTACACCAATTCATAGCAAGGATCTCGTTCCAATATCATTTTATTTTTATGGAGTTCTTGAAATATTCTTTGTTTTTCTCAGGGTGTTCTAACTAGCTTTACTCCACTTGATGTGACAGTCTTTCATTTCACAAAATAACTTAACAAGGGGCAAGTAAGAGACCCCATGATCCCCCTCCAGTACATCAAAAGTTATTTCATCAAGGGGAAAAAAAAATCATAGCTCATGTCATATCAGATCAACACTGTTTTTCTCAGCTGTTCCGATCCTTAGTAGTGCATATTACATAATTGCCATCTCCGACAAATCAAACATGATCTTCATAATCAAGGTGAAAGATGTTGCTAGGTACCTAAAAGATTGGAAACATTTACCCATAAGATTCCTCTTTCCTCCCCTCCTCCCCTCTACCTCATCCCTGAAATTTTGATAGTTAACTAACTAAACAATCATGACCAGCAGCTTCCCCCGCAACCCAGAACAATCCTGTAAAAATACATAATTGGACCATACACTTTTAAATATATAATCTCTGTTCTCTGTTTCCATGAAGCTGCCATCATAAAGTCATCCTACATGACAGGAGAACTACATGACAGGAGAACTACAAAAAATATTCTCAGAATCTATAGAGCAGTGTTTCTCAATCTGGTCTTGACAACCTTAGGATACCCACACTGAATACGCAAGAGAGATTTGCATGCAAATCTGACTTAATCGTATTCATTTTGAATAGGGGGTACTCCAGGACCAGCTTGAGAAACACTGCTATAGAACAAACCTGCCATATCATAACATACTATCTGCCAGACTCAAATAGTAACAACCCTATCCTTAAAAAGTCCCTAGAATATCAATACACGTCATACAGAAAAATCAAAAGCAACTGGACTGCTATAGACTCCTACACAGACCCTACATATTAGCAGAATATGTTGCAAGTATCATACAGACAGAGCTTCACCAAATACAGAATAAGTGATAACAAATTAGAAATGCACAGACAAATATTGAAATGGAAATCCCAAAAAGTCAGACTCTGAATGAACTGTACACCAAAGAAAAATAGAAATGCATTTTCTATTGTGTTTAGTAAAATGCAAAGATCAGAGACACACATACCTAAGCTGACATATTTCAATCGCTAAACTTAAAACAAACTGTGTTTTTCTATCTTTGATATCCAAAAAATTCATTTTTCTTATCATGTTAGTCCAGTCTCTTCTTTCCTCTATCGAACTCCTTTACAAGGGTTTCCTACTATCCATTTGCTATTTCTTTTCTCTCTCCTCCCATTTTCTCATTTGCTCCACTACAGCTGTCTCTAATATTGATCTTTTTCATTTCTTTTCTCCTTTTTTCTCTTCTCTTCCTCTAGCCACACATAGCTAGATTTCTCCATGGATCCAGATAAAGTCCAGAGGATCCGAGACTGGCCCCAGCCAGTAGGCCTATGGGCCTTACAACATTTCCTTGGCTTTACTAATTATTACAGGAGCTTCATTGCCAATTATTCTACCCTACCTGCTCCGCTCACCGCCATGACCAAGAAAGGGGCTAACACTCATGTGTGGACTCCCAAAGCACAAGCCGCCTTTCAGATGCTAAAAGAAGCTTTCTGTTCTGGTCCTTGTCTACAGCATCCAGACCCAAGACGTCCATTCGTCGTCGAAGTCGACTCCTCTGCAATTGGAGCAGGAGCCATCTTAAGTCAGTTTTCTCCAAAGGGTAAATTGATACCTTGTTCATTCTACTTACACAAGTTCTCTCCTACAGAGCAGCACTACACCATTGGTGACCGAGAACTTCTTGCTGTCAAGTTGGCGCTCCAAGAGTGTGGCGCCCCTGGTTGGAAGGGACACAACATAAATTTATGATTTTCACCAACCATAAGAATCTTGAGCACCTTAAAGAAGCTCAACTCTTGAATCCTAGACAAGCCCAATGAGTGCTCTTCTTTGAACAGTTCAATTTCATTCTACGTTATCACCCAGCTTCTAAGAACCACTGTGCTGATGCACTATCGAGATCCTTCGAACCAAAGGATGTGCCTGATGTTCCCAGACACATCATAGATCCTGCCTGCATATCCCTAGCCGTGACCACCACAGTTCCAGTGGGGAAAACCGTTGTACCACGTAAATTATGTGAACGAGTTCTGAAATGGGCCCACAATTCCAAGTTGGGAGGACACCTGGGTTGTAGCAGGACCCTAGCGATGCTGTTAAGATATTACTGGTGGCTCAACATGGTGCAAGACTCTAGAAACTATGTAGATTCATGTCCCATCTGCGCCCAACAGAAGCCACCTACTTGATGAACTTGGGGCCTACTCCAACTGCTTCCAGCACCTACCGAGCCATGGCTAGCATCTCAATGGACGACAACCTCGCTACCACTTCCAGTTCCTCTGACTGTTCCTTCTCCAGCTGCGCAATTCATGGCCCACATCATTTGCCAGATGTGGAATCAAGCCAAAGAATGCCTTACCCAGGCCGCTGAACGCTCCAAACCTACCTCTGATGCCCATAGACGTCCCGCTCCACTCTTCTGTCCTGGTCAGAAGGTGTGGTTAAGCACCTGACACATAATGCTGAGACTTCCTTCTCATCGCCTGGCACCCAAGTACATCGGCCTGTTTCCAGTGCTTCGAAGAGTGGGAGCAGTGTCCTATCAGCTCCAGCTGCCTCATGCCATGGGTATCCACAACACATTCCATGTTTCTCTGTTGAAGCCTTTGGTCCTCTCCTGGCCCTCTCGTAGAGATCCTTCACCTCCACGGATCTCTTCCGAACCAGACTCGTCACTCCATGGGAATACCTCTTAGTCTGGGAGGGTTATGGGGCCGAGGAGAACTCATGGGAACCCTCCCACAACATTCTCAACAAAGAGCTCCTCAGGACTTTCCATAGGACCTTCCCTGAAAAGCCACGGCCGCGTAGAGGGAGGCCTAGAAGAGGGGGTACTGTTGCGTGTCCTCTCTGCATCCAGCCCGCGCATGGGCCTTCTCACCTCGCTAGCTCCTCTTCAGGTCACGGGTCGGCCTCCCCAGCAGCAGCCGCAAGCTCCTCCATGCCTCGGCATCCCTCACCGGTGGTCACCAAGCCTTCCACTGCGCACCAGGCCTCATGCCAGAGTTTGACGTCTCCAGTGGCACTGGCCATGCCCCTATGTGCGTGCGCATGCGGACCACCCAACCTCTTGTAGGGCATGGGGCAGGTCCTAGCTCCACGGCATGCCCTGATTGATCGAACGATATAAGGAAGTCTCTGCCTGCATTTCCTTGCCTTGGCATGTGGTGTAATGGCTAAGATGAAGAGACTCTGATCCTTGCATAGAGTCAATAAGAGACTTTGATCCTAAGGTTGTGGGTTCAAGCTCCCACACCTGCACTTCCAAGAATTGATTTCAAGCTCATGGGTTTAAGTCTCCACATCTATGAAGCCAAGAACACTTGATTCCAAGCTTGTGGGTTCAAGGTCCCACTTCAAGAATTCCATAGAACATCCACGCCACCTGGAATATTACTGTCCTGTTCAGTTGCTCACCCTGGACCTCACTCCTGTTGACTGTCTCCTGAGTTGTACCTTTCTGTCTGGTATTCTAAGTCCATGCTGACTGGAGATCCATAGCCTGGCTGGATTACCATTGTGCACAGCTTCAGGTCGGCACTGTATGTGACTAGTTTGCCTCTGCGTTCATAGTCTTGTTCCAGCGTGTGTCTGTCTCCCCAGGTATTATTCTCAGACAGTCTCTCTGGTACTGACCTCTGCCTGCTCCTTGACTATTCTGCCTGGAGCCTGACCCCTGCCTCATTGACTGATCCTCGGCTTCCATTGACCACATCTCCTGATTCTGGCTCTGTCCCTTGCCTTGTCATCACCTACACTGTTCTGGTCTTCCTTGCTCCTAGAGTCTGACTGGGCTCCCTTGCTGTCCATGGTCATGCCTCTCCGCAAAGCCCACCTAAGTCCAAGCGGCCCAGGTCCCTACAGCTCTACCCAGTTGGACCGTGGGCGTCCAGTGGTGAAGCTCATCCTAGCCTCTGTCTCCTCTACTGCTCACCCCCTGGGGGCAGGAGCTTCCTGGTCCCTACCAGGGAGCCATTCTCCACTGCTCCAGGACAACAGTCCACCTCCAAGCACAACATATTAACTATTTAGTTGTATATTTTCAAAGTGATTTTTGTCTAATATTGTACATTTAGCCTTCCAACATCAATTTCATGTTATATTGACAAAGTGGATAGCCCAAGTCTTGCATCATTAAGAAATGATTAATTTTAGCTTGGAAAACCTTTGCTAACCACTGGCCACAGAAACAGGGAGGGTGAAAAGGATGCAGAGAACAATAAATGTTTTGGAGACTCTGTTTATTTTTTGTATACAAAATTCAATATATCTTGCAGTGATACACATTTTCAAACTCATCTTACAATGTCTCACAATTCACTGCACAAATCTGCCTTACCAAAACAACACTAACTAGCAGGACTCAAACAGCAATAACCCTACCCAGGAAAAAGCAGCACAATATATTACACCAGGTTCTAGAATACCAATATACCTCCTATTGAAAAAAACAAACAAACAAACAAACTAGACTGCAATAGACTCTTCTCGTAAGCTATAATTGGCAGAATTCCTCATATATGCAGAGATCCTCATCATATACAGAAAACCGAACTGGAAACCACGAAAATAAAAACATCATCATTCTCCAACACTGCTGCCCCTACTCCTGACCTCTCCAGATGCTGCTAATTGGACTAGGTGCTAGGACCAAAGGTGCCACCTTCTCTCATCTCAGAAGACCATCCACCCTCTTCCCAGCCCCACCCTGGCTAACTCCCCACACCTATCTACAGCCCTCTGCTGACCAACCCCTGAGCTCCCACTCTCCTCCACCTTCTGCCCACTACTTCTTTGAGCCTTCTCACCCCCCCCCCCCCACCCTCTGCTTCACAACATACAGTAGATGCCCCAGATCACAGTCACGCTGTCCCTGGGTCTGTCATGATTCTGCAGTAATGGCAAGGACGCCAATATCTGTCCCTTACTGTGAAATTGTACAGTCTTGCTGACCTGCTGGAAAGGAGGAGCTGAATCAGGGGGCGTAGGTTAGCCACATGTGTGAGTGTGAACCTACCAATGCCCCCTCCCTCTTCAATCATGTGTATACCCCCACCCCTCCATCACCACCATCACTACCACCGCAGTCCTCCAGCCTGCAAGAGGAGGAAAGTTACATTTACACAAGCTCTATTCTCTGAATCCTGACTGGTACTGTCAACAGCATGGCACTGTGGTGTCCCACTCAGTTCATTATATGATTTAGATCCTAGGCATCAGAAGAGGTTATGTCTACTCTCCTCCAGGGAGGGTTCAGAGGTGGCAATTGATTGGGGAAGAGGGGGGGAATCAAATATCAGCAAGTGGGTGGGAAGGTGGATTTTCAAGAGAATTGAAACAGAATGTAGTGGGATGTGAAGGTGTGAGACGACATTACATAGCCATAAAGGAACTGTCTCAGCCTTTCTGTGGTGTTAACCTAGAATTTGTACATGGCTTTTGTTGATTATTTTTGATATTCCACATATTTCAAAACAAATTTATTTATTGCGGCTTACAAAATAAACATACATATTCACACTATTTACTTAATATAAAATGAACATTATAACAAGATTAAAACATCAATAATTATAACAATATTCCTAAAATGACTCTACCTTATCAAAAAGCTGAACATAAGAATCTTGCCAACTCTATGCCTGTCGAAAAAGCTCCACTTTCAACTTCTTTCCAAAGAGGAGATGAACCTATTCCTCTCTAATTTGCCCCTCCAGTGGATTCAACATTGTTGGACTGGCAGTGGAGAAGGTTCTGCTTCCTGCCTCCTGAAAAATCTTTAAAATCTTTAAAACAAAGTATCACCAATAGGTTTTGATTCATGGATCAAAGGGAATGAGCATTAGTATAATGCTTGACCAGCTCATTAAGAGGATAACCCTCAATATGCACTGTTTTAGACAGAAGTGTGTGAGATATTTCTGCAATAGGATGCCAGGGCAATTTCATTAACATAGGGGACATATTTTGACCCATGAAATCCTTGCCTCCCCATTTTGCACAAGCTGAAGAATTCCCATTAACACTTTAGATAGTCACATATACAAAGTATTATAATATTTAAGTTTATTCAAAACTAATCCCTGCATCACTGTATGCAAATCTATATCAGAGATCTCATATTTCAACTACCAAACCATCTTGAGTTTAAAGAAGGCAGTTTGAGCTACCATTTTTATATGAGGTTTCAAGTTCAACTTGGATTTGTGCTATTGTCCACCTAGTCTAATTTCCTAGGAGGCAGGATGCCTTATATTCAATAAAAAGGGTTGCAGATAATGAACAATCTAGCTTTTAGGCATCAGGATCATTGAGATTGAGCCAGACTGTGATCAGATCTTATCCTCCAGTTCCTCTCTCCTGGGTCCTCATCTGCCAACTAGGTTACATGTGAATATAAGTTTGAAGAGCTAGATGTAGTTTCTTCTTCTAACCTCTTTGCCTTCCTCTCTTCCCCTTGCCCCCTAAAGTTTTTATTTCAAGTCCTAGTCTGTTTTTACCCCTTTATGTCCTAAGACTAATCTGTCTGTATCCTTTGTATCCATGAGTGCCATGATGATCCATACAGTATGGTACATCATTGTCAAAGGGTCTTGTTTTATCTTCTCAAGTTTCTCAAGTTTCTTGTCGGGAAGTTTGATGGTATATAATATCTCACAAGCTCTAATCATTTACTGATGATCAAGCAGACATTTGTATTAGTAAACATAATTATAAGAATGTGTTGCAGGGCAATTGGATTTAAATACTTTTGAGAATTCAGAGGAATATAAGAAGTGCTATGCTGGGTCAGACTAATGGTCCGAGCCCACCACCCTGTCTCCAATAGCGGTCCATCTGGGTCAATAGCAAGTATATGGCAGATGCTAATGGGGAAGTCTATTTCTTGTTGCTCTCTCCCAGAAGTACAGGGTGACAATTTCCAAGTCTGGGAGAGTATTAGTGGCATGTTCTTTGGAGTGTTAATGAAGGATCCTTTTCTAATTGCAGGGAGGTGGGGGTGGGGTTCTTGTTGTTGTTTGATAATTTGTGCTCCATGCAATGAGCCTTCTATAGTTACTATATGTGCTGCTTTGACAAAGGACTAAGGATTACAGATTATGTGATACTATGCTGGCAGAGGATGACGTATACTCAAGCAGGAGTGCATAAATGTGGGTGTGAATATTAGGTTAAAAAAGGTACATATCTGTTTTGGTGAATCTATGTGTATGGGTGGAGCAGAGGATGTTAATGAAGTGTATGCCATATTAGTTCCTTCTGTGCATTCTAAGAGGTCAATATTGAATAAGCCAGCAAGTGGGCAAGTTAAGTGAGAAAAGTATTGTTATGCTCAAGCTTGTGAACCCTTGGGCCGATGGGAGGATGGTGTACCTTAGGAGGTGGATCCTTAGGGTCTCCCGTCAGGTGGCGAGGCAGGACAGAAGATGCGACCGGCTGACCCTCGGCACTGGAGACTGAGGTAACCGTGGAGGCAGACGAAGAGCTGTGATGTCGAGGGGACAACTGTGTCTTCGCCACTGAAAGCCCGCGGTCCCCCCGGGAAGAGCCCGTAGGGACCCGGGCTGCTGGGACTTAGGTGGACCTTTGAGAGGTCAAGGAGTCGTGAGGTCGGTGCAAGGGCTAACTGGAGCTTCACCCCTGGAAGCCCGCGGTCCCCCCGGGAGGAGCCCGTAGGGACCCGGGCTGCTGGGACTTAGGTGGGCCCTTAGAGACGATGGTCCAGAAGAAGTCCAAGGTAAAGTGCCAGAGGGTCATCGCTTACCAGTCCGAGGTCACACACCAAGGGATCACCGCTTGCCAGTCCGAAGTCACACACCAGGAATCACCGCTTGCCAATCCGAAGTCAGGAACCAAGGAATCAATGAGACGAGACAGAAACCAGGAAGCAAGGATCCGAAGCACAAGACTCACTGAAGCAAGCAGACTTGACCAACCATGGAAGTTGCCAAGTCAAGGAATGAGCAGAGGAAGCCTCCTTTTATACTTCCTCTGATCTGGTGCATGGGAAACAGCTGTGGTCAATTAAAGGGGCGAGGTCCCTTTAAATCTAGGAAGGAGGTGCGGCATCGTGCCTAAGATGGTGGCGGCCATCTTGGATTTTGGCCGCGGAGGAAAGGCTGCCCGATGCCGCGAGGGAGGAGCAGGGATGGCTCCCAGCCTGGCATCCACTGTAGAGGGTCTCGCCAACGCGCGGGACCGAAGGGCATTGGGCTACTGGCACTTCCCCTGATGTTGCCGCAGCGGGTTGCCATCGCGGGTCAGGTAGGGGACCGCGGTTGCGGCCGTCCGTGGCCGCGGAACACAACAAGTATTATGTGGAACTTTTTCTGAATATTGAGTGGGACTTATGCAGATGGCCCTGCTGCTGTATATCCCTAAATTTATAACAGAAATTTTTCCAAACATACAATGTTATCAAGTCAATTCTGAATATCAGTGCTGAGTGCATAAAACTTTTAATTCACCCTGGAAACATCCCTAGCCCCACCTCTTTGTATCCAGACATATTTTATCCTGACACATTTTGAGTACACAAAATTTATCCACTCAGCAAAAGGAAATATTCAAATCTTGGCTTTTGTCCAACTATCTCCAAAAGTTAGCTGAACAAAGCTTTCAAATATCGGTTTCAACATCTTTAGTCAGGCTGTAAAGCTTTCTTATTTGCCAAATATGACCTAAATATTAGTTTTAACAACAGTCACTATTTGGGTTTTCAATTGTTTTCCCTCTAAAAGAGGTAGTAGAATTGAACCTTAAGAAACTGTATTGTTTAACTATTATACTTTAGAAATTAAAATATAGATTCCAGAAAATTCCACATACCACTAGTATATGTTCTTTGTGAACTCAAATTTAAAAATGCATAACTGAATTGAAAAGTTGTTCATACCTTATAAATACTCTAAATCTGTCAAGCTGCATTAAGCTGGAATGATGCTTAAGGATCCTTCCATATCAAATACAAAGCAAACTTTTCATCTTCATTTTTTTGGTTTGCTTCCATTAGTATAATGTTTCCTGCCTCTCTTGGCTCTCATTAACTCCCTAAAGACCACTTGTGACTATATGTCATATGAGGAAACTGGGATACCATTAGTAATTCTAGTATAAAATGTAGAGACGATTTTTCCAGTGATTTGACAAAGCCAAGAAAAACAAGCACAATCATCATTTGTCCAAAATATTTGCTAATGTTTCTGGCAGGATATCACACACAAATGTCTGGCTGGGTAATAATGCACATATATTCCCTTATTTTGCAAACTTAAGCAGAACCATTAGGCAGAGGCAAAGAATCTCAATAGCAAATTTTAGAGCTCAGCCCACAAAATACCAAGTCCAGCCCTTCACCCCATGTTCAAACACTATGCTTAATTCAAAAATATTTTTCCCTTTCTATGCTTATGGAAAAATATTTATTGTACAAGGACTACAGAGTCTGACAGTGATCCAAGCCTCCAATATACAACAGTATATACAGTATAGAGAGAGAGAGAGAGAAAGGATAACTTTAAAAGAATCCACGCAAGCCCATTTGCACATGCATATGGGCTCGTGCACACATGCACATTAATTTTATAATGAGTGTGTGAAAATGCGTGCAAAATATAAAATACATATAAATTCAATGTGTACATTGTGCATGTATTTTGTGCATACATTTGCCCGTGAATTGTACATGCTCTCATGTTTTCTGTAATGCACCACTTCCAGTTCTTCTTGGGCGGGCTAATTCAATAATGGAATCACCAGCGCACCAGCTAAATTTCACCACCAGGGTCGTGTCACATCTGGCATCCCTGGTGGTGAGAAATGAGAGCCCACTATGTCCCTTTAGGGTTGCAAGTGTTGCTCTTTGAGGTTACCTCATGCCTTCCTGGAAACACAATGCAGCCAGATCATTACACTCGTTTACTTGCACAGAGCCTATCAAATTGAAAAAAGCCTGTTTAGTGTGTATATGTTTATACATGTAAAATGTTTTGCGAAATACCTTCTCCATTTGATGATATCAAGAGAGCAACTCAGCATATCAGGAAAAGAAGAATGAGGGTCATGTATGCAAGCAAGTGACTTGTAGAAGTATTTATTAAATTAAATTTTTTCTTCCTCTGCAGCAAGGAGAAATGGTAACTTGAAGCAGTTCCTTGAAATCTTTCTTTTTTTAGTTACAGAAGGTTGCAAACACCAATGACACATGTTCCTTTTGAAAACCAACAGAAGGACCATTAACATTTTATTTATTTATTATTTATTAAGGCTTTTTATATACCGACTTTCTTGATACAAATCAAATCAATTCGGTTTACAATGAACTAAGCAGAATATACAATTAACCAATCAACAAGAGATACGGAGCATACAGTTACATTATAACAAGGAAGCCTTAACTTGGAGTAGGAAAATAAAGAAGGGGTGAACGGAGCAATAAATATATAAATAAAGTGAAATAAAATAGAATAAATACTATATACAGAAGAGGGGGCAAGGGGCCAACCTCTCTTTAATGGATATTATGCATGAAAAATTTGGAGAGTTTTGTTTACAGAGATGTGTGGTGTACAATTCTAGATCAGGCAATGGAGTTTGTAGTGGGGAAGGCTTGGCTGAACAGCCATGTCTTTAGTTTCTTTTTAAAAGTTGTTAGACAAGTCTCCAGTCTGAGGTCCGGAGGCATGGCGTTCCACATGGAAGGGCCTGCGGTAGAAAAGGACCGGTCTCTGAGAGTGACGCGGCATCACGTGATTCCCCTCGGGTTCGCTCCCGGACCCCTCGTTGGGCCCAAAAGGAACTTTTGGCCAGCTTGGGGGGGTCAGGAGGCCCCCCCAAGCTGGCCAAAAGTGCCGTTTGGGTCCAACGAGGGGTCCGGGAGCGGAACCGCGATGGACCACGTGACGTCGGCGTCACGTCGGAGTGATGCGGACGTCACGTGATTCCCCACACGTCCGCTCCCGGACCCTCACGGAACTTTTGGCCAGCTTGGGGAGTTTTGGTAAGTCTTGGGGGGGGGATTAAGGAGGGTGAGGGGTTTAAATTTTTATTTAGATCAACAATCGCGATTTCCAACGTATTCAACATAGCTGTGTTGAATAAGTTGGAAATCCGATCGTTTACGCCTCATCATTTTTTTAAGTTAAAAAAAAAATAAGTTGCGTTTTCCATTTAAGTTCAAAACGAATGCACACCCCTACTATATATATATATATCTATATACACCTTGTTGTTGTATTACCAGCACCCTGTACCTATAACCTATCTCGCCTAACATGTTATATTTTCTCCTAAAATGTTATAATGTTATAATTTTATAATGTAACTTTCTTTTTTCCTATTCTCTGTTGCACACCCTGTCCGCATCCAGCCCGCGCATGCGCCTGCTCACCTTTCTGGTTCCACGGCGGGTCCTGGGTCGGCCTCCCTAGCAGCAGCTGTGAGCTCTTCCAGGCCTCGGCGTTCTGCGGCAGCGGTCGCTGAGGCCTGGAAGAGCACACCAGGCCTCACGTTGGAATTCAGCACCTTCCATGGTGTTGACCATGCCCATATGCGCGTGTGCATGGACTGCCCGGCCTCTTGTATGGCCAGGGGCGGGTCTTAGCTCCGCGGCGTGCCCTGATTGATTGCCTGATATAAGGAAGTCCCTGCCTGCACTTCCTTGCCTTGGCAATCGGGTTAGTCTTGTACTAGATTGTCACTATGTTTGAGCCTTGTTCCAGTCTCATTCTAGGATCCTTCTGTTCCAACCTTGTTCCTGCATCCTTCCATTCCAGTGTCCTCTTGTTCCTGTGTTCGTCTGTCATCTCCCCAGGTAGTACCTCCGGAATTTCTTACTGGTACTGACCTCAGCTTGCTCCTTGACCCCCCCTGCTGCTGCCTGCCTTCTGACCTCAGCTTGCTCCCTGACTACTTTGCCTACTACCTGCCTTCTGACCTCAGCCTGCCTGTGACCTCATCTGACCTCCGGAACTTGACCTCTGCTTTGTTGACCACTCCTCGGACTGACTCCCGGATTCTGACCTCTCCCTGATTGACTATGTCTCCTGATTCTGGCTCTGTCCCTAGCCTTGTCATCGCCTACGCTGTTCTAGTCTTCCTTGCTCCATCTGACTTCCAGTCTCGAACCTGATTGCGCTCCTCTCCTATCTGTGGGCACGCCTGTCTATCATCTCTCCAGGAGACCCTGCGAGGCCCACCTAAGTCCAAGTGGCCCGGGTCCCTACGGGCTCCTCCCGGGAGGACCTCGGGCTTCCAGTGGTGAAGCTCATCTTAGCCTGTGTCTCCTCCAGTGCCCCACCCCATGGGGCAGGTGCTTCCTGGTCCCTACAAGGGAGCCATTCTCCACTGCTCCAGGACAAGGGTCCACCCCCGAGTGCAACAGCATCATCACGGATTCCCCAAGCATAAAAAACTTCTTCATCAAACATCTGTATTGCAGAGAAGTTCATCTAAGGTATTCAACAGTCATGTAAGATTAAACTTGGAATTTATGCTAATTGAAACCCCAGTTTTTGAATATGCATGAAGTGAATGAAACTGAGATAAAGAGCAGAGCTAGTGGTTTTCTATTATAATTCACAACTAATTTTCTTAATATTCCAGTACTTATAAACTCTTCTCTTACTATAATTTCATGTGCTTCTGCTTCCTATAAAGTATAAAAATATAAATGTGTTATGCAAATGCACTGATTTTGCTTGCATTAGTAATTCTGTGTCTTAAAATTTATGTTGTTTTGATGTTCTGCTCCAGCCTCTCCTCCCCACACCTGGCAAATTGTTTAGTTGTGTGGACATGCTACACACATACCCATTCTAAATTACAAATTTATGTGGCCTCTTTGCATGCTTTAATAAAACTGATAGTTTATTATTCTATTCCAACTAAGGATTTGTCTGAAAAACTTTGTAAAGAGTATTTGTATGACTTCTCTAAGAGACACATCTTTGAAACAAATGATTATTTTTATTCACAAAATTAGGTGAATATTTTTACATCATAATTTTGTGCGAATTGAACCTAGCTAAATATACCACCTTAAGTGGTTCTAAAATATGTGAAGTGAATCAACAAGTAATTCTCAAAATCACTACATAATAGTGCTCTACAATCCTCACCTCACTGTACTCACAGGAAATATATTATGGGGATTAAAACCATCAGGTTTTAACATGGGTTAGTGCATAGGCTCCTAAATGACTAAAAAGCCTATACAACCAAATTTGCACTAACAAGCTTAAGCGTGTTAGTCAGTGGGCTGTAGTAGTGTGTGCAGAAGGAATCTTTGTTCCTTCTGCTGGTAGAGCCAGAACCCCTCGAATGTACATCCCACAGAAATAAAACCTCTATCATGAAACAAGGTCACCTTAACATGGTGACACTTGCATCCAACCTCACCCCAATTCTAATAACAACATCTCTAATTCACCTGAAGAACTACTAGAATTTATTTATTTATTTAATTATTTATTTATTTTAAAACTTTTATATATCGGTGTTAGTGGGGACATCACATCAGTTTACATATGAACAGCAGGTAAGAAAGTTACATTTTAACAGGAAGTTGGAACTGGGCGGGGGAAAACAATAGCGAAGCATGGAAAGATAGGGAAAAGCTGAAAACATTAAACGAACATTCACCGTACTAGTAACATTAAATACATCAGTAACTTAATTTGATAATAATGGGGGTTTAGCAGACTGAAAGAGGGGTCCATGAAAATTGGTGCGCATCCGGGGACATTAGGTAACATGGGCTATTCTGGGTAGGCTCGTTTGAATAGCCAGGTAAGAATATTGGAACTCCTCAGTTACATTAACCCTTGGCAAACTGGCCCCCTTCAATACATGTTCTGTTAAAAGAACACACTCTGCACAATGGTATAATTCCATCCTCAAAACCCAAAAATGTGAAATGAGGAAATATGAGAGAAAATGGCAGAAATACCCTACACACTCAAATAAAGCTTTATTCAACGATAAACTGGCATTATATCAAAAGGCCATCAACTCCTCCAGGAAATCTTATATCTATTCAAAGCTGTCAGCTACACAAAACAACCCTAAAGAATTATATACCTCCGTAAAGAACATAATTAACCACAGTTCTACCCCCTCTACTCTCCCTCCCTCCCTCCCAGCGATGAACATTACAGAAACATTTGCGTCTTACTTTACCAATAAGACTGCAGCTGTCAACAGCACCTTTAATAACTCCTATTCTGAAGAATCTGATGATGATCTGAACACTGAGGGCCCAACCTGGGAACGCTTTTGATGACGTGACAATATTCAACACCACCACTAAGATCATCAATAATCTGAAGCCATCATCTAATCCCCTTAACCCGTGCCATACATCACTTCTTTTTTTTTTTTTCAATTTAATGTTTATTGAAAAGCCTTGAAGAACATAACCAACATCAGAATACTCAAAAGCTAAGCACAATCAAGCCAGTAAACATGTTATCACAGGGAAGCCTATAAAAGCAAGACCATGAGTGCATAGTGTTGTTCACATAAACTCAGGCCAACATATGTAAACATAAAAGACTTCAGATTGTCAGATAAAAAGAATATCCAACCCAGCTTCCACTCGAATCCTTTTATTGCCATTTGTTGCACCCCCCTCCCCCACCCCCTAAGCATCCTATACAGGTACGGCTGAAAACATAATTAGATGAAATGCCGTACCATTTCCCCATAGCCTTCCATACATTTATTTATTTATTTATTTATTTAGAGTTTTTATATACCGGCAATCATGAAAACATATCTTGCTGGTTTACATAGAACGGGGGTGCAATAAATACAAAAAATGATAATAAATACATGGAACTAGAACTGTGGTGACAGAAGGTACAGTTACATTTAACAAGGGAAGCCGAACTTGGAAGGAAGAAGAGAGGAGAGACTAGTTAACAAAATACAATATAAATGTAGTATAGAATAAATATTAAATACAAACGGCAAGGTGTTTTATGAGTCATTGGATTGTGTCATTAGGTTGTGTCCGGAAAAGCTTGCTTGAATAACCAAGTCTTAAGTTTTTTCCTAAATGTTGGGAGGCATGGCTCCTGTCTGAGGTCTGTAGGAATGGAATTCCACAGTAGAGGGCCAGCTGTGGAGGTGGCGCGATCTCTTAGGGTGATGTGTTTGGTCGTTTTCGCTGGGGGAACTAGTAGGGAGCCTCTATAAGCATCTCTGGTAGGTCTAGTAGAATTATGTAATTGGAGAGGGAATTGGAGATCGAGAGTGGTGAGTTGATGTATAGTTTTATAGATGATGGTTAAGGCCTTATACATGATGCGGAAGTATATGGGTAACCAATGTAGCTCTTTCAAGACGGGGGAGATGTGGTCTCTTTTCCTTGTGCCTGTCAGAATACGGGCTGCTGAATTTTGCACCATCTGGAGTGGTTTGGAGTAGGATGAAGGTAGACCTAGCAATAGGGAATTGCAGTAGTCCAGTTTCGAGAAAATGACTGCTTGGATGATCGTTCTGAAATCGTGAGCGTGGAAAAGAGGTCTTATCCTTTTTAGGACCTGGAGTTTATAGAAGCAGTCTTTAGTTGTTTTGTTGATGTGTGCCTTGAAGTTTAGCCGGTTATCTATTATCACTCCTATGTCTCTGGTTTGTGTGGTAAGAAGATTGGAAGGAAGAGTACTGTTGTTTGTGTTTTCAGGCGAGATGAGTAGGATCTCAGTCTTGGAGGAATTTAAGATGAGGTGTAGGCTGTTGAGTAGTTGTTTGATTTTTTGGTGGCATGATTCCCAGTAGTCAAGAGCATTAGAGTAAGTGTCTTTAATAGGGATGATGATTTGAATATCATCTGCGTATAGGAAAAACTTTAGA
The DNA here is from genome assembly GCF_901001135.1 of Rhinatrema bivittatum. Taxonomy (NCBI): domain Eukaryota; kingdom Metazoa; phylum Chordata; class Amphibia; order Gymnophiona; family Rhinatrematidae; genus Rhinatrema; species Rhinatrema bivittatum. Next base: position 105,231,779 of record NC_042623.1, read on the forward strand.
TTGAGGTCAGTGAGAAGTTGGCATAGAGGAAGAAGGTAAATATTGAATAGAGTCGGGGATAGTGAAGAACCTTGTGGGACTCCTATAGCAGAGTCAAATCTTGAGGATTCCTTGTTTTGGAGTTTAACTTTGTAACCTCTATTGTTGAGAAAGGTTTTAAACCAGGAGAAGACGGTGCCGCTGATTCCTATGGATGACAATAGGTTTAGGAGGATGGCATGGTTGACCGTATCAAACGCTGCGGATAGGTCTAGCAAGATTAGTAGGAACGAGTTTCCTTTGTCAAGGCCCAATAGTATATGGTCTGTCAAAGAGATGAGGAGAGATTCTGTGCCTCGATTTTTTCGAAATCCGTGTTGTGGGGCGAAGAGGAGATTGTTGTCTTCTATGTAGTTTGAGAGTTGAGTGTTAACAAGTTTTTCCATGATCTTGGCGATGAATGGGAGGTTAGCTATGGGGCGGAAGTTGATGGGGTCCTTTGGGTCAAGGTTGGGTTTCTTTAGGAGAGGTGAGATTGAGGCCATTTTGAGATCGTCTGGAAAGGATCCTTGGGCTAGAGAGCAGTTGATGATGTTTGTCAATGATGTAGCTATTGTGTCTGGAATGGATAGAAGTAGTTTAGTGGGGATGTGGTCTGCAGGATGAGATGAAGGTTTCATTCTTCTCAGGATGGTTTGTATCTCAGTGGAAGAGACGGGCTCAAAAGTGTTAAGGCTGGAATTTAAGAAGGTCGGGTGTTGGTATGTTGGGAGGGCGTCTACTGTATTGGAAGGCAGTTGGGTTAAAAGATTGTCGATTTTATTTTGGAAAAATTGGGCCAGTTCTTCAGCTTTGGATTGTGCCATGTCGCTGGGGGTTTCTCGCGGTATGGTTTGCGTGAGGCTGGATACATAAGCGAAGAGGGCTTTAGCATCAAAGACCAGGTTGTGAATCTTAGCTGCAAAATAATCTTTTTTTGATTTTGAGGTGAGGGCTTTGTACTGGTATAGTGTAGATTTGTATGATGAGATGGTGATGTCACTAGGAGTTTTACGCCAAGTCGCTTCTTTCTTTCTTAAGCTTTGTTTTAGTTTTCTGAGTTCATTGGTGAACCAAGGTTGTCTGTTGGAGGCATTGGTGTGAGATTTTTTTATAGTTGAAGGGCAGAGCTTGTTAGCTATATTTTCTGTTATATTGTTCCAGGAACGAATGGCAGTGTTCGGGTCGGTGAGATCTAATAGAGGGAGCTGTGACTCCATCTGGATGTTAAGATCATCTGGGGAGCATCGCCTCCTGTATTGGAATGAAGGTGAAGGAATATTAGGGGTGTTGGTCTCTTTCAAGGCGAAAGAGGTAGAGATGAGAGTGTGGTCCGACCATGGTACTTTTTTGATCTTCACATTGGATGTAGTCGTAATGCCTTTGTTGCTGAAAATCAAGTCCAGAGTGTGACCCGCTTTGTGAGTGGGTTCGTTGACTAATTGTTGGAATCCCATTGCTGATAGGGCTGTGAGGAGGGTTACGCAACTATTAGATGGTGAAGGGTTGTCTATGTGAAGATTGAAGTCTCCTAAGATGATTGCTGGAGAATCTAGGTCAATGAGTGTAGTGGTGATTTCGAGGATTGGGGAGACGTCTGCTTCTAGGAGCCCTGGGGGGGCGTAGACGAGAAGGATTTGAAGATGTTGTGATGTGAAGAAGCCGACTTCCAGTTTTGTGTTTGAAGTGAATGGGTGTTGGGTGAAATTGAGGCTTTTTTTGGTGGCTAGAAGGATGCCACCTCCTCTTTTTTTCAGTCTCGTGAGAGAGAAGAAGTCGTAGGTCGGCGTAGGGAGTTGGTTTATTAAGGCTGTATCTTTTGATTACATCACTTCTTAAACTGATCAAACTGAATATCATGCCATTTATCATTAAGTTCATGAACTTATCATTATAACATGGCATCGTCCCTGATTTCTAAAACAAGTATCAGTCTGACCATTAATCAAAAGACCTTCAGCTGATCCTACCATCACCTCCAATTACCACTGATCTCCACTTTATCCTTCATGGCCAAAAGATTAAAAACAGCAGCTCTCTGCCAACTCTACAACTTCATTGATACTAATAATATCCTCAATTAATATCAGTTTGCTTTCAGGAAACACCACAGCACCAAACTACTGCTGCTCTCCAGTTTTGATAGATAGTTTTGATGCCATGCAAGTATCTTTGTTCAAACAAATGGTATTGAAACCCACGAGAGAAGGAACTATTCTCGACTTAGTGCTCAATAATGGAGAAATCGTCTCTGATGTCAAGGTGGGTGCCCACCTCAGCACCAGTGATCATCAAACGGTATGGTTTAATATCACTAAAAGAATAGGGAAAAGAACCACAAAGACCCGAGTTTTACAGTTCAAAAACACAGACTTTGAGGAAATGGGGAAGTACCTAGAGGAAGAACTAAATGGATGGGAAAATGAGAGAGATGTGGATCAACAGTGGACCAATCTAAAAGGAGCAATCGCCAAGGCAACTGCTCTATATGTTAGAAATGTAAAGAAAAGCAAAAGAAAAATGAAACCTATCTGGTTCTCAAAGGAGGTGGCTGACAAAATTAAAGCTAAAAGAACTGCATACAAGAAATACAAAAGATCCCAAAGGGAGGAGCACAAAGAAGAATATCTGATTCAACTGAGGGAGACTAAGAAATTAATCAAGTTGGCAAAAAGTCAAGCAGAAGAGAGGATTGCCAAGGAGATAAAATATGGTGACAAAACATTTTTCAGATACATCAGCGAAAAGAAAAAAGTCCAAAGTGGTATAGTGAAATTGAAAGGTGGAAATGATCAATGTGTGGAGGGAGACGAAGAAATGGCAGAAATATTAAACGAATACTTCAGCTCTGTGTTCACTAAAGAAGACCCTGGAGAAGGACCATCTCTACACAACAAGAAACTGGAGGGAAGCGGAACAGAGGAAAATCCATTTACAGTAGATAATGTATGGGAAGAGCTAAAGAATCTGAAAGTGGACAAAGCCATGGGGCCTGATGGGATTCATCCAAGGATACTGAGGGAGCTCAGAGATGTGCTGGCGGGACCGCTGTGCGACCTGTTCAATAGATCCCTAGAAACGGGAGTGGTGCCGAGTGATTGGAGAAGAGCGGTGGTGGTCCCTCTTCACAAGAGTGGGAACAGAGAGGAGGCTGGTAACTACAGACCGGTTAGCCTCACTTCAGTGGTGGGAAAAGTAATGGAGTCACTGTTGAAAGAGAGAATAGTGAACTATCTACAGTCCGGAGAATTGATGGACCAGAGGCAGCATGGATTCACCAGAGGAAGATCCTGTCAGACAAATCTGATTAACTTTTTTGACTGGGTAACCAAGGAATTGGATAGAGGAAGAGCACTCGATATCATATACTTGGATTTCAGCAAAGCTTTTGATACGGTTCTGCACAGGAGACTGGTGAATAAAACGAGAAGCTTGGGAGTGAATGCTGAGGTGGTGACCTGGATTGCAAATTGGTTGACGGACAGAAGACAACGTGTGATGGTAAATGGAACCTTCTCTGAAGAGAGAGCGGTTTTAAGTGGTGTACCGCAAGGATCGGTGTTGGGACCGGTCCTGTTCAATATTTTTGTGAGCGACATTGCGGACGGGATAGAAGGTAAGGTTTGTCTTTTTGCGGATGACACTAAGATCTGCAACAGAGTGGACACGCCAGAAGGAGTGGAGAGAATGAGACGGGATCTAAGGAAACTGGAAGAGTGGTCGAAGATATGGCAGCTGAGATTCAATGCCAAGAAGTGCAAAGTCATGCATATGGGGAGTGGAAATCCGAATGAACTGTATTCGATGGGGGGGGAAAGGCTGATGTGCACGGAGCAGGAGAGGGACCTTGGGGTGATGGTGTCTAATGATCTGAAATCGGCGAAACAATGCGACAAGGCGATAGCTAAAGCCAGAAGAATGCTGGGCTGCATAGAGAGAGGAATATCGAGTAAGAAAAGGGAAGTGATTATTCCCTTGTACAGGTCCTTGGTGAGGCCTCACCTGGAGTACTGTGTTCAGTTCTGGAGACTGTACCTTCAAAAAGACAAAGACAAGATGGAGGCGGTACAGAGAAGGGCGACCAGGAAGGTGGAGGATCTTCATCGGATGACGTATGAGGAGAGATTGAAGAATCTAAATATGTACACCCTGGAGGAAAGAAGGAGCAGAGGTGATATGATACAGACTTTCAGATACTTGAAAGGTGTTAATGATCAAAAGACAACGACAAACCTTTTCCGAAGGAAAAAAATCAGCAGAACCAGGGGTCACAATTTGAAGCTCCAGGGAGGAAGATTCAGAACCAATGTCAGGAAGTATTTCTTCACGGAGAGGGTGGTGGATGCCTGGAATGCCCTTCCGGAGGATGTGGTGAAGACCAGAACTGTGAAGGACTTCAAAGGGGCGTGGGATAAACACTGTGGATCCATAAAGTCAAGAGGCTGCCAATGAAGAGTGGGTGACTCGCCAGAATGACGGCTACTGCCTGGAGTCAATACCCTTATTAAATAAACATACACAGGCTTACGGTGACTCCAACATCGCTCTAAGCTTCAACAGCAAGAGCATAGCTCTCTGCTTCAACGGCAGGGGAGAAAGTCAGATACTTCACTTTCAATGCATATCCAGCATAACTCTCTGCTTCAATGGCAGGGGGAATGAAGAAAAGTGGATCTATATACAGACAACAACCAACAAGGTCTGAATTATTTAGTCTGGGTAAACAAATAAGCATGGGTATAGCTTGCTTATTGCGGCAGTTACAACCCCTAACTAATTAAGCTAGATATTTCACTTAGAGGCAGTTCCACACTGCTCTCTACATTAATGGCGGGGGTGGAAGGGAAATAGAATCAAAAGGTTACTAAGAGCCAAGAGTAACAGATAAGTATGAGAAAACAAAAAGTGCAAAACTTGCTGGGCAGACTGGATGGGCCGTTTGGTCTTCTTCTGCCGTAATTTCTATTTTCTATGTTTCTATAATAAAGGTCGGGGGTTAGTTAGGGCTGGGGGGCGGATTAGATAGGGGAAGGGAGGGGAAGGTGCGGGGGGCGGAAGGAAAGTTCCCTCTGAGACCGCTCCGATTTCGGAGAGGCCTTGGAGGGAACGGAGGCAGGCTGCTCGACTCAGCGTGCAGGTTGCACAATTGTGCACCCCCCTGCGCGCGCCAACCCTGGATTTTATAACATGCGTGCAGTAGCACGAGTAGAGATGCGTGCATTCCCAGTTCTTGCTGGGTTGCGCGAACAAATCTACGCCCGCACGCATATTATAAAATCTAGCCCATACCTTTTTTGATGGAGAAAGTGATGTTGAGGGAAATGCAATACAAATTTATATGGCAATTTTATTGGTCTCCAGACAAGGCATTTAAGGCTAAGACTTGTACATCAGCTATCTGTCCTAAATGTGAACAAGAAGGTAGTTATTACCATAATTGCTGGTCTTGTCCTATAATCCAAACCTTTTGGCAACAAGTGGGGAAGTTATTGGTGTGGATACACCAGGAGATACATATCTCTGGCTTTTTGGTAATTTTAACCATATGCCTATAGATTGTGGGGCCAGGAAAAGTCTATTTTTAGAGAAAGCTGGACTGGTGGGAAAGAAGGCAATACTTTCTGCTTGGATAAGTAATGAGAGCCCACAACCGGAGCATTCGTACAATAGAATGGTGAAGTTACATCACCTTTGAATACCTCACGGCTAAATCTAGCTCACAAAAGAGATATCATATTATGTTGAATATTTGGAATCACTTTCTCAGGTACCTTCCACCAACAGCCCTTGATATTATATACAATTTGTAATTATGGGAGTTCCCTTTTCCATTCTTTTCTTATTTCTTTTTTCCATTTCTTTTTCTTTTTCACTGCTGTTTATTTACGTTACGTAACCTTCTAAGGCTCTCAATGACATTCCTAAAGATACTTAATGTTCAGATTATAAATAATTATGCGACCCTATTGTAAGGGGAGGAAGGAAAGGGATGGAGGGGAGGGGTTCATAGAAGCACTTACCTTTAATCGCTGAGGATATTATTACTATTAATGACATATGTTGTTCCTTTACTTGATATTTTTTGGTTTATACTGCTCAAGATGTATATCTTTTAGTCTCACCTTTCATCCCCGAGTTGTGTGTATATATTTTCCCTAAGCTTCTAAAACTCAATAAATATGTTTGCAAGAAAAAAAAAGATCCCAACGTAACTGTACTTCTTGTTAAGAAACTGCAGGAAAGCAAAATGCAAAAAACTAACTTGAAGCAGGTACCTTTTGGGGTCCCCAAGAGTAAATGAGCATAATGTAAAGTAAATGAATGCCACAATTTCCATGTCTAAAAAAAATATGAAAGTTTAAAGAACCTCTCAGAAATGTACTAGACACTTGTAAAATACTAGAAGGAATGAGAAACTGTATACCTACCAGAATTCCATTAAAGACTACGAAAGCACGGTGGCAACAGTGAACTTACTGAGCACGTATATCAGAATACAGTAAAGGCATTAAACATGAAAAAAGAGCACAAAAGCTGCCAACCAATCAGGAATGATCACATGGTTAAAATCAGCCAATAGGAATAATAAAGAGCTGGGCCAATGAAAAGCAAGATTCACCATGATTTTAAAGAGCAGGTACCTAGGGAGATCCAAGGGAAGCAAGGTTCCTGCCCTTACAAAGTGACTTTCTTGGGAGTGTAGCATACTGTTGAGAGTGATTTAGATTTATTTTGAGACTTTTGGGACTTTTGTTACTGTTTAGTGCACTGGTGTATCATTATTTTTTACATTGTTTTACCCCAGCTAAACAGTGCCAATAAAGAATTTTTATTTTCAACAATAATATTGGTAGTGTCTTTGGTGCCTGGCCTGGACTGATGAGTGGAAGAGCTCTGTTGAGGAAAAACCCAAAGGTCCTTGCAGGGCCAGTGCAAGAGTATTTGGTGTCCTAGGCAAAAGTTTAGTTGGGCACCCCCCCCCCCCCTTTTCCGACTTACCTATTGGTGGCAGGTACTCCCTCCTACAAGCAGCAGTGGCTTTAGTACACTGCCCCCCCCCCCTTCTTTGGTAGTATTAGATCTGACGCAGCACCCCTCCATGCCTCTCTTTGGAAGGATTTTGCGCCCCAAACATTTTTGGAACTCTAGTTGACAGCCTAGGTTTCCTAATACATGGAGCCTTGATGAGTTCAATCTTTTCCCCCCTGTGCGGGAAACCCAGGAGGTCCTTGGGCCTACTGCAGGACACGTCTCCCCATGACCCCCTGTGCCCAGGTCCAAATTAAGACAGGAGCTAGACATATATCAAGAAAAAAAAGAACTCTGTATGTCCTACCATACAATAACCCTCCGCTAATGTTGACCATTTTATTGAATTTGATTAAAGCTTTGAAGATGACTAATCAATTGAAATGATTGCCAGCACTAAGGGAGAGCTCTTGTGTAGTAGAATATATATATAAATGCATTAGCTTTTATAAGTAGAGAAGCATTTTTTCTTTTAAAGAACTTATTACTATGCTTCAAAATCCTTTCATGCACATTATGTTATGCATTCATTTCCACCGAAGGCGTTTTCTAATTGAGACCATAGCTAACTTGTGAGTGTTTACTGTTTATGCAAGTTAATGGCCAGGTAAAACTAGTTTTGCTTCATCAATGTCTATCATATATGTACTGTACATTAAGAATGGGAAAACCTTAGTAATTAAAGCAGCTGTCAATCTAAAATAAACAATATCAGTCTAAATAAATAGCATTAACTTTAGGTCTAATACCATACTGAGATGAACCCTAAGAGTTAAAGCTCTTAAATTATTGTAATTTTTGCCAAACAAAAAACATTAGTATTTTTTTTTTAAGAAATATCGATTTAGGGTACAATTTTCAAATAGCCCATGGAGATGGAAATCTCTCAGGTACTTTGTACCCACAGACTTTGTCAGAGCTGCCTAGTTCCCATTTCCAGGAGGAAGATTTTAGGCCAGCCCAGGATTTATGGCAACCCTTTTCTGATGCCTTATGGGACCTGCAGCACTAATTTTAATGGGAAAAGTCAAGGACTACAAGTCCCCCACAGCTCTGGCACATAAATTCAAAACCAAGACTGGCCAAAAGGTCTCCCTTCTGGAATTGTGTAACTCAGTAGCTCTGTTTTGTAACTAATTTTCAAAGGGAAACTATGTTGATAATTTCTATTATTATTAAATCTGGCTAGTTCATGCTTAGGCTATTAAAGCTGCTGTGCTCTCTTTTGGGAGCCTCTGAATTTCATTCTATAGTACAAACTCTCATTCTTCCAACGTTGGATTATTATAATGCACTGCTGCATAGGTTGCCTAAATACACCTTGGGGCGGATTTTAAAACGAGCGCGAATAGCCTACTTTTGTTTGCGCTCCAGGCGCAAACAAAAGTACGCTGGATTTTAGTAGATACGCGCGGAGCCGCGCGTATCCGCTAAAATCCTGGATCGGCGTGCGCAAGGCTATCGATTTCGTATAGCCGGCGCGCGCCGAGCCGCGCAGCCTACCCCCGTTCCCTCCAAGGCCGCTCCGAAATCGGAGCAGCCTCGGAGGGAACTTTCCTTTGCCCTCCCCTCACCTTCCCCTCCCTTCCCCTACCTAACCCACCCGCCCGGCCCTGTCTAAACCCCCCCCTTACCTTTGTCGGGGGATTTACGCCTCCCAGCGGGCCTCCTGCGCTCCGGGCCGCGACCTGGGGCGGGTACGGAGGGCGCGGCCACGCCCCCGGACCGCCCCGGGCCGTAGCCACGCCCCCGTACCCGCCCCCAAAACGCTGCCGACACGCCCCCGAAACGCCGCAACGACCGGGCCCGCCCCCCCGACACACACCCCTCGGAGAACCCCAGGACTTACGCGAGTCCCGGGGCTCTGCGCGCGCCGGGAGGCCTATGTAAAATAGGCTTCCCGGCGCGCAGGGCCCTGCTCACGTAAATCCGCCTGGTTTTGGGTGGATTTACGCAAGCAGGGCTCTGAAAATCCGCCCCCTTATGCGCCTTACAAGTTCTACAAAATTCAGGATAAGGTTCATTTCCGGCCTGAGTCAAAGGGAGCATATTTCACTTGTATTATGCTATTTATGTTGGCTCCTCGTTCTTGAGCGTATCTAATAAAGCATTTTACTCCTAATCCATAAACTGCTGAAATTAGAAGCATTACCTTGGATTACCCAGCAATTTTGTATTCATAAGCCCACTCGTGCATTGCCATCTGCTGAGCAGGGCTTCCTAGATGTTCCTTCTTCTAAACAGATAAGGTTGGTAGATTTGAGAAACAGACTTTTCCTCATTGCCGGCCTTTCTCTATAGGGCTCATTACCGCTTTTACTGTGTGTGTGACTGATTGCACTTTAAAAAGTTCTTGAATATCTATCTTTTTCATCAGGCTTTTGAGACATAAAATGTTGTCAACGTTCTATCTAGCTGATGATGTACCCTTTCCTACACTGACCTAGGGTTTTAGACATAGCTTATTTTAGGAACCAAGTTCTATTTTTTATCTATTGTTTTTATTAGTTTGTTAAATTATTTTTATTGTATTTTTAATGTATGTTTTATCTGTGAATCACTTAGGGCTGAGAATAAGTAGCATATACATCTCACAAATAAATAGATAGATATCTGAAAACTGTATACAAAGTCCATGGGTACACTGGGTACAACAATCTGCAGACATTGTGTCACCTGCAATTTGTGCTAGCAAACATTGACTATAAAATAACTTGTATAAATTTGAAAACCAAATTTGAATACACTGTTTCCTTAACCCATCAATCCAGGGAGTTCTAGATAGCCAGTAAGGCACTCAGTGGCAAATTAGCTATGACCTAGATTCATCATTTTGCTATAAATGTCAAGAGAATAGTGCCTGTGACATATATAAAAAAAAAGGGGGGGATGTATTTAGGGTAATTTTCCAGATACTGAAATGTGTGCTATTTTACTGCATTGGTATTTTAGCACAATATGTATTAAATGTATTGCATTTGTGATATTTTCACATCATGAGCTGAGAAGTGCCCATACAGGCTTTTATCACATTTTGGGTTGCAGATGGTAAGAGAGAGAGACAGAGAGAGAGAGGATGAAAAAGAGAGAGAGGCTCTTTCTAAGGTGCTCATATACATAAGCAAAGATTTTATGTAATTTGGAGTGATGACAGGTACACAAAGATGAGATTTTTACATTGTACTCTTGACCTAGCTTGATAACAGCTAGGTAGCGAGTGCATCAAACTAGGTAGAGTACATTGTACAAATCTCATCTTTGTATACCTTTCATCACTCCAAATCACATAAAATCTTCATTGATGTCTGCTGTGCTGTTCATACCTCTGACTGTGCATGTAAAACTATGCCCCCCAAAACCTAGACCACCACTAAAACCTCACCCCGAGTTCAGAATGGCCCCTCTTACAGTGATATAAAAAGTTGACTAATATGTATTTCTCTCTCTCTCTCTCTCTCTCTCTCTCTCTCTCTCTCTCTCTCTCTCTCTCGTTATTTCTGGCATTATAGCATGCAACATTAAGCACACCTCATTTTCATAAACTCCTCCCTTTTGAATAATTTTTTAAAATTTGCATATGCATCTCATGATGCATTATTTATCACATGCATTACCATGGGCATTAGGGCCTTAATGTCCACGATAAGTTCATAATGCAATTTGCTGAACTTGTTAATGTCAGTCGGTTAAGTTAACCAGGTGAATTTGTAAGACAGAAGCTAACTGGCTAGACCATAGCTGGAAATTTTTCTTTAAATGTAGTTGAATGATCTACACAATCAGAGTTTTTGAAAATAGACCCCTTGATATCAAGTAAAATGTATGACTGCTAAGTATTCCTAAGGTATATTTTGTGGCTTGATACAGAGCCCAATTTTGTAATTATGTGGTTATATAGATCACTATTATCAAGACCACATAATTGTGATACATATTTGGCATTCCTAATGTATACAGTATGATTTGATATTTAAAACTGTTAAGTTATTAGTGGTTCCCAAAGCAAATTCAGATAGCTACTGTACTGATGCTTTTAAAAAATTTGAGTGTTGAATACATCTTGGTTTATTTCTCCTCTATATTTCTCCTCTGCTTGATTTTAACAAGTGAGAACATGTATATCAAAATAAAGTAGGGGTTTTTTTTATTCTTAGTACATATCTGCTGTTTAACTTCACCTGAAGTAATAATCCATATCTTTTGACATCAAAATCACTGTCACAACAGTAGGGAGTTGCCACATGCAAAGTATTATAAGTGATTTCATCTGAAGAAAAATAATAGCAGATGGATAACAAGTGACAAACATCTTGTTTTCGTCCATTTCTAAGAACATAAGAAGTTGCCTTTCTGGATTGGACCAAGAGTCTATCAAGCCCAGCATCCTGTTTCTAACAGTGATCAATCCAGGTGGCAAGTACCAAACATTAAATAGATCCCAAGCTACTAATGCCAATAACTGCAGTGACTATTCCCTAAATCAGTTTGATTAATAGCAGTTTATGGACTTCTCCTCCAGGAATTTATCCAAACCTTTTTTAAACCCAGCTACATTATGGGGTAGATTTTTAAAGAAGCGCTCGCGGGGTACATTTGTGCGCTACCCGGCACGCACAAATGTACACCCAATTTTATAACATGCGTGCGCTGCCGCACATATGTTATAAAATCCAGGGTCGGCACACGCAAGGGGGTGCACACTTGTGCACCTTGTGCGTGCAGAGCCCTAGGGGAGCCCCGATGACTTTCCCCGTTCCATCCGCTCCCCCCACCTCCCCTCCCTTCCCCTAGCTAACCCACCCCCCAGCCCTACCTAAATCCCCCCCACCTTTGTTTCAGGAGTTACGCCTGCTGGCTGCTGGCACGCCATCACCCAGCATGGTCTCTGTGCCGGAGGCCTTGTTCCCACCCCCAAACTGCCCCTGGACTGGCACCATGCCCATGGCCCCGCTCCCTTCCCGCTGGAGGAAGTTGCCAAGTCACTGGATGAGCAGAGGAAGCTGCCTTTTATACTTCCCCTGCCCTGGCTGATAGAGAACAGGTGAGGCCATTTAAAGGGATTGGGTCCCTTTAATTCTGTGGAGGGGGCGTGGCCTCGCACCTAAGAATGGTGGCGGCCATTTTGGATTTTCCCCGCGGAGGAGAGACGCCGCTGGGGGGAAGCAGGACGGCTTCCCCTGCAACGGGCAGTGCCAGAGGCCGCGCGGGCATGACAGCCCGAGTCGGAGCCCTCCCCCGGGGCTCCTGTGGCGAAGAACGCCGCAAATCAGGTAGGGGGCCGCGGTCATGGGGCGCCATGGCCGCGGAACACAACACATGTGATTTTCCTGTTCTGAATAATTTTGTGCCATCTGAAAATTTGATCACCTCATTCTTTGTATACCTTTCCAGATCATTTATAAATATACAGTACAGATCCCTGAGCCATTCCAGTGATTACCTTTTTCCACTGAGAAAACTGACCATTTAATCCTACTATTTCCTGTCTTTAACCAGTTTGCAATCCACGAAAGTACATCATCTCCTATCTCAGACTTTTTTAGTTTTCTTAGAAGCCTCTCATGAGGGACTTTGTCAAATGCCTTCTGAAAATCCATACACTATATCTACTGGTTTACCTTTATCCACATATTCATTAACCTCTTCAAAAAATATAGCAGATCCCTTGGGTAAATCCTTGCTGGTTGTATTTCATTAAACCATGTCTTTCTGTATGTTCTGTGGGTTTGTTCTTTATAATAGTTTCCACTATTTTTCCCATCACTGAAGTCAGGCTCACATCTATAGTTTCCTAGATTACCCCTGGAGCCCTTTTTAAACATGAGGGTTATATTGGCCATCCTCCAGTCTTAATGTACAATGGATGATTTTAATAATAGGTTACAAATTTTTACTAATAGATCTGAAATTTCATTTTTGAGATTTTTCAGAACTGTGAGGTGTATACCTACTGGTCCACATGATTTGCTACTCTTTAGTTTGTCAGTCTAACCTACTACATCTATCAGGTTTACCTTTGAAAGCCATCTCCAGAATGGGTATCTCCTCAACATCCTCAGTAGTAAACATGAAAGCAAATAATTAATTTAGCCTTTCCACTATGGCTTATCTTCCCTAAAAGCCCCTTTAACCCCTCGATCATCTAAGGGTCCAATCAACTCCCTCGCAGGTTTGCTATTTCAGAAGATTTTTTGCCTCTGTGGACAACTTTATTTGAAATTCTCTCTTAGCCTGTCTTATCAATGTTGTACATTTAGCGGGTTATTTTCCAACCCACGAAAGGTCATTATTGCGTGCGAAAAGGCCTTAACACACGCATTAATGGCCTTATCGCAGCAGTAACATTCAAATTAGGTGGAAGGGAGGAGTCGGGAGGAGTTAGGGAGGGGATTAGGGAAATAGGCTGGCGACACCGCTGCCGGCGATAATGTTTAGAACGTTATCGCTGGCAGTAGCACGGTTTGCCCATGATAGTGTGCAGCATGGCCACACCACGGCAGGCGAAATTGCACCGCCTTGGTGTGGTCAGCTGAAGGCTATCTCCTGACTGCCCCCTTCTTCCCCCCCCCAAACCCCTTTACTGCCGCATTCCGCAAGGAATGATAAATCCTGGCCATAACTTGACAATGGTTATGCTTTTTCCTATTTTCTTCAGATGGATCCTTCTTTCAATTGTTGAAGAAACGTTTTTTGGGGTACAATGGCCTCCACAGCTAGTGTACATTCTTGATCTTTGCAGCTGCACCTTTCAGTTTTTTCTGTTTTTCTCATTCTATCAAAGTTTATCTTTTGAAAGTTTAGTGTTAGAACGTTAGATTTACATATTGTCCCCTTCCAGTCATTAGTTCAGATTTGATCATGTTATGATCACTATTGCCAAGTGGCCCCACCTCCATTACCTCTCTCACCAAATCCTGCATTCCAATAAGAATTAGATCCAAAATAGATCCCTCTCTCATTGGTTCCTGAATAAATGTATTCATGAAGCAGTCATTTATTCCATCTAGGAACTTTACCTCTCTAGCATGTCCTGATGTTACACTTACCCAGTCAATATTGGGGTAATTGAAATCTCCCATTATTACTGCACTGCCAAATTGGTTAGCTTCCCTGATTTCTCTTAGCATTTCATTATCTGTCTCATCATTTTGGCCAGGTAGAGAGTAGTATACTCTTAACACTATGGGGTAGATTTTAAAAGGAGCGTGTGCGGCGTACATGTGCGCATGCTACCTGGCGCACACACATATATGCTCGATTTTATAACTTGCGCGTTAGCACGTGCAAGTTATAAAATCAGGGGTCGGCATGTGCACCTTGCACACATCGAGCCATGCTGCCTTCCCCCATTCCCTTCCCCTAAACCTAAACTTCCCACACCTTCCCCTAAACTTTTTCCCCACTAGCCCTACTCTAACCCCCCCAAAATTATCTTACCTTTTGTGCCTGCCTCTGACCCCACCCCCCCTGCCCCAGACCTCCCCTTTAGTAAAGCACCAGGACTTACACGCATCAACAACTTAAATTGTAAGCCCTCTGGGGATAGGGAAATACCTACAGTACCTGAATGTAAATCGATGTGATAGCTCAGATCGAATGTCGCTATATAAAAATAATAAATAAATAAATAGATAAATCCCGGAGCTTTATGTGTGTCGCCGGGCCTTCTGAAAATAGGTCCGGTATGCGTAAGGCCGGTTATGCTCGAAAATCCTCCGGATTTACGCGTGTAACCTTTTGAAAATCCGGCCCTATATTTTTACCTAACACACATAGGATTTCTACTCATAAAGATTCTGCTGTGCATTTAGTCTTTTATATGATCTTTATCTTGATGGACTCTCTGCCCTCTTGGACATAAAGCACCCATACCACCACCACCACCACCAAGCTGATCCTACCTATCATTGCAATATAATTTGCATCCTGGTATGGCACTGTCCCATTGGTTAACCTCCTACCACCAGATCTCTGGGATGCCAATTATGTGTATCTCATCATTCACTGCTATTTAGTCTAACTCTTCCATCTTACTTCTTCTGGCATTGGCATATAGACATTTCAAAGTGAGTTTTTGTTTGTATCAACAACCTGCTTTTCAGTTAATAGGGATAATTTGGAATCCTTTAGCTCAGGAGATTCTTTACTTATAGACTTATTGACATGAGTCAGATAAGTCAGATGTTAACCATCTAGCAAGCAAAAGGACCTAGAATTAATGAACGCTGTCTTGTGGTGAGAGGTAACAAGTACTGCTGAAGATAAATAACAGATCTTCTATTGGTGGGTCAGTAGCGAGTCTCATTTTGACTGTTCTGTAGAGCTGCTGTCTTTAAAAGAAAGCTGGTGGTTCTACTCTTGGTTAAGACCTTTCCACATATAACTTAATCTTCAATAAACCCTTCCCCTCTTGCAATGACATGGTTCACAAACCTCCACTGGTAAATGATTACAGTGTTCACTAAGTAATGTTCTTAAAATCTGTGGCAGTTTTTCTTTTGTATTTTACCTGCCAACATTAAATTGCTTAGGTTGTCCAAAAAATAATAAGGTCTGTTGTGTTCCTTCATAATGGTGATTGATTAAACATACTTAGAAAACATTAGGTCATTTCTGTGTCAAATCATAGCTTTCTGTTTGGCAGCAAGACCATTAATTAGCATTATGGCTGATAAACTATTTTTCTGTAGCGATCTGTTTTTTCCATTCTAGCTGGCAAGAACAATAGGAAAATTATATTTGTGTGGTACCATTAGTATGTCTCAAACATAAAAGGTAACAATGCACTTTAAAGTGTGATAAGTTTTTATGTGTCAATGTCTTTTTTTGTTACCTTCCATAGTCCATTTAGCTGCATGCAGCAACTATCCTTGGAGGGAGTAACTTACAAAAGGATTTGCATGCATAAAGCCTGATATTATGTGCATAAATATCCTTCTGAAAATTGCCTGGGGGGGAGGTGTAAGTAAAAGTATGCACACAAGCCATTTTATTAGTACTTTCAAGCAGAGCAGTAGTAAGGCAATTTGGCACCTATGGGCAAGTATGCCCATAGGTGCCAAATTCTATGCACAACATGCACAATACTTATAAAATCTATAACCTACCCCCAACATATTCTAATATAAAACTATCTTTCTTGTTAAGCCATAGAGGTTGAAAAGGAGTGTGTGCCTTTAAACCATAATGGCGTGCCTTTTTCTCTTCTATTGAATTATAAGATTTTTGATTATATTAATGTAATTAGGGTCTAGATTTCATCAACAACAAAACAAACTCTCCACTACCTGGCACATTGTGATGCACCACAAACCCTGCCAAAAACACACTCGGAATTTTTTTAGCAAACTGTCGTACTATAACAGCACTAACACTCAACAATAACCTGACCTATAAAAGGGCAGCACTAAAAATATTACTTCAGACCCTAGAACAGCAATGCACATCCTACTGAAAAAACAGAACAACTATAGATCCTTGTGCAGACACGGCATGCTAGCAGAATCTCTTGCTGTAGTCACACAAGCAGAACACAGGCTGACCCTTACCCAATACAGAATAAGTGACCACAAACCCCCAAGAAGCCAGATGCTATGAGCAGTGCAACAAGAGAGAAGGAGAAACAGATCATGGGATCTATTTAATGTTTGGGTACTTGCCAGGTACTTGTAACCTGGATTGGCCTCTGATGAAGACAGGATGCTGGGCTTGATGGACCCTCATTCTGACCCAGTATGGCAACTTCTTATGTTCTTAGAAATAGAAATGAATTTCCACCTATTCTGAGCAATATACAAAGAAATGCACATTCCCAAAGCTGACACATTCCTCTCTATAAAAACATAAAATAAAATAAAAAAAAATTTTCTACCTTTGTTGTATGGTCAGTTTATTTGATAGTGGTCTCATTTTAGGTCTTCTTTTAAGTCATTTTACAGGATCACATTTCCATTTTCCATTTCTTCTCTTTCCTCCAGTCTTCTTCCCTTTCTTTCCTACAGCTGTCTCTGACTCTGATCATTTCATCTTTTTTTTCTCTAATTCCTCTCTTCTCTGCCTCTCTATTCGTTCATAGCTAAATTTCACCCCTCTTCTCCTCCTCCTCTCTCATGTTCCAGTCCTCAGTCTCCCTCTTTCTAACTCTCACCTACCTACCTACAACTTCCTATTCCCAACTCTTACCCATTCCCATTCCCTTATCTTTCATACTTCCCCAGCCACCTATTCCTCCTCTGTTTTTCACCTGTTCCTTAGTCCCCCATTTCCACCCTCTGTACTTACTTACACCCTCCCCAACCTTTTACTTTCCTCTGCCTCTCATCCCTTCACCAGCCCCAGCTCCTTCCTTTCACTCATTTCCTTCCTGGCTCCTTTCTTCTGTCTCTTGACCCCTACTGAACCTCCTATCACCCCTGTTTCACTGCCTCTCTCACAACACCCAACTCTTTCCTCTCTCACACTCACTCCAGCACTCCAAGTCATTCAAACCTTCACTCATACCTTCCCCAACCAATCTAATACACCCATCGGGTGGGTATGAGTTCTTACTGTCTGCCCCAAATCCCTGCCCAGTCTCTGGCTTTCTGTTTCTGCATCTATAAGCTCCTGTTCTGCTTTCCCACTCTATCTCAGATTCCCTACCCTTCTGAATTCACACATCCCCAATCCCCAAGTCCCTTCAATTCCCCCTAGTCATCGAGACCCCCCACTCTTTCCCTGATTTCCCATCCACTGCCCATTCCTCCCTTGCTTTCTCCCCCAGTGCCGAAGTTCCTGATTGTCCCCTGCTCTCATGCCCTAGTCCCCATTCTTTCCCTGTTCTCCCACCGCAGCCCCCATTTTTCCCATGCTCTATCCCCCAGTTCCAGTTCTTCCCTTGCTCTCTTGTCTTCATATGCTTTCCCCCAGTCCCCCACTGACAGTCCCCCTTCTTCCCCTGTTCTGCCCCCACAGTCCCCTTTATCCCCTGTTCTCCCACTTCCCCAGTCTCCCTTTTTTGCCTGATGTCCATGTCCTTATTGTCTTGTCTGCTCCTCCTGCTGCAGGCATGGTACCTCTTTCTTCTTCTAGTAAATGCTTCTATTTGAACTGTGGGGCTCTGCTCTCTGGAGCTCCATGTGGCTCAAACAAGAGCTGTTTGAACTGCATGGTCAAACTGCTGACGTCTAAACTCTGCAGGCATCGGGTGAGATAGAGTCCTGCAGTTCAAATTGAAGGGTTGAAGTTTCAACTACGGGTTTGGAAGGGACACCAGCCTGTGGCCAAGGATAGGTAGGGAAGGGATAGCATGCATGCACTCCTCTTCCACTGCCAGCCCCTATGGTGGGCCAGTAGCGTCTTTGAGCCATGGCACCTATAGTCATTGCCATATTGGCCATAGGCTAACTATGGCTCTGCTGTCATGCTCGATACAAATAAGAGGGCAGAGGTAGGGCAAGGACAGAACTTACACGCATGCTTTTGGTTTGTGAAAATATGCATACGAAGTGACTGCTGTTGCTGCCGAGCAGCTCTAGCTTAGTGCTCACATGTTGGTGCCAGTTATGTGCAAGCCTGCAAATTTTCAAAAGGGATTTATGCACATAAATCCACTTTTGAACATTCTGGCTACGGTCTTCGAGTGAAAAGTACCCACAGGCCTTTAACCTATGGGGGCCGTTTGAAAATTACCTTCTAAATCACTTCATGCTCATAAAAGCTGCAGTTTTTATAGTAGTGAAACTGAGCTTTCATGGAGTCACAAGCAAGAAGAACATTATAACTGGTGGAGTGCAAGCTTTTTGCATGTTGGCATGTTATCAGTGTAGCTCACTGCTACTTTACAGGGACCAACTCTGTGCATGACAGGACAATTCATTCTCCAAGCCTATTCAAACTGTAGTTACTGGATTAAGACTGCCAATTTGGCTGCCATAGTATGGCAGTTGTAACAGTGGTTTCAGTGATATTGATGGCTACCTCCACTTGCTAACAGAGGGGGCAATGATAGTCCCCGAAAGGCTCATTTTCAAAGGGAAACTCTGGGCAGAGTTTAGCCTTTCCTCTCAAGAGAGCCATTCCATCCCTTTTATCATTTTGGTTGCCCATCTCTGTACCTTTTCTAGTTCAGCTATATTTTTTTTGAGACAGAACAACAATTGCACACAATACTCAAGGTGTGGTCAAACCATGGGTCAATACAAAGACATCATGATATCTTCTATTTTCTGTTCTTTTTCTAATAACACCTAATGTTCTATTTATTTCTTTAACTGCCACTGAGCTGAGAATTTCAAAATATTGTCCACAATGATTCCAAGATCCTTTTTCCTGGATGGTAATGCCTAATTTGAACCCAGCATTATGTACTGGTAGTTTGGATTATTCTTCCTTATTTGCATCACTTTGCACTTTTCCATATTAAATTTTATTTACCATTTAGATGCCCAGTTCATCAGTCTCTCAAGGTCTTCTTTCAATTCCTGATAACTTGTTTGTGCTCTAACACTTTGAATAGTTTTGTGTCATGTGCAAATCTGATCACTTCACCTACCACTCCCTTTTCTAGATCATTTATAAATATAGTATTTTTAAAAAAGCACTAGTTACAGTACACATCCCTGGGGCATGCTAATATTTATTACCCTTCTTCGTTGAGAGAAATAACCCTTCATTTCTATTCTCTGTTTCCTACCTTTTAGCTAGTTACTAATCCATGATAAAACATTGCCTCCTATCCCATTACTGTTTAATTTCTTGATGAGGGACTTTGTCAAATGCCTTCTGAAAATCCAGATACATACAAACTGATTTATCCTTGTCCTCACTTGTTAACCCTTCAAAAAAATCTAACTGATTTGTAAGACAAGACTCCCTTTTTCTAAATCCATCAGGCTCTGCCCCATTAGTCTGTGTCTCTCCATATAGTAAAGTAATTTTGTAAGAATAGTGTCTACCATTTTGCCCGGCACTGACATCTGGCTCACCAGTCTGTAGTTTCCCAGATCACCCATGGAGCCCTTTTTAAAAATGGGCATTACGTTGGTCACTTTCCAGTCCTCAGGTAACATAGCTGATTTAAATGAGAAGTTAAAGATTACTAGTAATAATTCTACAATTTCATTTTGAGTTATTTCAGAACTCGGGGGTATATTCTATTTGGTTCTGGTGATTTGTTATTCTTTAATTTGTTAATTTGCTTTATTACATCTTCCTGATTCACCATGATTTGATTCAGTTCCTCTGAATCATCATCTTTAAAGAATGTTTCTGGAGTAGATATCGCACCAATACCTGCCTGGGTAAAGACTGAGTTAAATAATTAGTTTTTCTGCTATGGCCTTATCTTTCTTGAGCGCTCCTTTTACCTTCGGTCATTTAGTGGTTCAACTGACTCTCTCACAGTCTTCTTGCTTCAAATATACTTGAAAATGTTTTTATTTTGCATTTTTGCCTATCTGGTAAGTTTATTTTCAAATTCTCTTTTTGTCAGCCTTAGTGATTATATCTAACTTGCCATTGCTTATGCTCAATCCTATATTCTTCATTTGGATCCAACTTCTAGTTTTTGAAAGACATCCTTTCAGCTTTAATAGCCTATTTCACCTCACAACCATGTTCGCAGTCATTTGATGTTCTTTCTACTTTTTTAATGTATGGAATACATCTAATCTGGACTTCTAAGATGGAGTTTTTAAATAGTTGTCCATGCCATATGCAGACTTTTGCAACTGCTCATTTCAGTTTTTTGCTAATTTCTTCATTTTATCATAGTTTCTCTTTTTAAAGTTAAATGTTGCTGCAGTACTTTTCCTTAATATCCTCCTTTCAGTGACTATATTAAATGTTATTTTGTTATGAGTACTACTGACAAGCGGCCATTTGTACCTCATGCACCAGATTCTGTGTTGCAATGAAGACTGGATCTAGAGACATCTCCTCTCTCATCAGTACTAGAGCCAAGAGCTCCATGAAAGAGTCCTTTACAGCATCTAGAAACTTTACCTTCCTGGTACATTCCATAAGATATTTACCCAATCAATATTGCGGTAATTGAAATCTCTCATTATTACTGTGTTACCTAATTTGTTAGTTTTCCTAATTTCTGTTAGCTTTTTATTGCTGTTTCTTTATCCTGGCCAGGCAGGGTACTATATCTTTCCCATCACACATGGAATTTCTATCTATTTTGGTGGAATGTTTTCAAAGAGTTACACAGGAGTAGCACATGCAAAAATAGCATGTACATGTTAGCACCGCCGGCTGCGGCAAGCTGCGACCAGGATGGCGGTCGCGCAAATAATTACCCACGGTGTCGGGCATCATCGTGGGCTCCTGCAGGTGCAGGCAGCCCTCTTCCTCTTCCTTCAGTGGCCGCTGCCACAGCCAGAATTGGCGTGGTCCCACGACGATTCGGCTTTTCCCCCTCTACCTTCTCTTAGAGCCACGCTCGCGGCTGATGATTACTCTTAAAGGAGCCATAATAGGAAGTAGTCATGGCTCCTCCTGAGACTCCTCCTCTGGCTTCCTGTACTTAAGGCAAGGTCTGAGCCTTAGATCTTGCCTTGGTATCAAGGTTCCTGGCTGCGTTTGTTCCTGTGCTCTTGTTTCTTCGTCCCGCTCTGCTTCCCTGCTCCGTGGATTGACTCTTGGCTTCTGACCTCAGGACCGGTGTGTGTGTTTCCCTGGCTTGATTCTGGTACGGCTTCGGACCCTTCTCCTACTTTCTCCTGGACTGGCTTCGGACCCTTCTCCTGCTTTGATCTTGGACTGGACTTCGACCCCTCTTGTGTACCGAATCCTCGGACCAGCTTTGGACTACTCTGTGACTCCGTCCTTAGAATACTTTGACCTGCTGGAGGCACCAGCCATCTGGAATCCACGACTCGCAGAAGGCGCCTGCATCCAGACCTTTCTTCAGTCTTCAAGGGAGTCTCCTAAGTCCCAGTAGCCGGATCCCTACGGGCTTCTCCTGGGGGGATCACGAGCTTCCAGGGGGAAGTCTTCATTCAACAGCTACAGCCTTCGGCCTTGCCATTCGACGGTAGAGACCTAAAAAGATTTCTTTTTTTTAGGTAGCGCTGACTCTACCTTGGAACAGGGGTCCACCTTCCGATTCATAACAGTACATGTATATATGCTATTTTAAAAACCTCAAAACTGTGCACATACTTGCAGTATTATGCATAAATCCTGAGAAGGAAATAAAGTGGAAGTCTAGGGGCGTTATGAAGTGGAGTTCAGAAGTACATATAAGTTGCTATTTTTAGGAACTATACGCACATACATTATCAAATTTGTATGAACATTTTTACACATGCTAATTAATTTGCACAATTGAAATTGGACTTGTCTTTTCTCTGCAGTTTTTGGGTGGGAGATCTGGGTGAACTAGCGGGGGTTCAGGGAGAAGTGCTGGAGGGTCTAGCTGAACTAGTGAACATCTGAGTGAATTGGTAGTGACATCGGCAAACTGGTGATTCCAAGTACGTAAGCAAGTGTTTTCAGAAGCGAAGTATGTGTATATTTTATAAAATAGCTGCCTCTCTGTTTAATTGACAATTATTAAGCATGAATTGCTATTATTACTATATGTATATACACTATTATCTTTATAAGATGGATAGAGAAAGTATACATGTTCCTGCAATGCAAATATTGCAAGACTGGAAGACTTGCAAGACTGGAAGATTGGGCATCCAAATGGCAGATGAAATTTAATGTGGAGAAGTGCAAGGTGTTGCATATAGGGAAAAATAACCCTTGCTGTAGTTACACGATGTTAGGTTCCATATTAGGAGCTACCACCCAGGAAAAGGATCTAGGCATCATAGTGGATAATACTTTAAAATTGTCGGCTCAGTGTGCTGCAGCAGTCAAAAAAGCAAACAGAATGTTAGGCATTATTAGGAAGGGAATGGTTAATAAAACGGAAAATGTCATAATGTCTCTTTATCACTCCATGGTGAGACCACACCTTGAATACTGTGTACAATTCTGGTTGCCGCATCTCAAAAAAGATATAGTTGTGATGGAGAAGGTACAGAGAAGGGCAACCAAAATGATAAAGCGGATGGAACAGCTCCCCTATGAGGAAAGGCTGAAGAGGTGAGGGCTGTTCAGCTTGGAGAAGAGACGGCTGAGGGGGGATATGATAGAGGTCTTTAAGATCATGAGAGGTCTTGAACGAGTAGATGTGACTCGGTTATTTACACTTTCGAATAATAGAAGGACTAGGGGCATTCCATGAAGTTAGCAAGTAGCACATTTAGGACTAATCAGAGAAAATTCTTTTTCACTCGACGCACAATAAAGCTCCGGAGTTTGTTGCCAGAGAATATGGTTAGTGCAATTAGGGTAGCTGGGTTCAAAAAAGGTTTGGATAAGTTCTTGGAGGAGAAGTCCATTAACGGCTATTAATCAAGTTTACTTAGGGAATAGCCACTGCTATTAATTGCATCAGTAGCATGGGATCTTCTTAGTGTTTGGGTAAATGCCAGGTTCTTGTGGCCTGGTTTGGACTCTGTTGGAAACAGAATGCTGGGCTTGATGGACCCTTGGTCTGACCCAGCATGGCAATTTCTTATGTTCTTAAATATATTCACATACTGAACATATGCACTTACTTTCAAAGCATAAATACACAATATTTTATAAACTTTGCATGCCCACATATGCTAGCAAATGGTGTACCCTGGACAATTTTGAAAATACAGCTGAGAGATTCCACAATGCATTTTGTCTCCTGCAGGACATTTATTCTGTTTGACTCTGTGCCATCCTTAAGATATCACCCAACCCTCCATCAATTTGAACTGGCCGTAAAGTTGCCAGCTGTCCAGATTTCTTCTGGACTGTATGGAGTTTTGCTTTCATGTCTGGAAGTCAAAAGAAGGGCTAAAATGTCAGGAAATAGTCTGGATTTTAGTCCTCTCAGATTTCTTAATTTTGTTATCTGCTGTTGTGGGTTTTCCCCAGTTGATGGGAGAGGTAGTGAAAGCACTGTCTGGCCTTTCCTGGCTGTAGAGGGAGCTTCATGTTGAGACTGGTAGTGGAGTGGGTGGCAGTTCATTCCCATGCTGCCTCTGCTTTCTGTGGCCGAGGCTCCATTTTGCTGCTGCAGGCATGCTCTGGCTGGTGGTGCATTCGGCTGTCCGCCAGCCAAAGGAAAAGGAGCCATCGGCACAAAACCAAAAAAAAACAAAAGACTAACGCTGACAATGCCCTGGGACTGAAGAAAAGAAGAAGCCCCACAGGGCTGTCAGCACACCCCGTCCTGCTGGCAGCTCAAGAAGAAAAGAGGCCTGGTGCCAGCAGGGCTGTAGGCCAGAAGAAAGACAAAGGTCCTACCGAGTCATCGGCAGACCCAATCCTGCCGGCGTTCCAAAGAAGAGAAGGGACCTGGACTGAGTTTGTGTATGTGAGAGAGAGTGCATGTTTATGTGTGAGAGAAAAAGAGTGACTGCATGGGGGTGGGGTGGATGGGAGAAAAAGTGACTGCATGGGGATGGGTGGATATGATAGACAAAGTGCCTGCATGGAGTGGGAGGATGAGAGAAAGAAAGTGACTGCATGAAGTGGGGGATGTGAGAGACAAAGTGACTGCATGGGAGTAGGGGGATGTGAGAAAGAGACTACATGGGGGTGAGGGTGGATGAGAGAGAGAGTGACTGCATGGGGGTGGGATGGTGTGAGAACGAGAGCATGAGTGAGTGGGTGGATGTAAGTGACCATGTGCTTGTATGACAGAAGAAAGTTTGTGTGCTCTTTTCCTCCCCCCACTAATCTACGACAATCCCAGGGTGAGTGGAAATCAAAAGATACTAAATATGGAGAGTGGGGGATTTTTAAAAGTCCTATTAGTTTTAAAATTGGGTATTTGATGTGTCTGTTGGTTTGAAATATTTTATTTGTGTTTGGTTAATTTTAAAAAAAATTGTGACTTCTTAATTATTGGATGTTATTCTATTTGTCATCTGTTTTGAAATATTTATATGGTTTTATAATTATGACTGTATAGATAGATGTTCCTCACTGCTATAAATTGACTTTACTGTCTCTGATCACATGGTTAACACTCGACTTACTATATAACATTGAACTGTTCTTTGCATTCGTTCATTGGTTTATTGTTTTAAATTCTTGTTAATAATTGAACCATTTTGTACACTGTATTTCCTGTTGAATGTAAAGCTTATTGCTGTGTTATTGTTTATTGTAAACCGAGGTGATGTTTTTAACGTGCCGCGGTATATAAAAAAATCTCTAAATAAATAAATAAATAAATGACTGATGTTTAATATTTCTTTATTTTATTGTTTGATGTTTTATGAGGAATGGTGGTTTGTTTTTTCTTTGTTTACTCATAAGAACATAAGAAATTGCCATGCTGGGTCAGACCAAAGGTCCATCAAGCCCAGCATCCTGTTTCCAACAGAGGCCAAACCAGGCCACAAGACCTGGCAATTACCCAAACACCAAGAAGATCCCATGCTACTGATGCAATTAATAGCAGTGGCTATTCCCTAAGTAAACTTTATTAATAGCAGTTAATGGACTTCTCCTCCAAGAACTTATCCAAACCTTTTTTGAACCCAGCTACACTAACTGCACTAACCACATCCTCTGGCAACAAATTCCAGAGCTTAATTGTGCATTGAGTGAAAAATAATTTTCTCCAATTAGTCTTAAATGTGCTACTTGCTAACTTCATGGAATGCCCCCTAGTCCTTCTATTATTCGAAAGTTTAAATAACCAATTCACATCTACTCATTCAAGACCTCTCATGATCTTAAAGACCTCTATCATATCCCCCCTCAGCAGTTTCTGCATACAGGGTTTGGCTTTTGGTTTCCAGTTTAGTTTTTGTCTACATGTTTCTATTTATGCTTTATAGTCTCTTCGTTCTATATTTGATGAGGGTCTCTCTGTGCTCTATCTGTCTGTGTTCTGCCAGCATGTAGATTCTGTGCAGAGATCTATAGCATCCTGGTTTGTTCTGTTTCCTGATAAGAGATATATTGGTGTTTTAGGGACTGCTGTCATATGTGCAGTGTTGCCTTTTCATAGGTAAGTTTTGAATTTGAGTGCTGGCAGTTAATGCTGTTTTGCTATGGGAGGTTTGTTATATTGTAATTGAAATTGTTTATTCATAGCTTTCTGAGGGCCAAGCCCTCATAGCTTAATACCTGTGGGTACCAAGTGTTTTTTATTTTCTTTTGCTGGGTTTTCTGGTTGGCACTACAGCTGTGTATGTAAATACAATATACAGTACATGTTATTTTAATTTATTTTATTTATTTATTTGTTATTTTTATTATACCGAGTTTCATGATAGGAATCACATCAACCCGGTTTACAATTAACAATGTGAGTAAAGGCAGAGAGTAACAAAGTAAAGAACATTTCCCAATCCAAGAACAAATATAGTATGAAACTTAACAAATATTATAACAATATTTTGGATGTGAGAAAGTTACAAAAAAACATGGAAAAATAACTTGGATATGAAAGGGGAAGAATTGATATTTTTATCTCAGAAGAGTGTACTTTGAATGTTCTTTTTCATGTAAAATCTGTTATAAATGCATCATTTTTAATTGCGTGTGGAGAGGGGCTGAAGGCTGTAAGTTTCACCTAGGATGCCTAATACCTTGCACCATTCCTGATCAGAAGCCACACAGAAAAGTGCATGTGGAGAGAAAGAGGAGACCATAGCAGTGCCTGGAGCCACACAGAGGCAGAGAGAGAGACAGCAGGAGACTGGGAGCTGGGAGAGAGGGCAGAAATATATTCCCCAATTTGTTGAGCATAACAGTCTGATTGTGTTTACTGTCTTATGGCAGGGAAAACACCATCTGCCTTTCATGGTACAGGGATCAACTCATAGAGGGTCCAAGAGAGTCCAGATTTATACCCTAGACAACACCTGAAATATCTCACTCTTTAGCTTTCAATCTCAGTCATTGGGATGAACCACCCTTGGCATCTCTGGGAATGGGTTTAGTGTGCGGGTTGGGATGAGCCTTCTCTGCACTCACAACTCTTTCTAATGGGCTTTTTGTTTTGTTTTCCTACCACCAAAAAGGGACTGTGAGCGGGAGAAGAAACCTTTACCACCTTGGGAAAACATAGCCCTGGCCCTTGTGAATTTTTAATCAATAATAAATCCATCTCCTGAAGGCTGCTTGAACATTGAAATACAAGCAAACAGTAGACTAAGCGATTTTTTAAAAACTTTATTAGCATGGTTTTTCTATTATGGTGTTTTATATTTCTTGATTTTATTCTTTTATGCTTTATGAAGAATAGATTTATGTTTTTCTGTTATTGCATTGTATAACAAGTCTGGCTGGTGGTTTTAGTACAGGGTTTTGTTTGCATATTTCTGTTTATAGTTATGGTCTCTTTATTCTGAATTTGATGACTGTCTCTCTGTATGAGGCATGTGTAAGGCATGGCCAACTGGCATCTTGCAAGTTGTATACACTGGCTATGAAACCAATGAGTCTCCTGGAGAGTAGGGGTGCTGAGAAGCGGTGGAAATGAGAAAGGGGGCTGCTGTAGGCTGTGGAAGGGCTGACAGGAAGCAAGAACTTTACAAAATAATACAGCAGTGCTAGGGCAGAGGGGCACTCAGTGAGTGAGCACATGAGCAGCAGGATAACAGTAGAATGTGAATGTGTGTGTGTGTATGTGAATCTTTGTGTCTTTGAGGGTATGTGTGCATGTGAGTATGTCTGAGATGGTGTTTGTGTGTCTATGAGGGGGTATGTGTGTATGTGATCTATGTCTGAAGGGGGGGGATGTCTTTGTGACTGAGAGGGTGAGTGTGTATGACTCTGTGTCTGAGAGGGTGAGTGTGTGTGTCTTTATGTCCTGAGAGGTAGGGGGTGTGTATCTCTATGTCTTGAAAGGGTAAGTGTATGTGTGAGTGTGTCTGAGAGGTGCATATGTGATTCTTTGTGTATGTGTATATGTGTGTCGGTGTCTTTGTGTCTGAGAGGGTATCTGTGAGTCTTTTGGTCTGGTGGGGGGAGAGAGAAGCTTGGCCTTTTCTTTCAGGTGTGGGGACTCCCCCCTACCTCTCCCAATAAAAGTAATGGTGGTTTCCTGTCTCTGTGAATTCTGGTTTTGTGGCTCTCGATGTGTGAAAGGTTGGCCACCCCTGCTATAATGCATGACCTAGATACTAGGCCACACTCCTTAGAAGGGGTCCCAGTGGTGTCCTACACAGTAATAATCATGTGTGGAAATAGAATGACACTGTCGACAACAATTTTACTTAGTGCATCCAAGTGTTCAGAATTTTCACAGTGGAAAGTTGGCATCACTAACTGGCCTATCTTTTTGATATAATTTGTACCCTGATATAATTTGTACCCATTGGTCAAACTTCTTCCACCATGTCTCTGTGTTGCCTATTATGTCTATATCTTCAGTCAGTGCCATACATTCCATCTTTCCAATCTTATTTTTTTTACTTCTCACACTTGCATGCAGACAATTCAAAGTATGTTTGTTAATTGTATTCACAAACTACTAATTGAAATGGATACTTTAGAATCATTTATTTCTGTATGCACTTTATTTAAATGCACCTGAGCTACTTCTGTCTTTATCACAACCTCTCCATCAAGATATTCTAACTTCCAGATTATGCTAATATACTTTGAAGATAACTCACTCTGAACCACACAGTCCTGAACAACTATTGGCTTTCCTCCATGATCTAGTTTAAAAGCTGGGGCAGAAGCAATCCCCAGTTGCTCCTGCCTTGCTGAGTCCTGTTGTCAAAATATATTGGTCAGCCCTGAGGTTGATGCTGTTCTACAGATGTATTCTACAGATGTATTCTACAGATATATTGTTTGAAAGAAATAAAAAACAGTGCCAGCCTTGGTCCACGGCACCATTTTTAATTGCAACACTAGTGAAGTAGGAATAACCAGGGACCACTCCTGCCCTATGAAGGATATCAATGTGATAAGAGAGTTCAAGGGGATTTGGGAATTGAGAGGAGGACATAGGTGGTTTTATTTGACTTACAAATATAAAGGAATCAACATTTGATATATAATTTTTTAATTATCAAGTTACAAAACATAAAATTACAATAGAACTCAAAGTAAAAAATATGTAAATAACAAATATACATTATAATAAAAAATAGCAGTGAAAATGACGCAGGTATCACATTGAATTTGTGTTACAACAACAATATATCTATGTTAATCACAAAGACCTCACTCAAACTGCCTAAACTATTTCATCCCCAATCAACATATACTCATTATCTGTACAAATAAATGGATGTCACATAGTCCTTAATCTGTCCCTACAAAGTAAGGATCCACTCTGTTTATTCTAAGTAAGGCTTCTTCAGGGGACACTTAAAACTCGCTGTATACCAGAATGCTGCAACTTCTCGTGGATTATAGGTGATCAGCCAGCATTTTTCTCATTCATTTGTATATTCACCATATATACGGACTGAATTGATTCCATGAATGCCTATGAATGACATATCCAAAACACTGTTTATATAATCATACATCTATAAATATGAATTAAAGAAACTTATAGAAAATATACCTCTGCAATGCCACATTATTTGGTTTTTAGACACTGTAGTGTCACTGAGTCATCCGTGCTGTCTCCAAATTAAAGACTCTGTAGTGTTACTAAATTATCAGTACCATCTCCAAACTAAATAATTTAAATGAATCATCTACAAAAGACATAAAAATTCTATAAGCAATAATATAAAATCTTTAAGTCGGTGTAACACTGAATATCTACTATTTTATATAATGCCGTAACTGCGCAGTATGATGCCTTGTATATAGTTTGAATGGACCAATCAAAAACTTGTTATATCTGAATGAAGCCTATAATAACGCTGGCTGGTTGATCCCCAAATTAAGTCCTTTAGGACTAAGAGTGTTCCATTCAAAAATTATACATTGTTCTTTATATATAAGTCTACTAGAAATATATCTTCCACGGATGTTAAAAATCTGATGAACAACAAAAAATTTTAAGTTTTCCTCCACATGGGACATCTTAGCCAAATGTTCAACCAGCAGGGTGTATTCTTCCATTGTGTGTATGCAACTGTGATGCTCTCTAATATGGACCCCTATGATATATTCCAAATGAAACATATATATATATATATATATATGAGGTTGCAGGGGCACACCATGGCATATACCACTTAAGCCAACTTGCATGTAAAATGTCCTCTTAGTTTGTATTCACGTGTCTGATGCGCTGAAGGTGGACCCTTGGCCTGGTGCAGGATTGGTACGGCCCTCTGGTCGGACTCAGAGTGTGCCTGCCACCAGGAGGTGGAGCACACAAGGAGACAGAGGCTAACTGGAGCTTCACCAATAACAGTCCGGGGTTTCCACAGGTTGAGCCCTTGGGTACCCGGACCGCCTGGACTTATGTGGGCCTCTGGTGGTCTCTCGGAGAGGTAGCAGAGGGGTGTGCCCACCTTGAGCAAGGGTGCATGGCTGATGCAGAGTGAAGAGGCTAGACCTGAACAGGAAGCTCAGGAGACCTCAGGGAGGTAACAGTTCAGGAAGGTTCTCTGGGCGAGGCAGGCAGTGCCTGCGGGCCTAGCTGAGTGGAAGCCTCGGTTGGTTTCCAAGCAGGTTGGTCTATTGGCCACAGTGGGCCAGAAGAGAGTATCCGAGTGAAGCGCAAGGGTCAGAGTCAGAGTAGTCCAGGAGAAGTCAGCCAAAGCAAGGGTCAATACCAGAATCAGTCCAGACATAGTCGAGGCAGGCGAGGGTCGATTCCATCGGCAAGCTAGAGAATGCTCAGGCAGGCAGAGGTCAGTACCAAAGGTCAGTCTGGAGAGGTACTACCTGAGAAGGATACAGGAACACACGGAGCCACTGGGAATGGAAGACACAGGAACACGGAGACGCTGGAACAGGAGACACTGGAACACAAAGGCAAACTAGTACACCAACAGTGTCCACCCGATTGCCAAGGCGAGGTCCTGGGGACAGGGCCTCACCTTAAGTAATGATGCTATGTGACGTCATCGGGAGGCGCCCCCATGGGTTTTCCTGCTTTGGGCCCTTTAAAGGGCTGCACGTCAGCCACACACGCACCTAAGGAGAACGGGAGCTCCGCTGTGAGGCCTGCGAGGAGGACAGTGAGCGGAGTGCCAGAGGATGCCGTGAACTGGCTGCGGCCACAAGTGAGGGGTGCCCAGAGCTGGTCAAAGGAAGTGCGAGGTGAGCAAGCCCGCAGTGCCATGCGGCCGGGACACGCAACAGTGTCAAAGTTGAGAACCTGAATTCAGAGATTCTTAATACATGGGTACATACTGAGCATGCTTCGCACAGGTACTGATCCACCAGAATCCTGCCATCCTCTCAATTTGTAGAGTCACTTGAAAAGACCAAACGGTCTCTAAGAGATTTATTTCTCTGAATGGCAAAAACGGGGAACTCTTTAATTGTCTGCCAACAAGATATGCCAATGTTTCCATATTATGTTTTTAATATTAGAAGTACAATTTGAAAAAGGAATAGAACATATGTGTCTACTCAGGGCTAATTTATTGCCTGTAATCACAAGATTGTCTTTATTGGCATACAGAGCCCTCTTGAAGGCTCTCTGTATAACTTTACGGGAATACCCTTATTCAGAGAATTACAATGATAACTTTTGGGCCCCCTCGTTGTATTCATTTACTGATGTACATGATCTCCTCAAATATAAAACTTGTCCATCCAGAATGTTTTTCTTAAGTTGTCATGATGAAAACTATTAGCATGTAAAATAGTGTTTCTATCAGTCTTTTTCCTGTGAATGGTAGTGAAAAACTGATGATCAGTCTTACTAATAGTTACATTTAAAAAAGGAATATCACTACCTCTATATATAAAATCAAATTTTAGATTACTGTCTAATGTGTTAATTTGTGATGTAAATTCTAATAACAAAACCTCGGATCCAGACCAAATAAAAAATCTATCATCAATAAATCATTTCCAAGTTATGATATAATCTGAATTCTTTGAATTATAAATGTGTTTCACCTCAAAGTCATCTACATGCAAACAAGCAACCGATGGGGCCAAGGGTGATCCCATCAGTATGCCTTTAATTTGATGAAATATTTTGTCCTTAAATTTAAAAAAAATCTGTCAACACAATTGATGCTAATTGCATCCAAAGATTCTGAGTTGTTTCACTCATCTCTGATCTACCTAACATGATCTCAAAGCCACTTCTTGAGGGATAGTAATGTATAAGGAAAGTATATCTGATGCAACCAACCACCAATCATCTTGAATGATATGTGTGCAAGCAATGTCATCCAATTGTAGAATAAGATGTGCTGAATCTCTAAGGGAAGAATGTATATTTAAAACATCAGGTTGTAAAAGACTGTCCAAATACTGAGCCACAGGTTCAAAGAAGGAACCTCTGCCAGACACTATAGGACATCTAGGAGGGGCCTCCAGTAATTTATGAATTTTAGGGACAAAATGCATAACTGGAACCACTGGATGATCCTGATACAAAAAAATAATATAATTTGTCCCTTATAAGTTTTTTTATTCAAAGCACTTTTTAAGATGGCTTGTATTTCATGTTGAATATCATAAGTGGGGGTCAGATTGCAATAATGAATAAAATTCCCTGTCATATAATTGACGATATGCCTCCCCCAGATATCTATGGCAGTCTATAACCACTGTACCTCTCCCCTTGTCTGCCAGTTTTATAATAATAGTGTGATCTTCACCTAGTTCCTTAATAGCAGTCCATTCACCTTTAGTCAAGTTGTATCTCTAAGGAATTTTATGTTGTTCCATAAATATCTCTCAATACTAATTGTTCAAAGACAAAATTTAAAGGATCTCTCAACTCAGGACGCATCCATCTAGATGTTTTCACAAAACGAGATGCTTGATGTGTTACTCAGTATTAGAGAAAAATGTAGCCACTTTTAGTCAGTGAAAGAACAGGTATGTGTAGAAAAAGAGTCATAAAATGAACTAGGGATATAGGACATGCCTTTCTTCAACAAACCAATGGAATCTTCTGATAATGGATGGTAGGGGAGGTTAAAACTTGAACATTAAGTAGACATTTTCATTTTAAATTGTAATTGCCCCTGGTTCGAGACATATTCTGTTGATATGGGCGACCTGTCCTGCATGGTCCCTTGTTCTGTGACCATAAAAAATTAGAAGTTTCATCAACAATGTCCTCTGACATATTAGTTAATGATGGAGCAAAGGAAATACCTTACTCCCATACTCATCCTCAGACGAATTGTCTGAAGAGGATGAAAAACCTTTTGTTTTATTTTTATTTATTTATTTATTTATTTATTGGCTTTTCTATACTGATATTCGAGGGTACATCATATTGGTTTACATAAAACTGAAGGAAAATACAATATAACAAGGGAGGGGGAGCAGGGGGAAAACAAAGATGCTCTGAGAAAGACAGGTGAAAAAAGGATAGGCGGTAACTAAAAACAAGATAGAGCATCCAGAGCAGAGGAAGAGATATAGAAATGCGCATAAAATACAAATTTACAGTAAAGGGGATGATATACAAATTTACAATAAAGGTGACAAACAATACTATATATGGGTAGCACTAATTACAAACTCGCAGGAAATGCAATAACATCAGGGGGGGAGACGGGGAGGGAAAGGTGAGGGCAGATAAGAAAGATATATCAAGGAATACAAATGAAGCAGTGAAACTCAAGGCGAAAATGGGAAAACGTGCGGTGGATGGGTAAAGCGAAATTCAAGTGAGGCAATGTAAATCATGGCAAAAAAGGGAGGGGAGGGGTGGGGGGAGGTATGAGAAACGAAATGAGCAGGAGGGGACTAAGCGGGGTCCAGGTCCGAGAATGCTTGTTTAAAGAGCCAAGTCTTTACTCTTTAGCCCTTTTTTGAATTTTTAGGTGCAGGCTTCCAATCGGAGCTCTAGAGGCATAGAGTTCCAGAGAGTAGGGCCTGCAATAGAGATGGCTCGCTCCCTAGTGGAGGTGAGGTGTGCAATTTTGAGGGTGGGGGTGTAGAGGGTGGCTTTGTGAGCTGTTCTAGTCAGGCAGATGGAAGGACAAAAGCGTGGGGCATCATCAAGCCAAGTGAGATTGTGGTTGTAAAGCGATTTGTGGATGATCGTGAGGGTTTTATGTATGATGCGGGCAGGGATGGGGAGCCAATGCAATTCCTTAAGAATGGGGGTGATGTAGTCAGCTTTATGGGTATTAGTAAGGATTCTGGCCATTGCGTTTTGCAACATTTGTAGGGGTATAATGGTAGAGTAGGGGAGGCCTAGGAGTAAGGAATTGCAATAATCCATTTTGGTGAGAAGCATTGCTTGTAAGACTTTATGGAAGTCATGAATATGGAGGAGTGGTTTGAGTTTTTTGAGTATATGGAGCTTGTAGAAACCTTCTTTTAGGCTTATGTTAATGTGCTTTTTTAAGTTTAATTGGTTGTCTAAGGTGACTCCAAGATCTCGTGCACAGGCTGTGAAGGAATTTGTAGGGAGGGAGGGATCAATGGGAGTGAGCGGTCTGTGGTTGTGGTGGTTAGAGATGAGGAGGAGTTCAGTTTTTGAGGTGTTTAAGGCCAAGTGGAGGTTGGTGAGAAGGGTGTTTATGGTGGTAAGGCAATTTTCCCAAAGCTTAAGGGATTTGGGGATGGATTCTTGAATAGGGATGAGGATTTGGACATCGTCGGCATATAGAAAAAACTTGAGGCCAAGGTCAGAGAGGAGATGGCAGAGGGGCAGTAGGTAAATGTTAAAGAGGGTGGAAGATAAGGAGGATCCCTGGGGAACACCTTGTTTAAGGGGGATAAGGGTGGATTCAGAGTTTCCAATTTTTACAGTGTAGACTCTATTGTTTAAATAGGAGGTAAACCAGAGTAGGAGGTAAACCAGAGTAGGGCAGAGCCTGTGATGCCAATTTCCGATAAGCGGGAAAGGAGGATTTCATGGTTAATGGTGTCAAAGGCAGAGGAGATGTCGAGGAGGGCAAGAATAAAAGACTGCCTGTGATCCATGCCTTTGAGAATGGAGTCAGTTAGGGAGAGTAAGAGGCTCTCAGTATTGAATGACTTACGGAAGCCGAATTGGGATGGGTGTAGTATGCCGTTGTCTTCCAGATATTCAGAGAGCTGAGAGTTGACAACCTTTTCCATAATTTTAGCTAAAAAGAGGAGGTTGGAAATGGGACGGTAATTAGAGGGGTTAGCTGGGTTGAGGGTAGGTTTTTTTAAGGAGGGGCTTTACAACAGCAAGTTAAGAGGGTCTGGGACTTTGCCATGGGAAAGGGAACAGTGAATTATGTCGGCAATAGTTTAGAGATGATTGTAGGTATGGATATTGGATAATAGGGTTTTTGTGGGTATGGTATCAGAGACCTGAGTAGCAGGTTTGATTCTCTTTAAGATGGTTTTGATTTCTTTGGCCAAGGTTAATTCAAGGGAGGCAAGATTGGTATTGGGATTTATAGGAGGGGAGTTTGCTGGAATGGGGGAAGAGGAGAAGCGGAGGAGGATATTTGCTATTTTGTTTTTGAAGCACTGGGCGAGTTCTTCGCATGTATTATTGGCTTCTTTATCGGTGATAGGAGGGGTGTTGATTTGGTAAGTTCCGCTACGTAAAAAAATAGGGCTTTTGCATTGTATTGGTATTCATGGATCTTTGAAGCATAAAAGTCTCATTTGGTCTGAAGGATCGAGAGTCTATAGGTATGTAGTGTAGATTTGTAGATGGCTGATTGATCCCTCTGTAATTTGTTTACCTTCATACTCTTAATATCTGATTTGAATTCATCTATTTGTGTCTGGAGATTGTTCAATTGCTTATCAAACTCCTCCCAACTAATTGATTTTTGAAGATTATTAACCTGATCTTATAATTATAATTGTAATTTTTTGTAATTTTTATTAATTAATAATATTTATAGATGTGTGATTATATAAATACTGTTTTGGACATGTCATTCATAGGCATTCATGAAATCAATTCAATCTGTATAGCTGGTGATTACATTTGGATGAGAAAGAATACTGTGTGATTACCTATAATCCACAAGAAGTTGCAGCATTCTAGTACATAGTGAATTTTAAGTGTCCCCTGAAGAAGCCTTACTTAGGCGAAACAGAGTGGATTCTAACTTTGTAGAGACAGATTACGGACTATGTGACATTATTCATTTATTTGTACAGATAATGAGTGTATGTTGATTGGGTATGAAAGAGTTTAGGCAGTTTGAGTAAGTTGGGTTGTGATTAACATAAATATGTCAGTGTTGTAACACACATTAAATGTGGTACCTGTGTCATTTACTCATTTTCACTATTTTTATTATATTGTATATTTGTTATTTATATATTTTGTACTTTGAACTCTATTATAATTTGATATTTTGTAAATTGACAATTAAAAAAGTACATAGCAAATCTAGATTTAGAATTTTAACAAAATTTCCTGTTTCATTTCAAATGAATGCACATCCCTGATATGTAAGACACAAGTTGTTTTGCCTGTCAAGTTAAATAAATGGATTTTAAAAACACCTAAAACTACAAGGTGGAACAGGACCACCTCTGGGACAATCCCCACTCGGAGGGAAGAATGGATAGGGTATTGATGCTGCTGCTGCTGCTATGCACAGATAGCAGCAATGTCCGGGGTTGCCACTTCAGCTTTGAAAAAATGGGAAAATGTATGGTGATGGTAGAAGTTTGTAGGGAATGAGTAACAGGTGAGGCAGAGATAGGTATGAATGGAAGTGGTAGGATGGTGGTAGTGAAAGTTCAGGAGATACAGGATGCCAAATTTTAATACAGCCTATATGGCAACATTTCTTGCATCATCCCTGAGTACTCTTCTTTGAGAGGTGGACAGGACATAAAGATGAGTACAAAATATCCTAATGGGAGGACTGGAAAGTCTAAGTATGAATATTATAGGATCTAGGACTAGAAAATTTTCTCAAAAAATGGAAGAGAAAAAGAACTCATGTTAATTGCTGGTGTTTTGTGTTTTGACCCACTTACAAATCTTCTATCAGCTAAAGTTTGGGAAATATTGTCTAACTTCAACCTCCAGCACAATCACTATTGGGTTTGATAAATACTATCATGTATCACTTTAATGGATATATGGTCTCTGTTTTGCAAAACCCTGAGGTGTACAAATGACTGAATATATGGGTATTATTCAGTCTTCTGCATTTTGTCTCATGCTGTCAAGAAAAGTCGTTTGAGCTAATTTGAGCTATATGAATGTGTCTATTATTTTTTGCACATCTCTTGAATTTTGCAATATCAAGAAAGAGACATCAACTAAAATGTAAGAGCAATCTTAAAATCATTCCATATTGTTAAGTATTCTCTTGTCATTAAATATCCTAAAAGAAATAATGCTAATATTTTTTAATCACACGCACAGCAGAGAAGAAAAGACCCACACTGTTTTGAGGCCTTGAGGGCTCTGGGAGAGATCTTGCGATGAGTGGAACTGATTGCATACTGGTTGTGGTAAAATTACTTTAGTGGAGTTAAGTATTGACCCCCCTTGTTCATGTAAGTAGGTATTTTCAAATGTAAAAAAGTAGCAGAAATGCAGTGAGGCAAGGCACTCAGGAAAGAGAAGGGGGCATAAAACCTGTTGCAATACCAGAGAGAAACATAAGGTTATCACTGGGCCAAAGTTTGGTACATAGGGAACCATTTTTTCACTGAATAATAATTTTATAGCCTCAAAATCTGAGTTTGGCTGCTTACATCATGTGTTTTATTTAGCAATTCACTTGAAATATGAACTTAATGATTATAGGCCACAAAGACTCAAAATAGACCTCAGTGCAGGAGACATTCCAGGCTTGTTTTCCCATACAAGAGGGAGAACAGAAAAGATAACTCTATTTTTCAAAAAGCTATCTCGTCTAAACTAACTGTATGTCTCCATACTAATAATCACAAAGCTCTGTCTGCCAACCTCATTGAACTCTGCCTCATTTTATGAAAAAGAAAATTTATGACTCAAAAGTCTTCAAGACCAAGAAATAAGATTCAGTTAGTATGAGAGTAATGCAGCAGTGCTCTCTGAGTATTTACCCTGTCTCATTACCCCAGAGCCAAATGATGTGCCTGAGACACTTTGTTTAGACTTGCTGAAGAGTACTGAAGAATTTTGAACTCATTTGGAATTACTTTTTAGAAATCTAAATTCTTTTCTTTTCTCTAAAACTGAAATTTAACATTAAGTAAAATGAGATTTTTTTTTGTGACCGTTTCTCTTTCTTCTTTTCGTTCTTATCTAATTCCAGCAGAACCACAACTGGAATCTGACACCCATAAGCTTTCATTTGCAACTATTGGGGAATTTTACCCCTATTTTTCTATCACTCCAACATACCTAGAGGCTGAAGTTCTAATCCAAGAAAAATTCTGTGTGGTTTTCCTACGAAGACTTGCATACAGATAAGCCAGGTAGAAAAATAAGCCAAAATTTTAAAAGCCAGGCGCGCACAAAAACCGGGGGATATGCGCGTGGCCGGGCCATGCACACGTCAAGCGCATATTTAAAAAGTCTGGGCCATGCGCGTATTTCCTAGTACGTGTGGAAGTGCCAGGCTCCTTGAAAGGGACGGGCCGGGGGCAGGGGCGGGGGCCAACCGGGACAGAGGCCATGAAGGAAAGTGTGCACCAGCAGCCGTCCGGCACGCGGAACTTAATTCATCTATTCAGATGAAGTAAGTTCCAAAATATAAGAAAAAGGTAGGAAAAGGGGTTTTAGGGGTCGAGGAGGAGAGGGGAAAAGGGAGGCAGAGTAAGAAGGAGGAAATGTTCCCTCCTTAATTGGAGAGGACTAGGAGGGAACTGGTGTAGGCCTGATCAAGTCGATAGCACATATTTTTTTTAAAATCCTCCCCCTTGCATGCGCAAGATGCCACCGTCTGCACATGTGAGCACCAATATAAAAACCGGGTGTGCATGTGCATGCGGGAATCGTATTTTATAGGGATGTGAATCGTATTTCTGACGATTGATAATATCGTACGATATTTTCAAAGTCTTCAGAAATCGGGGGCTCCCCGAAACCGATAGGAAAACCCCACAAAATTGTTTGTGGGGTTCTCTTATCGTTTTGGGGGAGAGCGGGAAAAACAGCACGCAAAAGCAACCCCTAAACCCACCTCGACCCTTTAAAACATCTCCCTTAGCTTCCCCCACCCTCCTGACCCCCCCCCCCCCCCCCCCCAAAAAAATGTTTTAAAATTACCTGGTGGTCCAGTGGGGGTCCCGGGAGCAATCTCCCGCTCTTGGGCCATCGGCTGCCACTAATAAAAATGGCGCCGATGGCCCTTTGCCCTTACCATGTGACAGGGTATCCATGCCATTGGCCGGCCCCTGTCACATGGTAGGAGCACTGGATGGCCAGCGCTATTTTTAAAGATGGCGCCGTCCGTCCATTACATGCACAGTCATACATACGAAGTTACCATCAGTGAAAATCTAATATGATTTGGAGTGACGAAAGGTGAAAGAAGAGTAGATTTGTACCATTTACTCTCTACATAGCTTGATTGCAGCTAGGAACAGAGTGCATCAAGCTAGGTAGAGTCACCCCACCCCCACCAACCTCATCCCAAGTTACTAGTGCCCCCTCTCACAGTGGTATAAACAGTTAACATATCTGTGAGCCTCTTCAGAGTCTCTCTCTCTCACTCACTCTCTCAATCTCTCTCTCTCTCAAACCACCATTTATAATAAAAAACCTTTTCAGCTGGTAACACAACTGCATCATGCAATGCAGTATCAGGAAAATTAGCCTAACCACATCCCTTTTTTAATCATGAGTGCTATTTTCGCTGTACTTGTACCAAATGATGAAACTAGGTCTAAGTTACATATTTTGTGAAATAGGCTTTCTGAAGAAAATGTTGTGCATAATTTTATTAGGCACTTATAATTGATGAGCAACTTTGCATAATCTGCATTGCAGCAACTCATTAACTATTAATCTACATGCAAAATTTTACTATTTTCAAAATTCAAGCATTTTGCAAACTCTGTTTCATGTGTATGCTATCACAAATAGAGCACAATTTTTAAGTCTGCATAAGTCATCCAATGCACACGTAGGTAGACCCAGGCAAATTTTATTTATTTATTTAAAACATATTTATATCTCGCTGACCCGGTTACCTTATTGTCAGTGGGGAATATCAACTTAACAAAATATATTTTAACAGTACAATGTAGTAGTTCAAAATATCAGCAAAACATCAAAAAGAAATAGTCATAAAAGTATTAAAAGCTACAGAGGAGACTATACTGAAAGCTAGAATGAATCAGAAAAAGTTTGAAAAGCCTGCTCACATAGGAAAGCTTTCACTTTCTTTCTAAAAGTCAAATATGCTAGTATTTTATTAACTATATGGCAGAAGCCACACAATTTCAAAACTACCATGAATTTCTGCCCCAAAAGTACATGTATATGTTTCAGCATGCATGTTTATTTGTAATGCTGGAAGTGCCAGTGCACACACTGGCACTTCCACTACTTCACCCTGACCTTCCAGCACATCCTCCTCAACACCCCGTCACTTAACCCAGACCTCCCACCCAAAAGCTGCAGACAAAAGACACATTCAATTTCCTCTTTCATGACTTAACAGGTATAAAAGTGTATGGATAAGTTTACTAATGTATGCACCTACACTACTTACAAAATAATGCCCTTAAGCTGCCACTTTTTCTCCCTGTTAACATAAACATGCAATACCGCAAGTATGCACCCACGCGCCCATGAGGACATTAACACTTAAAAAATGGGAATCGGTATAGAGTCAGTGTGCTCTTATTAGTATAATCTACAGGCTCTTGCCTGCAGTGGGCTCCAACCAGCATTATATGTGAGCACTGTATTCACGTCATTTACTTCTTCCCAACCCTACCAAAACTCACTTTTTATTATTCAAATATATTCTTAACACCTATCAACACAATTTTTATTTTGTATGAAATTACTTATCTTTTGATTTTGGTTCCTCTAACATTCACTTAGTATCTGCAATACTCTACTCCTTCTTGAACCCTCTGCGGTACCTAAACTTCACAAACCCGACATTGCCAATGTTTCTGCGTTAGCTTATGCTTTCTTCAGGGGAGCAACATACTCCTCATTCACGGCTGACACCGGCTCAACAACACAGCTCAATGATGGTGAAAAACGCTCATGCCTCAAGTATGCACATACTCATGACATTTGCAAAACAATATATATTCATGTACAAGTTACTTACAAAAGTATGTCAATTTTACATATGAAACTCGTACATAACTCTTTGAAAATCACACTATAATGTGCAGGGCTATTTGTTGTTTTTTTCCCCCACAAAGTCATCTTTGTGAAATTATTCTCAGCTTAGTGTTATGTTTAAGTAAGAATGTGAACCCTGGGCTGAGATGAGAGATGTCTCCTCCCACAGGGAGGAGCCCTGTGAGCCTCATCGTCAGCAGGCACAGTCTCAGTGGCATGGGACACAGCTAGAAGTGGAGACTTTATTATGAAGGAAGGAAAAAGTAATGTTTACAGAATTGGAGATATAGTAGTATAGTCCTGGGCAATGGGAATTACCCAGAGTGAGACCACAGCTGAGAAGATCCGGTAGTGGCCCGCAGAGCAGGGTATGCCGGGGATCCCCTCTGATGAGTGTAGGCACTGCAGGAATACAGATCCGGTAGTGGCCCGTGGAGCGGGGTATGCCGAGGATGTCTGTACAGTAGATAAGAACATAAGAAATTGCCATGCTGGGTCAGACCAAGGGTCCATCAAGCCCAGCATCCTGTTTCCAACAGAGGCCAAACCAGGCCACAAGAACCTGGCAATTACCCAAACACCAAGAAGATCCCATGCTACTGAGGCAATTAATAGCAGTGGCTATTCCCTAAGAAAACTTGATTAATAGCCGTTAATGGACTTCTCCAATAACTTATCCAAACTTTTTTTGAACCCAGCTACACTACTGCATTAACCACATCCTCTGGCAACAAATTCCAGAATTTTATTGTGCGTTGAGTGAAAAAGAATTTTCTCCGATT
Source organism: Rhinatrema bivittatum (assembly GCF_901001135.1). Lineage (NCBI taxonomy): Eukaryota > Metazoa > Chordata > Amphibia > Gymnophiona > Rhinatrematidae > Rhinatrema > Rhinatrema bivittatum. Next base: position 105,273,935 of record NC_042623.1, read on the forward strand.
AGTCTTATGTTACGAATGGGCACTGGTTAGGTGTAGTGAACACCACCTGCAGGAGTGACTTATGGTGGAGAGAAGCAGGATTAGTATTAGAGCCTCTGATACTGGCTGGTGCAGGCAGGAATGTGTGGCTACTGTCTGGAGCTTTGTGAAAACTGAGGGTTATGCAGAGGATGCCTGTGCTGGTGGGAGCTGGCTGGAGGGAGTTTAATACAAGGTGCGTGGAGGTAAGGGTGAGCTTGGTACACAGGAACAGCATGGAGGTATGTGTGAAAGTGAATGCACGTAAAGGTGATCAGAATACCGGAACTGGGTGCTGGTAACGATGGAAACAGGATAGCATGCAGGTAAGTGTGATACTGACTGTAAGTAAGAGTGACAGGACTAATGGAACCCGGGGAAACAAGACTGACAATGTCCAGACAGACTAACCAAACATTACAAACACTAAACATAAAACACACAAGCCCATAGGCAGCAGAGCAAGGCAAGAGCCCGTAGGCAGCAGAGCAAGGCACAAGCCCATAGGCAACAGAATAAGGCAGAAGGGAGGCTAGAGCAGGGAGCCCAGACGAGCTCGATGCCAAAGTACCGAGGGATGTGCTAGGCAGGGTTATAAAGGACATCCAGAACATAGAGTAGACAAGGAGGGCGGACTGGGCCAGCCAGGAGAGCATGCTCATGGGGGACCTCTGGTGGTAAGGCGGCTGCATAGCAGCCATAGTCGTAACATCTTAAATGTGCTACTTGCTAACTTCATGGAATGCCCCCTAGTCCTTCTATTATTCGAAAGAGTAAATAACCGAGTCACATCTACTCGTTCAAGACCTCTCATGATCTTAAACACCTCTATCATATCCCCCCTCAGCTGTCTCTTCTCCAAGCTGAACAGCCCTAACCTCTTCAGCCTTTCCTCATAGGGGAGCTGTTCCATCCCCTTTATCATTTTGGTTGCTCTTTTCTGTTGAAGAACTGGTAGCAATGCCGGAACCTGGAAGTGGCTCCTGTAGATGGTTTATCGGTATTCTGTAGAGCAGGAAAGCTGAATGGCTTCTACTGGAAAGCTGAATGGCTTCTACTGAAGAAAATGGTAGTGGCCCGAGGGTCGGGGTACACCGCGTGGAATCCACAATGCAGTCTGTATAGTAGAAGTCAGTAGAGGTACTCACAGTAGATGGTTCCTGGAGAGAAGTAGAGACCTGAGAAAGAGGTCTAGTAGCAGACAGGCAGGAAGGCCCTCCATGGAGCGGATAGCCAACAACGCAGGGAGCCCCCGAGGAGAGAGTACTCAAAGTGTCCGGATGCCAAAGCCAAGTCAGGAACAGGAAGTCCTTGGATGTGGAGAATTCAGCAAGATGGAACTCCTTGCTAACTCGAGGAAGGCAAGGGCTGGTCAGATTAAATACACTAGTGGGTTGAAGTCATTGGGCGGAGACGCCCTCGAGGTTCCCGCCATGACGTGTTCAAATGAGGCCCTTGCGCACGTTTCTAGGTTACTCCAGATCTAAGATGGCAGTTGGCAGCGCCCACAGTGTCCCAGGAACACCGGAGAGGTCGGCTGGAACTGGCAGAGGCCACCATTCTTCCCAGACTTGATGGAGTAGGGAAAAAAAGAGGTGAGCATGAGAGGTCTCAGCTGTCTGCAGATGACAGGCATAACACTTAGTACATCGGCCTCATAGTTTAGTCATTATAGCAATGGGCCTGAGCCAGATGCCATGCTCCTCCTGAATCCTTGTAATCAAGGACTCTGAATCTTGCTACTAGGTATTACCCTTAAGCAATGCCCACAACTCCCTTCCAGGGGCGCAGAATGCTGCTTCACTGTTTGCTCAGGGAACAGGAGATCCAACTCAGGGATTGTCTTTTACTATCACTGAGCACAAAGGCCAGCACAGATTTTCATTGCTAATTGAACTTTAAGAGCACTGGTAAAATATTTCCTTTGGATAGTCTCTGCATCAAGTTCTATGGTTATCAATAAAATAATATTTACAGAGCTCTGGCTGCCAAGCTTCATCAGACAGTGACCCTGAGTATTCTAAGGAAAACAAGATCCATCTGAATGTTTCTGCTCTAAATTAAACTTTCTTTGACAGGTTTCAGGGCATAAAGCCAAAGAAATAGGATTCTGGAGAGCTGGAAAATGTTTACTTTCAAGAAATAGAATATTTGGGGCTCTTCTAGCACTGTTTTGGTTCTGATTCCTGTTTCACCCCATTTTTGGATCAGAAACTCATTTGTTTCATTCATATTCATTAAAATCAATGGGGGAAGAAATGTTTTATGAAAATTACTGGCAGGCATCAACAGCATTCCAAGATACCAGGAATGGCATGAACATCCCTCGGCTCCAAAAGAGAGAGAGAAAGGGCAATGATAGTGGCATGAACACCACAAGCTACCACGAGAGAAACAAATGATACCAACAACAGTGGCAGGAACACACAAAAGCACAACGAGAGAGACAAAGCAGCAGTAACAGTGGCATGGAGACTCCAAGGAACCCAAAGAGGTGAAGGTAGCACAAGCATGCATACCCCAAGGCACAGACTGATGGGTAGGAGAGGCGGAGAATGCTAGCGACACCCCAAGGCACAGACTGATGGGTAGGAGAGGCGGAGAATGCTAGCGACACCCCAAGACACAGACTGATGGGTAGGAGAAGCGGAGAATGCTAGCGACACCCCAAGGCACAGACTGATGGGTAGGAGAGGTGGAGAATGCTAGCGACACCCCAAGACACAGACTGATGGGTATGAGAGGCGGAGAATGCTAGCGACACCCCAAGGCACAGACTGATGGGTAGGAGAGGCGGAGAATGCTAGCGACACCCCAAGACACAGACTGATGGGTAGGAGAGGCGGAGTATGCTAGCGACACCCCAAGGCACAGACTGATGGGTAGGAGAGGCGGAGAATGCTAGCGACACCCCCAAGACACAGATTGATGGGTAGGAGAGGCGGAGAATGCTAGCGACACCCCCAAGACACAGACTGATGGGTAGGAGAGGCGGAGAATGCTAGCGACACCCCAAGGCACAGACTGATGGGTAGGAGAGGCGGAGAATGCTAGCGACACCCCCAAGACACAGATTGATGGGTAGGAGAGGCGGAGAATGCTAGCGACACCCCAAGGCACAGACTGATGGGTAGGAGAGGCGGAGAATGCTAGCGACACCCCAAGACACAGACTGATGGGTAGGAGAGGCGGAGAATGCTAGCGACACCCCAAGGCACAGACTGATGGGTAGGAGAGGCGGAGAATGCTTGCGACACCCCCAAGACACAGACTGATGGGTAGGAGAGGCGGAGAATGCTAGCGACACCCCAAGGCACAGACTGATGGGTAGGAGAGGCGGAGAATGCTAGCGACACCCCCAAGACACAGATTGATGGGTAGGAGAGGCGGAGAATGCTAGCGACACCCCAAGGCAAAGACTGATGGGTAGGAGAGGCGGAGAATGCTAGCGACATCCCCAAGACACAGACTGATGGGTAGGAGAGGCGGAGAATGCTAGCGACACCCCAAGGCACAGACTGATGGGTAGGAGAAGCGGAGAATGCTAGCGACACCCCAAGACACAGACTGATGGGTATGAGAGGCAGAGAATGCTAGTGACACCCCAAGGCACAGACTGATGGGTAGGAGAGGCGGAGAATGCTAGCGACACCCCAAGGCACAGACTGTTGAGCAGGAGAGGCGGAGAATGCTAGCGACATCCCAAGGCACAGACTGTTGAGCAGGAGAGGCGGAGAATGCTAGTGACACCCCAAGGCACAGACTGATGGGTAGGAGAGGCGGAGAATGCTAGCGACACCCCAAGGCACATAGGAACACGTTTGGCAGCAAGGACCGAAGCATCAGAATCCCCAGATAGAGGTGCGCGTTCATTTTATCATGAACACTAACCGTTACCAAACCAGGCATGTTCAGTTTGGTTCACCGTACCATGATAGGAAAGCACAATCCCCTCCCCCCAAAAATCCTGAACATTTTTTGGCTTCATTTGTTTCAGAAAATACTAGGTGTGCATTATTTGGAGATAGTGCACACTGTTTTCCAAATGATCCAAAAAAAAATAATGAAAGGAACCAAAACAAAATATTTCACTTCACACCCTAGTCCCAGAAACTGAGTGAGGGGTAAGGCAGGAGTGGCATCAACACCCTAAGACACAGAGTACAGAGTAAGGCAGCTATGGGAGTGCTACCAAAACTGCAAGTCACCGAACCAAGAGTGAGGCAGAACAGGAGAGGCAGGCTGGGCGCTTGTCTGTGTCACCAGTTCAGAGCTGCATGCCTCTGGCCCTCGGACAGTGAGGACGAACACTGCCCTAGCTGTCTATGCTGGGTTGCTGCTTTTGTGGCGGGAGCTGCTGGCCTGCTGCCTCACTGAGGGAAGGGGGTCGGGATTTCAGCTTGGGAGGCTGACTTACCCTTTGCTGTAATTTTACCGCTTTCCCACTCTTGCTGCTTTGAGTGAAAATTGGGTTCCCCAGAGTGGTACTGGCCTCCTTTGAAACCAAAACTAAATGGTGTTGTTTTGGCAGATGACGAGGCATGCCACTGTTTCAAAGACAGCCCAGTATCTTCTCTCTACTAACGGCCATTCAGCAATGAATATATTCTGCAAAATGCTGATCCTCTATATCTGTAAAGTGCCCTCACATTTGTATTATCTTGCAGGATCCCTACTCTGGATCCTTGGATGCTTCTGCTGCAGCCGGGATTGAGAGCGGACCAGGAGGTAATTGCTGTTCCTTGGGGAGGGGGTATCTTGACCCCTGATAGGAAATACTGTCCTTATGCTGCTACTCATTGGATAGTAAAGTAAAATCCCCAAAAAGTGCAAGGATCTTTAATCAGAACCAAACACACAATCTCACTTCTCAGGATAACCAGGGGATGAACCATTAACTTACACATTATGAATTTGCATTAATAACGTTCATCAGTTAGCACAGGGCTAACACAATTAAATTTGTGTTTCAAAGTCCCTTGAATGTGCTTATTGGATAGCAACAAAGTAAATGATGGCAGAAAAAGATTGAAATGGCCTGTCCACTCTGCACAGCAAGGTTTTAGGGTCGCAACTGCCACTCCATGCAAGTTACCTCCTGCTTTTTGTTCAGGATTGTAAGTGCCACGCTGTCGGGTTACCCCAATGCTTTTTGTTTCGATATCATGCTGCTAAGTGGAATTAAGTGCTCCAACCACTCCTCAGCCACTCGATTTTCAATATCCCCTTCCCTCTAATTCTGCAAAGCCTTCACATGATTCATCCAAATTCTTTATTTAATTTACCTATGAACATTTGATATTCCACCTTCTCACAAAGTTGGTCTCAAGGAGGATTACAATAAATCCAAAGGAACAGAGGCATTAGAACAGTTTGCAACTAACTTAGTACTGGGATCCATGATAGGAAAACTCTTTTTTGAATACGTTCAAGATCCAGTTGTGTCCCTGTTGCAAAGCGCGCAGTCCCTCATCAGGAGTTCAGGAATTTAGGCGGAAGATATATGTCTTGGGGGAGGCCTGGCGGAAAAGTCATGCCTTAGCATTTTTCCTGAACTTAAGGTAACACTGCTCCAGGCGCAGGGCTCGTGCTACTTTGTTCCAAATTTTTGGTGTGTAACAGCCGAAAGCCCAGACTCTTGTGCAGGACAATCTGACAGTGGTCAGCGGAGGAGAGGAAAAAAGAGCCACTTTGGTGGACTGGGCTTCCCTTGAGGGCATGTAAGGGGAGAGAAGTTGAGCGAAGTATTCAAGGCCTGTTCATTCAAGCATTTAAAGACAAAGCCAAGAATTTTTACATTTTATCCTGCTTTCCACTGGGAGTCAGTGAAGTTGATGTAGAATAGGTTGGATATAATCAGTTGCTTCTGCACCTACCAAACTTCTTGCAGCACTACTTCGTAGGCACGAACTGTAGTCTGAGATATATTGGGAATTTCAGTGATCGGTTTGGCTGGAGATTAGCATTGTTTACCAAGTAAATTATGTGGTGGATCTGAGGCAGATACATGAAGGAAGGCCTTACTGTTCAGTTTAATTAGTTGGTTCTGTCATTAATTAGTTGATTCTGTTCATTTCTGCTGCAGACCCTGGTCAGAACAGTTCTGTGCTGCACTGGCTTTGATGACGCTCTCCTAGTGTGGCCTCCACTGCTGCTACAGCCAGGGGCGAATTGTAGGAAAATAGTGGCCCGGGGGATTTTTCTCCATACTGGCCCATGGGTACCCAATTACACATACAATTTGGTGAGTCACCAAATACAGAATAAAGGGACCATAAAATATACACAGAAATGCACAGACAAACTAAACTGGAAATCACAACAAGTTAGACTGTATGTAATGCAGCAATGGAAAAACAGAAAATACCTTCATTCCTCATAAAACATCAATCAATAAAATCAAGAACTATAAAACATCAATCACAATAGGAAAATCATACTAAAAATATATATTTCAAAACTGCTGATGAATAGAACCTCCAGTAATTTAACTCATATACAAATTTTTTAACATTTCCCTAACACCAATAAAATATTTCAAAAACAGCAGGCATCAAATAATAATCAATATTTAATACTAAGGATAGAAAAAAAATCCCGGTTCTCCATACCTGGGAACTTTTAATTCCAGTCACCTTGAGAAGGTCATGAATTAGTTGTTCTTTAGCACAGTGGTTCTCAACCTTTTTTCTGTCGGGACACACCTGACTGATGGCTCTTACATGCGTGACACACTGAACACATGACCATCATAGGGCTAAATGTAAAAGTACAGTTTGCATCCAAAGGAACCCCCCTGACCCACAATTATGGATGTAAAGCAGAATTATGACATTCCCCGTACAACTCACCTTACAAAAAATATATTCTGGTTCTAGTGTCATCTCAGTAATAGCAACACAAACTCCAACTATCAAGCTCAATAGCCCTACTTATGAAAATACAGCAGTTTATCACTATTGCATGTCCTCTTGAGAAAATACAACAAATAAGACTGATACAGTAAAATACCTCACCTCGGTCAAATACACAGAACCGACCTAACATACTCCCAGGATCTGCAGTAATGCACATAAACTAATACGCACACAGTTACACTTGTATTATGGAATGCACTCCAACAGTAACAACACTACCTATGAAAAGGCAACACTACAAATATTAAATCAGGCCCTAAACACCAATACACCTCCTATTAGGAAAACAGAACTAGCCAAGCAGCTATGGATCCCAACACAGAAATAATTGTATAACTATACTAATAAGCAGAATAAATATTTCACAACAACTATGAACAGAATAATATCCAACAATTAAAAATTCATAAAATGTATTTAAAATTCTCCAAACACTAATAAAATATTTCAAACAGCAGACACATCACATACTGCCCAATAATTAAAATGGTAGTCAATCAAGAAAAATGAACTTAAAAAGCCACCTTTACTTACCCTCTCCAGCAGTTCTCCTACTCCTTTCCCTTGCAGGCCACACCAGAAGCAGCAGTAGCTGCTTAAACTGTCCTCACAGTCCTCTTCCTTAGGGACCACAACCAGTCTCTTCTCTCTCTCACACACACACACACACACCAGTCACACCCTCAGGACCAGTTTCTCCCCAACCAGTCTCTTTCTCTCACACACACACACACAAGCACATACATACCAATCATCTCCCTGATCAGTCTCTCTCACACATACACACGTCACCTCTCTGGCCAGTCTCTCTCAATCACACAATGCTCTCGTTCTCTCTTACTTACATACAGGCTTTCAATCACACACATGCTCTATTTCACTTACACACAAGCTCTCAATCACACACATGTTCTATCACATTTACAAACAGGCTCAATCACACACATGCCCTCTCTCACAGCCACAAGCCAGCCAAAAACATGCTCTATCTCTCTCGCACACACTCAAGCACCCTCCCTGACTCACATATACACCACACACATACAGAAGCACCCTCCCTGTCTCACATACACATTACACTCTCACAGAAGCACCTTGCTTTCAGACTTGCAGCATTTTTCACTTTTACTAAACGTGAAAGTGATGCTCCCAACTGTTAAATAAGAAAACCACATTCCTATCAGAAGGCGAAATTACACCCTTCCTTCAGGTTCTGTCTTCCCAAAGGACAGCCGCCCACACCGTACAGCTTCTCTTGTTTTACGCTTTCAGGCAATAAAGCAAGTGTCTTTCTTCAAACTATCAGTCGTATGATTATTCATGTGGGAGACATGGAACAGAAAGACATCCTTAGTCAGCTTCCTTTTTAAATGGGAAGATTCCAGTCTTAGTCATTTAAAAATATACATTTTCTAAAGGCTTAAAAAAAAAAAAAAAAAAAAAAGCAAAACCATTTCAGATTGGAACTATTCTAGTCTTCATGCTTAAATTATGCTTCAAAAAAAAAAAAAACCCCACCTGGCATCAGTATCTTAAATTTGTGATTTTGCTGAGATGAACATTTTAAATACTTAAATATTTTTTTTTTTTTGCTTTAGTATTTGTCTCTACCCACTTTGTTAAATGTTATTTTCCAGAAGAGGGATGCTTAAAATTCAGTAATTTCATCGTTCATCCAACTTTTCAAAAGTTGCGCTACCAGTACAAAAGTTGAGGTGTATGTATTATCACATTTCATTATTTTAAACTGGCAGATTCCTTTCTCACATACATATCACATACACACACACAGAAACACCAATCCTTTCTTACATACTCACCACATACACACCACATCTCACATACACACAGAAAGAAGATCGGCGCAGCCGGTCTAGCTGATCACGTGGCCGAAGAAAGGAAGATTGGCACAGCCGGAGCCCAGGCACCGAGACTTAGGGGGCGCTGCGGCAGGCAGCCAGCCCTCGACTCGCCCTGCCTCCCCCCCCCCCCCCAATGCCACCCTCCCGACGACCCCTCTGGTGGTCCAGCAGAGGGCTCAGGAGCGATCCGCCGCTCCCGGGGCCTCGGCTGCCACTAAGCAAAATGGCATCAGTGGCCTTCGCCCCTACCATGTGACAGGGGCTACCGGTGCCATTGGTTGGTGATGAAACATGACTGTCCTGCTCTTTTTTTGTCCCATACCCATCCAGCTTCTCTCTGACTGGCTTCAAGTACAAAAATGACATTGCTTTGCTTCCACAACAAGCAAGGGAGAACTGTTACTGCACTCAGCTATGTTTGTATTTAGTTAAACTTGATTTCATGCTCATCCTCTCAACCCAGAGTGTGTTACAATAGACCTATTCTGCAAAAGGATGAGTTATATCGCAAACAGTTACAATTCAAAATTTTACAGTTGTCACTGTACTCTTACAAATTTCTCCTCCCCCAACCTATCCCACCAGTTCAACTCCCAACCTTCATCCCTCCCCCCTCATCAACAAGTATCACCCTATTTAGTTGGCAAGGAGGGAGGGTGAGTTTGTAATCGAAACAAAATGAAAAACAAACACAGTTTCTTCATTTTTCTTTCGTATCATTTACAAAATGAAAGAAAAGCACATCCCTAATCATTATCTTCTGTCGGACACACAGAGCCACTCCGCTGAAGTCAGCAAGATATGGCAAAGGACAGAAGTCCATGGATCATGCTTGTAGCATTGTCTCTTTGCGATTTAAGGGAAAGAAACTAAAAATGCTTGCCCAGACTTCAATCACAAGCCAGTCTCATTTCAATCTACTCAACAGCAACTCTGGTCCTCGAGTGTCACAAACAGGTCTGGTGTCCACAAGGAATATTTATGAGATAGACTTGCATGCACTGCCTCCATTGTATCGAAATATACTGTATCTCACGCAAATTCATTGTGGGTGCCCTGAAATCCAGCGCTGTCTGTGGAACTCAAGAAGCGCTCCACAGAACATGAAAAGGAAAATAACAGCATTTATATTAACTTCTTTAATAAACCCCTGGAAGATACAAAGCATTAGGAACTACAAACATCTAAAACAACTGTATCCAAAGCAAAAAAAAAAAAAATCACTTTCACAATGGCTTGCAGGAAACTTTCTCCTTAAGAGAGCAATTTTCAAACTAATTTGTGCAGGTAAATGCCAGTTTACTTACATAACTTGCATAGCTGAAAACTGATCTCCCTCAATATGGCCAATTACATGGATAAGTGGAAGATTAAAAAATTCCTACTTTGCTTAGCAGTCCAGGAGAATGAGTTGCAGGGTCAAGGACCAAGTTGTGAAGCGAGTTACCAACGTGACCATCATCCCGCTCAGTCAGGCGATACGCAGCAACATGTCAGTTCTGCATCCATCAGGGAAGTAGTACAAATCCATTTTAATTGCATTTAGGGGAGGTGTTACCAGGGGCAACATGAGAAAATGATGCAAGTAAATTGCATTTACAGGTTTGCATGTGAAAAATCTACCTGCCCAAGAAGCGGAATGAATGACCAGGTATCCACGGAAAGGTTTTAAAGCAAAAGTACCTGCTTATTTTCACTTTGAAAAGTTGGCCTTTGTCTGCAGGTAAAAAAATACTAATGGACTTTTCCCCAACGTGGGCAGCCAATTGCCCCCGATTGCTTAAGAGCTCTCCTCTTCACAAATGTACAACAGTGGCTGCACTGCACATCTTTCTCTTTCGCACTACACTCAGTAATCAGTCCCTCCAATGATTTGGCACCCTGACAGCTCATAACAATTTTAAACATAGCAACCCAAGACAGCATGGCTTGGCTAGGGGCAGTGGGATATGGTATTTCATCTGCTTCACTTGCAAGACTCCATCCAGGGATTTCCCTATCAGTCATGTACATAATACAGGAGGATCTGCCTTTCTAGATACCATTCATGGCAGGGACCATGCACATTTGGCTACCACACCCATCAGCCACGACCCCCCTTCTCATTGCCCACTTCTACTTTCTCATAGGATACATCATATAAGACGACACGTACATAAGCAAGGCATATAGAAAGAACTTGATACATACGGAAGCTGCCTGTGCCTCTTCAAGCCGCTTTTATAAGGTGGCGTTTTAAAGGAACTTATATGGGAGGATGTGTTTCTGCTGCGTGAATTTTCCTGTAAGAAAGAGAGCCTCTTAAATGGCTTTGCAGTATTTCCCTTATAGAAGCAGGATTGACGTGTTGCTGCCTATTGTCACATTAGTGGCTCACATCACAACAAAGTCCCCATTGCTGCAACTCATTCTACTAGGCATGTACATGTACTAGTAGGCCACACAAGCAAAGTAAGACTTTAATCTTCTGCTTATTCATGTTCTTGGCACATCTTCTTGGTCCTGGGTGGATTTGATGGAGCAGCATTTCTTCCTGGTTAAGTTGAAACCAACAGATGCAATTGTTAGATCTGTAATGAGATATTTGCTGTAATTACTTATGTCAGTTTCTATTTCATGGATCTTAAGCTGAGAAGTTATGGATGGGTGCACACACCCAGAACAGGTTACATGATTTCAATCACTTCACAGGGTTGTTTTTAAGGTTCTAGGAATTTGGCAGATCAGGATTTGATTCCATTCAGCAAAATTATTGGTAGGTGAACACTTTATAGCTATGTGATCCTGCAATATTTGAAAAAACAGGCAGCCAAGGCATTGGCGCACAGCTGGATTTGGCCCACTGCTTCCAAACCACTTAGCCCCCAGCAACCCTCTGAGATATGCAAGGTGCCCAAAGGCCTTAGCTGCAGCAGCGATCCTCACAGCGCAGTGAGCAAGGGACTAAACCTGCATGGACGCCTAGGGGGGTGGGGCCTGTGAGCGCTCTCCGCAATGTGAGGATCATTGTTGGTGCTGAGGTCTCGGGGGAGAAAGTAGTGGTGCTTTCCAAGGTCTTGGACAGGATTGTAGGGCAGTGGGGACCAGGAAATTTGCCACCCTCCAATTGCTACCACCCTAGGCACAGGCTGAATAGGCTTATGCATAAATTCAGGGATGCAGTTTTGCTGTCAGACGTATTCCAGAACACTTTATTCATCGATTATATTCACAGAGCATTTTATTTAGTTGCAGTGATGTCCGTGTGCTGGCTACCTTCCTAAACTCAAACACGGCACTCTGTAGTTGAGTTTATAAAGACTAAGGTACTAATCGGCAGAACCTCAGCGGTTGCTTCCCAGGTGATACTGGCTAATTTCTGGAACATAGTCACTAATGATTTAATCATTGATACCATTCCTTCAATATGGTTTGCAAAATTTAGTGAACAGTCTGGTTACACCCAAATAATTTAGTAAAATTTGGTGACATTTGTTTCATCACCAAACAAAACCATGAATGTGCTAAGAATGAGCAGTATCAGGAATGTGACCTTTGCTAGGCCATGTGATTTCTCTATCTTGTGTTTTTCACACTGATTAAGAACAACCATCATAATGTCAGTAGTCCAAGAACAGCAGTCAGGCACTCCCTCTACCAGTCCAGTGGTTGGAGAAGCTCCCTGAGGGATACAATGGTCTGAGAAACAAGCTGTGATGGGGCATCTCAGTGATCTGTATTTTACTTTGGATGTCTCTCATTTTCTCAGATGGCATCATTTGAATGTGGTTGTAAATTTCCTTTCATGTGCCGTCTGTCATGCGGGTGTGGCACGTGCTGTTCAGCATTTGTTTTTCATGAGTGCCCCGCAGTTTGAACTTATTGACAGGTTCCTTGAGAGCCCTTCCATAAGCATGGCAGATTAGCTGAGGAATTATTTTGTATTATTTGGTCTTGTCTGTTTAAATCTGAAGATTTTATATGCAGTAATTTGATCTGCCCAGAAATGTATGCTCTGGATTGGGTGGAATATAAACATTTGTAAAATAAATAAAGTGCAGGCTTGATGCCCATGTCTATGTCCGTGAGGCCTGTGGTTTTGTGTTCTGTTCAAAGGGCTTCTGATTTCAGGTGTTTCTAAATTGTAAATGTAAATGTTTATTTCCAGCTAATTAGTATTTTGAGGGTGTTTTTGTAGCACAGGTGCTATTGAAGGTACCTTTCCTGGTTGAATCAAATACCTACATTTGTGCAGCTGAGGAGTCAGTGTAGAAAAAGTAGAAAACCAAGTGGAGGATCCAGAGTAGTTAAAAGGAGGGGAAGAAGGGGTGGAGTTTCCCAGTTTTTATCCGATAAACACCTTTTTTTTCATTGGCGGTGTTTTATTGGTGTTTATCGGTTAAAAACCTAAAAGGTGAATTTTAAAAGCCTGACGCGCGCATTAATTAGGGGATGCGCAAATATGTCAGGCTCATGCACACCGAGTGAATTTTAAAAGCCACCGAGATACATGCGCATTTCCCAGATCGTGCACATCTCATGAGTTATCAAAAAGGGGTGGAGCCTGGGCGTGGTCAGGACGGTGCATGGGCATTTCAGGGCCTGAACCTCAGATGTGCGGATAAATACTTACATGATCCGGCACACGCTGATCCGGCACTTCTGCGATGATTGATATGTAAGTTAAAAAAAATAAAGATAAATAGGCAGATCGGCAGGGTTTTAAAGGTCTGGGGTAACTGGGAAGAGTGAAGGATATTAAACTAGGGGGGTCTGGAGGACTAACTCTTAACTAGATGAACTGGGGATGAACTGCTAAAACCGGGAATAGCATTGGCGCACGCCCCTCCTAAAATCCCCTGATTTGTGCGGTAGAAGCGGCATTTGCGTGCACATGTGCTCGCCCACTTAAAATTTGGCACGCATGCACATGGCCAGACTATTTTATAACATGCACACATATATGGATGCAATTTGTAAAATAGCTGCATCCCCTGGGTGTGGGCCATCCCACGCACACACATGTGTACCCACACGCCAGTTTGAAAGTTGCTATCTAATCAGTAGCCCTATATATATATAACACTTTTGAATCTCTCTTTTGGGTGTTGTTTACTACTGTATGTACCATGTAAACAAACCAAACAGACTGGATATGTGCAGAGTGATTTTTGTTTGTACGGTCACAACAGTGTCTTCTGGTATATGGGTTATCTTTTCATTTCTATGCATTCTGCCTTTGCTGTTTCTGTTTAAGTTTAAATGTATTACTGTTTCCAGCTCTTTTCTTTCCACTTATTATGAAATATACATTGTTTGCTATAGGTATGTCATCTAAATCACTTTACAAAAGTCTGAATTTTCCCGTTAGACCAGTATACATATAATGGGAAACCCTTTTTGAGGTGGACCTATAGGTACTGTCTACATTTTTCCATTTTCTGTGCAATGCTTTTCATTGTTATTGCAAGGACAATACCACCAGCACTAAAACTTGAGGCATGTCTATGTTGCTTAGGGATGTGCATCATTTTCTGACGAATGAAAATATCGTACGATATTTTCTAATCCGTCAGATATCGGGGGGTCCCCGAAAGTGATAGGAAAACCTCACGAAAATTTTGTGTGATTTTCTTATCGTTTTGTTTTTTTTTTTTTGGGGGGGGGCGGGGTGTTTAGGAAGAAAGGGCACACAGAAAAAAAAACCCCAAACCCACTCCAACCCTTTAAATCTAATTATTTAGAATCCCCCACCCCCAAAACTTTCCTAAAGAACCTAGTGATCCAGCGGGGGTCCCGGGAGCGATCTCCCGCTCTTGGGCCGTCGGCTGCCACTAATCAAAATGGCACCGATGGCCCTTTGCCCTTACAATGTGACAGGGGCTATCGGTGCCATTGGCGGACCCCTATCATCTCATTTGCATTTGAGTCTTTCATTTCATCCTGTGGAGGTGCCTGTGTTTGTTGCACACGCTAAAAAAAAATATGCGCTGATGACAACTAGCGCTGATCTCACTGCAGGTCTTATTACATCGGCCCCTATGTGTATTATTTTGACAATATATGTAAAACTGGCATGCCGATTAAAGTTATCTGAATCTGAAGTCTGTTGAGGATTTGTTTTCCCATTTAGCCATGTCATGACATGAGGATTCTCCAGTAGGAGGACCAGCTAGATGAGAGTCTGGAGTCACACTCACTCTAGTGCTGTAGACGTCACTAATTTTTAAATAGGGCTACTTTGAGTTCAAAAAGCTGAAGAAGAGCCAACAAATTTTTGCACACTGGGTCAACAACACTGCTACCCGGAACATAACAATGACATCATGTCCTCTCCACTCACTCTGTCTTCTTCTCTCAATCCCCTCTACCTTGTGCCATCTCTCTCTCAAACTACCTTGTGCCTCTCTCAGTCTCCACCCCATCGTACAACAAGAGCTTTCTCCACTTCAAAGCAGCAGTTTATCTCCCCTCTTCCAAAGAAAACTCTCTTACCACCACCACCCTGAGCAGAAGCTTCTCTCCCCCGCACCGCATAATTACCTTTGTATACATGATCAAACATGGCTCATATAAATTACATAATGAATACATCCATATCATTTAAAGATGAGGCTCTGGATTGACTTGGGAGAGGTGACCCAATTGTCTATATATATATATATCTCCTAGATATCTCCTTTTATAACAATAGTTATTCAGGAAAAGACAAATATCCTGAGATATTCATTTTTCAAAGCCCAAAAACACAGGCAATGAATTAATTCCATGGTTGGATAGTAGAGAGTGTGTGTGAAAACACCTTGTATCAAAATTTTATCTTTTCAGTATATCAGAAAATTACCTTTGTGGATAGTAGACAGAGTACCATTGATAGTAGTCATGAAAATATGCATGTTGAAACATGTATTAATATACTAAAGGTATAATCTATACACCTACATTTTGGTTAGATTTAAGGAAAACAAGAGATTCATCAAGTCCGGTCTTTTTTTCTGACTGACGGAGCGCCATCTGCTAAACCAGATGAAAAAGAGAAAACACTGTGCAGCTGTGGCCAATTCTGCAGTAATGTGAAAAAATGTCCTTCTCAACTACAAATATTTTGATTAGCTTAACTCCCTTCATTAGAAGTTCCCTAGAGTCTAATTATGTCATCATAATTCTAGTTTCTTCTGAGATTAGTTAGGCTGCAACTCCAAGCAATTCAGTTGCCAAATTGCCCATCATTTCAACCCTTTTTGAGTAAAGAATCCATTCCTTAGAAGGTAGTGTAATCTATTTCCTCTTAGCTTAAGTGGATGGCACAAACATTTTGGGCACAATTTACTAACCATTTTCCCCAGAGACCCAAAACGAGAGGAAACCTTTAGCAATGAATTTTCAGAGGAGTTATGCACATACAAGTAGGGTATATCGTAGTGATTTTCAAAAGCCCATTTACACACACAAAACCTTTTGAAAATTAAGCCCCTCAGATGAACTTTCAAAGAGATTACACATGTAAATGTAGCAACTTTCAAAAGCCCATTTACACGCGTAAAACCAAGTTGTACGCAGGTAAATCCTTTTGAAAATTACTTCTTGTGTTAATAGGCTTCTTTGCATATTTTCAGATTAAAAGATCATTTGCAAGTTTCTAGTAGGGTTAGGAATGTGCATCCAAAACTGTTTCATTTTTTTGTTTCATTTTGTTCTTTCCTATTTTATCTTTTAGTGTACACTAATTTCCATCTAGTGCTCACTATATTGATTTAGTATACACTAAATAATTTACAAAGGAGTTATACATGTAAATGTAACATAATATCATAGCAATTTTCAAAAATCCACTTATTCCAGTAAAGCCCAGTTTTACATTTGAAAATGCTTTTGAAAATCAGGCCCTTAATCTATACTGATCAAAATGAAACAAAAAATGAATACATTACGAATATGCATGGAAAACATTTTTGGTTCAGTTCATTTGCCTTTAAGATTTGTTTTGTTCAGTTCAAACAAAATCTTTTTTTTTTTTTTCATTTATATATGTTATTTGCCAATTTGTTTCCATTTAAAATCAACGGGGGAAGCCATGCGTCCTATCTTGGGCTCTAACATTGTGGTTTTCTTTTCGATTTTAATGAAACTTGCAGGAAAGCATCGGTAGCAGAGGAACAGATTATTCAAGATACCAAGAGTGAGGCAAAGTGGCACTAAGAGTAGCATCAATAGCCCAAGGCACTGTAAGAGGGGCAAAGCAGAATGAACAGTTTCATGAAAAGCCCAAGGCACCATGAGAGGAGGAAAGGCGAACCAACAGTAACAAGAATGACCCTAGGCACCAAGAGAGGGGTAAATAATAACAACAGTCGTGGCAAGAAGGCACTAAAAGGGCACCAACAATGGGGAAAACCCCAAGGCACTAAAAGCGGGGCAAAGGGCACCAACAATGGTGGCAAGACAGGTCAAGGGCACCATCAACAGGGGCAAGAATACTCCAAGCAACTAAAAGGGCGGCACAGTGTACCATCAGACAAATAAAACAGAATAAAATAAGGCATAATGAGAGGGGTAAATGTACATACAGCACAGGCATGAGCAAGCTAAAGCACCAAAATATTTTTTTGAAGGGGGTTAATAAATATGTGGATAAAAATGAGCCGGTAGAGGTAGTGTATTTGGATTTTCAGAAGGCGATTGACAATGTTCCCCATGAGAAACTTCTAAGAGTATTAAAAAGTCATGGGATAGGAGGCGATGTACTTTTGTGGATTACAAACTACCTGGAAAACAAGAAATAAAGGGGTAGATTTTAATAAAGTACGCCCGCGCGTACTTTTGTTCACGCACCAGGCACGAACAAGAGTACGCCGAATTTTAATAGATTCGCACGTAGCCACGCGTATCCTTTAAAATCCGGGGTCGGTGCGCGCAAGGCTGTGCAAAATCGGCAGCCTGCGCGCTGAGCCGCGCAGGCTGCCTCGGAGGGAACTTTCCTTCCACCCCCACCCCACCCCCGCACCTTCCCCTCCCTAACCCACCCCCCCAGCCCTATCTAACCCCCCCCCCCTCACCTTTGAAGAGTTACGCCGGCCCTGGAGCAGTTTTGGAGGCCTTGACCATGCCCCCGGGCCTTGACCACGCCCCCGGCCCCACCCCAGATGACGCGCCACCGCGACACGCCCCCCGACATGCCCCCAACACACCCCCCCAGGAAAGCCCCGGGGCTTACGCTCGTCCCGGGGCTTGCATGCGCCGCCGAGCCTATTCAACATAGGCTCGGCGCGCGCAGTGGGGAACTTGGGGCAGGTTTCGGGGGGTATGTGCATACCCCTTTGAAAATCTGCCCCAAAGAGCAGGATTAAATGGTCAGTTTTCACAGTGGAAAAAGATAAACAGTGGAGTGCCTCAGAGATCTGTACTAGGACCGGTGCTTTTTAATATATTTATAAATGATCTGGAAAGGGTAATGACAAGTGAGCTGATCAAATTTGCAGATGACAAAATTATTCACAGTAGTTAAATCACAAGCAGATTGTGATAAATTTCAGGGGGACTTTGCGAGATTGGAAGATTGGGCATCCAAATGGCAGATGAAATTTAATGTGGGTGAATGCAGGGTGATTCATATAGGGGGGGGGGGGAAACCACATGCTGTAGTTACACGATGTTTGGTGACATGTTAGAAGTTACCACCCAGGAAAGAGATCTAGGCGTCATAGTGGATAACACATTGAAATCGTCGGCTCAGTGTGCTGCGGCAGTCAAAAAAGGAAATAGAATGTTAGGAATTATTAGGAAGGGAATGGAAAATAAAATGGAGACTGTCATTATGCCTCTGTATCATTCCATGGTGAGACCGCACCTTGAATACTGCATTCAATTATATTTGTCGATCTCAAAAAAGATATAGATGACTGAAGATGGTACAGAGAAGGGCAACCAAAATCATAAAGGGGATGGAACAGCTCCCCTAGGAGGAAAGGCTAAGATGGTTAGGGCTGTGCAACTTAAAGAGACAGCTGAGAGGGTATGATGGAGGTCTACAAAAGCATGAGATGATTAGAACGGGTAGATGTGAATCAGTTGTTTACTCTTTCAGATAATAGAAGGACTAGGGGGCACACCATGAGGTTACCAAGTAGCACATTTAAAACAAATATGAGAAAATTATTTTTCACTCATTGCACAATTAAGCTCTGGAATTTGTTGCCAGAGGATATGTTCAAGGCAGTTAGTTTAGCTGGGTTTAAAAAAGGTTTGGACAAGTTTCTGGAGGAGATGTCCATATACTGGTATTAGTCAAGCTGACTTAGGGAATAGCCACTGCTTGGAAGCAGATCTAAAGTTATCCGGCCCCATTTGGCCTTATAATTTTAGACTTAACTGGTTTATATTCCATTGTAGTAGCCTAGCAAAGTTACAAGTGCCGGTACTGGGTGGCGGTAGAAGGCTACTGTGATCCGGGAGAACAACTACAAATAAAGGTACAGGCGTAGGAGGGAAAAGGTGGGGGGTGGGGGGCATGGGAGAGGGCAATCTGGAGCCTGTGAAATGGGCTTAAAAAATAAAAGGGAAAGTAGGAGCAGGGGATGGGGAAGGAGGAACTCTCGGCCCTAATAATTTTTTAATACATGAAATGACCCATTTTGGGGAAGGGGTGGCAAGTTCAGCCCCACAGGGCCTTTGCAGGTTGGGAGGGAGGGAGGTGGGGGATAGGTTAGTGCCTTTGGGTCCACAATGTGAGGTTCTTTTGTTTTAAACAGGAGCATAACAACTGGCTATATTCTTTTGAAGAGGAGACCTTTGGATGAGTGTCACTGGCTTTCATAGATTTTCTGTGGGCAATACTTGTAAAGTCTAAGACTCCTGAAGCAGAGGTTCTTCAAAACATGAATTCATGTCGGGGTCCGGTTGCCAAGCGACCTTTGAAAGCTAAGTACTCTCTAGTTTTGATTTGCTCACTTAGGGGCGGATTTTAAAAGGGTTACGTGCATACATCCACTCCTGTGCGCGCCGAGCCTATTTTGCATAGGCCCGGCGACGCGTGCAAGCCCCGGGACGCGCGTATGTCCTGGGGCTTGAAAAAAGGGGCGGGGAGTGGGCGGGGCGGTCCGGGGGCGGGACCGAGGCCTGCGGCACAGCGGCCGTACCAGGGGATCGCTCGTCGGCACTTGGCTGGCGCACGTAACCTACGCCTGCCCAGAGGCAGGCGCAACTTATTTAACAAAGGTCAGGGGGGTTTTTAGATAGAGCTGGGGGGTGGGTTAGGTAGGGGAAGGGAGGGGAAGGTGGGGGGGTGGAAGGAAAGTTCCCTCCAAGGCCGCTCTGATTTTGGAGCGGCCTTGTGGGAAGCTTCTCCCACTGACTATCCAGGACAAGTTATCTGGCTAACTTTAGTGGACCAGTTATTTGGCTAAACGGCCAATTGCGTATTGGCCTCCAAACCTCAAGAATAGTAAAACAACACAGCAAGGAGCGAATGAGGGGAGAGGGACAGGGCACAATGAACAGATTGGGCAGCAGCTGCAGCAGTAAGCATGGCAACTGACAACAACATAGCAAGAAACCGAGGGCCAAAAAATGGTGGCTATTGGTTTACTGTCTTTATGCACACAGTCCTGCCACTTGCATGAAAATTCGTGAAAACCCAGCAGAGGGAGGCTTATTTTAAGGAAGACCAAATTTTCTACCAACTCTGATTTCAGCTGTGAATGATGTGGGCTCACAATGTCGCCTGTCTTTGAGAATACCTGACCCAGCCAAGAGTCCAAAGTTGAGTACTTATCCAGCTATCTTCTTTGCACGGTCATTCATCAAATTGCATTAGGGTGTTATTGCGGGCATTAAGGCCCTAACACCACGTATGCAATAAATATCACATTGCAAAATGTATATACAAATTTGTAACAATGTATTCAAGTGGGAGGCCTGCAATATTTGTGCATTACAGCTAAAACAGGATTTATCACAAGCCCTGTTGCAAGAGAGAGAGAGAGAGACTCTATGGCAGGCCACTCATTTGTGAACTTTTTGTACCACTGTAAGGAAAGAAGCATAGGGTTAACAGTTTCAACTAAACCCTAGAGACAATGAAAGGGCCCACCTAGGTCTGAGATTCAAAATCAAAACAAGATTGCAGGGCAGACTCCATGGACCAGCTGGTCTTTTTCTGCCATCTATATCTATGTATCTAAGAGGGGGCATTAACAACTCAAGGTGAGGTTTGTGGGGTGAGTTGTTTTTTTTTTTTTTTTTTTGGGGGGGGGCAGTTTAGCACACACAGTCATATGTATGAACAGCACAGTTACCATCAGTGAAGATTTAATGTGATTTGGAGGGATGAAATGTGAAAGAAGCGAAGATTTGTACCATGTTCTCTCTACCTAGCTTGATTGCAGCTAATCTGCCTAGAATCTTGTGATATGAACGGAACAGTAATCCTTGAAACAAATAAATAAACCATGAATCACAAGACAAGAGGTGCCATCAGTACTAAAAAAAAAAAAAATACTTATCTCACCAACTAAAACAGATAGCTACAGTATGTAAGAGAAATTATGGGAGTCAGTAACAGAGAAAAGAGGAAATTGAGTATAACAGAAATCATTACATTTGCCAAAGTGACAACAGTGTAAAATAACATCCAACTCTAGCTAAGAGGTAAAATAAACTTAGTAACATTTCAAAGAACATGTGCCCATCACTGAACAGAGAAATAAAACCCCATTTTCTCCTACAGTAACACTTGGCAACATGGCGGACATTCTCAGTAGCCTGGGTGTTCATGAAAAGTGCAGGGCTATTTTAGCCTACGCACATTGCGCCAATTCCCAAAAGGAAATAACCCACATTGTTTCTCTTCAAAAGGAGCAGGTGCAAAGTATAAGCACTAAAAGCAGCCACATGTTTTGCACCTGCTGTTTGTACAGCTGGTGAAGCAGGGGCAAAATGTAGTGCATGCACATCTGGAAATCCCATGGGTGTATGTTGCTATTTTTCTCCTCCAATCTAAACAAACCCACAGAATGGCCTCTTTTTATTATCGTGGCCATAAGTACATGTAATATCATGCCTATTTAAAAATTGCCATCTAAAGCACCAAACTCTTGCCTTTCCTGGGCACTGGGATTCACTGGGATGGTCATGGGCCAGAGCAATATCCATGCCTCCTAGGCCTTTCCCGCAAGGGGAGAAAAAAGGTCCCCTTTTGAAGGCCTTCAATGACTCTTCTGCATACTGGTCCATTCACAGTCACATAACACCACACCATGCACAATGGTCACTAATAACAGGAAAAACAAAATCCACAGCAGCTGCTAAGAAACAGTGCGTCAATCAGTTCAAGAAAATGAAGTCCAAAAGAACAAAAAAATAAGTCTCTCTCTTAGTATCACACTGCTGCACACTGTGACAGGTAAGCTCTCTCGGGTAAGAACCTCCTCTCTTGGCTCTCTCCTGCAGGCCGAAGCAATATCGCTGTGCGAAAAATGGACGCTAATGATTGAGCGCTCGCCTACCTAATGCGCACCCATCTACCACTGCCGGGCGGGCGATGCAGTAGGCAAATGAGCCGCTACATTAAAAAAGGAGGCGCTAGGGGAAATTGTGCATCCCTAGTGCCTCCCAGGAGAAGTGGCTATGTGCGGGTTAGGAAAACGGACGCTCAATTTTATGAATATCCGTTTTCCTAACCTGTGCCCAGCCACATGTTAGCAATATGGACGCTTGCTAATTGAGTGTACGCTTTCCTAAACTGACCACCGGCGAGACATTTTTTCTTAATTTTAATTTTTTTAATGTTACTCCTTTATTTTGGTTCTTATATATTTTCCTCTGAATCATGTAGGAAGAAATGTGGAGGGGGGGGGGGGGCTTTTTACTGTCAATGGCCCCAATGGGGAATGTCTCACTTTTGGAGCTGTTATTTTTATCCTCCTGCTCAGGCCTAGCTTGGCTTGGAGCTTTCTTATAGCAGCTACCCTAGATGACTTCTGCCCTTGCCACAACTCCAGCTACTTCCAAGCCGTCCCCCAAGGGGCATTCATTAGTAAATTTACCACTGTGATGCAACTGCTAGGCACTGAACACTCTATGCTAGGTAAGTTTAAGCAATAGTGGAAGAGTTTCCCTTCTTATAAAGTAGTATGGTTGTATTATTAATCTATTGGGATACATAGGACACCAGAACTATGCTCCTTTCATTAAGTGAAGGAATATATCTCCTTAAAGCTAGTCACAAATAATACAGTTCAATAAAAAGGTAACATCTCTAACTTCTTTGTTGACCATTCTTACAATAATTTCACAATCTTAGCTTAATTAATGTCATCCATTTAGAGGGTCATATATTGTGATTATTCAATTCCAAACTGCTAGTGCAACAAACAGGTCTGGTTTTCGGGGTAAACAAAATGTGCAAACTGATCTCCTATCTAAGTCAGATGCATGCAAATATATATGATGTCTATTCCTTGTGAGTTTACTGAAATTCAGACCGGTTTTCCACTCTGTTCTACTCCTCCCAGATTAGGTTTAAACAACTGACAGTTTTCTGCTTTTAGTAGCAGCCCTGTTGCAGAAGATGCTAATCCTAGCAGTCTGCTGAGACATTTACTGTGAATTGCTACAAGATGTTTTCACTTCTCGCTGCTCCAAACTGCAGTTATATTAGGGGAAATAAAAATCAACATCAATATCTGATTACATTGGAAGTGTTCAACAAGAGGAAGAGCAAATGACCTGCAAGTGTTCTGAGAAGGAGAAACCCCCAGAGAAAGGGCCCTGAACTAAGAAAAGGAAGCATTACATGGTTATTACTTTCTATTGCAACCAACAAGGTTATATTTATTTAGTTAGATTCCACTTTTCAGCACTTCAAAGCATATTACATTCAGGTACTATAGGTATTTCCCTATCCCCAGAGGGCTTACAGCGTAAGGGCCTGATTTACTGTGTCTACAAGAAAAAAGCTTAGTAAATCAGTCCCTGAGTTTGTATCTGAGGCAATGGAGGGTAAAGTGACTTGCCCAAAGTTGCAAGGAGCAGCAGTGGGACTGGATCCCAGGTTTTCCAGTCCACTACTCTAACCACTAAGCTAATTACTGGAGCAATTTTTTTACACCATTGAGGCAAATGTAAGTTTTGCACCATATAGTTTGTTGTGCACACATAATTGCACCATTACTATTAAAATGAAGTAGTACAAGTCTGTTTTTTTTTCCCGTGCACAATGCAAGCATAGAAATGAAAATGTTTTAAGAGGTGGGGGTGAGGGCTGTGGATTTTAAGATATTTAGTCCAGGACAAGGTGCACAACTCCCAGTCGCACAGGCACAAACCTGTCTGGTTTTCGGAGAATTTGTATACATTTGGATTTAATAACATGGTCAATTGTATTGCGTGTTTTTTCTGAATAACAGACCTAACTGTGGCCTGCAAAGCATCACTGTTTTATGCATATAAGTACAGTTATGTTTTATTATTTAGAAGAAATTTAAGAAATTAAAAAAGAAGTTATAAAAATCCTATTTCAATGGTCAATTAAAACCAAACCAAATCAGGCTCTTGGTCTAATCTAGTCTATAATTTTAACAATTTAATAACTAAACAATGTTGCAATGTAATCACAGAGTTCTGGTAATATTAACAAACCATGCAATCTTTAATCTTATGGTGGATATTACTGAAACTTCTTCACATCAGATACAACTGAGAATCAGTCTGGTGTGGGAATGCCCATGAAACTGACGAGAATGAAACTAGGGGTGTGCAGAGAAAAAAAAATTCATTTTCATTTTTCAGTTCATTTTTGGGAGGCTTTTCTTCCCACAAGTTTGGGTTTGTGGAATGTTTGGTTCATTTCATTCATACGAAAAAGACGAATCAAACATTAACAACAACACCCCCCTCCCCCTCCCCAAATGAACAAAAAACAATGGGGCCTCCCACACACCTGGAAACATTCTGAGGCCAGGATTCTCTCCCTGGTCCAGTGGGGATCCGCTGCCAGCGAGGCCTAGGACGAGGAGGAAGCCTCGGCCTTGCGTAGGTCACGGCACAGTAGGTCACCATGACCTTGGCTTTGGCCTATGCAAGGCCAAAGCCCAGGCCCAACGCCCAGCCTCGTGCATGCTGAGGTTGCGGTAGATTGCCATGACCTCAGCATATGCTGAGGCCAGGTCCTGATGCCGTGGCCCGGAGGCCAAGCCCAATGCTAGGGCCTTGAACCAGACCCAGGCCCAACACAGGGGCTGCAGTCTAGGCCCCCGTGTGATGCCGGGGTCTCGGCCGAGACCCGAGAATCCTCCCTGGGAACAATCACATCTGATCTGTCGGGTATCTGATGGCCAGGCCAAGTCCCGATGACCGGGATGAGGCCTAAGCCAGGGCCGAGGCTTGACACCGCGGCCCAGCTTGGAGGCTCCCGATGCCGAGGCCTCGACCTAGACATAGGCGAGATGCGGTATCATGCAGGAGCCTAGGCTGTGGCCCCTGCTTTGAACCTCAGTCTAGGCCCTATGTGAGGCCCCAGCCTCAGGCCTAGGCTTAGGCTCAAAGCATTCATTTCAAACAAATGCAATGAATATGTTTCATTTGTTGGGTCCCCCTAATGAAACAAATTGCCTTTGTCCTGTTTTAAAATTATTTTGAAATATATGCACATCCCTATTGAAACCTACTTGAGTTTGACACAAATAGCATTGGATGAAACATAAATCCTCCTCACCCACATTGCCAATAACTTGGCCAAATGCAGCTTTATGACTAGCTTGCTTATTGAAATTCAGCACACACATATGTTAAATTAATTAATATGCTAATGTATCAGGAGTTAAAAAAATGCACACAAACCTAAAAATCTGTATAAAGAAAATGCTTAGCATGCACAAAAACATGAGCTATACCCAAAAACCACAGAAAACCATGTTTTCTGCGCAGAGATTATGGTTTATGTGCACAAATTATGTTTCTGTGCATAAAATATGACTTATGTACAAAACAAATGCTTTCTGCATATTTTCAGCACATAAAAATCCTGAGAACAGATCCCGTCATTGGAACTCGAGCTTCTGCTCATAGACTAACATTAGCCCTGGAAACTTTGCTCCACTTCATACTAGGGACAAGTTTCTAGCACTAACAAAACATGAGAGAAGCCAGCGAACTTCTCTGCAGTGGGGAGTAAACTAATGCAAGAGCAAAAAAACAGGCTACCGACCACAAACAGCAGAAACAGGAGAGTGGCACACTTCAAAGACAAATATGAAAAAATGAACTGATAAGTATGGGGGTGACCTCTATGGCGCGGCGGGTGCTGCCGTGGGCTTACTCGATAGACTGGATAGACTGGTCTTTTTCTGCCATCATTTCTCTGTTTCTCTGTTTCTATGTAATAGCTAGCTAATACAAGAAAATTAATGGGAATTCAAGAATATTAATAAAGCCACTATTGTAAAATGGTGATTCTGATGTCATAAGGAAGAAGCTGTTTGTAGATTCAATATATATTTCATTAGGTTTAAGGTGACAGCTATACTTACATTGAATAAATAGTCAGATATTCTTTGATATATAATTTTTTGTGATATAGAAAATCGTTTTGATATACAGTATGAGTGTTTTTATATATACATAGGATGGAGTGTATGTAATATGGTATGTAATGTATGAATGGTGTGAATGTTGGAGATTGTTTATTAAGATTTTAATGAGGTAGTATTTAGCGATTAATAGATTGTGTAATATTTTAGAATCATTTGTAAAGATCTATGTAATTTAATTAAAATATTGTCATTGAAGTATTTAATTTCTTTCTCTTTTTTGTTTTGTATATTTCAATTGTGAGATTGATTATTCATATCCTTCATTTATTTATTTGCCGGTTTTTGTATACCGACATTCATTTAGTGAAAAACATCACATCGGTTTACATTTAACAAAGAGAGATATCAAACAGCACATTATAAGAAAATTATTGAGGATATAAGGGGATATCAAACAGATTAGAAATTATGGAAGTTAAGGATATTAAACAACTAGGAATCACTCTGGGGGTATAAGGAGATAAGGGAATCAAGGGTATCAAACAAGTTTTGAATCTAATAGCTAGCTAATGCCATCATTGGAATGGGATTTGCATGAGAGGGGCTAACTTGTCTGCACATTGTATGCTTGCATTTTTTATATACAAAATTCCTTGCTGCATCTGAAGTAGTTTGCACACAAAAACCTTGTGTGCAGAACTGTGGGTTAGCCTGTGTGCTCTGCTGAGTGCTCCTATTACATTGGCCTCTGACTGGGGGCCAGGCTGGCTGGCTTGAAGAGGGTGGGATCAGACTGACAGGGGCAAAGGAGGCTGGCTGGCTTGCAGGTTGGGCTGGTGGGCAGGATAGGGAGATGCAGCTAACAAATTGGTGAGGGGAGCAGGAGGACTGGAGCTTGTAGGCTGGGGAGGGAGACAGGCTGGTGGGTGGGAAAGTATGTTGGGGGAAGAGAGACTGGTAGGGAGACATCTCACCTCCACAGCTCTGCCGAATTAAGCAATTTTGAGCATTTCATTATTTCACTTCCGTTTTAGTTGCAATTTAAGCGCGGGGTAAACCATTTTTTTTTCTCTTTTGTGCAGCCTTTGATTTCAGAGTGTTTGCAACGTCCACATATGCATTTCGGTCATTAAGGAAAAGGAAAAAGAGAGAACGCAATTAAAGAAACAATGAAACAACTCGAGCATGAACTTATACTTTTACTCTTGACTCAGTAGTTTTGCATTTGATGCTGCGGTGATTTCTTTAATCAGTTCGGGCGATTTGCAATTTTCACAGCTACGGTGACTGCGGATGTAACAGATGTTAGCCTCGGGTCCTCCTCGAGCGCACCGTAGGGTGGGTTTTCCATTTATTGACATAGGGGGTGTGGTGTAGGGGAGGGGCCAGGACTGGAAGAGTAAAGAGGATATTGGAAGTGGCTCCTATTAGAGTTAATACGGCGGAATCAGGGGTGGGGGGTCTAGTGAGCTGCGAAAACTTCAAACCAAACAAACCATGAGCTCACGCAGCCCCTCCTCCTAGCAGATGCCTGGGCTGCCAGCATCCAGCAGCACTGCGAGGCAGCGCGAGTCCAGGGGACTCCGGAGAACTTTTTTGGCCCGCGGAGATCGCCGAGCTGAGCCCTTCTCTCCGCCCCCCCGCCCCCTCCTCCCGCAAGTCATGGGGTATGACCTGGAGCGTTTCTCAGAAACCGTGGACGCCGACTTGAAGTGCAAGCTGTGCCGCAAAGTGCTGGAGGAGCCGCTGTGCACGCCCTGCGGGCACGTCTTCTGCGCCGGCTGCCTGCTGCCCTGGGCGCTGCAGCAGCGCCTGTGCCCGCTGCGCTGCCAGCGCATCTCGGCCCGGGAGCTGCGCCAGGTCCCGCCGCTGAGGAGCCTGATCCAGGAGCTGGAGATCCGCTGCGACCACCAGCGCCGGGGCTGCGGCAGGTCGGTGAAGCTGCAGGACCTGGCCGGCCACGCCGAGATGTGCGACTTCAGCCCGGCCCGGTGCCGCCACAAGGGCTGCCGCCAGGTGCTGAACCTGAAGGACGTGGACGCGCACATGCGGGAGAGCTGCGAGCACCGGGCGGCGGGCATCTGCCCGAAGGGCTGCGGCTCGGTGCTGCTGCTGCAGCGGGACCTGCTGCAGGGCGGGCACTGCTGCCTGCGGGCGCTGAGGACGCAGAACGGGATCCTGCTGGGCAAGAGCGCCAGCCTGGAGCAGGAGCTGAAGAAGCAGGCCACCCGCTGGAGCAAGCGGGAGAAGTCCCTGCTGACCCAGCTCTCGGCGCTGCAGAGCGAAGTGCAGCTCACTGCCCTAAGGTACCAGAAAAAGTTCAATCAGTACATGATCCACATCAGCAACATCACCAAAAATTTAGCCAACCACTGCAAGGTAAGTACTGGCCTCCCCCCCCCCCCCCCCCCCCCCCCCCCCCCGATATAATCCTTATGACGCTTCCTTTCTAGCTAGAAATTGAACCCTACTGCGAAGGTAAACATTAGAAAAGCGGAACTGTGACATGCCCAAAATAGCTTAATTTGAAAGTGAAGCACTCGGGGATATTGTCCCCACCAGGTTCTCTCCCACAACATATTTTTCATTCCACCAGACAGCCTCCTCCCCTATGCACCCAAATAGTTTGTCCCCTTGCCCTGCAAGCCAAACTTCCCCCAGACAGCCTTCCCTCTTAACTAATGAGTAGTTTTCCCCAGCCTGCTAGCAAGCCAGCCAGCCAACCTACTCACCCAGTTAGCCAGCCCCCTCCAAATATCCTGTCAACCCAACCTGCCTGCCAACTCCCCCAACCAACCAGTCAACCTACCTATTCCTCCAACTAGCCAGCAACCTAGTCAGCTATCTTCTTACCTAGTCGGCCTGTGCCTCTCCCAAGTCAGTCAGCCTGCTGGTCCCTCAGTGAGTCACCCCATCAGTTGGCAAGCCAGTCTGCACCTGTCATCCCAAGTAAGTTTGTCAGTCTGCCCCAACTATTCTTCTTCAGTCACCCCCCCCCCCCCAAGCCTGTCAGCTCACCCAATCAGCCAGCCTGTCTTCCCCCATAAGCCAACCAGCTTGTCTGTCTGCCCGCCCCCAAGCCAGTCAACTTGCTTACTCTGTCAGCCATTACTCCCAGTCCGTCTGCTTCCCCTGTCAGCCATCCCTCTCCAGCTAATCTGTTCTTGTCAACCAGTCAGCCATACTCCACAACCAGCCAGTCTTTGATCCTCCAACCAGCCTGCTGCCCCAGTCAATATTCTCCACCAAACCTTCATGCCAGAACTCCCATTCAGCCAGTCAGCCTTTCCCTCAACCAGCCAACCAGTTTGCTTGTCCTCAGTCAGCCATTTCACCAGCTAGTTATCCATTCATCTCCAAAAAGCAAGCTTGCCCCTCCCCAAGACAACCTTCACACCCCAGTCACTCATTCTCCCATTCCCCCCAGCCAGCCAGTCTGCCCCCTCCCTCAATCATAGAAACATGACGGCAGAAAAAGACTCTACGGCCCATCGAGTCTACCCATCCATCCAATTAATTTAGCATTATAATTCTCATCCATTCCTTAGAGATTCCCTGAGTTTATCCCAGGCTTTCTTGAATTCAGATACTGTTTTTGTTTCTACCACCTCCACTAGGAGGCCATTTCATGATTCCACCACCCTCTCTAAAGAAATATTTCCTAAGATTACTCCTGAATCTAGCCCCTTTCACCCTCACTCATGTCACGACTCCTTGTTCTAGAGCCTCCTTTCCATTGAAAGATGCTCACTTCCTGTGCATGGAAACCTTTGAGATATTTGAATGTCTCCATCATATCTCCCCTATCTCACCTTTCCTCTAGGGTATACATGTTTAGATCTTTGTCTATCCCCATGTACTTTAGAACAAAGCCCACTGACCATTTTAGCAGCCACACTCTCTGCACCCCTACCAGTCAACCCGCCCATCTATCTCCCTCTTGCCAACCAATCCCCTGCCATCATGCTCTCCACCAGGTAGCTGGGAGCAGATAATACTGACACTGAGAGTCTGAGCCATGCAGGGCCTGACATCTCACGCCATTAGTCTCATGGTAGCAGTGCCAGAGGACAGGCACCACATGGCTGTAACTTAAAGAGAACTGCATGGTGTCAGAATCAGCTTTTTTGGGCGACAGTCAGAGAAGACCATGAAGCAATGGAGTGCAAAAGGTACTGGAACACTGTTCTGGAGCATTCCACCTCAAATTAAGCCCTGGCAAGTAGCATTTTTGCATTGGCAGTGCTCTTTTATAAATCTCTCATTTTTCTCTGTTACTCTAGTTGTTTGAATAATTACTCCCACAGAATATATGTGCTGATGTACAACAAGCTAACCTGAAATAATTCAAATTTATAAAAATAATTCCTGAAAGAGTATCACAAACTAATCCCTTCCTAGTTTATTCATTTGTAACATATTTGTGCTGCAGATTGTAATACATTGTATGATTGCTACTGCTAGTATCTGAAAGAAATAGCTGTATAGAAGTTCTCACACTGTCAATGTATGGATCAGTGCGACCGTCACACTGGGGACAATGTAATAAGAGCACTAATGTTAGTGCAGGTTTTTACACTTGTTTTAGGGTGCATTTTTTTGGCATAAGTTAACTTTGGTATGTAATGGGTGTTAACTCCTTAACATGCACACTAAAACAGGAGTAAAAACCAGCTCTAAGATCAGCGCATGTGTATGCATATCCCATGTAAAAGAAGGCATTAGCTATTCCTCAGCAATACAGAGAGATGCATTAAAAGGCAGACAGCTTATGGCTCAGTTTCTTTACACTGGAAACTTAACTCCTGGGACAGAGCAGGAGTAAAACTTAACTAACTTTTCTGGTTGCCATATTATACTCTTCCTGTGCCCGGTGTGGTAATGTCTAGTGGCTTTTACCAGACTGGGCGCAGCAACAGAATAACTTTGGCCAACAGAAATGTGAGTTTACTCCACCATGAAGTTTAATTTCCAGAGCTCTTGCAGAGGACATCTGCAGTTGAACAGTACACCGACACTGTGCATTCAACTTTGCTGTGCTGTTTAACCGTCGATGCCCACCCCAGGGAGCTTTTGTTCAGCTAGTTGTAAGTGCCCACTCCAAAGAGCAAATTCTTGTATCCAAGGCCTTTTTGGCAGAGACTGGCAAGTAAAATCAAAGCATAAGCTCTCTAGGGTAAGCAACTTCAGCTAACTTAGCAAAGCATAAACTCTGTGGTGGGGGCACCTAAAGTTGAACAGGATGCCAAAGTCAGTTGCACAGTGCTGGAGTGCATACTGCTCAGCTGAGGGTGCCCACCCCAGAGAGCTTATGCTTTGATTTTACTTCCCATGCCTTGCCAAAATGGCATTGCATGTGAGATTGATGCTGTGCATCCCAACTTGTGGGCACATTCTCTTATTTCAAGGCCATTTTAACAAGGAATGGCAAGAACAGGCTCTTTGGGGAACACGTTTATAGCCTAATGTCTGGGTGGGCACCAACAGCTGAACAGTACACAGTTTAGCACTATGGGGCAGATTTTCAATGGGGTACGCACATAAGATACGCTCGTTCCCCCTGTGCGCGCCGAGCCTACGTTGAATAGGCTCGGCGGCATGCGTAAGTCCCGGGGCTTTCCTGGGGGGGGCGTGTCAGGGGCGTGTCGTGGCGGCTCGTCATTCGGGGTGGGGCCTCTGGCAGGCATAACTTTTAAAACAAAGGTAGGGGGGTTAGATAGGGAAGGGAAGGTGCGGGGGGGGGGGGGGGTGGAAGGAAAGTTCCCTCCAAGGCCGCTCCGATTTTGGAGTGGCCTCGGAGGGAACGGAGGCAAGCCTTGCGCGCGCCGACCCCGCATTTTAAAGGATACGCGCGTATCTGTTAAAATGCAGCATACGTTTGTTTGCGCCTGGTGCGCGAACAAAAGTACGCGCGGGCGTACTTTTAGAAAATCTACCCCTATGTGTGTATGTGCTGCCCAGCTGTTCAGTAAAACGAAGAAAACCTGTGACTGGTGCCTGCCTGGGATAGCTTACTTTGGAAATTTAACTCCTGGGTCTGAGGTGTAGTAAACTCATATTTCTGCTGGCAAATATTGCCTACTGTTTTGCCCAGTGTGGTACTCCATCTCAGACCCAGAAGGATATACATTTCTATTATAAGCTGTCTAGGGTGGGCACATACAGCTGAACAGTATTTCAAGGTCAGAATGCACCACACCATGTGCATGTCATTCAGCTGAAGGTGCCTTCCCAAGACAGCTTATGTTTTTTTCAGTTGCAGGTGAAAGCCCCAGAGAGCTTATGCCTTCTTTGCTCTGAGGAGAAGTAAACTCACATTTCTGGTGGCCAAAGTTATTCTGTTGCTGTACCCAGTCTGGTAGAAAGACACTACCACATGGACACAGCAACAGAATATTATGACCACCAGAAATGTGAGATAAGTTTTATTCCACCACAGCTCAAGGAGTTAACCTGAAAATTGACATGTGCATTAAACCAGGAGTACGGAGGTAAGCACTTGAATTTGGAAGGAGTGTGACCAAAATGAACTTGCATGCAAGATTATACTCAAGTTGGAATGCCCAGTGCCAGTCTCACTTGCAGGGCCATTTTGCCAAGTGAAATCAAAGGGTAAGTTCTCCTGAATGGGCAATTACAGCCATTTGAAATGCACAGCACCAAAGTGTGCCCTATTCAGCTGTTGGTGCCTTCCCTAGAGAGCTTACCCTTTGATTTCACTTCACATAACTTGCCAAGGTGTTTTTGCATGCGAGATTGTGCCCAAATCAGGATGCCCAGTGCTAATCTTGCAAGCAAGGTCATTTTGATCACACTCCTTCCAACTTCAAGCACTTACCTACTTATTCCGGGTGCAAAGCACTTATTTGCATTAATGCAGGTTTTTCAGTTTAACTCACATTTTAGCAAGCTATTTTCAGTTTGTGTGCTTTTTAAACTCCTATTAAGCTTACTGTGTCCTGCACATTAAGTAAAACCTGTGCTAAAATTTAACTTTTGGGTTTTATTATATTGGCCTGCTTCTTAGGCTTTCACCTTCAAAGACTGAAAAGTAAAGTAGAGGAGGGAGCAGCTTTTGCTCAGATTTTCTGGGCTTCAGATCTTCAGTCATCTTGACGTGTTCTGTTAAGTGTTGTTCCCTGGTTTATTCTAGGAAAGCTGCTTGTGGCTTTGTCCACCTTTTTGATGTTGACAGTAAGTCAGCGATACGTAAGGAGACAGTGAAATTGTTAGAAGAATGCTTTTTCTGAATGTGCTTGTTTAATTGGGGGTAGTATTAACCAGGCTAAGAAAGCAAAATGAAGAACATTGAACATTGGGGATGTGGTCGATGCAGGATTGGGTGGGTGGGGGTGGAGAACGGGCGCTGATTTGGTAATAGGAATTTGTTTGCTTATCTACCTCGGTAGTAGTTAATAGGGATGTGAATCGTTTTTTGCCGATTTAAAAAAAAAAATCGTCTGATATTTTTTAAATCGTCAAAAATCGTTAGTCGCGATACAATAGAAATTCCCCTGATTTATCGTGAAAAATCGTAAATCGGGGATGAGGAGGGAGGGCGGGAAAACCGGCACACCAAAACAACCCCTAAACCCACCCCGGCCCTTTAAAACTAAACCCTTACCTTCCTCCACCCTCCCGAACCCCCCCCCCCCCCCCCCCAAACCTTTTACGAGTACCTGGTGGTCTAGTGGAAGCCCCGGGATCGATGATCTGCTCTCAGGCCATCGGCCCCATTTTGATGCCACTAATAAAAATGGTGCCGATGGCCCGATTTTAAAAAAAAAAACAAACCCATCGACCCCCTTAGCTTCCCCCCCTCCCAAAACGTTTTAAAATTACCTGGTGGTCCAGTGGGGGCGCGGGGAGTGATCTCCCGCTCTCAGGCCATCGATTGCCACTAATAAAAATGGCGCCGATGGCCCTTTGCCCTTACCATGTGACAGGAGCCGGCTAATGGCACGGATACCCTGTCACATGGTAAGGGCAAAGGGCCATCGGCGCCATTTTTATTAGTGCAGTCGATGGCCTGAGAGCGGGAGATCGCTCCCCACGCCCCCACTGGACCACTAGGTAATTTTAAAAAGTTTTTGGGGGGATCGGGAGGGTGGGGGAAGCTAAGGGGTCAATTTTTAAGGGTCGGGGTGGGTTTTTTGTCTATCGGCTCGAGCGCAGCCAATAAACAAAAACCCAATTGGGCCGGACGATAAAAATTTTAAGATTTGAATCGGAACCGATCAGATTCCGGTTCCGATTCACATCTCTAGTAGTTAACCAGGGAGAAGAGTGTCTCCTATGGATGGCCTTTATCTGCATTTCTTTACTGTGTTGTTTTGAGTGTTTTAGCCACTTTTAGATTTTAAAATAATCATTTGTTTTGATATTGCACACCACAGCATTTCTCCAATAAGGCAATTGCTTCCCTTTTCTTGTCAGATTGCATGCTTTGGGATCCATAAATCCTTCTGCTGGTAGAATGGCTTTATGGGAGGTGCTGTTTGTAAAGCTTTAATTTTTCCCTGAAAAATTTCTCTTCAATGACATTGCTGATTGCAGCCATGGTGAGCAATGACTTAATGGAAGTTAACCATTCACACCAGAGAAAGTGGTATTTCTAAATCACTGCAGAAGCTCAGTATCAGTATGAGAGAAGAAGGTTCTCCCAAAAGTACAGGTTTGCTCAAACTATGACTTTTAAAGCAGTACATTGCCATTAATCTTCCAGGACTGACTGTTGATCCATGGGACTGTAGATGATTAAAGCATTGAACATTTCCGTACAGTAAGCCAACTAACTGGTAATATTGCTGGTGGAGGACCTGCATTCATTTGCATCCCTAGTGCTTGATCCATGGGACAGTATGGCCACCTCTGCAGAAAGCTATTAATCTCCTTTCTCCGCCAACCAGCTTAAAAGGCTATTGCGAGTCAATTTGGCACTGGATGTGAAACCACCTCCCCTAAACCCTGCCCCCCAAAACCCCCATCAGAGAAAGAAGGGAATAAGAGAAAAATGAAGCCAAATAGGAAGGCAATGTGCAAAGACATCAATGTTGACTTCAGGATTCTCTCCTTCCATAGCAGTTAAGAATTGGTTATTCCTCAGATTTATCTGTAGGTGCTTTGTGCTCACTTACTCCAAGGCAGCTCTAGAATGAAGAAATCATGAAAAAGAACAAAGTAATCAGATGTAAAAAATTAAAAAAACAGAAAAAAATCATTGTGAATGAAATATTGTGAAATTCCACATTATTGTCAGATGAACCAAACCCCAAGAATGTTTAAGCAGATGTTTCACCTAAAGCCGCCAGGACTGTCCTCTGCAGTATTCCTCTGCTGTTTACCTATGGTATCTGCCTGTAACTCATCTTGAGCTAGCACTAAAAAAGGCAGGAGCTAAATCTAAATGCTGTAAATAAAAAAAAGAAGATTCTGTTATTGAGAGGATGATTCCCATAAGCCATTTATGCCGGGAAATACTGATTGACCCGGGTAAAAGGGGCAGTCTGACAAAAGCCTGGCTGTTACCTGGTAAAGAGTACACGAGGGGGCCCACAACACATGCATTTTTTGCAGCATTAATTAGGCATGGTTAGGTCGGGGGAGGAATATAATGCAACATAGATTGCATCTTCGTGTCTATGTGCACTGTTTGCCATGCAGAGGGTATCTGCACAAAAAGCGGATTCTTTGTACCGCTAGCAGTTTTCAGAGTGAAAGCAGGGCATACATTGTCCCCTCGAAGACTACTGCGTAAACTTCAGGTAAAGCGCACTGGGAAGCAGGCGGTTTGAAGATTTGCCCTATGAAAGTCTGTCCTGCTCAGTGAGCGTAAATAATGCTGGGGCATTTGAAGGCAAAAGTGCCCAGGTTAGCTAACGATGGTAATTTTCAAAACAAATTTGATGCAGCCAGCTGACTTTAGTGCCAGGAGAAATAAAGGAAATTATTCTAAAGAACAAAATCACAGCTCATATAGAAAGACATGATTTAATGGGACACAGCCAGCATGGATTTACCCAAAGGAAGACTTGCCTTACAAATCAGCTACAATTTTTTAATAAACATGTGGATAAAGGTGAACCAGTAGATGTAGTGTATTTGGATTTTCAGAAGGCATTTGACAAAGTCCCTCATGAGAGGTTTTTAATAAAACTACAATGTCATGGGATAGGAGGTGATGTCCTTTTGTGGATTGCAAACTGGTTAAAAGACAGGAAACAGAGTAGGATTAAATGGTCAATTTTCTCAGTGGAAAAGGGTAAACAGTGGAGTGCCTCAGGGATCTGTACTTGGACCGGTGCTTTTCAATATATTTATAAATGATCTGGAAAGGAATATGATGAGTGAGGTAATCAAATTTGCAGATGATACAAAAGTATTCAGAGTAGTTAAATCACATGCGGATTGTGATAAATTGCAGTAGGACCTTGCGAGACTGGAAGATTGGGCGTTCAGGTGTCAGTTGAAATTTAATGTGGACAAGTGTAAGGTGATGCATATAGGGAAAAATCACCCAAGCTGTAGTTACCTGATGTTAATTTCCACATTAGGAGTTACCACCCAGGGAAAAATGTAGGCATTTTAGTGGATAATACATTGAAATCATTGGCTCAGTTTGCTGCTGCGGTTAAAAAAGCAAACAAAGTTAAGAATTATTAGGAAGGGAACGGAGAATAAAACAGTGTCATAATGCCCCCCTATCAATCCATGGTGAGATTGTACCTAGAGTAGTTTGTGCAATTCTGGTTGCCATGCCTCAAAAAAGATATAGTTGCACTGGAGAAAGTACAGAGAAGGATGACCAAAATGATAAAGCAGATGGAAAGGCTAAAGAGGTTAGGGCTGTTCAGCTTGGAGAAAAGGCGGCTGAGGGGGATAGGATAGAGGTCTATAAAATCATGAGAGAATTAGAACAGGTAATTGTGAATCGGTTATTGAGTCTTTCAGATAATAGGAGGACAAGGGGGTACTCCATGAAGTTAGCAAGTAGCACATTTAAAACAAATTGGAGAAAATGATTTTTCACTCAACTCACAAATAAGCTCTGGAATTCATTTCTAGTGGATGTGGCTAAGACAGTGTAGCTGGGTTTAAAAAAGATTTGGATAAGTTTCTGGAAGAGAAGTCCATAAACTGCTGTTAATCAATAAAGAATAGCCACTGCTCGTTAGCAGCATTGGTAGCTTGGGATCTTTTTAATGTTTGGGTACTAGCCAGGTACTTGTGACTTGGATTGGCCACTGATGGAAACAGGATACTGGGCTTTATGGACCGTTGGTCTGACATAGTATGGAATATCTTGTTATGTTTGTTTATTTAGACATTTTATATACCGTCGTTCTAAATCAAGATCACAACGGTTTACAGAAGTAACATTCATAAATTGAAATCAGCATATTGATGGTTTACAGAGGTAGCATTCATAAACAGAGATTAACATATGTCAATTGAAATGTTCCAATACAAATTAAAACCGCTTACAAAGCTTATAAACATAGAGCAAATAGTACAGGAAAATAATATAACAACTATCCCATAATAATCGGTACATAGTAAATCATGTTTCATAGCATTTGTCTAGACCCATGAGCTCTCATCATTCTTCATATTGAAATTCCTACATTCTCACTTTATATTTTATTCGTCATGCTTCAAATTAATCTCTCGTCCTTCATGATACTGTAGTTCTCTTACACTCTGATTTTAAGTTAGGTTATATGCATTTTTGAATAGGCATGTTTTTAGCTCACATTTAAATCTCTTTCTATCTGGTATCAAGCATAACGTCTTCGGACTGGCTATAGAAAACGCACAATCTCTTAGTTGGGTTAAATGTGTACTCTGTATTGTCGGAACAGTCAGTAGTCTTTTTTTTTTAAGATCTTCGTGCTCGCTGAGGTGTATATAGCTGTAGAGTCACACCGATCAGACCAATTTTACTGGAATGAATGATTTTGAATATTAACGTTAATACTTTGTACTCGCAGCCAGTGCAGAGAAATCTGCAAAGGTGTAATGTGATCAAATTTCCTAGTTCCTAATAAGTCTAGCTGAGGCATTTTGTAATAATTGTAGTGGTTTTAAGAAACATGGGGGAAGACCAAGTAATAGAGAGTTAAAGTAGTCTAGGTTTGAGAAAATAAGAGTTTGCAGTACATGCTATGTTCTTATGAGGGGAAGACATGGCAAGTACGTTTTTTAGCTCAGTAGCTCAGCTCTCAGTTAAAGAGTTGCTCTTCCTGCAGAAGGTGGAAATGTAGCAAAGTCCTGCAACACTTTCTGGCCTATTCAGGAAGGCTTTTCCCCTCAGCGAAGGAACAAAGTAAAACCCTAATAGATTGGAGCCTCATATTGGGACCGATGCAATAACTGAGTGCAGAAAGCGGGTGCTCAGTGTTCAGCGCCTGCTTTCCTAACGCGTGCCCGGGCACCTCTCCTGGGTGTGCGATGCAATATGTAAATGAGGGGTTGCACTGCCAAGGAGGCTGTAGGGACAAATGTGCACCCCTAGCACCTCCTTGGCAGCGGGTGCCCAGGAGAGGTCGGCTGTCCAAAGGTTAGGAAAATGGACGCTCGATTTTACAAGTATCCGTTTTCGTAACCCGTGCACAGCCATGGGTAAAACTGAGTGTCCATTGCGCTAACCTGACCACTGGCACTTTTTTATTTTTTAATTGTTTTTTAAACTTTTGGTTCCTCCGACTTAATATAGCCACGATATTATGTCGGAGGATGTACAGAAAAGCAGTATTTTTTGCTTTTCTGTACAACTTTTTGGGGTGCTCAGAAATTAACCCCTGCTCTGGGCGTAAACATGTGCAGGTCAGGTGCACATTTTTTTTTTTTTTAACATTTGTGGTGAATAATTAATAGCCTCATCAATATGCATTTGCATGTGATGAGCGCTGTTAGTTTTGCCCGGGGGGGGGGGGGGGGGGGGTTGGATGCGCGTTTTGGATGCGCTGATCCCCTTATAGCATAAGGGGCTGTGGATACGCATCAAACCATGGGTTAAACAGTGCACTCGGCTGAGCGCACTGTTTTGCATCGGCCCCGTTGTTGGCTGCTATGCTAGGTCTCTTTCTTTCTCTTAGTTACATACTTTCTTGTGCAAGCAGTGAGCTGGGTGCCCATATATTGTGAGCAGTAGCCTGGATGGTTTATTTTACTGCTCACAGGTTTCAAACTTGTGCTGATTCAAATCTCCCCCCACCCCTTTTATGTGTCTTAATCAAGAATCAGGGAGGGGGATCCTGGGGTTTGACTGGCAGAGGAGAGGAGGATCCTGGGGGTCACTGATTTACCTCCAGTTTTGCGGGTAGGCGTCCCCTCAGAAGCTAAAGTGAGATCTGTTTGTCTTTTTGGCAGACAGGCTTACGCTTACAATCTCTTTAGGCAGAGAAATGCAACTTGTCTTTGCTTCATGGATTCATTGCTTGGAAGCAAGGAAGACAGACAAGTGTCTCCGTAGACCCCCTCTGCTGCAGCTTGCAGTGAAAGCCTCAAGGACCTGGGAGAAGAATTACTTTTGGGAAAAGATGGGATGGCGGTGCCTTGGGCAAAGCATATGCAGCGGGAATCAGAAAAGCAGTGCATATGATTGACTTTTTGGGTTTTATTTTTTGGTGAGATTGTGCCAGAAATATCCAGTCTTTGCTTGTCAGCAAAAAAATTCCATTCAAACTGTGCTCTGATGTTGTATTGTCCCCAGCTGGACATCAAACTGCAAAACTTTGATGCATTTCCAGTTGCTTTAATATCTGTAAATCAATGTTTTGTTTTGTTTCTTTTATTCTCAGGGAGGAGAGCCAAAACCATTAACTATTGCACTACAAAGAGAAGGTGATACTCTAGGATTCAATATTATAGGAGGGCGACCGTATCAGGTAACCAGGATCTATATACAGAATGACTTTTCAACCTTTTATATTTGATAAAATGACTATCAATTATAATTGAACAATAAAAGCTCATTTTGTCTACAGACATCTTGAAACAAAGCTGTAATATGATAATAATGAAGTATTATTCTAATTATGAGGGGAATAATAATGCCAGCTGCATTGATGCAAACACTGCAATAGAGATGTGAATTGGGTGCCAGTATCGTGGATCCACGGGAAATTCAGTTTCCCGCAGTCTGGACGATTTGTTTTTTTTTTGGCTGTACTGAGCTGAAAAAAAACCCAACCCACCCCGACCCTTTAGATCTAATTATTTATAATCCCTCCCCCCCCCCAAAAAAAAAAAACTTTCCTAAAGTACCTGGTGGTCCAGCGGGGGTCCTGGGAGCGGCTTGTGTCTGTTCATTAGGGTCTTTGGGGGGGGGTATAAGTGTTGATCAGACTTGGGGATAGGGAGGAGAGGTGATTGCAGTCTCAGGACTTAGAGAGTTGCTGCCTTTGGAGCTGCCATGGATCAGCTCTTTACCCATATATCTTCCAGTGCATATGTTTTGGTTTTATTCTGTTCCTTTCTCTCTCAGTAAGCTCCATGAGCACCTATTGTATAATTTTCATTAATCTGAACTATTTTCTGTAAAGTAACTAAAGGATGTCTGCTACCACTACAGAATTACTGAATTACTTACTGAAACCTGTGTCCAGGGGTAATTAGGTTTTGCCAATTGAGAACGTCTGCATCTGGGTATCAAGCCTCATTGCAAAAGCCTATTAATTAGGCTTCCCCTTTGTAATTTGGTACCTTATTGTTGCTTTGCCTGTCTCACTGTGCTTTTGGGCATTCTGCTCACTGTGCCTTCAGATTTGCCTTTTTCTCACTGCATAGGGGAGTATGCGTCACTGTTGGTGCTGCTTTCTCCCAGCTTTGTTTATTTTCTAGTTATTTTTAGAAATACATATTTTATATAGTAATTTCCTCTGTTGCTATTCAGAAAACATCACAAGCTGAATTTTGCCCACATCAAAAGTGGGCAGTTTTCAAGGTCCCCCTTTCCAGGGGTAAGATTAGTTTGTTTTTTAAAGAAATGGCTTTGAAGGTTGCCCTGTATATGAATATCAGTATTATTGTTTCAACCTTTACTAACGAACTCTACAGGTTTCAGCTATGGAAAACATTTGATGCATATTCTAACAGATAATAACTATTGACCGTTTTAGAATAGTAAAGATAAATTTAATATTTATTTATTTATTTATTTAAGTTTTTTATATACCAACATTCAAGACAATAGTCCCATCATGCTGGTTCACATGAAACAGGAGTGCAAAATAAGCTTAAACTTGAACAATTGTGCAGAAAAAGCAGTTACATGTAACAGGGGAACTTGAACTTGGAGTAAGAAGGAAAAGGAAAACCAGATAATTACATATAATTACATTGTAAGAGGTAGCTAATAGTGATATTGATGGTGATGTGTGTTGATTGTTATGAGTTAAATAAAATTGGAGTTATGGAGAAGCCTGCATGAACAGCCAGGTCTTGAGTCTTTTCTTGAAGGTTGAGAGGCTGGGTTCCATTCTAAGATCTGGGGGGATGGAGTTCCATAAGGTAGGGCCGGCTGTACAGAAGGCCCGATCTCTTAGCGTAATGTGTCTGGTAGTTTTGGCTGGGGGTACTTGAAGTGATCCTTTGCCTGATAAGTTTTGCCTGATCGGTTTTGCCTGATAAGTTCTCAAGTGTGTATGCTTACGGTCTGCTGGATCCAGTTATGATGGACACATCCAGTCACAGGTTATGCTATGGACTTGCCTGGATATGAAGCTTCAGTGGAAGCTCATTTGCAAAGGGAAGCCA
This sequence comes from Rhinatrema bivittatum, assembly GCF_901001135.1. Lineage (NCBI taxonomy): Eukaryota > Metazoa > Chordata > Amphibia > Gymnophiona > Rhinatrematidae > Rhinatrema > Rhinatrema bivittatum. The sequence continues at coordinate 105,315,998 of NC_042623.1, forward strand.
TGTATTTCAAGTGCTGGTAGGAAAGGGTTTAACTGGCTGCCGTTTTGACTACAGATACCATACCTTTCTCATCAGCAGTCTGAGCAGGGTGTCCATCATGACAGGTGTGCAAAATATAGCGTTATGTTTTTTGTTTTGTTTTTTTAAAATTCAGAATGCATCTATTTTTAGGGAGAATGAATAGCCTAATGGTTAGAGCAGTAGACTATAATTCAGGAGAAGTCTAGAGATTGAGATTCACCTCTCTTATTCCTAATGTGACCTTGAGCAAGTCTGTCCTTCTTTATACCTCTAGTATCCTGCTGAAAATAAGGCATTTGTCTTAATCTAGCTTACTGGATCAACAAGTTACATTGTTTGAAATCTCAGACCCCAGCTATTTAGCCAAAAGTGATCAATATTTCATGTAGAACCAATTCTTCTAGCTTTAATATTTGTATTTGTTGTAAATAACTAGAAATCCAATGCTTTTTTTCCTCAGATATTCTTTTTAGTTGTAAAACTTTGGATGAACTGGTAGTTCACTTCTGGACTATTCATACCTAGGAGAGGGCTTCACAGGCAGCACACAGTGGTGACATCTGATGACCACACTCAGGGTGCACATGTACTTGGTTCCTGAAAGAGCCACAATTTATGATTGAGGACTGTCACTGTGATGCCTGGACTAGATGGCTGATTTGTTAAAAAAAAAAAATGTATAAAAATGTGGAAGAATCCCTGGCAGTGTAGCTCAACATTTCTCAGTCAGTGGACACCAACATTTTCCTCCCGCTAGCCAGAGCCCAGTAGGAAGAAAATTTGAATTGGGCCTGAGCTGCTGCTGCCACTACCTACCATGGAAAAGTAGATATTTTATCTTTCCCCCTGATACCTCCTGGCCTGCAGGATGTCCTCCCACTGCCAGGAGGAGCTGGTGATCGGCTCTTACTTCCTCCTCTGCCAGCTTTCTTCTGCAGTTGAAACCATACTGGGCCCAGTAGACTCATGAGACCTGCTAGCCCCATCCAGTTCTGATTGTTGAGAGGAAGCAGCAGAAGGTAAGCGCTGCTCACTGACACAGCATGCCCAGGGTCTGAGGAGATGGGATGTATGATTGCGCCAGAGGGTACGAATAGAGGGTTAGCTGAATGTCTCAGAAAGGTGGGCAGGGGTAAGATGGTCATGCCAGGGGAAGGTGATGCCAGGGAAGAGGAAAGGGAAGAGAAAGTGATGATGCCAGGAAAGTAGGGGGGGGGAGGAATTAGAAGAGAAAGTGACAATGCTAGAGGAATGGAAGTAAAAGAAAGGGCAGGGAAAGTGATGATGCCAGAGGAATGGGAGAAGAAGAAAAGAAAGGGAAAGTGATGACGCCAGGGGAGTGGGGGAGAGGGAAGAGAATGAAAAATGATTCCAGGGGAGTGGGGAGAAAAGGAAGGGAAACTAATAATGTCAGGGGAAATGGGGGAGAGGAAAGTGAAGGGAACATGACAATGCCAGGGGAGTAGGTGGGAAGATAGGGGGAGATAAAATACTGATGCCAGGGAACTGGGGAGAGAGGAAGGCTAAGTAATGATGTCATGGGGGGGGAGAGGGAAGAGAGTGTTCATAGCAGGGGAGCAAAAGAGAAGGGAGAGGGAAGGGAAAGTGATGGTGCAAAGGAATCATAAGGAAGGGAAGGGAAGATGATGTCAGAAGAGGGAGGGGGAGGGAAGGGAGGGTGACGATACCAGGGTGGAGGGAAGAGAAAGGAAGGTGATTATGGGTGGGGCTGGGGGAGAGGGAAGGTGATGGTGTGCCACAATGAAGTGAAGTGAATCCTGTGCTGGGCATGACACAAAAACAGTTGAAAATCACTGCTGTAGCTCAAAAAACCCAGTTTTGATTGAGCTGGAAGTCCAAAGCAGCAGAATGAAACTAAAATTGAAAAATAAAAACTGAACAACTGGGCATAAAGTGACATGGCAAAAGTGAACAGTAACCTAGTTCAGTGTTCCCCAGGACACATTGGTGTTCCTTCAGACCTGATCAGGGATGCCACGGAAAAGTCACCGCCACCTGATGCTCAGATCCAGGCCAGCACCCTAGAGCAACAAGAGACTCCAGTGGGGGCTCTTAAACTTGTAGGAGCTCCTTTCTGAAAACATCTCGACCCATGTGTGCCTCTTCTTCTTCACTACAGCATGAGCCCTGAGTGTGGTAATTAATGGGCAGCGTGCAGGGCATGGATAGCTGGGACCTGCTGTGTGCAGCACACACATTGCACAAAGTATCTCCTCACCTTCCCCGTCTTTTGAGTCCTTAAAGCCCTCTGCCTTATCCCCAGGCTAAGTGAGATGGGCAGTGTGTTCACTAAGGATTGGATTTGTCTAACTTTTAAGGGTTGTCAGCAGCAGCAGTGAAGAAACTCTGACAGCCACATGCAGCAGCCATGGTAACTACCTGAGCTGGCTGCCCGCACCACACCAACATCTTCCTTCTCCTGCAGGAGCTGGTCCATTGTGATGGGTTCATTTGTGCATTTGCTCCCTCAATCCCTTTGCTTTAAAATTTGGAAGAGACACAGATGGGGCTTTCTGTGCTTCCTTAACTCTTCTGTGGTCATGAGTCCTTTCCATGTCCGCACGTCCTAGTTCATGGAGGTTGGTGTGCCACACAACTTTGTTAGTTTAGTTGTGCCCTGATCTAGTTGCTGTAGAAACTGTAAACTGCACCCCAGGAGTTGTGACTCAGCTCCTCAGATCATATCTTCTAATATCATTCTAGCATTAGTATAGGATTTGTTCCTTAAAGCAATAAACAAGTGCAACTACAAGAAACATACAGTTTCGTAAGACATATTTTCAAATTGTTGTAAATGTTATAGGATCCACAAACTCTGCCTTTCTGGAGGTAATTTATCGGCACAAAAATTCAGTTGTTAGCACCTGACAGCTCTGCATTCTCTTTAATAGTGCTCTTCAAGGAGGTATCTGCTGTAGAACACCGTTTTAATTTTATGCGGTGATTTTCACATGGCTGTACCCAGAATGCTTTGCAATCAGACATGCAGTAAAATACAGAACATCAGTGCACTTTCATAGATCAGGCTGAAGGAAGTACAGCTGTAGGTAAAGCCTGGAAAGGAGAGAGTTTTTTTTTAGGAAAAGAGGTACTTTAATTTTTCTCTAGTGCCTTTTCTACAACAGCCTCAAGGCAGATTACAATAAGGGAAAAAATAGACAATACAATACAAAACATAATACCACATATCATAAATAAAATATTTAAAAACATAGATAAGATTCTACATTCGATATTCCAATCAATAAAGACAAAAATAAAACCAGAAAAAAAAATGTAAAGAGTAAGCATAAAAAGAAGGAAGAGGAAAAAGAGTGAGGACAATAGGTCACTCCAGATGGAGAGGACAGCAATAGAGCACATTTTGCTACTGTGTCTCCAGTTTGTGCACTATGTAATTATTATTTTATGGGGGTTAACTATGAAGATATGTAGGCATTTATGCCAGTTTTGAAAGGGCACAAGATGCACAGATTCTTCAAGAAAAAGGGTCATGGTATGAGGTTGATACAGAGTAGACTGAGGAATAACATCAAGAAATATTTCTTCACTGAAAGGATGGTAGATGCATAGAACAGCCTCTCTCAGTGGAGACAAAATTCAAGAAAGCGTGGGAGAAATACAGAGAGGGCAATTCAAGAAAGCGTGGGAAAAATACAGAGAGGACAATTCTCAGATGTTTTTGCATGGATCAATATGTGCTTACCCGCATAAAAACACAGTTTGAGAACTGCCCCCACACCACTCGCTCAAGTTAAAGTGTGCACACTTTTTACCCGAAGGACAAAAATCAGTGGGTTTGGGTCCCTACCAGTCCAAGTTATTAAACTGGAAGTCTGCAGGATGCATTCCTTTGAAAATGAGCTTACTTTCTCTGTTGGCTGGAGGATCCGTAGCTACAGGGGCAAAGGTAATGCTGGAGATCAACTAGAGTTTGCAGTATTATATTGGAAAGGGGAAATGGGTAGATTAGAGGGGTCTTACAGCCCTTATTTGCCAAAATATTCAATACAAAGGTTAAAAGAATAAAATACACCATACTGTGACTTATTGCAGTTAAATACTGTGCTATGGTATGATTTGGCAATTTGGGTATTTCAGAAAGTTCATAGAAAGGAAGCAGTAGATACATACTCCATTGATGTATCTTAAGAATAAGAAGCTAGAACTGACTGACAAATGTATGATTAAAGACTATTTATCTTACTAAAAGAGTGGAATATTCTGTAAACCCCTTTAGGCATGTAGTAAGTGGTTTCTGCCAGCAGAGGGCATGTAGCAATTGGGAGTGAGAACTGCTACTAGTGGCTCCTTGGAGATTCAGGATGCCAGAAGAATCTGGAGGCCCTTGGGGGATTCAGCATGAACCCTTAACCCCCTTTTCCATGCAAGAGCTTTGCCATCTGGAAGTAGTCTGTTCACAGACCCCATGGAAGAGGCTTCCATGGGGTCTGTGAACAGACTACATCTGGAGAATGGCATCCCTGATTGACCTTTAATTATGCCTCAAAAGGAGAGGAATGACAGTCACTCCAAAAGTGGAAATGAGGAGGCTGGGAACTACAGGCTGGGTTAATCTGAGCTCTGTGGTGAGTAAATTAATGGAACCCAGAAGATTGCAAGATCCAAGGTTGTACCAGAGATAGGTCTTGTCTGATGAATCTGATCAGTTTCTTTGACTGGGTGACCAGAGAGTTGCAGCATGCTAGATAGAGTGTACTTGGATTTCAATAAAACCTTTGACACAGTTCTGCATAAGCAATTTATAAATAAACTGAGTGCCCTTGGATTAGGCCCTAAAGCCACTGACTGGGTTAGAATTGGTTGAGTGGGAGGCTAGAAAGGGTGGTGATAAATGGAGCTCACCCTGAGGAGAGGGGCATTACTAATGGTGTGCAGCAGGGCTTGGTCCTTAGATTGGTTCTTTTCAACATTTTTGTGAAAAGGTTTATCTTTTTGTAAATGATAGCAACATCTGCAACAGGATCGACAGCCAGGAAGGTGTGGAAAACCTGAAAAGTGAGCTAGAGAAGCTTGTGGAATAGTCTGGTCTAGCAGTTAACATTTTGTTTTTTATTTATGAATTGTACAATTAAATACAAGAATATTTGTATCAGAAAAGGAGGAATCATAGCAACTCAAATATTTATTAACATCATATAACAAGAAAAAATAATCAAACATATTCCCCCAATAAATCACAGGAAAATGGGAGACCCAAGAAAAGAAAAAGAGAGTGATGAGAAAAAAAGGAAAAAATTAAGAGAGACTGATCAAGGCATCATAAGTCCAAAACACCATGCGATCTTAAGAGGCTTCTTGAACACGAGAGTCCAAAAAAAAAGTTGAGAGGGTTCAAAATAGACATAGTTGGCATTAAGATGTTTCACATAACATTTGCATGGATATTTTAATGTAAATTGAGCACCTAATGCCAAAACCTTAGGTCACATGGAAAGAAATCCCTGCGATCAGGGAATGTCCATATCTTCTGACCATAGAAAAGCTGTAACCTGTTATGTAGAAAAAAATGAAAAACAGTATTCCTAACATTAGAAAAAGCAAAATAAACCAATTAAGTTCCTGTTTTAGATATACAGACATCTTGTGAAGATTCAAGAAGATCAGTGAAGAATCTTGAAATTAACCCTCTTGAAGTTGACCTTCAGTGGTAGAAGAAACACACTGAGGCAAATAAGCGTTAGTAATAACAGGCATTGCTTCCTCTGGAGTCTTTAGAACTTGTAAAATATAGTTCTTAAAACGTTCCTGTGGTGACATCAAATTAGTAATTGGAAAATTGAGAAAATGCAGATTTAAAATTTGCATAGCATTTTCTATGTTCTCAAGCTTCTTAGAATAAATTAGGTCAGATTGCACTAAACCCATTTTGAATCTTCTCTACTGTAGATAAATGTGACTCCAAAACCTCAATTTTACCCCTGTGAAGAAACCAATTTATCAATGGCAGAAACATGCTGATTTGTATTCAAGGAAATTTTAGTTAAGGAAGACATAGCAACTTCCAGGGAAGTTAATGCATCCCAGATCACATCCAAGGTAATAACTGGAAGTTACCCTGGCAGGACAACTAATCCTGGTGTTCTTGCCAATATCACTCAAAGATATAGAATTTAAAACTTGATCCCCAGCAGGAGAAGTGCAGGAAAGTTGAATCGAAGGGGCCTCATGGACTGTCCCACAAACGGGGGTGGAATAGAGTCATCAAAACTGCAGCTGGAATATCGGCGGTAGCGGCAATAGTGGTGCCCCCAGACACAGAGACTACAGATCCAACACAGGACTCACCAATCTTGACCCCTCCATTTCTGGAGTCCTGGAAAAAGGGGGAGTGGTGTGGCAGGCACGCTGGGACTCAGGGAGGTCTCATTGGCCAGGGGTGTCTGCATCTGCTCACTGCCAGCGCCTGCGAAGGCAGTCATTGGCGTCAATACGGATGTTGGGGTGAAGAAGCTTCCAATCCTTAACTGGAGGATGCACATCAAAGGAGAAGCCTGAATTGGCTCCTTCAGTTTAGCTTTCCCCTTGGTATGCAGCATAGAGGGAAACAAAAGCAGGTAAATAGGTAGAGAGCTCCAGCACAGCCTCTCAGCAGGCAGCCATCTTGGATCTCTAGCAGTTAACATTTAATGCTAAAAAAATGCAGTCTTGCATTTGGGCAGTACAAACCCAAGAGAGTGGTATAGTATAGGGGGTAAAATTATTCTAAGCTTGAAGGAAGAGCAGAATCTGAATGTGTTCATATTGGATGATCTAGAAAGATGCTTGACAGCATATGGAGAGAAATGGTCAGAAAAAAGATGGTTATGTTGCTGCTTAATAAGTCCCTGGTAAGACACATTTGGAATACTGTGTACAATTTTGGAGGCTGCGCATTTAAAATGATAAAAACAGGATGGAGTCAGTATGCTTCGTTCTAAAGATACATATTTAAACGTGAATATCTTTGAGGAAAGGCAGAGTAAGGGAGATATGATAGAGACCTTTTAAATACCTCCAAGTTTCCATGCATAAGAAGCATGCCTCTTTCAAAGGAAAGGAGACTCTCTAGAATGAAGGGTCATGGGGTGAGGGTGAGAGGGAAAGACTCAATATTAATCTAAGGCAATATTTATTTACAGAGAGGGTAATGGATGCAGGGAACAACCTCCCTATGGAGACAAGGATGATATCTATATTTAAAAAAGTATGGACTAAAACACAGATGATTTCTTAGGGAGTGGTGGGGATTATAAAGCTGGATAGTTTTATGTTATTTAAAATCCTTTCATAACCAACACAACAATGATTGTGGTGATTTACAAAACTAAAATGCATAGATAATGTAGATGGGCAAATTAGACTGGACATATGGCCTTTTTCTGTTTTTATATTTTGGTTACAGTGGCAAGGCTGATGGGTCCAACCATTTGCAGCAGACACCAATAGAATCATCCCTTCCCTAAACAAAAACATATCCCTTGTGCCCTGCCCAAAACTGGAGCTAAACCCATTGGGATATTTGCATTTCTGGCACAGAAGAACACAGTGATGATAGAAAGTATCTGTTCAGTCCATGCAAGCATACTGATTGTAACTAGACTGTTTGTTTATTTTACTGTAAATACTTATACTCTTACTCTCTCATTTGAGTGAAAGGAGACATTTTTGCGAAATCGATCCAGTGCAGTGGTTCAGTTACTTTTAATATCAAATAGCATTAAACAAGCATATATTCCAACAATGATGGGGCCTGGAAACTAATCACTACCCCCCCTCCCCCAACCCAATGTGAACAAACAAGAACCTCTGTGTCCTTCTACTATTAAAAAGTATGCCAGGTCAACAAAAGTATAAAGCTATTAAAACAGCATTTTCTGCAGGTGGAAACTATGCAGTACATGCTTCTGAGTCAAAAGCAACTTCTTTATTTCTAAATTTATTGCTTCAGTGCTCAGTTTTCTATCTGCTGGTTCTTGTGCTCTCAACAGGCCTCTGATCTCACTCTAACTGCTGTTAGGATCTACCCCATGTTCAACAGAATTTCTGAGAGAGTTCAACAGAGATCAGATAACTGCAGGGAATAGGCGACTGAGCTTTGGATATGCTAAATAGAAAAAATATTGCAGTTATTTTCCTTGGTGGAGAGGCCTGACTGTCGTATGGTTCATCTGTAAGCACTTGTGGATTGCAGAGTTCCACCTTGGAAAGATTTTCTTCCAATTTCTAGCCAGTGTGATCATCAGTGAGAACCATGGTGGTGGTAGGGGTGCAAACAGGAAAATCAGGTACAGTCTTTCTATGGAGAATAGTCATGTACTGCATAGTTAACAAGAAGTTCCAATCAGAACTAATGGAGCCTACTTTCCAGAAAAAAAACACCCCTGCTGAAATGTCCATGTTGAAATTTCCAGCACAGGGTTCCCTCTACATTTCTACAACATGGTGCCAGGAGGCATCATTGTTGACCAATGGTGGGGGCTCCTTCTGAAGACCTTTTAACACTGCTTCCACAGTGGTCCCTCAGCCCCTGCGGCCCTGAATCACATTGGAATCCTCCTGCATGGCAGTGTATGGGGCTGCTGCTGAGCCATGAGGCTGGCCCTAAAATCATTTATAAAAACAAAAATTTCTTAGCATTCAGGCAGGTCGATCCCAACGAGTGGGCCATGCACCTTTGCCAGCAGATGGAGACTATTGCGCTTACGTATACTGTCACTGATTGAAAATTATTTTAGGATTCCAAGGTGATTTTTACAAACAGTTTAAAGGTTTAGCTATGGGTGCCACCATGGCACCAGATATAGCCAGTTTTTAAGTGACAGATTTTGAAGACATATTTCTCAATCTTTTTTTTTTTTTTAAATCGTCTTTGAGTCATTAAATGTACAACCACAAGAGAGCAAAACCATGTTCATTGGCTGACAATACAACTGTAACAACCCATCTTTTAGACTTCTACCCCCATCCCAAACAGAAACAGCCCACTATAATCATAAATCCATTCACAGACACACTCAATAATCCATTTTAAGGAAGAGTTGTTCTTATGGATGAGATATATTGATGATATCCTAGTTATATGGAAAGATAAACATTAGAAATTCCAATATTTACCCCAATGGTTGAACTCTAAAAATAAGAATCTAAAACTTGAGATGAACAGTAATTACACCAACATTCCATTCCTGGATATTCTTATTAAAAAAGGATCACATTTGTTTCACAACAACTGTTTATAGGAAACCCATGCACACAAACAAATGTATTGCATTTTCATAGCCAGCATTCAAGAATCCTTACGAATCTCCCAAAACTAAAATCAGTGGTCCGAAGATTGCCCCATAGACTACCACTCTCACCTCTATCCCAGTCAGGGGTAGGGATGCTGTCATTTGACGCAGCCGCATGCAACCCCCATTGTAGCTGTGACACCGCCAGCGCTCCTCAGGCACATCCTTCTTAGGTAGGTGCACGTAAATCCTCCTGTCTAAATTTAAAGGGACCTCACAAGCCTTGGCCTTTATAAAGGTCCTTCCTTCCTGTAACCAGCGTTTCTACCTGTATTCCTGGTCTTCATCTTTTCAGTCCTTTTTCCTTATTCCTTGGTTCCTCATCTTCATCTTTGTCTTGTGATCAGTCTTCAGTACTTCATCAGGTCTTCATCTTTTGGTCAGTCTTCAGTTCTTCTGTGTCTTTGCCTGCCAACCTGAGCTGTTCTTCACCTCTCTGCCTGCTCCTCCATCTCACCTTTCCTCGGATAGATCTATGGTTCAGTTGTTTCAAGAATAAGAACTTTGTTTCCTGTATGAGAGGACAAAATCTTAGATGCATGCTTGTTCATTCAACATTAGATCCAGAGATGAAATTTACCAAAACAAAACAAAAGTGGGCATTTTAGGTGTGATGGTTGTTCACTTTGTCTCCAGATGCTTCAGACAAAAAATTTTGCTCATCTTACATATCCAAAAAAAGCATATGACCATCTGAAGATCTGAGATTCTGTGTGCTGAAGGTTGTGAGGCAAAAGTAGAGAGGAGGAGCCAAGGATGCTACTTTAAGGGAAGAGCAACGGTTCATTTTTGAGATGAAAAATGTCACTCTCCTTGGACTCAGTCTTGAATTAGACTTTCTCTGTTTTGAATATTTTGAATTTTTTCTTATTTTTCTATTTTCTAATTTTTATTTTTAGTTTATATTTTTCTATTTTTATTATTTCACATTTTTTATCATTTTATTCATATCTATCACATTGGTTTAATATTTTTATTTGTATTATTTGTATATATTTTCTTTAGATCTCATAGGTTTACATATATTTAGAATTAATGCTTATTTTATTTTTTATATCTACAGTTAATCATTTATCTTATTTCATTTTCACATGATATTATTTTTATTAAAAAGCACAGCTATGATCTTTCATTATATTGTTATACACTTTGGCACAATGTGAATTTTTTGGTCCTGGTGGGTCTTGAACCACCACTACTTGTTAGAATTTGATGCATTTGGTGCATTTGCTCTAGCTGCTAAACTATAACATCTGTTGCAATACAGCTGTGAATTTGAATAAATATACCCTCTTGATCTAGCTCTATCAATCTAAAAAACTTTTTGCATTTGATTTTGGAGGGAAAATCTCTTTAAAAGGGGCAGCTTTGTTTGTCTGTTTGCATATAAAGTAACTACATGAATATTTTTAATAAGGTTTATTTTGCTTGTTTTTTTTGGTTCGGCTGCGTGCCTCTTAGCTACCTATTTTAAAATAAATTGTTTTACAACAACCTTTTTCAATGATATGTTTTTAAAGTTTTCTTGTTTCCTTTGTCCCTTAGTTTTTTTTTTTTAATATATTCCTCATGTTTTTATTTCATTACATATTAAATATTATTTATACTGTCTTTTTTTTTACCCTTTTCATATTAAATTTATTAGTTTCTATTGCTACCACGCTTCTTCGGTGATACAGTCAATCCCAACAGTGTAATTTAGACTGGGATATGCATAAGAATCAGCTTATACAGAACTATTGTCTTTTTTGGATTAAACAGATCCTGGTAGCATTTCCCAAATGAGTAAGCTTCTTTTATGTGAATACAATTTATGTGGTCAGCTATCTTCAGTGGAAATCCATGTCAGTATCTCTTACTAAATATGCCACTTTGCATTAATATATATAACTGAATATCATTTTCCATGAAATGAAAATAGAAACCTAGTACTGAGAGCTAATATTTCTCAAGACAAAACAGATACATTTCTCTTTGCTGTGTTCATGTTTTGAGCATGTGTAGCCATTATTTACTATGTCAAACTCAATTTTCAAAGGAGTTTTAACTGGACCAGATGTATGTCAGTTAGAAAATTATTTTTCATTTTTTCTACATTTATTAATGCTGCAATTATGTGTTGTAAAAGAAACAAATTAATAATGTAATTTACAGCACAGGTGCTCAAACCACTACTTTAGGCTCCCCACAAGCCAGTCAGGATATGCCTAATGAGAGAGAAGGAGAGAGAGATTATCTAGAAGGTGCTTATTTATAATAGTTAAGTATTTATATCTCTATAGGAGGACCACCTGTTAGGTCGAGATGAGGTGTTAGTGGTGGTTTAGGGGCCAATTTTGCATGTAGAGTGAGACGTACGAACAGCACAGTACACCGTGGTGAAGATTTGAAATCATTTGGAATGAGGAAAGTCTCACAAAGATGACATTTCTACTATTTTCTCTCACCCTAGCTTGATGGACTCTATAACAGGGTACCATCAAGCTAGGGTGAGAGAATATAGTACAAATTTTCATCTCTACATGCAAAACTGGCCCCTAAACCACCATGAACGCCTCACCGTGACCTCTCAGGTGGCCCTCCTATAGAGATATAAATAGGTGCACACAGTGAGGCCTTCCTCAGAGTCTCGCTCGCTCGCTCGCTCGCTCTCGCTCGCTCGCTCTCGCATTTTGATAAATGATTTTAATAGAGAGTTCTGCAAGGTAATTTACCTACCTGCAATGTTCCTGTCCCTAAGAGGTTGTAGTATAAGTTCCAGCACTGAAAGGTTGAATGGTGGAGAGGATATTTTCAGCTATCTGCTACACTGAGAGTCCTTTTCAGAGAAGATATATGCTATGAGCTAATAAGGGATAGCTGCCTCCTTCTCCTACTGTCCCAGGGATCAATGTAGTAAGCTCACTGCTAAAACTCTGCCCTGAAATTCAGCACACTGTTCCCTAATGCACATGCTAAAAGCAGTAGGCTAATGGTAGGCCAATGCAGCAGAAGTTAAAAAAAAATGCCAACAGACCTAAAAATGTGTGTAAAAACACAGCTCAGCATGTATAAAAGTATGATTTATATGCAGAAATCATATTTTGTATGCAGAAAACATGGTTTATATGCCAAATTGTGTTCAGCGTATGAAATATGACTTAGTTGCGTAATTATTGCTGTCTGCCCAGATAGCATTTTATGTACAGAAAACATGATTTGTGCATGTAAACCATGCTTTGTGCATAATATATCTGAATGCAAAAAAACTTTCAGCACGGAAAGCATTTTTTGTGCACATAAATCATATCTTATGCGCAGAAAACATGCTTTGTGTACACAAAGCATGTTTTCTGCACATTAAATACTGACTACATATCCTGGCACTGGAACTTCAGCTTCCATCCATAGACTAACATTAGCCTTGGAAATGTTATTCTACCTTGGGAATTTCCAGTTTTAAGACAAGCGAGCCGATTCAGTAAAGTCCGCGGGAGAGTGGATGAACGCCCGCTCTCCCGGCGCGCACACAGGCCACTCGCCTGTGCGCACGATTCTGTATTTAAATTAGGTGGTGCGGTAGAAACGGGCAAAAGGAGGCACTAGGGACACTAGCGCGTCCCTACCACTTCCTTTTGACCCGGAGCGGCGGCTGTCAGTGGGTTTGACAGCAAACGCTAAATTTTGCCGGCATCTGTTCTCGAGCCCGCTGACAGCCACGGGCTCGGAAACCGGATGCCGGCAAAATTGAGTGTCCGGTTTTCGGCTCGACAGCCGCCGGCCCATTTTAAATTTTTTTTTTACTTTTTTTACTCTTTTTTACTCTTCGGGACCTCAGACTTAATATCGCCATGATATTAAGTCGGGTAGGCGCTAATTTCTTAAAGTAAAATGTGCGGCTTGGCTGCACATTTTACTTTCTGTATCGCGCGAGCATACCTAATAGGGCCCTCAACATGCATTTGCATGTTGAGGGCGCTATTAGGTGCCACGGGTTGGACGTGCGTTTTCCGCCCCTTACTGAATAAGGGGTAAGGGAAAACGTGCATTCAAGAGCAAGTTAACAGTGCGCTCCGTCAGAGTGCACTGTACTGTATCGGCCTGCAGATGAGGTAAGCTGACGACCCTCTCTGCATTGGGGATTAATACCTAATGCCATCTTTAGAATGGGATTTCCATGAAAGCAGGTTAACCTTATACCACTCTCTGAGCATGCCTTGTTACCAAATTTTAACCAAACATTGTATATAGTATCCAATATATATATGCTTATATCAACAGTTATGTTCGCTCTACATATAATGTTATGCACCTTTCTCTGTCCTTGCCATGTAACCAAATTGTTCAATGTATTTTCTCTATCATTATACATTCTATGTAAACCGATACGATGTGCAAATGGTTATCGGTATATAAAAACCTTAAATAAATAAATAACCTGTATGCACATTGTTTTTGTGTGCAGATCTCCTTGCTGCATCAGGAGTAATCTTTGCGCACAGAAAATGTGCGGGTTAAACAGTGTGTTCTGACAAATGCCCCTTATTACATTGGCCTCTCAGACTGGTCCTGTGTACATGTTTGAGACTGTAAGAGCCAGTCAAGTTTTGATGAGGCAAATCTGTGCATAGTCATGGTCTTAAAAATAGTAAGAGTTTGCAACACCTATAAATGTATTTTGTTACCATGTGTCCAGTATATGCAGAAGTATTTTCTGGTATAAAGCACCCAAAATTAATATTTGAGGGCACTTTATAATAAATAGAGAGATCAATCCTCAGCGCGTTCAGCAATATTTAGTCAGATAAGTGAGACTTATGCGACCAAGTAGTAGCTGAATATGCACACATGTTCAGTGTCTGTCACTTAGCCATATAATTCCCTTATATGACAAAAAAGTTAGCCATATAAAAAGTAGCCATATAGTGGGTGCATCAGGGTGGAGTGAGTTAGCTATACAGCTTATGTGGCTAACTGCCGATATTCAGACTTAGCAAGACAACATATTGAATAAGAGGGTCTTGGCAAATTTACATGCCATACTATATTTTTTATTTTAAACAATTTGTTTACAACGTATTTCAAACACACAATTCTTTTACACACATATGAACCATGTTACCATATAAACCTAAAATCCCATAACATATCCCCCATCCATACTTTACTCTCCAATCATTCCATTCATACCATCCACACATCCCTCACATAAAACCATCTCCATACTGAAATGTATTTTACAAAGTACAACCACAGTTGTCTCAATTAGACTATCTCTTCTTATAAGACACTATGCATTGTTGCACTATAATGTTAATTGTTCATAATACCTTTTAACATTACATCAAGCAATACAAATATACTTATAAGAATCAATGAATCCTTTGTCTGAAATTATGTTCTGTTCTCTAGCTATTTTACATTCAATCTTATTTACATCATACACAAATGATATTCACAGGCACTCCTATGAAGTTGTTACATCATTCTGTTCTCATGTTGTCCAACGAGCACCTCGTTTCACCCTGACTTGCAAGGCTTCCTCAGGGACATTTATTTCTCATTCTTGAACGTGCATCAACTTGTTGCCCAATTTTTAAGCTAACAGTTCTGATTGTAATTTGTGGTCCACTGTGTGATACCAATGTCTTCACAGACTTCACAGCAAGACTATTTCAATCGCCTTCATGCTCCCACATCGTGCTGCTTATGTTTCATATTTATAGATTTCTCTACTTAATGGCTCAACGTATCCTCTCCTCCTTTTTCCATGAACTGTGTCACTAACACAGATTCCAAACACTTGAAAGTGACGGCGTCATTATTTCCCGATGCAAAATCTTCAACGCGCTTAGATGTTTCCTCACGAACCGGCCTTACACCATCTTATGAAGCCGCAACCCTTCTGATTCAATATGTTTTCTTGCTGAGTTTTCAGAGGATTATGCATGTTATGTTTACCTTATGATATTCAGACTTAGCCCCACAAATTGTACGGCTGAGCTAGACGTGCCACAGAGCAGGACTAAACTTAGCTGGTTAGACTTATACAGCTAAGTGCTCAGACTTACGCATATATTCAGCAGCATAACCATGCCACTGAATATACACCACAACTTAGCCAGATAGGATCTAACTAGCTAAGACCTAGATTCATCAAAATGCTAGAAATATGAGATTGAGAGGGATAGAGAGAGAGAATCTGTAGAGGCCAATATGTAAATTTACTATTTAGACCATTGTATGAAGGTGCACTTTTAACTCAGGGTGAGGTTTGGGGGTCAGTTTTACATATACAGTCAGAGGTATAAACTGCAAAGTTGACATCACTGAACATTTTCTGTCATTTGGAGTGATGAAAGGTAAAAGAGGAGTTGATTTGTGCAATACACTCTCTACCTAGGTTGAATGTAGCAAGGTAGAGAGTGCATTTGGTCGGTAATGCACAGCTAATGCTGGCACAATGCACAGAAAAAAGGTGTAGTTATTTCTGGCGTTAAAAACCCATGTTGCTGTGTGTTATTCTATCGCATTTGACGTTAGGAGTCATTCATTACCATTAACTCCACCCAGACTCCTCCCCCTTACATTACTAATGTGACATTTGCATATTAGCATGCATTATGCTATTTAACACATGTGTTAGGGCCTTAACACTAGCATTAAGGCCCTAACACGAAATGATAAATGACCCAGTAAGTTACTTAACTGGCCAGTTTTGAATATTGACCCCATAGAGTTTAAATGTATAAAATGCTGTAGATACTATACGAGAACTATAGAGAAAGGGGTGTGTTAGCCAATTAAGCTATTTATATTTGATTGGATGAATACCCCCTGGTGCTTTGTAATACTGAATTCAGTAGCCAGCTTATAGTATTTTGCATGAAGACAATTAGTACCATTAAGGCAGGGAACAATTGCCTTTGTGAAATTAATTTATTCTAGATAAAATATTTTTGCTGAAAAGAGTGTTTACTTGTTACTAATCAAGGATATATATAAATATATTTGCTGCCTTCTTTTACAGACCAATCCGGAGGAAGCTTCTGCAGAAGGAATTTACGTCTCCAAAATTTTGGCAAATGGGCCTGCTGACAAAGTAGAAGGCCTTCTGATTCATGACCGGATCATTGAGGTAAGAGAAGGGAACCATGTAATTCCTGACAATGATGCAGGGATTAATGGGCTCTGAATCGTTTGCTTTGTGCATGCTTTCAAAACCTGATGGTTACTCAGTGGATTTGGGCAGCCGCCTATAAACAGACACAGGAAGGGCAGGGATCCTGTAAACTACAGTGCTTGGATTAACCAAATGTGAAAATGCAGGGACATTTCTGCCAGAACAGAAGGAGTTGAAATGTGCAAACATTGAGAATTTAGTAGCCTCCTACAAATCGATGTTGGTGAAAATTGCTTTGACAGATGAAAGTAGCTTTCTGTGCTGTTTCCTTTTGCTAGCTGAAGTGAGGGAACAAATGGTTCTTCATTCGTTTTTTTGTGAGGGAGATGACATTCTCGTTCTCTTAGTGTGCACTTCAGCTGTTTTGCTTGTGTGACTTCAAAGTGGCTATGCTAATCAGTGTGTGCCCTGCAGTTTATTCGAACAAATTAGGACAGACTTGCACTCATTTCTGCCTATGGTCAATTATTTGAATGGCTGCCATTATTTGAAGTGTCCCAAGCATCTGCTAATCGTATACAGTATGTCATTTGCTGTGCCTTTGTTTTTTCTTGGAGAAGAATTACAATGTGCTTGTATTATATAATGGTAAACCTTCAAGCTTGCTAGAACCCAGAGGCTCTCAAACGAGGGCAATAGGAGAACCGGAAAGCTATGTGGGAAAAAAAAATGAAATTTTGTTAGCTGGTAAAACAAGTTCCTTTCTAGACCCTGAAAATGGACCTTTGCATCATAGCAGAACCCGACTGTGTCCTTTTAATCATAGCATTTAATAGTTGCCTTAAGTTTGCTTGGGATTGCTTAGTGTGGCTGTATCGCTTTATCCCCCAGTTCAGCTGGCTGGGGAAGTAGTGCCATTTTAGCTTTCTCCAACTTGAGAAGCTGAGTTTAAAAGCACAAGAAAGGTGGTAAATGCAGGATGACAAGCAGGCACCTCGCAAGCTCTTCCAACAGATAGCAATCCCAGAGTGCTTAAAGGTTGTCTGATTGATTGTTTAAGGCATTCTGGTCTGCCTTTCAGCTGGAGGTGACAGATGTCACTCAAGGTTTGAAAAAAGCAGACAGAATGCATGTTCATGAAGCAGTGGAAATAGATGCTTTTCTTTAGCAGGCAAAGGAGCTGGTGCTGATTCCACTTAGCTAACAAAATGGTTTTATTTAAACAGAGCTCCTATACTGGCAACAGTATCAAAAAGAGAAACATTACTTTCTTTCTGTGAAAAATATGCAAGCTTATCTTGGACACATCGTAACAGGCAGAAGAAAGGGTTGAAGTAACTCAAGTTTCAAACACTTTTTTTTGTCTGTTCTCTAGGCAAGTAACAAAAAATGTCATCTTTTTTAATTTATTTAATTCTTTTGTCTAGCAGTTTTGACCTACTATCAGTTTCCAGTTCAACTGAAACTGACCGCTGATAGCCTTCGTTTTTCTCTCGTTTCATATCCCCTTCGGTTCACTTAGACCCTGATATAATAAGACATAAGGCAAAAATGGGTGCTGAAATTCAGCACACATTTTCTTTACTCTTGCTTTGAAAATGAACTGACTCCTGATGCAGCAAACTGATTGCATACGTACGAACAGCACAGTACACATCAGTGAATATTTCATGTGATATGGAATGAGGAAAGTTACACAAAGATGAGATTTCTACAATGTACTCTCGCCCTAGGTTGATAACACCTAGCTAGTTCATCAAGCTAGGGTGAAGAGTACATTCAGGATCTCATCTTTGTGTAACTTTCCTCATTCCAAATCCCATCAAATGTTCACTGATGTGTGCTGTGTCGTTCATACGGCTCAATTTAAATGTAAAACTGGCCCCTAAACCCTAGACCACCACCAAAATCTCACCTTGAGTTACTAGTTGACACTCCTGCAGTGATATAGTTGACTTTTATATAAGAACCTTATAAAGAGTCTCACTCTCCCCTCTCTCCCTCCCTGCAGTAACTAAAAAATTACCCTAACCATGCCTTTTTTTTTTTTATCACAGGCACTGTTCTTGCAAAAATGATAGCAGAATGATGAGTCTAGTTGCCTTGATCATATCCTCTGGCAACAAATTCTACAGCTCTTTAGTGTGCTGAGTGAAAAAAATACTTCGTATGATTGTTTTAAATCTGCTGGTTGCTAGTTTCAGAGTTTCCCGTAGTCTTCATATCTGAAAAGGCAAATAACTGTTTCCTATTTATGCGTTCTAACCCATTCATGATTTTATAACTCTCCATCATTTCCCCTTTCAGCCAATTCTTTTCTAAACTAAGCAACAACCCTAATCTGTTTAGTCTTTCTCCATAAGGGAGCTTTTCCATATTCTTTATCATTTTTTCCCCATTCTCTCTAGATTTTCTATGTCTGCAATGACTTTTTTT
This sequence comes from Rhinatrema bivittatum, assembly GCF_901001135.1. NCBI lineage: Eukaryota > Metazoa > Chordata > Amphibia > Gymnophiona > Rhinatrematidae > Rhinatrema > Rhinatrema bivittatum. Next base: position 105,334,871 of record NC_042623.1, read on the forward strand.
GAGATAGGGCAACCGGAACTGATCACAGTACTCACGGTATGGTTGCAGCGTGGATCTATACAAAGGAATTATATTTTCAATTTTGTTCTTTATACATACTGTACCTGAATGTAACTTGCCTTGCGCTACAATGAAAAGGCGTAAGCTAAATGCAGTAAATAAATCCAAACTTATTTAAGCCTTTTTGACCACTGCTGTACATTGAGTAGAATTTTTCACGTTATTGTCCACAATGATTTCAAGATCCTTTCCTGGAGGAAACTCCTAACACAGAACCTAGCATTGTATATATATTTTAGATAGGAATAATTTTCTTTATGTACATGACATTGCACTTGTCCACATTAAATTGCATCTGCCATTTAGATGTCAGTCTCCTAATCTGACAAGGTCCTTCTGCAGTTAATCACAATCTGCTACTGTTTCAATGACTTGAAATAATTTTGTCATCTGCAAACTTGATCATCTCACTCATTTTTTCAGTCTTTTCAATTCAAGAATGAAATGAAACGAAATAGGAAATTTTCATCTGATTTCCTATTTTGTTTCTCCTGAATGCCCATCCCTAGTAAATGCTGCTTCTGCAGCATCGTCTACACTGGCCAGCCTGAGGCAGAGAAGACCTGACCCAGAAATCAATTCCAAGTTCTCTGCATGGTTACTGGCCTAACGTATTCTCTGATTTTAACTTGTTTCTAATGATTTTGGTGCCAAAACTAATAAATAGGGAGCCACCAAACAACCCCTATTTCTGGAGAGGGACTTGAGGCCTGTCTTGCTTTTTTTGATACTCATTTCAAGGCGCATTTTAGTACCTGCAGTGCTGATTTCCAATGGAAGAAATGTAACTACAAATTCCACTCTGTGCTCAGAGACAGGTTTAAAGGTGGTAATAAATATCCTTCCAAGAAGTGTTCCACTTAGCAGTTCTGCAAAAGTAATGGGAATAGGATTTTAGTTAGTCATTTAAGTTTTGGCTTTGACCTTTTTTCAAGCATTTCTTCTTCTTCTTCAAACAGGATATTAGAAATAGGACAGGAACTCTCCTTAGTTAATCGGTTCTGCACAGAATGAAAGTTGATTCAGTCTGAAGTCATCTTTGGCTGGAAAACAGCTTTGTACTCTCTTATATAAAAGTTAATACAGAGTGACTGGATTTCTTTCTTGGTGCCCTCATCTGAAACTTGTTAAAGAAATCATATTCAGGGGCCATCTCGGCAGCTCAGAATTACTGCCACGTTCTGCCATGCAGAGGACTTGGGGTTGATTCCTCGGTCAGATCTTCCGCTCTTCAGATAGTCTGGGAATGGGGACGCTGTGGAGGAAGTATTCCCAGCCCCTGAGGGAAGGGAGTTCCAGTCATTGCACAGAGCAGTGGCTAGATCTAGGACCCTGTGATTGCATGGAGGATGCCTGGATTTGAGCTCTGTGGCTGCAGTGACTGCACTAAGTGAGTTGCAAGGGGATATGAAACGGAGATGAAATATTCTTGGTTACTTGAATATGAAGGCTCTTGGTGCCATATCCCAGCCTTGGTTCCAGTTGAGCTCAAAGGAGAGTTAGAAAAAAAAAAACCAAACAGTGAAATGAAGAGAATTCGGGCAAGGTCGTGAATTGTGCTCATTATTGCATGTTGAAATTGTCAATAGAGACATTGATGCCCAGGCTACAATGTAATACAAGTTGGTTGCTAAAATTCTTTGGATCCTTTACCAAAGGAGAAGAAAAAATGTTTCAGTTAAATGCCTAATAAAAGCACAAGGGCCACAGTGCATTTAATTAAAAAAGAGTGAAAAGGTAACAGCAGAATCTTTTTTTTTTTTTTTTTTTAAATCCTAATTTGAATTAGTAACTAGCCCAATAAAACACTTCTCGATGGCTTTGCTGTATAAACTGCTAAAGTGAAGATGCCACCATTTACCTTGGAAGCACCTAATCTTCAGGGTTCCCTTCATCGAAAGGACTGGATCACTGCTGTCTACTTTATGGGGGTCATTTTCAAAAGGATTTACATGCATAATCTCCAGTTTATGTTCATAAATTGGCTTTTGAAAATCATGTGAGGGGTTCTGCAGGGAAATGTATTGCATACCTCAGTTAGGTGCGGACTTTCCCTCGTACTCACGGTAGGTATTCTTGGGGTGAATTGAGACAAGAAAAGTTTTTACATGTATACTTTAAATTTTCAAAAATATGTATATAAATGTACAGGCTGAGCGTTAGGCCTGCTCGGTTGCAGACATAACTTCCTGTACATATGTCCCCGTGTGTAATGGTACAAGATGGAAATTTTCCAAATGGATTTAAGCGCATAAATCCACTTTAAAAATCTGGGCTAAAGTTTGTGGGAATTTGTACCTCTTCAGACTTTAATCCTTTGCGGGCTCTCTCTGGGACCAATGTGAATTTTTCCATTTTGAGGGAGCAAGTCAGCACATGGACTCCTTTTAGCAACTTTGGCCAACCTATAGAAAGAAAGCGAGTTTTCCATGGTGAGATCTCAGGACCTGGATGAGTTTTATTACTGCGCTACAGCTGGTGAGCCATGAAATCAAAAGGATGACTCTTCATGTATGTCATGCAAGAGCTCAGTTTGCACCAGTTTAAGCCGTAGCAGGAGCTGATATTATTCAGCAGTTTCAGTAATAGCTTTAATCAGTTGTGGGATATTGTGGTGCCTATTATGGTCTTTTAACAGTGCGTAGCTAATGGGATAATGAACAGAAGTATCCCATTATACTGGAAGAAAATCAGCATAACCATGACGGGCTGTTCTCTAGTGATGTTGAGCAATACACGCGCATATATTGGACACATGGTAACACACCCAAACAAAAGGCTGACTTGGCACAAGTGCTAATTCAATCATTTTCTTTCTTTCTAGCAGTGTTGATAAATTAAGAGGGCAATTAGGCTCAGTACCTCATCCTTAGATTTCACAAATGTTAGTCACATATGGTTAGCACAGGGGGGAGTGTGTGGATTTCAGATGGCTGTTTCAAGGGTTAACTCTGGTGCAGCAAATGGATTTCACAGCAGGGTGACACCGCCTGCCAAAACAGGGAATTAAACCCTGCAGCCAGAAGTGTCCAGACTTTCCACTGCTTGCTAGTCACAATGTGACATTGTGAGATGTGACCCAAACCCCTGGAAAGTGAAGAAATAAAGACATAGGAGGCTTCTCCTGTTCCCTGTGAAGATAATTTCAGTAACTGCGGGACAATGGAATCCTCTTTGATATTCTTAGTTAATCCTTTGTTCATTTGTTACAGACACAGTATTTTAGCTCAACAGTTCAACGTTTGTACATTGTGGAGGGAGCTGTAACCCAGGGGGGATAAATTTAATTCTTCGCTTTGCTAAAATGAAGTCTTTGGTCAGAGGTGGTATATAATAAGTAAATAAATGCATGATCAATAATCAAAGACTATAATAGCCTGTCTGTTGTTTGAAAGGAGATTTAGGTTGGGCTTCAATCTTCAGTATCTTTTTAGAAATGAAATCTCCCTCCAGACAATGACCTTCCCATCACAGTGGCTATGAGCATAAGCATGGTGTTCACTGTGAACGTGTAGCACTAGGTGGATTTCTTGAGTGCTTTTCCTAAAGAAGGTTCAGATGTAGTTTGCCATACTAGGAAGACAGAAGTAAGAGGATCTAATTGACTCAGCTCAGTGTCCTAATGTGCATTTAAGAATGTGATGGGGAAGGGGGCAGGAGTATTTTGACTGTCATCCCAACATACTCAAGTGCCTTCAGAAGTACTGCAGTGCTCAGATAAGACAGAGCCTGGATCTTCTTCAAAGCTAAGTCTTGCATTTGCAGAATGCAACAAACTGTCACTGAACTGATGAGATCATATATTTGTGAGGGGTGGGGTAGTTTTGTGGAGAAGTCCATTACCTTCTATTAATTAAGATGACTTGGGGAATGGCCTCTGCTATTACTAGCAACAGTAACATGGAATAGACTTAGTTTTTGGGTACTTGCCAGGTTCTTATGGCCTGGATTGGCCACTGTTGGAAACAGGATGCTGGGCTTGATGGACCCTTGGTCTGACCCAGTGTGGCATGTTCTTAATTTTCCCCTACTCAAAAAAGAAAAAGTGCTGTTAGTAGTTTTTTTGGGAGGTGAGGGAGGGAGAGGAAGAGGTGGAGCAGGTAAAGAGTTGGTGGGTGTTTTGGGTTTGCCAGTATAGTTTTATTATTATTATTTCCAAACTGGAGTGTGGTTTGATACCAGGGTAAGGGCATAGGAAGCCAAATTTTATATTTTGAGACATAAGCATGAATGTTCCCCTGTAGTGCTGTTACAAAAAGGTACTAACTTGTTGATTTTTTTGCTTTATTTAAAAAATGTTTTATGGTACACCACTGCTTTTACCTTGTGATTACAAGCTGGATATGATGTCAGAATATTCTTATTACTCAATCACATTTACAGCTTCTAGTAGCATACTGGGCAACATCATAATGTTTTTCTTTTACACAATACAACAGACTAGATTCTTCCAGAATAACTTCAAATTCTAAGAATGCACCTCACAAGCAGGCCGATTCAGTAAAGTCCGCGGGAGAGCGGACAAACGCCCGCTCTCCCGGCGCGCGCGATGCAGTTTTCAAATTAGGTGGCGCGGTAGAAACGGGGGAAAAGGAGGCGCTAGGGACACTAGCACGTACCTAGCACCTCCTTTTGACCCGGAGTGGCAGCTGCCAGCGGGTTTGACAGCCGACGCTCAATTTTGCTGGCGTCTGTTCTCGAGCCCGCTGACATCCACGGGCTTGGAAACCGGACGCCGGCAAAATTGAGCATCCGGTTTTCGGCCCGACAGCTGCGGGCCGAATTCAAAATTTTTTTTATTTTTTTTTACTCTTCGGGACCTCCGACTTAATATCGCCATGATATTAAGTCAGAGGGTGCACAGAAAAGCAGTGCACTTTCCAGGTGCCGGAAGAAATTAGCGCCGACCTTTGTGTCGGCGCTAATTTCTGAAAGTAAAATGTGCGGCTTGGCTGTACATTTTACTTTCTGTATCCCGCGCACATACCTAATAGGTCCATCAACATGCATTTACTGAATAAGGGGTAAGGGAAAACGCGCGTCCAATAGCAGGCTAACAGTGCGCTCCATCTGTACTGTATCGGCCTGAATCATAGTAAGGCATCTTGAAGCTAAAATACTGTCTGGAAGTCACATTGTCTGAGTTGTCTGCTCTTCTGCTTGGATTAAGTCCCTCTGAAGTCAGCTGTTTGGAACCTGTGGATTGTAGGCATTTTTCAGTTGAGAAGAAGCAGTAAAACAAGGGGAAAAATGAAAATGGCAGAGTTAGGCAAAGTGAGAAATAAACAGAGATTGCAGAGGGAAAGGATAGCAACTAGAAGAAATGGGCCTTCTGGTTATCGCGAATTCAGTATTTCAATTATTAGCTTTACTAGAGTTTGGTCATCCAGGCACTAACAAACTAAAGCATTTTTTACTTTAAATTTCTTTCAGTGATTAGCTTCCCATTCATTTAATAAGGAAGCAGAGATTTTAACTTGAGTCAAGATGCTGCCTCTTTAAAAACTGCAAGAAAATCAAGATTAATAATTCTATATTGATGTATTGGGTGTCCTGAATGGTTTAAGATGTTTTAATAAACTGTGCAGAACTGTATTTGTCTTCTCCCCATCCATTTCCTTCTGCTTGTTTGCTTTTCTTTAAAAAAAAAAAAAAAGAAAAAGCTCACACATTGAGTTCCTTCTTTCTGCAAAGCCAGATTCCTAAAGGAGAAATCATACAGGCTTTACAATGTTAAATAAGACTATATTGATGTTATAATGTAAAACAGGAAACCCCTACTTCTTGAATACAATTACAGTGTAAATCGATGTGATATTCCATATTGAACACTGGTATATAAAAACTAATAAAATAAATAAATACACCTGTAAAGCGTCTACACAGAAGCATTCTTTTTTTTTTTTAGCTCTTGCCAATCTGTTGGCTGTGCTCAGGGCTTGATCGCTGATATTTCTGCTTGTTCCTATCATCTGTCCTGCTAGTTCTGTGAAGCAGAATCTGCATTCTATTTCACTGGTCATGTTTGTTTAGTTAGGCTCAGAGCAATGAAAATGCAGCTGTGGGAGTCATATGTTGAAAAGTAAGGAGCTAACAAAGATTTAAGCTGGCATTGGGTATGAGCACATAGGAGAGGCTGCAGAGTGGATTTCAGATGATGGGTAATCTTTAAAGATGTTCACATAGGAGGGCTTGTGATTGCCTTTATTAATCAAAAAACAAGTGATCTGAAAATATGAAAGAGCTACACTACTTTATTTCCCATAGAATGGTTCTTTTTGTGTTTGGTGTATGACACATAATATCCTCTTTGCATCTTTATTATGTGTCCCCTCTTTGCATCTTTATTATGTGTCCAAGGTCAGAAGTTTATCCCGTTTGCAAAATGGCTGGTGGGCCAACAATCTCTCTCCTTATCGTAATGTCATAGATTGACAGTTGGGTGCTTTTTCGTTCTTTCTTCAGCTTGGTAGTTTCTTCCTGCTCTTTTGATTTTCCAGTTCAGTTGGAATTGTCCTCTGTTGAACTATAGAACCATGATCCTTCATTCCCAAATACTCTGTGATCTTTCCCCTTAATTGTATATCCCCCTCACAACTCACCCTAGCAATCTCTCAGGCCGATACAGTACAGTGCATTCCGACGGAGCGCACTGTTAACCTGCTCTTGGACACGTGTTTTCCCTTACCCCTTATTCAGTAAGGGGCAGAAAACGTGCGTCCAACCTGCGGCACCTAATAGCGCCCTTCACATGCAAATGCATGTTGATGGCCCTATTAGGTATGCCCGCGCGATTCAGTAAGTAAAATGTGCAGCCAAGCCACACATTTTAGTTTCTGCCGGCACCGGGAAAGTGCACAGAAAAGCAGTAAAAACTGCTTTTCTGTGCACCCTCCGACTTAATATCATGGCGATATTAAGTCGGACGTCCCAAAGGGTAAAATAAAGTAAAAAAAAAAAAAAAAAATTAAAATGGGCCGGCGCCTTCGGGTCGAAAACCGGACGCTCAATTTTGCTGGCGTCCGGTTTCTGAGCCCGTGGCTGTCAGCGGGCTCGAGAACCAACGCCAGCAAAATTCAGCGTCGGCTGTCAAACCCGCTGACTGCCACTACTTTGGGCCAAAAGGAGGCGCTAGGGACATGCTAGTGTCCTTAGCGCCTCCTTTTGCCTCTTTCTACCGCACCACCTAATTTGAATACTGAATCGCGCGCACCGGCAAGTGGCCGGTGCGCGCGCTAGGAGAGCGGGCGTTCGTCCGCTCTCCCGCGGACTTTACTGAATTGGCCTGTCTGTGACTGAACTTGTCTGGGGGCCACTAACTCTGCTAACATGGCTCCTAAATCTGGTCACTAGGGTCTGTGAATGTAGCCTCTGCAGTATCCCCAGTCCTGGCCAGCCCGAAGAGCATAGATCTGCCCAGGATCTTAACCCTGGTCTCATCTCCAAGCCATTCAAAATTGTGTGCTGTTAAAGTGACTGCAATTGTTATTCAGGGCAATAATATTAAGGCAGTACCACAGGATTCTTGGCCATGTTCTTTATCTAATGTGACAAGCTCATTTTAGAAGAAATATAGGTCTGGTAATTTTTTCATTCTTTATAGTATAGGTTATCAGTTTTTCAGATTTGTTATTTAACCTGTAAGCTAATTGAACCTGGATAGTTGTTCCAGAAGCCATATCTCAAATCACAATTTAGATGTTAAACTTCTCAACATGTTAAAAGGTATTTCTTCAGAGTTCCTTGAGCAGGGGTGAAGATTACTTTCCAGACCCTTGGCTTTACAACACTTCCCAGTTTAATGTCATATACAGCAGTGATGATAACAGCACAAATAAGCATTAAAGTTACTATGTAGTAAAACACAGTGACTGTTTTGATTTCCAACAATACTTTTACTGATAGGTTATCAGTAAAATGTAGCAGTTTAAGTCACTTATTGATGTTAGAAGTGCTGTTAAAAAATTTGACTTCTCAAAGTGTTATTTAAAGGTTAAGATGGTTAGGCCAATTGATTCACTGTTTAATATTTCTCTCATACAATTAGCATAAGGCAAGTTGATTGCTTCCCTCCCAATATTGGAGGAATATTAAACGTGAAATCCATTTTACACAGTAATTTATCTCCTATCTCATTCATGATGATTTCTCCTCTGAAATCCTTAGTTTTATCATAGTACCTGAATGATACCAATTATTCTCCTCTTTCTCTTTCTGTACCTCTGCACTCCTGTTATCAAATCCCCAGTAGATATTTATGGGCCTTGTAGGGGGGGTCCATTCCAACTCCTTTCCTCTCTTCTTCTTCTTCTCCATTGGATGACTGGAAGTCATCACTCTCCTCAGATCTTGAAGATCTTAGATTCCTCTTTCTTGAAGGGAACATATCCCATTTGATATTAGAGCAGCAAAGATATTAACTTAATTGAGTCCCTAGTTAATGGGTACCCAAACTCAAATAACCAAATTTGAAAATACAAAATGAACTGGAAGGGTGGAAGGAAACTCCCATCTAAATTAGAGATGTGCAGTCATTTGCTATGAAATAGGAAATAAAGACGATATATTTCTATTTTGTTGCATTCTGGGAAGTAAAAAAAATGAAAGGAAAACACATGAAATTTCATGTGGCTTTCTTATCGTTTTTTTGTTTGTTTTTTTGGACATGCACATCTAGGGAAAAAAAACTCCAAACCCTTCAAATTTAATTAAATGCAGTGCCTCTCACCCTCCCGCCCCCCCCCCCCCCACCAAGACTCGCTGAAAGTCCCTGGCGGTCCAGCAGGGGGCCCGGGAGTGATCTCCTGCTCTCGGGCATTCGGCCGCCAATAATCAAAATGGTGTCAGTAGCACTTTGCCCTTACCATGTGACAGGGGCTGGCTGTGGATATTGGGGGAGTTGGGAGAGTGGGAGGGTTTGTATTTAATTAAATTTGAAGTGTTGAAGCATTTTTTTTTTTTATTTTTAACAAAATTGGCAACAAAAAAAAAATTGCCAATCCGGGGGTGGACTGAAATGACCCACCCTCGAACCGAAAATAAAACAGGGATGAAAAAAAATGTATGCACACCTCTAAATAAAAGAAGTTCAATGGAGTTATCAAATCAACCAACAATAAAATTAAAACGTCAGCCAAGACATGCTGCCTTTACAAGTGAAACTAAAGAATCCACACCCAAAGATGATGGTCTGGCTTTATATGCCAGAGGAACATACCAATGACTCTTTCACATGAGGAACCAAACACCTACATTATTTTTCTGTCTCTTCCCCATGCAAATTATATATTCTGTCTAAATTCCAGAAGGGAGCTGACAAGATCCCTACAGTGAATTGCTGCTTTACATAGCAATTACTACACATACTGTAGGTGGAGTCCTAATACATGAGCTTAGTTTAAGAAGCTGAATTGGAAAACTGCTGGCTATATTGTCTTAGCACATTTCATTTGTAAGCATAAGTAAAATATAGATGCATAAGTATATTTCCCAAAAAGTAAAGGTAATAATGCACAAATAAAATTCCCAGGTCCATGGGAATTGTATTTGTGCCTCAAGTCCTACCAAATATTTCTTATCTTGTATCAGAGTTCCTGGCTTCTGCCCTATTTTTCTAGAAATGTATGTGAATGGGACAGCATGCAGGGATAAACTGAAACAATAGACAGACCCTGATTAGCCACAAAAGATATGAAATGATAAAAAAAAAGTTTTTAGACATGTGTCCACCTTGCAGATTTATTTATTTATTAAAGGCTTTTATATACCGACTTTCTTGATACAAATCAAATCAACTCGGTTTACATCGAACTAAGCAGTAACTATAACCAACCATTCAACAAGAGACAATTTAAAAGGAGCATAAAGTTACATTATAACAAGGATGCCTTAACTGGGAGTGGGAAAAAAAGAAAGGGAGAACGAAGATGAAGTACTATATACAATAGAGTATGGGAGGGAGGCAAAGAGCCGACCTCATGATAATTTGTGAGCATAATTTAGCGTTTGTTTATTTACATAAGTGATGGGACAATTCTAGGTCAATCTGTTGGGCTAGTGGCGGGGAAGGCTCGGCAGAACAGATGGACACTAACATCTAGCTTTGAGGCTTTGCAGGGTACTGTGGGATTGACCATAGAGGGTCTCCTGCTTTGATGTTTGCATGATAAGAAATGGCTGAAATAATTGGCAGTTGAGCCAGCTGTGAGTGGCATTGAGGAGGTATATGAGAACAGCTCACTAAGGGGTCATTCATCAAATCGTGTTAGGGCCATAACACCCTTGATAACACTACAAGTGGGTGGATTTTGCGAGGAGTAAATAAAAATGAGAAGTGCTAATGCTGCATGCAATAGTGCAATGCATGCTATTGTGGGATATAACTACACCTTTTTTTCCTAGTGTTATGTGATAGCTATGCATTGTGCCTGAAATGGGATTTGCAGAAGATGAGAGAGCGCGCCTCTGGGGATGCTCCCATCAAAGTCCACTTTTTATATCCTTATAGGAGAGGTCAGTAATAACTCGGGATGAGGTTTTGGTGGTGGGCTAGGTTTTGGGGTGCAGTTTTACATGCATAGTCAGAGGTGCGAACAGAACAGTAGACATCAGTGAAGATTTAATGTGAATTGGAGTGATGAACGGTACAAAAAGATGAGATTTGTACAATGTACTCTTGAAGTAGCTTGATAGCAGCTAGGTAGAGGGTGCATCAAGCTAGATCGGGAGTACATTGTACAAATCTCATCTTTTTGTACCTTTCATCACTCCAATTCACATTAAATCTTCACTGAATACTGTTCTGTTCCTACCTCTGACTGTGCATGTAAAACAGCACCCCAAAACTGAGCCCACATCCAATACCTCACCCCGAGTTATTATTGATCCCTCCTACAGGGATATAAATAGCTACAAAAACAGGCCAGGGAGCCTGTCTCTGCCCCCCCCCCCCCCCCCTCAGATGCGATAAAAGCTGTCCGGGCAGTAACACAGGGTGAGATGGGAAATAATGTGGTATGCGGTAACAGGAAAATTTGCCTAATCACAACCCTTTTCCTTACTGTGGGCATTAGGCCTGCGAAATTGATAGCAAAATGAATCTAGGCCTACAATTGTCACTGAGAACTTGTATAGGAAGTTTGAGAAGGCCAAGCCTCCGAGGAACACATGCTGCTGTATTCCTTCAGTCCTTTAGAAAAGCTTGTTCATTACTGTGGCCTAAAATAGTTTTACAGAGGGGGGGGGGGGGACAAGAGACAGCCGATGCATGTTGTGTGAAGGCACTGTTTTATCCTCTTACTTCATTAAACTGTAGCTGCTGTTGCAGTCCAAAGCCTATAGGTCCCAGGGGCTTTGATCTACTTTACTCCTTTTACTTAATTAGTTTATGAGGTTTGTATGGAGAAGCTAATCACTGTTCTCCCTATTCAGAGGCACAATAGTGAAAACCATTGGTGTCTACCAATGCAGAAATGCTCAAAAAGAATAGTCATTGTTTTTTATTTCACTGATCATATGTATGGGTTACAAAAGACTAATAGCTTTTCAAATTGCAGTGAGTTAATTCATTTAACTAGTGAGGACTAATGCAACTAGTTGGTGCAGGAAGGAGTGCATATAATCTAAACAGCATCATAGCACATTGACATTGCATATTACAACGATTTTATCTAAATTGACCATAAAGAACCCTTTCTTAAGCTGTTTTTGAAGGATATTATCTATATGTACTTTAGGATATTCCATGAATGACAGAGTCAATTTTGAGCTGAACAGATTATTCTTTAAAAGAAAAAAATAATAAAATCTTTACAAGCTGTAATGTAATAAGTGATTGAATTCTAAAATCCACATACTAATTGCAGTAATGAGAGAGGCAGAGTGGGACTCAATGACTTTTCACCCCATGACCCAGAAGAGAAGAAAGCTACAAAGCTTTCATTTTTTTTGTAAACTTTCCTGTTTTGTATAGTTTGTATATTTCTCGTGTTTGTTACTTACAGGCCGATTCAGTAAAATGTGCGGGAGAGCCAGCGCTCAGAGTTGAGCGCGTGCTGTCCCGACGCGCGCCCAGGCACCTCTCCTGGGCGCATGATTCTCTATTCAAATGAGGCTGGGCACTAATAAGGATGTGCTAGGGACAATAGCGCATCCCTAGTGTCTCCTTAATAGCGGAAGCGGCAGTTGTCAGTGGGTCTGACAACCGACACTTAATTTTACCGGCGTCTGTTTTCGAATCCGCTGGCAGCCACAGGTTCAGAAAACAGATGCCGGCAAAATTGAGCATCCGTTTTCGAACCAGGCGACTGGCGGGCAGATTTTGTTTTTTAATTTTTGGTGCCTCTGACTTAATATCGCTATGATATTACGTCGGTGGGTGTACAGAAAAGGAGTTTTTTCTGCTTTCCTGTACACTTTTCCTGGTGCTTTCTAAGTTAACGCCTGCCATTGGGCAGGCGTTAATTTCTGAGAGTGAAATGTGTGGCTTGGCCTTTTACTTTCAGTATTCCGGGCGAATAACTAATAGGCTCATCAACACACATCTGCGTGTGATGAGCGCTATTAGTTTTGGGGGGTTGGCCACACGTTTTCCACGTGCTATTACCTCTTACAGTGTAAAGGGTAATAGGAGCGCATGGAAAACGTGTGTCCAAACGGATGTTAAATGGTGCGCTTGGCCGAGTGCACCGTACTGTATCAGCCTGTTAATGTGTTTTATTGTACTATGTATGGTAGACAAGAATGTCTTGGCCTGTCATTTGTTCTGACTGGTGTTTGGTGTGAAAGGATTGTGAGTGGTCTCTTTGTATTATAGTTTGCATGCTGGAAAAAACACTGTACATCCTAGTGTTGCTAGTGCTATAAATTCATTGAGTGTGCCATGCATTCTATCGTAGATGTGCTCTGTGACAGACCTGTATTTGTTCTGTGATAACCCTATAGTTCTGGGGAGATGTCTCATGCATACTCATGGGTTTGAGTAGATGAAAGGTGGCTATGTTAATGGATTGGGTTGCATGTAGAAAGTATATAAAGTGCAAATGTGGGCATGTGAGATGTGACTGAATGAATGCATGTGAAAGAGAGAGTGTAAGTATGTGAGTGCAAAGCACAAGCTGGCTTGAATTTGGATAAGAAACATAATAGAATAACTCCGCTAGCACAATTGCTTACATGTCAGAAGTGTATTCATTTAGATTCAGCTGATGCCTTTTCTTTGGTAGCTCAAGATGGGTTACATTCAGGTACAGTAGGTATTTACTTTTAAATCTAATTCTACTTAAAATTGACTTCTTAAATCACCAAAATAGAATGTCCTGCAAAACATCTCAATGCATTTACAAGAGTTATGTATTAACCATATCTTGTAATCAACTAGCCTTTCAAATATATATTTTATTTAATGTAAAGAACTTTTTAAAATCGAATGCATGACATGGAAAAAAAACAAAACAGGCCTAGCCTGATATTTGAAAAGTAGAAAAATGGATGTATCCCAGGGAAGAAAGCTTAACAGATTCAAAAATTTACCTCCAGTTTCACCACTCCACTGGGTCTTTCAGAGTAGTATTAATCGAGTTCATCTAATTCCTAATGATGATGATATGAAATGCTGCATGATGTAAACCAAAAAAATATATTTGAAATCAAATAGCCAATAATATGTACTGAGGTCCAAATTCTGCATGTTTGTCTGGCAGAATTTGACACTTAGCTGGACAAATGCCGGGATTTAAAATTCCTGTCATTCTGACCACCCTTGACATAACTTTTTAGCCAAATAAATTATTTAGCTATCTGTCTATGTCAGGTGTAATCTGGGGGCATTCTGGTGTGGTGCCATTATCCAGCTAAGTTAGTCGGATAACCTCTGCTTTCAGTGTTAACCATCTAACCTGACCAGATAACTTTAGACTTCCTAAAGCTGATTGGAGGAGGGGTGCCAAACAAATCAACCAGGCTCCACCCCCACCTCCAGCTCCCATCACCAGTTTCTTATTTTTCATTTGCAGTTCATGTCATTTTTTTTCTTGTATACATTCTTTTTGTATACAACCCCTGTATCACAGGGGTCAATTTTGGATACAGCAGTGTTGCAAAAATAGGCCGCAGACATGGATCAGGATTGAATCCTTGGGGCGGGGAATAGCAAAGCTATGTGGCATAAGAGGAGTCTTACCATCCAAAAACCTCAATACATACCAGGATGGTTCATTCCAAAACAGAAAGTATTAAAAAATGTAAAAAAGAATTCTAAAAGCCAGAGTTTCAGAGGGAAAAAACAGTAAAATTTCTGCAAATACAGTCCATGGTTCTCAATATTTTCACAAATCTTCTGCTTCTTCTAAACCACAATTGGTACTCACGAGTCTATGTTCTCCCTTAATCTCCCACTGTGGACCCTGAATATCCTTCAAGTCCCCAGAGAGAAAGTTGTATGCGAAAACACAGACTTCTCTTCTCAGCGCTTCTCAAACTTGACTTCCCCAGAAAGTAGATGTCCTCATAAACTGAGGAGTCCTTTTCCTTCCATTTGGTCCCAGGTGTACCAGAGTAGACTTTCTTCATTCACTCCAGCAGAAATCCTTCGCTCTCTTCAGACCACTTCGTCAGACTCCAGACAACTCCTACAACTTCTACTTGTGTCTTGTCGGAAGCTCTTTTTATATAATGCCTTAAATTCACCCTCCTTGGGGGAAGGCACCCACCATCAATCACTGTTTTTCAAACACCTTCCATGAACCTCCCACCACTGGAAAATTCCACATTTTAATACTAGTTCCTTTCTAGAGTACCCTAGAGGGGTTTACAGATAAATCATAGAGAATATAATTATTCATTCACATGGGACACTCCAAGACCAACCAATAAAAAGTTTGATGCTAAAAAATCCAGACAGAGTGAAAAAGGAGAAAACCACAAAAATAGCATTAGTGTCAGTACCAAACGACTATTCTGTACTATTTATGAAGAGAGAAAATCATCAAGTACCAAGAGATGTAGCCAGTGACCAACAAAATGTGGCTTCTAGATACAGAACTGGCCCTAATTGTTTGGGAAACACATGGCTTGATTAAAAAGAATTTCCAAGCCAACAACAATATGTTGCCTGTATATATTACATTGTGCAGGTTTTGGAAGGAAGCCATTTGCCATGATGCAAATATTATGAAGAGCACTAGCAGTACATTTGAGACATTGAGATCATACACAACATACCCTGGCTTAAAAACGAGGTTCATTCTTGTCATTGTAAGTGCAAGACAAAACCAATATAAATCCTGCATCCCCAGTTCTGTAAATATGTACTCTTTATTCACAGAACCTACTTCCATCACCATCTCCAACAATGAGGCAGAGCAGGATATGTCCCCATACATCTTACCATTCAAAAAAAATTCAAATTCTGGAATCATCTCAGTAACTCAAACTCCCTGTACTACCGGACACATTGGGCCAGATTTTCAAAAGCATTTACTCGAGCAAAACTGGTTTTTGCTCGAGTAAATACACTTTACTCAAGTAAGTGGGCTTTTCAAAATTGCTACAATATATGCCATTGAATTGTCCATAGGATTTACTCAAGTAAGTGCACTTTACTCAAGTAAATAGCTTTTGAAAATTGCTACGATAGTATGTCACATTTACATGCGTAACTCCTTTGAAAATGACCCCCATAGTGAAGTAATAAAAAAAAAAATCCTGCAAAACAAAAAATTCACTTGGCACATGTGTAGCAAATCTGCCATACCATTGCAGCACTAACTCCCAGGACGTACGCAGCCACAACTCTGTATGAAAAGGCTGCCTTGCAAATATTACATTGGACCCTAGACTACCATAAATCTCTTACTGCAAAAAATATAGCAAACAAGACTGCTACTGAATCCTATGTGCTAGCAGAATACTTCAGCCTGGTCACGTCCGCAGAACACAGACAAACTTTCTCCAAATACAGAATAGTTGACCACAGATTACAAATGTGCAGACACAATCTGAAATGGAAACTGAAAAGCCAGACTGTAGGTTGTGCAAATACTTGTTCTTCTGTGCTAAGCCAAATCATCTTTGTTGGTTTTCTGATAAGTGGAGGATGTTATGTTGGGGCTGCTGAGCTCCTCTCATTGTTCTTGTGAAAAATGGGAAACATTACATTACCTAGCACCCACCCCTGAAGGAGTAGAGAGAATGAGAAGAGATCTAAGGAAGCTTAAAGAGTGGTTGAAGGCTTGGCAGTTAAGACTGAATCCCAAAAATGTAGTCATGCATTTGGGGTGCAGAAATCTAAAGGAATTGTATGCAGTGGGGGCTGAGAGATAGATGAGTATGGACTGGAAGAGAGAGCTTGGGGGTGATAGTGTCCGATCTGAAGGTAGTGAAGCAATATGACAGTATGGTGACTAGGGCCAGGGGATGCTGGGCTACATATAGAGAGGTGTAACTAGCAGGAAAAAGGCAGTGATAATGCCACCATACAGGTCATTGAGACTGTGTTCAGTTCTGAAGGTATCTCAAAAAGGATAGGGAGATAATAGAAATGGGCAACCAAAATGTTGTGGGGTCTACAACAGAGGATTTATCAGAGGAGATTTGAGGAACTACATATGTATACCCTAGAGGAAAGAAGAAACAGTGGATGATATGATAAAGACTAAAATATCTGAATGATATTAACATGCACAGAAGAGGGTGAGTGTGTAACAAAGATCCATGTATTTCCAACTGCTTATGAAATACGAGGCACCTAAATCACTAGGTGCTCCACAACAGGAGTGCAGAGTTACCAACATTTTCGTTTGGCACTCGGCTGGAATGGAAATCAGATGGCAGAGGGGACTAGCTCTTTGCATGTATAATTGCAATTTACGTCAGCCTTAATAAAAATTCTAAGATTCTCTCATTGTTTATCAGGAAAGCAATGGCCACTGAATCCTGCTTCTAATTTGTTGGCAGAATTATATATACTAGCTTTTTAGCTGGTAACAGCAATTACGCTATGGTCTTCCCAACCTATCCAAATGCAATTGCCAAAATGGTAATTTTCAAATCAAAGCTTACTTTTATTACATTTTTCAGTACAGTAAAAAAAAAATCAGTTACTGTACAGCCTCTGTTAAACATTTTTGCTAAGAGAAGAGTTTCCACTGAAATATTCCTACTCCTGCCTGGTCCTTGTAAGAATTTTAAGTCAGCGCACAGTTTCACATTAAATCCTGTTTAATTGGGGTGTGCATCCTGAGGGTAGAGATCCACACATATCATAAGATGATGGTCAGTATGCCACTGTGGTTTGTCATTTGCTTAGTGTAAAGGAAGAAATGATGTGAAAAGTTGCAACAACTGAGATCATTTCCTAAGCCGTGGATTGACATATTTGTAGAAAAGCTTTATCTTTTGGTGACCCATGACTGGAGTAAATTCTGCTGCTTTTCTACAAATGAGAAAACGATCTTCTAGCATCTAGCACATTAAATTGAAGGTGTCTGCTTAGTCATAATTTTCACAGTTCAGATAGATAAAACGCCTTTTGCTCTATACCAGATTTAGAAGATAAATCTTTCAGGTTTTAGAAATTGGCACTATTATAACAATTGCAGTTGCTCTGAGATAAAACTTCCATAGGCTGAGATTCACTAACCCATGATTGTTTATCGCGGGAAGTGCCTGGTGTCACAGGGGAGTAGGAGGTGTTTGTGCGATATATTTCCACTCCTGACAAAATATTGCAGCGGTATCGCCGTGTTCTTTTGTATCATGGAAAAAGTCAGAGAGACAGAAGAATGTGGCTGGGGTCTAGTAAATGTACGAAGGTGGCCCCCAACGCATGGGGCTTCCATTGCTTTAAAGGGCCATGTGGCCCAACACGAACCGTTCTAAAAGTTTTTTAAAAAGCCACTGGGGGTCTTACTAACCCCCCATCCCTGGGGTCATCATTTGAGGCAACCTCGCGAAAAAAAAAGTTAAAAGGAAAAAAGTCCACAACGTGGTGATGCCCAAAACCCTCCTCATCAAATCCAAACTCCCCTGGTCCACTGCCAGACCCTTTTTATCAAACCCCCCACCCCAAGAGCTTCTTGCCCTGCCTTTTCATAAAATAGAAAGCCAAGTAGGGTTCCCCCCTCCTCCAACCCCCAAAACTTTTCCTGGTCTGCTAGTGCCTAACCCCATACCCAGGCTGTTCCAGGGGGCAGTCTAGTAAGACCCCTGGTGACTTTTTTTAAACTTTAGAGGGGGTTCATGTTGGCCACATGGCCCTTTAATTCTACCAATGGAGCATCAGCACCTGCATTAGGATCCTAGTGCTCCTGTACTAGAATAACATTTTCACAAAAGCTGTAGATAAAATAACATGGCTGAAAAATTTCTAAAATCAGCCATGTTTTATTTATATAGAATTTACCATGCATTAGCTGCTTTGCATGTATTATGAAATTTCACGCATGCAAATACATGCAAAAGAGCTAATTGTAATGGGGCAGATTTTATGCAAATATAACACATGAAAATGATGCAAAAATGCTATATCACGCGATATATAGCATTTATCCCGCTATAAACTCTGCTCAACGAGTGTGACAGCCCTATCTCAGTTTGATAAATCTCTCCCGTAATTTTCTATTTTTACATTCAAAGGAAGGACATATTTCAACCTTTTTTCCCTGCCAGATCATATTGATCTGATTTAAGTTTTATTCTCATAGGCACAGAATGGGAAAAATCAGGCCCATTGAGGGGAATTGCACACCAGAAAATATTGAATTGGATGATTGACTGTCTTTAACATGTATATTCTCTCTATGCATGGTGGACATGCTGAGAAATATCCAAATTGGGCTCTTACATCTTTATTTTTCACATATGGCTGCATGAATACAATAGCATAATTGGAGGATTTTCTATTCCTGTTATTTATACTGAGATGTGCTGTTCTTTTCCATTCATTGTCATCAATTTGTAAGATGAATATTGATATAGCAAATAGTAGAAATTCATTCTACATTGACCTTTATAAAGCAATTCTAAGGAAATATGTAATACTTTAAACTTCCTTATTTGGTATGTTTTTTTCATATATATCTGCTTTTAATTTGCATGCATAATATTTCTGTTTACCTAAATGTTTGAACAGTGAGGTTGCTGTTATAAGACATGATTTCAATTTGTTAGAATAGTTGAGGAATACTCTCTAGTTCTTTTTAACCACATTGAAAAACTAAGGAGGGAAAATGAAACCCTTGTTGGCCAAAACCATACACTAAGCATGTATAAACTTTCTTTCAGAATATCAGTGAATGTATTTCCAATAACATATGCCTGGCTGCATGTTTACATGCTGAGAAGTGATTGTATGTTTATAAAAGACTTTTTGTTGAAAGTTCCTTAGAACTAATAATAGTAGAGATTCTAGAGAAGCTCTGAAATGCTTGAGTGATCTTCATTTAAGCTTCTCTTAATGATGATGTGTTGAAAGATGGAAGTGAATCCTAAGAGGATCTACCTTAGACAGTTCAGTTTGCATCTCCCTTGAAAAATGGCCTTTAGTGATACATTCAGCTCAGTCACTCACAGGGAATATATATATTTTCCTTAGGCTACTGATGTCTGCCTTTTTTGCACCAAAGATTTCAGAGGTATTTATATAACTTCAGTTATTGGTAGCCAAAAGGTTAGTAATAGAAGGTCCAAAAGTGATTGGTTCCCTAGAGTTTATGCTGATCACTACTTTCCTTTCATTTCTTCTTTTTCAACTCGTTTAGAACGAACTTTATGAGACTTAATGTGGGTAATTTTTTAACTGACTTCATTGATGTAAAAGCTGCAGGCACTTCTTACCCACAGTCTTTACATTAATTTTCTAAGGAAAAGTAGACATGTATTTTCCCTTTGAAAGTTATTCCTGAAACTGTCCATGCCCATTTATCCCTACTTATGTACATGTGGAGATTTTCAGGTAGACTATACGTTTATTTGTATATAGGGTGGGTGATTTACAAAAATTTCCCTTGGTTTTACCTGTAGCAATACTTTTAAAATAACCCTCCCTAAATATGTAAAGGCTTAAAAAATGTCCAAACCTGAAAAATGTTGGTTTGCTAAAATTTTGCAAATCAAAATGGTAGTGTGTGTTTTATTAGGGCTTTTTTGTCTTAGTTTAGAAGCTCAGGGTTGCAGGAAGGTAAACCAGGCCAGTTTTAAAAAATTATATAAATATAAAAAATATATATGTATATATAAATTAGATATTGGGCAATATGTATAATGTATGAAGTGCTTGATGAAAAAATATCATAAAAATTCAAATGGAAAAAAGCACTAATGTTTATTCACATTAAAATGTAATACTTTATTTACAAATTACTCATATTAAAATAGATGAGCAGTTTCTAATCTAAACATGACTTCATTGCCCTTAATTGTGTTTTATATTTGTACAGTTTGTCATGCTACACAATATACATCTTGTATAACAATGAAATTCTCTTGGTGTATAAAATACACATGAATTTGACACAATGTAACAGAGGTATTACAAATGTGTAATGAATTTTTCTGACCTCACTAATCACAGAGGAGCTACTATTAATACTGAATGACACTCACTTTCGAAAATCCTGAATGAAGTGTCCACTTTCACACGCATAAGCACGTTCACACTGTGTGAATGAGACTAATGAACTGTTGTATGTGGTTTCCCAGGTGTGATGTAAAATCCCCAACAAGACCCTTGTTTCACATATGAAGGCTTCCTCATGGGGGACCCCTGATACAGAGAACAGAATGAAAACTATTTAAAAAAGGCTGCTCCTGATGAGTATGAATGGGAAGGGCCAAATTATCTTGAAATCAGTAAGGAGTGAAGTTTTCTATCCAAAGGCAACCAGTTGCTCTGATATTTCGTCAAGCAAAAGTCAGTGGCTCTGCTGACCACATTTGTAAAAACCTCTGTTTTTGTTGCGCCCTCTATTGCTCACCTTTTTCCTGCCTGACTCTGTTCCTTTTGGGAAGATGGCTGCCTCCGCTTCTCCACGCTGACCCCTCCGGTGTCCCTGGTCCAGC
Organism: Rhinatrema bivittatum; assembly: GCF_901001135.1. NCBI lineage: Eukaryota > Metazoa > Chordata > Amphibia > Gymnophiona > Rhinatrematidae > Rhinatrema > Rhinatrema bivittatum. The sequence continues at coordinate 105,355,988 of NC_042623.1, forward strand.
ATGGGCAATTGCATTCACCATCTTTCTCCTGGAGTCACCTAGGGCACGCGCGCGCAGCCCTGTCCTTTATGTCCGTCATGGCGGGACCCTCGGGGGCATCCCCACCACATGACATCACAAGCTCTGGTACTTAAACTCCGTTCACGATTCCTAATACGAGTTAGCAAGGAATCATCCATGCTGATCTCTTGATGTTACCAGACGCTTCCACTCTGTGCACTCTCACTCCAGGACGACTTAGGTACCCACTCCATTGGGGCCTTGCCTCGCTCCTCTACACCCTCCGGGGTTATCTGCTACCAACAAGGACGCCTAAGGTACCCGTTCCTCGGGGGCCTTGCCTTGCTCCTGTCTACCCTTTGGGGTTGCCTACCACCTACAAGGATGCCTAAGGTACCGCTCCTCAGGGGCCTTATTTCGTCCCAGACCTCCGCTCCTCAAGGGTTCTCTCCTACTACAACTGCCAGCATCAGTGAGTACTACCGCTCCAGTTCTGTCTCTGCATTGTCTCATCTCTCTCTTCATAGATCCTCAGCCTACCCCGCACTGCAGACCACTACCGGACCCATCTCCCTCTCGGGACCTGGTGAGACCTTGGAACTGCCTTTTCCACTCTGCAGCCTTCAGACGGAACTTTGCCATCAGACATCTCCTCTTCTGGCTGGGATCATTACCCGTTCCTCGGGTTACCTTCTACGTAGTAGTATAATAAAACCTAACTTCTCTGTGTCCATCTCTGCTCGGAGCTAGCCTATTGCTGCAAGTCCCCGCTGGGCTCCGCCCTGTGGGAGGTGCCATCTCTTGCAGCAACCAAGGCCCATGCCTCAATGTCCAAAGTACAACAGTTTTGGTGACCACTATTTTATATATTACTCAGACAAAATGATAAGGCGGTTCCCCTTGAACAATTTACTTAACTGCTACGGCATCGGTCAAGCTCCATAAAGGATTGCCGCTCCCAGTGCACAAAGTTTAAGGCTGTTAAACCAGTGTTGAAAACGAAAGCATCGAAAAACCAATCTTCCTCCTACTCACAATCAACTCGCAGGAACGAGATAATTCTTAATATAACAAAAAATAATTCACTCCAAAAATGTTTCAAAATGAGGATTCAAAAGAGACAAGAAAGGAGTGTATGTAACTATCTAATAAGGGATGAAAAAGCCAGGTCAGTATTCACCATTCACTGCTGTGAGCCTCATAAATGAGTCATTATGCAACCACACATCATCATCACAAAATCTCTCAATCATTTCTGGCATAAAAAAAGCACCCATATCAAATAATTCTGGTGTGAAAAAAATAAACGTTTGTTCTAGAAAAAACCTTTTAAAGAATTCCAAAAAAATGTAAATATGTTCAGCTCAGTATTACTTCTCTTATAAAGCTCCAACAGGTTTATGTTTCTCTCTAGATAGTAGCTTCATCAGGGGGATGAAATAAAACATACAAAAAGGCTGAACTTATCTTGGAACTCTCTGCAAGTACAAATCCCATGAAGCCTTTGAGAAGTCTGCTGAAAAAGAAAAACACTCCTGAAAAACACAAACAATATAATTTCAATATTGTCACAAAAAACTTTAAAAGCATGCAATAAACTGTGGACACCCACCTCATATCAAGGTGTACTGGTTTACATACTTATAATAAATTAGGTAACAAAACCTAATGCAGCAAAACACTCTAAATGCAGTGAACAAATTGTGTATAAATGGCTGCTGGGAGGCAACACCATTGTGTGACTATAATGACCAATGACATGACGAGCCTGTATGGCCAATCAGTATCAGCCAGAGGATCATTCAAAAAACATTATAAAAATCTATCCTTAATCAAAAAATCAAACGACATATTTAGAGTACTGCAAAAATAAAACCAGTCTGTAAAACATTAATTTCAAAACCTGAACGAAACAAAAATGTAAAAAAGAATCAAAGAAATCTGAAAAATCAAAAAACACCTCTCATTCAGTTGATTGGCTCAATCCTATGGGAATAAGTGCATTCCACTTGTAAATGAAATACTGTTCCTGACAACGGTGCTATAAAGAGATATTTATTTGCTGGATCACAAAGTATCATAGCTGGTCAAATGTGTGTGGCATCAGTTAAGTGCTTAACTAAAGGTGCTTCAAGCTTAGTAGTGCAAATGCAACTCCTGTGCTGTATTATCTGTGTTTTCACTGGACCTTTTGTTTGACCAATAGAAAATTTGTAGCAAGTGTATAAAATAGCATAAATGGCTTGACAAGTTTCATAGTCAACCACCCGGAGGTCATATACATATGGGATCTAGGTATCGAGCTTGACAAGAACCTTATGATGGAAAAGCACATCAATAAATTCTTTACTACAGGTTATGCATATTACAAAGATTGAAACCTTTATTAACATTCGAAGACTTTTGTACTGTCTTGCAAACCCTAATTTTCTCAAACCTAGACTACTGTAAATCATTATTACTAGGTCTTCCAACATGTCTATTAAAACTATATTACAAAATGCCTCAGCAAGACTTTTGTTAGGAAATAGAAAATTTGATCACATTACGCCCTCGCTGATCTGTCTACATTGGCTGCCAGTACAAGCTTGAATACAATTTAAAGTATTAACGCTAATATTCAAAATCATGAATTCCAGTAACATCGGCATGATAGGACTGACAATACAACCATAAACACCTTAGCGAACACTGAGGGATAGATTTTATAAATTTACGTGCGCGTGTACTTTTGTTCGTGCACCAGGCGCGAACAAAAGTACGCTGGATTTTATAAGATACGCGCGCAAGGGGGTGCACAATTGTGCAACTTGTGCGCGCCGAGCAGCCTTCCTCTGTTCCCTCTGAAGCCACTCCGAAATCAGAGCGGCCTTGGAGGGAACTTTCCTTCCACCCCCCCTCCCGACCTTTGTTGGAGAAGTTATGCCTGCTGGCTCTCCATCCCACAACCCGGTGGCTGTTCCGGAAGCCTCAGTCCGCCCATGGCCCCACCCCCAGAAGGCCCATTTTTTTCAAGTCCTGGGATTTATGCGCATCCCGGGGCTTGCGCGCGCAGGGGGAGGCAGGGGGAGGTTTTCGGGAGTTGCGCACGTATCTTATGCGTGCAACCCTTTGAAAATCTACCCCTGAGTCTAATTGTATCGGAACAATTAGATTGTTAGATGACAATGCTTATTTATGAAAATTACCTCAGTTACCCATTATTACCTGTTGATTTATAGCTATGAATGTTATTTTGTAAACCGTTGTGATCTTTTACATGGAACAACAACATAAATAATTAAACTCTGGAATTTGTTGCCAGAAGATGTGGTTAGTGCAATCAGTGTAGCTGGGTTCAAAAAAGGTTTGGATAAGTTCTTGGAGGAGAAGTCCATTCCCTGCTATTAATCAAGTTGACTTAGGGAATAGCCACTGATATTACTGGCATCAGTAGCATGGGATCTTCTTAGTGTTTGGGTAATTGCCAGGTTCTTGTGGCCTGGTTTGGCCTCTGTTGGAAACAGGATGCTGGGCTTGATGGACCTTTGGTCTGACCCAGCATGGCAATTTCTTATGTTGTTATAAAATGTCAAAATAACTATTTATTTATTTAAAACTTTTATATACCGACATTCATATACATATCACATCGGTTTACAATTAACAAGGGGAGTAATACCTTTAAATGAGACAGGGAAATATAAAGTTACATTTAACAGGGATATCAAAGGAACAAGGGGAGAGTGAGAAAATAGAGCGTCAGGGTGACCAAGTACAGGAGTTAAGGATAGAGAAAAACTAAACTAAATTACAAAAACGTATAGGTCTATCGGGAGGGGGGGGAGTGGGAATAGGTGAGCTATGAGTTCATGGGGGGGGGGAGGCGGATTTAAGTATAGGTTTGTTTGAACAGCCAAGTTTTTAAAAAAAAAATTTTAAAGTTGCTGTCCAGTGTTCTTTGCGTAGATCGGGTGGCATAGAGTTCCAAATAGTTGGTCCTGCTATGGAAAGCGCCCGTTCTTTGGTGGAGATATGTTGGATGAATTTGTGAGAAGGAGGAGACAGGGAACTTTTGTACGCTGATCTAGTGGGTCTGCTGGCGGTGTGGTAATGGAGGGAGTGATTGAGCCAATGAATATTCTTATTGTGCAAGGTTTTGTGGATGATAGTAAGACTTTTATGGAGGATTCTAGAAGGGATCGGGTCCAATATGGTGACTCTGAATTTGAACATGCAACTGACTAACTCATGACAGTTGGAACTCACATCGAACAATGTTCACAATTATAGATGCCCTGTTGCGTAAGGGCTCCATTCCTTTTAAGTTTAGAAGTTGTGCAAATCAGTTTACCTCAAAGGTTCTGTCTCCATGTATATGCAAATATTGAGTTTTCTTGAAAATGTTAATAGATTTACTATCAGCGTGAGACAGAAGACTCCTGTAAATCGATTGATATGTATAACCAATGAGGTTACAATCAATTCAACAGATATGTCACTATTTGAATGTGTTGACTGTTCTTGGGATTTTTCAAGAAAACCCCAAATTTGCATATACATGATTTGAATTAGGGATGGATGTTATTTTTTATAATGCTAACATAACTTGAGTTTTGGTTTGATTTTCTGAGCTGGATCAAACCAAACTGGGACCAAATTCTAATTGTCTTTGATAACTGAAGTTTTCCCAGCTGGTTTGGTCTAGCCTTTTAATACTAGTCATCTTGTGTTTTTAATGCACAGCGTCTCAGATTTCAGTACTGGCATATTTCTCTAGATGGGCAGCCAAGGGAACAGCAGGAAGATTTCCTGTGAGCCTATCTGCTTTCCTAAATAACTTGGGACTTTCAGCAAATTTTACAGCAATTGAATATTGACTGAGTGTCCAGCTGGTGGCCCATTTGTTTCCTCATTCAATAAAATGGGTAAAAATGGGGAATCAAAGCTATGCTAGATTTTGGTAAGCCCAGCAATGATTTGATCTTAGTCATTTGTGCCTTACAAAATCCAAACCCCAATGGACTGCCACCATCCAGAGGTGGCTTGAGTTTCATATGGATTGACTCCCTAGTGTGAGCACTGTTACTCTATATCACACCACATACTTCCTACAGACATTACGTACTCTTCTTTACAGACCTAGAGATGTTTTCTACAGCTAAGAATAAAACTTAGAACAATATCTCATGCTAAAAAACAGCATATTTTGCAATGGTGCCATTTTCTGCCTTTTGTATTTTGTAAATTCTTCTGAAAGTTAGGTAAAATCGTGAATTTTAAATAGCATTATCCAGCTAGGAATTAATTTACTTGTGAAATTTCTCAACAGCTCACAGAGTATGTCTTACAGTCTTGACTTCCTGGATTGTAAACAGTTCCTTCCTTGGGAATATAAACCTAACACATGGCCAAGTTGTTTTATGAAATGCATGGTCAATAAGCATCAGTAAGAATAATTTCTAGTACAGATAGTTCTCTGACACTGTTAATTCCATCTCTTTGCGTACATGTTCTCTTTTCTTATTTTATCAATGCCAAAAAAAGCACTTAGCCAAAACAAATAGTGGTTGCTCTCCTGCAGCTGCTGGCTTTACCAGCTTTGCTTTGGACGCTGAATGCATGATCTTGTATGTTTGTCCTGCCATCATTTGAAATAAATAGACTTTCCCTTCCGTTTGACAATTGGGTTATTACATGGCTAAATATCTGTGCATAGATTAAGGTGGTGCAACAGTGAAGTTATAAAGTTAGTGGCATGTCATTTATGTACACACACCTTTTAAAAATGTAAGGATGTATGTAAATCTAATACACCCCCCCCCCCAGAATACCTCTATTTTATGTGGCCAAGTTTGAGTGAGTTATGAAAATACACGTGTACTTTTCTGGTTACTGAAAATGTGGCTCATGCACACCGGGCAGATTTTGAAAGCCATCTGGCTGCGCGCGTATCTCCCACAGCATGCACATCTCCAGAGTTTTTTCTAAAAGGGGTGTGGGTGTGGGCATGGTCGTGGTGGGGCATGGGCATTTAGGGGTGTGAACCAGAAATATGCACATAAAAATACTTACAGGCCGAGTCCCCTGCCATGTAACTTTACTTCTGCTATGGATAACATGTAAGTTAAAAAGAATAAAAGGATTTGAGCCATTTGTGAGGGGTTTAAAGGGTCTGGGGGTAACTGGGGGGAGTGTAGGCTATCAAACTAGGAGGGGCTGGAGGAGCTGTCTGTTAACTGACGAACTAGTGGATGAACTGGTAAGCTGGGTTTTAAAATTCCACGATTTACGCGGTAGAAGCAGGATTTGCATACATATGCACTCACCCACTTAACATTTGGTGCACATGTGCACGCGGCCAGATTATTTTATAACATGCATACGTGTGCAAGATATAAAATGGCTGCGGCCCTAGGCACGGGCTGACGTGTGTGTGTGCAAATGTTTGCTCGTGTGCCAGTTTGAAAGTTACCATCATTGTAAATTAGGCCCTGCATTTTTTTTTTCCATAAATTATACAATGGTTGAAAAGCCTTACTAGGTTACTACATAGAAACATAGAAAAGGACAGCAGAAAAGGACCAAACAGTCTATCCACTCTGCCCAGCAAGCTTATGGTAGCATCTGCTTGCTATACAAGTCACCCCCTTACTTAGTTTCCCAAACCGTCTAAGTCAGGGTCCTTGTTGGTTGCTGTCTGAGTCCAATTTCGTTACCCCTTGCTGTTGAAGTAGAGAGCAATGTTGGAGTTGCATCCAAAGTATCAGGTGGCGGCCAGGGAGAGGAGGCATGGCTGGTCAGATTGGCAGTGTCTCACTGCATTGGAGGGCAGCGTCTCGCCGCATGGGGCGTTACCGGTGTTGGGCCTAGTCAGAAGCCAGCAGGGGCCAGGACGAGAGCTGAGTGTGCCGGGTTGCCGGAGCAGCCCGCGGACCGCCAAACATAACACTAACTTCACTCACTTTGGAGGTAATTTTCAAAGGAGTTACATGCATACATGTAACATACTACCTTAGCAATTTTCAAAAGCCACTTGAGAAAAGTGCATTTACATGTGTAAAACCTTATTTTAAGTGTGCAAATGCTTTTTAAAATCAGGCGCTTTGTGTGCTCCCTCAGGTGTATTCATTCAATGCTGCAGATCTTAGTGCCTACTGCAAAGAAACAGAATTTCCCTAATAGTACCTCTGCAATATCATTCACAAAGGTAGCGAACAGACCCTGCTCCAAGACTGATTGATTGGATTATTGAAAAATGTAATAAAAAGTTATGCTTTTATAATATTATTTATTCAACGTTAAAATTATTATGTAACGTTTAGCTGGCTGCAGGATGCCCTGCAACCGGCCGAGCTTACCAAAACGCTGTCATGGCAGGAACGCTCCAGTTCTCCGGCTTACCCTGCTCGGCAGGCACTGTCCCCGTGACACATGGCATCATTTGAAGGCCCCATGGCGGGAAAGGCTGGCAGAAGGCTGATAACATCATGGGGCGTGGTGTTTAAACCCCTGGCACGTTCCTCTCCTTGCTTCAGCAGCAGGTCCTCCTGCCTAGCAGTGTGCGTTGCTATTCTCCTGTGTCTTGTCTTGCTGTCCATTTCTTTGCCTCGTTATCTTGCTGTCTTGCCTAGCCTAGTCTAGCCTTGCTTTGTTCTTTCCCTTGTTCTGCCTCTCTATTGCCTGCTCTCTGCCCTGCCTAGTCCCGGTCTTTTGTAGTCCCTCTTTACCTTGTCTGTCTGTCTTGGCCTGTTTCCTGATATTGACCTTTTATTACGGACCCGGACTACCCACTTGCCTGCTATGGGACCCTGACATTGGTCTTTCACTGCCTGACCTGACCTTGGCTAGAACCCGGACCCTAGTTTACTAGTTGCCAGCCCTGACCTTTGCCTGTTTCCCAATACCATCTGACTGCCCCTTACGTGACACCTGCCTAAGCCCTGCTGGCCCCTGGAACCCAAGGGCTCAGCCTGTGAACCTGTGAAGCTCCATTCTCTGTCCCAGTAAGGACGTGACCACCAGCTGACGGAGTGGGCCTAGTAGGTTCTCCTATTAGGCTGCATCAGCCATGCCACAGGACAAGGGCTTACAACCATGCTATATCAATCATATGTGAAATTACATAAAAAGACTTTTTAGACTTTAAACAGGTGTCTTTAAACATTCGGTTATCCTTGTGCTGTACAAGAATATATGAGAATATATTTCAATCTCTGTTCATTCCATTACTGCATGGAAATAGAGCAGCTGCCTCGCTGTAAACCAGTAAGTAGAATTACCTGGACTGGCAGTCAGATTCCTCTGATGCACACAGGAAGGCCAAATACAAAAGCTCAGGTCTGGAACTGAGTATCCAGCCTCAGACTGTCTCCTGGGGGGGAGAGGGGGGGGGGATCACAGTGCTTGATATACAACAGAAGAGCTCAGACAGGATAACAGAAACATTAGCAGATCCTGGGGTTTTAAAACCTGGTCCTTCTGAGGCATCTCACCTGAACAGCTATAGTTTTACAATTGAGGAAGTTGCTGACCTCTAAAACTGCACTTTTCAACTATCCTTTTATGCAAAGTTAACCCAGCAGCTACTTGTATACAAAAGAGATATGAAACCAACTCCAACTAGGGACATGCTCAGTTGCAGTCCAGACTCAGAGATTTTGCAGTAACATACATAAAGCACTTGCTGATGAAGATAAAAACTATTTATTTAACAAACCTTTATATCCCACTTAATTCACAGTTCTCAGCGGGTAACAGTAATACATGTGTGATCAGATATTACATTAAATCAGATAAAACAAAAAAATAACAGGTACAGATAAAAACAAAACAGTAATACATTTAAAAACAAGGGCAATCTCAGCATGCAGTATGATAGCCTAAAGATGTTGGGGTATTTTAAATTCCTTTATCAAAAAAATGGCCTTCCTAGGCTCCCTGGGTCCCCCCTATTGTCCTCTAGGGCTTCCGTGGGTCCCTTCAATCTTCTTCCCAGCTCCCAAGAAAGCTGCAGTGCCTGGGCCTAAATGGCTGGGCTGATCCAGGGCCTCCCTGGCCCTTTCTAACCATCCCCCCCCCCCCATTCCCCCTAAGAAATGTACTGGGGCAGGGGACCTCCCCAGCTCCCCCCTTACCCTTTTCATGGGATTTCTAGAGCAAGAAAGGGGCAGGAGTGGTGCATATTTGCTCCTGCTTCACTGCAGATCCATTTCAAAATGGCTTCAGATGGACCTTATACCAGTGCTGTTTGATGTCAAAATGGCACCAATCTCACAGCCAGAATTGCAGGAGGGCAGTAATGAGTAGACATCACTTCTGCCCTGTTCTTGAGCTGGGACCCCCATGGGAAGGTATAAGTGGGGGCCTGGCACATTTCTCAGGGGCAGAACGGGGGTCAGGGGCAGGCGGGAAGGCCCCCGCCTGGGCTTGGATCAACGCAGCTGGGTAGGCCCAAACCCTGCAGGGTTCTTGTTGGGAAGGAGGGAGGTTATACTTAAAACAGACCTAAAGACGTGGCTCTTTACATGTGCATACACAGAAGCATGACAATTAAATCAAACTTTATTCTTTAGTCCATTGTTCTTATTATGTGATGATTATAGTTATGATGTAAGAATGCTTTTTAAGGTTTTATGATTTTATTGTTTTTAGTATAATTTTAAAGCTTCTGATATTTTATGATATTAATTTATTAACTTGTTATTAAGCTGATTATATTACTGTATATAACTGTATTTTATGTTAATGTATACCGTTGTGATGGTCTAATGACTGATGTAATGGGAAAAAACAAACAAACTATATATTTCATTTTTTTGGTTGTTGTTGTTTTGAGAGGTCTTAAATGTTTGTTTCAGCTTGGCAAACAAACCAAACCAAAATAAACATTGAACAAACTGAAAAATGACGCCCAACCCCCACAAAATGAATAAACAAATCAAAATAAAATGTTGGCCTTTTGTGGAAAAGCAGGTGAATGCAGCCTCTTTATTTTGTAGCAGACCAATCATTGCTTTCCGAGAGCAGCAAAACAGATGTAAATAGCCTTCCCTCTTAATGCGCACTTTCAAAGTAGTCAAGCTTTATTTATTTATTTAAAGATTCTTGTATACCGTCGTTCATAATATACATCACAACGGTTTACATGTTACAAAATCATAAAATCAAAATAAAATATCTAAAAGGTACACTAACATATGAAAAAATAAAATTGTTGAAAAATTATTAATAAATGAACCTAAAACGATAAAAATAGTGAGGTAGATCTTAAAACAATACGCGATCGTGTACTTTTGTTGCTGCACCAGGTGCAAACAAAAGTACGCTGGATTTTATAAGATACGCGCGTAGCCTATAAAATCCGGGATCGGCGCGCGCAAGGCTGCCGATTTTGGGCAGCCTGCGTGCGCCGAGCTACGCCCCTTTCAGGAAGCCCCGGGACTTCCGCGCGTCCCGGGACTCTGCTCGCGCCGGCGGCCTATGCAAAATAGGCCGCCGGCGCGCGGCCTATCTGGGAGGATTTACGCGCGTGGGGGTTTTAAAATCCGCCCCAATGCTTCTCTATACCAATTAGTTCGGAGCAAAAATGCCCATATTAGTGGCTATTGCAAATAGGGCTGTTCAGGTTTTTTTAGTTCTCTGGCCCTGTGTGGCTTCTTATAAGTTGCGCTGTTTTTAAATTTAAAAAAGATGTAAAAATTCAAAAGGTTATGCGCGCCGGGCCTGTTTTCAAAAGGCCCGACGACGCGCTTAAAGCCCTGGCACGCGTGTAAGAGAGGGGGTGGGGAGGGGCCGGGGCCAGAGGCTCCTGGCACAGCGGCCATTTGCCGCTTTGCTGGGGATCGCGCGCCGGCAGGGCTGAAGTAAGTTTTTTAGAACAAAAGAAACAATAAGAAAGAGGTAGGGGGGAAAGAACGGGGGAAGGCAGCTTGGCCTGGCGCGGGCTTGGCACGCGCAGATCCCCGATTTTATAACATGCGCACGTTATAAAATCGGGCGTACATGTGCGCGCGCCGGTCTTAAAATCTACCCCTCTGTGTTTTATCCACATTTTGTGATATTTAGCTTCAGAATTCTTTCAGGTTGTCTTTCAGTAAACCCTTGCCTTTATTGTGTCAGCTTTAACTTTGCATTTGTTACCGGAAGCCATCCTTCCATATTTTAATTGTAAAAACTTTCACTCTGCTTGGTATATTCATTTTGTATTGCTCATAGATTTGAATTTAAAATAATTTTATGTGGTAGCTCAAACATTCCTAACATTTTCCACAAGATAAGATGTTCAGGGCCTTTGTTCAAGTAATTTTCGGAGTTTATGTACGCAAACCGCCACATTTTGAAAATGTTTCCCCACTCCCTGGCAACATCTTGCTGGGTAAGTTGTTAACTGGACAGAATTTAGCTGGATAAAAAGAGAGTGTGATGGAGTCCTTTTTGGGGACATGGTTAAATTTTAGCAAGTGGGTATGGGTTAGCCTGTCTGGTTGGAAAAATAGCTGCCCTAAAGATACTCAGATAAGTTTATTTGGGTATATTCGGTGGCAGACTTAAAGTTGCCCAGGTAACTTTCTTGCCTACCAGCCCACTGAAGGTCTGTTTCTTCTCTTGATTCTTTGGTCCATTGTGTAACAAGTTTATGCAGATAAAGTTTCCTTAATTATCTCTGCCTATTAAACACCACTAAGATTCTATGTTTTTGTCTCTGTAGAATCAAAAATTGCTACAATATTTGCCACGGACTCGTCAGTAGGTTTTACCCACATTAAATGCACTTAACATGGGTAAATGGGTTTGTTTTTTTTTTAGAATTGTTATGATGGTATGTTACCTTTAATTTTCCTTTGAAAATTACCCTGAAAATAATTTGTAGGAAATATCAAATTTTACTGATGTGGTGAGCAAATAATGGAATTTTCTGCCCAGAAATGGTGTATGCAGCATCTTTACTGGATAACGTTATGAACAACAGAACAGTTGGATTATGGTAATGCCCGGTAACACTTCATCTATATTGAGATAGCAGAGAAGATCTTACCCTCTATCTGTTTGACATTTACTCAAGGGCTCTGAACAAATCCAATTTGTTTCCAGTGGGTTTTGTATTTAAATGCATTTTCTATATTTACAATAAAAAAAAAACAAAAAAGTTTAATTCTCTTCCTGGAGGATAACTTTTTTAACATGGGTTCATACAACTAGAAATACCTTTATTTGCTAGTTTTCTCTCATTTCTCATCGGCGGCATGCACTGTTGGAAATAGAAAGCTAGATATTTATGTGTGCAGAAAACACATTTGTCACGTTAGGAAATATATTTTTAGTATTAAGTATTGCAAAGAAGATGAGGGTCTATATATAGTTACCGCACATATAGAGTAATGTATATATGTCTTAAACATCACAGGAAAGCAATTCCTTTAGGAGGCTGTGTGACATCATAAATCCTAAACAGTGTTCTGACATCCATGACATGAGGAGGCATGCATTCAGTTTCTAGCAAACCTCTTCTCCCTTAGCTTGAATTTATTTTCTCTTCTCTCGGTTCTTTTTCTTTCTGCAGCTTCCTTCCTTTGTCCCCTGCTGATGCAACCATTTTCCCTTTTTTCTGTCTTATGTGCACAAATGTCAGTTCTAACTATGGCCTCACTGAACTATTCTAACTAGTTCATTTTGCTTTTTTTTTTTTTTTTTACGACTTAGAAGTAGCACACAGTGTTCTTCCTCCTGTGAAACCTGATGACATCCTTAGCATTTGTTCTGGGGTTTCGGATTCTCTGCATTTTTGATGTAGAAAGGATGAACATGCATATATTTGGTAATTGCTCTGATGGATATGCAGCATTCTTTCAAGAGGTCTGGGGTCATGACTTCTTATGTATATTTTCTGAGTTGGCATGGATTATATTGTGTTTTCAGTGTTCCTTACCAGCACTTGTTGAGATGTGCAAAGTTGGGATAAATCTATAGAAAGCTTTTTAAAAAAAAATATACAAGACACAATTTCTGTTAGAATAATAGTTCTCCTCCTCTTCTAGGGCTTTTTAGTAAGATTGAATTCAAACAGAAAAATGTGTAACCCTTCTTGTAAATCAAGGAGCTGACTATTCTTGCTGAAAGGTGTTCTGGCTCTAATGATAAAACAGCCGTTGCCTTGCTATGTTCTGCGGAAGAGCATATCACAGATGGACCCCTGAGGGTTTGTTTCCTATTACTACTACTGTTGTTAGGGATATAAACATAGTTTTCAAAATTAACCATTTAAGCTATTGAAATGTAAATGGTTAATTGTTTAAATATGTACCCATAAGAACCTCGTGCAGCTGTGGGGAAGGAGCATGTCCCTTGACTTGCCAATGTGCTTTGTGCATCTCCACTACCACCGACATTCTCATATGCTCCCTCTCCATTCCCCAGTGTCATCATTATACAGTCCCCTTGTATTCCCACAGTATTCTCCTCCTCTGCTCCAGATTTTTTATTCCGTGTTCTATTTGCATAAGTAACGCTTGCTTTCCTGTCTTAAAAGTGCAACCATTCATTGGGACAAAAATGAATTGGCTTTCCACAAATAAATTGGGTGGGGCAAAGTAACAGTCTCACTCCCGGGCCGATACAGCAAAGTGCGCTCCAGTGGAGCACACTGTTAGCCCGCGTTTTCGATGCGCTATTTTTACCCCTTATACAGTAAGGGGTAAAAGCACGTCGAAAATGCGCAGCCGCCCCCCCCCCCCCCCCGAAACTAATAGCACCCGCAACATGCAAATGCATGTTGATGGGCCTATTAGTTATTCCCGCGCGATTTAGAAAGAAAAATGTGCAGCCAAGCCGCACATTTTACTCTCAAAAATTAACGCCTGCCAAAGGCAGGCGTTAATTTTGGCCAGTACCAGGGAAGTGTACAGAAAAGCAGAAAAAAACTGCTTTTCTGTACACCCTCCGACTTAATATCATAGCGATATTAAGTCAGAGGCCCCAAAAATAAAAAATTAAAACATCTGCCCGCGGACTGCAGGTTGGAAGACGGCTGCTCAATTATGCCGGCGTCCGTTTTCCGAACCCGTGGCTGTCAGCGGGTTTGAGAACAGACGCCGGTAAAATTGAGCGTCGGCTGTCAAACCTGCTGACAGCCGCTGCTTCTGTCAAAAAGGAGGCGCTAGGGACGCTCTAGTGACCCTAGCGCCTCCTTTTACCGCGGGCCCTCGTTGACATAAATTTATTTACTGGATCACACGCCCAGGAGAGGGGCGCTCTCCCGCGAAGTTTTCTGTATCGGCCCGTCAGTGGGGCCAATGCAAAAAGCTGAGCATTAAAAACTGGTGTTGAAATTCAGTGCACACTTCCTAACGCACAAGCTACTTAATTGTTTATCTCCTGATGCTGTAGACTAAAGGTATACTAATGCATCAAGAGTTAAAAAAAAAATGTGCACAAACCAGAAAATGTGCACAAAGAAAAGGCTTACAAGTACATTTTCAAAGGCCCGTTCGCGCAAATATCGCCATTAGCCTCTGTCCCGGGGAAGCGCATGCCGGCAGCCGGCTGGCACGCAGAGATTACTTCTGCTCCAAAGGAGCAGGAAGTATTCAAACAAAAAAGAGTTAGTAGGTAGGAAGGGGTTAGGGGTCGGGAAGGAGAGGGGAAAGTGTAAGAAAGTTAGTGCTAAGGATAGGAAAGTTCCTTCCCAGTCTGCTCCTTAAAAATGGGTACATATTTAATTGGAGCGGACTGGGATGGAATTGGGAGAGGCCTGATTGTGTTGCCATGTGTAGTTTATAAACCTCCCCCCCTTCCGCACGCACGAGTCATGGGCCATCCGCTCACGCGTGCGTGGATTTTAAAATCTGCCGCTCATGTGCATGCGGCAATCGGATTTTATAACATGCGTGCGCTGGCGTGTGCATGCTATAAAATCGGTGCAGCCATGTGTGCGTGCTGTGAACCTCGCGCACATGGATGGCCGTGCGCTGCTTTTAAAATCGACCCCTTAGTGCACAACAATATAGGATTTATGCACATAAATCATATTTTATGTGCAGAATGTGCATAAATCATGTGTTTTGCATATAAAGCACAGAAAACACCTTTTGGACTTAAATCATATTTTATGCATGGAAAAAATGATTTGTGCATATAAACCATGTTTCTTGCGTATGAAATATGAGATGCACACAAAGTGTTTTCAGCAGAGAAAATGATTTGTGCACATGTTTTATGTATGGAAAACATGTTCCCAAAGCATTTTTGTTCACAAAGCAGTTTTTCTACTTATAAAATATCAACTATAGGTACCAACACTAGAACTCCAGCTTCTGTCCTTAGATTAACCTTAGCTCTGGAAACTTTACTCCACCTTAGACTAGAAGTTAAGTTTCCAATGCTAAGAAAATCTAAGGTAATCAGCACACCTATCTACATTAGGGGTAATAGCTATTACAGTATTAGTATTGAATTTGCATATGAGAGTGCTAACTTAATGTACAGTGGTGTGCACACATTGTTGTGTGTGAAACTCCTTGCTGCAACAGTACAGTTTGCGCACGAGAAATTTGCGCATAATTGAGGGGGTAACTGTTAGTGCTAAATTCACCTTTTTGTATCGGCCCCAGTGTTTCCTTAATAGTGGAATTTTCCAGTGCTATAGATACAGCATGTAGTTTCCTGCAGTAACTCAAAAGTAGACTCCATAGCCAGAGCAAGAATATTCTGCAGCAGTGTTTCTAAAATTCTGTAGCAATTCTGTGATTTATTATTATATATTAAACTTTATATACTGCATAAAAGGCAAGTTATCCATCAGTTTACAATTTAAAATATACATAAAAATAAATCAAAATACATGGAGACAAGCTAGAGTTGCCCACTTTTCCACAGACCAGGATTGGATACTCAAGGGGAGGGGGAGAGGGAAAGCACATGCTCATTTCCATAAATTTGAATACATTTTCAGTCTCTCCTTTCAACTACCTTCCAGCCTCTCATGGCAATGAAGGGGGCCCCTGCCACTCAGCTGCTCCCCATTTTATATCTCACCAGCTCAGCTTCATGGGATAGACTGCTATAGACCCCTATACAGAAACTACACACTAGCAGAATATCTAACCTTGATCACACATGCAGACCCCTGCTAAATACAGAATTAGATACCATAAAGTCTAAATAGTGACATGAAAACCACAACAAGCCAGACTCTATATGCAGTGCAACAATGGAAATACAGAACATCACCAAACCTCATAACACAACAAAATCAAGAAATATAAAACATCAATCATAATAGTAAAACCATACAAATAAAAAAATAAATATTTCAAAACAGCTGCTGAAGAGAATATCCAATAATTAAAAATTCATATAAAATTGTTTAAAATTTCCCAAACACCCATAAAATATTTAAAAACAGCAGACATATCAAATAACACCCAATGATTAAAACTAATAAGGAGTTTTAAAAATTTCCTGCTCTCCCCACCTGGAAACTTTTTTATTTCCAGTTACCTAGAGATTGTAGATTTTTAGTCAGGGTCACAAACTTTTTTTTTCTTTCATATATATGCACAGTAATTAACATGGTGGAGTCTAAAGAAGGCTTCTTCTGTAAAGGATGAATCTTTTGGCAATTTTCAGTTGTTTAGGGAATAAACCAGAGGAAAGAGAGGAATTAACAAAAGTTGAAATAGATTTAGAAAGATTCAATAATGAGTTTTTCAAGAATTTTGAGGGCATAGGGTCAAGCTTAGAGGTGGTGTAATGTAGGGAACTAAGGAGTAAGTCAATGCTGGCAGCAGAGGTTAGATTAAAAGAGGAAAAATAACTGCATATAGAAAAAATAGAAGGTGGTGCAACTGAAAGAGAATTGGACCTGATGGACTCAGTCTCTGCAAATGGTGGCGTCATTGTTTAAAAAAAACGATCAGCAGAGTATATAGAATTACCTATGGGTAAAGGGGCAAGTTGATTATTAAGGTGGGAAATAGTTTGAAACAATTGGCGGGGTGGCTGCTCACTGATCTGATCTTTTCAGAAATGTTCTTCCTCTAGGACCGCAGAATTTCTAGTTGGTAGTGTTTGTTGAAATTGATCCATTGAAATTTAAATTCCTGCAATTTGCACAAATTTGCATATTATTGCAATTTTTTTTTTTTTTTACTTTATAAAAAGTCATATTCCAATATTTCTTGTATGTCCAAATCTTTTCTGTTCTTTCTTAGTGGAAAAAGGGAACATAGTGATCAATGCTGGAAAAGGAGGAGATCTGGGGGATTTAAAAAAGAGGGTGATGGGATTTCAGCTGAGAGAGATGGAAAAGGGCCCTCAGAAGGACCTGGCAGAGAGAGGGGAAGGAGTGGAGCAGGAGAGGGATCAGAAATGGAAGAAAAGGATAGTGGAATCGAAGAGCAAAGGGAGGGAGGATCATGAACATAGGGAGGAGAGGAAAAGAGTGATGAGGGGAGAAAAGGCAAAGAATATCACGGAGGAGAAAGAGGAGGGAACCTGGATTGGGAAAGGGGGAGGGAGGATCCACTCTTTCCTCCTGATACTTCTCTTTCATATGCTCACCCATTACAATCTCCTCTTTCACTCCCCCCCCCCCGATCCCTTTGATGACCTCGCTCACACCTTCTCTGCCAATCCCTCTCTCATTCACATCCCCTCCTGCACTCACTCACTCGCTCCCCATTCTGCCTATGATATCTTCTCACCCTCTGACCCCCCCTTCACTGATCCAGGACAGGGACCGCCCCTCAGGCTGTGTCCTCCTTCTCTGCTGCCCGGTGCCAGCATGTTGTGGTTTAAAGTAAACTGTGGGGAGACGATGGTGCCCTGAGTTTCCAAGCACAGCACTTCGGCCCTGACCCGTAGAAGAGAGGAGGGGAGACAGCCTTGCTTTCCTTTTAAGAACAAGCGCAGAGCAGGGTTTGGGGGGGCAAGAGGGAGAGATGTGTGAGCAGCTGCTGTCACGTCAGCCCAGGTGCCAGAGTCCCCCATGATTCTGTGGGGAATAGGAAATTCCCCTGCAAGGATTGCCCTTTTTATGGCCCTTGCTGTATCCACTGAGACATGGGAGATCCGGGGGCCCTGAGCATAGCATGCCGTTTATATTTAGGGAGCCCCTTAAAACACCACTTCTACCTCTCTTCTTTCTACAGTTGCACACCTGAAGGCCTGTGGTATCTGTATGTAATAAAGCAATGAAGAAAAGGCTGTTTTACTTGCATAAAGACATTGAAAAGTGAATTAAATCAAAGACTTGTGGTGATAATGCTTCCCCACAGCACCCAGGCTGTTGAGGTGTAATTATTTGAGGTCTCTGTAGTCATTACAATTCAGAACAGCTCAGTTTGTTTGACCTTAAGTACTGGGTTGTTTTTTGCATTCTCTGTATGTAATATGCCATGTGTATGAAAACATGAAAGATGATGTTGAAGATGAGCTAGTATTGACAGCTGCTGAAATAACATAAAAAAAGAGACCTGCATTTCTTTAAATAACACACCGCAAAAAAAGTATAGTAACATTTTTGAAAAAATCAATTTTTTATTTCATCAACTCATAGCATAGAGTTCTAGTAGCCAATTTAGGAGAAAAATGGGACCAATGGAAGAATACTTCAAAGATACTGTAGCACTCGATCTTTTAAGATCACATAGGTCCTGTCTTCAGGTATCATTCCATATTAAGAAGGAACCTATGTGACTTTGAAAACTCATGTACTACAACTTCTTGTGCTCCATTAAAACTTATCACAAACTAGGAAGCAGCTCAGTATACTTTTCATGTCATCGTTTTCCCCGATAAGAAATTTTTCAGGCCAAATAGGAGCCATTGATCTGATTATAAGCTAGCTGATAGATTTCTCATTAATGTGCTTGCGGTGAACACACACTTCCTAAGGTTTATATGATGACTGTGTTGCCTTAAATACTACACATGGGTGCAGTAATGGATTAATATTTAAAGGTTTATGTAAGCTACATCTGATGATGGAATGTTTTTAAAGAATGTATATTAAGAACAAGCCACTCTGTGATAGTGTACAAACGGTCAACTAGACTTGGTTGCAACAAGACCAGTTCATCTCAAATTCCTCTCTTTCTGTCCTCATTAGTTTATGCTTTCTCTTAATTACTAAAGATGTGTATTCATTTAAAACAAATGGGGAATAGGAACCAAAACAGCCTATTTTTGTTTTGGTTTGTTTTCTCTGAAACAAATGCAGGGTGCCTCTTAAAAACCCTAAAACAGTTCCTTTTTACTTTCGGCAAATAGCATGCACTAGAAGGAACAAACCAAAAATGAATTTTAAAAAATCCCCCCCATTAACAAAATTCAGCCCAAAAATAGACTGAAAAGAAAAATGGAAGTGAACCAAAAAAATGTGCTTGCACGTACCTTTTATTTATGGATTTTACCTCGTTTCCATATTAATCAATCCTTTAAACTCAGCAATGGAATAGAGGTGTGCAGTGCATCTAGGTATTTAGGGACCCACACGTACAAGACTATAAACTGTTTTTCAGTTTTGCATCTTTATTTCCTAAGACCGTATTCCTATTCTGTCTGTGCAGAAGAAAGTTTAGTAAATCAGGCCCTTGGTCAGCAGTGTTTTTTTTCGAGAATGCTGGTTGCCAAACCACTGTCTGACTTTGGATATAACACACAAAGTTTGTGTGTGTAATGTCATGGTTTGTAATATTCCACTGACATTACACAACATATTTTATTCATTGGATTAGTTTTATGACTTCATGAATATATTCTAAACAATATAATTATGCTTTCAGGCACCATTCTAACCTCAATCTATTTCTCCTGTTTCTGTCTCTTTTTCTCATCTGTTTGTCTCCCAGTGGTTGGGAGTTCTGGCCGAGGGTAATAGTACTAATGTTTCAGAACGTTAACTGTTAATTCTCAGACTGGTGGTTGCCCTTGTTAGTTTGTGATCTCTTCATGAATCAGTTTCAGGGTGCTGGATTCTTAAACCAAACTCACAGAATGTATGCATGTAGGAAATGTGGACAAGGTAATAGGTATATATATATATTCATGAAAATTGTGGCAACGAGTAACCAGAAAAGTAAGTGACGGCCAGTAGAGATAGGAAATCCCAATTTCTTGACTTCTTGCTAGTTTGTGTCTTTAGAACTGCCTTTAGAAAAACATGGACCACATGATTTAGTTCATGCCACTGAATGTTTTCATATACGAGTCAATGTACTACAGAGGCTTTGAAAACTGAAGGCTAGTAGTCATATTGGAGTCCATATTCAAAAGCCATTTAGACGGATAACCAAATAGTTATCTGTCTCAGTAGCACAGCCGGCTATATTCAGCCTTTATCCAGCTGTGTTGGAAGCACAGGCTTTCACCGCAGTGCTCCAGAGCTATGCTAGAAGCATAGCTTCCGATGTAGCTCCTTAGCGACACTAGACACGCCGGGCCCGGGTCGTGGTAGGAGGCCACCACGATCTGGGCTGAAGAGAAACAACTCATTACGGTACAGAGAGGGGTAGGGGTGGGTGAGGGAGGGGAAGGAGGAGGCGCACAGAAGTTAAGATTTTAAAAAAACAAACCTGGAACTTGAACAGGTAGTGAGGGGAGGGGAGAAGCCAGCGCAGATCCCTGGCCCTTATATTGTTTTTTAAACTCCGATATGGGTTCATTGGGGAGGAGGCAGCAGGGTCTAACCATGAAGTTTGGATTGGGGAGGGGGGTGGATTTAGCTGGGGCCTGTAGGCCCGCATATTTTTTCCCCTAGGTTTGCCACTTTATCGGATACCTTTGGAAGATATCTGGTTATCCAGCCACACAAGGCCGGATAACTTTATACATAGCCAGCTATGTTCAAAAGAATATACGGTTATGTTTAAAGTTGTCTGACTATTGTTAGCCATATACTGTAACTTTATTCAGGAATGTTCAGTGGGACGGTATTGTCGTCATTCCAATATATCTGTTTTTGTGCATTGGTTTCTTAATGGAAATATGCCGTTATTAGACCAGTTTAAGCTTTTCAAAGTGCTGTCCTTATAAGGAAATTCCACTTTATTGCAAACAGCCTCTTTTGAAGTTATACAAAGTTCCAAAAGCACTTGAAAATATTCAATCCTTGTTAAAAAAAAAAAAAAAAAAAAAAAAAAAAAAAAGTTATTGCTCAATATTCCAGTTATCTAAACAAAAACTACTATTATTTAGCAGACACAGTTGCTGACCATATTGTTTAATGAACTTCTGGTTGGTGTTTTATGGACTTTAGCTGATGAGACAGCAAATTGATTTGTTCTACCATGAAACAATTAGAGGGTTGTTAATAATGCTTGTCTCATAAAATGACACAGACAAAACTATATGTCTGAAGATTTTAGAAACGTCCTGAGCAGAGACAATGGCCTAGACTGAAGCAATAACAGGGAACGGAGCCAGACAGGCTGAATGCTGTGTCTGAGGGCAATATAAAAGGTTATTAACCACCCTCTTCTTAATCTGCCCGTAACAAAGATAAGGCCTTATTCAAGTCCTTCTAAAACAAATTG
Source organism: Rhinatrema bivittatum (assembly GCF_901001135.1). Lineage (NCBI taxonomy): Eukaryota > Metazoa > Chordata > Amphibia > Gymnophiona > Rhinatrematidae > Rhinatrema > Rhinatrema bivittatum. The sequence continues at coordinate 105,377,500 of NC_042623.1, forward strand.
AACAGTGGCAGGCATTCATTGAGGTTTTAACATTGATATGTCCCAATAATAGTCTTGCAATACAGTAAAGAAATTCATAGATGCATGCCGGTGCTCCAGGTTTAATTATAATTAAGCAAACCAGGTTGTTAGGTCAGAAGTCAGACTGACTGACTGCAGAACAGTTTTTTGCTGTCTAAAACTGTGAGCAAACTCAAAAAGGAGTAGACTGGCATTATTTGAACAGTCCAGTATGATTCTTGATAACATCATCGATGAAACACGCTTGAGTTTTGCTTTTGAAAAGCTCTTATTGCTTCCAGTATGAAATGTGTTTTGATTTGGGGTATGAAATCCATTCTTAATGCATTTTTGGAAAGGTTATCTGACTATTGTGGGGGTTGGTAGTATATTTTCTGTGTTGTATGGTCCACTCTGATTCTGATTTGTTTCATTTCATGGTACTGAGTAGAGTAGCACTCGAGTAGCCATATTGCTCCTGTGGAAAACCAGATTTCTTTGCTGGTTGTGATTTCCTTGCGGCCTCAATAAAATGTATCATAGCCTGCATGGAATCCAGTTTTTTAAGTCATTGATGAAGATAAATCCTTAGCCATGCCTACAAGTGTGGATGTCTCCATAGACAGGTTTCAATATGCCAGTGCCTTTGTGCATCCATTATTATAAGACACCAGAATCACTGGAACTGTCAAACATGAGTCTTCCGTAAAACCAGACTGCAGAACAGTGCATGGTTTATCAGAAGAAAGCATCTTTACTGTGCACACATGTTTTACCATCAGTGGTCAGCATTTTCCCTGCAAAACATTCATTTTTCTAAGTTTACACAGTCCGTGAAGACAATAAAGTGTGCATTTGAAAAAGGAATTATAAAAAGGATAGCTACCACGTGTTTCCTGCATTCACACATCAGTGAATATCAGCCAATCCATTTCTGTCCACCTTTAATAAAACAAAAAAGGTGATCCTAAAATTACAGCAAAGACATAAACCAAAATATTTAAGATGTGAATAAAGACAAAAAATAAAATATGGAAAACATTTTAAATAAGGATGAAACATGAAATAAAACATTTAAAAAAAATAGCACATCATTTACTCAGATTTAAGATTATACTGGTCAGTTCTAGTTCCTGTGTTAGTCTTGAAGAAATTAGGATTCTTTGCAGGTGCTGTTATCTTTTTAAAATAATCTTTTAAGGCCAGCTCATATATAACATCATCTCTGATAATTCTTATCGTGGCTGAGTATAAGGCCATATCATAAAAATATTCAATTTGTATGGGTCTTGACCCAATCAAATCAAAGATCTAGAAAAGAAACATCACTTAAAGATGTTGCTAATGTCCAAGAGCACTGGACTCCGTGTTCAGTGTTCAGCTCTTACATCAGTTTGCCTCTTTTGAAGTAGTCTTGTTGCGCCTGTATTTCTTCTTGGAATCTGACTTTAAAAGTCCAGAACCAAGCTGTGTCAGGGCTAGCCCACAGAATTTGACAGAAAAAAATAAAAGGGAAAAGGCATAATTTTGTAAACACATCACTAATTAATAGAAAATGTTGCTTTGCATCACTGACAATCTTTTTGGACTATTTGAGACGACCGTATAATAAATGTTTATTTTACTTTAGTCCTCTACTATCTCTTTTCAGATAAGCTAAGTGTGGAGGGAAAAGTGCCCAAGTCATTATAAAAGTGTTTAACCCAACTGGAGCGTACTTCACTAAGTCAATAGTTCTTAAGCCAGTAGGGATGTGCATTTGTTTCTAACAGATGCCAAAAAGTGCAACAAATGAGACCAGTTTTGGCTCATTCTGAATGAATGTATAATCCAAATATCAAAATGGCATTGGCCGCACTAGAGGAAGGCACCAAAGTGATGTCATTTCAGAGCTGTCATCCAGGCAGATGGAGCCATTTTTAAAGGTCCAACGACCTAGGTGGGTGCAAGTGGGCATCATTGCTTCTGCCTTTTTGGAAGCTGTATCGTGGAAGGGGGGAAGATGGCTGGGGTGGAAGCTCCCTGGCCCAGGCACTTTTAAGATAGAGAGCCCTAGCCCTGATTAATGCAGGGGCCAACTCTGGGAAGGTGCTGGCTCCAGGCAGTAGCCTTCTTACGGCAGGCCCTTGTGCCGGGCCACAGATCAGGACAGATCCCAGCATCAGAAATAAAAACACTCCAGAATCCAATGTAATGTGTATAAGTTCATATTAAATAAGTAATTGTTTTTTGATGTAAACTGTGTGCTCTCCCTCCTGCCTTCCCTCTATGGGGCCTTCATAAATACTACCCCTTACCTTCATCATGGCTCCTCCCAAGTGCCTTCCCTCCACCTACAGACCCTTCCTGAGTGCCTTCCCTCCTGCTATGCTCTTTCTGGAGCCCCTTCTCTTTGCCTTCCTCCTGTGATGCTTTCCTGACTCCTCATCCTCCTGCCTTCTCCCCTCCCCAAATGCCTTCTCTCCTGCTTTGCTTGTCCCCACCCATGGCCTCTTCCCAAATGCCTTCCCTTCTGTCGCTCCTGTGTCCCCTTTCCCTCATCCACCCCCTCAAAGTCCCTTCATGAATGCTTCACCTTCTTCCCTCCTGCCTGTCCTCCATGGCCCCTTTTCTGAGTTCTGCATCCCCCTCCTGGTTCCTTCCTTCCCGTCCCCATTGTGCCTGAATGCCTTGTAGTTCCTTTCCTGGTCCTAACCCTCCTTTCCTTTCCGCCAGTGCTCCTTTATTTATTTGGATTTATTACCCACCTTTTTGAATAAGAAATTCACCCAAGGCAGGGTATAACATATATGAAAGGTAGCACACACTGTCTTGACGGAGACTTAATAGTTCTAGTTTGAAGGAGACTAGTACGGACTAAATTTGATATCCATCAGTGGCAGGACTGAACTAGGTAAAATGTAGAACAGAACTAAACTCAAAATGAGTCAACAACAGGACTGAGAATACAACACATCGCAGTAAAATCAACACAGAATTAATTAGATAAGAATACCAACATCTCAGCATAATAGGTTTGGTTGCAGCCGTATTTTCAAGGCACTCTTTTATAAATACAAACATCTCAGTAAAATAGCAGGTTGCAGCAGCACTTTAAAGCACCCCTTAAGGCAGCATTCGCCAACCGATTTAAGCCCAAGGCACACCTACATTAACAAAATATTGTTTGGCGTACCAACGTGCATTTGCAGACTGTGTGGACATGGAGATGACTCATATAGTGAAAGGTCTAGGGGAGCACCAAAAGCCCCATCAGTCTCTCTTCCAAATTTTAAAGCAAAGGGAGAGAAGAGGGGGCGGAGACACACATAAATCTTTCACAGTGGACCAGCCCCCTTTTATATACAGGTGAAGGAAAAAAGAGAATTCGGAAAAATGTGAGCAGCCAGATCAGTTAGTCACCTTGGCTGCTGCATGTGACTGCCAGAATTCCTTCATTGCTGCTGCCCTAACACTTAGTCACTTCCAATGCTCAGTGCATGATTTCCTCACCTTCCTCAGCCTGGAGAGAGAGAAGCTGAAAGGACCCAGAGGCTCAGGAGGGGAAGAGGAGGAGTTTCTATGTGCAGTGTTTGGACTGCAAGCTCCCCATTAATTCTCATACTCCAGTGCTTTTGCTGTAGCTAGGTAAGAGGCATGCTTGACTTCACATATTCTTAGAAAGGAACTTCTGCATGTTTAAGAGCCATGTCTGGTGTCCCTTCTTGCCGAGAGGGGCTGAGGGCAGAACCTAGGTGCAGGTTTTGGTTTGAGCATCAAGCAGTGGTAATTTTTCCATTGCACACCTGATCAGGCCTGATGGTGCGTTGGTTGCGAAACACTGCCTTAAGGTGCCAAGCAGTTTACAGCACTCCTTCCTGTCTTCCTCCCTCTTAAGACCCTTTCCAACAGGCTGATGCGATACTGTGCACTCAGGCTAGCGCACAGGTTAACCTGTGGACGCTCATTTTGGACACGTGTCCAATAACCCCTTATGCTTATTAATTACCGTAATAGTTTATGGATTTTTCCTCTAGGAACTTATCCAAACCTTTTTGAAACCCAGTTACACTAACTGCTGTAACCATATCCTCTGGCAATGAATTCCAGAGCTTAACTATGCGATGAGTGAAAAATAATTTTCTCCAATTTGTTTTAAATGAGCTACTTGCTAACTTAACGGAGTGCCCCCTGGTCCTTCTATTGTGTGAGAGAGTAAATAACCAATTTATATTAACTTCATGTTTCATTATTTTGTAGACTTTTATCATATCCCCCCTCAGTCATCTCTTCTCCAAGCTGAACAGCCCTAACTTCTTTAGCTTGTCCTCATAGGGCAGCCGTTCAATGCCCCTTATCATTTTGGTCGTCCTTCTCTGCACTTTCTCCAGTCAGCTATATCCTTTTTGAGATGTGGTGGCCAGAATTGCACACGGTATTCAAGGAACAGTCTCGCCATGGAGCGATACAGAGGCATTATGACATCCCCCGTTTTATTTGCCATTCCATTCCTAATAATTCCTAACATTCTGTTTGCTTTTTTGATCACCACAGCACACTGAGCCGACAATTTCAATGTATTATCCACTATGATGCCTAGATCTCTTTCCTTGGTGGTAAATCCTCAGATAGAACCTATATTGTGTAACTACCTGTTTCCAGTTGATTCCCCTCTTGTAAGTTATGTGATGATTCTCTCTGAGTAATACTATGTGTTCTGTTCCTTTATGCAATTTGGTCCCAGGTTTAACTGTAAAGCTCGGTTAGCTATAATTTTGTTTAATGTAAACCGATGAGATGTTCCCAACGTTCATCAGTATATAAAATCTTCTAAATAAATAAAATAAATACAGCAAGGCTTATTTTTCCCTATATATATCACTTTGCACTTGTCCACATTAAATTTCATCTGGCATTTGGAAGCCCAATCTTCCAGTCTCGCAAGGTCATACTGAAATTTATCACAATCTGCTTGAGATTTAACTACTCTGAATAATTTTGTGTCATCTGCAAATTTGATCACCTCACTCATCATACCTCTTTCCAGATCATTTGTAAATATATTAAAAAGCACAGGTCCAAGTACAGATCCCTGAGGCACTCCACTGTTTACATTTTTCCACTGTGAAAACTGACCATTTAATCCTACTCTCTTTTTCCTGTCTTTTAACCAGTTTGCAATCAAATCACCTCCTGTCCCATGACTTTTTAGTTTTGTTAGAAGCTTCTCATGCAGGACTATGTCGAACAACTTCTGAAAATCAAAATACACCACATCTACCGGTTCACCTTTGTCCACATGTTTTTTCATCCCTTCAAAAAAATGTAGGAGATTTGTGAGGCAAGACTTCGGTTGCGTAAATCCATGTTGGCTGTTTCCCATCAAACCATGTCTATCTAAACGTTTTGTGATTTTATTCTTTATAACTGTTTCCTTGATTTTTCTAGGCACTGAAGTCAGGCTCACGAGTCTATAGTTTCCTGGATCACCCCTTGATCCCTTTTTAAATATAGGGGCTACATTGGCCTTCTTCCAATCTTCAGGTACATTAGATGATTTTATTGACAGGTTACAAATTAATTGAAAAAGGTCTGAAATTTCATTTTTTAGTTCTTTCAAAACCCTGGGTGTATGCCAACCGGTGTAGGCAATTTACTACTCTTCAGTTTGTCAATCAGGCCTACCACATCTTGGGTGATTTGGTTCATTTGATCTGAATCATCACCAAGAAAACATTCTCCGGAACGAGTATCTCTGCAACATCCTCTTCAGTGAACACCGAAGCAAAGAAATTATTTAATCTTTCCACGATGGCCTTTTCTTCTCTAAGTGCCCCTTTAATTCCTTGAACATTCAACGGTCCAACCGACTCCCTCGCAGGATTTCTGCTTTGGATTTATTTTAAAATGTTTTTATTCTGTTTTTGCTTCTATAGTCAACTTTTTTTCAAATTCTCTCATAGTCTGTCTTATCAATGTCTTACATTTAACTTGCTAATGCTTATGCTTTATCCTATTTTCTTCTGATGGCTCCTTCTTCCAATTTTTTTTATGAAGATCTTTTGGCTAAAACAGCCTCTTTCACTTCACCTTTCAACCATGCCGGTAATCATTTTGCCTTCCTTCCACCTTTCTTAATTCATTGCCAGAGAATGTGGTTAAGGAAGTTAGCTTAGCTGGGTTTAAAAATGCTTTGGACAATTTCCTGAAAGAGAAGTTCATAAACTGCTATTAATCAATTTAACTTAGGGAATAGTCACTACTTATTACCGGCATTAGTAGCATGGGATTTATTTACTGTTTGGGTACTTGCCAGGTACTTGTAACCTGGATTGGCCACTGTTAGAAACAGGATACTGGGCTTGATGGACTCTTGGTCTGACCCAGTAAGGCAATTTATTATTATTATTATTATTATTAATGCATGGAATACATCTGGACTTTTCTTCTAGGATGGTATTTTGTAACAATGTCCACACCTGTTGCACAACTTTTACCTTTGTTACTGCACCTTTCAGTTTTTTTCTAACTATTTTTCTCATTTTATCAAAGTTTCCCTTTTGAAAGTTTAGTGCTAGAGCAATGGATTTACTTATTGCTCCCTTCCAGCAATTAATTCAAATTTGATCATATTATGATCACTATTGCTAAGTGGCCCCACCACCATTACCTCTCTCATCAAATCATGTGCTCCACTGAGAATTAGATTTAAAATTGCTCACCAGTTTGCTCCATAAAAATGTCATTTATTCCATCTAGGAACTTTATCTCTCAGCATACCCTCATGTTTCACTTACCCAGTTAATATTGGGGTAATTGAAATCTCCCATTATTACTGCACTACCAGTTTTGTTAGCTTCCCTAATTTCTCTTAGCATTTCACTGTCTCACCATTTTGGCCAGGTGGATGGTAATATACTCCTACCATTATACTCTTCCCCAACACACGAGGGATTTTTACCTATAAAGATTTGATTGTGCATTTAGTCTCATGCAGGATCTTTATCCTGTTGGACTCTAAGCCACACCAGTTATAAAGTGCCACCCTAGTTATAAAGTGCCACCCCATCACCAAGATGCTCCTCTGTCATTGCGATATAATTTGTACCCCTTTATAGCACTGTCCCACTGGTTATCTTCTCTCCGCCATGTCTCTGAGATGGCAATTAAGTCTATGCCAACATTCACTGCTATACACTCTAATTCTCCCATCTTACTTCTTAGACTTCTGGCATTAGCATACAAACATTTCAAAGTGTTTTTGTTTGTATTTACATTCTGCTTTTCAGTTGACAGGGATAAATTGGAATCTTTTAGCTCAGGTGAGTTTTTAATTATAGGTTCTTGGGCTACTTTCTTTTTATTATTTTAACCCCTCTGTTGGGATGCCCTAATTCTAATGCATCATTAGTATGCTTTGAAGATACCTCTCTCTGAACCATGCGCTGCTGAGCGACTGTCTGCTTTCCCCTTTGTTCTAGTTTAAAAGCTGCTCTATCTCCTTTTTAAAGGTTAGCGCCAGCAGCCTGGTTCCACCCTGGTTAAGGTGGAGCCCATCCCTTCACAAAAGACTCCCCCCCCCTTCCCCAAAAGGTTCACCAGTTCCTTACAAAACTGAATCCCTCTTCCTTGCACCATCGTCTCATCCATGCATTGAGACTCCGGAGCTCTACCTGCCCATGGGACCTGCATATGGAACAGGGAGCATTTCACAGAACGCTACCTTGGAGATTCTGGATTTCATCTATCTACCTAAAAGCCTAAATTTGGCTTCCAGAACTTCCCTCCCACATTTTCCTATGTCGTTGGTGCCCACATGTACCAATACAGCCAGCTCCTCCCCAGCACTGTCTATAATCCTCTCTAGGTGATGTGTGAGGTCCGCCACCTTCGCACCAGGTAGGCATGTTACCAGGTGATCCTCACGCCCACCAGCCACCCAGCAGTCTACATTCCTAATAATCAAATCACCAACTATGATGGATGACCTAACCTTCCCTCCTGCGCAGTAGCTGAGAGAGACATCCTGAGTGCAAGAGGACAGTGCAACATCTGGAGAGCAGGTCCTTGCTACAGGATCATTTCCTGCTGTACCAGGTTGATGCTTTCCAATCATGAGACCTTCCTCCTCAAAGGCAGCACCAGGGTTGCCAGACTGGAGTTGGGACTTGGCTACTATGTCCCTGAAGGTCTCATCTATATACCTCTCTGTCTGCCTCGGCTCCACCAGGTCTGCCACTCTAATCTCCAGAAATCAGACTCGTTCTCTGAGAGACAGGAACTCTTTGCATCAGATGCACATGTACAATTTCTCAGAGGCGGGTAAAAAAATCATACATGAGACACTCGATGCAAAAGACTGGGAGGCCCCCCTCTTTGCTGGACTGCTGCCTTCATCTTAAATTTGTTTAGTTCCTAGTTTTGTTTTAGGTTGCTGTGGGAGTAGGAATGCATACCATTAGGGTCCTTTAAATGTATTAGTGTATTCACTATCGGCCAGATTTTAAAACGCCCCAGCGTGTAAAATTCAGGGGCCTTGTGCGCGCTGCGCGCATTTTAGTAGGGGCCCAGCCGTTCGCATAACCCCCGTTATGTGCGCAAGAGCCAGCCCTCTTCCAAGGGGGCAGGCTGGGGGTCGGGCTGAGACAGGAGCTTTGATTGCTGTCCCGGAGCCTTGCACGCCGGCCAGGTGTCTGTACGTGCAACTTATTTCAGGTTGGGCCCTGAGGTAAGCTTGAGGAAAAAAGACAAAAAAAAAAGGGAAAAAGGTAGGAAATAGGGATTGGGGAGGGAAGGGGAAGGGAGTTTAGAGTAGGGGGTAGGAAAGTTCCCTCCCAGTCTGCTCCTAAATTGGAGCGGACTGGGAGGGAACTGGGGAAGGGTGCGATGCATCACCACACAAATTTTGCTAAACTGTCTTCCCCCTTGCGCACATGCGCATGTGGATTACAAAATCTGGCCCACATGTGTGCGCGGCTCTCCAGTTTTATAACATACGCGCGTCCATGTGTGCACACCGGGTAGTGCACGCACATGGATGCGTGCAAGCAGCTATTAGAATCTACCCCTGTACATCTGGTAATGACCTGGAAGGGAATGATCAAACTCTTGATAAGGAGCGGGGAATTTCTGAGTTTAAGTTAAAAAGCTGATTTGATTATTTTTTTTTTAAGTGTGACAGTGACACCTGCCTATAAATTAAAGATTGAGCTAAGAGTGGATGGGAGAGGGGTGGGAGCTTTGGGAAATACAAACACACAAACTTCTGTTTGTTGCCTGCTTTTCTGACTACCTATTTGAAACAAAACAAACCTAGGTTGGCATGTGTTAGTAGGTGATGAAACCTCGGTTTTCCTTTTTTTTTTATTTCCTAGATTTCTTTGCTCTTGGATTTTCCTGAGCTACCCAACCCCAATTTCCTTATATTTGAAGCTCATATATATTTCTTGTAACTTTAAAATGAATCATTGTATTTAATTTCCTGTACCTTTGTTACCTCACAAGTGTAATTGTGTTAAATTTGAAATGCTATAAAAAAAAAAAAGGTGAGGGGGGGGGGGGGGGGGGAAGGAAGAAAACCAAACATAACACACTAAAATATATACCTTAATAGTTTACTTCTCCCCAATACTTTTACATTTTAAAAATGTCTCCATGCAGACTTACTCATTCTTTCCAGCCACCAGCAAGGTGATCCTCTCCTATCAGTGCTCCCATTGGATTGTGTCTTATGATCACATGCAGACTCACAAACCCTGGGCTCAATGACTGCTGCCGCTGGCCACTGCTGCCACCAGAGGGGGGTAACAACACAAGTGTTTATAGAGGAAACAAAATAGATAGCACCAACCTTGAATCCAGGAAATGACAAATGTGCTTATTTTCCACCCAAGCTAAAAAGATTGCTGATGGAACATTCTGTTATTGAACTAGAGCAGTAGTTACCAACCTGTGGTCTTCAAGAACATCATGGGGGGGTTCTCAAGAGAGAAAAGTAATAGGTCTGAGGCACCATAGCTTCGGAAATTAGCAGCAGACCTGGAGATTAACAGGGATAATGACAGTGGTCCGTGCAGGTTGGAAGTTCAGGCAGGAGATTGTCAGGGACAGCTGCAAACAAGAAGTTCAGTGGTGGTCCATATGGGCCAAGAGATCAGCGACAGCTGCAGGCCAGAAAATTAGCAGCCCACATGGGCTACAAAATCAGTTCTATTCTGGGGCTGTGTTGGCCAGGAAATTGGTGGCAGTTCAGGGGTCAGCAGGGACCATAGCGGCTGCTGTAATAAGGTGAGAGAAGAGAGGAACAGTGAGGGGGAAGGGAAAGAGGAGAGGGGGATAGGCTTAGGGTCGAGAGCGGTAGAGGTGGGGAGAGAGTCCGCTGTTAAGGGGAAACTGAGACTAAAGTAAAATAGAGAAATGTTTTCTCACATAATTATTTCTCCCCATGCCTCCATGGTTGCTTTCTAATACCCTTCTTTTGCAGACCATCCAATTCTTTAATATCATATTATACACAATGGGCCCTTTGTCTTGAGTCCATTCACATAATTATATATTCCTTACAAATGCTGGGCTAAAGAAATAGTGGGAGATTGATGGGGAGGGGATAGGATGGGACCAGTGAGGACTGTAACTTAAGCAGCTCATATCAGTCCGGTGAAAGAAGTGGTTCTTTAATTTTTTTAAATCTTCTTCCTTCATAAAGCTTTTTGTATGGCAGCCATCTTGGGAGACAAACCCAACCAGAACTGTCACCTGGTAGGGAGAGAGAGAGAACATAATTAGTAACACCTTTTCTAAAAGAACAGTTTTAACTCGCTGTTACTAGGTAGCAGCAACATTAACATTTATTATAAGGAGGGGCTAGGAGAGAGAGAGAGAGATGCACACAGAGGTCAGGAGTGGCTTGCGGAGAGAGAATTGTGGGACTAGAATTGGGAGAGAGAGAGAGAGAAAGAGAGAGAGAGAAAAAAACTGGTGGGGGGCTAAAGGAGAGAGAGACCGGTGGGAATGAGCTGGGAGAGAAAGACTGATGGGGAGAGTAAGGAGCAGAGAGAGAGACTTTGGGAAAGGGTCTTGAGGAGAGAGACAATGGTGAGGATGAGCTAGGGAGAGAGAGAATGATGTGGGACTGCTGCGTATTAAAGAGACTTGAGAGGAGGGATTAGGGAGAATGGTGGGAGGGGGAGAGGCTAGTAGGCAGAAGCTGCAAAACAGGGACTTAGGAGCAAGCGAGACTGATGGGGAGGGACTGAGTAGAGAAAGATAGATGTCTGGATTGGAGCGGAGAGAAACTTGTGGGGAGAGACTGATGGTGAAGGACTGGAGGAGAGAGATGCTGGCGAGAAGGAATTGAAGAAGGGAGAGCCTGTGAGGAGGGGAGAGTGAGACTGATGGAGAAGGGGTAAGCAAGAGAGAAATTGGTGTGGTTGAGCTGCTGGTAAGAGGATTGATTGGAAAGTGCTGTGATGGAGAAAGACTGGTGGAGTGAGCTTGGTCAGACACCATAAACTCTAGGGAGGGGTTATGGAAGAAAGCCTGTGTGTGTATGCGGGGAGATATTGATCAGGAGTGTCTGGAGAGAGAGAGAGAGACAGTAATGGACAGACTGGCTGTTTGAGAGAGAAGCGAGGTCAATGGAGAGAGAGAGAAACTAGTGATGATGAACTGGGGATCCCCAAAACTTGTGGCAGTTGAAAAGTTTGGGGATCCCCACTCGAAGTTTGGGAAGCCCCTGAAATAAAGGTCTGAATTTCCATGTGCGTCTGCAAGGAGTGTGGGAGTCTGTAAATGAGCTCAAGACAAAGGGCCCATTATGTATGATTTAAGGTTAAAGCAGCTTCTTGGTTGGGCTGCAGTAGAAACGTTTTAGAGAGCAACCTTGGAGGCACAAGGAGAAATAATTAAGTGGGAAAATATTTCTCTAGTTTTCCTTTATTCTAAAAGTTTGGAAAACATTAAAGTGCTTGGTAATGTTCCGCACATGTTTGAGCAAAGTCCTAAGCATATAAGATGTGGCAAGAAGATGAACTACTGCTTTAAGCCAACATGCAAATTGTAATTATGATTGCTTTTACATAGTTACACCTTTGTGTTGACATACAATGCACAATTGTACGTGTTATTCCATCTCCTTTAGACATCCTCTTCTCAATCTTAATTTCCAGATCTGTTTATCCAATTTTGAGACCTACAAATTTATAGAGGAAAACGATTCCACTTCAATCAATAAAAATTAATTGCATCCTTTGTTTAAAGAAATGTGGCTGAATGGTCCTGTGGATATTGGGAACAGTGAATAAAACCCCTTTCCATGGGCTTATTAATCAGCTGTTGCTCAGAATCTTATAATGCATTATCGGCTTCATTGTAATATTCATGACTCTCATCCCTTTCCTGATATGTAAAGTCCCTCTCAAAAGGTCAACAAAATCTGTAATTTTGCAAAGAGTGGAATTTACTATTTTAAAAATAGCTGCTTCCAGATGTGATATGACAAACAATCTCATGAATCAGGGCTAGATAGCTGCAAAAATGTTCATAAAATTAGCTCAGTCAAGAATTTACATAAGCCTTAAATATAGCTTTGATAAGTCAGGTGGCTAGGCGGTAACATCACACATTTTGTCTACTTTCTGATTCCTTACAGTACTCTAATGCTAAATCTTTGCGTGATTCTCCTCACTGCATGATTGATCTCCATGATGGATGCAAGTGGGCATAGAGTTCATTTCTCTCAGACCAAAGCTTTCTCCTTTCTCAAGTTACTGTTGTGGTAGTGGGACCTAGAGCAGGTACCTTGGAGGATCCTACTAATTTCCCTGGCAAGTACATTTCTGTCTGTTTTAATATTAAATCTTAGATTATAGCAATTATTGTGGCTGCATAATTGGAAGTACAGATTAACATGCTATAAAAAGTAGTTAGAATATGTATGATTCGATTACTTACCAGATTATTTTTTACTTTTTGTTTTTTAGGCATAGAATTTATACCTTTATTAGGCTTACCAGAAAGAATGTGACTGTTGAATGGGATGATGTAGGAGCTGAGGTAGAACAAAGCAATTTTTCATACTTGAAACTGCAGTTCCCTGCAAGAATTGTGGCACCAGCCACTGAAAAGTATTTTTTGCATGATAAACTTAAGCCAGTGTTAAAAAAAAAAAAAAAATAAGGGAAGGTTGCCAAAAGATTTATTTGCTAGAGTAAAAGAAGAGTGTTCCAGCTAGATTTTCTGTTTTCCCCCACGTGTAAAACCATTTTTTAAAACTTTCTGTTTATTATTTATTTCCTGGTTTATTTCCTGGTTTTTCTAGACCCATGATGGTATAAACCTTCACACCAGTTTACAATGTTTCTTTACAATAAGTTCAACATAGTATACAATAAATCATAAAAACACTGAAAAGAATCATAAAATCTAACTTAAAACTAAATACACATTAAAACTCTAAGAACTACACTAAGGGCTGGATTTTATAAATGTGCGCGAACGTGTACTTTTGTTCGCGCACCAGGCGCGAACAAGAGTACACGGGATTTTAATAGATACGCGCGTAGCCACGCGTATCCATTAAAATCCGGGGTCGGCGCGCGCAAGGCTGCCCAAAATCGGCAGCCTGCGCGCGCCGAGCCACGCAGCCTGCCTCTGTTCCCTCCGAGGCCGCTCTGAAATTGGAGCGGCCTCAGAGGGAACTTTCCTTCCACCCCCCCGGCCCTATCTAAACCCCCCCTACCTTTGTGCGCGCCGGCCGGCAGCCCCGCTCCGCGTTCCTGTCCCGGGGGCTGGTCCGGAGGCCGCGGCCACACCCCCGGAACACCCCCGGGCCAAAACCACGCCCGCGTCGCTGCCCTGAAACGCCGCGTCACGCGCAACACGCCCCAAAATGCCGCATCACTCCAGGCACGCCCCCGACACGCCCCTTTTACAAAGCCCCGGGACTTACGCGCGTCCCGGGGATCTGCGCGCGCCGGCGGCCTATGCAAAATAGGCCGCCGGCGCGCAGGGCATTTAAAATCTGCCCTTAAGTGTATGACTAATAACATAACTTCTTAAAAATTAAAATAAAATAACAATTAAAACATAATAACATATTGTAATAGATTACTAACTGGCTTCCACTTGGAATGCTTGTGTATATATTAATTTTTTTCAACTATACAAAACAGTAAAAACTGACACTCTCCAGGCCTGCCCACACCCTTCCCATGCCGCTCCCATGTGAATTTCAAATTTAAATGCTTTGAATAATTTTCCATGGATTTACAACCTTCTAAGAGAAGAGAAACGCTCATGAATCATAGAGGCATTAGCAGCCTGTAAACCTTTAATATCTTTCCCCTAAACTTGAATGGAGGTTGAATGTTCCTGAAGAATTTGCTGATGGTTGTGAGCAACAGAATCCAGATTCTGGGAAACAGTTTCCAGTCGCCGAGACTGATCCTTCAATGTCTGAAACAAACCTGCAGTCAAATCCCAAAGGGGCTCCAAGGTGACCTCCGCTAGTGTAGAAATCTCAAAATAGGGCTGAGGAGTGATAATGCTCACCTTTTAGGCTGGACCCAGCCTCGGATGCTCTCTCTACTGGGAACTCCAGGGATGAGTTGCCACCGACGGCACCATCCTCCGCAGGATATTCCACACGTGGAGGTTTAGAATAATTCGGTCCTCTGCCAGATAAGACGCTGACATCTCCCTCCATCTCATCCAGCACCTCAACGAGATCGGCACTGCGCCGGGAGGAAACAGTTTTAAGTGTCAAAATTGTTTACAGATAGCCCGAAGCAATATCTGTGCACGAAAATCGGGAACTTTCTCTTAACTCGCGCCAATCTACCTCTCCCAGGTGCCCGATTCAATATTAAAATGAGCTGTCATGGAAAAAGGAGGTGCTAGAGGCGCCCCTAGCCCCTCCTTGGCATTGGGCACCTAGGAGAGGTGACTGTCAGCGGGTTAGGAAAACGGACGATTAATTTTACAAGTACCCATTTTCGTAACCTGTGCAAAGCCACGGGTTAGGAAAATGGATGCTTGTTAATTGAGAATCCGTTTTCCAAACCTGACCGCCGGTAACTTTTTTTTTTTTTTTTTTTTTACATTTTTTTCCCCTTACTTTTTTTTTCTGTTCCTCAGTTGGGGCTGAAGTATGCTGTTTTATTTTACTTGAGTACTATCTGTGTTTATTTGTGTTGAAATTTATATATATCGATTGTAATTTTATTGGATATTGTTGTGAACTGCTCTGGCCAAATCTGGTATAAAAGAAATGAGAAATAAATTTAGAAAGGAACAGTAAAGCAGTATTTTCTGCTTTTCTGTTAACTTTAGGGGCTCCTCAAGGATTAATGCCTTGTTCGGGGTACGCGTGTCCAAGCGCATGTAAAATTGCGCATTATATTGCATCAGCCTGATAGGAAGTAATGGGAGCTTCATAGACGTGGCAGTGCTCTGATCCAGAGTTACCTCTACGTCAAGCTGGAGTACTTGGATCTCAGGGCTGTCAGAGGCGAATAAAAAGGGTGAATCAGTGTTCATGGGCATGTCTGTGGGTTTCGTGGAGGGTGTTAATGAAGCGTCTATGGTGGTACCTTCTCTCACATATTTTAATATCTTTTACTTTTCATTTTTTACAGTATCTTTGAACTATCTGCTTTTACAAGAGAGGCTAGTTAGGTTTTTCCAATATATGCTCTCCAGAGACCAAAATGAATCTGGGTCAGTGAATCCCTAGGAGAATAGAAATTAGATTTTAGAACCCAATCCTATTTTTAAACAAAGTAACATTCTTAGTTGACCATTGGAAGTATTGTTGTTGTATACCTTTTTCAATGCTGAATCAGTGGAACTGCTTCAGGATGTATTATTTTAAGCATAGCATTTTTTATATTGGCTACCAGAGCTGCCAAGTGACTTAGTTTAAAGAGGGAAACTTTTGACCAGTCCTGCTTTAGAATTACATTTCAATGCATTGTAGCATTTGTAATCCCTACTGCTACCATTTGAAATGCAGTAAAAAAGGTTATATAAACAAAAATATATATATAAGGTGATACCTTTTTATTAAATTAACTTTCTTGACTAGCTATCAAGAGCTAATACGTTCTTTGGGTCAGAATAGAACTTGATATGAGCACTGTAGTTACCATAATGCATCAGGATATGGTCGGCAGAAATTCAGGTCTGGCTTATAATTGCTCTCCTTCAACTGAGTCGCTTGGCAGCTTTAGGCTAGGTTTGAGTCTGAGTCCAAGCAGGCATACTTTTATGTGTTACAAATCTCTCGGTGGAAAAAATAATGTGTAAGTTTATTACTGCCTTCCAAATTTGTGATGTTTCTTCTGAAGTCTGTTAAATGACTGCTCTTGCTTAGGTCTATCTAGGATTACCAGATGTCTTCAGGTCATCAGGGGCAGGCAGAGCCAGTCCTGGTTTTATCCCCTGGGCTCAGCTTGTCCCTGGTGACCTGGAACCACCTGTGAATCCTAGTCATCAGACAGATGCTTAGAGACTGCACATAGGGTCATAGAGCATTACTGGAAGGTGGTGTGGTGTGCTGAATGGAACGCCACACACACACAGTGTTTTGTTTATTTTCTCAGGAAAGTGTTGTGCAATGGACTAGAGGACATTGGTCTACCCTTCACAGAGAAAGGCAGTTCAGCAATGTCAACTTTCAAATTGGTAAAATTCAAAAGTTTACTTTAAGGGATCCTTATTTAAAGTTAATTCTTGAATGTGTAAATATTGTAGCAGAAGAGCAAAGCAAAGATGGTAAAATAAAAAAAAAAGTTTCATCTTTGCAAACATAAAATTCACATAAAATTTGAACACCCAAGGGTGGCTGGAATCTTGCTTTTGCTTCATTTACAAAAGCCTCCTATCTTTGTTTTCCTTGAGTTTCTAATTTTTTGGAACTATAGAAAATCTGGGCAAAAGCCACATTTCTCTGTTTTGTCGTTTTTGTGGAAGCTTTCCTCTTAGATTTCCTATCACATATCTACATTTTACAGAACGTACCCATACATTTTCCTGAGAAGAAAATGTGACTTTTCAGTATCCAGTTACTGAGTGTAAATGAGCAATGTTGCCAGAAGGATTAGAAGGTAAATTTTCTTTTTGTAGATGACACTAAGATCTGCAACAGAATGGATGCACCTTGAAGGAGTAGAGAAATTGAGATCTAAGAAAGCTTGAGGAATTGTCAAAAGCTTGGCAGCTAGGATTCAGTGCCAAGAAATGCAGACATACATTTGGGGTGCAGCAATCCAAAGGATTGAGATGGTGGGAAGTGGTTGAAAAACTGAGAGACCTCAGGATGATAACGATTGACGATATGAAGGTAGTGAAGCAGTGTGACAAGGTGGTGGCTAAGGGCCAGAGGGATGGTGGACTGCATAGAGATAGGTATGGAAATGCACCTATATAGATCATTGGTGAGGCTTCACCTGGAGTACTGTGTTCAGTTCTGGACACCGTATCTCAAAAATAATAAAGATAGGATGGAAGCAGTCTAGAGACAGACAACCAAAATGGTGTGGGCTCTGTACCGGAAAACTTGAGATGAGAATGGAGGACCTAAACATGTATATATCCTGGAGGAGAGATGAGACAGGGGAGGTATGATATAGACTTTCAAATACCTGAAAGGAATTAATGATGCACAAAAATCAACCTTTTCTGATGGAAAATATTTGTAGAACTAGGGCTCATTATGTGAAATTCCAAGGGCAATATTTCTTCATAAAAAGGATGGTAGATGCATGGAGTGCCTTCCCAGAAGAAGTGAAGGCAAGAACAGTAATAGAATTCAAAAGGGCATGGATATTGGCAGAGCCAGTGCAAGGTATGCTGCTCTAGCAAACTCTCTAGTTTGCCTAATGAAAACACTGACTCTGGGTGAGGGATAAAAAAAAGAGGATCCCTAGTGGCTAGAGGATGGAAATAAAGAAATGGCGTAATCTTTGTTAACTTTAGATGTAACATTTCTAGATGGGAGCAACCTGCACAGAGCAGCAATTACTAGACTTATAAGAAGGCATGGGGGTAACCTGCAAGCAGCAGGAACAGCATTTGAGTCAATCTGCCCTTATCAACTATATAAGCCAGGAGTGGCCTACTCTAGTCCTTAAGAACCTTAAACAGGCCTGCTTTTCAGTATATACAATCGGCTAGATTTTAAAACGCTGGTGTGCATAAAAACCCAGAGATATGCGCATGGCCAGGCTGCGCGCACGCTGCAGGGATATTTAAAGGGCCCCAGCCATGTGCATATTTCCGTATATGTGCTGAAGACTGGCTCGAATCAAAAGGGAGGGGGCCAACTGGGACAGCACCATTTTGTGCTGTCCCGGTGAAGTACGCGCCAGCAACTAGCCAGCGAGCACAACTTACCTCTGCTCGGAGGAGCAGGTAAGTTGTGAAACAAACAAAAAAAAAAAAAAAGGTTAGTTAGAGTGGGTTTAGGCGTTGGGTTAGAGAGGCCTGGGAGTGGACTGGGAAGGAACTGGACAAAGGCCCGATTGCATCACCATGTGTGTTTAAAAAATCCCCCTTCCCCCTGCGCCAGTACAAAATCGGGCTAACATATACTCGTGGGTATCGGATTTTATAGCATGTGTACGGTGCATATTATAAAATTGGTGTGTCCATGTGCGCGAACACATGGACACCCACGTGGCCCTTTAAAAATTTACCCCAAAATGAATATGCATGAGATACATTTGCATACAATGGAGATGTGCATGCAAATATATCTCATTCACATTCATTATAGATGTTCTATAAACCAGAACTGTTTGTGTCTCTTGAGGACCAGAGTTAGCCACTCGTGATGTAAATGATGAATGTTACGTAGAATTATTTATTTTTCTAGTTGGATCAATAAGAGTTTTCACCACTGCAGACTGGCTGTTGAAACATGGATTGCTTTGGATTTGCTATTATTTTTTTTATTTCAACACATTCTGTAGCAGCCTTCACAGTGTCCATTGGCTGTTTTCCATGAATGCTTGCCGATTGAGTTAACCTGCAGTCACCTTAGGCCTCCTGGTGACAGCGAGAAGCCATCACTGCCCTCCAATGCAGCCCTGAGCTGCCGTCCACGGTCCCATGCTGCCGGCTCCTCCTCCTCCTCTTCATGGCCGAATGCTGCTGCTGCCAGGACGCCGCTGAACCTCCTGCACCCCGGCTTCCCATAGGCGCGCGCCTCTCTGTTCTATTTAAAGGGCCCTTGGTGGGAAAGAGACCCGCGGCCTTATGGATGACCTCACCACCAGGGGCTATTTAAGGCAAGCCCCTGCATGCAGGCAGCACCTTGGCAATAGGTCTCCTCGCTCCGCGAAGTGCATTGCCTCCTGAGTTCCTCCTGCCTGTCTTCGGCCTCGACCTTGGATCGTTTACAGACTACGAGCTAATCCACCTGCCACGACCCTTGCCTGGATACTGACCACGAGATATGCCGCATGCCACGACCCTTGCATGGATATTGACCATAAGATTCGCCGCCTGCCTTAACCCTTGCCTGGATACTAACTACATGATACGCTGCCTGCCACATCCGTTGCTTGGATACCGACTACGAGATACACCGCCTGCCAAGACCCTTGCCTGGACATGGTCAGTGAGTCCGCTGCGATCCCGATCTTTGCGTGGATCACTGTGGGCTTCCTTCCCAACTTCAGACTTGGCTTGTGCTGTTGCTTCACATCGCTCTTCTGGATATCCATCTTCTCAGAGGCCCCATGTAAGTCCTGCCGGCCCCAGCATCCGAGGGCTCAAGGGGAACGCGGGCTGGTAGTGGTGAAGCTCCAGTGGGGCCTCTGCTCCTCTTCCTCCTTGCCTACCGACGGTGGGGGCCTGTGGGGTACCTCCCCACAGGCAGCGCCAACTCCCCCTTGGTCCAAGGATGCACCTCCATAACACTACTGGGAAATTTTTTGCATTTACATTTGAACACTTTTTTGAAGATTGTATGAAATTCTCTATTTGGATATTTTTTTTCTTTCACAACCAAAAAATTTATAAAAATGAAAGCTGGGGAATCAGTAATTAAAATGAATAGTGCATAAGTTTTATAACTTGACACCAATAGATTTTGGATGAGTTGATTTTTTGTTACTGTTTTTTCCCTTCTATTTATTGTTGTGGAACATTTACCAATTTACTTTTGATTATTTCTAATCTTCAAGTAAATGTGTTTATTCTCACTTGCTTTTTTCCCCACATAACCTGTTTTTTAAAAAAAAAAAAAAAGTTTTTTCATAGCTAAGTCTCTACAGAAACGGTGATGTGCTGATGGGGCTCCCAGCCTCCCCTTTTTAAATTTGTGTATGATAACAGAGCTGGTGATCACTCTTTGAAATGAAATGGGCAGCGGCTGGCCGCATGGGAAAAGCCAGGCCCAGATTTAGGCATCGGCAACATAGGAAATTACCTAGGGGGCCAGCTTTTGAAGGCACCCGATACCCAGGCCACGAAGGAGCCTGCTCCAGCAGGACCACTTCAGAGGGGGGGCTGCTGCGGGGGTGCTCGGGGACTTTGGAAGGTGCATGGGGGGAGGTGGAAACGGATGTCCCCTCACTTTCTGATTTCCAGGCTCTCCCACCTTCCACTCTCTAATCCTGCCTATGGGTGCCAGACTCTCAAGTCTGACCCTGGGAAGAGCAAAGGGTTCCCAGAGCCAGCCTGAGAAAAATGCTGTGGACTGAATTTCTCTGGGTATTTGGCTGTCTATATGTCACAAGAAGTTTGTAGAACTGAGACCGGAGTCTATTTTTTTTTTTTTCTTTTTCATAATTGTCATAGGGTGGCATAAAATAAATGTCAAAGTCTTTGCTAATGCTAAAAACATTGTCCTACTACTACTTCTATATATCATTTATAAAACACTACTAGAGTTAGGCAGTGCTGTACAGGCACACATAAGAGAGTGTCCCTGCTCCATGGAGCTTAGAATCTAGTCAAGACAAACATAAATGACAGACAAGAGTCAATGGGAAGTATATGTACTGTTGAGAAGGGGTTAGGCATTAATAGCAGCTTCAAACATCTTTCAAACAACTCTGCGTGGCCGCTTAAATGCAAGTATATGGCTGTGCAGAGATCTACGATAGGATTTTATAACCCATGCATATCAGATACACGCATAATATAAAACACATGTATGTTACCCATGTGCAATCACATGCAGTACTTTGAAATAACTGATCCCAGTGCTTTATGATGGCTGCTTGAACATAGTTTTTCTATATAGGGCACCCAAATTGTTTCAAGTAAGACATTTCTCTGTATTTTCTGAGTTTTGATTTTTCTTACAGCTTAGAGGTTCATATAACACAGTACATTGAAAGTTTATACTTTTCCTGCAAATTAAAAAAAAGTATATGTGCATATATTGTGCATGCAAAAAAAGTAGGACTTGGGTAAAACCCGATTTACGTGCGGAAGTCCATATATTTTAAAACATACACGCTTAATTAAAACTACCAGTTTTACGATTCCTCTACTGGTTTGCTCAGTCATATTCCAGGTCATTGAAACCCTTCTGGTTCTTCAGTGTGAACTTCCTCCGGTTTTTAGGGAAATAATGAATAACACCGGGATACTTAGCTGTGTGTGTGTGTTCTCTCATATGTCAACAAGTAATTGTATATACTCGGTGATATTAGCTGGCTCCAATTTGGTATAATTCACCCGGCAGTTAAAACTAAGATGTTTTATGCAGATTTGTTAAAATTCATTTCATCGGCAATGTTAATGCTTACAGTTTTTATTTATTTATTTATTTAACATTTATATATATATATATATAATATATATTTATATTAATATATATAAATATATATTTAACATTTTTTTAAAAGCTTTGACTGCATAGGTTTGCCCTAGATGGCCATATTGGAAATACATTCAAAGGAACTCTCCAGTCTTTCTTTTGAGCTGTTACATAAGCCAGCAGGCAGTCTGCAGTGTTCACCGCTGTAGATCCTCTTAGAAATGAGCAGCAGTAGCCATCCTCAGTGGATTTCTAGATCAGCCGGCTCTCGAAGAAGTTCTCTGATAAACTCTTTTGTAAATGAAATGCAGTTCAATTTCAGAAAAAAGGGGTGATAGATAGGCAGCAGCACCTTCTTGCTTATTGCTGTATGCCGTGGACTGGTTTGTATGTACTGGGAGTTTTTGTTGAATCAGATTAGTTGAGGATTTCACTTTACTAGATCACTGAAATAAGAGCAGGTTATTTTAACCCTACGACAGATGGAGCCAGGCAGTCTATGCCTTCAAAGAGAGAGAGAGAAGGAAATGCCATGTAAATATGAGAGTAATTGGAGTGGCCGTACGGGAAGGACGAGAGAGAATACATATTGACACTTTTCAGCCATCATCAGCTTTGAAGCCAGTCACCGGTGTGTGTATAAGAAGTCCGTGGCCAGCACTGGACGAGATTAGAGCAGAATACAAACTATGTAACGTTTTCTATGCGGGGGTTGGGAAGGGATTTTTTTTTTCTTTTGTTCCTTTTATACTTCCAGCTCATATGAAACCCGGGTCAGAAAGCTTCATTTGCAACTTTCTAGGTGTCTTCCCCCTCTTTTATAACCTTAAACCATCGCAGAGGCAGCCCTGAGCAAGGGGGGGAGTCAAACCGCAGCTCCCCGTGGAACGCGATAATGTGGACCCCCTGCCCCCCCCCCCCAAGCTTAGCTGTTGAGGGCTTGCCGAGAACCCTCTCCTCCCTCCAGGGGCCGGGAACAGCAGACCCTCAACCCAGCAGCTTGAACCCCAGGTCCTTTGCGTGGCGGCGCACGGCGCTCGCCACCGAGCCCACCAGAGGGAGGACCTCTTGGGGAAAGGGCCTTCCCCGCGGCGCAGGCCTTAGCTCCGTGCGTGCCGTGCAGCACGCTCAGGTCTGAGTCTGCCCTCCGTCAGGGCCGGCTGGTGTGGAGCACCCCGGTGGCAGGCGACATGCTTCAGTCCCCGCGAAGGAGGCCTCTGCATGGGGGGATGACAGGTTAGTTTAGAGGAATTGTGCCTGCAGCCCCTTCGCCCCCCCGGGGGTTGGCAAGACTTCATGGTAATGCTCAGGCATGCCATCTGGGGTGTAAGGGTTTAAAGAGGGGAAAAAAAATCCTCGACTGGGGGGGGGGGGGGCACCTGACCCCAGAGCACCAGGACTCCAGCTCTGATCTCTGAAGCCCCCAGCCTCCTGCTTCAGCAGAGCTACCAGGGACCAGCAATGAAAGCTCACTTCCGAGTTAAAGATGTGTGTGTGTTTTTGTAGCTAACGTTAGGCGTTTCATCTTTAAGAAGAAAGTTGCAAAACATTTTTACCATGGCAGATAAGATTTATTTTTGCACAGCTTTTAATAGAAATATTTTTCATAACCTGGGGAAAAATGATATTTGTGCCGCTTTATGCTGCATTCACATCCCCTCATTCTTTTTTTGAAGAATAATTGAAAAAAAAAATGCAAAGCCTTGGAAATGGCAAGGTTGCTTTTTTTTTTTTTTTTTTGCAGAAATTCTCCTATTAAACCTGATGGCAAATATTTTTTGCAGGGATGCAAATTTTATGGAATATTTGCAAGATAAATGCCACTTTGAACATATCTTTATGCCAGCTGATACCTCCTATTCCTTAAGAAACCGCATTGTGAGATTATATATATTTATTTCACCTTGATAAGTTAGTTGTGTGTGTGTGTATGTGTGCGTGTGTGTCTGTGTTGTGGGGGACCTTCCTTACATTGGAAAATATATTTCTTGTGGTAGGTAATGCCCCAGGTCTTCTGCTGTGAAACATCTCATTGCAGTAATTGTTTTTGTGAACTTCCACTTGCTTTGGTTGAGGTTTTTTAATTGCAACATTGTATCAGCATTCACTGCCCAGCAACAGAAATCTGTTGTGGATTTTGTTGCAATGTCAGATTTTGCACTGCACCAGGGTTGAAGGAAAGTAAGTAAGCAGAGAAACTGGATTAGCCTTGTTTCTTGGATGCATTTGCAAACCTGATTTTTGAAAAGATGTCACATCTCTCTACTCAGGAGAACAAAAGTGGCAGAAATCTTTTTTTTTTTCTTTTGTTTATTTTCTGTAATCTTTTTACAGCATATCAAACAAGATAATATAAAATCATTCAGGAAGAAAAATGTGGTTGTTTGATTTTGGCTGGTGGATTAACAAAATCTGTAATATTTTTTAAAGGGGCAGATGCAGAGTTAATAGAATGGATAAGTGATAATTGCTGACATTCTTTTACAGCTGCAGTGCATCAGCTAAGCTTTGCATTCTGCTCTGCATTAGTACAGAGGCCACACTAAAATTAATTGCATTGCACTTAATGTGCAGTGCATTTTTACTGCAAGTTTTGTTGTGGCTTCACATCGCAGGTCTTTGCTGCCACACCATGGTTGTAAATGAATTTCAATCACTGTAAGGGTGACACTACAGTCCAAAAAATTCCACATTTTCATTAATAAAACAACCAAAAAGGTTAAACAAAATACAATGCATAACCAAATAAAAATAAAAATTATGCTGCCGTAATGAGATTTATCTTTTAGAGATTTTCAAATTCCTCTTTTGCCAATCTTGGCTGTGCCCTGTTAAATTATCGTGATCTCCATTATTACCTGAGGGTTCTTCTGATTGCTTTTTGTGCAGTGTTTTTTAGTTTTTTGTGATCCATTTTCCACTGCAGTAGTCTCCCAGCCAATCATCAAAAGCCACTTGAAGAAAGGAGAGAGCGGTGCGCACAGTCAAGTGAAATGTGATAGATGCCCCAGCTGGTTAAGAAGATACATAGATTTCTTTGTCAATAATGACAAATTATACCATTGTTTCATGGAGTTATTTTTTATTTTTAAAATTATTGCTGTATTTAAACATAACAAAAAAATAACATCCAGTTTAATACATTTTCTCTCTGTCAGTGTGTTGACAGAGAGAAAATGTGTTGAGAAAATGTGTTGACATTTCATCCAGTGCTGGATGAAATGTGTTTGAGTGGAGTTTTAGAGTCAACTCCAGGATTAAACTTGAACACAGAAACTAATCAACATTTAATCCTGGAGTAGATGCCCAGTGTGAAGAGCGTAGGGAGTAAATGCAGATTAATTAATCCAGAACAGAAATACTAGATTAATTTATCAGTGTGAAGAGAGGTTTGTGTGTAACTAGCACTAGAAAATCCACAGTCTCAGCAGAAACAGAATTGACTCAGCCTGACCCCAATGACATGAAAGCATCTGGTAACCTTATTAATAATGGACACACTTGAATCTTTACTTCAACTTCCTTCTCTCTGTAATCTTGCAATATTATTCTTGATTACTTTTCCTCTAGTTGTCCAATTTTAAAGCTATTTGTATTAATATTGTCCCAAAAAAACTGATAGCACTCCCCCCCCCCTAAAAAAATCCCCAACCAAACAAACAAACAATGGCATTAAATGAGTTAGAGAGTTGAAACACATATTTACCTATGTGAAGCATTGGTAACAGATCATCAGAATTGATTTCTGTTGTTTTTTTCAAAAATACTAAATAAAGCTGAAAACACTTTATAATTTTTGCTTCCTTTCTACATTGATCGCCTTTGATTAGGCAGTAGTCTTGGAGAGAGATGTGTTTCAAATATAGATTTGTGCTATTAGTTCAAAAAATTACCAAACATATATATTCAACAAACACCATATTTGGCTGAAATATTTTTAGAGAATGGCAAATTATCTATTCTTGAACCCTTCTTTTTTCTGCTGCTTGAAACTTATGATGATAACTTTTAAACAACTGCGTGGGTGCACATGTACGTGCGTATGTCGACTCGCACCAAAGGACACAGTCATTTTATAACATACGCGTGTATATGCTGAACACATGTCACATGTGTGTGTGATTTTAAGTGGGCGTGCACATGTGCGCGCAAATTCCACCGCATAAGTGGGGGAATGTTAAAAGGGATGCTTGTCCACGCCATTGCCAGTTTCACCAGTTCTTTCCAAGTTCACCCAGGCAGGGCATAGGAATTTCCCCCCCCCCCCCTAGTTTTAATAGTCTACCTTTCCCCATATTAGCCCTGACCCTTAAAATTGCACTGGCTAGCCAAGGTTTTTTTTATTTTATTACTTACATGCCCATCCATAGCAGTAGTATAGTTACACAGCAGAGAACCCTGGTATATGCTTTTGCATATAAATAGTTACGTTCACATTTTATGTTAAATTCCTGGAAATGTGAGGGTTCTGGAATATGTTGGGTTTAAGGGCTTATTTTGTGTGGTTAAATTCCTGTGGTGGATAATGTGAAGCAGAGTTATGTGTAAGGGGTTGTGGAGTGTGCATTTTTTGAGGGTGGGGGTTATATATGTGGGGAGTTTGGTAGTGTGGTTGATGCAAGTATGTGTGGGAGTGTATGTGTGTACATAAGCAGGTGTGTGTGTGTATGGGGGAGGTATGTAAATTGAAAACCCATGTCAGTTATTTTCCCTGTCTCTTTGTGGGGAGGTATGTAGGTGTGAGTGTGTAGGTGTGGGTGATGTGTCGATGTAATGAAGGAATGTGAGGGAGTGTGTATGTGTGCATGGGGTATGGTGTGTGTGTGTGTATATGAAATGTGTAGGGGTATGTGTCGGGGGTGTGTGGGAGATGTTTATGAGGGGGGGGTGTGGAATGTGAGGGGGTGTGAGGGGATGTGAGGGGTGTGTGGGAGATGTTTATGAGGGGGGGGGTGTGGAGTGTGAAGAGGGGATGGAATATGTGGGAGAGGGCTGGCTCAAGAAATGGTATCCTGAGCAAAAATAATCAGTCCCCCTTCCCAAATGATCCCCAACCGTGACGTATTTTTCTACAAAATATGCATATCATATAGTTCATAATAAAGGCAAGCAAAGAAAATTATTTATTCAATTATTATATTCAAAATATAATTAAAGCTCCTCTTCCAACTCCAGCCCTCTCCCCTCCCCGCCTCTCTCTGGACCACAAAACTCACCCCTCCTCTCTCTTTCCTTCCCTCCTCTGACTCCAGCTGTCTCTCCCCCTCCAGCTGTCACTCCCAGGCCTCTGCAGCTCAGCTGAATCCCAGTGCTCTTCCCCTTCCACCTCTGAGCCTCTTTGCAGCCATGTGGTTGTGGCTAGGGCCTCTTCTTTATCTGACTCACATGGACCATCACCTTCTGGCCTCGCAGGTGCATCTTCTTCTGGCTCATGGAGCAGCTCCTTCTTTTGGCAGTGGCAATGCGTGGGGGTCAACCCAGAAGTGAAGCTCGCGTAGCGCTCTCCTCATGCCTTCTGCTCGTCAGGCAGGCACGTCACTCGTGTCTATGCCGCCCTTCTCCATCACAGGCTCCAGACTCCATGCTTTCCACCTTGCTGTGCAGTGTGCCTGGAATAGATTTCCTGAGCTGGTGTTTTTATGCACCCTCTATGCAGTGACAGATTTAGGAATTTGCCACCTGTAGGCACTGAAGGTGCAGCGATCCCCTCCCCCTCCAATGCAAGGTCAGACAACAGGGAATATAGGACTAAGGCAT
The DNA here is from genome assembly GCF_901001135.1 of Rhinatrema bivittatum. Classification (NCBI taxonomy): domain Eukaryota; kingdom Metazoa; phylum Chordata; class Amphibia; order Gymnophiona; family Rhinatrematidae; genus Rhinatrema; species Rhinatrema bivittatum. Next base: position 105,405,011 of record NC_042623.1, read on the forward strand.
GGACCCAGAGTTTTCTGTGGCAGCTCAGGGGTAGATTCTGTGGCAAAAATGTCAAACTTCTGAAGCCAGTTGACAAGCATTTCCTTCTTTTATATTACATTGTTTGTGTCTATATAATTTATTATCCTTTTCTTAAGTGAAGAAAAGGGATCTCAAGTATCCGTACAGTGAAGAGATCTCAGGGATGGGGAGGTGAAAAGATGGGAGGAGATGGGGAAGAGTGAAGGGGAGGGGGATTATAGGAATCTAGGATGGGAGAAAAGGAGGGAGACGGGAGGGGCTGGATAAAGAAAATGAGAGCTCTTCTCTGCTACGTAAGATGCAGCACATTTTCAGCTAGCCTGCTTCCCTGCCCCCCCCCCCCACCCCCGCAGATTTTTGCCGGCCTAGGCACAGGCTCAGGGGTAGATTTTAAAAACTTGCGCGCGCATGTTATAAAATCGGGGGTCGGCGTGCGCAAGGGGGTGCACATTTTTGCAACCTGCGCGCGCCGACGCCGTTCCCTCCCAGTCAGCTCCAATTTAGGAGCGGCCTGGTAGAGAACTTCCCTACCCCCTATCCTAACCTCCCCCCCCTCCCAAATCTTTGTCTTACCATTTGCTCCTGCCTCAGGGCAAGAGCAAGTTGCGTGCGATGGCATGCGGTCCCCTGGCACAGTGGTCCCCCGGCACAGCAGCAAATGGCCGCTGTGCCGGGCGCCTCTAGCCACGCCCTGCCCTGCCCCCAGACTGCCCTCTCGTCACCCCTTTCCCGAGGCCCCAGGACATACACGTGTCCCGGGGATTTAGGCATCTGGCTGGGCCTTTGAAAATTGGCCCGGCGCGTAAGCCCTGCCACGCGCATAAACCCCCTGGATTTACGCGCGCAAGGTTTTGAAAATGTACCCCTTAGTGTGCCTGTTGACCAATCCAGGCCTGCCTCTATGGCCTTATTCACATCCAGCATAAAACCCCACTTTTTTAAGGCTGTTTTTAAATCTTAACCCTTGATTCTCTTGATCATGTCCTTGTTGATTTTTTTTTAACTGTTTTCCATAATAACGAAATTCCTAGGGAAGAAACACTTTTCAAATAACTTTGTGTGGTCCCATATATGCATGCATATGGCTGCATGGAGATCTACTACAATATTATAAGCTGTGTGAGTCAAGTATGGACAGATTATAAAATATGCTTACATCTAGCAGCCACCATATGTGGATATGATCGGTTGCGCGCAAATCTCAGCAATGCATTGTAAACGAGTCCTTTCATTACATATAAACAATAGAAACAAAGAGAATCGGTAGTTGAAAATGCCCTTTATTAGATGATGCCCGACTCTGGCCGAGTTTCGCTCTCTCACAGAGCTGCCTCAGGGGCAATCAATTGAAGCAGGGCTATTATCTGTAATGTTAACGCCTCAAAAGTATATGTGAGCTCATCAAACATCTGTAAGACCACAAGTGAATTTCACTCTGCAGCCTTCTGCAACAGAGTGAAATTCACTTGTGGTCTTACAGATGTTTGATGAGCTCACATATACTTTTGAGGCGTTAACATTTCAACTACCGATTCTCTTTGTTTCTATTGCTACACAGCCAACTGGATCGGCTACCGCTTTGTTTTTTGGGTCCATTACATATAAACATACATGTGTATGTTTTATGCACAAAAAAAATTAGAACTTTTTTGCGTAAAACATTGATTTATATGTGCTGATACCTCCACCTGTTCTCCCAGTCCTTCTCCAGGTCATCCAGACCCTTCTAGTTCTTCACCCTCCCCTAGATCACCCTAGATCACAAGAATAGCAGATAGCAGATGAGTCTGATATCAATTGTGTGAGATAAGTAGCAGATGGAAAATTGTGTAAATAAGTTGCCTAACATAGTTGCATACATCTCATAAAATAGCAATGTATGCGTATTCCTCTTGGCCCCATCGGGAAACATCCCTAGACTGCTCTTTTTTTTGTGCAGGTAAATATGCACGTAGTTTGGTTTTTTTTTTGTTCGTTTATAAAATAACATCTATGCGAGTTGAAGCTACTTGCATGCATATACGCACGTAGCTCCTTTGAAAATTCACCCTTAAGTCTATTGGTCCTGTTTGTAAGTTCTCTGGAGAAGGAACTATCTCTTTTATGTATATTCGTACAGCGCTGCATATAACTAGTAGAGCTAGAGAAATGATACATTTAAGTAGTTGCAATAGTGGCAAGAAAGAAGTCCGAGGAGGGTTGCACAGGAGCTACAATAAAACAGCTGTGCAGGTGCTGGGAGTGAGAAGGGAAGAGCAACAATGGAAGGAAGTCCCTGGGAAAAAAGCTGTAGGGCAACAAGGAGTGAGGCAGTACTGGGGTGTGTGTTTTTATTTGACTGCAGGAGCCTTGGTTCAGCAGAAATGGCAGCAGTTAAAAAAAAAATAAATTGCACTGTGCCATTTTTTTGTTGTTGTTATTTGAAAATGTTAGGCGCTTCTCAACTCACCATGCCCCAGTCTCCTGCCAGCTCATCCTACCCAAAGATCCATGTTTTTGGGGGTGTGTGGGGGGTGACTTGGAAATTGACTTTTGGTGCCTTCCTTCACCAGCTGCTTCAGGTGTTTTTCCCTGTCTCTGTCTGCCTGTGTTGCTCTGGACTAAAAGGGCTGGAAGGGTGAGGGTGGCTTCATCCTGCAGCTTTAACAGTTTCCCCTAGAACACAGCGGGGATTTGCTTGAAAGCTCGGTTTTCTGAAAACACTGATCCAATGTTTCTGGTTTGCAGACTTGTCGAAATAGTCACACTTTCTTCGTGCATGGTGAAATGGCAAATTTCTGTCTTTATTTTTATACTTTCGTATACATAGTACATGTATACATGTACACATACATACACATGCATGTATACATAGTACATGTATACATGTACATACATGTACATGTATACATGTACGACTTCTCGAAATACCCACATATCCCATGGCAAAGCTTACGAACACCAGAAATAGAGCTCTCTCCATAGCTGGGCCAAAACTCTGGAATGCCCTACCATGCTACCTCACCAATATCATCGATAATAAATCATTCAAAAAAGAACTGAAAACCTGGATCTTCAGCCAGACTTTCAATGATGATTTAAGCAAATTACAATTGTGATGCCTTAAGCCTCCACCTCCTTCTCCCCTCTTCTCTTTTCCGCAGATATTTACCCCTTCCTCCTCCCACTGCCTCCCCCTCTATCCCCCCGACCCCTACCTCCCACCCATTCCCCCCCCTTCTTTCCTTCATTTCCCACTCATACTTTCTTGTATTTAGAGCATGAGTTTGTATATACCTTCCTCGTTTTTCGTTTCTATATTCATTTTCGTTATTTGGCTTAAACTATTTTAGTTATTTCCTGTTACAACCTGCTCCATGACCTGTTATATGCATATACTTTTGTTTCACTACTTGTTCTATGTATCATTGTTTCGTTTCAATGTAAACCGGGGTGAAGGCATGCGCTAAACCTCGGTATATAAAAGCTTCAAATAAATAAATAAATGTAATATTGGAAAAATGTATATTAAAGGGATCGATGTCCATCTTTGTCTGGCCATCTGTAGGCACAACAACTCTCCAAAATAAGTGACAGAAATTCACCAAATTTGTCATACAGGAAGAAAATATGAATAGCTTCAATGTTTCTGGTTTTCAAACTCATTAGACTAGTATTTTCAGAGAACCAAGATCTAAATAAAAATTCCCAATAGCGATCTAATGGGAAAAAAAAATCCTCATTGCTTTCTTTGGGAAGCTATTAGAACTGTCATGATATTCCCAAAGAGTGAGGTGGTACTGGCAGACAGAGACAGGTAAAAACATTTGGCAACTAATGGCACCAAATCTACTTTCAGTGCCCCCTCCCCCACGCTTCTAAAATCACGCATATACACACATCCCACCTCAGACTAAACAGACACACACACACTCTTCACACACAAATCCACACACATTCTGACATCCCAACATCTACCCATACAAAGCCGCATACTGCCACATAACTCCACAGATAACGTCACAAACGCACATTCACACATGCTCTTACATACACAGTCACCCCAACTTCCATGCAACCCTATCCCCCTACGCACTCTTACAACTTATCATTATTTCTCTGTATTCAAGTAGACTAGCGTGGCAGAATCTTCCCACAGAAGAGTGGGTCCCCTGTGGAACACACTGCAGAAATTCTGTGTGCTGTTCCAAGATAATCTTGTGAGATATTTGGGCTTGTTTTTTTGTCGGGCCATATAATCTATCTGCCCCTTCAGTCTCTATGCATAGTTCTTGTTCATTTGTGTTTGCTTGAAAAAAAAGAGCTGCCAGGTACAAGCCTTGGGCCTGTGTCACACTGCGGGCTTACAGAATGTACAACCAAGTGAACCTCCTCCCTAGCATGGGCTGCAGCTCTCACCATAGCCACATAAGCTGCTACTGGCAGGAGCCCGGGCTTTAGTGTTAAGCTGTGCTGTACGTTATTCCTGTTGCTTCCATTTTCCGCAGGCCCAGCCAAGAGCTACTTTTCCGATCCCTCTCTCTGCGCCCACGTCTCAGCTAATCCCCTGGCTTCCTCCTGCCAATCTCTTTTATCTCCACTTTTCTTCTTTTATTTTTCTAACCTTGGTATGGATCCTGTTTCTTTTATCTGTCCTGCTTGCTGTATAGCCCAAGCTCTTGACTCGGTGTAATTTAGAGCACCCTGTAAATCTTGTCTCACTTTGCTTTTACAAATATGCATTTTTCTCTCTTGCCAGAAATGTAATGAAGTGGAGGAGTTTTTTTTTTCCCACTTTCTTCCAAGTCAAAGCTGAATTCTTTGGCTGCCCTAATTGTGCTTTTTGACTTTATTTTGATGCTTTTGCGGTGTAAAATAAAAAGGAATATTGGAGAAACTGCAGGGATTTGCTTAATAGTTTCTTTGTTTTCATTTCCTTTTCCTGCCTAACAGCTGTGAGGTCTAACAGAAGGCTATTTATTATAATTTGTATTATTAATGATAACTGTTAACAATAATTATAATATCATCTCCCCTGTTTTCTGTTTATTCTGTCTCAATTTTGTAAAAATTTCTGAACTCCATTAATGAATATTATCTGGAGATACTTTTTTTTTTTCTAATGCTAAAAAAGATATTCAGATGTACTTGAAAATAAGAAAATAAGAAGTGCCATTCTGAGTCAGACCAAGGTCCATCGAGCCCAGCATTTTGTCTCAGATGATGGCCAATCCAGGTCACAAGTACCTGTCAGATCTCCGCTTGTTGATCTGTTTCTTGTATCTCGTTCCCAGTGATGAGCACCGGCTTTCCAAAATCTACCTGACTAATAACTTTAATATGGACTTTTCCTTCAGGAACTTGTCCAATGCTCTTTTGAACCCCACAATCTTAGTTGCCTTGACCACGTCCTCCAGCAATAGATTCCATAGCTTGACTATGCGCAAGGTGAAAAAATACTTCCTATGATTTGCTATAAATCTGCCGCTTGCTAGTCTCAAGGAGTGTCCCCTAGTCCTAGTGTTTGAAAGGGTAAATAATGGTTCCTTATTTTCCCGTTCCACCCCATTCGTGATTTTATAAATTTCATTCACACCCCCTCTATTGTCTCTTTCCCCAAGCTAAAGAGCTCTAATCTGTTTAGCCTTTCTCCATAAAGGAGCTTTTCCATCCCATGCAGCCCTCCCCTGCCCTTGCTGCTGCTTCCTGGTTCCCCGAGCCCCATTCTGTGTGGCAAATGCATCATTTTTGTCATCCATCCCTCTGTACCTTTTTCTATGTCTTCTGTGTCTTTTTTTAAGATGGGGTGAGCAGAACTGCACACAGAACTGGATGTGCAGGCGCACAGTGGATCTTTACAAGGGCACTATGATATTCTCAGTTTTGTTCTCTGTTCCTCTCCATATAATTCCTAACATTATAGTTGCATCCTATAAGTTCCTATACAGCACAAGGGCTGCTAAACTGGAGTTGGTACTGCTCTACTATGTCCCTAAAGGTCTCTTCTGGGTACCTCTGTCTGCCTCAGCTCCTCCAGATCTACCACCATGGCCTCCAGCGATCGGACTTGTACTCTGAGAGCCAGGAGCTTGTTGCATCTGAGGAAACATGGGTCTTTCCAGAGAGATTTTGCTCCTTTGCAAACATGTTTACAAACGTCTGGATTTTACAGAACAGGGACTGCTGTTTTTTCCCCCCCTCTTTCTGCAGAGAGTAGAATTTAAGGATAAGATCCTTCTACTAGCTGACACTTTTATGAATTAAAAATAACTTGAGTGCTGAGGTTATGATCCTCAGAGTTCTGTGCAGGCATCACACCTTTGTGTGAAGGTTATAAAACTGTGGGTGTGGCCAACGCGAAAAAAATGCATGAGTAAGCTGGTGAGCGGGAAAGATTATACTAACAGATAACATTAACTGGATAAGTGTTTTATTGGATATATCTGAATAAAATTATCTCGATAAGGATATCTGGTTAATTTTAGGGCAGGTATTTGTCTGGCCAGACTTACCTAGCTAACTCTGGGCAGCGCGCTGAATATTAGCACTGTCCAGACAAAGTGAAACCATGCCCCAGGGATCCTCCCAGGGCTGCCTCTTTTCATCTAGGTAACAAGTTTACTCTTGTGGGAATTCTGTGCAAAAATTTAAAAATTCCATACAAAAATTTCAAATTCTGCCCACAACATTTTAAAATTCTGCTAAATTCTACAAACTGTATTTGTTCAGATAACACAATACAACCACTTCTTTTTGAGTAATAATTCATTTATAATGCACTACAGAAAAAAGTTATTACTCCAAGATGCAGATTATTTAATTTTTTGTGCAGAATTTTCCTGCCATCTGATCTGGCCCCTCCAGATTGTTTTTGCCGTCCCTCTGTCTCAATGACACTCCTCACCTCTCTTCCCATTATCACTTGAACACCTTTCTCCTCCTTGATCTCTCCCCCTCTGGTCAATCCCTCGGTTCATTCCCTACCTCCCCCTGCCCCCAGGGTTGATGCCCTCCTGTCCCTTTCCCCTATCAGCTTATTCTCTCTGTCCCTCCAAGCTCAAACCACACCTCCCATTCACTTTTTCACCCTCCAAGAAGACCTTTAGCTCACTCTCATTGCCCCCGAGGCTTGAGCCCTCTTTCCCTTGTTCTGTCTCCTTCCACCCAGGCTTGACCCCCCCCCCCTTCACCAGCTCTCTCTCTCCCCAACAAGATTCCCAGTTTTTTCTCTGCTCCCAACAAGGCTTGAACCCTTCCTCTGCTCTCTCTCTCTCTCTCTCTGTTCTTCCTAGTTCTCTCTCCATACCCCAGTAAGACCCCCAGCTTTATTTATGTCTGACCTCCCCAAGGCTTGACTCCTGTGAGGGCAGAGAAAGTCCCCCCCTCTTACTTTTCTTCCCTCACACCAACAAGACCCCCCCCCTCAGGTTTCTTTGTCTGCCCCCTCATCCCTTTACCCTCCATTGCCTCAGGTTCAAGCTTAGATTGTAAGCCCTCTCGGGATAGGGAAATATCTACAGTCCCTGAATGTGATCTGCTTTGAAGTGATGAATAAAGTGTGAAAAAGCAGAATATAAAAAAAAAAATCTAAAATAAAAAATAAATAAATATATGATCAAGTTGAATGGCTAGTGTTTAAAATTTGCATTAACCTCCTAATTTATTTATAGTAATTTTTACCTGGCCCAGTTACCAAGAACTTGCTCTTTGTGGTTCACAGAGTAACATACACAATTTAAAACAAACATAAAAGAATAAAAACAGTTATACAAAATACAGAATTAATTAAAAGCTTCCCGAAACAAATATGCTTTTATCTGCTTCTGAAAAATGTTATGATCCTGCAGCTGTCTGTTATCAACTAGGAGGCAATTCCAAAGGGTTGGGACAACCCAAGAAAAAGCCTGGTTCCTGATCTCCTATAATCTGGCCTTTTTAACTTCAGGCACAGTTAAGAACATAAGAAAATGCCATACTGGGTCAGACCAAGGGTCCATCAAGCCCAGCATCCTGTTTCCAACAGTGGCTAATCCAGGCCATAAGAACCTGGCAAGTACCCAAAAACTAAGTCTATCCCATGCTACTGTTACTAGTAAGAGCAGTGGCTATTCTCTAAGTGAACTTAATAGCAGGTAATGGACTTCTCCTCCAAGAACTTATCCAATCCTTTTTTAAACACAGCTATACTAACTGCACTAACCACATCCTCTGGCAACAAATTCCAGAGTTTAATTGTGCATTGAGTAAAAAAGAACTTTCTCCGATTAGTTTTAAATGTGCCACATGCTAACTTCATGGAGTGCCCCCTAGTCTTTCTACTATCTTCCTATCTTCATATCTCAACGAATGTAATGGCATACACTTTGCTAGTAAATACTCTGGTCCCTCCCCATGCATGACTCTAAATGTTAATGTCAGCAGTTTAAATTTGATTCTCTGATGGACAGGGAACCAGTGTAAGGCTTTCAACACTGGGCTAAATGCTTTCTAGGGGGTTTCCCCTTAGAAAGCAACTTGTGTTTAAGACTAATTGCAACTTGTGTTTAAGACTAATTGCAAGGCTTTTAGATGACATTTGGATAAACCTATGTACAAGGCATTGCAATAGTCTAGGGTAGAGAATACAAATGCCTGCATAATAACTCTAAATTCATTCTTGCTTAAAATATACTGCAGGTGCCACAATTTTCTAAGCCTGAAAAAAACAGCTGTCACAACTGCCTGCAACTGAACCCAGAAAGAAAATTCAAAATCCAATTTCATGGCCTTTTTAAAATTCCTACCCCCTGCATGCAGAGGAGACCATCCGCCCTCACATGTACGTGTGGATATCGTATTTTATAGCCCGTGCATGCAGACGCGCAAGTATTATAAAATAGCTGTGTCTATGTGCGTGCGCCGGGAACCGTGTGCCCATGGACGCACGCACGCACGCAGTTCTTAAAATCAACCCCTTTGTGAAGTAACACAAACCCCTGAAAAAAAAAGATACCTAGAACTTTGCCTTTACCATATCATAATGGAACTAAATCTCTGAACTCAACCAGCAGCAATCTAATCTATGAAAAAGCAACAATGCAAATATTATACCAAGCCCTAGAACACTAATATATCACCTACAGGGGAAACAGAACAAGCCAGACTGCACCAAATCCCTACACAGAAACTGCATGCTGTCAGAAATATTGCAACTCAGTTACACTTGTGAAACACAGACAGACCCTTACCTAGTACAGAATACAGGACTGCAAATTAGAAATAGAAACATGAAGGCAAAAATAAAATGGAAAGCCCAAGAAACCAGACTCTGAACAGTGGAATACTGAAGAAAGAACAAACTACAAATATGTAATGCACATTTCCAGAGATAGCAAATGCCAATCACCTACAAATTCAAAATAATTTTTTTTTTTTTTTACTTTTGTTGTCTGATCTTTTTTCTAATTGGTTGCTCCCAGCTTTTCTTTTTTTTCCACATTTCCCTTTTTGTTTTTTTTCTAATTTCCTGTATAGGGTCTCTTTTTTTTTTCTTTCTGTTCCTTCTCTCTCTACCTGTATTCTTCCCTTCCTCTCTCAAACACACACAGGCTCTCAATCTCATATGCTGACTCTCTCTCACTCACACAGGCTGTCAGCTCACTCACACGCTCTTTCATTCACACACAAGCATTTTCACACACACACACTCTCTCTCTCTCTCTCTCTCTCTCTCGCTCTCTCTCTCTCAGGGCCTCGGCCTCCCTTCTCCTCTGGGTCTCTTCCTCTCAGGCCACCATGGGATGAAGTCTGTAGCAGTCCTGTTTCCAGGCCTCCTTTTCTTGGGCCGCCAGTGGAAGAGCTCTGTGGCAGCCCTGATCTTCTCAGGCCACCACAAGATAGAATCCGTGGTGGCCCTGCTACGGGGACAGACACTGTTCCTTTTTTCTGCATGGGCCAACGCTCCTCCACCTTCCTGCCCACATGGCTCTGGCATCTTTTTCTTCTGGGATCGCATGGGCAGAAAGGAGGTGGCACACCCAGAGTTTTGGGATGTTGGCCTGGAGACCTGGTAATTCCTTCAGAGTTCCGGAGTCTCTGGGCCAGATCCAGAGTTCCCAGGTATGCATATTCATTGTGTGGCTATCCTGAAAATCAGACCTGATTGTGGCTTTTGAGGACCAGAGTTGGCCACCCCTTAACTAGATTGTTATAGCATAGAACCCAAATGAAATTAAAGCATGCATTTTCATTATGGAAGAGAGACAGAATAACCTTTGTAATCACAGGAGCTTTTTACAAGTGAGACACCTAGGATGTGCAGGCTGAAGTTAAGACGGTTAAGAGCTATTCTGTAGTCAGCAGGTATTCAGGCAGCAGGAGAATGTGGCAGGGCTCCATGTACTGAAAGGTTTCTACAGATATGAAGCATGCAGAGCTGTTGTTTTAGGCATCCACTATGAAACAAGAAAAGACATGTGCAGAGCAGAATGGAACTGTGTCCTGAAAGAAGATGCCAGTTAAGTTGCAGCTCACTGCGATATCTGTAGGGATGTCATCCAGAATGTTGGTATATTACACTGTTCTGTCTTAGCAGATCATCGCATCTGGAGTTTAAATATGAGATAGGCTGACTTCTTGCTAATAATCCACCCAAAACTGCCAAACTTGAAACACTATCCTGACTAAAGAGGTCTGAGTGAGGTAATGGTTTTCTGGTAATGGATACAGAAGCCATGCCGTTGACCTTAATTTATGATGCTTTGGGTCCTCTTGTCAAGCAGCTTATTTTCCTGAGTTATACCGGTCTTGATGTGATCTTGCTTGTGTCTTAGTGAAAGGTGCACTGTGACCTTAGATGCCCTTTCTCGGTCATTAGTTCATTGCTGTTAAAATAAAATCTTACAGCTTTCTTAATACACAACCCTAGCCAAGAACAGCGAGGTGGAAGCCCAGTATCATTTTGAAGCTTATTAGCTTAGGTTTCTGTGCACTTAGATGTTTCCAGCTTGGTGTCTTTTCAGTTTGTTGGGGAGAGAAAGTAAGGGATCCATGGAACTGAGCTTCATTCAGTGTGCAAATTCAAGGCAGAAGTGGCAGTAATTAATCATCATGCTGGACTGACAGGAAAGTGAAGGAGCTGGGGATCATGTGTGTTAATGATTGCAGTGTGTGGTTTTTGACAAGTAGGTTGAGCTAGAACATATTTCATATGCAATAATTAACCATAATGATAACATCTGGAAAGCAGTCTGCATTCTTGTTGTAAGAAATGGATTAAACAAAAAAAAAAAACAAAAAAACAAAACCTCTAAACAGAATGCTGAGCTTATTGCAAGGTGTGCTGCTTTGTATCTTCATTAAGCAAGGCTGGAAAACTCCCAGGAGCTAGGTCACCTGGGAGCCTAATATTTGGCACCCAATGCCTAAAATTTAAAAAAGCAAAAGGCAAAGTTAAAGAAAAAAGCAAAACACCCCCCCCCCCAAAGTTTTTAAAACTAAACTTAATAGGCCAAATCAAAAAAGACAAAGAGAAAAAAAAATGGCAAAATAGCAGCAACAAAAAATCAAGAAAAAAATATAGTGGGCTCTGTGTGTGCGAGGGGGGGGGGGGGGGACAGGAACTAGGACTGGCTCAACCTGTTCCTGATGACCTGGAGCTAACTACATCTCTAATCATGATTGATGTAGTAGAGGGCATTGGTTGAAATACAGGAAGAAGTCAGTTACCTAGGATAAATCAACTCTCATCAGGGTAATTTATCTCATGTCAGAGATCTTTCACCTGTTTTACACTACCATATTCATTGGTTAATGGATAGGAAGTGATGTTGTAGATGTTATGGTTACAATACGAAACATATGTATGTGTACCTTGCTTGGGTGCTTCTGGTGGATATTTTAAAACATTTGTTTTGAATCACTTTGAAGTTAAATCTATGCTTGCAGAGTTCTTTCTGTATGAGCAGCATTTATATAATATTCCTAAAATCAGGGTTATTGATTAAGTTGAATATTAATCTTTATTTTGTGGAACTAGTTAGACACAAATGAAGAATTGTGTTTTGTAGTCTAATATACCAGCAGTAAGTTTGTTCTAAACTATATGAAATAGGTCCACATAGCCAGTTTTGTAGATATGCATAGCCAGTCTCTGTACAGGGAATATTTGTCCATTGATTCTTGACTAATGGATAAACTGAAGAAATGACATTGTACCATGGTGGTGTCTCCAACTTGGGTTTGCTTCTAGGAAGAAAATCAGGTGATTTTAGCACTGTTTCATTTAGGATTAAGGATGCATAAAGAGTAAAATTTTAATTTTGAAAGTATGTTTGTTTGTGAATGCTCCATTTGTTTTTCATATATATTCAAAGAGAAAAATGAACTGAATTGCTTTTAGTTACATTTAAGATAAGTTTGTGAAATGCATCAAACAGCTTATGGACATACTTAAGATAAGTTTTTGAAGGCTTGATTAAAGTATTTTTTCAAAATAGAAATCATGGGAGTTTGTATTCTTCACTGAAAAGCTTCATAAAAATAAGTGTAAAAAAAAAAAGCAGGAGATAAGACTGGTGATTATAACGGTAGCACATAGACGGTTTAAGTGTAGAAGTGATACTGTGCTAGATGAAGTCTTTCTCCATAATAAAAAAATGTATGCTGATAGGCGGAGGAGTCCAGATGGTGGCATGTTACAAGACGTGTCTGCCTGCTGTGCCCTTTTCTTCTTCTTAACTCACATGTTAAGATGCCCTCAAAACATAATGGAAGGGTTGGGGGGTTTATCCTCCAATAGCTGATAATAGCTTACATGTCTCAGTTGACTGCTGTATTTGGAGCTGAGAATCCCAATGCCACCCACGGTGAGAGCATTGTAGCTGTCTGCGGAGGAGGGGTCCTTAAGCCTGTTGGATCTATGACCACCATGGACCAGAGACATGACTCAGCTTGCAGCCCCATGGCACCTAGCAGTGACATTTATGGAGCAACTGCGTTGCTAGTGTGATGTCTGCATTGGAGCAGCAAGTTCTTGCTTGTAATGCTGGAAGATTGTCAGGGAGAGGGTAGGCCTTTTTTCTCTGCCTCTCCCTTCAAGTTCTTTGGACTGGAGGTTTTTCACCTACTGAGAGAACATCTTCTCAACTGTGTCAGGTAGATCAGCAACCTCCTTTTGGAGAGTGCTGTATAGCTCTTTCAAGACCAGCGATTGTGACACCGAATTCCCTCTGGGAATTAGTTGCAAGTTTTGGGAAGTCCTTAAACACTTGCTCTTGTAAAATTGACACTTTGTCTTCTAAACTTGATTGGATGTCTGATAAGTATGATGGTCAACTTTCTGCATTACATACTCAGGTTGCGGCCATAGAGCTGGAAATTATAGATATTCAAGTTTTTAACTCTGTGACGGTAAAGGATCATAAAATGCTTTCCAGAAGGATAGAATTTCTTGAGAATCGCCCAAGATACCTGAATATGTGGTTTCTAAATTTTCTTGAGGTTATGGAAGAAATCCCTGATGTAACTTTAACAAAATATTTCCTTGAGGCCTTAAAATTTCAGTCTGACCAATTGCCTTCTGTTAATAAGCTGTATTTTCTTCCTACAAATACTTCTGCTGTACCTCGACAGGACTTAAATGTTCAGTCTGTTCCTGATGTCCAATATTTAACTAATTTTCTTGAGAGTTCCTTGAGAGTACCTTGTTGGTTTCCTTTGTATCCTCTCATGATGTGAGCAATGTTCTGTGAAAGTATTTTAGAAATTTCTCATCATTAATTTATGGCCAGACTATATGGATTTTTCCAGATCTTGCCTGCATGACTCAGGAAAGAAGAAGGGTTTTCTTGCCTTTAGGCATTAGGCTATTTCTATAGATTGTTCCTTTACTTAATGATATCCTTGCAAGTGTATTATTAAATATAATGATTGTTTTAGTTTCTTTTCCCTTGAGTAACTAAAAGCATTTTTGGACTCTAGAAGACCTTTAACATAATCTCCAATGTCTAATTATAATGGGCAGAATTTCATTTTGTGATCTGCAACATGCGATGCTAGTTTTCTTAAAGATTTCTTATTGTCTCCTTGATTTTTATGACTCCTAGCCATGTATTATAATAAGTTTTGAGTGTTGGTAATTTTATATTTCCTTTTTATAACATTTTATTTTTCTTTTTGATATATTTTTTTACTGATGTCCATGTATTTCGTAACAAAATCTTTTTACTTTGTTACAAATGGAAAATTTAATAAATGAATAATTTTATAAAAATTTATGAAATTCAATATGCACATCATTGGTGTGAAAATATTGAGTCTGTGTTTTCTTCATTTGATTTCTATAACAGACTTCCTCCACTACATATTTTTGGGTTCTCATATATGTTCACCAGAGGTATTAATGGAGGATTTCCATACAAAAAGTAAAATAAAATAGAGATACTTGCTAAGCTCTGCAATTTTTTTCTAGTGTGAAATATATAAAAAAATATTTCTGAATATTCCAAAAAATTGAGAAGGTGTTTTTTTGGCATATTCCACCTTTGCCATGTTACATTTTCTCATTAAATTCTTCTTTTTTACTTTGTTTGGCAGTCGATATCCCACCGCCTCTTACGTTTTTGTCCCAGCCCTTTTGGAATTTGTCCCAAACCATGGCTGGGGAGGACCAAGAATAGGATACCTGGAGCCTTCATTCACAGGTTTAACCTCATTTGCTTTCCATTGCCTGGGAAGAAAATGGGTAGAAAAAAAAAGGCTTGTCCTTCGCCCATTGATTTTTCTCCCATATTTGTTTGCTGTAATAAACGCTGAGAAATTCCCCTGAAAAAAAATAAAATAAAAACTGAAAATGAGGTTCCTACCCATGAATCATCAGTCACATGCCCCTGCCAGTTTCCTGCTGTTGGACTTCCGTCCGTGAGCGTGACCCACCCTTGGAGCAGGACACAAAGGTTAAACTGCATGAGCACCAACAGCAGCGGCTAGAGAAAACCCCAGCAAGTAGGTGATTTGATTTACTGTCTAATGATGACCTGGAAAATGTGTCTGAGGCAGTGCTCGTATTTAGTGATAGGGTAGTAGCTAAAAGGAGACATTTTTCACATGCGCAGTAGTCAATGGGAGGGAAATAGTCTACCATTCATAACTCAATGTCAGCCCTTCATTTCAGCAGGTTATGCTAACTTCCATTAAGCTAACATAAGAATCCCTCAAAGATATTGCACATGACCTTTTACAGGCCACATAGATTACTTGTTTTTTTTTTAGATGAAATGCTAATTCAACTTAATGTAACATTTTTTTACATTACAGTTTATTCTTTTGAGTACTTCCTGGAAAAGCAAATACTGTAAATATTTGAAAGTAAAGATGGGCATGCCTAAAATATTGTATTAACCAGTTTAGAGTGCTCCTTCCTTCCATCCCCTTTACTTTTTTTGTACAATGCTGTATCATTTCTTTCATGATCAGACGTCTTCTCACTTTGCATTGGGTTAACGTTGGTTGACAATTGTCTCAATAAAAACAAACACAAAAAATGAACTACTGGGTGAGCCAGGCTAGGTTTGAGCACAAGAGAGAGAGACGGGAATTCTAAATGCAGCCTGTGACTCATAATGATCCATTTTCTGCTACAAATCTATATCATCATCTCAAGGTCACTGACACTAATGTAGTGGTGCCCCTTACTATCTTTCCTTGATCTATTTCGTCATGACCTCGAGTTCAGCAGTGCTCATCTCTGCTTTCATCATTGCTTTTTCTGGCACAGTGTAGTTCTTCTTTTTCAACCGCTGTGGTTTCTGAACTGTTATGTCCACGGTGGCTCAGTTTATCTAGCGCCCTCTTGGGATTTGCTTATCAAATAAAGCTTTCTGTATTGGGAGAAAGACCGCTTGCATGGAATATGTTCTTTACGGTGTTCTGTTTTTGTTATGTTTATTTAGGTTTTGTTTTGAAATGACATTCCCTATGCAGCTGATTTCAGATAAGCAGGAGTTGAGTTTTACTGGTTGAAAGAAAACCTCCTAAGTAGTTGGGTTGAAGAGTTATCCTAAAAAATGGTTTTTCTCTACCCAAATACTTCAATAATGTCTCTCTTTTGGGTGGGCGGGGGAGGGATTAATTGATTACAGTGGATTTAATAGAGTACTTCCTTTATTTTTTTGAGGTTGATATATCTTTAATAGATGCAGAGGACTCTAATGAAAATAATAGCATATGTTTAATCAGATGACATTTTTCAGAATAAGAAAATTATAATTAGGTTTATAACTAGAAGTTTTTGATTGAGATTTTAAGGACCATGCGTTTTACTTTCAAAAGGGAGCAAAATAAATGTAGGCCTGCCTGAGTTTTACACTTATCTAGACTGTTTGCACATTTAAGGCCTGATTCATTAAGGCTTTTCTCCCATTCGGTGTCTGTGGGAAAGGACATTGGTGAATTAGGCCCTTTGGATTACAAGGCAAAACTTTATTAGTGAGTAGTATGTCTATTTGAATTATGAAATTGCTTACACATAAAAACGCAGGAATATTTCTCCCATTTAGAAAAAAATGGGAAAAGTAAATCCTTGAACAAGTGAATGTAATTTCAAAATGGAGTTGCAGTCGTTTTGTACTTTGTACTTTTTTTTTTTTACTCTTTGCTTGAAATTTGAAAATGGTCTAGAGTTTGGCAGCTAAGATTTAATGCTAAAAAATGCAGGATCATGTATTTAAGTGGCAAAAACCCAAGGGAGCAATACAGTATAAGGGGCAAAGTTCTGCTGTGCCCAAAGCAAAAGCAGTAATTTGGAGTGATCATATTTGATGATTTTAAGGTGGACAAACAGGTAGATAAGGTGAAAATAAAATCCAGAAGAACAGAGAGCTGAACAGCCAACAGGAAATGGAGGTGTGTAAGTCCCTGGTGAGACCTTATTTGGAGCACTGTGTACAGTTCTGGAGACCACACCTTCAAAATGATATAAACCAGCTGAAGTTGGTCCAGAGGGTGGTTACTAAGAGCCTGTATCTTCATCAAAAAGCCTATGGGACAGACTTGAAGGAAAAGATAGAAAAGGAAAATATGACAGAGACATTTAAATACCTCCAATGCAGAGGAAGAATGCACTAGAATACAATGGGATGCAATGAAATGCATTGGAAAGAACTCAAAACATGAAACTGCAAACCTGCTACTAGTAATTACTTATCATTGAAAACATCTGAAGACTGGAGGCTGCTAATGGAATACCTATTTATGGAAAGGGCTCCAGGGGTGATGTGGGAAACTATAGTCTGGTGAGTCAGACCTCGGTGCTGGTCAAATTAGAAAAAACTATTCTTAAAAACAAAATCACTGGCCATATACTTAGACATGACTTAATGGGGAAGAGCCAACATCGTTTTAGCAAAGGTAAGTCTTGCTTTACCAATCTGTTGGATATTTTTGAAGGTATAAATAAACATGTGGATAAAACTGAGCCAGCTGATCTAGCATATTTGGATTTTCAGAGGGCATATAACAAGATCCCTCATGAGAGATGTCTCAGGAAATTAAAAAGTCATGAGATTAGAGGCAGTGTTCTATTGTGAATTCAGAGCTGGTGAAAAAGACAGGAATTGAAAAGGCCAAATCTCAAAGGAGCCAAAAACAGATAACTTATCTGACTAAATTTAGCCAGATAAGTTATCAGGGATATTCAGAGGATAAACATCCCCAATTATAAGCTCTCTTTTGAATATTGCTGGTTAGGTTTAAAGTTATCCAGCCTCCTTACCCCAATCCCAACCCTCCCACCCTTCTGGAACCTTGCAGGCCTGGATCACGATAGCAGTGTACTGCGGTCCTAGCTGAAGATTACATTTTGAAGTGTGGTGGGAGGGTTAGGGTTGAGAATAGGGAGAGATGGAGGCCTTGGCGGGCAATTTTAGCCTACATTAATGTGAACCAGGAAGTGTGTGTGTGGGGGGGAGCGACCACCAATCTCAGAACCCTACAAATTTGACTGTATAAATCTAGTTTGAGGGTTTTGGGGGAGTACTGCTTTCCCAAGCTTGGCCTGGCAGGATGCATAATTCAGAGCTTGGGTGTGTTGGCTTGGCATGGGTCACTAGATTCACAAACTTCTTTTTAAGGCAGCACTGCTTAACTGGCTATATTCTTTTGAATTAGCTAGTTAGAGCAAAAGTTATCTGGGATTATGTCCCTAGATAACTTTAGATCAACTGTCAGTCATGATGAAGATAGCTGAATTAATAATTTGGCTAACTCCAAGTATCTGAATAAGTTATTTGGCTAATGTACCCACTCCAGGACACCCCCAAAATGTGCCTTACTCATTTGGCTAAGTAATAGCTGGATAATGACTTATCCAGCTAAAGGTTAGACGGATAAGTGCCGGGGATATTCAAAACTCACCATTTAGCTGAATAAATTATAAGTTATCTGGCTAATTGGCTTTGAATATGGACCTCAGAGAGTAGGAGTAAATGGTCAGTTTTCCAAATGGAAAAAAGTCAATAGAGTGCTCCAGAAATCTGTACTGGGACTTCTGCTGTTTAAGATATTCCTAAATGATTTGGAAAATGGTGAGGTGATCAGATTTGCAGAAGGCATAAAATTACACAGTTGTTAAAACTGCAGCGGCTTGGGAGAAATTGCCGAAGGAGCTTGCAATATTAGGAGATTGGGCACCTAAAAAGCAGGTGAAATTTAATGTGGACAAGTGCAAAGTGATGAGCATAGGGAAAACGAATTCAGACTGCAGGTACACAGTGCTGGGTTCTGTATTAGGAATCGCCACCCAGGAAAATTATCTCTGTATCCTTGGGAAAGATAATTTGAAAATGCTCAGTGTAGTGTATGGCAACAGTTAACAAAGCAAATTAGAAAGTTAGGGATCATTTGGAAAGGAATGAAGAACATCATACTGCTTCGATATTGATCCATGGAGCAATTGCACGTTGAGTATTATGTACAGTTTTGGTCTCTCCACCTCAAAAAAGACTTACTGAAACCAGAAAAGGTACAGAGGAGGGCAACAAAAATGATGAAGGGGATGAAATTATGAAAAAAGGCTAAACAGATTAGGGCTCTTCTGCTTGGAAAAGAGATGACTGAGGGAATGTGATAGACGTCTAATAAAAGCACGAGTCAGGTGCAGTGGGTAATAAGGGATGGTTATTTACCCTTTCCAGTAATACTCAAAACAAGGGGACACTCTGTGAAACTAAGAATCAGAAGACAAAACAAGTTGTAGAAAGTATATTTTTTTCACTTGGTGCGCAAGCCAGCTGTGGTGAAGGCAACTAGCAACCAGCGGGGTTTAAAAAAGATTTGAACAAGTTCCCGGAAAAAAGGTTCACAGACAGTTTCTAGTCAGGTAGACTTGGGAAAGCCGTGACTTATCCTTGGGAATGACTATCAAGAAATGGGAGATATTTGTGACCTGGACTGGCCACTGTTGGAGCCAGGATGTTGGACTCTGGACCTTGATCAGACCCAGCATGGCATCTTTGATGTTCTTATTTAACTTTTTCACTAGCCCTGAGTTCAGATCCCGAGGAACAACATGGATTGATCCAATGTTGTACTGGGCAGATGAATTAAAATGTTCCTCCAGTGCAAAAAAATATTCCAGATTTCTCACTGAAAGCATCCCTGTATTTTTGACCGGTATAAACACTGGGATAAAACAGGAACAATTGCTGCAGTGGACTTATATCGATACAGTTGCCTCAGTGTATCAAAAAGTCAGAACAGAGTTTAATCTGATGCTTACAGTCTGCAGAATGTTTAGGATGCTTAAACCAATCTGGGCGACAATGGACTGCAGTGGCTTTGTTTTTATAATCCAGGCCACTAAGGTCCCTGTGTGTCTGGCCCAAACAGTGTTAGAATTCAAACATGCTTGGGACAGGGGGAGAGCCACGGAGCGAGTAAACCTGTCAGCATGGTACAAATGGGCAGACTGGGTCCACCAAGTGGCTCTTATCTGCCAGCATTTTTGTTTTTATGCTTCTAACCCTACATTTCACAGTGCAAACGTTTGACTTAAGCAGCCAAAAACTATACAGAAGAACAAGGTTCTTCTCCAAAAGCAAGATCCAGCAGGTTTTTTTTTTTTTTTTTTGGGTCAATGTAGCACGAGTCACGTTGGAAAATGCTTAATATTTCTATTGTTTGGCCAGTGGTTTCAAAGAAGGTGGGAGATTGTTGTGGCATGCCCCAGATCCTGTGACATAAATTGTAACAGATCTTTTGTCAAATCCCATTAAAATGTTAATATGCCTTTACAGCTTCTTTTGATGTTTCTGTATTTCATGCTTTCTGGAGTTTTTGTAAAATTAGATTAGTGCCTATTTTTTTCATTCTTCACTAATCCCCCTCCCCACAATGTCCTTCTTTCTCCTGTTTCAAGCAGCCAAAGCCCTGACTGTAATAAGTATTCACCATGCAGCATGTGCAAGTTCAGGGTACAAGGTTAGTTTCTGTCCACATTTTATTCCCATTTCCCATGCCGGTTTCTGACTTCCAGGGCCATTCTTTATGGTGCGATGTGCCTGTATTGCGTGCGGCAGGGCCTTATCTCCTTATCGCAGCGGTATTATTAAAATTAGTGAAAGGGGAGGAGCGTGGGCGGGGTTTGGGCGGAGTTATCTTCCGGCAGCGCGGCGGGCGATAATGTTTTTTCACGTGATCATCGGCAGCACCGGGGGAAATAACTACACCTTTTCCCGTGCCACTATGGGGGCGATAGTGTGCAGTGTGGCTGTATCGCACCTCTGCGAAGTGGCTGGCTGCTCACTGTTGCCCCCCCCCACTCCTTTTTTTCTGCTATATTTATAGCAGAATGATGAATCTAGGGGTAAGGTTGCTGGTATAAGTCCAAGCGTACTGTCTCATGCTGCCTACACAGATACATCAAGATCCAGGACTTGTTTCCATGATCTAGAACAGGGTTAAAGATAACTGACTCTTACTGTCTTGAAGCAATACTTAGCAAACTCTAAAAAAAAAAAAAAAAAATTAAAAAAAAAAAAAAAATTACAAGCAGCATTCATTCTTTTAGTGGATAAAAGGATATGAAATATGTGGCTTTTATGCTAGGCTGCAAGAAGATAACATTGAATCTTCAGGACTTCTGCTGGTTTCCCTGAACTCAAACCAGGCTGAAATCCATGTATTCACTCTGGGTCTCCCCATGAGAGTTGACTCCTGCATAACTGAAAATCAAGGATAATTCAGTTTTCCTACCCTTTCTATTAATTCTTTACAGATCATTTGGTTTCTGTTGCTGCACTGGGGATGTATTTCATAAAGAAGTTTATTAATTTGTCTTTTATTTTACAGTGCTTAATTTTATTTTGCCATGCTTTGGAATAGGTTTCAGACAGGATGGGGTCCTATGTGTGGTCCACCATTTGGGCCTTCCCAACAAACCAAATTGTAGCTGTGGCAGAATACAAATTAGTTACATATTGCCAGTGACTGCCTGTGGACTAAGTTCAGGACTGGATTATAAGAACTGTATACGGTCACTGAGGATACTATTGTTTGAGTGGTTTGGCCATGATACATAAGCAGAATGAATAAATTGTATTTTTTCATTTATTTTGGTTTGCTAAATGAGAAAATGAATAACTTTATTTCTTCCATTCATATTCACTTATTTATTCATTGAATACGTTTTGAAATCAAACACCTTGAGGTCCATATTCAAAAGCCATTTAGTTGAATAACTTAATAATTATTCATCTAAATGGCAGAAACGGCATATTCAGTGACTGAGCCAGCTAAATTCTAGTTGGATATTCCGGGGGTGGGTGGGAACCGCTTCGGGGAGGAGTGGAGGTAGCCAGAATATGTGTCCAGCTAATTCTGGACGTGCCGCTGACCTGTCCTAAAGTTAGCCGGATAAACTTATATTGAGTGGTGTGACTGCGCCATGTAGGCACATTTGTATGTGTGTCTGCTGGCTCGCGCCAAAGGACGCGGCCATTTTATAACATGTTGGTGGATATGCATGCATGGTATAAAATAGGCTGAACTTGTGTATCCGTGTGCACAAATCCCGCTTCCACTGTGTAAGTGGGGGGATTTTAAAGGGGGCGTGCATCCACGCCATTGCCAGTTTCACTAGTTCTTTCCCAGTTTGCCCAGGCAAGGGATAGGACTTCCCAAGCCCCCTAGTTTAATAGTTTCCCTTTCTGCCTGTTAGCCTCGACCCTTAAAAAAATCTAGGCTAGTCAGCGGGGTTTTATTTTATTACTTACACACCATCCATAGCAGTAGTAAAGTTACGAGGCAAGGGACCTGGCACATGCTTGTGCACGTGAATACTTATGCACAGATGTCATGTTAACGTCCCGGAACACCCATGTCCTTCCCCGCCCCTTTTGGGCTTTCTCACTTGTGCTCATACCGGGAGATATGTGTGCACCGGGCTTTTAAAATTCACGTATAAAGGTTTTCCCCATTTTTGTGCCTAATGGGAAGAATGCTCAGTAGAAACAATCATTAGTTTGGCATAGAACCCTCATAACACTGTAAAAAGATTTTCATTACACATTCTTCCTTGCATTACCTTACCAATGATTGGGTTTCACCTGAGAATCTCTGCCTGAGAATGCAGCTTTCCTGCTTAGTGTTGATCATGTATTATAAAATGTCACCTCTAGGAAGCTATCAAATCAATGAATTAATGCCCCATCAATATCTTTTCTCTAAACATTCAAAATACACTATTATATGCTCAAAACAATGAGTCATATATTAATCCAAAAAATTCACTAAGGGCTGCGGAGTCTCTGATAGCTCCTGTAGCCCAGCTGTTTAACCAAAACTTTTTGGAAAGATAGAGGAAGGGTTTCAAATATATAAGTGTAGAACTCCCATGGGTGAACTCTTTTCGTGTATAATCATTAACCAAGCCTCCTCCATCCAATGTTTTTATCAATGATTATGTACACCATAGGTGAAAAACTGCATGTATTTTTTTTCTCTTTTTAAATTATGTGCCAAAAATCATTAAAAAAGCATGCTTTAAATGTCCCGACTTATCTGGTATAGTTGAAAACCCGACGCAGCCATGTTTCTGGTCCGCTGAAGGAACTTTCTTCGGGGGATATTCTCCTGTTATAATCAGTCGGTGTACCAAGATAGCTGAAAATGGATACCACGATATTTTATATAATTTCCTCAAGGCGCCATGAGCGCTCCTCCACCATTGATTTTTGGCACATAATTTAAAAAGAGAAAAAAATACATGCAGTTTTTCACCTATGAAATCATTGATAAAATCATTTCACCTATGAATCATTGATAAAAACATTGGATGGAGGAGGCTTGGTTAATGATTATACACGAAAAGAGTTCACCCATGGGGGTTCTACACTTATATATATGAAACCCTTCCTCTATCTTTCCAAACATTTTTTGGTTAAACAGCTGGGCTACAGGAGCTATCAGAGACTCCGCAGCCCTTAGTGAATTTTTTGGATTAATATATGACTCATTGTTTTGAGCATATAATAGTGTATTTTGAATGTTTAGAGAAAAGATATTGATGGGGCATTAATTCATTGATTTGATAGTTCATCATAAATTCCCCAGAATATTTTGGTGCTTTTGAGTTCTGACCACTAGGAAGCTGACACAAATACAGTTAGCAAACCTGTCAGATGTCTTCAGCATCTTGCAACAAAAATAAATGATTTAATGAGTCAGAATCTTTTTTTTGTGGAGGAGTGAGGGTTGTAAAGAAGACAAAACTTGTAGGCAGATCTGAGAAATTTTGGCCTTTATTTACTGATCCTTTAAATCAAGCATGACATATTGTTTGTGGAGAAAGAGAGTGCTATCGGTGACACTTTTAATTCTGTCTCCAATAGATTAAACTGTTTCTCTTCCTTTAAAGATGTCCAGTGTGAGTTACAAGTAGTTGAAAATCCTTCTTTTCATGCCCAGTGAATTTATGTCACTTGAAAGATGCCAGAGTCAGGGCTCTGGGGAATGAAATCCTCAGACACGGCACAGTCTGCAGCATTTGAATCTTCCTCGGGCTGTCCTGTTCATATGCCTCAGTCCTCTTCCATGTGTGCAGCTTCTAGGTGATTCGGTTTGCATAACTAATCCTGCGGGCCCTCTCTGCTGAGACTGCCCAGATAGGGTGCTCATTATGTATATGGGTTTTGTGATATGGACACCTATCAGCTGGGAACTAGACTGAGACCACCAACTCATTTCATGGAAGCCACTGACAGGCCATTAGATGGTAATGACTTTCTAATGTCATTACCCTCTGGTAATGTTGCTGTTAACTGGAGATGGATTTGAGCTGCAGAGCTAAGAGAGAAAGGGCGGGTATCTTTGTACGAGTTCAGTGAGCCATGTAATCAAATGAAGCCAGTTTTTCAATAGATGAACAAATCCTAAATTCTATATCAATTTAATTGTGTATATTTTTTTTTTATTCGTAATCCTCGTTTCATTTGTGGCATGGATTTTGGGGGTTTGAACATTGCAGTACTAGTGCTGCATGCTGCCATGTATTAGTGGTTCCCAAGCCTCACCACAGGTATCCCCTGCCCGGTTGGGTTTTCAGGACATTCGCAAGGAACATGCATGAAATTCAGTTGCATACACTGCCTCCATTACATGCAGATATATCCTTTGCAAATTAATTTGTGGGTATCCTGAGAACACCACCAGCTAGGGGTCCCCAGGGACAGGTTTCAGAACCACTGCCATAAATCTATGTAGTCTTTCTATAAAGGCATTTCTTCAAGCAGAAAACTTTAACATAAGATTTCATGCAATTTACCAACCAGTGTAGCTTACAAATAGATAAGCTAACTGCTGTCCCCCATCTGGAGAGGCAAATATTATCTGTGAGGTTACTCTATTACAGACTGAGAGGTAGCATACTATGGGTACATGTGTAACCCTGGGCTGCTAGTAGTTTCGGATATAAGGTCTCAGAGACTATATCTCAAGCATAGGTTTTATGCTACAGCTTCCCATGATAATGTAGGGTCTGAGTGGTCAGGATTCCTTGTGGGGTGGGGGGAGTCGGGGACAAGTCTTTTAGGCCCTGCAGATTGCATGTACTTACTTCCCAGATAAAGTTCTTGTATACAGCAGTGATGAGCACTATAGTCATTAGGCAGTAAAAAGCACACTGGAGGCTGAACTGGTCTCCAACAATACTTTTCCTGAATTGATGTGCAATGGTGAAATGATTTTTCCAGCATTACATTTATGTCTAGATGTTACAATTAAGTTCCTTAATAAATTTGTGACTACTTCAGGTCTTTAATTTATTAATGGTTGTAAAAGCCAATTATTCAATTCGTTGAAATTTATCTTTTCTCTCCTTCACCATGGTAAGAGGCAGTTGTAAGTTTCCTTCCCATAAAGTTGGTAAATTAATTGTCCAATCAATCATAGGTTTCTCTCACTTCTCTCTCTCTCTCTCCTTATAGCATCAAAAGGGTACTTGTTGTACTCCTCTTCTCCCAAGATCTTCAATAGCTGTACGTAGCCTTTCTCCCCTCTCTCCTTCTCTCCTCTGGATGGCTGTAAGTTATCCTTCCTCAGGATCTAGATGAGCCCAGGTTCCTTCACAGTGAAGAGAAAACAAAAGAACTGAGCTCTAGTTAATGGGAACACAGACCAAGTAAAATAAGTCATTGGACCAAAAGAGGGGGGAAACACACGAGTCCAGGCAGGTAGGAAAACTCATAGCTCAGCAAAGAGAAGAGGCTCTTAAAAATAGTTATTAAAAACAAAGGAAGGCTTCTCTGACTCCACATTCTTTCCAGGTCACTTACAAGAACCTCAGAGGCCTCTCCCTCCACAAATGAACAAAACAGGGGACAGCTAGCAGCACGCTGCCCCCCTGCAAGGAAACTAAAACCATCCACAAGTTAAAATGGTGGTCAGAGGGTGTATTTATCAGAAGAACTCACCATTTCACATCTTCCACATGGGGGAGCTAACCACCCACGCTATTATACTTCCTCCCCCACTAAAAAACTGGTTTAATCTTGAACCTGGTAGAGAACCACAAGAGGGCTGTACACTTGTGTATTGTATGGTCTCTAGCGGAGTCATATGCTGAGGCTATGAAAAGTAAAACTAGCAACTTCCATTACCTCGGAAGCAGCCAATGTATGAGCAGCACTTTTAATTAGCATGCGTGGGAAAATTTACATTTGGGCCATCCCAGCAGCTTGGAAATGGTGCTGTGTCTAATTTTGTAGGTGATAAAGGATGTATAAGAAGTGTATTTATTTTATTTTATTGTTTTATACAATAATTACTAAAAAAATATCTTTTTTTTTTTTTCCTTTGTGAAAACTGTTGCCAGACAGCTGAAGGCACGATCTTTTGTGTGGAAAGTAGAGATGTGAATCGGAACCGGAATCGGAACAGATTCCGGTTCCGATTCACATCGTGAATTTTTTTTCGTGTGGCCCGATCGGGTTTTTTTTTATCGGTTGCACCCGAGCCGATAAAAAACCCACCCCTACACTTCAAAACAGCTCCCTTAGCTTCCCCCACCCTCCCGACCCTCCCCCAAAAAAACGTTTTAAATTACCTGGTGGTATCCGTGCCATTGGCCGGCCCCGTCACATGGTAAGAGTAATGGCGCTGGATGTCCTTGTCACATGGTAAGGGCAAAGGGCCATCGGCGCCATTTTTATTAGTGGCAGCCAATGGCCCGAGAGCGGGAGATCGCTCCCGGGACCACCACTGGACCACCAGGTAATTTAAAATGTTTTAGGGGGATCGGGAGGGTGAGGGAAGCTAAGGGAGATGTTTTAAAGGGTTGGGGTGGGTTTAGGGATTGTTTTTGTGTGCCGTTATTCCTGCCCTCCCCCAAAACGATAAGAGAACCCCACAAACAATTTTGTGGGGTTTTCCTATCAGTTTCGGGGAGTCCCCGATTTCTGACGACTTTGAAAATATTGTACGATATTTTCAATCGTCAGAAATACGATTCACATCCCTAGTGGAAAGTAGAGTATTCTCATAAAACCTTTGGCAAATTCTAGCAAACAGTAATGCATAATCAGTAGGTGAATGCTAATATGCCTCTATGGGGATGTGTGGAGAGTTACGGTTTCATTTTGGCAGTGTAACAATTTAGAAAGCTTTGTGCTTTTCACGTTTTGTGTCTAAAGCTTTGTCCATCTTGGCAAGTGACACAGGCTTTGGACCTCCTGTTTGGTCTGGGCCAGAGGCCCAGACCAACCAGGAGGCCTTGAGAGGAGACCAACACTCAGGCCTTGAGAGGAGAAGCAATGAGGTTGTAAAAGCATAAAGGAAGCCCTGGGGGTGGGGGTTGATTGGCAAGCTTGTTTAAAAGTGTGTTCTGTGATTTGCACAATTTCCAGAGTATACATGAGCAGTTAAAGTACGCATCCTGTAAAATGATGGCTGCTAAGACTTCACTAGTTTGGACATTCAGAAAATGTTTTAATGCAGGATGTTTGGGCTTCTCTTTTAGAAATGTGCCAGTGCTTCCTTAATTGAAAACAAAATAGGTCTGTGATCAAGTGTTGCTTAAATTTACAGATTGAGACCTGGTCTCAGGTCTCATCATTTTGCTGGACAAAAATTCCCAGTGTTTTCTAGTCAACATCTTTACCCAGTTTTCTGAGTGTATACAGGTGAAGAAAGTATATATAAATAGAAGTCTGGCAGTTTATATCCATTCAAATAAGAATGAAATAATAATAATAAAAAAAAAAAAAGATGTTGGCCTCTATTTTCACGAGTTCTGCCATCAGGCCAGAATGGGAGATACATCCCGTTTGAATTTTTTCCTGGTAAACAGTTGCAGTCCTCTAAATCGTCCATTAGAGGGCAGTGTTTTACCACAGAATCTTAATTTAAACAACAACAGCAGTAATAAGAACTAAAGTTATCTGATCTGTATTTCATTCTTTTACAGAACAGAGAGGAAGGATAATACATAGAAGTGTCCTCAAACAAAGTCTGTCTTTCAACTTCAAAATTTTGTATTAAAGTTTAATAATCACACACAGCGGCTTTTGCAGTCATTTTAGTAGAACAACTTCTTAAGCCGTGTTTTGCTGAAAAGCTGCATCATGGGGGTAACGACAAATCAGCAGAGAGATCAAATGTAAACTTTTGTTGCCACCCCATGATTCAGCCTTTCAGCGAAACTCAGCGGCTCAAGTTGGGTATTAGGAAGTAGCTCTACAAAAGTGACGGTGTGTGATTATTAAACTTTAAGAAAAAATTGACGTTGAAAAAGAGACTCTTTGTTTGAGGACACGTGTAGAGTTACCTTTCTTTTCTGTACCATATGACTGTTACTGGTTGGGATCTGATTGCAGCTCCTTTTGATTGTGCTAATTAGTATATAGAAACCATCCAGCTTTATTGTATTTGTATTCATAAAAAATGAGTCCCTAGAGATCATCTAGAAACCTCTAATAGCCATGAACGATGTGTTAGCTTGACAGTTGTAGCGTTGGGTAAATAATGAGTCGGTATCTTTAGTCTAGGTTGTTGTGCAAGCTTTAGATACTCTTTTGCTGGACCAACCTGAAGATGCTGTTTCTGAATTTTTGAGACCACTTGACATTTCAAGTTCCTTCTTCAGGTGTGGTTCATTTGTAGCCGAAGAAAGGACCTATCTGGACTGCTCACACATTAGAATAATTCTCTGTTGGTTCAGTAAATGTAGCCTGCAAAGAATTGATATTCTCCAGGCTCAGTACAGCAGCTAGAGCTGTGTCCTGCATCCACAGTCTGGAATTTCTGGAAAGTCAGTTTGTTCTGCTAGGTTTGCCCTCATGTTTCAGTCGGCTTTCTATTTTTTCCTTTGTAAGGATCTAAGACATTATTTTCTGTTATCTTTAAAGACAATTCTGTCTCTAATGCCCCATGCTCCAAAACACAAATAGAGGGTGTTAATTGAAGTATCATTTTAAAACAACTTGCTGAAAAGGCAGCTGTAACCAGATGTGCCTCACTAGGTGCAGGCAGTTTATAATGCATCTGAGGCCAAATAACTTTATTTCCACTATTATATTTTTGATAGTGCCTTCCAAGTGTTAGTGTTTCTAGCTCTCACTTTTCATGTCAGGCCACTTCGACATCCCATCAGCAAAGCTAGCATTCTGTGATCAGGTTTCTTCTGGCTAAGAACGTATAAACGATATGGGCCCTATTTTATAGCAGTAAGAAATACTCTCAGATTATAGCCTGAATTTTCAAAGCAGACTTTTATGCGCAAGTCCATTTTGAAAATTCGGGCTGTGCTCGGAAATCCTGAGCACACATTTCCACCTCCTCCAGAGCTGGTGCAAATGGGTGCACAGAAATTTACACACATACTTCCAACAATCAGACGTATGCACATAAATGAGTTCCCTGCCCCAACTCCACCCCCAGAACGCACCCTGCACCCTTCCAGGCAATGTTCAAGAGCCCATTTACCCACATAAAATCGAGTTTTAAGCACATAAATGGCTTTGAAAATTGCTCCCTCTATGTCTTCTTTTGGGAACAATTTTTTGACATATTCTTCTTCTTTTCATTTTGCAAACATTTTGCCATAGGATTTAATGACAGGTCCATTGTCATTTCCCTAAGGTTCAGACACTGTTCCTGGAAAAGAAACACAAATGGAACTGTTACATTTGGTAGCTCAGCCTGGTCTCATGTGGCATGTACACTGCTGGTAACAGACTCCACCGAGAGCGTCACACCCTGCCTAAGACACCACCATGACCTGGGGTCTTCCTCCACGTGCGTATCGAGCCTTAAATGGGCTGTGGTGGGAAAGGCCCCATGGTGCCCTTTGATGATGTAAGCGGACTTCCACTATATAAGGCTGTCCCAGACACCTCTCAGATACATCAGCAATGGGTCTCCTGCATACTGCAACTTAGCATGCTTGCTGTTAATGACCTTTAGTGAATTGGCTCTATTATAACTAAAATTCACCAAATGATATTTGGGGTGTTTTCAGGGGAAAGTAGACTGCTGTAATATTCTCTCTCCTCCTCAGTCTCTCTGAGGTTAGCAATGCAAACGTGGGCTCTCTGAATCAAGTAGGGAAGGAAGCATCATACAAATATTGGCTTTGCTTTTCTTGGGGAGATCATAACTCCAGACCCGTGCGCGCAGTGGAGCAAAATTAGAACTTGGTCAGGGTGACTCCTAAGGCCGAAACAACCTGGTAATCCTAACAGAACCACTTTAGGAAAGTCTCCATAAGTCACAGTTTTAAATCAGTACATTTGAAAATGTTTAAATGTAACCGTAATGAGTTATGAGGTGCATTAGCTTCTATGGTAAATGCTCCCTCACTAAGGGACATTTACCTGAAGCTTTAAAATTGGCTAGAATGAGGCAGCTCTTAAAGAAACTCCCCTTATATCCTGTTGGTTTATTGAACAATCGGCCTATTTCCTCACTTCATTTTTTTTTTTAACAAAGGTGATCGAAGGAGTTGTACTTACAGTTGAATAATTAGCTGGCCAAGTATGAATTGCTCTATCAGCTCCTGTTTGGATTTTGGTGGATTTGAACATAGTCATATCTCCCGAATTTTATATTCTCTGCACTGGCTACTGGTTGAATGGAGGGTATCATTTAAAGTGTTAATAATGATATTTAGTGCCATAAGTAATGATGCACCCATAAAATATCAGGGCCTTGTTCAAAATTTATCAACCTTCCAGGAATCTTAGATCAGAAGATTGCTGCCGCCTTAACATATCTAGCCATCGGTTAATCAGCCTTACCGAATCCTAAGAAAGGCTCTTTTATATAATGGGTCCAAACTGGTGGAATTAGCTCCCATTTAAACAATGTAAGGAAGTCTCAGACCTTTAAAAAGCTTTTGAAAGCCTTCCTTTCATTATGCATGTACCATGTCGTGTGCTCATCCTCAGTTGTTTAAGAGAGCTCTTAATTTATCATCTGGATAACATGCTATATTAGCACATATTCTGAACTAACCATTGAATGTCTCGTACAGCACTATAGTCTCTGCTCATTGTCTATTGTATTTGATTGTCTAAGGTCTGGTTTTAGAATGTAAATGTTTTATTTGTATGTTTTTATGAATGTTTGACTGTGAGCCGCTTAGGACAATGGATAATGTGGTATATAAATGTTAGAAAAATAAATACAATAACATCAAAACACTTCTGCCTGCGAGCATTGATAGGTTAGCCTCTGTCACAAGGTAGGGGCAAAGAGCGGCCAGCACCATTTTAAATAATAGCAGCTGCTGGCCCGGGCACAAAATTGCCTGTTAGACAACCAGGCAATTTTAGTGAGTCCTGGGGGATCAGGAGGGTAGGCTAGGGTGGGGTGGAGGGTCAGCTGGTAGAAGGAGCTCAGTATTGTAATCAATGGAAAGGGTTGGGGCGGGTTCTATTTTTTTTTTTTTTTTAAACAAAAGTGGGAAATGAAAAAAAAAAAATCTGGGGATGAACCCGAAATGGCCCACCCCCAAAACAAAAACAGCACAAATTTTTTTTTAGGCTATCACCCCTAGTTAATACCTTTGAATTAGTTTGGGTAATGAACTGCCATGTTATTCTACCAGTGTTTGTCCTCAGCAGTTGCAGTATGTTATTTGGTGTTTTACCTCATGATTTCTTCCTGTTTTCTTCTTGTATTATTATTGTAAGGTTTGTTAGTTTTGTGCTGAGCTTTTAGGTATGTTTGAATGTACATTGCCTAGGAATTCATGATAAGTGGTTTACAAATTCTTATAAATACATAAGACCACACTATATTTTGTTGATTTACCGATGTAAGGCCTCAGAGGGTTCCCTATAAAAGTATAGATTTGTAGCCGGTAGATGAAATTAGAGAAGTATGAGAAGAGCATACCATCTGTTTCACAGCACCTCCCTAGTTACTACCTGGTTCTATATAAAGTTAGCATCCTCCTGGATGTGTGGATTTTTGGTTAGAAGCCAGAGAGAGAGAAGTGTTTTTCTTTTGAGTTCCTGGTTTTTGGTTTAGGAGACTTCCTAGGCCTGTGCCCTGGGGCCTGGAATCAGTTTGTAATGTGATTGTCACTACTAGAGTCTGTGAGAAAATGCCCATGACCCAGGAGGTTATCCTTCCCATCCGTCCCCAACCACAATGAATCATGTAGGTTTCGGGGCTATTGGGAGTGTGTGTGGATTGAAGAGTATAATAGCTCCAGTGTTGAGAGTGCCCATGGACTCCTGTGAGAGGACCCCAGTTCAGGGC
The DNA here is from genome assembly GCF_901001135.1 of Rhinatrema bivittatum. Classification (NCBI taxonomy): domain Eukaryota; kingdom Metazoa; phylum Chordata; class Amphibia; order Gymnophiona; family Rhinatrematidae; genus Rhinatrema; species Rhinatrema bivittatum. The sequence goes on from NC_042623.1 coordinate 105,437,246, forward strand.
TTACACCTATGTATGTTTGTTCCTGGTAGACATATTTATTCCTTCACTAATTCTGTAGATGAACTGCAGTCAGACTTGGAGATTTCAACTAAGGAGCCTGATGTGTATGAAATGTCAACAAAATTGGCAGTAAAGATAATAAGGTTAAACAATGAGATACACTTGCTCAAAATATGTCTTTGTTTTCCTACGTATCCAACAGATTTCCCCTCTGGCCTTGTACGACTATATAAACCTGTTTTATTTTGTTCTAAAATGGTTGAAATGGAACAATCCAAATCTCATACTTGAATGACCCCATCTTGTAATAATTACGAACAGATGAAGGGTTTTTTCATTCAGAGTCAATTCCCAAAGCCATTTGCAGTTTCCTCTTTTGGAACTGTTTTGCCAGTGGCATCTAGTTAGTACTGACTCCAGTGTGAACATATTTTCATTCTTTTTCAGAAGACATTTACACCTTTACAAGTATGGATGAGGAAGCCTATGCTTCAACTTTGCACCTTAAAAGTGATTTAGTAAAGCCAGGTTATCCTGATATGTCAGGCCAATTTTAGTCTCCCTTTCAAAATAGAATAATTTTTCCATTTGGAAGAGATTTCCTATAAAACTACTTAGACAAGAAGAATCTCAGCATTGTATTATTTACTCTGGGTGAGACATGTAGACTAGACAGGGAATCTCCAGAAGACTCCCAGGCTGTGTCTGTCTCTTCGCACCTGGTTGTCTCACTACATTTTCTGGCTTTGAGTGGCCGGGGCGGCACGGCTGGAGAGCAAGAGGAGTGGCACTGCTATTGCTAAAGAAGAGAAGAGAGGAGGTGCAGTAGATGCGCAACAGGAGCAATCACATTACTGCACTATTCTCGTCCTCCCTCCACCTCTACAGCTTGCATTTTCTGTTTAGACAGGATCACACATGTCAGGAGAGGAGAATGTGGGGGTGACGGCAGGGATAGTCAGTACTGTTGTTTTAATGTCCCCGTTCCACTACTGCACTTTTCTCCTCTTCTGATCTGTAGAGATTAGGGGGGGGGGGGGTGTGGAGTGGACTGCTAGAGCAGGCTGATCCGGGGAGGAGGGTTAGAGTGATGAGTACCCAGAGAGGCAAAAAGGGGAAGATAAGGGGGGGGGGGGGGGAGAAAGGTAAAAGCACAAAAGGGAAAGGCTGAGGGCTAGAGAACCAGAGAGGAAGAGATTGGGCTGGGGAGAAGAGTTAGCAATGGGGGGGGGACGGGACGGGGGACTGAGGAATCTAAACGAGCAATCTACTTACTTTGAAAACTTAGTTGTGAAAAGTTATATTTTTGGTCCTTAATGGAGTACGCATGCAACACTGAATAAAAGTGCATGGACTTCCAAAGCCCATGTACTTTTATCCTCAAGAAAACAAATGTTCCCGGGAGTGGGGTGTTTAGTTTAGGGGAAGGATCAGCACACATATATTTTCTCTTCAAATCTTCAAACTTACGTGTAGTAGTCCCTCGCCGCCCAACCTCCACCCATACAAAATATCAGGTTAGATTATGTGGGTGCTTTTAGCATATGGACTTTGAATAATTTTCAGAGAGAAGCAATAAAGGCGTAAACTGGAGTAAAATGCATGCACTACAAACACCCAGGTAGTTTGAAGTAGCTTCTGCGGGCTATTCGCAAACTGCCCCTATATTTTAAAGGCTCTGTTGAGTTGAAAATCCCCCAAAATGTTCAGAACTGTGAAAAAAAAAAAAAGACTTGAAAAAAGGTGAGATCTTAACCTGAGATAGACACTACAGACTCTTTATGTGCTATAGACATGTACTTCGCCATAGATTGGGAGATATGCTAGTGAAAATGCAATTTTAATAAATCTTTGCATTCACTGCTGGGGAAAAAAAAACCTTAACCTGGCAGAATAAGATAAGGGCACTGTTCTTTCCCCTTGTGGCTTACCCAGAATGATCAGTGTAGTATAGATTCAGTTTCTCCTCCTGTTTAGCAAGTGGTGTTTATGAGAACACAAATCTCATGTTTGCATTTTGTATTGCCGTATGATGAAACATAGCAGTGTCTGTCTGAGCTGAGAAGCAGCGCTTGGTGTGCTGGACTTTTCATAGAAAGGGGCTGGTTGCGTTCTGCCGTCTGCATAACATCCCAGCTTAAATGAGATCAACCTTAATAAGCTGCTCTCCAGCTTCGTGTATGCCCTTTTCTTTCTGGAAGGAAATTTGTTATTGTCACTTCGCTGTCAGATGTTTTTAGCATGATTAATGAGCTGCATTTCCGTGATTGGCGTGTTCTGCGCCGTAGACTTTTACAGTCAGTCATTTTTATAGCCACTTTTCATTTTCATGGACACAGGTAATACTGTTCCAGGCTTCCGAGTCATAATAAGCAGAACCCTGTTTGCTGTAGGCCACTGGCTATATTGAACCCTGAAGAGCTGAAAGTTGATTCCATTACTTCCTCAATAGCCTCAGGCCAAATCTTAATGCACTCCTCACATGCTACACAAACCACAGAAAAAGGTTCAGGTAGATCAGCTTATAAATCAACAAATAGGTTTAATATTGTTTGGTGGCTTTAGTGTTAGTTCTTTGCATTTCAGGGCACTGAAATAGTTATAGCATGGACAGGGATAACTGTAGTAGGATATTCTATATCTGCTAATTGTGCACAATCATTTTGGCACAGGAAACTGTATAACAAAAATATAATGTCTCTTAATGTCTAATGTAAAACTTTTCAAAATTCTGACTTTGGAGGTAATCCGCTTTGTGGAGAATGACATGAATCAGTCATTCATAAAAAAAAAAAGAAATGCCACCAAGGATTTACTGTTACTCTTCACCTACAATAAAAGACCTTCATGGTTTAGGCTCCAGTTTAGAAGTCCTTACTAATGAGGCCAGAATTAGGATGATAGCACTCATAGGCAGAGGACTGGGGACAGGGGATTTTGCCACTGAAAATCAGAGAACAGCAAGAGGAGTCCTAGTTTGTTGGCACCTTCAGAAGGTGCTGCCCTGGGCACGTGCCTTTGCTGCTTATGTCTAAATCCAGCCCTGCTCGCTAAAAAAGGGTTGAAGATTTTTTTTCAGCAAATCTATGTGTCTGCTTTCTCCCCAGATCCATTTCAGAAAATCCAGTGATTTTTTTTTTCCCAGCAAAATTAAAAAAGAATTCTCTGGAAATTCAGTTAATTTAAAAAGTAACCTGAACTGGAAAGATTTTTCCCTGGTTCAAATGCCATGGAATTTCTTTTTTGAAATTTTGCCCAGGTCTGCTGTAAAAATCACTGCATTTTCTGTAGTGGGTCTGGGAAGAAACAAAACAAATTTGCAAAAAAACCTGAAGCAGATATGAAAACCTATGGGGGATCTGCTGTTCTGCCAATTCCACTTTGGATTTTTTGAAGTTCTGAAGCAAATTTTGGGATCACTTGGATTCATTTTTGTCCCTGTCAGTTTTTTTCCTGCTTTTTTGAACCTCCAGTTCAATCAGAACCAGGGCTGGGATCCTGGTACCATGAGCCTTCATCTATAAGTACCTGGGGATTTTCCCTTATTTTATAACCCCCCTCCCCCACAGTGTACAGAGTCTGGTCATTACAGTGACACTCATTCTGCCCAGGGCCATGTACTAAAGGCTCCCTCTGGAACCTGCAATCATGAGCTCTGAACCTCTCCACTAAGTGTCACTCTTGATCAATGGCCTTGTCTCCTTTTCTCCTGGAGATGCCTCCACATCCCCAGTCTTCATTAACTCATAAAGCAGAAGATCCAACTCTGGTTTCAGACGAGGAGCCTTCCACATGGCAGTGCACAGCACTGCCATTAGCCTGACCCACTGTTTTGGTACTTTTTAAAATAAAGGGTTTGTCAAAGTTTTAAGGGTTTGGCAAATTGTTTGACAGATCTGTTTTAAAGAAGTTCATTCATCTCCAGCTTGTATCCATTCTTAGGGACCGATATTTTCAGTTTTTATTTTAATCAACAATAAATCAAATAGGAACGAAAATAGGACAAAATCAGTGGAAAAAATAACTATACTGATTTTCTCTTATTTCTGTTTGTTTTAATAAACACTGATACATTCTTGGTTAAAATAAAAACTGAAAATGAATCCTTTTTTAAAGGTTATATACACTAATTGCATAGAAAGAGAGTGCGAAAGAGTTTAGTTGATAGCAACCTTTGTATTTAAAAGGACCTGAACATTTTTAATCCATCTGAAGCTCCAAAACAGTTTTTTGTTTTTCAGTTCATATTTACAAGAAAAATCAAAATTATTGAATTCAGGAGCTTCTAGGCTCATATTGTCAGTCACCACTTGGAATGGATTTGCTAACACATTCAAGATCAGTATTGCTCATCACCACGGTCAACAGCTTAGATTTTGCATTTCCCCCACATTAGATGTTAATACCATAGTTTTCCGTTTTTAATTAATTTACCTGAATCGTTCTGGGCTCTCAAAATCTGGTGCCTAAAGACCACAAACAGGTCTAGTTTTCAGGATAGCCAAAATATGTAAAAATGTCCCCAACCTAGAACTCCTGCATGTAAATAAAAATTCTGAATATTCACCGTGGATATCCTGAAAACTATGCATGTTGGTGATCCTGAAGACTAGAATTTGAGAACCACAGGAATAAAATCATTATATTCTCCTAAGTTGCTTGTTTTCTTACTATTGCTTCTCATTTTAATTAATAATCTCTCAAATTATTTGCTCTGTTTAGCTGACAAGAGTTCAGTGTTGCAAATCATGGTCATTGAAATAGGGTGAAGTAGGTTTGGATAGCCTTAGTGAACTTGAACTGATGATGACTTTGCCACTTTATAGACATTCATAATTTTATTTTCTTATCTTGACTCTCTAAAAAAAAAAGACTAGTATGATCACAGGTCACCGAAGCAATCTAGTGTGTCTTCTTCAGTTTGCTTGCCCCCTAAAAGGACAAAATAGTATGTGTGCACAATAGCAAGCCATTGAAAGTGGCAGGTCAGGAGCCAGGCTAAATGGGAGAGCTGTACCCTGCTATATGGAAGACCAAGGTTTGATTCCTGGGCCCACCTTCTGCTCTCTGGCCTAATGGGAATAGTGGTGTTTGCATAGTCAGCGTTCACAGCCCCTATAAGGGAAGGAGAGGGTAATATTCAGTCACTGGCCAGATTGCTAAGTTAGCTGAATAAACCTATCCAGCTAATTTTGGAAGGATATTCAGTGGTGCAGCCATAATATTGAACATAGCTGGCTATTTTAAAGATAGCCAGAAAAGTTTATCCAGCTATCTTTAGGACTACTCTACAGCATGACTAAAGTTACTTGGATAACTTAACTCTGCCTCAGAATGCTCCTATGTAATCCAGCTGAAATTCAGCTGGATAATGAGTTATCTGGCTATTGACCCTGGAATCTAAGCCATTGCATAATAGTGACACCCACTGTTCAGACTCGGGGTGAACATGCACTGAATTCTAGAAGGAACTGCAGTCTGTAGCTCCTGACCAAGGGCCATCACTGCAATGACTAAGATAAGTGGTGGAGGAATTGGGGGAAAACATCCAGGTAGCTGCGAGTGATATATTAACCTGTTCAAGTCCTTTCATGATTTTGTAGACCTCTACCATATCCCCCCTCAGTCATCTCTTCTCCAAACTGAACAGTCCTAACTTCTTTAGCCTTTCCTCATAGGGGAAGCATTCCATCCCCTTTATCATTTTGGTTGCTCTTCTCTATACCTTTCCAGTGCACCTATATCTTTTTTGAGATATGGCGACCAGAATTGAACACAGTATTCAAGGTGTGTCTCACCATGGAGCAATACAAAGCCATATATCCTAACATTGTGTAACTACAGCAAGGGTTATATTGCCTTACATGTATCACATTGCTCTTGTCCACATTAAATTTCATCTGCCATTTGAAAGCCCAATCTTCCTGTCTCACAACGTCCTCCTGTAATTTATTACAATTTGTTTGAGATTTAACTACTCTACATAATTTTGTGTCATCTACAAATTTGCTCACCTCACTTATCCTACCCCTTTCCCGATCATTTACAAATATATTAAAAAGCACCAGTCGAAGTACAGATCCCTCAGGCACTCCACTATTTACCTTTTTCCCTTGTGAAAACAGACCATTTATTCCTACTCTATTTCCTGTCTTTTAACGAGTTTACAATCCACAAAAGGCCATCGCCTCCTATCCCCTGACTTCTTAGTTTTTTTAGAAGCCTCTCATGTGGGACTTTGTCAAACACCTTCTGAAAATCCAAATACACCACACCTACTGGTTCACCTTTGTCCACATGTTTATTCGCCCCTTCAAAAAAATGTAGATTTGTGAGGTAAGACTTTCTTTGGATAGGTAAATCCATGCTGGCTGTGTCTCATTAAACCAGGTCTATGTAAATGTTTGTGATTTTATTCTTTTATTTCCACGATTTTTCCCGGCACTGAAGTCAGGCTCATAGGTCTATAGTTTCCTGGATCACCACTGGAGCTCTTTTTATAAATCAGCATTATTTTGGCCACCTTCCAGTCTTCAGGTATAAAGGATGATTTTAATGATAGGTTACAAATTAATTGAAATAGGTCTGAAATTTCATTTTTGAGTTCTTTCAGAAACCTGGGATGTATACCATCCATTCCAGGTGATTTACTATTCTTCAGGTTGTCAATCTGGCCTACCATATCTTCTAGATTCACCGTGATTTGGTTTGGTTCATCTGAATCGTCACCCTTGAAAACCGTCTCCGGAATGGGTATTTCCCCAACATCCACTTCAGTAAACACCGAAGCAAAGAATTTAGTCTTTCCGTAATGGCCTTATCTTCTTTAAGTGCTCCTTCAACCCCTCGATTATCTAACAGTCCAACCGACACCCTCGCAGGCTTTCTGCTTCGGATATGTTTAAAAACATTTTTATTATGAGTTTTTGCCTCTACGGCCAACTTATTTTCAAATTCTCTCTTAGCCTGTCTTATCAATGTCTTACGTTTAACTTGCCAAACTTGAATGAGAAATACCTGCATGCTTTTCTGGCAGACATTACCGTTCCTTCTGACTCAGATTTATAACATTCCTACATCTCTATGGCACCCTTTAACATAATTTGATTGGTAGTGAAAACCAACATAATCATGAAGCTTTCTCTTTTTGTTCTGATTTATGTTTCATTCCTGAGGCTATACTAGGTCAGGGATATTCACCTATGGTTCTCAAAGTTTCCACAAAGACCTAGCTTTCATAACCAAAATATGAAAATTAATTTTTTATTGGACCTACTGTATTCAAATATGCCTGACAGATATTCATCATAACTGAAAGACAAGGAAGGAATTATCTTTTCTTTTTTAAGTGAAAGAAAAGCAGAATAAAAGGTGTGACTATGTTCTTTTACAAGAAATATAAAAATATAGGGCTTGATTTTAAAAGGAGTGCGCGGCCATCCATGTGCACGTGGTTCCCAGTGCATGCACATGGATGTGCCGGTTTTATAACATGCACACGCCTGTTATAAAATCTGATGGCTGCGCGCAGAAGTGCACCACAATTAATGAGCAGACTGGGAGGGAACTTCACTACCCCCCTTCCTAAACTTCATCCCTCTTCCTCTCTCATCCCCACCTCCTAAAACCTTCCTATCTACTTAATTTTTTTTGTTTTATTACTTAGTGCTCCTCTGGAGCGGAAGTAACCTGTGCACGCCTGCCAGCTGTCAGCACGCGCTTCCCCGGGACAGCGTAGAATGGCGCTGTCCCGGCCCACGCCGTTGGAGAGGCCCAAAACTTGTGCATGTACTGGGATTTATGCTCGTGGCCGGACCCATTTTAAAATGTGCATGGCGTGCACAAGGCCCGGCCACACGCGAAAACCCCAGTTTTGACTTGCTCGGGCCTTTTAAAATCTGGGCTATAAGGTACAAACTAGAGGAGAGCTCTGTGAATAAGACCAACAGAGGAAGCAAGAGAATCAAGGGAAGTACCAGCAGAGAATATTTTTGAATGCCATGGCTAGAATTGTGGTTTAGGGAGCAAACAATTTACCAAACCCAATATGAGGTTGCCCCTTGGATTTAGCAGAATGAACCAAATACAGAACAGCCCAGTGAGCAGAGGCTGCAGGAAAAGGCGCTGGAGTGAACGTTGCTCCAGGCTCAACAGATCTCTGTGCTCCCAAGACTTGGGGTTCAGCTGACAGCAGAGGAGGGAATCCCCCAGAGCTCCAGTCAGGTCAGAATTATTTGTGGCAAGAGAAAGGAGGTGAATGCTGAAAGGCAGTGAGGGAGAAGGAGGTAAATGAAGGTCGGTGTATATTTGAGGGGGGGGGGCAGTTCATGTTAGAAAGGTAAGGGGTATGAATGCTTGGGGAAGGAGTATTGCAAGGGAGTGAATCCCTTGGAGAAGGGGATGAATACTTCTGGGGGGAGTGATGTGAAAATGGGTGAATGTTGGGAGAATTGAGGAGGCAGGTGAATGTTGGGGGGGGGGGTATATAAAGAGGAGTGGAATGCTGGAGGGAGGTGAGGAAGGGATTGAATGTTATAGGGGAAGTGACGAAGGAGTAAATGCTGTCTCCCCTTCCATCTCCCCTGAAGTCAGCAATGAACAATGGACGGACACCTTACTCCTCCCCCAAGGCCCATGTTGCTATGTGTTCTGCAGCAGATGTGATAAAGCCATGGCTCAGGTAGGGGGAATAGAGGGCCAGGTTAGGGGGTTGCATGAGAGCCGTATTAGTGTGGGGGAGGGGATTTTGTGAAGTAGTGTACGAGGAGTGAAAGGGGCATGAGAGCTGGGAACAAGACAGTTGTGAGAAAGTCAGAGGGGGAGGTTTTGTATGAAAGAAAGCCGGAGGTGGTGATGGAGAGAGCGAGAGAGAGTGTGTGTGTGTGTGTGTCAGAAATTGTGACAGGATGAAGTGGGCCAGGGGTGTTGAAGAGAAGGGAGGGTGACAGGTAAAAGAGCCGGAGTTGGTAAAGGGGGAGCTGAAGATGGTGACATAGAGTCAAGTGTAGAGAAGTGGAGTAGGGAGGGGTGCAGAGAGCAAAAGGTATTGAATGGGGGAAAGGAAAGGTGAAAGAGCCAAAAGTGGTGGTGGGGGATGAGGGAGAATGAGAGCCAGAGATGGCGATTGGGAGGGGGAATGGTTTGAGAGAGTCATACACAGAGTGGTGGTGGTGGTGGTGAGATGGGAAATGTGTAAGAGATCCAGAAGGTGTGATGGCGGAGGATGTGTGCAAGAGATTCAAAGAGGGGAAACTGGAGGGGAGGGAGAGAAAAGGGTGGGTGGGGTCAGAGATAGAGAGGGTGAGGTAAAGAGACAGGAGGATAGAATGGGGGTGGGGATCAGCTGGAATACAGGTGCTGGATAGAGGTTGAAGGGGTAAGCAGCATAAGGGGGAGAGCGAGAGGTTTTATGGTGGGGGATGTTATGCTGTGCTTGTCAAGAGAGAAACATGTGGAGGCACGGTTAGCAGAGAGATAACATATGCCATACTGGGTCAGACCAAGGGTCCATCAAGCCCAGTCCAAAGGTGGCCAATCCAGGTCACAAGTACCTGGCACCTACCCAGACATTAGATGGATCACAAGCTACTAATTGCTGATTAATTACCATCATAGCAGTTTATGGATTTATCCTCTAGGAACTTTTCCATAAGGGGTAGAGCGAGAGGTTTTATGGTGGGGGATGTTATGCTGTGCTTGTCAAGAGAGAAACATGTGGAGGCACGGTTAGGAGAGAGATATACAGGAGGGAAAGGGGATTCACAATCCCTCTACCGCCCCGCTGTCTCTTGAAAATGTGAGGCTATTTGGTACTGTGCCTTCTGATTCGTTGGCTCTCAGTGCGTGAAAGATTGGCCACCTCTGTAGTATAGGATACCCGTGGAGTTCACATCTTTTTTTATACTAAGACAAACAGTTGCTTTGACATCACAGCTCTCCTATGATAGAGCTAAATCATAAGAGTCTTAAAGAGAAAGAAACCAAGATAATTACATGTAAATGTGCTGCTTTCATCCTCCCTATTTATATCTGGAACTCTCTTAAATTATCCGTGGTGTAAACTAATAAGCTGTTTTATCACAGACTGCTGCCTATCCTCGTAGATGCCAAGATTGCTCAGCTTCAAAGGAACAGGGGTTATTGTTTCCTTCAGTCTAATTCCAAGTAATCAATGTGTGCCTTCAAAAAATATAAAAAATATGAAAAGTTTAGCGTGACACCTCTGAAATCACCTAGAAAATAACTTCTGTCTTAAACTTTATTCTCTCTTCCTGCAGGTGCGTAGCACTAGTAAATAGCCTTTTGTAGCATTTTAGTTTTATGTACTTTTACAGTTCTCTTTAAAATGGCCAGTCTTTAAATTATCTCAGATTGTAATTAGGAGAGACATTTTTAAGTTGATATTAGATAAAAAGAGGACTACTCATTTAACTGGTACACATTTGGTAGATTTTAAAAAAGTGTGCCTTCGCATACTTTTGTTGGAGCACCAAGCGCAAACAAAAGTACGCTGGATTTTAGTAGATACGCGCGTAGCCGCTAAAATCCTGGATCGGCGCGCGCAAGGCTGCCGATTTTGGGCAGCCGGCGCGCGCCGAGCCGCGCAGCCTGTCTCCGTTCCCTCAGAGGCCGCTCCGAAATCGGAGCGGCCTCGGAGGGAACTCCCTTTCGCCCTCCCCTCACCTTCCCCTCCCTTCCTCTACCTAACCCACCCCCCCGGCCCTATCTAACCCCCCCCCTACCTTTCCCTGGATATACGCCTCCCGGAGGGAGACGTAAATCCACGCGCGCCAGCGGGCAGTTCCGGAGGGCGCGGCCACGCCCCCAGACCGCCCCGGCCCGAAACCACGCCCCGGGCCCGCCCCCGAAATGCCACGTCCCGCCCCCAAAACGCCGCACAGATTGGCCCCGCCCCGACACGCCCCCCTCAAAAAACCCCGGGACTTACGCGAGTCCCGGGGCTCTGCGTGCGCCGGCAGGCCTATGGAAAATAGGCGCGCCAGCGCGCAAGGCCCTGCTCGCGTAAATCCGGGCGGATTTACGTGAGCAGGGCTTTTAAAATCCGCCCCATGATTTGCAAGCATAATTCAATGTAGACTGCTTTATAGTGGTGACAGCGCAACAAACATTATTTCTTCCCATATTAAAGATTTCTATTTTTTTTTTGTATCCCATATTTTCTTTATTTTATGGAGCTTTTACCCGAGATGGCATGCCTGGACAACCTGTGTCCTCGCCAACCAGGAGGGACGTCTCCTCCATCACCAGCATTACTCCTCTGGCTGACAGGAGTTGCCCTAGTGGAGGCATCATTTTTCCTGTCATGATATTGAACTTTTTCTTATCTATAACTCCTGCTGGCTCTGTTAGTCGAGAGACCTGAGTCTGAGTCTCCTGCAGCTCAGGGGACAGCGCTGCAGTCTGAGCCATGATCCTGAGTCATATTTCCTTGTGCTTAGAAATGTTCTGTAATGCCTGCCTCATTCCATTTTGTGGTAAAAGCTGTAGCAGAGCCTGGCAGATGCTCTGTATATTAAGCCAGGCTGCGATATGGAGTATCTGGCAGAACCTTACTTTAATCAGATTAAACCTGCCCAAGTAGGTAGTAAAGTGTAATGCAAATAATCTGGATTGATGGATAGAAAGACATTTTTTATTTAGGACATTAGAGTTCTATTAAAATTTTTCCATTTATTTTATGGAAAGGAAGTTGTGGAACTAGGGGTCATGGGAGGAAGGTGAAGGAAAGTGCTCAGGAGTAAAAGCTAAGGAAATATTTCTTTACAGAAAGGGCAGTGGGTGCATGGAATATCCTCCCTGTGGCGAATATAACGAGCAATGCAACAAGAACTTTCACAACTGAAATCATTTGGCTGAGTAGAAACACATTGTTAGTTAAACCACCTGCCCTAGACCTGGGTAATTTTTAAATTAATCCCTCAAATCAAGTAAGGGATTTAGGTGTACAGCTAGATGAGAACCCTACTATGAAAATGTGCATCAGTAAATTAATTAAGACAGTATACTACAACAGTTGAAACCACTATTAACTTTTGCGAACTTCTTATTGTATTGCAAACTCTAATATTCTCAAACCTTGATTACTGTAACACCTTACTACTAGGGCTTCCAGCAAGCCACTTAAAACCACTACAACTGTTACAAAATGGTGCAGTATGAATATTATTAGGGAACAAGGAAATATGATCACTGCATTGGTTACCAGTACAATCCAGAATCTACTATAAAGTATTAATGTTAATATTCAACATCATTCATTCCAATAACACCGGCTTGTTAGGAGTGACACTACAACCTTACAATGCTCAGTGAACATTAAGATCTCAAAATAAAGGACAACTAAGTACTCCCACAATACGGAGCACACATCTGACGCAAATAAGAGATTGAGTGTTTTCCATGGCGGGTCCAAAGCTCTGGAATTCTCTGCCTGAGAAGTTATGTATTTTACCAGACAGAAAGAGATTTAAATGTAAATTAAAAACATGGCTATTCAAAAATGCATATAATTTAACTTAAAAACATCAGAATATACAGAACCACAAAGACAAGGACAAAAAATGATAATCGAAAAATGAAGAATAAATGAAATGAGAGATGGAGGCGGTCCAGAGAAGGGCAACAAAAATGGTGGGGGGTCTCCATCAAATGACTTATGGGGAGAGGCTGAAGGACCTAAAGATGTATACCCTGGAGTAGAGGAGATGCAGGGGGGGGGGGGGGATAGGATACAGACCTTCATATACCTGTAAGGTTTTAATGATGTACAATCAACAAACCTTTTCCGTTGGAAAGAAATCTGTAGCACTAGGGGGTCACGTAATGAAACTCCAGGGAGAATGACTCAGGACCAATGTCAGGAAATATTTCTTCACAGAGAGGGTGGTGGATGCCTGGAAAGCCCTTCTGGAGGAGGTGCTGAAGATGGTCTCCGGAACTGAACACAATACTCCAGGTGAGGCCTCATCAAGGACCTGTACAAGGAGATTATCACCTCCTTTTTCTTACTGGTTATTTCTCTCTCTATGCAGCCCAGCATTCTTCTGGCTTTAGCTATTGCCTTATCACATTGCTTCAGATTGCTAGACACTATAAACCCAAGGTCCCTCTCTTGCTCCATGCTGACAGCCCTCCCCCCACCCCCATCACATACAGCTCTTTTGGATTACTACACTCCAGATGCATGACTCTACACTTCTTGAATTGAATCCCAGCTGTCATATATTCGACCATTGTTCAAGTTTCTTTAAATCATGTCTCATTCTCTCTCTTCCTTCCAGTGGGTCCACTCTGTTGCAGATCTTAGTATCTACAAATAGACAAACTTTACCTTCTATCCCTTCTGCAGTGTCGCTCACAAAGATATTGAACAGTACCAGTCCCAATACTGATCCTTGTGGCACTCTGCTTAACACAGTTCTCTCTTCAGAGTAGGTTCCATTTACCATCACACTCTGTCTTCTATCCGTCAACCAGTTTGTAACCCATGCCCCACCACCTTGGCGCTTTCTCCCAAGCTTCTTATTTTATTCACAAGCCTCCTATACGGAACAGTATCAAACGTTTTGCTGAAATCCAAGTAGATCATATCAAGCGCTTTTCCTCAATCCAATTTTTTAGTCACCTAATCAAAAAAAATCAATCAGATTTGTCTGACAGGACCTTCCCCTGGTGAATCCATGCTGCCTCGAGTCCAGAAATCCTCCTGACTGTAGATAGTTCACTATCCTTTCCTTCAGCAGAGTCTTCATTAATTTTCCCACCACCAAGGTGAGGCTAACCAGCCTGTAGTTTCCAGCCTCCTCTCTGCTCCCACTCTTGTGATGCAGGACCGCCTCCACTCTTCTCCAATCTCTCCCATTTCCAGGGATCTATTGAACAGGCCATGCAGCGGATCTGCCAGCACATCTTTGAGCTCCCTCAGTATCCTGGAATGAACCTCATCAGACCCCATGGCTTTAACTTTCATTTTTCCTAGCTCTTCCTATACCTTCTCTTCTGTAAATAGAGTTTTGTCTACTCCACCCCCTTCCCCAGTCTTGTTAAGTAGAAACAGTCCTTCTCCAGGGTCTTCTATAGTGAACACTGAACTGAAGTATTTGTTTAATATTTCCACTATTTCTTCATCTCCCTCCACACACTGATCCTTTTCACCTTTCAATTTCACTATATCACTTCGGACCTTTCTCTTTTCTGTGATGTATCTTCAAAATGTTTTGTCACCTCGCTTTACTTCTTAGGCAATTCTTTCTTCTGCCAGACCTTTTGCTTTCTTGATTACTTTCTTTGTCTCTCTCAGTTTCACCAGATATTCTTCCCTATGTTCCTCTTATTGGGATCCTTTATATTTCTTGAACACTGTTCTTTTTGCTTTTATTTTTCAGTCACCTCCTTTGAGAACCAGATTGGTTTCTTATTTCTCTTACTTTTGTTTACTTTTCTAACGTATAGATTTGTTGCCTTTTTAATTGCTCCTTTTAGTTTGGTCCACTGTTGTTCCACCTCTCCCATTTTCTCCTAGTCTTCCAGTTCTATCTCCAGGTATATCCCCATTTCGACAAAGTCCATATTTTTTAAATTCAAAACTCAGGTCTTCGTGTGACTTCTCTGTCTTATTTGCAATGTCAAACCATACTGTTTGATGATCACTGGTACTGAGGTGGCCACCCACCCGGACATTACAGACATTATCCCCATTAGTGAGCACTAGGTCAAGTATAACTCTCTCCCTTGTGGGTTCCATTACCATGTGTTTGAACAGAGCCTCTTGCAGGACAACCAGTATCTCTCTACTTCTGTTAGATTCCACATAAGTGATTTTCCAGTCTACTTTAGGCAGATTAAAGTCTCCAACAATCAACACTTCTCCCTTCTTTCTCACCTTTTGGATGTCTTCGACCAGATCTCTGTCTAGTTCTTCCATTCGAGTCAAAGGCCTGTAAACCACTCCTGTAAAAATGGATGCACCATCTTTCTTTAGGATGGCCCATAATGCTTCTTCTCTACTCCACATTCCTTGCAGTTCAGTTGCTTGGATATTGTTTTTGACGTAAAGAGCTACTCCTCCCCCTTTTCTGTCCTTTCTGTCTTTCCTTACTTACAGGCCGATACAGTAAAAATTGCGGGAGAGTGGGCGAGCGCCCGCTCTCCTGTGCACGCGATTCAGAAAAAAAATTTATTCAAATTAGGGCCCGTGGTAAAAAGAGGCGCTAGGGACACTAGCGCGTCTCTAGTGCCTCTTTTTTGACAGGAGCGGTGGCTGTCAGCAAGTTTGACAGCTGATGCTCAATTTTGCTGGTGTCGGTTCTCAAACCTGCTGACAGCCACGGGTTTGGAAACCAGACGCCGGCAAAATTGAGCATCCGGTTTTCAACCCGTGAGCCCCAGGCCGATTTGAAATTTTTTTTTTTTTTAAATTATTTTTAACTTTTGGGACCTCCGACTTAATATTGCCATGATAGTAAGTCGGAGGGTGCACAGAAAAGCAGTTTTTTTTTTACTGCTTTTCTGTGCACTTTCCCGGTGCCAGCAGAAATTAATGCCTACCTTTGGGCAGGCACTAATTTCTGAAAGTAAAATGTGCGGCTTTACTGCACATTTTGCTATCTGTATCGCGTGGGAATGACTAATAGGGCCATAAACATGCATTTGCATGTTGCGGGTGCTATTAGTTTCAGAGGGGGGGTTGGACGCGCGTTTTCGACGTGCTATTACCCCTTACTGAATAAGGGGTAAAGCTAGCGCGTCAAACGCGTGTCCAAATGCGGCCTGTAAACAAGTTATAGCCCAGTCTGAAAAGGCAAAGTAAGAAAAGCTTGCAAAAGAAGTCCAAGCAAAGTAAAAGCTTTGAATTGCAAATTACCTATAATGATGTTTCTGTGTATATCTGCCCCTTTCCCCTTATTAAAGAGTTAAGGGTATTCTTTAATAAATGGGGGCCAATGTACCTAAGTATGTTAATTAGCTTACATTAACAGCCTGTGCTAATTATGTACAAATGAGTTTTGCACATATTTGCAAACATTAAAGTTAGCATATTAACAGTGATGTTATCACAAAACTACACCTCCCTGAGGTGTAGTTTTTTGATTAATGGGTCTTTGTTAACTCTTGCGAGTATTAACTAATTAATTCAGTAACTAATTCATGTATTTATAACATTTATAACCTGCTGATCCAAACATCTCAGTAAGGAACAGAATAACATACATAGCTCCATGAACATAATGTAAAATGTACAAACAGAATATACATAATGTTGCTAAACTATATTCTCCCCAAACCATAACCCACATCACTCATCTTTGTAGTGCCAGAGTCAAAAAGTGCATCTTGAAAAGTTTCCCGAATCTCTTAAGGTTTGTTTCTTTAAAAAAAAACAAACCAAGGAATTTCATTCCAAAGGCAAGGTCCAGTCCAGAGGCAGCTCAAGGCAATCTGCTGCCTGAGGCGAAGGATGAGATGGTGCCCCCCCCTGCCCCCATCTTCCACCCCCTCCTCCCCCATAGGCTCCCACTCTGGCACCTACACTCAAGCACACTCACACATGCTCCCTCTCCCCCTCCCCCCAAGCACCTTCACACATGCTTTCTCTCACCCCCCAGGCTCCCTCACACATGCTCTCTCACCCCCCCCCCCCCAAGATTGTAGTCTCTCGCACACACACACACGCACACACACACACACACACACTCACTCCTCTACTTATACTCACTCTCACTGGGGCCTTCGCTTTCGGCACTCCCTCCCCTCTGAGGAGTTTCTTGCCTGGGGGTACAGGGCCTGTTTGCTACTGAACCAACTTGGCTGGGAAACGCGGCAATCACAGGCAACAACCTGTTGCCTTCCCCTCTCTGGCAGTACAGCCGGGAGCCGCGCTATCCATCCTGGGAGCCTAGTTACAGAGACGAAAAGACCAAGAGGAGGCGGTGCAGACGCCGAGGGCGCAGTGCGAGCACTCCCTCTTCCCAGACCCGGGGCGGCAGAAATGCAGTGAGTGGTAGTGGTGGTGCTGGCTCTCCCTTCCTCTCTCGCAGCTGGCGCTGGGCTCCAGGCACCAGGATCTTGGCCACCATCTCCTGTCACGACGAGGCCTATAGCGGGCAGAGAGGAGGAAGAGGGAGCAGTGGCAGCAGCATCTCTCCTGTGCACCGCTCGCCCAGGATGCTGCCGCCGCACTGCTCGACCTCTGGGAGCTGGAGGGTAGCCCTCTTAGCTTATAGGGGAGGGGGTGGTCAGCTGCCGCCCGATCCCGCGGGGGAAAAGCTTGCAGGGCAGAGCTACCACTGCTGGCTACTCATGAAGTACAGGACGCACACACATTTGGCTCTAGCCAGAGCCCGTCTGTGCATGCTCCGACAGAAGGGCCACTGCACGGGTCCTTTGTTGTTTTGGCGGCAGGGTGAGGCGGCCGCTGGAGGAGTTTGGGGGGGGGGGGAGTTTTTACTGCTTCCAAATGAGCCGATTCAGTAAAATGTGCAGGAGAACGGGCGCTCCGAGGCGAGCGCCCGCTCTCCCGACGTGCGCCCAGGGCCCGCGGTAATAAGGAGGCACTAGGGACACTAGCGCGTCCCTAGCGCCTCCTTATTGGCAGAAGTGGCAGCTGTCAGTGGGTTTGACAGACGACGCTTAATTTTACTGGTGTTGGTAGTCGAACCCGCTGATAGCCATGGGTTCGGAAAACGGACCCTGGTAAAATTGAGCGTCCGTCTTCCAACCCGCGAGCATCCATCTTCCACCCTCCGACTTAATATTGCTATGATATTAAGTCGGAGGGTGTACAGAAAAATAAACTTAAAAAGCTGCCTTTACTTACCCTCTCCAGCAGCTCTCCTACTCCTTTCCCTTGCAGACCAATAGCACTCACCAGAAGCAGCAGTGGATGCTAAAGCTCTTTCCTCACAGACCTCTTCCTTAGGGCTCACCACCAGTCTCTGTCTCACACAGACCAGTAACTTCCCTAACTAGTATCTCTTCCTCACACACACACACACTAGTCACCTCCCTAACCAGTCTCTCTCAATCACACACATGCTCTGTCACTTACATACAAACTCACACATACTCTGTCACTTACAACCACACACACTGCCACTCATGCACCCATTGTACCACACACACAAGCTCTCACTCATGCACCCATTCTACCACGCACGCACACACACACACACACACACACACACACACACACACACACACACACACACACACACACACACACACACACACACACACACACACACACACACACACACACACGCACACAAGCTCACATGGAGCTTCTTCTCATTGTTTGGCCCAATAAGCCTAGCCTCCACTTCTCAGCCACCTCTGGCCTGACTTCCGGCGGTGCGCAATGTCTCTCCAGCCGCCTCCCACGGCGCGCAGGTCTCTCCACTCTTCAGCCGCCGCAGCGGCGCGCAGCGTCTCTTCGTTCTTTGGCCCCGCCGCCGGCGGCGCGCAGCGTCTCTTCGTTCTTCAGCTGCCATCAGCAGCGCGAAGTGTCTCTTCATTCTGCGGCCCCACCCCTAGGGAGAAGGGAAGCACAAGCGGGGCACTGGAACACCGGGAGCCGTGACACACTGGTCTGTCGCGACACACCAGTTGAGAACCACTGCTGTAGAGAAAAGAAGTTCGTCAGTGTTTGAGCCTTGGTTTTAGGCCTTGTTTCAGGGCTGGTGCAGGGTATGAGGTGCCCTAGACAAATCTTCAGAGATGTGAAACGGGTGCCGGAATTGGTTCCGGTTTCGGTATCGTGGACCCATCTTAAAAAATGGCGCGGGCCATCCATTGCTCCTACCATGTGATAGGGGCCGGCCAATGGCACTGATAGCCCCTGTCACATGGTAAGGGCAAATGCCCATTGGCACCATTTTGATTAGTGACAGCTGACGGCCCGAGAGCGGGAGATCGCTCCCGGGACCCCCGCTGGACCACCAGGTACTTTAGGAAAGTTTTGGGGTGGTCAGGAGGGTGGGGGATTGTAAATAATTAGATCTAAAGGGTCGGGGTGGGTTTGAGGTTTTTTTTTCTGTGTCCTTTCTCCCCCCCCCCCCCCCAAACAATAAGAAAATGACACAAACATTTTGTGGGGTTTCCCTATCATTTGACGGATTAGAAAATATCATACAATATTTCCATCCGTCAAAAAACGATGCACATCCCTAAATCTTACACACCTGACAATCAGTACCAGCTGTGGCACAAGCATCCTCCTTTCATCCTGCTCAGCCCCTACCTCTCACTGTCCTCTCACCCTCTGCCAAGTCCTGCATCCCCTGTTCAGCATCTTCTCTCTTCTTCTCCCACCAAGCACCTTCCTCTTTGTCCTTTTCACTCCCTGATCAGGACACCAGCATCAATCTCTTTGCTCCCTTTTTCCAGTGCCCTGCATCCTCTTTCTCTCCACCCCCACCTGCCCAGAATCTTCTCTCTCTTTCCACCCCACCCTCACCTACCTGTTCCCTCTCTCCATAGCTTCTCTTCCTACCCTCTTTTCTCTCTGTCTCCACCCTGCTCCCCACATCTTCCGAACATCCATTTCCTTCTCTCTTATGGTGCTGTGCCTTAAAAGTGGGTAGGTGGCTCCTCGAGGTTTCTAAGGTTATCCACCCCCCCTCCCCCGATGAAGAACTGGCCCTGCCAGGTCTTTTCTATAATAGGATCAGAGGATGACTGTCCCAGAAACCTAAAGAAAGATGATGCTTTTGGATTTGGCTCAACAAAGACCTTGATTGATACAGATCATGTCCTGTAAATAAATATCATGTGGGAGAGTGAATCCCTAAGAACACAACAGTAATTATGCTCACTTGGGGGGATCATTTTTCAAATTGCGTTAGGGCCCTAATGCCCACGATAACACCATAACGCATGCGATAAATAACACATCAGGAGATGTGTATGCAAATTTTAGAAATTTAGTCAAGTGGAAGGAGTTTATGAGAATGAGGGGCACTTAACGTTGCATGCAATAGCATAACACATGCTATCATGGGGTGGGTGAGAGAGAGCGAGAGAGAGCCTCGAGGCAGGTGCACATATTAGTCAACTGTAAGAGGGGGCATTCTGAACTCCGGGTGAGGTTTTGGTGGTGGGCTAGGTTTTGGGGAGCAGTTTTATATGCACAGTCCGAGGAATGAACAGCACAGTACCATCAGTAAAGATTTTATGTGATTTGGAGTGATGAAAGATATAAAAAGATGAGATTTGTACAATGTACAAATCTCATCTTTGTGTACTTGTCTACTGTGGTTTTTCGTACCTCTGACTGTGCATGTAAAACTGCCCCCCAAAACGTAGCCTACCACCAAAACCTCACCCGAGTTACTAGCTGCCCCTCTTACAGTGGTATGAATAGTTAATATGAGAGCCTCATAAAGAGTCTCTCTCTCTCTCCCATGCTCCTTTTTTATTGCAGGTGCTATATTTATAGTGATTTGATGAATCTAGGGGGTTGGGAAGAAAACAAAGACGCAAGGAAGTTACAATAGTGCATAGAGAACAATACTCCACTGGAAGTAGCAGACTGGGTGGATTTCAATGGAGATTATGTTGGAGAAAGGGAAGGGCCTGCCTTATTCAAGTAATATCTTCATTGCCAAAACCATCCCTCTAACAGAATAATTATTTACTCTGTTGTAAATACTCATCTACCTTTAAGTAAAAAGAGAAGTATTTGAGAATAGCAAGCCAGTGTGTTGTGTTTCATTTCTGGTATCAGTAGGCGTTAAGAAAGTGTTTGTTCCCTCACCAGAGGGCCCTGGAGATTATTGTTCTGTAAACTCATTTTATGCAAATTCAATTATCATTTTGTGCGTGTTTTGAGGAGTAAAAAACTTGCGGCTTTATGACTCATTTTGAATCTTTTGTTCATTTTCCTTTGTGGTCCATCCGCTAAGATGTGGATTGAAGTAACCGGATTGGGCCATCCTTATAAGCAAGGTCATGATTAGCTGCTGCTTGCATCTCTGTGGATTCTATTTGCATATCTTTGCTGCTGCACCAGGACTTTAAAAACATACCAACCATTTCCATTTTACTGCAGCTTCCTTTTATTTATTTTTTTTTTCAATCAAAATGTTTTATTGATAAAAAGTATATATTTTACAATACTGCTCATGAACACACCGTCAGATTCATTGCAAATAAAAAAGGGAACCATTACATATCGGGAACCTTTTCCTCATTCCAAACTGTAAGTTAACTGGTTACAGTTATTTAACTGCTATAACTGGCAGAGTACAAAAAAGTATTTACATGCTGAAATAGCTGAAAGTAAGCAGTTTTATACATTGCAGTAAAAGAAAATCAAATTTCTTAACTAATATGCATGGCAGATTATAGAGAGCATTTGCATATTGCAGATTAATGTGGTAACATTGAAACGTAGGTGGTAATGTCCTGTAGTGCAGAGCTCTTGTAGCTTTATCGGTCCTGCAGAAAAGTAAATTCTTTGCAGGCTGTCATACATTTTATGGGCCTCATGCAGGGCTCCCTTAAGGCACTGGTGGACCCAGGCGGAAATGTAAACCATTGGAAATCCCCTCCCCCCAACTCTTGTTTAGGCTTGATTTTAGGTAAATACTAGTATAAATACATTATACATAAATACATTATGATAAACCAAATTTATTAATCAACAAATGAAGGAAATAAAACAAAAGAAAGCATATATGTTAAAACAGGTTTTATTACAATTAGTTTATAATAAACTTCATATCTGTTTTTTATTATTATACTCCTGACTTTTTTTTTCTGGCTTTTAGTCTTATGAACTTATCAAGCATATAGGTAATCTGCTTCAAAATGTTCTCAGCTGACATCATGACTCATGTAAATTAGCTGTCTGAAAATTGCCTTCATTCAGTCTGACTGGAAGTGTGCGTGAGATTCCACAGCAGGCATACTGAAGTCAAACTGAAGGCCAATGTTTTGGAAGGGGCTGTGGGTGTTTGTGGGATCAGAAAATAATACTCACAGATTGTATTTTCCGATCTATATGCATAATTTTCCATAGACATTTTTCCCACAGAAAAATCAGTGGAAATATGATGAGTGCTTGCACTTTTCAAAGGGAAATTATTGTTGTGCATTACTTTTTATTTGAAAGTCAGGCACAAGGTCCATGGGTAAAAAGTACTTGCTAACTTTGCTCTTTGGTGCACAGTTTGAAAATTGACATTGGTTGGTGGATCGCCACTTAATAATGATTATCAGCTGAAGAGGTATCTGTGTGCGAATAAATATGTAGAAATTTTAATAAAAACCTCTCTAATAGTGGGCCTGGTCAAATGCACTTTTGCCCCTTAGATAAAGGTGCCCTGAACTTATGGAAAAAATAATGCAAAATGGGGCTTATTTGATCCTGAAAGTACAGTCACTGTGGCATTTTTTGACTAATATTACATAGGCCAAACAAAAGGTAGCATGTCCTACAAAGAATATCACATAGTATCTCTTTAAGGAATCATTATTCATTTAATTAATTTAGGCAAGTATGGATTTTGGCATTTATACAGTGCCCTAAATTGGGGTGCCGTACATCAAATTCCATACTGCTACTACTATTACTATTTATCATTTCAGAAGTGTTTCTAGGTATAGGCAGCACCACACAGAAACACATCAGAGAGTGTCCCTGCTCCATGGAGCTTGAAGTCTAGTCAAGACAAACATACATGAGAATCAGGAGTCTATGGGAAGTGTATGTGTTATAGAGAAGAACAAGATAAGAGACATACAGGTACCATTGTTCTTAAATATAATTTTTATTTAGCTATCTTACCATCTCAAAATCAACATTTACTATTTTATAAAAGTGCTCTTCCAGCCACTTAATTGGTTTTTATTGGCTTCTTGGATTGGAAGGAAGCTGTTATAAGAAGTGCTGTAATTAGCATTAGTAATTAACATAAAAGCCCTATTAACTAGAAAACATTAAATAAGAGTAACATCCAGTCAGAGAAAGCTGGGAAATTGAAATTGTGCAGAAGGTCCTTAGCTGTTACTTCAGCTGCTGGTTCTAACTTATAATCATCATAGTAATTTCTTAGTAGCAGATTTCTAATTGGCTCGCAGGTATAGCAGTTTCTAAAAGTGCATGACATTGTAAATGGCTTCTCTGTGTGCATAATTGGTTTTCCATCTTCCAAAAACTGCACAAGTTTTTCAATCTGTATTTTGTTTTCACGTTTGCAACCTGCCAATTAAAGCAGTCTCCCCCCTGGGTCCCTGACTTCCTTTTCCTCATTCCAAACCAGCATCTGTTTTTCCACATTCTCATACAGTTTGACTCTGAATGCCAATCAGTGATGATTGATCACATTTGCAGACTGCAGCCTGAAACGTAGAGCTGCAGTCTCCTGTGCTCGCTGTTGTGATTAATGAAAGCAAATCAGAGACGACAAGTCACATTTGCTGCTGAGAGGCAGCGTTATTGAAAATGTGGCATGTTTGTAAGCTTAGGTTTTACTTCCTTCCCCAACCATTGAGTTGAAAACAAATGTTTGTGCTCATAGGATAGGTTTTAGGTTGTCAGTAGGGAATGTTCAAGATATAGAAATAACACACATACCATCAGTCCATTTTCCTTTGTAATATTTACAGGAAGCCTTTCTATATAAGGCAGCTTAAGTCCCAGATTGTTTAAAAGCAGAGGTCCCAAAACTAGGGCCTGCAGGCCAAATCCTGCTCACAGAGCAAGTTTATCTGGCCAGCTGTGCTTTATCCTGCTCCCCAAGTCTAGGCAAGTTATGTTGGAGCATTGCTGGCTGAAGAGGAATGCCAGAGCATCATCGGTAGAAGAGGGGAGCTAGTGGCCTGGAACTTGAATGAAAGATGGAGTAGCATGCTGCAGGCCAGAGACACCATCGGAGGTTAAGGCTGACCGGTGCAGAGCCAGTGGAAGGGTATTAGGTGCCCTAGGTGGACCTTCAGCCTTGCACCCCTCACCCTCATTCCCACCTCCACTTATCTCCTGGTGGCAGCTGTAGCACCGCACTCTCCCCTAACAGTGGCAGGGGCTCCAGCATAGCGCTTCCTTTTTTTTTTTTTTTTAGCAGCTGTAGACTCTGGCACAGCTTTACCTTCTCTCTTTCTATCACTCTTGGTTCAGCATCTCTTTCCTTCTTCCCTCCCCCTCCCACAGCATCCTCTTCTCTCCCCCACACTCCACTCCTTGCCCAGACACCAACATCTCACCCATCTTTGCCCTCCTTCCTCAGTGCCTACTACCCTCCTACTCTCTCAGCAAATTCTCTCTCAACTTCATCACCCTCTCAGCAGCTCCTCTCTCTACCTTGCAACATACTCAACACCTTCTTTCTTTCTGTCCACCTCCAACTCTCAGCACAGCTCTCTCCTCCATCTCCCACTCACAGCACTCTCTGCATCCACCAGCTTCACCCAGCATACTTTCTCTCTCTACCCTACCACACTCTCTCGCTCCTCAGCCCACCTTTCAGCACCCTCTTTTTTTTACTTCCCCCACTCACCCAGTAGCTCTTTTCAACCCACTACCCCCCAAGCATTGTTTCTCTTTCCACCCCTAAACCTAACCAGAATTAATTCCTGCCCCTTCCCTCCTAATTTTGATAGATACAAGCCTCATCCTGTTTTCAGTCGTTGATAGGATGGGGTCCACCAGTGGCCCTGGGGGCTTCCTGGAGTCTTTGGCCACTGGCAAGATGGATTTTACCAGCAGACACCCGGGGGTCTCCTCTTCAGCCACTTGCAACATGGGGTTTGCCAGTGGCTCTGTTTGTTACCCACAAACTTTGGCCAGTGCCAGGATGAACTGCACCAGTGTCCCAGTGCCAGCACTGTTTGACTCTTGGCCAAGATTTAGGTACCTATCTGCTTTAATGGCTGACCAGTGCAACTTGAGGCTGATGGGGAGCTGGATGGTGAGACAACCTCCATGGCTGCAGTTTTGAGTGGCCTTCTATACTTTTTTGGGGGTCCTGGCCACAGCAAGAAAGAGAAGAGTAGCAGTGGGAGCACTGCTGATGGCTCCGGCCATGATCAGCCATATACCGTATTGCAGGGGGGGCCACTGCGGTAGAAAGCAGGATGGAGAAGGCTGGAGTTGTCAGGGAGTGCAGGCCTGGGAGCAGCAGTGATCCCAAAAGAGGTGAATGGGTTGCAGTGCCACTGTAAGGTTTTCCTCTGGGGCGAAGGAGCCCAGAATGAGAGAGAGAGCAAGGCGAGAGCAGTTGCAACAGCTTCCACCACTTCTGTGCTCCGGGAGAACAGCAACATCAGTGGGGTAGACCTGGAAGTGCTGACCACTTAGGAACAGAGGTGGTACTTTGGTTTAAAGGATCTGGAGGGAAACAAATGGCAGAGGGATCAGATGCTTACCAACCAGTTTTCAGATGCTATTGATTTAAAAAATTTGCAGAAATTTCGGGGATTTTCCTTCCCACCAAATGCTGATGCTCTAGGGAACCACCTAGTTTGCCTAATGGAAGAGCTGGCCGTGGGCAGGTTCCTAGCATAGTTTAAAGGAGATGGAGATCTGCAGCATGCTGGGAGAGCAGGAAGAGAGAGCGAGAGAGAGGAGATACTGCTCGGAGCAGTTGGGAAGAGAGAGGAAGATGCTGCTTGGGCAAATGGGAAGAGAGGGGGAATTTTGGGGGATGGGGAAGGAAAGAGGGAAGATACTGAGGGAAGTGTGGAAGAGAGAAGGCAGATGCTGTGGGGTAAGAGAAGGGGAGATGCTGAGGGGAGGTGGAAAAGAGAGAGGAGTTGCTGACAGTGAAGGAAAGTAAAAGGAGATGCAGTTGGGAAGGAGGGATTGAGAGATGAGATGCTGTTTGAGAATGAGGAGAGAGAGGGGAGACGGGTGTTGAGAGAAAGGGAAGATACTCAGAGGGTATGAAGGGGGAGAGAGGGGAGATGCTGCAAGGAAGGGAGAACACGGAGAATGGAGAAGTGGATGTGGAAAGAAGGGAATGCTGTGAGGGGAAGCTAAGATAAAGTTTGAAGAGTGAGATTTGGAAGATGGAGTGATGGGGAGAAATGAGAAACAGGAAGAAGTGTGATGTGAAAAAAGAGAAAAAAGTGGCAGGAAATGGCATGAAAGAAACAGAGATAGTACACAAGTCTCAAAGATGGAGGGGAAGAAGAAATGGTGATAGAAGGAAGAGATAGTAGGAATTGCAAATTAAAAAAGATTTTTAAAACCAAGGCATTAACATTTTCATCTGGTCCTCTGTGATTTGAAATGTTTATGTGGCCCTTCCCTGGTTTAAAGCAAGAGTTCCATGACCTTCTGAAAAGCTAGAAGGAAAGAGTTTGAAAAGATGGCCGTATAAACTTGAAGACTTGTTTTTTTTATTCATTTTCAGACAGTGGGAAATCTGACAGATTTGCTCCTCTGCGTTTCCACCCCTTCCCCACTGATCTATTTATTTTGTCCCTGCACTAATCTAGACGTTAGGTTATGCTACCCATGTTCCAGTAGGAGTGTGAAATTTTCTCTGGAGTTTTAAACTGATAGGGGTAGATTTTAAAAGCCCTGCGCATGTAAATACGCACAGGGCACTTGCACACCGGCGCGCCTATTTTGCATAGGCAGCCGGCACGCGCAAAGCCCCGGGATGCATGTAAGTCCCGTGGCTTTGCTTGGGGGGCGTGTCGGGGGCGGTGCGGCGTTCGGGAGCGTGTCCGGGGGGGCGTAGCGGTGGTCCGTGGGAGGGACCGGAGGCGTGATGGCGGTTCGGGGGCGTAACTCAACAAAATAAGGTAGGGGAGGGGGATTTAGTTAGGGCTGGTGGGTGGGTTAGATAGGGGAAGGGAGGGAAAGGTGGGGGGGGGGGGGACAAAAAAAAATTCCCTCCAAGGCCGCTCCGATTTCGGAGGAGCGGCCTCGGAGGGAACGGAGGCAGGCTGCGCGGCTCGGCATGCACAGGCTGCCGATTTTGCGCAGCCTTGCGTGCGCCGACCCCCAGATTTTTAAAATCCGGCGTACTTTTGTTTGCGCCGGTTGCGCGAACAAAAGTACGCGCGCACGCACGCACTTTTTAAAAATCTGCCCCATAGTGTCCATCCTCTCTCACAACAGTTTGATCTGCTCGCAGCTGGTCAGTAAACTGCATAGCCCAAGGAGGGAAAAGAATGGAGAGGCAGAGGGACACCGCTTCCCTATTTTAGTGCCGCCCCTTGCCCCGGCTTGACATCCTGTTAGTCACCTGGCTTGGCCACCTTGCTTGTCTTGCAAGTAAGACACCACAGAGATTGTAAATGAAGTAAAGAGAACTCAAATTACATTGCTCTCATGAGACGAGCTTTTAACAACCCTTCATTGTATCAGCTGTTTCCAGGCAATCTCCTGGGAGCAGTCTTTCTTGGAACTCAGTATTCCTGGAGGAGGTCTTCATTCCCCTGGCAGGCGCACACCTAAACTGGAATGCATGAAACTAGGATAATACCATCTCTCATCTAGGACATGGATTCAAATATAAAGTTAGAAAGAAACCACAGGGACCTTACCTTACATTTCCTCTTAGTGTTTCTTATGATCTTCAAGCATTAGCCAAGCTGCTCTTGTCTGTGCCCTTCACCTCCCTTGCCAAGTCCTGACGCTGCACTTTCCCCCTTGTTATGCCTGTGGCTATATTCAAATCCCACCTCTAAATCTACCTTTTTGGGTTGCTTTGAAATCTTAAACCCTGGCTGATTATATCTTTGTCAATGTTAATTAATCCTGTTGTTCACTGTCATAAATACATTTCCTTCAACTTCCTATTTATCTTGACTAGAGAAGAAACTGTTTCTTCTTATGTGAATTTGTACAGCACTCCACATGTCTACTAGCACTATAAAAATGTTAAGCAGTGATAGTGCTTGACTGGACTTACATTCAGGCCGATTCAATAAAGTCTGCGGGAGAGCCAGCGTTCCAAGGTGAGCCCCAGCTCTCCCGATGCGAGCCCAGGCACCTCTCCTGGGCACGCGATTCTTTCTATAAATTAGGGATAGCGCGTCCCTAGCGCCTCCTTATTGGCAGAATTGGCGGTTGTCAGCAGGTCTGACAGCTGACGCTTAATTTTACTGTGGGCAGATTTTTTTTTTAAATTTTTAATTTTTTTATTTTTGGGGCCTCCGACAATATCGCTATGATATTAAGTTAGAGGATGTACAGAAAAGCAGTTTTTTCTGCTTTTCTGTACTCTTGCCCGGTGTTGTCTGAAATTAAAATGTGCTGCTTGGCCACACATTTTACTTTCTGTATTGCGAGTGACTAACTAATAGGCTCATCAAAATGCATTTGCATGTAATGAGTGCTATTAGTTTGGGGGGGGGGGGGGGGGAGGTTGGCTGCCCGTTTTCCACGCGCTATTACCCCTTACAGTATAAGGGGTAATAGTAGCACGTCAAAAACGTGCGGACAAACGGGGGCTAAACAGTACGCTCGGCCGAGCGCACCGTTCTGTATCGGCCTGATAGTAACATAGCAAATGACAGCAGAAAGAGACCCAATGATCTATCTAGGCTGCTTAGCAAGCTTTTTTTGGGGGGTAGCTGTTGCCACTCCATGCAGATTATCCCCTCCCCTGCCACCTGTTAAGGGTAGCAGTTGCTGCTCCGTGCGGGTTTGCCCCCCTGTACCTTCTGTTAAGGGTATTAACTGCCACTCCTCATGCCTTCTGCAGCTCCTTGCAGGTTACTCCAGGTTCCTCCTGATTACCCCTTTTCTTCATTTCCACCCTTTAGCCATTAGGGATCCTCTGGGTTTATCTCACGCTCTTTTAAATTCCTTGACCATTCTTGTCTTCGCTGCGTCTTCTGGGAGGACATTCCATGCATCCGCCACCATTTCTGTGCAGAAATATTTCCTGACGTTTCTGAGTCTACCCTCTTAGAGCTTCGTATTATGACTCCTAGTTCTACAGGTTTCTTTTCACTGAAAAGGGCTCACTTCCTTCAGGTGTTTAAAAGCCCACATCATAATTCCCCTGTCCTTACTCTCCTCTAGGGTATACATATTTAGGTCCTTCAGTCTCATCTTGTAAATCTTTCGGTGCAGACCCCACACCATTTTGGTTGCCTTTTTTTTGGACTGCTTTAATCATATCTCTATCCTTTTTGTGATGTGGTCTCTAGAACTGAACACAGTATCACCTCCTTTTTCCTGTTGCTTATGCCTCTCTCTCTGCAGCCCAGCATCCCTCTGATGTTAGCCATCAACCTGTCACATTGCTTGGCAGCATTCAGATCATCAGGCACTATCATACCTACAGTTCCTGAATATAATTCCCTTTGAAGTGTCTGAAACTATCCCATTCAAGTGTTTTACAATACACCCTGTGATTACCTAAACATAATATGAACACTAATGTTGATGCTAAATACACAAAAAATGTATAATATAAATGTGCATATAACATGCTATCTTTATTAATGAAAAAAACAGTAAACTGTACTTAAAATTGCTATATAATTTATAAGATGTTTTCTATTTAATTATTTCTTTCTATCTAAAATAGATTAACAAATATCCAGAAAGAAACTAAAAAAAATGTCTTAAATGTCTTATAATAGCTGTAACATGAATTGGTTTGATTGCAGTTCTGTACCACTATGAATTATTTTGACCATAACTATGTACTTTTCTGATATGTTACAGCTTTGGATGTGAGCAGGTCTTAAAATTGACTCCATTATGTTTATGTAATCACACAGAGTGTATATGTTTTGTGATCTCCCCCATCAAAATACAAAAAATGAATTTATAACAAATTACCAAATATTTGAAAATATGTTTTTATAATTTTATGTTCCAACATTTTGAATCAATATAATATACTTAAAATATTTATTACAAAAATGTTGAAACAATATACACATACAGTGATACTGAGCTAAAAGCCGGCCCACTAACACTCGCACAATGAGTGATTCAGTGGCACAGTGATTCAACCCCCTTATGTTTTCCACCTTAATAATAGATTCTATAAAGAAACCAAGACCCTTATTTTTCTGAGGCAACACAATATCTGCAAATAACCACTGGTGAAGTTCCAGAGGCACGTCATATTAATTTGTACTTGCAAAATTGGCAGAGACTTGGGCACCTTAAAGACCTAATTGAGTTATTGAGGCATGAGCTTTCGAGGACAAGAGTCCATTTCATCAGATGTATCTGACCAAGTGAACAGTTGACCTTGAAAGCTCATGCCTCAATTAAATTGTTTAGTCTATAAGATGCTACAAGCCTTTTTGCTATTTTCATTAGGGAAGTGTATACAGAGGTATGGGGTCAGGGGCTAGGCTTGTTATTTAAGCATTCAGACAGTGAAGTGAGGTTTTCTTTATGGTCTTGGTGCAGCTTTCCTATCATAATTAATTATTTTAATAGTGAAAATATGCTTTGTCTAGATTGTGATTCTCCCTCCTTCACGATCCTACCATTCCCACTTTTTCCCTCTCTTTACCCTTCTCCCTCTATAGCCCCAGCCATTGCCATTGCATTTCTTGGAAAGAGTCCCTTCAGAAGCCGGTAGGTCTACATCCTGAAACCTACCCTTAGATATCATTGTTGTACGATGGTTGGGATGCAAAGATCATCGTATAAACCATGCCATCAGAGCATGGCAGGATGCTATTTTAATGATGTTACTGGGAAAAATCCACAAGGAAAACTAGCAAGAACTTTCCTGGTATGTAGCTAGATGGACTCAGCAGATGAAGATGGAGTCAGATTTCAAGGCTGATACACCCCTGCACTGACCTCAGCCCTTCAGTATTTCTCTGTCTCCAGTAGATGCAGACATGCTTACCCTATGGGGATTGCTGTACCTTTTGGAAGAAGAAATTCTACTTTTAAATTGGAGAAAAGATTGTGCCCCGTTCTCCTGCAGTGATACCTAAAGGTCCCTCCCCCAGTTGAGAATTCCTGAGGTGATTTCTGAGATCCCTCAGAGGTGTGCCTTGGTCCGGTAGCCGGTTCCTGATGTGGTCTTTGCTGCTAAGCAGCTGAGCGCGGTGGTGACAGTCAAAGCCCTCTTTCCCCGCAGCCAGAGACCGTCTCTGTACTCAGTCAGTAAGAGCTGAGCCCAAGTAAGTAAAAAAAAAAAGAGGATTTCCTCCCGATTTAGAGACATTGGAGGGGTTTCGGTAAGACTTCTTCTGGTCTTCTTGCTTGGTGCGCCATACCGACGTCATACCTGACCCAGATGGCATGGATGAAGAAAAGGATCCAGATTTTTGGAAGATGGGGAAATCCCTCCTGGTTTAGAACCATATCCGACCATGTTAGGTTCTTCCATAGAGACAGATTGCCAGCCTTGGTTTCCCAGGCCCTGAAAATGTTGGGAGTTCCTGGGGTGGACTCTGTGATGGAACCAAAGAAGATTTCCATTCTGATTTCCTTATAGAAAGCCTCTTGCTACTTTCCAGTGCTGGAAGCTATCTAGGAGTTGATTGACCTGGAATGGGATGCCCCAGAAGCAAGTTTTAAAGGTGGATGAGCGTTAGAAACTCTATACCCACTGGATGTGGCAGCAAGGGAATGTTTGCATTTCCCTAAAGTGGATGAATTGGTCTATGCCATTTCTAAGCGAACAACTATTCCAGTGGAGAGAAGAGTGGCCTTAAAGGATGCGCATGATAGGTGGATGGAGTCCATCCTTAAGCAGGCCTTTGACACAACAGCAATGACCTTGCAGATTGCCTCTTGTTGTGCCCTGTTAGCTTGTTTGTGCCTGCTAATCTCTCGGGAAGTGGATGACTCAGGAGCAAATTCCAGAGCAGTTATGGAACCCGCCGTCTTTTTAGTTGATGTGAGCTCAGACCTGTCTATACCTTGGCCAGAATAGCCTCAGTGGTGGTGGCCAGAAGAGGCTATGGCTGCAGAATTGGTCAGACGCAACTTCCAAGGCAAATCTCACAAAGATGCTTTTTAAAGGATCATTCCTCTTCGGAAGTGAATTTGAAAAGCTGGCCAGTAAATGGGGCAAATATGCAGTACCTCGGCTACCAGAAGATAAAAGAAAGCAGTTACAGTGCCCCTCGCCCATGAGGGGGTCAATCCAGGGGCTCCCAACACTTTCGCCCCTACAGAAACTTGACATTTCAGAGGTCTCAGTCCTTTGGGAGGTCTCAGGCCTTTCGGAGTCGGCAGCCCAAGAGAGGGTCAGGCTCAGTTTCAGGTTCGTCCTGAACCCCCCAATGACGTTTTGCCAACCCACCTTCAGAACGAGAAGATAGGGGGTCGACTGTCCATCTTCTACCAATGGTGGGATGAGATCACTTCAAGGTCATACGAGAAGGATATGCACTGGAATTTTTCAGCACTCATCGGGACATATTCATGATATCTCCTTGCCATTCCCAGCACAAGAAGCAGGCGGTGGAGACTACACTGCTAAGGCTCCTCAGGATGAGGGCTATAATCCCAGTACTTGTGCCCCAGGAAAATATGGGGCGTTATTCCATCATCCCGTTACAACCACAATCAGACATTCCTAGAACATTGTAAATAATTGCTCTCTATGTTAAATTCCTTTAGACTTTCCTCCTCCCAGTTTCGAATCTCCCCTGTTTTATTGTAACTTCAGAGTTTTTTTCTTTTCACTTGCTAGAGTTTGTTAGTTTATTTATTTATTTTTTCACCCCCCTGTTAAATGTAAACCGGCATGATGAGATGTTTATCTTGAATGCCGGTATAGAAAAGCCCTAAATAAATAAATCTATTTCATTGTACCCAAGAAGGAAGGTTCTTTTCGCCCTATGCTGGTAGCCTGCAAAGCTGATTCACCCTGCTTCCTTCCACCGTGAAGGACAAAAACACAGTCCGTCTTTCGGACTGGTTCTGAAACTTCCAGATACCACACCAAAAGCCTACTGACATTCAAATGGTGGAGGAGTTGGTAAACTTCCGTGTCCTTGTGCTTATCTAGGGATGGCAATGAAATGGACTGATTCAAATGAAAGTCCGAGACTACCTTGGGCAAGAAGGATGGAGCGGTACAAAACTGTAACGCTCCTGGAGTCATCCGCAGGAACAGTTCCTGACATGACAATGCCTGTGGTTCAGAGATGTGACGTGCTGAGTATTTATCCACCAGGAACACCATTTTCAGGATTAATAAATGCAAGGAAAGACTGTGCAGTGGCTGAAAGGAGGGCCCTGCCAAAAACTCCAATACTAGATTAAGATTCCACACTGGTGGTTCTGCCAATCACTGTTGATATCGACATTGTAAAAATGTTGTTTTTTCTGTTGAAAAGGATTAGAGTGTGTCTATAACATTTTAGCAATGGGTTGTTTACACTGGTTCAGAACTGCTGTTGGTCCTGTCTTTCTCACAAATGTTTCCAATGTGAACGCACATAAAAAGCTTGTAGCAAACTGTATGCATTGATTTTATGATTGACCAAATTGACATACTAGTTAAAAAGCAGCTTGCCAATAATGACCCATGCACCTTGTAAAATGAGTATTAAATCTTTACAACTACTTAAAAGTGCTTTGAAAGGTCAATAGTCTAAGTGCCTTCTAAAGCAGATTACTTATTAAACCTGTGTGGATCAGTTGTAGCCCTCAACAATTAAAATGCATAGCAAACTCACACTAAAATGTTTGAACATTATACTAACAAAGTTATCAGCCCAAATACAAATGTGCATTCCTCCTGCAGATGTAAAATAATTCCAGCACATTAAATCTTATGATGCATTTTTGTCACTATCCTCACCAATAGTGGAGACAGACAAAAGTGCGAAAAGTTTTGCCATAATTTTGTCAACATGGTTTGCCTGAAACCACAGGTATGCAAGACAGCCTTAGGAGCTCAGTCTATTGATCTGAGTGTCTGTTGGCTGTGAATAAGGATGTATCCTCTCTCAGATTGTAGGATATGTAATTCATAGGGTTTAGAATGTACAAGCTCACTTGGCATAAAAGGATGAGCCGTAAGAGCATCCAGACGGTCTGCAATGATCCAAAATAAAAAAAAAAAAAAAAAGATGACTTTACTCTGAAACAAGTCCCCAAGGGAAAAAGATTTTTGTTTCTAATTTTTTTTTTTTTGGCCTGGCAGTTTCCTTGGGCTTCCAGCTCAATTGGAATCAGTCTTTATTGGGCAGTGGTACCTAAATCCTTTCTCCACAGCTACCTGGGGTATTTCCCCTATTTTTCTTTTCTATCCTTATCTAGGCCAGCCATTGCAATGATGATCCTAGGCTGGCAACTATAGACCGTAATTCTGTCTGGAACTCTGTACGTATGCCACGGGACATTATTCAGGAGCTTCTAGGGCTTTTCCAACTAATTTCCAACTCGCTCCTTTCCCCCCAATCCTTGCTACCATAGCAATGGACTCACCTGGGGAAAGAAGAGTTGATCTAATTTAAAAGCTTAGAAAACTGAGAGATGTTATTGGGAGGTTTGGGGGATGGTCTGTATATTTTAAATTCATGGCAAGGCAGAATAGTTCACTGTTCATCAAGTTGTGGTGTCTTTTTTTTTCAATCCACATTTTTTTTTCACCTTGTGGTATTACAATGGACACTATTTCACTTCTTTCCCTGTGTCATGCATACGTTGTCAGGATACTTCTTAACCCATCAACATCAAAACCCACCATGAAAACACCACATCACACTTTAGGCGTGATTTACGAAGGCTTTTCTCCCATTCTGTGCTTGTAGGAAAAATGCTTAGTAAATAAGGCCCTTTGTTGGTATAACAGGGTTGCAGCTTTATTACAAATACTTTTATGGCCCCATCGGGTATCAATCTGCACCTGGGGCTGGGATTACATACACATGTGACATTTATGAGCCTGAGCCAGTTTCTATTTCTCCACCTGTTCCCTGCCACAGGGACCAGCCAGACTCAGGTAGCAGTTGGCGTGGCCATCTGGAGACCAACCTTTACCCCTCCCCATTGCCCTCCAGCCCACCAGGCAGTGTGATGGCCTCTCAGCATCCAATGCCAATTCTACTAATCCACTCCTGTGCACTCATTGGCTGGGTACCTGCCACAGTCAAAGGGCTTTGAGGGCTTGATCCTCACTTGTCCCAGACCTCCACCATTGGGCTGCCAACCAATTATCAGCATTTTAAAACCTACTGTATTATATCTTGACGTATCATATTAATGATGTCATTTCCAAAGTCTGACAAATGCATCCGGTCTGAGTGGAAGAGCCCTGCTGTGCCCAGAGTCATTAGTTCATGCTGAATGGAAACTCCCCCCTCCCCCGCTGGATAAATAGAGTCACTAACTTGTTTGCTGACCTTTTTCCAGGCTCTGTCCACGGGTTTTCACGAGCTCCACTTTGGCAATGGTATGATGTTCAACCAGACAAACTGCATCCTGGGTAAGCCCAGACCCAGCCCCCTCCCCTTTCACAGAGCCCAGCACTTCCGTGCGCAGCGGGAGACGCGTGCGTGGCCGAGCCATTTTGAAAAAGCACTCGCTGTGTGCACGGCTCGGCCATGCATGTATCTCCTGTTCTGAAAATGTACCCGTTATTGCTTGTCTTGTTACAAATCATAAGGAGGTCCATAATCAAAAGCATTCAGCCAGAAAACTCAGAAGTTATCCGGCTAAATGAAGATTTGGGCATATCCAGCTAAATTTTAGCCGGCTAGAATTTATTAGGGGTGATCCAGGAGCCTAATTGATAGTTGAATTAGCCGGATAAGTTAACTGGCTAACTCTGATATTCAAAGTTAACCAGCTAATTTAGCTGTCTATGTCTAGTTGGGCCACAGAGCGTTCCTAAAGTAAGCTGGATATTATTAGCCGGCTAACTTTAAGATAGCCAGTTAAGTTCCATAGTGCAGCTGCATTATTGATTATACCTCCAGGGTTAGCCGGATAGCTTTCCTACTCGGACAATGACTGCATATGGACGTCACGTTATCTGATTCTGCTGTTCTCATTTTTGGTGATGGTAAAAGTTTATGTATTTAGCTCAAATCTTTTCATGGGTAGCTCATGATGTGGTACATTCAGGTACAGAAATCTATTACATTTTTGAAACCGTCTTTCCAAAAATTCAAAGTAGTTTACAATGAGCTGCTTTTCATGTTATATTAAGTGCAACAGAATGAATGATTGTTTGATGTTGCAAAGTTGTTAAAGTAGTAAGGTTTGGGGAGGTAAATTTTCACAATTTTTTTTTTAATTTCTCTTTATCACAATTTTTTTTTTTTTAATGCTGGTAAACGTGTTTACCCATGTAAAAAGATGCTTTTAAAAACTCTCTTCCCTCCTCTGTACTGGTAAAAGCATGGATTGTGTTTGACAACACACACATTTTTACCTGCAGAGAACACTGGGCAGGGCTAGTATGAGGAAGGAAATTCTGTGCTCCGATTACATTTTCTACTCACTGTGTGCCCTTTCTGGCATGGAATTTGTGGCTGCTGCACTGCAGGTGCATAGTATGCTGGCACGTTCTGCCCACAGCGTGCGCACTGGGTGGTTTATCAAAGGAAAACTTTGTGGGGAGGCTGAAATTGTAAACAAATATTTTTGTTTGTAAAACCCTCAGGTGCAGGTTCTGCCCTGAAGCTTCCAACCCCTCCCCTTTGGCAAAATGTTGTCCCTCTGCCCTCCTGACCCTCTCTGGAATTACCAAAGGAGCCCTGTTGGTCTAGTGGGGACCTGGAGCATACCAGCAATGGCCATTTTCCAAAATAGCACCAGCCAATAGCTTGCCTTTGCCCCTCTGGGAAAAACGCCATAGTTTAGTAAGTAAGGTCTTAAGTTTGGGCAAGTCGCTTTACCCTCCATTGCCTCAGGAACAAAATCATCATGAACAACAGTAAGATCTGAACGCTGGCCTCCCTGAGTCTCAGCCTGCTGTTCTAACCACTTGGCTACTTCTCCACTCTGCGATTGTGGTGACAGGCAGATCATGCAAGCTTCTGCATGGCGTGGGATCTTGCTAAAGCCAACTCATGAGGGTTGAAATGTGCTCATCAATGGAGAGGAATATGACTTTGGTGGGTGGACATGAGAAAATGGTGCTAAATAAAGCAAATGGGTGAACAGTTTAAAATTACTGATCCTTTGACCATGTGCAAGTATAGCCATTCATTCAGTTCAGGCTCACCTAGATTCTTTATTTAAACCTGCAATAAGAATATATTTTCCCTTTCTTGGTCACATACATATATATAATGCACATTTATATTGGTAATGTATTCCTATTTGAAAACAAAGCACTCATGCAGATGAAAGCACTATGAACAGACACATATCCAGCAGTGTTGATAACCCATAATTTTACCAGCAGGTGGCAGGATATTCTTTCTTCTGAGCTTCTAATTGCAGCAGCCTAAAATTATAATGGCCTTGCTGTTCATTTCTGCATTTCAGTTGATGTGATTGGAAAAGATGTCTTATATTTCTTTCTTTCTTTGGCCTTACAGTTTAGGGATTGTTCAGCTTGTATTCCGTGGAATAACGTCAGGGAAAGGAGGAAGGAGAGAGGAGATTTATGTTAAGGTTGTGGACTCTCAGACCTTATATCTCTCTAATTGGCCAAATCAGATTGGGTTGGGCAGGTATATGCAGGTTTTTCATTCATCCTACTCAGTAGCCTCAGCTTTGCTGTGGAGAAGACGTGCTCTGTACATGTAAAGAGGTAACTGACGAGTCCTGCTAATCATTTGCCTCCGGTTGTGCTGAACGACAAGTAATGGCTTTCTGATGTGACCTGCTGCTGTGCTGCTACCTGCTCCACATTGTGCTTCCAAGAAAAGTTATGTCATTACGGAGGTCAGACAGTGTTCTTCAAGGTCACATGTCATAGCCGGACTGACACTTAACCCTTGCAATATTCTACCTAGAAGGCAACAACTGGGAAAGGAAATCAATTTTTTTCACAAATAACTCAACGAGCACAAGGAAAACAATCTCTGCATTGATGCAATCATTTTATCTAAGCAAGGTGAAAATGAAAACAATCACCCAACAAAATATTTTTGTCTGTTACTAACATGTCTAAGATAAATGCATGACGTTCTTCACTAAAGACAGTTACGTTAATGGTGTGCATAGTTGGAGGTTCGAGGTCAGTGCTGCACTTTTTATATTGCATATTTTAAATAGATGGAAGGGAAATTTTTTTTTAGAACTGGCAGCAACTACAACAGGATGTCATATCAGGAGTAATACAAACAAGATATTTATTTTTATTTATTTATAAAATTTATAAATCGCTTTCCAGATCTTAGAATAAAATCTTCCGAAGCGATGTACAACAGAATTTACAAAAATGCCAAATAAAACAATAGAATAACAATGCAAAAATGACTTTGCAATAAAATACTTCTAAAACAAGGCATACATTCCTGCTGCAGGTCCCAAACAAGATAGTCCTAGCTTAGAAATCATCAACCAGGTCAACTTAACGGCAAAACTTCATTAAATTAGTCTCTTCCCTGACGATAACGGCAAATACAGTCAAAGTGTGTATGTATTCACGCCAGTGTATTCTTTAGAATGCCCGACTAAGCACAAGACCAGACCTCAGCCTTTCAATCCTGGAAGGGACGCCTCAGCGCTGAGTCCTGGAAAGGATGCTTGTCTGACACATTGGGGCTTAGAGGTTTTTCATTTGAATACTTGTTTGGCTGCCTCAGGAGGAGGCCAGGTGATGCACTATATGAATGGAAATTCACTCTGTTGGTAGATCCAAAGTGAAATGAGTTTGGTAGGCTGTCCATGTGTCACTAAATTCTGTATCACATGGTGGTCCATTCAGTACTGGAATAGCACAGGGATTTGCAGGTTAGGCACCAAGATTTCATGTGGCTTTTCTGCAAGCAGCAAGGCAAACCCTTCTGTGTCCCATTAAGTAAAAACTAAACCGTGTCTCTGAGAATGCTCTGTGGCAAGGTAGCAATGGTAATGTGATGTTTATATAGTGACCAATATGCCGTATTCCATCAAACAGATGTGGCTCAGACAGAGGAAGCTTTGTTGGAGATGTTAAAAAGCAAGAATCGTGCAGGCTAGGGGAGAATCTCCTGGAGAAACAGCAGACTAAAAGCATGACCTCTGTCTTTATTCAGAGAGTTGTCCACTTCTATAAAGTGTCAAATTCATCATTAAAAATAAACCTAAAATGTTAATACAGATAAATGAAAGTACACGAGAGAGCTAATGTTTGTCATTCTCTAGTCTCCTTACCCGGCCCACCAGGTCTGATCACTTGTCATGCAACATCCCCTCTGCTGTGATTTGGAAATTGATATGAGAGGAACGTCTGCCTGACAAGTCCCCTGCCTCCAAAATTAGATTGGTGGGCCTTGTTCAAGGATACAAAACTCATTTCCGTCTCACTGTTAGTAGTCAAAGATCACAGCTCGTTTGAAAAGAAAATTATGAAAATCACTCTCTGTTTAACAAAAACCCTCTCTCGGCTGACATTTCAACAAATCCCGCTCTAAATATTAAAATATGAGGACCTGGGCTTCTTCCCTTTGTCATACCAAGAGCGAGTGTTGATGGTTTCTGCAGCCCTTTTGTTTCGCCTTTATTGAGGGGAACATGTCAACAGCCATCAGTGGTAACGCTTCCTCATCCTGCTACATCATGATCCATTGATATGTGTACAAAAATAGGTAATAAATTGATATAAAATATGCATTTTTTCATAATTTATCAGCATTATAATGGCAAAAGAAAGCTGGTCTTATGAATAATACAGAACGCTGCAATGGGCATTATGTAGGTAATAAATGCAGCTTCTCCCCGAGACTACCAGGAGAGCTGTAAAGCTGAATGCATTAGTTCTGCTTTCTGATAATAAATCATTTTAGTTTGTCAGGAGACTCTGGCTAACTTTTACTCCTGAGGTCTAAAAGAATTCAGTGCCATACGGCTTTGGATGGCTTCTGAAGTGTTTAGACTTGCTCTGAATCTCCTGGGTAATGTTTTCAGCGAGTGATATAGCTAAATAACAAGTGGCAGTATTTTTCAGGTATCGGTGCTGTGATGCCTCCCGTTGTTTTTATTGCCCGAGATAGCTGGTTTCATTCTAATTGGTAGCTCTTCTGTGATTTGGTGTCTCTATTTACAATATGGCCCTGTGCCTTCTTTTGTAAGAGGCTGCATTCTAGCTCTGTACAGATGTTGTGACATCCTGCTCTGCCACTCACTTATCTTTCCACAGAGGAGAAATCAATATGAGATTATGCTTTCACTGTATCTTTTTAAAACAACTTTCCTTATGTGTGTGAACTGCCTTTCATGAAACATTTTACAAGGGTTGCTCATGGTCCAGATGGTGGCAGTGGAGAGTAGGAGGAAGCCAAATTACTTTAGGATAGACTTTGTTCAAATATTTGTTCCGTTTTCATATTTATTAAAGCAGGCATACAAGCCAGATTCTTCAAAATATCATCTTGCCCTTTTTTCTGCCTCTATAATGTTTTCTTTTCTGTGGTTGTC
Organism: Rhinatrema bivittatum; assembly: GCF_901001135.1. Lineage (NCBI taxonomy): Eukaryota > Metazoa > Chordata > Amphibia > Gymnophiona > Rhinatrematidae > Rhinatrema > Rhinatrema bivittatum. Next base: position 105,477,693 of record NC_042623.1, read on the forward strand.
TCCTGTCCTTTTGGGCCTAATATATTTTATCTTCACACTGTTTTTTGCAATAAAACTGTGCAAATTTTATAATGCACAAACCTTTTCTGAGGCACAGCTGAGAGAAATGGAGAAAGAGAGAAACATAGAGGAGGGATGAAGGTATATGAAAGAAAGAAGTGGTGAAGTCAGAGAAAATAAGGGAGGGAGAGAAAGATCATTTGGAAGGATAATAGACTGCATGTGAAAAAGAAGATTATTAACCAAAGAGACAATGTAAGAATAGGAAGAAAATAGGCCGAGAGAAGATTGGGAAAGGAGAAAATAAAATAAAACAAAGAAAGAGAGAGAAATAAGATGAGACTTTCCGTAAAAATGAATAAATGCACAAATCAGGCTCATAAGTTGAAAAGTGTTTTATTCTTTGAGTCACTACCCGTGAATGTATATGAATAAATCGCTATGTGTATTGTGTATATGGTTTTTGGAACAAATAAATCCCTGAGTGTGTACATGCCTATCTGAGTGACACATGCATGGTCATTTACGCAAACTGAGCAGATCAGTGGCAGTCAGTGAGTGCCAGTTTGTGAGCCTGCCTGTCAAGGTACTTGTCAGTCTATTTGTTAGTGACTGTCAGTATGTGTGACCGTCTTTAGGGAGCATTTATCAACATTGTGCTGCAGTTTTGCACCAGAAAGTTTCCCATTGAAAATACTGATATCTTTTTTTATAGATGAATGTGGAAATTTACACCCTGGAATCCACCCGTGGTGTGTATGAAAGACTTAAGGGAGAGAGGCAGATCACAGTCAGTTTATTTCAAACATTTATATTCTGCTCATTTCCATACCTGGGAACTCTCCGGATTTGGCCTGGAGACTCCAGAATTCTGAACAAATTGCCGGGTCTCCGGGCCAGCACCCGAAAACGCTGGGTGCCCTGCTGCATAAGACTGGAAGAAAAACCAGCTAGAGCAGCACAGGCCTGAAGGAGGAGGAACGTCACCAGTGGCACCCATGCTGCAGGAGGATGAAGTGAAGTGCAGGGCCGTGCAGGAGGAACCACCTTCCCCACCCTGCAAGGAAAAGGAAATACCATATACAGGAAGAGCGGCAGCGTTGGGCCCCGTACAGGAAATGGAACAAGGGTGGTGCAGGCCTGACACTGCAAAAGAGGAGAAAGTGGCACATTTGTCTCATGAGCCTTAGGAAAGAGGTGGCTCCTGTGTCTAAATCGGGATAAAGCAGAGAAGAGAGAATGAGTAAGCATGGATGTGTATGTCAGTGCTTATGTGTGTGGAAGAGGGAGAGAAGTGAATGAGTGTGTGTGTATGTATGAGAGTGCATGCTGGGTGGAAAAGGAAGAAGAGTGAGTGTGCATGTGTGTGAGTTCATGTATGTGTGTGGAAAAGAGAGAAGTGAATGAGTGTGCGTGTGTGTGTGGAAAAAGAAGAGGAGTGAGTGTGCATGTGTGTGTGAGAGTGCATGAATGTGTATGGAAGAGGGAGGGAAATGAATGAGTGTGCATGTGAATGTGTGTATGCGGAAAAGGGAGAAGAGTGAGTATGCATGTGTTATGTGTGAGGAAGAGAAGTGTGTATATGAGAATGATCATATATGTGTGTGAGAGAGTGAGGGAACGTGTGAGTGTGCTAGTGTGTGAGAGAGAAAGTTTGTGTACATGCTGATATCAGGTCCCTTCCCCCCGCAACCCCATGACAATCTCAGGGTGACAAGAAGTCATCTCATTTTGAGATGTTCAAGGTGGATTACACTTAATACATGCATAATAAAAACAAAAATAATACAATACGAAAAATGTATAAAAATAGAAACAAACAAAATCGCTTCCTCTACCAATTTAATACATTCCATCAAGTTTCCAAGAATGGTAAAGAAACAACAAGAAAAAATAACCAATAAAACCACACCTAAGCCTCTGCTTTCTGTGCCATGGAAACTACATCCCAGCATCCACACCATAATCCTGCTTAAAAAGTAAATAAGTCATTATTAAAAACAATAACTGAGGTAAGGGTTCTGATAGATTCTGGGAGTGTGTTTCATAGGGTTCGACCAGCCACTGAAAATGTTCATTCCATGGCTTCATCTAGATGGATTGTATAGAAAGACAGAACTTCAAGGAGACCGACGTTATATGACCGAAGTGAATGAAATAGTATATAAAAGCACAGGATGGCATTAATCCAAGGAGACACGTTGTTATGCACTAATTTGTGTACTAGTAATAAAACTGTGTATTTGATATGCCACTCGATTGGTAGCCAATACAATGACTGCAAAACCAGGGTGATATGTTAAAGAAGATTAGTGCCTGTTAATATTCTAGCCACATTGTTCTATACCATCTGCAGTGCTTTAATTACATAGGCTGGAACACCTAATAGAAGGGAGTTACAACAATACTTGTAAACTGCTATGACCTTGGGAATAGCGGTTGAAAATTATTCTACAAATAAATAAAGTAGTCAAGTCCTGTTAAGGACCAGGGCCTGCAGGATTGAATGAAATCATTAGGAGCCAAGGAGTGGCTTTAATCTGTGGCGCATACACAGTTTAAAGAATGAGGTCTTTACGAAGGCCTTAATCTGTCATTTCATGGATAGAGAAGTCTAGCATCACACCTAGATTGCAGACAGATGATAATACTGGGATAGTACGTCCACTTAAACTGTAATGGATTGTCAAACACAGGCAGCCTTCTTAATATTTATTTATTTATTTATTTTTAGATTTTTATATACCGGTGTTCCTATATGAAATAAAGATCACATCGGTTTACATTGAAACAGAACATGAAAATTGCCAAAAGGCATTACATAGAACAAGGTTATGAAACTTGGAACAGTGTACATAAGTTCAAAATTTAACAATAACGTTGTGTAACATTGATGACCAAAAGATAAAGGAGAAAAAAAAAAAAAAAGACTTAAACAATTAAGTTGACAGGTCTTATTGAGCATAAAAATTATAACGTATAAGTGAGAAAGTCTCAAGTGTCCTGCAGCAAGAGATTAGATACCGAAGTAGGTAGTGGTATGGAAAAATGGGGGTTTGTGAAGAAGATATGTTCTTGCTGGTTGGAGGGGAAAAAATGATGATCATGGTCCTGGAAAAGCTTGGCTAAAGAGCCAAATGTCTGGTGGGAGCGCATTCCATTGAATGGGGCCTGCTGTAGATATGGCACGTTTATGATGCGAGGATTTTGTTGAAGGTACATAGAGTGTGCCTTTATATGCTCCTCTGATGGGTCTAGAGGAGGAGTGAGGGCGTAGTTGGTTACATAATTGAAGAGGAGAGATATTGTGAATGGATTTATGAATTACGGTGAGTACTTTATATAGGATCCTTTGCTTTATAGGCAGCCAGTGGAGGAGCTTGAGAATGGGGGTGATGTGATCTCTTTTATTCGTATTGGTAAGGATTCTGGCTGCAGAGTTCTGTAGCATTTGGAGGGGTTTGATGGATGAATATGGAAGGCCAAAGAGAAGCGAATTGCAATAGTCGACTTTTGATAGAATAATGGCTTGTAGGACCATCCGAAAATCGTTGAAATAAAGAAGAGGCTTCAATTTTTTTTAATATGATAACACTGGTATACAAAGTTTTAGAAGTAGACTACTTCAGCAATAAAATGTGCCATTTATTAATCATGTTGATGCGCTGAATTCAAATATGGCAATTAAACTAGCTGATTGGCTACTGTTTCCATGATATTTTACATTTTACATCTATGCCTTGCATGGATAGTGCATAGATAGTAGAGTTTTAATCATAAATTGTAAACTTGGATCTTATTGTGTATTTATGGTTGCATAATACTTCACTTGTCCTGTTTATGTAACACTTTAAAAATTAAATCAGCAAAAGGTTTATAGAAATAAAATTTACTATGAAACAAAAGGCCAAAAAATATTATGCATATATATAGTATATACATAGTTTAGTCCTTATTCATTGGTTACTCGACTCTTCTTGGCTTCTCCCTTGTATTCATTAAATGGAGCATCTCTTGTCACTGTCCAGCAATAGTCTGCAAGCGTTGATGGGCTCCATTTTCCCTGTTACTGTTTTTCTATTGCTGCAATGGCCTTTGAAATTGCTCGGCATACTCATTCACTGCTTAGCAGTTTAGTGGGAAAAAATCTAGATGAGAGTGCCAAAAATGTATCTTTAGTGACATTTCATTCAAGGCTTTTGTATACCTTGACAAGGGTTTCCACCAACTTCTTGTAGTTGCCTGCCTTGTTGTTTCTGAGAAAATTTGTTACCACTAACTGTAAGGCTTTCCACATCCTCTTTTCTTTGCCATACAGTGCATGGTTAAATGCATCATCATAAAGACGTTCACGAAACTGAGGGCCAACAAAGACACCTTCCTTTATTATAGCTTCACTTAATCTTGGAGATTCACCATTGAGGTACTTGAAGGCTGCTTTAGCTTTGTCCATGGCTGTGACAAAGTTCATCAGATCTGGCTTGGTGTGTAAAGGTAGTAACAAAATCTTCCTTGATTCAGTAGTCATTGTTGGTATATTTGAGATCCTTTCCCTTCTTAACTAATTTATTCTCCACAATTACCAAGTCAAATGTCATATATACTGACCTCAGTAGCATATCTTGAAAACTAAAGCCAATCAACAATTTTAAGCATCACTTTCGTACTCAATGACCCAGATTTAATAAAGTTTGACTACATTCATTTTTGAAGCATTTTGGCTGTAGATCAGTGATAATCTCTGTTTTGTTTAGATTGTAAGATAAACAGTTATGTGATAGCCTTGATCTAATGGTGGAAAATCAGATAGCTCTTTGTAGCATTCCAGGAAGAAGACTTTGGGATGAAAAGCTGTATGTATTCTATACATAGTTTGTAATATATGGTTAAGCCCGCTAAGACCCTATGAAGAAGAGTCATGTAAATATTAAAAAAGACTGCAGACCGTGCAGAACTTTGTGGAACTCCTTTTGCAATGCTCTACCATTTTGTAAAAGCAGTCCAAATTGATACTTGGTGTGTCTGGTAGATATGTATGAGGTGAACCAATGGAGCACGAACCTGGAAAACCCAATTTCTGATATGCAGTTAAGTTGCATTGCATGGTTCAGGATATCAGATACCTCTGAAATATCCAGCAACACTGTGAATTACGTAGTGCCTCTGTCAAAACTACAATGAATCATATCTAAATTCTATAATAATAGGGTCTGTGTGTTAAGTCTCTCTAAATCCAAATTGAAATTGTATAGAAGACTATAATATTCCAAAACATCATCGAGCTGTTCCAGGACTATATCTGCAATGATTTTAGCCAGTGCTATGCTGCAATGATAGATAATTGTGAGGTATCTAAAGAAGACATCTTCAGGAGTGGACATACTGAAGCTTTTTTTAGGCTAGAAGGAAGGAAACCATGCTCCAAAGAAAAATTCACTACGTATTAAATGTGGATGCTGAGTTCTTCCCACAGAAGCTTAAGGGCCAGATTTTCTAACCTATGCACGGGCGTAGATTTGTGCACACAACCCGGCGCGCACAAATCTATGCCAGATTTTATAACATGCGCACGTAGCTGCATGCATGTTATAAAATCCGGGGTTGGCGCGCACAAGGGGATGCACACTTGTGCACCTTGTGTGCGCCAAGCCCTAGGGGAGCCCCGATGGCTTTCCCCGTTCCCTCTGAAGCCGCTCCGAAATTGGAGCAGCTTCAGAGGGAACTTTCCTTTCGCCCCCAAGCACCTTCCTCTCCCTTCCCCTATCTAACCTGCCCTCCAGCGCTACCTAAATCCTCTCCCCCCCACCTTTATTATTTAAGTTGCGCCTGCCTCTGGGCAGGCATAGGTTGTGCTTGCCGGCCGAGTAGGCCTTCAGAGGCTTCTGGCCATGCCCCCGCCCCACCCCTTCCCTTTTTTCAAACCCCAGGACATGCGCGCATCCCGGGGCTTGCGCACATCGCTGAGACTATGCAAAATAGGCTCGGCGCACGCAGGAGCGGGTTTTCAGGGTTACGCGCATAACCCTTTGAAAATCCGCCCCTAAGTAGGACAGAAGGGCATTGAGAAGGATTTATTTTAAACATAATCTGAAACATTGGAGACAAGATCAAAGAAATCCCACAAATAAGTTTTTGAAACAGCTTCAGATGCCGAAAACTTAGGCAACTGAAACCTACTACAGATAATGTCAACCTTAGCTAAAAAGAAATGTACAAACTCCATGCAATGATTAGGGCCCTTGGATTTCATGGACACATCATTTGAGGGTTGAGAAGTCCATTTTTTATACTAGATGGAATCACTCCAATGGATTATTATCTACAGTAGTAATTTTTGCTGAGAAAAAAAAGATTTTTTTTGTATTAGTCAGTGTTCTGTATCTGCAAAGAGCTGCTCGGTACTTCTTTAGGGATTCCATTGAGCTTGTCCTGCACCAATTGTTCGCTAATCTGCACATGGACTGCTTAAATGCATGTAAGAGAGGTGTAAACCAAGGGGTAGACTGAGTGTGCCTAGATTTAACAGTCTTCAGTGGAACCAGTGCATTTAAGATGTCAGTTAAGGTTTGTTACAACACCTTTATTGCATTCAAGACATCACTGGAATTAAAATCTTTTATACAGTGACTAATCCTTTCCTGAAAACATTCAGGCTCTATATGACTACAGATGGTAAATTCATGTTGCCTGATCTTATAATATGCAAGCCTGACAATAGACAGCTGGCAAGAAATAAACCTATGGTTAGGAACATGGGATCTTATTAATGGTTACTTAGGTGCAACAGAATTCTTAAAAGAGCGATAAGAACATAAGAAATTGCCATGCTGGGTCAGACCAAGGGTCCATCAAGCCCAGCATCCTGTTTCCAACAGAGGCCAAACCAGGCTACAAGAACCTGGTAAGTATCCAAACACTAAGAAGATCCCATGCTACTGATACCAGTAGTAGCAGAGGCCATTCCCTAAGTCAGCTTGATTAATAGCAGTTAATGGACTTCTCCAAGAACTTATCCAAACCTTTTTTAAACCCAGCTACACTAACTTCACTAACCACATCCTCTGGCAACAAATTCCAGAGCTTAATTGTGTGTTGAGTGAAAAAGAATTTTCTCTGATTAGTTTTAATGTGCTACTTGCTAATTTCATGGCATGCCTCCTAGTCCTTCTATTATCTGAAAGTGTAAATAACCAATTAACAAATAAAGGTTCATGCACATAAAGCTCCCATGCCAATGCTGCCATTCCGTCCAGGGAGACCTCGGCTGTAGATGGCAATGGAGATATATCATTATGCAGATTAAAGTCTCTAAGGACAATAGTAGATTTACCCTTAGCTTTCATTGAAGCTAGAAATTCAATGTCTGGGAAGGATTATGTGACATTAACCCAGGTGGACAATAAAATAAACATACATTCAAGATGGAAGATAAGTGTGCTATCTATTCCAGCATCATCCCATCCCTCCTGTTTCCTGCAAAAGAGAAAAGGTAAGGGGAGGGGAAAGGAAAGGACATTACAGGAGTGGAGGGGTTAAATTAGATAGCAGAGTAACTTTTCTTTTTGTGCTCTGTCTATTCCAGCATCATCCTTCCCTTTCTGTTCCTTGAAAGGACGGGAGGGAAATTGACCGAATTAGAGGGCTCTCTGATAACCAGCACAGCCTATTCCCCATGCAGACCAGATAATGGGTCCTTTACTATACTCACATGAAAGTACAACTTTTGAAGGCTTGCCTATTTTCTGAGGCATTTAAGCCTGTATAGCTATAATTTCTAGTATATAATAGTGTTCTTGGATTCTGCTTAGTTTATGACCTCTAATGTTTATGTATCATTGTCAGCTGCTTAGTACAGAAATTTTTGGATCAAGTGGTTTACAAGTTTTTTAATTAAATAAATACATTTCATAAGATGTATTTGAACCAGTCTATTCCAGTTGACTATCCTGGACCTTTTGAGATGCATGTTGCCTGATTTCTGGAAAACCTCCCGAAATCCACAAGAATTTAGCTCAAGTTCAAAAATTAACTTTTGCACTGTGGAGGGGGATATTCCTGGATGGATCCTGACATCATGCTCAGTATTTTCCTTTTTGGTTAGAATAACTATAATTATTTTATTTAATTAGTTGAAAATGACATTCCTGCGATTTTTCCAAAATAATCCGTGACTTTTATTAAATGTTATTTTATTAAAACCAATATATATTCTGCCTTTTTCAAGTAAACTTGCTCAATGAGGATCATAGCAGTACATTCATAATAAAACATAAAACCATCACAAATTTCATAGCACAATAGTTGTCAAAAATGAATGTACTTTAAACATTAATTGTAAAAAGACTTACTGTGTCTTTCCTAAACATAAGATTTCTAAAAAAAAAAAAAAAAAAGCCTAGCTTTTAAGAGCTTCCTAAACTGTAAATAAGACTTTTTGCCTCATAAATCATCTGTTAAAGCATTCCATAAAACTGGACCTGAAAATGGAAAATAAATACTTTTATTGTATTCTATAAAGCCTAAAATTTGAAACATCCAACATCTATTAGAATGCAATGGATGAACTGGCACATAAAGATTTAATGTTGACAACCCATTAGAGGAATTAGCATGTACCAAATTATGGATTTGTGTTAATATCTTAAAATGGGCTCTTTGTTGCACTGGAAGCCAATGAAGATTTTTTTTTTTAAAGGAGTAATACTCTCTATAACTAACACCTATTATAACACCTAGCTGCTGAATTCTGCCTAACTGAAGTGACCACAGTCATTTTTTTTGATAAGTCATGGCAGAGGGAGTTAGAAAAATCAAGTTGACTGCTCAAGTTGATTGCTCTTACTGATGCAATTTCTCAACAACCTTAATACTTAAGTTTTGGTTAAAAAAATAAAAACATTCTTATCACCTTCCTTATGTGATTTTGCAATGTCAGAGTAGAATATATATGTACTTTTAAATCACAGCCGCCTTTCACTATTAGAATATTTACTTTTTCTAACAGAAAGAACAAGAGAGTAACCTTTTATCTCATCCTACCCAGAGAATCTGTCTTTTGGATATTCAACATTAACATATTATCTAACATCCAACTATTAATCATTAACATACAGTGGGCAAGAAACCTTTCTGGAAAACCACCATCTGTTCCACAAGGAATAAGTAACTGAATATCATCATCAAATATAATTTACACCTAATGTCTTCAATACATCAGTTAATGATTGTAAATGTATATTAAATATAGCAGATAAAGCTGATCCTTGCAGAACACCAGATGGTACAGCATTGTATAAAGACATATTACTATTTATTTAAATACTTATAAACTGTTTGATCAAAAACTTTTGTACATAAACATTATAGGTTTCAGACATAAACAGAATCCATAAACACTTAAGTACTATTATAAACTAGTACGTATAGTTATACAGTCTTCAAAACTTCAGAAAATAAGTAGGTTTTCAAATGCTTGTGAAAAACTTTTACATCTGAAATAAGATGCAAGTGATTTGATAAATTATTCCACTTGACCTATAAGGGAAAATATGCAAATTTGTGTTGCAGCCAATCTAGTTTTCTTAAAGGATGCAACTATAATGAATCTGATGACCGAAGTTGACAAATGGGGTGATACAGATAACAAACCAGCTAAATATGAAGCACCACTTCCTTTGAAAACTAAAGCCACTATCTTAAGGCCCACTGTCACTTCTTGTGACCTTGGGAAAGTCACTTTACCCTCCATTGCCTCAAGTATAAATTAGCCCCTAGATTCATCAAAAAGTGTTACTAACACCCGAGTTAAGAAAAAGGAGCATGTTTATGGAAATTTTACAATTACCATGAGAGAGAGAGAGAATGAATCTACAAGAGCCTTATCATAGTTAAGAATTTATATCTCTATAGGAGGGCCATCTAATAGGTCGAGGTGGGGTGTTGGTGGTGGTTTAGAGTTTAGGGGCCAGTTTCACATGTAGAGTGGGATTTGCAAACAGCACAGTACACCTTGGTGAAGATTTGATGTCATTTGGAATGAGGAAAGTCTCACAAAGATGAAATTTCTACTATGTTCTCTCACCCTACTTGATGGACTCTATAACAGGGTAGCATCAAGCTAAAGTGAGATAACATAGTACAAAATGTCATCTTTGTGAGACTTTCCTTACTCCAAATGACATCAAATCTTCACCAAGGTGTACTGTACTGTTTGCACATCTCACTCTACATGTGAAACTGGCCCCTAAACTCTAAACCACCACCAACACCCCACCTCGACCTATTAGATGGCACTCCTATAGAGAGATAAATTCTTAACTATGATAAGGCTCTTGTAGATTCATTCTCTCTCTCGCTCTCTCTCTCATTATCACAGGGTATGCTAAGTTCACCATACTACTGATGTGAAGTTATATTTCAATAAACATACCCCTTTTTCTTAATGCAGGCATTATTAACACTTTTTGATGAATCTAGGGGTTAGATTTGGGGATAGGGAAAAACCCTCAGTACCTGAATGTAATCTGCTTAAAAGTGTGAAAAGCAGAATATAAATAAATACATTGAATACTGGCAACCAATATAACTTAATTAATATTAGTGAACATAATCACGCAAATTCCCATTTGTTACAAGACGTGCTGCTACTTTTTGTAATAACTGAATAGCCTTAATTCTACATTTCAGAATCACAATTAACAAAGTATAACTATAGTCAATAGTCAAAGAGAAATGTTTGAACAATTGCCCCAAATTCATTTTGAGGCAGCAGATATCATAAACCTTTCAGTAATCATAGCTTGTAGAAACCATATCTAAGGGTCTGTTGAATGTGAGCAGTACAGAGCATAGAATCAAATTGAAAGCCTAGATTAAGTACTGACCCCACAAATGGAATATATGAACCATCAATAAACCATTACAAGTATCAGGCATAGAGTGATAGGAAATCCACACAGTTTCAGTGTTCTTCACATTGAGCACTAAATGGTTAGCTCACATCCAGGTTTTAAAATGATCAAGAGATATCGCTTTGAAACTGTATCAAGTTGATGTCTGACTGGACCAGAAGAACTAGATATTTGCATGGATCTTAAAAGTAGGAATGAATTGTTACAAAACTTGTCTGTTAGAAAAGATCAAAACCATTTCAAAGCTATTGATCCAATTTCAATCAACTATAGCTAAGATAATAAAATTTCATGACATACAGTATCAAATGCTGCACTCACATCGAGTTGCACAAGTAGCATTGGATTCTTCCCATCAAGCCTTTTATTCAGGCTATCAACAAAGCAAGCACGCATGTTCCTGTATCTTAGGCCTTTCAAAAACCGTACAGGTAAGAGTCAAAGATTGTCTGCTTATCTAAAAATTCATTTAATTGCACTATTACCAACTTTTCTGTTACCTTAGACATTGTAGACAGATTTGACATTGGTCAATAGTTTGAAATTTCTGATGAGGAATGGATAAAGGATTATTTATGGGATGTATCTTAGCCCTATTCAACACCTCTGGTAATATACCTTCTTGCAAGGATGAGTTTACAGTTTGCACCAATACCTTATATATATCATCCTTTAAACTGAGTAATCCAAAAAAGACATGGATCCAAAGGATTATACATAGCTTTCAGGTGCAAAATCACATCTTTCATTCTAGTTAGTGTAAACATGGAAAACTCAGTCCATTCTTCTAAAATAATATCTGACTCAATCTCTTTCATGTTTACCTTATCTCTTTCTAAAATAACTAGCCGTTAAGCCCATTTAAAAAAAATTTTTCGGTCCATTTCCTTCCCACTCCCTCCCCCTCATTCTCTCTCCCACCTCTATTCTCCCTCCCTCTCACCTCCCCCCTCTATTCTCCCTCCCTCCCACCTCCCCCCTCTATTCTCCCTCCCTCCCACCTCCCCCCTCTAGTCTCCCTCCCTCCTCCCTCTCCTCACTCTCTCCTCCCTCTCCTCACTCTCTCTTCCCTTCCCCCTCCCCTCCTCTCCTCCCTCCTCTCCCTCTCTCCTCCCTTTCTCCTCCCTCCCCTCAGTCACTCCCCCCTCTCTCAATCCCCTCCCCTTTCAGCTCATCCACAAACGGCAGACGGAAGATCTCCGGGGGGGGTTCCTCCCTCGCACGCGCCGCTGCCGCCACTGCTCCTCCTGCTACTGCTCCTCACCGCTGCCGCTCCTGCTCCTCACCGCTGCTCCTGCTCCTCCCAGCGCCATTTTTTTTTTCAGGCACGCTCCGCTCTGACAGAAGTGCTCGCCTGCGCATGCGCGGTAGAGCTGCTCTCTACTGCGCATTTGTGGGCCGTCGGTCAGAGCCCATTTATAAGGTAGATAAGCAAATTATCTATTTTTTTAAATATTGAGCTAATACTTCATGATCTAGCATTTCCACATCTAATTTTCTCAGTGGTTTTAATAAATGCTGCACTGTACTAAACAGCTCACTTGAGTTTTACAAATTCTCAATACACTTTGCATAGTAATCTTTCCAAGTTTCATGAACATGATTTTTTTTATAGCTATTTATGCATTGCAAACAAAAGCTTTTTTGTCTCAGTTTTCTTTAAACTCATTTCCTTTCAGCTCATCTAACCTCATGCCTTAAATCCATCACTTCCTTACTATAACTTTTTTTCTTCTTATTATGCCTAACATAAATTTTCCTTTGGGGGGCTCCTCAATACATTGAGTATTATTAAAAATCACTAAGTACATCTTTCAATGTATCAACTAACTCGGAAACACCCAGATTCACTATGGAAAATCCAACCAACATGAAAGCTTTCAAGATTCACAGAATTATGCACCTTTTTTTGTTAACCATATCCCCAACTTTAGACTCCTTTGGAAATGTTACCGATAGACTAATCACCAAGTGATCACACCATAAACTTCAAAAAATTATTTCACAAATATACAGAGTAATTTTAAAAGGAACGCAAATGCGTCCATAAACGCACATATTGGTGCACAAACGGAGATATGCTGCAATTTTATATCGTGCACGCAAGTATGTGCATATCATTTAAAATATCTGCATTGAAAATATCTGCATATTATTTAAAATACCCGCGTATCATTTAAAATGGATGTGTACATGTAATCTTAGAGGCGGCTTGAGTAAATGTCCCGGGTGACTCTAGGGCTTTAGCGGCTTTTACGTGTGCATGCATGCAGATTTTAAAACATGCTCACACAAAGAAAAAAATAGTTTTCACAATTAGTCCCAGGTTTGTCCAGCTGATATTGAGATCTTAAAGACCCCTCTGGTTCTTCATCCTGCAAGCTCCCCACTTGATCCCAAACTCTGATGCTGTGCTGAAAGCCCTAATACTCAAGATCCCCAGACTTGCTTCTCATTAGGACCAGCAGTAAAGTTATATGGACAACACATGGACACGCGCCATGGTTAGCTTTTTTAAAATTCAGAGTTACACACGTAAATCTTGGCCTCACCCCAGAATGCCCGTTCCCTGCCCATTTTCTGCCCCTTCTTGACACATGTACTGGTATGTACGCACGTATTTCACAGCTTCTTAAAATTCACGCTGCTTGTGCACGGCCCGCATACAAACATATGTAGCTGTTTTTGTGCAAGCAACATTTTTAAAAACTACCTCTTATTGTCGTGTAACCAATGGCTTTCTTTATAGAACACTAAATCTAATCCATGACCATCTTTGTATCAATTGATGAATTAATTGCTTCAGTCTGCTATTAGCCATTATGTTAATAACCTTTTTAGCATATCTCAACTGCTCATCAACAATATGTACATTCAAATCTCCAAAAATAATTAAATTTGAATAATTAAGATGAAGAGCAATTAATTGCTCCATCAAAATAATAAATATGCAATCTGATAACCAAAAGGTTGATAACCTAGACAGAATACCCAGTTCCTCATTAATAACAGTATCTCTTCCATATTCCTATCTAATTCTAATATTAATCTCACTACCTTGAAGGACTCTTTATAAATAACCAATAATCCACCCCCCTTTCTACTGTCTTTACTTCTTTCCTCAAACATGTATCCAGGAGGTTAGGTTTGCTTAATTATGAATATATCCACCTCTGAATGCCATGATTCACCAAGAAATAAAACATCAAAATGGTATCCAGATATCAATTCAAGAATCCATGCCTGGCTCTTCTTCCTGGCAGAGCATGCGGTAAAATAACCAACACAAAGCTCATGATTGACAGTCTTTTATGATTTCCATACACATAGGATATATCAAACATTGATTATATTTCTTAAAAAGTTCTTTAAATTTCTTTTAGGACCATTATTTGATCTTTCATTTTCTATTACCACTGGAATAGAATATGATACTATCATTCCTATAGATACGAAACCACAAAATTGTGAAGCCCAATATGGAGTCCTAAACAGAAAAAAATAGCAAAAAACATAAAATCCTACACATACACTTAAACCACTGCATTCTTCCCTTCCTAATAAACCATTTTACACACTTATTTCATATTTTCTCAATGTACCTGGCAGTGTCCCATGAAGGGACCCACCAAGAGACAGACTCTTTGGTTGGCCCTATGGTGAAGGCCCACCTGCAGGCAACCTCTAAACAGGGGAAAAAGTTAGGCAACATTGACATCACTCGCGGTAGACTGGACCTGCAAGAATCAATGACTGATTGAAGATACTTCTTTCAGTCTGCAGGAGGCAGGTAGATATATTCTTGCAGTATGCTGTACCAAAGCAATTCTTAGTTATTTAAAACCCTTGTGGGCAACTCCTAAGTATGGGAAAAAGTTAGGCGATATTGACTGACATCACATGTGGTAGGCAGGACCTGCAAGAGCCAGCAGTTGATCGAGGATACTTCTTTTTCTCCAGAAGAGGAAGATAGGGACATTCTTGTAGTATGCATTACCAGAGCAAGCCCTCAATTCTTTAAAATCCTTGCCCTTCCCCTAAATAGGGGATAAAGTTAGGTGACATTGACTGACATCTTTTGTTATAAGCTTTTTTTTTTTCTTCCTTATTTGTGTTTGTAAGCTGAAACTTTCAAAGTCCATTTGATAGCAGTATTCTGATTTTACCTAAAAGGGTAGCTATTTGCTATTCACGCTGCAGAAAAATGCTTCCAAATACAAGACATAGCCTTGATCCAAAAATATTATTTACCTTTAAACCTAAGTTAACCCTTGTAGGAACGTAACCTTTAGAGGTCATGAGAAGTCTGTTTGGAACAATTCATTTTCTCTTCTGTGCCAATTTGTTATGCAGTATCGGGATTTTGTAATTTGGTTGCTAATAGGACATTTTGCCAAGGCTGGTTTGTTTGTGAGCTGAGTATAGATAATAAGAAAAAACATTGTAAAAATTGATTCAGAGCAATAATTGAAACTGTACAAAAGTTGAAATTGAAAATTACATGGACAGTAGAATTGAAAGTATTTTCAATGTTGCATGTTATGAGGTAAATTTTCATTTGAAGTAATAAACTTTGTCCTACTATATCTTTAGGATTTTATTTTCACTTAATTATTCACTTTGCATGTATTGTATAGAATGTTTCAAAATAAACCAGCAAAATGCATTTCTGATGACATTTTATACTTGAAAATTATTAAAATTATTTGTTTTGTTTTTCCTTATTTTTTCTGAGAGTTCATGCAATGTTTAACAGTTTAGAAGAAACAAAACAAAAAACATTAGAGTGTTGAAATTGAGAAATACGGGGTAGATTTTAAAAAAATACGCATGCATATCCATGCTTGCGCGCTGTCCAGCGTGCACACATGGATGTGCAATTTTATAACAAGCGTGCGCTGGCACACGCTTGTTATAAAATTCCAGGTTGGCGCGTGCAAGGGGGGAGTATACTTTAGCAAACTCGTCTGGCGACGCATCGGGGCCTTCCCCAGTTCCCTTCCAGTCCGCTCCAATTTTAAGGAGTGTCCTGGGAGGGAACTTCCCAACCCCCTACCCTAACCTCTCTTCCCCTTCCCCTATCCTACCCTTCCCCTATCCCAATCCTAGCTATCCCTATTTTTTTTTTATTTTACTTTTGCTCCTGCAAAGGAGCAGGAGTTAGTTGTGTGTGCCGGCACCTTGCCGGCATGCGATCCCCTGACACAGCAGCAAATGCCCACTGTACCGGACACCTCTAGCCCCACCCCACCCCGCCCCCTGGACCACCGCCTTTTAAGGCCCTGGCACTTACACATATCCCTGGGGTTTATGCGCATGGCCGGATCCATTTTGAAAATTGATACTGATATGCCTTCAAATGTATACTATTACATTAGATTAATTGCAATAAATAACTTCATTACTCTCAGATCAGCATAATAATGGTCTCATGAGTCATCAGATCTATAAAAGTTTGTGTTCTTGATGGGCTTTGGACATTTATATAAATCTAAGTCAACTGGTGAAGGCATCTGATGTCTGATGTTTTTGAATTCAACAGATACTTCCTTTATCAATACTTGTTCTTATTTACCACACTCTCGATTTAGTACCTTCTCCACTTTCAATGCAACATCCCTACATCACCATTTTCTCTGACTCAACACATTTCTCCGTGAAATCACCTTGTCTTCTTTCACTATATAAATCTCTTGCTTCAACATTGTCAGTCTTGTAGGCTAGGATGTCCTGTACACCACCTGCTGTCACTGCTTTGAACATGGATGCAAGTCAGTACTTGTGGAGGCAACCATATCATGTACAAAGATGCAGATACAGCTAGAGGTCCATTTTCAAAGGTGTTTGTCCAGCTAAGTTGGAACATAGCCAGATATACTCTAGGGTTTTGAAATTTCCAGCAATTTCACTGCTCCTCATTTATCTGGCTAATTTCTTAGCTGGCTAAAAACTTGTACAGAAAAATTGGGGGTGGGCTGGGGCTAACTTAGCTGGATTGTACTGCTATTCAGCGTTATCCATCTAAGTTATCCAGTTAAATTTAGGTCTGCCTCAGACCCAGGTATATCTAGTGGTGCTTCTTTGTAACTGATTATCCAGTAGGTTAGCCAGAAAAATATATCCAGCTAAGCTGGACTCCCTGCAGTTGAATGTGAACCTCCTTGAGTTCAAAGAGTGGCTATTGCCACTCTTTTGCCCCCTTCCTTAAAACCTGTTGCTTAAGATCACCAAAAAGCACAAGATGTCTGTTAGCTGTGATTATACAACACAACAGATGTGAGCCCTTTATATGCTGGTAATGCATTAACCCATTAGTGGCATGGTACAAAATATAAATGGTGCAGTTTTTCTACCCTGTGCATTTGGATTTGTTTGGTTGGTGGAAAAGTATAAACAGGCAGGCATCATATGCTCAGACTTATTCCCTGACTGAAAAGAGAAGATGCAGCTAGTGCCTGTTCCAAGATCCCTAGCTGCAGCCTACCCACATTCCCATAGCTGGCTGTTTGGGACCACTACTGGAACAAGGAATACTCCCCTTAGAGAGTCCTCCTGCCGCCATTGGTAAGTCTGGCATGCTTTTTTTACTATCTTTTCTCCTGTCTCCCTCTCTGTGTGAAAAGGATAAGGTCCACACACATTGGTGAGGAGTCCATTGTGTGCTGGTTGAGTGAGAGTGATTGCTTTCTGAAGACTAGTAATTTGTTCTTACTTTTTGGACTCAGTCCACTACTGAGTGTGTTCTTTTTATTGGATGTTTTTCAGATTGAGCTGAACTCTATGAGGCAACTGGACTCCTGGATACCAGGAAGCAGAAGTGGAAAGGGAAATGGTTCCCTGGTGGCTGCTGGAGTACAAGGGCCAGGATGACCAGCAGTGGCTATTGAAAAAGATCCAAAATGTCAATCTTTTTTTTTTTCATACCTGACTGTTGTTGTCCATCCAGAATTCTGGTGTGTGTGTTTGTAAGTGTCTTTTCGTGTGTTATGTATCACTAGTGTGCCATTTACTCTGATCTTCGGTCTCGTTTGTGTGTATCATTTAGTCCAGCTTTTCCAGAGTGCCTGCTCCTACCTTCTGGCCCTCTCGGCTGCACCTGTGTGTATGTGTTTGCTGTGGAATCATTTTCTTTCTGTAATTTGGGATTGATCCTCTGTTGTGTGAGCTCCTTATTTATAGCCTATGCCCTTCCAAAGTCCTTGTCTAATAGCATCATTATTTTTCTCTGATGTTGTTTGAAATAAAATTAATTTGTTAAAATCAGGACAGAAATCTTTACAAGCTGCAACTGAGTCATCAACAGACAGAAAATTGTAATTGTAAATTAAGTTGAAGTAAAAATGATTTTACAGGTCTTGATCTAATGAGCAGGTGATAATCTCTTCGGAGAAGTTTCTAGTCTTCTGAAGAGGAAAATAAAGGAGAACAAATGAATGGGTAAATGTATTAAGAGCATACAGTACTTAGAAAAATTCAGCCCTTGCAGGTATGTGATTGTTTAGTTATATTTATACTTTCTTTTCCTTTTGGCTGTGGGGAATCTGTTTATTGCCATGGGGAGGGGTGGGGGTGGTAACAGGTCTCTCTCAACTTTTAAAGGATGTGAGTGCCAACAAATACACTGGAAGATCAGAGCATGTGTCCCAAAAATAAATCTTTACTGTTAGAATGTTCAAATAGTAGGAATGGCACTTTCACGTCAGGTCTTGGCATGAGAGGTGACATTTACAGTTCTCCACTCTTATCTGTGCAAGTGTCTCATGATTTCAAGGCAAGGGAAACTCTCACCTTCCAGTGCTTGGATAAATCAAGCTTCCAGTTGGGCAGGGTATCCTTAGGGCAGAAAACCTCCTTCCAAAAATACTAAAAGGCTTACAGTCTTTGTCTAGTCTTCCCAAAGTGTGTCTATTCAAGGGTGAAAATTAAAATCATGCATTGTACCTGAAGACTGGAGGGTGGCTAATATAAACCTGATATTTAAAAAGGGCTCCCGGGGTGATCAGGTGAGCCTGACTTCAGTGCCGGGAAAAATAGTGGAAACTATTCTAAGGAACTAAATCACAGAATATATAGAAAGACATGGTTTAGTGGAAGACAGCCAGCATGAATTTACCCAAAGGAAGTCTTGCCTCACAAACCTGCTACATTTTTTTTTGAAGTGTTTGCTAAACATGTGGATAAAGGTGAACTGGTAGATGTAGTGTATTTGCATTTTTTAGAAGGCGTTTGACAAAGTCCCTCATGAACGGCTTCTAAGAAAACAAAAAAGTCATTGGATTGGAGGCAATGTCCTTTCGTGGATAGCAAACTGGTTAAAAGACAGGAAATAGAGAGTAAGATTAAATGGTCAGTTTTCTTGGTGGAAAAAGTTAAACCGTGGAATGCTTCAGGGATCTGTACTTGGACTGGTGCTTTTCAATATATTTATAAGTGATCTGGAAAGAGATACAATGAGTAAGGTGATCAAATTTGCAGATGACACAAAATTATTGAGAGTAGTTAAATCACATGCGGATTGGAGTAAATTGCAGAGGGATCTTGTGAGGCTGGAAGTTTCGGTGTCCAAATGGTAAATGAAATTGAATGTAGACAAGTGCAAGATGATGCATATAGGAAAAAATAACCCACAATGTTAGGAGTTACCACCAGGAAAATGATCTAGGCATTATAATGGATAATACATTGAAATCGTCGGCTCAGTGTGCTACGGTGGTCAAAAAAGCTAACAATGTTAGGAATTGTTAGGAAGGGAATGGTGAATAAAATGGTGAATGTCATAATGCCTCCATGATGAGACCATACCTAGAGTACTTTGTGCAATTCTGGTTGCTGCATCTCAAAAAAGATATTGTTGCACTGGAGAAGGAACAGACAAGAGCAACCAAAATGATAGCACGGTTCCCCTTTGAGGAAAGGCTAAAGAGGTAAGGGCTGGTCAGCTTGGAGAAGAGAAGGCTGAGAGGGGATATGATAGAGGTCTATAAAATCATGAGAAGACTAGAATGAGTAAATGTGAATCGGTCATGTACTCTTTCAGATAATAGGACTAGGGGGCACTCCATGAAGTTAGGAAGTAGCAAATTTAAAACAAGTCAGAGAATATTATTTTTCACTCAACGCACAATTAAGTTCTGGAATTTGTTTCTGGATAATGTCTTTAGGACAGTTAGTGTAGCTGGGTTAGAAAAAGGTTTGGATAAGTTTCTGGAGGAGAAGTCCATAAACTTCTATTAATCTAGTTGACTTTGGGAATAGCCACTGCTGTTACTGGCATTAGTAGCATGGGATGTATTTGATGTTGTAACCTGGATTAGCCACTGTTGGAAACA
Source organism: Rhinatrema bivittatum (assembly GCF_901001135.1). Lineage (NCBI taxonomy): Eukaryota > Metazoa > Chordata > Amphibia > Gymnophiona > Rhinatrematidae > Rhinatrema > Rhinatrema bivittatum. The sequence goes on from NC_042623.1 coordinate 105,497,932, forward strand.
GGATGCTGGGCTTGATGGACCTTCAGTCTGACCCAATATGGTAATTTCTTATGTTCTTAAGATGCCAGATGGGTGTCCTCAAGTAGTATTTTACATCTTACTTATAGTTCTCAATAGGATTTTTCTTAAGGGAAACATCCAGTAGCAGGAAACGCAGCAAATCTTTGCAGATGTTCCCCTCTTCAGAAAGAAAGGTAGGCCACAAACTTGACCTCCTGGGAACTCAGAAAAAATCTTCAAGGGTTGAAAAACTCTGGAATCCTTCTGCAGAAGATCACCTTTGATCCAGCCCCCTCTGTGAGAACTGGAGAGCATTGGAGTCTTCCTTACCCCTGATCTAACCTAACTGGTGGATACCCCAAAATCACCCAGCCAGGGCTCTCACTGAAGGAATCCTCAGTAATGACAAAAATGGATGGTTCTACATCAATCAAAATGTAGAATCAGCACCTAGGCAGGCAGTGGTCCCCTTCTCACTAGGGTACTGCCCAGGCTGTGAAACCAGTACCCAAGTAGGTGTAATGCTATCCGTGGATGCAGGCTACACACCGATGGGGCCATAAAAGTATTTGTACTTCTGGGGGCGGGATCACACAGGCTAGCTCTTTCATAATCTCTTTCCCCAGGGACTCCATCCTTTGTGGACGGGGAAAAAGAAAACCTCCTTTCAGGGCCCGGAGTGACGGGGGTGCCTTGGTAACTCTTTTCCCTGGGAGAGGTATGCTTTCTTTCTGCCTGTGAGTACTGCAAGTGCCAAATAACATACCAAAGACCTATATTTGAGTGTCCAAAAATAAATACTTTACTGATGGTGAATCAGAATGAGTGTATGGCACAGCTAACGCAGTCTTTAGCACCACAAATTATCTCTTGTTAACCATCTTTCCCTCTCTGTGCATGGGTCTCTACTAACAGGGTATGGGAAGCATTCACCTTCCAGGGCATGAATAAGTGAAGATCCACATGGACAGGGTTATCCTAGTGTAGGCAGCCCCCCCCCCCCCCGAACACTGGTAAAAATGGTAAAATACAGTCTCTGCACAGAGAGTCCCAAGTCCTCTTTCTCCAGGGGTGAAGATTCCAAGTGGGTGTCCTCAATAGGTTTCAAATTGGTCTTACCCACAGTTTTCTTCTCACACTCTTGATCTCTTACTCCTCTCATATCCCATGATGGAAGGGATCCTCTCTTGAACAAGGTGCTCTCAATGTTCCTCCTCAGGTAGGAAGGGGGCAGTTAAACTCTTCCTCTTGATGGTTCTGACAAAAATCAGTTTCCCCAAACACTGATTACAAAATTATCAGAAGATCCTTGAATCAGGTCACCACCATTCTTCTGATCCCTTAAAAAGATTACAAAAGGGCATGTCTTCCTTATGCTGGCCCGCCCAAGGTTCCCAGGGGTCTTACAAGGCTTTCTATAACAAAAGTTGCCCCAAACCTGAAAACACAGAGACAAATCCAAGCAGTCAGTTACTGGACTGATAACTTCCCACCTTTCCTTAGGATCTCCAGGCAAGGCTTGCCAGGATCCTCTAAGTAGGTCAAAAATCCAAATTAGAAACACACTTCTGCACTGCAGCCTAACTCTGAAATCCAAAAGCACTGCCTCCAGTCTCAATAGAGAGCTGCTTTTATATCCTTAGCAGGAAGTGGCCATCCCAGCACCCTCAAAGGGAGAGGCCATAACGAATAGTGCCATCCCCTAATTACCAAGCTATACTGCACTATCTAAAAGTTCATCAAAGGCCTTAATGGTAATGAACCCAGAGAGTAATTACATAGGGGAACAACTTCAGAAAAACACTCTTACTCTCTCTAACCCCTAACCAAAATGTCACATTTAGCTAAGCTGCAACCTGCTTTTATAAGCATCCAGGGGGCTGGCGATTCCAGCAACCTTGGTGGAGGAGGAGTTCAGACATATGGAGCGCCTCTCCCTCTGCTACCCAACTCTTTATCCTAGCTCAAAAGGTTTAAGAACTAGGGCCATTTTTGGTAATGAATCCCAAAGGGTCTTTACACATATATTACATGTTCTGCACCTTACCTTAGGAGAAATTATGGACAACAGGGTTTTTCTTTCTGCTGAACTCTGATCTGCTTGTTTAGAGCCATCTTGCTGCCTTTTCCCTACTGGTGCCAGGGTGTATCCCAAGATGTACCTACTACTACTACTACTACTACTTATTGGTGATGATTTTATTTTATCATGTTATGTATTTTTTTTAACCGTTGTGAGTGTTTTCCTGTATCCTGCCCTGAATTATGGAAGGGCAAGTGAAAAAATTCCAAATAAATAAATAGATATTTATTTTGCTAGCATTGCTGGATATACACAGTGCTGTGAAATTACACATAAAGGTCTCTTCCCTGTAGAATTTAAAGTCTCTCAGTAACATCAGAACTAGCAGCTTCCAAGTTGGATAGTTAGTTTGGTAAAATATTATATATCTCCTGAATTATCAGTTGGATATGTTCTTGAATATTGTTTAATGATTGTGCTTCCCATAATGTGGACTGTATTTGGTGATATTACATTTGTTTTTTCTTTTTACTTATATAATAAGATAGCTTATTTTGTGTTGATGTAATTCACAATATTCTTATTTCATTGGAAAATGTTAAGAAACTTAATAAAGTATAAATTAAAAAAAAAAAGAATGCTGCTTTCTCTACAGCCTGAGAGTTAGTGTTTATCAGAAAGCATCAACAGCATTTGTCTGTAGTATTCTGAGCTATTTATTGGTTATTTTTGGTTAAGATCAAAGTGTACAGTCTGATCCATGATCAAAGCATAGGGTCTGAGCCCTTGGCATTTAGGCTGAGATTTAAAAACTTGTGCAGTATAGAATGGTTAACACCTTGCTTACCTGCCTCATTGGGAACATGAAATTGTTTGAACCCTGGCTAAAGTGGGAGGACTAAATCTCATATTTAAAAAAACATGATAATTCAGAGTTCTTTATTATATTGTCAGTGGTTCACTATCAGCTTTGCTCACACTTGTGTCAACCTTCTGCTCTGCACTTTGTACCTTACTGAGTTGGCACAACACGTTTCCCCTCTTGCTGTATTCAAGTACCCCACTAAAAGCCTGCTTTGTTGGAGTGGCTTTCAAATCTTAAACACTCATTCTTCTTGAACACAGCCTTATTGGTTTTAACGGGTTACTGTCATAATAAACAAGTTTCCTGGAACTTCTCTTGTTTTTGTCTGTGTCTTGACTAGGCGGTAAGTAGGGACTCTCTCATATGGATGTCTGTACGGTGTTGCATATATCTATTAATTCTAAAGAAATTTTAAGAAGTGGTAGTGCTGTCTCCTCAGAAACAGCACCCGAAGTGGTCTCCTATTCCAACAGATAGGAAGATGAAATACTAGAAAACCAGACACCGTAACGGCATTGTTGATAGAATTGTCAGTATTCAGTGACTATTCTATGGGTTGAATGAAGAAACTGAATATCCTTAAGTACTAAGAGTTGCAGAGACCAAGAAAATGTGGCAGAAAGATACAGAAATAGTCCCAGTTATATTGGGTACGATGGGCCTGATTAAGAAGAATTTCCAAGCAAACTTTAAAATGTTGCCCATATGTATTTTACCCTGTGAACTCCAGAAGAGGGCTCTCTTTGGCATGATGCAAGTATTAAAAAGGATGTTAGCAGTAAATTTGAGGAAATGAGATCATTCTCAGCAAGGGAATGGTTGTTTTAGAAGGCAAGGTACCAGCCTTTCAGCTGATCAGACCCCCAGTTTAAGACCTATTAGCAACCAGCCCTAGCACTGGGCTACACTGTGAAATGAGAAAAGCAAATATATAACAATAACATACTGTACCCATCTCAACACGGATTTCGAAAACACTACAGCATGGAGACTCTGCTACTCTCTCTAACAGATAACATTCTAAGAGGCTTTGATAGTGGTAAACACTATATTCTACTAATGCTTGACCTATCGGCAGCCTTTGACACAGTAAACCATAAAATACTACTAGATAGACTGGAAGAAATCGGATTACATGGCCTAACATTAAAATGGTTTAGTTCATATCTAAAAAACAGGTTTTTCCAAGTTCAGATCAACAACACATTATCAGAAAAAATTAATCTCACAACAGGAGTTCCACAGGGATCAGCCCTATCTGCGACCCTTTTTAACATATACATGCTGCCATTATGCCACTTACTTGCAGGATTAGGAATTATGCACTACATTTACGCCGACGACATTCAACTAATTCTACCCATAGAGGACACTTTAGAAAAAACATTAAACCTAGCCAACATGTACCTAAGCATTATAAAACAACTACTGACACAAATGGAACTTGTAATTAATATTGATAAAACAGAATTTCTACACTTAGAATGAAAAAATTCTGAAATCAGTCAAACATCAATAATACTCAAAGACAACCAGACAATTGAACTAGCTGGAAAAGTACGTAACCTAGGAATAATTATAGACCCTGAAATCAATCTGAAACACATATCACTAAAAGTAAAGGAAGGTTATGCAAAGCTCATGGTACTCAGAAAACTTAAACCACTACTAACTCAAAATGACTTCCGAACAATACTACAGGCACTAATTTTCTCCAGCATGGACTACTGCAATGCCCTTATGCTACGACTACCTAATACGATATTAAGACCACTGCAAATACTTCAGAACACAGCAGCTAGAATACTACAGGAAAAAGAAGGAGGGACCATATAACTGAAACCCTAGCAGAGTTACACTGGCTACCAATTGAACACAGAATTAAATACAAAACCCTATGTATCATGCACAAACTAATTTATGATGAGAAATCAGATTGGTTAAACACAGCATTACGGGTACACACTCCACACAGGAACCTCCGATCAGCAAATAAAGCCCTCCTAACCATTCCATCAGTTAAAACAGCAAGACTGACCCAAGTGAGAGAGAGCCCTATCACTAGCAGGACCCATAATCTGGAACACAATGCCTCCAGAGATCAGACTACAAAGTGATCTCAAGGCATTCAGGAAAAGTTTAAAAACATGGCTTTTTAAACAAGCATTTTACAAAGAGATGGGAAAATAGAGAGAAATCATTCAGGAAAAGACAGAAAGGCACCAACACACAGTACTTAGACTAATCTACTGTAAAGTCCTATGAACTCTACACAATAAGCATAACTATAATACTATGTGTGATAAAACTACCCGTGTACGTACCTTGGTACAATTGGTCTTGAACTACTTCACTAAATGATTATGTCTAATGATTTATTGTAACCGAACCTTTGACGGCACCTGTTAGAATGTACTATAGTACACTTTCACCTACATTAAATATGTGCCTACATGTAAACCGTTGCGATGGTATTTAACTTAGCAATGGTATAGAAAAATTTTAAATAAATAAATAGTTTAAAATATATTCAGCAAAGGATGTTTCTTTATAACTGCAACGTAAATTCAACATATGCTCTCTGTCAGCCTGCTTTTGATTTTCTTTCTCATCTCAGTATCATTTCCCGTTTCTCTTTCACAGTCATTGCAGGAATCCAGCAGCAGCTCATGCAGACCCACTATGGAATCAGATTCAGTCATCTTCTTTCAGTATTGCAGTATTCAGTTTAACCCTGTTTTTAATTAAATACTCTATCATTTTTTTTACAGATACTGTTTACCCTCTCTCCTATGGACAAGCTACTGGCAGAAAAGTCCATAAAATGTTTTTAACCAGGTAGACTTGAGGAAAGCCATTACTTATCCCTGGGTGTAATCACCTGAGATCTAGTACTTGAGATCCTGGATTGGCCATTGTTAGAAATAGGATACTGGGCTTGATGGATCCCTGGTCTGATCCAGTAATGCAGTTCTTAGATTTTCACGACACCAGCGCCAATTTGATGACATTTCGATGCCGATTTCAGGTATAGCCGCTACCATTATCTGGACAACATAATGGCGTCAGCCACACCTGAGACAATGACAGAGTGATGTGACTTTTAAGATAGTGTCAAGACTGCCACACCATTTTTAATGATCTAGGTGTGGGGTAGGAGCAGCGAACTGTCTGTTCGATTAATTGTTTCTGATAAATATTCGAGAATGAACCAATTTCTAATGATATGCCTGACAATTTTTTTGAGAAAGGAGCCAGGGCATTTCTTTTTGTTTTATTTTTTATTTGTTGTTTTATCTATATTAACTGTATTTTAAATTTTTACCAGGCTTTCCATTGTTATTAATTTGATGCCTTTTATTGTTATTTTTAGTTTTATTTACAATTTCTTCTTTTTTGTTTTATATTGTATTGTATTTTATATTTTCTAATTACATTTTATGTAAACCGTTGTGATAGAATATGGAACAACAGTATATAAACGTTTTAAATAAAATAAATAAATAAACTAGCTCCTGCCATTTTCTTTAATTCCAGATTTGTGGCAGTGCTGTAAGTGGGGGCCAGGGAGGGGAAGTCCCTGTCCCATTCTACTGAAAGGTGTGGGAGGGGCCTGGAGAGGTCCAGCCAAATAGGCCTGAACTCCAGGCTAGATTTTTAATGGATGGGGGGGGGGGTGAGGGGCCCTGGAGGGGGGGGCCTAGCTTGATGCAGCTTATCCCAGATAGGTAAGCCTGGGCACCAGGGATATCTTGGGGGGTCGGAGGGGTGTCTGAGAGCCTCAGAGTGGACTGGTTTGGTGTGTCTTTTGTTTTGGAGTTATGCTAGTTAAATGTTTTTGGTTTTTTTGGTTTGGGAACTGAACCGAACTCCCCTCCCCCCAAAAAAAAAAAAATTAACCGAAAAACAAATCCCTCCAAAACAAAAAAAATGTATGGAACCAAAAGTTTTTGGTTTGTTCATCCCTAGTCTCCAGAGATTTGATAATGTGCTGTGACAAACGATTTCTGCTGTTTAAGGGCCTGTTTACTAAGCCTTGCCAAGTCAGTGCTGGAATTGCTGTTTTACTGCAGGGGCAAAGTTTGCATGATTTACTAAACTGCCGTATCTGAGTATCGCGGCTGAATAAATCCCACTGAGTTTTTCTCACGTTGCCATAAGCTGGCTACTTCCCACGTTCCCAGCCATGGGAAAGCACAGCGGTTGGCCTTCATTTCTGGGCCATAGTTTTAAAGGGGATGGATGGACCTTTAAGAGTTTCCCCACCTCCTCCAAAGTCTCCTCCCTGATCTATGGAGCAGTGTCTAATCTCTGCCATACCTCGGTACTTCCACCTGGCCCATAAATAATGATAAAAGTCATGTTTAAGTCCCAATCTTTAAAAATAATTGAACACGCCCTTGAGGTTCCCCACTCCTGCCTTCCCCCAGAGTCACTGTAGACTTAGCCTATAAGCCTGGGGTGTTTCTAGGAGGCAGGAGCAATCCCCACTCACTTCCACCCATTGGTACTATTTTACAAAATGGCACGAGTTAACCCAGGCTCTCCTGTACCCCAGATGCACAGGACAAAAGGGAGCCTGCAGTGAGCCAGAGGCATTTTCTAAAGTGGCCTCAGTAGGATGGGAGTAAGCAGGACTCACTTCTGCCCTCTGAATGCATCCTCGGCTTATTGGGTAAGACGTCACAGGATCTGGGGATCAGGGGGTAGCTGGATGGAGGATTCGCAAGGGGGTGTCTGATAGTTTTTGCTAAGTTATGGGGCTTTTAGGATAGAATGTGTCTTTTTTTTTTTTTTTTTTTTTTTTTTTTTTTATGGGTCAGGTGAAGGTGCGGAGAAAGGTTGGGATTAGACATTGCTCCATGGCTGTTAGTGGTGCTTACAGAGCTTTGCAGTCCCTTAAGATGGAGCCCTGGGAGCATCACCAGGCAATACTCCCAGAAGGAAGATAGCCATTTGAATTGAAATGCAGTTAAATTTAGGATTTTTCACTAGCTGCACTATACCATTTGCATAATGAGCTGTTTTGCATTTATTTATATGCAATGCAGTTCATCATTTGTTTACATTTTTTGCGCCTGAGTTAAGCTGTGGTAGGTGAATAATGTGCAGTATCACCAGATAACATGTATTATTTGCCTAATATTGCACATTATTAACTGATTTTGCAAGCTATTTGCCGTAATCAAAGCCCTTATGTAAAGTTTCAAAGTATTTTTCAGGACAGTGATAGGAATGATATAAAACAAAGGCTGCAGAATTTGCCATTATCTACACTTACTCTTTTCCCTAATTCATTGATCTATTATACCAGCACACTGTAACTCTTGATCACTTTTCATTCAGATAATGCAGAGGAATGTATATAGCTATGAGAAATATATTAAAAAGAACCCCTTAGAGATACTTCTGATGAATGGGTAGCTAAGTAGGGCATACATGTACAATAGCATTCTCAGGTAATGGTAACATGCGCATGGCCTTCTGACAAGGAATATATTTCCTGCCCTGCTTTGTGCTAAGCACATTCATTGTAATCTAAGCAACTGCTGTATCCCATGACATTTATGCTTTTCTTGTAGTTTAAAGCCACAGTACCCTCAAGATTGCTCAGGATATTGGCTTGTGTATTTGTTGCCTGGGATGTGTCCCTTCTTTTCTCTTGTAATATATTTGATATTATATGTGTTTACAGATTTTTTTTGGACAAGAGACAGTACATCTTTGTATTATTAACACCTTGCCCACTCTTCTATGTTTTTAATCCAAGGGCATTGCTAGGTACTTAAAAGATCCAGGGCACGGATCCATTGGTCCTTCCACCCCACTCCCCCCACCTCAAGATGTTGATAAATGCATTGAAGAATCATAATGACATCCTCCCTCCAAGCTTGAGCTTCTAAAAATGACATACTTTAAATAATTTTCAGCATTTATTGTATATCACTGATGGTAAAAGTACAGGTAAAGAAAACAACGATATTGTATAGCAGAACCAACGAAATAAACATACTTTTAGGACTGCAGTGAGTTTGTCAGGATTTCACATTGCCTGAACATATTCCCTTCCTGCAAATACAGAGAGGATCCTGAAAAAAAGGGGTGAAGCTTAAATTTCAGCAGAGGGCACCATTTTGGTGTCCGGAAGTTTACTGCCATATACTAAAATGGCAAATCTGCTGAAGAGCAAGGCACTGGAGTTAATTAACTCTAGCACATCCCCGGCAGATATTGTCTTTCTAAAGAAGAAGACGGAAAACTATGATATATGATATGGGCTCTGACCTTTGAGCCTGAGCCTAGGCCAAGGCCCAGGTGTTGTGACCCATCATCCAGGCTGGGTCCTGACATCAGCCTAGGTCCAGGTCGAGGCCCTGGTGTCAGGACCTGGCCTCCAGACCAGGCCAGGGCATCAGGCCTAGGACAAAGCCTTGGTCTACGCTAAGGCCCAGACGTCAGGACCCGGCCTCTAGACCAGGTCTGGGCCTTGGTCTCGGCCAAGGCTCAAGCGTCTGGACCTGACCTCTGGACTGGGCCCTGGCATTGGGCCTGGAATCAGGCCTTGGTCTATACTGAGGCCCAGATTTTGGGAGCTGGCCTCCAGACTGCAGCCCAGTTACAGGCCTAGGCCTGGGCCTGGCCCTTGGTCTAGGCTCAGGACTGGGCCTAGACTCGATGGATCACTTATTTTTTTTGTTTTTGTTTTCAAAATGAAACGTGAAAGCCAACAAAATTTTGTCAGATTTTCAATCTTTTCATTTTGAGAAGAAAATGAAATAAAATAGGACATTTTTGTGTTGTTGTTTCCTATTTTGTTTCTCCCAAATGCACATCCCTATAAATGAATACAACATTGCCTAACAGTCAAGAAATTAGACCGTCTTCAATGTGCAGCACAGAAATAGGTCAAATTGTGTCAGTAAATTTAAGCACTGGAAATCCTCACATTCATCGTGATATCTAAAAAGTATTCCTTGTTTCACAAGAAATTGTGCAACGCAAACAATTCATCGGAGCTACTCTGGTCTTTCTCTGATTTGATTTTCACTTCTGCTTGTAACTGTTCCATTACACATCATCATGCAGCTTACTGTCCGGCAGCCAAGCCTGCATGCTTCCAGCATACTTGCCTTATGAGCTGCTGTATTTTCATGTTCTCTAAAAAAAAGTCTAAAGCTTTGTTCCAATTTTTAAAGCCATAGTTAATCAATGCATCTGTTTCATCTCTTCAGTTGTGATCCAAAAATTTTGCATGCAAAACAAAGTGCAATGTTTTCAGGGATAGAGTATTCTAACCATTCATTCTTTTCAAACCAATGATACTCAAACTTTTTTTAATCCAAAATCCTCATAAGTTTACTGTGCTAACCTTGGCTGAAGTGGGCCTTTCTCGATATCTCCGAAATCGGAAGCCTCACAACCTGGCCTGGCACATGATTCCTTTGCCTCTTGTTTCTTTACTGGAGCCTAGATCACACTTGACAGATCTCCATGATTTAGTTGCTCTGCATTCCCTCTCTCCTCCTGCTGATATTGCTGTGATGAAGCCTTACTGGTAAAATACTGCCTGATATCCATTCCCTATGGAGAAGGATCATTTAGCTCCTTGACTCTCTTGCGTTTGTGCCTATTCTCATCCTCGCTCCACCCTCTCTACCTTTGTGGCGACTCCCTTCGGCTCAGACGGACAGATGCAGCTGCGGCTTCTCCCCACCTCTTGGTCCCGGTATCCCCGGGCTGGCTTGATGCCACGGATCCACCATGTTCCTGAAGACGTAAGGGCGTGCACGCTCCAGACTTTGTACCAGCAAGGGTGCGATCCTTGGGGGCATCCCCCCCCCCCCCCGTAGTGATGTCGTCCGATTTCAATTTAAAAGGTCTTTGTTTGCTAACCTCAAACGAGTTAGCAAGGAACTCCAACGGGACTTGCTTCGGCAGTCCACGCTACTTGCAACAACGATCTGAGTCAGCAAGGGGAAACCTTTCTCCATTGCTCGGCCTTTTCAAACTTACCAGGAATACCTGCTCCTCGGGGGCTCCTCTCTCTCTGTTCTTGATTTCAGATTGTTGGACGGGATCCGGTACTCGCTCCTCGAGGGCCTACGTTCCCGAAGACTCCTATTGCCTGGAGGCGATCGCAGACGTGAACACAGTGAGTCCTATTACAGACAGGAACCGGTACTCGCTCCACGAGGGCCATTGTTCCTAATCGCTAAGGCTCCCTTCAGTCTAAGACGTTATGGCAGGTAAGGAGATCATGAGTTACCATTGCAGATTGCAGATAGGAATCGGTACTTGCTCCACGAGGGCCTATGTTCCTAATACCTTTCTCACATTCTCTTCTTCCTCAGAAGATATTGCATACCTATATCTTATGGATTGCTATTACAGATTAACAGACAGGAACTGGTACTCGCTCCACGAGGGCCTGTGTTCCTAAATCTCTTCTAACCTCTCTTCTATCCAGAAGCCATCCCACATGCAGTTATTGTGAGTTCTATTTCAGACTGCCTACAGGAACCAGTACTCGCCTGCAGCTCCTGTTCCTGAATACTGAAGACTCTCTGTTGCATAAAGAAGACACTGCAGAGATCTACAATTGTGAGTGTATCATCTACCGCTGGTTATGCCCAGCATACCCTGTCTACTCACTACCTATAGTCTCTCCTTGCAGCTCAGCAACTCAGAGATCGTTGTTCCAGTATCAGAGGGACTTCAGCCCTGCCGGGCATATCAGCTCACTACTGCCACCTCTGGTGGTTCTACTTCCTGTCTAATAAAGAACTATCTGTGTTTGTCTCAATACTCCAGCCTAGCAGGTGGTCCCTCTCCACCTGAGGGTGCTGTCATCTGCCATCGGCCCAGGGATTCACTATTTCTACTAAGTGTTATTCCTACACTAACAAGAGCAGTGTTATCATTTGCCACTCTGTGGGAGCCAACCCACATCAGACCATTACTCCTCTCTCTGCGGAAGCTGATCCATATCAGATAGCTATCTCCCCATGGGAATCATACAGGTTGCTGGTTCATCTTTTTACAGGAACAAGCATAACAGTTGCTACTTCTTCCCTCTGGAAGAGCAGAGCACTAACAGATTGCTACTACTTAGCAAGATCTGTAACAGTGTGCTACTTTGCCCCCTGGCGGGGGATCGCTAACAGATTAACTCTTCCTTCAACGGGAGTATCCAGCATCCAGATTCATTACAGATTGCTAACTCCTCCCCTCTGGGGGAGCAGATCTATAACAGATTGCTAACTCCTCCCCTTTGGGGAGCTGGTCTTTAACAGATTGCTAACTCCGCCCTCCTGGCGGGGTGAGCGCTAACACTCTCATTTCATATGAATAGGTGCAAACACTGCATCACTTTTGTAGCTTCTCTCTTGATAGCCTCCACCATGCCTATATCGTTTCAGAAGTATGACTTCAAGCTTTCTTAGATCACTTCTCATTCTGTCTGCTCCCCCAGGGCTGTCTACTCTGTTGCAGATCTTAGTGTCATACGCAAAAATGCAAACTATCTCTCTGCACTATTGCTCTCAAAGGTATTGAATAAAAATGGCCACAGCCCCAAGGCTAAACCCTGAGGCAATCCACAATTAAGACTTAGGGAAGTTCTCCTGTGCTTTTAGTTATTGCTATTTGTCTGTTTTTGATATTGTATTTTGTAACTGATTTATTTATGACTGCCCTGTTAGGGCAGATAATTACATGAAAATGATTAAATTAATAAAATTATGGAACAGAAGAATTAGATTTCACTTTAAAACACACCATGTAGAAAAAGTATTCAGATTCTGGATTCACTTCATTAACAGCAATACAGCTCTCTTCTTAATCAGGTGCATTGTGAGCTAATAGAAAACTCAGCAAAAAAAAACAAACAAAAAACCAAAGACACTCTGAACCTATATAACAAACCATGCAGAGCAAACCTGCCAGACTAAATCAGCGCTACCCACCAATACTCAAACAAAAACAAGTATACGTATAACAAGCCAGCATTGCAAATATTACAGCGGATCCTAGAACACAAATATATCTCCTACTGCAAGAACAAAACAAGCCAGACTGCTGTATATCTTTACAGCTGCTTAGCCTGACCAGTCAGAAGAGCAGCATTGGAAGCCTGACGCTTCTGTCCAGTGCCTCCCACCATTGAATCCTCTCTCAGCTGCGCACTGCCAACTGAAACCAGCAGGAAAAAGGCAGACCTCAGTGGCAGGAGGAGTGGGTTATAAGCACAAGGTTGCTGGTGCTATTCTAATACCAGATGGGATGCCCAATTAAAAATTAGGCACTTATAATACATTTTACATAAAAAGGGCAAAGTATAGTTTTTCTGAGATAAAAATACTACTTACAACATGTATGTTATATTTATACACACTGCTGTGGTGCCAATCAGAAAACACTGCAAAAACAAAAAAACAAAAAAGAAATTTGGTCCTCAGAAAGCCACAAATACATTGAATTACAATATAATAAATCTCTCATATTAAAGCAGCACTAACTGCCAAAACAGTTACAATCCTACAATCCTACCTAGTAAATGAAAAAGCTACACTGCAAATATTACAGCAGACCCCAACTCAACAATACATCTCCTATTAGAAAAACAGAATAAGCCAGGTTGCTGTAGATCATTAACAAAAACAACATGCTTTCAGAATACCTCACCTCAGACACACATGCAGAACACAGTCAAATCCTCACCAAATACAGAATAAATTGACCATAAATTTTAAATAGATTGAATTAGAATATAATAAACCTCTTATATGAAAACAGCACTAACTGCCAGCACTCACAGTTACAATTCTGCCTAATAAATGAAAAGGCAACACTGCAAATATTCCAGCAGACCCTAGCACACCAATACACCTCCTATTAGAAACAAAAACTACATGCTACTAGAATACCTCTCGTCAGTCACACATGCAGAATATAGACAGATTTTCAGCAAATACTGAATAAATTGACCATAAAGTTTAAATAGAAAGAGGCAGACAAAAATTGAACTGGAAACTGCAAGAAGCTAGACTTTGTAGGCAGTGCAATAATGGAAAAACAGAAACATCACCATTCCTCAAAAAAATAAAATCAAGAAATTACTGATAACAATATTTCAAAATAACTGACAAATAGAACATCCAATAATTTAAAACTCTTAACAATGTTTAAAAATTTCCCCAAATACCAATAAAATATGTCAAAACAGCAGGCATCAAATAACACTCAGTAATTAAAACTAATAAAGATTTAAAAATCTCCAGTTCTCCATACCTGGAACTTTTGATTTCCATTCACCTTGAGATTTTTGTGGATTAATAAGGTATGAGAGGCACAACCTTTTACCTCTCTCTCTCTCTCTCTCTCTCACACGCACAGACACATACTTCCTTCTCTCATGCATATGCACACACACACGCCTCCCTCTCTCACACAACACACACACACACTCTACCATCATACACACATCCATATTTAAAAAAAACATATCCCAACATGTTTCACTTGATGAAGGTACCTTAGGGGAATACCATTCATCTACAAATCTCAGGTGACATCCAGGCAAAGACTATGACCTTATTCCTCTCTGGTTGTCCTCTTACCCACACTGCCCCTGCCCATGGCCCACCCCTGATGCTCTCAATCTTCCTATTGGCTGTGTGGTGGCAGCACTGAGAAACCAGGAAGTAAAAAGGAAAGGCTAATTGGATTATGCATCTGCTCCACTTAGTGGGAATGGCTGAAATCTGCTTGCTGCCTCTCTGTCCACATGTTGACTCCTTTGCTGCCACCACTCCCCTCATGTGTGTAGCTGAGACTCAGGGCACTGATGATTGGACTCGGGGTATGGGTCCCATGTGCTTGGCACTAAAATGCCTCTGTTGTTAATTGTGTTTTTGGTCCAGTAGTTTTTCTCCAGCTCCTTTCATCTTCCAGAACAATTGTACGTGGTGTCTGTTGGGTTAGAACACTATGAATCTTTATTCACAAATATCTGATGGAGATTTCCCCTTTATATGTCCTTTTCCTATCCCAGAGGCTATGAATACTCCCTCCACAGAATTCGTGGGAGCTGAAGCTTGACCTGGGTATTGAGTTCAGGTCCTTCTCATGGCTGCATGTAGGAATTGCCCCTAAGTCAGGAGGCTGACTCCTTTGTCCTTGATTTTTAAACAGTCTTCTTCACTGAGTTCATTCTTTGGCCTTTTGTGTTGTGCTCGTATATTATGTCGTATATATTTCTTACAGACAACCATCCCAATAGAAAGAGAGAACCTGGTGGATGCTCCCCTGTATTTAGTATCATCTATAAAAAAATGTGATGTATCCCTTGTTTTCCAGACAATTCCAGCCTTCAAGTGCCACTAACAGGTCTGATTTTCAGGATATCCACAATGAATATCCATGAGATATGTTTGCATGCACTGACTCCGTTGTTTACAAATACATCTCATGCATATTCATTGTGGATATCACCAAAAACCAGACCTGTCTGTGGCACTCATGGAGCAGAGTTGCCTGTGCCTACACTATGTTGCTGGCCTTCAGTCTCTGTTTTATTTATTTATTTTTTATTTTCGAACTTTTCTATACCGACCTTCATTTTGAAGTAACAAATCAAATCGGTTTACATTGTAACAACATTATTGCACAAGGCATTACATCCTGCACTGTGTTAAACACAGGCTCCTTAGCTCTGTAATTCTGCAGCTTTACATTTTCTTTAATTTTATTCCCAAATTAACCTTTCCTTGTGAGAGCCTTCATGCAGGACTCCCTGCAATTTTGTTGGCTCATGTCTCAATCCTTATGCAGATTTCTGGAAAACAAGGGATACATCACATTTCAGGGGAGCATCCACCAGGTTTTCTCTTTCTGTTGGGATGGTTGTCTGCTTTGGCTAGTAGGGAATTCTGAGAATATTATCGTAATTGCAGCAGCTCCTGTTTCAGAGGTATCAGTGAAGGTGTTTTTCTTCCCTACCTGAGGAAAGTGGGAAAACTTGTAAGACTTATCGGTGCAGTAAGAGGTGGGAGGGCAATGCTATGATGCAACATCTGGTTTGAAGCTGTGGGCCTCATTTACAGGCCTTCCCCTCTAATACCCCTCATTACCCTGCACCTCCCGACAATGTGAATGAATGAATGCAGAATGTTGTACCACACTATATTGAAACTAGCTACTTATGAAGCCATATATTGTAAATTTTGTAAATATTGACCTGTATATACATCCTGCCCTGTATATACAATTTTCCTAGCCGTTGCTTTCTAGCATTTCCCTTAACTACTAAACTTAACCCTTCTCCTCCTGCCTTTCCTCGCCCCTGTGATATCCCCTCAATTACTCTGTACCCAGTTAATCTGTACTTCGACTATATTGTATCTTATTCTACCATATTTAACCTTTAGTTACAGTTTTGTTCCCTGTAAAGGCTCTGCCTGTCGTTACGGCGACACTGTTTTTTGTTATATGTAAACCGATACGATGTGCAAACGGATGTCGGTATAAAAAATAAATAAATTTACATTGCTGGATCAGTAGTTATAGGTTTTGACTGCTATAGCAGTTGATCATAAAGGACAATTCTCATCTCCTAACAAAACTTTTTCGTAGCATATCTGGAAGTTTTCAGATGCCTCACCCGCATTATGTATAGCAGCCTTCTCCCATACTTAAAAATCTATAGAAATTACAAAATTGGCTGAAAAAATTGATAAGCATCACATTACTATGATGTCCAGACCTTTGAAGCTGGCTCAACTGCATTTACTGGGAAAAGTATCTTTGCTAAGTGTTTCTGCTACATACATGCAGCATTTACGTTTTTTCTTCCCTTATAGCTTGTGTTTTAAAGTAAGAAATACTTTTACAGAGACCTGAAACTTGGTTTTCTGCCATAAGTATGTGGGGGTAGCAAGATCGACTAGGGCAAATTTAGGAATGAGAGACTAAAAGAAACTGCAAAGCAATTGTCGTTAATTTTGTAGATCCGCTGAACTTTTGAATGCATTTTTCAAATATGTACCAAAAACAAATCCCCCTTCCTGAAAAAAAATTTCCATAGAAGAAAAAAAACTTTGAGGTGGTATTTTAATAGAAATAACACAAGTCAATTTCAGGTGCATAGAATTGCTGTGTTGGTGCAATAAGAATAGGTTGTATTTCATGCTTCTATGTATTGTTTTGCATTACAATTCTTAGAAGAAAGCAGAGTCAGCAGGTTTAGTCATTCAAAGCCTTTTATAAGTATTTATTTATTGATATCCTGCATAATTTATGCAATTTCTATCTCTAGGTAGTAATAACATTGTATAACAGACAACATGGGTTTGTAATGGATTAGTGATTCAAAAGACTTAGCTAAACAACAGGGTGAACTAATAATAAGCTACAAGTATAATGACTTTGGGTGCAGCTATTTTGATTTAATTGTTGAGCTCTTCAAGCTGTTTGCTGACCTCTTCCAGTACATTGTTCTTTATATATAGAGAGAGAACAATTGGTTTGATAACTTGCATATAGATTCAGATCTGTAATTTCTGATAGGTCTTATGCTGATCTGCACCTTAATGGGTGAATGTTTTGAGTGTGTTTGCTAAAATGCAGATGACTCAACAACTCCTCCTAGCAGTTTTCCATTGTGGAAATCTTGAAATATCTTATTGTTCTTATATTTTATTTTATTGTCCAGCTTGGTGTTTTCATACTTTCCGGTACAGTCATTCTTTGTTGAATAATTATACTAAGGAATCATATTAGTTTAGCCTTGTGAAAATATACATTAAGGTAACTAGTTTTTGAACCTGGCATTTGCAAAGAATTCTTTGAGGACTGGCGATGTGATCAGTCAGAACTCAGGGCCGTTACAATAACCTCATGCATTTTTATAATGCAACCATGTGTTCTCTTGCAGCCATCACATTCTTCAGACTTTGTTGTGCATGACTGAACACACTGTTGAAAAAGATCATTGTTCTAGATCTAGATAACCATGAAAGATCAAGGCTCTCACAGAATTATAATACTGCCTACTTAAATGAATGCTGGCAAAATAAAAATGCATGCATACTAATATAGAGTGAAGATAAAAGTTATGTGAGTAAATAACTGTCAAAGTGTTATTATTCTGTGATGAAAAATTAGATTTCTAATTGTGGCATATTCTGTTTTCCTTTCTGCATTATTTTTTATGATTTACAGTATATTTCTGAAAAATGGCTGTAAAAGGAATTGGAATTAAGGGGACTGTTACTTTCATCATATTGCAACGGTAATAACTTTCAGTATGAATTTAATGTCAATAAAAACATATTGAAAAGAAAAACCCTTTGACAGAGTAAACATGTTAGAAGTATTTCTCACATTCCACAGAATAGAATGTATAGAATTCTAGTTAATAAACCTATTAAAAGAATACATTTGTGGTATACCAAAAAATAGAAAAAATGGCTAGGATATTGTAGAATGTGTAGCTCAAACAAAAACAAAGACTCTATAAGTATCTCTTTAGTGGCGCTGGGAGGAGCGGCGGCGAGGAGCAGGAGCGGAGGCGGCGGTGAGGGAGGGAGGGACACCCCCCCCCCCCCGGAGATCTTCCGTCTGCCGTTGTGGATGAGCTGAAAGGGGAGGGGATAGAGCGAGGGGGCGAGACTGAGGGGAGGGAGGAGAGAGTGAGGTGAGGGGAGGGGGAGAGGGAGGATAGAGGTGAGGTAAGGGGAGGGGGAGAGGGAGGAGAGAGTGAGGTAGGGGGAGGGGAGAGGGAGGAGAGAGTGAGGTAGGGGGAGGGAGGAGGGAGGAGAGAGTAGGGGGGAAGGTGATGGGGAGGGAGGAGAGAGGGAGGTGGGGGGAGGTGAGAGGGGGGAGGGAGAATGAGGGGGAGGGAGTGGGAAGAAAATGGACCGAAAAAAAAGTTAAATGTAGCCCATTGTTACGGGCTTAGCGGCTAGTAGAAACATAAATTGTAATGAGACATGAGGAAATTAAAGCCCATCTATTCTGCTCAGTTTGCTTCCTGTTGTAATACTATAGATCAGTTGATCTCTCTTTTTTTCCTTCTCTTCCTCATAATTAAGGATCCTCTATACTTAGGCTATGCCTTCTTGAAATGTGTTATTATTTTTTACTCCACCACCTCCATTGGGAGGCAGTTCTATATACCGATAACCCTTTCCATGAAGTAATATTTTCTGATGCTTATCTTAAGCCTATCCCCTTTGAATCTTATAGCATGACTTCTTCTAGAACTTCCTTTCCATTGACACATTATTGCTTGTTATTATTATTACCTTATTTTTACCTTTAAGGTATTTGAATGTGTCTGTCATATCCATTCTTTTTTTTTTCTCCTGTGGAGTATTATGTCCAATTCTGCAAGCCATACCTCTGAAATGAGAATATGGGCAGTCCACAGAAGGGCTATCAAAATATTTCACAGTCTTCTCTAAAAGCCCTATGAAATAGTACAGAATTACGCATGTACCTGGATAACCTTCAGACCTAACTTTAGCTAGATAAGTTATTCATTTTCTGATTTTCTCAGTATTGGTCTCTTTCCCCTAGATTCACCAAAATGCTATAAATATAGCAAAAATAAAAAAGGGGTGTGATTAGTTACCACATTGTATATTATTTGTTTTTAATGTACATGGTATTTATCACAGGCTGCTACTGGACAGAGTGACTACTTTGTAGTAATCAATTCCTCTTGTTGGTACCTTTCATTGATTCAAATGATAGAAATTCATCAGTCATATCAAATTTTCAGTTAATTCCTATGACTATGTATGTAAAAGCAACCCCCTCCAAACCTACCCTGAGTTGAAAGTGTCCCCTCTTATAGTGTTTTATATATATATCAGGGATGTGCATTTGTTTGTGATGAAATAGTAAATAGAGACGATATTTCCTATTTCGTCGTGTTTCGGGAGGGCGATGAAATAAGAAAACCCACAAACTTTTGTGTGGTTTCCTTATTGTTTTTGGGGAGGGGAGAAAGGGCACATTAAAAAAAAACAAAAAAAAAAAGAAACCCAAACCCACCCCAACCCTTCAAATTTAATTAATTACAACCCTCCAAGACTTGCCCGCCTCCCCCCCCCAAGACTTACCGAAAGTCCCTGGTGGTCCAGCGGGGTCCCGGGAGCGATCTCCCCCTCTTGGGCCATTAGCTGCCACTAATCAAAATGGCACCGATGGCTCTTTGCCCTTATCATGTGACAGGAGCTATTGGTGCCATTGGTCGGCCCCTGTCACATGGTAGGAGCAATGGATGGCCCACGCCATTTTTTAAGATGGCGCAGGACGGTCATCCATTGGGGGTTCAGGAGGGTGGGGGATTGCAATTAATTAAATCTGAAGGGTTGGGGTGGGTTTCGGGCATCATTTCGGGGGGCAGACGAAATGAAATCGGCCCGAACCACGGGAAAACTAAATTTCCTGCGGTGGGCCGAATCACATCTCTCAATATAAGCATGTCTGACTCCATACAGAGTCTCTCTCTCTCTCTCTAGTAAATGTTAATCAGTTGTTTACTCTTTTGAAAAGTACAAAAACCAGGGGACACACAATGCACTTACTGGGAGATACATTTAAAACTAATAAGAGAAAATATTTTTTTACTCTGTGCTTAATTAAGCTCTGGAATTCATTGGCAGAGAATGTGGTGAAAGCTATTAGCTATTAAAAAGGGTTTGGACAAGTTCCTGGAGGAAATGCCCATTAACAATTATTAAAGGAGAGTTGCAGAAATCCACTGCTTATTCTTGGGATAAGCAGCTTGAAATCTAACTATCCCTTGGGATCTTGTCAGGTACTTGTGACCTGGATTGGCCAATGTTGGAAACAGGATACTGGGCTTGATGGATACTTGGTCTAACCCAGTATGGAAAGTCTTATGTTCTCTCTCTCTGTTTTAATGCATTTTTAACTTTGTTCTTCATCAGCAAGTAGAGCTGAATTAGCCATTACATATGGATGATGCCATTCAATGGCACCGATGTACCCATCTCTCTAGCTCAGTAAAATTTTACCACTGACATGTACAAGAGTTCTCTTGTATGTTCTGCCTAGTGAGTTATTCAGTCTTTTCTGTGTCCAAGCTTTCACACGGAAATATACCCTATCTTTCTCACAATTCTTTCATATGTCTGCCTTTGCAGTTTTTCCTTAACTTCAGCTTTTTAGAAATTGCCTCACTGTCTTGGTAGACTCTCAACAGCACTTTTCAGTGCTATAAAAAAAAAAAAAAAACCCTTAAAAAAATGAGGAATATTCGGCACCAAGAAGACCACTCTCAGTGGCTTTAATGACTGTGTTTGTGGCTGCAAGATGTCCATCACTGATGCCCATGACATCCTCTCCAGGTATATGGGTCCAGATCTCGACTCAGCTAACTGTTATGATTGATGTTGGATGTTACATAAATCCCAGCGGAACAAGGCGTGAAAGAATAAGGAGCTTTGCAGGTTAGTAAATAGGGGGAGCTGTTCATCCTTCCCAGAGCCGGGGCCACCTGGGACTCCTTTCATGCCAAATTGAGCAGGAGATCCTCAAGCAGTGCTCTCCACCTGTGGTGCTGGACTTCAGATCTGCTACAGTTCAGAGGTTGAACAAGATGCAGAAGATTGAGCATGGAAGCTGGTACACTCCTCGATGCATCCATGAGCTACTTCTGTGAGGACTGTCTGTGCAGAAGAAGGTCAGCACCTTCAAAGCAGTCAGCACTAAAGTGTGCTTTATTGATGCACTGGGCCTTGATACCATCAATGCACAGACCTTGCCACCAATAACACTCCAGGCCTTGGCCCCATTGACACACCATGCCTTGGCTTCATTGACATTCCAGGCTTCAGTGATGCACAGACCTCAATACCATTGACTCACACATCCCTAGCACCATCAATGCATAGACCCCTGGTGCCATTGACACACAATTCCACATTGATGCACCGGTTCCCAGTGCCATCGATGCATTCGGCACACTCAGTGCAGGAACAAGCTTCAGGGGGACCTGAAGGGGACTCCTTACAGTTACCTTCCTTTTTGGTGCCCTTATCTGCAGCTTATCTCCTTTTTCCAGATTCTAGGCCTTCCAGGGCCTTTTGCTCTCATCCACTCATGGGCAGTGTTTAGAAACACTGGATTCTATTTGCACCATTGTTTTCCTAGTCTCTGTGACCTACAGCACAAAAGGCCCTCCATTCACTGGACTATAAAAGGTCTTTGGCCTATTATCTAAAGAGAACTCTGCCACATCATCGGGTTTCTCAATTTTTTTGTCTCCTACGATCCTAACAGACTGGGAGTAGCTGTTGCCAAGCGCACATTGTTCAAGTGGCTAGCAGACTGTATTGCAAATTGCTATGTTCTGGAGGCTCATCTAAGAGCCATGTCCATTGAATACATACCATTACTGTCTGGATAATCTCTCAAGAAGTGATACTAGCTTTGAGCAAATGATTTCGTTCAGCCTCTTCACTCTCCATGGATGTCCAGTTTGCTTTTTCAGTAAATGCTCCTCTTTAAACATTAGCATTGGTCTTTCTACGTGTCTTGGCTTTTTCAGCCATGCTTGTTGATGGAGAAAGCAAGTTTGTTTACCATAAATTGTGTTCTCCATAGACAGTAGGATGAATTAGCTATGTTTAATACCCACCTTCCTTCCTGGAGAGTTGACTTCCTAGCTAAAGCTAAGCTCTGCAGTCAAGTAAGAAGCTCACATGGGAACTTCCATGCATGCTCAGTCGTAAAACTTTACTGAGCTAGAGAGATGATGTCACCCATGTATCAGGGCTAATTCATCCTACTGTACACAGAGAACCCCATTTAAATGGTTTTGATTATTGACCTAATTTCTGCAGCATTTACTAAGCTGTAATATTGAGAACTGCAGCTTAATAAACCCCATAATATTTTCACCCGTGGTAAAATATCATGGGGAAAAATGCCATGGGTTAATTGCCCTCCAAAAAATTATGTGATGGCGGGCTGCTTCTAGCTAAAGGGCCCAAGTGGCCTAAAGTACTCCTCCCCAAGTGTGGCAAAACCCAGAGGGGAGTATTTCAGGCTAGCATTTCTGATGAGAAGCCCATCCTACTTCCCTGCTACCCCTTGAGGTGCTCCTAGGGTACAAAATGGTAAAAAACAAAATGAGGTATAGGCTCCTCTCATCCCACCCAAACCCCACCTCTTCTACCCTCTCCCAGGCTTCCGACCCCACTCTTCACCCCGTCAAATGATAGGAGCATAAGAAGAAAACAGGTTGGCTACCGCCATTTTTATACTAGCCCACTATGCAAAGCAGCTCATTACCATTTTTTAGTTACTAGGGCATTAAGGCATTTACCACATGGTAGAATCCTAACTCTTCTTAGTAAATGATCCCTTACATTATATGCCTTCTGGAAACAGGGAAATATCTACTGTATATGAACATAACTTGCCTTGAGTTACCAATGAAAAGGCATAAACTAAATACAAAAACATAAAAAAAAATATCCTAATAACACAGGTAAAGGCCGAAAAAAAAAGCCTTATTTAGCAAAATTAATTTGAATTGTAAGAGGCAAACATGATCAGCCACCTCAAACAATGTTAGTTCTCCTCCCATCTATAGCTGTTACAGTCTGTGCTCCTTGGTCTTACCTCACCTCCTTGACCAATACAAAAAGCATGATAAAATTGACAAGGTAGCTGCTATGCAATTCCCTTTTAATATGCTTAGACAAATTTTGTGAAAAAAGGCAGGCCTACTAAGAGTCTCCTTAAGACTTTTCTTGCATTGTGGGTTCAAGGACCCTCCTGACTCCCACAAGACTTGCCAAAAGTCCCTGGTGGTCTAGCGGTGGTCCGGGAGTGACCTCCTGCACTCAGGCTGTCAGCTGCCAGTATTCAAAATGGTGCCGATAGCTTTTACCTTCACTATGTCACAGGGGCTCCCGGTGCCATTGGTCAGCCCCTGTCACAAAGTAGGAGCACAAGATGGCGCCGGCCATCCATTGCTCCTACCATGTGACAGGGGCTGACCAATGGCACCGGTAGCCCCTGTGACAGTGAGGGCAAAGGCTATCGGCACCATTTTGAATACCGGCAGCCGAGGGTTGAGTGCAGGAGATGGCTCCCAGACCCCCCGCTGGACCACCAGGGAGTTTTGGTAAGTCTTGGGGGGGGGGGGTCAGGAGGGTGGGGGGTTTGTTTAAATTTGCTCCTTTAGGCGGCCGAATAATTCAGCGAAGATTCGTTGTATTTGTGGGGAATCCCGATAGGTTTTGCTTCCCCACGAATACAACGAATATGGCCTTATACGTTGCAGATTACCAATACGTTGGAAACGAATGCAGACCCCTACAAGACGCTTCCAGCATTGAGAATGAGGAGAATAGAGGATGTAGTGAGTAAGAGTTAAGTAGAGAGGTGTGAGAGCACAGACACAGACACATGTATATACCAGTTTCAGGAGTCTTAAAATTGCCTGCCACTTAAGTGGGAACTAGCAGAGAGCAGTATGGAATAGGGGGATATGATTAAAGTGAAGAAAATGGTAAAAGGTATGCTCTCAGAATTTTACAACCATTGACGAGGATATAAAGTAAGATCCTGTCATTTGCTGAGACTGCTATTACAGTAGTCTGGTTGGGAAAGGATTGAGACTATGAAGGAGGATTCAACAGAAGTCAAAAGCTGAGAAAGGGATGAAGCTCCGGTCAAGTTATCCAGGTGAAATCCAGTAGTGGAACAGATATGAGCAACGCGAGGTTTGCAAAAAAATGAAAAATGAAGACCTTCTTGTTCTCAGATCCACTAGACACATTCCATTGGTCTGGCTTGCTCATTGTTCCTCCAGCCATTCCCTATAATCTGTTCCTCTAATCTCTTTTTAGCATGTTTGCTTCTTCATATAGGAGAAAGCTTCTTTGTGTTTGTCTTATGATGACACAAAGTATTTAAACAAAGATTTTGGTGGGGTGCACTTTTGTAAAGCAAAAGACTTGTTTCCTTATAAACCAGATTATTTACAAATAAGCTTCACTTTTTCCTGCACCACATTTCCATTATTGTGAATAATTGCACTGCTTCCAAGAGCAAGTGCTTTTGAAATCCTGAAAAGAGTTATGGGTTCGGAAATAGTTATAATTTGTCTTTGCTCCTTTGCAGTCGCCTTACGATGTTTCAGGCAGGCACCTATACAATATTAGGTGTATTTTTCCATTACTGTTTAAATTGGACTCAAATTCTTAATCTGAAAAAAAGCTTTACTTCAAGGCCTGTGTTAAGTGAGTAAGTGTATATTTTAGCATGGAGTAGCATTTTATGAATGCTATCTGTCTTTATTCTTCTTTATGCTGGCTTGATAACAATGAGAGAGCCGTGAGCTAGACAATACATAAAATCCAGTTAGTTCTATTCTTTCCACTGTCATGGTCATAATAGTGAAATAAGCAAACTGACATTTGAATTTTTCCACATTCATTCATTATATTATGAAGGTTTGATCCACACGGCTGGCATCTGCCCTTTTGATTTAAATGAAGATGGGTAGAGAGGCAATGAGTGCAAATACATATACAGAGCTTTGGAATACAGTGATACATAGCGGCACTTTTTCATTTAATATATCAAAAATTGCAATCTTAAATAACATTTTGCTTTTTGTCACATGAAAAAGAGTGGAGGACTGTTTTCAGTGTGAATTACATGTCGTGTAACTGGAGTATTATGGGAGCTCTCTGCATTAGATTTCTTACTACATTACTCAGGTACTGTCGTGGGTTTTTTTTCCCCAGTGATTGCTATTGTATGCTGGAAACATTCTAGAGTCTATTGGCCCTTTCGGTCCAGTATACATTTTACCAGCAACAAATATGTATCAAGTTTAATATTACCTTATCCAATCTGATAAAGTAAGCAAAGGTAATAATGGCTTTAAATAATTGTTATTTAGTTTAGTGGACGCCAGGCAAAATAGCAATAGTAAGCACAGGCTGTCTAGGTAAATAATATTTGCAAATCAAAATGTCAGCATTTGTGAGTAACATAATGTGATGTGGTGTTTTACCTTTTTTCTGATCTTAACCAACCTGACATTTAGTTCCTGAAGGATAAAGAGAAAGCAACTTTGAATGAAAGACAGCAGTTTTGATTTTTTGCATGATTAATATTGAATCTGTTTAATAACAGGGAGAATACTTGTATAAGGCATTTATCGGAGTAAAGCCATACTTTACCCATATAAACGCCATCTTGTAAAATGGATTGCCTGATAGGTGGAAAAATGTGCATGTACAAGGTATGCATTTGTATTTTTCCCCCCATACGATGTGCGAACGGATATCGGTATATAAGAGACCTTAAATAAATACATAAATAAGTGTTCCAGGGAGTAGAATTTAAAAGGCATTCCATAAATAAAACTATCTACACGTATTAGCAGGTGTAAATGTGTGCAGGTAGTTTGCGTGGAATAATTTTCAAAACAAAAATAAGAAAATTAATGTGAACTGCAGACCTTAAGTGGACTGAAAATTACTCCCTTAGAAATAATTCCTTCTGAGCAGGATATTTACTGGCAATTAATGTCCCTTTTGAGGAAATTCCCTTTCTTAACTTTAACTCAAATATAACATTAGCTACCACTAAATGACACTTTAGAGCCTCTTTCACTAAGGCTTCTCTCTCATTCTTTGTCTGTGGGAAATCAGCTTAGTAAATAAGGCCCTTGGTGGAGATTATTTTGTAGTTATTAACAAATGAGGTGTTAAATTAACTGCCTCTGTCCTTCAGTAACTGAATGTCAGCTGTGTTAATGACTTGGCATGGAGGAGAGGGGAAATCTTGCTTTTAAAAGGTAAAGTGTATCCTTTGATTTTCTGTGGCTTTTTTTTTTTTCTTTTCATTTTTCAAAATGAAGCTGTTGGGATATCATTCCAAACTTGTAGCACTGTTACCAGAAAGTTACTTGCCTATAGCTGTTTTACTTAAACTATGTACATTTCTGACAGTTTAGTAGACGAGTTGACATAAAAAGGATGATATTAGAACAAATTTATACTTGACATAGGAATCAGTTTGAGATTTGTGGAAAGGCAGTAAAAAAAAAAAAAAGGGAGGTGATAGTGAATGACTACTACTGCCACTTATTTTATAGCACTACTCTATGTACGGGGCACTGTATAAACACACAATGGTTATTAATACAATATTATACAATGTAATTGAATGCAATTTATGCAAACTGTTGTCACCTTCTGTTGGAGCGACGGTATATAAAAAGTGTGTATATATATATATATATAATCTGCTCAATAGAGCTTATAATCTAATCAAGACAAATGCAGAAAGCAACAGATAATTGTTAAAAATTAGTTAATGATGGACAGCTAGCAAGTATAAGATTTAAAAGCAGCCTGAAAGAGGAGGGCTTTTAGATGGGGTTTAAACAAGGAGAGAGAGGGGGCATGATGCATCAGCTCAGGAAGTCTGTCCTAAGAACATGGTTCAGCCAGGTGGGAAGCATGGAGTTGGGAACTGGTGGTAGCATGGCCACCGCATTCACAGGCTACTGTGCATTCTGAAATCCATATTTAGCCACTCGCTGGACTGCAAAGTTAGCCAGATAAACTTTACCAGCTGACTTTGCTTAGATATTCACCAGCATGGCTACACTGCTGAATATCTATTGCTATTTCCAAGCTAGCCAGATATCTGGTTAAATTTAGGACTGCGTTCATGCAGTCCTAAAGTTATCCATCCAGCCTAGCTGGATAGCACTGAATATTGGCATTTTTCCAGCTAAGTTTGCTGAATAGCTGACTCCAACCCTGAACATCCCCGCCCTGCCCCCAACTTATTGGCTAATTTTTTAGCCAGATAAACAGCTGGTTAAGTGACGGGCGCTGAGCACAGCTGGATATTGAAATGGTATCATTTGCCTGGCTAAGAGCAAACTTAGGCTAGATTCATCAAATTGCTATATTTATTGAGGGAATATGGCATATTAGCGGCCGCAGTAAGAAAATGGGTGTAGTTAGGAAAATCTTTGACATTCCACATCACGTAGGTAAAATTCGTAACCTGCAATAACCTGAGTACATGCGTATCTCTTACTATGCTATGTGCACATGTGAAACGTATCAAAAAAGGGGTGGGGGGGAGGCGTGTGGGGGGAGGCCAATAGATGTGCGCTTGTGTACTTAAGAGCAAAGGTGCGTGCCAGGGTCCCTTGCCTCTTAACTTTACTGCTGCTATGGATGGCATGTAATTCATAAAAGAATAAAATCTCGGCTAGTCAGTGGGCTGTTATGGATTGGGACTAACAGGGGGAAAGGAAGACAAATAAACTAGAGCAGTGATTCTCAACAGGTGTGTTGGGACACACTGGTGTGTCGCGAGGTCCTGGGAGGTGTGTGTCGCAGGGCCAGCAGAAGGCTGCTGTCTCCTTATCAGCCAGGGTGGGAGTTGGTTGGCTTCTCTTACATTGAGCCAGATGGGAGGCTACAGTGGGAGGCTGTTTCCTCCTTCATCCAGATCAGAACGAGACATTGCCAGCTCCTGCTGATCTGGGTCTGATGGGACGCAAACTTTATCTTCCCCTGCTGAGTCTGGGAGTGCTGCTGCTGATCTCTTCACCCTGTGGAGGGTGGGGGAAAGGAGGTTGTGGATGCTGCGCCAATAGAGGTGGAAGGGACAGGGAGTGTGGGGGCTACTGGGTAGGAAGGGGTGGGAAACAGCGGGTCGGGGTAGCTGGGCAGGCAGGGAGATGGGATGAAGGGAGAGTCAAGCAGGAAAGACGGAGCACAGGGAAGAGTATGTGGGGGTCAGGAATGTTGGGCAGGAATGTGAGTGTGAGCGGATGATTGAAAGGGAGTAATTGGGAAAAGTGAAGGATGATGGAGGCATGGAAGGGGAGTGACGGGGTGCAAGAGCCATAATATGTCATTTTGGGGAATGTGCATTTCTTTTCTCTTTGTACCTTGCTTAGTGTAGGAGGATATGTATTTCTGTTTCTAGCACTCCAGATTTGCACTGCATGCAGAGTGGCTTTTTGAGCTTTCCATTCTAGTTTTTGTCTCCATGTTTGTGGTCTTTTATTCTGTATTTGGTGAAGATCGGAACTGTATGTGTGACTGAGGTGAGGTATTTTACTAGCATGTAGGGATTTGTATCAGGCTTCTTTGTTGCATTCTCATATTCCCAATAGGATATGCACTGGTGCTGCACTGCTGCCTTTTCATAGGTAGGGCTATGGCTGTTTGTGTTCTTGGAGTTAGTGTTGCTATGGAATGCTACACATGTACTTAGTATTTTTTTTTCAGGTTTTATATTTTACAGTGCGTCTGGTAATAAGGGAGTTTGTGTTTCTGTTACTGAGATAGCACCAGAATCGGAATTTTTTTTAATATCGTGAGTTCTTTTGAAATATCCTAGTTTTGCTCTGCATTTAATGATTGGAGATGGGGGGGAGGGAGGCGGTGCAGGTTCCTGTGGATGTAGAGTAATACCCCGTGATGGTCAAATGTTCATTGTGTCATG
This sequence comes from Rhinatrema bivittatum, assembly GCF_901001135.1. NCBI lineage: Eukaryota > Metazoa > Chordata > Amphibia > Gymnophiona > Rhinatrematidae > Rhinatrema > Rhinatrema bivittatum. Next base: position 105,527,364 of record NC_042623.1, read on the forward strand.
CATGTAAGCATTATCTGTCAGGTGTGTCCCAATAGAAAAAAGGTTGAGAACCACTGAACTAGAGGGATTTGAAAGTCCTATCCCTAGCCTGGGCGAACTAGGAACAAACTGGTGAAACTGGCAATGATGTCGGTATGTGTCCCTTTTAGTGTAAAACTTATTATTAACCAAAGTTACCAAATACACAAATCTTCAGAGTCCAGTGTCTCTTATGCACTGCAAAGACAAATCAGAAAAATAATTAAACTTTTGCCATTTTCATCTTCTTCTTTCCTCACAACCCCCCCTTGCAGCCCAGAACAAATCCCTATGACCTCCAATCCCATCCTTAACATTCCCCCACTTACGTGATGGAAGCAGGATTTGCATTCACATGTGCACGTACATGTCAAATAGGGAGCACATGTACACGTATTCAGCCTGATACCATGCTCTTACGTATATACACGCCTATATAATACAATGGCAGCTGCCATTATAATATAGGCACATATGTGCACATGGTATAAGGCTGAAAGCACATACATGTGCGCCTTATTTGAAATGTATGTGCACATGTGTACGCAAATCCTGTTTCCCAACACATAAGTGGGCCAGTGAAGCATCAGTATCCCACATCTAATACACTTCCCCCATCATATAACATTTAGGAAGACAGGAAAGAAAAGGTTATTTTTTTGGCCTAGCAGGGCTGTAGAGGTATGTGTGATAATAGCTGCCATCATAGCTGCGACCCGAGATAATAGCGGCTATCCCGTGATAAAACATTTTTCCTCTCTACTGCCAAAATAGTGTTATTTCCAATGTTAAATCCTGCATTAGTGTGCATTAAATTTTCATGACATATGGTAGGAGACCCTTATTTGCATAAAAAGCTAGTTTTTGCATATCCATTAGCAACACGGGACGGGATAAAGATTGCGTGTTTATTGTGTGTTACATCTTTTTTTTGATGCGATGAGGCCCTAACGTGATTTGATGAATGACCCTGTCTGCCAGAAAAATGCACCTAATATGAACTTCCCTAGCTTTTCATCAACATACCTTGATTGGTTGAAATTCAAATAAGAATGTTAACATACTGTATTCAGTGCATGATGTCAATGTTCTTAAAGCAGTTAATATAGCTAGCACATTTTCAAACTTAATTTTATTTGTTTATTTTTCAATATTAAAATGCTCTTAAGTGAATAATATATCTACCATTTTTGTTTCTGAGATCCATAAAGAATGGTTAGGACTGCTGAATGAAAATACCATGACATTAATTTTGAGGATGTTAAGTTGGTAAATGAATATTCTATGAATAAAAAGGCTATTCTGGAAGCATTTTCAAAATGCATTCAGTATGTAAAATTCCTTGCAATAATATATATGTTAAATTATTTTTTCAAGGTACATAGTACTGGAACTCTGTGAGGAAAATTCCAGCACTGCAAAAGTGACAATGACTTGGTCTCTTACTAATGTCCATGGCCATGGTGGTACTTTGAGGTAGCAAGCACTGCAATGATAGGATCTCCTCTTAAAAGGAAAGCTTGATCCTTTTCCCTTGTTTCTAATATAAGGCAATGGATAATATTAACTAACTAATTTACCATAAATCTACCACTTTCAACTTTCTGTTCCCTCTGGCCTGTGATTGTCTAACAGGCAAGAGCCTTGATTGAGGTTTATAACTAGATTGACTGTAATTACTAATATGAAGAAAGTCAAGCTACAAGGTGATAGGTGAAAAATTTCATTAACTGTTTAAGCAAATACAAAAAATCATATTTTATACATAACAAAAATGATTACACAAACGTATTTATGCAAAGCATAAAGTTTCTGATGAGAAAAGGAATAAGTACGTCTGGAGACAGAATTCTGATATGAATGTAAACTTGGTAGGCTGAATTTTCTAAGGCATGCATGTTGTACGTCAAACTTAAAAGATATGGAACTATTTTCAAATTGCCCGCTTAGTTGCAAACTATGAGGATAATTTCAAACTAATGCACATGGTGGCATATAAGCATGTACATGGCCATGAGGAGATTTATGCTAGTATTTTATAACTCGCACATATGATATTGTGTGTTTTATAATACATGTGTCTCTACCCTATTACATATGTGTTTACATGGGATTATGCCCAAATACATGCAATACATGGAAATCACTTGTATCAATGCATTGAATATGCATACTTTTCCTATATTTTAATAATATGTGTGGATATTTTGTGCGTGAAAGTAAAGTAGGACTTACTTTCATAAGTTGGCCAATTTTAAAACATGCTCGCGAAAATGAAATGAATCAGTTTACCAGTTAGTCCACCAGTTCACCCAATCCATTTCCAGGTCATCAAGACTTTCCTGGTTCTTCAGCCTGAAAATCCCCCAGTTCACCCAATAGGTACTGCACAGTAAACATGTTTAATATCACTTATACCAGATAATTATCAGGTGTAAAAATACATGAATAAGTGTAAGTACCTTTTAAAACAGCAAATTAAGCAGGTAAGTGCTGGGCCAAGCCCGGAATGTCCCTAGACTGCTCCCTTGTTCACGGGCATATCTATGTGCACGAAAGTGAAAATACTTGTGTTTTTTATACTATGTAAATAGAGACTACATACACATATAAATGCTAACTTTTATGGTATAAAATTTTGAAAATTTACCTCTGTTTAAACAAATGTACTTTAATTGAATTTTCAAAGGGAAACCATGTAGGTATTCGCTGTTTGAAAATTTGCATAAAGTCCATGCATTAAAATTGCCCACATACTTTATGACTGCTCTTTTGTGTGTGTAGCTGAGAGGGGGAAAAGAACAATCTACTTTTGAAAATGTCATAAACATGTTATCTCCCTTGATTTACAAAGTGGAATATTGATCTTACCCTAAATACAACAGGATTGCAGTTGGTCAAGTTTTGGACATATTCCTAAATTGGTTGACCATATGCTTTATGTGAGGGGCAATAGAAATTACTCAGATGAGCATATATTTCCCAGTATTGGGGTTTTAAAACCAACTTGACCTTGACTAGTCATTGTCTCAAATGTGATAAGGAAGTAAGTGCTGTGGGGGATAGGTTTTGGAAATGTGACAAAATTCAGAGTTACTGGGATAGAATAATATAGTTAGAAGAAGTATTAAGTCAAGTAATTACATTTATAGTTGAAGGTGTACTAGAAGATCTGCAATCCCAGTTAGGGGTTAAAAGTAAATGGCTTAGACTGATGGTTTGGAATGCCTGTGTTATAGGGAAGAAGAGGATACTGTTGGCTTGGAGATATGTGAATGCTCTTTCCTTTTGGCAATGGTTTAATCTATCTGGAGCATATAGAATCACTGGGTCTTTTAGATGTCTGGGTGTCTGTGTTGGCTATATTCAAACCTTGTCCATTAGAGCATGTAATGAGGTGCTCAATCAACTTTGAAGATGAATAGGAGACATGGAATCAAAGATGAAGAACAATTGCAGTGAGTCCATAACTCTGCCATTCTCAGTAATACTGGAACATATTTCAAATCTGTTGGGGAGGGAGGTGGGAGGGGATACTTGTGTTAGGATGGGGTGGGGTTTAGTTTTTGGTCAATTGAGAGATCCAGTTATGTGAACAAAATATCTCAGATCTGCAATTTAAATTACTGTAAGTTAAAGCGACTAAGATTTGTTGGGTTTCTATGTTTTGAGTGATATGGGAAGACACTAAAGATAATTATTTTGATAGAAGAGATCCTTACTTAAAATGTTAATTGGAATTCAATATTTATAATAATTTTCTTGTGCGAAAGTGGGAAAAGGGGGGAATATAAGCATGAATAAATTGTTGGGTGTACATAAGAAATGAAGATACTTCAATTATGTTTTCTGGCATTTTTTCATAAAAAGTTTAACATAAATTCAGCTAAACATACATGTGTTAGAAATGTATTTATTCTTTTCAGATTTCTATGATGCTGGTTTCAAAACCTCATATGATCTGATTCATTCCAAAATGAGCAACAGCATCTCCCTCTGCTTCATGTGACCATGGAGCTGATAATGAGGGTTACAGCATTCTGGCTTTGGCTGTCTTTAATTCTTTTCAAAAAAGCTTTTAGAGGGGGATATGATGATTTCCTGGTAAGGCTTCATGAGCAAGTTGCAGACCAGTCAGTGACATTTTGTGCTTCTCAACTTATGACACAAAAACCTTGAAAAACTCATTATCACAGTCAAAAGTGAGCTGAAAAAGCCTAAAACTCTTCCATGAAACTCAGCGGTTAAACTTCTGCCCAGTCTTGTGGGCATGTTTCACTGCTATTGAAATAATTTTTGGTTAGAATTGCAGTGTTCCCAGATAATCTCTGGGATGTTTGCTGAAGAGATGATCAGGAACTTAGCTCATTCAGGAAGTCAGAATTATGCAGGTTTAAGAGTCCACAAATGAAGAGATTCAGAATTTTCCAGAGCTTCTACATTTATGATGTTTGCATACACAGCCAGATTGAGGGAGTGCAATTGTCTGACAGATAAATTTACCTGGGATAGGCAGAATTTACCAGTGTAAATAGATTTGAAAATTGCCCTACCCATGTCCAATGTTAAGCACATTAAGGGCCTCATTTTCTAAAGTATCGCAGGCCTGCGATACTTTAGAAAATCACCGCTAACGGGGGCGGGGGCCGAAGCGCGGGGGGGGGGGCGGTCCGGCAGCGATCGCACCTCCGCGATGCGATCACTGCCGGCATCGCGCCCAATAACTACACCATAGAAGGTGTAGTTATTGGGCGCGAAATAGCCAGCGAAAAGGGCCTTACCTTTCCGCTGTGCGCGCCGTCCTCGCGGAGTCGGCCCCGGTGACGCCCCCGACGACTCCTCTTCCGGGGCCGACTCTGCCCCGATTTTAGTAGCGCAGGCCTGCGCTACTTTCGCTAGCTATCGCAGGCTTGTGCTAACAGCGCAAGTCTGCGATAGCTTTGGAAAATGAGGCCCTAAAGGTCAAGTGAATTTTCAAAGATGAGTCTATGTCCATTGTAGGTGCTGAAGACTATCACATTTAATTCATGTCTTTAAGGTGTTTCGCAAAAGCAAAAATAGGCAAGTCAACAGAAAGGTTTACTCAGATCTGAAGTTTGCATTTAAAATAAATTCAAAAAAATTCAACTATCACCAAGCCATAATAATGTAAAATATTGTAAAACATGGTTATAAAAATGATTTATACCATATGAATCATATCACTGGAAAAAATATGCGGACTATGTAGGAGGGGCAAAGGGAAAACTGTATAATAAAGAAAATGATAAATTGCAAGTATCTTAGCATAAATGTGTATCTCACAGTACACAAAAACACCAAAGTCTGGATCCACATTGTTAGAAATTTGGACACCACATTTAATATACCAACATCCCAGAATTAATAAACAAAAACATATTAGTATGTACACGAAATGATAGTGTTTGTCAAACTTTGAAACCAATTATTTTATCATACTGTTAAGTCAATGAATAGATGAAAAGAAATTTCCAGGACCTTCAGGAACTAAAGTCCTTTGAGAATCCAGAGCTGGTCATTTCCTCCAAATTCAATGAAGTAGACTGTTATGAATCAGAACTGAATAGCAATAGTGGAATAAATAGTCAAAGGGCCTACAAAACACAGAAAGTTGTAATGAACTCATAACTGCTGCTCCTTGCAGATCCCAACACCTTCTTTAGAGGCTTTCAACTGTACCCCAAACAGGTTACCCCCATGCAGAAACGATACCACAAGTTACCTCAGTGCTTCATTTCCATCCTCTTGACACTAGGGATCCTCTTGTTTATCCCAAAATGGTGTGGCTAAAGTATGGAAAGGAAGAACTAAGGTAATGTATGGTAACTTTTCTGTAAGTGGGTAACTGCACAGAGTGGCAGTTGTAACCCTAAAAAGAAGACAAAGGGATGACCTTCATGGATTGGCAGTTTACAACCTTAAATACCTTGCTAGCAGACGGGATGGGCTATTTTTGTCTTTATCTGTCATCCATTGTCCTTTGGGTGCCTGGTGAAATTGTTGCATCTGGTCTTCTTTCTCATTGAAGAGTTATGACTTTGTTGTTAAATTTTGATTAATCTGGTGGCCGAAGTCTAGTGCAGACTGTGGAAGACTTTGCTTCCTTTTTAGAAATGCTAAGATTTGTATTTGCTTTTTAGTTGTCTCTGGTGCTGGAGTGATTGATGTTTGTGAATGATTGATGTTTTTATGCTGTGTTATCTGTTGGGATTGTATTTTTAATCAGGGTAAGATGTATTTTTATATTATCAGTATTACATTGCGGGTCATACTCTTATAGGAATCAGATTTATTATTGTTATAGTGTTATTAGGAGGGACAGAGTCCTAGTGCTGAGTAGACTGGTTTTTAAAATTGTAATTATAGTGAAGGGCAGAGATGTAACAATTTAGTGGGAAATAAAAGAGGGGTTCATTTATCTAGAACTCTTTCTTTACTGCTATGAGAAACTTTTGAGTCTGCTGTGCTGGAAGGATCCCATGAAAAACCTTTGCATGTCTTTTATATTAATCTATTTATCAGTAAATAATAAGATCCGAATGCTGATTGATCTGATAATGGATGAAAAAGCTGATTTGGCTGTCTCTTGAAAACCATGAATTAAATAATCTGACATCCTTACTTTGCAATTATGCTATCCTCTGGGATATCTTACATTGGGTCAATTTCATAGTGACAAGAGTGAGGGAAATGTGAGTGAAGCAGCATCTGATCATCCAGCTAAGATGGAGGGAATGTTTGTGGTTTGTTATTGAGTCAAAACCATTTATAGAAGTTTATCATACAATCATTCGCGTCCTGAAATTACTTGTAGTTAATTTGGGTGATAATTTATATTTATTTATTTATTTAAGGCTTTTATATACTGATGTTCCTGTACTAGTACATATCACGCCGGTTTACATAGAACCAAAGTTGGAACTTGGAAATTACATCAAACAAGAGGGTACAGATAACAGGGCTAACTTCGTATGAACTTATAGATAAAGCAGCGAACGACTTAAAATAAAATTAAATTATTATAAATATAAGTATAAATATACAAAATATAAATAAACAAACAATCAACAAACTTGGATTTACAGCAGACTTGAAAAGCTTGAATGCATAATAACATACAGCTAGCGGGGAAATAATGAGATTAACTTATAAGATTAAATGGTTACGGCATCGGACATCTCGTATATTGGGTTATGAAATGCGTGAATCTGACCCTGAGGGAGAGACCTTTAAGTGAAGGCTTTTGTGAAAAGCCAAGTTTTGAGCTTCTTTTTGAACGTCCGATTACAAGTTTCTAGCCGAAGGTCTATGGGGAGGGCATTCCAGTGAGAGGGGCTGGCGGTCAAGAATGCACGTTTCTTGAGCGATAACTTGGCTGGAGGTGCATATAAGGTGCCAAAGTAGCTGGTTCTGATTGGTCTCAATGATGCGTGGGGACGAAGTGGGTCACTTAGATTTAGCGAAGTTTGGGAATGAATGGTCTTGTGGGTTATGGTTAGTACTTTGAATATGATTCTAAATTTAATAGGGAGCCAGTGTAGGTTCTTTAGAATAGGTGTGATGTGTTCTCCTCTACTAGAGTTGGTTAGGATCCTGGCAGCCGAGTTCTGCAGCATTTGTAATGGTTTGGTGGTGATAGCTGGGAGGCCAATTAGCAGAGAGTTGCAATAGTCATACATCATACTGAGGTTTTAAAAGTTAGAGAATGTAGTATTACTTTGGGTTTAAAACAGGTAATTGAAGGGCCAACTTTGGGTCTGTTCTGTTCCTTTGATTGTATTATGGACCTGCAGATTGATGATGTAAAAGTTATGCCTGACTTTTGTTGGATCACTCAATGATTGCTTTTGCTGTGAATTGTTCCCCTCCAGTTTCTGTTTCCACTTTGTGGAGTAGGACAATTCACAGTTTTGCCTCTGCAACGGTAGATAATTTTCTGGAAATGTGCAATTTGCTAATGCCTGACAACTCAGGTGGGGGTGAAGTTCAGTTGATGAGCCAATTATATAATGAAATGTCTAGATTGCTGATAGTGTCCTCTTTTTATTCCATGATTGTTAAGCAATATAATAGAATATCTTGGTTTACAGAGGAATTCTTATTACCCAAATGTGAAGTAAGACAATTTGAGCTTTCCAGGCACAAGTCATGAAATGATATTGGTCATCAGGAATGAAAACTACAAAGAAAACTATAGAGGGTTACTAAGGCAAAAATAATTCTTTATCAGCCTGAGTTGAAGGAGCTCTTAACCTTAAAAAGAGTTGATACAAGTTAAGGAGTCAAGGGCTTTAGAAGTGACTAGGGTTAATTGAGAGACTTGCATTGTTTTTTAGTGATAAGTTTAGAGGACTGAGGGATGATATGAGGGTCAAGTAGATAGGTTAGAGTTAATGGATGTAGCAACCGACCCTCAGGCATGTGGTCAGAAATGGAGTTCTTTCTCATTTTTTCTAATCAAGATATAGTGGTGTTAGTGGCCAAATTGAATCCTTTCTAGTGTTCATTAGATCTGGTGTTAGGTGGTTTAAGGCAGCCAAGGAAGGATTAGTGCCAATGATTGGCATGCCTGTGAATGTCTCTTTGTTGGAGGGGACTATTCTTATGTAACCCTTAACTGGTTGTGTTAATCCCAACGGGACACAAACTAATTTATTTTTCTTCAGAGGCTGCTCTGGCTAGCAATTCCATCCCATGCTTGACTCTCAGTCCTGGGGGGATTCATTTTATGGGGATAAGCTCTCACTTGTAGCCCAGACAATAGTTTCCTAGTGTGGGTATACTGTATTTGTGCTTTCCATGAGGTAACAGCCTGTAATGAATAGGACCAGGGTCTGGGTGTTAAATAAAAGTTTAATTTATCAGTATTTATCAGTAAAGTCCATAATACTGAAGTTACATCTGAAGGTTGGTGGTTCATGTGTGACTCTGGGTAGTTAGGTGTCCTTTTTTCATGCATCTGGGTATCCCATGGTAACTTTTAATGCATGTAGCATACCCACTGACTGTGAAGTGATCCTAGAGGAGGGGGTCCTCAAGTTTACTGAAAAAAATCCTACCTTTGGTAGTCTTCTCCTCTGATACCTAGCCCATCTTGGTTCCTTTGTCTTTGTGTGGAGATCTGATTGGGGTCTCCGGCTCTTGTTCTTCCTTCCTTCTTGGTTCTTTTATCCTTAATTCACTCATCTTTCTGGGAGACTTCTCTTGGGGGGGGAAAAGTCTACGGGATCAGGTTAGTTCTCAGCACTGCAATCCCAGTGGGGAAGGGGGATGCAAAAACCTCCCCATTCTGCTCAAGTTCAAAAAATACTTTAAAGGTTAAACCGAATACATCTTCTGCCTTCACTGTCTCTCACAGCAGGATCCATCACTGGTGCTTGCTTGCCCACATAGGGTTTAGAGTAGCCTCACAGGTCCCCTATTGAGAGCCCTTTTGCCCTAAAGGGTATCAGGCTTAAAAATCTGTGTTTCCGTAATTTAGTAGGAGAAAGGGTCCTCTGGCAGGGAGTGCAAGATGAGGTATCACTTGTAACAGAAACTCCTTTTGGGTGAAGCTGGGAGGCCTCACCAGAGGGTAAAATCAGACATCCTTACTCTTTGCTTCCTCAAACTGAACCCAAATTGTTCTAAAATGGCTGGGCTAAATGGTATTCAAGAATCCAATTCAGATCCTCCAGGTGGGAAGGACTGAAGGGTGTGGATGGCTTCTTACTCGAGTGGTATAATACAGGGACAGACTGGGAGGGACTGCAGTCACAATGTTCCCTTTTCAATGATGGAAGGGCATTTCAAAATTTGTGGCCAGCGGTGCTAATCTTGTTTGACATGAAATTAATATAGTTAGTCTATGAGTTTTGAAAATATTTGCAAGATTGGCATTCAAGAGTAAGGAGTGTGCTGGCAGGAAGACTTTTGGATAGCACACGGGCTGGGGTTTCCTGATCCTTAGATTAAACCAACAATAGACAGCATACACAATCATGCAAGTTTTTCAAAATTTAGCCATGTTTTTTCAATATTTTCACCTGGTCAGTAATTATAAATAAATATTAGACTCTTTAGCTTATGATTCTTCTTTGTCTGTCTGCAGTTTCTCAAGTCATTTATGTATCCCCAGGCCTATCTTCCCTCCTATAATGTAATCAGATATCTTGGAACTTTTGTAGTTCCCAAGGCAACTGATATGTGAAGGAACAGATGATATGTATGTAATACCCTGGCAAACAATGATTTAATAAAACTATGTGCACTCTAAACCAGGATACTGTACATACAGTCATAATGATAGAAAGATAATGGAACTGATCTAAGATAAGTATAATAACATTCTAAGGAGATGATAAAAACTATGAACAGTCAAGGGGGGTCTGGTTTTTATGGTGTTTTAATAGTAATAGGGGTACCTGTCTAGTACTTATTTATATTCTGCTTTCTAAGATACTCAGAGTGGATTACATTCAGGCATTGTAGGTATTTCCCTATCCCCAGAAGTCTTAAAATCTAAAGTTGTACTTGAGGCATTAGAGGGGGAAATGACTTGTCTAAGGTCACATGGAATGGTAGTGGAATTTGAACTTTAGTTTTCCTGATTTGCAGCCCACTGCTCTAACCACCAAGCTGTTCCCCCTTAGGAAGTGAATTGAGACCACCAACTCATTTCATGGAAGCCAGTGAACAGCGTTCAGATAAATAATAACTTTAGATACTATTATCCTGAGCTGAATTTGAACCAGTGACCTAGAAGCAAATGTCTCTGTGTATTCCTGTATCTAAAGCATGTGCCTCTGACAGAAAACTCATGATACAAAAATGTTTATCAGTCTTGAATTAAGCATTCCTTATCCTGTCAGGTCAGTTACAATGTGTGGGTTTTCTCCTCCTGCCAGCAGAATGGAGACATGGAATCAAATTTATTACTGATGTAATCCCTCTCATAAGAGCTGATGCAACAAACTGCCTATCCATAATTTCTTCATCCCCAGTAGGTGATGGATGATGCAGCACAATTCTGTACAATGTGCTTCCAGAGGATTAGGCTAAGTCTATTTGCTGCTAGTCAAGCTAGGGGGACTGATGAGGGCTCCAACTGGCTGTCTATTGACTGTTCTCCCTAGTTCCGGCAGAGCTTCAACTGCTTTGGGGGGGCTGTACCTCCCTTTGGCCCTCTTCTTGTTTTGGCTTTCTTCTTACCCACTTTCCTTTCTCGTTTATTCACTGAGAGTTCTTCTGGGAGGTTTCTCTGCCTGTGTTGGCCTGTTTAAAAAAAAAAAAAGAATTTGCTGAAAGAAGTTTGACGATTAAGAGCACAGGGAGTGAGGTTTGTGCACTCAGTCCCAAAGCACGCATGATTCAGCCAGGGAGTGATCATAAGATTCATGACCACAATGCAGAGCACAGTAGATGTTGAGTTGTTTGCAGAAGTTGGTAACAGAGCTGTGCAATGGGAGAGCCTTAGGGACATCCTATGTTGACCGTGCCAGACCCGGTAAGTGAATCCAGCAGTTGCTGGGGCCTCCTTCTTGGATGCCTTTTATTAATGAATCATGCTTTTCTGATGTAGGGCCACTCTAGGATTGTTCCAAGCATGCCTTCTTTTTGAGGATGACTGTCTCCCTTTTTTTCAGGGACAGTGGTTCTTCCACAAAGAGACAGAAGTTGGCTGGGGAGGTCTCCTGGGCCTCTCAGGATTCAGAGAATCTGGAAGGTTCTCTGGCTCCTGAAGAAGCAGTGCCTCCAAAGGATTTTAAGAAGGAAGAGGAAGGGGAGATGGCTTCCACAGAGAATGAAGTTTTGTTTGTGCTCAGGGTCTTCAGGAAGGAGGAATTAGCTTTATTAATTTCTCAGGTGATGAAGGAGCAACAGCTATAGAAATCTGTGGCAGAAGGGAATTCCTTCTTGTTGGAGACTCATAAGCCCCCTAGACCCTTCCCCTTTCATTGGACTATCAAGGAAATGAGATGATTGAATGAGAACATCCTGAGGTATGACTCAAGGTGGGGAAGGTGATGAAAAACCTGTACTCCCTCCTGGAAGTAGATTTGGAGAAGTACTTCCATATCTACAGGGTAGATGGTATGAATGGTGGAGTGCAAGACCACAGTTCCAGTAGAGGGTGGTATGGTTTAGAGATGTGAATCGTGTGCCAGATCGTCTTAACGATCAGATTCGGCTGCGGGGGGGCTCGAATCTGATCGTTAAGATATGTGAATTGGAATCGTTTCTGATTCCAATTCACATTTTTTTTAGGAGGCCCGCACCGCAAAAAAAACAAAACACATCCGACCCTTTAAATCGACCTCCCGACCTGACCCATCGCTAATTATTTTTTTACGGAAGCCCGCGCCGCAAAAAAACCAAAAAAACCCATCCGACCATTTAAATCAACCCCCCCCCCTCCCGACCCATCGCTATTTTTTTTTTTACAGAGGTCCTCGGGGGGGGCCTCGGGGAGAGGAGAGATCCAGAGGGCCCTCGGGGAAAGATTTCCCAGGCATCAGCTGTTCTAAAAAAAAAAAAAATGGCGCCGATGCCCCTTTGCCCTTACCATGTGACAGGTTATCCGTGCCATTGGCCGGCCCCTGTCACATGGTAGGAGCACTGGATGGCCGGCGCCATCTTTAAAGATGGCGCCGGCCATCTTTACTCATCAGCCCATAGTATAATATGGGCTGATGAGTAAAGATGGCGCCGGACATCCAGTGCTCCTACCATGTGACAGGGGCCGGCCAATGGCACGGATAACCTGTCACATGGTAAGGGCAAAGGGGCATCGGCGCCATTTTTTTTTTTTTAGAACAGCTGATGCCTGGGAAATCTTTCCCCGAGGGCCCTCTGGATCTCTCCCCGAGGCCCCCCCGAGGACCCCCTGGACCACCAGGTAACTTTAAAAGGTTTTGGGGGGGTCGGGAGGGGGGGGGGGGTCTATTTAAAGGGTCAGATGGGTTTTGTTTTTTTTTTGCGGCACGGGCCTCCGTAAAAAAAAAAATAGCGATGGGTCGGGTCGATTTAAAGGGTCAGGGTGGGTTTAGGGGCTTTTTTGGTGTGCCCTATTTAATGATACAATACAAATGCCCCTGACGATAAATCGTGGGCATTTGTATTGTATCGTGCACTCTAACGATTTTGGACGATTTTAAAATTATCTGACGATAATTTTAATCGTTCAAAAACGATTCACATCCCTAGTATGGTTCTCTGTAATTCCTAAAAATGAAAGATTGAGGCTCTCCTCAAGTAGTCCTTTAAGGTTGTATCCTTTTTATTGCAGGTTTTGGTTATGGAGGCTTTATGTTGAGAGCCCCTTATGTACTGGTTCCAGAAATGTAGCCTGGGGGAGAGTTGTCCTTCTGGAGTGAGCTGAATGTCATGATCAGGCTCTGTCAGCTGCCCATATTGCTGACATAGATTACATGCAGGCTGATTTCCTCAGCAGGAATGTGTTAGACCCATGGAAATGGGAGCTTTCAGAAGAGGCCTTTCAGCTCATTGTGGACAGATGGGCTTGCCACAATGGGACATCATTGCAACAGGAAGGAATGTCAAAGTGTACACGTTTTTCAGTTGTATGAAAGATATGAGGTTGTGGGGATTAGATGCCCTTATTTAAAGCTGGCTGAGAGGCCCACTCTTTATATGTTCCCCCCAGCTGTAAAGGGACAGTGGATAAAGGATTCTTCATGTCACATGGTACTAGTCTCTCCAAATTAGCTGAGGATGCCATAGTTCACCAATCTGATGCATATTAGTTTGAGGGACCCATTATATCTGCTGGTCCTGAGGGATCTCCTGTGACAGGTGGCAGTTCTCACGGAAGACACAGCTCCATTTTGTCTTGAGGCATGGCTCTTTAGAAGGAGAGGTCATGCAAGTGGGGCTCTTCTGCTTCCATAATTGTGATGACGCTGAAGGCTGGAAAATGGTTGACTTCTTTAGCTTACATTCAGGTTTGAAGTCTGTTTGCCTGGTGTCAGGACAGTAGTGTGAACCCCTTAATGGAGTTTATTTAGATTATTTTGACATGTATTTGGCCTTGAAATACAGTGCAGGTGACTGGATTGGCTTGCTATAGGCGCTAGATTCAGGGTTTATTAATGGAAGCTTGGTGTTAGGCACATTGTTCATTTGTTCTTCATTCAGTGTTGTAGTACCAATATGGTATCGAGAGTTTTGATTGGTATTCCATTTGAGCTACGTAAAACATCTTACTTGAAAGATTTGACCCTGAAGATGATTTTTCTATTTGGGATTACCTATGCAGTATGGGGCGGATTTTAAAACCCCTGCGCGCCGGCGCGCCTATTTTGCATAGACCGCCGGCGCGCGCAGAGTCCCTGGACACGCGTAAGTCCCGGGGCTTCCTGTCGGGGGCGTGGCGGGATGACTCTGTGTTTAGGGGGCGGGGGACGGCCTCCAGAACAGCCCCCGGGACCGGACCACGGAGCGGGGCAGCTGGCCGACGCACGCAAAGTTACGCCTGCTTTCAGCAGGCGTAACTTTGCCGACAAAGGTAAGGGGGGGGGGGGTTAGGGAGGGGAAGGGTGAAAAAGTTCCCTCCGAGGCCGCTCCGAAATCGGAGCGGCCTCGGAGGGAACAGGCAGCGCGCGCTGGGCTCGGAGTGCAGGTTGCACAAATGTGCACCCCCTTGTGCGCGCCGACCCCGGATTTTATAAGATACGCGCGGCTACGCGCGTATCTTATAAAATCCAGCGTACTTTTGTTCGCGCTCGCGCAAGTATTTAAAATCTGCCCCTATGTATTTACAACTACTGGCTCTTTCCTGTAGGGAGTCTTATTTGATCTTTATGGAAAAAGTTACTTTTAAGTAACTTCTTTAAGTTACTTCTTGCCGAGGGTAGTTACTGATTTTTATCTGAATCAGTCTATTCTGACTGGAAGGCTACTTGGTAATGAAGGTGAAAGGAGTTTTCACCATCTGGATGTTTGGAGGGCGGTATTGTGCTGCTTACAGATCATGTAATAATACTACTCAGTTATATTGTTCACAATGTTATGATCGTTATAGTAGTATAAATGTTGTTAACTTTATTTACTGTAAAAGTTGTTACAAATGTAAACTGGATTCAGGCTTGTACCAAACTTTGGTATAGAAAAACTCACAAATAAATAAAAATGAATGAATTTCACAAGTCTGATATAAACTTTATGTTGTTCAGCGGCCTAAGGAAAGAAGAGGCTACTGCAGAATCTTCCATTACTTATTTAATCAAGGAAGTGGTGGTTTTTGCATATCTCTGTAAAGGCATATTGGTGCCAAAGGCCCTGATAGATCATTCCACCAGGGCTGAAGTATTCTCTTGGGCAGAAAGTCAAACAGTGTCCCTAGGATAGTTGCAGGGCTCATACTTGGACTTCCTTGCATTCCTTTTCTAGGCACTAGGCCTTTTTTTTACAGTCTAGAGGGGGGGGGGGGTTGCTTGGGTACTTCCCATGCATAGGGACTATCTAACAGGATGATAAGGAAGGTGAAATATAATCTTAACTGTTAATTTTCTTACTTGGGTACAGATTGAGACAAAGACTCTGTCTCTGTCTCAATCTGCTGGAAGGTAGTGATAACTCATGCATTGTGATTGGTCTGGCAGGATTCAAGGAAAGGAAATTAACTGATAAGATTAAAATTTCATCTTAGTTCTCCAAGGTCTGTGACACAAAATCTTCAAAGAGAGGCTTAAAACAATCAAAATGTACTTGTTGGAATAAAGAAGGGAAAGAGAAAATATCATACAGATGAAATTTTCCATAGAAAAGGAAATTCAAGGACAAGGGTCATGATCTGAAATGGCAGGGAAGACATTTCAGATGAAATGTCTTTATTGAGAGTGTGGTAAATACCTGGAATACCTACTGGCAGAGGTGGTGCAAAATAAAACTCTGACAGAATTCTGGCATGCACAAGGCAGATACAGGGGACTGTAGTAGGAACAAGGTTAATACGTTGCAATATTGCAGATAATCCACCTTTCACCGCTTCCAGAGCAGAGGCAAAATGAGATGTGGTAAGTTGTGGATATTGGATAGAGTAAGCATGTACTATCGATACTGTGGGTCATGAGGTGGCAGGCTACAACTCCCCAGAATCCAACCAGGTCAGTGTCTGCAAATTAGTGGTGGCTAAATATCATCCAGAAAGGCCACAGGGACATAGATATCCAGATGTTAAGTCAACAGCCTTACTTGCTTTCCTTGAATCTTAGTTGTAAGGCATGAGATGAGAGGGCCAGGGTATTGGATTAAATATGGTATCTCGTATGCTCATGTACCCAGGTCAGTAGAGAACAAATTGAGGGTGTCAGCAAAAACTGAATTAGAAAGGAGCTGTATCCTACAAGTGGCCAAGCTTCTATGACTGGCAGCTGGGATATGTCTTTAGCAAAGTACACGAGAAAAACTGGGCAGACTGGTTGGGACAATTGGTCATTATCTGCTAGCAGCTGCTATGTTATTATGGAGAGGTTAGTATTTGTGAGAATTTTACATCTCTCAACATATGCTCTTATTCTTGGCTTTATATACATTTTGATTTGAGAAAGATAAATGTTTGAATGAAATAAATTGAATTTTATAAGATGGAAAAAAAATTAAAACCCCATTTTTTTTATGATCCAGAGAGCTTACTCCTTTCCCTTCTGATTTGTTTAGAGGCCCTTATTTCTTCTTTTAGGTATTCCTACGATTATTATTCTACAGACAATGCACAGATTTTTCTTTCATTTTTTCATGCTTTCTCTCTTGTTTCCATTCAGTTTTCCTCTTGACTTTCTGATGTAGGTACATAGCTATCAGGTAAGTAATTATTTTTTTGCATTTAACCCTAACAAAAGAAAAGCTCTATTTTCCAACATCTTCGCCTGTCCGCCTGTCTTTAGTTTTTCTATTGACTCAGTTTCTTTCTCCATGTCCAAGTCTGTTAAAAGTCACAATTTATCAATCTCTCTCTTCTTCCACATTTCCATCTTGTGTTCCTGCTGTCCTACTATGCAACAGTTATACAAATTTGTCTTCTCTTAAATTTTGAAGTATGATGACATCTGCCCCATTCTGTCTTTTTCTCCCAGATGTTTTACTGTTCGAACATTCTAGTTGTTCTCCCTGATTCTACACTCCATCCATTCCAGCTCTTCATAACTCTTCTGCATTCCTACGCTTCAATTTTTAATGATGTTCTCATATCACTCTTTTACTGGTGTCTCTACCTTAATTATCATGTTTAAACTTCTGACACTGTAAGAGGAGGAGGGACATCAAATACTCGACAATGTCCATAAAGTTCCAAGAACGTTTTTTATTATATATAAGCAAGCAGAAAAGTTAAAATTGTCAGCAGTAAGCATCTTATCGGTGATTCATTTTTGATGATAGGACTATCGCCTATTATTAAACTTCTGACACTCACATATCAATATATTCATGGCCATGAAACCCAACATTTTTTCCATTGTAGATCATTTCATTCTCTTGGCACACAATTATGCATTTCCTCTTTATCCCTCATATTAAACAAGCAACGTCTGATTTCTGAGCCTTTCTGCCTTTAGGACCAAACTAAAACCCATCTATTCCAAATTGCCTTCCTCCAATTATTTACATTTGTATAATGGGATTCTGTTCATCTTGTGTCTGATTTCATTTTATTGTGAGGTACCCTGCTTTTGTTATATAAAAATTGAAAATCAACAAAGTCATGTCAATACTAAAAAATTCCAGCAAATAAAAGAAAGTGAAATCAAAGACCAGATATCTATAATGGCTACCAACCCTTTGGCATGCAATATAATTTTCCATGCAGCCTTAGTTCTTCATTATAACATTTTAAATATGTCTTATTAGAACAGGTTTATAAAGTGATCCAAATTACTATTATTGGTGTAAAGATATATGCATCAGACTAAATGTGTGACAGAATAGAATACAGAGGGAATATGTTTTAAAACCTTTATGAAAGGAAGCTCTGAAAATCCATCTTAAAAAAAAAAAAAAAACATTAACAGGAAAGGGCAAGAGGATTTTGAGGAGTTGCTGAGTGAAAGAGCTGAAATCAATGAAATTCTGGAACACTCTTGACTAGCAATGATTAAGAGGGGTTAGTGGTATGGGAAATCAAACAGCTTGCAATCTGGTGAAAAATGGAAGGTGACTTTAGACAGGATCACAGAATAATGCACTTGTGGAGGAGACATTTGGTTTATGGCAATAAAAAGGATAATGGATATGTTTTGAGGGGTTTTTTTTTTTGGGGGGGGGGCGCTTTAGAAAAGTAATGTGGGACCTTTTGACTTTGACAGAACCTCTTTTTCTAGAAATATATAGTGTGAATAATTTTCAGTAGTACAGATAGCCTATTTGATAAAGTATATAAGTTGTAAAACAATTTTGTGAGAGTTCCAATAGGATTAAAAATGTTATCTGCTTTACTGGAAATCAGTCTCTAGATGCAATGAATGGAAATATGGTGAGAAATGATATTTCTTAATGTCTTGTATGTGAAAAGTACAAAGAAATAGGTATGAATTAAATAAAACTTGGATGTCACACTAAAGCTTAAAAAAAATTGCAATAAACGTAAAAAGTGTTCTTTGGGGACAGTTTCTTCAGTTTGTAGCATACTCACATAATCCCACCTCAGACAAATTTTATGTTACTTTTTCAGGAGGAGATATATGAAATTATGAGGTATAGTGAGCTGGAAAAAAAAACTATTTTATGAATACTGTTTAAAAGTACAATTTAAAAATTGTATGTCACATTAAATTAAATATGTAGAGACCTTCATTTTCATTTTATTTCTTTTTGCTAAGAATTTATATGTTTATTATAACCATCAAAAACAGGAGAAAATCATTAGGGGAAAAACGCTTTTCCCCCCACACATTTTATGCTGTTTGGTTAGTTATAGTAAATATAGATTTGTGGGACCGAGCAGTGATCCTTCAGGCCTGGAGGCATAAACTTTCTTAAAACATTTTATCTTTATTTGCAGCTTTAACATTTACATATCAGTAGACTGCCTTGTCCTACAGAACAGTGTACGCCAATTACTCACAGTTTAGTACTGTTTCCCTCAATGCTCACATAGCTTTGTTACAGCTCAGTGTTTGGATGGCAATATTCTACAGGAGCTGCATTCCTCCTGGAGATCTGGGCCTGGTCTGACTAACTCACCTCGGTCCCAGCTCTTATTCCTCCCCTGTTGGGCCTCACCCACAGCGCTCTCTCGCATAAGAGGAATTAAAGGGGACCAGACATCTAGCCTGGTCCTGCACTGATTTAAGGGGGGAATGTAGGGGCACTGCCTCACATACCCCCTCAGCTGGGACCCATTGGGTGGAACATTTTCACTCCCCCTGGATCCCATCAAGGGGAGTGCCTCACCTCCCCAGCCCTTCTTATCTGGCTTCCCACCAGTTAGGCTTATGGTCAGGGCTCTAGGGTTGTGCTCACCCCCACCTCCCAGGGATACCTTACATCACTCTATAACCACACCCAACAGACTGCCTGTTCCTCCAGTCTTCTAACCAAGTCTCTTGCTGGCATGGGTTCAACTTCCACCCCAGCAAAACGTCTTGGACTGGCTGTGGTGCCTCCATCGGTGATACCTCTGGTATCACCTCGGCGCTCTCTGGCTGCTTGCTCAAGCCAATTGCTGGCTCCTCCGCAGCCTCACTCACTGGGTCTCTGCAGCACTACCTTCTGAGCTCTCTGTGGTTGCTTCCTCGAGTTCTTCTCTGCAGCCTCACTCACTGGTTCTCTGCAACATCATCCTCTGTGCTGTCTGCAGTTCCTTCCTCTGGGTTCTCTCTGTAGCCTCACTTGCTGGGGTCTTCGTGGCACCTCATGTCCTCTTTCACTGGCCTTTTCATGCCCTCTCTCTGAGCTTCTCACGAGAGATGTTTCTGGTTTCCGGTAGTGTTTGCACACCCTATAGGATCTTCATCAGGACATCTTTTAGTGTCACCTCTGACCGATTGGTGCTGCAACCCGCTGGCCACTCAATACTGCCTTCTGTGCAGTATGTGTCCCCCTCCCTAGAGCTCTCTGTGATCCCTCTTTTAGGGTTCTTCACCACCCCCTTCTATGGGCTTCTCATGGGAGTTTTTTCTAGAATTAATGTAGTGTTTGGGCACCCTAAAGGATCTTCCTCAGGACCTCCTGTAGTGCCACTCAGCTGCTGGGCCTCCACTGTGTTTTCTGCGGTGGTTTCCTTAGCTCCCAGGCCATGAACGTTCCTCTGCAAATAGGAATCAAGAAGTGCCTGGCTTGCTTCAGGTTATTTTTTCCCTAAGGCTCTTTTATAGCTTTCTCTGCCATTCCAGGGCTCTCTGGAATAATGCTTCAGTCCTGCTCTGACTGCCCCATTCTGGTGCTGAAGTACCCTGGCTGCTCCACTCCAGGTCTTTCTTTGGCTGCAAACCTCAAACTGCAGAGTAGCTTGCTTGCTAGAAGAGGGCCCCACCCTGTTCCCATTCACTGTACTCACAGCCCTCTCTGGCAGCTTTTCCAGGGCCACATCCTGCTCAGCATAGCCTTGCTGCACCAGTGTTCCTTTCTTTTTTCTTTTTCAAGGCAAAACAATGTAAAATAAATACTTTGACCAGTATTAACTTGCTTATTATTAAATCCACATCTAACGCCAGCAGAGCTTCTCTCTTTAGCTGGTTCAAATCTACTACTTTCTGACTGTCCCTCCAACCAGGCCCACTCACTGTTTCCTCTCTACCTGAAACTTTTTTTTCTTCAGTGCAGTTTCTGAGCCACACCCTTTCACAAGCCACTGTGCTCTGTGCACTCCTGTGTTCTGTGCTTTGTTTTAGAGCCACAGGCCCCCTGTGTTCTGAACTTTGTTTTAGAACCACAGGTCCTCTTCACAACTTTCTGTACACCAAACAGACACTTCCCTCTCTCTTCTCCAAACTGCTTCTGGCAGGCCACACATACACCAGACTTTTCTTTGGAGGCTGTCTTTTCCTCTGTACTAGGTTTAGATTAAAAAAAAAAATGCCATGCATGACACCATATGTGAGACTGAATGGTGATCCCTCAGGTTTAGAGGCACATACTTGGTCTGACTCCAGCCTTTCTTAAAACACTTTATCTTTATTTGCAGCTTTAACACATATACATTAGTAGACTGCCTTGACCTTCAGAACAGTGTACTCCAATTACTCACAGTTTTGAACTGCTTCCTTCAGTACGCACACAGCTTTAACAGTAAGGAGCTGCCTTTCTCCTGGAGACCTGGGCCTGGTCTGACTAACCCACCTGGGTCCCAACTCTTATTCCTCCCTTGTTGGGCCCCGCCCACACAGCTCTCTCTCACAAGGGGAATTAAAGGGGACCAGGCACCTAGCCTGGTCCTGCACTGGTTTAAGGTGGACATAGGGACACTGATTCATAAGATTAATCCCAGGGTAAACAGAATAAAAATTGGAATAAAACAATGAAGTAGAATTGGAAAATCCAAAGTTTTATCATAGGCACTGAAGAATTTGCTAGCAATTTCACTGGTTTGAATATAGCAAAGAAGTCAAATTGTTAGGCAAACTGACTCAGCAAATATTACTTTCTAACCAAAGTCCAGATTAACTAAGACTTTTTCCCCCATTTTGTGTCTATGGGAAAACAGCTTAGTGAATCATATCCCAAGAAAATAAGAGCAGAATCAAAACATGTTTATTTACTCTTTCATATAATACAAAGAACAAAGAGGCACTATATGAAGATAGCAAGTAATACATTTAAAATAAATCAGAAAATTTTCTTTTTCACTCAATACACAATTAAACTCTGGAATTCATTGCCAAAGGATGTGGTTAAGGCAATCAGCATAGCTGGGTTTTTAAAAGATTTGGACAACTTTCTGGGGTCACAGCATTGGCCTAGGGCTTGACTCCGGCCTAGGCCGAGGTGCAGGTGTCGGGGCCCAGCCTCCAGGTCAGGTTGCAGCATTGGGCCTGCCTATGGGCTCCGACCTATGCCAAGACCCCAGCCTCCAGGCCATGCTGTAGTGTCAAGTCTGGGTCCAGGCTCTGGCTTTAGACCATTTTGGCATTTCCTAGCCTGTCGTTTGAAAAGATAAAGTCCAGTGTGTTTGACGGTCCACAGATTTGGCATCTCATTAAAGATGAACATTTCTTCGGGACAATGTCAGAACTCCAAAAGAATGCTAGGTTGTCATTCAAAACCTTGTCAAGGACTTTCTTGGAAATACATGAGCACAGAATTACAGCGAAATTGTCCAGAAACTCTTGGAGAGCTTCAAAATGCTTCATTGCAACATGAGCATCGTGCATTTTCTTCATAGCCATCTTGCTGACTTCCCGAAAAACCTTGGTGCAGTCCGTGATGAGCAAGGGGAATGATTCCACCAAGATTTGAAGGTCATGGAGACACGGTTTCAGGGTAGATGGGATGTACATATGATGGCTGACTATTGTTGGAGCATCAGGCGAGATTGTCCACAGATTGAACACTGCCAGAAAAGCTATACGTGTACATTTTTGCCTTAATATGTATGTTTGGTAGCAGAACTTTACTACTTGTATACAGTTTGACTTACAGTAACAATATATAGCCTTTGTATGAATAAAATAACTCTAAATAAACAGTATATTCAGGTAATTTTTTCTTTTATTTCCTTTGTATGTACATTTTGTATGAGTTTGGAACAAAAGGAGGGAGCCTGTTCCTTAAAAAGTTGATGTGATAGAGAAAAATTGGGGACATTTTTGGATTCAGCTGTCAAAAGTTAGTAAAAAACAAGTGTCATATCTAACTCAACGAAAATTGTGTTCTCCAGTGTTATCTTTAGGTCCCTATGTTTACCTAATTCTTCTTTGTAGATCAAAATATCAAATACATTTTTAATTGCTTTCACTTTAATAGTGAATAGTTAGAAGTGTGGTGAATTCATTAATTTTCATTTTTGGTGGAATACTGTATATATCACTGAAAAACATTACGCTGTGGGGCAGATTTTAAAATCTGCACGCGGGCACAGATTTGTTCGCGCAACCCAGCGCAAACAAATCTACGCCCAATTTTATAACATGCGCACGCTGCCGTGTGCATGTTATAAAATCCAGGGTCGGCGCACGCAAGGGGGTGCACAATTGTGCAACTTGCGCACGCTGAGCCGCGCAGGCTGCCTCCATTCCCTCCGAGGCCGCTCTGATTTCAAAGTGGCCTCGGAGGGAACTTTTCTACTTCTCCCCCCACCTTCCCCTCCCTTCCCCTATCTAACCCAGCCCTAACTAGATCCCCTCCTACCTTTATTTCAGAAGTTACGCCTGCCCGAGGCAGGTGTAACTTGTGTGCGCCGGCGCGCCATCCCCCGGCACAGGCCACTGTGCCGGAGGACTTGGGACCGCCCCCAGACCGCTGCAGAATATATAAAAATAAAAAGTAAACATATACTCAGTTCTTGGTTTCAAAAAACATTTATTTGAATGAAGAACAGTTCTACGCTCACAGTAGATGAGAACGTCCCAAGAGTAGATGAACAGGTTGATGAGACTGATACAGCTGTAATAGTGACAGTAGCTGTGGGTTAATAGTACATAAAAGTAATAAGAGGTAAAAAGATGATATCCCTCAGAGCCTGAAAGAGGATGAGAGCCAGCTGCCAGCCTGTCAAGAGCCTTCTGCCAACAGAAAGTCTCTGCAGGAAATATACTGACCCAGAGATTCCTTAGGTGAAGGGATCAATAGGAAGAGAAATGCACAAAAGGAGAGGGAGAGAGAGAGCAAACAGGAGCAGACACAATAGGAAGTTGAGAAACATTCAAACAATTACCAATCAGGGTAGGGAACTTAAAACCCTGTAGGAAAAAACCTAACCTATGCAATATCACAAGATGGCACCAAGTGGCAATATACTAAAGAAACATAAGCATACACTGCAGAGACAGAACAGATGTCATCAAAGAGATGAAGCCCAGCCCCTTCATTTCTTGAATGTGTACACTGGACATAGGATCCTTCTTTAGTCGCCATGCTCATACCCTTTTCTGTGCTAGAGCCACAATGATGGAAACCATGGCCTCTTTTAAGTGTTTTGCTCCGAATCATTGTAAAACACCAGGAATCACAAAATGCATTCAGAACATATGAGAAAGTACTTTAAAACACCTGATGCCCCATGCTGTGAGTCATTTGTATAGTCCCTAGCCAGGATTCTTCTCGCAGGTGGCTTATTACATTTTGAATTGGACTTTGGATGTTCTTCCTTCTATTATGGCTACTGTGGTCATGTACTTGCATAGTGAAAGCAAATAATATCAATCTAGGGGTCTGATTTACCAAGGAATTTCTCCTGTTCTGTGTCTGTGGGAAACATACTTAGTGAATCAGGTCCTATGCTGTTTATGAGGTTCAACAGTTGCTTTTATTTCACATGATGCACACATCATCCTTAGGATAACTGAAAGATTCATTATTGTTGTTCTCTTTAACAGATTACACTTTCAGACTATTTCCAAAATTCATGCAGATGATAGTGTTGCATCCCTTCCTAAATCTCAAGTAAAACCTCTATGCATAGGGTCAGTGGAGGACCCAGAGTTCTCACATTCCATTCTACAGTCCAGAGTAGTCCTCCAGGACTGGAGGTCCAGTGGGTGATAATTGCATAAACTTCCCTAAAGCATTACATTTGTTTAACAGGGAGCTTAGGCCTAAGAGTAAAGTCCTTAGCAGGGAGATAGTGTACATTTATCCCACTCTTCCAAGGTCACACAAAGGACCTGCTCCTTCTACTGGAATATGCTCAATACACACCATTATTGCCTTCTGCACAGGATGACTGGAATAAACCACTTCAGAACTGACACTCACCTACAGACATACGCAGCACGATCTCTGTATAATACTGTTGTCAGTTGCAAATGAGCATTGATTATTCTGTGCAAGAGAAGAATGTCATTTTCAATCTCAGGTGCCAATGTTTTACCTTTATGAGCAGCAGATCTGTCTGTCAATTAAGAAGGAGATAGGGTGCATAGATAGAAAGAAGGAGATAGGGTGCATAATGTTTTCATAGATGTTTGTCTTCCATGACAGCAGTTCATCATGATTTGTATCTTCCTTAGGCACATGAGTTTTGTTTTTCAGAAATATTACAATTTTCCATTTGTGCATTCATGCATATTTTTCCCATTATTCATATTGAGCAGGGCTGCTAAAGTATTTGAAAGCATATTTAAATGAAGGTGAGCACATATTTTTTTCTGTTTTGTCCTGAGTTTGTACTGACAATATGCTGTGGGCATGCTCTTTGCACTTTCTATGCCTTAGTCCAGATGTTCTTGAGGTCAATAGTGTGAATTTTCATGTCTGAAAAGGGCTAATGAGACTTCATTGTAATGAAAGTGATAATGCAATATGTACCAGACAGAGGAGACCAACTTAAAATCCCCAAGATGGGTTCAGATTGAAGATTATAAATGTATTTATATCTTTAAGCATTATTTTAAGATTGTATCTTACTCTGATGTAGGAAGATTAAGAGCAAGTAATCAAATGTTATGTAAATAAATAAAATACATTAATTTATTCATCTGATATTACAAATTAAGTTTTACCATATGATGAATCAAGCCCATAATGTCCCTATTGAGTTTTTCTATTTTTTCTAAAGGCTTTCAGCTTTAGTTTTGCTCACTAAACTATGATATCTTTCATGCTGCATAAAATTAAAAATGAATACTGTTACCTAGCCAGGGATAAAATTAAACAAGAACCGGCAGAGTAGTTTGGCAACAATGGTACCTACAAGGTTAATGAATGGTAAAATATGCATGTTTTGGGAACTATTACTGACCTTTCTACAGGCACATTTTAAGTTTCTTTGGTTTTTAAAAATCTCTAAGAGATCAATTTTCAAAGGGATTTGTTTGTCTATGTTTGGGACTTAAGCTGGAAAACCCTGAGTTGTAATTTTCTCACCTTGATGAATGGTTCATCACCCAGCTAAAACTTACCTGGATAAATAAAGAAGTTGTATGGTGACTAAGTGTATTTTTATTTATTTATTTGATGGTTTTTATACTCCAACGTTCAGATACTTCAGAGTGGAGCATTCAGGAACTGTTAAGTATTTCCATATCCCCAGAAGGCTTACAGTCTAAGGCCTAGATTCATCAAATCGCTATAAATTCCGTGGAAATATGGCGTGTTAGCAGCTACAGTAAAAAAGAAAAAGTGGCATGGTTAGGCAAATTTCTTAAATACTGCATTGCATAGGTAAATTTCATAACCTGTGATAAAATCTTGCATTGCAGGACAAAGCATTGTGATGCATTATTGTATCGTGCACCAGGGTCCCCTGCCTCGTAACTTTACTATTGCTATGGCTGGCATGTAAGTCAGAAAAGAAACAATCTAAGATAGTAGGCTATTATGGGTTGGGGATAACAGAGGGGAAAGAAGACACATAGCGAGTTAGGAAGCCCTATCCCTCGTCTGGGTGAACTGGGAACAAACTGGTGAAACTGACAATGGTATTGGCACGTGTCCCTTTTAGTTTAAAACTTTAAATCAACCAAAGTAACCACATACACAAACCTTCAGAGGGCAGTGTCTCTTATGCACTCCAAACGCTATTCAGAAAAGCAATCAAGCATTTTCAATTATCACCTTCTCGTTTCCCCTCAACTCCCCCCTCCCTTGCAGCCCAGAATACATCCATGGGAACCCCTATCCCATCCTTAAAATAACCCCACTTACACGGTGAAAGCGGAATTTGCATGCACATGTGCACCCTGTTTGAAATGTGCACTCACATCCTGCTTCCATAGCATAAGTGGGCCAGTGAAGCAGCCAGATCCCATTGTTAGTACACTTCCCCCTAACATCGAAGATTTGGGAAGATAGGGCAGGTAAGAAACGTTTTGGGGTTTTTTTTTGGCCCAGTAGGGCTGTGTTAGGTGTGTGTCAGAAAAGCCCTCATTTTATCGCTCACAATAATAGCCATGATAACGGCTACTATGGCACAATATAAACTGTTTTTACCCTCTTCCGCACCAAAAAAAAAAAAGGTGCAGTTAAATCCAATGTTAAATCCCATGTTAGTGTGCGTTATCTTTCCGCGAAGTGAGGTAGGAGTCTCTCATTTGCATAATTTTCTAGCTTTTGCATAATCGTATTTGCATGCAAACGCACGACGTGTTAAAGAACATGCATTTATTACTCAGTAGACCCCCTTTTATTGTGCCATAAGGCCCTAATATGGTTTGATGAATGACCCTCTAAGTTTCTACCTGAGGCCAGTGACATGCCCGAGGGCACAAGAAGCAGTTGTGGGACTTGACTGCCCTGATTTGCAACGGAGGGAAACCTGGCTTCCCTAGTTCACAATCCACGGTTCTGTCCACTAGGCTGCTCCTCCAGTCCAGTTAACTAGGTAGTGTTGAAATTCAGCACTATTCTTTTAAGTTTACATGGGTAAATCTGGTCATGGTGGAGAGCAGATCTAAAGTTATCTGGGTATATATCCCCAGATAATGTTAAACCTAACTGGCTGTATTCAGCAGATAGCCAGCTAAGTTTTAAAGCAAAAAAAAAAAAAAACCCTCTCTTGAGCCAGTCGTTCCCCCTCCCACACCCATCAACTGAAGAAATAAAATGTCAGGGCCATAGTGTCCCGATCCCTATTCCCCTGCTTAAAAGAAATGGGGCAGCACCCCCACCCCAAACCCTTCCATTACCCCTGCAGGAGGAGAAGCTCTTGCTTCCTCTATGTATGTCAAATTTCTATGCCAGGGGGAACAGCCAGCTCCCAGCATCACCCCTTGCACCCCATATCTTAAAAGGTATTGATCCAGATTTCCCCCCCCCACACACACACACATTCTCCTCCTGCCAGAAGCCACAAGGATGCATGGTGCCGATAATCCCCTGCCAC
The DNA here is from genome assembly GCF_901001135.1 of Rhinatrema bivittatum. Classification (NCBI taxonomy): domain Eukaryota; kingdom Metazoa; phylum Chordata; class Amphibia; order Gymnophiona; family Rhinatrematidae; genus Rhinatrema; species Rhinatrema bivittatum. Next base: position 105,555,319 of record NC_042623.1, read on the forward strand.
CCATCTGTAGTTACAAATATTGTGGACCCTTGACTTACGAACTCAATTCGTTCCAGAGGGCTGGTTGTAACTGAAGTTGGTTGTAAGTCAAGACTATTTTATCCATAAAAAATAATGGAAATACCCATAATGCGTTCCGAACCTCCCAAAGCACCCCTTACCTATCATTTTCATAATAAAAAAGGGTTATATAATGTGTGTAATTACCAGAAACACCTATAATTTTCCTAGTGTACTCACCAAAAAGTTATAAAATGTGCCTAGCCTACCAGAAACAACAATTTCATACTATACTCACCATTCAAGTTGACATCTTTGGCTTGCAGGAAGGGAGGAGGGGGAGGATTCCCCTCTCACCACCCCCCAGAGCACATCTCTGGCCCCCAAACACTCATTTCCCCCTCCCAGCATACTCATTCCTCCCCTCCTGATACCTTGCTGTAGCCAGCTGAGAGCTACACTCCCTCTCTGCTGCTGCACAGAAGCTTCCTTGGTCACCAGTGATGCTGTTGCTTGCTGCAATGCATGCCGGGTCTGCCTATGTGCTCCTGTGAACATTTGCAGCTCTGATTGCGCCTAAGATGGACAGGCCTCATCGGCAGCAGCAGCAGCAGCCAATCACTGCAACAGCACCCACCAAGCCCCAAAAAACGCGACTGACAGGAAAAACTGCCCAATTAGAAGCAACCGCACGCATGAGCCTTGGCCGGCATTCAGGTTGTAACATGAATGAACCAAGACTTTGGTTGTAACTCAAAACTAAAATTTTGGTTGTAATCCAAGTTGTTCGTATGTCAAGCCGGTTGTAACTCAATGCTGTTAGTCGATGCTTTCAGTGGTGCTGTCAGAGCCATGCCAGATGCTGGGAGTACACAGGCTTACGGCCCTCTGTGACTGACAGCAATGCTGGATGCTTAGCCTGAAGGACTGAAGCTTGTCCCTTCCCAGTTAGGTGTTGGCTCTATTTTAGGTGGAATGTCTTGGGAGGAGGTGGGTTTTCCACAATGTTTGTCTTTTTGATCTGGTGCGAGCTGGGCTTCAGTGCCGTGCATCATTCTGTATTCTAGAAGAAGGGAGGGGTATGTGTTTTGAATAATATCTGGACCAACATTTTTTAAGAATGAAAAGGGGGATGTCGGAGAGCAGTCAGCTCCCCTTGGCATAACAATGTGACATTGCAGTGAGGAGGTCAGAACTTCTCTTCCTCCTATGGTTGTAATACAAGGCTTTTAGGGCATAAGGGACAAATAGTAGGGGAAGATACCTTTGCCTTAAAACTCTCAGGAGGAATTAGACCAGTATGCCTTAAAACTAAACAGAAGGAAAAAGTAAACAGGAGTTGTCTAGGGAAAGCCAGTTGTAAAACCAGTTGTAAAGCCAGAAGGAACAGGAAGCACAAAGCTACTGGAAAATGATGTTTGGAGATCCTTGGCAAATAATTAATTAGGATCAAGGTAGTAGCTAGGGGAAGGTATGTTACTGATTGGGAGACACAGCTCAGCTAATTACAGAATCAGAGTAAATCTTAAGCCAGCAAGAATTCTGCCTTTCAGACAGAGAACCAGACGGGGAATCTAGCTTGTTACATAGAACTGGGCTGGACCCCAGGGTACACCACCCAAGGAGCAGTACAGGATTACAAAGCAGGATGCTGGACAGGACAAGGGCTGGTCTTCTGCCTTGCCAGCTTCGCCCCCCCCCCACCCCCCTCGCAGGTTGGGCCTTTGCATCCTGGGAGCCAGTAGGACTCCAGTGCGGCAGCGATACATGGTGATTCTAATTAGGTAAGGCTGTGGACAGGCAGGACCAGGTGAGGCGGTGGACAGGGTGGACTAGGCAAAGCTGTGGACAGAGGACTGGGTAATGGAAAAAGCGAAGGTCGCTGATGGGAAAGACAGGGACAGGACTGGACAGACACAAGATAAGGCTAGACAGATACAGGCAACACTGAACAAAAAACACAAAGGCTTGAAGGTAGCATCGTAAGAGACCCATAGGCCTTGCCATCCACAAGGCAAGGCAAGGATCAGGGAGGCCTGTAGGCCACAAGGCAAGAGGTAGGCCTAGATAGGCTCCAAGGCAAGAGGCAAGACGGCCCAGAGGCCATGAGGTCGCAAGGCAAGGAGCAAGAATAACAGTAGTAGGGAAGATGGTTTTGACAAGACAGGGTTAAATGGGGCTGGAGATTGGGTGTGGTACAAGCAGAGGGGGGAGGAGCTTAGTAAGGCTGGAAGCCAAGCTCACTAGTGGCCTCTGCTGGTGGGGAGGTGTCATTACAGAAGACAGCATGGTAGAATGAGGCTGCATAGCAGGCAAAATACTAATACAGAGCAGAGATGCCTGCAGTCTTCAGTTGGAGCTTTTAAATCTGCAAAACGTGCAATTGGGAACTAAGTGCCAAATAGTCCTAGGAAATTGGGCTAGCCCACACCTGACTATTAATGTGCTTGAGCCTGGTGTCTCAAGACGAAAAACTGTGATGTAAACACTGATCTATGAAATAAAGCTGTTTGGAGTGCATGTAGCTGAGTCTTGAGGCTTATATTCCAGAAAACTGTTAGCAGATCATGCAGGACCCAGCCCAAGATGTGTTTGGAGGGTAGGCAAAAGAAGGGGGCCTGAGGATGCTTCAGCTTTTCATTTTTGTCTTCATGTGGGTGAGAAGGGGAGGGATCTGTCTGCTTCTGTTTTGAGGGGTTTTTTTTTTTTTTTGGTTTTTTTTTAATATTGAGTAAGTCAATGAGTGGCAAGCTTTCCTAGATAAATTTAGCTTTTCTATACTGCTGTGTATGTAATGGTTTGCATTGTTGTTATCCACTGAGAACTATATCAGATTGGTAGAATATAAATATTTACTAAATAAAAATAAATAGGCTAGTGCCACTGAATATTTGGCTAAGTTTTCCAGGTAAATTCTCCCAGATAACTTTGCTGTTTGCTGGTCCATTAAATATAGACCTCTAACTTTCCATGTTAACAAATAGTGGATATGAATATAGGTCTGGATTGTGATTGCATGGGGCTTGTGATCCCTATTCAGACTCATGAATCTCTAGTTTCAAAATATTTGATTGGGAAATGTACGGATCAGACAGTGTACAAGGGTGTAGTGAACATAGAAACATCTCAGCTTACCTTCTGTGAGGCAAATATTTCCTGTGAATAAAACCTGTTTACATACAGAATGCCAAGAAACAAGTAAATGTGAATGTTTACAATCTATTGTTAGAACTCAACCTTCCTAAAACTATATTTAGTATTATCATCTTGACTCATGAATGAGCAAAGCAGTTGCAATGTCCTAGGCATGGCAAGGCTGCATGTTTGCTGGAAATCCCCCTTCTCCCAGCATTAATGCATTTGTTTCAATAAACTCCTAATATAAATGTTTCATGCTGTTTAGGTTTTATTGTAATTGTCAAGAGTCTTTGCGATGTTGCCAACCACTAGGATACCAGCTGACTTGCATCAAACTACTGACATCAATCATCTCTGGCCAGATATGAACAGTTATATCAGTACATCAGTGCTTACAGTTCTAAAACAAATAAAGAAACTAAGTAATGACCTAGAGCAGTTTAATGGCTGTTCAAGTGAAAGAATATCTAGGCCCATACCTACCTGGCAAGCTTCCTAATACAGCCACTGATCACATGTGCGCCTTGCGCCATCATTCAGACATTATCCTCATATTCACTCTCACACCCACTCTACCAGAACTTAAACTGCGCAGGCACTCACAAGCTAGAATTCAGACCCATCACTAAACCTATTTTTTTAACAAATACAGGGCAGGGATGTTATTTAAAAAAAAAAATCCATGTATTTAATCTCTCCTCCCCCAGAATTGTTTTCCCTTCCTGTAGGACAGCAAAGCCTTGCTGTGTTTTAGCATGTCTTTAGAGGGTGAGGTGCCTGCTCTGCTTCTGGAGGACCCTCCTCTTCCTCTTTTTGCTGTTTCTGGAGCCAGAGCATCAGCATGTTTGGGCTAAGCTGAGAGAGAAAAACATCCGTAAAGATAACGTCAGAACCGCCTCTATTATGACATGACTATGTGGATGAAGGCTAGATGATGCAGTAATGAAATCCTTGTGTATGACAGATGCTGCTGCAGTGGCTAGTGCTCCTAACCTTGCTGTCTTATGTGAAAGGGGATTGTGAGAATACGAGGCTATGACACTGGTGAAGGGGTTGAGAACTACATGGTGGGGGTAAGGAAAAAGCTTGTGGGTAGCATCCTGTGAATGTTGTCCCTTCGTAGAGAGAATCGCTGTGACTGAAGGATGGAGAATATAGAATGTGCAGATTAAAAAAAAGGGTTTTATTTTACATTGCCAAGTTCTTGCTAATTTAGGGGTGGGCTACAAAACTTATATGGACAATATCCAATTTATTTTCCTCTTACCACCAGTGTCAAGGATGACTTAAAGTAGATCTCACATTGCCTCTCTTCTGTCAAATATTGGCTGACTTTGTAATAAGTTAGCCTTGACATAGACTCTTCATTTGACTTTGATGTTCATATACCAGTGCAATTCTTATTTTCAAATTGCACATATTGTGCACCCTTAAACCATTTCTTAATGAAGCCAACTTTTGGACTGTAGTGCAAGCTTTGATAATTTCTACCATTGATTACTATAACTTGTATTTAGTTCTCCCTTCTTCCTTGACTAGAGAAGGGGTGCTCAAACCAATCCTCAGGTCCTCCCCCTTCAGCCAGTCAGGTTTCAGGATATTCCTAATAAAATAGATGAGAAATATTTGCATATACATGAGGTAGTACATGCAAATAAATCTTATGCATATTTGTTAGAGAGATCCTGAAAACCTGACAGGCTGGGGGGCCCCCAAGGACGAGTTTGAGCACCTCTATACTAGAGTGCTGCAACTAGTACAGAATACAGCTGTGGAAACTGATGCTCCACTGCACGACCATAACATACCTGTCTTGTTTAGGTTGCATTGTCTTCCTGTACAGTGGAAAGTCAAATTCAAAATTCTGTCTTAAGAGTGGTTCATGGCTTGGCTCCACCTTGCCTAAAATTTGTTTCTAAAGATCTATTGACCATCTTGCCCTTTGTGCTCTTCCCAGCATAATCTGCTTGATGTCTAATCCGTAAAGCTAGTGAGACTAACCAAATCTAGAGAGCAGCTTCTTTTATGTAGCCCGTCTTCAGCACTGGAATGCTCTGCCAGAGATGATTAAATCAACTTTGAAGATAGTGCAGTTTAGGAAACCACTGAAGACACATCTATTTATAAAGGCTTTTGAGGAGTTGCAGTAAGATGTCAAGGGTTAGTATATTGATAAGGGCCCCTTAGTTGGCCAAGATCTATTAGAGAAAAGCATTATACTGCAAGATAACAGGAATAAAGTTTAACTAAATCAGAGTTGTGCCATGAGGTTTTTCCAATAGCTATATTAAGTAGGATAGGAAGCAAGTTGACAATTGGCAGGTGGCCCTGGCTCTCAGTAAGGCCTGTTCCATCTTGAGTTGCTGCAATTGCAGGATTTGTTTACTGTGTTTTATGTATTGAAGCGTATCTTGATATGACTTTTATACATGTTCTTATGCTTGTAATTGTCCTAGCACTGGTGATACAGATGGATTGATGTTTTTAAATAAATAAGTAAAGTCCTGAGACTGAGAGAACCAAAAGAGGTGAAGAATAGTCTCAAACTCCCTGCATTTCACTGAAGATTGTGTCTTAAGGTTTGCAGAGTGGATTTCTGGTTCTGAATTGCCAGAGTGGGAGATTCTTCTTTCATCATTGCTGCTTGGAAGGCGTCAGCAGAAGTTCTTCTGCTCAGGATTATGCTCCAGTTCAGATACTGAACTACAGAGCTCTGCACACCAGAAAGCAGGCACCAAAAAGGGGAAACACTGTTGAATGTTCCATGCTCTTGAGTTCCTCCGAGCTGGTGGAGTAGTGGAAGAAAACACCAAGAGGATGATGCAATAAAATGCGCTCAGCCTGGCGCATAGGCTAACCCGCAGTTGGATGCCCGTTTTGAATGCGTTAGACTAATACCCAATACAATAAGGGGATAAGCGCGTCCAAAATGCGCATCCAAACAAACTGCGTGCCCGACGCAGGCTTTTTAACATGGCAAATTTAATGCCAGCCCTGGAGCTGGCGTAAAGTCTTGCCGCGCATCAAGGGCTCAACTAAAATACAAACATTGTTGCTTTTCTGTGGTTCTTCCTACTTAGTATCATCACCATTCTAAGATCTACTCCTTGCCTTGGCTAAAAATTATTAAAAAATGAAAGGCAAAAGAGGTTCTTTTTTCTCTCTCAACATTGGTATAAACTCTTCCCTAACTCCTCCCCCATGAAAAAATGGAAAGCTTGACAAAAATAAAAATTGGGGGGCCCACAATATACACACTTCAGGCTGGTAAATTATTTGCGGCACGCAGCCACATCTTCTAGGCACCCAATATTTTTGAGCGCTAGGGACCCACAATGTATCCCTAGCGCGTCCTTTTTAGCATGACAGCTTATTGCATCGTGTACCCAGGAGAGGTGGATGGGTGCACATTGAAAAAACGTGCACCCAGTTTGGACGCACATTTTTACGCGTATGATATTGCATCGGCCCCCCCTAGTGTGTGATGATTTGTTGGTGACTGCAGCTTTTTGGATTGTGCACTGTCTTATGTTTTTGCTTTATAAATTGCACTATTCCTCATCTTTGCATTCCACTGATTCTATTCACCTGCATCATGTATTCCAGTAAAGGATTTATTTTTGAACAACATTAGATTGTGGTAGTGTATTATTTTTGCCTGGACTTTTGTAGAGGACCTTCAAACAGTATAGGATCTTGAAAGACCGAATCTTCCCTGCCCCCTCCCTCTCAGTTCAGGAAAGAACCCCAAGAGGATGGATGGAAATCTAGCCATAGCTCCCCAAAGTGGACTAACCAGTAGACAGGTGCTAAATCTCTGCTGTATTAAAATGTCGTTATATTTTGTAAGTACATATTTTCCCTGGAACTGAACCAGGGAATTAAACTGGGCAGACTATGTAGATAGTTAATGCGAGTATGTGTAGTTTAAAGTAACATTATTTAAAAGATGCGGGCAAAGAATGGAGCTGGAAGGCACTTTTGACATTGCTTGGGATCATTTCCTTTTGTATCTCTGTATTGCAGGGTTTTAACATTTATGGACATATCATGCTCTTGTAATTGAACTTGCATGAATCATTTATTTACAAGGCTGCACTTACTGGTAATATATGTCAAGGGAATGCATTTTTTATTATGGCTAAGCTTGCCATTATGATGTCACAATATATATTGGCATGAGGATGTGGCTGTAAAAGAACGTTCACATGTGCCTTGCCTTTGGCATTGCTGTATGGTATTTTAAATAAAAGGAGCAAGATATGTTTAAATTCTGAGAGAGTGTATTTTAGCAGCTATTTATCAGAACAACACAATAAGGGCTTGCGTCAACAATAAAGTTTTGGTCACTGTTGGTGAATAAACATAATCACATCCTGTGTTTAAAAAGATAAAGGTCTTGCAGGTCTCGAAATCAGATAAACTCCCATTGTGCAGGTTTTTAGATTGATCCCCTATTGGAATCAGATAATATATTAACAGCTTCAACACAATATGCATTAACTTCATTGTCACTTTGTTGGATAATCAGTGTCACCCTCTTGATGGTACCAACTTTTGGGATTGAGCTAAGGAAACGCACTGAGCATGTGAGTCTGATGCCAGCTCAAAGTAAAGGCAAGTAACGAACAATGCTTGCCCACATTTCAGATACCAGTGCCTCACTGCCTCAGTCAGATGTGCTCAGAAGCACATACTCAATTCAGTTTCTTTGGATTTAATAAGAAAAATGGAAATCTGTTATTTTTTGTGGGAAGAGTACTAATGTAATAAGTTTAAAGGCAATTTTTTACAGGACTTAAAGAAGGTTCAAATGAATGCCAAACTAAAATTTTGCTTTTCCATCAATGCCTTAATTAGCAGTTCTGCATGTCAAGGAGGAACAATCTCTGACTGATTTTTAATACTCTGAAGCTTCAGTCTCTACCACCTTTCAGAATTGTCTGAACAGTGCAACCTAGCATAGGGAAAATAAGGACAATACAGGATCACTAGCTATCAAGAGTTCAGGGCCTGAAACAACACTGCAGGAAAAACATATTGCAAACTGGATAAATGAAACACCCCCATCTTTGCAGCTCACTCCCACAATTGTTAATTACGAATACCCTATTCAATCAGCATGCCTTTACATAGCAGGTTTTACTGATGTATTGACTCCCTAACCAAGTTGGTGACTCACTGGTTGAAGGTTGCTCTTCTGCAAACTTCTTTAAAAGAAGCAATTTGGTAAACCTATACAAAATCTGTTTCAGACTTCTGCAAATCAAAAGATTTCTATGGATCCACTTTGGGTTACTTTAGATTTTGATGAGATTTATGAATAACGTCTGTGAAAAATTTCTCACAGATTGAGGAAAACTTCATATATTGTCAGAATCAAACCAGGATGAAATTGGCTTGGTTCAAGCTTGACTCAAAATAGTCGACATATCCCTAGTGTGGAGAACATGTATGAAAACTTAAGATTTACTATACTGGGTCCACTCAAAGGTCTATCAAGCCTAGTATCCTGTTTTCAACAGTGGCCAATCCAGGTCACAAGTACCTAGCAGGATCCCAAAAGGTTGATAGATTCCTTACTGTTTAACCCAGGGATAAGTAGTGGATTTCCCCTAAGACTACCTTAATAATGGTTTATGGACTTTTCTTCCAGGAACTTAGCCAACATTTTTGAAACCCAGCTACACTAAACTTTTACCACTTCTTCCGGCAATTAATTATAGAGTTTAATTATGCATTTAGTAAAAAATATTTTCTCCTATTTGTCTTAAATGTATTGCCTAGAAACTTCATTGCACATCCCCTAGTCTTTGTTCTTTTTGAAAGAATAAACAACCAATTTGCATTTACCCTTTCCACTCCACTCATTATTTTATAGACCTCACATAACTCTCCTCAACTATCTCTTCTCTAAGCTGAAGAGCTTGATCTCTTTAGCCTTTTCTTTTGGTCGCCCTTCTCTGTACCTTTTCTAATTCTGCAATATATTTTTTGAGATGCAGTGACCAGAATTGCACTATGGAATGAAACAAAGCATTATGATATTCTCTGTTTTATTCTCCATTCTGTTATGAATAATTCCTAGCATTCTATTTGCTTTATTAGCTACTGCTGCACACTAAGCAGGGAATTATCCATGATGGCACTTAAATGTTTTTCCTAGGTGGTGACTCCCAATGTGGAACCTTACATTATGTATCTATAATTTGAGTTGTTCTTCCATACGTGAAACACTGTACATGTGTCTACATTAAATGCCACCTTCCATTTGGTTGCCCAGTCTCCCTGTATTGCAAGGTCCTCTTGCAATTTCTCACAATCCTCTTGTGATTTAATAACTTTGAATAAGTTTATATCATCAGCAAATTTGATCACCTCACTCATCTTTCCAGTCTCTAGGAGATTATAAATATGTTAAAAAGCAGTGGTCCCAGTACAGATCCCTGAGGCACTCCACGATTCACCTTTTTCCACTTGGAAAATGGATCTTTTAGCCCTACTCTCTGTTTTCTATCTTTTAACCAGTTCTCAATCCATAATAGAATATTGCCCATGATTTTTTAATTTCCTCAAGTCTCTCATGAGGGACTTTGTCAAATGCTTTCTGCAAATCCAGATGCACACTATCAACTGGTTTCCCTTTATCCACATGTTTATTCACGCCTTCAGAGTGTGTGGGAGAAGAAGATATAAAGTTTGAAAGGAAGAGGTGGCTAAAAGGGACTGAGAATATTGTAAAGGCTAAACCAGATTTTAGGGTTGGCCAAAGTGTTTTCTAAAACACAAGGGCTGAGATCCCTGGTGAGAATAGCATCACTGCCCATTTACAATTGGCTTTTACATGGACAACTTTAGAAAGCTTTAAAAGTAAGAAAAGGTTGCTGAAAAAAGTTTTTTGAAGAGTTGAATGACGCAGTAAAACGGGATTTATTGCAAAAAGTTTTGATTTTTCTGTTTCAAAATACCTCCCATAAGAAGTAATCGTAATGTTCCTTTTCAGACTTCATACCAGCCTCAATCAGAAGTATATATTTGAGTCTGGAGATAGATGGAATAAGTATTTGTGGAAATGTCAGTGGGTGTAATGGAGGGTATTAATGGAATGTTTATGGTGGCACGTCCTCCTGTACACTTCATATAAATTTTTCTGGGCAATGGCAAAATATCTCTTTATTTTTCTTTTTGCTGAATATCTCATTCATATTTGCTGTAGGCATACAGCAAAGCCCAGATATTTTTCCTTATTTGCCATCTGAGATGAAAGTGGTGTGGGGCGAGCTAAGTGTTGAATAAACAAGTTTGTAAAATGGAAGATATTTGTATTATTATTATTATTATTATTATTAATAATAATGTGGGAGGTTATTGGCAAAAAGATGCTCCAAAGAAGCTTGCACCATTAGTGGCACCTTGTGGAGCCAAGTAAATGAGGAAACTCATGTGACATTTGGCAGTTTCTTGAGTGCCAGTGGGTTTTTCTTTGTTGCTTACAGTGCCGTATTCTATCTCTGTGAAGCCTTCCTCCCTGTTATCTTTACCTGCACTGCTGATAATAAAGGAAAAGTTTCCCCTTTTTAATTGTTGATATATGAAAAAAAAAATTCTTGTCAAAGAGCCTGGTTTACTAAGCCTTCCTCCCCCCCCCTTTCTTTATCTTTGAGAATAAAGATTGGTAAACCTGGCCCGAAGTGAGGTTTCATAATTGATATTTTCCTCAATTCAATTTTCTCCTTGCCTGCTTGGTATGGGGTAGTAAATTCAATTTTCTGTCAGCTTATGCCTCTTCCCTTTTCTTTTCTAGACTCCAACTGATTGCTCTCTACCCATTAAAAGAACAGAAATGCTGTTTATTTGCCATCATCAGTGTGGCAGAATGTTATGGGACTTGTAAGGCATATCAGCCTAATAACACAAGCAACAAAGAAACCTTCCCAAGTGACAGTGGTATAATGATCCATTTTTAGTCCATTGGGACACAATAATTCCTTATAGCATTCCTGTCATAAAATGTGCTGCAGTTCACCTGTAACTCTTAGCTGTATTTAAATTTTGGGAAAGCCCAGCAGGTGAGTGTGCATCTCATAACTAGCTTTTCAGAGGAAAACAAAAAAACATTTGAAAGGGGAATTAAATGCAAATTAATCAGCGTCCTATTCATTACTAGATATTCTCTGCGAAAACTTTTCAGCTTTACTGCAGAATATTATTCCTGTCTTTTGACAGACAAGATACCAGGGCTGGTTTCTTAACAACCAGAGAATGAGAAACAATATTAATTGAGAAATGTGTAACTGAAGATGTCTCTGTGCACCCATAAGCATAATTAATGTGGCAAGGACAGTTTAGGCTATTTAGATGTCAAGTGTTTTAACATCACAATCTTTCTTTAGGGAAGGGTTAAACCCATCTGGCATTGCTAACAGATGCATCTGGTGGTTCGTCAGTAATTACACCGTATTTCCTGCAGGGCTACATGTGACCTAAGGTGCTGGAATACATGAGCTCACCGTGGGAGGCTCCCATACAGAGCTGAGGGGGTTTACACTTTCCTATTCTGGAACAAGAATTGTTTTGTTGCCTCATTCAGCCAAGTGGGTTGATTCCTGGGGGGACATTGTTGTGAACGGCAGAGAGGGGAAGCTGGCTTGACTTTTCCTGATATGTTTTTCATAGAAAGGTTGAGACAAATAAAGGTAAAAGGGAAACAAGACGGTGCATTATTCAAGAAAGTGGGCTCTCATCCAGGGAGCTTTTTTCTTTTTTTTGTCTATGAATGCCAGTAGAATGAATCTCATCTTTCTCCGCAATTCCAAGTTTAGATTTGGCTTAACCCAAATTAGAGTTGGACAATAAGCTAATATTTTATCATGCCCTGGTATTTTTTGATATCTCATAAAAAACAAGTACCATTCAAGAATGTTTGCATATGTGCAATAGGGAGTATGAATAAAAACAATGATTGATAATTAAACATTTATAGTCTTTTTTTTTTTTTTTTTTTTTACTGGATAGGATTTGATCTCAGTGTGGTTTCAGAGTCAGATAAATTTATTGGCATGATGATTTTACATGTTGCCAAAGTAATACAAAGAATGATTAAAATACAAAGGGGAAGGGAAAAAAATGACAAAATAATGAGTAAAGTAAAATTAAAGTTACAGAAAATGCAATAAAAAGATCGCGTCCCAGGTTTTGCTAGTGCTGCAAAGGTGACTTCTGCAGCACACACATGCAGGTATGGTCAGAGCGCCCGGTTTCCTGCGGCAGATTTTTCCAGATTCTGTGGCAAGAACTGTTAAATTCAGTGGAAGAGTTTTCAAAATTTGTGGCAATTATGCAGCAAATTTGAATAATTTTGCATATTTGCAATTACTTTTTTTTTTAACTTTATAAAAATAAAGTCCTTTTCTGACACTTCACTATTCTGTTAATTTATTTGATTCTTTGTTGGAGGATAAGGAATCTAAGGGCCTGATTTTAAAAAGCATTTACTTGCTTAAAACTGGGTTTTACACGTGTAAAAGCACTTTATGCATGTACGTGGGCTTTTGAAACTCCATTTAAAAGTACCTCCTTAATGATTAGGACTGGGGAAGAAGGAGTGAAAGGGATCTGGGAATAATAAGAGAGATCAGAGGTTGGAAATGAAGAAAGAATCTTAGGCAGTAAGGGTTGAGGGATAAAGGATGGAGGAGAATAGAGGCACAGAGGGAGGAGAAGATGGGGAATTCAAGAAGGATAAGGAAAGGGAATGTGAAAAGAGAAAGGAGTGAGGGGAAGTGGAGGGAAGAGGGTATCAATAGTGGAGAAATGAGAAGAAAGGGTGTATTGGGGATGGTAGTGGAAGAGTAGGGAAGATTGAGATAAAGAGGAGGCAAGAGGGATGACTGGGGATAGAGGAGAAGGAGGTGAGACTGGATAGGGTGAAGAAGGAAGTCACAGACCCCCATATCACACCCCATTCCCGCAATACTTCCGTATTTTCCACAGGGATTTATTTAAACAAGATCACCCCATATATTCTTCGATTTCTTTGTTCCAACGATGCTCCTAAATATTCACAGGAACTTTCCCTGTGGAAAATACGGAAGTATTGCGGGAACAAAGAAATTGGAGTATATATACAGGGTGGAAGTGTTTTGTTAATCAATTGAGATAAACCATCGGATGATATCCACAGACCATTGAAATGGGTGTTGAGATATTTTATGGGGAGTGTGATTTTTAGAGGTGTGAATGATGAGTGAATGTGATTATATGTTATTAGTGGGTTAGGGTTGTGGGTATGGGTTATCAGTATTGAGGACATGTCCGGATAATGTGCATATTAAAATCATTATAATATATGTGTTTTGAAGATATATGTATATGAGAATATGTATTGGTTGATATGTATTGTTTTATATGTACTGTTTGGTATAATGCTGCTATAAGATTGTGTATTTAAAACAATTTATATGTCTGATGTTTAAGGCAATATAATAAAATGTTTACAGTTCTGGAAATGGAACAATAAAGATGATGAAATTTATTAATGATACCATGACGATATAGTATTATAATAATAATTAGTGTGATGAGTTATAGGATTCCCTATTGTGTTGGGTATTGTGGTTATTGGGGGGATCTGTAAGTTCTCTCTGAGTTGTTGTGCAAGGTCTATCTACACCAGTCTGCACTGGAGCTCCTCTACAGCTGTGTCGTTGCCCAGGGGTACACATATACCACCAGAGATGGGTCCGCTACCCGTGATCCCACAACACCTTCCTCCCTTCTCCTCCTCCAAGGTGATGCCCAGTTCATTCACTCCCTTCCTTCCCCCCCCCCCCGTGATCCCTGCTTCATTCCCTTCTCCCTTTCCTCCCCATGGCGATCCCTGGTTCATTTACTCACTCCTCCTTTCCCCACACCCCATGCATTCCCCAGTTCTCCCACCTTCAATCACGTCACTCACCCATTCTTGTTGTAAAAGAGTTGCAAGAGGGCGGGGTCTTGCAGCTCCTGGAGCACTTCCTCCCTCCTCCCCTGCCAGGATTAGAGTATTTCTCTTTGAAGCACATGACAAAATATTTTTTGACTTAAACAATGCAGGTGAAATTTAAACAGATAATTCACGATTTAGGTAAATCTTAAATCCAGTCCAAGAATTATTGAAATTTATTAGGGATGTGCAATTGTTTTTCCCGAATTAGGCAATTTCAACAAAATTGCCTAATTCAGAATGGTTCGGGAGGACTGAAAAAGGATTTAATTTTTTCCGAAATTTCAGAAAAATTCATTTTTGGGTTAGTGCGCACTAACTCCTCGATAGTACGCACTAACTCTGCCACGTTAGTAAGCACTAACCTGAAAATCTGGTCCCCTGAAAAAATAACTGTGAACCGTGGGAAAAACGAAATTCCTGCAGGGGGGCCCCGAAACAAAGCCCGACACGAAATTTAAACCCAAAGCACATCTCTGAAATTTATGTATGTTATGTGTGAGTTGCTGCAATCGTTGTGCGTGGCAGTTGATAAATGATTTAAAAATAAATAAATAAGTTTTCAGTCCTGGACAGTTCACAATAATTTCTCTTCATAGATCAAACACAGATATAGATGTGTTGTGTCCGTCGGTCGCAGATGGCTGCGACCGCTCAGCCTTTCCTCTTTTTCTCCCCTTTCTCTCTCTTTGGGCAAGTTGGCTCTCGCCGATGCCGAGGGCCCCAGTGTTTCCAGACCAGCATGGGCATCCCCATCCACCATGCTCACTCCCGTGGCCTCCTAGGGCGTGAGCGCGCACATCTCAGATGCTCAAATACACGTCATGGCGGGAACCTCGGGGGCGGCCCCACCGCATGACGTCAGTACCTCCAGGTATATCTAGCCTCTGCTTCCACTACCAATTTGAGTTAGCAAAGACTTCGCTACTCTGACTGCTCTAAGCTGTTCGCTTAGACGCCACTTTCACGCTAAGGGCCTCACTCCAGCAGAAGCTCTAGACACCCGCTCCTCGGCAGTCTCTCACTTCCAACCTCTCTTCGGGGTCCTCACTAACCAAGACAACCGCTCTTCGGGTGTCTTTTTTTCTCTATTTCATTTCCAGGATATTGGACCTTGGGTACTCGCTCCTCGAGGGCCTATCTACTTCATATCCTGCACCACGGACCTTTGGTCCTACCATTCTATAATCAGGAAGATGCCTTCACTCCGTGAGTACTTCTACGATCCGGCGCTCCAATTCCACCCACCAGCCGCAGCATTACCCGCACTGCAGGCTCCTGCCTATTGTGAACATCTGGGTGAGACTAGACTTCTGAGCCTGTTGAGCACATTGGCACTTCGTGGATCAATGCCTTACCTTCCTGCTTCACCATCTATTTACAGCAGTACAATAAAGACGCTATCCATTCTGTGTCTATCTGTGTCAGCCTATCACAGTGGTTCCCCACGGGGCTTCTCCCCATGGGCGGAGTCATCTCCATTGTGACCAAGGGTCCGCAATGCCTCAAACACAGCAAGCTGGAGACAAGACTTCTACTTACAGACATGGCACAAAAACTTCCAGATTTATAATCACAATATGAAATGAATGCATATAAGAAGAAGAGCTCATGGGTTTTCCTCCAGGATCCTGAACCCTACTTTGGCCTCCCAGCTGTCTAAATGCTGGAAACATCTTCCAAGTATTCCAGCATTCCTTCTGAGTCCCCCAAGGACCAAACCAGATTCTCAGGTGTGAGGCCATGTACCAGACTATCTGTGGTCTCAAGATGGCTTTCTCTGAGCCAGTCTGTGGCTCCATGTACAGAACAGCAGCCCCAAACCAGCAAAGCATGATTCAGGTCTGATAGGTACTTTCACTGAACTCCAGGGTCGTAGATGCCATCATGTTCGGAACAGAGTCTATGCATAATAGCCTGCACTATGCATGCGGGGCCTATGTGATGGGGTGTGTAAGTTGTGCATTAGCACAGGGTGGCAACTTTTGGGAGATGGTGTCAGGACAACAAAAAATCTTCTGTCTCTCATCCTAATTTGGATCTGCAAGTAAAGACCTACTCCTTATCACCCTCCTCTTCTCTCAACCCAAAAACATTCTACTGTGCATGCTGCAGGCTTTACCAGTAAATACTACTTTTTACATAATAAAATATCTATATTGATTATGTTTGGGAAAAAAAAGAGCAATTCATGATTTATACACGTTGAAGAGTTTGCCTCTTGTTTGATATGGTAGGTTTGTCAATTCTGAATGTGCTGGGTTCAGGTTCCTCTGCTTCTAGTGGCTCCAGGGCCGAAGAAGTCAATCTGTATACCCACTCATCTTGAGCCACCATATGCGAGTGTACACTCAGAGCACCAATTTGTGTTTTCAGAATAGCACCAGTCTGGCCGAATCTTATTTTACAGGGTCAGAACTGAGCAGGTGTAGCAGGGTCCCCCCACACTCTCCAGGCAAAACACTTCTGTGAAGTAGAAGTAACACTCATCTGTGATAGCATGCAAGGATACTTTACTTGGGGAAACTGGGCTGCAGGACCGGTGCAAAGGGTATTAGACATCCTAGCAGACGTTTGGCGTTGTGTCTCTCCCCCAGCTTATCTACTGGTGACAGCTCCAGCACAGTGTTCCCTCCTGTGCTGGAGGGAACAACTCGAGTATAACGCTCCCTTCTTGGCTCTGGCACAGCACTTCTTTGATCTCTTCCCTCACCCTCTGCCCAGCATCCACCTTTATTTGCCCCCTGCCCACAGTGCCCAGTATCATCTCTCGTTCTCTCCTTGCCCAGCTTATTTTCATCTCTCCCCCCCCCACCGTATTCTCCTTTCTTTTGCCTCCACTCCCTGCCAAGCATAGCAGCATCACCCCAATCTTTGTCTTCTTATAAAAGTGACAGCATTCTCTCTCTCTCTTCACCCCATCCTCATCCACCCAGCACCCTCTCTCTCTCTCTCTCACAACCTGCCAACTGCTCATCACCTTCTTGCTTTCTGTGCCATGACAACCGCTCAACACACTCTATCTTCACCCCAGCCACTCAGCATACACTTGCCCACATCTAAAATGCACATTTTCTCTCTCTCTCTCTCCACCCCATTACCCACCCACATCTTCTTTATTTTATTTATTTATTTATCGAGTTTTATAAACTGTTGTTCGGTTTCGCCATCACAACAGTTTTTTCTATTTCTTTTTCTCTCCCTTCCCACCTGCCGAGTACACACTCTCTACTCTTTCCATCCCTCCACCATTACCCAGCATTAATTTCCTTCCCTCTCTCCCCCCTCATGTGGTTCCCCCCCTCCATTCTTCAGCTTTTGGTGGGATGGACTTTGTCAGTAACCTTGAGCCTCTTCCTGATCTTGGTCTGCTGGTAGGAGACTCCGGTCCTGCCTCTGGACCTCTTCATGTTTTTCAGCTTCTGGCAGGATGGGCCAAGCCAGCAGCTCTGGGCTTTGAGCTGGTAGGATTTTGCCCCCCCCCCCAAAAAAAAAAAAACAACAAACAAAACCCAACAAATGTTGTAGCTGTAAGAGACTGCCTAGTTCACTTAATGGAAAAATCAGCCCTCCTTGGATTGAAAAATAATAAACATTATATACATGGTTCTATTCATGAGGGGTTGTGCTGGTATGACCAGGCACAATAGCAGGGGCAGCAGATTCAGCCTCATTCAGACTGTTTAGGTAACACTTATAGTCTCATCCCTTACCATGCAAGGGTGGTATTAATGTTAATTCCTTGCTGCCTGGTCTGGAGGATGACCTTTTGCTATTGGTCTTCCAGCAATTTGGGGAGCAGCCCCATTCAACCCACAGCTTCTACCTGTGGCAGCACTGGCAATCAGAGAGCATGGGATCTGTGGGTCAGCACACTCACAGATCCTTGTGTGTCCCTAAACCCTGCTTGCTCATTCATGGATTTCCTGTTCAATAACGAAGCTTAAGATAGGAAGGAGGCCCACTATAGAGCCTGTGAGCATGTAGGGGCTTTCGGTCACTATGCTCCATAACTTCCATCACCACTACCCCTGGAGGGGGCAGCACAGTAATTGTTCACACAAGGTTACTAATTAGATGCCGCATGGCAGATTTGAAAGGAGATAGAAGAAAAACAATAGTTTAATTATTGTCAACTGTTTAAGGCCAAGCAAATTGAAGCACAGGGGATAAAGTGTCTGATGAGTTGATGAGAGGGTCACGAATCAAAACCAAGATATCTAAGAGTTTTCCCTGACTCCCAGTTGAACATGTAACAGCTCATCATCTGTAAGTAGGCTATCAAGGTACATCCAGGTAGTATGAGTCAGAGAAGATAGCTGTTTTAGGCCTAAATCTATGTGACATGTCTCTGGAAGCACACTGGTAGATTGTCTTTACTTGAAAGAAACAGAATTAAACACGGGTTAGAAAACAAAATCATTGCTTGCAACCACTGACCCTGCACATTATTAAGACATATTTCATGGACTATACTAATGTAATGGCAGGGGCTTCCAGTCAGGCATGTCTAACCAGGATACTTGCAAATCTATTTTAGGGCTGAATTTTCAGAGGTATTTACGAGCATGAAACCTGGTTTTATGTGCCTGAATGCGGCTGTTAGAAAATAGCCTGTGGCTCAGTGCATGTAAAAAATAAATGAGAACCCAGTTTTAGATGTTGGAGGGGGGTGAGTTGGAACTTAGATGCATCCTTTTTGATTTTGACAAGTATGTGCATTAGATACCTCCAAGTTATGCCTCTGAAGAGCAAGTGTAACTTTGTGCAAGTGTAACTTTGTGCAAGTTATTCTGTGTGTGTGCGTGCCAGGAAGGTTACCTGCAAATGTTCAAAGCAAACATATTTACATCTCTGCTTTGAAAATGTGGGTAAGGCTGCAGGTAAAAGGTATGCACAGATTTTCCCCGGCTATACAGTTACAAAAATATCCTCCCTCTAACAAGATAGACATTTTTAAGTATAAGTTGTGCCCACTTATGTTTTGCATTGTAGATATGTAAACACCATCTTCCCCTACATTCACATTATTTTTCAGCTTCTTAATTCTCCCAGAGATCGGCGAATAGCCTCCATTACAGCACCTTTTAAAGTTTGCCCAAACAACATCCAAGGAAAACTCATTACCTTATGACTCAAACCTTTCCTGCGAAAAAAAAATGAACATTCCTACTGCAACTTGTCAAATAGGAGATAATCTTGCTAATGCAAGCTTTCCTTCTATTAAATTAAATGTACTACCATATTGTCAACAATCAGGCTTGTACACAGTTTTTATGATAATAAATTATATCCACAGCCTTTGTTTTGTTGTGCAGTAACATGGTGCTAATTGGTACCTCCTCCCTAATAGACTATGTTAAGAATAATGTTTAAGCAATTACTGCCACAAGGCATGGTACGGGACTCTTAATTACTGGCTAACAGGATTTCCACCAGATCATTTCTTCTTCCTGGGTTTTCCTATTACTGCCAAGCCTTGTAAATTGAAAGAGAATAAAGTTGGAATCAAAGGCAAACTGTAAGCAGAATAACTTTATTTAAACTACTGTAAACAGGTGCAAGGATTTAAAAAAAAAAAAAAAAAAGGCCAAGGTGATAGATATCTTTCTGAATACAGATGAGCTGAGTAGTTTGCTGAGATCTTTCAGTGTAAAAAAAAAAAAAAAAAAAAAATCCCTCAACATCATCACCTTCTTATCTCTGAATCAGTCTTCCTGCCAAAAGTGATGGGGAGAACAATGAAGATGGCTTTGGAGCAGGACCTTCTCTCAGAACTTAGTTCTTATCATGGCTTCAACTGGCAAGAAATACCATTCATACTGTCACTCACTGCGGGTGCATAATGGATGAAGCCAGCAGTGCACAGAACAGATAAGTAGCCAAAATGAGGCAGGATTTAATTCCCCACAAAATACGATAAACCATTGATTATAAGATAGGTGGTCTTTTGTTAATCAGTTGTCATTTTAATATGGATAGACTGGAAAACCAAAAGAGGGGCAGAATTAACAAACATGACACAGACTAGTTGAGTCATTTGTGACATTTAGTCTCTGGCTGTCATGCAGGTTTATATTAAATTTTACTTTTCAAGAAGATCCTAAACATGGCCGTGTAATTTTCTTTAGCTGTGGTCTGAGCTGTTGTCATTGCTCATTATGGATATAAGAAAGTTACTTCAGGCATAATGTTGCTTTATGTGATATGTCTCTAGGAAAGTACATCCTAAGGTATTATACAAGTAGAGGTCGATATTCAAAAGGGTTTGCAAGGTAACCTTTCAGTTATCTGGAGAAACTCCAAATTTTTAATTTCCCGCACCTCTCAGCATCAAAATTCTAGCCAGGCAAAATGATACAGGGAAGAAGACATAGAAACAATTCAGACAGACATTCTGTTGGTGAGGCTAAAATGTACTGGGCTAGCACAGATATTGAGCACCAACCAAATAAACTTATACAGCTAATGCTGGTCAGAAAAATCACAGTCCTAAAGTTACCCTGGTAAGTTCCGCTGAATACCTGGGTAAAGTTACCTGCTCTCTGCTTACTCGGTATTGTCCTTTTCAACAAATAAATGTTATCTCCATTTTTTTTTTTTTTATGGAGGGAGAGGGGAGTTGTAAAGAATACCACACATGGCTTTTCTTGGTAAGTTTGATAAATAGGGTTAATGGGAATATAATAAACCATATTTATTTATTTAAAATGTTTTGATGCCGCCCAATAGCTACAGCTCTGAGCAGCTCATAGAATAAAGCATTCATAATACAATTCAGACAGACGGCCAAGACCGAAGACAGATAAAACAGCTAGCACAGAAATAACTATCAATGTCTTGTCGCATCTCCCCATATCTCAAATGGCATCAGCTAATGCCAGCTAAAATAAGAAGGTCTTCAGCATTTTCATGAATGGCTTAAACAAGTCTCCATTAGCAAGTGCCATAATTCAGGGAAACTACTTCTCTCAGGTCTCAAGAGAAGTAAGCATGGTATTTTGGTGCCACAGAAAATGGCAATCTGATGGTATCTTCAGAAGTCCCTTCTGAGAAGACCTTAAGGCCCTCGATGGATTATGAATAGACAGCATAGAGTTCATGCATGGCAGGGCCTCAGAGTTCTAAAGAGACCTGATTTTTAACTTTTCTCTTCCGTATGGAACATATTTGGTGCTTGTTTCATTCCACACTAGTGAATCTTTCTTTACTCGGTCTTTCTCAGTCCCACAACCCTAATACCTTTCTCCCTGATCACAACTTGAGAGAGGGAGAAGTACGTCAGTTTGAGGAGAGCAGATCTTCCGCAGTTGTTACAGATGTCTTCTATGACAGGTCTTCTTTTCCATCCTGACCAGTGCCTCTAGATCAGAACTCGCACATAATGAGTATTATGTGATGTGCAATGCATGCTGGGAGCTAGAAAAAAAATGGAGACAGGCAGGATTTGCACGTCATTAATTTTAAGCTTAAACATTTTAAAATGGCTGCATCAACTACTTTACCAGAAAGGAGAATCAAGTTTGTTGTGGTTTATGGAAAAGATTGGGGGAAAAAAAATATTTGATGGTACTTGGCCTTTAATAGGATAAAAGAGGAAATCACTATTTCCATGTTAGCTATTACAAATGTGCTATGGTAATAAATACTTTCCTACTTAATAAAACTGCATAAATAGATATGAAGCAATGAATCAGAATAACTTGAGCAAAAATTGGAAAGGTGGCCTGGAAATACAAAAAAAAGGTACTCATCCACACCCGCATGCACGCATGTAATTCGTGCATGATAGGCAAAATGGGCAGGATGTCATATCATACTTCTTACCTTTTTTTTTTTTTTTTTTTTTAATCTTTGCCAGGCCTTTTTTTTTAAATCCTTAGACCATCAGATCTGTCAAATTGAAAAAGCCCCTAGAAGTGTTTCTGTACTACTACCCATGTTGCATATGGGTCTCTCATTCTGTGCCCCTTGCTTGATTTTCTTCATCAACTTGAGTAGCATAAAGATGGCAGATATATCTGTTGATTTCCTTGCCTCGGTACCACTTTGAGCTGGTTGAGCATGGCAATTTCAAGGGCAAATCTTCCTACCCACTGCAGTAAGTAAATTATCTTTTTTTACTATAGTGAGCCTGACTTCAGTGCCGGGAAAAATAGTGGAAACTATTCTCAAGATCAAAATCATAGAGCATATAGAAAGACATGATTTAATGGAACACAGTCAACATGGATTTACCAATGGGAAGTCTTGCCTAACAACTCTGCTTCATTTTTTTGAAGGGGTTAATAAACATGTGGATAAAGGTGAACCAGTAGATGTAGGGTATTTGGATTTTCAGAAGGCGTTTGACAAAGTCCCTCATGAGAGGCTTATACGAAAACTAAAAAGTCATGGGATAGGAGGCGATGTCCTTTCGTGGATTACAAACTGGTTAAAAGACAGGAAACAGAGAGTAGGATTAAATGGTCAATTTTCTCAGTGGAAAAGGGTAAACAGTGGAGTGCCTCAAGGATCTGTACTTGGACTGGTGCTTTTCAATATATATATATAAATGATCTGGAACGGAAAACGACGAGTGAGGTTATCAAATTTGTGGATGATACAAAATTATTCAGAGTAGCTAAATCACAAGCGGACTGTGATACATTACAGGAAGACCTTGCAAGATTGGAAGATTGGGCATCCAAATGGCAGATGAAATTTAATGTGTACAAGTGCAAGGTGTTGCATATAGGGGAAAAATAACCCTTGCTGTAGTTACACGATGTTAGGTTCCATATTAGGAGCTACCACCCTGGGAAAAGATCTAGGCATCATAGTGAATAATACTTTAAAATTGTCGGCTCAGTGTGCTGCAGCAGTCAAAAAAGCAAACAGAATGTTAGGAATTATTAGGAAGGGAATGGTTACTAAAACAGAAAATGTCATAATGCCTCTATATCACTCCATGGTGAGACTGCACCTTGAATACTGTGTACAATTCTGGTCGCCGCATCTCAAAAAAGATATAGTTGCGATGGAGAAGGTACAGAGAAGGGCAACCAAAATGATAAAGGGGATGGAACAGCTCCCCTATGAGGAAAGGCTGAAGAGGTTATGGCTGTTTAGCTTGGAGAAGAGACTGCTGAGGGGGAATATGATAGAGGTCTTTAGGATCATGAGAGGTCTTGAACGAGTAGATGTGACTTGGTTATTTACACTTTCGGCTAATAGAAAATCTAGGGGGCATTCTATGAAGTTAGCAAGTAGCACATTTAAGACTAATCGGAGAAAATTCTTTTTCACTCAACACACAATAAAGCTCTGGAATTTGTTGCCAGAGGATGTGGTTAGTGCAATTAGTATAGCTAGGTTCAAAAAAGGTTTGGATAAGTTCTTGGAGGAGAAGTCCATTAACGGCTATTAATCAAGTTTAATTAGGGAATAGCCACTGCTATTAATTGCATCAGTAGCATGGGATCTTCTTAGTGTTTGGGTAATTGCCAGGATCTTGTGGCCTGGTCTGGCCTCTGTTGGAAACAGGATGCTGGGCTTGATGGACCCTTGGTCTGACCCAGCATGGCAATTTCTTATGTTCTTAATTAAATTTTAGGTAACAGTGGATGCAAAGACTGTGTGAGGAAGGGGAGGCTATAATCTGTAGCTGATATACCCCATCTGTGCATGATAATACTCTATGGTTTAAAGATACATTTGTATTACTTATGGTCAATTTTTAGATGTAACCACTTCTTTATTGCTATGTTTCCCCTTGTTTTTTTTTTTTTTTTTTTTATAACTAACAAGCAGAGGCTAAATTCCTCTGCATGATAAGGGGTATGACAAGGACTCCTCTTTCTACGCTATGTGGTTTCATATATCGGTGTTAGAATGCTCCAGTTCCTGCAGCGGTGCTCAGGGAGGGCCAAAGGGAGCCTTAAGTCAGCTGAGGCCATTTTGGAATGTGATGCCAAAAGGGCAGCTGCAACTGGGGGTTGTTTCTGCCCTATTGCCGCCTGGAGGCTCATACTGGTAGGTGAAGAGAGTTTGGTGAGAGGTTGAGGGGCAGCCTTGCAGGGGGTCATTTTTTTGCATTTTGGTTGGGGGAAGGGGAGGAGATGCCAAGGTCGAGGGGGCCCGCCAGAAGTTCATTTTTGGAAGAGACTTTGTAGTGGAGGGCTGTTTTTGTGCCAGGAGCTTTGTAAATCAGAGCTTTATACTCCTTCAAGCATTAACTGGGGGACAGGGGTGGGGGTGGAGGAAGAAGGGCCAATTGCATTGGCAGGAGCATAAGCTTGCCAGTGCTTTGGGAACTAATTTACACTTTTTGAGGTGTAGTTTACCATGACTTAACATGAATTATGATATTTATTGCAATCTGTGTTAAATCATCTGCATATTAATGAGCTGCTTTGCATGCATTTTCATGTTATGCAGTTTATTTTGTCACATGCTTGGCTTGATTTCTTTTTCCATGTGATCAGTAATGCAGAAATGTAAGTTACCAATATTGGGCAACAATGCTTTTTTAACATGTATTGATCACTGATTTGATGTTTAATATGCATTAACACATTGTTGTTGCTTATTAAATAGTAACATTAGATTTCAGAAGACATGGACCATTTGGCTCACCTATTCTGTTACGGTCCCGGGCCGTGCCCCGGGACCTGCACTCACCCCAGGGCTGTTCCGGACCGCTGGAGGAACTCCCCAGCCGACGCGAACTGGTCGGGCTCCTGCCGTGGCGTTCTCCCCGCGAGGGAGACGCTGTCGTCCTCTCATCGCTGGCCCCGCCCCCTAGGTGTGCGCGTGCAGGGGACTCCGGATTTAAAGGGGCCAGCGCGGGAGAATGAGGCCAAACCTCTGGATGATGTCAGACGCTGCAGGGTTATTTAAACCCTGCAGCTGGCCTAGAACCTTGCCTTGCAACGAGGTTCCTCTGCCCCCAGAGTGTCTAGTTGCTGCTTGTCCTGAGTATTTGACTACGGCTTCTGATTCCTGGCTTCTGACCCCCAGCTCCGTCCACGACTCTGCTTCAGCTTGATCCATTGGCTTCTGACTCCGTCTTCTGATTCCTGGCTTCTGACCCCCAGCTCTGTCCACGACTCCGCTTCAGCTAGATCCATTGGCTTCTGACTCCGTCTTCTGATTCCTGGCTTCTGACCCGGCTTCGTTCCTGGACTCCTTCTTCAGCTTCTTCCACCTCCTCAGGTATCCGGCACCCGTTGGCCCCGAGGTTCTCTCCTAAGTCCCAGCGGCTCGGGCTCTCACGGGCTCCTCCTGGGGGGACCTCGGGCTTCCAGTGGTGAAGTCCTCTCCAGGATCTCTTCAGCGTCGCCTCCCGGCTGTGACTCTTTCTGTGGGTTCCCATCACATTCCATCTACTGTCTCAGCCGGCCCAAGGGTCCACGACCGTAACATATTCTGCCCTGTTGCCTTTACCTGCATTGTTCTACGTAAGGGTAGCTCTCAGCTATTAGCCATGTAAGTTTGACTGTCAATAGGAAATAGCTCTGCTCTGGGTGGGAAGTGTAGCGAGTTTAGGTTACATTTCATGTTAGGAATTGTTCCACTCCTCCTTGACTACAACTAAGTATATATCCAAACTTTGCAATAGTTATAAGGTGGCCTTGCCTACTCTTCTTGAGGGCTTGATGCAGCCGTACTGCCACACTATGCATATTGGCTTTGTCTTTTCCTCTTTTTTTTCCCCCAGCTGTTATTACATGTAATTAAGCATATACTGCTCTGCAACTGGTCCAACATCCCCCATTTCTTCTGCCTAGTATACCCCTCTGCCCTTGACACTGTATTCTGTATTTGCTGATTTTTCTTTTCTGTGAGTGGATGGACTTAATTCTTTAATTCCCAGTGCACATGTTCATATCACAAAAACCCATCACCACAATTGACACTAGCTAGCGTTGTGGTCTGCCCAATTAGCATAGAGGCTAGTAAGCGAATAGCCAGTGACAGTTAATTATCTTCAGACATTTAGAGGTGGACAATCCAGGTTAGACTTGAGGCAACTTGGCAAGACAGTATGACAGAACTTTTCTGTGATACTGTTATATTGCCTCTGACTATTGGGTGGAGGACTTCACATTCAATATTGGCAACATGCTTTCTTTATAACTCAATTTGTTAGAATTCTAAATATAGGAGACTAGAATAGTTCTTTGGTTGATTGCATTTTCTAGCTATCCAGAAGATACTAACCTTTATGGAGGTAGTTTTACAAAAGCCCATTTAAAATTTCAATCAAATATGCCCATAAGTTACACCAGTTTTCAAACTGAACTTGTGTGTTAGTTCACTTCGAAAATTATCCCACCAAAACTATCTGCACATAATTAAGCCTGCTAATTTGTGCACAAACTGTTTCCAGGAAAATGCACCCACATACTTTTGAAAATGCACAAGTGTGCACGTAAATGCCAAGCTCTCCCTGACCTCTAGGAACACTTCCACTCTGTCCATGTAAATCTGCATGCATGAATGACACACATGGATAAGTTTACCCATATATTGGATGGGCAACTTTGTAAAAAGCCATGTCCATGGCCTGTTTTATTTGAGGAAATGCCTTTGAGAATTACCCCTGTTTGCAGTGCTGTTATTTAAAATACTGCAGACAGTTAAGTAAGGATAAAGGGCAATTTATTTTTCCACAGACTAAGGGCCTGTGGGGAACTTCAAAATATTGTATGTTTGAATTTTGCAATGGTACTTGGATTAGCATCTGCAATCTTGTGAAAAATGCCAGGAGAATGTTGCTGGCCACAGAACACATAGCACCTTGGTTTCATTTCTGCGGTCAGTGTACCAAAGTGTGCCAAATGTCACAAAGTCTGCTTCTTTCATAAAAATGGCAACGCATGCACTTTTGGGTTTAGTATTTATTTATTTATTTATTTATTTATTTGGAGATTTTTATATACCGCGGTACGTATAGATATACATCACCTCGGTTTACAGTAAACAATAACTTAGCAACAGGCTTTACATATAACAGGTAATACCGTAAATAAACAATAAGTTAGCAACAGGCTTTACATATAACAGTTTATACAGTAAGTCAACAATCAAAAGCTTAATGTTTTACATCAATAACAGTTTCCAGTAAAATGTAAAAAAAATAGTAAAATGTAGGGATGTGCAATCGTTTAGGATGAATTAGGCAAGTTTGTTCAACCCGAACCAAAAGTTTCTCGAAATTTCGGGAAAATTCGGTTTTCCGGTTAATGTGCACTAATGGGATTTAGTGCACGCTAACTACCCGTTAGTGTGCACTAACATAAAATGTTAAATGTCCCCCGAATTTCAAAGGCCTGAACCGTGGGCCGAAAATGCACATCTCTAGTAAAATGTGCCCTATTTACATGCAAAGCAGACTGTATTCTTTTTTTTTTTCTTTGCATATAGTAAACAGTAAGTTTACTGTTGTGAAATTTTATGCAAAATAAAAGTTAATGAGCAGCTGCAATAGAATGTTATTTAAGGTGGATCATTAATTATGTTTGCAGCACTGAAATACATGGAAAAGGCATTTGGTTTTCGCTTGGTGAGGTGTAGTTATCTTTTTCCTGAACTTGCTCACAGGAAACTTCTGTGCATATGTCTTCAACTGGGTTTATTTGCTCTCAAGTCCATTACAACACTTAAGCATGGAAAATCACAACTTCTGTAAGAAATCTGGCACACTTCAATACATCGGCCTTGAGATTTGACTGAATTGTACTGTCTCAGCATTATCTTCCCTGAATTGTAAATGACGACTAAACTGTAACTAGCATGCAAGTCTAGCTTTGCCAGTGGGATTATATTCAGATCAAAATATTGACAGTTTGGGAAAATAGCTATCTTCTGTATTGAAATCATTCACTTTTGTCCAGGAGCAGTACGGAGTGGGAATTGTATTTTTTGAAATCAACATGCTCTAGATCAGTGGTTCTCAACCTTTCTAATGCCGTGACCCCGAAATACAGTTCCTCATGTTGCGGTGACCCCTCGCCCCGCCCTCGCCGAGGGCGGGGCGGGGCGAGGGCGGGGTGAGGGCCAAAGGCGGGGCAAAGGCGGGGCAAAGGCAGGGCTTTGGTCATATGGGGGCGGGGTTATGGATGGGGTTGGATTTTAGTGCATACTTATTTATTATGACATTTATAAACAGAACCACCATTCCTCATAAAACAATAAAATTAAGAAACATAAAGCATCAGTTATAATAGTAAAACCATACTAATAAAAGAATATTTTAAAATTACTGATAAATAGAATTTCTATTAATTAAAATCATATACATTTTTATAATTTCCCAAACACCAATAATATTTCAAAACAGCACATATATCAAATAACACACAATAATTAAAACTAATAAGGATTTTAAAAAGCCCCTGCTGTCCATACATGGGAGCTCTTGATTTCCAGTCACCCTGATATTGTCGAGGATTAGGAGGTTATCCTCTCTCTCTCACACATACACTCACATGTCCATTCTCTCTCACACATACACTGTCACATACATACACATTCATGCTCTTATACCCACCATAACCTCTCACTCTCACAGACACTGATACACTCTCAGGGTGTAAGACACTCTCTTCCCCCCCCCCCACTCACACACACACACACACACTCTTACTCCCCTGGATTTTCTCATACACACTCATGCTCTCACTCTTACTGGCTCCCTCACAACCTCAGAGCCTCTCAGATAAAACTCTATGCAGCAGAAATAATGCTGAATGTTGAGAATTGTGTTATGCAGACTAATCTGGAAAATGCACTAATTTCTACATGAGTCATAATGAATCAGTCCTCAGCTGCAGGCATCAATTGATTATCCTGGCTCCCTTTGTTTGCCAAATACAGTTCATGTGTAACAACAATCCTAATTCTCCACCAGATCAAGCTGATTTCACATCCCACTTCATACTTTGTCACCTCCAGCTGAGTCAAACAATTAATCTAATTACTGCCACTGCTGCCACGTGGCTATTGGGGAGGCACTGATTGCTGCTATTGGCACTGAAGCCCATTCTGATGCCTCCTCTGTGCAGGCCCCGTGGGTTTCCACTTCCTCCATGTTGATCTCGTACATTGTGAGATCCGCCATAGAGAAAGTGCTACTCTTGCACATTCCCAAAGATTACATGTGCCAATCAGTAAAAAGTAATTTATTTTTTTTTTTACATCTGCTTCCCTTTCTAATTTTTTGCCATTTCCTTTTATATTGCCTTTTTTTCTATTTCTTTTCTCTCCACCTGTCTTCTTCCCTCAAACACACAGTCAGGTTCTCATTCTTACATGCATTTCTCTCTCACACACACATACACAGGCTCTCACTGGCACAGGCTGTCTGAGTCTCACACACAGGCTCTCTCACACCCCCACATGCTGCCTTGCTCAAGCACAGGCTCTCACTCTTACATGCTGTCTCTTTCACACACACAGAGGCTCTCACATGCTGTCTCTGCAAACACACACAGTCTCTCAACTCATCTCATACTCACACACACCTCTCTCTCACCTCTGGGCCTCTTCTTTACGGGTTGCCACAGGATGGGCTCTGCAGTGGCCCTAGTCTTCCCGGCCCCGCTGCTCCTCTTCTGCACGCGGCTGAAGCGCCTCTTCTACCCACGCGGTTGACGCGCCTCCTCCTTCCTCCCCGTGCGGCTCCGGCAACATTTGTCTTCCAGGGCAGGGCGGGCAGGAAGGAAGTAGGAGGAGCACCTGCAGTGGCTGATACACCACCTTCCTGCCTGCGCGGCTCCAGCAACATACGTCACTGCGACGCGCTAGCTTTTTGGGCCATGTCTCTTCCCTTTTGGGGTTGGAGGAGGCAGGTCGCCAGCTTCGCCCCGCCTCCCTGCAGCAGCCGCGGCGCCGCGGACCGGCAAAAAACCCCAACGGCCCGGTACTGGTCCGCGGACCGGTGGTTGGGGACCTGCTTTAGGCGACCCCTGCGTTTTGGTCGTTTGACCCCCGCCGGGGTCGCGACCCACAGGTTGAGAACCGCTGCTCTAGATCAAGCCTCATGGGCAGACAACTATCCGAATTACTAATGCATGATTACTATGATTTTCATAAAATGCACAGAACATTTTTTCATTTAATGTTAAAAATGTTCATAAATTAGCCAAATTAGTTTGACCAAGTTTAAAATACCTGTTATTTTTTTCTTTTGTAAACTATTTAAAGTTCAGCATGTTGTCAATGAAACAATGTACTCCAGGTCATATATGCATTTCTCAGCATTTGACCTTGTGCCTTGCAGTTCACTGGAAGAGCGTGCAAATACCTTTGTAGCTGCATATCCTGTCATCAGATATTTTCTACCCCTGTCTAATTTTCTGTCTATGTTCAAGACTTTAAATCTGACCAGGTGTGGTCGAATCTTTTATTCTGGTTTATGCTTCTGATATTTATTTAAATATTCAGTGTCACATTAAAAGCCATCTCTTTCTTTCCAAGCACTAATAATAATATAAAATTCATGATACAACCACAAAATACAGCAAAGACGTTTATAGGCAACAACAGTAACGAAATAGAAAAAAGAAGACAACATCAAAGCTTTTGTTAGATATAGTATATATATATCTCAGCTTACATAAAATGCAATTTTTGTACTTGAACTGTTATGTTAGTGAAGAAGGGTGCTACTATCAGGTTAACAAATTGTTATAGCGGCTTTTTTTTTTTTTTTTTTATCTTTCTTTTATTTCAATATTGCCATTACCAGGAATCTGGTTTTATCTGCTGTATGCTATAAAGAACCTTGACTGCAAGAATGTCTGGGTAAACATTTAGAGGATGTTTAACTTCCAAGGTATTGCTCCGTTAGTTTATTCTCTCTGATAAGAAGCTGTCAAAATCAAATTATCCCACTACTCATCTTTTTTTCCATCTTGACAGAAGGTAAATTTAATGCAATAGAGGAGATAAATGTAGTCCTGTGAGAAGTGGGAGGGGAAATGAATTTGGGGGCCTGACAATGAAAAGCTCGTCTGTCATTACTGCATGGACGCACCCTGGAAAATGAGTAGAAGCCAGGGATGTACTGTTGGGCTCCCTCCACTGCTGCCTATTCCCTGCCCCAGCCTTTAGCAAACTCCTCCTCCAAACGCTTGGGTTCACTCTGAATGAAGGTTATTAGCAATATTAAACTGCTGGAGCAGCCAGGCTCCCAGCAAAGGGGGGGGGGGGGGGGGGGGGGGGGGGGAGGGGGAGGGGGCTGGAGGTGGGACATGAATTTGTAAGAACTAATTTGTCTAATGTTGGGTAACAAAGGGAAAGCGTCTGTGCTGTGCATTAATAAGGCATCAATCACTGCTAACGGCCCTGACACCAGTAATGAGAATATTCTCAGGCCAGCCCCATGCTCTGTTCTGCACAGACAGCTGGGGAGATAACCTAAATTGTGGGTTGTTTTTTTTTTATACAATTCCCATCTTTCCTCAACCCTTGCCCCTCCCCCCCAAAAAACAATAAATGCATTAAACTTAGTAAAAGCATAATAGCTTTTCCGCAGGCTTAGTATTATCAAGTATTTCTTTTAGCAGGGCCTGAATAGGATGAAATGCATTTGCTTGATTGTGATGCTTTTCAGTTTAATGGCCTTTCTTTTAATTCATTGGAAGTTGCTTTCTTTGTGCTAGACATCTCTGATGTTGTTGTTACCTCTACTGATTAAATCAATTTTTGTTTGCATGAAAACAGCATTGCTTTTAAAGCAGCAGAATATGAATGCATATTTTTTTTGTAAGCCTCATCTGTACTTCAGCATTTTCAGTGACAAAGTGTTTTCCATTATTATTTTTTTATTCATTGCAGCTGATTATTTTACAGAAAGTTGCCCATAGTTTCATAAATAGATCATCGTCTGACCATCCCACATATAACGTGTCACTTGCTGCACCGCGTTGGTAAAAAAAAAAATCTAAAATGGATAACGGTTCATTTCTTATCCTCTATATCTAAAGGAGTAACCTTTTAACAAGGAAATAACTTATGGTGTCATGTGGCTGGACATTGATGAGATGCTCCCAGGTCATTTCTCCGGTCATTAGGTGAAAGTAGAGCCAGTCTTGATTTTTTCCCCATTGCAGCTCTGGAGTCGCAGGAGGCAATTTGCAAACAGACTGAGTAGTTGCCAGTTATGCAGACAATTCTAAGGTGCATTTCAGGGGAATTTTCATAGGGAAGCCATGCAGTTGAGAGGGAAAATAGCATATGTACTTCCTTCAACCCTCCCACCCCTGACCTAAACACGCACAAAGGAATGCCCCTTTTGACAATGGCGAAAAGTATGCATGTTGTGAACCCTGTGCATACTTTGTTGCTGCTCTGAAAAGGGCAATTGTCTGGTAAATCAGTATTTATTCCTGTAAATAGCTTTGAAAATTGACCTATTTGGTTATTTCTGTAAGCAAAGCAGGATTGCTAGTCTGTAGCTGCAGTGGGGCAAAACCTGGATTGCTTCAGCCTATCCCTCTTGACATTGAAACATCTGGTTAGCCTAGAAAGGGACATGTCAAGCACCATCCTGAACAACTGTGTTGCACTTGGTTGCGGAATATAAAAATGTTTAAAATAGTAAATAAATAAATAAATAGATGAGTCAGATTACAATTTAGATGGATAAAATTCTTTTCAGCAGAATTTTATTACTGAGAATACGTTGCCTGACAAATATAGTAGGTATTATATTTATTAGTAATCATTTCTATAGTATTACTTGTTGCGCTGGAGGTGGACCCTTGGGCCGATGTGGGGTTGATGGGTCCCCACTGTCGGCAGGCAGAGTGGGCTGATGAACAGAGGCTAGCTGGAGCTTCACCAATACCAGCCCTCGTTCCCCGCAGGTTGAGCCTTTGGGTGCCGGGGCTGGCTGGACTTAGGTGGGCCTCTGTATGTGGTCAATGAGGAAATCAAGATCAGCCCAGAGACAGCAGGAGGGAGATGGTACAGTCTTACACTGGACAAGGTAGTGTCCTGGAGACTCGGGCTCCAAAGGAACGAAGGCAGACAGGGGCCATCCGAGCAGGAGCAGGCCGAAGCCTGAATAGACCAAGTCCAGGAAGTAGGCTGAAGAGGCGTCGAGGAACAGGCTTGAGTCAGGGCTGGCGGCAATCTGGAAGCAGTGGCAAGCAAGGCTGAGGTCTGATCACGGAGATAGTCAAGCGTAGTCAAACAATGCTGAGGTCTGGGTCTGGAAAGAGGTAATGATGTAGTCAGGCAATGCAGAGGTCTGGGTCTGGAGAGAGGCAACGACGTAGTCAGGCGAAGCAGAGTTCTGGGCTTGGAGAGAGTCAACGGTGTGGTCAGGCAAAGCAGAGTCAGTCCGTGTAGGCAATCCGAGGAAAAGTGAAGAGCAGGAACGTAGGAGCAAGGAGTCAGGAACCAGGATCAGCAAGGAACAGGAACACGGGAGTGAGGCAAATCTCTCAGGAGGCGAGTACTCGACCAGCGAGGAGACCTGTTGCAAAGACAAAGGTAGGGAGTGGATCCCGGGCTTAAGTAACAGTGCTCCACTGACGACATCATCTGGGGCCATGGCTCGGTTCCTGCCGAGAGCCCTACTAATGCTTGTGATGCGCATGCACCTAGGAAGGGGCGCGACACAGAGTAGCAGCGTCTCTCTGTGGGCTATGCGGAGAGGCCCAACGTGAAGCAATGGAAGAGGTGGCTGGACCGGGAATTCCAGGGACTGTAGCTGAGCCAGAGGCACTAGGGGAGGCCCGAGGACGGAGCTGGCAGACCACCGCTGCCAGGGACGAGGAACCAGGTGCTGGAGTCACTGCAGAGAGGTGAGGGGGCCGTGCCGTGGGTCTGCTGCAGATGGCACGCGTAACACTACCATGCACTACTATAAAAATAAGAGACATTCCCGTCTACATAGTGCTTACAGTGTATTCAAGGTAGGAAAAATAGGGCAAATAAGAGAATTAAGTAGGGACATTGTAGAATTCTATATGAATTATACAGATTGGGGGAAATATGCAATTTGAAACTATAAATGTTTTCAGTATTTGGAATCTTTCAAGAGAAGAATCTTTTAAAAAATTGTAAGCTAGGCTATAACAAGCAAACAAGTTTGAATAAAGATATAATATAGACGAGTCAGGATCAGAGAGGATGAGAATGACCAAGAACCAGATAAAAAGGGTTATAAGTGGTTTTCCTATTTCTTTGGAAACAGGCTTATTAAAAATGAACACCTGCTTTAAAAGGACAAAGTATAGCAAATTTTCAATCATTTAGGCAACTGGGGGGGTCAATTTTCAAAGAGTTTAGGCTCTTACTTAACCTTTTCAGTTAGGCTCCTAAATTGCCCCTTTTGAAAATTTACTAGGGATGAGTCCCTATATTAGAGCTCCTAGTTTCACTAGGCTCTTTAATTTAGGATTCTGAAAAGTGGATGACTATGGGGTGGAGTTAGGGCAGAGAAACAAACAGGATCATTAATCAAATTGTGTAAGGACCCTAAATCCTGCGATAACGCCAAAATGCATGTGATAAATAACGCATCACGAAATATATGTATATTTTCAAAATTTAGTCAAAAGGGAGGAGTTTGGGCAGAGTTTATGAAAATGAGGGGTGTTTAACATTGTGTGAGATAGGGTGCATTATGCTATCGCGCAATTTAATGCTGGAAATAACTATACCTTTTTTCCTGGCATTATGCTGTGCATTATGCCCGAAACAGGATATGTGATAAAATTTGCAAATCCCATTTCGGAGAGGGGAGGGGGGAGAAAGAGAGAGAGATCGCCTCTGGGGTGGCACACATATTAGTCAACTTTTTATACCACTGTAAGAGGAGCAACTAGTAACTTGGGGAGAGATTTTGGTGGTGGCCTAGGTTTTGGGGGGCAGTTTTATATGCACAGTCAGAGGTACAAACAGCACAGAAGACATCATTGAAGATTTGATGTGATTTGGAGAGATGAAAGTTACACGAAGATGAGATTTGTACAATGTCCTCTCGACCTAGTTTGATGCACTCTACCTAGCTGCTGTAAAGCTAGGTCGAGAGTACAATGTACAAATCTTATCTTTGTTTACCTGCCATCGCTCCAAATCACATCAAATCTTCAATGATGTCTACTGTGCTGTTTGTACCTCTGACTGTGCATGTAAAACTGCCCCCCCCCCCAAACCTAGGCCACCACCAAAATCTCACCCCGAGTTACTAGTTGCTCCTCTTAAAAGTTGACTAATATGTGTGCCTGGCCACTGAACAGCTTGCTGAAATTTTAACACCCCACCCCAACCCCCCACCAAGTTCTGCCTACCCTAACGCCTGCAGGGGTGTCATTTACTAAGCTGTGTTAAGGCTTTTCTGTGTGATAAATATGTTAATGCAGCAATAATGTACAGAATTTAAAAAATGTGCT
Source organism: Rhinatrema bivittatum (assembly GCF_901001135.1). Taxonomy (NCBI): domain Eukaryota; kingdom Metazoa; phylum Chordata; class Amphibia; order Gymnophiona; family Rhinatrematidae; genus Rhinatrema; species Rhinatrema bivittatum. Next base: position 105,590,836 of record NC_042623.1, read on the forward strand.
ATCTACCCCCTCAAAAAAAAACAATGTAACATGGGTATTAAAATAATTTGATTTGCATGAAAATGCAAATCAAATTATTCAAGTACTTGAAAGTAATGCACTTTGAAGAGTCTGAAAGGTGGAATATAAATTAAATAAAAAATAAAATAAAAAAAGCAAACAGGGCCAGCTCTAGGGAAAATGGCTCCCTGGGTGAAATGTGTCAGTGGTGACCCTTCTGCTCCCTACTTTCTCATCCTTCTTCTCTCTACCTCCCTCCATCCATTCTTTCCCCTCTCTCCCTCCTTCCCTATATTCCCTTTCTCCCCAGACATTTCTTCCTCCTCTCCCTTCCCTCCAGACATTTTCCCTCTCCCTCTTCAGGAACTATCCCCTTCCTCTCTCTAGGTATTTTCTTAATGTACACAGTGTTCAAATTCTGGAGTCACCTCTGTCACATCAGAGATGCTTCAATGGCTCTGGAGCCATAAGGGACAATAAGGCCTACTCCACCAGACCACCACGTTTAAAAGTAAGTGGAGAAGGGTGGGGAGCCAGAAGAAGGCTGGAGACGCTATATGCTTTAGGGCCGTTTTTAAATTTTAAGCGCGTGGGGTACATTTGTGCGCGCTACCCGGCGCGCACAAATGTACACCCAATTTTATAACATGCGCGCGCTGCTGCGCACATGTTATAAAATCCAGGGTCGGCGCGTGCAAGGGGGTGTACACTTGTGCACCTTGCACGCGCTGAGCCCAAGGGGAGCCCCGATGGCTTTCACGTTCCCTCCAAGGCCGCTCCGAAATCGGAGTGGCCTTGGAGGGAACTTTTTTATTTGCTCCCCCCCCCCACCTTTCCCTCCCTTCCCCTATTTAACCCACCCCCCAGCCCTACCTAAATCCCCCCCACCTTATCTCGCTGAGTTACGCCTGCCGGCTCGCCATCCCCCGGCACAGGCAACGCCCCTGGCCCCGCCCCAGGACCGCCCATTGTTGAAACCCCCGGGACATATGTGCGCCCCAGGGCTTGCACGCGCCGCCAAGCCTATGCAAATTAGGCTCGGCATGCGCGAGGGTAGGTTTTCAGGGGTTACGTACATATCCTTTTGAAAATCTACCCTTTTATGCCTAACCAAGGGGAGGAGCGAAGGGACAGGGCTACCTCCAGCCCACTGTAAATCATTTTTTGTTTACACTTTGGCTGCATTATCCTCTAATGGGGGAGTGGAGAGGGGTGTCAATTGACTGCATGGCCTCTTTAAAAAAAAATGGCAGCCCTAGGATGTGGGGTTGCTATCATGTCATGGCCATGGTATTTTTCTTGGCAGAATTTTACCACTGGAAAAAATACCACAGGATTCACAAACTTGCGGGACTCAATACCACTGGTTAGTGAATCTGGAGCTATTTTTCTTTCAGAGCAAAATACTGCAGATTAGTAATAAGACCCCCAACAGGGTCATTTATCATTTTGCGTTAGGGCCTTAATGCTAGTGTGAAGGCCCTAACACATGCATTAAATAGCACACTTATGCAAATGTAACATTTGCTATGCAAGTGAGAGGGGAGGAGTTGGGGCAGAGTTAATGGTAATGAGCGGCTCCTAACGTCAAATGCGATAGAGTAACGCACAGCAATGCAGGTTTTTCTGTGTGTTTTGTCCGAGTTAGCTGTGTGAAAAGGTTTTTATGAGAGAGAGAGAGAGAGATGCTTGATACTTGTTTGAAACTAGATAGAGAATGCATTGTACAAATCAACTCCTCTTGTACCTTTCATCGATTCAAACAGCAGAAAATCCTCAGTGATGTCAAATTTGCTGTTCATACTTCCTACTATATATGTAAAACTGCCTTCCCAAACCTACCCCACTGAGTTAAAAGTGCTCCCTCCTACAGTGGTATAAATATTAAAGTTAAAGTTACAGATTGGTCTCTACAGAGGTGTTCTCTCTTTCTCACTCATGTAAAAACCTTATTGCACTTTGTGGTAATTACCTATGTGATGTGGGAGCAGAGAGATTAGCCTAACCATGGCCACCCCCCCCCCTTTTTTTTTATTGTGGGCACTATTTCTGCTATGAATATAGCATTTTGATAAATCTAGGGATAAGTTAGATGGATTGACTGCTAGGAAAAAAAAGTACCCCTTTCCCATATTAGCACTGATCTTGAAAAGTTACCCCCTCTTTCATGTCCCTCCCACCTGTGGCGGGCAATGAAACAAAGAAATCCTCTTCTGACACACCAGTCCTTCTTCCTTCCTCCAATGACACCTGATTTAAAAATTGCCCTTCCAGCCTCCAATGTCCTTTCCCTCTCATCTGTCCAGCCCAGTGTAAACAGAACCATGCCCGCTCTCCAATAGAACCCTCTCTCCTATCTGCCAATCTATGTAAACTCTCCTCTCATCAGCTTCTGATCTGCCATTAGAAATCTCCAGTCTCAACCTGCTGCAAAAAAATAACTCTCACAGCCTCTGATCTCCCCTGCTGTCCTCCACCCTGAACTTCACTGCCCCCCCTAAACCCTGTCTCTGAATTACTTTTATGGAATCTGCACTTACTATTCCTGAGGGTCCCCATCTTCACCAGCAGAAGGGATGTGAGAGCCCTCCTGTCGACCCATTGCTCACAATTGAATGGAGCTGCCTACTTGCTCTTAAGCACTACACATTTGTGGAAGTGCTGGTAAGCAGTGCCATTCGGCAGCAGTGAACATTGGTGCTGTCATGAGGACTCGCATGTCCCTTCTGCTGGAAAAGACTAGGCCTTCCTTAATCATAGGAGCAGATTGCTGAGGAATTGTGGCTGGATGAGGGGGTCTGGAGACCAACGGGATTTGAATTGGGAGTCAGGAAGGAGATTAAAAGCAGGAAGATGTTCTGTTTTCACATTGGGTTCAAGACACTGTATCTGCAGGAGGATCAGAGGCAGGGGCGGGGAGGGGGATTCTGCTAGAGAAGAGGTTAGACAAGTAGGAGGGATGGAGTATCAGAGGCCGAAGACATTCTTTTTGACATTGGATTCAGTGGATCAGAGAGAAGGAGGATCAAATACATGGAGATTCTTTATGATATTGGATTTCTTGGATGGGAGATGACAGAATTGGATGGAAGGGATGGGTTCTTTTTAACATCAGATTTGGTAAGTGAGAGAGAGGGGGACCAGAGGCTTTGGAGGTGACATTGGTATCACTAGCTATGGGCACATGGGGCATATCCCTTCCTTTGTGAGTGTGACTGCTTCATCCCTGTTTTGCACTTATAAAAGAGCTGCTTCTCCTTCTTGGTGTTGGCAGTTCAAAGACAAGTTGTTTGAACCACAGGTGCCTCCGTAGGTACAGAGTCCTGTGGTTCAAACAATTTATTTAACTTCGCTGACATCCTTTTGCCCACCCACCACCACCACTAAAGCAACAAGATTTCAGCAGCAACACACAGGGGAGATCACGGATGGCACACCACTCCTCAAACTGGAGCACTGTAACGGCGAGACAATGCTGGAGAGGCAACAGCGGGAAACGGAGGAGGTGCTCCCTCCACCCAGGTGAGAAGGGAAGACGCCAGTGCCAGGCGGCTGAGTTCCACCCACTGACCATCCTTAAGCCCACTCACCAGCACTGCCGAAGAACAGGATCCCAGTGGCAATGCCGGAGGTGCTTGCGCCGAAAAGTGCATGCACGAAGGAGCGCAACAAAAGAGCTTGCCCTTTTGTGCATCCCTTCGTGCGTGCTTGAGGTGCTAACCTGTGGTACTACTAATAATCCCATACCTGAGTGATCATGAAGGCATCTTAAGCCGGTGGGGAAGAACAAAAACCAAATAGATGAAAGAAACAAAGACTTGCCAAGATCTGTAAGGCAATGCCTTCACTGCTGCTCACTATTTAAAGTGCACATACTCTTTTCTGTTTAAATGTTAAACAGCCTAAGCTTAGATAATCATTCTTCCTGGACATCCGATATATTAATTAACTAATTCTATTTTTAACTAATGCCTCAGCTCCATGTCACTGCAGTACTGCAGTGATTAAAACAGTGAGGGAAGCCTCAAAAAATACACAGAGGTATAAGCTTCCTGCTCCTTCCCCACTGCTGAACCCTCTCTAGGGACTCAAACGTAGGAGATACTCTGTGGCTTCTTTACCTATAACTGAGAATTTCCCAACAATGGAGCAAATATACATTATAGAACCCATACTTGGTCAAGGCATATATGGTGAACTACAAAGGAAAACACAAAAAGAAATAAATAAGGAATCAAGGCAGATCCTTCCCATGATGAGTAACAGCACTCCTGTAATTTCATCCTGCTTAATGTTTACACTCCTACTGAATGTTCAGTCATTGTCAAAAAAAATCCTACTGATAAATGATCTGTTGGAGGAATTAAACCTGACAATCTTCTACATCTCTGAAACCTGGTTGAACAACAAAGATAATGCACTTCTAAATCAAATTGATCAACCCAACTATGATGTTTTTCACTTCCCCAGACATATACATAAAGGTGGGGTCTGCTAATAATCTGTGTAAAATATCTTAAATTTACAGCATACAAAGTACAGATTAACCCATCCTACGAGGTGGCAATACTAAAATCACCACAACTTAACATAGGATTGGTCTATTGCTGCCCCCCCCCCCCCCGAAATACTTCAAAAAGACTGCTCATCTTTAATCAAATTATTCACTGAAGTGTTTCCAACACCTGACTGTACACTAAGGGGTAGATTTTCAAAGGGTTATGCACGTAACCCCCAAAAACCTACCCCAAACCCCTCCTGCGTGCGCTGAGCCTATCTTGCATAGGCTGCCAGTGCTGGAAAAGCCCCGGGACGCGCATAAGTCCCGGGGCTTTCCTGGGGGGGGTGTCAGGGGCGTGTCAGGGGGGGCGTGTCACGGCCGGCGCATCCTCAGGGGCGTTCCGGGAGCGTGGCCGCAACCTCCAGACCAGCCCCTGGACCGGACCATGGCGCGCTGGCGGCCGGCCCGGTGCGCACAAGTTACGCCTGCCTTGGGCAGGCGTAACTTGTGGAACAAAGGTAGGGGGGGTTTAGGGCCAGGGGGTGGGTGGGTTAGGTAGGGGAAGGTGCGGGGGGTGGAAGGAAAGTTCCCTCCGAGGCCATTCCGATTTCAGAGCGGCCTCGGAGGGAACGGAGGCCAGCTGCGCGGCTCGGCATGTGCCTGCTGCCGATTTTGGGCAGCCTTGCGCGTGCGTATCTATTGAAATCCGTCGTACTTTTGTTTGCGCCTGGTGCACGAACAAAAGTACGCACGCATGCTTTTTTATAAAATCTACCCCTAATCGTAGGAGACTTTAACCTGCATGTAAATAAAACACCAAATACAACCACTTGCGAAATATTTTCAGACACAATGGAAGCAATGGGATGGTCACAATTTGTAACCTAATCCACTCATAAAGCAGGACATATCCTAGATCTAATACTTGCCAACTACAATAACTGCCTAATCAATACCTCACATAAAATAGTGCCCTGGTTTGATCACCAACTAATAAAAGAAACATAGCACTCCTCAACGCAAAACAAACAAACCTAAATGATAGCCAAACCTTCACCTTCAGAAAAAAGATAAAACCAGATATACTTGAAGAATCAATAAAATTAAGCTAATTAATTTTAATTAAACTAATGCCTCTTGAGCATTTGAATCCTGGGAAGAAATCATCATTGATATTACAGATAATGTAAGCCCAGTACAGACAAAAACAATCCAAAATGATCAGATCACATCTAAGCATAAGAAACCTTGGTACAACGAATAGCTAAGACAAACTAAACAGACCCTGAGAAAATCTGAGAAACAATGGCGAAAATGTCCATCTGTAGAATCCCTAGGAAAATACAGATCCCTCCTAGCAAAATACTGTGAACAAATCAATAAAAAAAAAAAAAAGACTACTATGCAAAATAGATACAAAGGGTAATATTTAATTCCAAATTACTCTTCGAAACCATAAAACACCTAATCAAGGGCCCATCTTCATCCTTCTCTAGTAACTATAACTTATCAAAGAATGCCTGCAATAAATATGCCACCTCATTGTTAGATAAAATTAATAAGTTAAAAACACAGTTCTTAAATGGAACACTTTCGACTTAGTTACTAAAATGGAAGTAACCAAATCATTACCAAAATAAAACCAGCTATCCAGCCACTATACCCAATTCCGGCGAGTTCCCTGAAAATAGTACACAACGTAATCACTCCAACAATCACAACCATAATCAACCACTCACTCTCAGAAGGAGTGGTCCCTGACAAGGGGAAACAAGCTGTGATCAAACCAATCCTAAAAAAATAAAACTGGCAGATTCAATGATTGGGACAATTAAAGACCAATATCCAACTTACCTTTTATCACAAAAATTCTAGAAAAAGCAGTGTTATCTCAACTGGAAAACCACCTAGAAGACAAACTAATTTGGATTCAGAAAAGATCACTCAACAGAAACTCTACTAATACCCTTAATAGACCCGGTACTACAAGGGTTTGACAATGAAGAATCTTACATCATGGTTCTATTAGACTTGAAAGCAGCCCTCGACACTGTAGACCATACCCTGCTCTGTAATCAGATGAGAAAAAATGGCATAGATGCAAGTGTTCTCAAATGGTTCTCATCCTTCCTAACTAACATGACATTTCAAGTCAAACTGGGCAACCACATATCTGACACCTTTCCCATCGATACAGGTGTCCCCCAGGGTTCAGCACTATCTGCAACACTTTTCAACATTTATATGCTTCCTTTGTGTACTTTACTGGCAAAATTAGGAATCAACTTCTTATATGCTGATGACATACAGTTCTACATTCCCTTTGCCAAATCAATTGAAAATACAGCATCAACATTCTCAACATACATGAAGGCAATGCAGTATGAACTGAAACACTTAAACTAACACTAAACACAAATAAAACTGAAATCTTATGGCTAAGAAGAAACTCCTCCACAGATTACACCCTCTGAACAAATATGAGACCTAGGCATACAGATCGATGAGAACTTCACAATGAAAAAGCACATAAACAAATTAATCAAATCAGGATACTTCTAGCTGCGAATATTACATTGATGAAAACCATTACTAACATCTCAGGACTTCCACACTATATTTCAAACACTAATATTCTCAAATATAGATTACTGCAACTCCCTATTACTATGCCTACCTGCTGAACTCATAAAACCTCTTTAGTTACTACAAAATGCCCCTGCAAGACTTCTATTAGGGGCAATGAAATGTGACCACAACACCCCTCACTGATATTTCTGCCCTGGCTGCCAGTACAATATAGAATCCATTATAAAGTGCTAACTAATTTATAACATTATCAATGATAGAATCCCCTGCTTAAGAGCTGTGAATCTCCAACCATACACACCACAGCGAATACTAAGATCACAAAATAAAGGGCTACTAACTGTGCCTGCAACGCAAAGTACACATTCGCAAATAAGAGACCAAATGTTTTCCATAGCAGGCCCCAATTTGTGAAACTCTCTACCAGAGACGTTATGTCTGATAACAGAAAGAAAGAGATTCAAACTTGAGCTGAAAACATGGTTCTTCAAAAATACATATGACCTAACATAGTATATCACTATGCAGAGAACTACATAATAAAAAAAAAAATAAAAAACATAGTCAATCTTAGAAGTATGAACAAGAGATAATGAATGATATAAAATGCCTTAAGGCAAATCCCTGACTACTATATGAAGACAATTGAAAAATGACTAATATATGAAAACAATTGAAGTGGAAATTATGTAACATAAACCACCACATAAACCTTTCAGTTAACATGTTTTACATGTTTTTAAATGTTTTAAGTGTTTGTGTATTGTTGACCTATAAAATGAATATTGATCTTGTTGTATGTATTAAGTATTTTGTTGACCTATAATATAAATGCCGTTTTTGTAAACCATAGTGATCTCTTATTGAAATGACAGTATATAAAATGCTTAAATAAATATCTAAATAAATAATAAAGAGAACTGAGCTGAAGAAGCAGCTCTGTTACAAATACCAAACAGGGAATTTGTAGGAGGGAGGTGAGGACAAGAAAAAAAGCAGGAGCAGCTACAAAAAAAAAAGTTAGGGGAGGAAGGAGAGAGTAGAGACTGCAGAAAGGAAAGGGGAGAGGCACGGGGACTCTCAGATTGGGCGGTTTTAATGGAGGTGCAGGTAGGTAAAGCGGTTTAATGGAGGTGCAGGTAGGTAAAGCGGAGAGGGAGTCCAGATTTGGCGGGTGGAGAGGATGAGGAAGTGGGGAACCTCCCAGTTTCAGGGAGAGGAAGTAGGGATTAGGCAGAGGAGAGTGGAGACTCAGGAATGAGAAGAGAAAAGGGGATTCCCAGATTTGGTGGGTCAGGAGGGAGGGAGGAAGAGATAGCAGGGGCTCTAAGACGGAGGGCAGGAGAAGGGAAATAGAGATTGGGTGTGGAGGAGAAAGGAGGGACTTGGGGATGTTTAGGGAGATCGAACATTTTCATAGATTGGACGGTGATCGTGTGGGAACTTTGGCATTGTGGGAAGAGCAGGAATTCGGCGGTTGGTTGGGGGTATGAGTGATGTGTGTTAGATGGGCTAAGATGTATGAGATAGGGCTATGCATGTGAGATGGGGTAGCAGAAGTCAGCTGAATGGTGGGGAAACTTAAGGTATGGTTTGAAGCACTTGGAAGACTAGGGTGGGGTGAAGCAGTGGAAAGGGATGAAGAAGGGGTGAGAGGCAGAGAGGAAAGGGATGGTTGCGTGAAGGGATTGAGAGGGTAAAAATAGGGCTTTGGGAGGAGGTGGCTTGCTAGATGGTAAAACACAAGAAAGTGGCTGGAGGCAGGAGAGAATGAGCAATAGAAAGATTTGGAGCTGATGAGGGGATGAAAACGGGGACTGGGAAAAGGGAGGGCTGAGGAAGGGTGAGAGAACAGGGAGATGGCCTGGGAAGGTGATGAGCTTGAGAGATGGAAAATTGGTAGTCAGGTGAGAAGTGAAAAGAGGGAGACAGAGGACTTTAGAATGAGAGAGGGAGGAGAAGAGTGAAATTTAAGTCTGGATTGAAAGGCAGTAAAGAGACAAATGAAGAACAGAGATGGAAAGATCATTGTCAAAGAAAGATATAAGGGAGGAAAAGAAGACAACAGGAGGGAAGAGAAGAAATGCAAATGAACAGGAAACCCTAGAAAAGGGGAAGACAGAGGAAAGCAGAAAAGAAACTAGGACCAACATGTTTAGACAATTAAAAAGTCCAGCAAACAAAGGTAGAAAAAAACATTTTCAGTTTATTACTTGGAACTTGCCAACTTCCAAGATGTGCATCTCATACCTTTTGTATTTTTGCTCACTATAAGAGGAAATGTATAACTGTTTCTATTTTTGTAGTGGTGCACAGCATACAGACTATGCTTGCAGAATCTGCTTCTCAGGATTTCCATTCCAATTTATGGTCATTTATTCTTTGTCTGTGACTCAGGAGAGGTTTCTGCAAGTGTTTATTTGTGTAGGAATCTCTGGCACACTTGCTTATTTTGCTTTTCCTGAATAAGGTGTATTGTTGTAGAATTTGGTGTAATATTTGCATTGCTGCTGCCTTTTCATGAGTAAGATTATTAATGTTTGAGTCTGGTAGTTAGTGTGTTATGATATGGCAGCTTTGCTGTATAGGTTCTGTGTGAATTTATTGTAAGGGTATGAAATAGTTCACAGTGTTCTTGTAGTGGAGTGAGTTTGGGGAAAACAAGAAGAGGCGTTGTCATGGATGCTCCATGAATGCTTCCTATTTTGTCTGCAGATTTGCCTACAAACACCAGCTCATCCAGATACATACTTATTTTCTATTCATGTCTGTGAGCTTTCAGATCTAAATATATTTTACTCTTGCTCGTGGCTGGCATAAGTCCATGCTAAAATGCTGCCACAGCCATGCAACTTCCATTATTTCCTAGATGAATAATGTTGGCATGCTTCAAGTGTAATTGTGATGTAGAAAAATAGGAGATCCAGTTTTTACTCTACCAGATAATACCCCATAACACACAAACTACTTTCAAAGAGCTAATTCTTCTCTTTCTGATGGGGAGGGGGGGGGGGAGGGTTTCATGGACTCACTTTTAGAAAACCTATGCTCATGCTTATATATAGGCTTAATATTAGTAATCCTTGAAAAAAGTGCTCCAAAGTAAATTATTGTAATCCAGACATGTATAGTCTTGAATCGATTAGTCCACAGTTGATGACTGTACAGAAAATTCAATTGCAAAGCAGTGTCAGACTAATACACAGCCATGTTTCACCTGCCACTTCTTCGGGAGGGATGCAGCTGTTTGGTTAAAGGCATATAAACATTAAAAAAATGAAAAGTAGAATTAAAGTAACAGCACCTAAAGCAACTAAAAAAAAATTAAAAACCAAAAATGAAAAAAAACGTACCTGACAATCTCTAAATACACTTATATACATTTCAGCTAGGTTACACAGTGATGTTCAAACAAGAACAACGCTTCCAGGGGAAGAAAATGCTGTCAAAAGTGGCACAGAAAGGTCACATAAATTACAGGAACCAGTTGGAAATCAGATTACATGAAAATTGATGATCAAGATTTAGAGTAAATTGATGAGTGTAAGGTGAAGATCCACCGCTGTTCATATTGTATGAGTGATCTGTCTCTATCACCTCCTCTTGAACATGCTACAACAGTACCAATGGCAATGAATCTTATGTCTAATATAGCGTGGTGTGAAGCCAACCAATGGAAACCAAAGGGGCATTTTCATTCTCCCTGTGAATACTAGGGATGTGCAATCATTTTATGACGATTAGGAAATTCGTACGATATTACCTAAATCGTCATGGATCGGGAAGCCGATAAAACGATTGCATTTTCCCCGAATTTTCGTAAAAAAATTGTTTTTTGGCTTAGTGCGTGCTAACAGGGTTAGTGTACACTAACAAAAATAACAAAGTAACAAAAAGTAACAAAAACTAACCATTAGTTTTTGTTATTTTTGTTAGTGCACGAAAGCGGAAACGATCGGGCACCCAATGCACATCTCTAGTGAATTCTACTGCAGTGCTCATAAGTGCGAGTCCTGAGGGTTCGTGAGGCTTTGCCAACATAAAAAAGATTGCAGGGGCAAGCTATAATGTATATCACCCATGATGAACCACAGTCAGTTGAAAACTGTAGCCTGTAAGGAGACTTGAGAGACAGATGATGAATGTCATGAGAGTAAGGACTAAATCACATGCTCTACAATGACCACATGGCTTGTGTCCTAAAACGTCTAAGGGAGTTAGTGATGAATACCTAGATTAGCCTATATAGATTAGTGAGTGAGTGCACTACTGAATATATGGGCTGAATATGACCTCACTATACCTGCATCAGTGCACTGCCTGTAGGGGGTTTTGACAGGGATCGACTCTACAGCTTCTTACTTTACTTCGAATCAGAAGTTAAAAGGGTTTGTCGGAAAACTTTTACAGGTACTCAGTCAAATCCTGAGATTTGAGTAGTTACCCTTGCTGAACTGCTAAATTTCATCCAGGTAATTCGTTACCTGGATAAAATTTAGCTGGATAAAAAGATGCAGTGATGGAGGCGTTCCAGGAGCATGGTTACAGTTTAGCTGGTGAACACTGATATCTAGTGCTACCCAGTTAATGTTAGCGGGGGTATGTCTCTTTGGAAAAACAGCGGTCCTGCAGTTACTTAGGTCACTTTATACGGTTATAATTAGTTATCCAGAAACTTTCCTACTCAACCGCCCACTGATTATAACGGAAGGCTTAGTGAGGAGGACCTTTGGAAAAACTCTAATATCTCTTTAAGAATGAAATACCATTTGGGAAACAATATCAGCTCATAATATAAGTACCGTGAATCAAATCCATATCCAATATTTGCAAGCTTCATTAAAACATGTTCAGAAACAAACCAATGTAACTTAAATAATGTGACAGCTGCTGAGTTAATTTCTGTGGTGTGGACTTCAATTGGCCTGTGACTTTTTCATTTAACTAAATTGGAATTCGTAGGTGGTCCTTGCAACCTGTGTTATTACTAACAAAGTCATTGCTAGTGCATATTGCAACAAGGTTAATTACAATTTACACATTTTAGACAGTCAGACACTTAGATACAGTCTGTTAGGTACAGTTTTTACTGTACCATCTACAAGAGTCTGAATGAGCTTTTATCTGTCTCTGAAGATGGGATATATTTAACAGCAGCCAATCTGTAAAATTATTTCTTTCATTTTCTAATGATTTTTTACTTAGGGACCCATGCATAGAGGTTTGTGTATTAAAGTGGTGACAGAATAATACATATTACCTACTGGCTGATTAATGCACCTGATAAATCCTCCTTTAACATGGCATTTGCTAAAATAATCATATGCAGAATGTGGCTACATTAAAATGTGTTAAAATGGCTGCAATCAACTGAATGAACATAAGAACATAAGAACATGCCATACTGGGTCAGACCAAGGGTCCATCAAGCCCAGCATCCTGTTTCCAACAGTGGCCAATCCAGGCCACAAATACCTGGCAAGTACCCAAACACTAAGTCTATTCCATGTTACCATTGCTAATGGCAGTGGCTATTCTCTAAGTGAACTTAATAGCAGGTAATTGACTTCTCCTCCAAGAACTTATCCAATCCTTTCTTGAACACAGCTATACTAACCGCATCCTCTGGCAACAAATTCCAGAGTTTAATTGTGCGTTGTGCAGAGATTTATACCCAGCCGCACTCTGTGGCATGCTCTGCTTCTCAGAGTAACTGACCTGGAGAAATGTGGGCTGCAGGGGACCTGGTATGAAAAGCCATCAAAACTAGGCCCTTCTGCCCACTCCTTTGCCCCCAAGATGTCAATCACCCAACATCTACCACTCTGAAGGTGCCCCTACTCTCCAACGTATCAGCCACCTAACTCTTTTGACGCTGCCAGCTTCCCTTTTATCCCCGAAAGTCAGGACACCACCCATTCTGAGGATCTTGGACACCTCCAGGTCAAAGTGTACCAGTGGCGTAGTGGGTCTCCAGCACCTGGGGGCCGATACATTTGTGTCGCTTCCCCCGTGCCCTCCCCACTACCACCACCATCCTCCTGCAGACATTTCAAATAACCCCGTCGTCTTGCCTTCTACCTGCATGCAGCCAAAACATCTTTTTTTTAAAAGAGAGACTCCTGGGTATCTTCTACAGCCCGGCGCTTGGGGGCTTTGAACTCCCCCCCTCCCCCCCCCCCCCCCCACACACACACCACTGCAGTATATCCTTCTCCCTGGGATCAGGGAAGCAGCAGTAGGAGGAGAGTGGCCTACCTACATCCAGCTCTTTCTCCGATCCAATGTCTCCGTCTCCTTATATGTTTAGCAGGTGCAATTCAAGGTGTGAAGCAGCAAACCCGGCACCCATAATGGGACTGGCAAAACAGCCGAATGGAGGTAGACTGCCCTCCTTCTCTTACTGCTTCCGCCGTCTAGCAAGGGGATGAGCCAGGGGCTAGTAAAGATGCTAGTGCAAGAAACCATGGCTTCCCTGGTTCTCAGCCTGCTGCACTAAACACTGGGGCCACCCTTCCACAGGCTGCTGCAAAGGGAAGAGTGTCCTGACTCTTATTCCTTTGCTTCTAAATACATTTTGGTTATCAGCACTAAAGGCTAGACTGAACATCTGCAATTGCTATTCCCTACTCTGTTAGTGAATCAAACAGTTACCAACAAGGGCCCTGAACTTGGTGATTGGTGAAACAGATAAATATGGGGAAATAAGTGTGGGAGCTTGCTGGGCAGACTGGATGGGCCGATTGGTCTTTTTCTGCCGTCATTTCTATGTTTCTATTTTTCTATGTTTCTATGTTTGGTGCTTCTCACCTAAATGGTTAGTTTCTCTTTGAAAATGTACTAAAGCTTGCCTGGGTATAACAGTATCCATGTACTTGATGTCTGCTATATCTGCAGCTGGGAAATTGGGTGTGTATATTTGAATGTACAAAATTATGTGCATAGTTTACTTTCCCAATGCACCTCGTCACCTGAAACACCGGCTGTTTGAGTGGCTAAAATTCAGCTAAGAGGTTATATTTAGCCACTGTCTAGCTGCCTACATCATTCTGAAAACTGTCCTCTTTGACTTGCACAGTCTAAAGTGTTAGCATTCGCGCTGTTAGCAGCCTTTCATCGCTTGACCCCTTTGTGTAAAAATGTCCTTTCTTTTCGAAGGTGGTGAAATTTGTTACCTCTCTGTCTTAGAGGAGGACGTCCCTTTATTCCGCTTGAAACTGCCGATGGCAAAAAAAACTTGATTATGTTTCCTGCTGTGATATTCTGACTTCTGGCTGTATGAATAAATATGGATACTTATAAATAGGTTTTTCAGCATCTGAATCATTTCCTAAAAAGAGCTGCCCTGATTTCAGTGATGTGATTGATGGCCAAAAATGAGAAAACAAGAAATGTAAAGGTAAAAAATGAAAACCAATGAATACGCCATATTGTTAAACCATCACTTAAATCAAAGATGATTGTAATCTAGATATAAAATATTTATTTATTTATTATATCGACATTTGATCTGAGATATCACATCGGTTTACATTCAGGTACTGTAGGTATTTCTCTATCCCCAGAGGGTTTACAATCTAAGTTTGTGCCTGAGGCAATGGAGAGTAAAGTGATGTGTCCAAGGTCACAAGGAGCAACAGCTGGACCAGGAGCAGTGGACTATGAACCAGGAGACCAGGACTCCTGGTCTCCTGGTTCATAGCCCACTGCTCTAACCACTAGGCTATTCCTCTTCCCTCTAACTTTATATATATTTAATAAATAATGAACAAAGACAAATGAGGTATTAACATTCAATATGGACATGCCCAGTAAAAGGAAATATGTTGGCCTGGCTCCTGGTGCATTGATCCAAGCCATAAAATGGCATTCATTGCCCCCCCCCCCTTTCCTTTTTGTCTCATGCAATCTCAGTAGGAAAACTCATCCTGGTGGAAAAATTCAGCACCAGATGGGACTCATCAGAAGAATGAGGCTTGGTCCAGTCGTGCACTATAAAAAGCGAGATGCTCCGTGCAGCATCCTCCTTGGTGCTTTGTGAATCTCCAGTGTAGCTGCATGCAGTGAAGCAGCAGATTCAGTGATGTCACTGATGTAGCAGCCGCCTCTTCTTTATAGCATCTACTGCCTTCCTGGTTGCATTTGTGCAGGACCCTTCCATGTAGCAAAGTTACCCAGGTAGAGTTACCCAAATACTCAGAGGGACAATATATACTGAATATACTTTGCTAACATTACCCAGACAAAGTTACCCAGGTAACTTTGCTCTTGTCCAGCTTACTGAATATTTGCTTTTTTTTTTTTTTAATGAATGGCACCTAGCAAATAGTGTAGCAGCTAGGGGCACCCTCCCTCCCAATCGAAATGATTAAAAGTAGTGGGCAAACAAGCTCTTTCCCGATCCCTTGAAATGACTATAAGTAGCAGGCAAGGGAGCTCCCCCTCCAGCCTCCTAACTCCACCCCCACCCCCTAAAAATGCCAGCATGAGCCAGCAGGTGATGGAGAAGTTTATTCCTTTTCCCACTGGCTTGAATAGTATATGCCAGTACTGCTTCTCCAAATGGTTCCTTTATTTAATTTCTAAAATTTTATATACCACTTAAGCAAATATATTGTACAAAGTGGTTTCCAATTGTACATATAGCATCTAATAAAACAAACATCATAAAATACAATGCAATATTCACAATTAGAAATAAAACACCAAATAGCATCATAAATATAATAGATCATATAAAATATACATTTATCATTGAAAACCTAAGCTTAGGTTATTTTTCATGCTTCCTGAAATTAGTATGCTTTAATTGTTTCCAATATATCTTTATATCTGTAATGTGATGCAAATTTCTAGGTAACAAATTCCACATTATTGACCCAATAATGGAGAATACTCATGACTGAGTTTTTACTAGTCGACTATGTCACAAAGAAGGGACGGTTAATAAAAAATCAATTGCAGAATGTAATATTCTGGAAGGCTGATAAGGTGTTAGAAGACCTGCTAAGTATGACTGTGCAGCACCTGTAATAGTCTTGTAAATGAGAACCAGAACCTTAAATTTTAATCACTGCTGAAGAGACAATTAATGTAATTGAGACAAGACAGGAGATTTGTGTTCATCTCATCTTGTCGATATAATTAATCGGGCTGAAGTGTTCTGGAGCAATTGAATTGCTCCTAAGCGATATTTCGGCAGGCCAATTAGTAAGTTCCTATAATCAATTGCTGTCAACAGGAATACTTGAACTAAAATTCTAAAATCATTTTTAGATACAAAATAACACATATTCTTTAGCAGCCTCAACTTATAAAATCATACCCTTAACCCTTGAGGAAAGGTTAGAATCAAAGTAAAAACCTAAATTATGGATTGTATCTGTAAACGTTACAACGGTTCCATCAGTTGTCAAACCAGAAAGTGTTGTTGGTTTTGGTGAATAGGAAATCCACATGACTTAGTATTTTTGTTATTCAAGACCATTTTATTGGAAGACATCCAAGTTTTGATCTGATAAAAACAATCAGATATCAATTAAAGGGTAGCTGTAAGATCTTTTTGAACCATAAAAAAAATAGATGTCATCTGCATACATCTTATTAAATGGAACATATTTGTCCAAAATTACAGTTAATAGATTTATGTAAATATTAAATAACGTTGCTGATCCTTGAGAGACCCCATTGGGGGACCCCATTTTTCAATGGATTCCATGTGGACTGTTGATGGCCTACAACCTGAAATTCTCATGATGTTAAATAAGAGGAAAACAGTTGTCAACCTGGTTTCCTAAACCAATGTCTTTCAGGCTATGCAATAAGTATTGATCATTTATTGTGTTGAATGCTGCACTAACATCAAGAAAAACAGCCATTACTGCTTTGTTTACTTCAATAGTCTGAAGAAGAAAATCAAATACGGAAATTAAGATTTCCTGTGCTATATTTTTCTCTAAAGCCACACTGATGAGAATTTAAAATATGCATTTACTGACAGCTGACCAGTCAGAGGCCTGTAAAGTGAATAACTGAACATTAAAGACTGGTACAGCTCTCAACTCACTCTCCTTCTGCTGGCTTACGCTGGCACTTTTGGGGGTTGGGGTGGTGATAGGAAAGGGGGGGGGACTCATCTTCTGCTTTTAATCATTTCAGGGGATCAGGAGGGAAGGGGGCTTGCTTGTCTACTACTTTAAATCATTTCAGTGGATTGGAAGGGAGGAGGGCACTGCAGTTAGCAAAAAACCAGTTTGCTGGAGAAATGCATCCCCCAACCCCCTCCCCCCCTCCACTTGTTATTTGTGGGTGGGTTGGGGTGGGCAGCTCTCCAGCTAACTTTAGTACTGTTTTTTTTGCCATCCAGAGTTAGCTGGATAATGTTTCCCATTCAGGATTGATATTCAGCACTAGGTGGGTAAATTAAAACCCTGCTCCTAGAATGCCCTCATCTGCCCCTTTTTTACCCACCTAATATTTAGCCATTGAACAAAGGGGATATTTCACATTCAGGATATATCTGGCTAGGTTCTTTTGGATAAAAACCTCATTATCTTTAGCCAGAATACTTTCATTATGTTGATTGTTTTATTTATTTATTTATTTGAAAATACTTCTTTACTGCTTACCTGACCAAACTTGGATGCCCAAAGCTTTGTAGAAATAAAAAGTTAAAATCCAACAATACAAATAAACAAACATGCGACATACAAACAACTCTAACTCTAGAATTTACAACCACTATTTACAATCTGAGAGTCTCCAACCACCTGGGCCAAAACATTCTCAGTGAGCATATTTATTTAATTGAGAATGTCCCCCAGCCCTTCTATGACCATTCACTTTGCTTCCTAACTGAATAACTTCTACTTCTCTGAGGAGAGCGTTGGCTGCGATATCACCTGCAGAGAATCTGCTGATGGTGATAAATGGTCCTGTCATCACTGCTCTCCATCTACCGCCTTTCCAGAGATAGCGGATGATCCCTGCAGTTCACTGTTTTGATCTGCTACTGTGCCAAGTGGCTCCCACTCAGAATAGTCAAGATGCTTTGTCATTGACTGGTGATGACTTAACTTTCTATTTAATTTTTATTAAATATTTATACCATCGTTCTGTGGTACAATCGTGGTTCACAAAAATGAAACATTCATAATGTAAAAGACAATACAAATACCTTCACTTCTCCAAGCTCAGCATAAATTCAGGGGCTAGGAAGGATGGTGGGCTATGCTCCCCTAGAGCTCCCAATGGTAGTACACTGGAGACTTGAGGTGACACAGCTTCTTGGTGCACAAACTGGTCAGCTGAGCCAAATACAGGGAGAGACCTGGGTTCGGCAGGAACTACCTTCCATTTCCCCATAGCAGCAGGTAATAAGGCTGAAGAAATATATCAAAACAGAAAAACATCCTAATGACTCAGGACTGCCAACAGTTTGCTCTACCTGACAGTTCCCAGGAATTGCATTCTAATTGTGTTTGCTTCATTACATGTTTGCCCTATAGATAAAGGATAGTCTGGATGATCAGACATTCCTTCCTCTTTTGAGTGAGCAGGAAAACAGGGGTAAACCCATAGGGGAGCCCTTTGGACTTGCACCATACCAAGTTTACATTCACTGGTTAGGCAGGCCTGTCATTTGTTGGGGGCAGTTTATCTCCTGTATCCAGCAGCACTTTAATACTCAAGCTCAACCTGATACACTTATATTGCATCTTGGTGGCGATGACTTGGTCAATATAATTTGCCATCATTTAACCCAACAGGTAAAACAGGATATTGAAGAAAATAGCTTCTCTGCTGCTATATATATATTTTGGTCTGATTAAATGCTTGTATGGATGGGCATACTTCAAACTGTGGAGCAGAGAACGTCAGAAAATGAATCGAAAGATCACACTTTGGATGCACATAATCAGAGGCCAGCAGATTTGGCACAAATGGGCCTCAGTGGCTTTCACTGGTTTCTGCTCAGTTGGACATGTTTCGTTTGTCAAACATTGCATAGGATGTTTAATGGTTTATTAGTTTTATATACCGATACATCGGACAAGCCTTCACATCAATTTACACAAGATAAAACAGGATCAGAAATACAATATTCATAAAATAGTAACAGCTAAAACTACATAAAGTAAAGGAATAAATTAGCTGTTAAGAAAAGATGATAACTCATAAAGCATAAATCAAATAAATAAGATAAACATAGTCATAAAACACTAAAGTTAAAACATCTATTAAACTAAATGCCATACTGATAAAATAAAATAAAAAGGTAGCTCATCAAGATGGTTTAAAACAAAAGCTTGCTTATGCTGTACTGCTTATTTCTAGCATTGCTAATTAATCGTTTCGTGCTCAGCAAAGGCGCATTTAAACAGCCACGTCTTCAGTTCAGCTTTAAATTGCTTTTTTTTCAGTGGTGCGTCTCAATGAGGTAGGTAGAGGATGTATTACCTATCTCATTTCAGGAAGCAGTCAAGGACTCCATGAACAGAGTCAGGCTGCAAGTTGATGTTCAAAGGTAATGAACAAGTTTTTTATTTTATTTATTTGACTGTTCCAGGCCTTTAGTGGGGCACTAAAGCCAAGGGGGAGAGACTAAGGGAGAATTATGATGAAATGAGCTGTCCACTAAGGGTTTCCAATCACATTGTGGGAGAGGCACTCTGGGGCACATAGATTTACGATTGAGGTGGTGCCATGCTAAGGCTGACAGCTGGTAACTTGGGGAAGTACTTAGTGTACCCCAGGAAGCTGCATGGCATAGGCTGGGCTTAGCCATGCCAGAAGGAGGCATCATAGATTCAAACTCTGCAGAGTTTGTGGGACGAACAGAGAGATTGTTAGCAATCCATACCAGGGCAGATTGAATGACTGGACTTATTGACTGCTAGCTAACCCAATGCAGGCAACTGGAATTGATTGGACATTAGTTGGCTTGGGTACAAAGATCCGTTTAAATATAAACCTTTTCATCCCACTCATGACTCTTTAATTGACTGTTACTGGCTAATTGTAGGGTGTTTCAGGGAGCAGGAGACAGGAGACAGGAGGTCATGACTACCAGTGTTGTTACAACCTACGAAGATTCCAGTTTTGTATAACTAAGGGTCTTAGACATGCACTATTTGTTAGTTAATAAGCTAATTTATAAGCAAAACACAGGTTTACCTTGTGCACAGCAAAGGTATGAAACAGTAAGACTATAAAAAGGGAAGTAAGAATGACTTCCAAGAAGAAAACAACCAAAGGATAAAAAAGCAGAGTTACCAGTAGACAGAACCACCAGTGCTCAGAGAGATCAAAATTAAAAACTAAATAAACTGAAAATAGATAATTTATCCAGCTAAAGTTAAACATCCCACTGAATATCCTCGAATAAAATTATCAGGCTATACGTAACCAGATAACTTCAAAACCTAACCGGCTATGTTTCAGTATTGCTGATTAGGTTTCAATGTTATCTAGGTACATGGAACTGTTTAACCATAACCTTCTGTATTCAAAATAATATGGCCAGTTAAGTAGCGATGCCAAATTAACCCCCCCCCCCCCCCAAAAAAAAAAAAAAACAAAACACAACTGGGCTTACCAGTCTGAACGTTCACCCCAGTGAAACATTTATTGACTGCACTGACTGTCCCCTCCTCAATATCCCACAAAAATGTGCAAAATCATAGCAGGCCTATAGGCCCGAAAAACCTTTCCTCCACTCCCCGCCCACAAGTAAATAAAATTTCAAAGAAGGAACCCATCCTCCTCTCTCTCTGCTCACCCCCACTGTAATCACAGCTTGAACCCTTCCACCCTACCTGGAATCCACAAACCACTGATGGTAGCTTGGTAAAGTCATCCAGCTACTGGCACGTCTAGCATTGCTTTGACGGCTTATGCTACTGGCGTTGCTGTTAAAGCAGCACTGAATGCACAGGGAGTTGGATGATTCTACCAAGCTCCTGGTGCAAGAAAGTGGTGGGAGAGTTCAGGTTGGGTTTACAGGAAGGGGCCTTCCTTAAAATTTCATTTTGAGAATTTGGGGACAGATAGGCTTTTTGGACCCATAGGCCTACTTCAGTTTTTAGCTTATTTTGAGGGGGAAAGGCTTGACTGGCAGGGCCAACATTTGTTTCATTGTGGTGGGGATCAGGGTGACAGGCCCACTAGGTTTATTTTTTTCTTTAAATTTGACATTGCTTCTTACACGGGTTGTACTCTTTTGAATATAGCTGGATGAGGTTAAAGTTATCAAGGAACTTAGCCGAAGAATTTATTTGGCTACTTTAACTATTGAAGTTAGCCAGAAAAGTTATTCAGCAGTCGCCTCCACCCTGGAATGTCCCAGAAACACATACAGGTTATCCAGATAAATGCATCCTAAGTGGTGAAGATATTCAAACGTTGGCAATTTTCTGGATAGCTCAAACATTATCTGGATAAATGCCTTTGAATACTGATCTAACAATGGTCAGCCACCTTGTAAGAAAGGATCTTACTTCCTTTCCTAAAGGGATGCAAGGCCCAAACAGGGAACCTGTGGTCTTTGCAGTCCGTGTCTCTTTTTTTTTTTTTTTAGGATCTGCCCAGCTGCTTCTGTACCCCAAAATTCCAAACTCTTCTTTTGCTATCTCTTTTCCAGGAATGTTCCTGTTTACTTTTAAAGTAATTAGGCAGGCCAGATTGGTATTTAGTCTTGTTCTGACAACACTAAATTAGGCTTAACTCTTTAATTACAAAGAGAAGGAGATCACCTTCCTGTTATCCTTCAATTAGCTCAAACAGCTGCTAAGTTATAATTAAAATTTCACATGGATCATTTGAGTTCTTGGAATGTTTCCATTTAATAACAAAATATTTGCATATAGGCATTCTCTTCTCAACAACCTTTTCAGATCTGTCAAAGGTTTCCTAAGAAAACTGATACTGTACTAAGCATTATCTTTGTAGTCCTATGAGTAGACAGATGGGCCCAACAAAAAGGTTTTGGAAGATGGTAGATTGCTTAATGTATCAAAGCTTCAGGTTTTCTTTGTGTTCACACAAAGTCCCCCATTCCCTCCTCTTTCTCTCCTCTCCTCTCCCTTTTCCTTACTATACTATAATCTGTCTCTCGCAGCATCCGATATAAACATCACCTTGTCTGGTGCTCTGCATCCCAAGCACAAGTGGAAGCATGGCGACTTTATTTTCAATAACTAAAACTATGCATTTCATACATCATAAAAAAAATTCCATTGTTCGTAGAGAATCCTTTTCAGTGATAGAGAAAAAGAAAAACCCTCTCTGCTAGACCTTTCTGCTATCCATGTGCTCAACCAGCTGTGTTGGAGCAGCAGAGTGCAGAAGCAAGATGTATAAATAGAAGCAGCCACTGTTATAGTTTTTAAATTTTTAAGCACAATGAATGTGAATGAAATAGGGAGTTAAATAGACCAAAAAGAATATATACTGAAACTCAGATACTGAAACTATATTTCAGATACTGAAACTCTCTTTTTAACTGATGGGGGTTTTTTTTTTCAGGGAACTCTCAGGATGTGCTTGTGCACTGTGGACCAGATATACCTAAGGATATTTTTCATTATGGTTGCAATTTTCAAATAGCTCGCATAGCTGCAAACCACGCAGTCACTTTCAGCACTTGTTCTTTAGGGCATTTCCAAAGCCAAATTACCTGCTATTTTTGTGAACAGATGAGAAGGGCAAAAACATGAAACAAGAGTGAGATCAGGGGTTGATCGTATCTGATGACCCTAAGGTGGCCAAGCACGTGGCTAAGGGGATGGGAAAAGCCAGAGGCGTGCTTGTGTGCACGGGGAGAGGAACGGTCAGCAGCATAAGACCCTGCTGAAACCTTATTTCGAATACTGTGTTCAATGCTGGAGCTCACACCTTCCAAAGGATGTAAACTGGATGGAATCAGTCCAGAGAGCGGCTGCCAAAATGGCCAGTGGTCTTCATTATAAAGCATACGGAAACAGACAAACACTTAAACATATATACCTGAAAGGAAAGGTGGGAGAGGGGAGATATGAGAGAGACATTTAAATATCACCAAGGTATTAATGCAAAGGAGGTGGGCCTCTTTCAATAAAAAAAAAATAGGAGGCTCTGGAAAGGAGGAGTCATGGGATGTGATAAACGGTGTCTGCTCAGGAGTAATCTAAGTAAATATTTCTGTACAGCAAGGATAGTGGATGCATGGAAGAGCCTCCCAGGAAAAGAGGTGTAGACTAGGACAGTATCTGAATTCAAAAAAAGCAGGGGAATCCCTGAGGGAGTGGTAGGGATTATGGAGATGAGTAATTGTGGATGAGCAGACAAGATAGGCCATATGGTCTTTTTTTTGCTGCATTTGAAGCTGATTGTTTTCCATCAGGCCATTTTACTCAGGCAATTACCTATTTATCCAAATAGTTTGGAGACAAATATCTCTTTTTAACTTCCTTTGCCAACTAGAAGGCAACTAACATTTGAAACACACATAGTAAATTAGTAATGACAGCAGAAAAAGACCAAATGGTCCATCTAGTCTGCCCAGCAAACTTCTTATAGTGGTAACTGCCGCTCCGTGCAGGTTACCCCCAAGCCTTATGTTAAGGGTAGTAATATTAAAAATCAAAACCAAGCAACTGTCAAATCCACAACAATATTAATGTTAGCAACATTTTTACAGGGTGAACAGTCTTCCTGATAATTCATACACTGCTGCTTGAACTTTGCTTTTGGACTTGACCGTAGAAGCAGTCCTGCACTTTTTCCATAATGTCTCCGTATCAGTGGCCCAGCATTGGTTGCCAACTGAATCCAGTTCTTCTATGCCCCCCCCCCCCCAAATCAAAGCAAAGAGCGATGCTGCAGTTGCATCAACATGATGTAAGCTAATTAGTTAAGGGTAGTAAACCTCATGCCTTCTGTTAGGGGTAGTAGCTGCCACTCCATGCTAGTTATCCCCATTCACCCTTTTCATAATTTCCAACTGTAGTCTTTAGGGACCCACGGTGTTTATCCCATGCCTTTTTTAATTTGTATACTGTTTTCATCTTTACCATCTCCTCCGGGAGGGTATTCCAGGCATCTATCACCCTCTCTGTAAAGAAATATTTCCTGACGTTGGTTTTGAGTCATAGCCCCTGAAGTTTCATACCTTGACCCCTAGTTCTGCTGTTTGCATTCCTCTGGAAAATGTTCAAGGAACATGCATCATTAAAACAACTCTGGTATCTGAAGGTCTGTATCATATTTCCCCTGCACCTCCTTTCTTCAAGGGTATACATATTTTGATCCTTCAGTCTAACCATATAAGTGTAGTCCCCATACCATTTTGGTCACCCTTCTCTGGACTGCCTCTGACCTGTCTCTATCCTTTTCTCTGGACCGCCTCTGTCCTGTCTCTATCCTTTTTGAGATGCAGGCTCCAGAACTGAATGCAGTACTCCAGGTGAGGCCTCACCAAGGACCTGTACAAGGGCATTATCACCTCTTTTTTTTTTTTCTTGTGATTATTCCTCCTTCTATGCAACCCAGCATTCTTCTGGCTTTAACTGTCACATTGCTTTGCTGCCTTCAGATCGTCAAACACAATCTCCCCTTGGTCCCTTTCCCAGTCTATGCATATTAGTTTTTCACCCCCCATCAAATACAGCTCTTTAGGATTACTGTATCCCAGATGCATGAGTCTGCACTTCTTGGCATTGAGTCCCAGCTGCCAAGTCTTTGACTGCTCTTCAAGCTTTCTTAAATCATTTTTCATTCTCTCTACTCCTTCAGGCATGTCTACTTTATAAAAGATCTTAATGTCATCTGCAAATAGACAAACTTTCCTTCTATCTCTTCCGCAGTGTCTCTCACAAAGGTATTGAACACAACCAGTCCCAAAACCGATCCCTGTGGCACTCTACTTAATACAGTTCTCTCTTCCGAGTAGATTCCATTTATCATTACACGCTTTCTCCTGTCAGTCAACCAGTTTATAATCCACTCCACCATCTCTGGCACTGAGTCCCAAGTTTCTCATTTTATTCATGAGCCTCATATGCGGAACTGTATCAAAGGTTTTGCTGAAATCCAAGTAAGTCACATTGAGTGCTCTTCCTTGATCTAATTCTCTAGTCACTCAATCAAACAAAATCAATAAGATTTGACAGAAGAAATCTGTGAAAGCTGAGTTGATCTCGGACTGTTTTTGCTTTCACACAGCCTCCTCCTACCTGAAGTTTGCCTCTCCCTGCCCACTGCCACCCAGTAGATTGCCACCCAGTAGATTGTGGCGCAGAAACCTGATTTCTTACATCTTGACCCAATTAGATAAAGTGGTCACTCTCCCCAGTTAAACCACATCTATTAATCCATCCTTGGGACATTAAATCTTATCAATAATTCTCCCCAAATACTTGTCTGTTTTGACAATATTGTAAGTTCTACTGAGAAGGGACTGTCTCGTATGTGTATCTGTACAGCACTACATAAATCTTGTGGTGCTATATAAATAGGGACCTTCCTTTTCGGGTTTTTATTCTTAAAAGTTTTCTTGGGAATTTATCAGGGTTTATTATGACAAGAACAAAAAACAGGAGAAAATCAGTGGAAAAATGTGACTCATTATTTTTCTGGGTAAATATCTGGAGTTTGTTAGTGGATAGAAGCCAGGAAAATAAAACAATATTAAGCAGATTCTCCCACTCAGCAGCATCCCTGTCTCTATCCCCATCTCCTGTTCAGCTAATTTTCAAACCTATTGTTTGTGGGTAAAACCGTGGAAATTAGCTTTTAGAAATGTTTCCACCCATATGTGCATACAAATACACGCATAGGGCCTAATGTGTGTAATTTTGCCCACATTGTGAAGAGGCACTCCAGGAGCTGGGGTTAAGGTTGGGTTTGAAAGTTCAGGTATTTGTTTTTTTTTCTCAGACTACCCACACAAAGTGGCAGGTATAAATGTGTATGGGTAGTTTTTGTGGGATAATCCTGAAAGGGAAAGGACATATTGTATCAGATTATGCACATGGGGCAGATTTTCAAAGGGTTACGCACGTAACCCCGAAAACCTGCCCCTGCGCGCGCCAGGCCTATCTTGCATAGGCTTGGCGGCACACGCAAGCCTCAGGACGCGCGTATGTCCTGGGGCTTGCAAAAAGGGGCGGGTCCTGGGCGGTCCTGGGGCAGGGGTGTGGCTGGAGCCTCCAGGCACAGCGGCCATTTGCCGCTGTGCCTGGGAGGCAGGCACAACTTCTCCGACAAAGGTAAGGGGGGGGTTTAGGTAGGGCTGGGGGGGGGGCAGGTTAGGGAGGGGAAGGTGGGGGGAGGTGGAAGGAAAGTTCCCTCTGAGGCCACTCCAATTTTGGAGCGGCCTTGAAAGGAATGGAGGAAGGCTGCGCAGCTCGGCGCACGCAAGTTGCACAATTGTGCACTCCCTTGCGCGCGCCGACCCTGGATTTTATAACATGTGCGCGGCTGCACGCTCATGTTATAAAATCAGGCGTAAATTTGCGCCGGGTTGCTTGAACAAATCTACACCCGGGCGCAGGTTTTAAGATCTGCCCCATACTTTATGTACACTAACACTGAACAAGTTTATAATAAGGTTTTTATGCATAGAAACTCATGCTTTATATGCAGAAATGGCTCTGAAAATTATCCCTTTAGTTTCTATGGGGAAAATGTTTAGGGCATCTGATTCTATGAAATGTATGACTTGATAGGGCAGATGGATAAAAGGGAAGAAACATTAAGAATGAATTTCTTGGTACGCAAATAATATTTTTTCAAGTTGTACATTTCAGTGTTTAGCCACTGAAGTTTATTTATATATCCATAATGTTTTAAGTTGTAGAATATATAGTTTAGGAAGGTAAATAGGATAAATTTTGAAAAGGCATTTTAATCTATTTAGCTTGTAATGTTGCCATGTAAGCCAACCTATTATTTTACTCAGATGCCTTTCAGTTCATATTTTCTTTGATTCCTTCTCATGGATTTCCTGGTACCTGGTTTCAGTACACATCCCTGATCTTCACAAATATCTCATTAAACCTGGAATGTAGTAAATAACTCAATTTTATCTGATGCAGAGTCTGTGCTGGTACAGTGATTGTGATATATCATAATATTCCTTGCCGTAACTTTCAAACTGTTTTTGTGTCACCACTCCATCAATAATTAGATACTGAACTACCATGCAATCTAAACCAAATGAATTACAGATCTTCCACCAGATGAATATTCATTACAAGGAAATGCATCAATTAAAATGCTTTTATGCAAAGTATAGTAGGAATTTTCAGTAGGTATTCTTAGTGCAAAAAACAGCAGCTGACATTAG
Source organism: Rhinatrema bivittatum (assembly GCF_901001135.1). Taxonomy (NCBI): domain Eukaryota; kingdom Metazoa; phylum Chordata; class Amphibia; order Gymnophiona; family Rhinatrematidae; genus Rhinatrema; species Rhinatrema bivittatum. Next base: position 105,618,252 of record NC_042623.1, read on the forward strand.
ACGTCCTCCTAATTTACTTTTCAAAAGTATTGTACCCTCAAAACATTCAGCTTGAAGATACAGCATGACCCCCAGAATAGGGGGAAGTCTATAGAATGGTTGCATTGAGAACACATGGCTGATAAATCTTAAAAAAGCATTAGTATTTTCTGCTTGATTAAATAGTATGTGCTAGGAATTATTAGCAAAGGACTGGAGAATAAAACAGATAATAACATAAAGCCTCTGTATTACTCCATATTGTGACCTCATCTTGAGTATTAGGTTAAGTTCTGGTCACTACATCTCAAAAAATATATAGCAGAATTAGAAAAGGTATAGGAAAGGCAACCAAAATGATAAAGGGGAAGGAATGATTCCCCAGTGAGGAAAGGCTAAAGGGGTTACGACTCTTCAGCTTGGAGAAGAGAGAGCTGAGGGGAGATATGATAGAGATCAATAAAATGATTGGAATGAAATGAGTAAACGTTAATCGGTAGTATACTCTTTCAAAGAGTACAAAGACTAGGGGGACACACAATGACGTTATTAATATGAAAAAATAATTTTTTACTCAATGCATAATTAAGCTCTGGAATTCATTGCCAGAGGATGTGGTGAAAGCTATTAGTGTTGCTGCATTTAAAAAAGGTTTGGACAAGTTCTTGGAGAAAAAGTCCATTAACCATTCTTAAGGTAGAGTTGCAGAAATCCACTGCTTATTCTTGAGATAAGCAGCTTGGAATCTATCTACCCCTTGGGTAGATAGATTCCAAGCCAGGCACTTGTGACCTGGATTGGAAACAGGATTCTGGGCTTGATGGACCTTTGGTTTGACCCAGTATGGCAAGTGTTATATTCTTATGCAGTCAGATAGTAGTGCTTCTTGCCTGAGAAATTGGTATCATAGTAAAATAATTACATATTACAAGTAATTTTCAAAAGAATTTGTGTGCGTAAAACTGGGTTTTACGCTCGCCAATGGGCTTTAGTGGGTAACTCCTTTGAGAATTCACGCCATATGACTGAATTGTGAAAAGGTTTTATGCATATAAATAGACTTTTGAAAATTGCTATGATATATGTAACTTTTACCCATGTAACACCTTTGAAAATTACCTTCATTTGGTATGTTAAGCATGTTGTCAGAGATGCGATAAGGAATTGGTAGACCCTTGGGTCTAAGGGCATTTCAGGGTTTTTCCCATTTTGTATTTTTGGAAATAATGCTTGGAATATCTGGCCCTTAGTGCCATTATTGACATTACTAGAGAAGTCTTTTGAGGTTGGTATTTATTTTAGGTGTTAGCCAAACAAAATCCAAAAATTATGAATATTTCTCCCCCCCCTCCCCCAAGCAGATACTTTTTGTGCTCTTAACTCACTCAATGCACAAAATGTATCCTGAGAAAGAGAGATGATGCTGTAGGCGTTCCAGGGGGCACGGATAAACTTTAGCAAGTACACACACATGTTGAATGCTGGCCAGCTAAATTTATGCACAAAAGTCTGCTCAGAAAATTAGATATTCTAAAGTTATCCAGGTAATGTTATATGTATAACTTTATCCAGGTATATTTAGTGGCAGACTTATCTGGGTAAGTCCTGCTGAATAACTAGATAAAGTTACTCATATAACTTTACCCAGATATCGTACCTGCTCACTGGTTATCTTAATAGTTTATTTAAAATGTGATAAATTGCAAATCATACATGATAAATCATGCAAGGAAAATATCAACCTCTTTGTATTTGACTCTTTATAATGAATGTCTTAAAGCCCAAATATCTAGGTATTACTGTAGACAACATGATAGTTTAATGAAAGATTCTCCAGAACATTGGTGCCAAGATTTAAAACAAGAGTAAACTATATGCAAAAATTGGCTACTACTTCCTGTGGCTGTACAGCTACCCTATTGCACACTGGTTTACTTGCCCTGCTCTACTCAACAGCAGAGTATTGCTGTTGTAACTTGATCAGGAGAAGTCATTCAAATGTGATAGATATTTGTCTTCGGGAAGGCATGAGGGTCATTTCTAGCACTGCAAGCTTGAATGGCTTGCAGTGCTTGCTCCATATTGAGCATCCTATTGTCCATAGGGAAAATAACCTTCTCAAAGAATACCATTAATTGATGGCCAGTGAAACAATTCCAGTGTCAACAGATCTTAAAAATCCATCACACATTTACTTAAAATTATGTAGCTTTTATTGGAGCAAGCTTCACATTTAAAAAAAATAGAGGCCAGCCCCACATCTTGATAATGCAAATCATAGCAGACTGCAAATATCTATAATAACTTGGTCCCAGACCAAGGTAAGTACATTCCTGATTTTATTTTTGACAACTTTGAATCATCTAAGGACTGATCAGGGAAGATGTCTGCTATCTGCTCCATAAATGCAGATAGCAGCTCACATTCTGACTCTGGTCAACCCAATAAGACTGTTACCTACATGTTGAATGCCTTTCCTAAGCAGTGCATTTCTGGTGGCATCTCAACCATCCGTATTGTTTTATTTGAAGCTTTGCAATGGATTAAGTATCCCATGATTAAACAATAACATTATGCTTATTTTAGCCAAAAAAGAAGACGACCATAAAGAAACGACTTTAAACCTTTGTTAAAATATTGATAGTCATGACCAGCTCAGATGCAAAATGAACAATTCTACATAGCTAGAGTTGAAGGAGTAGCCTAGTGGTTAGAGTAGCAGGCAGCAAACCAGGATAAAACATCCCATTGCCACTATTTGTGACTTTGGGCAAGTCTCTCTACTCTCCGTTGCCTCGGGTAGAAACTAAGAGCCTGATTTTAAAAAGCACTTACACGCTTAAAATTGCACGTGTAAATGCACTTTACCCATGTGAGTGGGCTTTTGAAAATTGTTACAGTATATGTCATTGAATTGTCCAAAGGTTAGTCACAATTTAGTGCTCTTTACAAACATAAATGGCTTTTTAAAATTGCTATGATAGTATTTTCTAGTCCTGGAGGAATTCTGTGTTACTGAGGCGTGCAGAATTTTCCTCCTGCACAGAAATTCCATTTTCTGCACAGAATTTGGCAGGCCCTGGTGTGCCATGAGTGGAGCCTGTACCACTCACAGCGAAGATGAAGCAAGCAAAGGCCATCCTGCTCGCAGCAAAGAAAGAGCAGACCCCAGTGTGCTGTGAGTGGAGGCCGTCCCGCTCGTGGCAAAGATGGAGCAAGCCCCGGCGTGCTGCGAGCAGAACCCGTCTCTCTCGCAGTGAAGATGAAGCAGGCCTAGGTGTGCTGCAAGTGGAAGCTGTCCTGCTTGTGGTGAAAATGGAGCAGGCCCCAGTGAGAGTGATTTTGTGTGTTGGTATAAGACTGTGAGCCTGGGGGGTGAGAGAGAGAGCATGTATGAGGGTGCATGGGTGTGGGTGCCAGAGAGAGGGAACCTATGTGAGGAGATTGTGAAGGAGTGTATATGTATGTGAGAGATTGGGAGCTGGTGTCTGTGAAAAAGGGATTGTGTGTATGAGGGTGCTTGTTAGTTTGTGAGAGAGGGGGCTTTTGTGAAGGGATGTGCATATATGTGAGAAAGAGAGCCTGTGTGAAGGGATGTGAGTGTGTGAGAAAAAGAGGGAGCCTATGTGTAGGGGTTGTGCGGGAGAGACATAGGTAGCATGTGTGAGGTTGTATGCGTGAGAGGGAAAGGAAGCTTGTATGGGTGTGTGTGTGTGTGTGCAAGAAAGAGAGGGAGCCTATATGAGGGTGTGCGTGTGCATGTGAGAGAGGGAGCCTGTATGAGTGGGTGTATATGTGCACTAGAGAGAGGGAGCCTGTGTGTTTGAGAGAAAGAGGACAGAGGAAGCCCATGTGAGGGGCAGTAGTGAGAGGAGGGGTCATACTCTGGGAGTGGAAATAGAGTGGAAGAGATTAAGCCTAAAGGGGGAGGGGATAGTGTCAGGAGGAGGAGTTGGGGGCCTGAGAAGGCAAAGTGAAAGGAGACTGGCCAGGGGATTAGGGAGAGAGGGTGGAAGAGACACTCTTACAGGGAACTACTAGGGAAATTCTTCTCAAAATATTTAAAACTCTGCATCTTTAAGTAATAACTTTTTTTGTATTACATTTTAAAATGACTTAAAGACTGTCTCATATATATTGTATTATTTTGACCAATATAAAATATGTAGAATTTTGCAGAACTTTACATTATGTGCACTGAATTTTAAATTTTTGTGTGCAGATATTTAATTTTTTTTGCGCAGAATTCACCCAGGAGTAATTTACCAGTGTGTAACCCCTTTCAAAATTACCTCCTACAATTGTAAATCCTCTGGGGATAGGAAATACCTACTGTCCCTGAATGTAATCTGCTTTGAAATGTGCCAAAAAGCAGAAAATAAATATACAGTCTCTTTGTGCTTGTAAGCTCATACCATATAGAAAAATCTTTGAAGATGTCTGCATGGAGGATTCAAGACAAAATCCATCCTACTTTTCTAAAAAATATTTTCTAAAAAATGGGGTCATCATCTCTTTTGAACTGTATTTAGGCCTGAATTTTCAAAGCCATTTTATGTGCATAAACCATGTTTTATGCGCATAAATGCCTGATAGAACAGAGCCTGGGGCTCAGTTCACATAAAAGCATGCACGTAACCATTACACAAGTCCTTTTATGTGAGGTGGTGAGAGGCAATACATGCAAGTACATTTCATCATTAGCAAACAAATGAGTGAGGACGGTTTTAATCCCTGACAATGTAGTCATTGTGTTACTAAAGCAGTACCTTATTGTATATTGGGAGCAACTGATGTGCTGTTAAACAAACATGTTGGATGACAGATCCTTCTTCTTTTCAGTATTTTTTCAGAGTATGATGTAGCCGGCCCTTGCTAAAGGAATTGATGACACCATTCTGTAGGACACCATCTATCTGAGAAAGACACTTCCCTATCACAAAATCCTCCCCAGATTATGACTTTGGCAATACATGTGATGCACTTCAGGTCTAGAGTTTAAAAAAAAAAAAAAAGATTATTGGTGACACGTGGGCATGCAACATTCAGTCTTAGTCATCAGCAACCACATTACTGTCAACTCAACTTGCTAATCAGTGTGCTTTGGTGGTGTTATAGTAACAATGTATAATGTGAGAGCTCCTGGAATTGTATGGATCTAGCAGTAAAGTCACAAGCTTGCTTAATAGCCTGTGTGTGATCTCTTACCACTCTTTTTTTCCTAGAACTAGCAAGAGAAAAGTAACATGACTGGGATATTACATACCTTGAACTAGGAAGCTAAATCAAAAGTAAAACAAGCTTGTTGGTTGTGTTGATAGTTTCAATATTGAATTGACTTGGTTTTTCTTATCGGCAAGCATTTGATTTAAGGTTTCAACCCTTTGCAGCATATTGCTTGCAAGCCTGAATGTATCATACCGTCCTGTGGCAGGACGCAATCAATGTTTCCATTCTTTCCTCCCTTGGTTGTGAAATGAACCTATGCAAGTCTGCATTTTTTTTTTTTTTATGACAAAAAGCATAAATTTGAGCCATGACAACTTATATGAAGTCCTTGGAGCTGACTGGAAAAGGATGATGGATTGAGGGTTGGATGCTTATCATGATCTGAAAAGACTTGTCAATAAAACCTCACATAACATTTTGAATTAAAGGCTTAACCGCTGTAAAAACAAAAATCTTAAATGCCTGATCAATTGCCATATTTGTTTTTCCAAATGTTATTCCTTACCATTTATATGAAGCCAAACTACTAAATTCATTCAGGATAGTGTAGTTTAATGGGTAGGATGAAAAACGGTGTCCAAGAACCTTTTGCTATGTTATTCTGGGCAAAATTACTCTGTTGTATTGATGGCCAAGATTTAACATATTACAGTTTCTTTGTATAATTATACATTCTGGCTTCCTCCAAAGAAGAAAGCACCATAAAGCTTTGCCTTTTGATGTCTTATTTTTATATGAAGTCATTTGAATGATTAATAAACTCTGTTTGTTGGTTTTCCCAACTAATAAATATAACAATAAAGCAAGAATGATTGCCCCAGCCTGCGCTTCTTTTGGCTAGACGAGAGCCCACTTGTTATGAATTATGGTTGATTTTTGCAGTACAATTTGGGATTCTGGAGCAAACAGTTAATCACATGTGATTTTATTAGTGTGCTTCCAACACTGTGGAAATCAAACCAAAAGCAATTCTTGCACACCGTCAAAATTTGAGGCCCTAAGGATTCTAAATCCCTCCATCATTTAATTTTCTGTATCAATTGGGTGGCATCAGCTTGCCCATCAAGGAAAAAAAAAAAAGATGAAGAAATGTGCAATCCATACAGTAAAAAAAAAAAAAAATGTGTGCTGCTTTTCCTAAATGTCAGATAAAGGTGAAGCTTTTAAATACGGTGGAGTCTTTGCTGATTTACTGTGTTTAATGCACACGCAAAAAGGATGTGCAAAAGCGCATCATTAGTGGGACAGAGGCGGCAGGCTTCTTCTGTTACACTGGAAAGAGGATGGATCTGGCACGGCTCTGATGTCAGAGCCCCCCATCACCTTTCTCACACATGATGTCGATTCTAATTGTGCTCCGAGACGATTCTCATCGCACCAACTCCTACGTGACATTGAGATAGATGAAGCCATTTGTTGGCATTATCAGAGCCAGCTGTGTGCTTGGCTGCGGCTACAGTAGGCATTACATCTCATGCATAATCCTCTCATTGAGAAAGGATCACAGACAGCTGATCCATATGGCAAATAATTTTATTATGATCAAAAAAAGGACTCTTGAAGCTAGTTAGACAGAAGAGTCCTTGAAACACAATCAGAAAAGCGTTTATTTTCATGTAGCATTATCTTCTTAAATTAATTTTCCGTTCTGTGCTAATCCAAGAGATCCTGCACTTTTATGTGTTTCTGGAAATAAAAAAAAACAAAAAATAGCAATAATTTAGCAATTACAAAAGGCAGCGTAAAAGGAACAGTTATTGCTAACTGAGCTGTCTGGTTGATCTTACAATTTTGAGACACCACAATCTTAATTAATAAGATGCAGCTTTGCAGAGGCTGAAAATAAAACATGCTGGCTGCACTAGACAAAACAATGAAAGAAAGCAATGAGAATGTTGCTTTCAAAGTATAATAATCGGGTCCCAAACTTCCTGAGGGGTTGCGATGCAACTCAGAACCTGTGCTGCAGCTTGTAAAAAGAGCTTGAGGGTGGGGAAGATAATAAGAAAAAAAAAGGGGAGGGGGAAGGGAGTCATTACTACTTTAACAGTAATGCCGGGTCACCTAAATATATGCAGGGCTGTTCAAAAACAGTTTTTTCCCGGGCTGTCTCTCTAGAAAATCACTCTTGGAAATAAAAGCCCCAGAATGTTTTATGAGCAGAAGGAAAAGGGGTAGTAGGGAGAGCAGCTCCGACGATCTGTGGCTCGGGAGGCTGGCGGAAAGCACAGGCATGGTAGCTTAAAGCAATCCAGACTGGTAGGGTCCAGCAAGGCATCTGATATCAGACAACAAAGGGAGCCGGTTTAGCATAAACGCGCAGCAGCAGGTCAGGGGGAGCTGCTCACCTCCCCCCTTCCGAACAGGAACAGTTTGTATACTGACTCGCTCATCAGCTGTAAGGGGAACCATAGAAGGGCATGAAATTAACAAAAAAAAAAAAAAGTGTAAATGCATGTAGAACCGAGCCTTCACGGCAGTGCTAATGCATCTCATGCTACAGGAAAAATGTATCAAGACAGAGCTTGGCTGGGAGAACACTTTATGCAGGACACCTGTTATATTTCTAATTGTGCTGTCACTAAAGTCCGTGCCTAAAGTTAGCATGCAGAAAAAAAAAATCATAAGAGGCCATATGGCAACAGCTGCATTGTCTGGAGGGCTGTCATACTTCCTACTTTATTGACAAATAATAACGCTTGTAATTGGACTGTGGGAGGACTAGAGCCACCTAATTTACAGGGCCCTTAATTTTCTAGTATTACATGCCTGAAGCAGCCAGAGTCCTGCTGTTATCACCCCCTCCTGACTGAGGCAGAGATCCTGGCTGAACTTCTGTCAAATTTATATAGTTTTCTTTCCATTATTTAAGAGCGTGTTATAAAATGCATTGACTCTGAAATATCACAGTGATTAACATTTTACAATATGTGATTTTAATTTAAAAAAAAAAAAAAAAGTCCTTTCCTCTGGAGGCTGTCTCCATTCCCACTCTCCCCCCCCCCTCCCCCGCCCAAAAAAAAGAGCAAAAAAATTAAATTAAAAATTGTCAGCAGGATGTGGAGCAGGGCTGTGCTTTCAGAACAGACCAACAGGAAAAGATTGCCTTGCACAGCAGCTGGTGAACCGAGACTTTCTGGATTATGAATGTATGCAAATATGTGCAACTGCTTGCCCTTCATCCTACTTTGACGAGTTTGGAGGGAAAACATATATAGCCTTGGCCCAGTACTTAGCTTCCGTATTACAGCAGCAGATGCTGTTAAACCCATGAAGCTGTGCTTTTTTTTGACAAGAATTTCTGCTAATGGCACATAATGAAGGGATGGGGTCATAGTGGCCTGATTGAACTGGTAGATGAAAACGAAGATGGGTTTGGTAGTAGAATTATAGGAAGGTATTTCTTGGGTAATTGTTTAAATGACCGCTCCTACTTCAACTTCACCCTTTTCTTTCCATATTGATTTGAAATATTTTTTGCGACTCTTTCATAACAAAATTCTCGAGCATGCCTATTGAGTGTGTGCCAGGTGCCATGCAATGCAATGTTTCATACTGATTCTCTGGCATTGAAGGTTTACATACATAATGGATGAAGAAGGGTGACAAGGCCTGAACACTTGGGGCTTGACAGATTATCTCATGATGCATTACAATTAGATATGCTTCGGTGTCACTTCATTTATTCAACTAGTGAGTACATAACTCTTAGGCCCTTTGGAAATAGATTTATGAAGAGAGCCACAGTTATGTCCTCTGAAAATTTGGAATTGATTTTTGACCACTTTGAACAGGGTTTTAAATCATTTTGCTCGTTACAGAGATCTCTTGTTGGGATTTTACTTGTGTATGTGATTGACAAATTTAATTTTTTTTTGTCATATTATTTGTCCACTGTGCTCCAGGCACTTGCCAAGTGATAGATCTTCTTGTCATTTAAGTGTCCAGCAGATCAAATGTGCCTTTGAGAAGAAACAGGCACATGTTGTGAGTTAGAGAAAATAGGTAGTTGGGAAAACAGTTTAATAATATATTGTGAGCAATAAAGAAACAAATGTGTTTTGTCCATCACACAGCGATGCCTATATTGCATCAGTTTGTATGAGAAAATATTTTATTGCTGACTAACATGAATCTAGCCACTGCTAAATCCTACAACCCTTAGCAACTACCTACTTTGTTTACTTACTAAGGTCAAATTTAGGGTGCTGCCACATCAAGACCTGAGATTGAAATTACTATTATGATCATACAGGAGTACGTGTATTGTGCTTACATTTTTTTTAACAGAAAGTCCAAAGCCATTTGCTATGAAAACAAAATAGCAATCCCAAAGACAATGCTTTTTTTTTTTTTTTTTATTGTCTGAAGGCATTTCCTGTGCTACATTTATCATTTATAGGACTTCACTGGCATGTTGTCATCTTGCCCTGAAGAGTTCATTTTGAATTAAATATTTTAACATCTGTTCCCAATTTTAGCTGGTATACAGCACTAAATAACTTCAAAATAACAATGAAGAAACTTTAGAGGAAAACAAAATCAATAGGTCCCATGATGATGATGATGATGATGATAAACGCTAGGGTAAAGAGGTGATTCCGATGCTTAAGAGCGTATCATATTTGGAATTGGGAGAAATGTTTTGAGTGGATTCCACCTTTAGCTGCAGAGCCCCACAGTAAGATTTAATTTATTTATTCATTTATTTGATTTTAGATTAGATTAGATTTTGCCCTCGATCAGATTACCATGCATTTGATATTTTGTAAGAATTTCTCCTTGAGAGATCTCTAGGTCCGGAGTTACACACTTGGCTATGAGCTTTTGCCAAGCGTGTAATGTTCCTGCCCCATCCCACCACATACATTGAAGACCTCCAATTCTGGCCTCCCTCTCTCCAGGCCTTCAGTCGTTTTTTCTCCCACTGACCCTCCATGGATCTCAGGGTTAGAATAGAGCTGCAGAGGTGGTATCAGCAGAAGGCAATGAATGTGAGAACTGAGTCAACTCATGCTCACAGGCAACACTGTGACTCCCAGCCCTTCTGAGCTTCTGTGCAGGAGGCAGTGCTTGTGAATGCAGGCTGACTCAGTTCATGACACCATTGCCTTCTGCTGATAACTCTGCTGGAGCCAGAACCCTGGGATCCACAGGGGTTGGCAAGAGAGAAGGAATACAACTGGATGTCCACATGGTAGGGAGGGAATCAGATTGGTGAGATATGGAGGATAGACATGATCATAGATTGGTGGGGAGAGGTGAAGAAAGACTATTTTTGGAGGTTCAGGAAGGAGGGGATAGCCCTGTATGCTATTTATTTCATTTATTTTACTAGTTTATATACTGCTTATCAACGGTTCCAAGCGATTTACACTTTCGGCTCATTGCACCATGGGAAAAGGTGTTATTTCCCGTGGTACTGCCAGCAATAATGTGGAAAACATTATCTCCCACAGTGCTTCCAGGCCATAACCTCACCAAACCCTGCCCACATTCCTCCCCTTCCCCTGATTTAAATTGTACCGCCACGATCCGGCCAGTATCATGTGTGTTGGGGCCTTATCGCGTGTGATAACAGCACATCACAGTTTAAAGAATGATCCTGTAAGTGTCCTGCCAACTTCTTTTTTTGTATTTTGGGATTCTTCATTGAGGTGTGTTCTATTACTCCTTTTTTTATTTTGATCTACTATCACTAGCAGTCACAGTGTCAGGGGCTGTAAAAGACTAAATGCATCATTGGGGATTGCTGGTTTTTCTTCAACTTAATAAACTATATAAGTTTAAAAATAGGTTTTATAATATAGGTATGAGATTTCTATCTGTATTAAATAATGAAAATATCACGGAAACCAAAACCAATGTAACTAATAAAGCAAAATTCTTATTACGTAGAACCTGGATTAGACAACACCTTAATTTGTGTCTAAAACAGATTAAAGGACCTATTTACTAAACTGTAAAAACATGGCAATGTATATTAAAACTGTGCTATTGCACGATATTGGCAATGCTCATCGGAGTAGTGCTGAAATTGCACAAAAATGTAGGCCCCTTGCAAGCAAAATATTAATGAGCTATATCACATGCAAACGTAAGTAAAACAGTTCATTGATATTAAAATCGAGCAATGCAGTTTCTGATAAACTTTACAATCTTTATTATTCTGTGGAAAATTAATTACTCCTCAATAGATATAGTTGACTCCTCCCGCAAAAGCATCAGTAGACTAACATATCTGTCAATGCTTTTGGGGATCCCATAAGAACATAAGATATGCCATACAAGGGTCCATCAAGTCCAGTATCTTGTGTCCAACAGTGGTCAACCAAGTCACAAGTACCTGGCAATTACCTAAACATTAAATGAACAGATCCCAAGCTACTAATCCTTATTAATTAATAGCAGTTTATAGACTTCTGCTCTCGAAACATATCCAAACCTTTTTTAATCCCATACACTAACTGCTGTAACCACATCCTCTGGCAATGAATTTCAGAGCTTAATTATTCGTTGAGTGAAAAATCATTTTCTCTGATTTGTTAGTCCTTGTATTATCTGAAAGAGTAAATAACTGATTCACATTTATCCGTTCAAGTTCTTTCATGATTTTGTAGACCTCTATCATATCCTCCCTCAGCCGTCTCTTCTCCAAGCTGAACAGCCCTAACTTCTTTAGCCTTGCCTTATAGGGGAGACGGTCCAACCCCTTTATCATTTTGGTTGCCCTTCTCTGTACTTTCTCCAGTGAAACTAAATCTTTTTTGAGATGCGGTGCCCAGAGCTACACATAATATTCAAGGTGTGGTCTCACCATGGAGCAATATGGAGGCATTATGACATCCACCATTTTATTCGCCATTCCCTTCCTAATAATTCCTAACATTGTTTGCTTTTTTGACCGCCACAGCACACTGAACCGATTATTTCAATGTATTATCCACTATGATGCCTATATCTCTTTCCTGGGTGGTAACTGCTAATATGGAACCTAATTTTGTGTAACTACAGCATGGGTTATTTTTCCATATAATCATCACCTTGAACTTGTCCACATTAAATTTCATCTGCCATTTGGATGCCCAATCTTCCAGTCTCACAAGGATCTCCTGTAATTTATCACAATCCACTTGAGATTTAACTACTCTGCATAATTTTGTGTCATCCACAAATTTAAGCATCTCACTTGTCATGCCCCTTTCCAGATCATTTATAAATATATTAAAAAGTACCAGTCTTAGTACAGATCCCTGAGGCACTCCACTATTTACCTTTTTCCACTGTAAAAACAGATCATTTAATCCTACTCTCTGTTTCCTGTCTTTTAACCAGTTTGCAATCCACAAAAGGATATCCCATGACTCTTTAGTTTTCTTAGAAGCCTCTCATGAGGGACTTTGTTGAACGTCTTCTGAAAATCCAAATATAGCACGTCTACTGGTTCACCTTTGTCTACATGTTTATTCACCTCTTCATAAAAATGTAGGAGATTTGTGAGACAAGACTTCCTTTGGGTAAATCCATGCCTGCTGTGTCCCATTAAATCATGTCTATATAAATGTTCTGTGATTTTATTCTTTATAACACTTTCCAAGATTTAACCCGGCACCAAAGTCCACCCACTTATTGTCCATAAAGTAGCAGGAAGCCCTGCGTAAGAACCCCCCAGCATTCAGTTGCTCAAATATTACAGAAGTGTGTCTGACTCTCCTCCTGATACAGTCCCCCTAACCACTGTTACAAGTTCAGCCTCACCACCTCTTTATCCTTATTTTATAGAATCAATACCCTCAGGGCAGGTGTAATCCTCAGTTACTCCTGCTCTGCCAGTGCCATAATTCAAAATGGTTCTGGCTGACCCAAGGCTCACCTTTGCTTTCCCAGCAGCAACTGTGGTTCATAATACCATAGTGTAGTAAATATGAAGGGAATAGGGATGGCCAGTTTGAGAGCATTGCCCTGTTGAATAATGTTTAATGGAACAAAGTCAGCATGGCTTTACCCAAGGCAAGTCTTGCCTCACAAATCTGCTTCACTTTTTTGAAGGAGTTAATAAACATGTGGATAAAGGTGAATCGGTTGATGTAGTATTCTTGGATTTTCAGAAGGCGTTTGACAAAGTTCCTCATGACAGGCTTCTAGGAAAAGTAAAAAGTCATGGGATAGGTGGCGATGTCCTTTCGTGGATTGCAAACTGGCTAAAAGACAGGAAACAGAGAGTAGGATTAAATGGACAATTTTCTCAGTGGAAGGGAGTGGGCAGTGGAGTGCCTCACGGATCTGTATTGGGACCCTTACTTTTCAATATATTTATAAATGATCTGGAAAGAAATACGACAAGTGAGATAATCAAATTTGCAGATGATACAAAATTGTTCAGAGTAGTTAAATCACAAGCAGATTGTGATAAATTGCAGGAAGAGCTTGTGAGACTGGAAAATTGGGCATCAAAATGGCAGATGAAATTTAATGTGGATAAGTGCAAGGTGATGCATATAGGGAAAAATAACCCATGCTATAGTTACACAATGTTAGGTTCCATATTAGGTGCTACAACCCAAGAAAGAGATCTAGGCGTCATAGTGGATAACACATTGAAATCGTCAGTTCAGTGTGCTGTGGCAGTCAAAAAAGCAAACAGAATGTTGGGAATTATTAGAAAGGGAATGGTGAATAAAACGGAAAATGTCATAATGCCTCTGTATCGCTCCATGGTGAGACCGCACCTTGAATACGGTGTACAATTCTGGTCGCCGCATCTCAAAAAAGATATAATTGCGATGGTGAAGGTACAGAGAAGGGCTTCCAAAATGATAAGGGGAATGGAACAGCTCCCCTATGAGGAAAGACTAAAGAAGTTAGGACTTTTCAGCTTGGAGAAGAGATGGCTGAGGGGGCATATGATAGAGGTGTTTAAAATCATGAGAGGTCTAGAACAGGTAGATGTGAATTGGTTATTTACTCTTTCAGATAATAGGAAGTCTAGGGGGCACTCCATGAAGTTAGCATGTGGCACATTTAACACTAATCGGAGAAAGTTCTTTTTTACTCAACGCACAATTAAACTCTGGAATTTATTGCCAAAGTATGTGGTTAGTGCAGTTAGTATAGCTGTGTTTTAAAAAGGATTGGATAAGTTCTTGGAGGAGAAGTCCATTACCTGCTATTAATTAAGTTGACTTAGAAAATAGCCACTGCTATTACTAGCAACGGTAACATTGAATAAACTTAGTTTTTGGGTACTTGCCAGGTTCTTATGGCCTGGATTGGCCACTGTTGGAAACAGGATGCTGGGCTTGATGGACCCTTGGTCTGACCCAGTATGGCATGTTCTTATGTTCTCTTGGACCCATCGGTCTTTGTAATATGGGTCCTGTTCTTCATAAAACCTTGTTAGCTGGCTTCCTATTGGAGGAAATGAGGGCTGGACCTGAAAAATTTCATTTGGAATCTCTGAGAGTTCTTGCCCCTTGGAAGGCTTTCTCTCTCCTTCCTTTTTGGCTACCTTGAAAAATCAGCCTAACTTGGGATATGGATTGGATATGACCCATTAGCTGGCCTATATTGCCTTGAGTCTTTGGGGCAGCCCTTAAAGGTTCTTGCTACTCCTCAGTCTCGATCTTCAGGCAATCTCTGAGATTTAGATTCCCCTAGGTTCTTTATCAGTTTTTCTAGATATTGCCCAAATAATAATTGGCTTTTAAAGTGTAGCCTGCTTAATAGAATCTTGGAAGGTGAGTCAGTCACTCATGTTTTAGCCACAGCAACCTCCTTGCCATCACCACTGCAGCTACTTGCTTGGACAAGGTCTAATTAGATCGTTCAAAATATCCACCAGAAACGCTGCTCCCAACTCTACCTTGAGAGTTCCCACATCTACATCAGTGTCTACTTTGCCTTTACCTACACCTACATGCCAGCTACATATCCACTTCATATTGCAACCTGCAGAGATAGGCTGGCCAACATAAAGGATCTCTTTAGGAAGGATTAAGAACATAAGAAATTGCCATACTGGGTCAGATCAAGGGTCCATCAAGCCCAGCATCCTGTTTCCAACAGTGGCCAATCCAGGCCACAAATACCTGGCAAGTACCCAAACACTAAGTAGATCCCATGCTACTGATGCAGTGGCTATTTCTAAGACAACTTGATTAATAGCAGTTAATGGGTTTCTCCTCCATGATCTTATCCAAACCTTTTTTATTCCCATCTACACTAACTGCACTGATTACATCCTCTGGCAAGCAGTTTCATCTACTGTGACTTCAGGAAAAGAAGGGAGAGAGAGTGGCAGAGGCTAGGGGGAGAAGCAGGTAAAGGTGACCTGGTTGAGAACTCAAGACTAATTTTGTGAATTTTGGAAGTAGTTAGCCATAGTCTGGGCAGTGTGTGAAGGAGAGGAGGAAGGTAAGAAAAGTTTGAAAAGAGAATTGAGTGTGGCAAAGAGACTGCAAGGGTTGGATGTAAGAGAGTTTGTCAAATGGACATAGTAGTCTTGTTTGGCAAGTGCAATAGAAGATGGTCAACATGAATATGAAATGTAAGAAGTCTGCAAGGGCATGGAAGTTTAGCCAGAAACATAGGTAGATAATTCTAGAGATGAGCCAAGGCTGGCCTTTAGGGCACCTTACAGGGTAGGTACAATTCTATCTTCTGGTCCTGTGCATCCTTGAGGGCTGCACTTCCTTCTTCTGGAATCATGGTTTTCCTCACCACTGCTGAGACCAAAGCATACATTTTCAGAAGTTTAAAGTATATTTGCTGTACTGGATTTCATCTTCCCATTATACTCCTGATCCTCAAGGCTGTGTCCAGGGCCTTCCATTCCATCATGATGGCTGATGGCTGAATGAAGGAGACAGGCCCTGGCTAGCTTCTTTATCCCACAAGGATCAGATTCCCATGACCCTTCTCCTCCTCCTCCTCGGTTAAGTATAATGACTGTTACACTTCTGCTATAAGTGTAGCCAGCTCTGTCTTTCCAAAAGGCCTCACTGCCACATTGTTGTTTTCTTTCAGGTCACCTTTTCCATGTGAATCCTCCCCTGAGCTCTGAAGATTTCTGAAGTCCTCTGTGTTGTGACTCTGAGAACTATAGGCTGAGAGAGAGAGGCTCAGTAAAAAATCTGGGGATCAGACTACTACTTTCCCCAGTCAGGACCTTTTAGCCCATATATCCTTCTTTTTGGGGACCAATGGGACTGATATAGGGACTCTGTTTTCAATTGCTACCTTACCTGTCATCTCCCTTGTGCATCAGGATGATGATGAACTCCATGGAAAACTCAATTTCTCCTTCACTGACTCCTAGGTGTAGATCCCCAACTTCATTGCCTGCCTGAATTGGGCCTAACTTGCGTTTTTAGTGTCAGCGTTGCTGCCCCAGCGTGGAATCTTTTCCCTGGTCACGGCCCCCAGATTTCCCCCTCTTGGCTCCTCCCTCTAGCTCTGGCCTCCAACCTCGGCCATTCGCTTTTTTTTTTTTGCCTGCCTGTCTCTGGAGGCCCCAGACACATTGCACCACACAAAGAAGGAGCCTGCTATTGGGCTGTTCTTGTGGTGCCCGCAAATGAGGCATTTCCTGCCTTTCTCTGCCATCGCTCCGTGGGAGGGTAGGGGGTTTGTAGGTGCTTCTCCTGCAGCATTTCTCTCTCACTGTGTCGCTTGTCTCCTTTTCTTTTTTTTTTGGCCCACCACTATGCGAACAAAGATTAAATTCATGCCAGGCTCACATGGGACTGGACTTCGAGAGGGAAGAACAGTTTTACCTGTGGACCCTTTTGTCACTAACTAACTCTTTCCCCTTTCTTTCCTCCTTAATTTTTTTTTCCTGTTTCAGCTTTGTTGCTACCACAGCTGGAGGCAGAAAATTACCGACGTCAGGAAAAGAAGTTTTCTGCCTCTACTTAGCAATGAGCAAGTGTATTCCCATTTATCTGGATTGGTCTGCAGGACTTGTTAAAATTCATTGATAACACATGAGGTCACATTAATACACATTTCAGCGTGTTTTTTTGCATGCTATCCCATTTGCAAATGAAAACACAGGTTAGCACCTCGGTCTCCTAGTGAGGGTTTGGATAATCAGAGTTGAATCAGGACATGCCACGGGTCAGCTTTGATAATTTCAAGCCACTTCTTGGTTGACGTGAATTCCCTTACCATATTCTGCTCTTTTTGACCCAGTTCTATGACTATTCGCAGGCTGACTGTTGTTTTCAGAGATTCATATCATCTTTGAAGGAGGGACAATACTTTGGATCTGTGAATATTCACATAAATGCAAATCATTTCAAGAAAATCTGGTAAAAATATATGGGAGTCAAACTAATTTGAACCTGACCCTGATTGTCCGATTAAATTTAAGGCAAAATGTTTTCAGATCTGAACTGGTATTCCAACAAGGTTGGATGAGATTCACCTATACCTAATATTCAAGTAATGTTATGATAGACTATTCTATAAATATATGAACTAAAGATTGGTAATTGTCACTTGCAGTCACAATGTTATTTAGCTGTATTTCTTTTTTTTTTTTATCTCTTTAAAATAGCCCTTGAACATTTTCTAGCAAAAAAAATCATCTATTTCTTTTCACAGTCATCTAAATATAATTATATTTTGATGGGAACCTATGTATTTGATTTGACTTACAATTTTACTCTGCTCTCTATTCAAATCAGTCAAACAAGCTATTTTTATCTGATCTGAATTTGTATTTCTTGGCAAAAGAAATGATGATGTGTGAAGGACAGCAGGTGCCCAGAAATCAACAGAAGTTGGAATCCTCCTGAGAATCAACATGAAAATCAACCCAACATGTGCCAGCTAGCAAACATGCTAGTCACAGCAGGGCAACCTTAATGTTCTTCAAATGAATTTAGCAGATTTTTGGTGAAATTATGCTGGTAGCAAAGCTGATCTGAGTAAACAGGGCTTCCTAGGGATTCACTTGCACTTGTAAAAGCTGATGATAATTGATGAATGGCCAGCTTGCTGGACCCCTTCGGACAGGCTGGGTGACTGCCCTTTGCACTCTGCCAGTTCAAGCCTTACAAGTGTGAAATAGCCAATTACTAGAATACCTTTGAAAGTAATAGGCCAATGAGCAAATTGCTACTAGGGGACACTAGAGCAGCTTAGATGGAAGGAGGCCAAGATAAAGTTCTGCTTTTAGCAGCTGCTTCCTCCAGAGTTTGATGATACTATTGGATGACCAAGAGATGAAAGTAGGATATTTTCTGCTTCTAACTGCAAGTGTCTTGCCTTGTATTGACTTAAAGTTTATGATGCATGATGCCATCTTGTTACCCGGGTCCTAATTTGCAGAAATAAATCCTCCTTTTAAAAGGTAGTTAAATAGGTAATAGGGGTAGTCACGGCCATAGATTTTGTGCAAAAGCATTAAATATAATTTTTGCTTGGAATGAAAAGTCATATAGTGTGCAGAGTGTTAATACTTGGCAGCCATTTGCTATTGACAGAACAATTTATCTTGATAAAGGACAGTGAAAAATTCCAATCTATTCACTGACATCACATTATCAGCAGTAATATATGACTGCATCTAAATATAAGGTTCAGATCTGATACAGCTGAGAGGTTTCTGGTAATGTTCCTGTAAATATATTGTGTACTGGACAATGAACAAAAGACATTTTTACCATGCAACTGCATGACCTATTTTTATGTGAGACCTACAGTTTTACCTTGTTTAATGGGATAGACCATAATGTTTCTCTTTGTGGGTAACCTGTTTCTTTTTTTTAAGACTAGTAATAAAATGGATGTTACTAGATATGGTAGAGCAGAAGCATCAAGAAAAGAAAATTAGCATTGAAAATTAGCATTATGTGAGTATAGTTGAAGTTTACTTTAAAGAAAAAAAATACATTTTCTCAACAAATACCTTCATACAGATTTAGATTTTCAAATGTGAACAGTACCTGTATTCTACAGGAAAGTAGGAAAAGTATATATAGTTAGTATGCTGCATCTTATATTTTTATGTATGTATGTATATATATATATAATATTGGAAACATTAAATTGAATTGTCCAAACCTGATCTGATTCCATTTGAACTGTATTATATTTCTAAAACTTGTGATCCAAAAAGGAAATTCAGTAGGAAGATGAGAGAGAAGCTTTTACTGAACATGACTTTGTCCCTGAAGCTGTTAGAAGCTTTACAGAAATTACAATACTGCAAATGTTTTTCCCTTTCTTTAAAGTCCATTTTTTTCTCCACCTGCCATGCTTTTGTGGTATGATAGTAAAAAAAAAATATTACAAGACAGAGCAGCTTGCATTTTTTTTAAAAGAGAAGTTCAAACGTGTGTATATCTCACTCAAGGCTGCAAGGGTGAGTTATGAAACAAAATGTGCTGCAGTAGACTAAGCTTTAAAATTCAAAAGTATGAGCTGAGTATAACAAAGCATAAAAGATTTCAAAGTTTGACAGCCATCAGTTGACCAGGAATTTACAAATTTTGTTAGGAAAGCTTTTATAAGTGCAGGATGTTTCTATTCACCAGCTTCCATACTATGTGGTAAAATATGAAATTCTAGTTTTGAAAGTGAGATGATGAACATGTATCCGTTCCAACTTTGCACCACTTTGCGCAGGTTTTATTTAACGTGTGCATTAAAAACAGGGGTGCCCGTGGGATGCAGGAAGCTAATGGCATGCAAGTAGACCAGGATTAAAAAAAAAAAAAAAAAAGCGATAAACAGAATTTTTTATACTCACTGGACATTTTCCATGCCATAAGTAGTGGTAGCCAAATCCTAGTGAAGTAGGTGATGATTTATTTGGCAATTATAATGATATTATAAGCTTTTATTATATATGTTTATTACATATTCTATTGCAGGGGTGGTCAATTCTGGTCCTCGAAGGCCACAAGCCGGTCTGGGTTTTAGGGTAACCTTAATGAATATGCATGAAATTGATTTGCAGACAACTGAGGCAATGTGCATGTTAATTTATTTCATAGATATTAATTGGGGATATCCTAAATACCCAACTGGTTTGCAACCCTTGATTGAGGACTGGAGTTGTCCACTCCTTTTTCTTTTGCATCTTAACCAAAGAAGTGAAAAGAATGAGGTAAATATGATATTCCCAGGAAACACTACGGCTGAGAGCAGTCATCAGCAGCAGAATTCATGGGAGCCAGGGGCCCAGTGTGGATGGTTGCCCAGGACTTTACAGGTTAGATGGTGTGCATTTGTCTGATGTGATCATTGACCTTTATAACAACTCACTTCAGGAGACTTGAAATTTTATTAATGCAAGGTTAGCTGATACAGTTGGGGGAATGAGGACCAACTAGATGATTGCCTTTGTCATGGTCCACCCAAGACAAGGTTATTTCAGATATTAATCTTTTGGATCTGTGTGGATGGCATGGCAGTATGGGTGTACCTGAGGGCGCTGCTACACAAAGCAGATTTTATGGACAGTGAGGTCATTAGCCAAGCTGTCATTGGAACATGATGGAAAAGACTGGGCATGTGGCAGAGGACCACCTGAGCCTGGTGGGCTGTTGGGCATCAAACCTCTGGATAGCATCATCTCCTCCCCACCTTCTAAAACCCATTTTTTTAATGTGTTTACCCTTTTTTTGCAAGTTACTTCAGGACCCGACCTGAAGTAACTTGCGGCATGCAAGGCTCTGGGACAGCAAGGAATGGGGCTATTCTAGGCCGCCCCACCCCCCCCGGACCGCCCCATCACAGAGGCCTGGCTCTTGTGCGCATAACAGGGGTTGCGCGTGCAAGGCCCGGCCATGCGCGTAACCCCCGTTTTTTAAACACGGGGAGTATTTGAAATCCGTCCTTCTGTGCCTTTTACATTGTGAGGTAGGCTTGCAGTATCTCCGTGATGCGTAACTGTTTTTTTTTTCTTTAAGAAGATATTTGTGATGTGAATATGAATATGTACATGCATTTATGAATTCCTGGCTGTGGTTTGATTTGTCAAACAGACGTGTGGTCAAATGTATTCATCCCCAAGGGCCTACAGGTACAATTCACATTGCCATCTTCTCATCACAGCCTTCATTTTTCATGCTCTCTTTTTACAGTTAGTTGTACCCTCTCGATTGCATACATATTAGGAAGTTATCATCTGATCTGAGGCAGGTATTAAATTGCATGCCCTTAATGAGCACTTGGTAAATAACATGGAGGGTAGCATAGAATGTTATTTACCTTGCTCATGCTAAGCCCTCTTTTGCATATGATGCTCTTTCATTTGTCTGAGTGAAAAATGCTAATTTTAGCATTCTTATTATAATGTCTTTCTGGAACACTTTAATGAGCATGTTAATGCCTTATTGCATAATTCATTATAATTAGTAAGCATGAGGGCCTTACATTGCATACTAAAGTTAATGCATAGTACCCTTTCTGTGCAAGTGTCATTTTCACATATAGAGTTATGTGAATTGTTACATAGAAACACAGAAATATGGCGGCAGAAAAAGACCATGCAGCTTATCTAACCTGCCCCTCCACAACAACTACTCAGCTCTAAAATCTTTCACTCCATCAGAGATTGCCTGTGCTAATTCCTTGCTTTTTTGAATTCAGATACTCTACCACCTATACTAGAAGGCTATTCCATATAACCACCATTCTCTCTCTAAAGAAATATTTCCTTAAATTACTCCTGTCTATCTTCTTTATGCTCATCCTGTGACCCCTTGTTTTAGAGTCTCCATTGACATCTTCAGGGTATTTGGATATCTCTTCCATAGCTCTTCTATCCTGCCTTTCCTCTGGATATACATACTTAGATCTTTAAATCTGCTCTTATGTGTTTTAGAACAAAGAACATTGATCATTTCAGTAGTCAACCTCTGGATTGACTCTATTTCGTTTATATCTTTTGAAGATGCAATATTCCAAAATTATTTCAAATGAGATCTCACTGGGGATACAGAGGTAATACTGCTTCCCTTTTTCTCCCAATCCACACAAGCTTCTAGCTTCTGCTGTCATCTTAGCCACAAGGTTGCCAACTGGCTTCAGAAAGGACAGGCTGATCCAGTCCTAGTTTTACTCACCTGCATGCAGGTATTTATAGTCTTGCTTTTCTTAGGGAATGCAATAGGGAAATCAGAATAAATTCCAACATGCAATGGGGTAAAACCAGGACTGATTCAACCTGTCCTGAAAATCTGGAGCCAGTTGGCAACCAGACTTATCCACCTGCTTGGCCTTCTTTAGATCATCCCTAGATCATGCTCTTGATTTGTGCTTAGAAGTATTACATGCCCTAGACTATACTGCTCCTTTGGGTTTTTTCAGCCCAAATCTCCAGATCATTCCTCAAGCTTTGCTAGGTCCTTCCTCATGGTTTCCACACTTTCTTGGATCCGCATTGCAGATTTTGGTATCATCTACAAATAAAGGACAAACTTTTCCCGATAATCCTTTCACAATATCACTTACACAAATGTTGAAAAGAACCCGTCCAAAGACTGATTCCTGTGAGACACCACTTTTAATGTCCCTTTCCTCAGAGTGAGCTCCACATACCACTACCTTTTCTTGCCTCCTGCTCATTCACTTTATGGCCCATACCAAGGGCGCTCAGTTTATTTATACTTTGCCTTACGAAATCTAGCTCTCTCCCCTGATCCAACTGTCTGGTCATCCAGTTCTGTTAGTAGACCTGCATAACCATTACTATGTAGATCCGTGGCTTTATTTATACATAGAAAGATGTCAGAAAGGCAGGAAGTATCCCCAAGGCTAAAGCTAGGGTCTACAAAGTGAGTTTTAGCTTTTTTGGTCCTGTTTCTGTTATCTTGGAAGTGTAATTCTCATAGAAGTTCAACCATGACTCCCTGCTCCACTCCCCCCCCCCCCCCCCCCCCCCCACACACACACACACACACACGTGCTGAGACTGATTCTTTGTGGGCTGTTTTCTTATTTTCCCAATATTCTAACTGCAAGCCTAAACATTTTCATTCTGATTTCCAGGATAGCGTATGGTAGTATAGTATTTTAGGTGTAAATAATTAGGAGCTGCCATTGTCAAATGCTCTTAAACTCAGTTTATAATGTGCTTGGTTAATTGGTTTCAGTGAAATGGCTTGGCCTGCTAATTGCTTTCAAGTAAATCAACTTTAGTGTTTTCTAATGGATCATCAAGAAGAGAGCTCATAAAGAAAAATAATTTATTGAGTCTTTTGTTTTCTATAAGTAATGATCAACAAAGTCATTTAGGAATCAGATTTCAGGAAGTTTACAATATATTATTTTAAGAAAAAATAAAGAAAAACATATTGAAAAAGTAGTTGACGTTATATATTTGAGAGAATAGTATATGATATGACATATCTGTTCAATGGTTAGTTATATGCACAGGTAAACAAGGGCAGTTACCATTCTCGAAACCATCCTTCTATAACCTACCAATGTTTTATATTTCAAGATCCAATCCACTTTCCATTCTGATACCAGCTTATTCAGACTCTGATGTAATAAATATTATTTATATCATTGAGAACATGGTAAAGATTGACTCAAAATACTTCAGAATTTAGACTATCAAGAACCAACTGGTTTACACATTTCAGTGTTACATGCTTTTTTTTTTTTAAGTTCTGTGCTAAAATTGGATTGGTTCTGCATTCACTTTACATTTTAAGGCGTCATTTTCTTTCTGATCAACTGAAGGTGGGTAGTAGCTAGCTGTTTTTTTTTATTTGGCTAAATTGTTGCCTTTAAGTATAAATTAAGGTCATTAATTTTAACAGG
The DNA here is from genome assembly GCF_901001135.1 of Rhinatrema bivittatum. Classification (NCBI taxonomy): domain Eukaryota; kingdom Metazoa; phylum Chordata; class Amphibia; order Gymnophiona; family Rhinatrematidae; genus Rhinatrema; species Rhinatrema bivittatum. The sequence continues at coordinate 105,642,246 of NC_042623.1, forward strand.
ATCAGAATAATTAAAAACATCAACTGATGAGCTAATAGTGCAGTACAAGAGAGAGGTTTACACACAAAAACAAGAGAGAGAGAGAAGCATATAAAAAGAAAAGACAAAGTATATTTGAGTCTTATGTTATATGCAGTTGCTCCTTACTTTGCTCAGTTTAGACTCCATTTCTTTTTATGACTTTCTGTTTTTATGTTTTTATTATTGTTTTTATATATTATGTATGTATGTATTGTTACTCGCTGCAAACTGTGGATCATGCGGGCTACACATCTTTTAGATAAATAAGTAAATACAATCTGGCACATACCATTGGTGCTTAACATTCAAGTCTGTACTTGATGTTCCATTCATCAGCTATTCACATCTTACCTGAAGTGTATGGCATCTATATGCTTCATAAAGATAAAAACCAAGACTCTCTGTCCTTAAACTGAGGAAAGAACATACAGTTTCAGTCCAGCTGGATGCCATCTTAAAAATGTTTCTCTATCCATTGAAAAACCATTTAAAAATAGGACCAATTAAGTTGGGTAGCTCATTATTCCATCAATGATGAGAGTAATTACATAGTCTAAATATAGCATTTGAACAAGTCCTGCTTCAGTAGATTATCAACAGCTGCATATAGTTATTTTCAATAATAAAATGATAGCACAGCAAAACACAATGACATCACACAGCTACCATCTGTCACTTGCCCCCTTTACCATGCGCTTATCTCTTACAAAAGTTTAACGTTTTTGCTTTACGTACTTGAAGAGACAATGACAAGGGGTGTTCATGGAGCTATGAACCCTGTGACCTTATATTTTCTTCTTGTCTGTATTAAAAGGTCATCATGAATCATGAAACCATGGCCTTTCACTTCTCACGGGAATGTCAACTTAAGGAATACATGGGGGGGAAAAAAAGGAAATCCAAAAAGGATGTAGAAACACAATTTGCAAAAGGGAATCATCAACAGCAAGAAATATATATGCTGAGGAATAGACTCAGAACTTGTAAAGCTTGAAATGCTGGAACAGCGCCTGAATCTAAAGTAATTGAGGACAGGTATTTTCCACAGAAGCATCCCAACTGATTGAAAAATACGTCAACTCAGAGAGAGCTGGACTGTCATAATTAATTGGGATCAGTTTCTGATGAATTTTAGTCATTCTTGCCGGTTTTATTTTTCTTTGTTTTTGACCTTTATCCATAGATTTCTCAATAGCTTCTGAGACATACAGGAAGTGCTGGGAAAAGCTGCCTCACCTAGGAGTTCCTGGAGTGCTGTATGTCTTAGTTTTATAAAGAGAGCAAGCCTCTCCGATGTATAATTGCCAGTGCATATATTTGCTGCACACACCATTTTCTTTGTTATACAAATCTGTTGTCATTAATGTACATATCCCTTATGCTTATGTGGTTTCCTCTCTCTTTCTTTCATTTTTCTCCTGGTTGGAGCTGCAGACACCAGTGATGCATTAAAGAGAGGCAACCACTTGTGTGTGAAGGAAAAGGGGATAAGATGAATTGCTAACAAATCTGTTTTAGACACAAGGAAAGACTACACAGTATTCTGGTTGGGTCACATTTAACATATCTTGTTTAAAAAGCACAAGGTTGAAGGGCTTTCTTATACATTGTGCATAGGCTATATACCCAATAGCTATGAAAAAATGTTCTCTAATGGCCCAGTTTTAAAAGCCCTACGTGTGCATATGCCGGGAGGTATGTGCGTGGCTGGGCTGCACATGTGCCACACGTGTATCTCCTGGTACGTGTTGAAGAACGGCTTGTGCAAAAAGGGGCAGACTGGGGACGGGGTCAGGGAAGGGCATGGGCGGGCCAGGACAGCGCCATTAAGTGGTGTCCCACTGAAGTGCGCACTGGGATCAGACTGGCATGTGCAACCTGCTGCTGCACGGCAGAGCAGGTAAGATGTAAAACAAAAAAATAGAGGCTAGTTAGGGAGGTTTTTAGGGATCGGGGGAGGTAGGAGAAATGGCAGACAGGGTAGGTAGGGGGGTTTAGGAATAGGGTCTATCACGTCATTGCGCACGTATTATAAAACTCTCCCATTACGCGCATGATTGGGCACCTGCGTGCCATATACCCTGCTGATACAAAATTGGACGCATGGGTGCGCGGGTAGCAGATTTTATAAGTGCACATGTCAACGCATGATATAAAACCAGCACATCCATGTGTGCGTGCTGGGAATCGTGCACACACGGACGCCCACACATGGGTATTAAAATTTACATTTAAGGTACTTGAAGACGTATGGAAGTGAGTCAGATTCTTTTCAGTAACCACAGTTCTTGTTTGTAAAGAGGTTTGATAAGACAAAACATAAAATAGTAAACCACAGGTGTGAGCTAAAATGATTCATGACTTTTGTTCAGTCTTTGGACTTGAACATTTGATGTTGAACAGTCATTCAATACTTTTAACCCCTGTGTGTAATATAAAATGAACTATGATATGTTCAGAATTATAGGGGACACAGACTCACTCTTGGAGTTATAGTGTTGTACTGTATTGTTCTGTTTTCATTATATTTTATGGCTTATATATTGAAGTAATTTCTCACACATGAAATATAGCACATACAGTACTTCTATTGCAGTTTTATTGAAGAGAAAAGTATTCTTTGGTTTTATATGGCCTCTCAGCACCTCTAAAACTTAAAATTAAAAAAAACCCAACTCTGCTTATATTCCTGCATTAAATGTTCATTAAGAATTATTATTTTGGCGATGAGGAGTAATCTAGTGACTATAGTCTAGTGGACTATATAATTCAAGATTCCTAGGGCATGAGTTCCCTTCCATTGACTAGCTTTGTGACCTTGGGGAATTCATTTTGTCCTCTCTGAGCTTCTGAGAACCAGTTAAGAACACTGCATTTGCTTTTACCTGGCTTTCCATCTCATCAATTTATTATGTTTTTGGTTGTCTTTGTACTGTAGGTCTTTAATCTCATGACCAAATTTAGAAACAAGGATAAACTACATGGAACCCCTGAAGAAACATAACTGTCAACATGATAGGAAAAACTTGGGAAAAGGACTCTTTCCAGCTGAAATTTTAGTGATTTTTGAATGTTGTGAAGTGATAGCTGCGATAATAGACCCCCTTTCCCCACCACAAAACTGCTTGTAGCCCAGTTGTGAGTGAAAAAGTAATGGTACCGCTCAATAAGGAGTAGAATGGAAGGGAGAGCCTTTCGTACAGGAGAGCCTTTGAAAAATGTAATAGGATATACCAGGGATGTGCATTCGTTTTAACCAAATTTGAAAAACAAAACAAGGGCAGATGAAATTTAATGTGAACAAGTGCAAAGTGATGCATATAGGGAAAAATAACCCTTGCTATAATTACATGATGTTAGGCTCCATATTAGGCGTTTCCACCCAGGAAAGAGATATAGGCATAGTGGATAATGTTGCGGTCCCGGTCGCGATGGTCGCGACTCGACTCTTACCTCCTTGGTCCCGTTCCGCCTCTGAGAGTCTGCAGCCTGTTTCGCGGCGTCCCCGCGGAGGAGACGCCGCCGAGAAACCCTTCCTGGATGCCATTTCCTTAGGCGCGCGCGCAGCAACCACACATATGAAGGCCTTTTCCCGCCACTGAAGGCTCCGCCTTAACCCTGACGTCAGACGCTACGGCCTATGTAAGGCCGCCGCGGAGCCCAGAACTTTGCCTTGCAATGGGGTTCCTTGCGGTTCCCAGTTGCTCCGAGCCCCGGAGTGTGCTATTGTGTTAGCAACTCTGTTCCTGCCTAAGACTTGCTACGCTTCTGTGTCCAAGTCCTGCCTTTGTTTCTGTCTGGTTCCAGTACCTGTCCTGCTTCAGTGCTTGCCTAGTTCCAGTAACCTGTCCTGCTTCAGTGCTTGCCTAGTTCCAGTAACCTGTCCTGCTTCAGTGCTTGCCTGGTCCCAGTACCTGTCCTGCTTCAGTGCTTGCCTGGTCCCAGTACCTGTCCTGCTTCAGTGCTTGCCTGGTCCCAGTACCTGTCCTGCTTCAGTACTTGCCTGGTTCCAGTACCTGTCCTGCTTCAGTTCCTGCCTGATTCCGGACCCTTGCCTGCCTGCTTCAGTTCCAGCTTCTGTGATCTCCTAAGTACCAGCGGCTGGGCTCCTATTGGTTCCTCCCGGGGGAGCACCAGCTTCCTGGGTGAAGCTCACCGTCCATCGCCTGCTTGGTATCGGCCTCCCGGCCTGCCCTCAAGCAGAGACTATAGTCCATCTCTCCCCAGTCTCCCACAGGCCAGCCCAAGGGTCCACTAAAACAGCTAATTCACAACAGATAACACAATGAAATCATCGGCTCAAATATGCTGTGGCAGTCAAAAAAGCAAACATAATGGTAGCAATTATTAGGAAGGGAATGGCAAATAAAATGGTGGATGTCATAATGCCTCTGTATCGCTCCATGGTGAGACCACACCTTGAATACTGTGTACAATTCTGGTCGCCACATCTTAATAAAAATATAGTTGCACTGGAGAAAGTACAGAGAAGGACGACCAAAATGATAAAGGGGATGGAATGGCTCACTATGAGGAAAGGCTAAAGAGGTTAGGGCTATTTGGCATGGAGAAGAGACAGCTGAGGGGGGGATATAATAGATATCTATAAAATCATGAAGGGACTTGAACAGGTAAATGAAAATCTGTTATTTACTCTCTCAGACAATAGAAGGAATAGGGGCACCCCATGATGTTAGCAAGTAGCTCATTTACAACAAAGCAGTGAAAATTCTTCACTCAATGAATAATTAAGCTCTGGAATTCATTGTCAGAGAATGTGTTTATAGCAGTTAGTATGTCTGGGTTTAAAAAAGATTTGGGTACGTTCCTAGTGGAGAAGTCTATAAACTGCTATTAATCAATGAGGAATAGTAGCTTGGGATCTATTTAATGTTTGGGTACTTGCCAGGTTCTTATGGTCTGGATTGGCCACTGTTGGAAACAGGATGCTGGGCTTGATGGACCCTTGGTTTGACACAGTATGGCATGTCTTATGTTCTTAATTCTTTTATTTCGGGTGGAGGGGGGCTGGGGCCCTGTATCCTATTCATTTAATTTGGTTAATTGAATAAAATTCAGCTTGATGCCGGTGATCTTGGTCTAGGCTGAAACCTGGCACCAGGGCCTTGACTGAAACGTGAACAAATGTCCAGGGCTCCCTCTAAAATATATTGCCGTTCGACTCCCCCCCCCCCCCCCCCCCCCCCCCCCCCACTAGGTCAGAGCCTGGGCCCAATGACAAGGCCAGGTTCAGAGACTGGGTCCTGACACCAGGGCCCAGTCCAGAGGCTGTGACCCAATGCATTGGTCCCAGGCTAGGCCAAACCCGATGATAGAGCCCAGTCTAGAAACTGGGTCCTGACATTTGGGCCCAGTCCAGAGGTTGGGGCCTAACGCATGTAGGCTTGATGCCAGTACACAGACTCAAGAGGATGCTAAATCCTATTGCTTGCCCCGGCCATGCACTGTCAAAAAGCTAGGGTCCTTCATTTTCAGTTTAAACCAATTTTCACCCATAAATTCCCAGATTTTTCCAAAAGTGACATTTGGTTTAAACCAATTTTCACCCTAATTTTAGGCTGAATAAAGGGCATCTCCAGAGATGAAGATGCAAACTCTCAAGGCCTCCAGCGACTGCTGGAAGCCAGCATGGGGCCAAACACCTGCAGCATTTCCAGTCCCCCCTCCCCCCCCCCTACCAGCAAGTGCACTCGCCCTCCAGTGCTGCAGATGTGAGGTTTCAAGTAACACCTCCACTTCCCACCAAAGAGCCAAAGTGCCTACTGCTTGGGCTTGGTACCATCAGCGCAGCGTTTGAAGTGAGCCCATACTTACCAGAAGTACTTCCCGGCCCCACAAAAAAAAAAGTGGTGCAGTGCTGCAGAGCCGAAGGAGAGACCAGGAATCTGCAGCTGCCACTAGTAAGGATGCAGGCTGCTGCAGTGGGGGGAAAGAAGGAAAGAAAGGGACATGTTAGGTAGGAGATGGGGATAGAGACAGGGATGCTGCCGAGTGAGAGAATCTGCTTAATATTGTTTTATTTTCCTGGCTTCTATCCACCAAATTAAACTCTGATATATACCCAGAAAAATAATGTCACATTTTTTCCCACTGATTTTCTCTTGTTTTTGTTCTTGTCATAATAAACTGAGAAATTCCCAGGAAAACTTTTAAGATCAAAAACTGAAAATGAATGTCCCTACAAATAGCTAGCTAAGGCCTGGATTTTCTAAGGTCGCAGACCTTAGAAAATCTGGTGGAAACGGGGGGCAAAGGGGGGGGGGGGAGGCGGGCCTGCGAAAGCTGGCAGCCATCGTACCACTGAGGTGCGCTTGCCGCCGGCTTTTGTACCGAATAACTACACCCTAAAAGGTGTAATTATTCGGTGCGAAACTGGCAGCGATAAGGGTCCTTACCTTTCTCCACCAGCGATGTCACCGCAGCGTCGGCCCCAGTGCCGCCCCGACTCCTCCTCTTCCGGGGCCGACTCCGTCCCCGTTTAGTGATCACACGCGAAAAGGGACTTTTGAAAATGACCCCCTAAATGTTGGGGAGAAGGAAATGGTTAAAGGTGAGGAAAAACCCTAGGAAGTTTTGAATACTGGATCCCAGCAATGTTACCCCAGTAGAGGCTGTTTGAGTTTGAAGCCCAAAGAAATAGGAAGATGCTTTTGTGTCTGTTTTCTCATGCTGAATAAAAAGATATATTTTGAACATTTCAGATGAGATTTCAAGCTGTCAGGGCCGGTGAGGGGGACTCGTCAATTGTATGAGGTCCAGAGAAATACTCGTGTATGATTTTTTTCACAACTCTGAATTTTGCAGCCGAGAGTATAGTAATTTGGAAAGGAAAAATAACAGCATTTGATCTTTAATGTATCTGTTCAGATATTGAATTACAAATAATCTCTATACCAAGACAAGGACAGTATATACATTTTTTTTTTTTTTTAAATAAGATGAAACAAACCTGAGCACTGTTTAGCAGCCAGTCTGACTTGGCCTTTCACTGTAGCCACAGTTGTGCAGGTAGCAAATGACTCCTGCTCTTTAATGGGGCATGGTCAACTACCTTTTAGGACTTTGATAGAACTTCTATCGCAAATAAAATATGTAACTGCTCGCTGCATGTAACAGCTTCTGTATTTATGGATTTAACAGCCTTGCTTTTTAAAACTGGAAGATATAGCTATCTCGTTCCTTCTCATTTGATGCAAAGATTGTATTAACCTTGAAGATTATACATTGCGTATGCTAGGGCTCCACGTAGAAAAGCAATCTTTGGGGGGAGGACAAATTTCAAAGCCATTTACCCAGGTGAAATTGGCCTGGCTGAAAAAGGTCCTCCTTTGTCTAGCTAAAAGCATTTGTGGGCTTCCATGGCACTCGCACTTTTAGCCAGGTCAAGGAACGGTGTCCCCAGGGGGTATGTTTAGATTGGGGGAGGAAATCAGCATGCACATGTTCCATTTTCAAAAGTATGCACCCTGTTTCTCCCCAATTGGCCACCCAGACAAATTAGCAGGTGCAAAGTATGGGGGGTGCTTTTAGCTTGTGTACGTTACACTTGCTAATTTTCAATGAGAAACTATCTTGGTTGTTACAAAGTGTGCATGTTAAAAGTGCAGGCAAACTTTGCATCTACAGGGGCTACTGACCTTTGCCCCCTCCCCCACTCCCCCCCACTGGTTTAGCAGGTTCTCAAGTTACAGAGCCTACCCTTTTGGTATTGCTGGACACAAGAAGTAATTAAAATTCAACTAAACTCACTAGATAACAAAATAGGATTAAAGAGAGCCTTAATTCTGCAGTTCATGTATTATTTATAGAATGTAAGTGATAGGTCGTAGATACTTACATGACTTTAAGTACCCCGTTTATCGTCTAGTGTAACTCTTGTTAGAATACCTTTATTTTACTGTTGATAAACTGTGCTTTTTAAACACTAATAATAGTACCATCAATTAAGTATCCCTATCTTAAAGTGTTACTTATGGGGAAATGTGATACAGAATAATATATTTATTGCTCAGATGAATTGAATTACTTTCTCAAATAAAGAGAGAGATTTTAAATTTCAAGCTAAAATGTGTAACAATCCTGCAAATCAGTTTGCTTGCAGAGTTTTACATTAGCACATAATTTGCCCAATTGTCAGCAACTTTTTAAAGTGAAAAAATCCTCAGAATATCTTCTGCAAGCAAAAAAACTTCTACAAGATGTTTAAATTTAAGAATTGAACAAAAAGCTAGGATATATTACATTAATTATTTGAAAAGTATGCAAGCAATCCAGTTTTCAGGCCCATTGCTGATTTTATTTGCTATACTTTTACCTGGCATTTAAATCTGGTCCTAATTGTGGTTAACTGCATGGTACTGCTTCAGATTTTTTCTGATTGTTCTGCAGATGAAAGCTTTGCCTTTATTTTGTATTTTGCTTTTGTGTCCTAATCAATCTCAACATGGTGAGAAAGATGCCTAGGGATCTTTGTACTCCCATGTGCCCCTTTCTCCTCCTCCTCCTAGCCAAAACAAAACTGCCAAGGTCAGCTTGTGCCTCTTCTTCATCTCTCGTCCCGTCAATCCACCTCAGTCTCTGAAATGTTGAGAGAAACGTGTTGTCCTTCTCGACCTCTGTTGGTGAGGGGTCAATTCATCTGTCCATCATGGATGATCACCACCAAACCAGAGGGTCACCACCTCTTAGTGCCTTTAATGAAACACTTGAGAGTTTTTGAAAATCAGAGTTTGGACAATGCAGTATGTTCAAACATTGTCCAAAGACTTCAGTCCTTCAAAGATTGAAACCCTCTTACTTCGTGGATTACAAAGATCACAGATTTATTTTATGTCTTAACAATGGCTTTTACGTATTTAAATGTAGGAAAAAATTAAAATAATACAACACAGGACTATCATATGCAAAATAAAAACATCCCAAGTGCTAAATAATAATCCATGTTGAGGAAAAATGTCAGTCTGATGTTCAGGTTTTCAGGATATCCATTCCATGATGATTATGCATGAGATAAATTATCCTGATCACCTGGCTGGCTGGGGGCGGGGTGTCATCAGGATAGGTTTGGGAAGCCCACATGTAAATGCACTTTACCTGTGTAAGTGGGATTTAAAAAATGTTTACAATTCATGCCATTATACAATACATGCACTTGCATGGGTTAAAGCTTTTGAAAATTGCTACGATAGTATGTTACATTTACATGCGTAATTCATTTGAAAATTCACCTGATAGGCATTGATATCTGGGGTGAGGGGGCAAGTCCCCCCTCCTAATTAATGTTCTGCATCTTTTTGTTCCTTCCCCATGCTCCCAATGATGGCACTTACTTCTCCTTACCTGTCCCAAATCCCTCATCTTACTTCCTAGCTGGCAGAAGAGTCATGTTGACCTGTCACTTGTAACCCAGTCTTCTCATTGCCAGTGCCTTGTCTCTAATGTAAGTCACTACAGAATACCACACAGTTCAAACCTCTGATCTGTGACTTATACAACACAGGAGAGGCACTGGCAGTAGGAGAAGCATGTCCGAAGCTCGGGGCCATACTGGCATGAGAGTAGAAGGTAGAGCAGCAATTGTATAGAAGGGAAAGGAAAGTGGGAGTGAGAAGATATCAGGATCTCTGGGGATTGGGTTGGGGAAGGAAAGCGTGCAAATTCAGGGGTGTGAGAGACAGCTGAAGTCTGGATCATATGGGAGATTCAAGAGTTGTCTGTTCCACCTCCTAACTTGCCACCTGGATCTTCATCTGTCACGAGGTCAAGGAGCCCCATGATCACAAACAACCTGGAAACTATCATTCTTCCTCTTCTCCCCAGATCTGATTATGGAGGAGGCGGGAATGGAGAACACACACACACACATGCTTAATGTCTCCAGGGGCGCCCCCCTAGTCCTTCTATTTGTTGGACATTTCTGGTTTAGAAAGAAAGTACCCCAGGGAACAGGAGGCAGGCCCCACCCAGAAACGGTGAGCCTGTGTGCATGCTCTCTTCATGTCCTCACGGTACCGTGATTACCAGACACATGTCTGCTTGAAAAGCAAGATGACAGACTGTAGAAAGGGGCTAATGGGTATGAGGTTTAGACAGGGGGCTGAGAAGGCTGTAAGGCAACTTGACTCTGGCCAGCCCTGAGAAGCAGCATCATTTTGGAACTGGAGCTGGCAGGCTAGGAGAGATTGGAGATCGCACCTGCCCCTCTCGGGATCAGAGAGCCATGGAAAGAGTAAGGGGTAGTGGAGGATGGGGGGGGGGGGGGGGGGGGGGGGGGAAGGTTTTTTTTCCTTGCCAAAACAAAAAAAAAAGGAAATTTTCAGTGGCAGCACTATTTCATTTCAAATGAACTGAACCAAACCTAAAATAGGCTTTTTTGTTTAAGATTCCATTTTTGTTTCAAACGAATGCACATCCTATTGAGCATAGTCTTTCATTATAACTTGACCAAACGTGCCTTAATAACTTCCATAAAACACTATTGCCCCGTGGGAAATGTTTCAACATTCAATTAAGATTCAAATAACTTTATGGGCCTGACAATTTTTGGGGGGGCCGATGCAATAAATCAGCATGAAAAATGGGCGCTCAGTGTTGAGCACCCACTTTCCGAACTTGCGCCCAGTACCTCTCCTGGCCCGAGATTGAATATTTAAATGAGGAGTCACGCTGCCCAGGAGGCGCTAGGGACGAATGTGCACCCCTAGTGCCTCCTTGGCAGCAGGCGCTCAGGAGAGGTGGCTGTCAGTGGGTTAGGAAAATGGATGCTCAATTTTATGAGCCAGCACACTTTTCTTTTGGTTCCTCTGATTTAATATCGCCATGATATTAAGTCGGAGGATGTATAGAAAAGCAGTATTTTCTGCTTTTCTGTACAGTTTTTGGGCTGCGCAGAAATTAATGCTTACTCTGGGCAGGCATTAATTTGTGAGCGTAAAAATGTATGAGTTGGGCACACATTTTTTGGGGGATCTGGGGAGAATAACTAATAGCTTCATCAACATCCATTTGCATGTGATAAGCACTATTAGTTTTGCAGGGGTTAGACACACGTTTTGGATGCACTAATCCCCTTATAGATAAGGGGTTGTGGATGTGCGTCCAAAACGCACATCGAACCATGGGTTAAACAATGTGCTCAGTTGAGCATGCTGTATTCCATTGGCCCTTATGTGTATTGCCAAAGTACGGTAATGCATAAGTAACATATAAGGAACCTGTCTGTAGCAAACAATTCAAAACTGTAGCAAAGAATTTCAAACTGTCTGTAGCAAACAATTTTCACCAAGTGGGGCCTATGGAGATTTATACTAGTGTTTTTTTAAACTGTGTGGTAGTAACATGAGTTATTACCATATCACAGCTTAGTAAATGTATCCATTAGTTTGCATATTTCTCTTTTTAGTCTGTGGTCGCTTATTCTATATTTGGTGAGTATCTATTTTATTCGGCATGTGTGACCTAGGTGAGATATTCTGCTAGGGTAAAGATCTGTAGCTGTGTAACTTGTTCTGTTTTCTAATCTGCACCTCCCAATCGGAGATGTATTGTTGTTCTGGGACAATTACAATGTTTGATTTACCAGGTTGTAGCTGTTTGAAGCTTGGGTGTCAGTACTGGTTTGGTATGACAGGTTTGCTACTCATTTGGTTGCAAGGTTTTGGGATATTTTACTACCTGGGGAAGTTTTGAAATTCTTTAAGGAAGCAATGCTACAGTTAAGGCATATTATCTCCCTAGAGCAAAATGACATCAGAAATTTCTGAGGCAGGCTGGGGAAGGACATTTGTCAATGGACGATAGGGAACTCAATCAGTTTTTTGAGTCCTGTCAGGAAGAAGGAATAAATAAGGTTACCCTGACTGTGAAATTTGTTTACAGCTTTAGAGTTCAAAATTTTTTTTGGTTGCTATAAGGAAAGATTATGTTACCATCTACAGGTCAATGCAATACCGTGCGGAACACATGATTGGATGCACGTTTTGGATGCATGTCCATAACCCCGATGCAAATTGGGGGTTAACGCATCCAAAACACACATCCAATCGAGCATGTAGGTAATAGCGTTCATCACATGTAAATTCATGTTGATTCATGTTCCCCCGATTAAAAAAAAAAAAAAAAAAAGTGCGCATGAGGTGCACATTTTAACCCGCAAAAATGAACGCCTGCCCAGAGGTGGTGTTAATTCTTCAGGAGCCCCAAAAAATTACAAAAAAGGGGCCATGCAGGATGGAAGGCTTGCATATATTCTCTTTCCATAGTCCTATCTGGGTCTTGGCCTTTTGGCTGAGAGGAGGTAATCCCTCCTGGTTGGGTAACAGCGAACGACTAGCCATGTGTTTATCTGAGCTGGAATAATTAAAAGCTGAGACTTCTGAGGGCCTGAATCACTGAGCAACAAGCAACCCATGAGCCTAGTGGAGCTTTAAACCCAAGCAGGGGAAAATCCTCCTACCAAGGAAGAAGAGCCTAAGGACTGCGGCAGATCTAGAGGTGGAGTTGGGTCCCCCAGTAGGAAAGAGACTCCGGAAGTGGATTGAGAGGTGATCCCAGGCCCCTTACAAGGAAGGCGAACCCAGTAGTGGACTGGGAGGTGGAGTCGGGTCTCCCAGGAGGTGGAGTTGGGTCCATCAGGAGGGTGTGGACCTTAGAGGCAGACCAGGAGGTGGAATCAAGTCCCCAGGAGGGCATAGATCATGAGGTGGCATTGGGCCCCCCCCCCCCCAGGAGGGAGGGGACCCCAGCATCAAACTGGAGGTGAAGTCATCCCCTGAAGAGGGCATGGACCTGTCAGCAGAGCGGAAGTGGCATAGAGGAGATGGCAGCAATTTCAGTCATAGACCAGCGGCCAGCACTGCCCACCAGCCCAGTTGCATCTTTTCACATGAGTGAGACTTGGAATACAAGGGGGAAGATAATAATAATAATACTTGATTAAGCGAGAACATAAGAGATCCCTCCTATTCTATACGGTGGTAAACTGTGGGGACCAACAACCCTAAACAGCCAAATATGAAATGTTCTTGCTATCTTGTAGAAATGTATATACTTGTATGGCCTGAGACTACTAACCACGAGTAGATACATGTGCTGTTTTATTATCCTGTTAGCAATGTACATACTCATATAGGGGCAGATTTTCAAAGGGGTACGCGTGTAAGATACATGCGTACCCCCCGAAAACCTGCCCCAAGTTCCCCCTGCACGTGCCGAGCCTATGTTGAATAGGCTCTGCGGCACGCGCATGTCCTAGGACGCGCGTAAGTCCCGGGGCTTTCCTGGGGGCGTGTCAGGGGCATGTCGGCGGGGGGGGGGGGGGGATGTCGTGGTGGCACGTCATCTGGGGGTGGGGCCACAGGCGTGGTTCTGGCCTGGTGTGTTTCAGGGGCGTGGCCGAGGCCTCCGAAACTGCTCCCGGGCCGGGGAATTGCGCAGCCGGCGCTCGCGAGTTACACCTGCCTTGGGCAGGCGTAACTTTTCCAACAAAGGTGGGGGGGGGGTTAGATAGGGCTGGGGGGTGGGTTAGGTAGGGGAAGGGAGGGGAAGGTGCAGGGGGGGTGGAAGGAAAGTTCCCTCCGAGGCCGCTTCGATTTCAGAGCGGCCTCGGAGGGAACGGAGGCAGGCTGCGTGGCTTGGCGCAGGAATGCCCCGTGAGGTAAACAAGGGGGGTGTTACAGTAACCTGTTTCTCAGTTTTGAAGTTTGGGTTTTGCCTAATGTATGTCAAGTAATCCATGTTAAGTATGGAGAGGATAATTTATAACTCAGCAGTTTGAGCTAAACTCTGTGTGTAAAATTTACTCGCAGACTTTACCCCACCCCCTCCACCATACTTCTCACTAGCTCACATAAATGTTTACCCAAGATCGGTTATGCACATTCTTTTCCTCACACTGAGCCCAAAACGTTTCTTGCAATATGTCTGGTTGCTATTTCACCTAGGGTGGTAGAGGGGGTTAATTTCTTTGCAAGTGTGTGGTCACATATAGGGAAACTGTCATGAATTCATTTAGAATCATTTCTGAAGTATATGATCATTTCCAAGTTCCCGTCTTCTCTTTAAAAACGTAGGAGCTGATTTACTAAGTCTTTTCTCCTATTCTGTGTCTATGGGATAATTGCTTAGTAAAATGAGGCCCTTAGATTAAGGTGTGGAAGTCTTTTTGGATGTTACTGTCAAGACTAACTCAGAAATAGGTTACATTTGGAGACTATGGTCATTTTTACATGCAAGACTTGTTTGTTCTATAATGTGCTGCAAAATAATATAAATAGTGATTTATATCCTCACTAACTGAGGGCTTGAATGATGTTGACACTCCCAATAACTTATCCGACTATCTTTAGCCAAAGACGTTATCAAGAATATTCTCTGGGATAAACATCCTGCCAAATATATATAACTAGTTATCCGGGTAACATTTCCCAGATAACTTTCAAACCTAATCGGCTATGTTTGAATAAAGCTGGCTAGCTTTAAAGTTGTCTGGGAAAAGTACCCAGATAACTTTACCTTAACTTCCTATATTCAAATTATATAGCTGGATAATTGACAAAAAAAAGTTGTATAAAAGTATTCAGGCCAGCAGGCCTGATTTCCCCACCACTCAACCCCACTAAATATGTGAAAGTAATGTTGGGCATTGTGCCTGATGACTCCTCCCCAATCATCTCCCCCCCCCCAAAAAAAAAAAAAATGGCAATAAAGTTGCAGATCTATGATCCGGAGGAGCAATCTCAACCTCCATCCACACTTTATCAAAACATACGGTATCACCCTTTGTGCCCCTTCCTCATACCTTCCTCGCCCTCCCTTCACAATCTGAACTCATACCCTCCCATCACACCCAGCCTGTTGAAAACTCGCAGGGCCACCGGGATTGTGGTACTTTCAAAAAACTTCTGGTACCTTCCAGTGTTGATTTGACAGCAGTGCTGGAAACATAAGCTACCAATGTTGCTGTCAAAGTAGCATTCTGACAGCAACACTGATTGCTTATACTTCTAATATTGCTGTTGACCGTAATCCCGGTGGCCCTAGGGGCATTCAGGGGGTCATGGGCGGGATAGGAGAACTTGGGTTAGGGTATGAGGAGTGACCCCAGAGATTGATATATTTTGAGAAAGCACAGGGTGGGGGACGGGATGTCTCTTTGTGATGATAAGCCTGTAACTATTTTTCTTTTTTTTGGGGGGGGTGGCTTGTGGGGAGGGTGAGATTGGGTGTAATGCCTGACATTACTTTCATACATTTAGTTGGGTGGGGAAGGTTGGACATTGGGCCTGCAGATCTGCAAACATTGTTTTTTATTTCTTTTTCAGCACTTAACTGGCTATATAATTTGAATATAGCAGTGAAGGTACAGTTACCTGGGTACACATACATGGATAATTTTAACCCTGTTCTGAGGCACATCCAGTCTTAGCCAAACAACTTATTTGGCATATTCTGAATATCTGAGTTACTCAGATGAGGTATCCGGGTAAGTTAACTCTGTCCTGAAACGCCTCCAGAACACCTCCAGTTTTTCTGGATAAATTTTATCCATTTGATGGCATACACAGATACACTTTTTCTGGTTGAAGGGGCCAGATATTTGAACCTCAGGGTTTGTGCAGCTAATTCAAAAGTTATCCAGACAAATTCCTTCGAATAGGACCTTTTTGTGTTTATTATTTTCTTATTGCATGATAATGCTGGTTTTTTTATTGCATTTATTCTCTGTTTTTAATAGGAAATATGTTTTTGTACCTAATTCAAAAGTAATACATAATAATAAAAAAAAAAGACATATCTGCAAACAAATAGTTCCCCTTGAAAGGTCAGGGAAGGAGGCACCCTGTCAGAGGCTGACAGCTATACGTTTCTCAGTGTACTCTATATGAAAATACAAATCATTTCCAATAGCAGATCTAAAGCAGACTGAAAAGCTGTCATAAGCAATTTTCTAAAAATATGAGTTATTTGGTTTTCTTCCAGGATGAACAACTTCACAGGAGTAATTTTGTGACAATCTTAACAAATCCTTCACACACACACCCCTTCCCAATGTGATGGACATGATGCAGATTGTGTGCGCTTCTCTGTTTGCTTCATGTTAGAGAACTGACATGATAATCAGGAAGTGAATCCTGCTTTAGCCAACCTGAGTCATTCCACAACTGAACCACCTTTCAAGAAATTGATTAAACAAGCTGACAGCATCAGCGCTGCAGAAGCTGGTTCTGAGCCAGCAGACCTCTTATGGATCCACTGCATTCAGCATTTATTGAAAACTGTTAGGAGACAGAAAAGGGCAGATTCCGTGAGGCAGGTGTGCTTGTTTCTTTGTGTACTCATGAGCTTTGATGTTTATGGCAAGAGGGCATGGCTAAGGGGTTGATTTACTCAAATTAATTTCTGTCTCTGGAGGGCAAATAATAGTAAAATCTCAATTAGCAGCTGTCATAAAGGTAGATATCAGAGAGGTATTTGCCAAAAAATAAAAAAAAATACCTGTAAGGCCAGAAATAGATACACCATGAAGACATGCTCGCCCATTGTTCATCCACTTATGGGATCCCTTCAGCCCTGAATATATTTAGTCATACTTAGATTAACATATATTTGGATGAGCCTTCAACTCCCATTCTTCAAAACATGTTTATGCTTGGGTCAAAACTGGAAACCCAACTGGAACAAACCATTTTCTTTCTCTTGGATAATGCCTTTAAAAAATGTTAAAACCCTGTCCCTACAGCGTGTACTGAAGATGAACACCAGCAAAATATATATATGATGAAAATGAATCAGAAGACAAATAACAATGCTGTCGTCATAAACATCAGTGACAGAGAAGATATGATAATGGTGTCATTGTACACTGCTTTGGGTGACCGATGTGGTTGGGGAGGCAGTCTACAACATTTTAAAATAAAGTGTAATAGCTTTTAAATTCTGGTTACATTTCTTTTATGCAAATCCACTTTTAAATGACCATGTTCCTTTTCCTGTCAGGGATCACTGTGCTTGTATTTTAAAAACTGCTCCTGAACCTACTTTATTCTTTACAGCATATTGACCATCTTTCTCATGCAAATTTAAGTATCTTTTTCCTTTTATTCATAGTTCACACTGTCTCCCTCTTATACTCATTCTGCTACATTTTGCACACCCACAATTCATTATATACACTTTCTGCTTTTTTGCAGATACTTTCTCACACACACACAGAGATCGACCCTGAGGACTATCAGAAGGCACAGACACTATCGTCATACAGCAAGTTTACTCACATACGTTGTTATATCACCACATATTTTCTGTTACATACACACTAATGAAAGTATTTCATACAAAATTAACAGTACTCATCTGAAATCTTGGCTGCTTGCTTACACTTTCTTTAGGGCAATGTATTGTTGTGTTTGTGTGTGTGTGTGTGTGTGGACTGGTGAACCTCTCCCAAACTATTTCAATCTTCATATTAACTCCACACCTCAAACCCCTGTTGTTACTTGCTTCCTAAATGCTTTGTCTGGCTTAGGTTGGGAACAGTTAATCAACATTCAAACCCACAAACTGGGCCGTTCCCTTGATCTTGTTTTCTGTAATTTTCTCTGTGTCCCTGACTCCTGAGAGGCTTTCTGCTGATCCGGTACCTTGGTCTGATCACTTTATTATTTCTCTCTCTCTTAAACTACATCGCTCTAGGCCCTCTGGCAATCACAATAAAAATATTATATACAAAAAAAAAAAAGATATGTCCCGAAACTTTCATTGAATCATTTATTCCAAATATGCCCACCACGCTTGCAAATAATATCAATGACACTGTATCCGATTGGAACTCGGCCATTATTTGCACTCTAGACCACATGGCTCCTATTAAACCTTGCTCACTAAAATCCAAAACCATCTCCCCCTGGTTTTCTTCTTCCCTCCATTCTCTAAACACTATCCTAAGATAACATGAAAGGCGATAGCGTAAATATTGAATGCCTGAAGCCAAGGACCATTTTTTCTGTTTTTTATGGATGTATAAAAGGGAAAGTAACACTGCAAAAAAATCCCTTTTATGCTAATAAAATCTCCTCTGCAAACGGCAACCCATCTGTTCTTTTTAATATCGTAAAATCCTTAACCTCATCCTATCAAAACCCATTTACATAAGTTGATATTACTCTGTGCAACAAAATTGCTGAACACTAAGAATGAAATTACTACAGTATTACAAGAGCTTACTCAACTCCCCTTTCTAAAAGCTCCTCCCCTCCGACAGATTGTACCTGGTCCCCCTTCACTCCCATTGCTACTTCTACATTAACATTTACTCTTCAAAAACTGAAAACTTCCTTTTCCACATTCAACCCATGCCCAGGATATATTCTAAAAGTTCTGTTCAATGTTGCTAGCCCTTTTCTCTGTCAAATAGTGAACCAATCTCTCGATTCAGGAATTTTCCCCGACATCCTAAAACAAACCTCTATTCTCTCCATACAAAAGAAAAAAATGCCTCGATCCTTTAGACCTCAATAACTTAAGACCTATTGCCTCACTTACTTCCCTTGCAAAATGAATTTAATCCATTGTTCTACATCAACTCGCTGAATTCCTAAATCTCCATCTCAACTAACATGGGATCTGAAAAGGCCACAGCACTGAAACTGTTCTTCTTTCCTCATTCGACACCCTTCTCCATGGCTTCAATTCCAACAATGACTACATTCTTGTACTTTTTGATATCTTCACTGCCTTTGACACACTCGATTACCAAATTCTTCTCTCTGGAATACAATCCATCGGACATTTTGCCAGTGTTTGCATCTTACCTCAATATAATTGTACTCAATGAATTAACAATGGTTTCCATTCCTCTGACTGGTATTTCCTTTCCTCTGGTGTTCCCCAAGGTTCTTCTCTATCAGCTAGTCTATTCAATATCTACCTACTACCTGTCAGCTGCTATCTGGCTTAGTATTCAATTCCAAATTTATGCAGATGATATCCAATTTCTTGTCCCATTATAACTCTTCCTTGTCCAATGTGCTTTCCACAGTCAGTCTTTACATCACTACAATCAATACTTGGCTTTCTCAAAACCACCTTAAACTCAATACCTCAAAAACCAGAATCCTATTTTTATCTTCAATCTCTCAGTCTTTTTGCAGACCTCTCTCTCTTAATGGACTCTCTATCCCCATTCTATCCAAAGCTCTACCTAAGTATATTTCTTGACTCCGATCTGTCCATGAACCCTCATTTTTGGTAGTAAAGAATTCTTTTTTCAAACTACACACGCGCAAACGTCTTTGTCCTCTTCTCTTTCTTCAGGATTTCCGTACTGTTCTCCAATCACTAATTTTCTCAGGACTTTATTACTGCAACCCTCTGTATTTCAGATTCTCTGACTCTTCTCTCTGACCCTTACAACTGATTCTAAATGCCGCTGCCCATATTTTAACCGGTTCTCCATGGAAAAATCATATAACTCCTATACTGTACTCCTTGCATTTGCTTCCAATCAGTTATAGAATCCAATACAAAATTGTATTTATTATTCATTCACATATTCACAACCTATCTTCTATCTGGTTATCCTCCTTTCTCCATATGTACAAACCCAATAGACACTTACAATCCCTAAATAAATGCCTCCTTGACATTCCCTCTGTCCGCTTAGCTAGACTTGACATTACCAGGAAACGAGCCTTTTCCGTCGCTGGCCTCTTACTTTGGAATTCCACACCGGACTCTCTACTTCAAAATCCCAATTCTAAAGATTTCAAGAAAAATATAAAAACCTATCTATTCTCCAAAGCTTTCAATCTCCACATCACACAGCCCAACTAACTATCTGCTGTCACAGTCAGTCATAAGTTATTTCATTTCCTTATTTTTGTTTATCACTGTGTTAGTATTTAATTTGTATTTGTCTGAATTTTTGTTTTATTTTTATGTATGTGTTAACTGTAAACCATTTTGACCAATTTGTATTGTAAAGGTGGTTTACAAACAATTTTAAATAAATAAATGTGTGTTATAATCTAGTATGCCATGTGTCTTTCCTATGTAATTTGCTTCAGGCCTAGAATGTTAAAGGCTAAGAATATTTGTGCTGGGTAAGACAGACAGCAGCTCGTCCCTCGTCCCTCTTACTTTCCTCTTCTAGGTTGTTTGGCATAGTCAGTTTTAACCTGTCAAGTCTTTCTAGGAAGAGTAGAGTGAAAACTACAGTTGCAAAGTAGGAAGTGCCAGGTATGATTTTGTGGCAAGATCCATAATCCTTAGTATGTAGTGCTGCTGATAAGACAATAAGGGTACATGTCGGGTTCCTATCCTTCAGGTACTTGAAGGCCCAGGGCTGGGTTTACCCCCAGGAAGTGGGCACTCAGGTCAGGCCTAGGACAGTCTAAGAACTCTGAGTATCTGGCATATTGCAGAATAGGAATAGGAGCTGGAAGCAAGCTGAGATGGCAGGTCAAGAACCAGAGTTGGGAAGTGACTCACAAACTGAAGCAGGCTTGAGCAGTAAGCTGGATTTGAAGGCCAGGAACCATAGTCAAGAAGCAAGCCACCAACTGAAACATGCTTGAGTAGTAGACTGGAGGTGCAGGCCAGGCACTGGAATCAAAAATCAGGTCACAAGCAGGAGGTAGGAAATTAAGTAGAAGAGAGGCAGGTTAGCCTTCAGGTTGCTGCAAACAGCTTCTTGCTTCTCATCAACCCCTTTCTGACTGGGACCAAGCCAATCCCTGATACCCAGGGGTGTGGCCTAAAGGCATTTCTGAAGCAGTCTTCTTTTCCACTGCTTCCCTTTTCTTCAAATTCTCAGCTCTTCTGAGGGCTAGAACTCCGTCCTGAACACTGGGACTGACCCTTGGGGTCATACTGTAACAGTACATCAAACTTATAATGGGATGAGACATTTTATTTTCATTCCTGCATATATGTAAACTTTCCTTAACTTCTATTAATTCTTTAACTGGATTCATTTTTATTTATTTCATTCTAATTATGGCAGTGTCATTTTCCATGTGGAAATAGATGTATATTTTTCTTTTGTTTCCTTTATCCACATTAATTCATGTGGCATTGGACCATGTTAGATATTTTAAGTATCTTTAAATGAAGCAGTGTAGTGATCAAATGGTAGGCAAGTATTTGAGCTTCATGCTTTTAGTTCAATATGGTACCATAATCTGAGCATGTTCTGCTTTTTTCCACCTGTTCATGATGTCATGAGAGCAACTATAGAGCAGGAAGTAGATAATGAAAGTCATGCATGCTGTAATGAAAAGTACATGTATTAACTAAGCAGTTCTGAGCAGGGAACCAGTCTGACAACAAATGCAAAAGGGATGCATTAATTTTCACAAAATACATAGGATGTCTGAATTACCTTTTTAACATCAGATGTGTTTATTTTTATGTGCTGAAATCTAACATGGAAGTTTTTGAATACTCAAATTTGGGTGACTCAAGCTCCCCAAAAATGGACCTATTCACCAGCATAAAGAGACTCACTATAAGAAGGGCTGTGTATGATTGGCAAATTGGTTCTAATTGAATAAATGTCAAGGTCAAAACAAACAAGTGATGAAGAAGAGAAAGCCCTGGGGTAGTGTCTGTTCCAGATCATATTAAAAAGCATTCCGTAGCAAAATGCTTCAGGGAAATAAAGAAAATTAAATAACATTAAAGTTGCCATAGCATTTTAAGTCAGAAATATCTGTTAAGTCAACTGAACTGTGAAAGCTGCCGCAGTGGTCACACAACAGAAGAGCAAACCTTTCTGTTTCAGCAGAGCAGGGATAAATGGTTATGTAGAAGTACAGTCAGAACAGATCTGATTCCATTTCTGTGAATCTCAACTTCTGCTGTACTACATATTGTCCTTACAAATGTTGTAGTAATAGTGGGCCCTTCTAAAGGCTAGTACTGATGGTGGTCTTCCAAAAGAACACTTACTGCAACCACATATAGCATGTTCTACACCAGAGGTGTCCAATTCTCAGCCTTGAGGGTTGTATATCAGTTGAGTTTTCAGGGTATCTCTAATGAAAATGTATGAAATGTATTTTCATACAATTGAGACAGTGTGCATGTAAATTTATCTCATGCATATTCATTAGGGATATCCTGAAAACCTGACTGCTTTGTGGCCATTGAGGGCCAGTGTTGGACAACAAACCAAAAAATAGCACTCTAAACAGGTATTAGCAAACTTGTCCTAGGAACTCCACAACCTGTTGGGTTTTCAAAATATCCATAATGAATAAGCAAGAGGTTAATTTGCATATACTGGCTCTCCAGTGCTTGCTTTTTTATCTCATGCATATTCATTATAAATATCTTGACAACATGACTGGCCTGATCATCACTCAGGTTTTAGAGATATCATTTCCTTCTCTGATACTAGAATAGGACTTCAAAATAATATACACTATTAGTGAACCTGGATATCACAAAGAATAGGTAGATAAAAGGACCTATAACTATTTCTAGGTCACTGATTTGCAGTCAGTAATAATGAAAGTTTTTACTACCTGAAAGTCACTCAGTGGCCTCTATGAAATGGGTTGGTAATCTCAGCCCATTTTCCTGTGGACATGTATCCGTATCACTAAAAAAAATGTAAAAAAAATGTCATCGTAATTTAGTAACATGTTATGTAGGTTGTTATAAAACCACCCTCCTTAAGGGTTGATTTTTAAAGGTCTGTGCGTGCGTCCATGTGCAGTGGTTCCCGGCACATGCACATGGGCACAGCTATTTTATAACATGCGTGCATGTTATACCATTACTACCATTTGGGGTCCATTTTTAGCAAAGTTAGTCAGATAAACTTAACTAGCTAATGTTGTTGGGATATTCAGCGGCAAAGCAGCGCTGCTGACTATACCTAACTGACTTAAAGATAGCTGGATAAATGTATCCAGCTAAGTTTAGGACTGCTCTAAGGCCGATGCAGTAGTGCGCTCAGGCTGAGCGCACTATTAGCCCCCGTTTGGCTGCGCGTTTTCCATGCACTATTTTTACCCCTTATACAGTAAGGGGTAATAGCACATGGAAAATGCGAAGCTAACCCCCCCCCCCCGAAACTAATAGCACCCGCAACATGCAAATGCATGTTGATGGGCCTATTAGTCATTCCCGCATGATATAGAAAGTAAAATGTGCAGTGAAGCTGCACATTTTACTTTCAGAAATTAACACCTGCCAAAGGCCGGCACCGGGAAAGTGTACAGAAAAGCAGAAAAAAATGCTTTTCTGTACACCCTTCGACTTAATATCATAGCGATATTAAGTCAGAGGCCCCAAAAATTAAAAAAAATTAAAAAAATTAAAAATCTGCCCACGGCCCGTGGGTTGGAAGACAAACGCTCAGTTTTGCCGGTGTCTGTTTTCCGAACCCGTGGCTGTCAGTGGGTTCAAGAACCGACGCCGGTAAAATTGAGCGTCAGCTGTCACACCCGCTGACAGCCACTGATTCTGTCAAAAAGGAGACGCTAGGGACGTGCCAGTGTCCCTAGCGCCTCCTTTTACCGCGGGCCCTAATTTGCATATGGGCCGATACTGAATCCCGCGCCCAGGACACTGGCCTGTGCGCGCGTCAGTTCTCCTGTGACGTTTACTGTATCGGCCTGAATAAGAGTTAGTGGAATAAGTTATCTGACTTGCAATGCCTCCAGGCTATCTGGCTAAGTTGTATCTGGCATTCAGCCAGCAGAGATTTTCATCTTTCTCCTTTCCACTAAGTACAAACTTAATCAGCCAAGTGATGTTGAATAGTGTCATCTTTATGTATTACTTTGACTTCACATGTACAAATTGTCATGCCAATAAAGTTTCCTGACTGTAAGAAAGAGAAATAGATGAGCAAAAGGTGGAAGGGTAGGAGTCAGGAATTGCTGAAACAGAATGGGTGTTACATGAAGCAACATAGAAAAGGTGAAAGAACCTGTTAGAGAACCAGAGAAAGCTAAGGACAAATTTAGAGGTCTGGAAAATCTACAATAAAAGGGAACAAAGTTTGACTGAAGCATTGAGCAATTATCCTATGCAGTTTTTGAAAATACTATTTAGGTCACACTTTATTTTTCTGCATAATTTTGTTTACAACGTTCTTATGTATTGGGCAACACTTATACTATTCCAAAATTGTGCAGTTTCAATATTTTTTGAAAGTGTGTTGTGTGAATGTTAGCACTGCTTTTGGGAGTTAAATAAAAGCCCTTGATTTGCTTTAAAGACTACTATATTCCTAGATTTCTCTGCACTGTTTTACTAGGATCTCAGGCTATAGTTCAGTAAATCCTGCTTAACAGTACATACATGAAGAATGGGTGAGATTTTGGAATGCATTTCTGGAAAAGAAATAATTGCACAGAATGCACAAACACATTTTCTTTGTTTCTCTTATCAACTGAATCGGCAGTTTTGCAAGAGCTTTCCAGTCCCATTTGTGCAGTTAATGTATATTTGACAAGGACCATAGAGTAGTTTTGTAATGGTTATTATCTGTGCTCCCAGTCCCTGAAATGCATTTTGGATAAGCCAATATCAGCACAATTTTATTGGGCAGTCAGGGAATGAGCCACAAAACATGTAATTGAGCTTTCTTGGGAAATTGTTGACTAATGTCCTTCTGATGATGCCTTGGAATCATCCATGGCTGAGTAATGCCTGTTAAATGATACGCATCACTCACAAGATAACATCAAGGGTATACTTTGGCCAGAAGGTATGCGTTAGAAATTAAGATCTCATTTTTTTTCCACGTAAAAATGTACCACACATGCTGTCTATTTTTCTGTGGGACCATTGAAAAGTCCTAAAAAATCTATAGCTTTGTACATGCAGAAAATGTTAATAAGGGTTGGTATGTCTGCAAAACTAAGCTGTATGCTCATTTCTTGCTTTACAGTTTTGTTGCCAGTGAACACTATTTTAATTTTATTTATTTGATATATGTTCCGCTTTTTCAGGCACTTCAAAGCGGATTACATTTAGGTACTACTATACCAGTATGAAACTGACTGATGAAAATGCTTTAGAAGCATATTTTATATGCTATAAGAAGGTTTAGAATAGACATTATGAGAACACAGAGCATGTCTGAATGAACAGATACAAATTTGTTGGTTCTAATAAGGTAAATATCATATTTCCCTATATTGTCACTGATTTGCAGTTTCATCTCTCTCTTCTTCTTGCTCTCTGAGTACATTTTCAAAGGGCTTACATGAGGAATATTAGCATGTACATGTGTAAGTAACCTAGTTTTGCATATATGCAATTTTATAAACATCAAAAGTCGATTTCAAGAAGCGGTAAGGACGCGTAAAACCGGATACTGAATCGCAGGTTAGACATATGCGTCCAAATTGTGCGTACAAAGCGGGTTAGAAACAGGGTAACCGCGGCCACGCTTTACTGTATCGGCCTGAAAATAAGTAGAGAAAGTATTAACTTTCCTTCCATTGGAAATCTTTGCGTGAACTGAGACATATACACACGTACTTTCAGAGCAGAACTATGAGGTATTTTATAAGACTGTGGCACTCCTGCTGCACAAGGTAAATGTTTTACCATGAATAGTTTTCTGAGTTATCCTCAAGTCTTGTATGGCTTATTGTCTGTTTAATTAGTACATTTGCTTTCAGATCTTCAGAAGGATAGTCATGTTAGTCTGCTGTAGCTAAAATGACAAGAGGCGGATGGCACCTGATAGACTTAAACAAGGCAAAATCAAACAATATCAACCATCGAGTTAGACCCTAATGCACCAGATAGTGAATGCCTAATATAATTCACGCAGCAGCAAGCCTGATGGCGTGCCCCTGTGTAGATGGGCCACCCGGTCTACTACATCATTTGCGTACTACAAAAGTCACTTTTTTTCAAAATCATTATATTTTTTTCAAAAACATATTTTAACTTGCAAATAAAAAGATTAAAGAGTAACAATGATCACAGCTCTACAAAGGCAAGTTTTTCACAAGAAAGCTTCTTCAGGAGCATCTCGATCATGTCACCAAGTTGAATAATTTCACTGATGCACTAATATCATAGCTGCCGGACCATTGGTCTCAAAAAATGTTATCTGGTACATTAGGGTCTAACTCGATGTTTGATATTGTTTGATTTTGCCTTGTTATGGTTTTTGGTGTCATTGTTTTTGGCAATTATTTTCGTTCTTTTTTGGTGTTTTGACCTTAAGGACTTTTTATTGAAACATGAGCTTTAGAGGAGAGAATTCATTCCGTCATTAGTTTTCAGGCTTTCTTAAGAAATTTATTCTATAGTGATATAAGTACTTAGTTATCCAGAAACTGCATAAAGAAATCCAGGTTATATGAAATAGTCCTTGGTGAAATTAGGGTATATTTACAGTATAAAGAATTCCCTTCTGTGTTTGAGGGCATTATTTCAGGATGATTCCATAAGCCTAAAAATGTATTTATAGTAAAGTCCTACCCAAGATGGTGAGCATTTACTCAACAGGTAACTTTACATGTACCCTAGTCATAATGCACTATGTAGAAATATTAGTTTCAGAAGTAGCTTTCATTCTTCCTCTAGCATTTCATGGTAAATTGTTGGAAAACAATTGTCCTGATGACAGTAGTTCAATGACAAGTGATATATAAATAATATTTTAACCAGGATGCCTCAAGGTTATGGCTTCCACCCTTGCATCCTACCACCCCCCCCCTCCCCTGTTCTGCCACCTTGAGCCCTGGACCAGTAAGCCGAGAAAAGGATGGGGCTACCCATGATAACCTTTTCTTCTAGTCCTTGGTGTTCATTCCTTTACTTTTACAGAGCTCAGGAGGGCTTTTGCAGCTTCAGTCAGAACTTCCTAAAGTTACTGCTTTTTCTTTTGCCCTCCCTATTAGCTACCTTAAACCTCATACCAGCCTCCTCACTTCCAGGCCATGGGGCCTTTTCTGCTAGCTCCTGTTAGGATGGGCCACACCAAAGGGATTTCCCCTTAATGAACCCTTTAGTGAACAGAAAAATGAATTTCCTGGATACTGGATTTTAAGTTGTTTGGGTACCTGGATTGCATTGTTATATCTATCACTTGCTGATTATTAGGATTAAGGGTTTTGTATATTGGTAACACTTTTTTTTTTTTTAAATTGAAGAATGATGTGTTTAGGGAAATATATAGAGGTCATAATTTGCTGGAAGAATCCTCTAAATAGTCACCTACATCATAGCCAGATCCTCACACCAGTTCTTATTCTCATTAAGATATCATCTGCTTCTTCTGTATGTCATAATTGAGATCACTATCTAGCAGCACTACAAGTCAGTCTATTGAATGCCATTTCATATGGAATAAAGTTATTATGATGCATAATTTAATTTTGGATAGTAGATTGTTGTGTCTTAGTGAGACTTGGGTAAGGGATGATGACTATGATTCTGTTAGAAATTTGTTCAGACAACTATTCGTACTATCATCATGGGAGAGGAGGTGTAGTGGCAATATCTTAAGAGCCTTAACTTGGTATTGGTTCCAATTGATCAGGTTAGTAGGTTTGAATATCTTTTGGTTAGATTTCCTGGTGATTCAATGGGACTCAACAGTTTATCAGCCACCATTATTAAATCTGTCCTCTTCCTTATTTTACCTCAGAGACTAGGTTATATTTTAAAACCCATGTTGTGGTTGGAAATTTTAATATCCATGCTTAAATGTCTGAGAGAGGCCTTTTTGTAGATTTTCTGAGACATTTTTTCAGTCTTGGATTTGGATGGGGTGGTGGGGGGGGGGGGGGGCGGACACACAGATTTAATTTTAAGTTTTCAGCCTTCCTACTACCTTGGTCTGCTCATTTTGTTTTTTTTTTTACCAAATTTATCATAACCATGGAAGTTAAAAAGGAATTAAGGGCTTTCCAAGATGGCGCCGTGAGCGGACGCAGCGGTAGGAGCTCCTGAGAATTTCTGTTGGAACATTGCAAGCATGCCGCATACCAAACGTAAAGCCTGGGTAAAGACCGGAGAAAATACCTATACACCGCTGGAGCCGTCACAGCCGACTATTGGGAGTTTCTTTGCTGCAGCTCCTCCGTTAACGCCGGGTGTGAAGGTCGCTGGGGAAAGTGCTCAGGAGCGTGAGCCAACGTCCCCGACCGAAATATCCCTCAGCCCTGGTTCACCGGAGAGACCAGCGCAACCAGGCCACGAGGAAGGAAACGGCCAGCGGAGTGAAGGGAGCCCAACGGAGGTGATCCGAGGAGAGGCTGCACTACCTCGGCAGGCTGGGGAAAGAAAAGGTTTTAACATGCAGGAGACAAGGTAAAACCCGGAGGAGGGGAGGAAAGCACGGGTCTTGGTCTCGAAGCCAGGTTAAGAACAGTGGAGCCTGGTAATGGCGTTGGCCTAGCAGCCTGCAGGGGTGAAGTTGGGGCTCAGGATAATTTATTACAAATAATACAACAGCAGAACCTGAGATATCATTAAACATTATCTGGAAAGCTCTCCAATCTTTGGAAAAAGCAATTTTGGGACTCACCAAAGAAGTAATTGAGACCAAACAGCAAGTTAAGGACAATGCAATAGAAATAAAAACACAGAAAGATAAAATTGTAAAGCTGGAAGAGAAAATCGTGTCAGTGGAGCAAGTGAATTCAGTGATAATTCAAAAGGAACTGGAATTTGATAAAAGAATAGAAAAAGTTGAGAACGTTTTGAGAGCTCATAACTTAAGATTTCTAAATTTCCCTGTTTTGAAAAATATTTCTCCAGTAGATCTTTTTAAGCTCTATGTCTCTCAAATATTGAAAATCCCGGAGGAACTGAAGCCTATGATATCCAGAGCTTACTATCTTTATTCAAATAAAAAAAGAAGAAAATGAACAACAAGATATACCAGAATTGTCAAATCTTTTGAATTCATCCCAAGAAATGACTGTTTCGTGTAGAAGACCTTTATTAGTCACGTTTACTTTCCTAATGGACAAAAATAATGTCTTTAAAAATTACTTTAGAAACAGCCAGATGTTATTTTTTGGCCAAAAAGTTTGGTGTTACCAAGACCTGGTAAAACAAACCCAAATGAGGAGGAAAATTTTCCTCGAGATGAGAGGAGAGGCTCTACAGAAGGGAATATCTTTTAGACTTCAATTCCCATGTAAATGTTGTTTGGTTTTTCAGGGAAAGCGATATGTATTTGAAGATCCTATACATTTGAGGACTTTTCTTGATTCTCATCCTAACCCGACGTAGACAGGTAGCTTTGGTGTATGTATAAAATATAAACGGAGAAACCTCTCACGTCACCCTCTTTAATTATATATAATTATATTTCTGGTTAAATAACGCTCAATTGTTAAGCTCTCCTGTTTTACTTTTATTATCCTACAGATACAATATATTTAATTTCTTTTGACTATATTTTTGTGAGATATTTACCTATATACTGTATGTAGGACATTCTTGTACAAGTGGATTCTTGTAATAATTATATAAATCAATAAATAAAGAATTAAAAAAAAAAAAAAAAAAAAAGGAATTTCAGGATTGTTCTCACATTGGGGTAGATTTTCAGACGAGCGCGAACAGCCTACTTTTGTTTGCGCCTGGAGCGCAAACAAAAGTACGCTGGATTTTAGTAGATACGCGCGTAGTCGCGCGTATCGGCTAAAATCCTGGATCGGCGCGCGCAAGGCTATCGATTTCGTATAGCCTGCGCGCGCCGAGCCGCGCAGCCTACCCCCGTTCCCTCCTAGGCCGCTCCGAAATCGGAGCGGCCTAGAAGGGAACTTTCCTTTGCCCTCCCCTCACCTTCCCCTCCCTTCCCCTACCTAACCCACCCGCCCGGCCCTGTCTAAACCCCCATCCTACCTTTGTCGGGGGATTTACGCCTCCCGGAGGGAGGCGTAAATCCCCGCGCGCCAGCCGCGACCTGGGGGCGGCTGGCCGCGCTGGCCGCGCGGCGCTGGCCGCGCCCTCCGTACCCGCCCCAGGTCGCGACCTGGGGCCGCGACCTGGGGGCGGGTACGGAGGGCGCGGCCACGCCCCGTACCCGCCCCCAAAACGCTGCCGACACGCCCCCGCAACGCCGTGCGCTCTGGCCCCGCCCCCGACACGCCTCCCGACACGCCCACTCCGAAAACCCCGGGACTTACGCGAGTCCCGGGGTTCTGCGCGTGCCGGTGAGCCTATGTAAAATAGGCTCACCGGCGCGCAGGGCCCTGCTCGCGTAAATCCGCCCGGTTTTGGGCGGATTTACGCGAGCAGGGCTCTGAAAATCCGCCCCATTGTATTTAGGGATACTGAAAAATGTACTCAAACCAATATTAATGAATTTGCAAAAGGGTTTCAGATGACTGTCCAAGACCTCTCACTTGAGAATAAAGTATGTGTTTGAGATAATGTTTGCCACGGTCTATAAGTGTTTCTTGCCCCTTTTTCTACTTCTAAGTTTATGGGCATCACACTTTATGATTATAGGAGGGTCTGCATGTTCTTAAACATCTTCTTAAATACAGGTTTTACTAGCTTAACTTCACACCTATGGAATATGTTACCCATTGCAGTGCAATAGGAACTGAGCTAGCAAAAGTTCTAGAAACATTTTAAGGCTTTCCTGTCCTCTAGCACTTGAGTAGGTGGAGTAAAGGGTTTAGCAGTGAAGAGGTTGATTATTTTATGTTTTTATGGATGTTTTTATTGTAAAACACTCTTAGTTTTGCTTATGGTGTAGTATATATGTTTTAAATAAATAAAATGGCAGTTATGGCATCAATCTAGATACTCTGTGATGGCCACTATTTATTGGGAGGCAATGAGAAACTATATCTTAGGCCTAACTCCTGTGCAATCCGTCCAAGAAAGTTTAGTATTGTGAATGTTCTTTCTGGATCTTCTCGTGTTTCTGGGCATACTTGTGAAATGTTTTTTGTTCAGTTGAATCTAAAATAGTTCGTTATAAGAAAAGAACTAATTTTTGAAGGGGGGGGGGTCTGTTTTTAACTCATTAGCTCAGCACATTTAGTGGCTGTTCGAGCTCATTCTTTTCATGTATCTATTAATTTCTATTTTTTAAGATTTATCATAGTTCTGTATCTTTGCAAGTAGTCATATGAGTCTTAACCTTCTTCTTTTGTTTTGGGCAGCCCCGGTCACATAAGGGCAAAGGGCGGCCGACACCATTTTGAGTAATGGCAGCCACCAGACCAGGAGCGAGAGATGGTGCCCAGGCTCCCCGCTACTCCACCTTGGGGGAGTGGGGGGTCAGGAGGATGGGCTATGGTGTTCAGCTTTCTGGGGGTAGCATAATGTTAAAAGGGAAGGGCTGGGGCAGGTTTGAGTTTTTTTTTGGGTTTTTTTTAAATGTTTTGTTTTTTTTTTGGGGGGGGGGGCTAAAAAAAAAAGATAGACAAAATGACATGTTTTTTTTCCTTTTATTCCAAAATGAAATAGGAAATACCAACAATATTTTCTATTTCATTTTTAAGCAAATGCCCACCCCTAATAATTAATTTGCACAAGATATATTTGCGCATGCAGACCTCTCATACATATTCATTATGGATCCTGAAAACCAGGCCTGATTGTGACTCTTGAGAACCAAAGTTGGCCACCCCGATCTATTTAAAACTGGAGGAACTCTGTTAATTTATTTTTATGAGAAGTCTGTTAAAAGCCTTGTGCTGAGCCTGATTAACAAAGGCCATTTTTTAAGGTTAAAAATTGTAGAGTTCATACGTTCCAAAACGTCTCAAGGGTGACATGAGCAAGGCATAGAAGATTTATAGCACTTTTTGAGGATTTTTGAAATCTGAATGTGGAAATTGCTATTTTCTAGCTTGTAAAATTTAGGGCAGTCTTGGGAGGTTTAAACGATATCTTTTCTGCCTATAATAATGCAAAATCCTTACTAGATAATGAGCTTGCTAAAGTATTAGATAATAATCGATGATGTGATGCCAATTTTTTAGTCAGGGGCTCTTTCATCTCTGCTCCTCTTAATGAGACACTCAGATGTATCAGTGGTTATACATTGCTTTGTAAACTTTATTGCCTCAAGTTCTGAGAACTGAATAATTACTGGCTAGTTGACTTGCTTCCCTTATTAAAATGAATAATGCTTTGAATAAATTTAACCTACAAATTATTTTGCTTTGTGGATAGTCCTAAGACTGTGGTGTTCACAGGTCTTGAATTTAACCCACTTTGACTGTTCAAAATGAAAATGTGTATTTGGTTAAAATTGATTTTCTCTCATTGTTGTTTTGTCATTTTGCCATCACAAAATGTGAGTTGAACTTGCTAAAAATGAACTGAATAAAGTGATAGGGGCTCCTTGATATTGGAGCATGTAGTAATTTTAATGTGTTACTGATGCCCTGTTTTTGAAATGCACTTGAAACCTTTTAGTAAAAAGAATGTTTAAAAGAAATAAAGAATTATGTATAAAGTTTCACTTTCTCTGTTTTATATATTTCAGTGGATTTTCCAACTGGCTAGTCTACATTGTTTGCCTTTCTCTGGATCATCACACAGAAATAACTGCTAGCCAGTTAAGTTTTTAAATCAGTGGAACTCTGGTCTCTTTCTATCTAACTGTGACCCCCTAGAGGCCACTGGAAAGGAAAAGTTAAAGGGTTTAATGGTGCAGGGATTATCACTGGGAACTTTCCAGAGGTAGGAGGTCTTTGAAGGTTGAGCTTGTGTAGAGTGACCAGAAGTTTCCTTCCCCTAAAGGGGATGGACTTGGATATTGATATAAAAGTGCGTCCCATGAGGCAGAGGAAAAGATTTTGAAGGAGATTGGAGCTAGAATGTGTTGTGATTTGCTGTGGAGCAGCCTGGAGATGGACTGAGGCTCTCAAGAGCCAAGAGGCCCTTGCTTGTGTTGAGAGTTCTAGAGGAAGTGAAAAGTTGGGAGAATAAGGACCCCAAGGTCTAAGGCAGGGCTTCCTAAACCTGTCCTGGGGACCCCAGAGTCAGTCGGGTTTTCAGGATATCCACAATGAATATGCATGAGATAAATTTGCATATACTGAGTCTTCATGGTGTTTAGTTCTAATGTGAACCCCTGGGCTGAGGTGAGAGGTGTCTCCGCCCACAGGGAGGAGCCCTGTGAGCCTCACAGCCGGTAGGCGTGGCCTCAGCAACGTCAGACACAGCTATGGAATAGTCTTTATTGATAGCAGAAAGTAAATTTCAGAGCAGGGGGTATACCTAGTGATGGTGATGTCACAGATGACAATCTGGTAGTGGCCCGCGGAGCGGGGTATGTCAGAAAGTCTTACAGTAATGGAGGGCACTTGGACGTGCAGATCAGGTAGTGTCCTGCAAGTGGGGTACGCCGGGGATGAGTCTCAGAGATGAAATGAGGAGGCTTTTCCGAAGTGCATCAAAAGCCAATAGGCAGGGTATACCAGAGTAGTTCCTTCAGGGGAGAAGCGGTAGTGGTTCGAGGCTCGGGGTACACTGCAGCGAATCCCCAAACAAGGCTTTAGGTAGCAGAAGTCCGTAGAAATAATTACTCACAGAAGGCGGTCCCAGGGAGAGTTCCAGGAAGAGGAACTGATGGTAGTACAAGGCAGAGGGTCCTCTGAGGAGCGGATAACCCGAGGAGCGGGTACCCAGAGAGTCTCACACCAATGAAGACTAGAACGGAAGTCCAATGAGTGGAATTCAGCAGGAAGGAAGTCCTTGCTAACTCGTAGCAGTGAAGGGCCAAGTAGTTTAAGTACCGGAGGAGGATGACGTCATTCAGGGGGGATGCCCCCGAGGTTCCCGCCATGACATGTACAAGAGCAGCCCATGCGTGCGCGCCTAAGTGATCCCTAGTCCAAGATGGCGGTCGGCAGCACCCACGCCGTCCCGGGAATGCCAGGCTGGTCGGCAGTGGCTGGCGGAGGCCGCCATTCGTCCAAGGAATGAAGATGCAGCAGAAAAAGAGGTAAGCATGAGAAGTCGCAGCTGTCTGCGACAGGGCGTAACACATGGTATGCAAATATATCTCATGCATATTCATTGTGGATATCCTAAAAACCCGACTGGCTGTGGGGTCCCCAGGACAGGTTTGGGAAGCCCTGTTCTAAGGGGACACCAGTTCTTCCTGGGGAAGCCATAGTTAGAGAGTGAGAGAGGGAGGGAGGGAGAGTGAGAAACACAGGAGTGTTTTTATTTGGAGGGTTTGGGGGAGAACAAAGGACTTTAGCCATGCATAACTGGAAAACTTGAAACTGTGGTGTAATTTTTTGAAGGATTTTTTCTGGTGTTTTCTCTGGACTGTACTGTAATCTGCCTGCTTGCTGCTGGGCGTTTTATTTTTCGCTTTGGGCGTCCCAGCTTTTGCTGGTCCCCAACTAGTAGAACTCTGATTTTCTTCTGTCCAGGGGCTGCAGAAGGTTTAAGGTTTTTTAAGGTTTATTGTTATTTATATACCATTGTCTCAGCAATGCCTTCACAGCGGTGAACATTTAAATAAATAAGTTATGAAATTACAATCAGATCATAAAAAGAGGGCTAACAGCTAAAATACTAAAAAGAGCAGAGAATACAATAACACAAATAGCTGTTAATATAACATAGTTAAAAAACTAAAAATATATTAAACTAAAATACAAAATTAAAATACTAAGTACACCACCCCTGCCACTGCTGAAGGTGACCTCTAATGAAAGGGGAGTTACAAAACCAGCGCCCGAAAACTGGACTTGATGGGGGAGTGAATATTTTTGGTCCACACCTGTGTTCCAAGTGTTTTTTTCAAAATTGCTGCATTTTCTGATCTAAAAGACTATGGGGCGGATTTTAAGAGCCCTGCTCGCCTAAATCCGCCCAAATCCGGGCGGATTTAGGCGAGCAGGGCCCTGCGCGCCGGTGAGCCTATTTTACATAGGCCTACCGGCGCGCGCAGAGCCCCGGGACTCGCGTAAGTCCCGAGGTTTTCGGAGGGGGGTGTGTCGGGGGCGGGACCGAGCGCAGCGCCGTTTTGGGGGCGTGTCGGGAGCGTTTCGGGGGCGTGGTTACGGCCCGGGGCGGTCTGGGGGCGTGGCCGCGCCCTCCGGACCCGCCCCCAGGTCGTGTCCCGGCGCGCTAGCTAGTATAGCGCGCGCCGGCTATACAGAATCCATAGCCTTGCACGCGCCGATCCCGGATTTTAGCGGATACGCGCGGCTCCGCGCGTATCTACTAAAATCCCGCATACTTTTGCTGGTGCCAGATGCGCCAGCAAAAGTACGCCTATTCGCACGGTCTGAAAATCTACCCCTATTTTAGGAAAATTTCATTTTTGCTCCCATTGAGAATAGAGACTAAGATGGCTCCTGTGTGTCCCTGAGGGGATGTGGAGAAGAGGAAAAGGTTGTGACTACTTATTGGGGCGGAGGTTTGAAAAAAAGTGATGTTTTGATGCAGGAGCCTCTGGACATTCTGACATCAGCTGGGAGGGAAGGATCCGAGTGGAAGAGGTGACCTGAGGTGATGTCTGCTGCAGAGAAGGAAGCAGGCTGCATGGGCAGGGTGCAGATTTTCTGCAAAGTCTGAGAAGCAGAGGATCTCAGGGCACGAGACCAGCACCCCAAGAAGAGTGTGTTGAAGCCCTCTATCCCTGAACTAGTTGAGACTGCAGGGGCACAGCAGCTATTCATAGCTGCCGCTGAACTCTGCTTGAGGATGAAGTTGTTGCTGCCACATCCTGCCTCCAGATTCTCCCTGGATGCTGTGGAGCAGAGAAGGGCCCATAGGTGAGGAGAGCTGAAGTGATCAGCAGGCCAATGGGGGCCTGAACCTCTGCCATGGCTGTCAGCCCCAGCCAGTGGAGAATCAGTGGATCAGGAGTAGGCCCAAGGGAAAGAGCACTATGCAGCTGGAGCCTGGCCCCGCGCCGAGCTCTGTTGAGAGCTGGAGAGGACGCCGGTCGCAGCTTTTGGCAGCTGTGGGGGGTGTGCCGGGGTGCTGGGAAGCAGGTGAAGAGAAGGGCCCATTGCCGGGGCTGCCTGGTGTGGCTCCTCCTGCCATGGGCCAAGCGGGGCCCATATTGCTGCTGCCTCTACTACCAGCCCCGCTGGAAGAGTTGGCCATGGAAGCCTGTGAAGAAAAGCCCGGCCTGGAGTGTCAGTGGCACGGGAATGTGCCTGAAGGGAGGAGGTCTGATGCTATCTCAGCAGCGACGGGGAGAGAGCTGGGAAATGCTGTGCTGGAGCGGGCAAGCCAGTGAGAAGGAGCTGCTGCTGCGTCTGAGTACTCAGAGCAAGCCTTCTTTTAGCAGTACACTGCTCAGAGCTGCTTGGTCCTGGC
Organism: Rhinatrema bivittatum; assembly: GCF_901001135.1. NCBI lineage: Eukaryota > Metazoa > Chordata > Amphibia > Gymnophiona > Rhinatrematidae > Rhinatrema > Rhinatrema bivittatum. Next base: position 105,678,549 of record NC_042623.1, read on the forward strand.
ACTTTGGGAGTTGGTGGAAGAAGGAGGAGTATGCCCATTTGGACTATTAAGCACTGCACCCCCTCCCGTGTTTGCAGCAGTCTCTGAAGACCTGAAGATGGAGGCAGGAGAATCTAGAAAGCCCGGACTGGTTCCACTGTTTCCTTTGTGTTTCAGCTTTCAGCCAGATGAAAGAAGTTGTCTGTGCTGGAGCCATTCCCGAAATTCCAGCGAGTCGTTTGCTTCGAAGATATTGGCTGGTCTGAGTCCACAGAGGTGCCACTGCCAAGGACATTAGTCTTCTTCCAGTAGTTTCCACTGAATCCAGTTCCTTTTGAAGAGGACTTCAGGACAAAGACTTTTTATACCTGTTGTCCTATGTCTGTTTTTGCAGGTGCTGGGAAGATATCAGTTTCCCGATGATGCCTTGATGGATTAGCATCTTCTTTTGGACTTTTGTCTTGGAATTCTGGGGAGCCAGCTTCCTGAAGCTGATGACCTGCTTTCCCAAGAGAGGTAGAAAACCCAAAGAATAGGCAAGATGGCCACAGGATAGGACGCCTAGAAAACGAGCTCCGCGGCGTTTCTTCTTTTCTCTTTAAATCTAACTAGAAATGCCTCATACTAAACGTAAGGGAAAAGTCCGGGGAGCACTAACAAGCTCCCCGGTAGTGGACCTTTACCAGCCGCGGATCGAGGGCTTTCTAGCTGGAGCAACTGCTACGCCAATCGGGCTGGTCGCTGGAGAGGAGCTGGTTGAATGAACAGGCTCCCCCCTGACCCCGGATGTCACTCTAAGCCCGCGAGAGTCGGTCAAGCCCATGTACCCAGTGCACATGGCGGATTCCACACCCGAAGAGATTCGGGGAGAGTTGCAACCCTTGCCGGCTCTCCCTACCTCTTATGGAGAGGAGCCCTCAGTGTTTCTGGAGACGGGTCATGGAGGAGAACTAGTGACCCATTTGGCTGATGAATCAGCAAGGAATAACAACCGAGAGGCAACACAACAGGAGAGGGGTGAGTCCCATACAGAATCTACAGCTGTGAAAGTGAACATTGGGCAACCGGAGGATATTACCCTTGGAAAAGTTTGATATGCACTTAAGGCAATAGACTCTGCTTTAAAATCTATAGCACAATCGATTACTGAAATAAAGCTGCAAACACAAGAAAATAATAAAAAGTCTGAGACTTTTGAATTGAAAATTCAAGATCATGAAGGAAGGATAAAGAAAATGGAGTCTATACAACAGGACTTTGTAAAATCAGAAATAATAACAGGAAGACGATTGAAAAAGGTGGAGAATAACCTAAGGATGTTGAATTTGAGAGTGCTTAACTTTCCAGTATTAAGATTAATCTCACCTGTAGAGTTATTCAAAACCTATATGAAGGAAGTGTTAAAAATCCCTGAAACTGCAATTCCAGTGTGCACAAGAGCATACTATCTGCCCCAGGGGGTTTCCGAGGCTGCCCAAGATAATATACCATCAATGGACACATCTGACTTATTGGAATTGACTATCGAGACTGAGGTTAAAAATAGGAAAACATTACTGGATATCCTTTGCGTTCTTGTCAGATCGTAATTATGTATTAAAAATGTTCCTCAGGAACCAGATTAGCTCTATTTTATGGAGCAAGATTGTGGATTTACCCAGATGTAATTAAAATAACCCAGCAACATAGGAAAGAATTTCTTTCAATGAAACAAAGGGTACTGGATATGGGTGCCCGATACGTACTAAAATTCCCATGTAAATGCTGTATAAGATTCCAAGGGAACAATTATGTTTTTTTCGACCCTGAACAGCTGAGAGATTTTCTATTGGGTCATCCCCTAGAGAATCCTGATGAGTGACTGATTAAGTATATATTTATTTATTATTTATTTATTGGTTTTTATATACCGCCGCTCATCAAAGATATCACGTCGGTGTACATAGAACAAAAATATGCAGTTGCGTGTACATATAACAGTATAATAATATCTGAATTCCACAATAAATTAAAACAGTAAAATACAATATCTAGAAAAACTTAATTAACGGAATATTAGATAGAAATATAGAGTAAAATAAATGTGATTGCATAACTTAATCTAGTATCAAGGCGAAAAACTGGGGGTATAGGAGGGGTGGGGAGCAAATTGGAACGGGAAGGGAAGAGAAAGGGTAAGGAAGGAAAGGGTTATATACATATGTACAGGGGGCGAGATCAATGGTTATAAGAGAGTAACAATAGAGCTAGAATGACTAGAAGAGGAGGGCATAGTTAAACTAAAGTTGAGAGTAATAGTTTAGTGAAAAGATGGAAAGATTGGCAGACTAAGAAAAGGGAGTAATAGGAGTTAAGAGAGATCGTGTAAGTTAAGAGAGATCGTGTAAGTTAGATACATGTTAGGAACAGTAGAGTTAAGGGGGAGCACAGAAAAATCAAGTGTAGGCTTTAGTAAAAAGCCATGTCTTGAGCTTTTGCTTGAAAGTCTTAGAGGACAGTTCAAGGCGTAATTCAGTGGGCATAGCATTCCATAGTGTAGGTCCAGCTATGGAAATGGCACGAGCTTTGGTGGATGCATATTTAAATAGTTTAGGTAATGGGGTTTGTAGAGTAGCAATATAGGGATTTCTAATAGGCCTATTAGAATTATTGAATTGAAAGGTGTTGGAGGGCCAGTTCATTTCTGGGTTGTGGAGGGCTTTGTGAATGAGAGATAATATCTTGTATTGTATACGGTAGTGGACAGGGAGCCAGTGTAATTTCTTAAGTATGGGAGTAATGTGTTCCCTTGTAGGTGTATTCGTGAGAATGCGAGCTGTCGTATTTTGTAGGATTTGTAGTGGGTTTATGGAATTTTTAGGCAGACCTAATAGTAACGCGTTACAATAGTCAATTTTCGAAAAGACCATAGATTGTAACACAGTACGAAAGTCAGAGAAGTGAAGTAGTGGTTTAAGTTTTTTGAGTGTGTGGATCTTAAAGAAACACTCCTTAAGGGTGGAATTAATAAATTTTTTGAGGGACATTTGATCATCTAATAGTACTCCTAGATCTCGGACTTGTTGAGAAAATTGTGTGTGTGGTGGAATAGTATTTATTAAGGGAGTAGCATGTAGGGGGGTAGGAGGTGAGATAACCATGAGTTCTGTTTTTGTGGAGTTAAGGGCAAGCTGGATGGAGTTTAAGAGGTTGTTAATTGAAGTGTAATTAACACTTAATTAATTAATTGTTAATTAATTAATTAATTAAGTGTTAATTAATTGTTAATTGTTCAAATACTCATACCTATAACCAGCACAATCACAAATGCACTGAGTACCTGGAAGGTAGCTTTATTAGAAATTAAAACAATCCTCACAGACAACCAATTGGCTATAAATACCAATAAAACTGAACTTATCATAATCTCACCTCCAAAAAATACAATTCTGATCAACTCTGATATTTCTCAAAACAACTCCTCTATTTCACAACAAGTACGCAGCCTTGGTATCATCATTGACAGCAATCTCACGTTTAAAAAATTCATCGCGGACACGGTAAAAAATGGTTTCTTTAAGCTATACACTCTTAAACGTATTAAATCTCTATTATACCAATATGATTTCCGCACAGTCTTACAAGCAACTATTTTGTCAAAAATTGATTACTGCAATGCTCTATTACTGGGTCTACCTAACGCCACCATTCAACCTTTGCAAATGCTGCAAAATGCAGCTGCCCGCATTATCACTGACACAAGCCGCCATGATCACATCACTCCAGCTCTTCAGTCTTTGCACTGGCTACCCGTGGCTTACAGGATAATTTATAAATCTATGTCGCTGATACACAAAGCCATTCAAAACAAAGAAATGCTCTGGTTCACAGATCAACTGCAATTCAAAATGTCTTCCCGCCCAACGAGATTCCAGAATTTAGCCAAACTAAATATCCCAGCACCCAATCTGACTAAACTCTCTAGTACAAAAGAACGATCTTTCATCATTGCTGGATCAACTATATGGAACACCATGCCCTCTGAATTACGCCAGGAACTCTGCCACAAAAAATTTAAACAAAACCTTAAAACCTGGCTATTTAAAAAAGCCTACTATCAATGATCTGTATCCTCAACTACTCTTCCTATCCGCCACAATCTCTCATATATTGCTTATATTCTTTTAATACATAGTTATATACTGTATTGTATTTGTTCAGTTACCATGTTAAATTGTAAAGCGCAATGCTGTATTACTGTTTGAATGTAAACCGAGGTGATGTTTTTTACGTACCCCGGTATAGAAAAATCTATAAATAAATAAATAAATAATAAATAAGTGAGTGTGGATTGCCAGATTTCTAAAGTTTTTGGAATGGAGTCAGTAATGGGAATAAGAATTTATACATCATCAGCGTACAAAAAGTGCGGTAATTTAAGGTTTGAAAGGAGTTGGCAGAGGGGTAGTAGGTAGACATTAAATAGGGTGGATGATAGTGAGGAGCCTTGGGGGACTCCCTGCGCAATGAGGATTTCTTTGGATTTATGGTTACCAACATTGACTCTGTAATGTCTGTCGCTGAGGTAGGAACTAAACCATTTGTGGGCATGTTCCGTTATACCAATATCAGAGAGGCGCTCAAGGAGGATCTGATGGTTTACAGTATCAAAAGCAGCAGAAATATCCAATAAAATTAGGAGATGGGATAGTCCTTTAAGCTTTTGATAAGGTAATCAGAAAGAGAGAGAAGAAGGGTTTCTGTACTATGTAATTTACGAAAACCGTATTGCGACGGAGAAAGGATTTCTTGTTCATCCAAGTAGTTACTAAGTTGGCAGTTAATAGTTTTTTCTAAAATTTTTGCAATGAATGGGAGATTAGAGATAGGACGGTAATTGGTCAGAACCGCTGGGTCAAGCTTAGGTTTTTTTTAGAGTGGGCTTAAGGATGGCTTGCTTTAATGGGAAGGGTACTATGCCAGAATCAATTGAGGCGTTAATGATCTTTGAGATGGAGGGGGCTATTATGTCAGGTATGGTGAGTAAAAGCTTCGTCGGGATGGTGTCAGAGGGGTGGGATGAAGGTCTGGCTTTTTTGAGTATGGATTCTATTTCCATAGTAGAGGTGTGTTCAAACTTTGTAAGTTTGGTAGAGAGTTTGCTAGGTTGTACAGTGCAACCATTTTGGGGAGTGTGGGAGGTGGTCGCAAAGCGTGTCATGATTTTGTTGACTTTATCATGAAAGTATTGAGCCAATTGTTCGCATTTGTTTTTTGCCTCTTCATCAGGAATGAGATTCGGGGTGAGGTTGGTGAGTGAGGTGACGTAATCAAATAGGGCTTTGGGGTTGAATTGGTACTGGTGTATTTTAGAGGCATAGAAATTCTTTTTGGCAATATTGATTTCATTATTGTAGTTGTATAGGGAGGTCTTGTATCGTGCCAGGAGAGTAGGGGAGGGGTCTTTGCGCCAGTTTTTTTCAATTTTTCTAAGAGCTTGTTTCCGTTCTTTTAGTATGGTATTGTACCATGGTTTTTTTGCATTTCTTTGAGAGGATAATTGTTTAGTAATAAAGGGGCAGATTTTGTCAGCAACTGATTGTGTATGCTCAATCCATGATGCAAGGGCCGTATCAGCATTGCTAAAGTTAAGGTTGTTAAGGGCATATGACAGTGCAGACGTGAGTTCATCTTTGTTGCATGATTTGCGGATTTTTTAAGTTGTGGATACAACAGGCATGGGTGGGGGCCTATTTAGTGTGTTGGTGGTTCTTATAATGTAGTGGTCAGACCAGGGAATAGGTGAACATGTAAGGGATTCTGTGGTAATATGCTGGTTGGTAAATATGAGGTCGAGCGAGTGACCAGCTTTGTGGGTAGGAGAGCTTATAGTTTGCTTGAATCCTAGGGATTTCATGGCTTCAAGGAAGGAGGAGCAGCTTGGTGTGAGCGGGATGTTGTCTACATGCAGATTAAAATCACCTAGGATAATGGCTGGGGAATCGCTCAAGATATTTTTTGCAATGTATTCAATTAGTGCAGAAGGGTTGTTGTTGAGTATACCAGGAGGGGCATAGATGAGGCATATTTGAATACTAGGTGCTTTAAATAAACCAATTTCAAGTTTAGGAGGGGTGGATGTAGCTTGTAGGGTGAGTTTCAGTTGTTTCTTAGTGGCTAGTAAAATGCCTCCACCCTTCTTTCTTGGTCTAGGGATAGAGATGATATCATAGATATATATGGTTTGCTTACCTATCCTATTCCTAAAGTTAATATTTAGAAATTCTTGTTTACTCGTTCTATGTGTACTTGCCTTCGTAATTCTTATATTTAGGAATATATTCGGAAGGATAAATTTTCTTTTTTTTTCTGTTGCTGTAAAAGATAAAAATGTGATTCCGGAATATGTACCGAAATTCTTACAAGATGTATTTCATGATTTATTGTGAAAATTTGAAAATAGAAAATAAAAAAAAAAAAAAAGAAAACCCAAAGAATCTTCAGATACTTCAAACACATTAGCTAAAAATTTTTGAGTTTGACAAAGAAAAAATCCCCCCCTCAAATCACAAAATATAAAAAAAGTTCCAAAGCATTCTTCTTCCTCATTCTCCTTTTTAATGCTATTTGAGTAATTACATTATTTTCCCCTAAAAAGTATGCCATGGAAGGATAGCAACTTCTACTAATGGGACCAATGTAAGAAGGTACGCTAACATTAGCGCAGGTTTTTACTCCTGTTTTAGCTTGCATTTTTCTGCAGTATTTAATAGGGATTTTAACTTCCAAAAAATGCACATTAAATCAGGAATAAAACCAGCATTAAAATTAGTGTGGTTTCATGCAAATCCCATGTAAAAGAAGGCATTAGTTATTCCCCAGTAATGCAGGGAGGTGCGTTAAAGGGCAGCCAGTTTAAAGCATATTTTCTTAATGCAGGCAATTTAACTCCTGGGTTAGAGCAGGATTAAAATTTAATTCACGTTTCTGGTGGCCATGTTATACTATTGCTGTTCCTAGCATGGCAGTGTCTAGCTGCTTCTGTCAGGCTTAACACGGCAATAGAATAATTTTGGCCACCAGAAATGTGAGTGTACTCCACCTCGGACCCAGGAGTTTAATTTCCCATGTAAGCTCTCGAGGAGGGCACCTACAGAACAGAACACTTTGACATACTGTTTTAACCAAAGATATCCACTCAAGGGAGCTTACACTTTATTCAGTGCCCAATCCAGGGAGCAAATAGTTGCATCCAAGGCTATTTTGGCAAGGAATGGCAAGTAAAATAAAATGGGATGGACACCTACAGCTACACTGAACAGGATGCTGAAGTCAGATGCCCAGCGCCGAAGTGCATTCTGTTCAGTTGAAGATGCCCACCCTAGAGGGTTATGCTTTGATTTTTCTTGTCGTGCCTTCCATTGCCTGTGAGATTGGTACTGTGCATCCCAACTTGTCAGTACTTTCTCTCATTTAAGACCATTTGACAGAGAATGGCCAGTAAAATAAAAGAATAAGCTCTCTGGAAAAGCACCTACATCTACATGAACAAAGCACAGGCTGTCTGCGTGGGCACCAAAAACTGAACAGTACAGACTTTAGCACTTGGTGTCTGTACTGTCCAGCTGTTCAGGAAATTAAAGAAAACCTGTGATTGGTACCTGCCTCAGAGAGCTTACATTGGAAAGATAACTCCTGGGTCTGAGATAGCGTAAACTCAGATTTCTGGTGGCATTTATTTATTTATTTATTTTACTTTTTATATACCGGCATTCGCGATGGGAGTCGCATCATGTCGGTTTACAATTAACAGGATGTGAACAAAAAGGATAAGAACTTAGAACAATAACATGTGATGTAAGAAGAAGTAGCAGTTACAATAAAACAGGGACATAATGCAACTTGGAATGGAAATAAAGCGATAGAAAAACATTAACAGTGAAATAGTAGAGTAACAAGGTAATAGACCTGTCCATTAAAAAATAAAGATCATTTTGGAGTTGTCCAGTTATTGATTATCCTGAAGGGAGGTCTTTGTTGTTTGAGTTGAAGAAGGATTCAATTGGTATCTGGAAAGGCTTTCATAAATAACCAGGTTTTCAGTCTTTTTCTGAAAGTAGGAAGGCAGGGTTCCTGTCTCAGTTCTGGTGGGATGGAGTTCCATAACATGGGTCCTGCTGTAGAGAATGCCCTGTCTCTAAGCGTCATGTGGTGGAAGGTTTTGGCAGGGGGGACCTGTAGAGAATCTCTGTAGGACTCTCTGATAGGTCTGGTGGAGGTATGTTTTTTAAATGGTATTTGGAGGTTAAGCGGAGAGAGTTGATGGAGTGATTTGTAGATGGTGGTAATGGATTTGTATAAGATTCTATAGTGCACTGGCAGCCAATGTAGGTCTTTGAGAATCGGCGAGATGTGGTCTCTTCTTCTTGTGTTTGTCAAAATTCTGGCCGCCGTGTTCTGAACCATCTGGAGAGGTTTAGTATGAGAAGAAGGGAGACCTATGGCATAGGGAGACCTATGGCATATGTTGTCTATTGTTGTACCTCAGACCCAAGAAGAAACATTTTTTTTTAACTTTTTATTTATGACATTTTGTGAACAAAGCTTACAGTTATGTAGAGAAACAGCAGGACAATTGAAGAAATAAAAAAAGAAACATCATATTTTTGAGGATAGCAAATGTCCTAAATATTACTAAGAAAACAGAAAACTCAGGGGGGACAAAGAAAGTAGGGGAGAAGAAAAGGAAAAAGGAAATAATTCAGAAAAAAGGGCATTAGCTAGAGATACATGCCCAAAACAAACCCAGGATAATCAAGATGCTGGAGAGAGGGGGAACGACGTCAAAACTTTCCTAGCGTTCAGAAAGACTTAAGCTGTTCAGGTGAAAAAAAAAGAACAAAAAAATCTGAGTGAAACTTAACAAAACATTTACAGGGTAGTAAAGTAAAGTAAAAGTAAAGTAAAGGTAGCTCTGATATCCAAAGTGTTTTCTTAAAACGAGAAACCCCCTCCGTCTTTCTTGAGTGACTCAACTGATATCAGGAAAAATACGAATTTGAAGGCCATGAAATAATGTGTCCAGATTCCGAAAGCATGATGACATAACTAAACGAACATCTGAGTCCACAACAAAGGAAACAATGAAGGTAGCTGATTCAATAAACTCAAAAGTTGATGATTCCAAAAAACATAGTCAAATTAGGTGAGCTCATAGAAGCATTTGCGGCGATATTAGGAGAACAAGTAGAAGCTGGAAGGAAGAAAGCCTTATTGATGCAAGGATACTTATTAGGAGGAATCTTCAAGACAACTTGAATAAATCATTTTAGAGACAGTAAAGGAGGCTCACCAACAAATTTAGGAAAATTCAAAAAATGTAGGTTTAATCTACGTGAAGAATTTTCAAGGAACTCAATTCGTCAAGAAAAAGATCCACGCTCCTGAATTAAGGTAGTTTGCACAGCATGGATTTTCCCAAAATCTTGGTGTAAAGAGTTTATTTGACCAGAAAGTTTCTGGAGTCTGGTTTCATGGTTCATAACCAAAGGCTCCAATTTGGAGAGAGGAAGCACTTAAGGTGGTACTAAAATGCGGCATATGCAGATGCAGCTGCCCCCCTTAGAGAGCTTAGCTTACCCTTTGATTTCACTTGGCAGGCCTTGGCCAAATAGCCTTGCATACGAGATTGTGGCCAAGTTGGGATGCCCAGTGCAAGTCATGAATGTAAGGTCATTTTGGTCAAACTCCTACCAGCTTCATGCATTTATCTCTTTACTTCTGTTTTACAGCACATTTAAAACACTTTTTTCTGTATTAGTGCAGATTTTTCAGGTTAAACTCACATTTTAGCACATTTTTTTCATTTAGCCTGCTTTTATTTTTTTACTACTTTTCTATTTGCATCCTATTAGCGTACCGCATCCTGTGGGGATCACTGTTTTTAATGCATATGTTCAGTAAAACCTTTGATTTAGCATGGGTTTTATTACAATATGAATTATTTTTCAGGTTTTTCTGTAAATTTTTCTAATCAAGGATGCTTAGCAACACATTACTATAGGCAGAGTAGAAATGTTTTAAATAAATAAATAAGCTTAAGTGTTTGAAGCACTGGGCCTCTAACCCAGAGACCTAAGTGAACTGTGAGAAGGTGTTTTGTCCCCATGGAGATAATACCCAGGATTATTAATTTCTCTAACCCAGAGATTTTAAAGGCGGCTATGCAGATCTTCTCCATCATTAGAGAAGCTTGCTTAAAGGAGAGAGATGAAGTGTTTTTTTTCCCCTAGTCCTCTTTGTGACTAGAGAGTACAATTGAAAACAGTGAAAATGTCTCTGCTGACTTTTCAGTATGTTAAACGAAAGGTCTTGTGGATAGTCTTGGCATTCCTTCTGTTCCATTGGGATGTCAGAGTCAGGCTGCAAGATGAAGGGCATAATTTTGGTGATGTGATACACGTGTGTTTAAGCTCTTTCATGAGGCTGACTGTGTTTATGTGATTGTGAAGGCTCAACCTGATACTGAGGTCATTTTTTCCTTGGCTAAAGGAAAGCCTCAATATTTGTGATGCTGTGAAATGTCATATATCTTAAAGCTTTTTCATCACCAGGTGGCAGAGTCTAAAAAAGTTGTTCCTTCACATCTTCTGTGCTGGACACAGTTGCCATTGAGCCTGCACAAATCTCAGTGTATATGCATTTTGGTGTAATGGATGTGATGTGGAGAAGTTTGCGGATGCTGAGCCTGTTCTGTCTCTGTGAAGTTTATAAGTATTGTGAAGTGCCAAAAAAATAAGTTTCGCTGTGGTTCAGCATTTTTTGGGGTGGGGAGAATGTGGCCATTAGAAGGGAAAAGTTAAAGAGTTTAGTTATGTACGCATTTGAGAACTTTCCAGAAGTAGGAAGTGTTAGGGGTTGAACACTGGAGTGACAAGGAGTTTCCTTTCCCCAAAGGGGATGGGCTGGGAGAGTGAGGCACAGGGGAAGAGATTTTGAAGGAAATCTGATCTAGAAGGGGGGAATCCTAACTAAGGATCCTCAGAAGTCTACAAGAGGAGTGTTCTGTGGAGCAGACTGGAGATGGGTTGAAGCTCCAAGAATCAAGAAGACAGTGTTTAAGCTTAGACTGCTGGGGGAATTGAGACATTCCTGCCAGTACTGACTGTGTTCGTGATGGGAGAATAAGGACTCTAAAGTCCTGGAGAAGTCATATTTACTATTTAGAAAGGGAGAGAGAAAGAGAGAAATGAAGAAACACAGACATGTGTTTCCGTCAGAGGGTCTGGAGAAGAATGAAGCACTTTTTTGTGAAGAACTGAGAAGCTTTTGAAACTGTGCTAAAACCTTTTGAAGGAATCCTTTCTAGTGTTTTTATGGACTGTACTGTAATTTGCCTGCTTGTCGCTGGACTTTGTTTTCTCCCCTTTTCTCTGAATGCATTTTCTCTGCTTTGAAACACTTGGGTGTGGGCCTGCCTTTTGTTCCATAGTCTCTCTCCTTGGGCCTCCCAGCTGTGGCTGATCCTCAAAAAGTTGAACTCTGGTTTTTATCTGCTCTGGGTCAGCAGAAAGGTCACTCACCACCCTTGCCTTTGCTGAAGGGGGGCTGCATAACCAAGCATGAAAATATTTTCTGTGTATGAGCTTGTATTGATAGCTGGGCAGTGCCATTGGTATCAAAGTACATCATGATTGTATTTTGCTGGTGTTGGCACTGGTTATTCAGTAACAGGCCAATTGTGCTGTGTACCTTTATTCTGATTCCTTTACTAAATGAATTGATGTATCAAAATTGGCTTCTCTGAAGTATAGAAAGATGAGGAAACATTTAGCAATATAATGATATAGGACACATCAGAAAAGGAGGTACTTTCATGTGAGAATGCTCTCCTAGTGATTGGTCATGTGTATGGAACAAATGGACTAAGTATCCCATTCTGAATCAAAAAGGCATTTTTTTTAATTTTTTTTTTTTTTGTTTAGTTTCCTATTTCCTCATTTATTATTCAGTCTATACTGGGATGAGGAACACGTGCTTCCTGAGGTATTTTACCCATATTTTCTCTCTTTCTCGCTTTCCTTCACTTAGGCTGGCCATCATGGCAACAGCCCTCAGTTAGGGATAATGCAGCTTTGCTTCCTTTGGCGCCTGTAGTCATGGTCCCCAAGTCTGGCTGCTAAGTTTCACTGTTGACTGATGGTTAAGACCTGTCAGAGGCTATGAGTACTGCTCATTCTCAGGCCTAGATGGCCCAAAGAGCAGAGTCCTAGCCTAACAATCAAACTCAGGTCCCTCACTGCTACATAACTTACTAAGGTTGCCCCAAAACGAATTTTAGATTTGTTTCCATTGAACTCTTAATTCTATAATGAGCACATCTCCTTTCATATATTGTGAATGTAATTAAAATATGTTTTTTCCCTGTAGTAATAATTAATTAGAGGCACCAAACAGGATATAGACTAATATGAGAATGGCGGGGGGGGGAATAGACTGTTATTTGATCCAAAACTCAATAATACACCTCTGATGTTATGGTTAAATGTAGAATATGTTCAGTGGATACATCATATCCTTTTCCTTAAGAAAGGAAAGCTTATTTATTCCCTCAAGTGAGGTGCACAGAGATGGCAGAAGATAGACTCCAGTACAAAAAAAAAGTTTTTATTTTTACACATTTGATCCAGATCAATATTTAATACAGCAGTACCTCTTACTCACTGGAAGTTTTGTTTTTTGCCATATGTAGGAGTCTGAGAATGGGAAATTAGCCCATTTATTCCTGAATGTGTTAGAAACTGACTGGTAAAACCCACATCCCACTCCATTTCATTCATTAACTGGGCTGTGTAGTAACTTGGGTAGTGATGGATTTAGGATTGTGCTGCCCCTAGGCACTGTTGGTACTTCCACCCCCTGCTCCTCCCCCATCATGGGACAAAAAGAGCAGAAGCTGTAAGGTATAAGCCTTCTCTGCTCCAGACTCGCCTCCTTTCCCTCGAGTTCCTGAATAACAGAATGATTGCGGCTGGATTATTGAGCCCAGTGGCTTTTCGTTGCTCTCTGTGTGCTCTGGGGGTCATCCCTCTCCTTCTGTTCCCTGCACAGGACACGAGAGGAGAGACAGGGCTCGAATAGAGTGGAGCAGTTTTTCTTTGCTCTGTCCTCTTCAGCCTCAGCCCTCTCCTCCTGTTCTTTCCACTGGCAGGGGAGGGGCTGGATCAGGAGGCAGGTCTTGGCTGAATGAGATTAAGCACAGAGGGTAGGTAGCAAATCTTCAAATGGCCTGCTGCCCTCCCAAATTTTTCCTGGCCTAGGCACAAACCTAGTGTGCCTATTAACAAATGCAGGCTTGAACCTGGGTGCTAGTGGCTAGGAAACAGTAAGAGAAATAAGGAGGTAGATTCTGGCTGTACTTAGGTGCAGTCTATTTACAGTGGAAAAACCAAAATCAAAACAGTCAGTTCAGCTCACCTTAACTTCAGGTAACGTACAGTCCTTAACCATAACAAGTCTTAACATACAGTAACAGTGGGTCTTGGGCTGCTTAACCTTGCTAGGCCCTGAGTTCTTATACTCTGGTGAAGGGCTCCTCCCTTCACCCAGGATTCCCTGAGGGTCTGGATCTTAAGGAGGATAGGGCAAGGCAGCTGTGCCTGGTCTCTTAAGGAAGTCTGAGGGAGTTTCCTATAGACTCCCTCACAGGCTGTAAGAAAATCCTGGTAGTGGAAGAGCATGGGACTTTCTTCTGAATGGTTTGTCTGTAGAAAATTTAGCAATTGTGTGTGGCTTCAGAACTCCCAGTGGGTGATTTTCTCTCTTGGGTTGCCATTCAGCTCCATATCAACTAGGAAAGGCTTATGTAGGTGTGGTTGTACATCATACAATACATACACTTTCTGGATTTCATTTTATTTGATTTATAGTCACTGTATGGGGTTTTATTGATATTTTTAGTTTAGACCATTGTGGTTTTTTGTTTTTTTTTTTGTTTTTCCCTGATAATGTGGGAACTAAATTTATTTCATGTTTGATCACCCCACAAGTGGTGGATCAGTCAACATTATTGGTATCTTATTAGACTCATGGTCTATGCGTGAAATAGGGTAAAACCAGGATTGCTTTAGCCCGTCCTACATGACATGGATAAAACTATCCTGTAACAATTTGAAAAACTGCTGCTGAGAAGCAAAGATTTTATGCCCTGATGCCAGCATTTTTCTTAACCTGGATAATTTATTAACTGGAGCTTGAATTTTAGCTTTCTTGGGTGATTTTGTTTTGAGGAAAGATGGGGCGAAGTATGCTTATTTCCCATTCTTCACCCAGCCTCCTACTTTCTTGAAAATGATATTATTTCAGTGTTTATTTAACCAAGTACTGATGATTTAAACTGGACTTGTAGAAAATTATTATAATTAAAAATAAAATGAAGAGGTTTGAATACAAGGTCATGAACCCCATACAACATGTGTGCCCTGTTGGCAAGAAATGATCTAACCTTTAGCCGCAGTTGCTTTTGGAGTGCATTGCTCCCCTTGGTTTAATCAGTTGTGTTTTGTGATGCAGAACTCACATTCCCTATGGACCCAAAGCTGTCAGATCTATTACTTTATTTTCTATGGATTAACATTGTCTTGGTTAATAACACAATGTCCAGCCAGGGGCAGGACTCCCTCATGGGAAGCATATTGACCTGTAGAAACTCAGCTCATTGTTCAGGTTTTGGAATAAACCTCCTGCAGTGAACTTGGTATAGGACAATTATGGAAGTGTAACATTTCTCTTTAGTTTGCCTAGAAGAATTCCCAGACCTGCTATTTAGACGGGTACAGGGTAAGACACAGAGAGCTGTTTTATAGCTGAATTCTGAGTAAAGAGGGGTTTTTTTTTTATGTTAAGCTCTGTCAAACAGCGTGGTTGCTATGACAACTGCAGCTAGATAACTCATTTGGGAATATACTTGTAGGACCCGGCACTCTATCACCTGTCATTCAATAATTTCATGTTCATAATAACTAGGAAATCAATGGCTATCCTCTGAGACAGCTTGTTGAAAGGGCAGGCACACTGTTGGCTGCGCACAGTTTAGATTTGTGTCTATTTGCTCTGATATCGGTGCCAGTTTAGGAGTGCAAGAACATGTTTGTTTGGACTGGAGCAAATATTATAGACCAATTCCTTTTCACAGCTTCGTCATAACAGTTGTGTAAACATGCATAAAACAGATTCAATGTGGTGTGTATAGTGTAAAGGAGCCAGTTGTGAGTTATGCAGTAGAATCTGGCAGTATAGTTTCAGATAATTTCAAGCTCATGGTTCTGTAATTCAGATGGCTTTAACAAGAGAGAAGATGGTTTTCTCATAACCAATTGGAATCCTGCTTTGGGAACAACAGGATCGTTTTGAGAACTGGAGGGATAGGAAGGAACAGTATTGGGTTTAGCTGTCCCCTAAGTGGTGAAGTATTAGTTATTGCCTGTGTGTTATTTTTTTTTTTTTTATGAATATGCTATTCCATAATGATGTAATCCTATTGCATTTTTCATGTATTGCTTGATTATGTTGTTTTGCTGTGTTGTGAGCCAGTCGGAGTCCTTTTTGAGGGAAGGCAGCACATAAATAAACAATGTAATGTAAAAATGGATAGGAAGAGGGGAATGAATTTGTAGGGTGTATGATAAAAGTTGTACCAATGGAGAAACAATTATTTGGGCATGCAGAAGCACATGTCTAAATTGAATAAATATAAATATTTGCAGGTGGAAGTAAAGATGAGCTATTCTCACTGTTTGACAACACATTTCTCCATTAACTAATAGCCACACATAAAGGCAACAGCAGTTCTCCTTTATCAACAAAGAAATGTTTTTACTGTAAATATTTTGAAATAGGAAAAAAAGAGAGGAATATTACCCACTACCTGTCACTCCCTAAAATGATTTATAAGGCCAAATTCAAATTACCAGCTCATCTTCTATCCCCAAATATTCTCTGCATACGGCAAACATTTCTTTCAAGCACTTGGGAAAATTCATTTCTTCTGAAGAACAGTAGCCAGTAATTCAACAATGTAAGAAGCTGTTTTTTATTTAGGACAAGTAAAATCTACAGATAGACGCAAATAATGGCATTAGGTACTGTATGTTTTAAAGGTATCTCTTGATGGTGGATAAATAACAGGTAGAGCCAGATAAGGGTCCCGAATTTATTACATTTCTCTTCCAGCAATTTCATCAAAAGAAAAAGCCATTTTTCACTTTTTCTTTTTGTGATTTGCCAGTATGTGAAAACCCCTCTCTGGTCTTGATCTGCTATTACAGCTGTCACCTCCTCCCTCCTGGACCTCAATCTGCTGCTGCTGCTTTCTCCCTTCAGGCCCACGTCTCCTTCCCAGATCCTACCCTGCCACTATAACTCCCAATGCATCTTCCTCCTGAATCTTGATCTGCTGCTGCTGTCACCTCCTCTTCCTCCTCCTTTTGGCCCCATTCTGCTGAAACATCCACCTTCGCTTCCCTCCCTGCCCCCAATCTGCAATGGCAGCCAGAAAATTTGCATTCTGTTGGTAGATGCTGGTAGTTTTGTATTTTCTTGGCAGATGCTGGTAATTTTGCATCTTTTCTTGATTTATTGCACTTGCAATAAAATCAGGTCCCTAATGATGGCTCTTTAGGCGATAATATGAATTTGTTGTAAAATGGGTGCACAGAAGAAAGGCCTGGAAATGGAAAGCACAAAAAGAAGGCTCATTAGTTTACTGATGATCAGTTTACAAGAGTGCATTGTTCATAAATTTGACAAGTTTTCAGAGCTAACACTTTGGTTAGTCATTCAGAGAAAAAAGTATATGTTTAATAATGACATGACGTGAGTATTTGCTTGTATATATTCACTGGCAATATTTTGAAGAGCTTAAGACTGCAAAGTCATAAACACATGAAGATTATGGCTATATTACTAAATGAAAATGAATGTTTCATTTCAGTGCCTCCCAGAAATAGATAAAAGCAATGTTATATAGATGACAACAGATAAAAGGACATTTTCAATATTAGGGATGTGCCTCTGTTTTTTGTTTCATTTTGATTTAGTGCACACTAAATCAAAATAGTGTGCACTAACTCGAAATTGACCCATAAAGACCAGTTGGCTCATTTAATCTGCCCAGTTATTATAGTCTGAACAGTTAAGGACATATTTCTCCTTTTATTAAAAAAAAATGAATTCTAGGCATTTTTTTTCTGTTTTTTTTTCCACACTAAGATCTGGAGCTCCTTTCTTATGTATGAAATAGAAATGGAGGAGAAATCCATTATCTGCTATTAATTAAGTTGACTTAGAAAATAGCCACTGCTATTACTAGCAATAGTAACATGGAATAGACTTAGTTTTTGGGTACTTGCCAGATTCTTATGGCCTGGATTGGCCACTGTTGGAAACAGGATGCTGGGCTTGATGGACCCTTGGTCTGACCCAGCATGGCATGTTCTTATGTTCTTATGTTTTCCTGTAGATAATATGCTCATAGTAAGATCTTAGTATCATTTCATCCCAGCCAGAAACTTTATTCACTGTTGTTGGATTTACATGAAGTCTTTTCTGTGTTACTTTTTTTTGTCCCATTTATTGCTAGATAAAATATTCAGCCTACTGCTTACGCTAGAGAAAGGATGTTAAGTTGTTTGCTGTATTTAAGGGAGTGATTCTGTCAAGATTTACTACTGTTAACTATGAGACACATTCTTCGTGAATCAGGCTCTTAAGAAATATGTTTAAATGGTCCTTCACGGAAACAGAATCCATAGCAGAATGCAAAGCTTAAGGTGGTCCTGTCAGGACATGAAATCACACAATAGGATGACATTATCCACTGATGTCAGCTCCTGAAAACATCATACTGAGCCTCAACACATTTTTACTCTGAAATTGTATTGGAAGTACTTACTAACTAAAAAATTAAGAAGATATGACTTATAAGTCAGGGAACAACCTGTAAAGTGGCCTAAAGATTTTATTTTTACAAATTGTTGCCAGGGGCCTATTTTAACACTTCTGTTTTAATGGAAATAAATATTTCTCTTTTCAAAGGTCCAGTTTTCAAATGAATCTTGTTGGAACAGGTGTAAGCTGAATGGCACATCCAACATAGGCTAAATAGACCTTAAGTTTCTTATGTTTTCAGTCAACTTCCAAAGTTCAGAATGCATATTAATTGATCATCTAAGATACCTTTTTAAATAAAATAAGTGTTCTGGTCTTGAAGCAATGGATGAACAATAGCTATATAAAGTGAATACATGTGTAGTAGCATTAGAGCTACTGACATGGTTGAAAGATGAGGTGAGAGAGGCAATAATATCTAAAAGAACATCTTTCAAGAATTGGAAACGGGATCCGAATGAAGAAAACAAGAAATAGCATAAGCACTGGCAAAATCAGATGCAAAGCATTGATAAGGAAGGTGGCGAGAGAAGTTGAATAGAAACTTGCCGTGGAAGCAAAAACTCATAATAAAAACTTTTGAGGTAAAAAGCCTGCAAGGGAGTCAGTTGTACAATTAGATGGTCAAGGGGTAAAAGGAGTACTTAGGGATGACAAAGCAATAGCAGAGACTATATGAATTCTTTGCTTCACTATTTACTGAGGAAGATGTAAAAGATATACCCATGCCAGAAATGATATTCAAAGGTGATGATTCAGAGGAAATGAAGCAAATCTCAGTGAATCTGGAAGATATACTAGGGCAACTTGACAAACTAAAGCATAGCAAATCACCTGATCCAGATGGTATACATCCCAGAATGCTGAAAAAGCTGAGAAATAAAATAGCAGACCTGCTATTGGAAACATCATCTATGGTACCTGAAGACTGGAGGGTTGCCAATGTAATGCCAATTTTTAAAAAGGGATCAAGGGATGATCTAGGAAACTACAGACCAGTAGTGAGTCTGACATCTGTGCCAGGCAAAATGGTAGAAACTATCAAAAAGAACAAAATTGCTACTATAGATAAGCATAGTTTAATAGGACAAAGCCAACATGGATTTAGCCAAGGGAAGTCTTGCCTCATAAATTTGTTACACTTTTTTAAGGGCATAAATAAACATATGGATAAAGGTGAGCCAGTTGATATTGTGTATCTGAATTTCTAGAAATCATTTGACAAAGCCCCTCATGAGAGACTTCTTAGGAAACTAGAAAGTCATGGGATAGATTACAATGTCCTATTGTGTATTGCCAACTGGTTAAAAGACAGAAAAAAGAGAGTAGGGCTAAATGACAAATTTTTCCCAATGGAAAAAAGTGAATATTGGAATATTGGAATTCCCTATGAATTCCCTATGAAAGAGATCTAGGTGTCATAGTGGATAACACATTGAAATTGTCGGTTCAGTGTGCTGCGGCAGTCAAAAAAGCAAACAGAATGTTGGGAATTATTAGAAAAGGAATGATGAATAAAACGGAAAATGTCATAATGCCTCTGTATCGCTCCATGGTGAGACCGCACCTTGAATACTGTGTACAATTCTGGTCGCCGCATCTCAAAAAAGATATAATTGCGATGGAGAAGGTACAGAGAAGGGCTACCAAAATGATAAGGGGAATGGAACAACTCCCCTATGAGGAAAGACTAAAGAGGTTAGGACTTTTCAGCTTGGAGAAGAGATGACTAAGGGGGGATATGATAGAGGTGTTTAAAATCATGAGAGGTCTAGAATGGGTAGATGTGAATCGGTTATTTACTCTTTCAGATAGTAGAAAGACTAGGGGACACTCCATGAAGTTAGCATGGGGCACATTTAAAACTAATCGGAGAAAGTTCTTTTTTACTCAACGCACAATTAAACTCTGGAATTTGTTGCCAGAGAATGTGGTTCGTGCAGTTAGTATAGCTGTGTTTAAAAAAGGATTGGATAAGTTCTTGGAGGAGAAGTCCATTACCTGCTATTAAGTTCACTTAGAGAATAGCCACTGCCATTAGCAATGGTTACATGGAATAGACTTAGTTTTTGGGTACTTGCCAGGTTCTTATGGCCTGGATTGGCCACTGTTGGAAACAGGATGCTGGGCTTGATGGACCCTTGGTCTGACCCAGTATGGCATTTTCTTATGTTCTTATGTTCGGGGTCCGATGCTTTTTAATATATTTATAAATGACCTGAAAATAGGAAAAGAAAGTAGGGCGATCAGATTTGCCAATGACACAAAATTATTCAAAGTTGTCAAATCACAAGAGGTTTGTGAGACATTGCAAGAGGACATTGCAAAACTGGGAAATTGGGTATGCAAATGAAATTTAATGTAGACAAGTGCAGAGTGATGCACTTAGTGAAGAGTATTCCAAATTATAGCTACAAAATAAAAGGTTTCACATTAGGAGTCACCAGCCAGGAAAAGGATTTAGGGCCAGGATACATCATTCCGTGCAGAATGATGAAGCCTGCACTAAAGGGGGCAGGGGGAGGGGCGAAGGAGGGGGCAGGCAGGTGATAGCACACAGCCGATCACACCACGGCGGTGCGATTTCGCCTGCTGTGGTGCGGCCGGCTGCAGGCTATCGCGGGCATAGCGCTACCATAAAAGGTGGTGCTATTCCCCACGCTACTGCCAGTGATAATGTTTGAAACATTATTGCTGGCACCGGTGCCACTGCCGACTCCTTCCTAACTCCGCCCTGATTCCTCCCTCCCCCTAATTTTAATGTTACAGCCACAAAAAGGCCCTTTTTGCGTGCGATAAAGGTCTTATCACATGTGTTATGCCCTAACGTGAGTGATAAGTCCTTAGAAAATAACCCCCTTGGTGTCATTGTTGAAAATACATTGAAATATTCCATTCAGTATGCAGCAACAGTAGCCAAGAAAGCAAATAGAATGCTAGGGCTGATTAGGACAGGAATGGAGAATAAAACAAAGAATATCATAATGCCTCTGTATTACTCTATAGTATGACTTCATCTTATGTTCAGTTCTGGTCACCACATCTCAGGAAAGATATAGCAGAATTAGAAAAGGTACAGAGAAGGATGACTATGAAGAAATGCTAAATAGTTTAGGACTCTTCAGTTTGGAGAAGAGACATTATTTTATAGACAGAGGTCTATAAAATAATGAGTGGAATGGAATGAGTAAATGTTAATCAGTTGTTTACTCTTTCGAAAAGTACAAAGACCAGGGGACACACAATGAAGTTACTGGTAATACATTTAAAAATAATAAGAGAACATATTTTTTTACTCCATGCCTAATTTGCTGCCAAAGTATGTGGTGAAAGCTATTAGTATAACTGCATTTAAAAAAGGTTTTGATAAGATCCTGAGGAAAAATTGCATTAACAATTATTGAGGTAGAGTTACAGAAATCTACTACTTATTCTTATTTATTTATTTATTTATTTATGCCTTTTTTTTTTTTTTTTATACCTACATTCATGAAGAAAATCATATATCGGTTTATAAGGAACAGTGTGATTTAACATTAACCTTAACATTAACAAAGATGCAAAAAAAGAAGTTACAATAAAACAAGGGAAGTGGGTAAAGGAGGAGGAGAAGCTAGAAGTTGACAAAGTAACTCAATAATAATAACAGTGCAGTAACAATGTCTGAGAGGGTGTGTATTGGGTTGGATGCTTCAATAAGTGTGACATATTTGAGACATGTGTCTGTGACATATTTGAAAGCTCTATTTTATTTAAAACCATGATGTACTGCCGCACACTTTTTAGCAGTTCAATTCATTTTTCATGTTTTTTTTATTTTTATATATATTTTTTTTCCTTTTTTCAAAATATCTTAATTCATTTACTTTTCAATGACGCTACAAGTCCAAATATATTTTTTTTCTTTTTTTCAGAATATCTTGTTAACTCATTTACTTTTCAATGACGCTAAAAGTCCAAGAATCTCATTTGCTCTCTTTCATTTCAACTTTTAACTTGAAAAGTGCAATATCTTTTATAAGAAACGCTTTTATCTAGCACTTATCTTGTTCTTTGGAGGCAACGTTCTGCTTATTCACTAGAGCCGAAGTTTCGATGCTTTTGCAAAGGTAGCCCAGAGTCAATGCTCTGCCAATTTGCTGGAGCCAAAATTTCAATGCTCTGCAAAAAAAGCCCGACACCGCTGGTGTTTCGAAGGCACTTCTTCGTCAGGGGCTAAACAGGCGTTTCCACAATGAAATTAGCGCGGCAATTGTTGATCCGCCATTTTGACGCTAGCTTTTAAAGACACATTTGAATTCTATAATGACCAATCAGCGTGCTCGTAGCCACGCTGATTGGTCGTTATAGAATTCAAATGTGTCTTTAAAAGCTAGCGTCAAAATGGCGGATCAACAATTGCCGCGCTAATTTCATTGTGGAAACGCCTGTTTAGCCCCTGACGAAGAAGTGCCTTCGAAACACCAGCGGTGTCGGGCTTTTTTTGCAGAGCATTGAAATTTTGGCTCCAGCAAATTGGCAGAGCATTGACTCTGGGCTACCTTTGCAAAAGCATCGAAACTTCGGCTCTAGTGAATAGGCAGAGCGTTGCCTCCAAAGAACAAGATAAGTGCTAGATAAAAGCGTTTCTTATAAAAGATATTGCACTTTTCAAGTTAAAAGTTGAAATGAAAGAGAGCAAATGAGATTCTTGGACTTTTAGCGTCATTGAAAAGTAAATGAGTTAAGATATTCTGAAAAAAAGAAAAAAAATATATTTGGACTTGTAGCGTCATTGAAAAGTAAATGAATTAAGATATTTTGAAAAAAGGAAAAAAAAAATATATAAAAATAAAAAAAACATGAAAAATGAATTGAACTGCTAAAAAGTGTGCGGCAGTACATCATGGTTTTAAATAAAATAGAGGTTACCCTATGATTATTTGATATTGGGCAGCCAAAGTGGCAGTGGTACATAAAGGTAAAAGACGCCGGTAGGCGGAAGTGTGCACTGGCCCTGGTATGAGGGTATTCCTTAAATTAAAAACCATGAGAGTAATGTGACCCTTATTCTTAATGATATCATTTTGTCACATTAGATGCCAGTTTTTTCCGATTTTGTGTGACATATTTGAGACATGTGTCCGTGACATATTTGAGACATGTGTCCGTGACATAGCTGGAGCTGGTCTAGTCACGGGACATATCCGTGACAAATCTGGAGCTGGTCTGGTTATGGGAAGGCTTGTAGAAACAGCCAGGTCTTAAGCTTTTTTTTTTGAAAGTCAGCAAACAAGGTTCCTGTCTGAGATCTGGGGGAATGGCAGTGGAGGCGTGTAGGGATCCTTTGTACATTTCCCTGATAGGTCCTAATGACGTATGGAGTCTGAGTGGGAGTTGTAGGTCGATGGGGACCTGGTGGTGAATAGTTTTATGAATGATAGTAAGGGATTTATGCATGATTCTAAAGCCTATAGACAGCCAGTGCAAATCTCTGATAATGGGTGTGATATGCTCACTTCTGTTGGTGTTTGTAAGGATCCTAGCAGCCGCGTTTTGGATCATTTGAAGGGGTTTGGTGGATGAGGCGGGGAGACCAAGCAGAATGGAGTTGCAGTAGACAATCTTAGAGAACAGAATGGCTTGGAGAACCGATCTGAAATCTTGAAAATGCAGGAGCGGTTTAAGTCGTTTGAGTACCTGTAATTTGTAGAAGCAGTCCTTGGTGGTTTGGTTGATGAATTTCTTAAGGTTCAGATGGTTGTCGATTATTTCTCCAAGGTCTCTTGCTTGTGTGATTAGAGTGTTGGGTTGAGTTGGTTGAGGTGTGTCGCTGTGTTCTGGTGATATGAGGAGAATTTCCGTCTTGGCCGAGTTAAGTACCAAGTTTAGGCTGGAGAGGAGGAGATTGATAGCTTGGAGGCAGTTGTCCCAGAACTTGAGGGTTTTTGTGAGGGATTTGGTTATGGGGATCAGAATTTGTACATCGTCGGCATACAGATAATGTTTCAGCCTTATGTTTGTTAGCAGTTGGCAGAGGGGAAGGAGGTAGATGTTGAAGAGGGTGGGAGACAGGGAGGAGCCCTGGGGAACTCCTTGTGTGGGATTGATGCGTGGAGACTCTTTGTTATTGACTTTGACTTTATAGCCTCTACTGGTGAGAAAGGAGTCGAACCATCTGAGGGCCGTTCCTGTTATCCCTATGTCGGATAGTTGGATGAGGAGGATGGCGTGGTTCACTGTATCGAAGGCCGCCGAGATGTCTAGGAGCACTAGCAGGAAGGAGTGCCCTTTGTCTAGGCCCATAATGATGTGGTCTGTGAGGGAGATGAGTAGGGTTTCAGTGCTTAGCGATTTTCGGAATCCATATTGAGTGTTGTGGAGTATATTGTGGTCTTTGAGATAGTTTGAGAGTTGAGCATTGACTACTTTTTCCATTACCTTAGCGACGAAGGGAAGGTTGGAGATAGGGCAGAAGTTGTTGGGGTCTTTTGTGTCTAAGTTTGGTTTCTTAAGAAGTGGTTTGAGGGTGGCAAGTTTTAGGGCATCCGGGAAGATTCCTTGTGAAAGAGAGCAGTTAATGATCTCAGCCAGATATTTGGAGATAGTATCCGGGACTAATAGGAGTAGTTTAGTCGGGATTTGGTCGGAAGGATGGGTAGAAGGTTTCATTCTTTTTAGAATGATTTCAGTTTCCATGGCAGATGTGAGTTCAAATGATTCAAGTGATGCTCCCTTATTTGAGAAGGAAGAGAAGGGGGATGGGAGGAGTAGTAGAACTGGGGGGTAGGCGTGTTAGGAGGTTGGAAATTTTGCTCTGGAAGAATGATGCCAGTTCATTGGCTTTGGTTTGTGCTTGGTCGTCCGGTATGGGCGGAGTGGTAGTTTTTGTGAGTTCTGATACGTATGAGAATAGAGCCTTAGCATCAAATACGAGGTCGTGAATTCTGAGAGCGTAGAAGTCTTTTTTAGTTCGTAGTGTTGAATTCCTGTAGAAGTGGAGGATATTCTTGGGATAAGCAGCTTGGAAACCTGGAGATCCTGCCAGATACTTGTGACTTGGCTTGACCACTGTTGGAAACAGGATACTGGGCTTGATGGATGCTTGATCTGACCCAAATGGCAAGACTTATGCTCTTATGTAGAAATGGAAAGGTTATCTAGCACCCCTTGACCTCTATTCTCAGGTCAGACTAAGTACTATTGGAGTCATGACTTTATACACTTCTCAAATAAACTATATGATTTCATTCTTCAACTTTTAAATCTCAATGTCACTTCCTGAAGTGGAATAAACTGTATTTATGGTCTTGCTAGAGCCGATTAGATTGACTGGAAGACTATACAGTTGCTTGATTTATTTCTTGAAAGCTTTTACAGCTTTAAGCAACAAAACTTCAGCTAAGGCATAGTGTTTGACCATTATTGATCATAGAGTCAGCAAATTATTTAATGCCACTGATTGGGGAGATTTTCTTTATTGTTTGGTACTGATGTGGGGAACTTAAAATTTCATGGGGTTAAAATAGTGATAGCCTTCCAGTTTATGAGATGGCCTAGTTTGTCAGTGTATTCTTCAGTTTGATCTATACCATAGGAAACCATTTGAATTACTAATAAAGGAAGTCTGTGGGTCATATGTACAAAACTTGTTCCCCATATACACATGTAGAGCCCTATTGGGTTTCTACTAAGAAGAATGACCATCAATGTAGGAAGAAGAGAAATATGCCAAGTGGTTTACAGCTACCCGGTGTGGGCTGCTGTGTTGGTTACTTCCAGTTTCTATAAAAGGGAGAAATATCTAGAGAGAGAACATGAATTTTTAGTTCAATTTTCCAAGTAGAAGTTTATTTGTGGCGTTCATTTTTCTTTATTTTAGTAATTACTTTTTGGAACTAGGATATAGTTTTGTCTTTAATTGTTCAATTTTAGTGAAGGAAATTTCTATTCACCCTCCCTTCTGTTTTGGTTAGGGGAGAAAATTGGACATTCCAGTGAAGACTCTCATCCAGAGAGATGCATTGACCCATCAGATGGCTTCTTCTCAATCCATTCCTGGAAGGAGTAGAAAATTAGGTGAAGAATAGCACCCCCACCTGTGATTATCAACTCTCTCTCTCTCTCTCTCGCTTTTATTTATTTATTTATTTATTTTTATTTATTTCAGGGCTTTTATATACCGAGGTTTAGCAATTAGCCTTCACCCCGGTTTACAATAGAACAATTTGTTACATAGAACAGTACATGGAACATAGAATGGTATAGGTTACATCAAATTGTTAGGAGATTATCGTAGAACTAATCTTAAATGCTTGAACGAGGTCGCGTAAATTTTAATTAAAACTTTAACAGCAATAAGGAACTGAGAAATGAGTTAGTAAGAACAAGACTATATGTCAATGAGATATGCAAGAGGTTAAGGTGGGAGGATGGAGGGGGAAAGAAAGGGGGATGGGGAGGGGAAAAGAAGAAAGGACGGTGGGAGCGGTGGGACGGTGGGAGCGGTGAGAGGTGAAGAGTGGAGGGGGGAGAGCATTAGGAACTCATAGTGCGCTCATCTTGCATGGTGTTGTTGCTGGTGGGGTTATGAAGTTTTTATATCTTTTTTATATCTATCTTATATATATATATATATATTTTTTTTTTATATATCTTTTATATCTATCTATCTATCTATCTATCTATATATATATATATATATATATATATAGAGAGAGAGAGAGAGAGATTCAGATATTCAAGGAGAAGGAGTACCACATGAATAGGGATCTTCATTTTGTTTTCATTTTTCCTGGTAATTTCAATGTTATAATAAAATAAATCCATAGAAAATGACATTTCCACTTATTTTATTCTTTATGTTAAAACAGTCATGTCATGTTGAACTAATGTCCAGTGCCCATGTGCCCATGTGATTTTGATAAATTCAGCAGCAATGTTCAGAGATGCATGTTTTTATCATACAACAAAATTGCTGTTGTATTCATCAAAATCACATGGAAGCTCCTTTAGTAGAGCACTGGACATCAGCACAACATGATATCTCCAATCTTTGTATTTTTGTGATTGAACATTGTAAACCTTTTTTACATGGAGGAGCATTCTCTTGGTTTCTCCTCCATCATGAATAACATTTGATTTTTAAATTGCAGACTTCACATCCCTCTGGTCTCAGTCAAGAAACTGAATGGTCTGTTCACATTTAATTTTTTTTTCTAAGTATTTCTCCATGTACTTATGCTTTTTGTTTGTTGGATGTTTCAATAGGTAAATAGCTAATCATGTACCTTTTCAGTGCCAAGTGTTTGAGTCTGTTGTAATAGAGTATGTTGCCCTTTTGTTATATATGAGTAGTCCTATTATGGTTCTGTGTTTGTGATATGTAAACTTACTAATAAAATTCGATTTCATGTTTTCATATTTACATTTCTCTGGTCTCAATTATGGAAGGATGTGGCTGGTTCTAGTAAAATATTGTGGATGTGGCTGGTTTTAGTATAACATTGCTCTATGTATATATGTCCTTTTGACATATGGATCATGTGACTAGCTAATCACATTTCCTTTTGGTGCCGTTTGAATGTGTCTATTTTAGTAAGGTATAGTGGCTCTTCTCTTATAGATGCTGTGAGTATGTTTAGATCTACTATGATTTTGTGATTACAAAGTATTAAAATGTTGCTAAGACTTTACTCTCTGTTTCTTAATTTTAATATAATTTATTTGTGATGTTTCTCTGGGAGATATGAGTTAGTTTTATATGAATATTTTTTTCATTATTTATCTGTGTATTTTTATGTTGCCTATTTTGATTTATTCTTTTATGTATTTGTATATTTTAGATGTTTGTCCCTCCTGATGCAACACAATGCAAAACACGGTCCGTGTTGGGGGATTGAGTTGTTGTATTTCATATTTGGAATTATGTTGTCCTCTTTGTTTAAGGCTATGGACATTTAATAAAGATTTTGGAATTGAACAATCTATACTATTTTTTCTGTCATTGATTTTTTTTTGGTGTGATTTGTTCACATTTTTAATATTCACATCTTTAATATTCACTTTTTTCATATTAGCATTTGTGCCCATGATGCTTTGTGAGTTTATTTTATTGTATTGTCTTTCCATCTTATATTATTTACTGTCTATAATTATTGTAATTATTGTAATCCATTCTGAACATTGGCTAATACGGAGTATAAATCCAATAAATGAATGAATGATGTAGAAGATGCTTTTGGTTCTTTTACTTAACCTTCACACAACAGGGTGTTAAGTTCCTTGAGCAGGTATCTGACCTTTTAATTTCCCAAATAACGTTCAGATAAAAAATGATCCCTTGCTGAAACAGTGGCTCAACAGACTAGTTTTATATTTCCCTATTAAATCTTGAAAGCATAATTATAATTATAAAACAAAACTAAAAACAATCTAAAACTAAAAAACAATGCAAAACAAACCATCCATTCTCATCAGGCTTATGGGACTTTCTCCAAAGGTTAAACAGAAATCATTCCATTTCATGATTAATGTTGATGTAATGTGGGAATCTACAAGAGCATAGGAAAGTCTTCATCTCATTGATACCTTTGTAATTTTACCTTTGTTTGAAGATCATTTTTGTTCACATTGAATAGAATGTGAAAGTTATTTTCTCTGTAACTAAGTGTTTAGTATATGCTGATCTTCACCTGATTAAACCTCTGACTGAACCCTGTGCTTCTGACAACCATTCTGAGATTACCTTAGCAGTGGGATGAATGAAAGCTGGTTTTTGGTACCCTGAGTAAAGTCCTAAGGTATATGTGCAGTATTTTAGTGAAATTCACCCCCCCATCAGGAGCATTTCAATGTAGTCAAGTAGATTGAAGTGCTCCTTTATCACTGTAGCTATCTGCTATGATGCTAATGCATGTTGTCAGGGCTAGATGGAATTTATGTGTTGTATTGCTAGATGGGTAGTTTGTGCTCCGTTATTAGTTGAATAAATTTATTCAGGTTATTAGAGAAATGTAGTAAGAATCTGTGGTCATTCATTTTCAGCACCTTCTGTTGCATGGTATCAGCAGTTTCCATTATTTCTTACGGAAATTCTGATATTTAGCTTCTCTGAAGTTGAAGAAAGGAGTTATATAGTTATAGATACATTCATTATTTATTAATTAAGTCCTGTACTTTTTTACTCTAGTGTTTGTCAGTAACAGCTATTTTCTGTCACGAGCCAGAAGTTAGAAGTAGGGAGAGCACTCTGTCAGCTTCTTCCATACTTAATGTGTATGGATAAATATCCAACATTGGCTCTGGTTTCCAGAAATATAAGTCATTCCCCTCTTCTTGACCTCTCCCTAGTCATCCACCAACAGACCTATCGTCCAATAAGGGAAATTAAGAATAGGAAGTTACAAAATGACTCCTGCAACCTGTATGAGAGATATGGTCCCCCCCAGTGTTTCTTTGATGAATCTATTTTTGGTCAGAATCAGTAAAACTTATACTGGTGAGCGTGAAATAACATTGATCAGATTGACTTCTACTGCAGGGAAAAAGACAAAAAAAATCAATTAAACTAGTGGGACAGCTTTTCAAGTTTATTGAGTATGGCTCAGCAAAGCACAGATGTGAAGAAACCTGAGTAACTAAAGCCTTTAAATATCATAGAAGGAATTATACAACCAAATCATAATATTCCGTGTCAACTGACTGGCATATGGCATGTTAGCTTAGCACGTACTCCTGCTGGCAATAATGTATTGACTTTTGCAGATTTGTGCAAGGATGGGAAGTGTGTCTGTCATATTGAAGAGTGTTTAGCAATAAGAAATGTTGTTGTATTTTCCTAGAAGTCTTTTTTTTTTTTTTTATTTCAGAAGCTTTGGATTTAATGACTGGGGGGAGAAAAACATGGTTTTCCATAACAACTTTAACATTCAGTTTGGATATGCCTATCAGTTCTGCAAGAGCTAATTTATCATGTAAAGTACATGCCACTTGTGTCACATTTTACTGTCTGTTCATTTGTTTTGATAATCAAGATCTTGACAGGCTTGTCCCCCATAGTAGGATTTATCGTAAGGATTTTCTTATCATTGCTTGAAGCAGAAACCTTTAATCCGAGTGTCCTTTACAGAGACTGAATGAAAATGAAACAGATTCAGCTTGGTTGGCAAACAAATAAAAGTCATTTCAGACAGATACAGTCAAATTTACTATGACTTCTTCCCTACCCATGCAGCAGTGATTTGTGGCCAGGAGTGATTAAACTACTATACCTAACATTTCACGTAATTTGTAACCATGAATTAGGCCTGACAGATATTGTATGCTCGGCGTATGACTTTAAAGCAATTCTAGATGTGTGCTTTGAAGATCTGCGGATGTACTGTGACAAAAACTCTTTATTTTAGCTTTTCCCATTGTTGAGCCCTCACTTAAAGTATGTATACGAGGCCCAAAAATGTTTGGTTTGGTTCACAATTTTGTTTCAGGGAGGTGGGGAGGTTTGTTTTTTGATTTTTTTTTTTCATTTCAATTCATTTCCTGAAATGAAAGAAAATAAAATAAAATAATGAAACCTTTCTGGGCCTCCTTGAGACCCTGCAACTCCCTCTAGACTCCCAAGACATCCCCAGGGCCTGGACCCTACCCTGCTAGGTTGAACCAGACCTGGCTGGAGCCTCTCTAGGCTCCTGTGACCCCTTCTTGCTCATTAAAAAAAAATCTGTCTTAAGGCATGTGCCTAATAAACTGTGCTTTCCCAACCTTCTCCAAACCCCTGGAAACATAGGCTGAGAACCCCTCTTTCCCTAGCTCCCAATCACCCCCTTGCCATGTGTCTGGAATTAAAAGAATAAAAAGTGCAGAAGCAAGCCCACTGCTCCCTATCCTGAGCCTGGATCTTTAGAAACAGCAACAGTGATCCTGCTTTTCTAGGTCAGGACCAGCGATGACAGATATTTTATTTTATTTATTTATTTATTTAGAAACTTTTATATACCGGTATTAGTGGGGACATCATACCGGTTTACATTTGAACAAAAAGGCTTGAAAATACATGTTAACAGGGGAAGCGAACTGGGAGGGGGATAACAAGGAGCAGCGTGGAAAGAAAGATTAACATAACAGCAACAAGCATAAGTTAACAGAATAATTAGTTCCTTAATATAAGGAGGTTGTGATCACCATAAGGCGGTGCAGGGATGGGATAGAGGGGGATCTATTCTGGATAGGCTTGTTTGAATAGATAGAGACATACCAGATCACACAAGTTTAGTGCTCACCAGAGTATGGCAGTCAGGGATGTCCATATGTGCATCAGCAGGAGTAGTACATATTGGGCCCATCAGAACTCCCACCTGCTTCAGCTGCTGTCTGAGTTGGCCCACCCGAACATGCTAGTAATACATACTGTGGTAATAATCATCTTGACTCATTGGGTCAGCAGCTGATGAACACCATCAAGAATAACATTGCCTTCCTCACATCCTGGCTGCCAGGAATCTAGAACATAAAAACATAAGATATGCCATACTGGGTCAGACCAAGGGTCCATCAAGCCAAGTATCCTGTGTCCAACAGTGGCCAACCAAGTGACAAGTACCTTGCAAGTATCCAAACATTAATGAATAGATCACAAGCTACTAATCCTTGTTGATTAATAGCAGTTTATGAACTTCTGCTCTAGGAACTTATCCAAATCTTTTTTAAACTCAGCTACACTAACTGCCATAATCACATCATCTTGCAGTGAATTCCAAAGCTTAATTAAAAATTGAGTGAAAAATAATTTTCTCTGATTTGTTATAAATGAGCTACTTGCTAATTTCATGGAGGGCCCCTTAGCCCTTGTATTTCACTTGGATGCAGCTCCATCACTGCTCTCTACATTAATGGTGGGGGTGGAAGGGAAATAGAACCAAAGAGCTAAGAGAAACAGATAAGTATGAGAAAAAATGTGTGAAGCTTGCTGGGCAGACTGGATGGGCTGTTTGGTCTTCTTCTGCCGTCATTTCTATGTTTCTATGTATTATCTGTGAGAGTAAATAACTGATTCACATTTACCCATTCAAGTCCTTTCATGATTTTGTAGTCTTCTATCATATCCCCTCTCAGCTGTCTCTTCTCCAAACTGAACAGCCCTAACCTCTTTAGCCTTTCTATGTAGGGGAGCTGTTCTATCCCTTTATCATTTTGGTCGCCCTTCTCTGTACTTTCTCCAGTGCAACTAAATCTTTTTTGAGATGCGATGACCAGAACTGTACACAGTATTCAAGATGCGGTCCCACCATAGAGAGATACAGAGGCATTATGACATCCACCATTTATTTGCCATTCCCTTCTTAATAATTCCTAACATTCTGTTTGCTTTTTTGACTGCCATAGCACACTGAGCCGATGATTTCAATGTATTATCCACTATGATGCCTAGATCTCTTTCCTGGGTGGTAGCTCCTAATATAGAAGCTAACATCGTATAATTACAGCATGGGTTATTTTTCTCTATATGCATTAACTTGCACTTGTACACATTAAATTTCATCTGCCATTGGGATGCCCAATCTTCCAGCCTCACATGGTCCTCCTGAAATTTATCACAATCTTTAGATTTAATTACTGTGCATAATTTTCTGCATTCGCAAATTTAAACACCTCACTTGTCATTTAATCTTATTCTCTGTTTCCTGTCTTTTAAACAGTTTGCAATCCACAAAAGGATGTCACCTCCTATCCCATCACAGAATTGACTCTCAAAATATGTTTAGGGTAGTAATGACAGTAAAAACAATAAACCACAAAAATAACTGTTCAACCACAATAGTTATAGAATAGGTAACAAACACCAATGGTGAAAAATATTTTTTATCTCATTGAACAGACCTCATACATAGGCATAAAATATGCTAATTAGCATGAATGATCATACGCCAAGTGTTATAATCATAGGTCTTAGGATGAGTGGTTTTTTTGACAGCTATGCTTAGTGAAACAGTCCAGAATACCAAAGAGAAATCTCAATAATGCTAAATAGTCTCAATAATTATTGATGATCACAATCATACTCAATAGTTCAATATATCCAATCTTCGCTTGATATTTCTTTGAAGAGAAAATCCCAATTTCATAATTTTAACTGTTTTGAACTTAGCTTTATGCGACGCGAAGAAACGCCGTGCTCATTGTGTGAGGCTTTGGTAGAGAATGCCTGACACAGGATCCGTGTTTCGGCTATGCCTTCATCGGGGGCCGAAATTTGCTGAAAAAATAGGCAAAACATAGATTTAAACAGCTTTGAAAAATTTTTAGAAATACTTGCAAAACAGGGTCACAATAGTGAAACACCAACATGTTCAGTACGGCTTGTCGGCTTGCCGGTAATGCGTCTCTTCTACCGGGGGAGAATGCTCTCGTGCCATTCTTTAAAGGGCCAACAACCAATCAAAAAAGGCCATGTAGCCAGAAGTGTCGTCACTAGTAACTGTGGACATTTAAACCAGAGAATAACATTCAGTGGCTGCATTTAGACCATGAGGATGTACAGAGTTTAAATTAAAAATCCATTGTTGCTCTTTTAAATTCAGTAATTTTTGTGGATCACCCCCCCCCCCTCCCAGATAGACAAACACGATCTATCACCCTCCATCTAAGATCCACAAATTTATGTTTCTCCAACAGACAATGTGCTACGATGGGAGCTTGGACCTTCTCAGTCAAAAGACAGCTACGATGTTCATTTAACCTAGTGTGGATCGGACGTTTCATCCGACCAACATAAAATTTTTGCATGGACATACAATAATGTAAATAACTTGAGATGTTTGACAATCAGAATGGAACTTGGCTGATCGTGTACATCCTAAGTTATTTGTCCAAGATGGACCAGATAAAGATTGTAAACATGGGGAGGCAGATTTTATAAATCTGCGCACACGCGTACTTTTGTTCATGCACCAGGCGCGAACAAGATTACGCGGGATTTCAATAGATACGCGCGTAGCCGTGCATATCCATTAAAATCCAGGGTCGGCGCGCGCAAGGCTGCCCAAAATCGGCAGCCTGCACGCGCCGAGCCGCGCAGCCTGCCTTCGTTCCCTCTGAGGCCACTCCGAAATCGGAGCAGCCTCGGAGGGAACTTTCCTTCGCCCTCCCCTCACCTTCCCCTCCCTTCCCCTACCTAACCCACCTTCCCCCTACCTTTGTCGGCAGCAGGCGTAACTTTGCGCGCGCCAGGCCGGCTGCCGCGCTCCGAGTTCCGGTCCGGGGGCTGGCCCAGAGGCCGCGGCCACACCCCCGGAACGCCCCCGGGCTGAAACCACGCCCACGACTCCACCCCCGAAATGCCGTGTCACTTGCGGCCCGCACCCGAAACGCCACGTCACTCAGGGCACGCCCCCGACATGCACCTCCATGCAAGCCCCGGGTCTTACGTGCGTCCTGGGGCTTGTGCGCGCCACCGAGCCTATGCAAAATAGGCTCGGTGCGCGCAGGGGGTTTTGGGGTAGGTTTTCGGGGGGTACGCACGTATTGTACGCGCGTACCCCTTTGAAAATCTACCCCAAAGAACATTTTGTGCAGGGCCAATGGCCATATGGCAGATCGGATTCCATATTGTTAGTGGGCAGGAGAAAAGAGTGGGTCAAAATGTCCCTCAAATTCTTTCCCTGACTGTATGCTATAATAGGATAATCAGCAAAAACAGGATGAGTTTGTAAAATATGCCAATATTTCCGAATTATTGAAGCAATGCTGAAAGATTTTGTGGAAAATCTTATAGTGCACACCAATGGAAAATTTTCTGATCGGCAGAGGTATCCAAAAGAAGCCATTTGCGTTGGGCATTCGATGCTCTTTTTAATGCTTTTCTAAGAATCCAGGGTGGATAACCATGTTGCCATAGACGGGTGGCCAAATCTTGTGCCTGAATGTAAAAATCAATTTTCTCAGAGCATAAGCGACAAAGGCGAAGAAATTGTCCAATTGGTAAATTCTTTTTGAGACTGTATGAATGAAAACTGGAAAAATGAAGCAAAGTGTTTTTATCAATAGGTTTCTTGTAAAGTGAAGTGACAAAATGATAGTCTCTCCGAGTAATAAGAATATCCAAAAAACTGATGGATTTTTGATGGTAATGCATAGAGAAAAATAAATTGTTATTGAGAGAGCTGAGCCAATTCAAAAAAAGATTAAGATTCTCTATGTTGCTATGCCAGAGAAAAAAGATGTCATCTATATAGTGGAGCCAATGAGGGACATATTGGAATTGAATTGCCAAATATAAAAAGGTAGTTTCAAAATCTGCCTTGAATAAGTTAGCCAAGCTCGGGGCCATGGTGGTCCCCATGGCAGTACCATGGATCTGTTTGTAAAATTGTCCATTAAAAACAAAATAATTTTCTGTAGTGTTAAATCTGCTAAAGTAAGCAGAAAAGCGGTAGGGACACGGTGTGGACGTGGTCTTGTCTCCAGATATTGTTCCAAAATAATAAGTGATTGTTCTTGTGGGATACTGGTGTAAAGTGCACGTATGTCTAAAGTAACCAATATCACGTCAGAGGGAATCTGTATGGAGGCTAGAATCTTTAACATGAACTTCCTATCTTTCACATATGATGTCATCAAAGGGATGAATGGCTGAAGAAATTTGTCCACAAAAACTGAGAGTGGTTCTAATAAAGAGCCAATGGTGCTTACTATAGGTCTATTCCATGACATTTTCATTTTCTTAGAAGCCTCTCATGAGGGATTTTGTGAAACGCCTTCTGAAAATCCAAATACACTACATTTTCTGGTTCACCTTTGTCCACATGTTTGTTCATCCCTTCAAAACAATGTAGAAGATTTGTGAGCAAGACTTCCCTTGGGTAAATCCATTCTGGCTGTGTCCCATTAAACTTGTAGTTCTTTGTTAGGGACTGTCCTTTGTTACCAGTTGAGCCAGTCATTCATTCATTGTGTAGATGGGGTAAGCAAGTTGTCTTGTCTCCTCAGCAGGCAGCATGTTAACTATGACTGGATGCCTGTTGTCTACTCAGTCTGATATTGGTTGAATGGCATTGTCATCCATGGATCTGATATGAGACAAG
The DNA here is from genome assembly GCF_901001135.1 of Rhinatrema bivittatum. NCBI lineage: Eukaryota > Metazoa > Chordata > Amphibia > Gymnophiona > Rhinatrematidae > Rhinatrema > Rhinatrema bivittatum. Next base: position 105,714,512 of record NC_042623.1, read on the forward strand.
ATATATTCACTAGTGCTATCTATAGCGCTCTGGCGCAGTTCCTGGTGATACAGGGCACTTAATTTCATGTAGTTGTTGTGGAGGAAGGGGCAAGTAAGCCAGTTAATGGACTACCCAGGGCCTCAAGAGAGCTACATAAGGGGAAGTTCTGAGCAGTTTGTAAGAAGCAGCTATGAACGCTGTTAGGATCGCTGATTGAGGACTTTTTAGGCATACTCAGGGGTTTTGACTGTTGTCAGGACCGACTTGGCCTTGGTAAGACAGCAGCCCAATTGATCCCTGGTATAGTTGTGGCCTGCAGATGTGGGCTGACAGCTTTACTTTGAGTGTGCCTGTTGATGCCCAGACATGGACAAATTCCCCTAAGAGAATTGAGGCTTTGCTTAGCTAAAACAGACTGTGGGCCTTGGGGGAACACATAGTTTCAGACTGCCTTGCTTGGCTTCTCCCCTCCCCCATACTGAGGGACAAGAAGATCCAGGAGATGATGATAATACTAATGATAATCCTTAATTTATATAACGCATATCAGTTGTATGCAGTGCTGCAGTGAGACATGTAATGAAAACTCCTACTCCTTGGAGCTTGCAATCTAGTCAAGACAGCCATGACACTCACACACACACACACACACACACACAGACACACACCTTCTATTGTCCAGAACTAAATAGGTTATAGCTGGTATTAGTTGAGAAAAGAGCAGTAATACTATACTTTCAGATTCCAAATTGATGTCCAAACTGATCAGAATTCCAAGCTAGCTTTCAATAGGGATGTGTGCATTTGTTTGAAATGAAATAGGAAATGCTAACTGCAAAGTAAAAGGGGCCACATCCTTGTTGACGGCAAAATGGGGCCAGTTAACCCTGAGACAGGGAGCCTTAGCAACTTAGAAATGGTACCAGTCTTGGGTCAGCCGGCACCATTTTCTTGTATAGCCTGCTGGCCCTGAGACCATTACCATTTGATGCACTAAAGCACCAGTCTCAAGGCCAACCAATGGCATTTTGAAGATAAACACCAATAAGGTAGGAGGCGAGTGGGCATCCCTCCTGCCCCTTTTACTTTGCAGTTGACCCTATGGGAGTGGTAAGTGGGTGCTGGGTTGGTGGTGTCCCCAGCATCATTTGAGAGGTGGTGTACTGGCAGCTTCTGAAGGCTCTTTAACATTTTGGGTATTTTTAAATATTATTTTGTCTCAGAAAAGGTACCAAAGTGAAATAAACATTAAATGAAAAGATTTTTGGATGAAAAAAGCAACAGAAATAAAAAAAATAATAAAAGAAACAAACTTTTGGGGCTTGCACATCCCCAGTTTTCAGTTGTTTTTTTTTTTTTTTTTTCCAAGACTAAACTAAAGCAAGAGAGAATATCTGAGATCTTGAGATAAGAGCTTTTAGGAAGGCCTTGCATACCTAAATTAGATGTAATTAATAGATCATTTAATAAAGCTGTAGCCTTTATTTATTCCAGTTAATAAAATGTGTTGTGATGTTTATTGACTCAATGTACTATATATTGTTGTTTCTTGTTAAGGAGATTGGGGGAAGCTGGTCTGGTCACCTTTCCCAATTTTGCCAATATCCAATTAAATACAATCTTTATCTTTGTTAGAAATCGAGAACAACTTTTAAACATTTTTAATTTGTTCAGTAGAAGCAGTCATGTTAAGATAAATGCCTTGTTTTAGCTAACTCCTAGCGGTACAAGAAGTGCCCAAGATGACATGGGAAGTCAGTGGCAAACATGCCCTGGTGCTTCTTCTAAAACCATATTGCACTGCTACATTAGCTACCCCCTTCTCCCATTCTCTGTCTTTCAAATTTGTATTTCTTTATGAGCAGCAGCATTTCTGAATATACATGCCTTATGGTTCATATTCTGATTTATTTTCTGTTATGAGTGAAATTCACTGACCGTTATTCTAGTAGCGTGATTTTTACTAAGCAGGTGATCCTCAATACCAGCAGTTACTTCCTTTAAATTATCTTGCAACAAAGTATATATTCGCAATACAGGGAGCCTTAGCAACTTAGCAAAGACTGGGGCAGAGATGAGGTAATACGCAACTTAGCAACTTGCGTATTATGTCTACGATGCAACTAGTTTGCATAATTATCATGAACTATGAACTGAAAAGAACTTTACATTCCTCTCCCTCAGATATTAATTATATGGTGACACATAAGAGCCTTTTCCTATTTTGGGCTGGCTCTTTTGAATGTGGCAGCAAGAGTTCTGTAGCTAATTAGAGATTATTTGCCTTTTAGAAAGCAGAAGGAGGACTAGCATTGTGCTGAAGCATTTATTTAACCTTTAGATCACTGATATTCTCAATCTTTTTTTTTAATTGATTTGTTACTTATATTTTATTTTATGTTTCTATTTTATTTTATATTATGTTTAATTTATTGTGTTATTTTTTGTTTTATTTATAATTCTGACATTTTTAATATCTGATTGTGTGCAGCCTAGAACTGTTTTTTGAATAAGGCCTACTAATAAATATAAATCAATGAATTTATAAATAAATAGTGGTGTAAGAATCAGTTTACATGGAAAAGTTTAAACACAGGGGGCATTGAATGGAGACACCACTTTGCCCATTTTAACAGAAAATTATACAAATTTAATTTTGGCAAGAATGTTAGAATCAGTAGCTTCTTGCCCTAATCAATAATTGTAGCAGTTTAACCCAGTTCTCAATGCAGCCTTTGCATGGTAAGCCCCAAACAACCCAAATATTTTACTGTTAATATGTGATTTTGTACAAATGCAAAACTGAAAATCTTGACTAAGTCAGCAATACACCTGGAACCGAAGATTTGCATTAAAGTTTCTAGCATGAAAAATAACATGTAAACTGACTCATTGTGGCATGTCTTGCAGGAATTACAAAATGCTATTTTTTATGATTTTCGTGACTGCTTGAAAAACTAACAAAATCTGCCAATATTAATTCTCCCCGGTGGTAAAAGAGTTAGAAATCTATTGAAAATGCTGCTACTAAAATAAGTCCTAGATAGCCCTATATATTTATTTTGCAATGTTTTTCTTTGGTCTTCTAGCTAGGGTATCTCCAGCAAGGGGAACATAGCATGGCAAATTGTACAGCCATGTGATAAATGGGATGACAAAAAGTGATATGGTGTTTATAGCCTGAGCCAGCAGAATGGCAAACATAGATTTTTAGTTTAAGCTGGAATGTAGGGAAAATTGAGGCATCTTGGACATCTAAAGGAAGCTTGTTACATAGAGCTAGACCCAGAAGTGAAAAAGCACATGTAAACCCCCTTTTTAGGGGTATATAAAATAAAACCCAGGTGCTGAGGTTTTCACACCCTTGCAGTGATCTGCAGATTTAGAAAGTGATTGAGTAGATGGTGGTGTGTCCTGGGCTCCGGACGTATCTCTCAGTGATCCTTGTTGCTGAACAGTGAAACCCTTTCCCCTCTGTGACTTGAACAGACTTCCTCTTACTGGATATAGCTGCCCCTTTAGACCCACCATAACTCACTGCATCTTCCACCTCAGGCAAACCTAAACACTGGGAAAAGTATTTAGTCCACACTTTGGATTGAAGGTTTTGATAATGCCAACTTTATTAAACACAACACGGGTATTCAAGCATTTCTACATGCTTTCACAGTAAAGACTTCAGATTGCCTGTAGCAAAATAAGATACTTTAGCAGGACAACCAACTCCTCAGCATAGGGTAGGGCTTCCCAGATTGTGGGCCGGGACCCCAAATGGTGTCACCAAACCTTCAGCTAGGGTTACAAGTGCTTCAAATGGAGGCACTTTCTAGATGCGAGAAGCAGCAGCATTAGTACTGGAATGCAGCATGGAACCTGTGAACCAGCATATACTCATAGGCCCTGCAGTGGTCCCATCCTTGCATGAATTTCTTTGGGGCCATTACAGGGTCTGTCAGCTTGCACTGACTCGTAGGCCCTGTGTTGTCTTTTCATTATTAATGCAGCTGCTGCTTACAGACTACTGTTAGGCTTAGGACCAGCCATGACACACGAAAAGAACACCTATGCTTCATTACCTCAACTTTTCCTCATATAAACTGAAGAATTTACTTCTCAAAAAAACTTACTACTATTTAGACCTCTTATTCCATCATTCTTAGAGTTTGCATTTGTGTCAGTGCTCCCTCACACACACATACACACACACACACTCGCTCCCTCTTTCACATACATGCTCACACACACACACATGCCTCCTCTCACATACACATGCTCAGACAACCACACACACTGTTTCTGCTCACACACACACACAGAAACACATACAGAAACACATGTTCAAACACACACACACATGCTCAGACACACAAACCTCCTTCCACACACACATGCTCAGACACCTACACACACAATGCTTCTGCTCAGATACTCACACACACACACATACATACATGCTCAGACACAAACACACACACATCCCTCTCTTTCTCACATATACATGCTCAGACACAAACACACAAAGAAACACATACACACACATGCTTACACCAAGGCCTCTCCCAACAGCCCTGGCCCTCCACTTTGACTGCGAGAAAGGATGGGCGCTTCCTCGTGGATTTTTTTCCTTATGGTCACTGGGAACCACGTGATCCTGCAGGCTACAGCTCTTCATCTTGACTGCGTGGCTCTCCAACTCATCTGGCCACGCAGCCCTCCTGTTCTCTCTCCTCTTCGCTGCACAGCATGTTGGGAACTGCCGTGTGTCCGACACCCTGCAACTCTTACATTTGCTGTGCAGCTGGTAATGAACTGCCATGCGGCCCTATGGGTCAGCTCCTCCTCTTCTTTGCCGCACAGCAGGTTGGAAAGTGCCACACGGCCCTGCAGCTCTCTCTTCTTTGTCACACGACGGGTTGCGAACTGCCAAGAGGCTTTACGGCCCCTCTTCTTCTTCACTGTGGCCCTGTAGCTCTTTATGTTCGTCGTGTGAACTGCCGTGCAGCCCTGCAAGTCCCTCCTCTTTGTTGCTGGGTCTTGCAGATCCTCCTCCTTGCAGTGATGCCAGCAGCTCATTCAACTCGATGGTGGCCCTCAGACTGCTGCCCCCTTCAGGGGGTTAAAAGACAGGAAACAGAGAGTAGGATTAAATGGTCAATTTTCTCAGTGGAAAAGGGTAAACAGTGGAGTGCCTCAGGGATCTGTACTTGGAACGGTGCTTTTCAATATATATATAAATGAGGTGGAAAGGAATACGAGTGAGGTTATCAAATTTGCGGATGATACAAAATTATTCAGAGTAGTTAAATCACAAGCAGACTGTGATACATTACAGGAGGACCTTGCAAGACTGGAAGATTGGGCATGCAAATGGCAGATGAAATTTAATGTGGACAAGTGCAAGGTGTTGCATATAGGGGAAAAATAACCCTTGGTGTAGATACACAATGTTAGGTTCCATATTAGGAGCTACCACCCAGGAAAAAGATCTAGGCATCATAGTGGATAATACTTTAAAATTGTCGCCGCATCTCAAAAAAGATATAGTTGCAATGGAGAAGGTACAGAGAAGAGCAACCAAAATGATAAAGGGGATGGAAATGCTCCCCTATGAGGAAAGGCTGAAGAGGTTAGGGTTGTTCAGCTTGGAGAAGAGACGGCTGAGGGGGGATATGATAGAGGTCTTTAAGATCATGAGAGGTCTTGAACGAGTAGATGTGACTCTGTTATTTACACTTTCGAATAATAGAAGGACTAGGGGGCATTCCATGAAGTTAGCAAGTAGCACTTTTAAGACTAATCGGAAAAAAATCTTTTTCACTCAATGCACAATAAAACTCTGGAATTTGTTGCCAGAGGATGTGGTTAATGCTGTTAGTGTAGCTGGGTTCAAAAAAGGTTTGGATAAGTTCTTGGAGGAGAAGTCCATTAACGGCTTTTCATCAAGTTTATTTAGGGAATAGCCACTGCTATTAATTGCATCAGTAGCATGGGATCTTCTTAGTGTTTGGATAATTGCTAGGTTCTTGTGGCCTGGTTTGGCCTCTGTTGGAAACAGGATGCTTGGCTTGATGGACCCCTGGTCTGACCCAGCATGGCAATTTCTTTTCTTCTTATGTTCTAATGCCCTGTGGAAGTGCTCGGCTTGTATAGTGGGTTGCACGGCCGGCAAAGAGGAGGTAAGCCCCCTTCAAGGGGTTTAGGTCCATGCAGCCAGCCAGGCTCCTGAGGTACACTCAGAGCAATTTGTGTACCTAAAACTAAGTGTGCTGTCCCACACTCTGCCGCTTAGTCCACCTCCTCCTCCCCCTCCCCTTGCCTCTCACCTCCCCCACTCACACATCATCTCCATCTCACCTCATCTCTGCCCCAGTCTTTCTCTCCTTCTCCCAGCCTGTTCCCCAACACATTCTGCCCCTCAGCTCCTCTCCCCTATACACTGTACCTTCAATGCACCCTTTCCCCATTACATCCCAGTTAGTCTCAACCCCTACCTTTCTCTCCCCCAGTCAGTCTCCACCATTCTGACCAAAGAAAAAAAGAAAATCTAAAGGAAGAAAAGCAAAATCCATGGAAGCACATAGATTTCTATGCACAAATGATGAGCATAAAATTGAAAAGGATTCAATGGAAGGCTTCAGAGGGCATTTAGGGGAGGGTTTATGGGTAGGTTTTGGTCAGAGGGGGGATGAGAGAGGTGTGAAAAGGTGGGGCGGATGGATGTGAAAGAAGTGTATGGAGGTGGGGATGGGATGTGAGAGAAGGGACGGGAAAAGTTCCAAAATGAGAGTGTGAGGAAAGAGTTTGGCAGTGGGAGGAATATAAGGGAAGGGCTTGAAGATAGATTATGAGTTGTAGACGGACATCAGAGAAGTGTGCAGAGATGATGGCTGGAGGATGCAGGTGAATTGTTTAGAGGTGGGGAGTGAGTGTGTAGGAGGGGGAGGGTTTAGAGGAGGTCCACTCGTATATAGTTCTTCACAGCCTTCTGTCTGTTTGTCCAACATACTTTTTCATCACTTTATTTATTTGTTTTGTTTATAAAAGAATTTATATGCTGCGTTATCTGATTTTCTAATGACAATATTCACAAATAAAACACATAAAACAAACTTTCAAACAAACTAAGCTTCGTCATTTCTACAAATGAAACCATGCTAATTTAGCTCCATCATCATTACAATAAGGCAACGAACTAATCAAATTTTCCAACATTTCTTTAAATGTATTAGAAAATTGTCTGCTGCTCTACAGACCTTTAAATCTTCATTAAATAAATGCATCTTTAGTGCCCTTTTGAAAGCTTTAAAAACACTTTTCGGAGAGTGCCTGGTAAAATTTTCCATAACACAGGGCCAGCTATGGCAAACATTCTTTTACCTGATTCAGTGAACTTCACTGAATGTACTGAGGATAATGAAGTAGGCACCGCTCTAAGGACCTCAATTTCCTTTCGGGCATATAGATTTTTACCATTGGAGCTTCACCATTCATGGCTTTATGGATCATAAACAGTGTAAAAAAACACATTGATGTCATTTGATTGAAACGGTTGGATCCTATAAGGGTTCATATGACTGAGTTCTAAATTATAGTGGTAACTTTCAAAGTAATGCGCATGCGCACATTTACATGCGTTTGCCGGTGGATGCACCGATTTTATAACACACCCTAATAACCCCAACCCTTAAAACCTTGCTAACTACCTTTTTTTTTTTTTTTTTTTTTAAAGTTTACCTCCCTTCATGCAGAAGCAAATTATGCGATTGTGGGATCCTGGCGCATGCTAGTGAAGATAAACTGGCTGCATGATGCAGTCCCAGGCCGCCCATGCCTCGCCCAGACCACGCCCACATCCCGCCCCTTTTCCCCTAAACGTTATTATCCGCGTGCCAAGAGAGATGTGCGTGGCCATGGGTCTTTTGAAATCCCCACGGCCCGCGACTTCTGAGTCACTCACGTATCTCTTGGTTTTGCCGCGCACAACCCTTTAAAAATCTACCTCTGACTGTAAGGCTTTCAAAATAGGCGATCATAAATTTCCTTTGCTTCCTTGGTATTAAATTACATGTCTGAAATTAAAATTATGTTTACTTAGCTTTGTGCAGGTAGACTAGTGAATAAATATTACTGTAACTGACTGATAAATATGTCCTTACTATATTTAGCAAAGGAACTATTTATTCTGTTACAAATTGCATGCTCCTTGGGACAAAGTACTTCATCCCACTCAGGGTACCTGCATTATTTATGTTAATTAGTACCATTCTACTCACTGTTTTGCATACTGTTATACAGTATGGGGTAGATTTCAATAGGTTCGCACGCCTGTCCATGTGTGCGTGCTACCCGGCACACGTACATGTAATTCACGTGTGTGTGGCGCGCGCAAGGGGGGTAGTTTTCTGCAACTTTCGCGCGGCGACGCATTGCGGCCTTCCCCAATTCCCTCCTAGTCCACTCCAATTAAGGAGCGGACTGGGAGGGAACTTCCTTACCCCCTACCCTAACCTCCCTTCCCCTTCCCCTCTCCTCTCCTCCCCACCCCACCCCCTAAACCCTTTCCCTTACCTTTTTTTTGTCTTATTTTGTTGCTTACTGCTCCAATGGAGCAGTAGCAATTTGCACACAGCCTCACTCTCTTCCCCGGTACAGCAGCAAATGGCCGCTGTGCTGGCCGCCTCCAGGACCGCCCCTCCCCACCCACCCCCCCCCCCCTCCCCGGACAGCCCCTTTTCCTTGGCCTGGCACTTCTGCGTGTAACTCCTGTTACGCGTATGGCTGGGCCCCTTCTGAAATGTGCGCGGTGCGCGCAAGGCTTAGCCGCATATGTAATCCCCGTTTTTTTACACGCGCCGGCCATTTAAAATCAGCCCATATGTTACTATGGTATGAAAATAAAGTAAACTATGCTAGTGAAAGCCTTTTAATTGAAAAGAACAGTATAATGCATATATTTAATTGTGTGTCATTAAGCCATTGTTCTTCAGTGTGTATTATGCATTATAGTGTAGCTCCTTCCTTCATCGAGGTACATAGAGTGCCAGTTCTGGAAAACAAAACTGTTGTACTGCAGTCTTCTTTGAAGGACAAATTTGGCATATAGAGAAAGCAGTGATATATTACTTTGTCCTTGAGTAGGTGTAGCAGTAGGCCAAGTGAGTGAATCAAATAGAGGATGTTTTGTGGTCAGCATGAGGTGCAAGTGTCAGTGGAGCTGCTGCCATCTGATGTCAACATGCGGGCACACAAATCAAGCCACTAAAAGCCAGTGAGATGTGATAAACCAATCCACCAGCCCCCTTGCCCCGATTAGCTGACAACTGGTTGCCATTCTTCTCTTGGAGGGAATCACAGATTAATAATGTTTAATTCTGCTTAGTATTAAAGTAGGATTTACTAAATTCTTAGAGTTTCTGTGGGAAGTCATAAAGGAGCATCTCTCTTAGTTCAGTTGCTGTACTCTGTGATCTCGAAAGAGGTGTTTTTCTGTTTCTTTTCTTCTGCCTGAGCTCTTGAGTTCCATCCTGGTGCTCCTGCCTCATAATAGTCTCTGAGAGAATTGCTGCACAGTGCTGGTTTGATGACAAAAGTATCTGCTGCCAAGCTTGTGGTTTAGTGTGCTGTAATCCTTTTAAGTACCTGTACAATGGTGGAACAGCTGGTGCAGGATCCAGTCAGCATGTCAGTGGAATATGTTGGGACTTGGGCTCTACCCAGACAATGAGCTGGGTCAGTGTACAGCAGACCTAAGTACCTCTCAGACAGCTGGCACAGTAACCAAACACTAGCCAGTCTGGAGAGGAGGATACAACTTTAATAACATTCATTTTCTTCTAGAGCAGACGGTAAAGTAACTAAAGCCAGGTTGATTCGACCACACTGGGATTTTTACCTAATCATCTTTGGGAAAGCAGGTGCATTGGCAGTGGTTGCATGTTTTAGAAAACCCAAGTACTGTACAAAGTCAACCTTTGCTGTGGGTGGTTTACTGGGGGAGGAGAGCTAAAGATGACGGGTGACTATTCGATTATTACAAGGCATCTTGATGATTACAAGGGAATTAGTGTAGTTTTTATGGTTAGTAGTTAATGGCTTTCAAAAATAACAATTAATTTTAATTGTAATTTTGAATCAAAGCAGACAGCTTTCAGACTTTGACCAGGAGATCCACACTGTAATACATGTTACCTTTGCGACTTTAATCTTATTACATCATTAGTTTTAAGCCACATTTCTCTAGCAGTTAAGTGTTCAGCTTTGAACAGGCTTTTCTGTAATGAAGTAGCGCACAGTTCTGTTTGCAGGAACAGAATTCTATCTTTATTGGAAAGGAATAAATGCAGTAAGCTTTTAATGAACACCGCTCCAAAAAAGTTGGCATAGTATCTAATTTTGAAAGTGATTACAGAATTCATAGCATAATTAAGGGTGCCTTGCTGACAGTGCCCTCTTTCCTTTTATCCTGTGTAGTGCCGGCATTCAGTTATGGAAGAATTTTTTGTCTGTCTCTACACCCTTAACGAACCTTTGTAGTATATGCTGTGACACTGCATGGAAGACATGCCTAGTAAACTTGACAATCAGATAGATTGTTGAATAATTCAGACATGACTATTGGGTTACATAGAACAAGTCAACTTGATTGTTTTGATTTTTTTTTTTTATCAGTTTAGCTGATGGAAGGGCTTTGTTTACTTTCCTTTCTTTTATCGCCTCATTCTTTCCCACAGAATTAAACTTCATAAAAATATGTAATCTAATATTTGTTCAGCAAGATCACCTCCAGAGCCAAATAAAATGTGTATAACGTCCTGAATGCCCTTACATCAGACATGATTTTACATTTATTGGAAGGAGGAAATGGAGATTTTGAACATTTTTATATAGTTGGGTTTATTCAAGTGGAATTCACTTTTAATTTTTTTAATTTATTTTATTTTGACATTTAATAACATAACATTGAGAAAATGTTTGTGAACCCCCAAGTATAATGAGAATTTTGAGTTCTTCTTTTCTTATGCAGTAAAGGGGGAATAAATCAAACAATTCTGTTTCTTGAGACTCAGAACAATAAGACATTCAGAATCAGTGTGGGTGAAATAGTAAGTGAATCCCTAATTTCCTTAGCAAAATTAATTGGCTAATTAGAATCAGGTGCTTAAATAATTGGGTAACAAGTAAACCCCCCTGCAGAGTAAATCTGCATAACTGAGATTGGGCATCCTGTCCTATATAAAGGCTTTTGGTTTTTGATTACTATATAAAGGTCCAAAAGGTTTTGAGTTAGTGGGAATTCAACATGCCATGATCAAAAGAAATTTCTGACAACCTACAAAAAAGAATAGTTGATGCTCATCTGTCTGGACAGGGTTACAAAACCATTTTTGGGCACAAAAAGAGATTGAATTTGCACAAAATGGAAACGTGATCAGTAGCTTCAGTCACCTAGGCTTCAAGCCTACTTTTAATTTGTGTATCTTTCACATACAATCATAATTCAGTTATCTTAATTTTTTTTAATCTAAAGTGGGAGTGCATATCTCACATTTATTTACTGTATGCTTGGATTTGAAATGGCTGAATAATATTTCACTGTGACTCTAAGGAGTTGCTTTGGGAAATTTAAGTAACAATAGATAAACAGTTTGTAGGTGAATGTGATTACCCAGGTAAGTGGGGAGAAGCACATTAAAAAAAAAAAAAGCATTAGAAATGCAGTTTTGAGGAATGGAGCTAAAATAAAAATATATATCTATCAAGAATCATACATTGCCACTGATCCTTCCATAATCCTCTTTTTTGGTTTTTAGACTGTCCAATTTGCTATGAGTGTATTTCTGGTACACTCATAGCCAAGAGATGATCTCAGACACAGAGTGAATCCATTTCTTTGGATCTATAAAGAGAATATCCTTGTTACATATACAAATTCTGCCCAAGTGTAACCACACAGAAAAATACATGGTAATATTTATAAACATTTGGAGCTCCATCCATCCACTGTCAAATAGTCTACAAATGGTAAAAGTTGAAGATTACAGTGACCGTACCTAAGTGTGATCATCCTGCCAAGATCACCCCAAGTGCAAACTGTAAAATCATCGATGAAGCCACAGAAAACTCCAGACTAACATGTAAAGATCTGCAGTCCTCTCTCACTGCAGTTGATGTGTAAGGGTTTATATGTCAACCATCAGGAAAATCTGAATGGGCATGGTGTTCATAGGAGGATAACTAGGAAATGTGATGGCATAGTCAGCCAGATATGTGACTTCCAAGTCCATGAGTGGCCAGAACATTGGCAAGGCAAGTCTAATGAGTTCCAATTGAAACAGCGGCAGAGCATCTTCTGCTTCCAATGGCCACTTCTCCCTTGACTGGAGTCCTCAGGTGCTCGTAGTCAGCAGGGCTTAGGTAGTAGGCCTAGAACCAGGACTAAGAAGGAATGCAGTTGGAAGCACAAGTGAACACTGGAAACTGGAAGACTATATGAGATGAATCAGCAGTTCCAAAGAATACACTAGAGTCAACTTTAGTGAGATAAATTCTGAAAGCAATATACTAATGAGAGGGCTAAAGAATGAGAACCAAGCTCTGGCAACCTGCTGATTGGAAAACTGGAAATTATGTGAGTCCAGACAGGGAACAAAATGGCCTCCATCAGGAAGTATGGGCCAAGGAACTGGAAGGACTGACCAGATAGTCCCAGAGAGGACCCTGCTGGCACAAAGTGAAATGTTCCTATCAGGATCTCACGCGCAGGTTGGGAAGGATTTTTGCAAACCTCGCGCAGTGATGCATTTTGGCCTTCTTCAGTTCTCTCCCAGTCCGCTCCAATTAAGGAGCAGACTGGGAGGGAACCTCCTTACCCCCTACCCTAACCTGCCTTCCCTTTCCCCTCTCCTCCCCAACCCCTAAAATCTAATTTTATTTTTTTTTTTTTACCTTTGTTGCTCAACTTACTTCAGCTACCGAGCTGAAGTAAGTTGCGCATACCAGCAGCCAGCCAGCGCATGAGGCTCCAGGACAGCGAACAATGGCACTGTCCTGGCCCACCCCCTGCCCCGCCCAGAACACACCCTCCAGCCCTCCCCTTCCAAGAGGTCCAGCACTTGAGCGCGTACCAGCCTTTAAGCATTCCGGGCATTTAAAATCTGCTCAATAGTGAACTACAATCAAAATAGCAATGTAGTACCAGAGTTGTCTGTTATATTTATTCAGTGGAGTTATCTTTCTCTCTTATTATGGTTTATATTAGTATATAATCATGTTTTGAATATAAATTGTGCAAAAATGTAATCCATCCTAGGGGATTAGAAACGTTCTCAGCATTGTAGCACCTTTAACAGTACTCATGATTACTGCCTGCAAGCTTGTAAATGAGTGCTTTTCTTGAAATAGCAAGCTGTATGGGTTGTATTGAGGAGAGTCAGGTGGAATGTTACTGAGCATGGGACCGATTGACACTCATAATTACGGTGACATCTCCCAGGCTCTAGACTTGGTTTTCTGTTTGAAAATGGATATGGGTTTTGGGCTGCCATTATCCCCAGCATGCACCAGCTCACAGCCCTCCATCCAGCTCTCCTCTGAAGTACCTATACATTTCTGAAGGGATGGACTGTATTGCAGAGGAATTTAGCCAGAGGAGAGCAAGAGGAGGCAGAGGATAAAAGTGCTGCTGGTACCGGTAGGATTGCATGAGTAGCAGCAGGCAGGGAATCAAGAGGAGCGATGGCCATTACAGGGCAAAAGGGAAGGGTCTGGTGAATAGAACTGCAGGGGTATGAATCAGGTTTGCAGAGAATTCTCAGTGGTTGACTCTATACTATCACGTTACTGCTGCAATTGACTTAAAATTTGTATGGGTGAATTTTCAAACTTTTTGAATGCGTAAAGTTACCATGTACGTGTGAAAATAGCTTGTACTCATGTGCATGCTACTTTTTAAACATCAAAAGTATGTGTTTTGTATACACATTTATGCACAAAATTAGGAGGTGGTCCACAACATTGCAGGGCAGGGCCAAGAATTACACTCGCAAGGAGTGGAGAGAATGAGACGGGATTTAAGGAAGCTGGAGGATTGGTCGAAGATATGGCAGCTGAGATTCAATGCCAAGAAGTGCAGAGTCATGCACATGGGGTGTGGAAATCCAAAAGAAATGTATTTGATGGGGGGTGAAAGGCTGAAAAGCAGGAGAGAGACCTTGGGGTGATAGTGTCTAACGATCTGAAGTCAGCAAAACAATGTGACAAGGTGATAGCTAAAGCCAGAAGAATGCTGGGCTGCATAGAGAGAGGAATATCGAGTAAGAAAAGAGAAGTGATTATCCCCTTGTACAGGCCCTTGGTGAGGCCTCACCTGGAGTACTGTGCTCAGTTCTGGAGACCGTGTCTCCGAAGGGACAGAGACAGAATGGAGGCGGTACAGAGAAGGGTGACCAAAAAGGTGTATGGTCTTCATCAAATGCCTTACGAGGAGAGATTGAAGAATCTAAATATGTAATCCCTGGAGGAAAGAGGAGAAGGGGTGATATGATACAGACCTTCAGATACTTAAAAGGTTTTAATGATTCAAAGTCTACGACAAACCTTTTCCATTGCAAAAAAAATCAGCAGAACCAGAGGTCACGATTTAAAACTCCAGGGAGGAAGACTCAGAACCAATGTCAGGAAGTATTTCTTCACAGAGAAGGTAGTGGATACCTGGAATGCCCTTCCGGAGGAAGTGGTGAAGACTAAAACTGTGAAGGACTTCAAAGGGGCATGAGATAAACACTGTGGATCCATAAAGTCTAGAGGATGTGAATGAAGAGAGGGTGGCTTGCGGGAATGACGTCTACTACCTGGAGATAATACCCTTATTCAATAAACATACACACGGTTAATGCGATTCCAACATTGCTCTATGCTTCAACGGCAAGAGGAAATGTGGAAAAAAGGATTTGCATTCACAAAAAAGCGGGGAGTAGCTTGCTTGTTACGGCGGTTACTACCCCAAACCAAATAAGCCTGATACTTCACTTTCAATGCATATCCAGCGTAACTCTCTGCTTCAGTGGCAGGGTGGAATGAAGAAAAGATGATTTATATTCAGACAACAACGACTGAATTACATAATCTGGGTAAACAAATAAGCATGGGTATAGCTTGCTTGTTACGTTGGTTACTATCCCAAATCAATTAAGCCTGATACTTCACTTTCAATGCATATCCAGCATAGCTCTCTACATTAATGGTGGGGGTGGAAGGGAAATAGAAGCAAAAGGTTACTAAGGGCCAAGAGTAACAGATAAGTATGAGGGAAAAAAAAAGTGTGAAAGCTTGCTGGGCAGACTGGATGGGCTGTTTGGTCTTCTTCTACCGTCATTTCTATGTTTCTATGTAGATTAACAAAGGGTTAGGAATAAGTTTGAAATGGTTTGAGTCACAAAGTTGCTTTTAAATGTGGCTGAAACAGAGTGGTTGTTAGTGAATGGAGAGGATAGCTTGTCAGATGGGGTATTTTGAAAGTTTCAGATGTTGTAATAGCATAGGTTGTAATAGCATAGGTTGTAATAGCATAGGTTGTAATAGCAAAGGTTGGGGATTTGGGAGTGATATGTGGGGAACAAAACTAAATGATGCACCCGCTATCTTCTACTACTTGGAGAGTTTTTTTAGATTAAGACAGTTTAAGAGGCTTAGATCTGTTCTTGATTTCTTACTTTTCAGTGTGATTGTGCAGGCTTTGGTATGCCCCTTTATTTGATTACTTCAATGCCTTATTGGTAGGGTTTCCAAAGAAAGGTATACATCAGCTGCAGGTAGTTTAAAACATGGTCGCTCAGTTGATTTATTGTTACCCCAGAGGAATGAGTTCTATATCATTGTTACAGTAATTACATTGGCTGCCAATAGAAAAGCAAGCTCAGAGATACATTTAAGGAAAAGGGACCTACTCTTATGTTCTTATGTTACTGGAGAGATACCTGGGTGTATTGCACGGGAGAAGTGGGAAAATGATGCTTGCCTGTATACTGGTTTGACTATGTCCAAGGATCATGAGTATCGAGTATTTCTGGTCGTTGGGGTAATGTGTCCGGGGTTGGGGGAGAGGGGGGGGATGGGGGGAGAAGCTATTTCGGTGTGTAGATCACTGTGTATAGTTCTGTTGGAAAATATTGACAATGCTAATAAAGAAAGTTACAAAAAAAAAAAAAATCTTGTCTCTGATGTTTAAGGCACTACATGGGGTTGGAGCTAAGTATTTTAGGGTTTTGGCACTATACTCCAAGCCATAACCTGCGCCCTGTGTGGTTCCTTCCAGAGAGGAAGTGAGAAGGATGTTTTCAATACTGGGTCCAGAGCTGTGGAATTCAGTACCACAGGAAATAAGATTGGAAATGAATTATTTAGATTTAGACAGAAAAATAAAAGCTTGGTTATTTTAACCCATGAGATTTAGTGCCTTCAGACCTATTTTTATGTTTACTTGTCACTTTGTTATTTTAAGATATGATTTTATGTATTTTTATGTTTTTATGTTGATGCATTTTAACGATTATTGTATTTTGTTCTGTTGATATATTTTTTATGATTATTGCACACCACTCTGACCAGATTTGTTCTGATTTAGTAGTTTAAAAGAACTGATAAATAAGTAAATAAGTAAATAAACAAGTTTTATATGAGACCTACGCAATTACATTTATCAACTTATTTAGTAATTTTACACCTGCTAATTATTTTGTATAATTATCAGACTCATCTATTGTTTACTATTGGTTGGGTGGGAGATCTGGGTTGACTGGAAGAGCTGGGAGGGATTCAATGACCTGGAGAAGGATTGGGTGAACTGGTGGAAGTTTTCGGATATTATGTGATGTATCTGCCGCTTGAAATATTTTATTGGTGTTAGGAGAATTTTTAATTATAACTTTTTAATCATTTGATGTTATTCTGTTTATCAGTTATTCTGAAACATTTATTCTAGTTTTAGAATTATTTTATAATTCTTGAGAAATGTATAAATAGAAATGTGTAGATAAACTGAACTGGAAACCGCAAGAAGCCAGACTGAGTATATGCAGTGCAACAGTGGAAAAACAAAAACTAACTTGATGGTCACTTTATTATATATTTGGTGAGGGTCTATCAGTGTTCTCAGTGTGTGTCCCAGGTAAGGGTATTCTGCAAGATTGTAGTTTCTGTGTAGGGATCTATATCAGCTTGGCTTATTCTCTTTTCTTAATAGGAGGTATATTGAAGTTTAGTGTCTGGTTAAATATTTGTAGCATTGTTTTTTCATAGATAGAGCTGCTACTGTTTGAAAATATTCCATAATACAGGTGTAACTTTGTGCGGATTAATTTGTACATTATTGCAGATCCTGGAGTCTGTTAGGTGCTATATTTCTGTTTCCATTTCTCCAGTTTTGCATTGCATGTGGCGTGGCATTTTTGGGTTTCCATTCCAATTTCTATCTCCATATTTGTAATCTGTGTTATGATTCGTGGGTGTGTGGACAATTGGCCCGAGATGTGACTTGTTGCTGCCTGTGGGGAGGAGCCCCACAGGTCCGCACTGTCAGGTGGCGAGGTATAGGCATGGCAGGGAGCTCTGGGCACAGTGATGGAGAGGTTCCCAGGGATCAGGAGGTACCCCAGTAGGATAGCAGGCTGGAGGCAGTACCTGGGCTGAAACCCTGAAGGGAGGAGGCACCAGGCAGACTACTGAGCGGAAGGCGCAAGGCTAGACGTGCAAGAGGTTCCCTGGGAAGGCAACCCTGAGGGGCGGAGCTTGTGTAGCGTAGAGAGCATTGATGCAAACATGCAGGCCAACCCGTGGGGCAGGAAGCCTGAGCCAGATCTCTGTTGTAGATGTAGGCAGAGTCCCGGAGAGCGGGGAAATGCCGGCAGTCTAGAGTAGATGCAACCCCGAGGAGCGGGGCCTGAGAGTACAAGCCCAAGGAGCGAGGGGAGCTCTGAGAGTCTCTTGATACTTGAAGGTGCAGCCCTGAGGAGCAGGGATGCACAGATAGTCTTCCGTAGAACACAGGCACAACCCCAAGGACCAGGGAATCCCTGTCGTAGAACTCACTGGTTGCCGCGGTGTTCCAGGGAGAATTCCGAGTAGTAGAAAGCCTCACAGAATAGAACCCAGGAGGTGCGGAGCCAACCTGAGGAGCAGGGTAGGCCAGGGGAGCGAGTCCTCGTAGGAGCACATACTGACCCCCGAGGAGCGGGTGCCAGACTGGGTCCAGGACCAAGGCTAGGCAGTGTAGTCTCAGGAACATGAAGGCAGGAGTTGTAGACATGTATGGAACTTGTTGCCAAGTAAGCTATCTGGGGGCGAAGGTGGAACTTAAATACAGCAGTCCCATGACTTCATCAAACAGGGACGCCCCCGGAGTTCCCACGAAAGAGGCTTCAAAGGTGGAGCCAGTGACATGAGCGCCTAGGAAGGCCTGAAGTCGTGGAAGGTGGTAACGGTGTCCATGCTGCCATGAGGAGTCCCTGAGAACGTAGCGTGTAGACTGGCACGCGCCATGAGTAGACCCAAGGAGGGCAGGAGAGTGGTACAAGAAGTAAGTACACGTGGTCGCAACCATCTGCGACCGACAGGCATAACAATCTGCAGTCTTTCTGTACTTTGTGAAGGTTGATTTTGTGTGTATGACCAAGGTGAGGTATTTTACTAGCAAGTAGGCATTTGTATCAATCTTATATGTTGCTGTTACTGAGAAGATACCAGAAATATCTTCTTTGTGTGGTAAATTGAATGTGGAATGTCCTAGTTCTGTTCTGCACCCATTGTTGGGGTGTCAGGGCAGTTCCTAGAGATACAGAATATGTGCTTACATTTAGCCCTGTGGCGATCATGTGTTCAGTGTGTCACACATGTGAAAACCATCTGTCAGGAGTATCCCAACAGAAAAAAGGTTGAGAACCACTGTGTTAGGGGGTAGACATAATCATATTTTATAATGTATGTCTACTTGTTAAGCGCAGGTTATAAAATTTTGTAGTAGTTCTCTGGGTTGTTACGGAACGTGGATCCTTAGGTCAAGGGGAAGTTGGTACTACCTGTGGGGAGGAGCCCCACAGTCTCCACCATTGGCAGGCGAGGCTAATGGGAAGCCTGAGACCCTGTTGACACTTCACCACTACCAGCCCTCGTTCCCCTCAGGTTGAGCCCTTGGGTACTGGAGCCGGCTGGACTTACGTGAGGCCTCAGGAGACAGAGTCCTAGTGCAGGTGTAGCTCTTAGCAGGCAGAGATGAGTAGAAGGCAGGAGCTAGCAAGGCAAGGCAGATGACGTGGCTGGAGATCGGGTACAGGCTGAGGTCTAAGTAGGCAATGTAACTCGGAGGTCAGGTATAAGCAGAGGTCTTAGCCAGTCAGAAGCAAGAATACAGGAATGAAGCAATCAGGAACACAAGCAGGAGTTGAATAGCCAAGGCAAGGTCTTGCAGGAAGGCCTTGCCTTAAATAGTCCCGGGTCAGGAGAGAGGAGCCCTGGCACCTCCCATAGTGATTCCCTTAAATGATGTCAGAGGCCGTGCACTTAGGAGCACGAGGCACCCCTGCGGGACCGGACCGAGCACCACTGGGTCAAGGCCGAGAAAAAGCAGCAGTGTTGGAGGCCTGGTGGAGGCCCTGCACAGAGGGAGTGCACAGCAGGAACGAGTAGCAGCGTCTGAGACCTGGCGGAGGTCCTGTGCGGAGGGAACGCACAGCCGGGAAGGAGCAACAGTGTCTGAGGCCTGGTGGAGGCCCTTTGCGGGAGGAACGCTTGGCGGGGAAGGAGCAGCAGCGCCAGAGGCCCGGCGGGAGACTGGCATGGGGAGAACATGGCAACCGTGGAGCCCCGCGGCCACGAAACTTCTAGGGCTAACAAGTGACGGGCAGCTGTGGTGGTAGGTGGAGGGAGCAGGTTGCGGTCTACCGTGGCCAGATCCCATAACATTAGTGGCCTTATATGCATGTATATGGGGCTGCGCAGTAAGGGGTAGATTTTCAAAACTACGAGTGCGTCCATGTTCGCGCATGTTATAAAATGCTGGGTCAGTGCGCGCAGGGGGGGGGCTACTTTTGCAATTTCGTGTAGCGACGCATTGGGGCCTTCCCCAGTTCCCTTCCAGTCCGCTCCAATTAAGGAGCGGACTGGGAGGGAACTTCCCAACCCCCTAGCCTAACCTCCCTTCCCCTTCTCCTATCTTGCCGTCCCCCTATCTCTATCCTAATAACCCCAAATTTTGTTATTTTACCTTTTGCTCCTGCCTTGGAGCAGGAGCAAGTTGCGAGCGACAGCACCCTGCCGGTGCGTGATCCCCTGGCACAGCTGCAAATGGCCGCTGTGCTGGAGCCCCGCCCCACCCCTTTTTCAAGCCCTGGGACTTACACGCATTCCGGGGTTTACGTGCGTGGTCCAGCACGCATAAGGCCCGGCCACGCACATAAACTCCGGGATTTACGCGCACTGGGGTTTGAAAATCTATCCCTAAATGACTCGCTGATGGTCAAAAAGAATGTCAAGGAGAGAAACAGGATTTGAACCCTGGTCTCCAGTTTTCCAGTCAGTTTCACTTAAGATTTTAAAAATTCATCATTATTTCCTGTGACATTATGGCATAATTGCACATTCTAATGCAGTCAGGGTAGTAAACACAAGTTATAGTAAAATCAAACTGAAATGATTAGTAATTGTGTAATTTTTTTTCAGAATAAAATTCAGAAATCTGAAATGGCACCTTCTTTCAAAATAAGTGTTCTCAGTTTCTCAGGCTATGGCCATTAGGTGAACACAGAAGCAGAAGGTAGAACCTTTCCAGTTCAAACGGGCAAAGGGCAGGCACTTGATAAATGAGCCAAGAAAAGTCTGCAAAGTAAACAAAAGAATTCAGGGCCAGTGATGAGAGAGAGCAAAAATAGAGAGCAAAATGCAGAAAAATATACTGAAATTTTCATTTGTTTTTGTCCTATGACTTGCATGCATCTGCAAAAATGACATTTTCTTTTGTAATACATTTCTTACCTATAAAATAATTGGCTTTAGCTGTTAAACTGTATTTGAAGATTTTGCTGTATGTACATCTGGATGTGAAATATTGTGCCAATGAAAAATTTTGAAACAAAGAAATATAATGGGATCTGGTCACAAAGATAGCTCAGGTAAGTAGTGATGGCTTTCATTGTTACATTTACTGCCTGTCATACAGGATCCAAAATATATCCTCTGAATAAGTGAATGGTTGTGTTATATGACTAAAACCCTTTCATTATAAGGTGGTACAGTTATCCTCACTTGACTGTTTTTTAATTCCTTGAAGTGATTTTTCACATCTGAGAGTCCGACCTCATTACTTCATGTCAGATCCTTCAAAGGCATAACCTGTTTCATTTGCCTTACATTTGTGAATCTCTACAAAACTGGTCCTTCTTCACAAAGGAGACTTTGGGTTAGGAGTAGAGAACAAAATAATTCCAGAACTCCAAACAGATTAAAAAGAGGTTACAGACGCAAAGAGTGACAGTAAATGAAGCTGGGTTCAAAACTGGTTTCTGTGAAAGAAGCCACAACTGGGGCCTTCTTTGGCCCTTCCCTCATATCTTTTGACTGTATTAACTTGAAAATTCATCATTATGTGGTGCTGGAACCAGCTTGAGTTGCAATTTGCAGAGTGGTTGTTGTGTGTTTTGTGAATATGCAGTGTCCAGAATAATGATTCTATTTTCTTTAGGGTTTCTGCCTGGCTTTCATCCTGCCCGTTAGGTAAAATTAACGCCCAGAAAATCAGATTATTTCTTTCCCAAGAGGGAATGGCATAAGCAGTAAATAATTGTGGATCTACTTGCTACTGTGCTTTGATGTTATTGAGGTGCTGCTAAGATGTAAAGCCAATTTGTTAACAATTAGTACTCATTAGAATTATTTCCTGGTATCGATTTTAGGCATTTGACAAAGCATTTTTAGTAAATGGAACAAAGACAAAAGTAGACCTATCTTAGATTTTTAGTAATGAAAGATCTCCAAGGTCCTGATGTCGGTTTTGACTAAACTGGGTTTATCAGTTTCAAAGTAATTATTTTTGCTTTGTGCCCCACCTGTGTTCTTGTCTGCTTTAACGATCCCAGAGAACAAGGACATATTTCTTAATTAGCAGAGGTCACACACCAAAGGTGAAGCATAGTCTCTTTTTTTTTCTTTTATATATCAGATTGTAATGCTATATTTTATCACCTATTAAATAATTGCATAATCTTGCAACATATTAATTAATCTTAAATATATTAGCGTTTAACCAGCATTAATTCGCAGGTTCCTTTCTTCTGAAGACTTGTTATTACTTTAATCTTTCATATACACTGTCAGTTTTAGAGGTAGTAAAATGCTGGTGATTGGCATTACATACGTGTTATATTCAGGGTCATCAGTAAGGGTGGGAAAGACGGGCTACCTTCTGTAATGCCAAGCTGGGGGAGGGGAGGCATCAGGTGGGCACCATTAGGTCTCTTCTATGTCCTCCCTCACCCCTGTATTTACCCACGTGCTCCCCAAGTTAATAGCATCCCAGCCTGCCCCAATAGAGCGGGCCATGCAATCTGCAAAGCCCGCTGGGAAGAGTATGTGTTGCAGGAGGAATGGGGGTCCACCACCACTACCCCTTGCCATTGTGAACAGGAAGAGGTATTCCTGCTCATCTTAGGAAAATCAGAACTAAATCTTCATGAATGCAATGGAGAAAGCCAGTATTGGATCATTCTGTCCATCTTGACATAGAGCTGTATGGTCATCTAATATACCATACATATATATATATATATATATATATATATATATATATATGGTATATATAAATTTGCATTTCTCATATTTATTTATGTATTTATTTATGAGACATGCAAATTGCCAGTCAGTAACAGAAATTATTTGCAAAAAGGATGAATGAGTGATTAATTGAAGATTAGATTGCCTAAAACTAAAGCTTGATGTGGCCATTATTGAAATTGAACATCTATAGTGTAATAAAAAAAAAAAACAACCCTGGAAAAAGAAGTTTGATCACATTTTCTTGTCAGTTGTCATCTGCTGTGTAAACTGCAATTAGTTGAATAACTCATATTATACTGTTATCCAATAATTTGTACCCTTCTTAAATGAAAAATTGCAGGACAGTTGTAAATGCATTCCATCCTGACAGAAGACAGTAGGGGTATACAGAGAAAAAAATTCATTTTGGTCCATTTATTCATTTTATAGGGCACTTTAAAGCAAAAAGAAAAATTGATTTTATTCATTCATTTGTTTACAATTAAAATCTATGGGGGAAACACTGTAGCCTATTTTGGGCTCCAAGATTGGGGATTTCTCATTAATCAGCAGTGATAGGAGTTCTCCATGGCACCATCAGAGGAGCAATGCAGCAGAAAGAGGAGGAAGAACACTCCAAGGTTTCAAAAGAGGGCACTAACAACAGTGGCACAAACCCTCAAAGGCAGCATTAGAGGCAAAGTGGCAGCAAATATGGCATCATCATCCAGCATGAGAAGCAAAGTGGTACCATGAAGGGGGAAGGAAGCAGAAAAGGTGGCAGTGATAAAAAGACAAATCAGGCACTGATAAAAAGACACTGATAAAAAGTGTCTTTTTATCAGGCACTGATAAAAAGACACTTTTTATCAGTGCCCGAAGGCACTGATAAAAAGACAAATCAGGACAAAAAGTAGTATCAATACACCAAATCACCATAAGAGATGCAAAGAAGCCTCCCAGAATGTTAAGAATATCCCAAGGTATAAAGCCTGGGGTATAGCAGCAAGGCAGAATGGCAGAAAGTGCCCCAAAGAATAAAGTCTGGGGATGGCCACAAGGCTGAGTGACTCCAAAGGCAGCAAGGCACAGTGATCCCCAAGGTGTAGCATGAGGGGTACAGCAGCAAGGAAGAGTGGATGGGAGATGTGATCTTGCTGCTGGGTGGAATTTTGGATTGCCTGTGAAATTTGCTTTCCAGTAAAAACTTCTGTTTACAGTGGGCTCAGGTAAGATAAGTCCTGTGACCCACAGACACCCATTCTACGCAATTGCGCAGCCCACATGTTCTCCCCCCCCCCCCCCCCCCCCATTACACAGGGCGACAAGAAAACCAAAAATCAAAGGATTACTGTGGGCTCTGATAGACATGCTCCCTCAAATGACACAAGTAAAAAATGCCTTATCTGCATCACATAAGGATAAAGCTCTGGTGAAAGAGATTGATGTGGTATCTGAAAAGAAAGAAGAAACACAATGTATACAGAAATTCCAAAATACAATCAATAACCAAAGGAAAAAGCTCATTGTGCTGGGTGACTCAGTCATCAAAGGCATATTTTGGGAACTCTTCTAGAGGGAAACACTACAGTTAAATGCCTTCCAGGATAATTGGCCGGCAGAAATGCTATTCAGATAGTCAACATGATCAAAGAAGAAAGCAAAGATTCTAAAGCTGATATTATCATCCATCTGGGAACCAACGACCTTGCTAGTAACAGCATCCAAGCGGTACAGAGAGATTTCCCATCTCTAGCAAAGCAGATTAGTCACATGGCAACAACCATTACCTTTTCAGAAGTGTTACCTGTTCATGGAAACGGGAAGGAGAGGCTAAGCTATATTGATAACTTCAGTCTATGACTCAAATCCTGGTGTAAAGAAAAATGTTTTGAATATATTTGGGGCTGGGGCCATGTATGGAATAGAAAAAAGCTCTTTGTCAAAGATGGCGTACATCTGTCTGTGGAGGGAAAAAGGATCCTAAGAGATAAATTAAAATCCTATGTCATAAGGCATTTAAACTAGATGACAGGGGTGACAGTTGGACATTAGAATGTCATCCTCCAAATATAAATACAAATGCAATGAAAAAGGGCAAAGTGGATAACAAAAGTCAGCCAAATAAGTCACAAAGAAAGTCCAAGAAAAGCATTAACCTGTACCAGAATAGCTGGAAAGCTACGAGCACAAATGCTCATAGTTTGGGCAATAAAATCCCAGACCTGCAAGCCCTAATGGTGGAGGCGGACTTGGACATTGTTGCTGTCACGGAGACGTGGTTCACGGATTCACATGATTGGGATACTGCCATACCGGGTTATAACTTATTAAGGAAGTACAGAGAGGGCAGAAAAGGGGGAGGAGTGGTTATGTCAAAAACAATATCCAAGCATCCAAGCTGCAAGGAAGATGGGGCAAAGATGAAGCTTTATGGGCCGTCCTAAGAAAAGACGATGGGACATCCATTTTTATTGGCTTGGTTTATAGGCCTCCAAATCAAATGGAAGTACTAGGCAGAGATCTAGTTGAAGACATCCAGAAGATGGGTAAGAAGGAAGAAGTGGTGATTGTTGGAGATTTTAATCTGCCGGATGTAAACTGGAGAATCCCTTCTGCAGAATCTAACAGTAGTAGAGAGATAGTGGATGCCCTGCAAGGGGCTCTGTTCAAACAAATGGTAATGCAGCCTACGAGGGAGGGAGCTATACTCGATTTAGTGCTCACTAATGGAGATAATGTCTCTAATGTCCAGGTGGGTGCTCACCTCAGCACCAGTGATCATCAAACGATATGGTTTTATATCACTAACGTGATATGGAGAAGTCGCACAAAGTCCTGGGTTTTGAGTTTCAAAAACACGGACTTTGTGAAATGGAGAAGTACCTGGAGGAAGAACTAGAAAGCTTGGAGAAAATGAGAGTTGTGGACCAACAGTGGCCAAACTAAAAGGAGCAATTACTGAAGCGACTAATATATATGTTAGAAAAGTAAAGAAAAGCAAGAAAATAATGAAACCTATCTGGTTCACAAAGGAGTGGCTGATAAAATAAAAGATAAAAGAACAGCATTTAAGAAATATAAAAGATCCCAAAGGGAGGATCACAAGGAAGAATATCTGGTAAAACTGAGGGGGATGAAGAAAGAAATCGAGAAAGCGAAAAGTCAAGAGGAAGAAAGTATTGCCAAAAAGGTAAAGCGAGGTGACAAAACATTTTTCAGATACATCAGTGAAAGGAGAAAAGTCCAAAGTGGTATAGTGAAATTGAAAGGTGAAAAAGATCAATGGGTGGAAACAGATGAAGAAATGGCAGAAATATTAAATGAATACTTCAGTTCAGTGTTCACTAAAGAAGACCCCGGAGAAGAACCGTCACTAGTTAACAAGAAACTGGAGGGGAGTGGAATGGATGAAACTCCATTTATGGAAGAGAATGTATGGGAAGAGCTAGGAAAACTGAAAGTGGCCAAAACCATGGGGCCTGATGAGGTTGATCCTAGGATACTGAGGGAGCCCAGAGATGTGCTGGCGGCTCCACTGTGTGACCTGTTCAATAGATCCCTGGAAACGGGAGTGGTGATGAGTGATTGGAGAAGAGCGGCGGTGGTGCCTCTTCACAAGAGTGGGAGCAGAGAGGAGGCTGGCAACTACAGGCCGGTTAGCCTCACCTCGGTGGTGGGAAAAGTATTGGAGTCGTGGCTGAAGGAAAGAATAGTGAACTATCTACAAGCAGCAGAATTGCTGGACCACAGGCAGCATGGTTTCACCAAGGGAAGGTCCTGTCAGATGAATCTGATCAACTTTTTTGATTGGGTGACTAAGGAATTGGATTGAGGAAGAGTGCTCGATGTCATCTACTTGGATTTTAGCAAAGCTTTTGATATGGTCCCACACCGTATGAGAAGATTGGGAGTGAGTGCCAAGGTGGTAGCCTGGATAGCAAACTAGTTGAAGGACAGAAGACAGTGTTTGATGGTAAATGGAACTTACTCGGAAAAGAGAGCAGTGATGAGCGGAGTGCCGCAAGGGTTGGTGTTGGGACCGGTCTGTTCAATATCTTTGTGAGTGACAATGCGGATGGAATAGAAGGTGATAAGGTTTGTCTATTTGCAGATAATACTAAGATCTGCAAGAGAGTGGACACACTGGAAGGAGTGGAGAGAATGAGACGGGATGTAAGGAAGCTGGAAGACTGGTTGAAGATATGGCAGCTGAGATTCAGTGCCAAGAAGTGCAGAGTCATGCATATGGGATGTGGAAATCCAAAAGAAATGTATTCGATGGGGGGGTGAAGGGCTGATGTGCACGGAGTAGGAGAGAGATCTTGGGGTGATTGTTTCACCAACTTCAGATCGTTAGACACTATGTGACAAGGCGATAGCTAAAGCTAGAAGAATGCTGGGCTGCATAGAGAGAGGAATATCGAGTAAGAAAAGAGAAGTGATTATCCCCTTGTACAGGTCCTTTGTGAGGCCTCACCTGGAGTACTGTGCTCAGTTCTGGAGTCCGTATCTCCAAAGGTACAGAGACAGGATAGAGGCAGTCCAGAGAAGGGCAACCAAAAAGATGGATGGTCTTCATTGAATGACTTATGAGGAGAGATTGAAGAATCTAAATATGTACACCCTGGAGGAAAGGAGGAGCAGGGGTGATATGATACAGACTTTCAGATACTTGAAAGGTTTTAATGATCCAAAGTCAGCGACAAACCTTTTCTGTTGGAAAAAAAATCAGCAGAACCAGGGAGCACGATTTAAAACTCCAGGGTGGAAGACTCAGAACCAATATCAGGAAGTATTTCTTCACAGTGAGGGTGGTGGATGCCTGGAACGCCCTTCTGGAGGAAGTGGTGAAGACCAAAACTGTGAAGGATTTCAAAGGGGCGTGGGATAAACACTGTGGAGCCATAAAGTCTAGAGGATGTGAATGAAGAGAAGAGGCATGAAGGTGGCTTGCAGGAATGACAGCTACTACCTGATGATTAATACCCTTATTCAATAAACATACACACGGTTAGTGTGACACCGACATTGCTCTATGCTTCAATGGCAAGAGGAAATGTGGAAAAAGGATTTGCATTCACAAAAAAGCGGGGGAGTAGCTTGCTTGTTGCGGCGATTACTACCCCAAACCAAATAACCCTGATACTTCACTTTCAATGCATATCCAGCGTAGCTCTCTGCTTCAATGGCAGGGGGGGAATGAAGATATGAGGATTTATATTCAGATAACAACCAACAAGGACTGAATTGCACAGGCTGGGGTAAACAAATAAGCATGGGAGTAGCTTGCTTATTGCGGTGGTTACTAGCCCTAACCAATTAAACTTGATACTTCACTTTGATGCAGCTCTAGCATTGCTTTCTACATCAGTGGCGGGGAAGGAAGGTAACTAGAACCAAAAGGTTGCTAATAAGGGTCAAGAGTAACAGATAAGTATGAGAAAAAATAAGTGTGAAAGCTTGCTGGGCAGACTGGATGGGCCGTTTGGTCTTCTGCCATCATTTCTATGTTGCTATGTTTCTATAATCAGTACTTGACAATGATCTCTCATCAGTGTGGCTATTTATGAGGTTTGCTTAATTAAGAAAATGTTTCCCATATTCTGTAGCTGAACATATTCTCTTCCCTATGTTGATTTTCTTGTGTTGCATTAGTTCTGTCTTCCTACTGAAACCTTTACCATATTCTAAACATGCAAAAGGCTTCTTCTGTTCATTTTTTCTCTTATGCCTGCATTTCTTCCTTCTGATTGAGGTTTTACAGGGATAATACATCCCAATATAACCAAGAAGGAAAAAAGTGGAAGAACTAAGCTGGGATGCTAGAGCTGTACAAAAAAGCAATAATGTAGAGAGCCAATAAAGATATACTAGGTTCCATATTAGCAGCCAAATTTTTATTTGGTCACAGGCATAAATTTCAGCCTTTACGTGCATAGCCAGGCCTTGCAAGCGCCGAGCCAGTTTTCAACAAGGTCCTGCCATGTGTGTAAAGGCCGGTAGGTTCAGAAGTGCTGGGCCAAAGGAAAGAGGCGGGGAGAGGCAGGGCTGGAGGTGGCCGGTACAGTGGCCATTTGCCGCTGTACTGGAGAAGGGACTGCTGGCTCGCACATGTTGTTACTGCTCCAATGGAGCAGTAAGCAACAAAATTAAAAAAAAAAAAAAAAAAAGGAGGTAGGGTAAAGGGTTTAGGAGGTGGGAAGGACAGGGGAAGAGGAAGGGAATATGGGCAGGGGGGGCAGGGAACTGGGAGAGGCCCTTTCATGTTATAAATTAGGCGCATCCATGAGTGCGCGCCAGGAAGCGTGCGCAAATGGACGTGCTCGCTCACCTTTTAAAAATCTACCCCTAGGAGTTTCCACCCAGGAAAAAGATGTAGGGGTCATAGTTGACAATACATTGAATTCATCTGCTCAGTGTGCCACTGCGGTCAAACAAGCAAACAAAATGTTAGGAATTATTAGGAAGGGAAAGGTGGATAAAATGGAGAATGTCATGATGTCTCTGTATCATTCCATGGTGAGACCACATCTTGAATACTGTGTGCAATTCTGGTAATTGCATCTCAAAAAAATATTTAGTTGCACTGGAGATGGTACAAAAAATGGTGTCCAAAATGATAAAGGGCATGGAATGACTTCCCTATGAAGAAAGGCTAAAGAGGGTAAGAGCTGTTCAGCTTGGAGAACAGATGGCTAAGAAGGGATATGATAGAGGTCTATAAAATCATGAAAGGACTCGAATAGGTACATGTGAATCTGCTATTTACTCTTTTAGATAATACAAGGACTATGGAGCACTCTATAAAGTTAGCAAATAGCACATTTAAAAGAAATCAGAGAAAATTATTTTTCACTCAATGCACAATTAAGCTCTGGAATTCATTGCCAGAGGATATGTTTAAGCTAGTCAGTGTAGCTGGGTTTAAAAAAGGTTTGGATACGTTCTTGGGGGAGAAGTCCATAAACTATTAGTCATGTTAAGGAATAGCTACTGCTGTTACTGGCATCAGTAGCATGGGATTTATTTAATGTTTGGATACTTGCCAGATACTTGTTACCTGGATTGGCCACTGTTGGAAACACAAAGATGGACTTGATGGACCCTCAGTTTGAGCCAATAACGCAACTTCTTATGTTCTTATTAGATGGGGTGGAATGGGAAACAAGTACATTTTTCTTTTTTAAAATGTAATTTCTGGGGACAAAACACAACTTAACCAACGAAAAAAGGGTCGGAAAACAAGGCTGGGATTGAAGTTAATAAGTAGCGTATTTAAAACCAATCAAGAAAAAAACTTTTTCACGCTACACACAATTAAGATATGTAATTTATAGCTGGATGATATTGTAAAGACAGTTAGCAAGCATAGCTGGGTTTCAGAAAGGATTGTGCAAGTTTCTGGAGAAGTCAATAAACTGTTAGTAATCAGACTTTGGGAAAGCCACTGCTTATACCTGGGCATTAGCAGCATGGGATCTAACTACTATTTGGGACTCTGCCAGGTACTTGTGACTTGGATTGGTCACTGTTGTAAACAGGATACCCAGTATGGACATTTTTTTTTTTTAAACTTTCTTTATTAAGATTTTCAACAGTTTTCCAATGTACCAATACACTTCTAAATCACAGGGCTCATACCGTGACCACCCTCTCCCCACCCCTATCCCGTACACACCACATCCGATACATGACCTCATATACTTGGAGTTCCTGCGGAAAATACCTTCAGTACAGATAGAACCTACTTAGAATCCCTTCAACACACATACATATAGAACCGGAAATGGACACCAGCGTGCCGCTCGTTGACTGTACTGTTCAGACTGCACCCATGTCTGCCTAAAAGAGAGCAAGCATGTCTGCCCACTTATCTAGGCTCTAGCTTGCCCCTCGATTTACTGAATGTGCAGTACTTCCGGCTCTAGAATGTCTATATTTGTATCCAATGATGGTTAGAATCATCTCTCGCTTAGCCGCTGACAAAGACCACCAGAAACGGTGCCATACGGTCGAGCACTGCGTCTGTTTAGCTGGAGATTGAGACTGCGCCGCCCAAAGTTCATGCTGCAATAGCGCTAGTAGACATGAGTGCCATTGTCCCCTCGTAGGACTGTCCGGCAGAATCCACTGACATAGAATAGTCTGAGCCGCAATTAGCAAAGCTTTTTCCATGAACGCCCAGTCCTCATCTGGCAGATCCTGTAAGGTTTGAGTATTGGGCAAGCGAAATAAACACACCTTAATATCTCTGGGAATGGAGATCTGAAGCATCTTCTCAAGACATTGCAACACCTCCCCCAAAAACACGCAATATTGGGGCATTCCCACAATCCATGTACTAAGGTACTTTGCTCCCCCCGACATTTAATACAAACATCAGAGTCACATAATTTTGCTGCATACCTTTGAGCTTGTGATACATACATACAGTGCAAAATTTTAAAACCTATCTCCTGAAGAATAACATTTTCTGACACTTTAACACTGTGCGTTAGGATCCCCTCTATCTCTTCAAGAGCCAGAAACACATTTGCCACTCGTACCCACTTGTTTTGTATCTCCAATTTGCCCTTCAGAATAGGGATTTCACGTAAAGCTTGGGACAACGAAGAACATGAGTGCCCCTTCCGCCCTCGTGGCCCAAAAAATGCCCTCAAAGATTCCCACCTCACGTCCAGCTGATAGGTTCCCATAACTGCATGCACATAATGTCTCACTTGCAGATATGCAAAAAAGTCATGTTTCGGAATCTCATATACTGCCTGCAGCTCCTGAAACGTCCACATGCTCCCAGTGCCCGGAGCAAACAATTGGAATAGATTCTGAACCCCTTTTGCACACCACCCCTTAAATACACTTCCCGTCAAACCAATTGGAAACATAGGATTACCCCAAATAGTGATATATGGCGTAGAAATTCCACCCAATTGTAATTTTTGCATGCACAGGCAACGCCACGCTTTCTTCCCTACCTCTATGATCAGGTGACGTTTATAATGGGCCGGCACCTGGGATCCTGGAATTTGAATCAGTGTTTCTGGACTGTAGGGATGCAGCCAACTCAATAAAAACCGTCTAGGGGAGTATTTCCCTGTATTCTCTAGCCAATCCTGAATATGGCGTAGTATACAGGCCAGGTTGTAGTTTCTCCAGTTGGGGCATGCCAACCCCCCCTGCTCTGGAGTCAACTGCAATGTCTGCAAGGGCAATCTAGCTTTACGACCCCCCCATAGGTATGCACGAATCTCTCGATTCACCCCATCAATCTCTTTCTTTTTTAACCACAAGGGAAGTTGTTGTAATACATATAACCAGCGCGGGAGCTCCAACATTTTAAGCAACGCAATCTTCCCCTTCAGGGAAAGTGGTAATTTACCCCACAATTTCAATTTTATACTCATATTTCGAAGTAACGGAGTAACGTTCACTTCATGTAATTGTGTAGGGTCTCTGGTTAGTAAAATTCCTAAATATCTCATGGTTTTATCCGCCCATCTCAGTCGAAAGTCCCCCACCCAATTTTTCCGAACATGGCTCCCCAGCTCCATAGCCTCCGACTTTTCCACATTTATTTTTAGCCCAGCAAACGTTCCGAATAAGAGCTGGTGCGTCAATACCCTTTCCAGAGATCTTTGCGGCTCCGTCAAAAAAAACAAGGACGTCGTCCGCAAAGGCGGAAACCTTAAATTCCTGCCTCCCCCATGTAAAGCCGGATACCAGTGGATCCGCTTCTATTTTTCGTAACAAGGGATCAATGGACAAAATATATAACAGTGGGGACAAAGGGCACCCCTGTCTGGTACCCCGATAAAGCCGAAAGTCCGCCGAAACCTGCCCATTAGCTCGAATCGCTGACTTGGGGGCAAGGTAAAGCATCTGAATAGCTTGGACTATTGCTCCCTCAAACCTATAGCGTGATAGGACCGAAAAGAGATAGTTCCAGGAGACCCTATCAAACGCCTTCTCCGAATCGAATCCCACTAAAACTGCCTCAGTACCCTGTTTATGGCATTCCTCCATTGCTACTATCAATTTGGTGATATTAGTACTAATGGATCTTCCTTTAACAAACCCCACCTGATTGTGTGTTATAATGTCCGGAAACACCCCACTCATCCGATCCGCCATAATTTTTGCAAACAATTTGGCTTCAAAGTTCAAAAGAGAGATCGGTCTATACGCCGCTGGCTTAGATAAATCCTTCCCTGGTTTTTCCAGAACCGTAATATAAGCTCGGGTGGTGTCGTCTGGAAATCTGCCTCTCCTTTGTGCTTCTCTATAAAAAGCCAATAAATCCTCTCCCGCCCGGCCCTGCAGACATTTATAGTACTCTGCAGTGAGCCCATCCGGCCCCGGTGCTTTGTTAGGTTTACAAGCCATTATGGCCCCCCGCAATTCCTCTAATTGAATAGGTTTATTTAAGTAGTCCAGCTGTTGGGCCGTTATCCGTGGAATGTTCAATCCCTTAAAAAACTCCTCCTCTTGAGAGCTACCTCCGGGCCTATCCTCGGTATACAGCTTCTCATAGAAGGAGCGAAATTCTGCGCAGATCTCCTCCCCAGTGACTAAGGGGGACCCATCAGCCCTTCGGAGTTTATCAATCATGGTACTTCCTCTAGCTAAACGAACCATATTTGCTAATACTCTACCTGACTTATTCCCGTATCTGAAAAGTTTGAGCGCTCCCCGTTGTAACCCCCTCTGTGCCCTCTCATGTAATACAGTATTCAAGGACCTCAAAATGTCGTTATAATGATTTTGCGCCTGAGTGGACTTCTGGCTGGCCAAACGTTGTTTAGCCTGACTAAGTTGCTGTTCCAAAGTCAATATAGTTTGCACCATGGCTTTGGATTTAGCTATTGTATATGACACTATTTCACCCCGCATGACAGCCTTACTAGTTTCCCAGTACAGCCAGGGATCCAGTTTATGAGCCTCATTATTTTTCTCATAATCCTCCCATTTATGTAACAGAAATTCCTGAAATTTGGAATCCCCGGTCAGGTGGCTTGGAAACCTCCACAGATTTGCCAAAGCTCCCCGTGCCCTGTCACCAACATCCACCCAAATTATCGCATGGTCTGATATTTCTATAGGACCTATCTGGGCACACCCAATTTTTGAAAACAGACTGGTCGAAACCAAAATATAGTCGATTCTGGACACTTTGGAGACGTGGGTATAATCTCGTTCTGTTGGATTTAACGTGCGCCAGATATCTAGAAGCCGTAGTTCGTCACACACATATGCCACTCCTTTTCCCCTCATACATTGCTGTGAGTGTGCCTTGTGGGACCTATCCACCTCCGAATCTCGGACACAGTTAAAATCCCCCAACATCACTATCGAGCCCTGTTGACTTCCGACAAGCTGAGATACCAAGTCCTGAAAAAACCCATGGGAGTATGCATTCGGGGCGAACACATTGCAGATTGTTACCACCATGCCATTAACCTTACCATATAAGATAAGATATCTACCCTGGTCATCAGACAATTGTCTGAGTAATTCAAACTTTATGGCTTTATGAATTAGGATCGCAACGCCTGCCTTCCTACCCACCGCTGGTGTGGCATAGCACTGGCCCACCCAACTCTTTTTTAGTTTCATACTTTCACCCATAGACAGGTGGGTCTCTTGAAGGACCGCTATTCCCACCTTTTTCCTTTGAAGAGCACTCAATATTTTTTGTCTCTTGACCGGAGTGCTAATACCACCCACGTTCCACGATATGTATCTGGTCTGACCTATCCTGTTGTAAGTTCCGTCTCATACCCCCCAAACCAAAAGTTCCTGAGCCCGGTGGGCAGTCTCCCAGCCTCAACCGCCCCTCTCCTCTTTTGCAAACCTCTAACTCGACAGCCAACTCCAACTAATGTGTGGTGTGTATTCCCCTCCCAGAACTCTTCCTCCCAGTCATCCCCTTGCCTCCCTCCTCTCCCCCCACACTCCTCCCCCAAAAACAGAATTACAAAGATAACTGCCCACATTCGAGTGGACTAGAGGCCCGTTTTAATGCGTCCAGGTGTGACCCCACATTTACCCTAATGTAAACCCCAACCACCCCCATACAACTGCAGATACCGAATACAAACATGATAAACATTTAAAAAACATGCCCCACAGTCTTTTGGGAAGCCGATCCTTCCGGATATCAGTCGTGCAGACAATCTGACTCCCACGCTGGCAAGATGGCGCCGTCACGAACCTGGGCGTTACCCAACTTGATGCCCATGTCCTTATTCTCCCCATGGCGGGCATTCAAACCACCAGCGGTACCAACCCGCTCCCTACAATCACCGTCCCGACTCACTGTGTTTGTCCCTTTGGCGGACACTTCAAGGACTTCCACGGTCGTCCGGAAAGCAGACATCCGCTCAATTGCCAGTTTTTTGTGGTAGTTGTGGATCCAAAAGTAACAAAAACAGAACAACTTTAAACTGGTGGTCAGCATAGGTATCCCACAAACAATAAACAGCCCAACCGTGGGCTACAACTCTCCACGATGCTGCCGTAGCACACACTTGCAGTGTCCAGACTGATGAACACTCCTGTCCTCTCCGACTATGGCGTTATCATTGGGCCTCCGCATCTCATAAAGTTATTTCTCCCCGCTTATGCTCTGGAGCCATACCTTCGCCTTCTCTGGCGTATCAAACGAGTGAACTTTGCCATCTCGCCAAACTTTTAACAGCGCGGGAAACTGCAGCGCAAAGCGCACATTGCTATTGAAAAAGTCACTGCACACTGGGCCAAATAACTTTCTTTTCGCCGCCACGGCCACCGAAAAATCCTGAAAGAGCACTATTTTATGGTCTTTGTACCGGAGGTCTCTTTTCTTTCGGTATGCTGTTAAAATA
Source organism: Rhinatrema bivittatum (assembly GCF_901001135.1). NCBI lineage: Eukaryota > Metazoa > Chordata > Amphibia > Gymnophiona > Rhinatrematidae > Rhinatrema > Rhinatrema bivittatum. The sequence goes on from NC_042623.1 coordinate 105,750,157, forward strand.
GTAGATCTCTGTGCCCAGTTCATAAATCTCGCAATCACTAGGCGAGGTCTAGTCTCGGTGTCCCTTCTGGGCCCCAATCTGTGCGCCCTCTCAATAGTGAGTTTTCCCGCCATACTTTCCAGATTCAAGGCTCCTGGCAGCCATGTTTCTATAAAGGTCTGCAACTCACTTTCCATAAGCTCTTCCGGCAGCCCCAAAATTTCAGATTGTTTCTCCTCGCCCTGTTTTCGAGATCTTCTAATTTCGTGTCAGCCGCTCTTACCGCCTGCTCCAGGGCTGAAACTCGGGCTGTAGTGGTCTGCTGGTCCTCCTCCACAGCTGCGATCCGCCCCTCCGCAATCTCTATCCGGTGCCCGATGTCTCCTAATGTTTCTTTCAGCGTCGCAAAATTCTCTGCAATGCCCGCAAAATTTGGTTCAAGCGCCGTTACCACAGCCACAGTCATTTTGTTGATCGCCGCTTCATCAAATCCTGCTATTTCCGGCTCCTTCACTCCGTCGGCCATTTTGGGTTCACTGCTGCCGCTCTTCGGTTTCTCTTTTTCTTTTCTTGGCGGTTTTGCTGACATGCCCGCTGGCTTGTTGTGAGCCTAGTTTGAGCGCTGGGTTCTCCCCTATCCGCCAGTACCCTGGAACTCCTAAGTTAATGTAACTTGACACTGCCGATTTTTAGATTTGTGCGGGGCCACACCCGGAGCTCTGGAAAGCGCGGCTTACCAGGCTATCGCATCACGTGACCTCCAGTATGGACATTTTAATGCTCTTATTGTAAATCTCGCCCCCTGGGAAACAACACACCCCAAGTCCTCACTAGAGTAGTCGCTAAACAGGCTGTTAATGTAAGGGGTGGTTGTTAGCTGTGGGCAACAAGGTTTACAAGAATAAAGAATTATTTCATAGGAAAAAAAACCACTTAGACTCAAACTGATAGTTTTGTTAGAGCTAATAACTTCTTATTAAAAAAACTTTTAGTTTGTTACATAACTTTCTGAAGATATCTCAAATACAACAGATTCAACAACATAAGTCAGAAAAATATAAATACAACAAAGTGAACATAAGAACATAAGAACATAAGAAAATGCCATACTGGGTCAGACCAAGGGTCCATCAAGCCCAGCATCCTGTTTCCAACAGTGGCCAATCCAGGCCACAAGAACCTGGCAAGTACCCAAAAACTAAGTCTATTCCATGTAACCATTGCTAATGGCAGTGGCTATTCTCTAAGTGAACTTAATAGCAGGTAATGGACTTCTCCTCCAAGAACTTATCCAATTCTTTTTTAAACACAGCTATACTAACTGCACTAACCACATTCTCTGGCAACAAATTCCAGAGTTTAATTGTGCGTTGAGTAAAAAAGAACTTTCTCTGATTAGTTTTAAATGTGCCCCATGCTAACTTCATGGAGTGCCCCCTAGTCTTTCTACTATCCGAAAGAGTAAATAACCGATTCACATCTACCCATTCTAGACCTCTCATGATTTTAAACACCTCTATCATATCCCCCCTCAGTCGTCTCTTCTCCAAGCTGAAAAGTCCTAACCTCTTTAGTCTTTCCTCATAGGGGAGTTGTTCCATTCCCTTTATCATTTTGGTAGCCCTTCTCTGTACCTTCTCCATCGCAATTATATCTTTTTTGAGATGCGGCGACCAGAATTGTACACAGTATTCAAGGTGCGGTCTCACCATGGAGCGATACAGAGGCATTATGACATTTTCCGTTTTATTCATCATTCCTTTTCTAATAATTCCCAACATTCTGTTTGCTTTTTTGACTGCCGCAGCACACTGCACCGACGATTTCAATGTGTTATCCACTATGACACCTAGATCTCTTTCTTGGGTTGTAGCACCTAATATGGAACCCAACATTGTGTAATTATAGCATGGGTTATTTTTCCCTATATGCATCACCTTGTACTTATCCACATTAAATTTCATCTGCCATTTGGATGCCCAATTTTCCAGTCTCACAAGGTCTTCCTGCAATTTATCACAATCTGCTTGTGATTTAACTACTCTGAACAATTTTGTGTCATCTGCAAATTTGATTATCTCACTCGTCGTATTTCTTTCCAGATCATTTATAAATATATTGAACAGTAAGGGTCCCAATACAGATCCCTGAGGCACTCCACTGTCCACTCCCTTCCACTGAGAAAATTGCCCATTTAATCCTACTCTCTGTTTCCTGTCTTTTAGCCAGTTTGCAATCCATGAAAGGACATTGCCACCTATCCCATGACTTTTTACTTTTCCTAGAAGCCTCTCATGAGGAACTTTGTCAAACGCCTTCTGAAAATCTACCGGTTCACCTTTATCCACATGTTTATTAACTCCTTCAAAAAAGTGAAGCAGATTTGTGAGGCAAGACTTGCCCTGGGTAAAGCCATGCTGACTTTGTTCCATTAAACCATGTCTTTCTATATGTTCTGTGATTTTGATGTTTAGAACACTTTCCACTATTTTTCCTGGCACTGAAGTCAGGCTAACCGGTCTGTAGTTTCCCGGATCGCCCCTGGAGCCCTTTTTAAATATTGGGGTTACATTTGCTATCCTCCAGTCTTCAGGTACAATGGATGATTTTAATGATAAGTTACAAATTTTTACTATTAGGTCTGAAATTTCATTTTTTAGTTTCTTCAGAACTCTGGGGTGTATACCATCCGGTCCAGGTGATTTACTACTCTTCAGTTTGTCAATCAGGCCTACCACATCTTCTAGGTTCACCGTGATTTGATTCAGTCCATCTGAATCATTACCCATGAAAACCTTCTCCATTACGGGTACCTCCCCAACATCCTCTTCAGTAAACACCGAAGCAAAGAAATCATTTAATCTTTCCGCGATGGCCTTATCTTCTCTAAGTGCCCCTTTAACCCCTCGATCATCTAATGGTCCAACTAACTCCCTCACAGGCTTTCTGCTTCGGATATATTTAAAAAAGTTTTTACTGTGAGTTTTTGCCTCTACAACCAACTTCTTTTCAAATTCTCTCTTAGCCTGTCTTGTCAATGTCTTACATTTAACTTGCCAATGTTTATGCTTTATCCTATTTTCTTCTGTTGAATCCTTCTTCCAATTTTTGAATGAAGATCTTTTGGCTAAAATAGCTTCTTTCACCTCCCCTTTTAACCATGCCGGTAATCGTTTTGCCTTCTTTCCCCCTTTCTTAATGTGTGGAATACATCTGGACTGTGCTTCTAGAATGGTATTTTTTAACAATGACCACGCCTCTTGGACATTTTTTACTTTTGTAGCTGCTCCTTTCAGTTTTTTTCTAACAATTTTTCTCATTTTATCAAAGTTTCCCTTTTGAAAGTTTAGCACGAGAGCCTTGGATTTGCACACTGTTCCTTTTCCAGTCATTAAATCAAATTTGATCATATTATGATCACTATTGCCAAGCGGCCCCACCACCGTTACCTCTCTCACCAAGTCCTGTGCTCCACTGAGAATTAGATCTAAAATTGCTCCCTCTCTCGTCGGTTCCTGAACCAATTGCTCCATAAAGCTATCATTTATTCCATCCAGGAATGTTATCTCTCTAGCGTGACCCGATGATACATTTACCCAGTCTATATTGGGGTAATTGAAGTCTCCCATTATTACTGCACTACCAATTTGGTTAGCTTCCCTAATTTCTCTTAGCATTTCACTGTCCATTTCACCATCTTGACCAGGTGGATGGTAGTATACCCCTATCACTGTAGTCTTCCCTGACACACAAGGGATTTCTACCCATAAAGATTCAATTTTGTATTTAGTCTCATGCAGGATGTTTATCCTGTTGGACTCTATGCCATCCCGGACATAAAGCGCCACACCTCCTCCCGACTGCTCCTCTCTGTCATTGTGATATAATTTGTACCCCGGTATAGCACTGTCCCATTGGTTATCCTCTTTCCACCATGTCTCTGAGATGCCAATTAAGTCTATGTCATCATTTACTGCTATACATTCTAATTCTCCCATCTTACTTCTTAGACTTCTGGCATTAGCATACAAACATTTCAAAGTTTGTTTTTTGTTTGTATTTTTATTCTGCTTTTTAATTGAAAGGGATAAGTTAGAATTTTTTAGGTCAGGTGAGTTTTTAGTTACAGGCACTTGGACTACTTTTCTAATTATTGGAACCTCACTGTTGGGATGCCCTAATTCTAATGCATCATTAGTATCCTTTAAAGATACCTCTCTCCGAACCATGCGCTGCTGAGCGACTGTCGGCTTTCCCCTTTGTTCTAGTTTAAAAGCTGCTCTATCTCCTTTTTAAAGGTTAGCGCCAGCAGTCTGGTTCCACCCTGGTTAAGGTGGAGGCCATCCCTTCGGAAGGGACTCCCCCTTCCCCAAAAGGTTCCCCAGTTCCTAACAAAACTGAATCCCTCTTCCTTGCACCATCATCTCATCCACGATGGTGCAAGGAAGAAGGATCCTTTCAATTTTGTATCCTTCCTTTTCATTTTCATAAATTTCTCAGTCTTTACACATAACCTCTAACATGCTTTTCGGTCCATTCTCCTTTTCCTTTCCTTTTCCTACAAATAATTTTTTTTATATTGTCTTTGGTTTAGTGAGCTCACCAATTGAAGACCGGTGGGGGCCCTTTCTTTCAGGTTGCACTTCTTCTTCTTCTCAAAGATTCCAGTTTTCTCCGCTGCAGGTTCCTCAGGCACCTACTACCTATCTAAAAAAACTAATTAAAAGAAACTATCTATTCTATTTTTTTAACACTATCTAACTAATGCAAATAAATGAATAATTATAATCCCTCTAAGTAAACCCTTAACCAGACAGTCTTAAAAAATATATATATTCAAATATATGCATCAGCATAGTATACAGATACTAACCCTCTTTGGAAAGTAAAAAAGAAAAGGCTTAATTATAGGCACTTAGGCAAATAAATGTAGTGATTTTTTTTCTTTTTATTTGTGCCTCAGCTTTCACAATATTTCTTAAAGCTTAAGAAATACCTTTTAAAATAAATATAGAATCCTCAGACTCCTAAAAGATTCCTTTACTTTCAGACAATTACAGTAACTTAACAGAGGTCCTGCTTTCCTAGCAGCCAGGTTTAAGCTCAACCTACTTCAGAGAGGAAATTAATTAGCCCACTGTCAGTTCAAAACCAACAAACTTCTTACAAAAGTTTCTTAGGGCTAAAGAAATTCCTTTTAAATCAATATAGGATCCTTAGATTCCTAAATGATTCCTTTTCAGTTCAGACAGTAACAACAGCTTAACAGTGGTCTGGCTTCCTAGCAGCCAGGGTTAAGTTCAACCAATTCAGATAGGAGGTTTGTTACAATAACTAGCCACTGTCAGCTTAAAACTAACAAAACTTCAACAAAATTATTTTCCTTTCCTTTTCGTTTGAGTCCCTACCACAATCACAAGCTAGAGCCAAACTCCCGCGGGGCTCTCTAAGTTAACTAAGACTCTCATTCATACACTCACCCCCTTACACTTTCAGACTGTCATAAAAAACTCAAAAAAATGCCTTTGAGAGAGAGGATCTTCTTATACACAACCTTCCTCTCTCAAGGCTACCCACCCACTCACTGTTTAACTGCATTCATACACTCACCCCCTTACACTCTCAGACCGTCATAAAAAACTCAAAAAAATGCCTTTGAGCGAGAGGATTTTTTAAACATTTCTTTTCTGAGACAAACATCTTAATATAACCACCAAACAAATAGGGTGGGAGAACTAGGGTGAGATCCAAACAGTAAAAATCACAAAGGTACCAAAAATCCCATAGTAGTATATTACAGGCATGGCAGGTATACAGAGCGGTAGCAGCAAGGCTCCTAAGGTGGGGCATGGCATGGCAGGTAGGCATGTGACAGCAAGACTCTTAAAGTGGTACATATGGGATATGGCCGGTAGGCATAGGGCAGCAAGCTCTAAGGTGCTGCATTTGGAGCATGGCAGGTAGGTATTGCGCTAGCAGCAAGACCCTTAAGGTGGTATATATGGGGCATGATAGGTAGGCAGAGTGGTCGGAGCAAGACCCCTGAGGTGGCTATCAGAGCATGGCAGGCAATCGTGTGGCAGGAACCCCACTAAAGTGATATATAAGGAGGATGGCAGCTGGGCAGAGCAGCTGCAAGGTCTTCAAGGAGCTTTCAGTCATCTTGACGCTTTCATGGAAATTCTGCAAACCCAAGCAATAGCAGATTAATTTTCAAAAAGACCAGATTTTCCATCAATTTTGGCACCAGCCTTGAACAATGAGGGCTCGTGATATCCTCTGTTATTGAGAAGAGACATTCACTGAATTGATATTACATTGATATTGAGGCCCAGTGTGTTGTACCAATCAAAAAAGCTAACCGAATATAAGGAATCTTTAAGAAGGGAATGGCAAATAAAACAGAGGATATCATAATGCCTCTGTATTGCTCCATGGTGAGACTGTACCTTGAATACTGTGTGTAGTTCTGGTCGCTGCATCTTGATAAAGATAGTTGTACTGGAGAAAGTACAGAGAAGGTTAACCAAATAATAAAGGCATGGAAGGGCTCCCCTATGAGGAAAGGCTTAAGAGGTTAGAGATGTTCAGCTTGGAGAAGAGACGGCTGAGGGGGAATATGATAGAGGTCTACAAAATCATGAAAGAACTTGATGGGTAAATGTAAATCAGTTATTTACTGTTGAGGTTGAGGACCAGCCAGGCTGGGGAACCCCATGGGAATAGGGCAATACAGAACTGAGGTTGGGAATCTTCGGTCTATACCAGCCACCTCCCCTGCAGGTTGAACCCTTGGGTTCTGGCGGCCATCAGGACTTAGATAGGGGCTGGTATTTAGGGTAGTGCTGGACTGGAACCCGGACTGGTCTGGAACTGGTGTTGGTGAAGCTGAGCAGAACTGGAGTTGTAGGCTGCAGAACTGGAAGCTGAGGTCAGGCAGGGCTGAAGACTGAGGCTGGGTAGGATTGGAGATGAAAGGTGCAGGACTGGAAGCTGCAAAAAGACTGAGGTTAAGGCAATGGCTAGGCAGAGGAACAGGACAGAACCAGACAGAGCAAGACAGAGACTAGACCATTCAGATAACAGTGAAGGCCCGGAGGCCATACACAGAAGACCCGATGATCACTTAGGCAAAAGGTCTGAGAAGGCTGGGCTGAGGCCAAGAAGCCACAGGACAGGGCTAGAGTAGAAGGCTTTGGAAAAGCACAGATCAAACTAGACTAGTAGGCTTAGGAAAGCCATAGAGCAAATCTAGAGCAGAAGGCTTAGGAAATCCACAGAGCATTCAGAAATGTTGGGGGCAAGCAGGGAGCTGAATAGATTCGATGACAAGGCCCTGAGCATAACCAGGAGCAGGGTTAAAAGTCTGGACCCTGTTGAATCATGGGATCACAGTGGCTATGACTAGAGAGAGGGCAAAAGCAGCTCCATTAGAGCCTCTGATGGTTGTGAGGCTGCATAACAGGCAGAATCACAACATTTACTCTTTTGAATAATACAAGGACTAAGGGGCGCTCCATGAATTTAGCAAGAAGCACATTTTTAAAAAATTGGAGAAAATTCTTTTTCACTCAATGTGCAGTTAATTGGAGTTCATTGCCAGAGGATGTGGTTAAGGGAGTTAGTGTAGCTGGGTTTAAAAAAGGTTTGGCTACGTTTCTTGAGGAAAAGTCCATAAACTGCTATTAATCAATAGGGAATAGCCACTGCTTGTAGCTGGCTTTAATAGCATGGGATCTATTTAATGTTTGGGTACTTGCCAGGTACTTGTGACTTGGATTGGCTACTGTTGGAAACAGGATACTGGGCTTGATAGATCCTTAGTATGACCCAGTATGGCATATCTTATGTTTTCATGTTCTAACTGCCCCACCTTCATGTGTCTATGGAAAAGCCCTGCTATTTTCTTGCAACTCTCTATCAGTTTCTTCAGGAATGTATTCCCTTCATCCTTTGGCCCTAGCCCCAGGGCTTCTCTCACTTCCAGGTGCAGCAAGTGTGCAAAGTAATGGAAAAGCCTCCATCTTCTATTAGCTTTACCATATTTGCACCACAATCTGAAACAAAGAAACTTGGCTAAAGACCCCTGACTTTCTGGTCTACCTGCCAACCCTCCAACATCTTTGTTATGGCTGATAGAATATTGCATGAGGTATTGGGGCTATGTATGAACTGGATGTGCATTAAAGCCCACCTGCATCCTGATGTTCCATCTCCACTAGTGCTGCTGCCAGCTGCTGAATTAGCCAGGTCCCACCAGTGTGCCTTTAGTGAGAGGTAAGAGTGTATAGGGTTTGTGCTGTTCCAGATATCACTGGTGAAATGCATGCTACTCCACTCTGCCTTTGCTAGCTGTGCCTGCATGCGACTACAGCACTGGTTGTACAAGGTTTGTGATGACCTTCCTACTAAATGTAGTCCTGGATACACTTGTAATTGGGAGCTAACACTTGCAGCAGACACTTAAAGCTCACTTTCACTATCTGCAGGGGCTAGTCATCAAGTGCAGCAATTTCCCCGATGCTCATCATTACTGTTTTACTTGTTGCCTGTGTCTTGCGCTGGGACAGTACTATAGAACACCACTCCATTTCCTCTATGATGGGTCACTGCTTCAGATTAATGACTGTGGACCTCTTGCTTTCCATCTGACTGATGGAAGGAGCCATGGAATCAGCTTGGGTAAACCTTTTCTATGGCTTTTACATAGAGTGGAGAAGGGGTCCCCAGGCTAGTACTGCCCTCCCTGATTCAAATGCTAGCAGGTGCTGCTTCTGCAAGTGAGTGTGTTTGTGAGATTCCCCCATTTGTTTTCCTTGACTGATATCCTTCTTGCAGTGAATACTAGGGATGTGAATCGTTTTCCATATCGTCTTAACGATAGAAATCGTGTGGCAGGGCAAGAAAATCGTCTTAGGCACGATTTTTTAGTTAAAAAATCGTTAAAAATCGTTTTTTCCGATTAGTGCGCACTAACTCGAGTTAGTGCGCACTAACGGGAGTTAGTGCGCACTAACTGGGAGTTAGTGCGCACTAACTGAAAATGATACAATTTGACACTTTTCAGGTCAGTTAAGGTCAGTTTAGGAATGAATATGTATTCCTATTGGCTGCCCTCTTATTTATTCATGTTACCAAGTTTCCTACTGACAGTATATGGGGGATGGGAAATGGAAACAGTTGGTAGCTTGACAAAACAAGTAATGTGATCAGTCAATGTGACTAGAACTTGTGCCCTAACCCTGATACCAGGGGTATTGTGATCTTCCTGCACACAGTGCCCTATCCCTATTAATACCATTAGTGTTGTGATCTTCCTGCACACAGTGCCCTATCCCTAATACCAGGGGTGTTGTGATCTTCCTGCACACAGTGCCCTATTCCTGATACTGGGGGTGTTGTGATCTTCCTGCACACAGTGCCCTATTCCTGATACCGGGGGTGTTGTGATCTTCTTGCACACATCCCGATATCAGGGATAGGGCACTGCATGCAGGAAGGTCACAACACTCCTGGTATTAATAGGGATAGGGCACTGCATGCAGGAAGATCACAACACTCCTGGTATTAATAGGGATAGGGCACTGCATGCAGGAAGATCACAACACCCCTGGTATCAGGGATAGGGCACTGTGTGCAGGAAGATCACAATACCCCGGAGGAGTGAGGGTCAGGCAGCTCCCCCCTGTCTGTGAAGCCAGCCTCTCACTAGTAATGCAGGGAGGGAGCTGTCTCAGACTTCACCATCCTCCCCCCCCCCTCACCCACACACCATTCACTAGCTGGGACATGGGGGAAGTCAGGAGTGAGGGTCAGGCAGCTCCCCCCTGTCTGTGAAGCCAGCCTCTCACTAGTAATGCAGGGAGGGAGCTGTCTCAGACTTCACCATCCACCCCCCCCCCCTCACCCACACACCATTCACTAGCTGGGACATGGGGGAAGTCAGGAGTGAGGGTCAGGCAGCTCCCCCCTGTCTGTGAAGCCAGCCTCTCACTAGTAATGCAGGGAGGGAGCTGTCTCAGACTTCACCATCCTCCCCCCCCCCTCACCCACACACCATTCACTAGCTGGGACATGGGGGAAGTCAGGAGTGAGGGTCAGGCAGCTCCCCCCTGTCTGTGAAGCCAGCCTCTCACTAGTAATGCAGGGAGGGAGCTGTCTCAGACTTCACCATCCTCCCCCCCCCCCTCACCCACACACCATTCACTAGCTGGGACATGGGGGAAGTCAGGAGTGAGGGTCAGGCAGCTCCCCCCTGTCTGTGAAGCCAGCCTCTCACTAGTAATGCAGGGAGGGAGCTGTCTCAGACTTCACCATCCTCCCCCCCCCCCCCCCCCCACACACCATTCACTAGCTGGGACATGGGGGAAGTCAGGAGTGAGGGTCAGGCAGCTCCCCCCTGTCTGTGAAGCCAGCCTCTCACTAGTAATGCAGGGAGGGAGCTGTCTCAGACTTCACCATCCTCCCCCCCCCCCTCACCCACACACCATTCACTAGCTGGGACATGGGGGAAGTCAGGAGTGAGGGTCAGGCAGCTCCCCCCTGTCTGTGAAGCCAGCCTCTCACTAGTAATGCAGGGAGGGAGCTGTCTCAGACTTCACCATCCTCCCCCCCCCCCCCCCCACCCACACACCATTCACTAGCTGGGACATGGGGGAAGTCAGGAGTGAGGGTCAGGCAGCTCCCCCCTGTCTGTGAAGCCAGCCTCTCACTAGTAATGCAGGGAGGGAGCTGTCTCAGACTGGTATCAGGGTTAGGGCACTGTGTGCAGGAAGATCACAACACTCCTGGTATTAATAGGGATAGGGCACTGTAAGAGATGACTGTAGTAGATTGAATAAAGATCTGATGTTTCTGCTCTCCTCACACCAAACAAAAACAACACACAAGCAGAGAAGCCCTTCTTACAAAGCTGAGCTAGTGAGTTAAGTAGGAGGAAAAGTAAACATACTGGTGCCAGTGTGGCTACTTAAAAAATACACTTACCAACAATCAATTACATATATTTGAACTGTGTACAGTTCCAGCCAGGACCACCTTTCTAAAATGCACAGTGATTGGCAAATTCAACATGCACTAGCATTTCAGGTGCCTGCTAACAAAAATAATAAACAAACAAGTTCTAGTCACGCGAGTGCTGATCATTACATTACTTTTTTTGTCAAGCTTCCAACTGTTTCCATTTCACATCCCCCCAACCATATTGGTAACATCAATAGATAAGAGCACAGCCAGCCAATAGGAATACATACATACATATTCATTCCTAAGTGACCTTTACTGACCTGGGAAGTGTGAACACTTTGTTTCATTTTCTGTTGGTGTTCGTTAGTTTCCAGTTCCATTTCCCATCCCCCCAACCATCACCTCAGTGGTAACCTTGGTAACATCAATAGATAAGAGGGCAGCCAGCCAATAGGAACACATATTCATTCCTAACTGACCTTCAGTGACCTGGAAAGTGTTTATTTGTATCATTTTCAGTTAGTGCGCACTAAATCGAGTTAGTGCGCACTAACGGGGAGTTAGTGCGCACTAACACGATTTAACGATTTTTAACGATAAATCGTTAGAATTTCTATTGTATCGTGTTCTATAACGATTTAAGACGATATAAACATTATCGGACGATAATTTTAATCGTTGAAAAACGATTCACATCCCTAGTGAATACACTGAGCAAAATTAGGGACCTCTCTCACTTTATAGTATTTCCAGATCAAGGATTTCTTCTATGATTCTTTCTCTATATCTTTCTCTATATTTGGGTCTCTGTGAATGTTCTATTGTACTCATCTCAGTTCTCTCCACTACAGCACTGCTACCGGAAGAACCGCTGTTCCAGCGCCCTGGGGAATACTGGCCCAGCTGGGCTACATCTTCTACTCAGTACTACCACCTCGGCTTCTCAAACTGTTTAAATAAAGAAATATCTGTGTTTGTGTGTCCAGAGTTGAGCCTGACCTGTGGCCCCTTACGGGACTTCCCCCCGTGGGAGTGGTCAGTTGCCACAGTGTCCAAGGGTCCACCCAGACTTCTCTATAACAAAAACAAGAGAGAACATTTTATGTAACAGACCCATTTCTCTGGAATAATCTACCAGATGAAATCCATTCAATTATATGTTACTCCACTTTCAGGAAACAACCGAAACCCTGTATTTTTCTCAAGCATTCAGCTCCATGACATTTTAACTAGCTGATGTTCTTTCTTTTATATGGACAATTTCATTGTATTATATATGTCTTTTAAGATTGTTTTAAATACGTTCTAATTTCTTTTATTATGTTTGTTTATTTATTTATTTATTTATTAGTGGTTTAATTATGGATGGTTTATGTAATTCACTGTGTACTTTGGATTGCGCAGACTGTAAATCCTTTAAATAAATAAATAAATGAATGAATGAATGAATGATTTTAAGCTTGTGCACACACAAGTTTGCTTGGGAATATGCACAAGTGAGGGAATTTTATTACAGAAGTGTGTCCAGGCCATAACCAGTTTCACCCGTTTGTCCACCAGTTTGCTCAGTCTAGAGCAAGGTACTTCAAACCCCCTTAGTACTTTAACCTGCACTCCCCCCAATTAACTCAGACCCTTCAAACACTTCATATATGCCTGAAAATAATTTCATTAAGACTTACACCTCATCCATAGCAGAAGTAACTTTGCACTGAAATATTCTTGGGTGCACACCCAAGCACGAAGCTACTTCTTCACATATCTCTTGGCCACCACAGAACACCCATAACCCAACAACATTCCACCCACTTTTTCCCAGATTCGAGATATTCGCATATTGGTACTTATGTGAACGGCTTACAAAATTGGGTGGACATATGCATGTGCTAGATGCGCACCCATCTCCTGATTTTTCTGTATGTCCTGCTATTAAAATTCACTTTTAAATGTATGTCTCCTGTGTGGAACAATGTCAAAGGTCTTACTGAAATCCAAGTACACTATCTCCTTTGATCCAACTCTCTGGTCATCCAGTCAAAGAAATTGATCAGATTCATCTGACAAGATTAACTTCTTGTAAAGCCATGCTGTCTTGGATCATTCATTCTACTGGATTCCAGAAACTGCACTTGCCCCAGTCTTCAATACAGAGGTCAGTCTGACCTGTAGTTCCCAGCCTCCTCCTTACTTCTACGTTTATGAATAGGAACCACATCTGCTCCTCTCCAGTCCTTATTCCCACCTCTTAAGAAGCATTGAAAAGGGCAGCTAGCATAGCTGCCAGACATCTCTAAGTTCTCTTATCACCATCATATGTATCCCATCCAGTTCCATCATCGTATCTAATTTTAATTAGCTCCTCACGAACCCTCTGTTCTGAAAATCGATTGAGGTTTACCTCATTGCCAATCTTATTTGTGTTCATTTTATGTAGTTGTGCTCCATGCCCTTCCACAGCGAACAGTGAAGGGAAATATTTGTTAAGAAAATTTGCTTTTTCTTGGTCAGCCTCTACATATTCCTCCCCTTCACATCTTTGTCTCTCTATGCCACTTTTGCACATCCTTCTATTACTAAGATATCTAAAAATGTCTTGTCCCCCTATTTTATCATATTTGCTGATTTTACTTCCATTTGAATTTTTGTATTCCAGACTACTTTCCCAGTTTCTCTTAGCCTTTCCAGATATTGTTGCCTGTCTTCCATTTTCTGTGATCTCTTGTAGTTTATGAATGCTAACCTTTTCTCCCTTATCTTTTCAGCTACTTCTTTAGAAAACCATAGTAGTCTCTCTTCCTCTTTTCTTTATTTACTTTCCTTACAAAAAGGTTAGCTACCCTTATAATATCTCCTTTTAGTTTTGCCATCTTCTCTTTTACTTCCCCTAGATTTTCCCAACCAGCTAACAACTCCTTGGGGTACTCAGAATATTAACGATATTAATTTTCCTGAAATCGAGGACTCTTGCCTTTGAATAAACCTTCGTCTGTTGTGCTCTAATACTGAACCACAACATCGAGTGATCACTGAATCGCAGATGATCATCAACTAAAATATCAGAGATACTGTCCCTGTTGGTAAGCACAGAGTTCAGTAATGCTTCCTCCGTTTTGGGTTCTGTTACCAATTGACAGAACAATTCTCCTTGTAAAGAATCCAGGATCTCCCTGCTTCTAAGAAGACACTGCAGCTGGGATGTCCCAATCACCATCGGGCAGATTGAAATCCCCTACAGTAGTACCTCTCCTTTCATAACAATTATGGGCCAGATTTTCAAAGGGGTACACGCGTAAGATACGCGCATACCCCCTGAAAACCTGCCCGAAATTCCCCCTGCGTGCGTGCAAGCCCCGGGAATCGCATACGTCCCGGGGCTTTCCTGGGGGGCATGTCGGGGGCGTGTCGCAGAGGCGTGTCATTTGGGGGCAGGGCCACGGGCGTGGTTCTGGCCCGGGGGCATTTCAGGGGCATGGCTGATTCCTCCAAAACAACTCCCAGGCTGGGGAATCGCGCAGCCGGTGCACACGAGTTATGCCTGCTTCGAGCAGGTGTAACTTCTGGAATATAGGTAGGGGGGGAGTTTAGGGCTGGGGGGCGGGTGGGTTAGGCAGGGGAAGGGAGGGGAAGGTGGGGGGAGGCGGAAGGAAAGTTCCCTCCGAGGCCGCTCCGATTTCGGAGCGGCCTCTGATTGAACGGAGGCAGGCTGCGCGGCTCGGCACACGCAAGCTGCCAATTTTGGGCAGCCTTGCGCGCGCTGACCCCAGATTTTAATGGATACGTGCGGCTGCTCGCGTATCTATTAAAATCCCGCGTACTCTTGTTTGCGCCTGGTGCGTGAACAAAAGTATGATTCTGCGTAAAATCTACCCCATGTGAATATCTTCCATTAAATCTCTATCCATCTTCTCTGTCTGTAATGGAGATCTGTATATTACATCAATATAAATAGATGTTCTAGTCCCTCTTTCATTAATATCTGTTTTGTCATCAGAGTAATAATAAAATTTACTATTAATATTTTTTTTATTTTAACAGTTGTAAATAGTAAATTTCAATGAAATTGCCTAATTTGTCCTGTTTCAGGGGCAACGAATCCCGAATGAATTTTCGTGAAAAGTTTGTTTTCGGGTTAGTGCACACTAACAGGAGTTAGTGCACGCTAACGTTAAAATGTTAGCGTGTACTAACGGGAGTTAGTGCGCACTAACCCGAAATTTAGGTTCCCCCGAATTTCAAAGGCCCAAACCGCGGGAAATACGATATTTCCCGCAGCGGGCTGAAAACAAAGATCGAACCAAAAGGTTCGGGATTTGCACATCACTAGTAAATAGAGTATAGAGCAATAGACTGCAGTGTCATCAACCTTGGTGAAAGCTGCCCAACTGCTGTTGGTTAGTATACAAACAGTTATACAAAAGACCTCACTTTTATATCCAGTACATCTGTCCATATGTGCTAAGGATTTTCCATGTTTGCACTACTCATGGTTCTGTTACTTACATAACTTGATTGCAATTATCCTTGGAAAAGGCAGACTATAGAATGTTTCTAAATAATATAATAAATAAAACATATTCAGCTCTATCTGAGATGGAAATTGTATAAAATGTAGAGACTGTTATCCCTGCATTGTAAGGTTAAATTGTGTGTCATTTGTCTTAGTGGCCTTATTTAAAAAATGTGTAAGAACAAGGCTGATGATTTTCCAATTATTTATAGGAAGCAAAATGGTAGTGACCAGCCACATGCACTATTTAAAATACTATAAATGATGCAAAAGTTACAATACAGAGAATACATTAACTTTGACTCTGTGGGAGAGGTTAAAGCACTCATCTCTTTGAAACAAATGTAATAAGCTATGAGATTGCTCGCAGAAATAAACCTGTACAACAAGAAATATTTTCATAGTACAGCTCATTCAAATATAATTCAAATGAAATTCAGAGCATTTAATTTGAAGTAAAGTCTATGCAAAATAGCAAACTTTATCGCAAGAAAACAGAGATGTACTTAAACTTCATGGAAAATCACTAAGATCTGATTTTCCTGTGTCATTTTGTTATGCACATATCACCAATGAGTTTATTTGCATGATTCATCAGTTCATTAGCAATTCTGGATGATTTCTGTGAATGCTTTCAGATGAAAAATTATGTATGCAGAAAAGGCAAATAGAGCACATTAAAATTTGAAAATGTGATCATGCACATTGGGGTAGATTTTAAAAATTTGCGCGATCGCGTACTTTTGTTCGCGCACCAGTACAAAAGTACGCTGGATTTTATAAGATACGCGCACGGCCGGGCCTTGCGTGTGCTGCAGACATTTAAAAAGGGGCCCAGCCGCGCGCGTAACCGCTTTTACGTGCACAAGAGCCGGGTCTCGGCAGAGGGGCAGGGCGGGGCTAGAGGTGCCCGGTACAGCGGCCATTTGCCGCTGTGCCGGGGGATCGTGCGCCAGCAGGGTGACGGCACACACAACTTGCTACAGCTCCGTTGCAGGAGCAAAAGGTAAAAATAAATAAAATTTGGGATACCTAGGTTAGGGATAGGGGGCGGGTAGGACAGTAGAAGGGGAAGGGAGGTTAGGGTAGGGGGTAGGGAAGTTCCCTTCCAGTCCGCTCCTTAATTTTAATGGACTGTGAGGGAAATGGGGAAGCCGAGCAATGTGCCGCCGCAATATTTTGGCCTATGTCTGCCCCCCCTTGTGCACGCCACCCGCAATTTTATAACATGTGCGCGCATGTTATAAAATCACACGTCCATGTGCACGCATCGGGTAGCACATGCACATGGAATCGCGCGTGTTCTTTTTTTTTAAATCTACCCCATTATGTTTAAATAGAGATCCTTGAGACCCAAGAAGTCATTTCCCTGGCTATTTCTCTCCCAACGTAAATAATTTCTTGCTGATCAGCTGCTTTGCTTGAACTTACTGACCACTGCTAATAGTGACAAGTTTTGTGATATTTCTTTTATCCAATTTCATAGGGAAAACATTTTTAAAATATGCTTTGCTGTAATAAAATTCAATATTGTACGATTTTATAACCTAAAAGTTTCATAATGTTTGCCAAGGGAAAAGTATAGGGATGTGAAAGAAGAGTGATTACTTTGCAAGGTAAGCGTCCAGCTTGATTGTCCAGATGTGATAGAGACTTATTTCTCTGTGCAACTAGCAGAGCAGGTGAGTAAATATTCGTTGATCAAAAGAGCTCATGACATTTCTGTATAATTGGAGAAGAGAATATTGGATATGATTTATGAATAGAAGATATATGTAAACATATAGATATTGCTCCATATAGCTATATTTAAAAAAAAAAAAAATTCAGCACATTCGCGCTATTATAAAAATATTATTAACCTCACATGGTGACAGCAATCACCCTAAAAGCACAGCTTTGTGAGCAATCATCAAGTTGTTACAGTGAACTTCCAGTCTAAGTAGTATTTATAAAATAATATTCTGTGACCATTAGAAAGAGATTTTATTCCCACTAGCCATGAAAAAGTAGATATCTACAATTCACAGATCTAAAAGTCAAAATTTATTAGGATATTGACAATAAATCATTCACCCAAAAGACAACCATTACGCATTCTGTATTTACTCTGTAAATGTCTTTGGGCCTTATTTACTAAGGCCCAAAGACATTTACCTACGCTACCTAAATCGGGGCGGAGTCAGCCCCAGAAGAGGAGGAGTCGGGGCGTCACCGGGGCCGACTCCGCGAAGACGCCACGGACAGCGAAAAGGTAAGGGCCTTTTCGCGTCCTACTTCACACCCAATAGCTACACCTTCTATGGTGGCGCTATTGGGTGCGAAACCGGCAGCGATCGCTGCCGGCTAGCGCAGGACTGACCCCCCCCCCCCCCCCGCTTCGACCCCTGCCCCCTATTAGCGCAGTTTTCTAAAGTATCGCAGGCCTGTGATACTTTAGAAAATGAGGCCCTTTGATTGCTATAACTTCAGTTCTATCTTATCTATTTCTTTATTTATTTATAAGCATTTAATATTCCACCTTTTTCCAAGAATGGTCTCACGGCAGATTTCAAAATGTTTTGATCAGCATATTGTCTCTTCTGTCTGGTTTATTTATTTGTACAGGAATTTGCAAACAGGTCCATCTGATAAGGATATTCTTACAGTCAGAATCAGAATTTACAATTAGAGTAGGATTAGGAAGTAGCAGTGGGAACCCATCTGAATATTGCTTAGTCCATAATTGGGAGTTCAGGAATTCAGGTCGGGAGATCGAGAGTCTCTCCGGGGAAGGCCTGACTGAAAAGTCATGCCATGGCTTTTTTTTCCCTGAGTTTAAGGTAGCCTGGCTCCAGGCCTAAGATTAGTGGTACTTTGTTTCAAACTTTCAGAGTATAACAGCTGAAAGTCTTGTGCAGGACAATCTGGCAGAGACCGAGGGAAGGGTGAGGAAACAAGAGCCATTTGAGAGGACCAGAGTTTCTTATGTGTATGAGATGAGGAGTTGGGAATGGTATGCAGCGGCCTGTTTGTTCAGGCATTGGAAGACAAAGGAGGGAGTTTTGAATTTTATCCATTTTTTAACTGGGAGCCAGTGCAATTGATAAAGAATCGGTTGCTTTGGCACTTACAAGGATTCTAGTAGCAGTACTTTGTGGGTGTTGAAGGTGCTTTGTAATGTATTGTATAAAGCCATTGAATAGGGAATCACAGTATTCAGTTCAGCAAGTTATTAAAAAATGGATTGCCATAGCTAGACGGTTTATCAAGGAAATTGTGGAGTTGGTGTATCTGATGCAGATACATAAAGGAGGACCTTACCACCTTAGTGATATGACATTTGGACAAATTGAACCCCTGGGCATCCTACTGATTCCTTAGGATGTTAGAGAGTACCTGTTATTGAAGAAAGTGACTGAAGGGGATGACCTAGGTGGCTGAGCCAGAGAAATTCAAATTTTGAGGAACTTAGTCTAAGTCTGTGTTTACTAAACCCAGGCCTGGTGCTACTGGGTTTGTAAACCGTGCAATTGCACAGGGCGGTACACCTGGGAAGGTGGCGGCTAAGGTGGAAGGGGTCCACCTAAAGGATCAATGTGGCTGCTGGATGACCCCATCCCACTGGTGTTTGAAGAAGGAAGAGGCCTGTGTGGCCACCAATGGACCCCATCCCACTGGAAGCTGAAGAAGGAAGAAGACCACACTCTGGCTGAAGAAGAGGGAGCTCACTCTGCGGCTCCTCCTCATGTGCCAACTGGCCTCTGAAGTATTAAACACTCACGATGCTCACATTTCCTATATGCTTATCTTATGCATTACGAGTGAAATGAATCCTGTCTTCCCCCAAGGAATGAGGCACTGGGTGGTAGCAGCGGAGGAGTAAGAGAGAACCTCTGGACCCTACCTGAATAGGTTGCATGTATGTGTGTAAATGGGAGCCTGCCTGGGATGGGTGGAAGTGAATTAGGGCCAGCCTGAGATAGGTGGTTGGGATGGTTGTGAATGGGAGCTTCCCTGGAATGGCTGGGTGGGTTGGTTGGTTGTAAATGAGGACCTTCCTGGGATGGATGGGTGGCTAGGTTGGTTGGTTGTTTGTGAATGCAGCTTGCATGGGATTGATGAGTGAATGGCAGGACTGCCTGGGATAGGAGGGTGGTTGGGTGTGAATGGGAGCCTGTCTGGGATGGGTTGGAATGAATGGGAGCCTCTCTGGTATGGGTGGGTGTGAATGGGAGCCTGTTTGGGGGGCTAGGTGGTATGTGTGAATGGGAGCCTGCCTGGTTGGGGATGATTATATGTGTGAATGGGAGTATGCTTGGTCGGAGGGGGGGGGGGGGATGGCTGTATATGGGAATGGGTATATGTGGGAATGGGAATCTGCTTGGGGGTTGGGGATGATTATATATGTGAATGGGAGTGTGCTTGGGGGAGGGGGTGGCTATATGTGTGAATGGGAGCCTACCTGGGGGAGGATGGATGTGTGTGAATGGGAGCTTGCTTGGGGGGGGGGGTGGTGGCTATATGTGTAAATGGGAGCCTCCCTTGGGGGGGGGGGGGGGGCGGGGATATGTGTGTGTGAAAAACGTTTGTGCCACCACCACGAATCTACAACAAGCTCAGGATGACTGGAAATCAAAACTTTTCAGGTATGGGAAATGGGGGATTTTACCATTCAGTTTAAAATTGTTGGATGTTTGATGTCTTTGATATTTTGAAATATTTTATTTTGACTTTTTTTAACATTTTATATGAGTGCTTTATTAATTATATCTTTATTAAGTTTCAATTTAATTACAATGAAACTTAAGGTAATACTAGCTTGCAGATAGTAACATAGCACAAAATTACAATTGAGGAAAAAAAGGTCTCTCCTACAAGTCATAGTCAAATCAAATATAAAAGGAGAAGTATAAATCTTAAAGAAATAATAAAAAGAACATAATCATGACCATATGGCATACCATTTTAATATTCAATAAAGCCTACAAAATCTCCCAAATTGGTTAAGACTCTAGCCCTAGCTTCGCACTCTTATTAACTATAAAAATCTCCTGCTGCAAGGGATCTATAAAGATAAACTTATTAGACTGAAAAGTAATAAAGCACCTACATGGAAAGTTTAAAAGAAAGAAGCCCCTAAGGTGAATTACCTTACTTTTTAGTGAGAGCAAATGTCTTCTCCGAGCTCAAGAGAAATCAGGAAATATGTAGATCTTATACCCACAAAAAGAAACATCCTTATTTCTAAAATATTTGGAGAAAACTAGGTCCCTATCCTGTTCAGCACAAAGGGGCCGAAGCAATACAGTGTGCTCAGCCAAGCGCACTGTATAACCCGCAGTTGGACACGGGTTGTACAGGCGCTAACTAACTAATCCCCTTATGCAATTAGGGGATTAGTGCCTCTACAATGCGCGTCCAACGCGGAATGAATCTAATAGCGCTAATCTCATGCAACTGACGCCAATAAACTCGGTGACGGTTTTCCTAACCGGTGGACGGCTGACACTCTCAGGCTCCCATTATCCAGAAGCTCCCCTAGCGCCTCCTTGATAATGCGACTCCTAATTTAAATATTGCAAGGTGCCCCCAGGAGGGGCGCCTGAGGGTGCTTTAGAAAGCGGGCGCTGACTGCTCAGAGCCCGCTTTCTGCGCATAAATATTGCATCGGCCCCAAAATGAGATAATTAGATTATCACTGGTAGGTATAGAATCAAGGGAATCCTACAGGGAGAACTTATCTACTTATCGTTAACCATGTTTCTCTGCTTAGACAAATAATATATTTTTAAAATAAATGTAATTCACTCTTCATCAAAGGCTAATATCTCAGTCAAGTACTTTTTAATTAGTTCAGTTGGTGAGAAAAGCCTAGTATAAGGAAAGTTAAATTGCAAATTCCTAACTCTTAACATATTTTCTAAAGACTCTTAAATTATGTCCTGTCAAACTGTCTTTAATATGAGCTAAACCAGCATTTTATAACAATAGAACCTGAGAATTAAGAGCAGAGTTTTCAAGTTCATCCAGTTTCTTCCATGTGCTTCAAAAGTGGTTCTAGATTCAACTGTAAAAATACAGAGCTGTGAGACTGACTGGGTTAGATTTTTATCCAGCTTAACCATTAGCCTCCACAAATCTGATAGTGTAACATTCAGGCCGAAACAGTAAAAATCGTGGGAGAGCGGGCGAGCGCCTGCTATCCCGGCGCGCGCACAGGAGAGTGGCCTGTGCACGCGGTTCAGTAAATAAAATTATTCAAATTAGGGCCCGCAGTAAAAAGAGGCACTAGGGACACTAGCGCGTCCCTAGCACCTCTTTTTTGACAGGAGCAGCGGCTGTCAGCAAATTTGACAGCCAACGCTGAATTTTGCCGGCGTCGGTTCTCAAACCCACTGACAGCCACGGGTTCGGAAACCGGACGCCGGCAAAATTGAGCGTCCGGTTTTCAACCCGTGAGTTGCGGGCAGATTTAGAATTTTTTTCTTTTAATTATTTTTAACTTTTGGGACCTCCGACTTAATATCGCCATCATATTAAGTCGGAAGGTGCACAGAAAAGCAGTTTTTACTGCTTTTCAGTGCACTTTCCCGGTGCCGGCAGAAATTAACGCCTACCTTTGGGTAGGCGCTAATTTCTGAAAGTAAAATGTGCGGCTTGGCTGCACATTTCGCTTAGTGAATCGCACAGGAATAACTAATAGGGCCATCAACATGCATTTGCAGGTTGCGGGCGCTATTAGTTTCGGGGGGGGGGGGGGGTTTGGACGCGTGTTTTTGATGCGTGTTACCCCTTACTGAATAAGGGGTAAAGCTAGCGTGTCCAAACGCGGGATAACAGTGCACTCCACCGGAGCACACTGTACTGTATCGATCTGATTATGGACGAGATAATTTGGCATTTGACACAGATTAAGAGAAGGTGAAGGCTTTGCAGGCTCCATAAAAGACCTGATATCATGGGAAACAATACTTACTGGCTAAGGAGGTATTCAGCTAATCCCAGAATTGAGGGAAACCCCAGAGAGCAATTCTCCACTGCAGTCACTATTTAGGAACTCACCCAGTCTTTGTAGATGATTGTCCATGGGGTCACAAACCACAACAGAAGCTGGGGATGAGGTGAAAATCTTTGATTTTCTTTTCCTTCCCATTGATGCTAAAGGGCATGCCCTTTGGCATGCAGTTTTCACTGCGCACCACAGCAGCTGGGATTAAATGGAGTAGACTCAGCCCTTCTTGATGACATCACCATCGGCATCGCAAAAAGGGGAAGGGTAACCCTGGAGATCTTCTCACAGCTGGGACCGATGCGGCAAAGACTTCACCTGCTCGATGTCACTGGGTACGTCTTAGTCTCTATAAAGCTCCTCCACATCTAAGCTGCAGTGCCTGGAATTAAATGGAGTACCCTTGGCCCTCCTTAATGACATCACTGTTGGCGTCGCAGAATGGGGAGGAGGAATCCCCTGAGGTCTTCTCACAGCTGGGACCGGTATGGCAAAAACTTCACCCACTTGAGATCACAGGGTACACCTTAGTCTCTGCAGTGCTCCCTTTCATATGAGTTCTTAATTATTGGGTATTATTCTATTTGTTATCTGTTTGGCAATATTCTTTTTATTAGTATGGTTTGTTATGATTGATATATATTTCTTGATTTTATTGTTTGATTTATAAGGACTGGTGATATTTTGGTTTTCCATTGCTTCATTGCATGCAGAGTCTGGTTTGTTGCAGCATCCAGTTCAGTTTTTGTCTACACGTTTCAGTTTATACTTTATGGTCTCATTATTCTGTATTTGGTGAGTATCTGTCTGTGTTCTGAATGTATAAGTTAGGTGAGGTATTCTGTTAGCATGCATTTTCTATATAGGAATTTATAGCAGTCTGGTTTGTTCTGCTTTCCTAGTAGGAGGCATTTTAGTGCCTGCTGTAATATTTATATTTTCATAGATAGAGTTGTTTCTGTTTGAGTGCTTGCAGCAAGTACTATTTTGGTATGGGAATTTTACTATATTGTCATTCAGTTTACTCAAGGCTGTACAAGGGCCAAACCGAAGCCTAACGTGTTACAATAGGCCTAATACTGTATGGGTTGCAAGCGTCTTCTTTTGTAGGGTTTTCTGGGTGGCAGCAGAGCAGTGCATGTTTTTCTACACAACAAATTTTATGAACTCGTAGGTGGGACAATAACATTTGGGGATTGTCTGTGCACAATTTAGAAATTTTGGACCTGAGTATAGGGTGAAATAGTCTATGAGATGTGTATCAATTTTGACACTTTGGTTTGCCAGATGGAGCAGGGCTTTTTTTCTGTGGTGAAAGGGGTCTGGGACAGAGCATGAGAGTCACAGTTTCTATTGTATGTTGGTTATTGGGGAAAACAACATTTTGTGTTAATAAAAGAGAATTGGGGGGGGGGGGGGGGGGGGAATAGCGCAACAATTGTTTGCACAGGGCAGCAAAATTGCTAGCACCAGCCCTGACTAAGCCATTGGGATACCGCTGTGAGACAGTTGTTGAGGTTCACAATCTGATGTTGATTATAAATGACTGTTCAACATAAAGTTCAAGTGCCTTGCTGAAAGTTAAAAGCAAAGATCTGAACGGGTCATTCATCAAGCTGCGATGTGGCCTTATCACGTGCATTAGGGCCTTATCGCGTGCGATAACGCCCTACTGCATGCGATTCCGGCCACATTGCGGTGGTGCTTTTCAATTGAAGGGAAGGGGAGTAGAGTGGGCAGGGGTTGGGTTAAGTTATGTCCCGGCAGCGCTGCAGGCGATAATGTTTTTCACATTATTAATGTTTTTCACATTATCGCTGGAAGTATCGTGCTATGAATATAGCAGAATGATGAATCTAGGTCCGAGTTTGATATTCGGCACCATTTGTCAGGCTGAGTTTGCTGGATAAATTGCTTCGGCTAACTTTCCTGGCAAGACAGTGGCTGAAAATGGATCCCATAATCTTTCTGAGTGCTTTTTAAATACATTTTTTTCAGATTTCTACATTTTTGGTGCCAGTATTTATATGCATAAGCATTTTCTAGCATAAAACAAATGTTTCAGGCTATAAATTCTTTATAGATCTTTCCTCAAATAACAGGAAAAGAGAATTCAAGCAGAATCATTGTGTTGACTGTTGTTTGCTACATGAATTATTGCCTTCTGACGTCTTCATGAAAATTTCCTGCACTGTGTATATGGTCAAATATCTGGAGAGATTTAATGTGCAGCATTTTTTATGTGTCTTGCAACAAGATATTTAGGTCCATATAAAGGATGTTAAATTTTGTTCATAGAGGTTTCCTCCTATGGAAAATGTTATTTTCTATATATCTGAATTTTTTCAGAAGAGGGACATTTGAGAGGACAGGAATTCAGACTAGTTTTAATCATATGAGAAAACTCAAAATCCTGTTTAAAATGTAAGATTTATATTATATGTATACATAACTACTGTATATATATGCATATGTATATAATTGTGGTGACCCCTGGATTTAATATTTCTATTATGGGATGAAGTGTAGCAACCTGTTTGGGTTCTGACTTGTTAAAGTTGGGATTAAATAGTTATATAATGCTATGAAATGACCATTGGATGCCATGTTAAGGGAATGAGTCACAATATAAATTTGTTTAGGTGCTTTAGGAAAAAAAATACATATGTTCCCTTAACAGTTTGGGACTTATCTTATTGGTGGACTCTAGAGAGCGGTCAGTAGGGGAAAGGTTTTGGCAGGTTTTTGCCCTTTCCGCCCCGCCCTCTCATGTATAGGATGGGAAGCAGGGATTTCCAGAGATGTGACCACACTGGAGTACTCAGCCTACCGGTTGGGAGGCCCTAGGACTTTCCAAATGGAGTGGGGTCCTGCAGGGGCTCTCCCCCTCAAGGGGAGAATCACGAGGCTGAGAAGAAGTGGTGTGGAGCCCTTCTTCTGTCATGGTTGGACCAGAGCAGAGAAGGGAGCTATCATACAGCCAAAAGAAGTGCAGGAGTGGGGTGAGTTAACCAGTTGTGAAACTGCCCTGGAGTGTTACTGATGTGCAGGGCCTGCGGAACTTAGCACAGATAGAAAGCAGAGGTTTCCGCCTTCATTATAGAGCTTACCATAGTGGGGAAGCAGAGAGGCCAGTGGCTGATGTCTGGAGTGTCTTGTCCTCTTCCTGAGGACCTAATCAAGAGGTACAGAAGAGAAGCTCCACAAAGGGAAGAAGCTGTGTGCAAGAATGGGTGAATTGTACTGAGCTATTGCCTAATATGTCCTGGTCAGTGCTGGGTCTGGAAAAACCAATACTGAAGGATGGTGGTGTGCAGTTGGGAACCAGGCCATGACCATGGCAAGAAGTGAGCAGTGCCTTGGAAGAAAGGATGATATATTGCACTGTCATGGAATTTTTTGCTTATGTATTTGGTGTCCTTTGGATGAAAATTTTGGTATGTAAGTATGCTTGAACCAACCAGCCCTCCCATAGGGGCTGAAGAAAAGAAAAGGCAGTGGCGAGGAAAACCAGTTTGACCTCTTATGGTCAGTTGTGATTATAACATGGAAGCCCATACAGCTTTCAAACTGGCATATGGGCACTTTTTGGCATGTGCGTGTCAGTATGCTCCCGGATACACAGCCATTTTCTAACTTGCTTGCATGTATGCGCACATGTTATTAAATAGCCTGACCGCGCACATAGGTGCAACCAGTTTTAAGTGGGCATTTGCCTATGCACGTAAATCCTATTTCTAATGGATAAGTTAGAGAATTGTAAAAGGAGCACGTGTCCATGCCATTTCCATTTTCAACATTTCATCCACCAGTTCACCCAGTTACAGCTGGATCCTCCAGATTCCCCTGGTTTGATAGTCTACACGCCCTCAGTTACCCCAGACACTTTACACCCCTGAAACACTGTTCTTTTTATTTTTAAACTTACACCTCATCTCTAGAAGAAGTAAACTTGCGCGGCGGGGATCTGGGCATGCACCCAGGCACGTACTTATTTACACGCACATCTCTTGGTCATGCCCCGAAACACCTCTGTCTCGCCCACACCATGCCCACGCCTCACCCCTTTTTGAAATGTGTGCGCTGTAGGAGATACGCATTTATCTGGGCAAGTTTAAAATTTGGTGGGCCTATGTGAGCCTGACTCGTACGCATATCTCATCATTTTGGCATTTGCCAGGCTTCTAAAATTCACCTCTATGTTTTGAAATACCTTCTCATCCATATAAATAGTAGGGGTGGGCATTCATTTGCAACAAAATAGGAAATACAGACAATATTTTCTATTTTGTTGCATTTCATGGGTGAAAAAAAAATGAAAGAAAATATATGAAATTTCATGTGTTTTTCTTTCTTTCTTTTTTAAGGTACACTATGTAATTACTAAACGAAATGAAAAAAAAAAAAATATCCAAGGGTAAACCCAAAATGGCCCACCCCCAAAATGATACCATTCCTGATAAAAAGTTCTTACTTTGATATTCTATAAAATAAAGTTGCATTTCGTTTGGAAATTTATACAATGTGTCAGTGTCCATTTTTGAACCAGCATGATTTTATGGATGGAGTCAGAGATCATGGAGTGGATTGAGGAGACTTCCTCCTTGTCCAAACATTAAAGAGCAAAGGAGGATTGTGCTGACCCATCTGGTTGACTTCATCATCTGCATGACCAAATTTGTGGAACCCACACAAAAGATGGAAGGGATGATCCTTAATTAACAGGGAATTCCCACCTATCTTTTTATGTACCCAGGCAGGGAGTTACCTAATCTATTATAAAAATACTTAGTTGTTGTTCTGAGAAACATCTATGTGTATGAAGGGAAGTGCATGCGTACCTATGGCATTCAATGCTGTGGGATTGTGGCTCATGAATCACTTGGGGGAGAGACTGATATTAATGATGACCAAACCAAGGCAAGCAGAAGGCGCAATAGTCGATATCCTTAATGAACCTACCCTCATCCTCAAACAGCACAAAGAGAGGCTTGAAATCTGCTCATTGTGCAACAGCATCCAAGAAAGCAAATAGAATGCTAGGGATTATTAAGAAAGGAATGGAGAATAAAACAGAGAATATCATAATGCTTATCACTCCATCATGCGACCTCATCTAGAGAATTGTGTTCAGCTCTGGTTACCTCATCTCAAAAAAGATATAGCAGAATTATAAAAGGTACAGAGAAGGGTGATCAGAATGATAAAGGGGATGTAACAATTTCCCTATGAAGAAAGGCTAAAGAAGTTAGGACTCTTCATTTTGGAGAAGAGACAGCAGAGGGGAGATATGACAGAGGTCTATAAAATAATGAGTGTGTTATGGTTGTGAGGTGATGGAGTGGATTCTTGGGTACTGCAGTGATGGGCACTTCCCATAGGGAGGAGCACCGTAAGGAACTGCAGTACCAGGCTAGACTCTTTGCACACAACACAGAGAATATAGTTTTATTATACAGCAGGGTGGCACTGCCCGGGAAGCGGACAGCAGTGGTAGATAGCTCCAGCAGTGGTAGTCCATGGATCCTCGGCAGAGAGGAACTGCCTCACTCTGTAGTAGGTGGAGACAGCGTGGAGAACAGGAACAAGTCCCGGATGTAGAGCGCTGAAGCTGTAGAGGAGATAGACTGGTATGTTAGTACTCACTGAAGCAGAAGCTGTATCTTTGAGAGTCCTGGCAGGCAGAAGTAGTAGTGTGGCAGGCACCAGGTTAGGGAGAGCAGGCCCTCGAGGAGCGAGTACCTGGGATCCCAGGTTAGGCACCTGAAAGAAAGTAGAAGGGCCCCCGAGGAGCGGTACCCAAGTTAGTAGAATTATCCAGAAGGGCGAAGAGAGCTTCCCGCGGCAGCTAGGAAGCGGCAGAGCAGCTTAGACAGGAGCTATTCCAATCCTTGCTAACTCGGTTTGTTAGCAAATGAAGGGCAGGCTAAATACCAGGATGTGCTGATGTCACTCGGAGGGAACGCCCCCGAGGTTCCCGCCATGACGTAGATAAA
Source organism: Rhinatrema bivittatum (assembly GCF_901001135.1). Taxonomy (NCBI): domain Eukaryota; kingdom Metazoa; phylum Chordata; class Amphibia; order Gymnophiona; family Rhinatrematidae; genus Rhinatrema; species Rhinatrema bivittatum. The sequence continues at coordinate 105,778,595 of NC_042623.1, forward strand.
GACGTGGGTGGCATGCGTGCGTGTACCCTAGGAGGCCCTCAGGAAAAACATGGCGACCGCCATCGCCGTTGCTGATCCGAGGAAGCCGGGGAGAGCGGCATGAAGACGTGGTGGCAGCCAACCTCCCAAGGCTTGAGGAGAGAGAAGGAAGAAATGTGATGCACAAAGGTCGAAGCCGTCTGAGACCGACGGACGCAACAGAGTGGAGTTGAATGAGTAAACGTTAATCGATTGTTTACTTTTTCAAAAAATACCAGGCCTAGGGGACACACAATGAAGTTAAGCGGTAATACATTTAAAACTAATAAGAGAAAATATTTTTTACTCAACGCATAATTAAGGTCTGGAATTATTTCCAGAGGATGTGGTGAAAGCTAATAGTGTAGCTGCATTTAAAAATGGTTTGGACAAGTTCCTGGTAGGAAATTCCATTAAACAGTATTAAGGTAGAGTTGCAGAAATCCACTGCTTATACTTGGGATAAGCAGCTTGGATTGGCCACTTGGAAACAGGATACTGGACATGATGAACCTTTGGTCTGGCCCAGTATGGCAAGTCATGTTCTTAGGTTATCAGGTCCTGGGATTGGCTCCAATACCAGGATGGCCAACAAAATCACACCCATGGGGCATTTCATAACAGTGGCAGGATAAATTGTGTTAAGGCCATTGGATCCCTGATGTCAGCCATACAGAACTAAAAGTGAAACTGTCAAAAGAGCAGCAAGGGACAATGGGCCCCAAGGTGGAAAGCAGCACAAGTGGCAGCTTCCATGTTTGACTGCATGTGCAGTGAAAGTTTATAGGCCCCAGATTAGCTCAGTGCATTGACCTGCATCAGCAGGGTACCAACAAGGTTTGCACTGGTTTGGATCACAAGTACAGGATTGAGGAACAGCCCTCCATGCCTTCCAGTGAAGCAGGGGTGAATGTGAGTAGATCTGAGCCTCCATCTACCCAGGTGAAACTCCTAATGCCTGGATGTTTTTCCAGCCGGTGCATGACTCATCCTGAACCCCTGCAACTGGAGCTCAGCCCCATCTTTTAATTACAGGTAGTAAGTAACTTGACAAAAGTGAATGTAGAGAGAGTAGAAGGGAAGAATAAATTGAAGGGGAGTGAGTAGATGTAGGAGTGTGAAGAATTGAGGGAATGGATAGGGGGAAGGGGAGGAGAAGGAGTTATTGTGGGGGAGATCAGGCTGATGAGGGAAAGAGAGAAGGATTGGTGGGGGAGGGCTATAGGGAGATAAAAATAGGTGGGGAAAAGACAGGCCTGTTATCAGGCTAACTGGCACCCCAGGCAGTCTGTGAAGGGAGGAGTCTCTTCCTACGATGATGCGACCAGATCTCCGGGGTCCCCCTTCAATGGCACAGCCGCATGCTAGCAGCTACACAGAGGCTGTGTAACCTCCTGCACCTGCAATGTGGTAGACTGGAGCCCCGCCCCTAGGCAAGGCACATTGGCACTCCATGTGGTCACACATTTTTATTTGCCCCCTTCTGACAGATCGGGGGGGGGGGCGTTACTGAGGGGAGAAAGAGAGACTGGTAGGTGATGTGAGAGAAAGATAGACTGGTGGAGAAGGGATGGGGGGGAGAGAGAGACAGTCTTCTGAACAGGAAGATGAAGAGAGTCTGATAGGAGGGAAAAGAAGAGAGACTTGTGGGGGCAGGCTGGGGGATTGGAGTTAGAGTGAGAGACTGGAGGGGGTGAGAATAAAGAAAGAGCCCTCATCGGGCAGTAATGATAAACATTTCACTGCACATTTTCTGCGGGTTTCAGCTCGTATACCTACAATGGATTTGTTTATGTGCTTTTCTTGTTATTAAAACTTTATTGCATTTTGAACTTGAATACAGACATACTCCTTGTATGATGGCATTTCAATAAGATTCTGAAATGTCACAGCATAACCGTCCTTAGACTGGAGCAGGGCTTGGTGATGACAATGAAATGAAATGATGGGCTCTTCTGCCTTTTACTAGTGTGTGAACATAAAGTATGCACACACAGAGGAGACAGAGAGAGAGAGAGCGAGGAGAGGCTCATGATTTTTCTTTCCAAGTTCTCCATTTCTGTGCACCTTCATCCGACCCCAACCTGCAGCGCACTGAGCACACCCTGGAATCCAAGAGCTAAAATCACTCTTCAGCCTGGTCCTGCACATTTGTCAATAAAATACATATTTTCTAGTCTTTGTGCTTCTTTGTCTTTTTTCCTCATTCGCTGTCTTCTAAAGCAATCTATCTTTTTGTTTCTCCTTGTTCCTGTCTTCTTTTCTGGTCTGGCCTCAGGTTGTATATTTCTTTCTCCTTTATGCTATTATTTTATTCAATTTTTCTCATTTCAGTTTTGCTGTTCAGTTCTTTGTGTCTTTCATTTGTTCCCACATTTTATTTCCCCTCTAATTCTAGATATATCTTTTCTCACAATTCAGTTTTGCTTTTTCCTATTTTTTTACCTCTTGCTCTGTTTTTCTATACTTTGCTACTCTTTCCTCCCAAATCATCATTAGCCTCTGTTCCTTTCTGTATGTTTCTGGTTCGTTCTCTTTCTTACCTCCCTGTTCAACACATGCAAGGTTCAGCCAGAGGCTGGGTTAAGAAAGTTGTCAGTATAGGTCATAGGACACCAGAGGGAGCTCTGGGAAATAATAAAGAAGTTAACAGTTCCTGGTCAGACTGTGTGCGCGTTTCTTTGTGATGGGGCCTATTAATACCTAAATAATCTGGTCGTAACCTTCTATAATGTGACAACTGTCTTTACTAGCTTTATTCACTTTCCAGCCTTCTCTCACCCTTTCCTCCCCTCCCTTCTGTATTCAGTTCCCTTCCTTCTTCCCCTATCCCATCTCCCTCCTGATCCCTTCATCATCACCACTCACTCATCCACTTTCTTCATTTTTGCCCCTTCTCCCCATCACCATGCTCTCCTCCTCATTCTCTCATCTCTTTTCTTCCTCCTCCCCATCACCCTCCATTCCCCCTCTTCTCCACCTAATTACCACTTCCGTTCTACTTCAGCATCTTTCAACCTCATTCTTCCACATCATTTCCTACCCCAGTTCTCTCCCCCTCATTACACTTCCAGATTTCCACCCACAACTTCCAGTTCCTGCTCTTTCTCTTCCTCCTTCCCATAGCCCCATTCTCTCTCCTTCTCTTCCCACCCTCAGTTCTCTTTCCCTCATTTCCCTTGCATTCCACCTCTCCCTCTCTATCCAGTTCTCTCCTCATCCTTTCCTTTCTCCCTTTCTTGACTTTCCTTCCTGTTTTATTTCCTGGTCTTCCCTCTGCCTGTCTCACTGCCCCTTGCATAACTTGTGACAGGGGCTTTTCTTGCTGCCCGGGGTCTGATGGTTCATTTTGCTTGCTGCTGCTGTGCTTCTGCCTCTGCCACCTGTTACCAGTTTGTATCTGCCAGCATTTCTTATGGTGGCCCTATGCACTCCCAGCCCCTCCAGCTGGCAAACACTGGCTCTTCTCCCATCCACTTTCCTCCTCGCCTCCTGCCACCAGCCAGTGCCCTGCATACTTCTGCCCCTTTCTGCTGCTTCCAGCCCTTCCCGCTTCTCTCCTCCAGCTGCTGTGTGGTGAACATGGCTTGGGTATTTTATATAGTGCTGGCCAGCACTGCAGGACCATCTTTAGGTCAGTGAATTGTGAAGATCACCGCCCTCCCTCCCCCTTCCCACCCCCAGCAGTGGAGCCTGGGTACATTTGCGCTGTTTGCCCCAGCTCGAAGATGACCCTGTGTCAAAGGCAGGTTGGATAAGATTTATAAATAGCTAAATTGATCTGATAAATCTTTTGTTTCTTCTTTCAGTTGCTATTGAACATCGTGGATAAAACAGAGTAGTTGCTTTGTTATTCCACTTCAGTGAGCAGAAATAATGGTTAATAAAAATATAAGGTGATACCTTTTTATTCTACTAACTTAATACATTTCGTGGCTAGCTTTCAACAGCAAATGCCCCCTGTTTTTCAAATATCAGAATTTATTATTTTTTTTTTTTGCTTTTGCTATTTGTCACAACCTGGCACAAGCAATAGCGAGCTAAGCCAAATATACTTTTTCAAATCCTCCACTTTGGTGTCTAGGAAATTCTTTAGGAGATGCTTCGGATAGCTGATGAAATTAAGGGACAAGTGGAGGTACCTCTTTGAAATAGCCTGCACTTCATCCTTGGATCCTGAATAAACAGCGATGGTATTGACACAAGTGGATTTTGTTTAACTGCACTACATTTGCTTCTTAATTAGTGAATATTCATCTGTCATCAACAGCAGCTATGATACCCCTCCCCGCTAACACGTTCTGTCATAAATAATCAATGAGGTTCTATTAATATTCATGAGCTGGATTCTGTGTAGTCATGTGCGCTGATGCAGAGACAGGGGGAGTGTTGCCATGAACTGACTCAAAACTCTGTGTGTATACGTGAGTGCCCGATACTTAGGGAAAGGATAGAAGAGCATGCTGCTGATTTCTGCCCTGGCTTCTGCTACAAGCTGTCAGTGGGGTGCCTTTTTTTTTCTATGCTGGAGTGACTGATGAAAAACAGTAGTCAAGTCTGGAGGGTGATTCCCTGTCAGTGCATTTTCCTTTCTGCTCTGGGAAAATCAGAAGCTGTGCTCATTTTGTGCTTACTAGAATGGGCTGCAATCTGTGCACTTTTCAGAAGAGGGAGGAACACTACAAGCTGCTCTATGAAGTTTCACAGGTGAGTGTGCGCGTAACGTACTACCAGCGGCGCAGCCACCGGGGCTGTCTGCTCACAGGAATTTGGGATGCATGTAGGTTAGACTATGTTTTGTGTAAGTGCTTTAAGAAAAAAGTTGTTGAGGAAGTTTATTTTGTTGTCTGATTCTTTGCCACTCCCCCTTCAGATGGGACTTCCTGTGGACTTCTTTTAAAACATTCAGTCATGCATGTAAATAATCTGACACAAGCTTTATTCCACTCCGTAGCCTCTCAAGAAAAATCTCCGTCTGTTCTTTTGTCACTGAACAGTTTTCAGATCAATCTTATTGCAACTGCAGGGGCTTGAAAGGATTTCTTGTAATCTCAGGGGCTTTCTAACTTTTTCTTTTTCAAGTTTCTTACCAGATTTGTGTTTGCAAAATTAATTCTTGGTTTATACAAGGCACACACACTGGAAATCGTTTGCTTCTTCTGTCACTGGAAAGCTATATCTGGACGTGACATCTTGTATTTTAGAGACAGAAATATGAAGTAAAATGATTTCAAGGAAGAACATAAAAGAAAGATGATTCTTCTGAGAGCAACAGCAAAAATGTTGAGTCTTCCCGTGTAAGATTTTTTCTTTGTCTGGCATCAGATGGAAGTCTTGATATCCCATGATGATTTTTTTTTGTGACACTGCAAGGGACTAATCATTGTGCATTTTAAAAACAAATAGTGATGGAAAGGGAGTGGAGGGGGGTCCCAGAAAACTCTGTGCCAGAATAAACCATGAATTTGTTATTTCTAAGATTTAATTCTTATGCCTAAAAAATCTCTCCATTTTAGCAGGCTAACTTCCGTGCTTTGTAGGGTCCGAGGCTGACATATTGCTGTTGACTGAGGTCGAACACATCTAGCTCTGAATTGTATTGCTACTGACAGGCGGTGCTGAGCAGAAAAAAGCTTTGAATGTTGGTGGTCTATTGGCACAGCAGTGGCTAAGTGCCCATTGCCTACTGGTTCCCTCAGAGTTCTGTCTGACGCGATTCATTTCACTGTGGGTTAATTACAAAGTGGATTCGCTACACATGAAACAGCCCCCTCAGTTGCAGTGTTAATGCACATTTTCATGGTAATGTGATCAGAGCCTCATTAACCAGTTTCCAAAATGATCCCATGCATTAATTAAATATAAAAATGATTCTCTTTATCGCTATAGAGAGGACAAAGAGGATTAACATTGTTAATTACTACTGGGGGCAATACCTCAGTTTCATTCTTTTTTTTTTGTACTAGAAACTAGCAAACGTTTTTAGACTTAAAAATCATGTCCATTTTACAGCCAGTCTTTCAATTGCTTTGACTCATGTGGATGGTCTGTAGGTGGAACACTTTCCTTTAGTTCAGCTGCTGCAGTTAAAATTTCGCTATCTTGTGTATCCTATTGGCACTGCACCCTCTTGATTCCCCAAGCTCTGTATTGCCTGGCTGGGTCTGCTAGCTGAAGGTGGGAAATAGGGAGGGACCTCATGTCTGTCTTATAGTGTCTGTTAAATAACTATATTTTTAACAAGTTGATGCCATAGGAACAGATTAGGAGAGCACATTTGGAAAACAATTCCTTAGGTTTGTGCTACAGAAAAAAAAAAACCACAACAACGTAGACCTTTTATCTAAACAGAGAAGCAGTCATAAAGGAAGTAGTGTCTTCATGTGCAGTTACAGCTGTGGAACCCTGAAATATTTCCACCAGCCTTTCCCCTGTTGCATAGCTCCTAAGTGACCCCATAGGCCGGTCCTAGATTTCTGATACCACTTTTCCCTCTCCTTCTAAGCTGATGTATGTTGGTGTCTACCATTCTGATTCCATAGGAAAGAAGTGGGACTGTGAATGCCACAGTGCATTGGCATGTGAGTTCAGAACCCAGAATCGACCATAACATTCCCTGCAGAAACTGACAGCTTTGATAATGTCGATTTAAAATGAAATGCCTATGAGATGCTAGAGAGAAACAGAAGCCACCTTTTATATAAAGCTCTATTGAAATGCTTCTGCTCCATCCCTTTCCTACTGTTGGGCTGTGGCTTTTCAGGGCATTCTTGACAGAAGTGGAAAATAAGCAAGTGCTTTTTCTTTTCCTCTGGTATTTCCTAGATAAGGCTTAATCCCTGGAAGAATCTCAGTGAGTTTTGTACTAGAGTAATGTGTAGTCAACCTTTCAGCCTTGCCTGCTATATTGTTGGGTTAATGTCACAGATAAGGTATCAAAGGGTAGCAGCAATGTGACATATGAGACTGTGTCTGCCCTCTGTGGATCTGTACAGTAATTTTCTATCTATTTATGCAGCTTGGAGTATACTTGACAGTAAGAAAGCCTTTAGATAGGTGTTATAGTAGGAAGTAGTTAGCAGCTGCCACAATAAGAGACACCACTGTTAGCACAGATTTTAGACAGGAGAGAATTGTTAAACAGTTACTCACATAAAAATTAGTGCATATGTGCGTAAGTAGCCTTTAATCGCATAATCACTATTATAAAAGTCAAAAGTATGCACGTATTTTACGTTTCATGCACACAAATATATGCGGTAAAAAGAGGGTTGTAGGGGCATTCTGGATGGGCTAAACAGTTGCGCTCATAGGTTGCTATCTTAAAACACACGCATGCGTTTGGAACCTTATCCATGTAATTTTACACCTGTTAATTATCTTACGTAATTGATATCAGACTTGTTTATTGTCCATTATTGGCTGGGTGGGGGGGAATTCAGGCTGAAGAAGTTTCGATGACTTGGAAAAGAACTGGTCAAACTGGTGACATAATTGGTAAACTGGTAATTTCAATTAATCGTATATGTTTTAAAATGTACCAATATATACATGTAAATTGGGTTTTTTGCATGTATGTACTACTTTATTTTTATACATAAAATATATATGCATGTAGGAAAAGGATGAGCATTTAATGCATTGAAATAGTTGCTTTCAATGCATTGCATGTATTCACGCATAAGCATGCATATGCATGTATGTTGCGGGGTAGAGATACGAGTATTTTATAATATGCCTATATATATAATACACTCAAGTTATAAATACTATCAAAGCTCTACACATGGCCATATACATGCATATATTCTACCGCACAGAGTTGTTTCTACGTTATTCTCGTAGAGTTTTCATAGTAGGATCTGTTATTTTATTAAAATGAATTAGCCTGCTCAAACATTAACACTTGACTAGATAAAACCCTTTTTAATTTTACGCTCTTGTAATTCCAGTTGACAGTCCTGTTCTGTTCCGTTAGTGCTTTTCAGACTGCGCAGTTACTGAAAAGCATGGGATAAGTTAAAGTTTGTTGGGGCCATGAGACAAGTGGAGATTAGCAGAGACTTCCCAATGTATTAGAATCAAGGTGGATCATTTATATTCATATAATAAACTAATCCCGGTAGCAGTAGCAGCCATAGCTTTTCAGAGACCTGATGAAGGCGGCTGATCTTATGTGTATTTCAGTATTTACCAATGCAGAAAACGTGAATAGTGGTCACCAAGGCAATTCACTTACTCAGAAGTCATTACTAGAAGCAACATTTTTACTGCTGCTAACATTTAAGCTTCCATACGTTTTTTACCTACAGATGCAATGTAATAATACGCAGCAAATTACAGCAATATGAAAACCATGGTGTATTCTCATAAGATTGAATAAATAAACCATTTCTTTGAGAAACATATTCAATCAAATATAAGCAGCAGATGCACCAGTTCTAGCACAATACCTACACACACACTATTATGGGTTTTTACTTTGCTATATCATTTTTGTCCCATTTTTTAGTAATTTAAATCCTGTGGTTTGCAGCTTTTTTGGCACTGTTACTTTCTCACTTTCTATATATTTTTTAGATTGAAAAAGGTACATTAATTTCCCCTTTCGAAACTGGAGAACCTGAACAGGTCCTTATCCTAATTAATAAGAACATAAGAACATGCCATACTGGGTCAGACCAAGGGTCCATCAAGCCCAGCATCCTGCCAATCCAGGCCATATGAACCTGGCAAGTACCCAAAATCTAAGTCTATCCCATGTTACTGTTGCTAGTAAAACCAGTGGCTATTTTCCAAGTCAACTTAATTAATAGCAGGTAATGGACTTCTCCTCCAAGAATTTATCCAATCCTTTTTTAAACCCAGCTATACTAACTGCACTAACAACATCCCCTGGCAACAAATTCCAAAGTTTAATTGTGCGTTGAGTGAGAAAAGAACTTTCTCCGATTAGTTTTAAATGTGCCACATTCTAACTTCATGGAATGTCCCCTAGCCCTTCTATTATCTGAAAGAGTAAATAACCGATTCACATCTACCCATTCTAGACCTCTCATGATTTTAAACACCTCTATCATATCCCCCCCCCCAGCTGTCTCTTCTCCAAGTTGAACAGTCCTAACCTCTTTAGTCTTTCCTCATAGGGGAGCTGTTCATCCCCTTTATCATTTTGGTCGCCCTTCTCTGTACCTTCTCCATTGCAACTATATCTTTTTTGAGATGCGGCGACCAGAATTGTTACATAATGGGAGGCCTTGAGAAGCTTTGCATTCTGTTACATGCGGGACTGCTAGGAGAGCGATCCCATTTGAGGGGAATGTGTGCCCTTGGGCCTCGGCATGACCCCAGATGAATCCAAGACACCACCATGGGTTGGCAAGGCATGTCCCAGCATGGGTGAAGACAAAGTCTGACCCTCTGCCAGACCTGCATGCTTCTAGAAGACCAACAACACAATGTTGGATATTGAACAGTCCTCCAACCGTTCCCAGCCCTTTCGGACCTGCCGCTAGGTATCGGCAAGAAGCAGCAGGCCGGACTGAGGATGAGGGCAGATGGAAGCCTTGTGACACAGAAGACTCAAAACAAGATGAGAAGTCTCTGGATGTGGACCAGGAACTTGAAAGACTCTAGACGAGATGAGGAACTTGAAAGAGTCTGGACGAGACAAGAAGCTTGGAAGATTCGGACATAGGCACTGTCTCTCAGGGCACCCTACATAGCCCACCTACACGGGCGGACCCAATGGGCTGGTCATGACCACCCTGTCCCATTGCGTGCCCTACACAACCTGAAGAGGCTGGTCATGGACCACGCGGAGAGCGGGACAAGCGCAGGAAGGGAATCCAGCTGAGACGAGACTCCAATGATGAGGCAAGGTGTCATCTGGAGAACCAGAGAAGCTGGAAGGTTAGGAGGACTCGAAATGAGCGAAGGAGGGCAGAACCTCGGGAACATCAGGAAGTGGAACATCAGGAAGCCTGGACTAGGAACTTCAGGAAACCACGAACACCGGAAGCAGACGAGACATGGAGCTCCAACGAAGAAGAAAGACCTGACGGAGTGCTGGAAGACGAGACTTCCAGGAGCAAGTAACTCCAATGCAAGGCAACACAGGAGTGCAGGAGAAGCCCTTTTATAGGGCTGACACAGGAAACCACTTAGGAAGGGGGCAGGATCTTGGAGAGCGGCCATGCTGCCGCTGGAGAGGCTGGGCCTGCGCGCAGGCAGGCCCCGATATCGGCAGTGGCTCCTGCCACTGCTGGAGGATTTGAAGGCAGCTCTGGCTGCCAGGAGAGACCAGGGACTGTGGCCTCTGGCCGTGAAGATGGAAGAGACGTCGGCAGCGGCCCCAGTCATGTTGAAGCATGGCGGCAGGCCCGCCGAGCCGGAGAGTCACTCTGAAGTCCGCGGCTCCTCCCGCGGTGAAGACAAGCTGACTGCGGCTCCTGCCGTGAAGAATGTCGGCGGCTCCGTGCCGTGTTGGAGAAGACGAGCACAGGAGGTGAGAGGCCTGCTCACGGGGTAGCTCCGCAGGCAGGAATCATAACAATTGTACACAGTATTCAAGGTGTGGTCTCACCAAGGAGCGATACAGAGGCATTATGACATTTTCCATTTTATTCACCATTCCCTTTCTAATAATTCCCAACATTCTGTTTGCTTTTTGACTGCCGCAGCACACTGAACCGATGATTTCAATGTGTTATCCACTCATATTATACAAGTTTTTTGCTTGGTTTTGATCAGATTAGATTTTTTGACAAGTATCTAGACATACCCAAACATACTCAAAATTAGAAGTGTGACGACAGTTTTCAAAGTGATTTACCCATGTGAAGCAGTTTTATGAAAATTTCCTTCCTTCATTGTATGTCTTCCCTAAGAATATGTTCCAAAATGCATGTGATTTTAGCCATATTGAGAGAAAACATTCCCAGAAATGTGTTTTGGTCATGAGAGGAAAATGGCAGTATAGATTGTATTTTCAAATCTATGCAAATTGGGGTAGATTTTCATAGGTGCGTGTGCTTCCCGGCACATGCACATGGACATGCAAATTTTATAACATGTGCACCAGATTTTGTAATCCACACACACATGTGCATACGGCGCACTCAAGGGGGAGTAAAGTTCTGCAAATTTGCACGGCAACACATTGCGGCCTTCCCCAGTTCCCTCCCGGTGCGCTCGGAGCGTTCTAGGAGGGAACTTCCCTACCCCCTAACCTAACCTTCCTTCCCCTCTCCTCCTTGCCCCCTATCCCTTTTTTTTTGGCCTTTTGCTTCTCAACAGGAGCAGTAGGAAGTTGCACGCGCCAGCAGATGGCAAATGGCCGCTGTATGGTGCCTGAAGCCCCACCTCTCCCTGCCTCCAGACCTCCCCCTTTCTTCGGCTTGGCACTTCTGCGCATAACGGGAGCTACTCGCATGGCCTGGCCCCTTCTAGAATGCGTGAGGTGTGCGCAAGGCCCAGCTACACGCGTAACGCCGGATTTTTCGCACACGATAGATTAAAAATTTGCCCGATTATTTTCAATGAAGAAAGTACCCCCAGAAAGTCAGATGGAAATGTCCTTGGGTATTTTGTACCTGTAGGAAGTTTCAAAGTCAAAGTACACACATACTTTTGCTTTTAAAATCGGTGCATTGACTTTATCCTTATTGAGACAGTTTGAAAAATTCCCTCCAGATTATTCAAAGCTATTACTATTAATTGGTCTCAGAAAGTATAACATCTCTGGCATCAGTTCCTTTTCTTTCTTCTATCTCCTTCTCTTTGTTTCTCTTTCATTCATTCATTCATTCATCTCTTAGTGTATTATTACCTCATTCTTTCCTGTTTCATACTCTTTTATTTCATTTTACGTATAGTCTCTCCTTTCTTTGAATATTTTTTCTAGACTCTTTGGTTTTTGTTGTCTCCAGCCCGTCTTTCTTCCTTCTCTTTCTCCAGTCTTCTTCTGTTTTCTCACACTGTCCCCATCTTTTTACTGTGTTCCACCTCTCTTTGTTCTTTCATATCTCCCAGCTTCCTACGCTTTCTTCTTCCTTCCAACTCAACTGTCAGCCATTGCATTCTCCCTTCAGAGAAAGTGTTAAGACCGTGTACTCCAGTGAAAGCAGGATGCTTACCAGTAAGCGATGAAGAGAGTGAGGTGCAGAAAGTGAAAGTGTAATGACTATTACAATTTCACTTTCCGCAGCTCGCTTTCTTCCTCACTATTCTTCTTTCTTGGCCAGAGGTGTTTTCAGTATATCCCTAATAAATATGCATGAGAAATATTTGCATACACAGGAAGTAGTGAATGCAAATCTTATGCATATTCATTAGGGATATCTTGAAAACCTGACTGGTTGGGGGGGGGGGGGGTGCTGTACAACTGCTTTGAACACTCCAGTTCTAGGCTATCCCTCATGTTTTCACTTTTCCTTACTGGTAGCATCCTAATTTCACTGGAGCACATGGTTTCACACTTTCTCTTGCTTTCTTGTATTGTCCATTCCTATCTATTTCCTCTCTCTCTCTCTGCCACCTTTTTTAGTTAGTTTAGTTATTTACTTAAGCACTTTTCTGATATAAAATGAAAGTGATGTACAAACATAAACCCATAAAATACATTTTTATGCAATAAAGCAAAAAATGTCAACAAACATCATCGAAAATAACATAAGAACATAAAATATAAAGTAAAAATTTTGAAAAAAAAAATCTGAAAATAGTATTATAATCTAACTATATTCATTTAATATACAAAGGTAACATAAAAGCAAATTAAAATCAACTAATTGTTGAAAACTTGTGCAAATAACCAAGCTTTGATATATTCTCTAAATTTTAAATAATTCTTTTCAAGCCAGATGTCCAAAGGCAAGGAGTTCCCCAGAGAAGGTGCAAGATAATAAAAACTAGTGTCACAAATCCCCTCTAATCTAATTTCCCTTCGGGAGTTCAGTCTTAATAACTCCTTTTAAGAAGAATGCAGTATGAGGATAACTAAAACATGTGTACACATGCCTGTATATGTATGCATAGTGGCATGCATGCTCATACTCATGTAGTTTATATCGTGAACACAAATGTGTGCATACAATATAAAATACGCTTAAGTCTACCCAAAAACATGCTCATGTATCTAAAAGGTATGCAACATTTATTTTCAACATAGCCAGATAAGTACTTATCCATCTATATTACTTAGCTAGATAAGTGGTGGATTTTGAGACTTGGGCTAAGTGGCATCAAGTCATCACTTATCCAGAGAAGTCAAAATTTATCCAGGTAAGTGGTACAAATCTACTATACACAAATATTTGTGCTCATGATTTTAATCATTTATATATGGAAATTTAACTCACATATTTTTCTTCATACTTGTCAACTTTTACACGTGTAAGCCATCAAATTTTGTAACTGGAAACTACCAGTTTTACCAATTAGTCCACCAGTTTTCCCAGTCTATCTCTAGGTCATCAAGATTCTCTTGGTTCTTCAGTGTGAACTCTGGCCAGTTTATCCTGACCCCTCACCCTATCAGTATATGGCTATAAAGAATTTTATTCTTGCTTATACCATATAATTAGCAGGTATAAATATACGCAGGTAATATATGAATCGCGTCGCTTTGGCAGGTTATAAAATAGCAACTTATACACACAAATGTTGGCCCTGTTCCAGAATACTCATGGCCCACCCCTATTTTATGCAAGCAAATTTATTCACATACCATTAATTGTGCATATATGTTAGAGGTTTACAAAATAGCATTTACCTGAATATGTGCTATTTGCACGTGCATCTGCTAATGTGTAAGTTCACAACTTTGAAAATTCACCTTTCTGTGAGTAGGTTGATAATGAATAGGGAGACTGGGCAGAAAAGGGGGGAGACCTTGATGTAAAATTTTGAACATGGGACATAAAATCTTGACCCTTATTCTGCAAATAATAGGTAGCCAATGGAGTAATGGGGTTATATGATCACTTTTTCTTCCCAGAAATGAATTTTACAGCCCTATTTTAAAGGATCTGAATCATTTACAAAGGGCTAAGTTATACGTGTTTAAAAAGTGTTATAATAATCCAATCAATTTCTAACCTATGGGCCGGATTTTAAAAGCCCGGCCACGCGTGTAAAGCCCCGGGGCTTTGGGGAGGGGCGGGGTGGGACGGTCCAGGGGGCAGGGCTGGGCAGGGTCAGAGGCTCCTGGCACAGCAGCCATTTGCCGCTGTGCCAGGGGATTGTGTGCCGGGCAGGCTGCTGGCGTGTGCAACCTGTGCCTGCCCGGAGGCAGGCGCACAAGGAAGATAAAGGTCAGGGGGAGGGGTCTAGGTGAGGGCCAGGGGGTGGGAGGGTTAGGGGAAAGAGAAGGGAGGTTAAGTTAGGGGGAGAGAACGGGGAAAGGTTGCGGGTGTCAGCATGCAAGTTGCACAATTGTGCACCCCCTTGTGCATGCTGACCCCCGATTTTATAAATGCGCGCACCTGTGGTGCATGTTATAAAATCGGGCGTCCATGTGCGCGTGCTGGGTTGTGTGCGCACATTTTAAAATCTACCCTTATGAATGTGTAATTGTTTTCAAGTCATATAAATCCAGAAAAAGACATAATCTTTGGATAAAGCATAGGAAATTTAAAAAAAAAAATCAACGTTTGAAATTTGATGAGAAAAAGTAAGATTGATATCAGTTTTGACCCCCAAGGGTTATAATCAGTTCTTTAACTAGAATAGGACATCCAGCCTTTAGAGGTGCAGGGAACTCATAGTTATCCTTCTTCCTGGTGACCCACATTTATTCTGATTTTTCTGGATTAACTTTTAATTTGAAATTAAAAAGCCAAATAGCAATCCTTGTCAAACAGTCGTTAAATCTACTTATTGAATCAGAATACTCTGGCCAAAATATTCAAAGCGGAATGGCTATTTAAGTCATAAGGGATATTCAATGAGATATGCTGCTGAATATCCCAGTAGAAATCACCACTTAACTGGATAAAGCATATTCGGCTACGTATAAACCTACTATTTAACAGGTCTAACTTATCCATCTATTGTAGGTGGATAATTCCATATAATTGCACTTATCCGGCTAGATGGATAAGTAGTTCCTTCCCAATCGCCCATTGACCACCCATTCAATATCCAGATATCTACTTAGCTTGATAAGTACTTAACCAGATAAATGGCACCAGCTTAACATAGCCAGATATGCAGCAGCTGCAAGTTAGCCAGATAAATGAGTACTTATCTGGCTAAGTGGTGCTGAATATTGGCCTCCCTGTCTAAGTATGCAACAATTTGAATATCATCTGTATAAAAGCAATAGCTAAAGCATGAATCAAGGTAGCCCAAGGTGCCAAATAAATGTTAAAAAGCATGAGAGAAAGTATTGATTCCCGTTGTACTCCGCATAATAACTGCCTCACCTTAGAGAGATTGGATTCCCAGTTGACCTGGTAACTTCTATTACAAAGAAAGGAAATAAACTAGTTAAGGGCTATTCCATGAATACCAATGTCTCTAAGGTGCTGAGTAAGAAGCTGATGATCAATAGTGTCAAATACTGAACTCATATCTAAGCAAATCAAAAGAACGTCTCTGCTCTTATCTGGGTTTAATATAACTTCATTTATAAGAGCAGTTAAAGCGGATTCTGCATTGAACCTTTCCTAAAAACCTATTGCCTGAGGTGAAGAATCAAAGTTTTGTAAAGAAAATCAGATCAGGCATACTCTAACAGTTTTTGAAATTTCTGGCAGACATCTTCTCTTATTTTATTTATTTAGATTTATATTTGCACTTTTTTCAGCACTTCAAAGTGGATTACATTCAGGTACTGTAGTTATTTTCTTCTCCTTGTCTCCCTAGTTTCTCTTAGAACTGATTCCTCAGGCAAGCTCTGCTATTGAGCATCTGATGGTGTCTGTCATAGCAGCTTCTTCTCATGGTGAGTTGGTGAGGTTGACTACACTATGCTGAAGTGTAGTGAGAGTTGTGCATTCTTGTTAAGCAGCCTGGCGGGATGCATTCCACTATTCCTCAGTAGTTCTTATGTTCTTAGGATACATCACCTTTGGTTGAAAAAGGCTTTGTCAATACCACAGCATCAGCAGCTCCTCTTCTATTCCTCTGCACCTCCTCCATAATATAGACTGTCACTTAAGTGCTTAGAGTTTTGTTCTTACTCATATACTGGGTAAGGTAAGTGTAGGGATGGGGGAGGCTAGAAAAGGGTTTTAGATTTTGAATGGAATAGTCCACTTAGCCCTGTTTTGTATCACAAAACTTTTCCAGAATTACATATGTAACCCCTGGGATGGTTGAACCCGGATAACAGTTCCGGAAGCCACATCTCACACTTCTGTTTGGATGGGCACTGTAGCTATTCCATTAAATTTACTTTCTAGGTTTTCCTGTGCGAGGGGAAAGTTTTCTTTTAAGGCCCTCACATTTCTCTTTACCTTTCTCAGAGTTAAATCTCTTTAAACACAGCACTGATAATTTCAGCACAGAGGATAAATAACAAAGTCACTACTCAATAAGACACATGAGAGTTATTTGATAGTTTCCAAAGTTTCTCTGTTACTGATAAGATGCAATGATGAATTAAAGCCTTTATGGCTGAATACTTCATTTTTAAGATGATACAAGTTCTTTCCGTAAGTTTGTGATTTCTTACTGTCTTTTTCAAATTCAGATTCTTTCCATTTTAATTAGTCCTTTAGTTACTTAATTTCTTGCCTCCCATTGCAATATAGAGCAAGTGTAGTACTTCCCTCCCAATGTAATTTGGAGATTTACTTTGAACTGTTTAGTCTTATATCTCCTATTCCTCTTGTAGTATCAGGGGTGATTCCGTTTTCTCCTTCTCATCTCCAGTAAATATTCCTGGGCCGTTATTGTGGTCCATCTCCTTTCCTGCTCTCCCTTCTCTCCTTCCTCCTCACATGATGGTTGGAAGTCATCCTCTTCTTGGATTCTGATGATCTCAGGTTCCACTTGCAGGAAGGGAAACTCTCCCATTGGTTAGAAGAGAAAACTCAAAACAGCTTGAGTCCAAAAGGATTTGGCACTCAGAACTCAAATCAGTGAAAGATAGCATGAAAGAGTAGAAAGATCTCTCATCCGAAACAAGTCTCCATGGAGCTTAAAGTTAAGAATTAGAAAAATGAGAGCACAGCCCAGGACATGCTGCCGCCCCAAAGGCAAATAGGATCCATGAGGGTAAAATGGTGATCTCTCTAAAGAAACACAAGGATAGTTCCATTGCCAGCTTGGGAGAAGCTACAAACACCAATCTGTTTCTCACCATTGCAAAATGGTATGATCCTTATCCAGTGTTAGTAGGGGGACTAACAGCAACCCTATACATGAAACAGTTATACATAGATGGAATTATGTTCTCAAACTGAAGTCTAGCCATGAACAGAGGCTGAAAAAGAAATACATTTTTTGAACAGGAAAAGGAACTTAATATGTGGTGGGGGGAGGAGGGAGAAGGGCTTGATTTATTAAGGACTTTCTTACAGTTTATACCCATGGGTAAACACTTTGATAACCCAGGTCCAAGGGTTTCATTTCTTAAGTATATTAAAGCAATCAGACACTGAGCTTGAAACAGTCAATGAAAGCCAGAAGGAGGAAAGAGTAAAAATTGTATTCTTTTTATTGTAGCCTATAGCCATTCTGTACATTCATACAGAGGCTGAACATTTTTTAATAAGAACATATGAAGCATCTGCCTGGAGTATCTCCTCACTGTTCTTTCTCTGTCTTTGATGAGCATTTCAAACCACTACATACAGTTTCCATGCACAGTGTTTGTAAAGTAGCTTTGAATTTAGGGTCTGAATCCTTTGGTTTTTATAATTCATCACATTCAGTTTACCAACATATATGTCAACCTTCTCTGCTGTGTCCTCTTCTGATTCATTGCCATTGCAATTACTCAGCTATTGACAAAACTCTACTTTCTTTTATCTGGCACTGTTTGTATAAATCCTTTTTCAGAAAACAATATCCTTATTCCAGAATTTTCTGACTTTGGCAAATACACGGGTAGATTTTAAATGCCTGGCGTGCATAAATTCCGGCCTTTATGGGCGCTGTGTGAATCTTCCAAGAGGCCCGGCCACACACGTAAAGTCCGGAACATGCTCAAGTTCTGGGCATCTTGGAAGGGGCGGGCCGGGACAGTGTCATTGTTCGCTGTTCCAGAGTCTTGCGCGCAGCCGGCTGCTGGCGCGCGCAACTTACTTCAGCACGGGAGATTTGTACAATGTTCTCTCAACCTAGCTTGATGGATTCTCTACCTGGGTAACAGGA
Organism: Rhinatrema bivittatum; assembly: GCF_901001135.1. NCBI lineage: Eukaryota > Metazoa > Chordata > Amphibia > Gymnophiona > Rhinatrematidae > Rhinatrema > Rhinatrema bivittatum. Next base: position 105,796,940 of record NC_042623.1, read on the forward strand.
ATGTTTGATTTTCATAAAAAGTGTTTCTGAATGTTTATTGAAAGTTATATTTAGTTTTGTTAAGATGTAATGGTGGAAAATAAATAAAAAATGTGTAAAAGGTTAAGTCAAAATTAAGACACATAAGGATTCTTGTGAATAACATGGCTCATCGTCTAGGATTAGAACAAAACAACCTGGACATAAATGAACTAACATGTGGACAGATGTTATTATCAAAGTGATGGCATTAATGCTTTGGAGGAAAAGTGCAGTTAGGTGGCTAGTTTTTATTTAATATATGTATTTTTAACTTCCTTACTTGTGGCTGAGGGAGGTTGGCCCTTTAAGAAACTCTGACCATGGAATGCTGACCTTTGACTGTGGGGTTGTTTTTTTTGTAAAGATGGTGCAGCTATTGGAGTAGAGTTCAGCTGGTCCCTTGAGCAGTAGGCTTTGTTTAATAGAGCGAAACATTTTCTGTTATACATAAGAACATAAGAAATTGCCATGCTGGGTCAGACCAAGGGTCCATCAAGCCCAGCATCCTGTTTCTAACAGAGGCCAAACCAGGCCACAAGAACCTGGCAATTACCCAAACACTAAGAAGATCCCATGCTACTGATGCAATTAATAGCAGTGGCTATTCCCTAAGTAAATTTGATTAATAGCCGTTAATGGACTTCTCCTCCAAGAACTTATCCAAACCTTTTTTGAACCCAGCTACACTAACTGCACTAACCACATCCTCTGGCAACAGATTCCAGAGCTTTATTGTGCATTGAGTGAAAAATAATTTTCTCCAATTAGTATTAAATGTGTTACTTGCGAACTTCATGGAATGCCCCCTAGTCCTTCTAATATTCGAAAGTGTAAATAACCGATTCACATCTACTCGTTCAAGACCTCTCATGATCTTAAAGACCTCTATCATATCCCCCCTCAGCCGTCTCTTCTCCAAGCTGAACAGCCCTAACCTCTTCAGCCTTTCCTCATAGGGGAGCTGTTCCATCCCCTTTATTATTTTGGTTGCCCTTCTTTGTAACTTCTCCATCACAACTATATCTTTTTTGAGATGCGGTGACCAGAATTGGACACAGTATTCCAGGTGCGGTCTCACCATAGAGCGATATAGAGGCATTATGACATTTTCCGTTTTATTAACCATTCCCATGGTTATAAGTACAGGACCTCTTATATTCCAGAGTGCCATATAACATAGACTCTGATGAGAACTGAAATGAGTGAATTTTTATTAAAGTGAATTTAAATGAACTTGCTTTAAAGGAGAAAGACCTTGTCATTTACCAGTCTTCCTGTACAAAAGAAGGTTACACCGTGTGCGAGTCACCGTGAGGTTACTGTTATGGAAAGAAGGAATTTAGAAAAAGTTGATAAAGTAATAAACTGCTCACACATCTTGAGTGAACTGGAAAGAGTTTCAAAAGTAACACATTTAATACAAGATTAAAAAAAATCAGGGAATGTACTTTTATTGTATGTGGTAGTTAAACAGGACAGTAAATAAATAAATAAGGCTAGGCAAACTTTGTGTGCCATATCTGGAATATATTTCAGGCTTGCAGGATCACAGAGGCTTTACTTTTAGTTTTATTAGACAGTTGAATAGCGCAGTGACTTCTAGGGACAGCTGAGATATTACCGAACTTCATGAGAATCCTGTGAAAGAGGAATAAATAGAAATAGCACGTTTAGTAAAACTAAACCTTGTTGAGCTGTCTTTAATCTGTTTTATAATAGTTGCTGGAAATCTTGTAAAGCATAAAGAGTGAGAAAACCTATAGTCTGCTCAATCTCTGTGCATGCCTCTGGAAGAAAAAGATTTTAATGGTTTTTGGCTGAAACAAGAGAGTTTGTTATAAGAAACCAGAATTTAGAGTATTAAATGATTTATTGTAATTGAATAGTTTTTACCTTTGTTAATGGTGCCACAGCTTTTTAAGCTGGATCAAGAAGCATTCCATCAATTTATCTTATTCATATGTATTGTGTATGTAATAACTTAGCTTATATAAATTAGTAAACAAAAATTTTCTAATTTTGTGAAACTCCTTATTTCCAGCTTCCTCGCCTTTCCTCCAGGGGAATCTACTGTTGTGTAGATAAAGTTAAAACAACTCAACAGAGAAATGGGGTTCTTTATGTAATCATCATTACTATATAAGGATAGTTACTGCTTAATGTAGAATTTTAGGCCTTATTATCACCTTAACCATTCATGTCTATTGTGAGAGAGGAATACCAGTGATTATACCAGGTGGGTACAGGGTGTACCCATGGTAATGCTTCCATGTTCTGCATCTCCGTTTTATAGAGCAGGCATTAAAGCCTGATGTACCACTAATGTTAACACACTGTACCATGCCAGTGTTATGTTGATTGCTATATCACCTCCCCCCCCCCACCCCAAAGTATAGATATTTCTAAACAATAGTAACTGAAAAATAAATCTCCAGTTTCCATAACAGTAAACATCAAAACTGCAAGCGTGCAGTGGCCTTATATGACAAGTACTGGTAATCTCAATCCAGTTTCCAATAAACAGGTGTCCATATCACAAAAATAATCACTATCGCAATTTACTTCTGCTTGGCATCCTTTTCAGCATTTTCTGCAGTAGGCTAAACATTGCACAGACATGGAGATTGAATTATCTGCTTTATCTTTTGAGGTGGTACTTCTAAAGTGGGTTTGAGCCACATTGGCAGGACAGTGTAGGGAAACGTGTACCCTCCTTTTAACCTGTCTTTGGCCAATCCAGTCCCCTGAGGGGGGTGTGGCTTTCTTCTCCCTTCATGGTCTCATAAGAACATTAGAAATAGCATGCTGGGTCAGATCAGAATCCATCAAGCCCAGCATCCTGTCTCTGACAGGTGACCAGTCCAGGTAACAACTACCTGGCAGATCTCAAAAAGTAGATTTCTTTCTTGTTACTCACTCACAGGGGTAGCAATGACTTTTCTTAGTCTACCTGGCTACGTTTATAGACCTTTCCTCCAGGAAATTGTCCAAATCTCTTATGAACTCCTCTGTGCTTGTTTCCATGATCACATCTTCTGCTTGATTGTGTGTTGAGTGAAAAAGTGCTATCTGCAGTTTTGTTTTAAATCTGCTGGTTTTTAGTTTAATGGAGTGTTCCCTTGTTTTAGTATTATTTGAAAAGGTAAATAACCATCCTTTATTTACCCATTCCATCTCACTCCTGATTTTATAAGCCTTTGTCATGTCTCCTCTTAGCTGACTCTAGCTCCTGGCCGTCCTTACTTCCAGTTCCCCTTTTGCTGTTGCTAAAGCTCTGGCCTTCATCTCCTAGCTGTTGCCAGTTTGAATCCTTCCTTCCCCTGACATTGTATAGTTCTGTGGAGAGTAAGAACTGGAGAGTTATGTTGTCAATATGGCATCTTTTATGAACATTTATTCACTGGAAAAAATTATACTCACAAATTGAACTAAGCGTTTCCTAACACAATTAATAAATCACTCAGGCTTTAACTCTGATGAAATCAGAAGAAAACCACAATAGAGAGCTTGTAAAGAAACTGAATGGAGAGCAATATTACATTTAGACCCAGCTTCTAGTCCTCAGTTCTGGGTCCACAGCCACTGGGAGGGAAAGAGTCCTGGGTTCTGCATTACAGTAACACCTTCAGGCCAGCATACAAGAAACTTGTTGGAGAACTGCAGTCTGGATCTTTTATCCAAGAACCATCACTGTTTAGGTCAGGTAAGTGGAATGTGTGTAGCTACAGTGATGGTATAAGGTGGTTGAAAGGCTGCCTGAGAAGGCTACTAATGATCAATAATGTAAATTGACGAGCAGTTACCTAATACCTGTTACCAATTCTTTATTATAAAATGGCAATTATACAGTTACAGAAGATCATATGCCTGCTCTACAACATCATGCAGGCTCCATTACTGATCAGATATTTGAAAAATATCAGGTCTTCACTTTCCTTGTATTATACAAGCAGCCACATTCTTCCAAAAGACTGCTATAATTAGGATTTTTGATACATAAAATAAGTCAATTGTAATTTTATAATTTACTTTAGTAACATAGGTAAACATTAAAAAAATAAAATAAAAAACAGCTCCAAATGTGCTATACACGGAAAGGACCCAATCAGTCTTCCCATAGCACATGGCATTTTTGCTAAGTGTTTAGGATTTTTATAATTTTAAAATATTGGTTTGGAGACAAGAGGAATGTGATAACGCCATCCCAGCTAGCTTCACCTGAGCAGGATCATTGCCACATGCCTGTTCTTCATGTGACAGCAGCATAAAGCATTAATAAAAACTTGGATAATGTTCATCATCTTACTAGTACCCTACAATGCTCATACCTGGTAAAATGTACTGCTAGGGAGATGTTACTATTATTAGTAAGTAGTACAATTTTTCTATCAATATGGGATGCTCTTTATAGTATGGAGAGTGCTGTCGACACTATTTACTCCTGGGGGAATTCTGCGCAAAACATTTAAAATTCTGTGCACAAAAACTTAAAATTCTGCAAAATTCTGCATACATTATATTGGTCAAAATAATACGATATACATGACAGTCAAAGTAATTAATTTAAAATATAATACAGAAAAAAGTCTAGATGGTTATTAAGAGCTATATATTTATTGGATGAATGGGGTTTATTTTAATTATGTTTCATTTTTAATCTCATTTTATTTTATTTTTAATTTCAGTTTATTATGAGTTTTTGGGATAAAGTGTTAATGACTTATCCAACTTTTATGTAAACCGACGTGAAGTGCATATGATATGTTTGGTATATAAAATGCCTAAATAAATAAATAAGTAAATACTTAAGGATGTAGAATTTTAAATATTTTGAGCAGAATTTCCCTAGAAGTTCACTGTAAGAGTTCCCCTTCCACACTCTCCCTAATCCCCTGGGCACTTTGCCATCTCAGGCCCCAACTCCTCCACCTGCCATATCTCTCTCCTTCCCTTCTAGGCTCAACCCCTTCCACTCTATCTCCACTCCTAGAGTTTGACCCCTTTCTCAGTTCTGCTCCTCACACACAGGCTCCCTCTGTCCCTCTCTCTCTCCCTCACACACACAGGCTCCCTCTCTCTAGTGCACATTCACACCCTCTTATACCTGCTCTTGCACTCTTTCAAACACATACAGGCTCCCTGACTCTCTTGCACACATATATCCCCTAATACAGGGTCCCTCGCTCTCTCTCTCGCACACAAATATCCCCTCATACAGGGTCCCTCTCTCTCTTGCATACACATCCACACAGGCTCCCTCTTTGACGCATACACCCTTACACTTCCCACCTATGGGCCAGATTTTCGTATCTACGCGCAGGTGTAGATTTGTGCACAAATCTACGCCCGATTTTATAACATATGTGCGCATGTTATAAAATCCGGGGTCGGCGCGCGCAAGGGAGCGCACACTTGTGCACCTTGCGCGCGCCGAGCCCTAGGGGAGCCCTGATGGCTTTCCCCATTCCCTCCGAGGCCGCTTCAGAATCGGAGCCTCGGGACATATGTGTGTCACCGGGCCTATGCATACGTGCATCACCGGGCCTATGCAAAATAGGCTCTGCGCGCGCAGGTGGGGTTTAAAAGGGTTACACACATATATTACGCGCGTAACCCTTTTAAAATATGCCGTTATGTCTCTCTCTCACACAACCCTTCACACAGTCTCTCTCACACACATACACAATTTCCTTACACAGGCTCCTTCTCTCACAAACACCACCCTCACATACACACAATTCCTTTTTCACACATACCAGCTCCCAGTCTCTCACATATATATACACTCCACAATCTCCTCACATAGGCTTTTGCTCTCTGGCACCCACATTCATGCACCCTCACACATGCTCTCTCTCACCCCTCCCCAGGCTTACAGTTTACACACACACACCCCTCTACACACATTCACCCTCACCAGGGATTGCGCCATCCCTGCCGGGGCCTTCATCTTTGCCATGAGCGGGACGAGCTTCGCTTGCGGCACACCTGGGCCTCCTCCATTCTGTGCAGAAAATGGCAATTCTATGCAGCGGGGGATCCAGCACAAATTCTGTGCTCTGCAGTAGTGCAGAATTCCCCCAGGACTAATTATTGTACTGAACAGCAAAACATAAAAGGGTAAATTTTCAATAGATTGCCTAACAGTAAGAGATTTACACACTCTTAAGCTCACAAACCTGATTTTTAAACTCGAGGTGCTTGCATACAGTATGTTTGAATATTGTCTTCTTAGTGTGATTAAAAGTATGTGCATACCCTTATATGTTTTAAAATTATTGAATAAACTACGTGTTATTGGCATGCCTACTATGCATGTACTTTTTTAACAATTAAGGGGTAGATTTTCAAAGGGGTACGCGCGTACCCCCCCCCCCCCGAAAACCTACCCCAAACCCCCCCCTGCGCGCGCAAGCCCTGGGACGCACGTAAGTCTCGGGGCTTTACAAAAGGGGCATGTCAGGTGGGTGGGACTAATTTTGGGGCGGGGCGGGAGGCATGTCGGGGGCGTGACGCCGGCCCGGGGGCATGGTCGAGGCCTCCGGACCAGCCCCTGGGTCGGGTGATGGCGCGCCAGCAGCCCGCTGGTGCACGCAGATTTACGCCTGCTTTTGGCAGGCGTAAATCTGCCAACAAAGGTAGGTGGGGGGTTAGATAGGGCCGGGGGGGTGGGTTAGGTAGGGGAAGGGAAGGGAAGGTGAGGGGAGGCGGAAGGAAAGTTCCCTCCGAGGCCGCTCCGATTTCGGAGTGGCCTCGGAGGGAACAGGCAGCGCGCCGGGCTCGGCGTGCGCAGGTTGCACCAATGTGCACCCCCTTGCGCGCGCCGACTCCGGATTTTATAAGATACACGCGGCTACGCACGTATCTTATAAAATCCAGCGTACTGGAACTCTCTCCCCCCTCCCCCCATGAACAAATACTTACTCTGATATAGCAAACACAGGTGGGTTAACTCCATTTTGACATGCGTAAAAGATGCCTATGCCTTTGAAAATATACCCTGGCATGTAATTTGTAAAATGTGTGCTAGTGGTTAGAGCAGTGGGCTACGAACCAGGAGACTAGGGTTTGAGTCCTGCTGTTGCTCCTTGTGACCTTGGGCAAGTCACTTTACCCTCTATTGCCTCAGGTTCAAACTTAGATTGTAAGCCCTCTGGGGATAGGAAAATACCTACAGTACCTGAATGTAATCCACTTTGAAGCGCTGAAAAAAAAAAGTGTGAAAAGTGGAATATAAATCTAAATAAATATACATTTTTGCAATATCGTTCTCTGCATTTGAATGGAAAATGAGCATGTAATTGAGTCATTTATGCTTCTCTCTCACAGAATTTTCAGTGCTTGTTTGCACACACCAAAATATACATCTCCAGACATTTAGTAATAGTTTGAAAAAGTATAGCAATTTCTAGGGATGTGAATCATTTTTCTGAAGATTTGAAAATATCGTACGATATTTTCAAAGTCGTCAGAAATCGGGGGCTCCCCGAAACCGATAGGAAAACCCCACAAAATTGTTCGTGGGGTTCTCTTATCGTTTTGGGGGAGTGTGGGAAAAACGGCACACAAAAACAACCCCTAAACCCATCCCGACCCTTTAAAACAGATCCCTTAGCTTACCCCACCCTCCCGACCCCCCCCCCCCAAAAAAAAACTTTTTAAAAGTACCTGGTGGTCCAATGGGAGTCCCGGGAGCAATCTCCCACTCTCGGGCCGTCGGCTGCCACTAATAAAAATGGCGCCGATGGCCTTTGCCCTTACCATGTGACAGGGTATCCATGCCATTGGCCGGCTCCTGTCACATGGTAGGAGCACTGGATGGCCCGCGCCATTTTTAAAGAAGGTGCCGGCTGTCCATTACTCCTACCATGTGACAGGGGCCGGACAATGACATGGATACCCTGTCACATGGTAAGGGCAAAGGGCCATTGGCGCCATTTTTATTAGTGGCAGCTGACGGCCCGAGAGCGGGAGATCGCTCCCGGGACCTCCACTGGACCACCAGGTACTTTAAAAAAGTTTTTGGGGGGTCGGGAGGGTGGGGGAAGCTAAGGGATCTGTTTTGAAGGGTCGGGGTAGGTGTTTTTGTTTATTGGCTCGGGCGCAGCCGATTTAAAAAAAAACAAAAACGATCGGATTGCACGAAATAAATTTCACGATGTGAATCGGAACCGGAATTGGAACCGATTCCGGATCTGATTCACATCTCTAGCAATTTCAAAGTGAGGGAAAAATGAGACTGTGATGGGTTTCCCAGATCCCTCCTGGATCCCTTTTTAAAGACTGGCATTACATTGACCACCTTCCAATCTTCAAGTACAATAGATGATTTTAATGAAACGTTACAAATTACTAGTAATTAGTTTACAGATTAATTTTTTTTTAGGTTTTTTTTTAGAACTCTGGGGTGTATACCATCTAGTTCAGGTGATTTGCTACTCTTTAGTTTCTGTAGATTTGTTTTAGTTCTTCCAAATCAGCATTAAATGCCATTTTTGGCATTAGTATCTCCCCAACATCCTTCCTGCACATGCATATTATAAAATAGGAGGTTGGCATGCACAATTGTGTACCTTGCATGGCCTTCTCCGTTCCCTTCCCCCTAGCCTGACCTTTACACTCCTTCCCCTAACCTTTCCCCCCCAGCCCTACTCTAACCCCCCCTGACTTTTATCTTACCTTTTGCACCTGCCTCGGGGCACAAAAGGTAAGATAAAAGTCAGGGGGGGTTAGAGTAGGCCTAGGCGCAAGTTGCGTGCACAGGCAACCTGCCGGCATGAGATCCTCCAACACAGCGGTAATGGCCGCTAAGTCGAAGGCCTCTGGCCCCGCCCCGGACCGCCCCAGACCACTCCTTTTTGCAAGCCCCGGGACTTACACAGGTCCTGGGGCTTTATGCGCGTCGCCGGGCCTTTTTAAAATAAGCTCAGCACGCGTAACTCCCCCACGCATGTAAATCCGGCCCTCTGTGTGTATGTCATGTTTACATTTCAGCTTACCTGGCCTGAGTGAAAGTGATCCTGGGAAAGGAGTTGTGGAGGGGTTTTGACCCATGCATACTTTTGGATTTTAGAAACCTTGAGCTAAATTTTAAAAGTGCCGCACAGGTGTCCATGTGTGAAGGGTTCTCAGCGTGCACACATGGACACGCGGATTATATAACATGCGCATGTCGCGGTGCATGTTATAAAATCTGATACCCACGTGCACATGCATGCCTTATTTTAGGGTGCCCTCTCGCACACGCAAAGGGGGATTTTCTTTAAAAGTATGCGGCGACACAATCTGCCATTCCCCAGTTCCCTAACCTCTTAACTACCCTTCCTCCCTTTTCCCCTCTCCGCCTCGACCCCTAAAACCCTTCTACCTAGCTTTTTTGTGTGTGTGTTTTTATACTTACCTGCTCCCCCTAGCAGTAGTAATGTACATCGCCTGGCTGCCGGCACAAGCTTCCCCGGGACAGTGCCTAGTGGCGCTGGCCCTCCCTCAGCCTGCCCCTTTTTGCACAGCCCACTGTTGCGCCTATGGTGAGATACACGCGTGGCCACGGGTGTTCTAAAATGCCTGTGGTGCGCACATGGCCCAGCCATGCGCCTATCTCACAATTTTTACATGTACCAGTGATTTAAAATTTGCTTGTATGTATATATAATTTTATGAAAAATTTGAGGGGATGTTTTCGCAAATGTCATTTTTCCAGGTAGATTTAATGGAATACTTTTCAAAGTGGACTTAGGTTTGAATATTGGTGTAACCTCTGTGCAAAATGGCTGATCTTTTTTGTGTGCAATATTACAAAATTTCCCTAGAATGTAAAGGACTTTTTTTTTTTTATATATATATAACAGAGAAAAAAATGGAAACATTTTCTCATTTGAAATACCATAGAATAGCAAAATGTTGCCATTTTCTGTATTTACAATGGAAAATTCTCCCAAGAAAATCTATAGTGAATATGTTCATAAATTAACAAAGTATGTGGCATGGTGACAAAGATGAACACTTTACTGTTCACACATCATTGAAGCTAAATACACCTGGTAAGTCCAGTCATTGGGAAAAACACAGAGGGCATCCAATCACATACAAAAGTATGAACAATTCATTGCCTTTTTTCATCATGCCCATCATAGAACATGTTCGCTGTAACCAAATTCAATGCATTTCGTAAGCCCTCCTCTTCACCCCCAGTGTTTCACTGCCAACAGTGTATAGATGAGTGCAAAAGAAATAGATAGATACCAACTGACTGAGCAGTGAAGGGGTTACTGGAAATCAGCCTTTTCTGCTACAGCAGACGCGCATGTGGTTGGCTTTTTAAATGTCATTGCTCTACCAAGCAGCAGCAGCAGCTTGCTATTGTTTACATTTCATAGACTAGTTTACATATCACTGCGAACTGTTGATGTTCTTACAAGAGCTCAGCGTTATTTTTGTACACACAAAACAGGTATTTATGATTGTGGGAGATATATTATGTCATTTCTAAATAATATTTCCATATTATGGATTTTTATAGCAGTACTGTATTCTTCAAGCATGACAAGCAAACTGGAAAGAATGTGTAGGTTATTTATGTTTCTCAGAGGAAATGTCAATCAAAATGTACTGTTGATTCTTATGAATAATGAGAAAACAACTTTACAACAGTGTAAAAATCACATGAACATTTCTGATATGCATACTTGGGAAGGCTAAGCTTAGCATTCTATAAAAAAAATAGTTTTCAAGCTACCTATGGAGACTGAAAATGGCCTCCTTTGGCATAACCGTTTTTATTCATTTGGTTGAGTATGCTTGACCTGTGTTATTTATATCCTATTTGGGCAATAAAACAGTGCTGTCATTTTTTCTTATATTATTTAGCGATTTTTTTCCAGATGTGCCGTGATTGGAATAGCATTTGAAAGAAGACCTTATTAAGTGATATTTGTACAGGAATGTTTATTATTATTATATATTTTCAATTTTTACTTGCTTACACTTTCTGATTGGCATTAGCAACGTGAGACTTGGTCAGCCACCCCCCCCCCCCCCCCCCATGATGGAAAACAGCTCTGAGCTATGAAGCTGCAGTTATTTATAGTTTAAGTTACACTGCCATTAACTATGCTACTCTGACCCGCCCCTTATGCCGGCTTAGTTCAATGGAATTTATGCTTACTAAAGAGCATTATGAAAAGATGAAGCAAACCAGAATAAATGCTTAGAGAAAACAGTACAAAGGGGGGGGGGGGAAAAGAAAACTAGAAAGATGGTGGTTGCGGTTTTGTTTTCTATATCCTCCGGCACTTACCTATGAAATGTGTCTGCTATGTGAAATCCAGATGTCCTACAGGAGTACTTTTATCATTTTGCTCACTAGCTGTCTGAAGCAATTATAGTTTTCCCTTTTGGGGGGTATACAGACATGACTCAGTGCTGCTTGAAAACTAGATCTGAATTTTGCAGTCGTACATTGACATCCTAGGATGTACTCTCAACTAGTCTGAAAGCTTTCTCAGTCCAGCTTATTTCTATAAATGAATAGATATGGAATGTAGAGAATGCAAGCACTTTGCCAGCTTCCTCTACTACTAGGATTTATTGCAATACAAGCAATATGCTGAATGGTGAAACGTAGAATACATGCATCTTTTACAAACCTAGTACAATTTTTTCCTACTATGACACTCTCTAGAAGAAAGAACTTTCATTTATCTTTCAGATTTGCAATTTGAGAGGTTTGTTTTTTTTTCCCATGAATCCATGAGGCTGTTATTTTTTATTCCCCAAGTGGCCTCACTGTCCCATGGTTGACTCATTTTCTTGAATTAAAAATGCCATATTAGTCATATTCAGCAGGGAGATGCCTTTGTAAGTCTGACCTGTAGATATGTGATGAATCAGGGCAGTGAATGGATTTTGCACAATGGAAATACAAAATCAACTAGCAGCATAGTTCCGCCTACTAAATATTGGCCAGGCTGTCTTGTTGAACCCATTGCTGTTAGTGTCATCTCATCAGGATGTTTTCTGTCCTGTGACTGGTAACTTCAAATGTGCTCATTCATCTTCTTGTCCCATTACATTTTGTCTGAATGATGTTCTTCTCCATTAAAACTGATGGTAAGGAACAAAGGGAAGAAAAATGTGCCTTTCAGTTGATTGTGTCTTTTGAAAGAGCAAATGAGGCTCCATAGATATCCACAGCAGATTGAGAAGCTATTCCTATGTATTAACTACATAAATTAACTATGATTTTTAATCCTCATTAGTGGTAAACCCATTCTATTACTTTGGACAGCATCATTGTGTATTGTGTGTTTATTCATCAGTGGTACAACCCTTGGGAAATACTGGAATACAGCAGCAAGTTCTGGAAAAGAAATTCAGTGCAGGGCCTTTCCTCCCTCATGGGCTTCCTGTTACTATGGAAACGTGCGCAAGAGATGGGCCACTGTAGGGTCTCCAGGTGCGCGAGGCCCTGCAAGCCCCACGCTGAATTTCTTTCCTCAGAGTTGCTGCTGTTGTCAGCCAGCTTACGTCCGAGTTGAGGGAGTGGGGACACCGTAAAGGAGGGCAATTGGGGGAGTCTTTCCCCCCCCCCCCCCCAATTGCCTATGGGCACCCAAACTTGCATTTTTGGTGGCACTAATGTACCACCACTGTTTAAACCTGCAAGTAGTACACTTCACCATGCCAGTTTTAATGATGGTTACATATAGGCCCCCAAGTGTAGCTATTACTGAACAACAACTGAAAAAGTGAATCTCCTGTTTTTATAATAATAAACATCAATATTCTACTTACTTTCTGAATCTCTGCTTTTCTCTCCCTCCCCCTCATTTGATATTCTTCTTCTTATCTCTCTCCTGTGCCTTACTTTCCTCCATCGCTTCTTTGTCTCTCCTTTGTCTTACCCATGTACATCCTTCTTGTTTCTCCATTTCTCCTGTTTTTCACCCCCAGCCCTCTATAGCTGTCTCCCCTCTCCCAGTTCTTTGCATCTGCTGGCTTCTCACTCTCTGCATGCGCCTGCTTCTTGCCAACGTAGCTGTCTCCACTCTCCCAGACCTAGTGCATCTGCGTGACTGTCTCTTCCCTTTTTCCAGCTTCACACTCTCCCCCAGGCCTAGTGCATCCACCTGCCCTTCCCCCTCTCTCAGCCTTCTGCATGCTCCTGTCTCTCACCCTTTTCCCAGCCCTCTGTGTCTGCCTGCTTCTTACCTTCAATCAATCCTCACTACCTTACCTGTCTTGCCCCCTCTCCGAGCTTTCCGCAACAGCCTACCTCTCGCCCTCTCCCAGCCATCTGAAGCTCAGTCCTGAGAGTTGTATTATGTCCATCACTGAGACTTCTTCTCCCAAGGGACTTCAGGACTTCATATTACACAGTGGAAGGTTTGCCAGAAGTGCTGTCAAAAAGCAGCAGGGAAAAAAAAAAGTAACGCTGTCATTCAAAACAGGGACTCCTGATAAAAATAATGTTGGAGAGGGATGGTGTTAAAGCAGAACTAAGATGCTTAAGAAGTGGAGCCCTACAGTTTGTTAGACTCTTCCAGCTCCAATAACTGCATTTGATGGGAGAAGAGAAGAAAGCAGTATCAGAAAGCAGCTATAACTGTTTTGTGCTCTTCCATTCCAGAGGAAACTTTGCTTAGTTCTCTAAATTCTGGAAACAGTGAAGACTGCCCTTAGGAAGGTACCTGCTCAGGGTCCTGTCAGAGATGCAGGCACAAAGCAAGTCAAGCAAATTTGAAAAACAAAGCATAAAAGATGGAGCTAAACAAAACTTAGCAGTGCTTAGCACAGCATTTTATTGGTACACTATGGGGCCGATGCAATATAGTGCGCTCAGCTGAGCGCACTGTTAACCCGCGATATTAAGTAGGAGGAAAACCGAAACTAAATAAGCTTAAAAAAAAAAATGCCGGCTAAACTCTGCGTCTGTTTTCCTAACCGGCGGACGGCTGATGGGTTCTTGTTAGCAAGGAGATGCTAGGAGTGCGCAAGCGACCCTAGCGGCTCCTTGCTAATGCAATCCCTAATTTAAATATTGCATGGTGCCCCCAGGAGGGGCACCTGGGGGTGCGTTAGGAAAGTGGACGCTGACTGTTCAGCGCCCGCTTTCTGCGCATAATTATTGCATCGGCCCCCATTATGAATGCAAAATGATTTAAAGGTTCTTTCAGTTTGTGAAATTGTCACAACTTCAGATGCTGCTGAATTTACACAGCACTGCTGCTGGGGGAAGAGGTGCAGGACCAGAGAGGCAGATTTCAGAATAGCCAACACAGGAGCTTCCTGGATAATACTGTAGACTCGAGCTGTCTGGGGTTATGGTTTTTGGCTATTGTTGTTGAATAGAAATGTGAATATCTCCTCAACGTGGACACCTTGGATATATAAATATTAGAAATTGGGGAACAGATGTCCCAGTATACTTGAGAGAACATCTGAGCTCAGGAGAATCTTCCTGATTTCCTCCTACCTAAAAGCCAAACAAATTTGATGCAATTCACATTGAAAATCTCAGTCATTTCATATAAAAAATGGTGATAGCCTACATATTTTTTTTATCAGGTGGAAAGTGTGCTAAATGATTTAAGGGATTAACAGAAGGATATTGAGGGCCTCATCTCTAGGTTGCCAGTCTAGATCAGGTAATGCTACTAAAAGCAATTACCATCTGTCAGCTGTTCAGTGGCCTATATACAATTACACTGTGGTCTCAATTCAGTTCCTAGTAAATAAGTATCCTCTTCATAGGGTAGTGTTAACAGGAGGGACTGATTTTACTGGTACAGTCACAGTTTTGGTTTCTATATTCTCTGTCCCTGCCAGCAAGGTAGATTCTGTTGTAGGGTCATGGTATCCCTGATGATTTTTCTTTGATTTAACTCACATTAGCCAGCTACTTTTGACTATTTGAAATACTGGTATGGAATCAGCACTCAGAGAACCCCCAGAATTCCATGAGTGAGCTTCTGAGTAGCTCTCCTGCAAATGCTGGCAAAATCATGGGAATTTTCTTCAAAACCTACTTTTTCCTTTTTTCTTTTTTCTTGTTCACCCTCCACTGTGACATTCACAAAAAATTTGTACACCGGTGTTTCTCAAGCCAGTCCTGGAATACTCCCCAGTCAGGTATTCAGCATATCCACAATGAATATGCATGAGAGAGATTTGCATGCATTGCCTCTTACACGTGTGTCTTGTTATAATAGTCCATCCTTTCCTGGAGCTAGATCCGTGCCCTTCTTCCAAATGTTTGTTTTCAAATAGCCCTTATTCTTAGAAATAGCTTATCTTTAGTACATAAGTATGATCACCATTATGCAATGGCTTGTACTCTTGTGGAGGAGTGGTCTGTGAATGCTGCAACCACATGTGCTTTCACCCTAAAGGAACATTTATTTATTTATTTATTTAAACGCTTTTATATACCGTTGTGCAGACAAAGTCCATCTCTACAGTTCACATTTTCAACATCTTAAAAACAGGAAGAAGAAAAAAATACAGTTTCTCATAATTATAAATATCACTAAAAACTAAATTATTAACAATAAAATTACCATAACTAAACTATAGGGCTATAAAATTTCCACCAACTAAGAGACTGGAATATAAAATTTTTAAAACTAATAAAACAGTAAAAGATTACTTAATTGACCTCAGTTTCACTTATTTAGTATAAATATTTATGTTTGTTATGAGCTTTAATAAAGTAATGTCATGTATGTTATGAGATTATTGCTGTGTGCTTGTGTTTTGTTTTTTTTTTTTGCATGTTTTTGTATGTTCTATATTCTCCGGTCTCTTTAGAAAAGCATAGTGCATTTGATGTGATGTGATGTGTGTGTGTGTGATGTTGATGTGTCAATAAGCAGAAAAGGCAAAAATATATATAGCGCTGCTGAGATATGGTTGCAGAAAGCAGGCAGGACTTGGGATTTTTATTTATCTGAAAATAAAAACGGTCTTGAGCATTAATTAAACCCACTGCACGTGTCTGACTCCATGGAGCTAATTGATCCTGGGGAGCTGTAGTAGCCATGCCCTTCATCACCTTTCTTCCAAAGTGTGGCTGCAGTGCCCATTAAATTAACATTAGTTTAAGAAAAATGAAACTTCTGGACCAATTACAGCTGGCTAGTTGGAGTGGAACATAACAAAAAAAAAAAAAAAATCATAATTACCTTTGTTCCCAGTGCTGTGTTTGCAGCAAACCTTTCTCATGTGAAAGCAGGAAGTTGCAAATGTCTTTCCCCTGAATAATAGTGTGCAGGTGAGCTCAGCTCTGTTTCATTACTCCCTGGTGAACGAGTGCTACATTTGTCCTGCTTATACGTTTTCTGTCAGGGGGCCATAAACATAGGCTTACTAGTACATGCTTTCAATTTGCCTATATATTTCTTGTGACTTTTCTGAATAGTTTATGCTCTTCCTTACCACATTTTTCTTTTTTCATGTATGCAGATCTGCATTAGGGTCGGTTAATTATGTTTCAGTGCAGTGGCACTGCTAAAAGAAACACATGCTTTAATGCCATTATTCTGCATTGTATATTAAGGATATAAACTTGACATAAAGAGAATATCCATGCTCTAGAATGAATAACTTTAAGGTCAGAATTAATGTGGTTATATGATTTTCTGTGGTACCTAAGATTGTTCTGTACAGTGATGGCCTTTAGGACGACCATAAACCTTTTTATAGGAGATAGCTAGAACATTCATTTAGACTAAATGTCTGAAAAATTCTATTAGAGCAGTTTGCATATTTCAGGATCCAGCTTTGATTTGGATTATTCTTGTACATGCTTAAAGAAATGTGCATCTTTACATCAGGATTTGAGACAACTAAAAATAAAATAATACTGTAATACTTTTGGGGCCAGATTCATTAAGGTTTTTCTCCCATTTTGTGTCTATGGAACTTGCCCATGTAAAAATGAGGTTTTCCAGGGGCATGTATTGGATATACATGAATAATTTACATCTATATAATGTACTCATCTAACATTCTACCCCCATTTTGCTTATATTTATCCAATTAACAACTCAACTTTATGGAGACACTTTGTGCTTAAAAAAATGTTGAGTAGACTACACAGTACGATGTGCAACCCCCCCAAATATATATATATTTTTTTTGGGGGGGGGGGAGACGAGGGTTCAGTTTATTTGGCAAAATGAAATAAACATTAGAAAAAACACAAAAACCTCCCCATCCTCCTCCCTCCCAGGAAACCTGTGGGGCCTAGGCAGGGGTCTCCCTGGTCCCCTCTGACCCCTCTCCAACCCTTCCAAAAGTATACCAGGGCTAGGGATGACCCGGCTCCAACTCACCCTTTCCGTGGGTGTCCAGGCATTCCCGCCCCACTGCAAAACTTTTAAAAATGGCACTGTCAGGCCCTGAGGCTGGCAGTGTGTGACGTCAAAATGGTGCCAGTATTAAGGATGGCTGGCACTATTTGTTCAGCTGAACAAGAAAATGGTGGCAGCCAGCCCTGAGATCAATGCCATTTTGATGTCACACGGAGCCAGTTTCAGAGCCAGCTGACGCCATTTTTAAAAGGTTTGCGGCAAGGGCAAGTGAGCATCACCGCTGTCCATTTCTTCCTGCCATGGAAGAGGTAAGTGGAGACTAGGGCGGATCCCCAGCCCCAGCACATTTCTCACTGGTGGGCGTGGGGGTCAGAGAAGCCCATGGAGACCCCGACAGGGCAGGGCTCAGGCTAGCTGGATAGGTCTGGGCCCTGCAGGTTTCTTGGGGGAGGCAAGAGAGGGTTCAGAGGGGCCAGGGAGTCTCTGGGGTTACAGGAGTCTGGGGAGGGCCATGGAGGACTTTTATTTTGGCAAAGGAGGCAAAAATACGCAAAAACTTTCACATATTTTCAGACAAGTCCATTTTCTTTTCAGTTGTGCCATCTGTTTATAATGATAGGATTTCCCTACTATGCAGGACGGGGCCAGTATGACATGGCGGTATCCTCTCTGTTAGTGTGGATGTGCATTCAGTTTAAACAAATGCAAAAAAATGCTTAAACAAATGCAAAAAAATGCAATGAATGAGACAATTTTGGGTTGTTTTGAATAGAATGAACTGAAAATAGACTGCAAAAATGCCCTAAAATCTTCATATATTTTCATATTTGTTGCAGTTAAAAAAAAAAATGGTTTGTGCTTAGCGCCAAGACCTAGCACTAGGCCAGGCAAAATGCTGAGACCTAGCTGTAGTACAAAATAGTGCCAGCCACAATTGGAGGGAAGATGTCAATTCAGCACCATCCCCCAGGCAGAAGACACTAATTTTAAAGCTCCAGGACCTGAATGGGAGTGATTGGCCATCACTTTTACCTGTTTTGCTGCTGGATTCAGGAAGGGGTAAGAGGAGAATGGGGTAGGAACTTCCCAGCCCCGGCACTTGAAAAGGTCCAGGCCCTGGCCCTCTCCAGGCAGGCCCCGGGGCTAGGCCTCGGTGCTGGGCCTGACTCAATGCTAGGACTTTGCTTTGATCTAGGCTCCGAACCCTAGGCCTTAGTGCCTAGGCTTCAGCACCGGGTTCAGCCTGGGACTAGGCCCCAGCACGGGATCTCGTCTCAGCACGGTGTCCAACCCAGAGCTAGGTCCTAAGGCCGAGCTTAGTACAGTGTTTTGGCCTGTAAATGCCAGCCAGGGCCACTGGAGGCCTGTTTGGGTTTTTTTTAGTGATTCGGGGATTTTTTGTTTTATTTTTTTTCTTGTTTAATGCTTTTTTTTCAGTTTGGCAAATGAAACAACCAAAAAAAACCATTAAATGAACTGAACAAAAATGAACCCTAGGAGAGCGTATTGGAGGGTCTCCCTGCATAGCGACATCCATATGTGTTCTCTGGCGCCGCTGATTATCATCTCGGGCAGCTGCGTGGAGATCCACTCAGTGATGTCATCAGCACCTTGAAAAAGTGGCTTGCAGTGACAGAAGTGGGAAAGAGTGTTGGAGGGTCTTCCTGCACAGTGACATCCATGTGCATTCCCTGCTACTGCTGATTGTCATCTCAGGCAGCTGCCTGGAGTGAAATCCCCTCAGTGATGTCAAAGTGCCTTGACACATGGCATGCAGAGGAGGGAAAGAGTGTTGGAGGAGCTCTCTGCACAGCAACATCCATGTGTATTTCCTGCACCTCGGACAGTTGTGTGAAATGAGATCCCCTCAGTGACATCCTCAGACAGCCCCTTGAAAATGCGGCATGCAGCAGTAGAGGTGGAAGAGAGTGTTGGAGGATCTCCCTGAATAACGACATCCATGTGCGTTCCCTTGCCACCGCTGATTGTCATCTCGGACAGCCGTGTGCTGTGAGATCCCTTCAGTGACATCATCAGACAGCCCCTTGAAAACGCAGCATGAAGTGGAGCGTTTCTGCAGTTTATTTATGTATTTAAAATATTTATATTCTGCTTATAATAAGCTTATGCTAAGTGGATTACAGAACAGTACATAAGAACAGTAAAACAATATCACAATAGAATAACATTAAAAAAAATAATAATAATATCAATCCATATTGTTACGGAAGCTAATACAAGTAATATCGCTTACTTTTCTATTAGCAACGTAAGTTTCTTTTAAAGTTTCTTTTCAGTGGGTAAAAAGTGGAAAAGCAGTGTTAGGATATTGCCACCTGGGTCTCTTACTATCCCTGTGACTTATCAGCTGACGTTAGAGGCTTTTCAGTTTACAAGCCAAGAGTTTTCAGGTATTGCTGAACTTGGAGCCATCGACCTCCCTCAGTTCTGATGGACCGATCCTTCCAAGGGCTAGAATCCTAAATCAGATGGGATTGCTGGAAGGGGGAAAAGGAATGGAAGGTTCATCTCCCTTAGTCCTAAGTGAGGCACTCCAGACTGGTTCCTCTGGCTCCTCTACACCTTTGAGTCAAGTGGATAAACCAGCAGCGATAACAGTGGATAGCTAATGGGCTGCCATTACCAGGTTAGAAGCCACCCTGTCTTCCAGGATTGATTCTATGCTGGGTTTCATGGGGAAACACGTCTGGGTGGCTCAATGAGCAATCTCAGAAAATTCAAGAATATGCTGAGAAATTGACTTCCTTAGAAAATAAGATCTCTACTGCGACTGAACATAACACTCTTATTATGAGAGAATTTAAATCTACAATGAAGACTGGAAAATATTGGAAATTATTTTAAAAGATGTAATTGAATTTTCCAAGATGTTGTATTGTTTCTCCTTTGGAGATGCTTGGGAGATGTTTTGTGGATTTTCCAGGTTTTTCCAAAGAAACTATTCCCTCACTCGTTAAAGTTTATTAGTTGCCTCCTATAAGTTCTGATGTGGTGGAAAGTGACCCTAAAGAAGATCCGTTTGATCTCACTGGTTTTTGGGAGAAATCTGATTTTCTTATTAAAGACTAGCTGTACCCGGCCATGTGTTGCTGTGGCTCAGCCTGGTTAAATGGAAAAGAAAGAAAAGAGCGCATGTTTCGAATATGGTTAATTTCACAATGCTTGTGGGTATACGATATTTTTTGTTGTTCCATTGTCTGTGCAGATATAGAGATTGTCTGGTTTGCCGACTCCAGAACACGCAACATATAATGTCCATGTGAGAAGCAATCCGTGTCTAGATGTAAACCGCATAATTCTAGAAATGAAAAAGAATGAAAAAAGAAAAAAATAAACTATCCCTCACGGAGTCTCCCTCTCTCTCTCTGGCACTCACACTCTCCTTCAGCGCACATTACCACACTTCTCTCTCACACAGTTAAAACGGGTGGGATTTTTGTCCCCTCCCCACCTAAGTCTTTGCTCTGCACTCGCAAGAGCTTGCAAAGTTCCCATGCCAGTTGTGTCTGGGAGAGAGAGGAAAACACTCCGTCCTCCCCTCCTCGCAAAGGGGAGGCAGCAGGCACTGCAACAGATTTGGGACACGTTGCCTAGCTTACTTTGCTCTTTCTGGCAGACCTGTGCTTTTAAGAAATCCGATCGGGGGCTTGAGAGGGAGGAGGGAGCAGGGCTCTGGCTTTCACTTTCATCACGGTGCTTTGCTGGGAGTGGGGGTGGAGTGATGCCCATGTAAACTCTTCCCGTGGCGGCTGAGACCCATGGGCGGGCTGACAGCACTGCCTTCCCCCTCCCCCCCCCCTGCAGTTGCGGGATATTTACTTGGCTTCTCCTTATCTGTGGGACTCGGGGTGGGGAGGAGGGCGAGCTGTTCTCTGTTCAGCTCTTTGCGCTTTGGCGGCTGCAGCTGCTTGTGATCTCTTCACAGCCGCTTTCTACTGCATTTGCTCTGCTCCGGCTGTCCCAACTCCCTCCCCCCTTCCCCAGCAGGGGAGGAACGGGCTGAGCCATTTCTCGGATTGATGACTCGTCTGCCCTTTCCTCCTCCCCTCTGTGACACCCAGCACATAGCGCAGAGCTCAGTGGTCTGCACATGCGTGGTAGAGCTGCTCTCTACAGCGCATTTGCGGTCCGTCAGTCAGAGCCCATTTATATTGTAGATAGCATGTGTTGCTTGTACGTCCAACAGATGGTGCTGTTTTTCCAAAAAAGCATGTTTTTACCTGTCACAGGTGTGACATCTATATAATATAGGTATATAAAAACACGCGCGTATTCGAATGCAATGTTGTGTCAAAATTTCAAAGAAATTGGTGAAGAACTTTCGGAGATTTAAGATTTTGAACAAACAATTTGCATTTTTATTTATATAGAAGATATAGATAGAAGATAGAAGATAGGGCTACTCTTCTAGTAGAATTTCTTAAAGAATCTGATAAGCAACTGGTATTGAAATTTTTCTTTTGCCTAAAAGAATATAACTTTTATGGTCAAATAAATCTCTTATCTTCCCAGACGTGACAAGGGATATTCAATATTATCATAAATTGTTTTTGGAAAGAAGGCAACATTTTTTTTATATAGGCAAGATTTTTCAATTGAAAATGTCATGTAAGTGCATGTTTAAATTTCAAGGCAACAGATATGTTTTCTATGATGTAGATCAGCTGGATAATTTTCTGGCTAATAGGCTGGCTACTAATATAGTAGTGTTACTCCTCAAGTTGTAATAGTGAGTCCAATTGATGTAGTGGTTTGTTTCTGTAAGCTGTTTTTTATTTTCCTCTCCCCAATATGGACTGTGTTGCAGCTCTCTGTTTTACTTTTGCTTAATAATTTCTATAAATGATTTCAGAGGTTGTCTGCTAAATATTTGTAAACCGAAGTTTCATGGATATTTATTTGAAAATGTATTAAAGAAATAATAATAAAAAAAGATCCCCCCCCCCCCAAAAAAAAAAGAAACCAAAACAAAAAACGAATAAATGAACCAAACCAAATGTTTTGGGGCTGCTCATGCCTACTGTGCACTGCTATGCGGAAGGACCTAGGTTTGATTTACAAATCAGATTTTCTTCTCCCCAAGTTGGCCAGGGCAGGGTATACTGCAGAGTGAGTCATAGACATCATGCAATAGTGACATATAATGACCAGATTTAGAGCCCATGATCTCAGAGTTCCAGAAGTAGGCCTGGTGCATACCCCTCCTGACTGAAGACTGTCATGGCACTGACTAGACTAAAGAAAGTTTGCAGGGGATATAAAATAGCAGGGGAATGGGGGGAGGAGGGAATCCCTGGTGAATGAAGGCTTATGGTATCAGATCCCAGCTTGGTTCCAAATGAACTGGAAGCCCAACAGATTTGGAGGAAACTGCCAGGTCATTTAAAAAAAAAAAAAAAAAAAGACAACAGTTGCCCTGTTGGAAATGTAGCCCTATAAATCCTTTGTTGTGATACCTTTTGTTGGACCAATGGAGAAATTAGCTACTTTGTGTCTTTTGTTCATATAAGACTCTTCTTCAAACATGATTTTTATGTGATTACTGAAATAATGCTCACAGCAACCACTTTTTAAAAATGACCACCTTTTCCGACATGAACTGTTCTGACTGAAACCTCTGGATGTGAACTGGCTTTCAACAAGTACAAAACCCTGCAGATCTATCTCTGTCTTCAGAATGAGTTCATTTTAATGTGCAAGACCCTGTATGTTATTATAGAATATAAACTGGAAAACATCTGAAACCTGATTGAGTTTAGCAGGGAAGCAAAATAGTACCAGACATTTTGTGCAAAGACCAGTGAATAAAGACACTCCCTTATTTCATTGATCACCAAATCTGTCTCTAGTAACCCAGTTGATTGTGTTCTCAGGGTATCCAGAATGATTATGCTAAGATATATTTACCTGCAAAACTTCCTTTGTATGCAGATGTATGTCATGCATATTCATGCAGGACATTCTGAAAATACGACAGGTTTGGAGTACCTGATAGGTTTGGCACCTGGAATAGTTAGATTATAATAATATAAATGAAAGTACATTTCTTTTTAAAAATGTCTTATAATGTATCCAAGTTCCTGTGTAAAACTGCCTAACCCATTTCTAAACCGATAATATGTGATCCGATTTGAACTGAGGCTGTCCATTTTGAGTTGTCAAGCATTCTTGATTGTACCTGTTAAATGCGTTCATGGGCTTGCACGGTGTGCTGTTTGCATTCTTTTTAGGCCATGCTCATTTAAGATATATTATTTATCTCCAATCATAATGTTAGCTCTCAGCAGTTTTTGTGCCATGTTGCCTCATGGCTGTAAGTAGTAATACTGAGTGAAAGGCTTGAAAGAGCAAATCTCTGCTAAATTTTAATGTGACTTTATTCAAATGGGGATCCACCCCCATGGTGAGCATATAACGATGAGCCAAGAGTGCATGCAATTTCTGTGCGCTGACACTTTCATAAATCATGAGAGTTTGGGGGAAGGGATGATGAGGTTGCTATGCCAATACAAAATCCTGTTTTGTGCCTTAATTGATACTTTAGTGGGTTCAGAGTGGCAGACGCCATATCATAAATCATGCCCTGCTTGGTTACAGTCATATTTTAAAGTGGATTGCAAATTATAACAGGTTGGAAAGTATTTATTTTTGTTTCTTGTCAAATGTGATCACCACCTCTCAGCCTCCCATGTATTTTCTAGTGAAAACCTTCCACATACTTATAGCTTCTTTTAAAATACTGTATTTGGGGTATTTTTGTTTTTCTTCCTCTGAGTTAGAAGGCCAAATGGTCAAATAGTATACCTTGTAATATAATAACTATTATTAGCATGAACCGTGAGCAAGATACTACAGAAATAAGTATACACAGTAATATAGTAAATGATGGCAGATAAAGACCAAAATAATCCATCCAGTCTGCCCAGCGAGTTTTTAAAGGGTACTACCTGCCGCTCCATGCAGGTTAACCCCAAGCTTTCTGTTAAGGGTAGTACCTGCTGCTCCATGCAGGTTAACCCCCAAGCTTTCTGTTAAGGATAGTACCTGCCGCTCCATGCAGGTTAACCCCAAGCTTTCTGTTAAGGGTAGTACCTGCCGCTCCATGCAGGTTAACCCCCAAGCTTTCTGTTAAGGGTAGTACCTGCCGCTCCATGCAGGTTAACCCCCAAGCTTTCTGTTAAGGGTAGTACCTGCCGCTCCATGCAGGTTAACCCCAAGCTTTCTGTTAAGGATAGTACCTGCCGTTCTATGCAGGTTAACCCCCAAGCTTTCTGTTAAGGGTAGTACCAGCCGCTCCATGCAGGTTAACCCCAAGCTTTCTGTTAAGGGTAGTACCTGCCGCTCCATGCAGGTTAACCCCCAAGCTTTCTGTTAAGGATAGTACCTGCCGTTCTATGCAGGTTAACCCCCAAGCTTTCTGTTAAGGGTAGTACCTGCCGCTCCATGCAGGCTAACCCCAAGCTTTTTGTTAAGGGTAGTACCTGCCGTTCTATGCAGGTTAACCCCAAGCTTTCTGTTAAGGGTAGTACCTGCCGTTCTATGCAGGTTAACCCCAAGCTTTCTGTTAAGGGTAGTACCTGCCGCTCCATGCAGGTTAACCCCAAGCTTTCTGTTAAGGGTAGTACCTGCCGTTCTATGCAGGTTAACCCCAAGCTTTCTGTTAAGGGTAGTACCTGCCGCTCCATGCAGGTTAACCCCAAGCTTTCTGTTAAGGGTAGTACCTGCCGCTCCATGCAGGTTAACCCCCAAGCTTTCTGTTAAGGGTAGTACCTGCCGCTCCATGCAGGTTAACCCCCAAGCTTTCTGTTAAGGGTAGTACCTGCCGCTCCATGCAGGTTAAGCCTAAGCTTAAATATAAACTTTACGTGTTTCAGAAGTTACTTCATATCTTCATTTCCATTCTATAGTCAGTAAGGATCCTCTGTATCTGTCCCACACCATTCATGACTGCAGTGTCTTTGTCTCACCGAGCTGACAATCTGTTTAAAGACTGGGTAATCAAGAGACTTACATAAAGTAAACCAAGGATCTTGAACCTCTACTGTGTCTCCCAAAGAGCTACACTTGCTGTTCGTCGCATCTCCCAAGAGCTGATCAGAGACTAAAGTACAAAGGAACCTATAAAATGCAGTAACTTTTGCTTTTAGCCATTTTACTTTGCATTCTGTTAACCTGGGCCCAGATTGGCTATGTGCACATTTTCATTTGCTTAGAAAAAGCCAATACTTATGTAAGACATTTATTCTGAATAGAATTGACCTAGAATATGAATGTTGCTTTTGTAAACCATTGTGATCTTCTTTTGGAAGATGGTACATAAAATTCCTAAATAAATAAACATTAAGGTCTGTACTACATATAAAACCATTTCAATGTTGCATTATGGTAAATTTTATGTTATTAATAAGACTAGCTGACACCTATGGAAATTCCCAGAAGCTCTTATGAATTCACCCCCCCCCCCTCCCCAGCACAGCCTGCCCTCCTGCTCTGAGCCTTAGAAAAACCTACTCAACCCTATCACAGCCTGCCCTCCTACCACAGCCCCAGGAGCAGCACAGAATACCTTCCCTGCAACCCCAGCCCAGGCTACCTCTACAGCCCCCAACAGCAGCACAACCACCCATGGAGGCTCCTAATTTTACCTTCCAAACCAAGCACAACCTGCCCAGCCCCCAAAAGCTTACTTCCACCTCTAGCCTCAGCACAGCTTGCTCCCACCCCTGAAGTCCCAGCCCCAGCACAGTCATCCATTGCTCTCTCAGCCTTAGGCTGGGAGAGCTTAGGCTCCACCTCCAGCCTCAGTCAGTCTGCCCCTGCCCCCGCCCCCATCCCTGCTTCAGCACAGGTACCAGCCTGCCCCCCCCCCCCCCCTCGGCCCCAGGGCTGAGCTCATCTCCTTAGTCCAAACCATTCTAGCCTCCAGAGATCAGACTTATTCTCTGAGGTCTAGGAGCTCACCAACTGGTAGAAAGTGTAGAGGCTCATGGTGTCCTCTGAAGTCCTCTGATAGGAGAAGTATACAAATGAACCTTCCAAATCTTCTGCTGCTGGAAAGAGTTCAGGAGCTGTAGAAATTGAAATCTTGAAGGCTCATGGAATCCTCTGAAATCTTCTGCTGTGGCTGCTTGGAGAAGTATGCAAATGAATCTTCCAATTCTCTGCTGCTGCAAAAAAACGCAGTGGTTTTAGAAACTGAAGTCTAGAAGGCTCACTATGCCCTCTACTGAAAGAAATAGGCAGATGCAGGTCTTCTACTGTTGAAAAAGTGCAGAAATTCTGGAAGCTCCACTTAGTTGACTCGCAGTGTCCTAACTGAAATGTAGATGACTCAGGGTATCCTCTGCAGTCCTCTTCTGGGACTGCTGAAAGTAGTATGCAAATACGTCTTTCAGTTCTCTGTAGCTGGAAATTAAGTGGGGGATGTGGAAGCTGCCACCAGGCGCCCTCTGCTGGAGCTGGTGGCAGCTTCCACATCTCCCCTCTCTACTGCTCCTCTACTGCTGGAAAGAGTGCAGGGGCTGTGGAAGCTGAAGGCTAAAGGGTTTGTTGTGTTCTCTGGAGTCGTGCTGTTCATCATGGGATTTTATTTGTCTTCACCAGATGGAAATTATTAATCTACTTGCAAATTCTTTTCATTAAATTTCATTAGAATGTTAAGTATTCATGATCTGATATTTTTTGAAGTTGTATTTTTTGTGCTTTTTAATTGCATGAGAAAAATATTTTGGGATAGAAAAAGTGAAGATTTGTCAATGGTAAATGATTATACTGTCACCGTTATAAACTTGGGCTAGTGAAATCAGTCAAAAAATGGACTATGATTAAATATAGGATACCATTGGGCCATTCACGAAAAACTATTTTGGTGATTATGGGGTTTAGATTACCTCATACTTTATAAATGCAAACATCTAAGCAGAAGTAGAACTGGAAATAACACAGGTAGACTTTATAAACTTTTAAAATCACTAGCTACTAGGGATGTGCATTCGTTTGCAACAAAATAGGAAATAAAGACAATATTTCCTATTTCGTTGCATTGCGGGGGCCTGACGAAATGAAAGGAAAACTCACGAAATTTTGTATGGTTTTCCTATCGTTTTTTGGAGGGGGGAGAAAGAGCATACTTTAAAAAAAAAAAAATCAAAAAACACCCCAAACCCACCCAAACCCTTCAAATTAAATTAATTACAACCCTCCCCCTTCCAATCCCTCCCCCCCAAGACTTACCGAAAGTCCCTGGTGGTCCAGCGAGGGTCCCGGGAGCGATCTCCCCCTCTCGGGCCGTCGGCTGCCACTAATCAAAATGGCGCGGATGGCCCTTTGCCCTTACCATGTGACAGGGCCTACCGGTGCCATTGGTTGGACCCTGTCACATGGTAGGAGCAATGGATGGCCCACGCCATCTTTGGTTTTAAGTTATCTGGACTTGATTCCCTTTTTATTTTAGTGCTGTTGCCTACATTTTGGATACATACACTTTTTGGAGTAATTGATATGGTCCTTTGCTGATCACATCCATTATTTTGTAAGTCTCCTTACTCTAATCCACTTTGATAGTTTGTGTTATATGAATTCATTATATTAAACAATGTCCTGCACCCATTGGGTTCTATAATATAGTATACTTGGATTTTCAGAAGGCGTTTGACAAAGTTCCTCATGAGAGGCTTCTAGGAAAAGTAAAAAGTCATGGGATAGGTGGCGATGTCCTTTCATGGATTGCAAACTGGCTAAAAGACAGGAAACAGAGAGTAGGATTAAATGGACAATTTTCTCAGTGGAAGGGAGTGGACAGTGGAGTGCCTCAGGGATCTGTATTGGGACCCTTACTTTTCAATATATTTATAAATGATCTGGAAAGAAATACGACGAGTGAGATAATCAAATTTGCAGATGACACAAAATTGTTCAGAGTAGTTAAATCACAAGCAGATTGTGATAAATTGCAGGAAGACCTTGTGAGACTGGAAAATTGGGCATCCAAATGGCAGATGAAATTTAATGTGGATAAGTGCAAGGTGATGCATATAAGGAAAAATAACCCATGCTATAATTACACAATGTTGGGTTCCATATTAGGTGCTACAACCCAAGAAAGAGATCTAGGTGTCATAGTGGATAACACATTGAAATCGTCGGTTCAGTGTGCTGCGGCAGTCAAGAAAGCAAACAGAATGTTGGGAATTATTAGAAAGGGAATGGTGAATAAAACGGAAAATGTCATAATGCCTCTGTATCGCTCCATGGTGAGACCGCACCTTGAATACTGTGTACAATTCTGGTCACCACATCTCAAAAAAGATATAATTGCGATGGAGAAGGTACAGAGAAGGGCTACCAAATGATAAGGGGAATGGAACAACTCCCCTATGAGGAAAGACTAAAGAGGTTAGGACTTTTCAGCTTGGAGAAGAGACGACTGAGGGGGGATATGATAGAGGTGTTTAAAATCATGAGAGATCTAGAACGGGTAGATGTGAATCGGTTATTTACTCTTTCGGATAGTAGAAAGACTAGGGGGCACTCCATGAAGTTAGCATGGGGCACATTTAAAACTAATCAGAGAAAGTTCTTTTTTACTCAACGTACAATTAAACTCTGGAATTTTTTGCCAGAGGATGTGGTTAGTGCCGTTAGTATAGCTGTGTTTAAAAAAGGATTGGATAAGTTCTTGGAGGAGAAGTCCATTACCTGCTATTAAGTTCACTTAGGGGGTAATTTTCAAAGGAGTTACGCGCATAAATGTAACTACTATTGTAGCAATTTTCAAAAGCCATTTACTCACGTAAAGTGAACTTATGCGAATAAATCCTATGGACGATTCAATGGCATATATTGTAGCAATTTTCAAAAGCCCACTTACTCGAGTAAAGTGCATTTACATGCGTAAAACCCAGATTTACGCATGTAAATGCTTTTTAAAATCAGACCCTTAGAGAATTGCCACTGCCATTAGCAATGGTAAGATGGAATAGACTTAGTTTTTGGGTACTTGCCAGGTTCTTTTGGCCTGGATTGGCCACTGTTGGAAACAGGATGCTGGGCTTGATGGACCCTTGGTCTGACCCAGTATGGCATTTTCTTATGTTCTTATGTTCTTAGTGAATGTCAACACAGCAGCCCATCTCATTCACTTTGATTCACAATCATAGAAGTGGGAAAAGCTTTGAAAAATACATGTTACGAACTTGATAGTGGAACCAAGGTAGAAGACCACCTTACCTTGTTCTGTGAGATGCTCAGGTAGTCCGAGAGGCAATCCAGGTCGGGGCAGGCAGCAGACAAGAGAACCAAGGCAAACATAATCCAAAGGCAGGCAGCAAGGCATCAGGTCTGAGAGACAGTCCGGGTCGAGGCAGGCTGCAGACAAGAAATCCAAGGCAAGGTAATCCAAAGACAGGCAGCAAGGCAATAGGTCCGAGAAGCAGTCCGGGTCAAGACAAGAAGCAGACAGACAACAGGAATCCACCAAAGCTCCAGCACAAGCAAGCCTGTAGCCGAGGCAATGCTGTGCTGGAGAGCTCCCTTTAAATACAGTTTTTTCCCGCGCACCGCGGGAACCTCTGGCCAGCAGCTGATGACAAAAGGGGCGGAGTCAACCCGTGAGTCACGTGGTGCCGCGCCGAGTCGGGTGATGCAGTTGGGCAGCACCGTGGGAGCCTGCTGGAGCCTTGCTACAGGTAATAATACAGTAGCCAAACCTAGTATTTGTATTTAAACTGCCAACTGAATTTGTATTGATTTGCTAGTATTGATAGATTAAAACATGATGAAACCCATTTATTTTAACCAATGGGAAAGTGTTTTCTGTAAATTAATAGCAATTACTGCTGGTTCACCTGTTTCAGATTGTCACTATATGCAGGTCCGTGACATAATCCACTATTTATGTGGGCGTTTTCATCCTATGATTTCTAAAGGAATAATCATATGTATTTGCCTGAGTGTGATCACCAACTAAAGTGAATTTATCATTTCATCTGCTGATACATATGGAATAACAACTATGTTACAATGAAGATCATTTGCCAAGCCACAGAAGAATCTTCAATTGAGACTTTGCCTGCTAGATCCCAACATAAATGTGTGATATTCACGATAACGTACAATATTACGGCATTTAGCGTGCAAAGTGCAATTTGCAAAATTTTGCACATTTGCAAATAGTAAAATTTCACATGTAGGTCAAATACAAAATTAATGAGCCACTGCAGTGCAATAACATCGCTTGCAGCTCTTTATCAATATCATGCAAACCAGCTTTGCTAGCTGTTTCTAGTTATCTTTTTTGAGAAATATTTCTCTGGCAATTTTGTGCAAATATTTTTACAAGGCTCATATGCATACATAGCAAGATTTTGTGTCAAATTATTGATCACCCACAAGAACTTCCACAACTTAATACTCAGCCCTTTTATTCCTTCAATTATGTTGTCTCTGATAGAATTGCCAGCAGTGATATAATTAGCATACGTTTTGGGACTGGATTTATTGTATTTTATACTGGAATAAACTACTTTGTGAACTTTAATAAGGCTGGTTTTATATCTGGGCTTCAGGTTAGAAAAGGTTGGGGGTCTTCTTGCTTCTGAACTATTGTGTTAAATCTCTTAATGCTCCCAAATGGTATTAATTTCAATAATATATATCAATTGAACTCAATCGATTAACCAACGAGTCCACTATAGAATAAATCTAAATACGTTAGGTCATACAGAAAAGCCCTATACACAAGCCCTATACACAAAGCCCTATACAATCCCGAAATGAACTGGTTCAATGAATCCTTCCGTTTACACCAGTCTAATAAGCCCACCAGACTAGCACATCTAGCAACCATGCCTATCCCCTCTCCTAAACTCTATAAACTCACTTCCACAAGAGCCCGTGCACTATCGATAGCCGGGCCGACCCTCTGGAACAAAATGCCTGTTGAACTACGGCAAGAAGAATGCCTCAAATCTTTCAAGCGGAAGCTCAAGACCTGGCTCTTTGCAAAAGCATACACTTAATTTTTCACTATACCTCACCACTGTTCCCACTCTCCACACTCCTCCCCTGTTTCCCATTCTACCGCCCCATTCTCCCCTCCCCCTTTCTCCGCCACCTTCTTTTCTTTCTCTCTGCCCCCCTCTTTCCTTGCTCTCCTCCCTTCTCTTCCCCATCTTATCTCCTAGCCTGATTAAAATTAACCTCATAGTTTTCTTTCTTTTGTACATATGTATATAATTGCAATTCTTGTATATAATTTTATTGCAAAACTTCCCATATTATTGTTCCCCCCTCTCGTTAATGCCTTGTTATCATGTTTTTTACTGTTCAATGTAAAGCGCCATGCCGTGCGTTTGTTTTTGCGTTACAATGTGAACCGATATGATATCCTGGATGAATGTCGGTATATAAAAATTTTAAATAAAATAAATAAATAAATAAATAAATATGAGTAGTACCGATTCTGAAATATAATCATAGGCATGTGACTCTCATACCATCCCGCAAGCTCATTGGCATATCTGCTCTCAAGCCGCATCTGGGATCATCTTTAATCACTGGTCACAATTTTGCCCATGTATTTATGTTGCTAATTTTTTACTTTTTGTTCATTTTTTCTTTTTAGATAAAAATTTTACTTCAACTGAACTCTGGACTGCATTTAAAAGCAATTTGGAAGGGTATCACCCTCCGTGAGCTTCACAAGGGAAGTAAAATTTTTATCTAAAAAGAAAAAATGAACAAAAAGTAAAAAATTAGCAACATAAATACATGGGCAAAATTGTGACCAGTGATTAAAGATGATCCCAGATGCGGCTTGAGAGCAGATAT
Organism: Rhinatrema bivittatum; assembly: GCF_901001135.1. Classification (NCBI taxonomy): domain Eukaryota; kingdom Metazoa; phylum Chordata; class Amphibia; order Gymnophiona; family Rhinatrematidae; genus Rhinatrema; species Rhinatrema bivittatum. Next base: position 105,829,123 of record NC_042623.1, read on the forward strand.
GCCAATGAGCTTGCGGGATGGTATGAGAGTCACATGCCTATGATTATATTTCAGAATCATTAATTTCAATAAACCATAAGCCCAATTTTATTATAAATACTTTTAACATAGTATAGTGCAAGTCATATATTTTTCTGATGTTGATCATCTCTGTTTAAATAAAATATCTCATATGTCTAGACTAGATATTAACTCTACTATTATCCATTGTTAGTAGAGTCAATGGGAAAACAATTTAGATGGATACATTTCGTACACCTATCTGATAAAATAGGTTTTTCTTTCTTGAAAGGTGAAAAATGAAATGGCTCTATAGTGTCACCACTCTTTTAACAAGTGTTTACTCACATCGGTGGACAAATATTATCTACTTCTAATGCAAACACCTGCCAACTCATTCACAAGGATATTTCTAAGAACATTTCCTCCAAGTAGCCAGGACTGACTGGAGGAATTAAGCAAATAATAAATTATGCCATTATACACAAAAGAAACCCTGAATGCAGTGAAATTAAAGCACGCAATAGTGAATATTTGTTTCTATTGGATACCCTTGTGCATGAAAATAAATGCATAGTAAACCCTCTAAATATTGGTTTAGAGACTGCATAATTTTAACAGTTATTAATCACAGCATTAATTGTGGTCACTAAACACTTAAACAATTAAAACGTAATACCAGTAGGCAGTTCTAGACACCAACTCAAAAAGTGTTTTGTTTTCTTTGAATTTCAAACATGACTCTCTAGATTAAGTGATTCTCTAACAAATTGTACTGTTTTTGTAATTTTCACTTTAAAGTGCTCACAGGCTTTTCAAAAGTAGCTACCACTTGTATCAGTAAAAAACACAAACAAACAAACAAACAAAAAAAACCCACAAACGTTTTTCATGGTTCTCGGGACATTTCATTATGCCTGGCTCAGGATTCTTTATGTCATCATACCTGTAGAGTGTGATTTTGACCAGATTCAAAAATAGTATAGGCAGGACCAACAAGAATGCCTACCGTACTCTCTATGCTATTTAAACAGCAATCAGCATCCCACTGCAGGTCATACAATGCAAGCTGAGACTCCTGCTGATAGATACTGCTCTGTCCTTCTCGAAGGCTGCCTATTCCCAAAAGGGACAGCTCAGTACTGGATCACTCCAGCAGTGACCCACAGTATAAAAATAAATGTTAAGATATCACTACAGGCTAGAATGTGTTAAGCCATGTGAGATGGAATAGAAAAGCCTCTTCAACGCCTCACTGTGTCTGAGACTGCTTCCCCCTCTTTAAATTGATTCCTATGGTTTTTGCATTTCTTACTTGGGCTTATAGTCTGTACTTCCACAAGCATTTTTGAAAGCTAAAAGAAATAATTTGCGCACAGCACGACGGACAGTGCTGTTCTACGTAGTTTGAATGATAGAAAGGCTGGGAGGGGGGCTGGGGGAGGGGTGCAGAAGGAGAGAAAGGGAATTTCAAAGCTGACAAAAGTCTTTTGCATATTAAATAACTCTTCCAGATGTGGGAGAGGGTTTTGCACTCTTAGCAGTGCCAAGAAAGACAGTTCATATAGTAAGAACAAAGCACTGCACTTTGCACAAAAGGGTTAGGAAGGCAGGAGAGGATGCGGAGCCTTGGCAGGTCATTCCCAGTGCACCCTGCTCAGGTTGATAAGGCTGCAGCTGACAGTGGCTGATGCTGCTGTTGACACAGTTCTGTGCTCACTGCTGATGTGCTGGGGTTTGGGAGAGCAATGATAAGGGACACAATGCATTACTAACAATGCTTATTTGATGAATGCAGTCATTTGCATTGCTGTATAAAATAGCTCTGCTCTCTCCAGCAAAGTGGAATACCTAACTACAAATGTTATTAGGATCTTTTCAGTGACATCTAAGGGAAGCTGGTTTGGTGGGATTTTGTTAGTTGAATAAGTTTGAAATGTATACAAAAAAAAAAAAAATCACAATACATATTGAGCAAACAACCCATATCTAATTAATAAAGGAAGTATTCCTGCACTTCCCTAAGAGTTGTTCAGATCTGCTTTGTGGCCAACTTAATAACCTTGATCTCTTTCAGGCCGATTCAGTAAAGTCCGCGGGAGAGCAGACGAACGCCTGCTCTCTTGGCGCGCACACTGGCCCCTCGCCGGTGCGCGCGATGCAGTATTCAAATTAGGTGGAGCAGTAGAAACGGGGGAAAGGAGGCACTAGAGACACTAGCGCGTCCCTAGCGCCTCCTTTTTGACAGGAGTGGCGGCTGTCAGTGGGTTTGACAGCCGACGCTCAATTTTGCCGGCGTCAGTTCTCGAGCCCGCTGACAGCCACGGGCTCGGAAACCGGACGCCGGCAAAATTGAGCGTCCGGTTTTCGGCCCGACAGCCGTGGGACGAATGCCCTTAGCATGTGACAGAGTATCTGTGCCATTGGCCGGTCCCTGTCACATGGTAGGAGCAATGGATGGCTGGCGCCATCTTTAAAAATGGTGCGTGCCGTCCAGTGTACCTACCATGTGACAGGGGCCGACCAATGGCACCGATAGCCCTTGTCACATGGTAAGAGCAAAGGGCCATCGGTGCCATTTTGATTAGTGGCAGCCGACAACCCGAGCGCGGGAGAATGCTCCCGGGACCCCCGCTGGACCACCAGGTATTCAAAAAAAATTTTGGGGGGGTCTGGAGGGTGGGGGGATACTAACAAACTCATTTTAAAGGGTCAGTAAAATGGATATAGAAGCGCTTCCTTACTGCCCTTCCCCATGGCCTTGTAGCATGGAAATTTCAGCTCTCAAGCTACAGGAGTGTAGGAGGCAATATTGGGAGCACAAAAACATCCAGAGCAACAATGGAGCCAGTGCCTATGGGATTGGCATTCCCAGGGACAGGGAGTGGGTGAGTTAGGGAAACAATGCATGTTTGAATATTTAATCACTTTGCTAGTACAGGCAGTAGTAACAGTGCAAATTGATTATTGTAATTCTTTACTGGCAGGCCTGCCAAAATACCAACTGCAGAGATTACAAATGATTCAGAATGCAGCAACACAGATAATTATAGGCACAAAAATTTATGAACATATGCAACCAGTGCTAAAAATCCTGCTCTAGTTACCTATTGCCCAGATTTGAAATGACTCTGTATAACTTTTCATTGTTTATTTAATTTACTTCTTCATACTTGACAAAGGAGTTTTTCTGTTAACAGCCAGACTGATTACTGTGCGCTTCTCAACAGTCTTTATTTTGGATTACTAATGTTGTTACCAGAAACAAAACAGAGGGCCTTTACTTGTACAGATCTGCTGTTGCGCAGCAGCTCTCTGTTGATATTAGGACTGGAAAGTGATTATTTGGCTTTTCATAAATCTTGCATAACATGGTAATTTTCTAAAGAGGCCGATATTCAAAGTGCAATTAGAACTAGTTATACTCAGCAGCCACTAGATAGCCAGATAAGTCACTTATCTGACTCTATGAATAGCCGAATAAGTTATGGGTGGGCAGCGGGCAGATCGGGGCCAAATAACGTATTCAGCTAAGTAGCGATATTCAGCATTAGGTGGTTTATCCATGTATGTTAGGTCTAAACGTAGATGGATAAGGCTTATCTCGATAAGTAGTGCTTGCTACAGGGATTTTCAGTAGCTTAGCTGTGCTACTGAATATTCCATCCAAATTAGCCGTATATGTTTGTCCGGCTAACTTAGAAAAATGGATAGGTTTTCAATATCTGTCCCACTGTGTTTAATTGATGCATTCTGTATGTGTATTAATGTTGTTTTATGATGATTTAATTGTATTTTACCATTTGTACACCACCTTGTAGCCTTTGTGGAAAAGGCGGTCTGTAAATGTGGAAATAAAAAAAGTAAATATAGATTTGATTTTCAAAACTACATGGGTTATTTTTCCAGTCACATTATTAACATACAAATTGCAGGCATAAACTCCATGGGTATCCCTATGTGGAATATTTAATAATTGTCCTCTACATTTCCATTCCTGTCTGTGTACTGTAGTAGAGAAGACGGATAATAAATATGTTTTGTATCTGTGATGCATGAGATATATTCTACATAACATTTGTCAACAGTATTTATTTCCATGATATAGTCACTATTTTTAAATGTTGTGCAAGTTGTCTTTTTTCAATATGAGGCTGGACGGAACTTGATCTGTTCCTTCATATTACCATGCTTACTGGGGAGATACCAGATTCCATGTACAATATTTTATTCAATATATTTTAAATTGACCCAGATTAAGCCAAATTGTAAAATCCGCAACAAGATAGTCATGCCAAGGCTTGGCACACACCCTTCCAAGCTCTGATCAACTGTACTGGCATTCTGTTAACAATCACTACATGCCAGGAAGACTTGATGAAGAATTAAACACTAGCAGTTAATGTTACTGGATGCCTTAAACCTGTAATTATCTGTAACCTGTAAATACTTTCTGATATGTTTTCCATGGTATACATTATAAAGTTACTTGCAGAGTCAATTCCATAAGGCAATGTATAGATCCAAAACATTAGTTGTGTATCAGAATTCCAAAACCAAATAGTCTGAAAGTGTGACATAGGAGGTTTTGTTGGCATTAGTGAAACTATGTGAATAATCTAAGATACAAATGTGCCCCTTCAAACTGGAAAATAATCCAGCAGCCTGTATGAATTAGCATTTATCTTAGTGGGTGTAGATCAGCTTTGGCATATATTGCCTTAATAGATTTCACACTGCACTTCACTAATTAAGGTATGCAGTGAATTAGCAGGATTTTATCAGTGGTTTTCTACCTGTGCAGCACCATTCAAGATGCCAGCTTCTTGAAGATGAGTGCTTTGCCAGTGACCTTGTTGAGTGAAATGACCAAGCCATTGCAAGAGCAAGAAGCCGGCAGGAGGTTAATGTGAGGAGAAAAGAACAAGAAGCAATAGTAACCTCCTCTCCCCACTTTCTATTTCATGTCTTCTAGAGTGCAGATTTCAAATGATTTTCCCAAATTAGATGAACCCCCCCACATACCTCTCTCTTTCCGAGGCAGGACCTCCCTACTCACCTATCTTATCAACTGCTGTAGTAGTTGAGGAGGGCAGGCAAATGTTCCTGTCTCCTGCCCCATCATCTCCACCATTAAAAATGGCACAGACTGAACTCGTATGGTCCTTTGTCAGTTGACATCATTTTGAGTGGTGGAACTGGCCAGGTATGAGGCAGGAGTGTTCTCCTGCCCTCTTCAACTATTACAACAGAAGATGAATAGGTGGGGGAAGAGATTCCAGCATGAGAGAAGAAGAAGCGTGGGTGGGTTTGGGTGGCCAGTGAAGTCATGATTCTGCTGGGAAAGAGGGCAAAAGGCTTACAGAAGGGCTTATTTTGCTAGGTAAGGGAGAGTGACTGGCTCAGGGAGGCCTGATGTTACTAGGGAGGGGAGGAAGGGCATTATGGCCTTCATTAGGGCTTGCATTGGCCTCTGGAGGCTAATGTAACATCTTTACTACCTCAGGGAGGTGTAGTTAAGATTTCTGTTAACTTTGAATTAAATCAAATAGTGTTAATTTAAATAGTAATGATCTACTTTGTATGCATTTACATGCTTGCAGCTCATTAATATTTTTATCATGTTAGTCCATGTTAATCTGTGCTAACATTAACATGGTGTTAATGCAAAGGTGTGTTAAGCCCAATGTCTCATTATTGTATGTTAAACCTGGCTTTTAATATGTATTAATGTGTTTAACATAGGTTAATGTTGCATTAGTTATAACACACTTCAGTAAATTGACCTCTTAATTTCTCAGGGTTTATTTTCCTTATTTATTTTGAAATTTAAGGAAGCAATTTTAAAACCCCTCACTTAGTTGCAAAGTCAATGCGTACTTTGTATCTGTGGATCTCGTACCTAATTTTCAAAGGTAAAGTAAGCACATACCTTTTTCAAATTACCAAGGGTACAAAGGACCCACAGTCTTTTCGCTTGCTTTACATATGGGCTAAATTTCAATGGAAAATATTGGGCCTGATTTTAAAAGACATTTATATGTGTGGTAACTTGAGCGGTAGTGGCTTGGGAACTGCCAGAGGAAAAAGGAGGCAGACTCTGGTTGTTCCTTAAGTACAGTGAATGTGAGAAACATGCACAGCAAAACAGACAAGATAGGCAACTTGCCTTGTAGTTCAGGTTTCACAATTAAAACAGTGTGATGCAATGCAAAACAAACAATGTAGACAGCTCACCTTGACTTCAGGCAAGTCCCAATCCTAAACAAAGCTTATTGTCACTCTTAAATCTTTTAAGATAGCAGATTTTCTCAAACAGTGGGTCTCTATCTGTTCCCTGGGGTCCACATATCCCTTCTAGGCCCTGAGGTCATACTCTGGTGAAGGGTTACTCCTTTTACCCAGGATTCCCTGTGGGTCTCAGTCTTAAGGAGGACCAAGCAAGACAACTGTGCCTGGTCCTTTAAGGTTGTCTGAGGTAGTTTTCTGTACAATCTCTGACAACATGCTTAAAATTGGATTTATCAAATGTAAATGCACTTTACCCGTGTAAGTGGGCTTTTGAAAATTGCTACAATATATGCCATTTAAATGTCCATAGGATATTCATGTGTTAGTGCATTATGGTAAATTGTGTGCCCTCCAACACCCTGGTCTGAACTGTGAATTACATTTGTGATTGGGGTGGGGAGTACCACATGAGAAATAATATTCACTAATATGATTTATCTTTGGGTTCGTATCCTGAGTGGAAGATGAGACAGGGTTCCAGTCATCTTGATACCATAATTCTGTGCTTTTTCCAAACAACCTCTTAAGAACATAAGAAATTGCCATGCTGGGTCAGATCAAGGGTTCATCAAGCCCAGAATCCTGTTTCCAACAGAGGCCAAACCAGGCCACAAGAACCTGGCAATTACCCAAACACCACAAACCAGATCAAATATCACACAGTAATTAACCTTTTTAATAGCACTGTGTAAATAGATAGTAAATCTGACCAGAACATTAAATGAGAAAAGTACATTGGTGAAGTATAATATAAACTTGCAGATTTCTTATTTTAAATAAAGAAATACAAAACTAACATTGGGTATGGCCTGTTAGCCAGGGAAACCAACATACTCATATGACTAGTAAAAAAAAAAAAAAAAAAGACAAATAGAGAAAGGTTGGGGGAAGCAATGAAGTATATGACTTTTAAAAATTGTCTTTATCCTGGAGTACTCTAAAGGGGGGGGGAGGGGAAGAAAGGATCCACTCGAATGTCATCAGTTTGTAAAGGGTGCACCCAGACCCAAACACAAAATTGTGTGGAAAAAAAAACAATCAAGAAAACGAAGAAGTCCCTCATGATAGTGGAGCTGGCTAGAGGACAAACTAAATAGATGACCACTGCAGTGTGTGAAAGGTTTCACTCTCCTGGGGAGCTTCCCCAAATGGTTTACTTGGTACTAAACAGAAAATGTGCCTGGTTTCAGTCACTTACAGAAAGACCATGGTCCACCAGCTTTTCTTTCTCAGTACTTGCCAGCAAGGGTTTATGCTTGACTTTGGCTGAAAGGCTGAAGCAGTTGAGATACTGAGTTTGTAACAAAAGGGAAGGAACTAAACCTGCTAAGATACTCTCTGTGCAAAGTTGAGATTACTTAACTCATTTCTTAGGAGGGTGATCTAGGCATGTGCTCTTTGGCTTGGATATCTCTGGCTTCTCTGTCCTTTGTTGGGATTTTACATGTAACTCGCATGTGAAGCAAGAACAGCTGTCTGTCTCTCCATTTTCTTAAAATACTGATTTCTGTCTCTCTATCTTGATAATTAGCCCTTCAGGAGAAGAACTGATTGCAGGGCTGCCAGATTCACTTCTCTCTTTCTGGCTCCTGTTGTCTTCCTCTTTTGCTGGCTATGTAGTGCTGTTCTCTGTGCAGGCTAAACGGTACAGCCCTTTTCCCAACTTGTTAGCACTGTGAGTGCTGGATGCTGGTTCTTGCAGAACATTTCTCATTCACAGGAAAGCACACATGGTTTTTTTGATGTATTTTTATATTTTTTCATCTTGGCTGTGGCAGCTTGCTGCCTCTGCAGGGTTAAAAATCCCTTTTTTGACAGGTCCAAAATACATCACCTAGATGCAGTTCAGTTCACATTCTAAGGCTCCAACACATGATAAGCTTGTGGAGACAGGAACCTGGTGTATGTATATGGCTTTTTAAAATTGATATGATAATATGTTACACTTGCACTTGTAACTCCTTTTAAAATTACCTCTATAGTGCATAGATTTGAAAATACAGTCTGCTTGCATTATTCTCTGCCTCTTTCCTAAACATGTCTTTCAATATTTCTTTTCAGTCTGGCTAAAAGTATGCTCACCATGGAAGACTGCCAATGCTTTAGTCAGATTGAGGGAGGGCAATTTCCAGACAGTAAATTACTATTTACCCATCCACAGTAATGGTTTTGAAAATGTCCTTCTTTACTGCCGTCTTGGATTATAGACGGATTAGTTTTATTTTGATATAGACTCAGCAATAATATATTTTAATTGGAATTATGTAAGACTGTCTTATTAGGCTTAGAATTTATTACATATGTCTAGGGAACTATCATTTGGATATGCACTGTCCATTCCAATTGGCGAGTTAAAATTATTGAAATCACAGTGTGGGATTGTTTTTGAACGATCAAGAAGACTGTAAATATGCAGGGTTAAATCATGTGATTACATGCTTCTTAACAAAAATTGTACATTCAGGTTATTTTAGTGTCTTAGTACTTGAAATCAATAAATGTCTTATTTTTCATTGCCCTCAATTGTGTTTGTCGATATCTAAAGATCAAATGGCAAGCCAGCAAATGCTAGCACTGAATCTGCAGTATAAGGAACCAATGTAATCTTTCATTTCTTTTGTTTTCACTAATACTATTAATTTATTATTTATTTTTTTCCTACATTTTTATTTTGTGCAACTTCCAAAACCAGATTCATTCAGTGCAGATTACATCTTAGAACATTCACAATTATAATAAACACAAATACATTGAGGTCGATATTCAGTAAAACGGCTTGCACTGAAATAGTTGGTGAAATACACGTGGACAAGAAGGAGCTGGAATATTTAAACCTTGAAAACTTGTCCAGCTAAGTCTAAATATCTGTATTTAGCTGGGTATCATTGAGATAGTGACACAAATATCTGAATCTCTCCAGTTAGCCAGATACCTGCGTTATCTGCCTGTAGTCTGAATATTGCAGGTTAACCAAATAACTCAGTTATCTGAATATTGCCGATTAGCCAGACAACTGAGTTATCTGGTTATAGTCTTGAATATCGCCAGTTAACTGGATAACTTTGTTACTGTGCGTCACAGTCCTGGTGGGAAATGCACCTTCTAGCGGCTGGGGTTTCATGATCGAAAATGCCTGCCAGGAGCAGAAAACCCAGTTTTGTGCCTGAGGAGAAGGACTTTCTGGTCTGCTTGGTGCTGCCTAAAGATGCAGTACTTTATCCACCTGGACCCCAGCAGGGCAATGTACTGGCCAGTACGACGACATGGGCCCGAATCAGAGGGGCTTTCAGTAAGCATTCAGGGAAATCAGGGGTTTCAGTTCACATCCCTGGGGAAGGCTGGGTGGCAAATGTTGGGGAGCTGTTTTCAATGCTTATAATCTGTGGGTCCTAACCCCAGTGGACTAGCTAACTGCAGAGTAGTGTTTGGGATTAGTTGGGAGCAGTGATATCAATTAAAAGGTAATGAGGGGTTGATAGGGCAGAATGTGATCACAGCTCTATCATAGCCTTGCCTATACATGGGGTCTGTGATAGAAAGCAAATAATGTGGTAAGAGGGTACTGAACTCCAGTGTTAATGTTCACATAGCATAGCTGCCACTTGTGGTTTCCCATTGGCTTCAGCAGTATGCCAGAAGTGGCGATAAGGCACAGGCTCTCATCTACATTTGGTAAAAGCAAATACTCTGCCTTCTTACTCGCTGCTGACCAGGTGACCTAACTATTGTGCTACTTCTCATTGTCACCAGGGGATAATTTAGAGGAGAGGAGAGGTGGAGAATAGGCGCTCAATGGAATCAGCAAATACAGATCAGCTACAGGGGGAATAGAACTAGGGTAAAAGTGGAAGTAGATGGGAAGTATATACTGTTTTTCTATGTAGACAAAGTTGCTAAATGCTCCTACAGCATCATAGTTCCACCAGGCAATCCTCCTACTGCAGGAACACAGTGGAATTGAAGGTGAAATTCTGCCAGCTCAAGATAGCTGGATCCAAATCCGCTGCAAGGAATTAATCAAGACGCCAGGCTGCAGAAGGTAAGTGTTCCCATGTTACTGTAAGTACCTAAGACTGATAATAATAGGGAAATATTTTCATTTCTATGTTCTGATCATGATGACCACTACCAGTTTGACACAATTTATATATATATAAGGCAAGTTTCTGGGGAAAGTATACATGTCATAGAGCTATGGTAAGGTATAACATATGTCTACATAGAAGAAGATAAAACAGCACAGAACAGTAAAGATGTGCATTGCAGAACATCCAACATGTGAGTTATTACTAGCTAAGATGACATGGGAATTAATGACCAAACACACTGGAGGCACCCTTCTTAAACTTGATGCTTTGCCAAGATCTTTATCATGAGCCTTTATCAGCTTCCAGCACTTGCCTCCCTTACAAAGTGATTCTCTCTTTCATGACACTATGATCTAGCCATTCCAAATGCCACAAAACTATTGTATTTTTCATTTGAACAATACTCCCTAATTCATCCATTGGACTCATACTGCTGCCTAATTATTGATTCCCCTGTGCACAGCTGATCTTCACATACCCATTATATCTCCCTATGTTGATTGTTCTCTGCTACACTTATGTGATAGGAAGGTATCTATATTTTATGTTGTCATCCACCTTGAGATTTGGAAAAGATGGAATATCAATTGCTTAGAAAACTATTACAACACAAATAGAAAATAGTATGCACTTTTGGATCTTGTATTTCACTGTCTATAGTTGATCCTAAGTTTTCACCTGGTATTATATTCCAACTCCTAGGTTTTGTTTCAGTCTTCCCATAACTAGTCCTCTAATTTCTAATCATTCTTTGATAGCAGCTATGCAGAGTCTGGTCATAGTGGCTCTCAACCAGCTGGGATTTTTAGGTTTATGCATTTAGCATCAAGTCATTGTTAGTGCAAATCATGTAATTAGTACATTATAGACATGGATAAGAAAGTTTCAGATTTCTTATAAAGTGTGGCAAACTTTCATTCATTCACTATGCAAATCTTGAAAATGAAGGAAAGTATGGGTAATTGCTGGATTGTGCCTTGAATGGGTTTCTGAGCTTCTTTGGACACACACTTTTTTAAGCTTGTGCACAATCTCTGCAAGTTTGAAATACAGACATATTGGACAAGGCAATGTATAGTAGGAGCCCATAGAGGAATCCTATTACTGGAAGCTTACCTCTGCCAAATAGGTTATTAGACCTGCACATTAGGGGAGACTAACCTCTTAATTTGTTACAATGCAAAATGCAATGTTAAGGAAGCACAGATTCAATTCAAAGTTTTCCCTCTCATTCAGGAAGTTCCTTCAATATGGAGCCAGCGGCTGGCCCATCTGAGAAACAAGAAGAGGAGGAGCAGGGAGAGACAGAGGAGGAAACAGTGGACCCAGGGAGCTGGAATGAGGAGAAGGAGGTGGGAGAACTGGTGGAACAGGAGGATGAGGCAGAAATTGCAATAGCAGGAGGGAGGAGGTGGAGCTGTACTAGCATCCCAGAGGAGCTGAGCCTGCAGCTAGGAACCTTCCCCCAGCACAGAGCCTGGAAGAAACATGCGTGTCAGACAATGTGCCATTGGTCAGGAGATGCTGGCCTTCCGGGCACAGTCAGGGGCCATCAACAGCTCTTTACAGTGGCTAGTGGTCTATAACTCTTGTCTGTTCAGATGCCACCCCCTAATTTTCCCATGGAGGGATCAAAAGGTAACTGTAAATAGTTGTATTATTAATGTTTTGTTATAAATAAAAATGTTATATTTCACTTCATTTCATGTGGTATTTTGTTATTCACCAGAGAACATATCATAGGCCTCTGCATCAACAAGACTGTGCTTCACATACTTTATAAAATGATGGTATACACAATGCATACATGGAGGCAGTGCATGCAAATCTATGTCATGCATACTGATTGTGGATATCCAGAACAACTGAATGGCAAGATGTGCCCTGAGGACTAGGTTGAGTACCACTGCTATAATGGAACATATTGAACCTCTTTATGAGTTCACCAGAATTTGTTTTTCAGCTCTGTATTATATAACTCTCTATGGTCTCTTTGGCTGAACATCAGTGCATATGGTGTCCTTTTACCTCGAAAGATCCAACCCACAAAGTTCTATAAAGCATATAGGAGAGTGCTTAACTGTAAGCTTACTATATGTGACACCATAGCACACAGCTAACAACTGTTATACTGTAAACCGTTCAATGTAAAGCATTCTTACATGCTTGTTATTGTTATACTGTAAACCGAAGTGATATGTAATTTTTTACATGAATATCGGTATATAAAAAATGTTAAATAAATAATAAAGTAGATGCCCCAGCTTAACACAGTGCATTGGCAATCTGTTAAACATAGTCATATTGATTAGTGTGCATCTGCATAGTGTATCACTTGAGACCGTGCCTAAATACATACAAACCCACAATCTGTCATCTCATTAGAACACGGAATTCCATGCCTCAGGCACCTAAAAACAACCATATGCAAAGTGGTCAGTGAAGAGACACCAATCTTTGGCGGCTAGAAGCACCACTGACTATAAACGTCATGGCACTTTCCAAGCCCTGGAACTTGTTATTCCTAGCTGGTATCTCCTTTTGCATCAAGACCACATTAGAAGTACAGCCACATTATATAGTCCAAGGCAAGCCAGGATGTTTCTGCAAGGGTGCTGTAACAGCTTGGGAGCTGGCACTCCTCTGTGCAGTCAACTGGTCCCATTAACATCATATGTGCTATGTGACAGAAGCATTTATACAGCCACTAAAGTGATTTGCAGTTAACAGGGACAAGCTTTTCAATCTGTGTTTTCACACATGGCATGCACATAGTTATAGAAAAGGTGGGCCAACCTACTTAATAGACAACATGCTGCCCTAGTTAAATTGGTTAGCAATGGATTAAAAACGGAGCTGCCATATCGGCACCACATTGCCAGCTAGTGCTTCAGAAATACCTGCAAAACATACTAAGTAAGCTGGTAGCAATCTGTCACTGGTCTGAAGGCTTCTTGTGGAGAGAGGCTGCCAAGTTTACAAGACTTTGGGGGTCCATATTCAGTAGGCCCTTTAATGGACAATTTATCCAGCTAAACTTCACACTGAATACCCCCTGTTTAAACTTATCCGGCCAACGGTAGCCAGATACCGTTTAAAGCAATGCAGAAGCAGACAAACTGGGCCCAGATCAAGGCAGGACACTGCCCCGATCCGGGCCACAAGAAAACTTCTATTTCAGGTACAAGTGGGTGGAATGGATAGAGATGGGATGGGGTGGGGGAGGCCGACCCTGGAAAGAAGGCTATTAAAAAAAAAAAACCAAAACAGGGTGGTGGGGTATGGGATGATCCCCGGCCCTATTATTTTTGTAAATTCACATGTTGCTGATTTGAGGATGGGGGGTTGCAGGCTTGGTCCAGCAAGGCTGAGCCTTTGAAGCTGCATGGAGGAGGGGATCTAGATAGGGCCTGTAGACCTCTGATCTTTTTTTATTTTTTTGTATTTTATAAAGCTACTTAACTGGCTATATTCTTTTGAATATAGCTGGGCCTGGCCACACTAGGCCGGATAGTTTAGATCTGCTCTGAGACAAGTCTAAAGTTATCCGGATAACCTAGCCAGATATACCCAATATTCGGCTAGGTAAGCCTCTCCCACCCCTTCCTGGACTTTCTCGGAACAGCTCTTTTTTTTCATCTGGCTAAATTATAGCCGGATAACTACTTATCCGGCTATAATTTAGCCAGATAAGTGGTTGAATAATTTAGTGGTTGAATATTTTAGCCAGATAACTGGTTGAATATGCCACATTTGCCATTTTGATGGATAACTTTTGAGCTATCTGACTAAATGGCTTTTGAATATCTACCCCTTTGTGTTTAAGCAGCGTACGGCACCTGTGCCTCCTGAAAATTTAAAGCAAACATCTGAACTTGGACTCTTTAATGTTGTGCACAATTCTTCAGAACAACTAGCCCTGTGGTAATCCAGTTCCCATCATCTGTGTGGTCTCAGTTAAAAGGCTGAGACAGGGTGTGTTCACACTGGGCTTTGTGTTGCATTTCAGCCCCTGTAGAACATGGGCACTCATACTAAACCCTCTGCATTGAGTAACAGCAGGATGTTGCATTACAGGTATAACCTGAGCAGTTCTGATTCCCTTTCTGTGCTATGGCATAGGATCATTTCTTTCTTATTTTTAGGAAACGTATAATATTTGCCTATACAGGTTGCACAGGGCTGATACCTATTTTCCAACCGTGCATACATTGCTCAGCAATTTCTGTTTAACCAAATCTATTGCCCCAATCAGTTGCCTGTCAGATAACACCTGAAAGGGCTAGATCACATGCCAAGTAAATCATACACTCCAAAACTACATTCTCACATTGATCCATTAATAGGAGGATGGGCTTACTCTAAAATTGCCTCACCTATAGTAGCTACTCAAGGATTTAGCCAAAGGGACTATTGTCTCTTTACTAGCAGATCTGTTATTCAGTGATCCAAATAGCTGCTCAATATACTTTCTGGAAAGGTTTTCAATATAACCGGTGAAGTGATTTAACCATCTAAGAACTCTTTATCCACATAAGCAGTACTTTTCAGTTTCTAACCGGGCAAAATTTGTCTGGCTATGTGGCGAGAATTTCTCCTGATATCATCTTATTAAAAAAAAGATAGCCAACCATTTCAAAAGGTAGCCAGTTATATTCCTACCTGCTTCCCAGAGGTTGGCAGCATGGGCAGGAAAGCAGCATAGGATAATTTGTTGTATGCTTGCAGCTGCTTCTATGTTGCCTTTAGGAGCCCTCCAGGCAGATTGTGCTCTCCCTGCTTCTGGCTGCCTCACTGATTCCTCCCTCCCACTTTACATTTGTGAATAGGGCAAGGACATGGAGATGGCATCTGGGTGGAGTCCTGATGTCCACTTAAGAGGGATTACCAGCTGGGGACCCGCCATCAACCTCCCTAGCTCTGTCTGCCACCCTGGTTGAGGGGAGCAGGAGGAGGGGAGCCAGAAGAGGAGCTGTCCATGGTACCAGTGATGGCAAAAGCCCTGCTGGAAATCACCCACTGCCTGAAGGAGGGAAAGAGCCTTCCGGAATATGGCAAGCAGCAGCCAGCCCAAGAAAAAGGGGAGAGGGCCAAGAAAATGCACATTGAGTGTTCCCCCCCCCCCCCCCCCCCAAGGTGATCACCCTGCATCCAGAAGTAGAACCTCTGGCCCGACAATAATGCCCTGATCCTGGCCAGCCGGGACTCTGAACTTCAAAGTTCCACCAAAGTTATAATATCAGCAGCTTTAACACACTAAGACCCACATTTGGAATAGCAGGGGGGAAAACCATAGTTACATTCAGAGCACCATTCCTGTCTGTGTACTTTTTACATTGTCTTACATTGTGAATATGGAGTAAATAATATTCACCTCAAGCTTTGTCTTAGTTATTGGCCAGCTACAGGTACCTGATTTAATATGTCAGATACATCAGGCTCTATCAGCATCGTTGGTATCCCTCATTGTGTAGCTATGTTTTGGAGAGTACAGCAGACCACAAAGATGTGATTGACCTTGGCTGGGCTATATAAGAAGACTCCTCCTGTCTTATCCAGACATTTAAAGCATGTCTTCAAAATACAAAAGGTTTATTCTATGACTGATCTGGTACATTGTACCTTTATTCTGTGGATTTCTAAGAGGGGTGAATAGTTACGAGTTTTGTGGGTAGCCTCTGTCTGTGCAGTGGAGAAAAAAGAGGTAGAGTACAGCAGCTAATCTTTATGGAGACAAATATGGTGTAAAGTAAAGCGGTTTATTTATTTACTTATTTAAAACTTTTATAATCCAACATTCAAATGGATATCACATCGGTTTACAAATAACTGGGGGGGAATAACTTTAACACAGAGAATGGAAAATAAAAGTTATATATAACAGGGATATTGAAGAAATGGGGGAGAGGGAAGAAAGTGGTCAGGGTGACCTAGAGAGAGATTAATAATGTGAAGATGGTGGAAACAGAGATTAATAATATATAGAAGGTGGGAACAATAATTATATTGTAATTGCTATGAGGTCAGGAGTATGGGAGGATTAGCTGAATGCTTGTTTGAAAAGCCAAGTTTTTAACTTTTTTTTGAAGGTTATTGTACAGTGTTTTGGGCGTAGATCGGGTGGCATTGAGTTCCATATTGTTGGTCCAGCTATGGAAAGAGCACGTTCTCTGGTAGAGGTGAGATGGGTGAGTTTGTGAGGAGTAGTAGACAGGGAACCTTTGTAAGCAGATCTCGTTGGTCTGCTGGAGGTATGGTAATGGAGGGATTCATTGAGCCAAAGAATCTCTTTATTGTGCAGGGTTTTGTGGATAATTGTTAGGCTTTTATGTAGGATTCTATCTGGGATCGGGAGCCAATGGAGGTCTCTGAGGATTGAAGGAGTTTCTCCAATGTCAAGCTCCTTTATAGATCGGAGATGACTATGTGCCAGACCCAAAGAGTGTACATGGTTCCATCTTGTTTATGCACAAAGGAAAAGAAGTCCCTGGGAGTAAGTGCAAAGGAGAGAGGTTAATATCGAGGATTTGCTGCATGATTCCCAGGGTCACATCGTAGACTTTTAAAAGCTAAATTATACAATATGCTGTGAAGAAAGTCATTTTTGAAGCTCCTACTTATCTAGGAGCCAAGCCCTTGCTGTTTCATTGCTCTCAAACTCCTCTGCCAGTCAGAACTTTGAGAGAATAAAAGCATCATGGCAGGATCCTGGATACTTGGCTAAGACATCTATGATTATGCCCCTGGCATTTCAAACTACATGCATATTCATAGAGTGAAAACCTTTCCTCTTCCTATATGCTCATTCATACTGTACTGGAGGCCTTGAAGCCACAAGTGTGCAATCAATAGTGCCAATCACTGATGGAAAAGCGGCTTTGTCAAAGAAGCCCCTCATGGTTTCTTCTCTCTGCTGTCTTGTAAATGGCAAGGATATATAGTCATTCATTCTTCGGCACAGAACAGTAATAAATTGTTGTGTACAATAAGAAGTGGCTGACTGAGTTATGCCAGTAGTGTTAACTAAGTGGTTTGGAGATTGCCAGTGGCTAGAAAGGCCAAAGCAGTGGTGACTTTTATATTTATTAGCAAAGCAAGACTTCTCTGTGTGCTATTCTCTAGGTCCACTTTGACCAAGCTGCAAATAACCAAAACACTTTGCTTATTAAAATGATACCTAGTTAATACTTGTCCTTTTGAGAGGTCAACATAGTTAATTCTGCACCTGTACACCCTTTCTGGGTGATATCTCCTTTTTGTCTGCTGCCAAGTCTATTTCCTTCACTGCCTCTGGTGCCACCACCATAAAATGGGAAATATGCCACATCTTTGCAAGCCTTCAGATAGATGTTATGCTGCTACATCCATTTAAAACATTATCCAGATAAAGTTATTCAGGTGTTTTGAAAGGCCCAAGGCTGCAGACTTCTAAATAGCTGTCCTAGGTTTATTATGTATTTATTTATAGTAATTTCTAATCCACCCAATTACCAAACCTTTGTTCTGGGCAGAGTTTAGCCAGATATGTGCATCTGAGAAGCGAAAGTTATGTGCATCTGAGAAGCTGAAAATTTGACTTATCCAGCTATGTTTTGGCCATGCCCCCAACATGCCACAAAATGCTTTTTTTTTAAGCTGCCACTGAAAATACCCTGTTGCTGGATAAAAACTATTTAGTCTTCTAAGTGCCTTGTTTTATCTGGATAAGTGGTGCCTAAGGTTTTGAATATTAACTTCTTTAAAAGCATAAGAGATTGAAGATAATGTTTAGCATAGAAAGCATAGCAATCAAAAGCTTGCATAAATAGGTAAGCTAAAATGCATAATTTGGTTGTGCTAAACCTTACTGAAGAGGAATGCCTCAAGCTGATACAATGATAGTCATTTCTTTCTTGATGTGGATGACCATTTTCAAAATTATTTATATGGGTAAATAGCGATTTCCATACGTAAATTGTCCACCCACCAATATGGCTAACGCATACTTTTGGCAACATTTAGAGAAAGTATTTCCAGAGGTTGGGGGGAGGGAGGAAACTAGGTGAGTGGATTACATTTAGGTAAGGGGAGGAAACTAAAATGAGTGGATTACGTTTTAAACATTATATGTGTTGTTTTTTATGGAAAAAGTATTTGCACTAAAAGCAGGGGCAAATGCCCTTGGGGTAAATTGTACCCATGGCAATTGTTAAAGAAAAAGTATGTGCATACTTTTTTTTTTTTTTTAGAATTAATGCAAAGTCCACAGATAAAAGAGGTCAGTGTATTTTGCTCAGAGTGGACAGTTAAAAAAAATTGCCCCCAAATAATGACTATTATGTAATATCTTAGGTTTTCTGGATCATGGACTTATCAAATGTCCCAGCTGTGGAATTAAGAAAGGAATTGTAGTACTTCTGCTCCAACATAAATATTTCATCTGATTTCCAATGATTTTCCTCTTGTTGTGATTAAGCTAAGAGCAGTTTGATAAAATGCAGGAGCAGATGCTTAAATCGTCTCCTTTAACAAGATCTAATTATCGAATTTTAGTTTGGGTAGAACCAGATGTCCTCCTGCGTGTCCATTGATGAGCCCAGTTGCTCCTCTTCTAATGTTACATTTACAAGTGACAGAAAAGTCCATTGTGCCCTCATTGAATCAGAAGCCTCAGGTCCACCTAATTTAAAAGCTTGGTAAGCATCACAATTAAAGCTGAGCCTCCAGTGCCTCTCTCTCTGATCTAGACACGTCTGTGGAAGGAGCCTGGCACTCTGTACATGGCCATACTGGTGGAGAAGGAAATTGAGAAATGCAAGTTCCTTAATGGCTTCAAACTACCTGTTAATGATAGTGGTATCAGGCCTGCCTGGCAGCCTCTGTCTCCAATTAAGCATCTGCTGGAGCTGGGAGCAGGACTCTTAATTGGGGTGAAGCAGATTCTCAGCAGGCTGCATTTTTCCTCCTGCTGCACAAAACTGATTTACTAGTTAGGCCAATACTGTACCTCTGTCCGTTCTGTTCCTTTGCATTGCATTTTCTTCCATTTTTTAAAACATATTCCTTACCATTTGTTTTCAGAGGAGAGGGCAAACGTTTAAAAGTCATGTAGCAAAGTGGCACATTTTCATTTCCTTTAACTAACCTTTCATGGACATGGGACCCAGTGATGATTTGTGTCCCAGTTGCCTCTTCCTTTCCCCTCCCCTATTAATATATATTGTCTAGTACATATTCCAAAGATCTGTTTTCAGCTATCTTTTACATGGAACTGATTGTTTAATTGTAGATTAAAGATTAATGCAAGTATAATGATTCCAGGAGGACACTTCAGACAAAAACATCCTGCATCAGGCTTAGCTGCATCCATTTTTCAATTTGACCATAAATTTGGCTGGGAATTAAATAGTAAGTAGCTGTGATTGCAGTGCTGGTCTCTGAAGGCACTCACGGGAATGAAAATAAATGAACAGGCTCTCACACAAAGAATGTTTCATTACCATCATTAGTGGGCAGATCCTCTGCAGGACGGAAGGTGAAATAGTCTACAAGAAGCATTGGCACATATCTGGGAAAATGAAAAGGGGGAAGGATGAAAAGTCTGGTTCTTCAAGCTTGAACCTTCAAGGCATACTCTAATTTTTAAGGGCATATATTTGTATTTTATCCTTTTTTTTATCATCATTTTGGTATTATTGTTGTTTGAAAGTATGCCAGTTAACAATTACATAGAAAAATGCTTTGCAAATGTTTGCACCATTAACCTTTAATTCTCTTTCAAAACCAGGAGCCCAGATATCATAGTAGCATCTCACGTGTGTGTAGTTGGATCCTATGAAACCACTAACTTTGTTTTCTGTTGTTTTTTTCTTTTTAATTTTCAGGTAAGGGACATTTTGTTTTTCACCTTAAACTGGCTGTCAGTAGTCTCGGCAGGCTGCCAGATGTTGCTGATGCAAGTAAGAGATGTAGTTCATTTGAATTTTTATTTATCCCATATGCAGTGTGTCTCTTTAATCATCATTTTATTTGAAAATGAAAAATAAGGTTGAGTTTGATGGAAAAATATCATTTTAATTCTTGAGCTGTCAATATTGCAAGCAGGAGAGAGCAGGGTTATATTTTCAAAGAGCCCCTGAGTGGTAAATTTACATTGCGCAGTTAGATTTAAGGCAGCCATTTATGAGGCTGCAATTAGGTACACAAATGTAGCTAGATAGCACTGAATATTGCACTAATTGACTAAATTTGAAAATTCCATTTCGAGCACAGCTCGCCTTGGTCCCTATTTTTTATCCAGCTCATTTGGTGCACACAGCAATTTTGTGCAGACAGAATTTAGTTGTGGAGGGTTTTGAATATATAACTGGTTAACTGTATGTGAATAAAAGCCAAGTTTAACCACATAAACCTTTTGAATATCGATACCTTAGTAATGTGCTTCATTTCGACTGGAGATAGTTTTGGAAACAGAGGTGAAACACTTATTGGGACTCTAGCAGTTGCTCTATGGAAAAAGCTCGTGGACAGAGTAAGCTGGTTTGGCATGTGCTTGTACAGACATTAAGCCATGTATGCATGCATGCCTTGAACCACCTGAATAAAGCAGTGTTTCTCAACCCAGTCTTCAGGGCATACCTAACCGGTTAGATTTTCAGGATATCCACAATGAACATGCATGATAAGAGATTTGCATGCATTGCTTCCATTGTATGCAAATCTGTCTCATGCATATTCATTCTGGTTATACTGAAAATCTGACTGGTTAAGTGTGCCCTGAGGACTGGGTTGGGAAGCACTGGAATAAAGAACTATGCAAAGAGCAAATGTGCTGTATTTCAACCTGCCATTAATACTCACACACTGCTTGCATTTAGAGTAGACTCGGTAGACAGGATGCTCTTGTGCCATCTTTAGAAAACTTTTACCCTGGCTTTGAAAAGTGTGGATACTGGTTGAAGCAGTGCATGATACTCATTTAGTCTTATTAGAGTAAGAAACATTGAACAGAATTGGATCCTCTTCTTTTTTTTTTCTCATGCTCTCTGTTTCAGAACTTCTGCCATTTTAAATTTATGTTGCCATTCCAGAATTTTACCCAGTAAAGATAGAGAAAGTGAATTTCAAAGCCATTTCCAAGGGTTGAACAATGCTTTGCCCATGGAAATGGGCTTTTTTGAAAAATGTTCACCCTATATGCATGTAAAAGTGCCCATGCAGTAGGGATGTGCAGAGGGATGCCATACATTGCATTTGGGATTCGTATTCATCGGGGGGGGGGGCAGATAAGTTGCATTCGGCAAGGGGGCCCCCCGATATGTTTATACGTTAATTCCTATTCATTTCCCCACTAAAATTAAATTAACTACAACCCCCCACCCTCATGACCCCCCAAAGACTTACCAAAACTCCATGGTGGTCCAGCGGGGGGTCCGGGAGCCATCTCCTGCACTCACACCCTCGGCTGCCGTATTCAAAATGGTGCCGATAGCCTTTGACCTACTATGTCACAGGGGCTACTGGTGCCATTGGTCAGCCCCCGTCACATGGCCATCAGCGCCATCTTGTGCTCCTACCATGTGACAGGGGCTGACCAATGGCACTGGTAGCCCCTGTGACATAGTAAGGGCAAAGGCTATCAGCACCATTTTGATTACTGGCAGCCGATGGCCCGAGTGCAGGAGATCGCTCCCGGACCCCTGCTGGACCACCAGGGACTTTTGGTAAGTCTTGGGGGACCCTCCTGACCCCCACAAGACTTGCCAAAAGTCCAGCAGGGGTCCGGGAGTCACCTCCTGCACTCGGGCCGTCAGCTGCCAGTAATCAAAATGGCGCCGATAGCCTTTGCCCATACTATGTCACAGGGGCTACCAGTGCCATTGGTCAGCCCCTGTCACATGGTAGGAGCACAAGATGGCGATGATGGCCATGTGACAGGGGCTGACCAATGGCACCGGTAGCCCCTGTGACATAGTAGGTCAAAGGCTATTGGCACCATTTTTAATACGGCAGCCGAGGGTGTGAGTGCAGGAGATGGCTCCCGGACCCCCGCTGGACCACCATAGAGTTTTGGTAAGTCTTAGGGGGGTCAGGAGGGTGGGGGGTTTGTTTAAATTGGCTCCTTTAGGCGGCCGAATAATTTGGTGAAGATTCCTTGTATTCGTGGGGAATCGCGATATGTTTCGCTTCTCCATGAATACAACGAATATGGCCCTATATGTTGCGGATTTCCAGTTCGTAGGGAACGAATGCACACCCCTAACACGCAGTGTCACTAAGTGCATAATTTTGACCGTAGTAGAGGGAGGTATTCTTGGGGATGAGGTTGAGGGCTTGAAAACTATATGCATGCTTTTGAAAATTAAAATATAGGCACAGATTTCTAGTCTGAAAAATTACCTACACAAAATAGCAAGTGTATATGTGTGTGGGTTATTTTCCTTAGAATATTCACTTTGAAAACTTAGTGCAAAGACCATAGGTAAAAATACCCTTTGACTTTGCAAATATACTGCTAGTCTGAAATTTACCCACACAATGTATTTCTATTGTTTTGCTGTTTGAATCATTTCACTTACAGAAGACTGTAGTATTTGGCTTTGGTTTTTTTTTGTTTTGTTTTGTTTTTGTTCTAATACATGTTGCACATTTTGAGTTATGCAATATGCTCATTGCCAGCTTACTATTTATTTTAATAACCATCTTGTAATGCAAAGAAGTATTTATGCATTTTAATTGATATATCGAAATTCAGTTTTACTGAGCTGTTGTCTTCAAATGGTTTAAAACTGGCATACTTTTTCTGTTGGAACTTTTTCTCTTTAAAATTCTTGAGGATACATGGTATTAGCAATTTCTGGTATAAACGTGAAAACATGATGGCAGAAAAGACCAAATGGGCAATCTGATCTGCCCATCCACACCTACTTATTCAGCTTTACATTCTCTCTCACTCCCTGTTATGACTACCGGGACCGACTACGTACCCCAGGACCCGGATGGATCTTCATCGATGAGACCGGCGTCTTGGATTCCTTCAACAGCAGCTGCCACTGCTGTCCCAAGATGGCCGCGGCGTTCCTCCCCGAGCGGCTAAGCTCCGCCCCCTGATGCTTGCTAAGGGCCGCGCGGGCGGCCTGGCCTGAAAATTAAAGAGACACACACAGGAAGTGCTCAGAGCCCTTCCTGCTGCTTCTGATTTGCTGGAGACTATTTAAGGCAAGGTCTGAGCCCTCAGACCTTGCCTTGGCTTCTTGGCTCTTGCGTTTGTCCCTGTTCCTGGTTGCTGCTTGTTCCCTCTGTGCTTGATTCCTGGACCAGCTGACGTTTCTCCTGGCTCTCGACTCCTGGCTTGGCTACAGTACTCTCTGGCATCCGACCCCTGGACCGGCTGCGGATATTTCTGGCTCTCGACCCCTGGACCGGCTGTGGATCTCTCTGGCACTCGACCCCTGGACCGGCTGCGGGACTTTGTCTGACTACGGAAGCTCCCTGGTTATTGATCATTGGACTGTTGGCAGTATCTCTAGCCCCAGGATCCTGTCTGGACTTAGAAGGGATCCTCGGGGTTGGCTCTTCGACCAGCTGAAGGCGTCAGCTATCGCTTACATGACCCGCTGGAGGCGCCAGCTATCTGGACTACACAACCGGCAGGAGGCACCTGCATCCAGATCTTCTTCAATCCTACCTGCCACCCCGAGGACCGGCCTCGCCAACCGAGGGTGGCCTAAACAGACATCGCCGGACCAAGGATCCACTCCTCCGGGCGTAACAGTCCCTCAGATATCTCCTGTGTTTATCCCATGTTTTCTTGAATTCATATACTGTCCTAGTCTCCAACTCCTCCGTGGGAAGGCTATTCCATGCATCCACCACCCTCTCTGTAAAGAAACATTTCCTTAGATTACATCTGAGTCTACTCCCTTTCACCCTCATCCCATGACCCCTCATTCTAGAGACTCTCTTCCTTTGAAAAAAGCCTGGCTACCATACATGAAAATCTTAAAGTCATTTAAACATCTTTATCATATCTCTCCTATCTTGTTTTGCCTCTAGGGTGTACATGTTCAGATCTTTAAATCTGTCCTCATATACGTTAGAATGAAGACAACTGATCATTTTAACCACCCTCTGGACCATCTCCAACTGGTTTATATTCTTTTGTTATGGTTTGTGGGCCTACACTGACGAGAGGCAAGGTCAGGCCCGGCAGAGAGCTCTGTGGAGAGGTCTCGAGGAATTCCCCACTAGCAAGCGGGCTGCTGATTATACCTTGACTGATACCCCTGGAGGGGAAGGCGCCGAGCAGACCGTAGAGTGTGCGCCTTGAGACTGGTGTGCAGGAGGGATAGCGGAGACACCCCCCCCCCCCCCCCCGAGGGGCAGAGCTGCGGAGCGAGTGATGTGCGGCTGTAGTGACACAGGTTAACCCATGGAGCAGGGAAGCCCGAGTCAGGTTTCTGATGATGATGTAGATGGAACCCGAGGAG
The DNA here is from genome assembly GCF_901001135.1 of Rhinatrema bivittatum. NCBI lineage: Eukaryota > Metazoa > Chordata > Amphibia > Gymnophiona > Rhinatrematidae > Rhinatrema > Rhinatrema bivittatum. The sequence goes on from NC_042623.1 coordinate 105,853,970, forward strand.
CGGGGAGCACAGGCAGTCTCTGTATGATAGAGAAGCACAGCCCCGAAGAGCGGGGAAGTGCTGGTAGTCTCTTAGCAAATAAGCGTGACCCCGAGGAGTGGGGAGGGGTGGACAGTCACAGTAAAGCACCAGGACCCTGTCCCGAGGAGCGGGATGGTGCTGAGAATCTCTTGGGAAGTAGGAAGATGCAGCCCCTGAGGAGCGGGGAAGTTCTGACAGTCCAGACAGCATGTAGGCACAACCCCGAGGAGCGGGGAAGCACTAGAGTAATTCCCGAGTGGTAAGGGTGTTTCAGGGAGCAGCCCCGAGGAGCGGGGAGCCTTGCAGAGTAGGACTTCAGGAGGCGCAGGGCCAGCCCGAGGAGCAGAGGAGGCCCGGAGACAAGGTCCTTGTGAGAGTGCCACTGGCCCCCGAGGAATGGGTACCAGACAGAGTCCAAGGTCCGACGAAGTCCAACAGCGAGCCACAGGAACACAGAACAGGAGCTAGTAGAGATGAATGGAACTTGTTGCCAAGTTGGCTAACTGAGGGCAAAGGTGGAGCTTAAGTATCTTGATCTGATGTCATCATAAAGCAGGGATGCCCCCGAGGTTCCCGCCGAAGAGGCTTCAAAGGAGGGTCTGGTGGCATGCGCTCGCCTAGGAAGGCCCGGAGACAATGAAGCCGGTGGCGGCGTCTCAGCTGCCACGAGAAGCCATGGGGAACGTGGCGGTAGAGATTGGCCTGTGCCGCAAGCAGACCCGGGGAGGGCTGGAGAATGGTGCAAGATGTAAGTAAGCACGGTCACAGCCATCTGCGACCGGGCATAATTGAAGGTGTGATCTCCAGAATTGTAAACAGCATTCCAAGTGAGGTCTTACTAGGGACCTATAGAGGGGCAGTATCATCTCTCTTTCTCTGCTGAACATTCCTGTTCCTATGCAATCAAGCATCTTTCTGGCTTTTGCCATCGTCTTATCCAGCTGTTTGGTCACCTTAAGATCATCTGATATGATCATCCCCAGATCCCGCTCTTCTTTTGTTCTTAGAAGAATTTCATCCCCCTATACCGTAGCATTAAATCTTAGCTACCAGACTCTAGACCATTCCTTGCTAGATCCCTTCTCATGTTTTTCACATCTTTCTGACTGCCCATCATGTTGCTTTTTGGTATATTCGACAATAAGTCAAACCTTTCTCAACAATCCTTATGCAATGTTGCTTAGAAAACTGTTGGAAAAGAACTGGTCCAATGACTGATCCCTGTGCCACACCACTAGAAATGCCTTCCTCCTCGGAGTGAACTCCTTTGACCACTAACCTTTGTCAACTCCTCCTACTCAACCAGTTTCTAACCCATTCAGTCTTTCAGGGTCCATTCAAAGGGCACACAATGTATTTATAAGTCACCAAATGTGGAACCGTGTAAAAAGCCTTACTGAAATCCAAGTACAATACATCTTTTGCTCTCTCCTGATCTAACTCTGTAGTCAATCTATGAGCTTGGAGAGAGTAGGAGCTTTTGATTAGTGGGTTGAAGAGGTCAAGATGCCACAGAGTCTATCACCTTTCTGTTCCCATTTTAACATCAGAGGGGAATGGAGGAATGCTGGTGGGGGTGGGGGGGGGGGGGCTGGTGACTCCCCTCGGCATAATTTTATTTAACCATGTGAGGAATGGGGGATGCCGGAGAAAAAGAAGGGGATGACAGGGGGCCAGATCTAGGGCTGCTCAGGCAGCACCTAGATTTGTCCACCCAAGTTAACATAAAAAATCAGTTTTTATTTACAGTGCTTCACAAGTGCATAAATCAAAGTAATAGCTCACCTTGCATCAGGCACACATATTAGGTAAACATACAGCATACAGATATCCCGCAAGGTCCTACCAGCTCCCCTGAGGCCACCTCTAGTTCTCTAGGCCTGGGTTCTTATGGTAGGATGAAGGGAACCTCCCTTCACTCAGAATCCCTTGCAGCGTTCTGCCTTAAAAAGGCTGTATTAGATACCTGAACTGGCGAGGGACAGAGTAGCTTTTCTTTGCTGTGCTCTGTTCTGTCCACTCCAGCATCACCCCACCCCTTCTGTTTTCTGAATGAGAGAAGAGGCAAGGGGAGGAGAAGGGAAATGACAGAAATGGTTGAATTGGCTAGCAGTGTAACCTTTCTCTGTTGTGCTCTAACCATTCCTTCCCCTTCTGTTCCTTGCAAGAAAGAGAAGGGAAAATGACTGGAATCATAGGGCTCTTAGATAATCGGCATATTTAATTAACTAGCATAGCTTATTCCTCATGCCTGCCAGATAATGGGTCTTTCACTATACTCACATGTAAATACAACTTGAAATAGGTATTAGTAGAAATGCCATACTACTATTATTTTACAGTGATTAGCAATATTTTCAGTGATATGCTGTGTAAGTAGGGTAAAGGGTAGCATATCATAGCAGAGTAAAATGTCTTCCTTCTAAATTCTGTCAAGAAGTATTGGATCAGCAATATTTTATTTATTTTATTTATTTACAAATTTTTTATATACCGTCATTCGGTATATAAAACCATAACCCACTTTCTCTAACCTCCCTTTATTCTTAGACCTAACCTATCCCTACCCTTAGGTGATACTTGGCAATCCTTGTTAAATATAATTTTTAAAACCTGCACATTCCGCTGCCTTTACTTGTTGATTTCAGAAGTATTTTTGCATTTTCCTCATTTTTTTCTCCTGGTCTCAGTGAGAATTCCAAACTGGCTCAGCTATAAAGTTTTTTTTTTTTTTTATCAAAATCTTTTTTATTGGTAGTGTCTGGTAAGTAACAACCATAGAGCACTGAGAACAGTAGAACAATATACACAATAATAAGGAAAGGAAGCATCAATACAGGTATTACCCAACACTCCATAACATTTTGTATTTTCATAGGGAAGTGGGATCCATACGGATACCCTCAACCCCCCCCCCCCCCCCGTCCAAACCTCCCCAGCAAACATACCACATTCATCCAAGCTATAAAGTTTTATTTGTATCAAAGAAATGCTCTCAACTAATAAAAAAAACCCCAAATTAATTTAGCCTTTTTTATAATGTGTTATGTTCTGATTAATAATAATCTTGCCTAGATTTCTAGTCAATTCATTCTGTTGAATCTTGATAAAAAGTTCATGCTGTATTTGATTCTGTTTTGTATTCATATTAATGAATCAAGAAAAAAAAGTGGATCCTGTTTGAAAAGTATATTTATTTTACTATGTGCATGTTCCATATTATACAGAACCTCATCTGAGTTACATTTATACGATATTGAATTCTTAGAGTTAAAATAAGGGAAAAACAGCAAAATAATTGCCTTTTCAAAATGGCAATGAAAAAGAACAGCACAATATGAAGACTGTTTAAGGAATCAATAGCTTTCAGCAAAGATGAGTTATTGCTAAAAATAAAAAAAGTCTTATTCATCTTAGAGATGTAATCAAATTTTTTATTGTTGATATGAATGATGACACCTTGAAAAGACTCATCATGGTAAGCTCATTATGGCTACCAATTCTATTCACTTACACTTTTCCCCTCTCTGAATTTCCTGAATAGGTAATCGGTCACTTTCTATTTGTCTATGATGATCTAGCTAAACAAAAACTAGATTAAGTGATGGTCACAGACAGGATATATCCGAGGGTGTTAGAAGAGCTTAGAACATTTCTGGCAGCTCTATTGGCTGACCTTTTCAATGCTTCATTAGAGTCGGGAATAGTTCCGGAGGACTGGAGACAGGCAGTTGTCATTCCTCTTTTCTTCTAGCCTGTAGTTCTTCCTTAGGAGACTGGGAACTACAGGCTAGTTAGTCTGTGGTGAATAACCACACTGCTAAGCCCAGCTACTTTTTGTCTGGTAAACGTACATGTATTGTTGATCCCTGTGCATACTTTTACCTGGCTAAGGGATGACCAGGTTTAAGGCAGCTAATTTACCTCCGTAAATCAATACTTGTTCGGGTAAATGGCTTTTGAAAATGTGTTTTTTTTTTTTAAGTATTCATCTTCACTTTCCCCACAGGTATCAAAGTAGCAATGACTAGCAGACACTTCATAAATATAACCGAAACATGCAATGGTTCTCTGAGCACCTGTATTTCAAAAAAACAAACCGTCCAATCAGATCCCAACATCAGGCCAGACTGCCGATCCCTTCTCCTAAACTAACTAAAAATTCATCTACAAAAGAACGCTCGCTCATCATAGCAGGAACCACAATGTGGAACAGTGTGCCCTCGGAGCTGCGGCAGGAACCCTGCCACCGAAAATTTAAACATAACCTAAAAACATGGCTGTTTAGAAAAGCCTACCCTTGAAGGATGGGACTTATGCAAATTACATACATCGCTGCTCAACCTCCTCCTGATTCCTCCCCCTAACCTTGCCCTTCCCTTCCCCCCTTGACTCACGTCACCCCCCCCCCTCCATGTTTCCCCCTTTCCATACCCGTATTATTCCCTAGAATATCTCCCTAAAGGGCCGACCTTAAGTTAATTATCTCAGTTATTTTTGTTACATATATGTATATGATATTTATATACCTAGTTAACTGTTAAACAAGCGTTTGGCTTTTTCCACTTATGTTTATTGTAAAGCCTCAGGCTGAATTACTGTTTGCTGTAAACCGAGGTGATGTGCATTATGTGCCGTGGTATATAAAAAAACAAACTATAAATAAATAAATGTGTGAAACTGACACATGGCTAAAAACAATACACAGTACTAGAAGTGATGGCTTTCTACCACAAATCTGAGATGCTTCTCACAACTAGGATATATGTGGGTGTATGCATCCTTGAGATCCAAGGAGCTGAACAGATAGGAAATAAATATTAAACAAAGTGATATCTGGGTTAAAATAAACTTAAATATGAAAAAAGAATAGAAACAAAATTTTGGAGGCTGCATATCCTTAGCAGAGAGTCTACCCTACATAAGAACATAAGAAGCTGCCTTAGTGGATCAGACCAAGGGTCCATCAAGACCAACATCCTGATTTCAACAGGACTTCTCTCAAAAATTAACCCCATAGTATAGACAAAAACCCCACACTTCACAATGCAACTTTTGAACTCAACAATTTAGCTCCCTCTAGAAGAGGACTGACCAATGCCATTTTTTTTAGTGGCCTGAGACTGGTACCATTTTGACATCACTATGGTGCTGGTCTAAGAGCCAACCAATGTCATACTGATAGGGACCATGGAAGGGCAAGAGGTTAGTAGGCATCTCTTCTGCCTCTTTTACTGATCAGGACTCCCATAAAAGGGTGCTGGGTGGCCAGGGTGTTTTTAGGCCTCAGCATCCATTTTGCGACCAGGACGGGGGTCAGAGGGGCCCAATGTGTGAGGTCCTTTGATCCACAGACTTGCCAAGCACATTTTAGAATGTTAAATCCTCAGTCTATACATGAGCATATATGGTAGTAGAAGTAGAAAAAGGAATGTCTGTTTCCCTATGAAGACCAAACAGGCTAGGGTTTTTCAGTTTGGAAAAGAGATGACACAGAGAGGATATGATAGATATTTATGAAGTCTTGTGTGATATACAGGGATGTGCAGGAGAAACATTTGGTGTCTTTTTGAAATTAATTTTGAAATTTTTGAAATTAATTTTGTAGGGACCCCAATGCATTTCTTTAGTTTCAAAACATTGTTTTTTTGGTTTGATTTGTTTTTACTTTACCATTAAAGTCCATAGGGGTAGAATTGTAGTCTATAGTAGACTCCAGAATTGGGGTTTTCTAATCCATTGTCTTAGAACTTGTGGGAAGAAATCATCAAAAGGGGCAAAGAAGTCTAAGATTCTTAGACTGTGAAAAGTGGCACCAAAAGTGGCATGAATAGCCTAAGGCTGAGTTAAGGGACAAATGGGTGCCATTTGCTTGTCACTGTGAGAGGAGCAAAAAATCATCAAAAGTGGGAAGTACACCCCAAGACTTCAAAAAAGTGCACCAGCAACAGTGCCATGAACCCTTGATGGCATCTCGAATGGTAAACCAAAAGTGGCATCAGCATACTAAGGCACCATGAAGGTGAAACAAAATAGAAAAGGTGGGAGAAAAACCCTTAGGGCAGACACTGATAAAGGGGCCAAGCAGCACAAAGAGTGGTTTCAAGCACTAAAGCAACATGAGAGGTGCAAAGAAATCCCCCAGACTGGCAAGAATAACTCAAGGTGTAAGGACTGGGATATGAAAGCAAGGCATATTGGCAAAGATAGCTCCAAGATGTAAGCTCATGGCATGGAAGCATGGCTAGGTGGCACAAAACCTCCTAAGGTACTGGGTGGAATTTTGATTTTCTTGTGAAATGGACTTTTCAAATGAAAATGACCACATTCAGAACATGCAAATAGTTTCACAAATGAGTGTGGTTAGCATTTATAGTACAGTGTGAGGGCCTGGGTTTTTTGTAGAAACCTTTTCCTATCTTCTGTAGGTGAACTCTGGTTATTCCGTGTCCTGATTTTTGCATGAGTTCTCTCTTACTACTTTAAATGTTATTGCATTCAGAAAATGATTTATCTTGAGCATCATTTCTCTTGTGTATGTATTTCTTCCTTCTGAGTGAGGGTTTTTTGAATAAACCATTCCAGTATATTGAACCATCACACTAGGTGGGAGAATGAGGTTGAATTTTTTGAGCAGTTGGAAAAAAGGAATATATTGTAGTAACCTGCCCCAAACCTTGGAGGGTGCAGGATATACATTATTTTAAATAAAGTCCAAAGAACAGGGGTTATGCAGTGGTAGTGAAACCTGTATCTTTTAAAAACTTTTGTCAAATTTTGTTAGGAGCACAGAGGCGCAGTCCTATCTCAACGGGGTGGAGAGCCCTTGGATCACGGTGCGGCTCAGGGAGGAGCCCCAAGGCACACCGCGAGAGGTGAGCAGGTACAAGCACGAGGAAGGCTGGATGGAAGACAAGGCAAAGAATATCTGGAACAGGAACAAGGCAGGCTCAGCCCTCCACTGGACCTACATGCACCAATGAGACCCAGCAACGCAATGCTGGTCTTGAGAGTAGCCATCCGGCCACTCGATAACCCTTCTGGACCCACTGCTTGGGAACGATGAGTGTGTGATGCCAGATGGAGGCTGAGGGCAGGAGCAAGAAGACTCAGACAAAGGATACTCGGAGGACTCAGACGAGGACTTGGATACTCAGAAGACTTGGAGGACTCAGACAAGGACTCAGACGTAGACTAGGATGCTCGGAGGACACAGGATACTCGGAAGACTCAGACATAGACTTGGATACTCGGAGGACTCAAACATGGATTCAGGTTACTCAGAAGACTCGGACAAGGAATCAGGTTACTTGGAGGTCACAGACAAGGATTCAGGACTCAGGCGAAAGTACTGGGTTAGAACTGCATCACAGTATGCCCTACACAGCTGCAGACCACGCTGAATGCAAAGCAGGCTTCAAGCAAAGAAGTGGAACTTGAGACTGGAATATGACTAAGATTCAGTAGAGGCCTGCACCGGGGCGCACCCTACACAGCTGCCTGTGGTTGGTCGCATACCATGCTGGAGCAGAGCAGGTTCTGGCAGAGTCTTAGGTAAGGACGGATGCAGGCACAAGGGACACCAAAGACCAGGACAGGATTCTCAGAAGTAAGGCATTAGAAACAGAAGTCTTTTGGAAACTTACACTGCAGATGAGAAGAAGGCCTTGTACCATGAGGCACCCTACACAGCCCCCCATGGGCTGGTCATGGACCACGACTGTGGCACTCCATTAAAAGTGAACAGATGAGGGAACTGGACAAAGAGCTGAAGATGAGATGGACGAAGTCAGGACGGGAACATCAGACATCAGGGATATGGAACAAGCGATGAGGGAGCTCCGACGAGGGATGAGATCAGGAGCAAAAAGGTGACGAAGTTCAGGAACACGAAGAACATGGAATAAAGATCCATCAAGGCACAGGAAGACCACGGAGGACCTGGATCAGGAAGAAGACCACAGACACTGTGAAGATCGGATCTGAAGGCACTGAGGAACTGAGGCTAGGCCCTTTTATAGGGCTGATCTGGCGAAAACTGATGACATCACTCTTGAGAGCCGCGGGGCTTTTCCCGCCGCTGGCCCTTTAAGAGAGCAGCTGAGGTGTGCACTTGTGCCTATGGGAGAGTCCAGGAGGCAGACTGCAACATCAGTATAGCAGTTAGTCAGAGCAGTATCAATGGAGGGATTAGGGTTATGGCAGCTAGGCATGAGTCAGCAAGTCCTCCATAGTGGAATTATTGGTATGGTAGATAGACGTCAGGTAGAAAGTCCCCTATAATGGAATTAGGATTTTAGCAGCTAGACATGAGGCAGAAAGTCCCCTGTGGTGGTTTTAAGTTGCATGGCAGGTAGCATACATCAGCAAGTCTCCCATGCTTGTATAAGGAGCATATAAATACAAAAATCAAAGAATCCACTGATGCCAGGAAACAATCAATATAGACAATTAATAAACTATTCCTGAAGAAAATATTTAGGGTGGGAAGCTCACCGAGACCTCATATGTTGCAAACCCTGTGTCTGGGCTTAATGAGAGCTTATAATGGCTATCGGCAGGATAGTTCATTCACGGCACAGCAATTGACTTCAGCACTCTGACAAGAGTGTTCACAGAGACGCCGTCCGGTTCAGCAAATTGAGTCAACATATTGCACACATAAAACCAAGTATCTGCGGCAAGAGATAAAAGCAGGTATCAGTGGCACCCGACCCCCTGAGGAAGGAGGTTTCCTCCGAAACACGCCGTGTTGGTAATAGTTGGATTCGACCACTTGATCATCTTCATCACCAGCTTTTTACAACTTCATGCCAGATATCAAAGTTGCAAGTCTCAAACTGTGCTTTACAGCACAGTTTGAGACTTTAAGTGCATCGGGACAGCTCTCTTTACAGCGTCCCATAACATCCAGCCCACTGAGACCTATGATTATAATATTAAGAGAAGCTTGCGCCATTATAAGCTCTCATTAAGCCCAGACACAGGGTTTGCAACATATGAGGTCTCGGTGAGCTTCCCACCCTAAATATTTTCTTCAGGAATAGTTTATTAATTGTATAAGGAGCATGGCATGTAGGTATGTACCAGTAAGTCCCCTATGTTAGATTTAGGGATATGGCAGGTAGGCATCAGGCAGCAAGTCACCTCTGGTAGAATTAGGAGCATGGCAGGTAGGTTTCAGGCAACAAGTCCCTTATGGTGGTATTAGGGGATTAGCAGCTAGACATGAGGCAGCAAGTTCCCTATGGTAGTACTAGAGATATGGCAGCTATACATGAGGCAACAAGTGCCTTATGATGGTATTAAGGGTATGTAGCAAACAAAGATGTGAAGAGTAGTTTTAAATCCAAACTATAAGATAACATGCCAGGTGCTCACATATTAATCAAAGATCACAACTTCCTTATTTCAATATTGCATATTTATTGGTAATCCAATCAGTTGTAATTCCAAGGATATTAACACTATGTCAAATCCAAGTTTCAAACACTGTGGTTTCCCCAACACAGCCATGTATCGTCTGGATTTCTATGTGAGGGCTGATTTCCACCCAATGACATTACTGCATATGTATTAAAGGTATGGCAGGTATGCATATGTCAGCAAATCCCTATGGTGAAATTAGGGGTATAGCAGGCAGGCAGAGAGGAACAGTCAGAACCTTGGGGTGGTATAACTCAGTTATGGCAAGCACTGGCAGACAGACTGCCAGTAATGCCTCAAGATATTATCAATCATCTTACCACGCCCATTGAAATTCTGGAAACCCAATCAAAGGAAATTTGCATTTTAAAAATACTAGCATTTCAATTAACCGTGTAGTGAACCTTGAGCAACTGGGGCTCACAATGTACCCTGTCATTGAAAAAAAAAGTATTCACTGGTCTGTGGGCAAAGTAGATATTTCTGTGCCACTTTGCCTAGATCTGTCCAGATGGTGAACTTCAGTGCTGACTATGCAAGCACATCTGTGTCCGGATCCTCAATGTGCTCTGTCAGAGAGCGTGTCACAGACCTTTGCACTGAGCTCTCTTTTGCCTGGGTGTGCTGAGACTCTCTCTTCCAGCCAGCTACTTTCACTTTGGCCTGTGCCAGGAAAGGTAGTTCTTTATAGGCACTGTGGCTATGGCATATTGTGGTAAGGGAAGACATGCTAGCTGTCTGGATGCTGCTCCTGCTTGTACTACTCTCTGAGGTAGCCACTGTTTCCTCCTGTGCTACATCCCTACTCTGCCCATGCCTGTAGCACTCCTCCTGACAGACCATCTGCTTCAGCATTTGCTTCATCTGTGTGAGGCACGTGGACTCCCGGGTGACATTCTCGTTCAACCAGGGATCAAGCAGTGTAGCAAGTTTATATACGTTGTTTTCTATCTAATGTATCAGTCCATCATGAACTTGATACTTTGTTATCGGCCCACCGCAGGAAATTTCGTTTTCCCACTGTTTGGGCCAATTTTTGTCGGCTGCCTCAAAACAAAAAACCCAAATTCAACCCTTCAAACTTAATTAATTACAACCCTCCCAACCCCCCCAAAACTTGCCGAAAGTCATGGACTCCTTCTCTACCAGATGCAGTGTGTGCAAAACATTAGATACCCTCTAAGCCCCAGTCATGTATTCCCTTAACAATATTTGTGCCATTGTCTGTGACAAAGAAACTTGTATTTAAACTTCTCACTCTCCAGTCTAGCTTCCAACCCTCTAGCATCTCTCTTATGGCTGATAGAATATTGGCTGAAGTTTGGTACTCATCCATTGACTGGGTGTGCAGCTAAGCTCAGCTGAAAATGTTGCTCCATCCCCTCTAGAGCTGCTGCCTGGCCCTGACTTTGCCAGGTCTCACCAGTGTGCCATCAGGAAGAGATAAGAGTGCGTAGCATTAGGGGTGTGCATTTGTTGTCAATGTATTGGCAATCCGCAACGTATAGAGCCATTTTCATTGTATTCATGGGGAAGCGAAACGTATTGCGATTCCCATGAATACAATAAATCTTCACCGAATTATTTGGTGACTAAAGGAGCAAATTTAAACAAAACTTCCTCCCTCCTGACCCCCCCCCCCCCCCAAGACTTACCAAAACTCCCTGGTGGTCCAGCAGGGGTCCGGGAGCCATTTCCTGCACTTGGGCCGTCTGCTGCCGGTATTCAAAATGGCGCCGATAGCCTTTGCCCTTACTATGTCACAGGGGCTACCGGTGCCATTGGTCGGCCCCTGTGACATAGTAAGGGCAAAGGCTATCGGCGCTATTTTGAATACTGGCAGCCGACGGCCCGAATGCAGGAGATGGCTCCAGGACCCCCGCTGGACCACCAGGGACTTTTGGCAAGTCTTGGGGAGGCTGAGCACAAGATGGTGCCAGCTGTCCATTGCTCCTACCATGTGACAGGGGCCGACCAATGGCACTGGTGTAGCCCCTGTGACATAGTAAGGTCAAAGGCTATCGGTGCCATTTTGAATACCGGCAGCCGACGGCATGAATGCAGTAGATGGCTCCCGGAGCCCCGCTGGACCACCAGGGAGTTTTGGCAAGTCTTGGGGGGGGGGGGGTCAGGAGGGTGAGGGGTTGTAGTTAATTAAATTTTAGCTGGGAAACAAATAAGAATGGAACACATGAACGGATCGGGGCCCCCTTGCTGAATGCAACATATCTGCCCCTCCATGAATACAAATACCGTATGTAACGTATGCGGTCCCTCTGCACATCCCTATGTATCATTCATGGAAGTCCAGATGATGAAATGCACGCTATTCCCCTCTGCCTTAGCCAACAGCACCTGGATGCAACTATGGCACTAGTTGAACAGGTTGGGGATAACCTTCCAACTAAAAGTGGTCCTGGAGGGGAATTAGTAATGTGGGAATGCCAGCTGCACAAAACGCTTAAAGTCTACATTCATCACTAGCTGCAGAGCTGGCCATCAAGGGAAATCATCTGCAATATACCTCATTACAACTTTTGATGCTGCCTGTCTCCTACCCTGGAACAGTGCTACCAAACACCACCCCATTTCCACCATGGTAGGTTGTCACTTCTGGGGCTGCTGACTGGCCATCTGACTGCTGGAAGGGACTGAGGACATGGAAACAGCTTGGGGAACACCCTCTCTTTTCCACCACTTTTCCCTGACTGGAAGAAGAGTGGAGTAGAGAAGTATCCTAGTGGTTAGAGCAGTGGGCTACAAACCAGGAGACCAGGGTTCAAGTCCCACTGTTGCTACTTGTGACATTGGGCAAGACACTTTACCCTCCATTGCCTCAGGTACAAACTTAGATTGTAAGCCCGCTGGGGATAAGAAAATACCTATAGTACCTGAATGTAATCCACTTTGAAGTGCTGTGAAAAGTGGAATATAAATCTAAATTTAAAAAAAAATGGTCTCCAGGCTAATACTAGTACTTCCACCCTTCCCAGATACCAGTACTAATGGATGGTGCTCCATTTGCTTCCCTCAACTGGTATCTTTTGCACATCTCAAAATGTGGGTCCTCCCTGATTTTGAAGTGCCTCCAGATCATGGATTTCTTCTGCGATCTCTTCTCTACATCCTTGGTGGAGGATGCTGGCACTGGAGTGGAGGTAGAGGGTGGACTCTGAGGAACAATAGCAAGGGCATCAGTCTCACTCTCTACATGTGCTGCCTGCACTTCATCACTATCCTCATTTTGATCTAACTTCCCCATCAATGAATTGGATGATGCTAAGACACTACTGTATACTCCTCCAAAATTTTCCTCTTCTAGTATCCCTTCAATATTTTCTGATTCAGACAAGCCAAGAAAAGACTTTCTGTCTTAATTGGTGGATGAATGCTGTCTTCATAGCATCATCTCTAGTGAGAAAAGAAGAACCTGCTGCTGCTGTTTTGGGGCATTCTTGTTCTCCAACACCTTTTACCTTGCTGCTACTCTCTATCTGTCAGCAATTCACTCTTTTCCAAAACAGAATGATGTGAAACTTGTTCAGTGTCACCTGCACTCTGTTGCGCTGGAGGTGGATTCTTGGGCTGAGGTGGGGTTGACACAACCCGCAGGCAAGAGCCTATGGGTCCCCACCGTCATCAGGTGGAGTGGGCTGAAGCTAGAGGCCACTGGAGCTTCACCTAAACCAGCCCATGTTCCTCTCGGGTTGAGCCTTTGGGTACCAGGGCTGGCAGGAATTAGGCGGGCCTCAAGATTGGACGTTGAAGGCAAGTAATTCAGCCCAGAGACAGCAGCCAGCAGGTGGCGTAGTTCTATCCTAGACTGGTCCCAGTACAGGAACCCGAGCACCAAGGAACGAGGATTGACTGAAGGTGCTTGAGCAAAGACAGGCTGGAGCCTTAGGAGTCCAAGTCCAGAGGATAGGGACAGAGGCATCACTGTTGAACTTGAAAGAGAGCTGGCGGCAACTGGAAGGTGTAGCAAGCAAAGTAGAACTCTGGACACCAAGGAGTCTATAGTGTGGTCAGGGCACGGAGAAGGCAGGTGTGGTCAGACATAGCAATGGTCAAGGCTTGAAGAAAACAGGCGTGGTCAGGCGTAGCAATGGTCAAGGCACGGAGAAGGCAGGCATGGTCAGGCATAGCAGAGGTCAGGCTTGGAGAACGCAGGCAAGGTCGGACGTAGTAGAGGTCGGCACCAGGAGGTCAGTCAAAGTACAGACGAGACTAACAAAGACACAGGAACTTGGAGACAAACTGGAACATGGATCAAGGAAGCACAGAGGCAACGAATACTCAGAACCAAACAGGGAACCGAGGAGACCTCTTGCAAAGGCAACACTTCAGTGCGAGGCCTGAGCATTTATATGCTGAAGGATCTGATGTCAGCATCCGGGTCCATGGCCAGGTTCCCGCCACGGGCCCTTTGAAAGGTTTACTGATGCACGCGCCTAGGGAGGGGCACGGTGCTGCTGGCGGCGTCTCTCCGCAAACCCCGCGGAGAGTCCTGACTGATGGAGGCATCCTGGCTGGAAGTCCCGGGAAGGTGGAGCAGGGCCAGAGGCTCTGGCAGGAGCCCAAGGTCGGAGCCGGCGACCCACTGCCGCAAGCGACAGGGAGCTGGAGCCTGGAAGTTGTTTAGAAGGGTGAGAGAGCCGCACCGTGGGGCTGCTGAGGTCGACGAGCATAACACACTCTCTGCACTGGCACATGCTTCTTTCCATGTCAGTTTCTTCTGGATAGAGCTCACTTCTGCTTCACTAGTCTTGAAGAAATCCCGCTTCAGCTTAGGTGCAGGACTGCCAACCTTCCCAATTAGGAAAGATTTTCTTTACTTGTTCACCCTTTCCCTATCCCTGACATGATTGATTGGGTCACTGGGGGTTTAGATATTAAAATTATTTTATATTTCTCCTTGGTACCGTAACTGACTGTATGTCCATTGACTGTGCCATGCTAATGTGTGTGTGTGCGGATAACACAAAGCAAAATGCTGCACAGAGTGTCCCACCGTGTGCACTAGTTCTGACACTGCTGAGCTTAGTGACAAGCTCCACAACTCAGACTGGTATGCTTCACTCTCTGCTCTATGCTCAGTGCTTACCTAGGTGGCTTATATTCAAAAGGCCATTCAGAGGACACGTTATCTGGCTAAAGTGAACCAGATAACTTGTTCTATATATTCAGCGGGATAAACATCCCTCTGAATATACTAGCTTAAAGTTATTCGACTACATGTACCTGATTATTTAATAATCTGTTATTTTAACTCTTTATTTATAATTTCAAAAATATATAATATAGGCACCAGCTTGAAAGAAAACAATATAACTACTGTATATCCAAAATGAGGACTACATTACAGAAAGGAAAATAATATTTATACAAAACCCAATAGGTCCACAAAATAGAGCTGCTAAAGGACATCATAGGGACTCTGATAAGTACAATGTTTTTAAAAAAGAAATAAGCTAACTGCTGGAGGAAGAAAATACAAGATGCTATATTAAGATACTGGAGTAGATGTGGTTTAGGAACATTCTGACCTTCCAATAGTACTTTAAGATGAGAGGGATCAAAAATGATATATCTATTATATTCAACTTAATTATACACTTTGCAGGATATTGCAATGAAAAGTGCCCCCCCCCCCTTCCCCAACTTGACCACGTATCATGGGAAGATAAAAATTCTTTCCTTCTAGTTTGGTCCCAAAAAAACAGCATCTTTATTACAAAAATATAACCACATCATAAGAGTCTTCTCAGCCTCAGAATCACAAGTAATTAATAAAGTAGCACATTCATTTACTACATCGTCATTTTGTTCAGATCAAAACTAGCAGAAACAGGCACTGGTCCAGTGGCGGAATTATCTTTCTTCACCATAGGAATATAATAAATTTTTGAAAAAGAAGGTAGAGAATCCTCAGAGAATCCCAAAACTTCTTTCAAATATTCCTTAACTAATTTGTTAAATCCAATCAGAGGGGAATGAGGAAAATGTAACATGTGTAAATTAAAAAACCAAGACTTATTTTCAAGAATGTCTAACTTCCTATTAATAGCAAAACTATCCTTAACAATAGCTACACATGCTTTTTGTGATGACAAATCATGAGACTTCAAAACCTTAATTCCCATTTCCCGATCTGCTAAATTTAACTTTGTAGATATTTGACCCTGCATATTTTCAGTTGTAGAGAGTCCCAGACTTACATTGAACAGATCTGTCCAAATTCACAATTGCTTGCCACACATTTTCCAGATTAATATTGGCAGGTCTCTGAGTCACAAAGAGAGCTGGTACATCCTGAAGGAAGTCACTTTCTTCCATTGTGTTACCAGCACTAACCTAATAGATCGAGGAACGCATAGGAGCTGAAACAGAATCCCGAGAAACCAAAGTCGAACATGGAGTGAGGCTATCAGGGCTAAGAGATGTTTCCTCTGAGTGGTGTACAGCTGTCCCCATGGCCACACCAGCACTGAGGGTGCTCCCTGACTCCAAAACCTCAGCCAACATCTGAGGGATGGTTCTTTGGGACATAGAGAGAGGGGCCGACAAGAAACAGTGAGCCTGACCCTTCCATTTCCATTTGTCCATAAAGAGTTAAAAAAAAAAAAAAAAGGAAATTCACAGAGTCAGCTGAGTAAGGAGAACTCCAGCAGAAAGCAAAGCAACAGGCCTCCTGGAAAAACCATCTCAAAGGGCCGGCGGCAGCGCACTGCAGGGTGCTGCTTTTTATGGGGTCCTAAGGATGCAGGAGAATGAATTCTGACTCGTGCGTCAGGGATCACATCATGGCCATTGATGATCTAGGAGAGTTGGATGCTGGGAGGCCAAGATGAGTGTCCTCAGCAGCACAACCAGCTGTGTTTGAAAATAGCCGGGTAGGTTTTTCAGTTCTCCAGCCTTATGTGGCCGGATAACTTGCTACTTAACCGGATATTTTTAAAAGATATCCAGCCAAGTAGCACACTCTTTAATAAATATGAACCAAACAAATAAATGGGCCAATAGGCCCATCCCCTCCCTCCCCCCACCCTCCAAAAAAAAAAAATCTTATAAAGGCCTTGTTGGTCTATGCTGTCTTCACCCCTCAGACAGGCAGATGTAATATCCGTGTGGGAAAAACGGGCGCTCATGATTAGGCACCCGCTTTCCTAAAGTTTGCCCATTCACTTCTCCTGGGCGTGCGATGCAGAGGGCAAATGAGCCGCTGCGTTAAAAATGAGATGCTAGGGGAAATTGTGCATCCCTAGCACCTCCTCGGCATCGGCCGCCCAGAAGAAGTGACTGTGCACGGGTTAGGAAAACAGGCGCTCAATCTTATCTTGCTAGTGTCCGTTTTTCTAACCCATGCACAGTCATGAGTTAGGAAAATGGACGCGCGTAAATTGACCATCTGTTTCCTAACCTGACCGCCAGCAAAACATTTTTTTGTATTATTATTTTTTCACATTGCTGCTTTCTGTGATTTTTCCGACTTAATATTGCCACGATATTGGAGGAGCCACAAAAAAGCAGTATTGTCTGCTTTTCTGTTAAACTTTTGCAGCTCCTTAAGACTTAACGCCAGCTGCGGGACTGTCGTTAATTTTTGAGGGTTAAAATTTGTGCATCAGGCACACATTTATTTTTCACATAGGAGGGTACTAGCTAACAGAGTCATCAACATGGCATTGACATGTAATCTGCGCTATTAGCTACACGCTGGTTTGGATGTGCGTTTTGGACACGCTGATCCCCTTATTGCATAAGGGGTTATAGACGGGCGTCCAAAACGTGCATCCAACCGCGGGTTAACCTGTGTGCTAGCCCGAGCACACAGTATTGCGTCAGCTTGATAACCTTTAAATGGTACAGAGACCCCATGATACCTTATTTTTTATTGCCAGAACCCTCTGCCCCGCTCCCGGTACCTCCAGCACGCTCTAAGAGAGCGTGCTGGGGAAGCATAGGAAAAGTAGAGTTAGAGGCAATGCTGGAAGCATAAGCTTTTAACGTAAGCTTACGTTTCCAGTGCTGCTTCTCAAAGAGCAGCACTGGAGGCACTGGGAGCATGGCAGAGGGTCCCTCATTCCCAGCAATAAAAGTTGTTATCAGGGAGTTGGGAAGGGTCGGAGGGAAAGGGGGCGCCGTGACATTTATAAGCCTTGCGGGTGGATATAAAACATTGAGACGGGGTCTCCTTACTATTTAGAGTCTATGGGGGTGAGGAGAGCACAGCCTGAAAGGGAGGGAATTGGCCTGCTGGCCCATTTATTTGTTTGATTTGTATTCCTTAAAGACGGCGCTAACTTAGCCGGATATTTTTTTAAAGTAGCATGTTCTCCGGCCACACAAGACCGGATAACTTCAGACTTGCTCGGAAGCAGGGCTAAGGTTTCCGGCTAGCCTAGCCCGGATATACCTGGTATTTGGCTAGGTTATCTGGATAACTCAATCTCTCCCCACAATGCCATTAACCATTTGAAATGTCAGCCATAGGGACCAGCTCGGTGGGTGCTTGAGCACTCCCCCCCAGTATTGTCTTCTGCACTCCGGTGAATTGGGAGCTCAGAGCTCCATGTTTCAGGGCCTTCGGGGGGAAGGCGATAAGGAATTGCTTCTGGTTCTCTGCTACTCTTTCTGCCTCCCCCCGCAGCCTGTGCCTGGCTGAGGAATGTCTGACCAATGGGCAGCAGAGCACAGCAGCAGTGTAGGGCAGGCAGGCTTCCTGAGGGTCGGTGGAGATAGGGAGGGCTCCTGGTGCAGGGGCAACAGGGCAAAGGAAATAGGGATATAAATGAACTATATTGGGAGTTAAAGGAAGATGACAACTGCTGGGAGAGGAGGTGAGGGAATGCTGGTTGGGAGAGGAAATGAGGAGGAAGTGAGGCTCATATTGGAGTGGTTGGAAAGGGAGAGAATAGACACATGCTGTGAGGATGAGAGGGGCTGGGAGGGAAACTGTGAGAGACAAAAGAAGTGAGAGGGGGGACAGAAGGGAGAATGGACATGAGCTGTGATAAGAAAAGAACTTGGGCTCAGGGGATAAGGACACTTGAAGGGAATGTTAAGAGGGATAGAAAGGTGAAGAGGTCTGAGAGAGGAGTTGTATGGGACAGAGAGAGGAGGGTGGCTGATAGGGGAGGTAAACCATAAAAAGTGTTATGAGAAGAGAGGGCTCAATTCATAGTGGAAGGAAAAGGCATGAATGGGTGAGGAGAGGAATAGAAATGGTAGGAGGAGGAGGAGGTGAGAGAAGATAATGAGCTGTGGAGAGACAGCCAGTGGATAGAAAGATATATACACATGATGGACAATAAACTGAATAATAAAGAAATGAGAGGAAAACCAGAAGAGAAATCCTTCAAAAAAGAACTCGAAACATGGATATTCAGCCAAACTTTCAGAGATGGCGTGGGTTAAGCGGCATGAAACTATCCTTACTCATTATCCATATCTGTTTGACACACACTAAACTTGTCGAATGTTCTCCTCTCACATATCTCACCTATCCACATCTCGCACCTATCCACGATCTCCTAATAATGTAGCTTTGATAGTTAATTAAAGGTCTTGACCCCTCCGCTTACCGAAATCGGACTCTTCTCTCAGTCCCAACATACCCCTTCACGACAAAGCTTTATGCACCTTATGTCCGATGACGAGCACACCATGTGCTCGATGTTGTACTCAAGCTTCTACGTAACCTGCCTAAAAATTATCTGATGACCTAATCTCATATATGTTCAATTCGCTTGTTGTTAGAAAGTGTTCTTTTTAGAATGTTATAGTCGCTCATTTAATAAGTGTCTCGTTCAAATGTACACTTCCTGTAATATGTTGTTTCCAATGTTCGTTTAATGTAATAAGTTGTTTTCATGTAAACCGGAGTGAAGGCAGATTGCTATACGCCGGTATATAAAAGATTTGAAATAAAATAAATACAAATAAATGAGGAGGCAGAGAGGAAAGTAAGAGAAAGCAAACAGAGACACAAAGGTGGAAAATAGTTTGTTTGAAGAAGATTTCTGTGCTAGCCGAGATGGTTAATGGTGGGTGACAGGTGGTATCTGCCCCTTTTTTTCCCCGCCCTGCAGTCACTTGGGTAAATAAGCGGGAGCAGGTTGTGGTAGCATGCACCGCCATGGGCTGCAAATCCCTCTGTTAAACACTGCTCCCCCTTGGCACCTCCAATATTGAAAGGCAGTGCGGTCAGAGCTTGAATTGAGGGGAACACCATGCCCCTTGTTCACAAAAATGTAAAAAGAAAATCTTCCCCTGTTCTATGCCACAGGAGACAGCAGTTAGGGCAGGAAGCACCGCATGCAGCTGTAGCCCTCATGGTGGTGAGATGCAGACTGCTGAGCTGCCAGGGCTCAGGTTATGCAGCTGCAAGCATAGGATTGGCTCTGGCCTGGAATCTGTGAGGGCCAGGAGAAGGGCTGCAAGGAAAATGTTCCTGGGAGGGCAGAGCAAGAAAGCGAAGGAGGGGAAAATCCCAAATTCAGAGGTGAGCTGAGCCTGGCGATGAAGAGAAGTCTGAGATGCTAAGGAGGGGTGAGGGGTGGGGAGCAGTGAAGAAATGAATGTGAATGCAGAGGAAAGGATCTGGCTAAGGAAGGATGAAGAGAAACTGGGAAGGGATCAGGGAAGGATGGGTTAAGGGAAATGAGGAGCAGAGCAAACTAAGAGGATGTAGGGAATTGAGCAAGCTGAGCGGTTTAAATCCTCTGCCCCCAGATAGGAAAGTCAAAGTATGGGCAAGCAGGAGAAAGAGAATTGTAAAAAGTGCAGAGGGAAGTAAGGAGGGAAAAGAGGAGAAGAGGAGGAAGGCGAGATTAGTGAATGTCAGAGAAAAGGGGGAGTCATGAGAGCGTGATGGAGCAGGAGAGGGTAAAGGGGAGAGACTGTGGTGTAGATTGGGTGCAGGGGGCAGAGAGGATGCCAGTGGGCACGAGCTGGGTTTCTGGAGAAGAATGACTGATGGGACTTTGACTGGGTCCCTAGCTTTTGTTTTGACCGCATGAATCTGCCACATGTCCCTATTACCTGCTTTTCTTGGGCTATTTGTATTGCAGGCTGGTCAGTCACACGCTTGACCCCCACTGTATTCTGGTTTTTCTTTTGTGCTGGAGGCACTGTAATTTGTGTCGAGTTCGGCAATCATTTTCAAAAGTTTGCTCCTATGCTGTCAGTCTTGATTCTCCAGATGATGCTCAGGTAGATCAGGTTTTCATTTCGTAATGTTTCTATTTGGACTGTGGAGGTGAAAAAATGATCACTCACAAAATTTCTTCCTGATTTGTACCAGAGTCAAACAAATTTATTTTTACAACATGTCTACCTGTTTTTGCGGTTCTTCTCCAGAATGTTTGCCCAAGTAGAAATCCTTATTGAGGAGGTACAATGTTGCTGCGTCTCAGCACTGCCAATCTTCGTGCCATATTTTGAGGTTTTGCCCGGCGTATGCTGTCTAAAGGGACGGTGATCTCTGCCAGCTGCTCATCCACAGTCGTGTATCCCTGGCACATGCCGTTTTTGATGATCCTTCAAAACAGCGTACCCAAAATCATATAAGGCAGCAAACGTGTCCACAGCTCTGCTTTCCTCCCAAGTAACTTCTTTATCAAAATGCACGTTCATTACTATTTGTTGGAATTTTTCCACAAATAAGATAGGATTCCCATTCTGCAGGCAGAGACAAACTAAAGCATTATTCTTTTCAATCCAAGGCAGAGAAGCAATCAGAAATCCTTACTGTAGAGGCATAGTCCATTGTGTCTGAGATCTGGCCTCTTTCCTCCGCCTTTCTTGCTTTTCCCTTGCTTGCACTGATGGGATAAAGAAGCCCATACTTATATGCAAGGGGAAAGAATGCATGTGATTTTTTATTTTTTTTTAGATGTCAGAGGTGATAACTTGGGTTTCTGGAATCAGGAGAGTCATAATGAAGCTATTGTTGTCGTATATTAAGATATTCAAACACTCAAGGAATGGTAATAATGAAAATTTCTGAAGACAGAATTGATACAGGATTTAGATGAGATTAATAGCTGATTAGATACAGAAAATCAAGATTTTCTTTCCTGTAAAAAGGTACTTTTCTTCTAAGTATAACATAACAAAACTATTTCTGCTGAAGTTTGAATACATGCTGGCCTATAGGTCACCCACTAAAAATATGCTGAGTCATCTCTGGAATCAGAAGCATAAGTTTGATTAGAATACTGGCTATTAATGCAATGGGAAACCCATTGAGGTAATAGTACAGCCAGACTCCCTGGAGGGGTCCGATGGGATCCCACTAGGTGATCAGACACAAAGGTCAAACCATCTGAAGTAATTACATGAGGCTTAGGAGTGAATTTCGAAAGGAGTTTTGCGTCTGAAAATAGCATTTTCGCACATAAGTAGCATGTATGCTGTTTTATAAATCAGAGTATGTGTATACTTGCAGTATGGTGCATATATTTTAACTGGGAAAAAAAGGGATGGTGTAGGGACATTCTGGGGCAAGGTTCAGAAGTATGCGTACAAGTTGCTATTTTGTAAGACATGAGCCCATTTACTGAACTTGTCCAAACATTTTTACACCTGCTAGTGGAATTTGCAATTGAAATCAGGTTTGTCTTTTGACTTCAGTTTTTGGATGTGAAATCTGGGTGAACTAGTGGGGATTTATAATGAAGTGTGAGAAGGCCTGGATGAACTGGTGGAAGTATTAGCAAAGTGGTGAATCCAAGTGCATAAACAAGTAAGTATCGTTGACATTGTCTGTCATTTCATGTCAGTGACACTTGATTCATGTCATTTTCAAAACGAAACAAGAGAAATAAAACAAACTAATGTTTTTTCTTCTGTTTTGAATGCACACTATTCTGAATAGTGTGCAGTATTTAGAAATAGTGCATTCTGTTTGCAAAAATAGTGTCACTATTACTGATTAGTTCACACTATTTGGAATAATGTGCACTTTTTCTGAAGCCTAAAAGGATGAAAAAAAAATTGGGAAAAAATCTAAACATGGAAATTTACCCCAAAATGACACAATACTACATATTTTGGGCTGCACACTCCTATTTACTTCTGTTTCTCCAAAAATAAATGATAAAAGGATTCTGATACTGCCATTCTGAAACAAACTTTTGCCATTCTGAAACAAACAAGGGGCATGGTGTTCCCCTCAATTCAAGCTCTGACCGCACTGCCTTTCAATATTGGAGGTGCCAAGGGGGAGCAGTGTTTAACAGAGAGATTTGCAGCCCATGGCGGTGCATGCTACCACAACCTGCTCCCGCTTATTTTCCCAAGTGACTGCAGGGCTGGAAAAAAAGGGGGCAGATACCACCTGTCACCCACCATTAACCATCTCAGTTAGCACAGAAATCTTCTTCAAACAAACTATTTTCCACCTTTTATGTCTGTAATTTAAATGTGTCTCTGTTTGCTGTTGGCTTTCTTTTACTTTCCTCTCTGCCTCCTCATTTCTCTTCTGGTTTTCCTCTCATTTCTTTATTATTCAGTTTATTGTCCATCATGTGTATATATCTTTCTATCCACGGGCTGTCTCTCCACAGCTCATTATCTTCTCTCACCTCCTCCTACCATTTCTATTCCTCTCCTCACCCATTCATGCCTTTTCCTTCCACTATGAGCCCTCTCTTCTCACAACACTTTTTATGGTTTACCTCCCCTATCAGCCACCCTCCTCACAGTTTTGTTTTCCTGTAGTGTTTCTTGCAGTCAGGCTAACAATCATGCCATCAGCATTTTACAGTTTTATTTTACATGTTTCAAAAATTTAAAATGATTTACAGCCAGGTAAGGTTAAGATAGCACTAATATGTATATTGTGAAAAGAAGCACTTAAGGTAACTTATATTGAAGACTCTTGTACTGAAATATTTTTTGACTCATGATAAACAAACATGGTACATAATATTATTACTACTACTATATATTTGGACTTTCAGAAGTGATTTGACTGTCTGCCATCAAAGACTCCTCAGGAGGCAATATTCTATTGTGTATTGGTAACCGGTTAAAAGGCCGGAAACAGAGGATAGGACTAAATAGTCAGTTTTCCAAATAGAGAAAGGTTGTTGTAGAGTATCACAGGTACTAGAACCTGCACTGTTTAATATTTATTTATTTATTTTTATTTAGGCATTTTATATACCATCATTTCAAAAGAAGATCACAACAGTTTACAGTATCAGCATTCATATATCAGCATTCATATTCATGGTCTACGATCATATGCTTTGTGTCTAGATTCACCTTCTAATTCAACACGATAGCAAGTACATATTCTAGTTCATAGTCATACATATTCTAGGATATCAAAGTAGCTACTATATAATTTAGTTCATATTGATACTTTTTCTAGGTCAACTCAACAGTAAATGCAAATTCCAATTCTACTAGCAATACCCTTTATATCATTCGTTATGTATTGCTTGCTTGACTAGCATTATCTCTGGTGCTGTCATTGCAGTTGTCAGCATATTGGCATTTTACAATAACTTGTATGCTCTTCTAAAGAGCCATGTTTTCAGTTCACGCTTGAAACTCTTTCTTTCTGTTATCTGGCGTAATGGCTCTGGAAGGGAGTTCCACAGCTTGGGGCCTGCTATTGAAAACAT
The DNA here is from genome assembly GCF_901001135.1 of Rhinatrema bivittatum. Taxonomy (NCBI): domain Eukaryota; kingdom Metazoa; phylum Chordata; class Amphibia; order Gymnophiona; family Rhinatrematidae; genus Rhinatrema; species Rhinatrema bivittatum. The sequence continues at coordinate 105,878,056 of NC_042623.1, forward strand.
TTGGTTTCTTATTCGCATTAGGTATGTGTTCTGAGTGGAGGGTGCCATTAGAACATAAGAACATAAGAACATGCCATGCTGGGTCAGACCAAGAGTCCGTCAAGGACAGCATCCAGTTTCCAACAGAGGCCAAACCAGGCCACAAGAACCTGGCAATTACCCAAACACTAAGAAGTTCTATGTTTTGTGATCTTAGGTCTCTCTTTAGTGTATAGGGTTGAAGTGTCACTCCTAATAGGAATGGATCAATATTGTTGATGATATTGAAAATTAAGGATAACACTTTACAATGAATTCTGGATTGTACAGGAAGCCAGTGCAGGGCAATTAGTGAGGGGGTGACGTGTTTGAATTTCTTTGTCCCAAGTAAGAGTCTTGCGGATGCATTTTGAAGTAACGGTAATGGTTTTAGTAGACTTGAGGGGAAGCCAAGTAAAAGGGAGTTGCAGTAGTCTAAGTTTGAAAATATAAGGGTTTGTAAGAGTGCGGAAGTCTTGTTAACAGAGGTTTTAGTCGATGGAATATTCTCAACTTGAAGTATCTTGTTTTGATTAATTTGCTTATATGCTATTTCATAGTGAATTTCTCGTCAGTCTGAATTCATAGGTCTCGTACTTCATCTGATGGAGTAATGTTGGTAATTCCTAGATTTAGGGTTGGCAGTTTGATTATCATGTTGTCTTTCCATAGCCAACTAATTTCCATTTTGGGTAGACAAGGGGTCTATTGTGAGAACACCAGATAACAGCTTTGCCGCTCATCTTTTTGACAAACTGGTCAAATTGCAGCGTTAAGAACATAAGAACATGCCATATTGGGTCAGACCAAGGGTCCATCAAGCATCCTGTTTCCAACAGTGGCCAATCCAGGCCATAAGAACCTGGCAGGTACCCCAAAACTAAGTCTATTCCATGCTGCTGTTGCTAGTAATAGCAGTGGCTATTTTCTAAGTCAACTTAATTAATAGCAGGTAATGGACTTCTTCTCCAAGATCTTATCCAATCCTTTTTTAAACACAGCTATACTAACTGCACTAACCACATCATCTGGCAACCAATTCCAGAGTTGAATTGTGCGTTGAGTGAAAAAGAACTTTCTCCGATTAGTGTTAAATGTGCCACATGCTAACTTCATGGAGTGCCCCCTAGTCCTTCTATTATCCGAAAGAGTAAATAACTGATTCACATCTACCCGTTCTAGACCTCTCGTGATTTTAAACACCTCTATCATATACCTCCTCAGCCGTCTCTTCTCCAAGCTGAAAAGTCCTATCCTCTTTAGGCTTTCCTCATAGGGGAGCTGTTCCATTCCCTTTATCATTTTGGTCGCCCTTCTTTGTACCTTCTCCATTGCACCTATATCTTTTTTGAGATGCAGTGACCAGAATTGTACACAGTATTCAAGGTGCGGTCTCACCATGGAGCAATACAGAGGCATTAGACATTTTCCGTTTTATTTACCATTCCCTTTCTAATAATTCCCAACATTCTGTTTGCTTTTTTGACTGCCGCAGCACACTGAAACCGATGATTTAAATGTGTTATCCACTATGATGCCTAGATCTCTTTCTTGGGTGGTAGCTCTAATATGGAACCTAATATCGTGAAATTATAGCATGGGTTATTTTTCCCTATATGCATCACTTTATCCACATTAAATTTCATCTGCCATTTCAATGCCCAATTTTCCAGTCTCAGAAGGTCTTCCTGTAATTTATTACAATCTGCTTGTGATTTAACTACTCTGAACAATTTTGTATCATCTGCAAATTTGATTACCTCACTTATCGTATTTCTTTCCAGATCATTTATAAATATATTAAAAAGTACAGGTCCCAATACCAGATCCCTGAGGCACTCCACTGCCCACTCCCTTCCACTGAGAAAATTGTCCATTTAATCCTACTCTCTGTTTCCTGTCTTTTAGCCAGTTTGTAATCCACGAAAGGACATCACAACCTATCCCATGACTTTTTACTTTTCCTAGAAGCCTCTCATGAGGAACTTTGTCAAACGCCTTCTGAAAATCCAAATATACTACATCTACCGGCTCACCTTTATCTACATGTTTATTAACTCCTTCAAAAAAGTGAAGCAGTTTTGTGAGGCAAGACTTGCCCTGGGTAAAGCCATGCTGACTTTGTTCCATTAAACCATGATTTTCTATGTGTTCTGTGATTTTGATATTTATTCCCAGGAGCCCTGCTATTGTCTGATTATTTGAAAAAATGGGACAAGTTGGACCCTTTTCAGGGTGGTTTTTGGTCAGCACTTACTACTCAGACTGTTTTACTGGTGGTATCCAATTGATAAAGGCTTTGCTGATATTACTTGATCTTTCATCAGCATTTGATTGGACTGTTGTAAATTTATGAGTATTCAAGGGTTGGTATTGCAGTGGTTAAGTTTTTTCCTATTGGATAGGTCACTGCATGTACTGGTTAAAGAAATTTTGGCCTTGTGTTTATAAATGGATGTGGAGTGCCTCAAGGCTCACGCCTTTCACTGCTGCTTTTTAATATCGTAAAAACATAAGATTTTCAATACTGGGTCAAGCCAAAGGTCCATCAAGCTCAATATCCTGTTTCCAAAAGTGGCTAATTCAAGTCATAAGTATCTGGCAGGATCTCAAGGAATAGATACCATGCTGCTTATCCCAGGGATAAGAAGTGGATTTCTGCAACACCGCCTTAATAATGGTTTATGGACTTTTACTCCAGGAACTAGTCCAAACCTTTTTTTAAATGCAGCTACATTAATAGCTTTCACCATATCTGCTGGCAATGAATTCCAGAGCTTAATTATGCGTTGAAAAATATTTTCTCTTATTAGTTTTAAATGTATCACCTAGTGACTTCATTGTGTGTCTCCTAGTCTCTTTGTATTTTTTGAAAAAGTAAACAACCAATTAACGTTTATTAATTCTACTCCACTCATTATTTTATAGACCTCTGTTATATCTCCCCTCTGCTGTCTCTTCTCCAAGCTGAAGAGTCCTAATTTCTTTAGCCTTTCCTTATAGGGGAATTGTTCAATCCCCTTTATCATTTTGGTTGCCCTTCTCTGTTCCTTTTCTAATTCTGCTATATCTTTTTTGAGATGTGGTGACCAGAGCTGAACACAATACTCAAGATGAGGTTGCACCATGGAGCGATAGAGGCATTAAGATAGTCTCTGTTTTATTCTCCATTCCTTTCCTAATAATTCCTAGCATTCTTTTAGATTTCTTGTCTGCTGCTGCACACTGAGCAGAAGGTTTCAACGCATTAACAATGATGCCTAGATACTTTTCCTGAGTGGTGACTCTTAATGTGGAGCCTTGTATTGTGTAGCTATAATTTGGGCTTCTCTTCCCTAAGGGCCGGATTTTAAAAGCCCTGTGCGCATAAATCCGGCCGGATTTACACGCGCAGGGCACTCGTGCGCCGGCGCACCTATTTTGCATAGGCCGCCGGCGTGCGCATAGCCCCGGGACGCGCGTAAGTCCCGGGGCTTTGTAAAAGGGGCTGGAGGGGGCGTGTCCGGGGGTCAGGGGGTCAGAGGGCGGTTCAGGGCGGGACCGGGGGCGTGGTGCCGACCCGGGGGCATGGTCAAGGCCTCCGGACCCTCCGGGTTGGGTGATGGCGCGCCAGCAGCCTGCTGGCACGCGCAGATTTACACCTGCTTCCAGCAGGCGTAAATCTGCCAACAAAGGTAGGGGGGTGGGTTAGGTAGGGGAAGTGAGGGGAGGTGGAGGGAACAGGCAGTGCGCGCCGGGCTCGGTGCGCGCAGGTTGCACAAATGTGCACCCCCTTGCGCGCACCGACTTCGGATTTAAAAGATATGCGCGGCTACGCGCGTATCTTATAAAATCCAGCATACTTTACACGCGCGTGCGCGTAAATTTATAAAATCTACCCCTAAGTATATCACTTTGCACTTGTCCACATTAAATTTCATTTGCTATTTGCATGCCCTGTCTCCCAGTTTTGCAAGATCTTCTTGCAATTTCTCACAATCCTCATATGATTTATCAACTTTGAATAATTTGGGCAAATTTGATCACCTCACTCATTGTTCCCATTTCCAGGTCATTTAAAATATGTTAAAAGCAGTGGTCTTCATGCAGCCATTAGGTGCCTTGCTTCATGCATTGGATGTAAGAGGCTATTTATATGCTGATGATATCCAGCTTATTGTGCCTCTAAGAAAGGGAGTGGGGACATCACAGGAAATATGTAGTACATTAGCTGTAATCGCAGATTGATTTGTAAAGAGTAATCTTATATTAAATACATCTAAAATGGAAATATTACTGGTAGGTGAGTCAAGGCCAGGTACAGCACACCTGTCTGTTATATTGGAGGGTAAGCAAGTTGCTAACTCAGTGTTTTTTGTTTTTTTTTTTTAAATCAAACTTCTGTTTAGAAACTTGTGTGGCTAGAATGATTCATTCTGCTTTTTTAAAATTTGGGAAAGTGAGAAAATGGGGTCCACTTGCTGGTAGTAGCAAAATTAGACTACTAATCTGTAATAGTCTGTGCATGGGCCTATCACAACAGCTCATGCAAGGATCACAGGAAGTTCAAAATGTAACAGCATAGGTGGTGCTGAGATACCCAAAGAGTATATCTTTGAGGGCAATACTTTGTTCTCTCCATTGGCCAATTACAGTGCAAATTCAATTTAAAATTCTGGCTTTGATATTTAGAATAATGAGAGGCAATGACCCACTGAATCTGTATAATAAATTGAACTATTATTGTTCTCATTGCAGTTTAAGATCTAGCCAGATACCTTCATTTGGGGTTGTATAGGAAAGTCAGATTAGAGGGAGAGGCTTTTATGACGCCGCTCCCATTTTGTGGAATAAATTGCCTATAGAGATCAGACAGGAGCTGAGCTATATGATCTTATGAAAGAAGGTGAAAACTTGCCTCTTTGCAAAACTTTATAGTATGTTTTTTGACAATGGCAGTGGGCAGTAGTTTGGCCACTCTGTGACTGGTACAATGGTATTGATGAGGGATTTAGTTCCATATTTGATTAATTCGTTTTGATTAAACATTGTTTGTAAAAGCGGTATAAAAACATTTTTAAATAAATAAATTATGTTGTCATTTTATAATTATGTTTTAATTTTATAAAGAGTGATGATATTTTAGGAGGGATTGAAGATTGATATGTTTTATTATTTTTTATTGTTAACTTTTAAAATGTAGAAGTAGGTATGTTGTATACCACTTTGGACAGTCTTCTTAACTAAAAAGACAACATCAAAAATAAGCAAATAAATACCATAAAATCTGCCAGTTTAAGGTGATCATGTGAGGCAGCGAAGGAGATGGATGTAGGTTTCCTTGCTCCATGCTTCGCCTCCCCATCCAGCCCCATCGACCGCGCTAAACCTGTTATGGAACCAAAGAAATCCTTTTTGTAGAATGCCTAACATCTCAGGGTCACAACTACATTGGCTATGACGACGCACGTGGTCTGCAAGAACAAGGAGCGAGAGAGAGACAAAGCTCGAGGCCTGGATCCGCCATCTTTGCCCAAGGCTGCACCGCCTGCGACATCAATATCATTGCTGGATCTTGAGACTATAAAATCAGTGGTGGCAGTGGCACTTAGTCCGGAATTAAAAACTATTGCGGACAAGCTCTCTGAAATCATTCAAACCCTCACTGGGTACGAGGCCCGATTCGTAGAGATGGAAGGTAGGGTCTCCGATATGCAAGACAGCCTAGTCACAGCACAGCGGGACATTGAGGGTTCTGCAGGCCTTGATGGCGCAACAAATACAGCGCGTCGAGGGCTTGGAGAACTGCTCTCGCCGTTCAAATATCAGGTTAATAGGGCTGCTGGAGATGATCAAAGATCAAGATCTCTCGTCCCTGCCGGAAACATGGCTTGCAGGAGCAAATTGGAGCTCCCAGCCACGCATGGACCCTTGCGGGGTGGAACGATCGCGTAGGCTAGGCCCTAGGCAAGTCAGTGCCTTGCACCCCAGACCGATGATCACCAAACTGCACAATTATGCCCACAAAATGGAGATCCTGAGGGTGCTGAGGGGGGGCCGTTCACTTATGAGAGTCAAAAAATCCTCCTCTTTCAGGACTTCTCAGCGAATGTCGCAGCACAGCATCGAGCTATGGCGCCTCGCTGCTCCCCAGTTGATTGATGTAGGCCTCCGAGCCACATTAATTTACTCGGCCCGACTTTGCGTGGCCACAGCTTCGGGGATAAAGTGGCTGGATTCTCCAGCAGCTGCTCAAGCCTTTGTGAGTGAGCATAGGGGCCGGAAGTCTGCTGCATTGAACTCAGCTTAATTATTATGCTCTGGCGCCAGAGATGGGCGGCTCACGGCTTATGCGAAGACTTCTGCCCCTTGAATTTTATATGCGGGCAAGATTTTCAGTCTTCAAGAATCGGAATTACCTTGGCCTGTTGACCAGAGACTTATTCCCAGGACAGATATGGAGCCTTCTCCGTTTTGGTTTTTTTCAGTATCCATGCAGCTTGCGTCTATATTTCCGCACCGGTTGTTTGAGCTCTCGCTCTGGTGGGGAGCTATTTTTATTTCTTGCACTATTTTCTTTTTTTCTTTTTCTCCTCTGTTGTCGCTGGATTTTTTCTTTTCTCAGTTTCTTTTTTTGTTTGTGTTTTTTTCTCTCTCTCCAACGGCGGATTGCCCCCTGATCTGCTAGGAGACCTTAGGAACTATGACAAAGTATGGACATCTTTTTATGGACATTATTTTTCATAGACTCAGGTGCTTAGTTGAATTGACGGGGTCCTTCCTGCACCTTTCACACTGTCATAGGGACAACTATAGAACTCTCATTTTTGATTCTTTTTTTTTCTCAACTTCTCTTATTTCCAGTTCGTGACCCTGTACTGTGTGGGGAGTTACATTGAAGGGTTAAGAGTGCAAGGTTCTTTCTTTGTAATTTTTTCTTGTCATTTTCTCATGTTTACTGTTTTTTTTAATCTATCTATCCCTGGCCACCATCTTAACCATTTCTATTCCAGTAGCGCCTTTATGGTTCCTTTTTGGCTGTATTCCACCCCTGAGGATCCGGGATCCTGGTACTCGTCTCCTGCTACAGAAGGCTGGTTTGGTGGGGAAGTGAGTGATCCTACTGGGTTGGAGGGACGTGGAGCCGCCGTCGTTTTGGACCTGGAGAAACATCTTCAACTCGCTCATGCATGTGGAATATCTATTGTCTCGCAGCTAGCCTCGCCACAGGAGTCGTTTTCTGGCTATTTGGGAACCCTACATTCAGACTCTTCCGCATCGCGCTCAGAGTAGACTGCTAAATGATTGAATATCTTTATTTCAGGTTTGCGACTCATGGAAGGACAACATTTGGCTATCCCTGTAACCATGATTGACATTTCTTCTGCCACCTTAGGACCTCAATCAGGGACTCGCGGGTTGGGATGGGGAGGGATTTTGGTGGGGGGGGGGGGGGAGAGCATGCTCTGTGTTGTACCAAGTATTTATTTGGTTGCTTGAAAACTGGGAGGTGTTGCAGTAACCCGCACCTCCTAGTCTGTTTGTAGTTTTGTTATTGCAAATTCCAATAAACCGTTTATACAAAAAAAAAAAAAAATCTGCCAGTTCTTCAACATGTATTTATTTATATATTATTTCTTGTACATGCTGCATGTAAGCAAAAAATGTTACATGCATGCATGCAGTTTGTTCTGATTTCACCTGTTCTTGTGTTGTGAACAAATTAAATCATGATAAGAATATATCACGCTTTAATAAGCCCTTTTCACACTATGAAAGGAATTTCTCTGATGGGAAAAACCTTGGGCCCTTACTCCCATTTGGGTTCTAAGTTCTTCAGTTGATGAACACAGCCAGTGAAGATAAAAGAACTGAATGACAACTAAATTGTCTTTGAGATGATGAGGATGAGAGCTGAAGACATTCACCAATGTGTTCTGAGCCGTAATCATACAAAAAATTGAGAGAAATGATTGTGTGTTTTAGAAATAGTAATGTCCAAAAAAAAAAGCTATGGAGGCAGCATCCACAATAGGAAACAAAAAGAAATTTGAATCACATTGTTTCAGTCATTGAAAAAAAAATGCCTTGAGCTGTGCTCTGGTTGCATCCCATAGTACAAAGATATTATCAATATATTGCTTTCACAATTTAATGTATCCTTTAAAAGGGGAATCAATCATAGAAACATAGACATATGACAGCAGAAAAAAACTATACACCTATCTAATCTGCTTATCCACCCAATCAACCAACCATTGTGTTTCGAAAACACAGACATATAAATTTGTAATGAAAGGTGCTTGATTGTCCCTTTGATTTGTAAGAAATAGTCATTGTAAAACAATTCTTTTGTCAATGCCAAATTTGTCACATCACATAGAATTGGTGGGGACACATTGATATGTCACCCATATCCATATAAGGATAGATAAATAGCTGGATAAGTAGATAGCTAGATATGTGTATGTGTAAACATGGCTGACTTCAGAATAAACATGTATAGGTAAGCAGGTGATAAATTAGCTTAATTTAAAGGGGGATCTCAGCATCTTTGCTGGATGGAACATTGTGTGCCTGGAATGGTTTGAGCAGTCAGTGATGTAAGCATGTCTTCCCTTCCCATTGGAGATGGGCATGCTGACATTATTGCTTTACTTCTGCACTACAAACTGGGTTCAGTAGGGATTACTCTTTAAGTTAAACTAGCTCATACCCCAGTTGACTAAAACGTATTGTCCAGCCTTTTGGATGTTTTCACTCAGCTAGACTGTAAGCATTCTTGAATTTTAACATGAGCATTCCCATGTACATTTAGAATCCAAATTGGACTGGTTTAATTATGTAACTCCTGCTGGGAAATTGCAGTCATCCACAACATTCAGAGAGAGTCCAGTATTCTGAGTTATAATTTATCAATCCTTGCTCAGACAGGTTACCGGGATTAGCATATTGGATTATACCATAAATTCATGGTAGTTAACTAAAATATAAATGAGAACTTTTTCCCATACACAAGAAGAATTGTCTGTCCATGGTTCCTAGTCTGTGAGTGAGAGAGTGCATATGTATCTCTGTTCATCAGTCTTCTGTGTCAAGAAGGATTTGAAAGAGCAGAGTGAAAGGATGTGATTGGGAAGAGAATGTAGCATAAAAGTGGATGCATGATTGTAAATGTGCATGACTGAGAGAGGGCATGAGAGGTGTGGGTATTTGTAATGGAGAGGTGAGGAAAGGGGTGGGAGTGTCAGAAGGAGAGTGGAAACTATAGAAAGGAGGCCTAACAGTGCATGAAGAGGTAGAAAAGGAAGAGATAATGGTGGACCAGGGGCACAGGCAGAGAAGTCGAGCAGGTGAGGTAGAGAGACCACAACAAAGTGCAGTTCAAGCCAATTAAACAACAGGTGGAGAAATGTAGGGCAGCCATATATGAGAAACTCAAAGTTGTAAAAAAAAAAAAAAAAGTACCAGAATCAAACCAGAAGAATGGTTGACATCAAAGAAGTCACAGTTGTTAATGCTGAAGCTTTAGAATGCCTAGAATGGTCATTGGACCAACTAATCCCAGCAATCATACCAGTGTCCTTGCTATACTCAAGGAAAATGAGTTCAGGTGAACAACACCACGACCATATACTCCATCCCCCAATATTACTCTGACCCCCTTCTGTGGCATCTATTCCATCCATGCCACATAAAGCCAACAATCTCAAAGTGCTATAAACCAGAGGTAGAAACACTGAATAAGGGCATCCAGCCTGTGGTGGGAAGAGTCTGCCTCATAAATATCATTTTTAATTCCCACTCAGTGCCTTTATAAGAGACTAACAAGTTACTCCTGTAACTTTGTGTATGCTACTATATCTGCCTTGTAGACTGTGCATCCCATCTGAGGCCATGCAGAACATAAAACACATTCAGTGCAAAGTTTCAACTCAATCATGGCTTTTAATTGGAGCTTGTGGAATGGCCTTTATTTGCAATTCTTACAACATTGTGCCTTATATACTGTGCAGTGTGCAACCATGTTTGAAAAACAGTTGTGAGCACTGAGCCTTTGGTTTGAAAGTACATTTTCTTTTCTAAACGAATGTGGGAATTTTTTTGAAGTGCTCAGACGTATGTTGGCATCTCTCACTTTTCTCTCTCTCTCTCTCTTTTGCCTCCATCTATCTTCTGTCCTGTACTTCACAGCTCCCACATTTCTTAATATAACAGCCCCACTTCCCCTATCAGTATTCCACAAAATGTTAAAACACCTGGTCCAAGGCAGATACTAAGTTTTCAAGCTTTATGAACTCATGTTAAATATCAGGAGGAGTAGAGCATATCACATTGTTTTCCATGTGCTTATTAAAGTCTGATATGCATATGATGCTCTCTTATTTACATGGTTATTTTAGCACAAAGCCACTAACATCATCAGGGATCCCTTTAGCATGTACACTTAAAGATAAATTTTTCAAACATTACGGGGCGGATTTTAAGGGCCCTGCGCGCCGGTAGGCCTATTTTACATAGGCCTACCGGCGCGCGCAGAGCCCCGGGACTCGTGTAAGTCCCGGGGTTTGGCGAGGGGGGCGTGTCGGGGGCGTGTCGGGGGCGGGCCCGAACCGCGTGGCGTTTTCGGGGCGTGTTGGGAGTGTTCTGGGGGCGGGCCCGGGGGCGTGGCTATGGCCCGGGGTGGTCCGGGGGCGTGGCCGCGCCCTCCGGACCCGCCCCCAGGTCGCGTCCCGGCGCGCTAGCGGCCCGCTGGCGCGCAGGGATTTACGCCTCCCAGAGGGAGGCGTAAATCCCCCGACAAAGGTAAGGATGGGGTTTAGACAGGGCCGGGCGGGGGGGTTAGGTAGGGGAAGGGAGGGGAAGGTGAGGGAAGGGCAAAAGAAAGTTCCCTCCGAGGCCGCTTCGAAATCGGAGCGGCCTCGGAGGGAACGGAGGTAGGCTGCGCGGCTTGGCGCGCGCCGGCTATACAGAATCCATAGCCTTGCGCGCGCCGATCCCGGATTTTAGTGGATACACGCGGCTCCGCGCGTATCTACTAAAATCCTGCGTACTTTTGCTTGCGCCTGATGCGCCAGCAAAAGTACGCCTATTCGCGCGGTATGAAAATCTACCCCTAAATGTATAAAAATTACCTTATACATGCATAAGTAGCCTCTACTTGCATATTCCATATTTTATAAAAGTCCAAAATAGAGTGGGTATTTTTACTTTCTCACACACATATGTACACATGAAAAAGGGGCGGTCTAGGGACATTCCTGGGTAGGGCTTACAGTTCTGCATGTAATTTTCTATTTTAAAAGACACACATACATGTTTGCCAAATTACTCATGTATTTTTATACCTGTTACTTATCTGGTGTAAGAGATATTAAACACATTTATTGTGTGGTATTGACTGAGTGGGAGATCTGGGTGAACAGGGACTTCAGGCTAAAGAACCAGGAGGACTTAATGACTTGGAGAAGGATTGGGTAAATTGGTGGACTAATTGGTTAAACTGGTAATTTCACTCATAAACATATGTTTTGAAATATAACGTTTGGGTGTAAATCCCAACATGATACAACTAAGTCCTACTTTATATTTGCACATAAAATATATGCATGCATATTTTTTTTAATTGGTGGGTACATGATTCATATTCTTTATTGAAATACATGGTTTCAATGCATTATATGTATTTATGCATTGGCTTGCCTACATGTGTATATTGAGGGGTAAACATACTAGTATTTTATAATATGTGCCTATGTGCTACATGCATTTTATAAAATATTATGGTAAAACTGCACACAGCCACCTACGCATATATGCTGCAATTATTCGAAAGGTATCCTCTTTCGTCTTTGTGCACATCATTTCACTTTTCTGAGTGCACTGACGGGCCGATACAGTACAATGTGCTCCGATGGAGCGCACAGTTAACCCATCATTGGATGCACGTTTTCGACGTGCTAGCGTTACCACTTATTCAGTAAGGGGCCGAAAATGCGCGTCCAATCCCCTGAACCTAATAGCGCCCGCAACATGCAAATGCATGTTGATGGCCCTATTAGATATTCCCAAAGGTAGGCGCTAATTTTTTCGGGCGATATTAAGTCGGAGGTCCCGAAGGGTAAAAAAAGTTAAAAAAAAAAAAGGAAAGAAAAAAAAAATTTGAAGTCGGCCCGCGGCTGTCGGGTCGAAAACCGGACGCTCGATTTTGCCGGCGTCCGGTTTCCGAGCCCGTGGCTATCAGCGGGCTCGAGAACCGACGCCGGCAAAATTGAGCGTCGGCTGTCAAACCCACTGACAGCCGCCGCTCCGGTCCAAAAGGAGGCGCTAGGGACGCGCTAGTGTCCCTAGTGCCTCCTTTTGCCTGTTTTACCGCCGGGCCTCATTTAAATACAGAATGGCGCGCGCTGGCCTGTACGCGCGCTGGGAGAGCGGGCGTTTGCCCGCTCTCCAGCGTTTTTACTGTATCGGCCCGTGAGGGAGGATAACTTTCTACAATGTGCTCTCGCCCTTGCTTGATGGTCTCTATAACAGGGTACCATCAAGCTAGGGCAAGTTAACACTCCAAATGATGTCCAAATAATGTCCAAATGATGTCAAATCTTCACCGAGATGTACTGTTCAGCTTGTACTTCTCACTCTGCATGTAAAACTGGCCCCTAAACCACCACCAACACCTCACCTCAAGCTATTAGCTGGTCCTCCAATAGTCATATAAATAGTTGAATACTGTGAAGGCCTCCCTAGCAGTGCTTTCTCTCTCTCACTCTTTTTCTGGTTTTCTCTCTCTCTCTCTCCCTCCGTCCCTCCCTCCCTCCCTGTGCTGAAATGCAATAATTATTGCAAATTGCATTACAGCTGTTTTGGGCATATCGCACAGCTTAATGCCAGGAAAAAAGCTGTAGTTATTTCCAGTGTTAAAACCGTGCAATAGCATGCGTTATGCTATCACATGGTGCAATAGTGCCCCTCATTTTAAATAATCCTGCCCAAAACCCTTCCCAATCCCACCCCTTTTAAAAGTTTGCATTCGCGACATGCGACAATAAAATTATCGCATAGGTTATGCCGTTAATGCATGCGTTAACGCTAAAACACATTTTGATAAATGACCCTAAGTAAAATAGCCGGATAAATCTTAAAAGTGCTTCTTAGTGGATAAGTAATACTTTGTAAGGCTTATTTGGCTACGTATCAGCAATTTGTCACTTAGCCAGAATTTATGCAGCTAAGTGCTGCTAAACCGCTGTATGTGTGTTTTTTTACTTTATATTTAAAAACTATACATGGGGAGGTCCATATACAAAAGCAGTTTAGATGGATAACTCAAAAAGTATCTGTCTAGCTGCCCAAATAGTCACATCCACATAAGAGAATACACAAACTTTCTCACACCTTAATCATGCAAATATATTTCTTTATTTGTGAGACCATATAATAAAACAGTCCTATCTAGACAATAAATACTATCTAGCTCACACATGGTCTCACAAATAAAGAAATACATTTGCATGATTAAGGTGTGAGAAAGTTTGTGTGTTCTCTTATGTGGATGTGACTATATAGATAGAGAGAACCTATTGTATAGTTTACCCTCAGTGTGTATTAGCTGCCCAAATAGGCATATTTAGCCATGTAGAAACGAGGCCAGGCCCTCCCATCTACCCCCTCTGCAATGTTTATTAGGACCCTGTCATTCCCCCCACCACCGGGCCAGGAGCAGGGTCTACACTTACCCGTTCCTGGCAAGCTCCAGCGCCAAAAGAAAGTACCTGAGGGTACTTTGTGCTTCCAGCGCAACTTTGACAGAAGCTGCGCTTGACCTCACTGGGAGCTGGTAAGCGCAGACCCTGCTCCCAGCAGGAATTTTTAGGCCTCAGGAAATGGAGAAAAGGTCCAGGAGAGAGGTAGGGGTACAGGGAGGTCCTAGGTAACATTGCAGAGCAGATGGATGGGAGGGCCTCACTTCAGTTCTATGTTTTAATCTGTGGAAGGTGCTTGTGGGGGGGGGGGGGAGGCATGGCAAGCAGCAATCCCAGGACATTTTTTATTTTTGTAGGGTCTGGGTTGGGGAGATGCCAGGCATCTTTAATATTAGGTGGGGGGAGAGAGGAAATCGGGCCTTAGGCCTCTTCAATTCTTCTTTTTCTTTTTTGGTCAAGAGCGCTGCTTACCTAGGTATGTTCGAAAGATATCCAGATAAGAAGGGGCAAATTGGTCTATCGGGACTTCGAGCATGCCTTGGCTGGCCGGATAGGTCAGTCACATGGCTGCGGGTTAATTGCTGTAGGGCTCTTGCAACTGAGGAAGAAGAGAAGGCTGCACTTCACTTAGGAGGGGAGATTAACCAACTGCTGTAGGAAGATGAGGGCCTGGACAGTGGCAGCAGCAACGTGGAGACCTCAGAGACGGGAGCAGTAGCAGCAAGATGAGGGCCGCGGCGGTGATCATTAGTGATGTCAGTGCAGATTGCGGCCTAGTCAGGTTTGTTGTGTCGGGGCTTCCCAGGGCCCTCTGAACCCAATCGCCTGATTTTAATTTAAAGCTGTGGCGGCACTTTCTTTTAATTTCTGCTCACCACTGGACCCGGGTACAGTGCAGGAGGAGGAGGCTGGCAGTGGCCCAGCACTGCACTGCTCACACTGGCACCTCCCCATCAGCTGTTTGCCACTGCTCCTGCCTCTTTGACTGCTGCAGTTAGACGCGTTGGGGGAGGGCTGTCTTTCGCAGCGGTCTGACACCACTCCCTTCATACTGGGCTTCTCCTCTCGGGAACTCCTGCTTTTTCCACCTTGTGGCCACTGCTTCTGCTTCCCACTCTTCTCATCGTAGGAGGACTGGAATTGTTAGGGCGGGCCAGTGCCGCTTTTTCCCCCCCACACTGGCCTCCTCTTTCATCGGCCTGATACTCATGGTGCTCTCTCTTCTTCTTCGCTGCATGAAACAGCTATTGCGGGTCTCGTTTCTCAGCACCACCTCGGGCTCTCTCATCTGGTGACTCCCTCCCGCACTGCCTCCTTCACATTGGGCCTCTTTATGGGGCATCCCAGAGCCATGGCTTTCACCAGGGCCCTGTTGCATCCCGAGCCTTGAATTCATGCCCTCTGTGCCACAACAGCTCCTTCAGGCCTCAGCACTAGGATTTTATGCAGACCTCAGTCATTCCCCCCGAGCTTAATCTGGCCATGCCGGACCCAGGTAGCAATCTTTTTAAATCTTTTATTTATTTAATTTTGGGTATCCTATTTACAAGTGCTGTGGCTATGGAAGCAGTAGCAGCAAGATGAGGGCCACAGCGGCAGCAAAACCATGAGGGCCGTGGTGGCGAGCAGCAGCAAGATAAAGGTGATTGAGGCAGTGGCAGGAAGATGGGGGCAATGGCAGCAGGAGAGAGGAGAGTGACTGACAGTAAAAGTTTGCACTGAGCGTGTGTGTCTGTGAGAGAGAGGAGAAACTTCTTGTGCAGCAACTGCTCCTCCCCCTGCTAATCCATGACAGTCTCAGGGCATCTGGAAATCAAAAGTTCCCAGATATGAAGAGGAATTTTTTAATCCTTATGAGTTTTTTTTTTTTTTTTTTGTAATACAATTTTTATTGAGTGATCCTCAGACACAATATGAAACTTTGCCAATAACAGACAAGCAAACATAATACAGCAAACGATATTGATGACACAAATCACAGAACCATGAGGAAACACTCCTCAATTTTCCCCCTTCCAGATATCTATAACTGTGTCTAAGACATCTCTAGAGCCACCCTAGAGAATACTCATGTCGCCAACAAACTAGGAGAGGCTGCACTCTGATACCTCCCCCCAGTCTGACATATTGAACAACTATAGCTGGCTAGCTCTGCTTAAACAAGAAGGAACAGGAGTCCAATATGCTTATCCCCAAACCCTCACCCTCTCCAAACCTCCCCGTCCCGCTTCTCCCCCTTTACCCCCCTTCCCCCCCCCTTCCCCTACCCAAGGCCTGGCTGACAAACCAGTTGAGACATCCATGTATACTAGAGTCCAATCATAACATTGAAGGCATGGGTCTATCACTAACCCAAAAAACAAAAAAAGAAGAACAAACAAACATCAGGCATTGAGGATCAAGCTGCGAGCCCGATGTGGCAAAGTCTGCACATATACCTCCCAGGTCTCCAAGAAAAGTCTTCGGTGCGTTGGCGACAACTTAGAAGTAAAACTGTCCATATACATCATTCGATGAAAATGATTACGCCAAGTCCAATACGATGGTGCAGATATCTCCAACCAATTAAGGAGAATAACTTTTTTCCCCACCAGCCAGGCCTTTTTAATCAGAGTTCTCAATCCCGCTTTTCTTATAACCGACTGGGGAATGCAATCAAAAGAATCAGCTGCGGGGTAACTTGAAAACGTATTTTCAGGAGGCGTTGTAAGTAATTTACAATTTTCTGCCAGAACTGTTGAACAAGGGGACAAGCCCAGAATGCGTGAGACAAAGTGCCAATTGCAAGGTGACAACGAGGGCATGTCAAATCTGTTATGAGCCGCGCTCTCCACGCAACCTGTGGAGAGACAAAGGCCCTCCGCAGAAACTTGTATTGCATTTCCCGGTAATACATATTTTCACTGGACCTTTTTAAATTCCCCATACATGCAGAGAAGATTGCCACTGTAACCGTGAATACTCCATCTTTGGTCCAACGCTCTACTGAAGTCTCATAGGTACGCTGTGACATACCTCGTTGAAGAGCCCTATAATATGTCGAGAGAGATAATGGCCGCTCCCGTTATTTGATGTGTCTGCTGTTTTTGAAATATTTTATTGGTGTTCAGAAAATTTTAAAAAATTTGTGAATTTTTAATTAGTGAATGTTATTCTATTTGTCTGCTGTTTTGAAATACTTATTTTTTATGTGAATGGTTTTACTTTTAGTTTATATTTCTTAATTTTATTGTTTGAACTTTTATGAGGAATGGTAATCTTTCTGTTTTTCCTTTTTTTGCATTGCATATGTGGTCAGGCTTGCGGCTTCCAGTTCAGTTTTTATCTGCACATTTCTATTTATACTTTATGGTGTCTTTACTCTATAATTGGTGTCTGTATTCTATTCTGTATTTGGTAAGGGTCTGTATGTTCTGCACATGTGAGCAAGGTGAAATATTCTGCTAACCTATAGTTTCTAAGCAAGGACTAATAGGTAGTATATTGTTTTTTAAAGCCTGGTGAATTTTTGCCGTGTGGTTTTTTCATAGGTAGGGTTGTTAATGTTTGAGTGCTGACAGTGCTGATTTGATATGGGAGATTTACTATATTGTAATTCAGTTTACTCACGGCTTTCTGAGTGAAAACACACATCTATTGTATTATACAAGGCCTTGATACCATTTAGGTTCTAAATGTCTTTTTTTGCAGGATTTTCTGGTTGGCACCACAGCAGGTTATGTAAATATAATATACATGTAATAAATTTATATTTTTACCTGAGAAGATTGTACTTTTTCCTTTATCATGCTAAATCTGTTTTCATAAATGCATATCTTTTTCATTGCATGAGAGATTGGCTGGGGGTTGAGGACACAATGCTATAAATTTCACCTAGGGTGCCTAATGCCCTTCACTGGCCCTGGAGGAGGGCGAGTGAGATTCCTGGGGAGGGAAATGATGGGGTAAGGGGATAATGGGTGATTGCAACTGCTGGGAAAAGAGATTGATGGAGTATGGGCGGTGGGTGAATGGTTTATAAATAAAAGAAATATTTGTAAAAAATGACAAAATGGTAACAGTATAATAAAATTACAGGTTTAAGAAAGGACAATAACAATTCCTAGGTTTTTCTGCTGGTCCATATTGCATCTAGTCAGATTACATTTCTGTCCGTGGCGGGATACAGCATATTTTATTAAAATTGCTGTTTCTCCTGTTTATTTATTTTATAATAGAGGACGGATGCACTTTTAGAGTAAAGATGGTATTTTGTTAAATTATTTTCTGCTGATATGTTTCTACATACTTTATGCTTAATATTGTACCAATATTCCTTTTTTTAAATCACATTGGGTCTCCTTTAGATTAAGGAAGGTGGTAGATAAAAGTGAATGTTATGGTCTCCCAGAAGATTTTCCTGCTCATTCTTTTGTGGAAAGCATTTCATTTTTTTTCTGACAGTATTGGGAAATGTGCATCCTTGATATCTTTGTATTTTGCACAGTATGGAAGGAAATACATTTCTTTTTCTCCAATATTGGACTGCAGAGACCAACTAGCTTTTTGGGGTTTCAGCTTTTGTTTGCATATTTCTGTTATTAATTTGTGGTCACTCGTTCTGTACTGGGTGAGGGTCTATCTGTGTTTTGCATATGCGACTAAGATTAGGTAATCTGCTAGCATGTTTTTTCTGTTTAAGGATCTGTTGCAGTTCTGTTTTCCAAGCTGCACTTCCCAATAGAGTTGTAGGATAGTGGATCTCAACATTTCATGACTAAGGGCCTCATTTTCTAAAGCATCGCAGGCCTGCGGTACTTTAGAAAAATGCGGTAATGAGGGGCAGGGGGCCGAAATGGGGGGGGGGGGGGCGGTCCTGTGCTAGCCGGCAGCGATCGCACCTCCACGGTGCGATCGCTGCCGGCATCGTGCCCAATAACTCCACCATAGAAGGTGTAGTTATTGGGCGCGAAATAGGCAGCAAAAAGGCTCCTTACCTTTTTGCTGTCCGAGCCATCCTCGCAGAGTCGGCCCCAGTGACGCCCCGACTCCTCCTCTTCCGGGGCCGACTCCACCCCAATGTAGGTAACGCAGGCGTGCACTACCTTCGCTAGCTATCGCAGGCTTGCGCTGTTAGTGCAAGCCTGCGATAGCCTTGGAAAACAAGGCCCTACGTGTTCCCTTTCAGGAGGTCTGGATATCTTGTGTGCTCCTAGTGTCACAAAATTCTAAAATTCACAGCAAATACTATAGCCTCTATTGAAAAATGTATAGTAAGGCATTTATCATTAAAAAAAAACGTGAAGGAATGTGCTAAATTATGGTAAATATTTTTTCATAAATCCCACAGGGTTTTACAAGACTTTGTAAGATATAATGATTGAATACTGAAGCCAGCTATCATTTTCATATAGAGGACTACTATATAGGTTAATTGTTATCCTTGAGTCTGTGTCTCTGAGAAAATTGTGTGTGTGTGTCTGCCAGGCAGTTTTCTATATGTAAATATATATATGAGATGTAACCAAACGTGTAGGGGGTAGGAGCCTCAACTTATTGCATTGATGGATGATTATGTTCTACTTCGATATTTAGGGAAAATGCCATTGCAGAATTTTTAAACTCAGTTCTGCCAGAGACATTTGTCACATGTTGTGTCTTTAAGGGTCTGCTTCTTGGGCTTTAGATAGCTGTTGACGCTCAAGCTGCAAAGCGAGCACAGCAAAGAGTTAGATATTTTGTGGACCGGTTTTGGAAAAATCCCCTGTAATCCACCCCTGCAGATAAGTAACTTAAAAACCTAAATGGCTAAATTCAAACATAGCCTGTTAGGTTTTTAAGTTATGTAGCTGGATAATTTTAAGCAAATATATTTGGGGCAAATTATCCGGATAACTTGTCCTCTAAACTTCCTGCTGAATATGGACTCCGTGGAGATTTTACATGTGAAATTTAAGTAGCACTTACCCTGTAAATCTGCAGATTTCCTAACATACATGCATGCGTGAAACTACCAGTTTTACCAATAAGTCCACCAGTTTGTCCAGTCCTTCTTCACATCATCGAGACCCTCCTGTTTCTTCAGCCTGAACTTCCCCCTTGTTCACCCAGACCTCCTACCGAGTCAGCACGTCACAATAAAAATGTTCCATATCACTTACAGCACATAATGAGAGGTGTGAATACTGTATATGTGAGTAAGCTGCCAAACGTACAAGATAGCAACTTGCATGCATAATTATTGGCCCCTCCCCAGAGTGACCCTAGGCTGCCCCTTTTATACATGTGCATATTTATACGCAAACACTTATTTATGCCTACTTGTTTGAGGTTTGTAAAATAGTAAGTACGTGTTACATGCTATTTTTGCACCTATATGCTAATTTTTACGGGCATAATATTTTCAAAATTCACCTTAATCTTTTTTCTGTATTTTAATATCTAGCATGATTTAATTTTGTATAATGCACTTTGCAGTAGGGGATTGTGCACCAAATGTATTATGTGGTCAAGTATAGATATCAGCAAAAAAACAAAAGGTATCGCCAAAACACTCAAAAAAATGCTCTTCACCAACAAAAAATAGATTTTATATGAGACGGACCTGCATCACCAAGCCTGAGATGACGTGCTTAGTAGTGAGCTAAGCCGTCCGGTCTTATCTATCATTTGCGGTCCGAGAGAGATTTTTTCAAATTCCACCCTCTGGTGGTAGCAATGTCTCTAAATGTTTATCTATGCCCATCAGACATTTCTTTAGTGATTATAAAGTCTTTTACATCCTCAAGAATAGACTTAGAAATTGACTCGAGAGCGGCCGTGTTTCACAACTCCTAAGTTGCTTCATCAGGAGTCAATGTTGTAACAGAAAGTCTATAGAAAAAAGAGAGAAAGGCATATTACAAGCTGTAACTGTATTGAAACAAAAATGCAGAGTACTCATCTTCAGTTGGTGTAGCAACCTTTTCGAATGGGATGAGTTACAGCACCCTTGATTTCTCACTGCTTACAACTTGCTCATTCCTTTGATGACTTAAAGGCTTGTGTTCTGGAACAGTTGTTGCCCCCTTGGCTGGATGGTGACTTTAATAAGATGTTGTTACAAGCTGAACGATGGATTCATGCACTGGATATCGTTCATCCAACTGGTTTAAACAATATGCTTGAACTTAATGTTTTTTTGTGAAGCCCCGATCTGTTCTCTGACTGTAATCTCATGCAGGAGAACTTTTTTGTTTCCTATACGCTGTTGCACTTCTAGCGTCTAATTACCAAGGAAACAAGAGACGTCGGGTGACGTCATCATGCCCCTGAAAAAGCGGGCTATTTAACTTTGGATACCAGTATGATGTGGTGTCTAGCCCGGCATTTTTAGAAAATTGATGGAGACTCAGCGTCCTGTTCGAAAAGGTTGCTACATCAACTAAAGATAAGTACTCTGCATTTTTGTTTCAATACAGTACAGCTTGTAATATGCCTTTCTCTCTTTTTTCTATAGACTTTCTGTTATAACATTGACTCCTGATGAAGCAACTTAGGAGTTGCGAAACATGGCCGCTCTCGAGTCAATTTCTAAGTCTATTCTTGAGGATGTAAAAGACTTTATAATCACTAAAGAAATGTCTGATGGGCATAGATAAACATTTAGAGACATTGCTACCACCGGAGGGTGGAATTTGAAAAAATCTCTCTCGGACCGCAAATGATAGATAAGACCGGACGGCTTAGCTCACTACTAAGCACGTCGTCTCAGGCTTGCTGATGCGGTTCCGTCTCATATAAAATTTATTTTTTGTTGGTGAAGAGCATTTTTTGGAGTGTTTTGGTGATACCTTTTGTTTTTTTGCTTAGCTTTGGCATAGATAGGATCGCAGAGTGGCTCTTTGTTTGTATTTACAAGTATAGATATCCCCACATTTTGGGCCTCATTTACTAAGCATCTTGCCCATAAACGGAAAATGAGAGAAGAGCCTTAATAAATGAGTCCCTTTGATTGATAATTTGGGCATATACATTGTTAAATACTTGCAAGAAGCAATTTTACTAAACATTCAGAAGACTACATTTGAAATTTGAAAAGATTCAGTGCATTTTTCTAATATTGTGGTACTCTTTTTGCCTTAATTGATCTTAAGTGCAGCTGTTGTCCAAAGACCTAGAAAAGTTGGACAGACAGACATCCTTTGTATTTGTATCTGCTGAAACCAGAATTCATCTCAGATTATTAAATGGATATCTTTTTATAAGAAGCTCACAAATCTTCCGGTGCCACAATGAAATCAGGTTTCAGAGCCAGTACCTACGAAAGAAAAAATGTGTGATCTTCTTTGAGACATATTCGTAAGGACTTTTGCCTTTTCTCAAGCTTACAGTATACTATTCTGCTCCATTTGACTTCCTTAGAGGCCATAGGATAGCACAGCTAAAAACCTTCCTTTGTGTAAGAGCTTCAATGCAGCACATAGATCTGATGCATGACATACTGTTCCTTTGTAAAAGTATCAAGAATATTAAAATTCTCCTATTATCAGTGCTTAGCCTGAAGCTTGTTTTAATGATCCTCCCAGATCTTGTAAGAACTCGCTCTAAATTGACTTTATGACTTCAGTAGGTAGTATTACATTGGCAATTAATGGTTCTTGTCACAATCCTGTACAGTTGGTATCCATAAATTATGGTTTCTAACTGCTAGCCTTTTTTTAATCTCTGTAAAGGTTTTAGGGGTTCCTTATTAAAGCATCAATCTGTTGCTCTCATGCAGCCTTCTCAAAAGAGAAAAATAAACAACAAATCAAGTAGGCAGTGTTCCTAGTGGCTTAATTTAAAGGTGGCTGCTGTACCTATTTCCGTGCCTGTATCATCTGACGAGACAGTTGGGCTTCTATTTTCTCGTCTTCTCTCTTATGTCCTCATTGTTCTGTCTTTCTGAACTTTTTTTTTCAGTCAGAGTGGTAATACCAGATGAAAAAGCTATGAAGAAATGAGCCACATCCTGCTGATGTGTTGTACTCACCAATAAGCCAACAGGCCTTTAAATAAAATAGCAAAAAAGGAATTTCTTTTAACTTAAAGACTTGCAGTATAGCCCAACGAAACTGAATGAACCCTGTCCTTTCTCCTAGGCTGTTCATTCTAACACAACAAGCCTGTTCATGCTACCTTGCCCAATTTAGAAGTATCCCGGAGAGCGATGCTTAGAAGCTCATGCACTTGAGTGTTGAAGGTTGAGTGCTATGCATGCCTAAGTATGGACTCATTTTGATAGAAGCAGAAGTGACCTTTTTACTGTTGGCCTTTTCTTTTTGGCTCCTTGCATTTTGCTATTTTTGCTTTCATTCTTTATAGTCAGTCTTTCTGAAAATGTGCCTTGGTGTTGGAATCCTGTATTCTTCAGTGCAGTTAGGGAAGCATTCTAATACTTTCCAGATCCTGCCCTTCCAAATATATCAGGTGTGCAGAAATGTTCCTTTGGAACACCTGGAAACTGATAGCATGAAAGATGTAGACCTTTGTAAACCCACTACATCTCCTAGGTTTCACTAGGGAAAATAACAGAAGAAAACTTAAGCACCAATATTTATGACAATGGAAGGACAATTTTCAAACAAATGCACACGGCAGCATATATATATATATATATATATATATATATATATATATATATATATATATATGTATATGACCGCAAGCAGATCTATGCTAATATATTTTAACTCATGCACGTGATATACTCGTGTTTTATAAAATACGCTTTATCTCTACCCCACAACATACATGCATATGCAGGCTTATGAGCGAATACTTGCAATGCATTGAATGAATGTTCTTTAAATGTATGCGTGTATATTTTTCATGCAAAAATAAAGTAAATCAGGATTTATGTGTATAAGACGCTTGTCAAGGAAATTAGCGGTTTTACCAGCTAGTCCACCAGTTTGCCCTCCTGGTTCTTCAGTCTGAACTCCCTCCACTTCACCTAAACCTCCCACCCAGTCTGTACTACACAATAAAAATGTTTATATTTAAATATCTTTATTGATTTTCACAGCATAATACAATCAAACACTGAAATACTAAGGACAAATTGAAAAACACAGGCTAGAAACCCCCAACTGATCCCCACCTCCCCAACCCATCTTAACCCCTTATCACTTATGCCAGATAATTAGCAGGTGTAAAATTACTCTCGTAAGCTGGCAAAACTACATGCATGTAAATGATGACCCCCCCCACCTCAGAACGCCCCTAGATTGCCCCCTTTTTAATGACATATATGTGCACATGAACGTGAAAATACGCACAGTTTTGACTTTTATAAAATATGAAATATGTGAGTAGAAGCTACTTACGCATGTATATGCTAACATTTGCATGCATACATGTTTTGAAAATTCAACCCAATATTTTTTTTCTTTTAGATATTAAATTTATTCAGTGTTGTGGATGGTGCAGTTCATAATCTATTGTTTCCTAGCAAGATAAAATGAAACATTTTCAGGAGGGATAAGCATTCAAATTGATGTTCATCTCCAGGAAGGATATCCTCACTCTAGAGTATGTGTGTGTATTCTATTAAATTTTCATTAGAGATCAAGAAACCTGCTATAATCCAGCTCTGTGAGTGGCAGACATCGGTTTGTGAACCAACTGAATGATATTAACTGCATAGCAGTAAACTGTAAGCAACTGGCCGCAGACCACAGTACTGTCAGTCTTTCATTCTCAGAAATTACAGAAAGACTGTACTAACTGAATTGCATGAATAAAAGGCAGGAACAGTTCAAAGCTAAGCATAACAATTTAAGGGGAAAAAAGTTGTGTTTTATAGAGATGAAAGCAAAAGCAACTGAAAGATTTAGTGCTGTGAGATATGAGGAGCAGCACTTTACAGGTCAAGCTAAGTTATTGTATTACGTCAGACTGAAGCAGCATTTGCTGAGCATTCACATTCTTACACAGTTGCCTTGGTTAAAAGAAGACGAGATCCATTGAGAACCAACATTCTTTTGATTGACTGTTAGTTTGCTCTGCATGGTAATCCATGGCAAGACAAAACACACGGTATCTGTAGCAATGAAAAAATTCCTCCGCCACCCTAAATATTGTGGTCAAATCAGCACTTTTTCCATGGATGAAGCTATATTATCATTTTCCTCTAAGATCTTACATTTGAATTGATTTAGGGTTGTAGCTATAACTCCTGCTCGCAAAATATCCCATTATTTCATTTTTCTTTAAGTAAATAATTCCTGCCTTTGAAGATATTGAAATCTATTAACCATTAGTCTCTTTTGCTTTGGGTATAGCTGATTCCGTGAAAAGATTACCTTCAAGTTCCATTTAGGATCCATTTATATTTGTATAGTGTAATTAAATCTCCTCTTAAAAGACTTTTTTCTAATACAAATAACCCCTGTTTGGATAATCTTTCAGTATATGTAAACTCCTGTGTCCCTTTCATTAGCTCAATGACCGTTCTTTGTTCCTTTCTTAACATTTGAATATCCTATTTATTTATTTATTTATTTACTTATTTACTTATTCTGTGACTTCTATGCTGCCTATTCACAACCCTAGGCGGCTTACATTATTCACATACATAGTGCATAAAAATATAAAACAATAAAATACATGTGGATAATAAAACTCTATATGCGTAATAAATGCTAGACATGCTGATAAGACATTGAATTACTGTGTGTGTAGGTCATGAACTGTGAAAGCTATATTATTCCTTACCACATGTCAAATGCCAGTTGGAATAAGTATGCCTTCAGCAATTTTTTAAAAGACTGTGCATTCTGTCATTTGTAGCTCTAGAGGGTTCAATAGCATGGTGCCAGCTATAAAGAAAAGCCTATCCCTTAGTTCACTGAGTCAAACTTGTTGAAATGAGGTTATATCCAGCAGACCCTTTTGAGCTGACCACAATGCTTGGTTTGGGTTGTAGATATGCAATAGCTGATTAATCCAGGTCATTGAATCGATATTTTGCATTTTGTGGATAATTAAGTCTACTTTAAATTTAATGCATTCTTTAACTAGCAGTCATTAAAGCTCATGAAGGAATGGTGAGATGTGTGCCCTTATAGACAAGCCAGCAATAAGTCTGGCTGCTGAATTCTGTAACACTTGGTGGGCTCGTAAAACATTTTGTGGTAAGCCAGGAAGCAGACCATTGCAATAGTCCAAAGTTGGTAGTACCATTCTTGCATTATAGATTGGAACTTGGCTCTTCCAAGAAAAGATTAAGGTTTTAGTAAACGTAATGTATAATAGCCTGTCCTGACAACTGCTTTAAGTTGTGAAAGCATATTTAGCTTTGAGTCTAACAGGACTTCTAAGTTATTGACCTTGGAATTGGAATTAGCTTATCCAGAAACAACAAAAAGGGGAAATGATCAACTTATTGCTCCTCTGTACACCATGACTTCAGTTTTTTTCAGGTTAAATGCAAGCCTATTACAGGTCAACCAGTGACACATGGCTGACAGGCAAATCAATGTAATTTCAAATGCATCTACCTAAGTTTTGGACACAGAGATAAAAAACTGAATATCGTCAGGATAAAGATGGTATCCCAAACAGAGCCCGGCAAAAAGTTTACATAATGGAGCCATATATATGGTGAAAAGAGTGGTTGATAATGCTGAACGCTGCGGGACATCAGTGTTCAGATCACCAAAACATTCTCTGTGACCTATCTGTAAGATAAGAAATGAACCAAAGACCACACCACCAGTCCTACATTCCTTCAAGTAATTTAACAAAATGGCATGATTAATAGTGTTAAATGCTACCGAGACTTTAAGACTTTTTGAAATCAAACTGAAATTAGTTGCGTATTTTGATATCTTGGGTGCCCAAAATTGGAGCCCATTCTCCAAAATGTGGCCAGTTAATGCCTTGTGCAGGAGAAGGATGATATCCAAATTCCTTGCTTCTACCCTCCTTCTCTATTTCCCATATTTAATGCATATTACAATGTGAAGATCTCCGGTTGCTGCTACTTGGCTTTGCATATCCCTTCAGAATTTGTTAGCAACTGATATAGTTAGACAACAAACTTCTCTAATGTTAGCAAGTATTGCCAACATTCAAAGCATTTTGCATTTGTATCTGCCTTTTCTTGAGCCTGATTCATAGTAACATGGTTTATGACTGTAGATATAGACCAAAATAACCCATCCAGTCTTTGTACTTGGGATTTGACCACTTTCGTAGATGCCCATATAAACTCTCATATGCAGCCTAATACCATCTTCCCATTCCCCTCATATCTTTTACCTGATCTCTCAGCCCTTTTCCTCATACTGCCCTCCTTATCTGTCCATTTTAAGCCTTGCCATCTTCAGCTTAGATGTTTACTAATATTTAATCCACCACTCAGGTTCTCATTTATTGTTGTGTCCGTCTGTTCCCGATGCCCTCTCTCCGCCCTCCTTACTTCTTTGGCACCTCCCTCTTTGTCCATGGGAAGATTGGCTGCCGCGGCGTCCTTCTGACGAGGTCCTCTGGCGTCCCCAGACTGGCTAGACGCTGCAACCCACCATGGTGCCTGGAGGCCTAGGGGCACGCGCGCAGCGCGGCCCCGGCTGAAGTACCGGTGATGGAGTGAACCTCAGGGGTGACTCCCTGAGATGATGTCACCCGCAACGGATATATAAGGCCTTAGAATTTGCTAACAGATCGAGTTAGCAAGGAATGGAATGGACTCGCTTCGGATTCCAAGCTACTCTGCCTCCTCAGACTTACCAGGAATACCTGCTCCTCGGGGGCCTCGCTCTCTCCTTTGTTTTTCAGGTGACAGTCTGGAACCGGTACTCGCTCCTAGAGGGCTCTCGTTCCCAGACTTGCTCCGTATTCTCTTCTGCCTGGAAGTCATCACTGCCAACTACATCAGTAAGTTACCGTCGCTCTCTCAGAGCTTTCCCTGGAATGAGGTACTCACTCCTCGAGGGCCTATACATTCCAGCTCCTAGGCTTCTATGGGACATTGTGTGAGTGTTACCATCAGGTTCGTTACATGAACTCTGCATACCCTGCCTACTCACTATATTTCAGTTTCTCTACAGCTCAGCCTCCAGGGATCGCTGTTCCAGTATCTTAGGGACTACAGTCCAGCCGGGCATTCCAGCTCACAACTGCCACCTCTGGTGGTTCAGTATACTGTCTAATAAAAGAACTAGTGTGTGTCTGTCTCCTAACCTTGAGCCTGACCGGTGATCCCTCTCGGGATCTTCCCCCGGGGGCGTGGCCATCTGCCACCAGTCCAAGGATCCACCCACAACTCTCCTAATAACAGATTGCTAACTCCTGATTGCTACTCCCAACAGATAGCAGCTCCTAACAGATTGCTAACTCCCCAGCAGACTGCTAACTCCTAACAGATTGCTAACTCCATGGATCCAGCACAACTCAATGCCTTGCAGGCCATACCAGGCCTGACCCAGAGCATTGCGGAGCAGCAAGACGCCTTGAGTTTTTGAATTCTGTTACAGTTTTTGCCTTCCAAATAACAAGAATCAAAACAGAGAGCAAAAAAATAAATAAATAAATTTCCAAAGGAAATACATTATTATGAAAAAGGAGGCAAGAAACAAGAGCAGTTCAATTCTTATTTTGTCACATGTCTAAGCTCACACCTGCCAGCCAGTAAAGCATGAAAAAAATCAGGGATTGAACATAGGGGATAGATTTTAAAAGGTGGCGTGGGCGTATATGTGCGCATGCTACCTGGTGCGCACATATGTATGCCTGATTTTATAACATGTGCACCTTGCGCGCGCCGAGCCACGTTGCCTTCCCCTTTCCCTCCCAGGCTGAAATCGGAGCGGCCTGTGAGGGAACTTCCCTTCCCCCTAGCCTGACCTTTCCACCCCTTCCCCTAACCTCCCCCCCCCCACCCCCAGCCCTACCCTAAACCCCCCGACCTTTGTCTTACCTTTTGCGCCTGTCTCTGGGTAGGCGCAAGTTGTGCACGCCGGCAGCCTGCCGGCACGCGATCCTCCAACACAGCGGCAAATGGCTGCTATGTCGGAGGCCTCTGGCCCCGCTCCGCCCCTGGACCACCCCTTTTTGCAAGCCCTGGGACTTACACGCGTCCCAGGGTTTTATGCGCATCACCGGGCCTTTTTAAAATAGGCCCGGCACGTGTACCCCCCCCCTACGAGCGTAAATCCTCTGGATTTACGGACGTAGGGCTTTTAAAATCCGTCCCTAGGTGTATCATTGTTTGTAATATAGATGTCAGCAAGCCAGACACAAAGTGCAAACAAACTTTCAGCACTGCCAATCTTCTCTGTTCACCCGCTCTAATTGTTGATCTTTGATATTTTACAATTTTTCAGTTTTTCTTATACATATAAAACTAATGTCCAAAAATAAATGAGAGAGCCTAAAACTCATCTATCAAATAAATGACCCCGACTTCAATTGATGTTTTGTCATAAGACTGTTTCAGGGGATTAAACCAAAAAAATAATGCCAAAATCTTATCTTCGACAACTGTGTTCTCTTGAGGGCAGCCAACATGTCTTAATAAGTCACAGTCAACTTTTAGTGTGCCCACTAATAAGGAGACATCACAGTATTCAAGTTTATTTATAATAACATCATGTGTCATGTGAGAGAAGAGGATACTGTTCATCGGTACCTTCAACTTGTCAATAAAAGCAACAGGATTGAGGTGTCTGGGAACATAAGGTTTGCCATACTGGGTTAGACCAAGGGTCCCTCAAGCCCAGTATCCTGTTTCCAACAGTGGCCAATCCAGGTCACAAATACCTGGCAAGATCCCAAACAGTAATAGTTTTAGACTTCTTCAGAAACGTGTCCAAACCTTTTTTTAAACTCAGCTACACTAACCTCCTTTATCTCATCCTCCAGTAAAGAATTCCAGAGCTTAATTGTGTGTTGCATGAAAAAGAATTTTCTCCCATTTGTTTTGAATGTGCTTACTTACTAACTTCATGAAGTATCTCCTAGTCTGTATATTTTTTGAAAAAATAAACAACCAATTCACATTTACCTTTCTAGATCTCTCATGATTTTAAAGACCTCTATCATATCTCCCCTCAGCCGTCTCTTCTCTGAGCTGAACAGCACTAATCTACATATGTGTTGGCTCTATCCCAGAATGCCCTTAGACCTCCCCATTTTTACGTGTGTATATGTGCACGTGATGGTGAATATACAAGTAGAGGCCAATTATGTGCTTATACACATATAACATTTTGAAAATTCATCCCTGAATGAGCCACAAGACTGCAGTGATGGCAAATGCCTGCCCAGAGACCTTGGCCAGTCCTGAAATTATTTAGGAAACCCCACAGTTGCTGTGAAAGATGGAAGCCACGTGGGTGCTCTGAGATTAGGTAGTGATAATTTCATCTGCCAAGTCTATCACCACAGGTCCTCAGCTGTTAAACTCTTTATGTAGTGGACATAGACATATGGTATGACAGCTTTATCTTTATTAAACATGCGATGTAAGGAAATTGCTTAATAAAAGCAGGCTTGAATACAAGATTAAGTGTAGAGAGATAAGTGACTCCCCCAGGGTCATACACACAGAGTCAGTGACAGAGCCGGGGATTAGAACTGAGGCAGAGGGAGATAAAGGAACTCTCTTGAAGTTACACATGGCAAGTCAGTGGTCTGGTACTCTCATCTACTTCCACCTCTTTGTATAAATGTAATCCTGAGCTGTAAAGAATCCATTTATCTCCAGAATCCTCACAGCCACTTGGAACAACTCATGATAACAGAAAATGGTGAATAATACTGAGAACATGCCATAGTAAATGCCAATGCTATAACAGCATCACAGAAAACAAGAAAAACCACATTCAAACCTAAAGGGATCATCATTCTTAACCAGTAAATCCATCTTTGTTCACATTGAAATAAAAGACATTCAAAATTGCCCCCACGCCAGTCCTGAAAATCCAGCTCGATAACACAGAAGCAAAAACAATCAAAAGAATGAATTTTATGAATAAAATGAGCAACCATTGGTGCATTAAGTTTCTGATTCTTAATGTAGCTGCAGTGTTCCATAATGCGAGCAGAATTGAGCTGTTACAGTTTTTGTCTTCACCATCTTCTCTAAAACTTGATTCCATGCATCCATCACCCTTTCCATGATGTTGCTCCTGAGTTTATGTTCTGATTCCTCATAATATGACCTCTTGTTCTAGAGCATTCTTTACTTTGATAAATGTTTGTTTCTTGTGCCTGATTAATATTTTAGGTATTTAAATGCCTCTTTCATACCTCACATCTTTTATTTCATCTAGAGTATACATATATAAGACCCTAAATCTAAAGTCATATGGCTTTTGTTGCTGACCACTCTTCATTTTGGTAAACTTTCTCTGCACCCCCTCTAGTCTATCTATATATTTTCAGAGGAAAGGTCTCCAAAGTTGGACTAAATATTCTAATTGGGCTCTCTTCTCTTTTAATTGCTGGTTATGCTTCTGTAATAACATTTACTAGGCTTTTATTCCTTATAGACACAGAGAAGTCAATACTCAGCACCACTTAGCCAGTTAAATTTCGACCTAGGAAGTTAAGTGGCACTATCTGAAAATTTGCCTGCGTTGACCAGCTGTTACTTAGCCAGCTGTTTATCTAGCTAAACACTGAATAAGTGAGAGTCAGGATGTGGGCATTCTTGGTAGAAGATATTGATCCTGCTAATTTAGGCAAATAAGTTCCAGTTTTCAGCCTTATCCAGCTTAGGCCTAGATTCACTAAGCTGTGATGTATTATTGCAGGTGGAATCCCACTATCATGGGGGGCTGTCGCCGTGATCAGGGCTGGTGGAACCACTAGGCTAGGCAAACTAGGCCTGGGCCTAGGACACCAACCATTAGGAGGTGTGAGCTATGTGGGACCGTGAGCGGTGGTGCCAAAGAGGAGTGGAGATTCAGCAATCTCCACTCCTCTTTGGCTCACGCCCCTTAAAGGGGGTGGCGGCATGACCAGGGGAGGTGGCGTGGCGAGGGGGGGGGGGGGCAGTGTAAGGTAGAAGGTGCCTAGGGTGCCTAATCCCCTTGCACCGGCCCTGGCCATGATGGTGGGGCCTCTCACTCAAGAAAACATTGTGGCTCTCTGGCATGATCTTTTGTCTCGTGCCAAACACAGCAGGGCAAAAGAATGCACCCGGTGACCCTTTAATGTGATTGTGGCCCCATTCTCATGAGTACACCTTCACCTTAAAGGGCTGCTGACCCATAAATAAAAAATTGAGGCAAAACGGGGAGTTTTAGTGGAGATCAGGGCTGACCCCTGTCTCAATCTGCGGCTGCCACTTGAGGAGATCCCAACTCCCCCAAATTAAAAAAAAAAGTCTGAATGCAGTCATGCAGCGATGGCCTCCCCCCCCATCCAAAGTTAAAATCCCTGTCCCAGACCCCCATCCTCTTAAAGACCAAAGATGAAGTCATATAGTCCTGGCCCCCCTTCCTATACTCACCCTCAGCCCTCGGCCTATGCCCCACTCAAGGCCCCATATATGGATCCCCATCAGACCTGGGGCTGGGGAGGATCCTGGCCCTGGCATTTTTCCAGGTGGGAGGGATGGGTAGATGGCACAGGAGGCCCTGGGAGGCCTTGTTTCTTTTTCCATTTTTTTTAAGGGGGTTCAGTGTGTATTTCATTTTTAAACTAAAGAAACAAAATAAACATTGCACGAAATTTGTGTGGAAAAAGCCCCCCAAAAAGTAACGAAAAACTAAACACAATTTTCTCCCCTTTTTTAAAAATGGTGCGGGCCATCCAGTGCTCCTACCATGTGACAGGGGCCGGCCAATGGCACGGATACCCTGTCACATGGTAAGGGCAAAGGGCCATCGGCACCATTTTGATTAGTGGCAGCTGACAGCCTGAGAGTGGGAGATTGCTCCCGGGATCCTCACTGGACCACCAGGTACTTTTAAAAAGTTTATTTTTGGGGGGGGGGGGGGGTCAGGAGAGGGGGAGCTAAAGGATGTTATTTAAAGAGTCGGGGTGAGTTTAGGGGTTGATTTTGTGTGCCATTTTTCCTGCCCTCCCCCAAAACGATAATAGAACTCCACAAACAATTTTGTGGGGTTTTCCTATCGGTTTCGGGGAGCCCCCGATTTCTCACGAGTTTGAAAATATCATACGATATTTTCAATCATCAGAAAAACGATTCATATCCCTAGTATATACTAAATTTATGCGCACAACAACCACATATCTCTTTGAAAATTACTTCCATAAAGTATTTCTCAATTCTCTTTGTAATAATAATAGTGTAACTCATCTTCCCTTAATCATGATTTGTTTTATGTTTTATCAATATTTATTATGTATGTATTATTGTAATATTTATTATGTATGTATTGTAAACTGTCACGATCTATGGAGAGTGGTTAAAATAATTTTAAATAAAAATAACTAAAAAATGTTAATCTGCTTTGCATTGGCTGGCCAATCATGAATGCTAGAATAGAAATCCAAAATTAAATTAAATTAAAGGGATAGTGACCCTGCTATCTCAAAACTGCTGTTTCAATCCTTGCTATCTCAGTGATAGACGTGTAGGCTAACAGTGTTGTTTTCAGAGCAACATTGTTAGCCCATGCTTCTAATGCGGCAGTTAGAGCAACACTGGAAGCAGTTGGTAGATAAGATAATGCTAGGATTTGGGGGTGGTCTGGGGAAGATTGGTGGGCTAGGGAGCTTTTGGTCGGTGGGGTTCAGGAGGGGGGGCTTGTTGAATTTTCATTTAATAATATTGAGGGAGGGAAGCCAGCCTTGGGTTGGTTTGACCTATGTAAGGTTTTAACAGTTTGGTGGTTAGGGTGTTGGGAGGGAGAATTGGGCATTTCAGTCTTTAAGTATTTTTGGGGGTGGTGAAGGCGCATGAATTTTTTTTCTTAAATATAGTTAACCGGCTATATCCTGGATACAGCCAATTAAATATTGAGCTATCTAGGTACAGGCACCCAGATAACTTTAGGAATGCTCTGTAGCCTCTTTACATGGCTAAGTTTCAGCCAGATAATGACTTATCCACTATCCAGCTAAAATTTAACCAGTCAGTGGGGGCACATTTAAACCTAAGGTTTGGCACTTAGCCAGACAAATTTTGAATATTGATCTAATGATCTTTAGTTTCAGAGCAATCATCACCCCCTTAAAGAAAGTCTGTATCGTCATCACTATATAATTGATACCACTAGAGCAATTAAGAACTGCTTCAGAAAGAGAAATACAGGTTGAATGATGAGATCTGGAGCAAAACACTAGCAGAGAAGTGCCTGCCTACCACCTATAAGCTGTTCACTGCAGTAGATGCAGATGGAATATATGTCATACACAGTTTAAATCAATCATGGCAGTAGAACAGAAGGGAAAGAATAGAGGGGCATATGCAAGTAAGGTTCAGTTGATGCTGAGCAAAGCCTTCAAGACCAGCTGTAAAACAGATTGAAACCTGAGCACCTGATTTTAAAAAGCACTTAAATGCTTAAAATTGGGTTTTACACAAGTATACGCATTTTGCCCGACTAAGTGGGCTTTTGAAAATCGCTCCAATACATGCCATTGAATTGTGCATAGGATTCTTACGCGTAAGTGCACTTTACATGAGTACATTTGCTCATGTACATTTACACGTGGAACTCCTTTTAAAATTCACCTGTCAGTGTGGCATAAATAGACTGCAAAAAAAGCTTTTGATAGGATCCTAAATTCTTGAATAATAAATTGTCTTGAAATGTACGGAGTGAATCCCGGATTGATCGAGTATATCAAGTTTGCCAGGAGAATGTGGCAGATTACACCTCATCTGAATTATGAAGATAGACAATATGTTATCCCTAACATCAAGATTCGGTGAAGACTATTTCAGGGAGATTTCCTTTCAGAACTCTTGTTTTACCTGGCACTGGACCTGCCTAGTATCATTATTAACTCTTCAGGCTATGCATTTCATCTTAATTCCAGAGATGTTAATGATCCACAGACATTGCACCTACCAGATACCTTGCAACATTATAGCTTTTATGATCATCCTTTAGTGGAACAGTTGAGAACAGTTAAGAGTTTTTCAGATGATATCAGGATGATGTTTGGCCTGGATAAATGTGCTAAGGCAACTTTGCTTAAAAAGAGAATTAGGTAAAGCTGAGAACACCTCTCTGA
Source organism: Rhinatrema bivittatum (assembly GCF_901001135.1). Taxonomy (NCBI): domain Eukaryota; kingdom Metazoa; phylum Chordata; class Amphibia; order Gymnophiona; family Rhinatrematidae; genus Rhinatrema; species Rhinatrema bivittatum. The sequence continues at coordinate 105,912,918 of NC_042623.1, forward strand.
GGACTGTAGCATAAAAGAACTTGAGCAGGAAGGTGTATCCAAATGTCTAGGGGAGGATGAAGGTCCACAAATTCAGCACAAGTTACTGAGAGAAAAGACCAGTCAAAAATACTATAGGAGATTGAAACATATTTTGAAAAGTGCTTTAATAACACGAAATAACATACAAGCTATCAATCAACTTGCAATTCCCTCACGCTCCTATAGTTTTAGAATGGCAGGCTGGTCTGATAAAGAACTGATTGTTGGACATAAGAACAAGAAAACTTCATGTGTATCATGTAATCTGCTGAAATTGTACATTTCAAAAATTGAAGGTGGTGTGGGCCTTAGAGAAATAGATTGAGGTAGATTTTAAAGGCCTTGTGTGTGCAAAAATGACCACATATGTGCTTAAGTAGGTGTTAGAATCACGGAAAGAGAGAAAAAGAGAGAGAGAGAGGGAGATTCTTTATAAGAGTCAGTCTGACACTCTATATATGGACCATTGTAAGGGGGCACTATGATTCGGGGTCAGTTTTCGGGAGGTGGGATGGTGTTAGGGGGTGTTGTTACAGACACATTCAGAGGTATCCATTGTAAAACTGGCATCATTAAAGACTTTTAGACTTTGTAAGTGATGAAAAGGAGTTGATTTGTACAATGCAGCTAGCAGAGACTACAGTATACAAATAAACTCCTCTTGTTAGAATTTTCATCACTTATGAGGTCTAAAATTCTTTAATGATGCTGATTTTACAATGGTCCATATATAGAGTATCAAACTGAGCCTTATAAAGAGTCCCTCTCTTTCTCTCTCTCTGTGCATGAAGAGTATTTTATCACCTATAGTTTATAAAATAGTGTGTATCTTTGCACACAGTGAGATGGGCGCACGCACGGCCCTTTTAAAATCTACCCATCTATACATATAGACCTACAATTAAAGGCTTTCAAGCATACCTAACAGCGTCAACAGATCCTAATAGTCAAAAAGTGATGAAGTGCAAAAGTAAATGGCCAAAACTGTTCCTATCATTTCAGCAAGAGGAAGGAATGAGTGAGAATTTATCAGCACATGCTAGGAAAGTCAACTGAATTTGTAAAACTCTAAAGAATCCGATCAGCAGGCAAGGAAAATTAATTGGCAAAAGCACAAATATAGGGGGAAATATAGAGAGTTGCTTCAGAAATTGGTTCAGGATCGGACTGAGGAATGGTTAAGCAGACATCATTTTAGACCTGAAGATGATAATTGCAGCACCGGATAGTGCATTATGGGTAAAATGGCTTGCAGGCAGTAAAGAAAAAAAGGTAAAATAGATTAATGCAGGTTCGTAAAATAGAACCAAAAACGGTTACACATATCCTTGCTGGATATCAAGCGTTGATATCAGAATTCCTGTAAACAAAAAGGCAAAATAAGGTGGCCCATCTCATCCACTGGATATTGAAAATAGTATAGCATCACTATCATAAAAACACTGGGATCACGACCCTGTCATTGTGATCATGTGGGGCATTCCTATCCCAACAGATAAAAAGCTTGATGCAAGAAAACCAAATAATGTGGAAAAGGAGATAAGCACAAGAACATAATTGCTAATAGAAGTGGCAGTACCAAGCAACTACTCGTGGACCATATAAGGTCCACATAAATTTTATATTAAGGAGGAATATAAAATAAATAACATATATATAGAGGGAAGATTTTCAAATATCAAATGATGCAGAGACCAAGAAAATGTGGCAGAAACATACAGAAATAATCTCAATTAATTTAGATGCCATTGGCCTGATTAAAAATAATTTCCAGGAGTATCTAGATATGTTGCCTATGCCTAAAAGCTCTCTTTGATACAATGCAAGTATTAAGAAGGGCATTAGCAGTGAATTTTGGAAACTGAAATCATACTCCGTATATCCTGGTTTACAAGGGAGGTTCACTCCTGACAAGATATGCACAAAATGAATCCATTTGGAGACATTACTCCAAGTGAAAAAAAATTGGTTTTGTTTCTCAAAATTTGCCCTTTCAGGTATTTATTATTGACTCCCCAATTCACAGCACCACCAATTCTCATTTAATTAGTACACATGGTTTGGCCTTTGAATTTGGAAAACTGGTGGGCCATACCCTCACTTGAATGGATGTTTCCCCTAAGGGATTAAATTGCATAGCACCTAGTATTCCAATCAAACTTATGCATTTGGTTCTAGAGGTGACTAAGCATTGATGACATCATCATAGGCAGGCTATGAATTTGGAAATAAATACATGTATTTCTGTGGGTGGCCTATGGGTGAGGGTATTCAAATTTCACCTAAACCCCAGCTCGATATAAATTAGCCACTTTCATCAGCTACCTTTCATCCCATTCCACCCCTCCTTCTTTCCCCAGACATGTGCAGGTGTATTGTTCCAAAAACTTATTTGAGAGCAGACCCATTGCAGCTTTTTATCTATCTTGTTGAAAGAAACAACACTTTTCCATGATCTGTTTAATCTCACAATGTTTTTATTGGATTTAAGTTAAAAGAGAAAACATTCATTTTGGCTTCTTGACCAATATTCATTCTCCCTAAGAGTTTAAAGTAAATGGTGTTTTGTTTTTTATATCAGTGGGTGTCGTAGTTTTTACGACCTCTCTGTTTCCTCAACTGCACAGGATATAAAAGGGCAGCAAAGCAGCTCACATTCTTCAGTACACAGCTCAGTATTCTGAAGGACTGATGGAACAGAAAAAAATGAATTCAGTAAAGCAGTTATAAGTGGAAAAATTCAAAGGCAAAAAATATTTACAAAACTGGTTTGCCACTAAGTTCCTCTTCTCATTCGTCACCCTGTTCTTTTTTAGTGTGCTTTTCCCAGGTACTTAAGCAAATGTCAGTGTACAGTAGCTAGATGGTAGGTATTATACAAAAGGAAGATATGAGAATAACACACCTTTCACCAAAATGTGAACAACAACCTACAGCATGTAACAGAATGCAGCAAAGTCTGCAAAAGGTGATTACATCATTTCTGCTTTGATACCTCCTGCGAGAATTCTGTTCTACTGCAAAAGAGCAGCTTAAGAGCTTCTGGGCTACAATACCTGAAGCAGGGAATGCCCCAGAACGATAAAAAGTACTTCAGTGCCATCATGAAAAAATCAACCAAAGGCAAACTACACTGCAAATGAGCAAAGAAGACAATATTAACAGTAGACCATAAAATAAGATGCTGATTTCTGGGAGTCATCTCTTGAATTAGGTTGTCCTTGAGCTCTTGAAGATTCACATGGGAATCTGCAGCTTTTTAATTGTCTGCATTGTCTTTGTTGCTAGATTTTGCATCTGGAAAGTTCTTAGAGGGTAAAAGGATTGCCTATGGAGCAATGAAACCTGAGCTTGACAAGTTGCACTTAAATTGGTAATTAATTTCTTCTGGACCATTTATAATGATCAAATCTGTTATCTGTAATTTAGCAGCCATATGCATTTAAGTAATAATTCTCAATAAACTGATATTCATCTTAAACAGCGGAATTGTCAATTATTAGCAGCCCAAGAGACATTTATGATATATATGGCTGCTAATTCTACAATCAACCAATTACACCTAATGTAGAAAGCTAGTTTGGAGCAAATGTGTACATGTTTAAAAGCAGTTTTCATGAACAAATACAGCAGATTAGGATTTATTTCTCAAAAAATGAGGAGCATGTCATTTTTTTGGACCAAAGAAAATAGAGGAAACCTCAAGGTAAAATTATTGTAGAATTTATGGATTTAAAATTAAATCTGGCCTGAATTTCCATTTCAACCTCAGAGCAGAAAATAGAATTCAGTCCTAGATCATGCAAGGAAACATGTGGCAAACTCAATTGGGAATTTCTGTCATATGAATAAAAGTGATATCTTTTGGCGAATGCTCATAGGTAGTGCTTGGCTTGAATTCTGAGGGTTTTCTTCTGGTCATCAAAGGAGATAGAATTGTACTTCCCCAGGAAATGCTTCTCATGGCTTTAATTGTGCTTTCTTTAGCTAATCCAGATGGTAGGATGTGTAAAATGTACTTGTCATGTTTTTCCAAATACAAATAAGTTAATCAGCTTACTGTACCTGGTGCCGTATGTATAAAGTGAGGGGTCCATATTCAAAGCTTTTGTCCAGATAAGTTCTAGATTTAGCCGGGCAAACAGTGGAAAATGAAAATCCTGTTGGCTTCACAGCCTCGTACATACATCTGGATAAGAAGTTATGCAGCTAAAATCTGAGCTGGGTAAGCAAAAGGTGGGTCGTGTGTGTGTTGTGGGGCAGAGTCAGTACTGGGTTCTGGCTTGGCTTTCGGGGCTCTGGGTGGGTTGGGAGGGTGGGTCAGAGCAGGGGTATGGCCAGTACTGAATTTTTGAGGGGGCCCGAGGTTAACATGGGAAGGCACTCCCACCAAGGTCCCTTCGCCATCCTATTTGGTCTTCACGGCAGGGGCTCAAAACCCTTTAATTTCTGGCAACACTGTGTCATCTATGTTTTTTACTTTCTCCTTAGATAGCCATCTCTCACTCTCTCACTGTGGTTATTGCAGCAAAAGGTGCTGAGAGAAAGGGGATAATTATCTGCCAAAGGTAAACTGACCTCAGACATTTACATGGCCTGCCAAAGGGTGGTATTGTTTCTTTGTTCAAGTTAGCCTTTCTAAAGGCACAGGGATCATGAACTGGCAGTGTTTCCAAAGTCTTCAGGCCCTGTAAGGGCTGGCTCAGATTTTACATGATCCTGTTACTAGAGGAGGGGGCCTGAGTCAAATATTTGGGGGCTCAGGCTCCCGAGATCCTCATGGGAGATGAGGGATGGGGGCCTGTTTAACTACTTGTCTGTATTAAGAATATAGCATGTTAAATATAAAAAAAAAAAAGACCTTCCAGGCTTTCAGGCACCATCCCCCATCCCCCACCCCTCCAAAGATACTTTAAAGTGTATGAGAGCTAGTACTGAATCTACACTTCCCTACAACCCGTAAAATTAAAAAAAGAAAACGATGAAGTGGGCCCTAGTGACCCAAGACCCATCCCCCTGTCTCTTCATGATCTTGAAATGAATGACACTGAGCCCCCTTCTGCCCTCCACTCCACCAGGCCCATCCACCTGCAACCTCTGTCTCACAGGTGTAGCCACGAAAGGGCCGACATTTGGCTCAGGCCCTCTCCTCTAGCAACAGAATCATATCACATTTGAGGCAGCCCTTACAGGGCCTGGAGACCTTGGAATCACTGCCAGTTCATGATCCCTGTGCTTTTAGAGGTTTGGCCTCTGTTGGAAACAGGATGCTGGGCTTGATGGACCCTTGGTCTGTCTCAGCATGGCAATTTCTTATGGTCTTAGGAAGCTGCTGCTGCCCTGCTGGCCTAAAGGAGAAAGAAGAAGCTGCTGCTCGTGGCAGATTCAGGATGGAGAGAGAGAGAGGATGAATTAGCTTGTATATGAGAGTGAGTGTGAGACAGAGAAGATACAGGCATGTGGGTGAGAGACTGTGAGAAGGTGTAGGCATGTATGAGAGAGAGAATGGTTATGTATGAGTGAGCTGGCATGTACATGAAAGAAGGAGAGGAGAGAGCTAGCATGTGTGTGAGTTTTTTGTGGTAGAATAAGAATGAGTGTGAATGGGAGAATGAGTATATGTGTGTGTGAGTGTGAACGTGTGTGTGTACCAGCACCCCTCCCCCCCTGCTAATCCACAACAATCTCAGGGTGATTGGAATTCAAAAGTTCCCAGGTATGCTCATGGCCCTGTTTAATAAGGATATTTCCAATGGACACTGCATGGAAGAAAATCCTTAAACAGCGAGACCCTTTGAACCAGGCAATCTTGTCAAAATAGTGTATTGGATATCTGATATGCTACAGTTCTGTTATACAATGACATTTAGAAATGAGAGAAAAAAAAGTTAAGTTTAATTTAAGTAGAACAACCTTCCAGTTGCTAAGCTTTGCTTTAGTAAAAATTGTTTTTGTACCACTTTATATGTATAATATTCTCTAAATATAATATTCTGTCTTACAGAAATTCTGTATTAATATTTTGCAGAAAAAATAGAGTATTAATTTCATCCAAAGACTGCCTTGATTAAATATACAATTAATTAGCTATGCTAAGCCTATCCCAGAGCTCCTAATATTTACAGCTGGTTGATTCTTTTAGTACTTTTAATTAAAATTGTTCTAAAAAGCCACAAGTTAGCTGCTTGTGCACTTAAATTGAAGTTAGCTCTTCAGTGTTTCATTGGTTTCCATATGCCATCTAATTAATCTTTGCTGATTAAATGTACATAAAATCATCTGAAAGGCAAGGTAATTTGTGCAGACATGGAACAGTGGAGAGCTTTTACCAGTCTTTGCCATGATTGTTTTATGTGCAGAAAGTAATTTTGAAAGGCCAGCAATGTTAATTGTTTTGGTGAAGCAAATGTATATGATTTGCACCCATCAACTACATCCTGAAACTCTAGCATTGAGTGAAGCATTGACTCATGAGTCTTGCAGGATAATTATAAATATAAACCCAGTTGTATTCAAGTAAATAACATTGTTTCATTGATAGACTACTTTAAGCTATGTTTTTAAGAATTGTATTAGTGTTAATTATCATTTGGAGTGACACTAATTAGGTGTTGAGGTCATGTTTGTACTTGCTCTTAAATTCATGGTTGGAAATCTTACTTCGAATGTTCATTTTGTGCTAGTTGAATTACATCATCATTCTCCTCATTTTCCATTCACAAAGCATAATCTATAGTTTTAAAATATAAAAATAAAAATTCAATTGCACATTTTATATAAAAAAAAATATATATATATTCTGGGCTATTTTATGTAAAACATCATTGGTTTCTCATGAATGTCATTTTCCACAAGAAATATTGAGATCCATATTCAAAAGTGTTTAGCCGAATAACTTACAAGTTATCTGGCTAAATGAGGATTTTGACACATCCTGGCTAAATTCTAGCCAGAATAAGTTAGCTGGCTAGAATTTAACTAGATGCATTATGGCATTAATGCCTGCAATACACCATAACGCATGCAATAGTCCTGGTACCGCATGGCGCGAATGCAAATTTTTGAAAGGCGAGGGCTTGGGGGAGGGGTTTGGGTGGGATTTAAGAAAATGAGGGGCATTATTGCATGTTTATAATGCTGGAAATAACTACACCTTTTTTCCTGTGCGATATGCCTGAAATGGCCATAACGCAATTCATGATAAAGAGTGCAAATTGCATTTTAGCCATTTCTTGGCTTAGAGGAATTGGGGGGGCGGCGGGGAGAGAGAGCCTCTGGGGAGCCCTTCACAGTATTCAACTATTTATATCACTATAGGAGGGCCAGCTAATAACTTGAGGTGAGGTTTTGGTGGTGGTTTAGGGCTTTGGGGCCAGTTTGACATTCTCAGTGAGATTATGAACAGCACAGTACACCTCAGTGAAGATTTGAAGTTATTTGAGATGGACTCTATTACAGGGTACTATCAAGCTAGGGTGAGAGAACATTGTAGAAATCTCACCTTTGTGAGACTTTCCTCACTCCAAATGATGTCAAATCTTCACTGAGGTGTAATGTGTTGTTCATAATCTCACTGAGAATGTCAAACTGGCCCCAAAGCCCTAAACCACCACCAAAACCTCACCTCGAGTTATTAGCTGGCCCTCCTATAGTGATATAAATAGTTAACTACTATGACGACCTTATAAAGAGTCTCTTTCTCTCTTCCCTCCGTTCCCCCCCCCCCCCCCCAGGGTACTTTGCGAATAGTGAAATATAAGTATCATGAGGTGTGAAAACGTTTAACACACCCCACAATGGGGTAGATTTTAAAAAAGCGCGCCTTCGCGTACTTTTGTTGGCGCATCAGGCGCCAACAAAAGTACGCTGGATTTTAGTAGATACACGCGTAGCCGCTAAAATCCTGGATCAGCGCACGCAAGGCTGCCGATTTCGTGTAGCCGGCGCGCGCCAAGCCGCGCAGCCTGCCTCCTTTCCCTCCAAGGCCGCTCCGAAATCGGAGCGGCCTCGGAGGGAACTCGTTTTCGCCCTCCCCTCACCTTCCCCTCCCTTCCTCTATCTAACCCACCCCCCCGGCCCTATCTAGACCCCCCCTACCTTTGTCGGGGGATTTACGCCTCCCGGAGGGAGAAGTAAATCCCTGCACGCCAGCGGGCCGCTAGCGCGCCGAGACGCGACCTGGGGGCGGTTACGGAGGGCGTGGCCACGAAACCGGACCGCCCCGGGCCGAAACCACGCCCCAGGCCCGCCCCCGAAACGCCGCATCCCGCCCCCAAAACACCGCGCCAATCCGACACGCCCCCTGACACGCCCCTGACACGCCCCCCTCGAAAAACCCCGTGACTTACGCGAGTCCCGGGGCTCTGCGCACGCCGGTAGGCCTATGGAACATAGGCGCACCGGCGCACAAGGCCCTGCTCGCGTAAATCCGGGCGGATTTACGCGAGCAGGGCTTTTAAAATCCGCCCAATATGTGAAGCATTGGTATGGTAATTCTAACATTATTATAAACATGCCCCTTTTTCTTACCACAGGTGTTATCCATGCAAAATTATAGCATTTTAATGAATCTCGGGGTAAGTTAGGAGCATAACTAGGAGGAGATGAGTTAGCCCAATAAGTTATCCAAATAACTTTGGTTGGTCTATAAGGCTGTCTAAAGTTAGCCAGATAAACTTATCTGTCTAAAGTTAGCCAGATAAACTTATCTGGCTAACTTTAAGATTGCTGGATATATTCAGTGCCGTAGCCAAGCTGCTCTGCGGTTGAATATGAACCTCATTATATTAATCTTTTCTGTGAAATTTTATGTTAAACTGAAAAATACATTATGAACTGGGAGAAAAGCTGGTTAAGCAATAGGTCTCAGTGAGTGATCTTCAGTAGGGTACACTCTGGCAAAGAGAAGATGGCCAGTGGGGTGACAAAAGGATGAGTGCAAGACTGGTCCTCTTCAATGTCTGTCTAATGATGGTGTAGATGGACTAGAAAAGAGTGTGACTGCAGATTAAATGAAAATCTGAAACAGAGCAGCCAAGCTAAAGAGTTAGAGAAGATGAAAGGTGATGCTATAAAACTGGAATAATGGTTAAAGATTTGGTGATTGCACTTTAAATTAAAAAAAAAATAGGCAGTACTGCACACAAGATATATAGAAATCCTAGTTCCAAATAATATTTTGACAGGAAAGAACTAGTCGACATCAAAAAGGAGAGTGACCAGGGGTGGGGGTTATCATCTATAATGACCTCAAGATAGCCAGTAAATGTGTCAAGGAAGTTGTGAGACTTGGAGACATTGATAGATTTTATCACTAATAGGATATAGCCTCTGCGATCAATGAACAGATCTATGAATATAACTTTACTTGGAAATGTTTGTGACTTAAAATTTGGGAGAGAAGAGAGATTGAAAGGTAAATTGAATATTTCTGTATGTGATTGCCTTCAGAAATTAAAAACTAGGAGGTCAGTTTGCAGGGTAGCAAATGGACAATTTTTCCAGCTAAAGTTAGCTTAAAATAATTGTCACTGGTTACGGACTCCACTAAATACAGCCAGATAAAGTCCTAGTCAGCTGAATAAGTTTAGGTCCGCTCTCTGGCATGCCCATGCTTAGACAGATAAGATACCTGAGTGAATATTGGAGTTAACCAAGTAATTCATCCAGCTAAATTAACCTCACCGCAGAATACCTTCAACTTATCCAGATAATTTTTATCTGGTTAAACAGTTAGCCAGATAAGTTGGGGGCATTCATAGTGGCAGAAAAATGTAAAACCCATAGATATTTTGGATAATAGAATTTAGCTGAACAAACTATCTCAATATTGCCCTCTAGGTTATTTCTGTTTGAATTGCCTTTAGAAGTTAAAAACTAGGGGGACATATGTCTCCAGGGCACACTCCACGATGTCCTGTATTGATTACTTCTTGATTTCTGATACTCTGTTTTATAAAACACAATCAGCAAAAAATTGATATCTCGGATCACGCTATGATCTGGATAGATGTTAATATGAACCCTGACGCAGAGAATGTCAGAATCTGGAGATTCCCTAGTTATCTTTTCAATGATCTTGAATTTAGGGAGTTCCTTCAGGCCAGGTGGGAGGAGTTTGCCAGAAATATGCTCAACATGAGGACAATATTTGTCTGTAATGGGAAACAGCAGGGCTGTCTTGAGGGGGAGGTCACACCTTTTCTATTTGGAAGATCTAAGGCCTTGCATAGGTGCATTCTCCAGCTGGAACACTAAGTACAGGTGGTCAAATCTAACTTGGCACACCATAATACCCCTGCTACCCAGGTGGAATATAGAGCCACTTTGGTAGTCTTAAATTCTTCTTTGCATATTAAGGCTCAAAGATCACTTCAAATGGAAGCACATATACTATTTTGGTTTGGGAACAAGGTGGGTAAACTCTTAGGTAACCTGGTGTGGTTACATAAGGGGAAAATGCATACATATAAGTTAAAAAATGAGAGAGGCCAAATTTTGATGAAAGGAGCGAATATTTGTGAAGCTTTTCTAGCATTCTGTGCAAAGTTATATAAAGAAGATAGGATGGGGAGTATTGAGCAAGAAGATGATTTTTTAAAATCTTGTGCTTCCCAAGGTAACTGAAGCCTAGTTGATGTTGCTCAACAAACCAATTGAAGCACAAGAGCTCCTCCATGTGATTAGATCAAGCAAAAGTAACAAGACCCCTGGGCCAGATGGTATGAGCGCTGAATATTATAAGATTCTGGCAGGGTCAATAGTAACCCCATTATTAAAGTTTTTCCAGGTGGCTCAGCTGGAGGGCAAATTCCCAGAAGGTTTCACTAGGACTTTTATCACAGTTTTGGAAAAGCCTGGAAAAGACCTTTCATCCCTGGCGTCTTATATACCCATTTCTCTGTTGAATTTTGAAACAAAGCTGTTTGCCAAAATTTTGGTGGATCGCTTAAGCTTAATTTTTTCCTCTTATATTTCCTAGTCAGGTGGGTTTCATTAAAGGATGAACCATCAGTATAAATATGATTAAACTATTGGTAGCCATGGAAGAATGTAAATGACTTAGCCTTCCTGCTTTGATTGTGGGGTTTGACTCGGAAAAAGCTTTTGACAGGGTCTCATGGGATTATTTATTCTCAGTTCTAGGGAGATATTTTTTTGGGGGGAGATAATTCAGAATATTTCTATGCTACACCAAAATCCCTGTTCTGCTATTCTGGCTAATGGTCATATATTGTGGATTTTCAATTATTTTGGAGAACCCAGCAGGGATGCTCTCTATCGCCTTTGTTATACATTCTTTCCATAGATCCTCTATTATGTAAGATAGAGGAGGATCCTCAGATCAATGGATTCAGACTTGGTCTCAGGCTTTCAAGACTGCTGCTTTTGCGGATGACGTTTTAATGTTCTTGACATCTCCGCAGGAGTCCCTGGAACGAGTTTTACATTTCCAGACTCTTTTTGGGGCCTTTGCTGGGCTTAAAATTAATGTTGATAAATTGGAGGCCTTGGAGATTTTTGGGGACTTAAGGAGCAATTGGAATGGGCCATTCCCATTAAAATGGGTGCATTCGGAAATGCAATACTTGGGGATTAAGTTTACTAGTAATTTAGATAAATTATATGAAGCAAATATCTTTCCCTTATTAAAGTCACTAGAGTACAAACTTCAGACCTGGTCAATGTTACCTCTTTCTCTACTGAGGCAAATTTATCTAGTAAACATGATTGAATTGCCAAAGTGGCTCTATGTTTTGCAACAGTTACCAATTTGGTTGCAGAGAGTGGAGATTACGTGCATCAACAAAGCCTTGAGATCTTTTTTGTGGGTGAGTCATAGAGCTCTTTGATGTTGGACATTTCTCAGGAGGGCTTACGGTGTCCCAGTTGGAGGGACTATAATTTAGCTTGTCTATTCTGGCATATTAACAGTTGGTTGATGGGCTTTAGATTTTTCTCCCCTATGTATTTTTTTACAAGAATGATTAGCTCCATTCTGGCCGGGTAATCTGGTACAATGCAATTCCGGCAAAGCTTATTATTAGGCGCTGGACATCAGGCATGGGCATTATATTCAAAACAGGAATTGTACTCCTTGATGACCTTGCAGGGTAATCCCCAATTTATTCCAGGAGTGAACAAACCCGCTTTTTCAAAGATGGGCCCAAAAGGGGCTTGGAGGGATCCATCAGTTTTTTGAACCCAACTCTAACACAATAAGAAGTTTTCAAGATTTTAGTGATTGTTATCAGCTTACTCACAAAGATTTCTGTGCTTGCAAACACAATACAGCTTTTCATAAGTCCCTATCTATTTGGGACATTTTCAAGGTCACAGGGAGGAGACCCAATTCTTGTTCTTCTTTTAGTAAAGCTCTAATATCAGCAATGATGGGGTTATTCTTTACATTGTCTCTAAATGAGAGAAGCATGCTGGTTTCACGATACAGAAATCAGATGTTTCGCTAATTTTACAAAGTTGCTTTAATTGTGTAGAAAATGTGACTCTTTGGGAAGTGGGTTATAAAGTTATTCATTGTATGTATATGGCCAGAGACTAGTCTTTTTCTGCCAAATTATATGACACTGATAGATGTTTAAAATGTATGGTTGAAAAAGGAACTTTTTTCCACAGTTTATGGGATTGTGTGTGGATCTCCTGTTTTTGGGATATCGTGTTAGATCTAGAATCAATGTTAAACATTTCCCTCATCAAGTCGCCTCATTGGTACCTTCTTGTGCTTTTTGAGGGTATATTGGAGGCATTGCCAGAACCTAAGAAATTATTCCTTCAGAAGGCCTGTATTTTAGCGGTCCAATCCATATTGGCCAAGTGGATCTAGTCTCAATTGCCCAAGGTTTACCAATGGAAGACTAGACTATATAAACTATTGCACTTTGAGTACATGACTACTAAACATAAATCTAAATCTGCACTGGCTGCCTGCCTGGGTATCTGGCAAGACTATTGGTCTAATCTTTCAGTGGCTATGCAGGACTATATAGTAAAGTTTTGAGTTTAAAGGATCTTATTGGTCAGGGGTGGGTTGAGGGTAGAGAATAGGGGTGGGTTTTGATCTTTGCTAAAACTGTTGGTCAGGAGTCTTTGTAGTAATTGTGATGTCCTGTTGTATTGTACTCTACAGATTGTTGTATTTGGAAAATAATAAAGACATGAATGAAAAAAATATTGGGAGACATAATCATTAAGCCCATGAGTGGATAAGTTATCCAGCTAAATTTAGTTGGATAACTTGTCTCAGATGTTCAGTTGGATAAATATCCTGCTGAATATACTCCCCTAAAGTTATCCAGCTACATGTAACATGCTAACTTAAATCCTAACCAGCTATGTTTGAATTTAACTGATTTGGTTTTAATGTTAATTTGCCTTATGTGGCCGGATAATTAAAGATTTATCTGGCTATATTCAAATGAAATGTTTTTAAAAAAAAATAATTTGCAGGGTCTTCAGGTTGACCCTGCCACCCCTTGTTCCCTGCTTCCACCCTCCACCCACCTGATTCATCTTAGGCAACAGACCTTCTCCAGATTTCTCCCCTTTTCCTGGATCTTTAAAACTTGAGCTTTGAACAAGGTATTCTCCTACTGGCTACTTGCATTTTCAACATTGCTCTAACAGCAGCAACACTGGAAACATAAGATTGGACCCTTGATAGTTCTTCTCCTAAATGGAATTGAGGATGAAGCCCACCATTGGCAAATAAGGGTGAAGTTGTTGTTCAATGTTCAGCATTGTTATATACGAATTTCACAGTTGGGAGCACTTGCACCCAGTCATTCTGATGATAGTTACAAAATCATTAAAGGTACTGCTGCATGTTCAGTCTATTCATTGGATTTTGGATGATATACTAATTGAACTTGGATGTCTATTAGTCTGGTTATCTTTTTCCAAAATCATGCTATAAATTAGGAACTTCTGTCAGAGATCATGTGTGATGATTAAACATGGAGTTGTACCATCTCTCTTATCAGCATCTCAGTAGTTTCGTGTTGAGGGTGGAGGCCCTCTGGTACAGTAAAGTTTGCTGTCTTTGAAAATGTGTCCACTATCACCAGGATCACAGATTTCCCTGGATATAGGGGTCTGTTCTGTGTTAAAATCCAGGGATATCCATTCCTATCATCTAGACATTGTTAGTAGTGGCATCAAGAATCCTTGTGGGCTTTCCCATGGTCCCTTGGATTTTTTTGATACTTCCCAGGATAATGTGTATTCCTTTATGTTCTGATCCTAGCCTGTCCAGTAGTAATAATGGCTTACCTGCTTTCTCTTTCTGCATATGCTAGGGTGTTCTGCTAGTTGGGAGTCATGGTATATCTGTAACATTTTTAAATATAAAGCTTCTTTAAGCACATATAGTTTCCCCTTGGCAGTTCATCTCCTGTTCTTCTCCAAACTGTTAGCGTCTGTTTCCAGTCTTGAGCAAACTGATCCCTGGTCAGTTCTTCCTTAATTGTTTCCATGATACTCTGCTTTCTAGTGCCCATGATAAAAGTTCTTGGCTTCAGATGTCGTCATTAGTGTCTTCTTTTCAGATGTTTCTTCCCCCTTTCTCCAGGACTGAACATTTACCTTGTTCTGGGATCCTGGGCAATAGGTCAGTACAAAGTTAAATCAAGAGAAAAGTAATGATCAGCATGTTTGTCTGGAATTCATATTTTGGGTCATCTTTAAAAATTATAGGTTCCTGTGATCTTATGAATTCTTGGATATGGTACTGTTCCCTCTCCAGGAAATGGCACTATTCCTCAAATACCCCAAAAATGATTTTTAGCATATGAGGGAAACTGGAAAATACAGTAATAAATTATTAATTCTTAAAATCCTGGGAATCGGTATCAGAGTATTCAGTGCTTCAATCTCCTGGGCTCTTGCCCGCAAAGGGCTGCAACCCCTCTCATCTACATGCACTTTTTTAACTTCATTTACTTCATCCCGTTCATTATATTTTTATTTTTAAATCAGAAGTGAAGTCTACTCTAGATATTACCCTTTTAAAATACCATATTTTTTGCCAGCAGTTCTGTATAATAAATATGGTAACTTTCTCTGGTGCTGTCAGTTTGCAGGAGTATAAGGCACATAGATGGAAAATGTTCCCTGGGGGCCTTTCTCTGGGACAGAATACTCCATATGGCCAATCTTGATATATCTGCTTATGCCAAAATTGAGGCAATAGTGAATCCCTGTGGCTGTTCCAAGGTCCGTTTCAGGGTTGCCAGATGCCAAAACGTTTTAGAGCCCAATCAGTCACCAAATCTAGCCCAAAAGTAGCCCAAAACTCAGAAGTTGCAAAAACAATTTTTATTATGCACGTTTTTATACAAATTCCTGCATTGCATGCAGACAAATGTACAAAATTAACAATGTATATAAAAAAGTTAAACAAATATTGCTAGAAAAGTCTAAAAATCAAAGTTGTCATGTTCTGTGCCATAACATAAGGTTCATGTGAGAGCTGTGCAGAGCTGCACCATTCAAAATTTATTAGAAGCAAGTCCAGGTTGAGAACCATATTGTTTGAACAGGATTTCTTTCTTCAGAATTCTGTCAGCAGGATTGTCTGCTTGGATTATTATTGGCTGAATCGTCAAATCTGCAAATCCTAAGAAATGTTACTTCCTCTTTCCATTCTTGGAGATTTACCTTTCTTTCACTGCTGAAACAAATCTAGTGCAGAGCACAGTCCATGACTTATTATGTAGCATAGGAATTTTAAAGGCATTTTGTTGAACTCACATTACTTTAGCTTTGGAAATAGCTTATATCTTCTTAGGTGATCTAGAACATGACATACCCATTGGTCATCGTCTGCCAGATTCTCCAAGAGTGTCCAGATAACATCTAAATAAACAATTATGTACTGATCTAACATTTCTCAGTAAACCTATAAGGGTAATGTGGCAAATAATTCTAAATAGCTCCCTGGAAAAAAACAATATACATTATAGTAGTCTACTAACAATATTAATTCTTTTTGAAGGAAAAGACCTCAGAGCTAAGCTTAACAGCCAAAACCTGAACAAAGCTCAATATTACAATCATAGGTCTAAAAAACATCCATATTTTTCATATTTTCTTATGAGTCATTCCAAATCATATACCAAAAAATCATTTCATAGAAACAAACTTATCTTAGAAAGTTCTTTATATCTTTGTACATGCATACAAATATAATATGAGCTCTTCAAATTGTGAAAGATTAGAAATCTCCTGATGAGCAAAAAATGCCCAAGTGGCCCACATTTCCCAGAAAAGCTGCATCAGGACTGTTCTAAAATAAGAAAATGTAAATGATTAAACTTTTCATTTCAATTCTTATCCCACAAAAATCTTAACTTACTATAGCACCCTTAAAGAGAAACATTTTTCTTCACCATGGCTTGAAATTCAAATATGAAGACAATGAAAGTCCTACTCTGAATGTCTCCAAAATCATCCAGTAGAAAAGCAATTGAAAAACATTTAAATTTTTAGCCTTTCCTTCCCGGACTCAAAAAAGTATCTAATAAAAAAAAGTTATAAATTTGGCTTTTCAATCAACAGGATCATTCGAAACCGCTTAATTCTCAGTAAATCTTAAACTCATGCATCTTAGAAGTGTTCCCCATTCTATATTGGAATTAAGACCAGCTCTTTCAATCGACTTGAGTTCACTGATCCAGTTTTGTTCACATGCTTGTGCAATCACAATTACCACCCGAGTAATTAAGGGAAACGTGGTCCAAAACAAAACATTTCAGCATATCAAAATCATGTTTGTGTATCACAATGTGACCCGAAAAATACTTCTGTCTTCTTATTCTTCAAGTAACTGTGATGTTCTATAAGTCAAATTCTATATGCACATGTTTCTTTTCCTAAATAAATCAGCTTGCAAGGGCACATAATGATGTCCACTGCAAAAACAGATGAACATGTAAAATTTATATTCTCATTGAATCCTAGGATCACAAACTGCTTCAATTCAACATAACAGAGCAAACAGCACAATGGCCACTTTTGACAGAACTCATGAGGGTAACTTGCACAGTGCGGTAGTTACTGACTTTAACAGATCACATGGGGTAGCCTGTACGGCATGGCAGTAACTACTTTTAACAGAATGTGTGGGGTAACCTTTGCAATGTGGCAGTTACTAACATAAACCACTTGCTGGGCAGACTGGATGGACCATTTGGTCTTTATCTGCCGTCATTGCTATGTTACTATGTTATTTAACACATAATAATTCAAAATGCCATTGATGATAATTTAAGAGACCTCATATAACATTGTGTCCTAAAGGAACATGCCAACGGTAGTATAATCATCTGTCTATAAAAGTCTCACTTTGCAAATTGATATGTCATTTTTTTTATTGCAAGTAAAATATATGAAAAAGAGGTATATTTATCTTAAACCCAGAGGGATTGCTGAATTGCTTACATATTTTCATATGTTCATGCAGGCTTGTGGAGACACCTAGGTGGCAAACTATTTCCTAGCAGTAGCGTGGAATGCAGACAGTGCCTTAAGTATGGCCAAGCTTCTCTCTGATTTCTGGCCAGCCCGATGTTGCAGCATTTTGAAACTTTCATTTTCTTTTTCAGCGGTTAGTAGGTCTGCTGAAAAGCCAGCTGCCACTTTCATAAGGAAATCCTTGCTAAAAGTATCATAACAACTGCTTCTAAAGCCATACTAGCTTTGGAGAAGACCGCACAGACGCCATGGTGTCTCTAAAGAGTTCCCTTGAGGTTGATTCCAGTACCATTAGAGGTCTGTGAATTTCTCAGAGAAGGGGTTCCCTAGTCATCCTAGGTGAACCAGAGAGGTGGCTTTGATGAGCACTCAAAAAAGGGGTCCTCAAAGCCGTCTCTTTCTCTCCTTGTCCTTTCCCTCCTCCCTCCTTGGCTGTCTTATAGATACAAACAGCAAAGTATGAAAGGTGAGAACTGAGCAGGCATTCTCTGCGTGGGGGGGGGGGGTGTTAAGTACTTAATTGGGGAGAAGAGTACATAACAAGAGGGAAGTCAAGGTTGCATAGCATTTTTTTTCTGTTCTCAGGGCATGACCTGGATGCACTCCGCAGCTTGTAAAGTATACAGTATCACAGAAAAAGTAAAAATAAAAAATGGAAAATCGCCACTGGCAGTAGAACAGCGCTTTGGGTAGCAGGTTGAGTACCACAGTGATAATAAGGCAGGTTCTGCCGTGAGAAGCAAATTAACAGTGCCGTGAGGAGCACAGCAAGCTCTAGTAGAACACTGCCTCAGCAGACAGACAGCAACCCCAGTCTGACACCATGCACAGAGGCAGGAGGTGCCTGGGATGTGGGGCAAAGCATGTCCCCAGCATTGCGGGATCCTTCTGCCCCATGTGTGATACCAGAACCCTAATGATTGAATCTGCCCAGCCCTGTGTTAGGGGAGGGAAGTTCTTTACCTCCTGGCAGCAAATTCCCCCAGCCCCTCCTAAGAAGCTTTGGCATATGGGAGCTCAGGATGAAAGGGTCTCATCGTAGCAGGGCTAGCCCCTCAGGGACTGCAGCCAGTGCTGGCGTGACTTGGCCAGGAAGGTTTCTCCCCAGAATTTGTGGTGCTAATATACCAAACATTTTGTGCCCTATAAAAGCCAGGGGGACCGCCCTTGCTTATGGTCCCAGGACGCAGTCACCCTCTAAAGGGGCCAGTACTCAAGCAAACAAGGGAGGAATGTGAATCTTCCCCCTCCCCCGCATTTCACATGCCTGTGCAAGAATCCAGGGAGGGCTCTTGGTCAGGAGATGACCAAGGAATGAGAATGCTCCTCAGATGAGGAGTCAGCAATACTCTGACTATTACAGAAGAAGGAGCTTTCAGTCCTTATCGCGAGCATGTTAACCACTTTAAGTATAGTGGACCCCAGCCCAAAGACATGGCAAAAGTGGTCCCCATTAAGAAAATAAGAAGGCCTCTGATAACATTCCCATTAGAAAAGTGCCCAAAATGCCCATCATACTAAGGTGTATGGTGCTTACCGAATTGGATAACCCACAAGGGGGTCTTAAATGGGGTATGGCCATGAATAAAATGTACTCCTTGCATCTGAGAGAAACAATCTCCTTATAATAACCCTGTGGCACAGTAAATGAGCAGTCAATGCTTCCTTCGAGAGTTTTATTTACAGTACACATAAAAAAAACAGCATGACTGCTTACTTACAGCAGTTTTTACAAGCACCTTCAGCATTCACATACAAGATTCACCATTAGGACAGAAAAGTGGCAGGAGCTGCTTTCTCCTGGAGATCTGAGCACGGCCTGGTTATTCCCATCTGGGTCACAGCTTTTATTACTCCTCTGAGGAGCCCTACCCTCAGAAGTCTCTACCTCTGGCTTTTAAGGAGGACCAGGATAGATGTCTGGTCCTGCACAGGTTAAAGATCGGGTTTTAGGGCTACTCTTTTACAAACCCTCCCCCTCAGCTTGAACCTGTTGGGGTGAGCATCCATAATCACCCTGCATCCTTTCCAGGAATGTGACCATCATGCCTTTTCTAACCTATTGCCAATTTGGAGTAGGGGCTTACAGGGTCATGTTTCCCCCCTCTTACTAGGTTATCTTTAACCACTCTCCAGTTACCACATACTGTGCCCTTTGCCCAGTGTCTAGCCATAGTCCTCTATGAGAGTCCATCTATTTTCCAATCACAGCATCTTCTAGCTCATCTATGCTATAAGGCTTCTCTATGTCTCTCTGGCCATTCTGTAGTGCATCTGCCTGGCTCTGCAGTGCCTCCATCAGGCCTCTCTTCAGCACCTTTATTTGGCTCCTCCATGCTGCCTTCCTCTTGATAGTCTGTAACAGTCACTGGGTTCAGTGAAATCCAAACTGCAAGGTCCCACCATGGGTTTCCTTGCACTTGAGCCACAGTTAATGTAGGTATCTTCACCTGGTTTTCTTCTCGTGGGTTCTCCTGCCCCTGTACCATGCATCCATAATCAGTGATTTTACAGGGTTGCTGTAGCTTCTAACTTTAGATGTTCCAAATCTACCTCTGGTCTTGGCTCTAGCATGCTGGCAGCTAGGAGCACAAGCTCTGTTTTTACCTCTTTCCAGGTATGAGCATGGGAAATCCAGAAATGCCCAGAGTTTTTTGCAATTGCCTCTGTCCCTCCAGGAGTGCTTGAATTAAGTGATCCTTTTCCAGTTCAGTTCTCCTTCCCAGGGACAAGGCTTGTTAGTTCCAGAGGGTCACACCTTTCTCACTTTTCCTGGCAGCAAGCTTTTCTTTCAAAGCACATACCCTGTTCAAACGCACGCCAGTGGTTCCTTTATTTTTCTCTATCAAGAAAAAGCAAAAACAAAAAAACCAAACTACTTGTTCAGCTTTAACATTTTTCTCTCTCTCTCTTTCAGATGAAGCTAGTCTCCTTGGTCTGTTGTTTCTTTAGACTTTGTGGCTATACCTACAGCCAGTCCTCTTAAACTGATTTTTCTGTCTGTACTCTGTACATAGTTTTAGAGCCCACAGTCCTTCAACATTTTTTTTTTTTTTTGCTCTGAGCGCTTCTCTAGAGCACTGCTTTTGCTCCAGACAGCTGCTCTGTTCAATAAACTTTTCTCAGTATTGGGTGCACTCTTTAGCAGCACTGTTTCTGCTTCAGCCTGCTTCTCTATGCAGGAACCATACACCAAACATTTTTTCTCTTCTCTGGTCTCTTTTGGCATGTGCCTTGCTTTAGGACTAACTCCATTAGCACAGAAAAAAAAAATTCTCGTTTCCTTCTTTTTTCTGACTTGAGCACTGCACTGCTGCACTAATCTTCTTTTAACACTAAACAACTTCTGTTGTGTTCTGGGGCCTGGATCTCTATCACAGAGGTCACACTGCTCTGTCACCATATGTGGCATGGTAAATGAGCAGTCAAGGCTTTCTTTGAGTGTTTTAATTTACAGTGCACATAAATACACAACATGACTGCTTACCTTCAGCAGAATTCACAAGTACTTTCAGCATTCACCTATAAGATTCATCATTAGAACAGCAATGTGGCAGGAGCTGCCTTCTCCTAGAGAACTGGTCTTAGTCTAACTATCCCCAACTTGGTCCCAGCTCTTATTCCTACTCTGAGGTGCTCCACCTCCAGAGTGCTTTATCCTCTTTTGGCTTTTAAGATAGACCAGGTGAGATGCCTGGTTCTGCACAGGTTAAGATGTGGTTTTAGGGACACTCCCTTACAACCCTGCATAGATGCTTTCATTTCAGCAAAACAATTCCTTTAGAGGGAGTACTGCCTTAAAAGATCCTCAGGATAGGAAGATAGAATCCATCCTAAAACAGATCTTTTCTACAAAAACCATGGCAATTGAGGCCTCCATTTATGTGGCCTGAGCAGCCTTACACTGGATCCAACAGCTCCCAAAGAGCATGGGAACAGAGTGGCTAGAATCTGGCATAGCATTCCTAGTAGATGCTATATATATTTGGTAAGGATGTTCTCCCAAGTACTAGCTTCATGGATGACAGCCAGGAAGATCTATGGCCACACAACTGGGCAGCAGATTCAGTGTCCAAAGCATGCCTTTGTAAACTGTCCTTTAAATGAGGCTTACCTTTTGGAGATGATCTGAGAAGCTGGTTAAAGATTTAGGGCAGTGGTTCTCAACCTTTTTTCTGTCGGGACACACCTGACAGATGGTTCTCACATGCATGACACACTGACCCATGATCGTCACGGAGCTATATGTAAAAGTACAGTTTGCATCCATGGGAACCCGCCTGACCCACAATAATGGGTGTAAAGCAGAATTATGACATTCCCCATACAACTCACCCTACAAAAAAGATATTCTGGTTCTGGTGTCATCTCAGTAACAGCAACTCAAACTCCTTCTACTTCCAGGCTCAATAGCCCTACTTATGAAAAGACAACAGTTTACCACCAATGCCTGTCCTCTTGAGAAAACACAGCAAATAAGACTGATACAAACGCTTACATGCTAGTAAAATATCTCATCTTGGTAACAGACACAGAAACGACTTAATATACTCCCAGGATCTGTAGTAATGCACATAAACTAATCCGCACACAGTTACACCTGTATTATGGAATACACTCAAACAGGAGCAACCCTATCTATGAAAAGGCAACACTACAAATATTAAATCAGGCCCTAAAAACCAATACACCTCTTATAAAGAAAACAGAACTAGCAAGCAGCTATAGATCCCCACATAGAAATAATTGTAAAACTATACTAATAAGCAGAATAAATGTTTCAAAACAGCTATGAACAGAATAACATCCAACAATTAAAAACTATTAAAAACTATTAAACATTCTCCAAACACCAATAAAATATTTCAAAAAAGCAGACATCACATAATATTAAATAATTAAAATGGCAGTCAATCAAGAAAAATAAACTTAAAAAGCCATCTTTACTTACCCCCTCCAGCAGCTCTCCTACTCCTCTTCCATGCAGGCCATGGCACACACCAGAAGCAGCAGTAGAAGCTAAGCTCTATACTCATGGTCCTCTTCCCTAGTGCCCATGTCTCTCACACACACACACACACTATACCAGTCATGCCCCCATGACCAGTTTCTGTCTCTCACACACCAATCATCTCCCAAACAGTCTTTGACACACACACACCAGTCACCTTCCTGAACAGTTTCTCTCATGACATACACACACATACAGGCTTCCCACTCCCATGTTCTACTTACATATATGGGCTTCTCACTCTCATAATCACTTTCTCTGTCTCACACACACACACACACACACACACACCAACTCACCAGTCTCTCACTTCCATGCTTGTTCTCTCCACATGCACAGGCTTCTCATTCCCATAATCACTTTCTTTCTCTCACACAAACACACACCAGTCACCTGACCTCTCTCATGCAAACACACACACACACAGGCTTCCCACTCCCATGTTCTCTTTCAGATATACAGACTTCTCACCCCCATGCTGTGTCTCACACACACCCAGGTTTCTCACTCCCATGCTCACTCTTCACATGCACAGGCTTCTCATTCCCATAATCACTTTCTTTATCTCTCACACACACACATACACACAAACACACACTAGTCACCTGATCTCTCTCATGCATATACACACACACACACAGGCTTCCCACTCCCATGTTATATACAGGCTTCTCCCTCCCATGCTGTGTCTCACACACATCCAGGTTTCTCACTCACATGCTCACATGCAAAGGCTTCTCATTCCCATAATCACTTTCTGTTATTTCCATGCTTGCTCTCTACGTGCACAGGCTTCTCATTCCCTGAATCACATTCTTTCTCTCATATTCACACACACACCAGTCTCTTTCTCCCACACACACCGTCACCTTACCAACCAGTCTCTCTCTCTCGTGCATGCACACACACACAGGCTTCTCACTGCCATGCTTTCTTTCACACACACACACACACACACAACACCAAGCTTCTTAAACCCATGCTTTCTCACATACCCAGATTTCTCACTTCCATGCTTTTTCTCTCTCTCTCTCTCACACACACACATCAGTCACCTCCCTGACTAATGTCTCACACTCTCACATACACATCAGTCATCTCCCTGAGCAGTCACTTTCATTGTCTCTCACATATACACACACATCAGCTCTCTGACCAGTTTCTCTCAATCACAGACATGCTCTCAATCACACACAGGCTGGCTGGCTGGCTGCTTCTCTCTCTTTCTCTCACTCACTTCCTCTTCTCCCCCCACCCCCCCCCCCCCCCAAGCACAAAAGGTAGCTGCAGCAGCCTCCTCCTCCAGCCCCCCGCAGGCCAAGAAAGAAGAATCCCATTGGCCACGGGAGGCTCATGCTGCTGTATCCGATTACTGGCTCCTTCGATTGCTTGGGGGCCGATGCTGCTGCCGCCGCTGCTATTTTTCCACGCAGCACGGCTCTTTCTCCTTCCCGCGCACCCCGTATCACTTCCTGTTCCGGGTCACGGGCGGGAAGAAGAAAAGGCCAGCCACAGGTGCCTCTGCTTCTACCACCACCGCTGCTGTTCCCCACTGGGCTTGAATGTACTGATAGCCCGGTGGCAACAGCAGCAGGGAAGGAAGGAGCAGCAGGAGAGACCGGGAGCACGCGACACACCTGCCGTGCTTGGCAACACACTGTCTGGGGACATAGGCTCTAAAAGGCCTGGGATTGGTGCAGATACAGACCAGTCAGGTGATCCTCTATGTGCTCAGCACAAAGTAAGATTCATCCCTTTTGAAGGGCCAGAGAACTGAGACAGAGCTTCCTGCATCAGCAGGAGGTAACCGCTCAATCCAATGAAATGCAGCAGGTCCTTTTGACAAAGAATCAGTGGACAATCGCCTTCTACAGTACTATTCAGAGAGGATACAGATTACATTGGACCAATAGATTCTGGATATTGCTCAAAGGGGGTACATGCCAGAATTTACA
Organism: Rhinatrema bivittatum; assembly: GCF_901001135.1. Classification (NCBI taxonomy): domain Eukaryota; kingdom Metazoa; phylum Chordata; class Amphibia; order Gymnophiona; family Rhinatrematidae; genus Rhinatrema; species Rhinatrema bivittatum. Next base: position 105,937,395 of record NC_042623.1, read on the forward strand.
AGACTGGTCTGAAAAGCCTTCATGATTTCCCCTTGTACTTTCCAACTTAAAAGAGAAGGGGTAAGAGATACTCTACTTAACTTACAGCATCTGCTATCTATAATTCTGGTTCCCCCTTGGGAAGGGGGAAAGAAATCTATTCAATCTATTTTGTGGTACCAACGAAGGACAATTCATTCCATTTTGGCCTGGATTTAAAAGTAGCCAACACTTGTCTTCATATACCCCACTTCTGGATGGAGATGTTCCGCTCAGTCATAGATGCAGTAAGAAAGGAAGAGCACCTTGATTCTCTGGTCCTAGCAGAGGCATATTTTCATATCCACATTCAAGGTTCCCATCAAAACCTTTTATGGTTCTGTGTACTTGGAGAACATTTTCATTTCTAGGCACTATCTTTTGGGCTAACGACCAAGGTTATGGTAATCGCAGCAGCAGCCCTTCGCAAACAGGGTATAATGGTACCTCTTTAACTAGATGATTGGTTGATGAGCACCAAATCTGCCCAGGAGAATCATCAGACCTCAGAAGCAGTGGTCTGCTTCCTGCAGCAGTTAGCTGGGTAATAAACTACAAAGAGCAACCTAAAGCCATCCCAGTCCCTGGAGTTTTTAGGTGCCCTTTTCGATGCAGAAGAGGAACAATGGCAACAGGGTCATCAAACTAATTAATCAGGTATTAGGCTTACACTCTTAGAAGGCTCCCAAGATATGGAATTACCTACAGCTTCTGGAGCTCATGTTGATGTCACTAGACCTGGCCCCATGGGTCAGAGCACACATTCACCCTTTACAGCAGTCCCTACTGTTGCACTGGTCCCCTGCCTCTCAGGACTACTAGATCCCACTTCAGGTACCCCCTGTGATAAGAGTAAGCCTATATTGGTAGCTGAAGCCTTCCAATCTACAGAAGGAAGTAAGCCTAGGGTCTCCCAGCTGATCATCATGATTATGGATGCCAGCTTATGGGGATAGGGAGACCATTGCCAGGGTATGCTAATCCAGGGGCACTGGACAATGAAAGAAGCATTATGGTCAATAAACTAGATGGCAGAGGCATTTGTGAACAGGCAAGGAAGTGCATGCAATTCCACACTGTAGATAAAATGGCCCAACTATGCAAATGGGCAGAAGAAAACCTGCTCCTTCTTTCGGTGGCCTACATGGAAGGGTAGGAGAATCTCCAAGCCAATTTTCTTAGTAGAAACAGACTAGACCAAGGGAATGTTAATTGATCCTGGAGCCTTCAAAATGATAGTGAATTGATGGGATCACCCGGGCACATGCCTAATGGCGACCCATTTGAACTCTAAAGCCAACATCTCCTTCATTTGCTGAGTGAAGGCAGCTCCAACAGAATAGATGCCCTTCTCTGTCCAAAGCCAAGACTATAGTCTTTTGTATATCTTCCCACTGTGGCCTCTCATAGGCAGAGAGATGAAGACCATCCCTCAATTACATTCTGGAGTGACCAAGGAGACCCTAGTATGCAGACCTAATAAGATTGCTGGATGGAACTCCTCTACACTTGCCCAGAGAGTGCAGTCTGTTGTAGCAAGGGCCATTCCCAATGGAAGACCTGTTTCCAGTCTCTCATATGACCTGGCCCTTGAAAGGGCATACCTACATGGGAGAGGGTATGCCTCAGGAGTAATATCAAACATGCTAAAGGCACATACGATCTCTATATCAGGATCAGGCAAATGTTTGAAGGGTTTTGCCATGATCATGGAGTCTCCCATTGGAGATCAGACATCTAAAAAATATTGAATTTTATTATTTATTTATTAAAAAATATGTACATTCTGCCTATAACAATGTTAGGCTAAGTGAATTACAATCATAATATAAAATAAAAAAGTGAAACATGAAATTACAAACAGCATATTTAAAATTAAACATTAAAAAGACCAAGCAATAAAACTATCATTGCAGTTTCATCCAGTACCACTTGGGAGCAGTACCTGATATAATAGCCACTTATGTCTTTTACAAAATATTTTTAGGTCCTGTTGAGTTCTAAGCTCATCTACTGAAAGCTTCCATAGAACTAGTCTTGCTCATGAAGCAAACAATTAGTTTGACCACTTAGTCAATCAGTTTGCCCAGTCTATCTCTAGGTCTTCAAGACCCCTGTGGTTCTTCAGCCTGCAGTTAACCCAGTCAGGCTTTGGCTATAACATGTTTTGTTTTGACTTACACCTGACAAACAGCAGAAGTAAATATGTGCAGGAAACAGCGTGACACGAACTGTGTTTGCTTGTTTTAAAATCAGATTTTTATCCCATAAATGTTGGCCCTGTCCCAGAATGCCCCAACCCAGCCCAAATCTGCCCCCTTTTTTGCGTGTTCTGTTCCTTACGCATGCGTATATACACTCATAATTTTTCAGTTTTAAAATAAGAGTTGCTCACACTCAGCAATATACTCGTGTATATGGGCCTTTTAATGCGAGCAACTCTTTTAAAATTCATCCCAAAATGAGTAGAATCACAAATACATGAAGAACTTGAGGAAACAAAAAATATAAAAAAAATAATACACATACACAAGGGTTCCAAAACTGAATTGTTTGCTGATATGAGAGGACATCTTGATGATTTCACTAATGTCTTGCAAACATTCAGTAATATGCATATACTTGGAATTCTGATTCAATAATTTAAATTTTCATTCTGTCAAAAAACCACAGTGTGTTAATCTCTTTGCTACGAAGCTGTAAATGTCATGTTGGATCACTGGTTAATATTTCATAACTAGTATGATTTTTTAATTGACATAAAATCTCATCAATATAATCTCACCAGGTCTGCACAAACACAACACCTCCGTTATCTGCAGGTTTGATTATACTTGTAGAATCTTCTGAGGGATCTCTTAAAGAATTACATCCTTCTTCAGATAAATTCATCCTATATTTTACTTGCTGAAGTTCACACAATGTCGCATCTTTTAAAACTTACTCTTTAAATGTATATAACCAAGGATGCCATGGATCTGGTGGAGCTCTTGTGGATTAACTCTGAACTATTGATGAAGAAGCAACAACAGAAGGATGTTAAGAGATATAACTTTAATGACAATAATGAATTACTGAAAATCAGTACAGAATTTGAACCCATCATGCGCAGTTGTATGCACTAAAGACAGACCTTTATATAATAAATAGACCTCCAGTGGACTCAAAACCTGATCTTTAAGAGTCATAATGGTTGAGTCCAGTGAATGTCAGCATGTATTGTCGATCATGACCAAATCTGTGAGGATTGTATTCACCTGCAACTTTTCCAATTTTTTTGTCCCTTTTCAGAGTAGAGCCCAAGTCTAAAAAACTTCCCAAAGCAGATCTATTTAAATCTTTCCCTTTTGAAGATCCTTCCGAGGAACTATCAAAAGTAACCCTCTTGTTTTTTTTAATTGATCTTATTCTGACTCATCCATGGACAGATGCTCCCTTTCTTAGGATCAGACTCATCTCTTGTAAACTTTATTAGTTTAAATTGATGTAATTCTTTCTTGAAATTCTCCATAGATTTTTGTAAATCTGAATAATGACTATCAAACACATCAACTACCTTGTCAGCCTTTAAATCTGTTAGTTTCTCTTCTAATTCTTATCTCAAATGATTCCTGAATTCTTGAGTATATTCTATAATCAGCACCATCAGATCTAACAAGCATTTATTGAAGATTGCATTCCAGTGCTCAACAAACAGCTAATCTTCATTAAAAAGTTTGGGTTCATTATAAATTTAAAATCCCCATGGTATCCTCTCATGTTTACAATTCTCTATTAGTCTTTGCAACTCTGTGTGGATTAAATATCGTGACAAAGCCAGAGCTTCCGACTACAAACTCAATGAAACTAAATGCTTCAGTCTGAATAGTGTAGGTTGTTATAAAAGATTAAGTACATGTTCCTGTGCATAACTGAAGGCACTATGCCAAGACTGTTGTGCCATCCCCATAATAACAATAAACAATCACTAAACCAGTAGGAGTAATGGAGCTAATATATCATATACATATCCTAAATAGCTCCCTGGAAAATACAATATACAATATAGAGGTCTACTAGCAATATAAATTCCTTTTGGAGGAAAAGACCTCAGAGCTAAGCTGTAGAGCCTGAATAAAGGTAAATATTCCACTCACAGATTTAAAAAAAAACCTCCATATTTTTCATATTTTTCTTGTGAATAATTCCAATTCATATATAAAAAATCACTTCACAGACACAAACATATCTTAGAAAGTTGCTTGTTTCTTCTTGCATGCATGCAAGTCCAGCATTCAAGATAGCCAGTGGGACATTGAACATGTCATCAAAAGAGTGTGTTTGAAACATGCAGACTCCCAAGGATTGGTTTGACACATGTCATGAGTATAGCCAGATCTCAGCACGCCGCAAATTACTTTCTCCTGATTCTGTTGCTGTTTGGGCCTCGTGGGGCTCCAGCACTGCACCCGATGGAAGAGGGAAGACACATTGCCAATCTTCAATACTGAGATTTCATTACGTGGGGGAGGAGCAGGCACACAACTTAGTGGCCTTTGCGCAAGATAAGAGGCAGAGGCTCATGTTTGTTTTGTCATCATCAGTGTTATTTTTATAAATGTTTTAATATTGTTCTTTATATAGAACACAAATGTGCAAATGTGCATATAGAATAAAAATTTTCAAATGAATATGTAATATTCGCTCTTCAGATGGTGAAAGATGGGAAATCTCTTGATGATGAAAAACACCGCCATGGCCCATGTTTTACAGAAAAGCTGCATCAGGGCTATTCTAAAATGAGAAAATATACATGATTAAACTTTTCATTTCAATTCTTAGCCCATAAAAAAATCTTAACTTAGTACAGCATTTCTAAAGAGAAACATCTGTCTTCACCATGACTGATCATGTATATTTTCTTTCCAAAGGAATTAATATTGTTAATAGACTCCCAATATTGTATCTTGTATTTTCCAGGTAGCTATTTGGGATATCTTATCTTATCCTATTTAGGATAGCTTATCTGGCTATATTTAGTACTACTTTATAGCACTAACAGGCGGATAGTTATCTGGCTCTCTCTGAATATATCAGAGTTAGCCAGATAACTTATCCAGCTAAATTAACTCTGTACTGGAACGCCCCCGGAATATCTCTACATAATACCTGAATATCCGAGTTAGCCAGATAACTCATCTGGCTTACTCTGGTCATGCTAAAGAGAGCTGGATAAGCTTATCTGGCTATCTTTAAGTGTCAGTAATACGGCTGCACCTCAGAATATCCCTGCAAAGTTAGCCAGATGAGTTTATTCGGCTAACTTTGCCAGTGCCAAAAGTTCCTCCTATTTTTCCAAATGCCTTCATATATTAGAGACAAAACTCATTTTATCAACTTGTTATATGGATTTAATGAAGAATTACAACACTACTATTATTTACTTTGGATAATAAGTCATTGCATATGTCCATTTCTCAAGATGAAGATCTTTCAGTTATGAGTGCACTTTCTGGCTCCTGGGGTCCTGCATTTGGAACAAATTGCTTCCTGAAAATCAGATAATTACCCAGTTGTCCACTTTTAAGCCTCAAAATCTGCCACTTTAAATGGACCTTCCATTAATCCTGCCTTTTTTTTTTTATTATTTTTATCAATATAAAATTCTGTAATTGCTTTAAGGCACCCTGGAGTAGGGTATCATATAAAATGTCTATAATACAGAAATATGAAGCTGAAGGGAAAAATACTCAAAAAGAATGTGAGAGAATACTTTTTCACTGAGAGGGTGATGAGACCCTGGAACAGACGTTCCAGCAGAGGTAATATTAGTAGTCCAAATTGTGACAGGATTCAAGCAGGCTTGACACAGAAATAAAGAGATCTTAGTGGCAGAACAAAAGAGAGAGAGAAGTAACCATGCTCAGTAAGACGTGGAAAAACAGAATTAGGCAGACCAGGTAGATCAAGTCATATTTGTCTTGCAACATCTTCTATGTATAGCTTTGGTTTTCCATGTAATAAGAATATGCAAATTAACTTTATTATTAAATCAAATGTATTTCTGTTTATATTATACCAATACATTTGATGACTATTCAACATGGCTATTCTGAAAGTTAGATTTGCTTGCGGCAGAGAGGACTAGAAATGAATACTTTTTGAGGAGATGACCTCCTAAAGAACATTCCAGTCCTGTTTTTCTAAAATTCTCTGATTTTTATTTGGGAAAGGTTTAGAATCCTTAAAAAAAATTCTTCTGATTTCCCAACTAGTTAGTTTGCCAGTGCAGAACTCATGCATTTGATAACGTTTGGAATAGGTCAATATATTCATCATCAGTAGTGCAAGGAGTTTGTTGACAGGAAGATGTTTTTGCACTGGGTGGGACCTTCTATGAATATTCAATAATCATTTTTGTTAATACTGTTGCCTTATATCAAGGTTATTTTTCTATGGAATTTAAAATGTATATAAATCTCTCTTTGAAGAGAAAGACGCATAGGACAACTTCGTGCCAGGATGGAGAAACTGCAGACTTAGGTGATTCTGGTAATGAAACAGGGAACACAAAATGTGTTGTACAAGGTATGAATAATGGGACTAAGAAGGTGAAAGGTATGAGGTCAAGCTGTTCTGTTTTAGATGTGCAGACTTTCCAAATTTCCCTGGTGGCGTGGCCTTTAGACCACTGTTCCATGTCAGTGGCTGAGCCCAACAAGTGTCAGGGAAAATTTAAATAGCAGAATTGATTGTCGAGAATGATTTATACACTTCTGCTTCTCCTCAGGTATGGAATGTTTGTTCTGATTTTGTTCTGTCCTTTAGAACTGGCATGAGGCATTTCTCATTTTAACTGGCTTCCTCCTCCTTCTCGTTTAACTATTTCAAAAACTGCTGCACATAGCACCACAATTTTACATGCTCAGAATTCTGCTTTGCTGTATTGCAGTGACAGTTTTCTTAAAAGTTGGTTTAATTGTATTTAACTAATGATGGCAATTTTCATGTGCTTCATAGTGCTTGCAGGCCTGTGGGTATTTGTACCTGTGGGCTTCAGGGCCCGTGCTAGCTTTTCTACTGCCCTCTGTGAACAATTAGAGGTGAATTTTAAAAGCCTGACACGCGCATTAATTAGGAAATGCGCGAATAAGTCAGACTCGCGCACACCGAGCAGATTTTAAAAGTAGCTGAGATACACACATATCTCCCACAGCGCGGACATCTCAAAAGTTTTCAAAAAGGGACAGGGGGCGTGGTCTAGGCAGGGCATGAACCTGAGATGTGCTTGTAAATACTTAAGCGCCCTGTGCATGCCAAGCTCCCTTGCCATGTGACTTTACTTCTGCTATGGATGACTTATAAGTTAAAAATTAAAGAAAACCAGGCAGGTCTGCGGGCTTTTAAGGTCAGGGATAAGTGGGGGGATTGAAGACTATTAAACTAGAGGGATCTGAAGGACTTATCTCTTAACTTGGCAAACTGGGGACGAACTGGCAAATCTGGGGATTAGTGTCAGCACATGCTGCTTTTAAAATCCCCCGATTTATGTGGTAGAAGCGGGATTTGCGTGCACATGTGCATGCCCACTTAAAATTTGGCGCACAGGTGCTAAAACAAATGGCATATGCATGTGTATGTTATAAAATGGCCGCATCTCTGGGCGTGGGCTGACCTATGTTTGCAAATGTGCTCACATGCGCCGGTGTGAACATTACTGTCCCTCTGTGCTGCACTCCTTAACCCCCCCCCATTCACTCAGTCTCTGTCCTGAGCTTGCCAAATAAAGACCCAGCTCCTCCAATGATCTAAACTTAAAAAGCTGACTCCTCCACCCTTCCCCTGGAACCCATAGCCAGTGCAAGGGTATTGGGTACCCTAGGTAAACTTTATAGCCTTACCACCCCCCTGGCCACATAGCCCTGTCTACACACAGATGATTAAGAATTATGCATTTATAATAACAGATTTTACATAGAAAAGAACATTCTGTTTCCTGAAGTAACATGTATAATCAGGGTTTCCCAACATTTTCAATCACAAGGCACACTTACATTGACAGAAATATTGTGTGGCACACGAGCCTCCATGGAGCAGGCAGTGTGGGCATGGAAAGGACTCGTATGGCCAAATGAGCTAGTAAAGCACTCAAAGCATCACTATCATCTCTTCCAAATTTTAAAATAAAAGAATAGAGGGTCAAAAACACATATGAACCCATCACGAAGCACCAACTCCCACAGGAGAAGGGAGAAGTTGGTGTGATGTGGGCAGCTAGCTCAGTTCGTTACCATGGCTGCAAGATGTGGCTGCCAGGCCCGGTGTGACTGGGTGTGCATACTGTGCAGTTGCACGGGCTGGCAGCAGCAAGAGAGGCCACAGGCCGCCGGCGCTCAACCCGCTGGCGGCTGAAAGTGAGAAGCCTGGGTTTTCCGTTGTACCCACGCATGGCTTCTGCTCCCCCCCCCCCCCTCATGAAGTAGGAAGATCAGTAGGCAGTGGTAGAGCTCATCCTACCATGGCCCAAAGACAACAAGAGGCCCGCAGGGCCAAGGTGGAGCTCATCCTGCCATGGCCGGAAGACAGCAGGAGGCCATGTGTGTGTGTGTATGTGAGCTTGTATGTGTGTGTGTGAGTGAGAGCCAGTGTCTGAGAGCTTGTGTCTGTGTCCGTGTGTATGTCTGTGTAAGAGCCTACATTTCTGTGTCTGTGTGAGAGCCTGTGTGCCTGTGAGAGCCCATGTGTCACATACAGGCTCTCACAAGCACCCACATACACACACATACATAATGTATCTGTGAGAGAGGGAGCCTGTGTATGTAAGAGAGAGGGAATGTGTGAGAGATTGAATGTTTTATTGTGCCAGTGTGAGAGAGAAGATAAAATTTGTGCAGTCCTACCTTCCCTAATCCATGACAATCTCAGGGTGCCTAAGAAGATCACAGGTAGGGAGAGCAGAAGATTTTTTAATCCTTATTAGCTTTAATTATTGGGTATAATTGATGATTCTGCTCTTTTGAAATATTTAAATTTTGGGGGGGGGGGGAATAGAAAATTTTTTAATTATTGGATTTTTTATTAATCAGATGTTTTGAAATATTTTATTGATGTTTGGAAAATTTTGAATATTCTATTCATTAAGGGACCAATTTTAAATTTTGCACGCGTGGGGTACATTTGTGTGCGCTACCCGGCGCGCACAAATGTACACCCGATTTTATAACATGCGCTCGCTGCTGCGTGCATGTTATAAAATCCAGGGTCGGTGTGCGCAAGGGGGTGCACACTTGTGCACCTTACGCGCCGAGCCCTAGGAGGGCGGCCCGATGGCTTTCTCCATTCCCTCCAAGGCCGCTCCAATTTCGGAGCGGCCTTGGAGGGAACTTTTTTTTTTTTTGTACCCCCCAGCCCTACCTAAATCCCCCCACCTTGTTTCGTAGAGTTATGCCTGCCTCTGGCAGGCATAACTTGCATGCGCCGGCTCACTGCCGGCGCGCCAGACCCGGACACAGGTCGCTGTGTCGGGGCAGTCGGTCACGCCCCCGGACCGCCCATTTTCCAAAGCCTTGGGACATACGCGTGCCTCGGGGCTTGCGCATGCCGCCAAGCCTATGCAAAATAGGCTTGGCGTGCGCAGGGGTAGGTTTTTGGGAGTTACGCACGTATCTTACGTGCGTAACCCTTTGAAGATCTACCCCTAACTGGTTTGAAATATTTAATCCTTTTATGAATATGATTTTGCTATTTTGATGTTTTATATTTCTTAGATTTATTATTTAATGCTTTATGAAGAATGGTAATGTTTCTGTTTTTCCTTTGTTGCTCTGCATATAGAGGTTGGCTTGTTGTGGGCTCTAGTTCTGTTCTTCTCAGCACATTTCCATTTATACTTTTTGATCTCTTTATTCTGTATTTGAGATCTTAGAGCACAAATAAAAACATGCAGAATATAACTAAACTGGAAACCACAATAAGCCAGATTCTATGTATAGTGCAAGAATGAAAAAACAGAAATATCACCATTCTTCATTAAACATAAAACAGTAACATTAAGAAATATAAATATATTAATTAAAATAGTAATACAAAACTTATTAAAAGAACATTTCAAACCGCTGATGAATTGGATATGAAATAATTAAAAACATACAAATCTTTTAAAATTTTACAACCACCAATAAAATATTTCAAAATAGTAGACATATCAAATAAAACCCCATAATTAAAACTAATAAGGATTAAAAAATATTCACATGCTGCACACCTGGGAACTTTTGATTTCAAGTCTCTCTGAGATTGTTTTAGATTAGTGGGGGGTGGGAGGAAAACCACAAACTTTCTCCTCTCTCATAAACACACTCTCTAACATACATATGTTCATTTGTTTACTCACACAGCCCCTCTCTCTCACATACATATTCATGCTCACAAACACACTCCCCCTCTCTAACTCGTGCACTCTCTCTCCCTCTCTTGTATACTCTCTCACACACGTGCTCTCTCCCTTTCTCATATGCACTTTCCCTAACACATGCTCTCTCCCTCTCTAATGTTAACACAATGTGATAATTTTAAATAAAATTTGATATGCCATCTTTTTCAACAAATCTCATATCCGCTCTCTCTCTTCCTCACATGCATATTCTCTCACTCCCACATACTCTCTCTCTCTCCCTCACATACACACATTCTTACTTATCTGTTCCATCTAATGAGTGGCTCTTGTGCTCTTGGAAGTATATCCTGCTAGACACCACAGGATCCATACATTAGCAAAAACTCCAGGAACACCAGGCACACACACTTACAGGCTCTCATATACACACATACATGTTCTCTCACACATATCTTTTCTCTTTCTCTCTTGCACACTCACAGGCTGTCACATGCACGCATACACTCAGGCTCTCACACAAACACACACTCACTCTCGGGACCTGAGCCTCTTCTTCAGCCACCAGCAGAATGGGGTCCACTGGAGGCCATTGGGTTCTTCCTCTCTCTCTTCAGTTGCTGCTGTGGGATGGGCTCCATGCCGGCTTGCCAGATCATGGCAAAGGCGGCAGCAGGAGTCATGTTTATGCAAACAACATCTCCTGCTTTAGCAGAACCCATTTTACAGTAAGAGCTGTGAGACTGGCCCTGTGGCAGCAAGAGATGACATTTGCTTAAACACAACTCCTCCTGGGAGGGGTAGGGATCGGATGGGACAGAGATTTGGTTTATCCCTGCTGCTGCCCCCAATGTTATGCACACCTGCTAACACTGGGTCTGATGGGCAAGCAAGTCAGTTTTCAAAGGGAAACTTTTTGAAGTGTTTCCCTTTGAAAATCTCATGGGGGCCTGATGCCATGCAGATTCTTTATAGATACAAAGTACAAAGGTTAAAGAACACATTGGGATTTCAAAATTAAATAGCTGAATGTACTTTACTAAGCCCACCCTAACTGCATAGGGGAGGTTCAGTTTTCCAAAATGTTTCTTTTGGTGAGTTAACACCCATATACCCTCAAAAATCCTTTTGAAAATTGCCCCAAAATAAAAAGCTTATTTCAGAAAAGCTAAAATCTACTCTCCATTGTCAGATCAGCTGAAAAGTATGGGAAGTTGGGACCCAAGCACAGGAGGCCCCAAAATTGCAAACATATTTAAAAACATAAATGATAAATAAGTATCGGAAACAATATAGGGTAGATTTTCAAAAAATACACACTCGCGCGCATGTTATAAAATTCCAGGGCGCAAGGGGGGTATAATTTAGCAAAGTTATGGGATAGGAGGCGATGTCCTTTCGTGGATTACAAACTGATTAAAAGACAGGAAACAGAGAGTAGGATTAAATGGTCAATTTTCTCAGTGGAAAAGGGTAAACAGTGGAGTGCCTCAGGGATCTGTACTTAGACTGGTGCTTTTCAATATATATATAAAGGAATACGATGAGTGAGGTTATCAAATTTGCGGATGACACAAAATTATTCAGAGTAGTTAAATCACAAGTGGATTGTGATACATTGCAGGAGGACCTTGCAAGACTGGAAGATTGGGCATCCAAATGGCAGATGAAATTTAATGTGGACGAGTGCAAGGTGTTGCATATAGGGCAAAATAACCCTTGCTGTAGTTACACGATGTTAGGTTCCATATTAGGAGCTACCATCCAGGAAAAAGATCTAGGCATCATAGTGGATAATACTTTAAAATTGTTGGCTCAGTGTGCTGTGGCAGTCAAAAAAGCAAACAGAATGTTAAGAATTATTAGGAAGGGAATGTTTAATAGAACGGAAAATGTCATAATGCCTCTGTATCGCTCCATGGTGAGACCGCACCTTGAATACTGTGTACAATTCTGGTCGCCGCATCTCAAAAAAGATATAGTTGCGATGGAGAAAGTACAGAGAAGGGCAACCAAAATGATAAAGGGGATGGAACGGCTCCACTATGAGGAAAGGCTGAAGAGGTTAGAGCTGTTCAGCTTGGAGAAGAGACGGCTGAGGGGGGATATGATAGAGGTCTTTAGGATCATGAGAGGTCTTGAACGAGTAGATGTGACTCAGTTATTTACATTTTCGAATAATAGAAGGACTAGGGGGCATTCCATGAAGTTAGCAAGTAGCACATTTAAGACTAATCGGAGAAAATTCTTTTTCACTCAACGCACAATAAAGCTCTGAATTTGTTGCCAGAGGATGTGGTTAGTGCAGTTAGTGTAGCTGGGTTCAAAAAAGGTTTGGATAAGTTCTTGGAGGAGAAGTCCATTAATGGCTATTAATCAATTTTACTTAGGGAATAGCCACTGCTATTAATTGCATCCGTGGCATGGGACCTTCTTAGTGTTTGGGTAATTGCCAGGTTCTTGTGGCCTGGATTGGCCTCTGTTGGAAACAGGATGCTGGGCTTGATGGACCCTTGGTCTGACCCTGCATGGCAATTTCTTATGTTCTTATGTTCTTAAATTCACACGGCGACGAATTGGGGCCTTCCCCAGTTTCCTCCCAGTCCATTCCAATTAAGGAACAGACTGGGAGGGAACTGCACAACCCCCAAACCTAACCTCCCTTCCCCTTCCCCTATCCTCCCCTCCCCCTATCCCTTTCCTACCTCCCCCCCCCCCCCCCCCATTTTTTAAACTCATGTTTTGCTCCGAAAAAGGTGCAGGAACAAGTTGCGCAAGCTGGCACCCTGCTGGCGTGCAGTTCCCCAGCATAGCGGCAAATAGCCACTGTACCAGTACTACCGGGCGCCTCTAGCCCCACCCAGCCCCCAGACTGCCCCCTTTTAAGGGCACTTACATGCGTGCCGGGGTTTACGTGCGTGGCCAGACCCGTTTGAAAATTGGCCCGGCGAGCGTAAACCCCGGGATTTACGAGCGCCGTGATTTTAAAATCTGGCCTTATATGTATAAGTAAAATTACCCAGTTATTTATACAAATTTATTTCCAAATGAAATAAACACAGTAATAAATGGAAGTTTTATAAATACAAGCAAAAATTAAACAAAGAGAATCTCACTAAATATCAATAGCAAAGCGAGAATTTATCCGAAGGTACTTAAACAGAGGGGCGATTAAATTACATTTTTGATTTGATTTGCAAATACAATTGACACTGACACTCTGCTAATTATGTTTGCTTGGAATAAAGCTCAGCTGGAATATTTGAAGGGGATGGGGCCTCAACAAACATGCTGCAGCACAGGCCGAGAGGTCTCACAGTAGGTCTACCATGCATAGTATAACCGCAATTACACAATGCTTAGTAATACATGCATTTGTCGTAATATTTCTTGCTGTTGGGGAACGTACTGGAAAGATGGAAGAGTTATTGAAAAAGAAAAAAAACTAAATGCAAATTTGCTTGAGTAGTCAAAAACGTTATCAGATTGAGGTGAAGTTTAAAAGCCTGACGTGCGCATTAATTAGATATGAAGAAGTCGGGCTCGCATGCACTGGGGCGGATTTTAAAAGCCCTGCTCGCGTAAATCCGGGTGGATTTACGCGAGCAGGGCCTTGCGCGCCGGTGCGCCTATGTTCCATAGGCCTACCGGCGCGCGCAGAGCCCCGGGACTCACGTAAGTCCCGGGGTTTTTCGAGGGGGGCGTGTCGGATCGGCGCGGCGTTTTGGGGGCGGGATGGGCCGTTTCGGGGACGGGCCCGGGGGGCGTGGTTTCGGCCCGGGGCAGTCTGGGGGCGTGGCCGCGCCCTCCGGAACCACCCCGAGGTCGCGTCTCGGCGCGCTAGTGGCCCGCTGGCGCGCAGGGATTTACTTCTCCCTCCGGGAGGCGTAAATCCCCCGACAAAGGTAAGGGGGGTTCTAGATAGGGCCAGGGGGGTGGGTTAGATAGAGGAAGGGAGGGGAAGGTGAGGGGAGGGCGAAAGCGAGTTCCCTCCGAGGCCGCTCCGATTTCGGAGCGGCCTCGGAGGGAACGGCGGCAGGCTGCGCGACTCGGCGCGCGCCGGCTACACGAAATCGGCAGCCTTGCGCGCGCCAATCCAGGATTTTAGCGGATACGCGCGGCTACGCGCGTATCTACTAAAATCCAGCGTACTTTTTGAAAATCTACCCCACTGAGCGGATTTTAAAAGCCACTGAGATACGTGTAAATCTCCTGCAGCGCGCACGTCTTGAAAGCTTTCAAAAAGGACCAGGAAGTGGGCGTGGTCTGGGTGGGGCATGGGTGTTTCAGGACTTGAAGCTAAGATGTGCGCATAAATACTGAAGTTATCTGGTGCGCGCCCGGGCCCCCTGCCGTGTAACTTTACTTCTGCTATGGATGCCGTATAAGTTCAAATTTAAAGAAAATTAGGCAGATCTCTGGGTCAGACTTAAATGGGGGGAGTGAAGGCTATCAAACCGGGGAGGTGGTTGGAGGACTTATCTTTTAACTGGGTAAACTGGGGCTGAACTGATAAAACTGGGAATGTTTTGGGCGTACGCCCCTTTTAAAATTCCCTGATTTATGTGGTAGAAGTGGAATTGTGCACACGTGCATGTGCCCACTTAAACTTTGGTACACATATGCGTGCATCCAAGCTATTTTGTAACTTGGAATGGGCCGACATATGCACGCAGATATAAGCTTGTGTGCTAGTTTGAAAGTTACCGTCCCTATGAGTAATTTTTAAACACTTATAAGAACATATGGAGGTTGCACATGTAATATTGGCATATACATGCGTAAGTATCCTCTCTGCACGGTAAGCAAATTTTCTGAAGAGCAAGAGCACATATGCATGTACAAAGGGCATTGTGTGGGTATTCTGGAGCAGGATATGGAAGTACACATTCATTTACATATTTTATAAATGGAGTATGTGTTTACATCTTCAAAGCTGCACGCATGCTTATTGCTTTTACACCTTTTAATCAAGCTATGGTTCTTATATCTGACTTCTCTTTTGTCTGCTCTTTTTGGGTGGGGGTCAGGAGCAAGTGAGAAAGGGTGTGAGTGAACTGGCAAATGTCTGGGACAACTTGGAGAAGTCTCAGCGAACTGGGGTTTGGCAAATAAGTATTTTCATAAGCGAGATATGCACATCTGTCAGCTCCTCTGTACATAAACTGGTTTATTTTGCACACAATTGTTTAACATATAAAATACTGAATGAGCATGTACTTTTATGAAACTCTGAAGAACCCTGTGTTTAGAAAATGTGCTTGTACTGAAACATATGTGCATACTTTCGGGGCACTATTTTCAGATTACCATTTTTTCAAGGCACTATCAAAAGAGTAAACTGTAATACAGAGCATGTTTGTATTGCGTGCCTAAAAATCTTTTATATGAGAAAAGGTCATATACTAAGCTTTGAAAAAGATAAAATAAATATTTGCTAAAATTCTATTTCTTTTAGTGATCCTCTGCTCCCCTAAATTAAAAAAAAAAGTCAATAAGCCTCTTATGTCAGGGACTTTTAATAAAGTGCAAACAGCAGCAGTTCAGAGTATCCAATAGGTAAAGGTCAGCATGAATGTAAGTTATTCTACCATGTGATCTTGGAACTGTGCTCTAAAGACTTTCAAATCTTGTTATTCACTGCTTTTCAAGTCACTTGAGATACATAGTCTTTTTATAATTATAAAAAGCTTCCACAACTAGCCAAAAGGCAGCCATCTATTTATTGAATCCTTCAAATTCACAGAAAAATAGTGTGAGACATTTATCAGAGGATGAATTGTTATGACAGTGTGCCATTGATGTGACAATGGCAATCTGCTGTGTACAGTAGCTTGCATTATTTTATTTTTTTTACTGAGTTTTTGTTTGAAGTTTAAGAACTATTTATAGCAAAGAAATACTGATAAGGATAATGCATCATTTAGGAGGTAGAGACCAGCTATTCTTTCTTTCTTTCTTTTTTCTTTATTCTTCATGAATACCAAATGATTACAATAAGACTCTAATTTCATTTAATAAAACTTTAACAACCATTGCCTATTTAAAAATCTATTCTTGAAGTAGAATAGAACTCTTCAGTTCATGCCTGGTTTTATTGTTTGGCAGAGAAGTGAGGTTTGCATGGGGCTTGTGCGTATGGATGCAGACTGAGTTGCTTAAAGGCAAAGTTCTCTCAAATTCTCTTCCCTTTCTCTTTATGCCCTTAACCCACTAACCATTCCATAATCAGTATTTCCAGAAACTCTTGTAGTAAACAGATGCTCTCAGTTTATTTTAGAAAGTAAGTACTTAGTGACACATAAGATCCCCTTCTGAGTACCAAGCCACAGATCACTCCAATGACGTTTTGATGTGCTTAGAGCTCCTTGCTGCTCTGCAAATCCAGCAGAAAATGTATAGTGCCAAAATGATTCAAACAGCTCTGACTTCCAGCAGTAGGGTGGTGTGAAAATAGAACTTCTGTCTAGATATGCTGTTTCTTTAGTTAATTGATGATTGATTCTTTCTGCTGAACATTGTAGACCTGATATTGAAAGCACGTTTAGCGCTAGATAACCGGATAAGTAAGACTTATTCGGCTATCTAGCAGCTGCTGAATATCCGGAGAGTCAATGGGCAAGGAATGGGAGGATCAGGGCAGCACTATTTGTCTGGTTATCTTAACCGGATAAGTGCCTATATTCAGCTTTATCCAGTTAAATTGACCGAATAAGTTAATCCTGTTCAATAGCAGGACTAAAGTTATCCAGATATAACTTATCCTGATAACTAGAACTTATCCAGTTACATTCAGCAGCATAGATGTGCTGCTGAATATCCCATCTAAGTTATCCATGTAAGTAATATCCGGATAACTTAGATAACAGGGTATCTTTGAATAATGGCCCCTTATGTTACCCCATTACACTTGTATAATGGTAAGGAACCCTGAGTTGATGTAAACATCATCGTAATTAGATGGGTCTTGGGGAGATATTTAGGCCAGTGTTATTTTTATTCAAACCAGAATTTGTCAAGGGTCATGTGACCTTAGACTCACCTTCCCCCCTCCTCATAAATAGTCCTTTTTATTCCTGTTTTCTGCTGGTCTTGGGGGAAGTGGATGAAGCATTGCAGAAGCTTCTGCCTGACAGAGAAAAAGAGAGAGTGTGGGAGAGAGAGAGAAGAATGCTATCAAGAACAATGTGGCATTCTGAGGAAACAGAGCTGTAGTTTGGCAGTAGCCACTGCCTTGAGCCTAACCTTACTGCCATCAATGATGCCTTTCCAAGGTGGTAGACAATGTGATGTGGCACAGCAAAGGTCATCTTATTAATTTATTATTTATTTATTTACAAGTTTTAGATACTGAACCTTTCAAAACTATCGGGGGTGGTTTACAGAATCAAATTCATAGTAAAATAATATAAAATCAATGTTAAATTCAGGGGGTGTTATTGCTTCAAAAACTGTAAATCAGGCATCAGGTTTTCTGGAAAGTACCATTTTTGCTTGTTTATGCTTAGACTTTTCCTTGTGGGAATGTAACCGAGTGGAGCATTAGATAACTAGATTCATTTTTAGGGGTTCTGTAACCTGGGCATCAGTTCTCCCCAAATCAGTCACTTTAGTATATAGGATTTGGGGGCATGCAGCTCATTTCCCATGGTAAAGTGTTCAATATATTATTATGACTGATCTCACGTAATGGGGGGGGTAAGGTCAGGTCAGCACCATTTTGAAAAATGTCGTCAAGCAGGGTGACATGGTAGGGGTGACCCAGCCCCAATGAGGGACCTTCAGCTACTATTTTCAAAGGTTCCAGGGGTGCAGGAGGGTGTGGGGGGACATGAACTCTCAATTGTTTTACTTCACACTTTTGGGAGTGGGGAGGTGGTACCAGAGGAACTATACACTAAGTTTAGATGTCTATTGGGATGGAGGGTTGGGAGTACTCCTGAACCCCCAATGACTTTAATGGATTTTTAACATGATTTTTTACATGGAGTGGTGGCCCTGGCTTGAGCCAAGGGTCAGCTCTGACCCCCCACTCAACCTTTTCTTTTTCAGTGGCTAAGTTCTTAAGCTGTCAGCCCTGTAAAGCAATGGCAGTCTCTTGAGGTTGGCGCCCCCATCGATCCTAAAGGGCCACGCGCCATGTTCTTTTGTCCCATGATGTTTGGCCATGAGACAAAAGAACATGCCATAGAACTGTGATTTTTTTTTTAGGGGTGGAAGGGCCACACTATCACGGTGTCACCCCTCCACGATAGTAGGACCCTCCTGTGAAAAAAATTGCAGCTTGATGGTTCTAGGTCTTAGGTAGGAAAGTAGGACAGTTTCTTCAAATAAAACCTTTCTTGGAAGCAACCGACATTCTCTTGTGATTTTTAAATATTTGCTGCAACATCATCATGCTGGAGCACATTCAATGTAAATATTTTCTTATCCCTTCAAATATCACAATTATAAAAGTTCCCATTTTTATTTGGAAACAACTTATATTCTTCCTCTGACATTGCAATAGTCACAAAAATATGAGATTTCTGTTATGTTCTCTCGCCCTAGCTTGATGGACTCTCTACCATGGTACTATCAAGCTAGGGCGAGAGAGAACACGGACGTAATCTATCTTAGTCTGACTTTCCTCACTCCATCCAAATGACATTCAAATCATCACTGAGGTATACTGTGCTGTTCCATACGACCTCACTTTGCATGTACAACTGGCCCCAAAACCTCACCTGAATTACTAGCTGGCCCTCCTATAGTGTTATAAATAGTTGACTACTATGACTGTTGCGGCCCCGGTCGCGAGTGCCGCGACCGGGACCTTACCTTCGCTGCATTAGCCCCTCCTCCCTGGGGGTGCGCGTGCGTGAAAGGCCAGGAGTTAAAGGGCCTCCTCCCTGGGTGTGCACACGCTGCGAAAGGCCAGGAGTTAAAGGGCCTTTTCCTGCCTTGGGCGCCCCCGCCTCCCTTTCTGATGTCAGATGCCCCGCATCCCTTTCTGAAGTCAGACCCTGGCAAATACTTAAGGCTGGTGCCTGCCTCAGCTTACTGCCTTGCAACAAGTTTGCTTATCATTACAGTGTGCCTCTGGAGTTCCTGCTTGTAATTATTCCAGTTGCCTGCTTCAGTTCCAGCCTGGTTCCTGTTCCAGTTGCCTGCTTCAGTTCCAGCCTTGATCCTGGTTCCTGTTCCAGTTGCCTGCTTCAGTTCCAGTCCCTGGTTCATGTCCGCCTTCAGTGCCAGCCTTGGTCCTGTTCCTGACTTGCCTGCCTTGACCTCAGATCTTCTCATCGGATTCTCCTTTCGCCTAAGTCCCAGCGGCCCAGCTCCTACGGGCTCCTCCTGGGGGAGCGCGGGCTTCCAGGGTGAAGATCCTTCTCTTCAATCCGTCCAGTATCTGCCTCCCGGCCTGTTCCGCTAGTCCGGAGACTATTTCCATCTTCTCCGTCAGGCCGGCCTAAGAGTCCACTAAACCGCTTTAACAGTTTGCAAGGCCATGGACTCGGTGAATTTGTCAGGTCTTCAGGCAATCCCTGGAATTGCCCAGCGTGTGCAGCAACAGCAGCATTGCATGGATGTTCTTGCAGCGACTGTAGAACGACTTGCTAATCGTCTGGACGCCATGCCAGATCCAGTGCCTGCTCTGCCACCAGCTTCAGCGGTAAACATTGGTTCAATTACTCAGCTACCGGCACCTTCACGTTACGCTGGAGAGGCTAAGACTTGCCGAGGTTTTCTGAACCAATGTTTTATACGATTCACGCTGCTTCCTCAACAGTTTCCTACTGATGCCGTAAAGGTGGCGTATATTCTGTCGTTGCTTGATGGGAAGGCTCTAATTTGGGCGTCTCCACTCTGGGAGCGGAATGATCCCTTGGTCAGTAATTTCTCGCAGTTCATCTCTAATTTCAAGTTAGCCTTTGATGACCCGGCTCGCTTAACCACCGCCACCTCGGAACTACTGCAGTTACGCCAGGGTTCCCGCCCTTTAGCAGATTATGCCATGGATTTCCGCACGCTTGCTCTTGAAGTTGGGTGGCGTGATGACAGCCTCGGGCTGTGTTTATGGAGGGCCTGTCCAGGCGTATCAAGGATGAGTTGGCCGCCCGCGATCTTCCAGAGGATCTCAATGGCCTCATAGATTTGGCTGGTCGTATTGATCGTCGCCTCCAACAAAGGGCAAGAGAACTAAGACCCACTCGATGTACCCCGTCTCTAGCTCCTGTATTCTACAGACCACTATCTTCAGTCCCCTCTCCAGGAGCAACACGTCCTGATTCTGCTTCTGAAGAACCAATGCAGTTGGGGCGTACTCCGCTTACCGCAGAGGAGAGACAGCGCCGCTGTACTCTAGGCTTGTGCCTCTACTGCGGTCAAAAAGGCCATTTCCTCGCTCGTTGTAAAGAGTGTTCAGAAAACGCCAGAACCTAGGAGGTCGTGAGGAGCTCCTCCTAGGTTGTGCTGGTACCGCTCCTCAATGTACTGTACCCATCACACTCGAATACCCAGGGGGATCATTGGAGACCCTCGCCTTTTTGGATTCTGGAGCAGGGGGCAACTTCATCCTGGAGGATTTGGTAGGCCAGTTACAGATCCCCACTCGGCCTCGGGAGGTACCGCTGCGGCTTACCTCCATCCGGGGAACACTTCTTCCAGGGAGAATCTCTGCTTCCACGATACCCTTGACTTTATGCACCGGGACGATCCACTCGGAGGAGATTGCCTTCCTTGTTCTGGAAAAGGCTGTCCACCCCGTGGTGTTAGGCCTACCATGGTTACAGAAGCACTCTCCGATTATCCAATGGGACACATTACAGATCGTGAAATGGAGCCCCTTCTGCTTCGCTAACTGCCTGAAGGTTCCGAGAGTGTCCGTTCTCCCTCTCTTGCACACCACCATCGCTCTACCTGCACCATATGCCGACTTCTCCGACGTATTTTCCAAGACGAAGGCGGAGATCCTGCCTCAACATCGGCCGTTTGATTGTGCCATTGAGCTTTTACCAGGAACGACACCTCCTCGGGGAAGAGTATACCCCTTATCACTACCAGAGACTCGGGCAATGTCCGAATACATCTCGGAGAACCTGGCAAAAGGATTTATCCGACCTTCAAAATCTCCAGCAGGGGCGGGCTTCTTTTTTGTAGGTAAAAAGGACGGGTCGCTAAGACCATGCATTGACTATCGGGGTCTCAATGCCATCACCAAGCGAGATCGTTATCCACTCCCACTAATTCCTGAACTCCTGGATAGATTACAGGGAGCCAGGATCTTCACAAAGCTGGACTTGTGGGGCGCATATAATCTTGTCCGTATTCGACCAGGGGACGAGTGGAAGACTGCCTTTAACACCAGGGATGGGCACTATGAGTACCTCATCATGCCCTTCGGACTATGTAATGCCCTGGCAGTATTTCAACATCTCATGAACGAGGTACTTCGTGATTTACTGAATACGTCTGTCATCGTGTACCTGGATGATGTATTAATCTACTCACGGGACTTGTCTTCTCATCGCCTACATGTCCGTCAGGTATTAGTTACTCAGAGACAACGGATTATACGCCAAGTTGGAGAAATGCTGCTTTGAGAAAGAGTCTCTTCCCTTTCTGGGATACATAGTTTCCGCCACCGGATTCAAGATGGATCCTGAAAAGGTAGCCGCCATCAGAGACTGGCCCCGGCTGAGGGGACTAAAGGCGGTGCAGCGTTTCCTCGGCTTCGCAAATTTCTATAGACATTTCATTCCACACTATTCTCGTATCATGGCTCCTCTCACCGCCCTAACTCGGAGAGGAGCTGACGCGCTGGATTGGCCTGATTCAGTCTGTCAAGGGTTCGAAATCCTCAAAGAGGCTTTTCTACAGGATACGTGTCTTAATCACCCTGATCCGCTTTCGTCCATTTGTCGTAGAGGTGGACGCATCGAACATCGCAGTGGGAGCTGTGCTTAGTCAATGCACTGACTCCGGTCAGCTCATGCCATGCTCATACTTTTCCAGGAAATTCTCTGTTGCCAAGAATAATTATAGTATTGGGGACAAGGAGTTACTAGCTATCAAGCTCACCTTTGAGGAGTGGAGACAATGGTTGGAGGGAGCCATCCATCCCGTTACAGTATATACGGACCACAAAAACCTGGAGTTCCTGTCCAAGCCCAACACTTAAAACCTCGACAGGCCCGCTGGTCTCTATTCTTCAATCACTTCAATTTCACACTACGCTACCGGTCGGCTGCCAAGAATGTTCGAGCGGACGCACTTTCCCGCTCAACGGAGGTGGAGGAAGAGCAGGACCAGCCCCAATACATCCTAGACCCCGCAAAGATCAATCTTTCTGGGACCACTGTATGTTCTCTTGGTAAGACGGTGGTTCCCCGACGGTCTCGAAAGGCGGTCTTGCTCTGGGCCCACAATTCTCTTACGGGGGGTCACGCTGGCCGCGAGAAGACTCTTGACTTGGTAAACCGCTTCTACTGGTGGCCAACCTTGAGGAAAGATGTCCGCACTTTCGTAGACTCCTGTCCCACCTGTGCGATACAGAAGCCGCGGACAGGGAAGCCTTGGGGTCTACTCCAACTGTTGCCCATTCCAGTGGAACCATGGACCCACATCACCACCGATTTTGTGGTGGACCTTCCAGCCTCAGAAGGGAATACAGTCATCTGGGTAACTATAGACAGGTTCTCCAAAATGGCCCACTTTGTTCCCCTATCCAAGTTACCATCGGCTCTCGAACTAGCCAGCTTGTTCACTCAACATATCTTCAGGATCCACGGTCTGCCCCAGGACATTGTCTCTGATCGCGGGCCGCAGTTCACCGCCCGGTATTGGAAGGCATTATGTAAAAAGTTCAATGTGCAACTCAATCTGTCCACCCCCTTTCACCCCCAAAGCAATGGGCTGACGGAGCGCACCAACCGCTCTTTGAAGACTTTTCTTCGCTCCTTCGTCAATGAAAGACAGAATAACTGGGTGCAGTTATTACCATGGGCAGAGTTCTCGTACAACAACCATTCTCATGCAGCCACAGGCAGTTCACCCTTTTTCATCGTTTATGAGAAACAGTTATGACCACCTCTGCCACTGCCGCTTCCTAGTGCAATTCCAGCAGTACAAGCATCCGCCCAGCAGTTGCAATCTCTGTGGACGTCCATCCAAGGGAGACTTGCCAAAGCAGCCAGGGCCATGAAAAATTGGGCAGATCGTCACCGACAGCCGGCACCCATCTTCCTTCCCAGAGATCGAGTGTGGACTCAGCACAAAGAACATGCAACTCCGAATCCCATCCCGGAAGTTGGCTCGAAATACTGTGGCCCTTTTCAGTATAGTTGAGCATGTGGGGGCCGTTTCTTACCGGCTACGCCTACCCTCCTCGATGCGTATACATAATGTATTCCTTGTCTCCTTGTTAAAACCTCTCATCCTCTCCAGATACCATCATCAAGTTCCTGATGCGGCGGATCCTTCCGTGCCAGATGAGCCAACCTATCAAGTTCGGGAGGTTCTGGATGTCCGCTTCCACCAACGACGATGGGAATATCTACTTGCCTGGGAGGGTTGTGGCCCAGAGGACAACACTTGGGAACCAGCTCGTAACATTCTAGATAAGGAACTACCGCTCCAATTCCATCGCCAGCATCCCGGTAAACCTGGGCCTTCGAAAAGTGGGCGTAAGAAGGGAGGTACTGTTGCGGGCCCGGTCGCGAGTGCCGCGACTGGGACCTTACCTTCGCTGCATTAGCCCCTCCTCCCTGGGTGTGCACGCGCGCGCGAAAGGCCAGGAGTTAAAGGGCCTTTCCTGCCTTGGGCGCCCCGCCTCCCTTTCTGATTTCAGATGCCCCGCCTCCCTTTCTGAAGTCAGACCCTGGCAAATACTTAAGGCTGGTGCCTGCCTCAGCGAACTGCCTTGCAACAAGTTTGCTTATCATTACCGTGTGCCTCTGTAGTTCCTGCTTGTAATTATTCCAGTTGTCTGCTTCAGTTCCAGCCTTGATCCTGGTTCCTGTTCCAGTTGCCCGCTTCAGTTCCAGCCTTGATCCTGGTTCCTGTTCCAGTTGCCTGCTTCAGTTCCAGTCCTGGTTCGTGTCCGCCTTCAGTGCCAGCCTTGGTCCTGTTCCTGACTTGCCTGCCTTGACCTCGGATCTTCTCGTTGGATTCTCCTTTCGCCTAAGTCCCAGCGGCCTGGCTCTTATGGGCTCCTGGGGGAGCGCGGGCTTCCAGGGTGAAGATCCTTCTCTTCAATCCGTCCAGTATCTGCCTCCTGGCCTGTTCCACTAGTCCGGAGACTATTTCCATCTTCTCCGTCAGGCCGGCCTAAGAGTCCACTAAACTGCTTTAACAATGAGGATCTTATAAAGAGTGAGACTCTCTCTCTCTCTCTCTCTCCACAAGTAGTGGGATGCAAAAACTTTAACATGTCATGATAAACTACCTGTGCAAAGTGCTATGATAGCATGTAGTAATTCTAAAATTATCATAGCCATGCCCCTTTTCTTATCGCAGGCATTATCCATGTGAAAATTATATCATTTTGATGAATTTAGGCCTAAGCTAATATAGAGTTGATGTCTATTTACTTATCCCTTCATTTCAACAGAATTGTGCAATAACATTCACCAACTAATTTAGACTCCATAAAACCAATGGTATTCAGTAAGATTATGTAAACTCATTACCTTCATTCAAATGCTTATGATGACTTGTGATGGAAAATGTAGATGATTTTTTAAACTAATAATATCTTCTGATTAGCATAGAAATAATTCTCATATCAATGAGTCTGATATAGTAAGCATTTTTCCAAAATACATAAATGGGGAAAACCATTAAGTATGTGTGGCACAAAGTTAAGATTATGCAATATAAATTATTCAAATTCCACAAGCTATTTAGGGCATTTAGTAGTCAAAGCCTCTATATTGTGAAAACAAACAAACAAGTTGTAAGGCAGTGCCCCTAGTGTTCCCCTATTTACCTGTGCAGAACCAAGCTAGATGCCTGGTCCACCTTAAATTCCTTAAGGAGAGTATGCTCTATGGGCAGGATCCTGCAGGTCAGGTGGGGCTCAGAGGGCTTAGCCAAAGACTGGGGAATAAGAGCTGGGATCCAAGTGGGGATAATGAGACCAGGCCCAGATCTCCAGGAGGAAGGCAGTTCCTGTAACGTAACACTGTCAGCTTCGTATCAGCTCAGTGTTTGGACTGTGAATACTGAGGGAAGAAGTACTGAATAGTAAGTAAATAGAGTATATTGTTCTGAAGGGAAGATGGTCTACTGTTGTGCATGTGTGAAGCTGTAATAAAGATTATACTGTTTTAAGCAAGGCTGGAATCAGACTAGTTTGTCTCCAAGCCTGTGGGAATCACCGCTAGTTCCCTCACAAGTATTATTGAATATTTTCCATTACTTTTATTTTTGGAGAAACTCTTCTCATATGTATCTGAAATATCTCATTACTTATCAGAACTGAAAATACAGTGAAGGAAAATGTAACAAAAGGGAAACAAGTAGGAATAGTTTGTTCTGTATCTGTTAATGAAAATGTATGCATATGTGTCTGGAATTAAATGAATTCATAATGGCTGGATTTCAAAATGGCAGTTAGCCATTCAGTTGTTCAGTTAGACATTTGCTTATTTACCAATTGGAAAAGAAAACATTTGTTGTCAGATAAAGATAACATTTGTTGCATATGACTGGATTTACAGAGATAATGAAAGGGGATATCCCAAATCCAAACAGTTCATCTACTCAATCTAGAGAAATTCTGTGGATTGACTAATGGCCATAGCTTTGCTGTGAGCAAAAGTAAAAGAGTGTTCTGTATAGAGTACATTCATTTGCAAGGTAATGATATGAAAAAAACAAGGATCTATATTTTGAAATGAGATCAAAGCAGAAGCTGAAGAAATTGGCCAAGTTACACGCTAATATTGGCCATTGATTCATTTATATAGTTTATTTAATTTATATACCGCCAATACCTGTGACCCTAGGCGGTTAACATTCCAAAACATACATATTATTTAGTACACAAAAAAACGTGCATATCTGAATTAAAACTCACTACTAAAACAGATCCATGCTTGCCTGAAAAAGAAAGTCATAAGTAAGCTATTTGAATGTCTTTGTGGAACCAGCTAGCCTTAATTCTTGGAGCAATGAGTTTATAAGTGTGCATCTTCTAAATTCATACAAGTGTATAAGCTAATAAAGAAAGCAACGTCCAAAAGCCATTTCCACGTGGAAGTGGGGTCTTTGCAATTTCCCTACCCTAGTTACAGGTGCCACTATATGCTTAACTTTACCTGCAGTGAGAGAAGGTGTTTCTGGGCCAGGGTTGGGGAAAAGTTTGCATTTTCTCTTGTACGTATTTCCAAACATACACACTTAAATTTGCCTGGAAAAAGAACCTGCTCAAAAATTTCTGCACATACTTGTTCTTTGGCATTTTACAGACGGAACATTTTCCTTTTGCAAACTGTTGTAAATGTAATAGATGGCTTCAGGCAACACCCCAGCAGCACCTCTCACACGCACAAACACCAGGCCAGTAACAACAGGATTTTTATTAGCTGGCCATCTGATCAGAAGTCAGATGAAACTTAATTGACATGAACTTGTTTTAAAGAAAGACACAGTAAGTGATTGTATAGTGGATTTTTTTTTAAACATATAGAGCATGCATAGGGAAACAAAGGGCAATATAGGATAGGACAAAAATGACAAGTGGCGAATTGCACCTTATAGGCTAATCAATTTATCGAGGCGTGAGCTTTTGAGGGGAGAGTCCATTTCATCCAATGCACTCTCTTCTTGAAAGCTCATGCCTCAATAAATTGGTTAGTCTATAATGTGCCACTTGCCTCTTGACATTTTTGCTGCACCAGACTAACAGGGATATCCCTCTGAAGATTTTTACAGGATAGGACATAATCCCAATATAAATCCTGCATCTGTTTCTGTATTCATAGAAACTCCCGCAACAAAGGGTGCAGAGCAAGACAAGGACGTTTCCCATTAGCACACATCATATAAAAATAATATTCAAAATACATCTCCTATTAAGAAAACAGAACAAATCAGGCTGCAGCAGATCCCTACTCTGAAACTAAATGCTAGCAGACTATTTCACCTCATTCAAAAATGTACAGCACAGAGACACTCACCAAATATACAATAAACAGACCATAAAATATAAATAGAAATGTGAAGATTAAAAACTAACCTGAAACTGCATAAGATTCTATATGCAGTGCAGCAATGGAAAAACAGAATCATCACTATTCCTCATAAACATTAAACACAAACAAGAAATATAAAATATCAACCATACTATTAAAATGAATAAATATTTAAAAATGACTGATGAATATAATAACATCCAATAATTAAAAACTCAATAAAATTAAAAATAAAATGTACCAAACACCATTAAAAAATTTCAAAACAGCAGGCATCAAATAATTAAACCTAATAGGGATACAAAAATTCTCTGCACTTCATACCTGTGATCTTTGGATTTCCACTCACCCTAAGATTGTTGTGGATTAGTGAGGGAAGAAGAGGGTACTCAAACTTCATTCTCTCTCATATACACTTTTATCCTCGCACACACACACGCATGTTCACTTAACACACACATATACACAGGCACTCTCATACTTACTGTCTCTGTCCCTCCCATACACAAAGGTACACTCACACTCATTTGTCTGACCCTCTCTCACACAAGCACACATACACACTCACACAAGTGCTCTCACACTCACTGGTTCTTTTTCACATGCATACTCAAAAGCTTTCATACATATGTACAAGCTCTCACACACTCACTGGCTTTCTCTCCCATACACCCAAGCTCTATGATAGGCTGTGTCTTACTCCAGGCCTCTTCTTCAGCCACTGCCAGAGGGAATGAGCTGTGGCCCTGCTGGGCCTCTTGTTGTTCATCCCGGTGGGAGAGGAGATGCTGGTGCCCCAATGTCTCTCTCATTGTTTGGCCATAGCAGGAGGGTATGCAAGAGGCATTGGAGATGCCAGAGCCCTGCTAGGCCCATTGCTGTACACTGTAGGTAGGAGAGGAGATGTGAACTGGAGGGGCGGTGCCAGGGCCCTGCTGGGCCTCTCACTATTTAGCCGTGGCAGGAGGAGAAGTGCCATGCCCTGCTGGGCCTGTTGCTGCTCACCACGAGCAGAAGGGGAGATGCAGGAGGGAGAGGAGGTGCAGGACCCCCACTGGGCCTCTCCTTCTGCCATCAGTGGGAAGGGATCTATTGGCAGCCATAAAAGCAGAGACGCTTGCGTTTTTGGTGCAACCTTGCCGATGCTTCCAGATCTGAGGTCAATTCTGATTGCTATTGGTGCCCTCAGCCTTGTTATTGGCTGTGCAGAACCAGGAACTTAAAAAAAAAATCCTGCTTGGAGGAATTGTTATCATTCCGCTTAGTGGGAGCAACTTTTCTCTTCTTAGAAGATGTTGCAGCAGCTAGCCCTAGGCCTCATCCCCTGTCTGCAGGGAAGGCTCTAAACCAGCTGACCCTGATATCTCTCCTGCCCCTGCCCTCCCGAATGTGCTGCCCCCATGCCGCAGGGCCTGGAGGAGTGAGTGAAGTGAGGGGCAGTAAGAAGAGGGAAGGGAAATTAGGAGAGGGGTGAATGAGAATGGAGGGGAAGAGTGAGAGAAAAAGGAATGAATGAAAGGGGTAAGGGAGGGGAGGGAATGAGAGGGGAGTAGCTTGAGGAAGAGGAGAAAAGTGAGTGGTGAGGGGAGAGGGAGTTGAAGGTGTGAGAGTGAAGAGAGGGGAGTGAATGAGATGGAAGGGAGGGGGTTACATCACATACATACACATAGACGAACACACCCCAGGGGGCAAATTTAGTCTAAGGAGAAGACAGGGAACAGGGTTTCTGGGAGTATGGCACAGTTGCCAATTTACAAGAAATCTAAAAATTATGGCAGCATGTTAACTGCCACACCCTGGGAATCCTGTTCCCTCCCTTTTCCAGCATTTCAAATCATTGAAATCGCCAGATAATCCAGCCCCCCCCCCCCCCCCCCCACCACACACACACACACACACTGTGGGCGATTTGAAATTTCCAAAGTTTGGAGACCCCTGCCTTAGCATATAATAACTGCCAATGGCCAAGATATTGCACATCTTGGCAGTTGCTGGATAATTTGTTTCTCTCCCTTCTGTAAATAGAGACCATATTCTTAATTTAACATTCACAGGTTACATATGCATTCATTAAACCATCTGTTGCAACAAATGTGTTTTGCTTTGCATTGATGGATTTAAGTGATTCCTCTTCTATTGAAAATATAAACCTTAATTCCTTTCCCATGTTATCGAAGAAAAGCTAAATTTTATTCACCATCTGGCTAAGAACTTCTTAAATATACATTATTGAGGGGAAAATAGTAAAAACCTATGGCTAGATACAGGATTGCAGATGCTTTGTATCCTTGAGCCTGCAAGTTTGTTTGAGAAAGAAAACTCTCTGCAGAATTTCCCTTTGAAAATCTAGCCTGGCATTCTCACTGCGGATACAAATTATCCATGCACTTGGTACCCGCACCGAAGCAGGCACAAAGTATGTGGCAGAAAGTATCGCAGTAATTTCAAAATTAAATTACCATGCATAGTTTCCTGCCCCCAACCTAACCCCACCCCTTTTTTCATGCAGGTAAAAATACCTGCAGTGTAAAACAGAGTGCATTCATTCCCCCCCCCCCCCCAGATTTGAGGGGGTAATTTTAAAAGATTATTTTTATGTATGTAGCCCCACCCAGAAGTGTGGTCTGTATAATGAAGGATTAACTCCTTGGTGAACAGACCTGAGGGGAGGTGTCACTACAATGAGTATTTTAGAAGTGCATTCAACCCCCTTTATCTGTTGGCCAATGAATACACCAAGGTAAAACAGTGCCGCTTTTATTACTTCAAAAACCAGGGCTGCAGTTGAAGAAAAACACAAAGAGTTAACCATAAAAAATATAAACATAGACACACAGGCAATGTAGTTTCCAGTAATTCTCTGCCTTAGGGCAATATGCTATAACTCTAAATCTACTGCCCTTTTACGCCTTTACATTATTAGTGAGCTCACTGTAACCCTCACAGCTGTACATTTACATTAATAACTGAGTCCAATAATATACATATATAAACATATACAATTTACTCCAGAAGGCAACTACTGTGCTACATATATATATATATAGTCCTTTATCCCATGGGGGTTAGCAGCAACATGGGGGATGCCTTCAGTCCCTCCAAGAGTGATAGGCAGTAGGGATGTGCATTCGTTTGCGACGAAATAGGAAATAGAGACGATATTTCCTGTTTCGTCGCGGTTCAGGGGCGACGAAACAATAAGAAAACCCATGAAATTTTGTGTGGTTTTCTTATCCTTTTTTGGGGGGAGAAGAGCACATAAAAAAAAACAAAACCAAACCCCAAACCCACCCCAACCCTTCAAATTTAATTAATCGCAACTCCCAGCCTCCCGACCCCCCAAGACTTGCCCGACCCCCCCCCCCCCCAAGACTTACCAAAAGTCCCTGGTGGATCAGTGGGGTTCTGGGAGCGATCTCCCCCTCTCAGGCCATCGGCTGCCACTAATCAAAATGGCATCGATGGCCCTTTGCCCTTACCATGTGACAGAGGCTATCTGTGCCAATTTCGGAAAAAATGTGATCGTTTTTTTGGTTCTACCGAACCATTCCTAATTTGGGAAAAATGATTGCACATCCCTAGCAAAGGATGCTCCCTTCTACTCCTGGGGAAAGATGGTAGCACAGAGGATTCAAAGTTTAAACTAGAAATAATAAAGAACTCGGATCTAACTATAATCCACAGGTTTACTTCTGGGGAAGATGAATAAATATGCTTTTAAGGTGTGATGGTGGCTCACTGATATATACAAGTGCCAGGTACAGACCTCTTCCTCTTGCAGGTGTAACCCTGGCTAAGGTCGCTAGATAAGAGTTCTGGAGAGTTCCTGCTCTCTAAAGGGTTCAACAATAGGTCAGAGAGCTCTGTTCAGCTGTACTCTGCAAGAAGCAAGATCCTTACTGTGCAGGAAGGGTTGAAAGGGTTCATAGGAGTGTACAACTAATGTTGGATGACAATAGGAGGTGTCATTCCCCCAGAGGGGATAGGTTTGATGAAAGGGCTTAAAAGATGCTTCCTTAGGCACTTGGGTAGAAGCAAAGGAGAGAGCTGAGGATAAATAGAAGAGAGGTATAAGATTCCTAGTTCAGGATCTCTAGCTGAGAGAAGAATCCTTTTGAAGTTGGAAGTGTGCTATTCCACTGTTTAGTCATCCAGAAGTTACGCCTTCTTCAAGGAGGTTTAGAAGACTTGTTTTGGCATTATGCTAGGATCCTTAGGTTTTGGGCCCTGGCAGAAGAAAGGATTTAGCTACCTCCTTGTAGTGAGGTAGTTAGCAGCAAGAAATACTGTAGTTAACTGTACTTCAATTCAGTTGTTTGGAAGATCACAACTTGCCATATTGTGGGGTTTTGGGGGGGGGGGTTTTTTTGTTTTTTACTTTACAATAAATTCTATTTTTTGGAACCACCGACAAGGTGTGGACATTGAGTTTGTGGTAAGTCTTCCCCTAACTGGTGATCTCTGGTGGACTAAGACTCTTCCCAGGGCTCAAACAGAGTCACTCACCACCTATGCAGTCTCCGAAGGTGACCCCCCCCCAATGGAAAGCGAGGTTACATATACGAGGTATATGAGAATGGTTACTTATTATTCCGAAATTGCTCCTTCTAGTAGTGGTCTTCCCTCCACTCTGAGGGGCCTTTATCCTTCACACCTGAATTGCAGTGAACAGCACTCCAGTCGTAGATGACGGGGCAGCTCTCATCCACAACTACAGAGGTTCAGCAGAGAATGGGCACTGTAACTCCTAGTGAGTTACAGCTAGTCTCTTCTCAAGCTGTCCACTGATCTCCTGCTGCTCAGTCTAACTGGGATACATGAGATGTAAATTCCTGCAGGAGGCAGCAGGTCTAAAGGGCAGAGTCACATGCAGCATGTCTGCTGTCCTACTCTGTCTCTCTCCAAAAAGACCCAGAAAGAGTTGAAATCTTTGTCATCTCAGCTTTTTCATTGGTCAAATTCTCCTCTGTACTCCATTAGCTTTTAGAATCATGTATTCAGCAGCATGGTGCGGTCCCATGAAGAAATAACAGGCTGAGGCGTCCATGTTGACAAAGGCTGCAGTGGTTCTGGAAGCAGCAAATTAACAGTTTCCTGGCTGCACTTTTGTGACAGGGATGAAGGTATGGTGTGACTATGCAAATAGCAAGATAGGAGGGCACTACATGTGTTTATCCATAAAAAAAATGTTTGCAAAATTGCCCCCAAATGAGCAATAGAATATCCACTGATCACAAGGAATGTATAACTCATTAAAAAGGGCAGAACACAAAAAATTGTGTCAAAACAATGCACAGGTCTCTCAAAGGGTTGTATAGTGCAGATTGTTTTAAAATGCTTTCTGTGTTATCAGCTTCTTCTAATGATGCTCACTGGCCAAGACAACCATAGCAATTAAGCTGTTTCTTTTATAAGTGGAAGACATAATTTATGAAATGGTGACCTGTATTCGGGCTAAAGGTATTTTAGTGAACTTCAGCTGGAGAAAAAAAAGTGCTTTGTGTCATAAGTATTCACATGAGGTTGAATTATTATAAAGGCCACGATTTTCTTCACTTGGAGAAAAGTTAAACATTTTATCAAAGTAGAGGTCAACCTCTTGTTATCAGCAGACAAAAAGAGCATTCCCTGCTTTAGGACATGATGAATTTAAATTCCGTATAACTGAAATATATGTGGCCTTGGAGCTGACTCCCTATCTGCATCTATTGTTTGAAATATATGGACGGTACATCAAAAGAGTCAGTACTGAGGGTTCTGCCTTGACTTTATAAATTGGTAAGCCTATGACTTTGATAATGATAAATGCAGAAAATGTGCACTTCTCCTCCTCTTCCAGCGGGGTTTGATCATTTCCACTAATTGCTTACTTTGGACTGTCTGTGTTTCCAATAACAACTTGTCCTTGAAAAATGTCATTCTGTAGTACTTTTTCTCTGTTTATTTCTTTTTATGATCATTCAATACATATAGTGCTTGTGCCCAAGGAGCAACTGTCTGAAGTGTTTTGAATAATGCTGTCCCTGGGAAGAAACACTACGAATGTGAACCAGTAATATCCAGATATCTTAAGTCATTTAAATGAAATGTGATTTGTGATTTCTTCAAGTACATAGAAACTTGAGAACTTATCAACTCACTCATTTTTAGCTTAGGAATACAAACACCTTTAGCTACATTTGGCTTCAATTGGCTCTACTTCCAAAGCAGAACCAAAAAAATATTGAAGCAGTTTTCTTAATCGTACATATTTATTTTAGTATTTTAAACACTTGATACATTTTTGTTAAATATAATTATCAAGGTGTATGACTTCAGACATTTAGAAACTGTGCACGTATTGAAAAAAATTGTGCAGATTGTATGTGTGTATCTGATAACTGAGTAGTTCAACTAATGTTTAAGAGCTTACCTCATTTTGGAAGGTAGATCCCAATATTTAATCATTATTTTGTTCGTTTTCATGTCATATTCCTTAACTTCTTTTCCACTAGATCCGAGGTCCTCAGACTTGGTTCTTAAGTGCCACAACCCAGTCTAGTTTTCAGCATTGCCATAATCAATGTGCATTTGATTTATTTGCATGTACTGCCTCCTTTGTATGTAGATAGAGCTCAAGCATATTCATTGTGGCAATCTTGAAAACCTGACTTGGTTTGGGATCCCTGCACTAGATGTAACTCATGATGTTGACTAGGTTAGTCCACCTTAAATTTGAATCCCAGTGACACTGTTATTGTTAGTGGCATATCAATTGATAGGCATTGAAAGTTTTCCACATTTCAGTTCAGATAGTCCTTTAATGCATGACTTTTGTGTTAATAACTCTCAGCACTGCATGCTCAATTTTGCTTTTCAATTGAGATTTGGTAAAAAGACATTTTAGAAGGCTTACAATAACATCTAAATGAATAGTAAAGAAATATTTGCATTTGCAAAATATTTAAAAATATTTAGCTTGTTCAAAATTCTGCTGTATGATTAATAGGTGGTGGGAATGCCAGAGATCATATCAGACCTATGGTTAAAAAATTCAGCTAGTTTCCAGTTTTTGTTTAGAGCCCAATGAGGGCCTCCAATAAAAGAAGCGATATTAAAAAGTACCCAGAAGTGGTCTTTTTTATATGCCATTCTGTTTGTGTGGCATTTGCTTCATAAGGAGATTTACTTATTCTTGATCTAGTGCTCTTTTTAAAAAAGCAGGTATGAAAATGGATGTAGGGGGTAATTTTGTAACATCATACACAAGTTACACCAATTTTCAAAGCAGATTTACATGCATAAGTTTGCTTTCAAAATTAACCTGAAAAAACAACATACATGCAATTATACCTGCTATTTGGTGCACATAGTTTTACTGAGAGAAATTTCAAGCATACTTTTTAAATAAAAAATTATGCATGTAAGTCCCAACCCAACTCAGAAACCATCCTTTGCAACGCTTCTCCCTTATGCACATAAAATAACATGCATAGAGTACAGGGGTGGCCAACTACAATCCTCAAGAGCTACAAACAAGTCAGGTTTTCAGATATCCACAATGAATATGTATGAGAGAGATTTGCATACAGTGGAGGCAGTACATGCAAATCTATCTCTTGCATATTCATTGTGGATATCCTGAAAACCTGGTCTGTTTGTGGCTCTCAAGGACTGGAGTTAGCCACCCTTGATATAGTATGTATGAATGTAATTTTACATGTGTATCAGTGGCACAGTTTTCTAAAGGCCATTTCTGGGGGTAAAGCACTACACTACTGACAGGAGTCCCTAGGAAAGTTACCCTCCCTAATTTTAAGTCGTATTTTCTCAGGTTAAGATTCAACAACTGTTTGTTTAAATGCACAGTGAAACAGCATAGAAAGCTTGCATCATTAGAAGATGAGCATCCCATTATCTGATAACATCAGCTAGTGAAAGAATCATCTTGGGTTTGTATTCCATTATAATGGCATCTCCATCTGCATCTTGTATGCTAGGCAAGGGTCATTACATCAGGATAAATAATTTAAAGGCTACACTATTCAGAACAGTGTAGTAATTTCTGATTAAGTAACAAGTGTTTTTCCTCCTCAGGTCAACGGAAAGGATCTCTCGAAAGCCACTCATGAGGAAGCAGTTGAAGCTTTCCGTACTGCCAAAGAGCCAATAGTAGTTCAGGTTTTACGGAGAACGCCCATTAATAAAACTCATGGAAATTCACAGGAGGCTCAATTTATGGATGTAAGCACACAAACGGACATCACCTTTGAACATATCATGGCTCTAGCCAAGCTCAGGCCATCCACTCCACCAGTACCGGATATCTGCCCATTTCTTCTATCAGACAGGTACAGATATCCATCACTCTGTCGTCCTTACCAGATTGTCCTAGGCAGTGTCATCAGCAATTTAATATCATGAAGGATTTTAAGGAAGTTTGGTAGTGTACTCTCTGCACTTACGGGCGGATTTTAAAAGCCCTGCTCGCGTAAATCCGCCTGGATTTACGCGAGCAGGGCCTTGCGAGCCGGCACGCCTATTTTCCATAGGCTGCCGGCGCGCGCAGAACCCCAGGACGGGGGCGTGACGCAGCGTTTCGGGGGCAGGCCCGGGGGTGTGGTTTCGGGCCGGGGTGTTCTGGGGGCATAGCCACGCCCTCCGGAACCGCCCCCAGGTCGGGTCTCGGCGCGCCAGCAGGCCGCTGGCGCACGTGGATTTACGTTTCCCTCCGGGAGGTGTAAATCCATGGATAAAGGTAGGGGGGGGGGTTTAGATAGGGCCGGGGGGGGGTGGGTTAGGTAGAGGAAGGGAGGGGAAGGTGAGGGGAGGGAACGGAGGCAGGCTGCGTGGCTCAGCGCACGCCGGCTGCCCAAAATCGGCAGCCTTGCGCGTGCCGATCCAGGATTTTAGAGGATACGCGCGGCTATGCGCGTATCTTATAAAATCCAGCGTACTTTTGTTTGCGCCTGCTGCGCAAACAAAAGTATGCGATCGCGCAGTTTTTAAAAATCTACCCCACAGTTTTCAATTCTTACTAGTTTCAATGAAAAAGAATGTATACATATCATAAAGAACTTCCTTTAGGAATTTTTATTAATTATACTTGGAGGGAAATTTTCAAAAACCATTTTCTAATGTGAATGGCTGTTTATCCAAGTAAAGAGACTTTTTGAAAATTGCCCACCCTGTATGCAGTATGCAGGTACAAGTATGGAAATTGTTCCACAGCATGCATGATTTTATTCACTTTTTCATAGAGGCATTCTCGAAGCATTCAGTATAGTTTGCATTTTCAAAACTAAGCATGTTCTTTTGGATGGGAAAAATATCTGATGAAAAAGCAGGGGCAAACTCTGTGGTACATTTTCCTTAGGTGATTTTTGAGGGGGAAAGTACATGAGCATATTCACTTTGAGAACTGGTGTAAATTCTACAGGGAAAAATACCCACAAACTTTGCATCTGCTGTTCAGTTCTGAAAATGTCCCCATTAAACTCAAGGTCAAAAAAACTACTAATACATTTTTTCCACATTTTCACACCAATGCAAATTGTATATGCTCAACAACGCTAAAAACGGGTGTCCAAACTGGGTGCCCATTTTTCTAACGTGCGCCCATTCACCTCTCCTGGGCATGCAATACAATATGCAAATGAACAGCTGCATTAAAAAAGGATGCGCTAGGGGAAACTGTGCATCCCTAGTGCATCCTTGGCATCAGGTACCCTATGAAGAAAGGCTAGAGGTTAGGACTCTTCAGCTTGGATAAGAGAAGACTGAGGGGAGATATGATAAAGGTTTATAAAACAATGAGTGAAATGGAACAAATAAACATTAATCAGTTGTTTACTCTTTTGAAAAGTACAAAAACCAGGGGACATACAATGAAGTTACTGGGTATTACATTTAAAACTAATAAGAGAAAATATTACTGGGTAATACATTTAAAACTAATAAGAGAAAATATTTTTTTACTCAGCACTTGATTAAGCTCTGGAATTCGTTGCCAGAGGATGTTGTGAAAGCTATTAAATTAGCTGTGTTTAAAAAAGGTTTGGACAAGTTCCTGGAGGAAAAGTCAATTAACAATTATTAAGGCGCAGTTGCAGAAATCCACTGCTTATTCTTGGGATAAGGAGCTTGAAATCTATCTACCCCTTGGGATCCTACCAGATACCTGTGACCTGGCTTGGCCATTGTTGGAAACAGGATACTGGGCTTGATGGACCCTTGGTCTTACCCAGTATGGCAAGCCTTATGTTCTTGTTCTTATGAGAGGTGGTTGTACGCACATAGCCATGTGTTAGGAAAATGGACGCTGGTAAGTTAAGCATCCATTTTCTGAACCTGACTGCCATCAAGACTTTTTTTTTTTCATGTTGCTACTTTCTGTGGTTCCTCCTACTTAGTATCATGACAATATTAAGTCTCGATGGCTTGGGGTGTCTCAAGACTTAATGCCAGCTCCAGGCCCATGGTGATTTCTTATATCGGGGGGACTAGCTAATAGCCTCAACATATCATTTACATATGATGAGTGCTATGCACAGGTTTGGACTCATATTTTGGATGTGCTAATCCCATTATTGCATCGGGAGTTATTCTAGCATGTCCAAAATGTGCATCCAACCACGCATCAAGCTGAGCACTAGGCTGAGCACACTGTTTTGTATCGGCCTCTTTCTTTGGTGATCCAGTCCTTAAATTGTTTTTCTTAAAAGTAGCATGTTGGGTCAACATCTGTTTTTATATAAAAGAGTGCCTTGTGACTGATTGATCAAATATTATTAATGATTTATTTTGGAAACATGACTAATTTCCTACATTCATGTATTCTTCTTAAAGCTACAGTACTATATGTTCTTATAAAAAAAATTCTTTATTTTTGGTTTAGGTCTGAGAGAAAGTTTCCTTTTAGATCATGAATATTTTAAAGGGTTCAAAACTGTATATTGCCCATATAATCTTTCAAAATATCTTCCATACTAAAGAGATTTTTCTATTCTGTTTATAAGTTATATGTATCATAGTGATTCTAACACAAGCCTCTGACAATATGTGCAAAATGAAAGGTTGACTTTGAATGTGAAATATAGTCAAGAATAAAATTATCAAGATTTATTATTTCTATGTTGTTATGAGCTCTTACTAAGATAACAAACTTTGCGTGAGAGACAAAAATGCAAATTATCTTATAAATCCCAAAAATATATGAAAGTGAATGGCGAGGGTTTCATACTAATATATTATTAGAAATGCCTGTACAGGTAAACCAATGTCTTTTATAACATTAACCATCCGCCAACCACCTACGTTTTGATTTATAAAAAGAAGTGCAAAGTCTCAAATGCCATAAATGTTTCAAAAAATAGTTCTTCTTTATATTCAATTTATTTGACCTACAAGGTTCAAACTATTCTCAATGTGAATGTCAATTATATTCCCACAAATTCCCCATGAATATTCTCCTAATGTGCTCGCAAGAATGATGTACTTAATTCAAGCGAGGAGTTTCACAAAAAATTCCCACTCAAGGTCTACTCCCAATGTGGCCAAGTTTCGGAATCAGTCCTTCATCAAGGGACATGTATATAGAAAAATTGATGGATTAACAACAAATTTTTGCAGCAAGATCCATCGATAAACTCTTTAAATCAGTGACCCACAGGGAAAGATGTTTTTTCTTCAGCATCAAAATGGCTGAACCGACTCTTAATATTGAACTCTCATGTGTATATAAAGAATCATGGTGCTTGGAGTTGACCAATCAGCATACACAATGTCAAATAAGCAATGACCAATCATATTCTTCATTTAGACCAGTAGGTTGCATGGTATGTAAAGTAAATATCCAGAATTGCTTGTGGTAATTTAAATGCTTAAAAAAATCACCACCACAGATAAGAACAATCTTTTCAAGAACTGTCCACTTTAATGGTTCGAAGGTATGATCTTGATTAATGCAATAAGATACAGGGACATATTGAGCCATGATCTGTGTTCCATCATTCTGGTTGTAATCATACGGCTGGTCCATCCAACATACACTTTGGGGCAAGGGCAAGTAATGATATACACTATATTAGTTGACTAGCAATTGGTGACTGCCTTGAGCTTCACACAATAACCTGTAACAGGGTCTTGCCAAATATATCCTTCAATGGTGTTATCACATACACACTGTAACAATTGCATTTGGTGTGATTACCCGTTATCACAGTTTCTCTGTTGGAGGAATATGAATGCACAACATAATCCCTTATGTTGGAGCCCTGAGATGTCGCTATCAAAGGGGCTCCTTAAAAACATCATGTAGTGCTAACACATGCCAGAAGCGGCTATCTCAGAGGAGACTGTGCTTTGATGCAAAACACAAACCAGCCAATCAACGTCTATTTTAGGTTTATATGTCAATAGCAAATTTCTGTCCGAGAACTTCACCCATTTGTATGCTCTTTTAATATCACCATGCAGGTACCCTCTATCTTTAAATCTAGCAGCTAGAACTTTTGACTATTTTTCAAAATGCGGCGAAGGCAAAAGAATAGACTCACTGGGAGACCTCATTTGAATGATACTGCATGGTGGCTGTGATATATCAACAAATTGTTTTTGTCTATGGTTTTATGATAAACTATTGTCATAAAAGTTTGTTCATGTAACCACACCATCACATCCAGATGTGCAATGCAAATTTTATCATACTGAAGAGTAAACTGTAAATGTTGATCTAAAGAATTAATCCACATAGCACAAACTAATAACTCAGCTTCTGTTGAGATCCAAATCATGAAAACATAGTCTATATATCGATGCCACCTACATATTTTCTGCCACCAATTTGATGTATAGGTATATTTTTGCTCTAATGAGGACCCCATAGGAATTCCATGAACTTGATGGTAATATTGATCTCCAAATATGAAAACATTTTTTAAACAAGACCAATTTAGTTAATTATACTAAAAAAGAAGAAGGAATACGATATTCTTCATTCTGAGATATCAAAAGAGATTCAGTAATGCCCAATGCTGCCTGCTGTGGTATCTGAGTATACAATGATTGTATATCCATTGTCACCAAAAGTACTGACTGATTATTAAGCGGGACAGATGACAATAGGTTAAAAAAAAATGTGAAGTATCCTTTAAATACGACGGACAACTAGTAACAAATGGTTTTAAAAAATAATAAAAATAGCTAAAGGTTCCAACACCGGCCTTCGTAAAGAGACAATTGGTCTGATTGGAGGAAATGACACATTCTTGTGTATCTTTGAAACCAAATATATTGTTGGCATCCTAGATATGGTACCAATAAAAAAAATGTATTTGCCTCTAAGGAACTGAGATACATCAATCAACATCTTAATGGTCTGTTGTAAACTCTTAGTTGGATCGCCCTCCATTTTAACATAATATTTTAGATTATTAGGATAGTCCAAAATCATCTGACAATATTTGTTTATCTTGAACAACTATACCCCTCCTTTGACTTCAGGTTTAATAATCAATTCTGATGTGTATGCTAAAGCGGATAGGGCTAATCGCTGAGGTTTGGTCAAGTTGTAATGCACAAATCTCGTTTTGGATTCAGTAGCCTCAAGATCATTAAGTACCAATTGTCTGAACATAGCAATAGAGATGTGAATCGGAACCGGAATCGGTTCCGGTTCCGATTCACATTGTTAATTTTTTTTTATGCGGCCCGATCGCGGTTTTGTTTAACGGCTGCGCCCGAGCCGATAAACAAAAAAACCCACCTGACCCTTTAAAACTGTTCCCTTAGCATTCCCCACCCTCCCGAACCCCCCAAAACTTTTTACAAGTACCTTGTGGTCCAGTGGAAGTCCCGGGAGCGATCTCCTGCTCTCGGGGCCATCGGGTGCCACTAATAAAAATGGCACCAATGGCCCTTTGCCCTTACCATGTGACATGGGTATCCGTGCCATTGGCCAGGCCCTGTCACATGGTGGGAGCACTGGATCGCCGGCACCATCTTTAAAAATGGCGCGGGCCATCCAGTGCTCCTACCATGTGACAGGGGCCGGCCAATGGCACGGATACCCTGTCACATGGTAAGGGCAAAGGGCCATCGGCGTCATTTTGATTAGTGGCAGCCGACGGCCCGAGAGCGGGAGATGGCTCCTGGGACCCCCACTGGACCACCAGGTACTTGTAAAAAGTTTTTGGGGGGTTCGGGAGGGTGGGGGAAGCTAAGGGAACAGTTTTAAAGGGTCGGGGTGGGTTTAGGGATTGTTTTGGTGTGCCATTTTTCCCGCCCTCCCTCAAAACGATAAGAGAACCCCAGGAACAAAATTGTGGGGTTCTCTTATCGGGAGCCCCCAATTTCTGACGATTTTGAAAATATCGGATATTTTCAATCGTCCGAAGCCCGATTCATATCCCTACATAGCAATATGTGCATCTACTGGACCCAGAGGCATCCAATAAGAACACAATTTTATTATTGAATGATCCTGATACAATGTAGGGTTTGAGTCAAAATATAATTTAAATTGTAATTTCCATATACATCCATGAATAGAAATACTACAATCAAATGCTCCATGAAAGCTAGTTGGAACATTTGTTGTTAATCCATCATTTTTTCCATCTACACGTCCCCGTGTAGATGGCGATGATGGATTGATTCCGAAACATGGCCATGTCGAGAGTAGATCTTGAGCGGGAATTTTTTGTGCAACACATCGCTTGAGCTAAGTACATCATTCTTGCGAGCACAGTAGGAGAACATTCACGGGGAATTTGTGGGAATATAATTGACATTTGCATTGAGAATAGTTTGAACCTTGTAGGTCAAATAAATTGAATATAAAGATTTATTTTTTGAAAAATGTATGGCTTTTGAGAGTTTGCACTTCTTTTTATAAATCAAAAAATAGGTGGATGGTGGCTGGTTAATGATTATAGAAGACATTGATTTACCTATATAGGCATTTCTAATGATATATTAGTATAAACCCTCGCCATTCACTTTCATATATTTTTTTTGCATTTATA
Organism: Rhinatrema bivittatum; assembly: GCF_901001135.1. Lineage (NCBI taxonomy): Eukaryota > Metazoa > Chordata > Amphibia > Gymnophiona > Rhinatrematidae > Rhinatrema > Rhinatrema bivittatum. The sequence continues at coordinate 105,979,970 of NC_042623.1, forward strand.
AGATAATTTAGTGCATTTTTGTCTCTCACGCGAAGTTTATCTTAGTGGGAGCTTGTTTTGGTTTTGGATATTGGATTTGTGCTCACTCTGTGGCGGTTTTTTGATATTTGATATTTGGTTTGTCACATATTTACTATGTTATTATGAGACATCAGCATCAAAATGTCTTTGATATTTTGTGTAGCTTTAGTTTCTTACATGGAACATGGAACCGGTGGTTGAAATCCTTCCTGTTTTTTCTATATGGTTTTCTAACTTGTATAGATGGAATTAGAGCTAAAGATACTGTTCTTTGACCTCTGAGATTGGGCAGTATCAAAGCCTGAAGCATCACTTGTATGCTTTTCTTAATCTTCATTGTATATACTTTTAAATTCTGGCCATGCTGTTCTTAGTACCTCTGTTTATGGGGAAAAAGCCATCAGTGGGACCACAGCTGGTGTGACTAGTTACTACAGTAACAAGTAGGAGAAGCATGAGGAGGTTTAACTTCAGGAATTCTTTCCTGCACAGGTTTGTAGAAGGGGGTGGTGGGGTTCATGCATTACTTTATTGAGCATATACTGTGCCTGAACATGTTTTGGGGTTTTTTTTTTCATTTGTTGCAACATGTTCAAGAAACATGACTACATAGAAAATAAATGACATTTATATCAATTAATTTTACAAGTGGATTCCCTTACTAGATGAAGGAAACTTGACTGCTTATTAATTGGCTTTCTGACTAGAATTTGATCAGAATGTAGATTACTTACTCAGATTGTCTCAAGCATGAAGGGTAGGCTCATGATAGTAGTTAAAGCTCTTGGAATTCTGGCAATTAGGCCCTCCACCATCCCTACTCTCCCCTCACTACCTCACAGCCTGTGTTCCCCCACGGATATTGGGGCAGATGTGGGTGATATTAGCTCTCTTCAAGCCCCCTAACCCCACCTTCTTCATAATATATGAAGGGTACATCCTATAATCTCTGTTCCCCTCACAAAACGTATTTCATCACAAAGGCATGTTTTTAAATTGGAAAGCATTTCCAAATTTAAGGCTCTGCGTGTTTCTCCTTTCCATATTTTTTTGGTTTCTGATGCTATGCTTCAGTTTATTTCTCCACTTGCTGCAACTTGTCAGATGTGTGTCTGTGTTTTCAGTATGTGTGACTATGATTGCTTCTTTTCTATTTTTTTTTTCCACATCAATATGGTTTGTGGCATCTGAGCAAATTTTAGTAGTGCTCTGGTTCAAGCTGCTGGAGAGAGTTGGGCTCAGGAGTGGCATACACTTTGGTGTTCTGCACCCTCTAGCTTCCTTCCATAATAAAGCAATGCAGATTTTTTTTGAAAGGCTTTGTTCTCCAGAAATACTGATTCGATGTTCCACGTTTTTGAACTTCTCCAGAATGTTCACATTTTCCTCAAGTGTGCCAGATTTGGTGACTGTCCTTTCCTTGTATAATAGCTTTCCAAAGCTTTATTGTTTGGAAGGCATTAAAAAGAAGATTTTTCTTATATGCTTTTTCTGAGTCACTTTTAAGGAAAGAAACTGGCATGTAATTGATATGCACACTGCAGTTTTTATCCTTTTTTATTCTAGAGATTTAAATTTAACTTTCAGCAGACTTCTTAAAAAGCACTGTCTGTATTGTAGTTAACAAGTCTAAAAAAAACCAATTAGCATTTCAACTTCTTGTAGTCTGCTGTTTCTTTATGTTTTGTCTCACAAATTGTAGAGAAAACACGAATAGCTTTCTTCTATTCAAAGGCAAATTTGTTGCAATTTCCTGAGGGCTGATATGAGGTTTTCTCCTCAAAGGAAATGCCATTTATTTTTCCTCTGAATTTCTCCTTTAAAATATAAAGACAAAGCTGATTTTAGTGATCCTCTAGGCTCTGTGTCCAGTGGTATCAGTATATCACATCAGCAACTGTTTTTACAGATCACATCTGCAACATGGCATTCTGGCTCTGGGTAATTCATGTTCATAGTATGGAAAGCCTCATGCTCTCAGTTCACTGGTCAGAGAGACAGCTACTTTAGCCAAATCTGCCAAAAGCTTATTAAGACTTAAAAGATGTTGACATCATGTTTTGTTTTCTCTCTCTCTCTCTTTCTCTCTAAAGAGGATGCAGAGAACCTAATTAAATTATAGTGAAATTCATTAAGCAGATAATTGTTGAAAAAATAAAGATGCCAAAATGATAAAATCTCTCTTGTCAGAGCTCAGAGGTAAAGAAATGTTGGTGTGTGAGAAGGATATTTCCTCAATATTGTTTAAAAATAAAATAGTCCAGTAATTGTATTGAGTGTCATTTGCTTAGGTCATTGACTTTCCTGCCAGCTTTTGGTTTTACTTCACCTAAATAATTTGTTAAAAACAATGCCTCTTATTAGCATTTCAGATACTTGAAAGGTTTTAATGATCCAAAGAAAATGACAAATCTTTTCCGTCAGAAAAAAATCAGCAGAACCAGGGGTCATGATCTGAAGCTCCAGGGAGGAAGACTCAGAACCAATGTCAGGAAGTATTTCTTCACGGAGAGGGTGGTGGATGCCTGGAATGCCCTTCCAGAGGAAGTGGTGAAGACCAGAACTGTGAAGGACTTCAAAGGGGTGTGGGATAAACACTGTGGATCCATAAAGTCTAGAGCAGGGGTGGGCAAGTCCGGTCCTCGAGGGCTGCAAACCAGTCGGGTTTTCAGGATACCCCTAATGAATATGCATGAAATAGATTTGCATACAACTGAGGCAGTGTGTATGCAGGTCTCTCTCATGCATATTCATTAAGGATATCCTGAAAACCCGACTGGTTTGCAGCCCTCGAGGACCAGAATTGCCCACCCCCGGTCTAGAGGATGTGAATGAAGAGTGGGTGGCTTGCAGAAATGATGGCTACTACCTGGAGATAATATCCTTATTCAATAAACATACACACAGTTAATGCAACTACAACATTGCTCTAAGACTCCAACATTGCTCTAAGCTTCAACGGCAAGAGGAAATGTGGAAAAAAGGATTTGCATTCACAAAAAAGAGGGGAGTAGCTTGCTTGTTATAGCGGTTACTACCCCAAACCAAATAAGCCTGATACTTCAATTTAAATGCATATCCAGCATAGCTCTCTGCTTCAACAGCAGGGGGAATGAAGAAAAATGGATCTATATATAAACAACAATCAACAAGGACTGAATTACATAGTCTGGGTAAACAAATAAGCATGGGTGTAGCTTGCGTATTGTGGTGGTTACTACCCCTAATTAAGCTAGATATTTCACTTAGATGCAGTTCCAACACTGCTCTCTACATTAATGGTGGGGGTGGAAGGGAAATGGAACCAAAAGGTTACTAAGAGCCAAGAGTAACAGATAAGTATGAGAAAAAAAAAGTGTGAAAGTTGCTGGGCAGACTGGATGGGCCATTTGGTCGTCTTCTGCTGTCATTTCTATGTTTCTGTAGATGAAAGTGCTTTGTTTTTATATCGCCTTTTCTTAAAAATACTCAAGGCAGCGTAACAACCTTAAAACATAAGATAATATCCAAACCCTTCGTAATATAAAACAAGATGCAATCGGGAAGCTTTTGCAGGAAGATTGTTCGTCTGTGCACAGAGCATTGGGACAGAGGACTGTGCCTTTGGAAGACCCAGGGATATCACTATCTCCCTCACAGTCATTGTGATGTCATTAGCTGGCGCCCAGTGAGCCTATTTAAATATTGCTATAGCAGCATTAGAGTGGAAGCATTTGCAAGGAAATTGTTAGTCTGTGCACAGAGCATTTGAGCAGGAGGACTGTGCCTTTGGAACACCAGGGGATATCACTGCCTCTTTCGCGACCCTTGTGATGTCATCATCTGGCGCCTGATGAGCCTATTTAAACATTGGTGTAGCTGCGAGCAGCCACTGGCGCAACCCTTCTTGAAAATCTGAAGGCGTTTTTCTTTACTTTTTCAAGCTTCGATGGGAAGAAAAAGGAAAGCTAAATTGACAACATCTTCACCTGGACCTGTTTCTGTTGAAAGTCCAATGTCCTGTTTTGTGGCCTTCAAGGAGTTCTATTCCTGAGATTTCATTTTCATTCAGTTCTTCTGTTACAAGTCAATGCCAAGACCAGTTATCTCTATCTCTCTCAGGTGTATCTGAAGTTAATTTGCAGACTTCAGCTATTAGATCTGATCCTGCTGAGAATATCCTTACATCAACTAAGATGGATTTATGAGGCTCTCAAGTAGCACAATCTGGAGCAATTCTCTTGTGTCTGAAATTGGCTATGTTCCTGCTGCTATATCCCTGCCTGAGGGGTTAGGCAGTGATTTAGTTGAACCTGAGAGTGTGACACTGATTGATGTTTGGAGGATGGTTGCCAAGATGGAGAAATCCTTAACACACTCAGTAACCCATTTTGCTAATTTCTCTGTTGAAACTGGAAATAGGTTTGAAGAACATGGAAGGCATTTGGCTAACCTAGATTCGATAGTATTATCCCTAAATACCTAGATTGTCTTGTCTCAATTAAGTGGAACCTCCTTTGTTAAAGATAGTTTAAACATACATAAACAGTTTGAAGTTTTAGAAAATATAAGAGCAAAAATTTGAATTTTTAAATTTTCCTGTGTCTACATTACTTTCAGCGCAAGAATTATTTAAAAATTATATTAGGGTGGTCTTGTGTATACCTATGGTTAAGCAAATGTTGATTTCTAAAATATATTATGTTCCTCAATTTAAATGGAGGGGTGAAGAATATGAAGAAGAATTGGATGTATTGCAAGGAGATAGTCCAAATTTGTCCTCTTATTTAGAGGCACTTATAGATGATATACCATGCAGAGCAACCCTTCTGCTATATCTTACCTTAGTGCACCAAACGTAGTGCACCAAAAGTATTTTAAAAATAAGGAATTTCATTTTTGTGGGAAGAGACTTCAAATATTTCCCGATGTTAAGAACATAAGAACATGCCATACTGGGTCAGACCAAGGGTCCATCAAGCCCAGCATCCTGTTTCCAACAGTGGCCAATCCAGGCCATAAGAACCTGGCAAGTACCCAAAACTAAGTCTATTCAATACTACTGTTGCTAGTAATAGCAGTGGCTATTTTCTAAGTCAACTTAATTAATAGCAGGTAATGGACTTCTCCTCCAAGAACTTATCCAATCCTTTTTTAAACACAGCTACACTAACTGCACTAACCACATCCTCTGGCAACAAATCCCAGAGTTTAATTGTGCATTGAGGAAAAGAGAACTTTCTCAGATTAGTTTTAAATGAGACACATGCTAACTTCATGGAGTGCCCCCTAGGCTTTCTATTATCCAAAAAAGTAAATAACTTACCCATTCTAGACCTCTCATGATTTTAAACACCTCTACCATATCCCCCCTCAGCCGTCTCTTCTCCAAGCTGAAAAGTCCTAACCTCTTTAGTCTTTCCTCTCAGGGGAACTGTTCCATTCCCTTTATCATTTTGGTCGCCCTTCTCTGTACCTTCTCCATTGCAACTATATCTTTTTTGAGATGCGGCGACCAGAATTGTACACAGTATTCAAGGTGCGGTCTCACCATGGAGCGATACAGAGGCATTATGACATTTTCCGTTTTATTCACCATTCCTTTTCTAATAATTCCCAACATTCTGTTTGCTTTTTGACTGCCTCAGCAAACTGAACCGATTATTTCAATGTGTTATCCACTATGACACCTAGATCTCTTTCTTGGGTGGTAGCTCCTAAAATGGAACCTAACATTGTGTAACTATAGCATGGGTTATTTTTCCCTATATGCATCACCTTGCACTTATCCACATTAAATTTCATCTGCCATTTTGATGCCCAATTTTCCAGTCTCACAAGGTCTTCCTACAATTTCACAATCTGCTTGTGATTTAACTACTCTGAACAATTTTGTATCATCTGCAAATGTAATTACCTCATTTGTCGTATTTCTTTCCAGATCATTTATAAATATATTGAAAAGTAAGGGTCCAATAAAGATCCCTGAGGCACTCCACTGCCTACTCCCTTCCACTGAGATAATTGTCCATTCAATCCTACTCTCTGCTTCCTGTCTTTTAGCCAGTTTGCAATCCACGAAAGGACATCGCCACCTATCCCATGACTTTTTACTTTTCCTAGAAGCCTCTCATGAGGAACTTTGTCAAACGCCTTCTGAAAATCCAAATACACTACATCTACTGATTCACCTTTATCTACATATTTATTAACTCCTTCAAAAAAGTGAAGCAGATTTGTGAGGCAAGACTTGCCTTGGGTAAAGCCTTGCTGACTTTGTTCCATTAAACCATGTCTTTCTATATGTTCTATGATTTTGATCTTTAGAACACTTTCCACTATTTTTCCTGGCACTGAAGCTGGGCTAACTGGTCTGTAGTTTCCCAGATAACCCCTGGAGCCCTTTTTAAATATTGGGGTTACATTAGCCACCCTCCAGTCTTTAGGTACAATGGATGATTTTAATGATGACATTTTTACTAATAGGTCTGAAATTTCATTTTTTAGTTCCTTCAGAACCCTGGGGTGTATATCATCCTGTCCAGGTGATTTACTACTCTTCAGTTTGTCAATCAGGCCTACCATATCTTCTAGGTCGAAGAGCTCTTTCCACCGCTGGTCCTAAACTTTGGAACTCTCTCCCACCAAACCTTAGAATTGTACAATCAGCACCTACTTTAAAAAAGAGACTCAAGACCTGGTTGTTGAACCAAGCATTCAAAGCCCTGCTCGCGTAAATCCGCCCGTTAGAGAATAGCCACTGCCATTAGCAATGGTAACATGGAATAGACTTAGGTTTTGGGTACTTGCCAGGTTTTTATGGCCTGGATTGGCCACTGTTGGAAACAGGATGCTGGGCTTGATGGACCCTTGGTCTGACCCAGTATGGCATTTTCTTATGTTCTTATGTACAGTGTGCAGTTCTGGTAGCTCCGTTTCAGAAAAGATATAGCAGAACTAGGAAAGGTGTGGAGAAGGGAGGCAAAATTGATAAAGGGAATGAAGTGGCTCCTCTATGATGCAGAATAGGTCTCTTTAGCTTGGAAAAGAGACAGCTGAGATGGGACATGCTATAAGTTTATACAATTATGAGATGGTGGAAAAGGTAAATAAAAGATGGTTATTTACCCTTTAGAATAATACTAAAACAAGGAGGCACTCCGTGAAACTAACAACCAGTAGATTTAAAATAAATCATAGAAAGTACTTTTTTACTCAGTGTGCAATCAAACTGTGGAATTCAATGCCAGAGCACATAGTCAAGACAATTTGCTCAGCTGGGCTTAAGAGAGGTTTGGAAAAGATCCTGGAGAAAGTCCATAAAACAATATTAGCAAGGTAGGCTAAAGAAAGCTATTGCTATCCTACTGATTAAGTAACAGGAAATAGGTCAACTTCGTGGTATCTGCCAGGTACTTCTGACAGGACTTGCCACTGTTGGATGCTGGGCTTGATGAAATTTGATCTGACTCAGCATTGCATTTCTTATGTTCTTATGCATCACAGGTAGGCAGGCTGGATCAGGGATTACCCCTACAGTAGAGGCACAGGATTACATACAGCACAGGACTGGAGGTGATCTTCTGCTTGGACCAACTACCTCCCCTCAGGTTGAGCCCTTGGGTTCTGGTGACCAGCAGAACTTAGCTGGAACAGGAGACTCAGTGGGTCGTTGGAAGCAAGCAAGGTTGGATACAGGCAGGGCTGGAGACAGAGGCTGGAACCAATGGCAAGGCCTAGGACTTGTAATGTGAGTGTGTGGACTCTTGTGGCTGTAGTGAAGTTGGCACAGTCTATGGGACAAACCCCATAGGCCCTCACTGACAGCTGGTGGAGCAACGCTGTTAAGAGAGTGAATTAATGATTCACCTATAACAACCCCTTTCCCTTTGGGTTGAGCCCTTGGGTTCTGGGGGCCAGCAGGATTTAGGCGAGAGCCTCTGGGAGAGAGGCATAGGTGGTGATCCAAGGCCAGGCAAGGGTCAGAGGCAAGTAGCAAATGAGAATGGTCCAGGCAAAGGTAATAGGCAGGCGGCAAACAAGAATGGTCAATGTCTAGGCAAAAAGTCACAGGCAGGTGGCAAACAAGAATGGTCAATGTTCAAGCAAAGGTCAGTTCCAAGAGTCAGTCTGTAAAGGAGACAAGGAGATGAGAAGAAGGACTGACATAGTAGTATGAGCAGGACAATAAGGGGAGCTGGACAAGATATGGCTAGGATGAGCTGGACAGGACAAGGTGGGCTAAGGTGATGCAAGGCTGGGCTGGAGAGACAAGGAAAGGCAGGCTAGAAGAACGGGGCACGGCAGGAAGCAGGACACAGGATCCAGGAACATAGAAAAAACAATACACACTACACCAGGAATGCAGGAGACTTGTTGCTGAGTCGAAGTAGGGACATCTGGAGAGCCCTTATATAGGGTAATACTGGCAATTTATTTATTTATTTATTCGCTTTTATATACCGACATTCGTGGGTACATGATGCCAGTTTACAATATAACTGAAGGAGGAAAATACAAAAAACACCAGGGTGGGGGGAGGGGAGCAGCTAGGACGAGAGAAGGGGCGAGAGAAGAGGGGGAAAAAGAGGAAGAGGAGAATAGGAACAGTACCTGATGGCAAAACAACCAAAGAACATAATATGTAACATTGCAAATTATACACACAAAAAGGGACTGTGTATAACCTTATACACTGTGGGAGATTTTAAAAAATATCGCGATCACGTACTTTTGTTGGCGCACCAGGCACAAACAAAAGTACGCTGGATTTTATAAGATACGCACGTAGCCGCGCGTATCTTATAAAATCCGGGATCAGCGCTCGCAAGGCTGCCGATTTTGGGCAGCCTGCGCGCGCCAAGCCGCGCAGCCTGCCTCTGTTCCCTCCGAGGCTGCTCCGAAAGGCTATGCTAAGTAAACCTAGAAGGCCTGGCCGCAAGACAGGACAGGAAGGCCAAGGAGGCAACTGAGCAAAGCAGGAAGGCCAAGAAGGTCACAGAGCAATGCAGGGAGGCCTGGAAGACTACAGAGAAAGGCAGAGTGAGCCATTGCAAAGAGTCAGAGTGATTCAATGAAGAGGCAAGGAGCGCATTGAAAGGCTAGGCTAAATAGATCTGGAACTGTTACATCATGTGATCAGTGAGAAGGCAGCTAGAGCAACTGTGAGTGAGGCTCACTGATTACCTCTGCTGGTAAGGAGACTGTACAGCAGACAGGATCACAACATTATGGGGTTTTTTTAATATGTTTAATCATTTTTATGATGTGTTTGTATTTTAATAGCTAGTTTTGATTGTTTCTTTTTTTTTTCTTTTATATTTTTTCTTATATTTAGCAACATTTACAAATGAAGTTAGCAGGCAATTATTAGAATACAAAGAAAAAAATTATATAGAAATAAGATAAGAAAAAAATATAGTACATCTAATGATAAATCAAGTCACCATTATAAATTTGGAAAGCATTTCTCAACAGGAAATCACAATAAAGAAAAGTAAAATAAATACACAATAGGGAGAATAACAATTATTACCAGTTTATTCCCTACCTCTGTCAATTCTTGTTACCAACCGCCCATTCAACCAGTATTATCGGTCAGGAAAGTTTCCAGATGAACTGGATCTAAAATATAAACTTATTCTTCTAGTAAGTTATCAGACACTTACAAGAAGATTTAAGGAAGATTGTAGCCCCTAGATCGACTATCCTCTGCTCAGTTGGAGGAACTGCTTCCTCCTAAGTTGAGTACTCCAAGCAACATAATTCGTAATAATTCAGATGGACTGAACCAAGTCACGGTAAACCTATGTATTATTTATTTATTTGACAGTTTTATATACCGACGTTCTGGTAACATAGTTACTAATCACTTCGGTTTACATTGCAACAAATAACTTGACAATATATAGAATAATGTCTTACAATGAACAAGGTAGGATGAACTTGGATAAATAAATAATAAATAATAATAATAAATTAAAATGAACATTGGAATTATAATTTAACTACAATTTAAATACAATATATTTTAAAGAAAATGAGTATAAATGCTGGTATAATTGCTGGTACTGACTATGTCGAGGCTGATGTCGATAGTCATATATTTCACTAATGACCTTTCTCCATTTAGAAAAATTGTTAGTCCTACCCTCTGTTTTCTGTCTTTTAACAAGTTCCCAATCCACAGCATGTTGCATGTGCTGCCCACGGCAGGCCCGCGGCTGGGTCCACTTAGCCTTGGCTCCCAGCTCCTGCTCCTGATTTCACCTCCCTTGTGGCAGTAGGCAGCCGCCTGTGCACCCGAGCTTCCTCTGCCGTCCCTGGCTCCTCCGCGGACTCCGCGGTTCCTCGGCGGGCCTCCCCACGTGTGGCGCGGTGAGACGCCGCCGTCCAGCGCCATGCCACCCAATAGGTGGTGGGGACCCGTAGGGATAGTATCATCCCCACCGCGGGCCAAGGGTCCACCACCGGCGCCACACAGTAAGACACTGCCTCTTACCCTATGACTTCATAATTTCCTGAGGAAACTCTCATGAGAGATTTTATCAAATGCTTTCTGAAAATCCAAATACACTATATCAATTGGATCACTTTTGCCTCCAGACATTGGACTCATTGTCGGAACCAGGAGCTCTTTTCACCAGGTGAACACATGCAACCTCTCATCAGCAGGTAGATAAATGTGGCAATCAGTATAAAAGACAGGATAGCCTTCATCTCACTGCTGGGCTTCTGTCTGCATCTTAATTTTGTTGAGTTGCTAAAGTTTTAAAGGCTGATTAAGGATTAACATTCCACTGAATATACGTGTTTAAAGTTATCTGACTAAATTCCTAAGTTTCCACAGATTTAGGTTGACACATCTTTAGAATTCAGAAAAATTTCTAACTGCTCTGGCTCCATGAATACATACCATGCATTGTCTATTGTTAGAATGCATTTACAGGGAAATTTTATTAATATTTGTGCACCTAAAGAGCGGGCTCTAGAACAAAGATTCAAAAATTTCTTTCTGCGTAATTGGGTTGATCTAACAATGACTGGATATACCCATATTCTTTCTCCCAGGTACAATTTATTTCAGTTCCTAAGAAAGGTTCTTAGGACGTTGTCTCTTTCAGCTGGTATGGAGAATGTTACCAAAAGTATTCCCCTTCTTTCAATCTGCTCTTCCTGAAAGGTCTCTAAAAACCCTGATAGATCTTCCAATGGGGATAATGTCTCCAAATTTTGCTTAGGGAATTCTCCATCCACTTTCCTGTCTCCTCTTTTAACTACTTCAGGTAAAAAATAAACTTTCGTAATTAAAGTTAAATTAGCAGAGGAGAAAGACAAAACCTCTCGTAAATATTTATTTAATTGTTCCTTGGGAGAAATAAGTTTACACTTAGGGAAATTCATCATTCTCAAATTATTATATCTGAGACTTTTTTCCAGATTTTCAATTCTTTTATCTGTTTTAGAGTCCCCCTGTATTAGGCCAACCTGTATTTCCTTCATCTGTACTACTTGGGAATCTAATTCCTGTATCTTAATAGAGTTTGCTAATACAACCGGATTCACAACTGTAGACTGATCTTGGAAACCTTGAAATGCGTGAGTCAAAGAAATTATTGCTTTCTCAAATATAGATACTGCATTCCACAAAACATCTAAAGTCACTATATCTGGTTTTTTTCAACAATGTAATCTTTGGTATGTTTACCGGAAGCCTCTGAGACAAATTTTCCAATCTACCCATATCTGTTTTACTTCTCCCTTCCGTGGACAGATGCAGAGAACTGCCTGTTCCACTCAAAGTCCCGATGTTAATTTCTTTCAAGGCGGATAAAATTCTCTCACCTTGAGACTGTCCATGTATCATAACAGCCTTACCTCCCTCGATCGCTTCCCCCATCTGGGACAACATCGGTCCCAGAGGCTCTGCAAGTCCAGCTGTTCTATCATGAGTGGGGGGAGAGGGAGTCTCAGGAGCTCCAGGGCTCAAAGATGTTTCATCGAGGGGTATTGGTTTCTGCTCCTGTTACATCACCCCAGCCAACTCTCCTGGAGCAATCCCCACCACGGGGTAGAAGTCTCTAATTGTTGTCTGACCCGGGGAAGGTTGACATGGGGTTGAGGTTCCCTCCCTCACCTTCCCCTTTCTCTTCATATGAGGCATTTCATTTCCCAAGACTAATAATACATTGTGAATGACTAACAACAAGACTAAAATTAGTCAATCACTAAAATAAGGGTTCATTGTGTATTAGACTAAGTCACTAATTAGTTTGATGATTTTCCTCTTAATGATGATAATCTATATATAATAATCTATATATCAAAGATGGTAACTTAACATAGAAACATAGAAATGATGGCAGAAAAGGACCAAATGGTCCATCCAGCCTGCCCAACAAACTTAAAGTAGTAAATGCCACTCTGTGCAGATTGTTCCCATATTTTTCTTAAAGGTAATAACTGACAGTTTTGGTAGTTATCCCCAAACCTTATGAAACCCATAACAGTTTCAGCTAGTAAAAATTTTTTACTGAGTGAGGAGCATTCTTGAAAATTCAGAGAGTGTTGCTTGATGTGCTTTGTTTATGGACTTGGTCATAGAAGCAGTAAGAACATAAGAAATTGCCATACTGGGTCAGACCAAGGCCCATTGAGCCCAGCATCCTGTTTCCAACAGTAGCCAATCCAGTCTACAAGAACCTGGCAAGTATCCAAAAACTAAGTAGATCCCATGCTACTGATGACAGTAATAGCAGTGGCTATTTCCTAAGTCAACTTGATTAATAGCAGTAAATGAACTTCTCCTCCAAGAACTTATCCAAACCTTTTTTAAACCCAGCTACACTAATTGCACTAACCACAACCTCTGGCAGCAAATTCCAGGGCTTCATTGTGCATTCAGTGAAAAATAATTTTCTCTGATTTTAAATCTGCTAATTGCTAACTTCATGGAGTGCCCCTTAGTCCTTCTATAATCCAAAAGAATAAATAACCAATTCACATTTACCCATTCTAGACATAAGAACATAAGAAATTGCCATGCTGGGTCAGACCAAGGGTCCATCAAGCCCAGCATCCCGTTTCCAACAGAGGCCAAACCAGGCCACAACAACCTGGCAAATACCCAAACACTAAGAAGATTCCATGCCACTGATGCAATTAATAGCAGTGGCTATTCCCTAAGTAAATTTGATTAAGAGCCGTTAATGGACTTCTCCTCCAAGAACTTATCCAAACCTTTTTTGAACCCAGCTACACTAACTGCACCAACTACATCCTCTGGCAAAAAATTCCAGAGCTTTATTGTGCATTGAGTGAAAAAGAATTTTCACCGATTAGTCTTAAATGTGCTACTTGCTAACTTCATGGAATGCCCCCTAGTCCTTCTATTATTCGAAAGTGTAAATAACTGATTCACATCTACTCATTCAAGACCTCTCATGATCTTAAACGCTTCTATCATATCCCCCCTCAGCCTTCTCTTCTCCAAGCTGAACAGCCCTAACCTCTTCAGCCTTTCCTCATAGGGGAGCTGTTCCATCCCCTTTATCATTTTGGTTGCCCTTCTTTGTACCTTCTTCATAGCAACTATATCTTTTTTTCAGATGCGGCGACGAGAATTGTACACAGTATTCCAGGTGTGGTCTCACCATGGAGCGATATAGAGGCATTATGACATTTTCCATTTTATTAACCATTTCCTTCCTAATAATGCCTAACATTCTGTTTGCTTTTTTGACTGCTGCAGCACACTGAGCTGACGATTTTAAAGTATTATCCACTATGATGCCTAGATCTTTTTCCTGGGTGGTAGCTCCTAATATGGAACCTAACATCGTGTAACTACAGCAAGGGTTATTTTTCCCTATATGCAACACCTTGCACTTGTCCACATTAAATTTCATCTGCCATTTGGATGCCAAATCTTCCAGTCCTGCAAGGTCTTCCTGTAATGTATCACAATCCACTTGTGATTTAACTATGAATAATTTTGTATCATCCGGGGCCAGGGATTGGTTCCCGGGTCTCCTCCTTCTTCATTCCACACTTGTGTGTCTCGTCTCTTTACTACTTGGGGAAGGAACCAATGTGATTCCCTAGTCCCCTGGTTTTCCTTCCCTCTTAAATTTCTTCCCTGGGGTTTTTAATTCCTGGGGTTTCCTGGTTCCTGGGGTTTTAACCTTCCTCCCTGGGCCAGCACATTGACCCCTTCAAAGCGAGGTCCAACGAAGCAAGGGTCAAAGCCGGTAATCAGTCCTGAGTGTGGTCAAAGCCAGTAGTCAGTACAAGCAAGGCTAGGGAGGAAACAGGATCAGGAACTGGAACCAGGAACAAAGTCAGGAACAGGAACCAGGAATGAAGTCAGGAACTAGGACAAGCAACGAGCACACGACAAGTATTGAGACCTGTTGCCAAAGCAAGGAACGAGTGGCGGACCCCTGCCTTAAGTAGTAGGGACCGATGATATCATCAGGGGCCACGGGTAGGATTCCCACCATGGCTCCTTTAAAGGAGGAAGAAGCACGCGTACGCCTAGGGGGAAGCAGGCCACTGGATGGTGGCATCTCCCCGCGGCACATGTGGGAAGACCCGCCAGGAACTGGAGGAGTCCGTGGAAGAACAGGGAGAGCCAGAGGAGCCCGCAGATGGACAGAGAGAGGCCGAGGAGTGCAGGAGCACAAGTGGCTAGCCACTGCCACCAGGGAGGACGGACCGGGTCCGTGAGCTGGGCGCCGGAGGTGAGTAGGCCCAGTCATGGGCCTGCCGCAACGGGGACATACATTGGCTAAATCTATGTTGGCTTTGTCCCATAAAACAATGCCTATCTATGTTCAGTAATTTTTTTCTTTATGATAGTTTCTACCATTTTGCCTGGCACAGACCAGGCTCACTGGTCTGTAGTTTCCTGGATTACCCCGGATCCCTTTTTGAAAATTGCCATTACATTGGCAACCCTCCAGTCTTTAGGTATCATAGATGATTTTAATGGTAGTTTAGAAATTAGCAATAGCAGGTGTGCAATTTCATCTTTCAACACTTTGCGATGTATACTATCTGGTTCAGGTGATTTGCTACTCTTTAGTCTGTCATTTTGCTCTGTTATATCTTCCAGGTATACTGAGATTTATTTCAGTTCCTCTGAACTAAATATCATTAAATCTGAATATCATTTTTGGCATGGGTTTCTCTCTTACATCTTCCTCACTGCAGAGCAAAGCAAAGAACTCATTAGTTTCTCTGCTTTGGCTTTGTCATCCCTAAGTGCCCCTTTTACCTCTTGATCATTTAATGGTTCAATTGACTCCACAGGCTTCTATACTTGAAAGTACCTGAAAAAGTTTTTATTATTTTGCTTTCATGGCAAGCTTCCTTTCAAAATCTTTCTCTGCCTTCCTTATCAATGCTTTGCATCTAGCTTGCCACTGCTTATGCTGTCATCACCCCCCCCCCCCCCCCCCAAATAAAATGTAAATAACTTATATAAGAGATATCATAAAGTTCAAAGCTAATAACTGATTTTAAAAAAAAACACACACATGAAGCAAACAACACTTTCATTTTAAATATCCTTAAAATCTATGGTTTACAGAAATAAGCAACCTACATTTTTTATCAAAGTATAACGTAAAGGTAAAAGACCAATGGTTTTAAAAGGTCTAATCAAATAGGTTAGCTAAATAAAAAGATATTAACTAAAAGTTAAAATAAAAAGCCAGGTCTTTAATTTCTGAACTTAAAATAACCAGCTATAATATGGGGAGAGTATTCCAATGATTGGGAACAACATATGAAAAGGCTATCTCACTTCTTTTAACAATGGGGTTCGAAGAAGAGCCTCTTGAGTAGGTCTAAGAGACCTAGTAGTATGTATGGTACTAAACATTCCTTCAAATATAATGATACTGAATTCTTTAAAATTCTAAAAGCTAATGTTAGGACCTTGAATTTTTTCCTGAAAGGTTACAGCTAACCAGTAAAAATCCCTAAAAAGTAGGAGTAATATGTTCTCTAACATTCAAACCAATTAATATACATGCAGTAGCATTTTGGATTAATTTAAACCTATGTGTCACTTCTAAGAGCAAGCCCACAAAATTTTTTTACAATTGCCCAGCCTTGAAAGTTTTAAAAGCCTTTTCAATTATAAAGGGACAAAGCTGCTTTACTAAAAATTCCTGAAATTTAATATGGAGAAAACGGAAACTAAGTTGTTTTCCATCTGTTTCTTCCCCTATTTCATTTTATTTTGGAAAGCTTACAATACTGATACTTTTTCAGCTGAGGAACCTTGGTTTAATGTTTGACTTTGAGCTTTCCTTTCTTCTATAGTTTAAGCAAGTGAGTAATGTCATCTGGCAGCACCAAATGAACTCATCTATTCAAGCTTGTAGAGCATTGAGCTCTACTGAGCATGTGTGGGAGTTCCTGCATTGGAGTTCGCTCATGAGCCTTCTCAGTGTTTTACAGAGCTAATACTAGCTAGGTTGTTGACTCTTCAGGGAGACAGATGGACATTCCATGGCAAATTCATCCTGCTAGCTATGAAAAACACCATTTATGATAAACAAACTTGCTTTTTATCTCGATCAGCAGGTTCAATTTGCCATTACATGTGTGAAGTCCCAAGCTGAGAGTTGCAGTGGAGCATTTACTGAGCATGCGATCTGGACTCTACAACAGAGAGCGGCCTACTGAAAAAACTGCCTATCTGAATGTACTGTCAGTCCTTGAGAGGTTGTCCAAACAGTAATGAGATGTAAAGGTATGAACTAATGACCAGGTGGCAGCTTTGCAGATGTCTTCAAGAGATACCTCTCAGAGATGAGCAGCAGAAGAAACCATAACTCTCAATTGATGGGCTATTATGGAGTCAGTGACCTGCTATCCTGCAAAGGTGTAACCGTGTTGAATGCATTCATCTATCCAGTTGAACAAAGTACGCTTGGCGACTAGTATATCTAGTCTCTAGGGTTGTATGATATAAAGAGCTGAGAAGCTTGTTATGTGAGTTTGTTTTTTGTAATAAGCCTAATGCTCTTTTAAAGTCTAAGGTATGAAGATTTCTCCTCCTTTATGCACATGAGGTCTTGGAAAAATGTAGTTAATAGGATTGATTGATTATGAAAAGTAGAGACTACCTTCAGTAGAAACTTCGAGTAAGTACGGAGAACTACCCTGTTGTGAAAGAACTGCATGTATGGTAGGCAGTAAACAAGAGCCTGAAGTTCACTGATCCTTATAGCTGAAGTAACCACTACAAGGAAGACTACTTTCTATGAAAAGAATTGTAGCAAAGCTAACTCCAACAGCTCAAAAAGAGGCTTCATCAGTTGAGAGAGGACTACATTTAAGTCCCATGGAACTGGCAGTTTTTGCACTGAAGTCTTGACATGTATTAGACCTTTCATGAATCTAGAAATCAGCAGATGAGTAGAAATTAGTTTATTTTCAACCAGGACATAATATGCCACTATGGCACTGAGATGTGCTTACACTGAAGATGTGGCAAGGCCTGAATTAGAAAGGTGGAGCAAGTACTTAAGCAAATGTTTGGGATCGCAGCATTTACTGGAAATATATCTTCCATTTCAAGGCATAATTTCTTCTAGATGAAGGCTTTTTAGATGAGATTAATATGTCTTCAATTTAGGAAAGCCTAGATTCACAATTACCGAGTGCTCAACATCCAAGATGTTAGGTTAAGGCCTGAGAGGCTGAGATGATAAAGCGTCTCTTCGTCTTGAGTCAACAACATAGGGTCCACCCCCAGTTATATGGGGGACTGCTAGAAAGTTGTACAAGATATGTAACTTAAATCTGTTTGGGTCACGCTGGATCAATGAGGGTTAGATGAGCACAATCCTGGAGACGTTTCTGCACTGTTTGGTGATCAATAGTATCAATGGAAAAGCAAACATGACGCTTGTTCTCAGTTGAGCAGGAAAGCATACTGAGCTAGTCATAGATTACTGGGCAGAATTGATCGAAATTGATTTAGCTTCCTGTTCTGCTCTGTGGTAAATAGATCCACTGACAATAGACCCCATAAGTTGAACAGTCTGTTGGCTACTGACTGTTGTAGAGCCCACTCATGTAGGTGAAATACTCTGCTGAAGCAACCTGCCAGTATATTGGAGATCCCTGGAAGATAGGTGGCCTGTAGAACCGTTTGATAATCCATTTCCAAATATCAAATCTTTGGTGCTACCTGGCAGAGAGACCATGATCCTGTACCTCCTTGCTTGTCATAAAACATGGCAACTTCGTTGTCTATCTGAATGAAGATAGTTTTTCCTCAAAGATGATGGTCAAAGATTGATAGAGTGTATCTTATCGCATTTAACTCCAGTAAGTAGATCTGAAACTAGGTGCCCTGGGTTTCAAAAGGACCCTGTGTGTAAGCCCCATTCTATGATAGAGGCTTCTACTACCAAGTGTTATTTAAGAGAGGAGCTCCTACTTGGAGAATGGGGGGAAGTGCAACCTCACTGCAATTCTCTTGTCATGTCCCTTGTGACCTGTATCACTTAGGACAGTGGTTGATTTAATTGATCGTAGACCTTATTGAAGATAACAGATAAGAAATGGGTGAACGGAACCACATAGATGGCGGCGGCCATCTATCCCAAGACTATGAGGAGTGCTCTGGCTATTGAGCTTGGAGAGTACAGTAGCTTGCGTATAAGTGATATCATGAAGGTAGCAATGCTCTCTGTTGTTGTGAGTCTATACCAGACCTAATGAACTAGGGAACAGATGTGATTTCTCAAAATTGACCAGAAATCCTAAGTTATAAGAGACAAATTGTCTTGTACAGTCAACAGAGTATTTCTTCCTGATAGTTCAATGTGAATAGCCAGTCGTCTAGGTATGGGAAAAACTGTATTTCTGGACAACGCAGATGTGGAAATACTGTTGATTATAGGCAAAGAAGGAATGGCTCAAGGTAGAGGGCTACTTGGGAATTGTCGAGGAACATTGCACTGCTACATTGCCTCATAAACAAGGAAGATCTGCCACCTTCTCATGGACCTCTTCATATATGTTGCTCGCTCTAAGTCATGCCATATATCAAGCACCAATTTAGCCTGATATGGTATATGAAATGAAATTGAATGATTCATAAACAGAATGGAGAAGGTGATGGATGCCACCTTCTGCATTCAAAAACAGCTGGGGATTGTAAGTACCAGCATCTATAGGCTGTAGAAAAGGCTTTAGCTTCTTCATGCTACTGTGGAGGTATTGCACCATATAAAATTGGTGGATAGCAATTCAAGCAGTAAGCATGGCACTTTGGAAGACTTTCTTACCAAAGTTGTCGAATAGCCCATGTTTTTTTTTCCTGGGGGTGAGTTTGAGTGAATCCTTTTCTTTTTCATATCAAATTTAACTATTGCAGACTGGTTTGGAATCTGAAAAACACCGAATCCCAGAGATTTCTGGACCCTGTATTTTAGGTCAAGCTTCCTAGCTATAAGGATGCTTGAAATTGGTGTTTCCCACATTTTAATAAATGTAGGGTATTGTGTATTGGAAGGGCCACTGGTTCTGATGGGATATTGAGTATCTGAAGAAGATTGAGGAGTCCCCAGCAGGGGTCCTTGTCTTTACGGAAATGGATGCCAAGAGTCACTCCCATCTTTTCTGCAAATTCATAATAGGTCAGATCTTATGGGGGAGATGTGTGATCAGGGCAAATACAGAAGTGAGTTGAAAGGTATACTTGTAGAGTCTTTCTCTGAACTTACTGTTATAGGCTCACTTATCCGGGACTCCAATGATAAAGATGTCAAGCCAGTAGGTTCTTCCAGTTGCCCCTGAAAAGAAATGCCCTGGTATACCTCCTTTGATTAACTGGACTCCGCTGTGATAGACAGATGATGAAGAAACCTTAATTACAGGTAATGATGTGTTCAAGCCAATAAGTGAAACTGGAACTCCAGCTTGAGGAATCGCTGCAACTATGGTGGAGAGGGGAGGCTAAAATGTTCCTTCCGACTCCTTGGACAGAAAGGTGAAGAAACTTTTCATGCAAACTGAAATTTGGTCAAGTTGTTGTGGGTGATGGAACATCCTCTTCAGAGACCAGGATAAGTACATGCATCTGAATACATGGTCTGTTGGTGGTGAGTTGAACTATGAAGAATGCTGGATCTGGTGTTTCCAAATGAAGACACTCCATAAGTAACTGGGAAGGTTATTATTGGAGAGGGCAGAGGTAGTATGACTCCTTTCCCCAATGATCTAGGATGGGCTGTATACTGCTGTGTTAGTGGAACAGCCTGGTGAGCTTGATGTGTCGATGGAGTAGAATGCCTGAATGATTTTGAAGACTGTGAATTTGATTGCATCAACTGCTTTTTGGGGAGTTGCATCAAGGAAGCCAGTGCAATTTAAGGATGCTTTGGCAATGCAAGCATTGGTTGCTTCAGGATTGTGCCTTGTGTCCTTGCACTGTACATTGTAGGGTCATGTATCAGAGGACCAGGTATACCATATCATCTGTGCGAGGAAGCCTCAAGGTGCATTGATGAAAAGTGGGCTGCACACACTGCGGATATTGTACCAAGTGTCAATTGCACCAGTACATTGTGTGTCAAATGCATCAGTACATAGAGCATCAAGTGCATCAATGCACTGTGGATCAGGTATGTCGATGCATCTTGCATCAACTTAGCCAATGATCGCTGTGTCGGTGACTATGCCAATGCACTACACTTCAAGCGCTTGTGCTTCATCTTCACAGGCTTTGATGGTTCCAAGGACTGATACCACTTCTTCGATTCAGGGCAGCTTACAGTACTCAAATCCAAGGCTTTGGCTTGAGCCAGTGGGGAAGTTTTTGAGGAGCTCCCTGCTCAACTCTTTTCCTGGTAAGGAAAATGATGCCAAACTGTGGGGAGGAGAATCTGTTTTGACTCTGAAGAAATTTACACATCTTCTCAATCTCGATGGTCCTGGAATGCTGAGAGCGCAAGAACAGACTTGTGTCTCCAAACTAGTAGAGCTTCGAGTTCTACTGAACATGTGTGGGTATTTCCCTGGGAGCCTCCTCAGTCAGATGTGTAAATATCTTCAGATTCTCCTCCCCACAGTTTGGCATCATTTTCCTTACCAGGAAAAGAGTTGAGCAGGGATCTCCTCAAAAACTTCCCCACTGGCTCAAGCCAAAGTCCACAATGGTAACAGTTGCTTTGGTCTTGTTCCAGCCTGAGGCATCAATAGCAGAGCTCATGACCATCCATGAAGGACATTACCTTACCACAAATGCAGTTTTTGGATCCACTCACAGTAGACTTTTTCTTCCCTGATGTATTCTGAGGAGGTAAGGCCTTTGAAAGATTTTCCTCATTCCCCTTTTTTTTTTTTTTAAAGTCGCACTGAAAAGTGCTGTTGTGGATGCAACAGAGGCAGTGGGGCAACTAAAAACTAGAATTAGTAAGAAAAATATCATATTTAGGAGTTTATTGAAAAATAAATGAGGAGAGCTTGAGTACACAACCATGCTGTGCTTGGACAAAAAAATGACTGAGGAGGCTCCCAGGGAAATACCCACACATGTCCAGTAGAACTCGAAGCTCTACTAGTTTGTAGACGCAAGTCAATTCAGTGCCACTGGATGACATCACTCACATGTAATAGCTAGTTCAACCTGCATATCGATGGAAAAAGGCAATCGTTACACTTTATTTAAATTATGGATGACGAGGAGGCTAAAGCCTTATTAACTTTTCACTGAATACTGCACCATGGTGCAATTTCCAGCTCATACATACATGCTCTGCAAGTAGTGCAGAAGAGTGTTCTAACTGGCAGTAAAGTTAGGGAGCATATAACTCCAGTATTGCAATCTTTGCATTGGTTACCTATGGCTTTCCAATTTAAATTTAAATCTTAACCTTAGTGCATAGAGCCCTTGAGAATGAAACATCATTATGTGTCAGTGTGCTACTGAAACTCTATAATCCCAAAGATATTTGAGGTCTTCTGGCAAGAAACCTTTTGATATTCCATTAGTAAAGTAGATCAGACTCAAGGAAACAAGGTAAAAAGTATTTTCAGTAGTCAACCTGCAATGTTGGAATGCTCTTCCAGATGATCTAAGAGCAATGGAAGATGTTCAAGCTTTCAGAAAGGAGTTAGAAGCTTTTCTTGATATCGTGGCTTTTGGTTGATTTAAAATTGACAGATTAAAATATGCATGACAGCTACAGCAGAGAACTATGTTCTATTATGCTCTTTTAGATGGTATCTGTATTTGTAACCCCCTCTTGATTTAAGGACCGAATTCAGAGTCCTCACAGTTCCTAGGACCTTTAACTCTCTCTGCCATCTCACAATAACAATAGCCACTGCGATTCCAGGATTCCACAAGTGGTGAAGAAGTATAATATCCAGAGCCCTAGGTGCAGTGGTACATAAGAACATAAGGAATCCAAAATATTGTCAGACATTCTCAATCACCCTTCAAATCTCAGTTCAATAGGAACTCACAAAAGGAAGGAGCTTATTGAGTTGAAGTCAGCAATAAGGAACACAGCCTACAGTCCAGTAGTGGTGTTCAACAAAAATAGGTTTACTTCAGTTTAAAACCAAAATCCAAGCCAAGATGAAAAAAACCATTAACATAAAAAGCAAACTCACAGCTCCAAGGGCTGTAGTTTCTTTGTCCATAGTGCACCTCCTCTTAACTCTTCTCCTGTGATCTTTCAGAATCACAAGAGAAAACTGGAAAAACGTCTCCTTGCTTGAAAGTGGATCAAACTGGATACCAAAACTTCTTCCAAAAACCAGCAGTCTCTGCCTCACTGTTAACTGGTCTCAGGGGCAAAGTACTGAAAATCCAGTCCTTCCAACAAGGATGTAACTGGCCTTGTGTTAGGAAATTGGGTCAAAATTCTTAGCTTCTTGGGTTTCCTTCACGTGGCAAGCTATGAAGCCTACCCAAAATCACTTCTTTACTTGATGAGCCATGAGGCCTACCAAGAATTCCACAAAACCCACTTCCAAAAATTGCTCCATAGATGTTCTCTTGTAGAAAAGTAATCCACTAAGCCTCTCTGCTAGAGTTTAATCTGAACATTCTCACCCAGTATATATAGGACACGACCCAAGCCAAAAAATGGGGAAGAGCTAGCCATGGGGAGGATTTCAAAGATACAAAAAATCCCAGAAAGCTGCAGGAAGAGAAAATTTAATAGTGAATTAGAAAAGCATTGCTCATGCTAAAAGGCTCATATATGTGTGCATCTTGGCCATGCGTGACAGACGTGTATTTTAAAGGCCAGAAATTACACATGTATATATGCAGGTGTGAGTAAAAAAAAAAAAAAAAAAAAAGTGCAGTGCTGGGGAATGACAGGGGCATACCAGGGCAGGCCAAATAGTTATGCATGTAAATCCGTATTTTAAATCTGGTGGTTGCAGCGGTTTGTTAGCTACAAATGTTTATTGCTACTTCTGATAAGGTATAAGTCTGCAGAATTCACTTTTTAGGCCTAATATGCCAGGGTGCAGGGTCCAGGACAACTTAGGGCTGGCTGAAGAACCAGAGATGACCTTTAGATAGACTGGAAAAACTATTGAGTAAAACTGGCAATATCCTTCATGCCAGCATATCATAAAATCTGCTTATCTGCCTGTTTTAAAACTGACAAAGTCCTAAGGAAGATATGTGAAGAACATTTGCTCATGGAACAGCTTAAAATTGGGAGCACACATACGTGCGGTAAGTGCATTTTAAATCATATGTGCACAACTGCATGCATGATTTAAAATTTCAGCTTATGTCCATTTGTGTGCCTATACACGTGTCTATGGGTGTCCGCGCACTTGTTTTAAACTTACGAACCCTGTGAGGGTTGTGAAGCTACCGTCACATATTTTTCAATTGTGTTTCATTTGTTTTATCTGTAACTGATTATGGATATTTTATTGTGCTCCACTGAGATTTCAAGATTGAACAGATTGTAAATCCCTTAAAATAAATAAATTAATAAATGTGGGGTCCATATTCAGAGTAGAATCAATAATTATGCCAAAAATATGTACTTGAGTACTACAAGGTAATCACTGGAAGAAGGCTGTGGTAATGAATTCTTCAGCAATGCTTTCTTTGGACCACCAGATCATTCTAATCTTCTATACGTATATAAAAATGAGGGGTATTGCGTTTGCATTCCTGCCTTGATCTCATGAAGTCTCATTGACAAATCCGTTTTTGGTGCTGCAAATTACTGTATGTTGCTTTTTGAACAAACACATTGCCATCCAGCAGGTCAAAGCACTAGTTTTGTTTCTCTTTTAATTGGTGAAAGGAACATATACAACTACATATATAAATACACATATAAGCACAATACACATGTACATATATAGATAGGCACATACAAACAACCACCAGAGATGTGGGGGGAAAAAATTGTATTGGTTTTTAATTTCATTATTGGGGTATATTTCCACAATTTTCATTTTCTTTAGTTTATGAAAATGAAAAAGATTAAAAAATTAAATACCCCAAAAACAAATTTAAAAAAGAAATAGGGCCTCCCAAGCCTTCCCACCCACACCACCCATCCCTCCCAATCCAGAAAAATGCCAGGGCCAGGATCCTCCACGGCCCCCACTTACCTGGTCTGGAAAGGTTCTGCTGAAGAGGCCTAGGCAGAAGCCTTAGCCTTGTGTAGGCTTGGGCTGCGGTAGGATGCTACGACCTCAGCCTTTGTCCTATGCAAACGCCAGGCTTCAAGGCCTAGTCCTGATGCTCGGCCTAGACCCAATTTCGAGGCCTAGGCTGGATGCCAGGACCATGGCCTTGGCCTAGCCCAATGCCAGGCCTGGGCAGGGACCGGAGTCCAGGTCCCAATGCCTAGGCCTCAGCTCTGCTATACACCAAAATGGTGCCCTCCGATGAGGAGGAAGGCATTGGAATTAATTAACTCCAGCGCATCCCCAGCGAACACCGACATTTAAAAGAAGAAAGAAGAGAATGATCCATACGAGGCCTGGGCTGGGGCCTGAACCTGGTTTGAGGCCTCCGCATGAGGACATGGCCTCCAGGTTGGGCCCAAGCCTTGGCAGAGTCAAGGCCCAGGTATCAGGAACTGGTTTCTGGACTGGGTCCTGGCATCTGACCCAGCATTAAGTCTGTGCCCGGGCTGAGGACAAGATGTAACCTGTCCCCCAGATTGGTCCTCAACATCAGGCCTGGGCCCAGGCTTTCACCTACAGCGAGGCCCAGGCATCAGGATCCAGCCTCTGGGCTGGGCTCCAGTGTCAGGCCTGCAGCTGGGGTGTGGTATCAGATCCCAATGGACAAGGTAAGTGGGGGCCAGGAAGTTTCCTGGACCCAGAAACATTTTTGGGGCTTGGGCCTTTACTTGGGTCTCAGCTGAGACCCAGGCATTGGGCCTGGGCTTAAGCTGAAACACCAGCATCGCCCTCGGGCATAGGCCACTCATTGTCCCTGTGTCAGGTTGTGGCCTATGCTTAGGCAAGTCCACAGCCTCAGGCCTAGGCCAAGGTGCCAGTGTTGTGCTCTGGCATAGGGCCTCGGCCTATTCTCTAGGCAAGTCCCTGGCCTGGCATGACCGGTGAATTTTTTTTTTACGATTTTCAAAATAAATCTTGAAAACCAATGAAATTTTGTTGGATTTTCAATAGTTTTGTTTTGAGAACAAAATGAAACAAAATAGAAAATTTTGTTATTTCCTATTTCATTTCTAATGAATGCACATCCCTAACATGCAGACACAAATAGCCTCATGAATAGAGACACACATGCGCCTAGAACTGGTAATTCTGCTTCTACTCATTAAATGAGAACGTGTCAGGCATTTATTGCAATTTCTTCTATTTAAGGAGACATTCACTCATTCACTTTTATTGTATTCCTTTTTCCTGTTTAGCTGCCATTCTCTACACCCAATGGAACATGAATTTTATGACGGGAATGAGTATCTTTCCACTATTAATGCCGATGCGGATAGAACAGAAGACTTTGAATGTGAGGTGAGATCATGTTGATAATGTGCAACATCTGATGATATGGTTGCAGGTAGACTTTCTTTATAGTAAATATTTCATACTGTTTTAATGAAGCAAAAATATTTTGTATCTGTGTTTCTGTGCCATGGGACACCATCATATTCATTTTAGCAGGAAAGTGGAAATCTATATATATATCATATTTTCCCGTAACAATGATTTGTGTCTGGCAAAATTACCAGAGATGCCAAGGGACACAGTTTCTAGAGGGAGAATGTAGACCAGCAATGGTTAGGTTTGTGCAAAACCTTTGAGATAAAAATTGAACTAGGTGGAATTGACCAGGTAGCGCAATAGTAGTGCTGTTTAGTGACATAAGGAAGGTCACCGGTTTGATCCGTTAATCAGGTCTTCTGCTCCCCAGATTGCCTAGGGCAGAGGTGGCCAACTCCGCTACTCGAGAGCCACAACCTGACCAGTTTTTCAGGATATCTACAATGAACATGCATGAGGTAGATTTGCAAACTCTATAAACCTGAATTCAGTGACCAGTCTTTAGAATTCAGGGCCCATCATTACATAGCACCGCCTAACACCATTGCTTCAGTGACCCCCTAGATTCATCAAAATGCTATCATATTGCATGGATAATGCCTGTGGTAAGAAAAAGGGGCACGTAAAGTTTTCATGCCCCATGATACTTCTATTTCATAGCTCATGAAGTGCCCAGACTTACTATGGGATGAGACAAAGAGAGAAAGAGACTATTTATAAGGCCTTCATAGCAGTCAACTATTTATCTCCCTATAGGAGGGCCAGCTAATAGCTCGAGGTGAGGTTTTGGTGGTGGTTTAAGGTTTAGGGGCCAGTGTCACATGCAGAGTGAGACAGAGATATGACGTCATTTGGAGTGAGGAAAGTCTCACAAAGATGATATTTCTACAATGTTCTCTCACCCTAGCTTGATGGATTCTATAACAGGGTACTATGAAACTAGGGCGAGGGAACATAGTAGAAATCTCAACTTTGTGAGACTTTCCTCACTCCAAATGACATCAGATCTTCACCGAGGTGTACTGTGCTGTTCCTACATCTCACTCTGGCTCCTAAACCCTAAACCACCAACACCTCACCTTGAGCTGGCCCTCCTATAGTGATAAATAATCGAATACTGTGAAAGCCGCCCCAGAGGTTTGCCCTTTCTCTCGTTCTCTCTCTCTCTCTCTCTCTCGCCCAGAAACAGCCATGTGTTATGGCTGTTTCTGGCATATTGCAGAGCTTAATGTCAGGAAATAAGGTGTAGTTATTCTGTGCAGTAACATGATTATTGCATGTATTATGGCGTTAATGCATTTTGATAAATGACCCTAAAGGTATGTTGGGGGAGGAGAATATAAGATTGGGGGGGGGGGAGATACCCATGTAATTTCAAATAAAGGCTTATAGTACCATGTCTTAGTCTTGTTTCCAACTGAGCAGGAAGAACAAAGCAGCAGCAGATAACTGCTGCTTCAAAAATAAAAAATTAAACCAGATTAATTTTCAGCCTGTTTTAAATTTGTAACATTTATCTAAGGTTTAATGAGGAAGGTAATAAGAAATTCTCCAGAGAATCTGGGCAAAATTTTGACGAGATTTGTTACAAATTAATAATTCTTCAATATGTGAGCTTTCACATCAAATTTGCCAGCAGCAGACCTTATGAATTGGGGATATTCTACTCAAACCTGATGCAGAATGCCCAATTTTGAGAAATCTGCTTCAGATCATTTTTTTTTTTTTTAGTAAAAAAAGGTTTACAAACTTCTGAACTTCTTCCATTTTCACCAAACTAGCTCACAAACTTATTTTTCTAATTCACACATTTCTAGTCTTGATTTTAAGCCTGATACTTGATGCATTTTGGCACCTGTACTGCTGATTTCAGAGGGAGTAAGTCTACAAATATTGCAATGCATTGGAATGCACATTCTCTCCAGAAAATGAGTTATTTGAGTGCTCTTAAATTACTAAAGGTAATTTTTATTAACTTCTCCATCCTTTTCCCAGTAAATGTTGCAAAAGCTATCTTATCATTGTTTGTAATAGTTTTGTTTACACCGTGTTTTCTGGTTCTTATTGCAGCAGTCATAGTACATAGTAGATGATCACAGACCAATTAACTCAGCTAATTTGCCAAATTATTCTGGTCCACACTGCTAAGGATATATACTAGCTACCAGCTGTAGATGCATGACCGCGTATAGGATATTGCTTCTTCTCCAAGTCTGTTTCTGTTGGCTTTCCAATTGGTTCTGTACCATCCAAGGTATATAAGTATATAAATTTCCATACATAATGCAGTATCCAGACTCCACTCCCACTCATGTCTTTACCACTAAGCTTTGCCATGATGTAAACAACTTCCAAAACTAGTGAAACTTTTGCTTGAACATCTAGCTGGTAAGGTCCCTATGACCTTGAAAGCTCAAACCTCCCAACCGTGTTCATACAACCCTGTTGAATTATGTCACAGTACTGGTTTTCACCACCTATGCTTGTAAATTATTCCAAGCACCTACAGCATCTCAGTATAGGAATCAAGCAGCATATTCCCAAGAATCAAGCTGGATTAATCTTCAACCTTATTTTGTGCTATCATAATAAGAAGTACTAAAAAAGACAATTCTAACACTCCATAAAGCTCTATAAATAGCAAATAAATACAAAAATGGCACTATAAGGTCAGTCCAGTGGCTCAGTAGCAGTGCTGTGCATTGCCATGTGGAGGGCCTGGGTTTGATTTCTGGCTAAGGTCTTTCACTCTCTGAATTGGTCTTCAGTTGTTTACTCTGTATTCACACTTTATAGGTATCAATGTGATGTGTGTATAAGGGTTCCCACAGGGATCAGAAAAGCACCACCCTAATTTACTTAGGTTCAGAATGGGTGCAAGTAGCCAAATATGAGAGCTTTCAAAAACAATGTTTAGTACTGATCTGGCTATGCAGATTTAATTCCTGGCTTAGGGCTTCCAATGCTGGGTTGGTCAGAACTGTGAAAACAACAGTCCTCAGTAGGGGGGCTGCGCACCAGGACTCCTTCAGGTATATTGCAATCATGGGCGTTAAAATTGGCCACTAGTTGTCGCTGTTGTTCAATAACTGGGACTCCCTGACTTGCATCATTCCAAGCCCCAGCTGGCTTGGCAATGGAAAGATCTGTCCTGAGAATCAAACCCAGGTTCTCTGAATGGTAATGCGCAGTACTGCCCCTAAGCTCCATAAAGCTGTATTTTATAAAAGGTAAAAAGAGTAGGGATGTGAATCGTGCTTCTGATGATTGAAAATATCGTACAATATTTTCAAAGTCGTCAGAAATTGGGGGTTCCCCGAAACCGATAGGAAAACCCCACAAAATTGTTCGTGGGGTTCTCTTATCGTTTTGGGGAAGGGCGGGAAAAACGGCACACCAAAACAATCCCTAAACCCACCCCGATCCTTTAAAACTGATCCCTTAGCTTCCGCCACCCTCCCAAACCCCCCCAAAACGTTTTACAAGTACCTGGTGGTCCAGTGGGAGTCCCGGGAGCGATCTCCCACTCTCGGGCCGTCGGCTGCCACTAATAAAAATGACATGGGCCATCCAGTGCTCCTACCATGTGACAGGGGCCGGCCAATGGCACAGATACCCTGTCACATGGTAAGGGCAAAGGGCCATTGGCGCCTTTTTTATTAGTGGCAGCCGACGGCCCGAGAGTGGGAGAATGCTCCCGGGACTTCCACTGGACCACTAGGTACTTGTAAAATGTTTTGGGGGGGGGGGGGTTGGGAGGGTGGAGGAAGCTAAGGGATCAGTTTTAAAGGGTCGGGGTGGGTTTTTTGTTTTTCGGCTCGGGCGCAGCCGATAAACAAAACCGCGACCGGGCCGCATGAAAAAAAATTAACGATGTGAATCGGAACCGGAATCAGAACCGATTCACATCTCTAAAAAGGAACATGGCATTGCTCCTTTGACATTTCTCATTAAAATTTAAAAGTATGATGATGCCTAGTTTTTCAAGTTAGTAGTATTTCACATGTATTTAAAGTACTCTTGCAAAATCTAGTTAACACATATCTAACAGTCGGGTTCTGCAAATGCATTTTGTTTTTTTGCTGTTATTTTGCCTTGGAGTTGAAAACATTTTTTTAGCCTGCTCTTCAATACAGAGGATTTCAGTGAGTATTGAATAGAAAATTAATTGTACTCTTCAGTTCCTCAAATGTCTACATATGTCATTGCACTCTTTAATGATATGATAGGGTGCCTTTCCAAGCCACTGAAGAAGTGACAGTCTGTAGCATCCCTAAATGATAACATGTCATTAGCAATATTGCCCTTCATTAGATTTTCATTTCACGTTTTAACCATTCTTATACTTTGTCAGTCAGAAAATCACTGATTTTTCCAATATAATGTAGAAAAAGATTTTTCAGAATATTTTAGCAGTTGGATTCTTTGTTATTAAGCCTTACTTTACCTTCATGGATTAATATTCTGAAAGACCTTTCTCTTAAACACTGAGTATCATCCACAAACATGTGAAGGCATAGTGTACCATTGATATTAGCTTCCTCTTAATAAGCAGTGGAAAACCTTTCTAAGGCTTCAAATGAACAGTATGACATTTAGGTAAAGTGGATGGGGAAAGTTTTTGTAAATGAGTGCAGTGTTTGCTATTATCTGTTCTTTTAATGCCAAAAAAACATTCAGATAGATGCCTCGCAGAATAGTATTTCTTTGTGCCTTAGCATTTGGACAGGAACATGTTTTTCCCCTAAGAAAACTATAATAAAGTCCATAGGTATTCACTGAAGCTCGCTTATAGTAAATAGACTTTTGTTTGATCTGTACAAAAGCATCGTTAGGGATTATTGAAATCATTATTTCTCCCTGACTGCACTACAGTATGATTTGCAATAAAGGGCAAATCTTAGAGCTTATGTTCGGTTGGTGTCCCATGTGGTTAATGCAGCATTAAAATGTTTGTTGAGAGGGTTTTGTTTACAGTTTTTGTGCATTAGGTGGAAGAACTGGGCTTGTTGAATAAAATTCAAAGCAAGGTGAAATCTGCAGTGAAAAAGCAAATTGAAATCTTAACAGGTCCTCCTTACATTCAGTTAGAATATTAGTGAACTCTTCAAACTGCAGACAGTTTTTACAAGTATATAGAGTTCAGCATAGTAGAATCTTGTCCTCTTTATGACCATTAATCCCTAATAATGCAAGGCATAAATATTATGACAGTAGTAAATGCTCAGTCAGGTTCTCAGTAGCCTGTAATCTCTACTAATCACTCTCATAATCATTAATTTTCTGTCAGCTGTGATTTGATTGCCCCAAGCAAACTTGCTAACAGACTGAAATAAAGAGTGTTTTACATGAAATTTAAAACAGGGAAGGAATTGTGAAGCTTCCATGAAGGAGTTTTAACACAGTATAAACAAAAAGAACTGGTGAGGTGTGGAGGAGGAAACACAAAAGAAGAAGAAAGTATGGTAATTCAACTCAGAATCCATGAAAATATAGAGATTCAGACAGTATCTATGTCAGTGTTTCCTAACCTTCTCCTGGAGGCACACCTAACCAGTTGGTTTTTCAGGATTGCCACAACGAATAGGCATGAGATAGATGTGCATACCCTGGGTCTCCATTGTATGCAGATCTATCTCATGCATATTCATTATGGATATCCTAAAAGCCCAACTGGTTAGGTGTGCCTCCAGCAGAGGTTTGGGAAACATTGGTCAGTGTGTCATAGGCATGGGACAGAACATAGGAGTATGATTGTTATACCTGGGGGGGGGGGGGGAGGGGGGGTTTCTCATGCCAATTCTTTCTGTGACAGCGGCAAGACTGGGAGTTACTCAAATATCCTCCCACCTATGGAAAATTCAACAGCCACCAAAAATAACAGAAAAAAATAAAGAATATTTTGGTGGAGCTCCTGTAAAACATTTTTCATGCTGCTTTTGCCTTGTAGAATTGCTGTTAGAGAAGAGAACAGAGTTTTCCATATGAATGGGACCCGATGGCTAATATCATACAATGAAATTTCTCTAGGAAAAGTATGTAGACTGTAGAGGAAATATGGCAAGATGGGAAAATAGTTGGATTAGCCAAAGTTTGAAACATGTGAGTGGTAAAGCCATCATCAAGGCTTCCAGCACTCGTTCAGTCTTTTTTCATTTATATTAGCTATAAAAATGCAGATCTTTCATTTTAAATGCGTGATTATTGAGAATATTGTATTTCATCAAAGAATGATTTTTTTATATATACTTTTACCAAATATACATAGTCCTCTGTGGAAATATACACTTACATTAACACAGTACACAACAAGAATTCAGAGTAAAGAAAGAAAAAACAGTAGCAGCTAGTTCAGGTCCTTAATATGGGGAAGATTAGTATCTCAAAAACTTAAGCATATTCATTAAAAAAAACAACAAAAAACCAGATGGAGTCTTGTAATAATCAAGGAAGCATCAACAGATTTGTGTTATTGCAGTATTTCCCAGCCCTCTCCTGGAGGCACCTCCACTGCCCCCTTTTAACCTTATATGCTTACAGTTAAGGACAGATGATAAGTTTTTATAACTAATGGCATTTTGTCCTCGGGGATCTTCAAAAACTCATTTAGGTACCTTTAAAACAAAGTGTGCTGCTTATTTCCCCTTTGTTCTCTAAGATGTGAACCTTTTTTGTAAGAATACTTTCTGATTTCAAAAAAAGTATTACATAAACCCTGTAGAGAGTCCATTTGGCCCTGTAGAACTTGAACCTGATCAACAAATTATTTAATATTGCTGTATCCTAAACTGGAATCTAAATTCTAACAAAGTATTTTCTGTAGAAATAATATGACCTGTCAGTCAGTGTTCCATCTGGACAATTGCTTTCCAGACTTCCTTGAGAGTAATATTTCATGAGGATGACCCAAGCAAGTTCTTCTCTGTTTTACTGGATCCCACAATGCTTACTGAAGGAAGTTGGATTTCTAGAATCACACCAACATCTTGAGATGCTTTCTTGCTCATTTCTTAGCCTTCTCTGAACTCCCCAGTGGTGTAGGGGCCTTAGATCCCAACCCATTCTCCCCAAGGTTCTCGCTATTTTTACATCATTACATGATGCTGGAGACTCTGCAACAATTCTGGCAGCCACCACCACAAAGCACAGCAAAGGAGGGATTTGAAGTTCCAGACTGAAAGAGATTACGAAGTCCAATAACTATTTCGGATTCCCTCCAAGGACTTGTCCGGCTTAAGCGGTGTGCCTGTAGACTGAACACAAATGGTTCCATTCATCTCACCAATTCCCCAATCTGCTGTATCTTTTTCCTGTTAAAGCAGTTTAAGGATTCAACTTTTTATTGTTCACTGACAAATGTAGACGTAAGAAATGCCATTCATTTAATCAATGAAGTTTTTTCCCATCCTCTACCTTTGGCAATCAATCTGTCAAACACCACCAGAACAGAACAGAACAAAACTACCCAAGAGAAAGGAGGTTTTTGCACATAAGAAAAAGTTGACTCTCAGTGACCCAACTCAAACATGAGCAGTTCATGATCTCTTCATTATTCTTTAGTATTCTTATGGCAGAGCATTCAGGTAGGGGTTTCAAATCTGGCTAAAATAGTATAGTCTTTAGAAAACTTCAAAAGGACTGAGGAAATATACATTAAATCCACAATATGAGAAGACCAGACCAGAAAGATAGACATAAACTTTCAATCAACTGAAAATAATTAAAGCAGTGTAAATAGGTAGCATCCACAGGAGTCAGACTCCTTCCCCTGAACTGAAGAGAACAGATTTAAGAATAATCCTAATTATTATTCTGGCAATGCAAGTACCATCCTGAGAGTCTTCTGAAATTCAGTTGCTGCTATTGAATCTAGAATAGCCTTGGGTTTTACTATAATTCTTCAAATAATAAAATCTAGGAGTTAAATTAAAGTTCTTTTAATCCACATTGATTCCACAAGAGCATAATGCACAGTATTGGAGAGATATTCAAAAAATGTTTTCTAGCTCATGTTTTATACCAAGAGCATGAAAAAATATTTGTCTTTTTAAAGATAGGTAGTGATATATTGTAATTAATACATGATATACTGGTATATTTTAATGGTAAATGAAAGATAAAGAGATGGTATTTTTTCTAAGGTTTGGACATTTTTAATTTTGAATGAGTTTCAGATCAGTCATCAATTTGCATTGGAGATTAGCAGAATGTAAGATTTTATAAACACATAAATAAATGAATAAAATATGGGGACATAGATGCTTTTCATTTATTGCAGTCACTGATGGTAAATTTCCCAGTTTCTGGGCTTAATTTGTGAATCTAATTAGAGAGTTCTTGCAGGGACATGGGAAGGTGGTGAAGATGGGTGGGATAGAGGTTAGAGAAAAGAGAAAGAAAGGAGCTCATGGAGAAACCCAATACCAAAGAGAACAGATTTATCTGAATTAATTTTGTCTTCTCAATGGAAGAAAAGCTCTGGAGTTATCAGCATTCTACAGCAAGTCTGTTACAAGTCATGTTAATTGTGTTCATAGATTTTTATTAAATCCACAAGAATTTATATATTCAATTTTCATTTAGTGAACATAACACTGTGTCATCTGGGAAGATACTACTTCCTTATTGCACAGCATAGTCTATCTCAGTGTTTCCCAACCCTCTTCTGGAGGCACACCTAACCAGCCGGGTCTTCAGGATTGCCACAATGAATATGCATGAGATAGATGTGCATATTAAGTGTGCCTCCTTCCAGGAGAGGGTTGGGATACTCTGGTTTTTCTAATATCACAACAAAAAAGGTGGCAGTTAAAGCACCTGGAATACATAATGATGTACAGATGTCCGGTATTTTCAATGTCTATTATAATGTTGGCCATAACAGCTACATATTTCCACATCAAACATGCTATGTTCTACTGAGTATTCCTAAAAAGGAACTATCATTTCCGTTGTTATGGATGACTTTTAAAGCCAAGGATAGTAAAATATCATTCTTATTATAGGCAAAAATATCTTCTATAATTGCTATCCATTTCCAAATCATAAGTAAAACTGAAAGCTCGCATTAGATATTCAATATATCTTTAATCCTTTCCCATACCCTTGTCCATAATGTGCTCATACTGTTACAGAAAAATAATGTGTGAAACTGTCCTTATGTCTCTGGCAAAACCAACATTTATTATTGTCCTGAGTATTGAGTTTAGAGATTTTTACTGATGTCCAGACTGCCCTTTGAGCAATAAAATACAACTTTTGAGTTGCTCCAAAAAATGGGCCATTGGCCAGGTTTCTCATAGGTCTTAAGCACTTTCCTCACACACTTTCTATCCAGTGTCATCCTCCAGAAAGTGCATATTGTAAACATGGATAGAACCCTGAAAACATTTTGGAGAAAATTATATCATAAGTTTTAAAACCTTTTGGTACAGCTTTCAATAAAAAGAAATCTATTTCCATCAAATTTCCAATTCATCTTCCCATTTCCAAAATATTCTACAACTTGATATCAGTACCATATATCCTTAACATGTTTTGTGGAAACATACCTGGAATATGACACAAATGAAGTTTCCACCTTTCCCCATCAAGGATTACTCAGTTTCCTTCAATTTTGTAGTCACACTTGACCTTGTCACAAGATATATTCATGGTAATATAGAAGAAAATTTGGGAAGTTGACCCCTATCTTTCACAGACACACACACACACACACACACACACACACACACACACACACACACAAGGAGGCACCCAATCTCCTTTTACTCAGGCACATACACACACACAAGCAGGATCCCAATCTCTTTCTCTCTCTCTCACAGGCACACAGCCACACACAAGCAAGGTTCCCAATCTCTTTCTCTCTCTCTCACAGGCACACACCCACACACAAGCAAGGTTCCCAATCTCTCTTTCTCTCTTTCACAGGCACACATGCATACAAGCAGGATCCCAATCTCTTTCTCTCTCTCATAGGCACACACCCACACACAACCAAGGTTCCCAATCTCTCTCGCTCTCACAGGCACACACCCACACACAAGCAAGGTTCCCAATCTCTCGTTCTCTCTTTCACAGGCGCACACACACACACAAGGAGGCACCCAATCTCTTTCTCTCTCTCTCACAGGCACACACCCACACACAAGCAAGGTTCCCAATCTCTCTTTCTTTCACAGGCACATATGCATACAAGCAGGATCCCAATCTCTTTCTCTCTCTCATAGGCACACACCCACACACAAGCAAGGTTCCCAATCTCTTTCTCTCTCTCTCACAGGCACACACCCACACACAAGCAAGGTTCCCAATCTCTCGTTTTCACTTTCACAGGCGCACACACACACACACAAGGAGGCACCCAATCTCTTTCTCTCTCTCTCACAGGCACACACCCACACACAAGCAAGGTTCCCAATCTCTCTTTCTTTCACAGGCACATATGCATACAAGCAGGATCCCAATCTCTTTCTCTCTCTCACAGGCACACACCCACACACAAGCAAGGTTCCCAATCTCTTTCTCTCTCTCTCACAGGCACACACCCACACACAAGCAAGGTTCCCAATCTCTTTCTCTCTCTCTCACAGGCACACACCCACACACAAGCAAGCTCCCAATCTCTTGTTCTCTCTTTCACAGGCGTACACACACATACAAGCAGGCTCCCAAACTCTCTTTCTTTTCCTTTTTTGGATATTCAGATTTCTGTCTCTGATGGTCAATTTGTTACCTCTGTTTATAGGAAGCCTAGTAGTAGGGTCAGTCTTCTACACTATAATAATCATCATTCCCAATCATTGAGAAATAACATTCCAGTCAGTCAGTTCTTTAAGCTGTGTCATATATGTTCATTTCATTCAGATTTTATTTCTCAGGCTTCCACTATGGCCCAGAAATGTTTACAACGGGGATATCCATGTCATATTATTAAGACTGCTTTTAAGCATGCATTGTATATCAAACATGATTTTGTTTCCCTGTTCTTATCCTGATTTAATCCAGATCACTTGTGTTGCATATGCAATCTATCGTATTATAAGATGTCAGTGTCAGTTTTTGCTTCCCTTTTGATTTTTCAGACAGCCAATCATTTTGCATTCCATCAGGGCCACCACTTAGTGGACATTCTAATATCTTGTGAACTTCCACAGGTTGTGTTTCTTCCACTTCTTCAACTATGGGGGAGGGGGGGGGTCACACCCCATGTGGTCATTGTCAAGCCTGCGCTTATTCTTTATCGCTATCCATGAAAGAGTGTTCCTCTTAGATCATATACAGATTGTAACTCTGTGGGGGTGATTTATGTCATTTTATGGTCTTGTCCCATTCTTTAGGTTAGAAAGACCCTTAGAAAAATTAAAACTCTGATAAGGAATTCCCGACTAGAGGCACCTCTAGATTTTCATTGCCTTCAGTGCCAACATGATCTTATAGATCTCCAGACCTGAGGCAGTAATTTTGCCAAGAATTTGAACCAGAGGGAGTAACATTGGATTTTTTATTTAAATTCTCTGCACCCTGTGAGGTTAAACCAGGAGATTGGTCTGCTTGTTTGTAATTTTTATCTTTAGCTAATATTATTTTGGTTTTTTTGTGAATGATAGCTGTAAAATTTACAGGGGGCTTGGGATAAACACTGTGGATCCCTAAAAAGCTAGATGATGAGAATAAATAAAAAAGCTAAACCAGTATGGAACAGCAGGTACTACCCTTAAGAGAAACATGGGGTAGCTTGGGAAGCTTTCTGGGCAGACTAGATGGACCATTTTGGTCTTTTTCTGCTGACATTACTATGTTACTATGATTGGCTTTAAATGTCATATGACCCTTTGGCGCTCTTTTCTAAATTTCT
Organism: Rhinatrema bivittatum; assembly: GCF_901001135.1. NCBI lineage: Eukaryota > Metazoa > Chordata > Amphibia > Gymnophiona > Rhinatrematidae > Rhinatrema > Rhinatrema bivittatum. The sequence continues at coordinate 106,017,876 of NC_042623.1, forward strand.
ACTTTACCTAGACTTAATAGATATGCTTTCAGTTTGCAGTCTATATTCCAGACATTTAAGTTATTTATAAAAGATCCATTTTAAATATTGCCTTATTTATAAATGTATGACCTGTTCTGTTTTCCAAATAATGCCATGTTGATTTTCTGTTGTTCATTATATTTTTTATTTATAATATATTTTTTTAATTTATCGTCTCCCTCCCCCCTTGAAACAGTGTATTAGAGGAATATGGCTCATGTTGTGGACATGACTTGGACTTTTTTGAGAACATTTTCTATATGCACTTATTTCTGTTGCTTGAAGAGCAATATTATTGTTTTCTCCAAGTCTTTCCTTTTCTCTGATATTATTGGTTGGACTGGCGTTTTCCTTTTCTCTTTTTTATTTGACTACACTGTACTGGAGCCACTGCCACTATCAAAGTATGGGGTGCTGTACCAGAGCTGTCGCCAAAGGAGATGGAGATGCTAATTGCAGTTTTTGGAAATGGTGCCAGTTAGCACAGAGCCAACACTAGTCATCCCTTAGCATTTTATCCCCTCCTTTTCCCATGGAAATGAGTAAAGGTCTACAATAGCTTTTGTACAGTGAATATTAACTGGAGAAATTTCAACCTATTGATTTTGTAACCTGAAAAATCAGAAAACAAGGCAATAGTGTCTAACAGTTTAGAAATGGAAACATCTAACTCAGAGATTACTATATCATCTGTATAGATAGATAATTTACATTCAGTATCATTAATGCCAAACCAATGAATTTCTTTAGTTTAATAGTCATTACTAAAAATTCTAGTGCTAAATTAAAGAAGTGGAAATAAAGGACCATTCATGTCTACTGTCTCTACCTAGCACAAAGAAATCTGAAAGAATATTATTCACCAATTTCCTCACTCTTAGGGTCCCATAGAGCGTATACATCATGTGCATACAAGATTTTCCAAAATGAAGCCATTCTACAGTCTGAAATAAATACTCTTTCCACCCAACTGAAAACTTTTTACAGCATCTATTAAAATTGCTACATCTAGAACCTCCACCTCTATAGATTTGTGCAGGATATCACATTAGTAGCCTCAAGTTATCTAGGGAGTAACTAATGCTTTAAAACTCTGACATCTGTATGGATTAATCTTCCCAATGCTTTGCTTAATCTTTGGGCCAATATGTCAGCATAAATTTTACAGCCCACATTGATTAATGAGATAGGCCTCTAATTTTGAGTAAGCAGTAGGTCTCCACCTGACTTAGCCCTAGCCTCAGCAAAGGTCTGGACCGCTTTATGCTGGGAAATTAAGTCTTCATATATAGTTTAAGTTTGGCAATCAGTTTGCTATTAAAGGCTTGATAAAATTCCACTGTAAAACCATCCCCTCTCTGCGAATTACAAGGCGTTATAACTTTATAGGGCAATTTCAAGTCTCCCCATTGATCTTTGTACCCATGGGACTGCAAGTTCATCTGTAATGGGAAACTCTTCATGGAGTTTTCCTTTGAAAATATGGATGGCATGCAGAACACGGGCATGTTTGCAGCCATATGCTTTGCACGTGCTTACAAGTACTTCAGCCAGTTTGAAAACTGCCCTCATAATTATTATGCATATAGAACCTGATTATTAAGCCCCCCACCAATAGACACAGAATAGGAAAAAAGCCGTAGTAAATCAGACCCATATCCATGGTGCATTAAAAAGGGGCTTAACACATTCATTTTCAGCAGGTTGCCTATGGAATTTCGTGCATATGTAAAACAGGAAATTCCATTCATTTCTAATGGTAACTGGCAAGCTTATGTATATGTCATGAGAAAGAGAACTGTAAGCTCCAGACATATTACTCATTTCTTTTAATGTTACCTTTTATCTTTAAGGTTGTATAGAGTTATAGCATATACCTTGCATTAATCCCACAGATAGCAGTTCTACATACAGGAGATGACTTTCAAGTTGTCAAGAAATATACCTCTGCCATATCTGTAAAACTGCTGGCTCTAAGGGCATCCCTTTCTAAATCTTTGTAATGGATAACAGTGTATACGGTGTTGAATATATGAGGAAGAATATTCTAGCAGAAGAGTAGAAACAAGTGAATTGACAGGGAAACATGGTTTCCAGTCTCTGTTTGGTTTCTCATGCTTTTGCTTCTATGAGGCCTGAGGAAGTTCATTTATTTCCCTGTGCCTCATTTTCCTATTGATAATCATCACTTTACTTGTGAGGTTCTATGATAAGTGTGCATGTCTAACCAGTTGCACTGGAGGTTACTATGAAATCCCCCCTTTTCCCATTCACATAGGATTAGCATTATGCTCTTATTTTGTCCTTTCTGAAATTAAAAAGTGTTATATCATCTGGAAAAGCTTGCAGAATTGGCTGATGAAAATGTGCTAATTGCCCAAATGTGCAAGTCTGGCTTTTGTTCACTTTTGCCAATACAATCTGAATTACCTTTGTAAAGTCAAACAGTTCAACTGTTCCATTGTCTGAAACATTCTTGTCCTTTGTCTCTCTATCTGCCAGATATATATAATATATGTGGTAGCAAGATAATTACAGAGATACAGTATACATATAAATCCAGGGATATGTTTAACTTATAGATGCCTTTCAAATATTAGAGACGATAAAGCTATCACAAGGCATAAATAATTAAGGCTATTAATAGCATAAAAGCTTCTAATGATACCCTGAAACCAGGTACCATTACCATTCTTGCTATGATTATTATGTTTCTCATTGCCAACTCACTAAACAACGGAGATATATTGCAAGCTCTATAATATAGCATGTTTATAAGTTGCTTCTTCCATTCCAGATTGTGGAGTTCTGCATAACTAAATAAAGATAAAGACTTTTCTATAAAATTTGGTGTAAGGACAGATTCAGAGTTTACATGCTTTCATTCCTCTATGTCTCATTGCCAACTGCCATACCTGTCAACTTTTGATTTCTAGTCACCCTGAGATTTTTGTGGATTAGCAAGGGGGGAGAGGGGGTTTGTATGTACATAAACTTTTCTCTCATAAACATGTACACTAATACAGCGATTCTCAACTGGTGTTTGGCGACACACCAGTGTCGGCAGGTGTGTCGTGACTCCCGGTATCCCACTGCCTCATTGTACTTTCCTTCTCCCTTTTTCCAGCCCCCGCGGGCCAATTGGAAGCCTCCTTTCTTCCTACCCCCACTGCTCAATGGGAAGCCTCCTTCATTCTGCCTGCCCCCACGCAGGCCAGTCGGAAGCTTCCTCCCTTCTACCTGCCAGTGAGAGGAGGAAGAAGGGAGGAAGCTTTTGACTGGCCGGTGAGGCAGGCTTCGCATAGCCTGGGGGTGGGGTGGGAGGAATGGCAGTGTTGAATCCTGATGAAGCAAGGCTGCCACGGGAGCTCATCCCCATGGCGGTGAAGAGGAAAACCTGACCCTGACCAAGAAAGGCCGCCACAGGAGCCCATCCCTGTGGAGGCAAACAAAGAAGGCCCGCTGGAGTAAAGCCGCAGAAGAACTGGAACCCATCCCTGCAGTGAAGGAAGAAGAGTTTTTTGGTGAGAGTTTGTGTCTGTGGGTGGGAATGAGTGCCTGGGTGAGAGCTTGTGTTTGTGGGCATGAATGGATCCATGGGTGAGAGCTTGTGTCTGTGGGTGTGAATGGGTGAGAGCTTGTGTGTGTAGGTGTGAATGGGTGCTTGGGTGAGAGCTTGTGGGTGTGAATGGAAGCCTGGATGAGAGCTTGTGGGTGTGAATCGGTGCCTGGGTGAGAGCTGATGTGAATGGGTGAGAGAGCATTTGTGTGTGATTGAGAGCTTGTATATAAGAGAGCATGGGTGTGATTGAGAGAGAGACTGGTCAGGGAGGTGATGTGTTTCTGTGTGAGAGAGAGAGACTGTCAGGAAAATGACTAGTGTGCGTATGTGAGAGAGAGACTGGTCAGGAAGATGACTGGTGTGACAGAGACCGAGACTGGTCATGGGGTCTAATTGGGGGGGGGGGGGGTATGTGTGAGTGACTGGTTGTGGGCACCTAGGAAGAGGACTGTGAGGACAGAGCTTCAGCAGCCCTTGCTGCTTCTGGTGATTGCTATTGGCCTGGAAGGGAAAGGAGTAGGAGAGTTGCTGGAGAAGGTAAGTAAAGGTGGCTTTTTAAATGTATTTTTCTTGATTGACTGCCATTTTAATTATTGGGTTTTATGCGATGTCTGCTGTTTTGAAATATGTTATTGATATTTGGACATGTTTTAATAGTTTTATGAGTTTTTAATTGTTGGATATTATTCTGTTCAGCAGATGTTTTGTAACATTTTTAGTATAGCTTTACAATTATTTCTGTGTGGGGCTCTGTAGCAGCTTGGCTTATTCTGTTTTCCCAATAGGAAATGTATTAGTGTTTAGGGTCTGGTTTAATAGTTGTATTTCTTAGATAGGGTTGTTACTGTTTGAGTGTGTTCCATAATACAGGTATAACTTTGTGCGGGTTAGTAAGTGTGCATTATTGCAAATCCCGAGAGTCTGTTAGGTGCTATATTTCTTTTTCCATTTCTCCAGGTTTGCACTGTATGCAGAATGGCTTTTTTGGTTTTCCATTCCAGTTTCTGTCTCCATATTTAAAATTTGTGGTTTTTCTGTACTTGGTGAAGGTCAGTTCTTGGTGTGTGACCGAGGTGAGGTATTTTACTATCATGTAGGCATTTGTATCAGTCTTATTTGTTGTGTTTTCTCAATAGGATATGCATTAGTGGTAAATTACTGTCTTTTCATAAGGAAGGCTATTGTGCCTGGTAGTAAAGAGAGTTTGTTTTGCTTTTACTGAAATGTCATTAGAACCAGAATATCTTTTTTGTATGGTGAGTTGTACAGGGTAATGCCCTAGATCTACTCTGCACTCATTGCTGGGGTTTGAGGGGATTCCTGTGGATGCAGAGTGCATGTTTACATTTAACCCCATGATGGTCACATGTTCAATGTGTCATGCATGTGAGAACCATCTGTCAGTTAGGTCCCGGCCAAAAAAAGGTTGAGAATGACTGCACTAATACACTCACATGTTCACTCTTTCACACAGATACATGCTCATTCTCTTACACATGCTCAATATCTCACTTCTCTCCCTCTTCCACACACACATGCCCATTCACTTTCACATGTCTACTCACACACAGTCACTTCTCTTCCTCTCACACCAGTGTTCACTCTCGCACTCACTTCTCTCTCTCTCCCACACACATGATCTGTCTCTGTCTCTTTTACTCTCACCGCACCTGCTCACTCATTCTCCATCTCCCCACCCTGAATCAATAAGCAGCAGCAGCCTCCTTCAGGCACGAAGGACAGCAGCCTTTTCCTTCAGGCCTGCATGACTGATGTGGATTCCTCTTCCTCCTTCCAGTTACTTAGGTCAATGCCCCTGCTTCTTCTTTTTCTGCCATGTGGGCCAACACTCCTCGTTTTTTCCATTTGCGCAACTGACTCTCCTCCTCCTCCTTCCAGCCTCTGAGGCCCAGTTAACTTCTTCAGCAGCACCCAGAGATTTCTGTTCTTGGCCCAGAGATCCAGTAATTTATTTAGAGTTACTGAGTTTCTGGGCCAAATCTGGAGAGATCCCAGATATACCAACTGCAGCCCCAGGCTTTCTGTGATTTTTCCATTCTTGTTGAGTTTTTAGATGCATACATTTTTATATTGTAAGAATATGAACTCTGTTTTGGAGTCTGCCTCTTATCTGCTTCTGTCTAATGGCTGGCATCCTTAGACTAAGAAAGCACTGGAAGATTTCTAGATTAAGAGACGCTTTCTCCAGCAACTTGGACTCCAAAAGAGAACATTATCTTTTCTTAGCATGTGGAATAATGATAACCTCCATTTCTTTCTAGCCAGCTGCCTTCCTTTTCCATTCAGGTGAATCTGACACCCGATCTGATTTGTCCTCTCCTTTCGTGTTTATGAAAAGTCTTGACAGTCGTCTCTCTGTCAGCATTGATAAATAAGAAGACAGCAGGGAATCCACTTTTATTCACAGCTGCACAGCTGTCAAAAGGCCCAGCTTGTGTTAGCAATAGATGGGCTCTGTCTTATTCTAAAACATTTTTAATTCACTTTTATTTAATAGGGCACCCAGTTCCCTCTTTAAAATACATTCTTGGATGTAGGACTGGGTTAAATCTGCATATTGTAATGCTCATGAGCAGTTACAGGTCAAGGATCCACTCCTATTTTTATAAGTCAGTACTTTGTGTTTAAAAAGATAAATCTTGAATTTGAATTTGTCCCTGAAGGAATTCTATAGTCTGGGAAATAAGATTCTTAAAAAAAAAAGAAAAGACTAGATATCATCCACTGAGGTCTCTAAAAATGCTGTTAAATTAGGGCTATCAGTAGATATAACATCTATTTCCCCCTCAGGGGCCAATACTTCCCTTCTCTTATTTGGTATGTAATACATTTTAGATATAATTAGATCTTTTGTAATACCCAAGATTTTACTAAACAATTCTTGGGCCGAAAATAATCTAGTATTAGGAACATTCAAGAATCTTAAATTTTTCCTTCTCATTGCATTTTCAAGTCCCTCTAATTTTTTATATATAATTAAAGAGTCTTTTATAAAGGCCGTCCCAGTGGCTTGCAACATTGTGATCTGCATTGTAGATGTTCCACTTAATGTTTCTAGTTGTATTATTCGTTTACTATGGTCTTTCAGATTTTTCCTTGTTTCCATAGTAAAACTGGGGACCCTCCTGACCCCCACAAGACTTGCCAAAAGTCCCTGGTGGTCCAGCGGGGGTCCAGGAGAGATCTCCTGCACTCGGGCCGTCAGCTGCCAGTATTCAAATTGGCGCCGATAGCCTTTGCCCTCACTATATCACTGGGGCCGACCGTTGGCCCCTGTGACATAGTGAGGGCAAAGGCTATTGGCTGCCAGTATTCAAAATGGCGCCGATAGCCTTTGCCCTCAGTATGTCACAGGGGCTACAAGTGCCATTGATCAGCCTCTGTCACATGGTAGGAGCACAAGATGGTGCCAGCCATCCATTGCTACTACCATGTGACAGGGGCTGACCAATGGCACCAGTAGCCCCTGTGACATAGTAGGTCAAAGGCTATCGGTGCCATTTTGAATACCGGCAGCCGAGGGTGTGAGTGCAGGAGATTGCTACCGGACCCCCCGCTGGACCAGAGAGTTTTGGTAAGTCTTGGGGGGGGGGGGTCAGGAGGGTGGGGGTTTGTTTAAATTGGCTCCTTTAGATGGCCAAATAATTTGGCAAAGATTTGTTGTATTCGTGGGGAATCGCAATACGTTTCACTTCCCCACGAATACAACGAATATGGCCCTATACGTTGCGGATTACAAATTCATAGGTAACGAATGCACACCCTAATAGGAATAATGCAAACACAGTCCAAGATCCTACCTGAGTCAGTTAATACAGTTTTCTCAGCCATCTACACATTTGTGTATTTTTTATTTATTATAGTTTATATTCCAGGAATCCATTTGTGTTCAGCACAGATTACAACCAAACACAATATAAAAATATATATATTAACATTTTAAAAGAATGCAAAACAAAATAAAATCAAAACAATACATTTCAAGATCCAAGTACTGCACTTGCAAGAAAAAGCCCTGATTACGGTACTCTTCTCAACTAACAGATGCATTATCTGCTAAAACCTGAAAATATAATATTGCTTTCATTCTCTTACACAACCTAAAATAATCTTGTTCAGAACATGACTCTAGTGACACACTAGATACACAAAGAAACTTCACAATACTTTAACAAGACTTCCACAATACTCTTCTACTGAAAAGAGCAGATACGTGGTTATGAATACTCTCAGGGTATTCTCAGCAATCTCTTTTGAAACCCTGACCAATCCCCCTTAGGGATGGGGTTCATATGCCGGAACTAATTTTATGACTACTCTATGGCATGACTTCCAGCTAACTTAACTCCGCCCTGGAAAACCCCTATGTTAATCTGGATAAACTTTAACCAGATAAGTGGCAGAAATATTCTAAAGTTGCCATTTTAGTGGGATAACTCACAAGTTGGATTCCTGAATCAGTTATGAGCTTTCATTATTCTCAGCTCATGATGGTGACTCCTGTTGATGCTGCCTTTGTACTGTCTACAGTCATTAAAGACTGCAGTTCATCCAGTGAGTTAAACAGAATATCTTTTCAGCATAGTCAGTTTACCGCCTAATAACTCTTTCAAAAAATTGGTATACTTACGCCTCCTCCCTTGCAGGCAAGTCCACATTGCTGGTAATAGTAAACTTAAACTCCTGAATTTGTATTGTACTAATTAAACTTGTCCTTGAGATTTCTGCTTTTTCAGCTTTCTCTCATATACAGCGCTCCAGAATACTCCTGGAGAACACTCCTTACTTCTATTTACCTAAGGTGGAATTCTTTGTAGCCTCTACTCACTCTTACTTTCACACAAACAGCTTCCAACTCTGTCAACTTCTCTTTTTATAGGACAAACATTTTTCTCCTCTGCTTCTGTTTCTTTCCTAAAGGAATCTGCTTACCATCTCTAGGAGTCTCTGTTATTTCTCCTACGGACTTAGATCAGTTTGGCCTTTTTACAAAGGGGTAGACCACACTGGACCACTCCATCTCATACGGTACACTCCATATCTAGTAAGGAAAAGGGGTTCTTAGATAAATACATTCAAATGATCTTTCATTCAAGTTCATTCTGGCCATTGAAAAATCTATGTAAATATGGATAACAGGACAAAAGTGGGTTTTTTAAAAACTTTTATTTTAAAACAACAACCATCACAAATAGGTTGGGTATTTCCTTTTTCAGCTTTATTTATTTATTTATTTTTATATTCCGGTGTTCGATTTTACATATCACATTGGTTTACATTCAAACAAAAATGCAGGAAATCAGGCGTTTCCTTTGTCTAATACATTGAACATTTATAATATGGAAATTGTTAACAAGGGACATAAAAAGAACATGGAGATGGTTAAACACCGGGTTGCACAAAAGGGTTTATGTTCATGTTTATTACATTTGATTAATTGCCTTTCTACCATTGCAAATCAAGGTGTATTCCATTAAATCATCTGGTATAAAAACAATTAAAATTCATAAAATCATACAAATAACTAAGAAATAAAAAAAAAATTACAAAGGTAAAAACATAAGACAACAGGGATAATACATTAATAACTATCAGTAGCCCAAGGTAAAAGCAAACAGGTATGAAAGAAACTAACACAAACATAGTCAAATTCCTAATTAGGATAGACCTAAAAGAAAAACATAGCTTTTAGACTTTTTCTCAACTTACAATAATCTTTCACAAAGCAAATGGGAAGGAGTTCCATAGACTTAGAGCTAGGTAGGAAAAACATGGCTCCTTTGTTTTTTCTAATTTCTAATTTCCTCACCCAATCGTTTTACGCCTAAACGACGTTTCTTCAGACTTACATCTCATGAAGAGCAGAAGTAAATAAGCGCACGTAAACAGCCCAACGTGCACTGCAGCCATTGGATTTAAAATCCCTATTTATGCACGTAAATGTTGGCCCCACCCCAGAACATCCCTGATATGCCCTAACTCCGCCTCATTTCCCCCGCATTGGGTTGCATGCGTATACATGCATAAATTGGACATTTTAAAGTAAGAGCTGCCCATGTATATGGGTCTTTTAATGCGAGCAGCTCTTTTAAAATTCACCCCATAATAACTGTGAAGATATATTCCTTTATTTCAGCATGACTGAACATCTAGTAGATGCAGGGAGAAGACAATTGTCAACGATATTTTCAAATGCAAACATGTTTATCTGTTTGAAAATATCTTTTGAAAAATTGTTGCTCATCTCCTCCCTCTCAGTGTGGGATAAAAGTATCTGTGCTGTTTTTACAAGGAAGAACGGAAACAACAGGGAAAAGAAAATACTCATGATTTTTAATTACTCCAAAACAGGGTACACAATTTCAAAAGTCTAGAAGTTGAGAAGGGATGCAAACAGAGAATCCACCAGCTGGTTCATGAAGCTGTAATAAGCTGAGAAAAGAACTATTTCTCTTTCACATTGCTTCATTGAGCTTTGAAGGGCAAAGGAAGGAAGTAACTGTTGAAAACGAGTTCAGCATTTTCAAGAGAGGACACAAAGGAAGCAATATAGTCTGATATGCTTCAGTGTGCATTTTCAATGGACGAATTAAATACAGTGTTTTTAACAAATACAGTGCTGGTAGCTATGAGCTACCAGCATCCTGGAATATCTTCAAATGTCTTATAAATTGCAGATCTACTGATGCCATGGCAACCTGTTGAAATATCATGTGGTATTCTCAAGTTGCCAACAAGTTTTAGCTGCTGGAACAGCACTGCCTTACCTTGTCAAAAAGAGGCAAAATATGAACATGGTATTAATCATCCTAGACGTGCTATTAAATTTGTTTCTGATCGCTATGTTCTCTTGATCCTTCTTTAAAAAAAATATCTTGCTACTGTTTGGCCTTTTTATGTTTGACCCACTGAAATTCTGTGCTGGTTAGTACTCCAAAAATAATTGATTGCATGAGGTTCAAAGTACAGCTCAGCTTCTGATTATTTCAAAGAATTCTGATAATAGTAAGTTAATCTTAAAAAAAACAAAATTTCTCTGACCAATAATCCAGCAAAAAAAAAAATGACTACAGAGTTTTGCCTTTTAGTCTTGATTGATTTTCTCTTGCAGTTCTGCCTTATTTGTTTTTATGATCTCTTCGGTATCTAACAGGCTCTAGTGATTCTGAAGAGTTGTCAGAAGTGCTTTGATTCCAAAGTGCAGAATGGCTAATTGAAACTTCCAAAGGAAGCTGTGCCCTGTAAAATATTTTAGAAGTCCAAAGCACAAGCAGCAATGCAAATCATCTACCATTTATAATTGCTACTGTTGCTATAATTTTGAAATTCTTTAATATGTCCACTAGCGTTCTGTAATATATCCCACATCGCCCTTCCTCTCCTCCCACCCAGCATTGTCCATGTTTCCTCCACTGCCCAGCATCCTCCTCTCTCTGACCCTTTCTCTCCAGCTTCATGTTCTCTTTCTTCTCTCCCCTGGGCAGCAGACTGAATCTCCAGGGACCCCGATCTCTCTTTACCCAAAGCCCACCTTCTACCTACGATGGCTCTTTGGCACAATGACAAGTCAAGCAGCGCTCCCTCTGGCAGCCAGCAGCTCTAGAAGAGGTTCCTCTGCCCTCCAGCACAGGAACACATTGCCTTTGACAGTGTTCTTCTACCTTTTTTGGTGCCAGGGACCAGTTGGCTGACCTCTTAACGTGGTGTGGTTAACAGAGTTGAGGGAAGACTCCTTAAGAGTGAGGGAGGAGGAGGAGTTCCTTCCTGTGGCTGAAGAGCATGGGGGGTAAGTCTCCATGTCTGAAGTATGGGAGGAGGGGAGTGCATGCCTTCCCCTTTTGAGGAGTCTTCCCCACTCTCAACCCAGCCACCTCCTAATGTTATTTTTTATTCTTTATTTAATAAATTTTCCGGCAACCTAATATTTTAATTACAAAAATTATGGCAAAAGCACTGAGTTTCTTGCATCCAGAGGTGGGAAGAGAAAAAAGTCTGTCGTCCTCATTCTGGAGGATTGTGTAATCAGGGATTTAAATACTTTCACTGGTAGCAATAGGGGGGTAGGTGCTTCCCTTTTAAGGGGCCTGGTGCTTGTAGCTGCCTTTATGGTTGCATAGCCATCAACTTATTGGAGTTTTAAAATGTATTTACAGAAGCATCCAGGGTGCAGCTGAGTTTGATTAGTTCATGTTTAATCTGTCTGCTCTGGTTAGTGCCAGTGATAGTAAAGAGTCAGAGCGTGTGAAAGTCTGCAGTGTGCAGTTATGGGGGCTCAGAGTGAAGCGACTACCAGGACATTTTGGCATGGAGGTTTAGAGTAATAGAGAATGCCCTACTCATGTCTGCGAGTGATTGGGTGGAAGCTAGTACGTGTTAGGGATGTATATTTGTTTAAAATGAATGTGCAAAATGTACCGAATATGGGCAATTCATTTTATTCAGGAGGCCCTGAAATGAATTGAGGGACCCCACGACTGAAATTTATTTCTTTTAAATTAATCCAGTGGGCCTAGGGCTAGGCTCGAGTCCGGGGCCTCGCTTAGGGCATAGGTGAGGCCCAAAGCAGGGGCTGCTGCCTAGGCTTGAGCTGCTGGGGGTCTCGGCCTAGACCCGAGCCCCCTACCCCGAACACTTACTTTTCGGATCCCTCGGATATCCGCAGAAGTGGCCAGGCTGCATACCAATGCTTGGGCCTCAACCAGACCCAGGCCCGATGCCGCAGCCTGGCCCAATGGCTACGTATCAGTGCCTTAGCCTCATCCTGATCTGGAGCCCAGACACTGCGGCCCAGCCAGAAGGCTGGGTCCCGATGCCGGGGCCTCAGCCCGGATCCAGGCCCGATGCTCGGGTCTGGCTTGGAGGCTGGGTTCTGATGCCTGGGCCTAGGCTCAAGCCCCGGCCCGGAGCCCAGGCCTCAGAGCACTCCATTGTCTTCTTTCTTTCTTCAACTGACGCCATTTGCTGGGGTCCTGCCAAAGTTAATTAACTCTGGCACATTCACCCCATTAGATGGTGCTATTTTGAGGTACAGCCGCCACACATCAAAATGGCACCATCCGCTGGGGTGAATGTGCGTGAGTTAATTATCTCCAGCTCAACCCCAGCAGATGGCATCAGTTGAAGAAGAAAAGAAGAAAGAAGAGGACATTGTTGGACCTGCTCCAAAGCCTGGGCTGCAGAACTGGGCGTGGCCCTAGGCCGAGGCCCAGATGTCAGGACCCAGCCTTCAGGCCGAGCATTGGGCCTGGGCTTGGACTTTGGTCTAGGCAGAGGCCAGGCATTCAGACCCAGCCTCCGGGCCTGGACCCAGTGTAGGACCTTGGTCCATGTTGAGGCCCTGGCATCAGGATCTGGCCTCTAGGCTGGCCACAGCATCTGGTATGGGCTTGGGTTTCAGTCTAGGCTGAATTCCAAGCTTTGGGATCTGCCCTCTGAGGCATCAGCCCTGCGTAGGCTGAGTCTGAGGTCACAGCGACCTACTGAGTCCTTGGCCTACACAAGGCCAAGGCTTCAACTTGGACCTAGGCCTCGCCAGTGGATCCCTGGGTAAGTGGGGGCCAAGGAGTATCCTGGCTTCAGCATTTTTCCAGAGGTCTGGGAGGGATGGACGGGATGCCCCATTTCTGTGTTTTTTCTCTGTTTTGGGGGGGTTAAATATTTGGGTTTTGTTTTTTTTCACACGAATGAAATAAATCGAATATTCCATGAACTGAAACTCATGGGGAAAAAACTCTCTAAAATGAACCAAAAAAACAAAAACAAACTTTTTTCCCTGTACACCCATAGTACCTGTATGGCCTCAGAGCGTAGCTGCAGCATGTGTCTGCTTTCTCTTGCAATGGTTGCCTCTCGGCAGACTAGCAAAAAAATACTGCTAGGGACCACTGCTAGTCCACAGGCCAATGGTTGAGAAACAATGAACTTCTGAATTTCTGCTCCTTACTTTGGCAGCAAGCAGGCTATAGCAACATGTTAAATAAGTGACTTAGTGGCTCCCATGGTTTTTGACATCAGCACAGTGCCTGTGCCTACTCATAACCCTGTGCTGCTGCCTGCCTCTTCAGCATTCTGCAACTCCCACACCTGCTGATGGCCAGGAGGGCAGGATCATATAAGGGTCCTGGGGCCAATTCTTTAACTTTCTCCCACTCCGACACAAGCCAGAGCAGGACATGGTTCTTTTTCCAATCGGGGGAAGACTAAATCCTCCAGGGCCCAAGATGGCTGTGGTAACTCTCGGTTTGTTGCCTTGGGAGGGAGGGGGGTAACAATCTGTTTGTACTTCAAAGGATGTGAATGCCACAAAAGACTCTGGATGCTCAAATTGAGTAACCAAAGTTTAATCTTTACTGTCAGAGTACTTTATTTTAAGAAATGGCACTTTCATAACAGATATTGTTCTGATACAATGAAATTTACAATTCTCCAATCAGGGGCGGATTCCGGGTAAAGATCGGCCAGGGGATTTTCTGCCCAGGCCGGCCCAGGAGATACCCCGTGGTCTGCCGAGTGCAGCTTTGTCACGGCCGCGCTGGACAGACCACGTGACCAGAGCGACCGGCCCACCGGGGGATGCCCGATCCCCTGATAGGCCAATCGGCCCTGTCTCCAATTAATCTGTGCAAGCACCTCTAAGTCTTAGGCAGGGAAATTCTCACCTTCTGTGGTTCAGACAAGCAAGGTTCCCAGTCGGGCAGGGTGTCCTTTTATGGGTTGGAAAACTCCTTCCAAAACTACTGATTGGCAAAAATAGTTACAGTCCCTGTATAGTCTCCCTTAAGAGTCTCTCTCTCAGGGTTAAGACTCTGTTGGGTATTCTCAGAATAGAAATTTAGGTCTTACTCACTGTTCTCTTCTTCAGTTGTCTCAATAAGATTTTTCTTAGGTAAAATCCAGTAGCAGAGAACACAGCAGCTCTCTACAGATATTCCCTCTTTAGGCAGGAAGGCTGACCAAAAACTTTCTCATGGGAATGTAAAAACATATCTTCACACAAAAGATAAAAACACAATCTAGAATCCTCCTTTTTCAGGTCACCATATGGAATCTTCCCTACCTCTTGATCTTACCTAGCTGGCAGAGATCCCGAATTCCTCCAGCCAGGAGTACCAGGGCTCTCATAAAAGAACATCTAAAAAAGGCAAAAATATCCAAAAATCTTAATCAAAAATAGAACCAGAACCCAGACAGGCACTGATCCCCTTTCCACTAGGGTGTTGGCTCAGGTTGTGTAACCCAGTTCTCAAGCAAGGGAAAAACTCAAGATAACACACTCCTGCTCTCTCTAACTCCAAAATGCCATGCCTAGAATTTGCTGTAGCTTTCTTTTATAGGTAGCAGGGGGCTGGCCATTCCAGCAACCTCAGTGTAAGGAGCTGTTCAGAAATGGAGCCCTCCCTCACTACCTTTCCCATCCTAGCTCACAGGATTCAAGGCTAGGGCCTAAGTGTGATGATCCTAAAGAGTTGCTTCAATTGCTTTTGGGTTTATAGGGGAAGGGAAGACAAACACCATGCAAAACAGAACAGGCAGCTGAGCAGCAGAACCCTGACTCTGGGCCTCATTTCGATGTGTCTGGTCACTCAGGCTAGGAAGATAAGGATATAGGTTCCAGTGATGTGGCAGTCCCTCAAGGCATCGTGCACAAAGGCACATGCCCACACGACCTAGTAGAAATTATAGCCCTGCTAGTACCAAGTGGATATTTCTTTTGAACCACTTGCTGTACTTTAATCACAGTAGAGACCACACAGTGCAAAGTTGGGAGGATATACATATTTTGCATATATTAGGAAGAAAGGAAGGTCTGGTTGCATTGAAGACCTTTTTTTTTTTGTTTTTTACTCTTAAGCAGAGAAAATCAGGAAAACAATTTTCAATGTCTTTTTTTATTCATACTGCAATTTGGGTCATTAATATCTACTAACACTTAATTTTTTATCAGTTACTTTAGAATGCATTTTCTGAATAGATCAATAATGGAATAAATTAATAGAAATGAGCTTATTAATAAAGCAGTTCTTGATTCACCTTAGCTTTTGACTTTTCAACTTACTACTTTATCCTGAAGTGTTTCCTTCCAATTGTGTATACATCATCATATGTTCGTGACTGTCTTTAACTTACATTTATTTAAATTTAGATTTTGTTTACATGATTATTCTTAGGGAAAGCACAGAATAGCTGTGAACTTACTTATCCCTGCTGTAGAACTGGTAACAAATTACAGTACTAATAATTTGCTTCTGAAATTGATACATGAAAAAACTGGAATTCCTGACCAGCTAATACACAAAAGGGTAGATTTAAAAAAATTGCGCGATTGCGTACTTTTGTTTGCGCACCAGGCACAAACAAAAGTACGCTGGATTTTATAAGATACATGCGTAGCCGCGCGTATCTTATAAAATCCGGGGTCGGCGCGCGCAAAGGGGTGCACATTTGTGCAACCTGCGCGCGCCGAGCCCAGCGCGCGCTGCCTATTCCCTCCGAGGCCGCTCCGATTTCGGAGCGGCCTTGGAGGGAACTTTCCTTCGCCCTCCCCCCACCTTCCCCTCCCTTCCCCTACCTAACCTACCCTCCCAGCCCTATCTAACCCCCCCCTTACCTTTGTTGGCGCGCCGTCACCTGACCAAGGGGCTGGTCCGGAGGCCTTGACCATGCCCCTGGGCCGGCGCCACGCCCCCGGGCCTGCCCCCCAAATGCCGTAGCACGCCCCCGAAATGCCGCGTCGTTTCGGGAACGCCCCCAACACGCCCCCTCCCCGCCCCTTTAGAAAGCCCCAGGACTTACGCGCGTCCCGGGGCTCTGCGCGCGCCGGCGGCCTATGCAAAATAGGGTAGATTTTAAAAAATTGCGCGATCGCGTACTTTTGTTCGCGCACCAGGAGCAAACAAAAGTACGCTGGATTTTATAAGATACACGCGTAGCCGCGCGTATCTTATAAAATCCGGGGTCAGCGCACGCAAGGGGGTGCACATTTGTGCAACCTGCGCATGCCGAGCCCAGCGCGCGCTGCCTGTTCCCTCCGAGGCCGCTCCGATTTCGGAGCGGCCTCGGAGGGAACTTTCCTTCGCCCTCCCCCCACCTTCCCCTCCCTTCCCCTACCTAACCCACCCCCCGGTCCTGTCTAAACCCCCCCTTACCTTTATTCCACGATTTACGCCTGCGAAAAGCAGACGTAAATCTGCGCGCGCCAGCCAGCTGCCCCGCTACGTGTTCCGGTCCCGGGGGCTGGTCCGGAGGCCGCGTCCACGCCCCCGGGCCGAAACCATGCCCGCGTCGCCGCCCCCAAAACGCCGAGTCAAGCCCCCGAAACGTCGTGTCATTCTGCCACGCCCCCAACACGCCCCTCCCGCCCCTTTTAAAAAACCCCGGGACTTACGCGTGTCCCGGGGCTCTGCGCGCGCTGGCGCAGGGCATTTAAAATCCGCCCCAATATGTGCGCCGACGCGCAAGGGCCCTGCGCGTGTAAATCCGGCCAGATTTACGTGCGCAGGGCATTTAAAATCCGCCCCAAAGTGCATTTCTGGGTAAGGTCACATGGGGCCTTGCCCTTACTCTATTTCACAATATTCCGAGTCACTGCTGTTCCCTCTCCCCTTCATCTTTTCTCACTGTGCTTCAGTCCTCTGTTTCTAAATCAACTCTTGTTCCTGCCCATGCAGTTTACAGATCAGCTATTGAACCATGTGTGGTTCAAACAGCTAATGAATGAACCATGTGGGCTGTGGGAGGGAAATAAGAGAAGAGTCACCAGCTCGACAGCAGGTGGACTATCCAGATTAGCGTGCTGGGTCAGGACATAGAGGGGGGAGGTAGGAGCAGGAAGATGCTTGAAGGTTTTTAGAGAGATAAGGAAGGAGAAATTGGGGATTAGAGGAGTGTGGACTCAGATATGGGGTGTGAGGAGACAAGGAGCTTGGGAATTGGATGGGAGAGTAAGGCATGGGGATTGGGGGGGTGGAGAATAGGGACTGAAGAGTTTGTGGGAGGAAATCAGGGACTTGGGTGGGAGAGAAGGGACTTGGAGATTGGGTGGAGGAATTAGGTGGGTGAGTGGAGACTTGAAGACTGGATGGGGAGAGTGAGGACTTGAGTATAGTTTGGTAGAATGGGGCTCTCATACTGAATGGGGATTGTTAGAGGACTTGGCAATTAGGTGCAGGAAGTTAGATCAGCTGGGAAGTATGAGAGGATAGGTGAAAGGGGACTTTGAATGTGAGCTGGGCAAGAGAAAAAGAGTAGAGGTTGAGAGTTGGTGTGAAGGACTGGAGGGCTAAAGAGCGGGTGAGAGGCAATGGAAAGGGATGAGGAAAAGAGCTCTGGAAGGGGTGAGAGAAACAGGAAAGATATGGGTCTCTGAAGGGAGTAAGACAGGTGGAAATGGGGTTTTGGAGAAGGTGAAAGAGGGATAATAGAAGGAAAAGTAGGGATAAGAGACAGAAGAAAAGTCCTGGAGGCAGGTGAGAAGATGAGCAACAGAAGGAGCTGGGGCTGGTGAGAGAATAAGAAGAAAAGAAAAGTAAAATAGCTAGGGAAGAGGTGAATACAAAGGATGGACTAGAGAGCAAGTGAATGGCAGGGGAAATGGGAGGCTGAGCAAGGACAGAGAGTGGGGAAACGGGAGAACTGCAGAGGGATTAGAGAGCAGGGAGAGAGGGGGCTGAGAAGGGGGAGAGAGGAAAATGAAAAGTTGGTAGGAAGGTGAGGGAAAGGAGAGGAGGAGAAAGAGGGGCAAAATCTTGCTATGAGTGGAGAGAGAGAAAGACCAATGTCAGAGAAAAATGTAGAGGAGGAAGCTATTGAAGGCAGGAGTTCTTCCCGGCTCTGTCCTGTCCCAGGCTGAGTGAGATGGGGAGAGTGTGCACAGAGCACTGGATGTGGCTCATTGTGAGTGTTGGGAGTAGCAGCAGTGAAGAAGCTCTGGCAGTCACATGCCAGAGCTTCTTCAAGGTAGCCAAGGTAACTTAGCTGGCTGCCAGCTTTGCACTGACCTTTCCCTTTTCCTGCATATAGAGAGATTTGGTTCATGCGTTTCCTCCATTCTCTCTCCATTTGTTTTAAAATTTAGAAGAGAAACTGGTGAGGCTTTCAATGCTCCCCTAGCTCTTCGTTTGGCCATATGAGTCATCTCTGTGTCTGTGCTGCCAGATCTGCAGATGTTGGTGTGCCACACAACATTTTTGTTAATGTAGGTATGCCTTGGGCTTGAAAATAATATGAAACACTGTGTTAAGGTATGGCAGGTTGTCTTTATGGGTTCTAAGTATCTTTTTGTCAAGGTTTTGACATACTCAGAATGCATCTGGCAATGAAGTTTGTGTTGCTCTTAATCTGAAGTGACACTTTAATATGAATTTTATTTTTAATATTAGTTGGAAGGGGATTACCTTAGTTCTCTTCACCCATTTTTCTTTAGGTAGGGAATTCTGTAGACATAGGGCATGTTTATAGAACTTAAGAACATAAGAACATGCCATACTGGGTCAGACCAAGGGTCCATCAAGCCTAGCATCCTGTTTCCAACAGTGGCCAATCCAGGCCATAAGAACCTGGCAAGTACTCAAAAACTAAGTCTATTCCATGTTACCGTTGCTAGTAATAGCAGTGGCTATTTTCTAAGTCATCTTAATTAATAGCAGGTAATGGACTTCTCCTCCAAGAACTTATCCAATCCTTTTTTAAACACAGCTATACTAACTGCACTAACCACATCCTCTGGCAACAAATTCCAGAGTTTAATTGTGCATTGAGTGAAGAACTTTCTCCGATTAGTTTTAAATGTGCCACATACTAACTTCATGGAGATCCTCCTAGTCTTTCTATTATCTGAAAGACTAAATAACCGATTCACATCTACCCATTCTAGACCTCTCATGATTTTAAACACCTCTATCATATCCCCCATCAGCCATCTCTTCTCCAAGCTGAAAAGTCCTAACCTCTTTAGTCTTTCCTCATAAGGGAGCTGTTCCATTCCCCTTATCATTTTGGTCACCCTTCTCTGTAACTTCTCCATCTCAATTATAACTTTTTTGAGATGCGGCGACCAGAATTGTACACAGTATTCAAGGTGGGGTCTCACCATGGAGCGATACAGAGGCATTATGACATTTTCCGTTTTATTCACCATTCCCTTCCTAATAATTCCCAACATTCTGTTTGCTTTTTTGACTGCAGCACCTCACTGAACAGACGATTTCAATGTGTTATCCACTATGACACCTAGATCTCTTTCTTGGGTAGTAGCACCTAATATGGAACCTAACATTGTGTAACTATAGCATGGGTTATTTTTCCCTATATGCATCTTCTTGCACTTATCCACATTAAATTTCATTAGCCATTTCGATGCCTAATTTTCCAGTCTCACAAGGTCTTCCTGCAATTTATCACAATCTGCTGGTGATTTAACTACTTTGAACAATTTTCTATCATCTGCAAATTTGAATTCCTCACTCGTCGTATTTCTTTCCAGATCATTTATAAATATATTGAAAAGTAAGGGTCCTAGTACAGATCCCTGAGGCACTCCACTGCCCACTCCTTTCCACTGTTTCCTTTCTTTTAGCCAGTTTGTAATCCATGAAAGGATATCGCCACCTATACCATTACTTTTTACTTTTCCTAGAAGCCTCTTGGGGTGCAAAGTTTATACTGGAGTTTAGTCCCACCCTGTACTAGCTCTAGACTTAATTTATTGATTTATTGATTTTATTTATGATCAATTGATATTCTGACTTTTCCCAAAGTTAGGTATCAAGATGGATTGTAATAAATTTAAATGAACAGAGGCATTAGAACTGCTTACAATCAAATCAGAATCTGTAATTAATGTAGCATTAGGTCCAGCATAAACAAAACAAACATTTTTATTTATGTCCCTGTTGGGAATTTAGGAAATTGGGCAGAAGATGTGGGTCATAGGGGAAGGCCTGGCAGAAAATCTATGCCTTAGTGTTTTTTTCAGAACACAAGGTAGCATGGCTCCATGCACAGGGTTACTGGTACTTTGATGCGGAACAGCTGAAAGCGTGGAGTCTCATGCAGGACAATCTGTCAACGGGCAGCAGAGGAGAGGAGCCATTTAAGTGGACCGGAGTTCACTAGAGGTTGTGTAAAGGGAGCACAGTTGAGAAGAGGTATAAAGGGGGTCTGTTTATTCAATCATTTGAAGTCAAAGTAGTGAGTTTTAAATTTTAGCGTGCTTTTTACTGGGAGCCATTGGAACTCAGTAGAATAGGCTTGATAGGATCAGTGCTTTTGCACTTACCAAAATTCTCATGGTAGTATTTTGAAGCTGGAGGCACTTCAAGCTGTATTGTGAGATGTTTGTTGTGTAAGAGAATTGTAATAATTTATTCAGCTGGGATTAATGCATGGATTAAAGAGCAAGATTGTGTTCGTCAAGGAAATTACATATTCTGCAGATCTGATGCAGATACATGAATTTTGAGATGCTGGGTTCCCTTTGGTCAAGTTGAACTCTTAGGGGTAAATTCTAAAAGCATTGCTCATGTTAAAAGGCCCATAAACACGTATATATGGGCTATGTGTGAGCAATGCGTATTTTAAAATCTGCAAATTATGCACATATATGTACATGCCTGAGTTTAAAAAAAAAAAAAAAAAAAGGCAGAGCCACAATTTACATATGTAAATTGGAAAGCGAGAGAGAGCCTCTATATAAAGCAATATGTCACTCTGTTTATACCACTGTAAGAGGGCACTTTCAACTCAGTGTGGGGTTTGGGAGTGGGGTAAGTTTGGGGGGGGTTACATACACAGAAGTATGAACAGCAAAGTTGACATCAGTGAAGATTTTCTGTTTGATAAATGGACCTGTGACATAACTGCGTGCATGATATACAATTACGGGCGGATTTTAAATGCCCTGCTCGCGTAAATCCGCCCGGATTTACGCGAGCAGGGCCCTCGCGCGCCGATCCAGGATTTTATAAGATACGTGCGTCATTCGGCCCCACCCCTGACACGCCCCCTTAAAAAAAACCCCGGGACTTATGCGCGTCCCGGGGCTCTGCGCGGGCCGGCGGCCTATCCCCAGGGATTATTGGCAAGCTTTTTGGCCAGCTTGGGGGGGGGCCTCCTGACCCCCCCCAAGGCTTGCCAATAATCCCTGGGGGGTCCAGCGGGGGTCCTGGAGCGATGTTGTCGTCGGCTGCCAATAATCAAAATGGCGCCGATAGCCTTTGCCCATACTATGTCACAGGGGCTTTCGGCGCCATTGGTCGGTTCTCCTACCATGTGACAGGGGCTGACCAATGGCGCCGGTAGCCCCTGTGACATAGTAGTTCAGAGGCTAGGTGATCCAAAGAACTGTTTCAAAACACTGGCATGTCTTAATGCTACATTATGTTTGTAAAAATAAATCTCTTTTTGCCCGCACACAAGGACGTAACTGTCTGACAGACTAGTGTGAACATTACCTCGATTAAACAATACAGAAATCCCGGAAAGTAACGGCCAATCTGTTTGTACCCCACTGGGGTAGATTTTCAAAGGCTTACATGCGTAACCCCGAAAACCTGCCCCTGCGCACGCCGAGCCTATTTTGCATGGGCTTGGCGGCGCGTGCAAGCCCCAGGATGCACGTATGTCCCGGGGCTTTGAAAAAGGGGTGGGAAGGGAGCGGGGTCGTGGGCGTGGCACTGATCCGGGGGCAGTCAGGGGGCGAGACCAAGGCCTCTGGCGCTGTGCTGGAGGTTGGCATGCCGGCAGCTGGCTGGTGCGCGCAAGATACACCTGCAAGAGGCAGGCGTAAAAAATAAAGTAAGGTGGTGGGGGGGGGGGGGAAATGAAAGAAAGGTTCCCTGCAAGGTTGCTCCGATTTCGGAGCGGCCTTGGAGGAAAAGGGGAAAGCCATCGGGCTCCCCTAGGGCTCGGCGCGTGCAAGGTGCACAAGTGTGCACCCCTGGATTTTATAACATGCGCGCGGCAGCACGCGCGCATGTTATAAAATCGGGTGTACATTTGTGCGCACCGGGTAGCGGGCATAAATGTACCCCGTGCGCGTAGGATTAAAAATCTGCCCCACTGTGTGGTGCGAGGATGTCCTTGAAATCAGTGTTTTTCACATCCTTTTTTATCCATCAGCTATACATTGAAGGGACATTTTGACTAACACCTCGCAGGTAATTTATATTATCCAATGTCCATGTCGGAAGTCGTACATTGATCACATAAAGCTTTCTATCAAAACACAAATTATATTGTATAAAAGCAAGACACAGGATTCCCTTCTTGTGAAACACTGGCAGGAGTTTAATTACTCTTTGGAACATCTGAAATTTTGTGTGATAGAGAATTTCAGACAGCCGAGAGGAGGCAATACTTCATAACAGCTTCAGCACTGAGAACAATATTTTATCTATTCTTGGCGCACTACTGCTCCAGATGGTTTGAATTCCATAACTGAATGGGAAGCATTCTTGTAAAACAGTAGCTGTCACTGTCTTATTTGTGCCATTAGATCTTATCAGTGACTCAGCCTCTTTCTGAAAAGGCGCGCATTTTTCCTCATCGGCTGCTCTGAGGGCAATTTAAATACTCTACATGTCCCATGATGTCTAGCCTCGCTTTGGTTTCCTTGATGCAGACGTATTAAGGAAGGCAGGCTCAGGTAAGATCTGTGCAGAAGGTGTTGCTTTTTAGAAAACATATAAATCTAAATATTTAATCAAAAAATCCGTGAGTTTGATCCCTTCTGGGACGTTGCTGATCTCATATTAATTTTTTAGGTTTCTATTTATGATCCCAAGATTTGAAACACTTGCTAAAGCAAAGACATGATTCTATGATACGTACGTTTCTCTGAAGCATTGTAAGTAGGTTGAAAATAATCGTAACATTCTGTTTGCTAATAGACAGACATGCATATTAGGGATGTGAATCGTGTCCTCGATCGTCTTGACGATCGATTTCGGCTGGGAGGGGGAGGGAATCGTATTGTTGCCGTTTGGGGGGGGTAAAATATCGTGAAAAATCGAAAAATCGAAAAATCGCAAAACCGGCACATTAAAACCCCCTAAAACCCACCCCCGACCCTTTAAATTAAATCCCCCACCCTCCCGAACCCCCCCCCAAATGACTTAAATAACCTGCGGGTCCAGCGGCGGTACGGAACGGCAGCGGTCCGGAACGGGCTCCTGCTCCTGAATCTTGTTGTCTTCAGCCGGCGCCATTTTCCAAAATGGCACCGAAAAATGGCGGCGGCCATAGACGAACACGATTGGACGGCAGGAGGTCCTTCCGGACCCCCGCTGGACTTTTGGCAAGTCTCGTGGGGGTCAGGAGGCCCCCCACAAGCTGGCCAAAGTTCCTGGAGGTCCAGCGGGGGTCAGGGAGCGATTTCCCGCCGCGAATCGTTTTCGTACGGAAAATGGCGACGGCCATACGCGTATGGCCGGCGCCATTTTCCGTACAGAAAATGGCGCCGGCAGGAGATCGACTGCAGGAGGTCGTTCAGCGAGGGTTCCGGCGCCTCGCTGAACAACCTCCTGCAGTCGATCTCCTGCCGGCGCCATTTTCCGTACGAAAACGATTCGCGGCGGGAAATCGCTCCCTGACCCCCGCTGGACCTCCAGGAACTTTTGGCCAGCTTGTGGGGGGCCTCCTGACCCCCACGAGACTTGCCAAAAGTCCAGCGGGGGTCCGGAAGGACCTCCTGCCGTCCAATCGTGTTCGTCTATGGCCGCCGCCATTTTTCGGCGCCATTTTGGAAAATGGCGCCGGCTGAAGACAACAAGATTCAGGAGCAGGAGCCCGTTCCGGACCGCTGCCGTTCCGGACCGCCGCTGGACCCGCAGGTTATTTAAGTCATTTGGGGGGGGGGTTCGGGAGGGGGGGGGATTTAATTTAAAGGGTCGGGGTGGGTTTTAGGGGGTTTTAGTGTGCCGGCTCACGATTCTAACGATTTATAACGATAAATCGTTAGAATCTCTATTGTATTGTGTTCCATAACGGTTTAAGACGATATTAAAATTATCGGACGATAATTTTAATCGTCCTAAAACGATTCACATCCCTAATGCATATATATATATATATATATATATATATATATATATACCAAAAAAACTCCAATAGGAAAGGAAAAAAGCACATCAACAATTATACAAATTCTACAACGAAAAAAATGTAAATATTTAAAACAATTTTTTATTCCAAAAGTAACCTCATTAGAACAAATTACATACACTCATCCTTAAATATACCCTAAAATACTTATACATGTGTCTTAAAATACATTAGACATATATTTGCTTTTCATTATTATATTGAGTACAAAGCTAAGCAAAACTGACCCTCAAGTCAAAACTACTGCTAATCTATAGCTAACCTGGGCTGGGAAAGCTCTTTTAAATGTAGAATGAGAAATCACACTCACTAGTGAACACTCAAACAGAGCATCTCTTGTTCTACTATATATAATAAAAAATATTAATTAAATATCATAGGGGTGTAGAATTCTAATTTCCGGATGTTATGGTGTCCCTCAGGATTCCTATGAATGTCAAGCTGTAATGTCCAGATGATACGACGTCCCGTACCAACAAGGCTCTTGTTTTGCCGATCCGACTTCCTCAGGGGAGCTTTCAGAGGGAACGATCAGCAGTGAATTGAACACCCAAGAAAAATAACTGCAATAGATGTCTAATAAAAAGCAAAAATTATCTTAAAATGCTGAACCATCTTCAAATGATCCCCTCACCATTATAATTTGCCTATCACTCTGAAGAATGTACTCAATTACACTAATTATAAGAAACTAATCTATATTACAGCAAATGTGATAGAAAGATATTACATGATCTATTACTATGCTAAAATCTGCCTCTACAAAAAAAATGTTTATTATCAAAGATCTTAAAAAAAAATATATAATGGAAATGTAACAGAGTTTGAAATTGCCACATAGCTAGGTAAACCAATTCCTGCTAACAAAGCAAAAATCATAAACCAAACCCATTAGTTTACAAAAGACATTTATAAAAGGAGATCATAATCCAACTGTACAACCAACCTTTAATAATCAAATTACAATTACATCCAATTCATGCTCACAAACAGCAATATTAAGCAGCTAAAAAAATATAATAACTACATAAGATCTTTCTAACACATTTGCTGTAATATAAATTCGTTTCTTATAATTAGTATAATTGAGTACATTCTTCAGAGTGACAGGCAAATTATAATGGTGAGGGGATTATTTGAAAATGGTTTAGCATTTTAAGATAATTTTTGCTTTTTATTAGACATCTATTGCAGTTATTTTTCTTGGGTGTTCAATTCGCTGCTGATCGTTCCCTCTGAAAGTTCCCCTGAGGAAGTCGGATCGGCAAAACAAGAGCCTTGTTGGTATGGGACGTCGTATCATCTGGACATTACAGCTTGACATTCATAGGAATCCTGAGGGACACCATAACATCCGGAAATTAGAATTCCACACCCATATGATATTTAATTAATATTTTTTATTATATATAGTAGAACAAGAGATGCTCTGTTTTGAGTGTTCACTAGTGAGTGTGATTTCTCATTCTGCATTTAAAAGAGCTTTCCCAGCTCAGGTTAGCTATAGATTAGCAGTAGTTTCGACTTGAGGGTCAGTTTTGCTTAGATTTGTACTCAATATAATAATGAATAGCAAATATATGTCTAATGTGTTTTAAGACACATATATAAGGATGAGTATATGTAAATTGTTCTAATGAGGTTACTTTTTGAATAAAAAATTGTTTTAAATATTTACATTTTTTTCATTGTAGAATTTGTATAATTGTTGATGTGCTTTTTTCCTTCTCCTATTGGAGTTTTTTTGGTATATATGACAAGCACTAGTTAGCTCTACATATTGCCTTATTTTGTTTCTATATATTTGTTATGTCTATTTTCAGTTTGAATGGGTCAACTCCGCAATATAATCTCTTCCTCCAGATGAAGCCATCAACAGGCAAAACAAAGGCCTTGGTTGAGGAATGAGTAGGACCTATGGATTAGAGTATTACATTTCTGAACCTTTGCTGGGTCAATTTTCTGGACATTTACAAGGAATTTCCCCCAAAAACTTTAAACTGAGGCATAAACTAACTGGATTATGTATGGAAAATACTCATGACGTGCATGTCATGGACTCTGTAAATACATTGGGGCCGATTTTAAATTTTGCGCGCGTGAGATACATTTGTGCGTGCTACCTGGCGCGCACAAATGTACACCCAATTTTATAACATGCGCATGCTGCCGCGCGCATGTTATAAAATGCAGGGTCGGCGCGTGCAATGGGGTGCACATTTGTGCATCTTGCCCTAGGGGGAGGCCTGATAGCTTTCCCCGTTCCCTCCAAGGCCGCTCTGAAATCCACCGGAGCGCGCTGTACTGTATCGGCCTGTTAGCCGGTTAGAACGTATTGGGCTAAGTTATGATGTATATTCAGCAACACAGTGAAGCCACTAAATATACATATATATATACACGCACTTAGCTGGATAAGTCTACCTGGCTAAGTTTAGACCTGCTCTAAGGGGCGTTTAAACTTACAGAAATGCTTAAGCGACTAATTCCAAATTTTGATAGCTAGCCATATAAGTTATAAGTTATAGGTTATATGGCTAACTCGCTCCACCCCGATCCGCCCAGTACACACCTACTTTTTTTTTGTGTAACTGTTAGCCATATAAGGGACTTATACAACTAAGTGGCAGCCTCTGAGCATAAGCGCATATTCAGCGGCTGCTACTTAGTCACCCTAGTCCCGCTTATTCGGCTAAATAGCGCTGACTGCGCTTTGAATATTGAGCCCTATGTGACTATATGGACTTTTTGACATTTTGTATACACATTTTAAAGAATTTAACATTTGTATTTTTTTGTTAAGGGGATGTTTTTCCTTTTACTACAGGGATATTTGAATAAATATATAAGAATTTTTGTAACATTATTACAGTAGTACTTTAATTTATTATTGCATTAGTGTTCTTTTTGTAGGGTTGCATACTGGATATATATGAACACTTAAATTGGTAATTATATCTAAGTTTTCATTTTGACTGCATAGTTTTTATTACTTCAATAGACAGTATGACCAATATAAATGATTTAATAGTTTTCAGCTATTTTGATCAGGCAGCTTCTACAGTTTTGTTTGGTAGAAGATTGTTTGATAATCACACACAGTGGGGCGGATTTTCAGAGCCCTGCTCGCGTAAATCCGCCCAAAACCGGGCGGATTTACGCAAGCAGGGCCCTGCGCGCCGGTAGGCCTATTTTACATAGGCCTACCGGCGCGCAGAGCCCCGGGACTCGCGTAAGTCCCGGGGTTTTCAGAGGGGGCATGTTGGGGGCGGGCCCGAACCGCGCGGCGATTTCGGGGCGTGTCGGGAGCGTTCCGGGGGCGTGGCCGTGCCCTCCGGACCCGCCCCCAGGTCGCGTCCCGGCGCGCAGGAGGCCCGCTGACGCGCGGGGATTTACGCCTCCCTCTGGGAGGCGTAAATCCCCCGACAAAGGTAAGGGGGGGGTTTAGACAGGGCCGGGCGGGTGGGTTAGGTAGGGGAAGGGAGGGGAAGGTGAGGGGAGGGCAAAGGAAAGTTCCCTCCGAGGCCGCTCCGATTTCGGAGCGGCCTTGGAGGGAACGGGGGTAGGCTGCGCGGCTCGGCGCGCGCCGGCTATACAAAATCCATAGCCTTGCACGTGCCGATCCAGGTTTTTAGCAGATACGCGCGGCTCCGCGCGTATCTACTAAAATCCAGCGTACTTTTGTTTGCGCCTGGAGCGCAAACAAAAGTAGGCTATTCGCGCTCCTTTTAAAATCCGCCCCAGTGGTAATATCACTGATTGTTTTTTGGTCACAAAAAATAGAAAGCGACTCATCTACACAGAATTATACTCGATCTCTTTGAATGAATATTGTACAGTCAAATGGATACATTGTGGACTCAGAATCTATAAGGAACCCTTTTTATATCTGGAAATGAACAGTTTTTAAATCTATGGAATGCCATTTTCAATAAATGCTCATATGACTTAATGTTCATGATAATTGAGACAGCTAATAAATACATCAGCAGCAGAGATTCGACTAGAGGTAGATGCACAAAATAGATGACCTTTAGACAAGTTTACCAACTGAAACTTTCACAACTCAATTAGTCTTATATAAAAAAATCAATGGATAAATTTTTGAATAAACTAAAAGCTTATAAGATTAGAAAATCCCACAGGAATGAAAACGATTGTACTGGAGGATATGTTCATCATTAGCTGGATAAGAACAGATCCACCAAAAAAGCTTGTTCTTTTGACTCCTCCTCTAGTGATTATCTGGAGGAAGATTCACCTCAACATCAAAGTAAGAACAACACTCAAAAAACAGTGTTATTTAATCTCCCAATCCATCAGAGAATTTTCTTCATTCTCAAGAATTTTTTTTTTATCTAATATTGTTTAACACAGGGGACAACCACCAGGACACAATCTAAGTAACTCTCATTTAAGAACATAACAGCTTGTCCAGAAAAGGTGAATTGCTGACTCAATGGTAACTATGCAAACGGTATTCAACTAGTCATCTTATGAATTATCTGCCAATGAACAAAGTCTTTTGGAAAAAGCACTTTAATTTGTGCCATCCTCATACTATAACCTGTACCAGGTCTGGGTACAGTTATTACAATTCATTCATCAACTTAAGATAACACATTTCTTTTCTAGGGCATCTCAATCAGTTGAACAGATGCTAGCACACATGTACAGATGGATTCCTCCAGGACCCCCAGATCCCCTCATTGTGACATTTGAGAGATTGATTTTATGGTATATTACAGAAATGGAGAAGTACAAATTCCAGCAAAAAAATTCTAACACTGGGAGAAATAACAGTTTGTTAAGCTCTTAGTTCAAATTCCACTAGAATGATACAGCTGGCTGATAAAGGCAGCGGTATAGTCTTCATGGATACAACAGCTTATAATGAAGAAGCTTTGCGCAGCTGTCCTATTTAAGTTTTTACTCTCCTCTGCAAGAAGATCCTACCCAATCAATTCAGATAGAGATTAAACTGTTACTGGATGAGAGGTTAACAAAATTTATTTCTTCAAAAGAATATGATTTTTGGGTCGAACCTTACCCTTTTGTCTTATATAGTACTGAAGATATATACATCTCTTTCGGCCAATCCTTTTCAGGTATATAAATCAGGTATATAAATCTCTTTTGGCCAATCTTTTCAGGTATTGGGTCTGTATTGGAGCCACATTCTAAATATGTACACTCGTTTTTGTTCCTACTAGTCCCTAAAATTCAATCATATATAAGGGCCTCTTTTCATTTTATTCAAATTCTTCAATCTTGTCCATCATGGAAGGAGCCTTAGTTCATGGCCACAGAGGATATTATGTCCCTTTACACTAATATCCCACAGGATGCAGCTCTTTTATCTGCGATAAATAGTAATCAATGAGTTCTTAGACAGTTTTAGTGAATTTGTAATTCAGTTAGCAGCTATTGCTCTTAAAGAGAATTTTTTTTTTTAGTTGTATCAATCTAATCTTTAAACAAATAAAAAGTACAATGATGGGAGCCAAGAAGACCATCAGTGGCTTGCCTATATATAGCTCAATTTGAAGAGACACATATTTATCCCTCCTCTTACTGGTCATCTATTCCTATGTGGTTATGGTTTATCAAAGACATTTTTTTCCATATGGTCGAACTTAAACAAATTTGAAATCATTCACCACATAGATTGACACTAGAAATCCAAATGTGTATATCGCTATAGAATACCATTTCACTATCTGTTTTGGATTTGCTGGTCTATAAATATGAAGGAAGACTAGCCAATACCATCTTTACTAAGATAACAGACAGAAATACCCTTTTGCACTTTGATAGCTGTCATCACTATAATCTTGGAATTAATATTCCTGTAGGACAATTCCTGAGATTGAGACAACTTTGTGACTCCATGGAAGAATACAAGATACAATCACATCTTATGTATAACAGATTTTTGACAAGAGGCTATCCATCTAGGGTTATAGAGGTCTTTATGCCAATAGAGACCTCTTGCTTCTGACACAATCTTGCCCACCTATGGAATGTCCAGTTTGTGTTTTACCTTATTCTAAAAAATTAAACCCTGGCATAATGCTATATAATGTTTTTAAAAATAAACCTCTTTTTTCCTGCACGCAAGGCCATAATCTTTGGGACATACTAATGTTAACATTACCTTGATTAAATGATGCAGAAAGCCCAGGAATTAACAGCCAATCTGCTTGTACCCACTGTGTGGTGTGCAGGAATGTGCTTGAAATCAGTGTTTTTCTAAATCCTTTTTTTTTTTTTTATCAATCAGCTATACATTGAAGGGACATTTTTGACTGTAGCACTTCGCAGGTAATTTATGTTACTCAATGTCCATGTTGGAAGTTATCCGTTGGTCATGCAAATCTGTCTATCAAAACATGGATTATACAGCATACAAGCTGTATCCATACCTGTAAACTGTATTTCCTGCTAGTGAAAAACTGACAGGAGTTTAATCACTCATGGGAACAGTTGAAATTTTTTGTTATACAGAATTTCAGACAGCCAAGAGGTAGTAATATTTCTTTATAGTTTCAGCACCAAGAACAATATTTTACCTATTCTTGGTGCACTACTGCACCAGATGATTCGAATTCCATTATTGAATGGGAAGCATTCATGTAAAACAACAGCTGTGACTATCTTGTCTGTGACATTAGATGTTATCAGCGATTCAGCCTCTTTCTGAAAAGGCGCATATTGTTCCTCACCAGCTGTTTTGATGGAGATATAAATACCTTGCATGCCCTAGGATGTTTAACCTTGCTTTGGTTTCCTTGATGCTGAAGTATGAAGGAAGGCAGACTCAGGTAAAATCTGTGCAGATGGTATTGCTTTTTAGGGAACGTAGTCTAAATATTTAAAGATTTGATCAAGAGGTCTGTGAGTTTGATCCCTGCTGGGACTTTTTTGGTTTCAAATATATTTTTTAGGTTTCTATTTAAGATCCTATGATTTGAAACCCATGATAAAACAACAGTCCTGTTGAAGACATGACTCTATGACATGTTCATTTCTGTGAAGGATTGTAAGTAGTTTTATAATAATCATACGCGCGTATCTTATAAAATCCTGCGTACTTTTGTTCGCGCCTGGTGCGCGAACAAAAGTACGTTCGCGCATAGATTTATAAAATCTACCCCACAGTGTTTATCCCATGCCCCTTTGAATTCCTTCACTGTTTTTATCTTTACCACCTCTTCTGGAAGAGCATTCCAAGCATTCACCACTCTCTCCAGTGAAGAAATATTTCCTGACATTGGTTCTAAGTCATCATCCCTGGAGTTTCATTTCCTTTCCCCCAAGTTTGATTGATTTCTTTCCAATGGAAAAGGTTTGACAATTGGGCATCATTAAAACCTTTCAGGTATCTGAAGGTCTGTATCATATCTCCTCTGTACCTCCTCTCTTCCAGGGTATACATATTCAGATCCTTCAGCCTCTCCTCATAAGTCTTCCAATGCTAAACCCTCACCATTTTGGTTGCTCTTCTTTGGACCGTTTCTATCCTGTCTTTATCCTTTTTGAAATACCGGCACCAGTACTACTCATCTCATAGTATCTTAACACATAAATCCAAATGGATACCACCTGGTAACCCTGATCCAGCTTTGGTTACCTTTGAAAATCTAGACTTGCAAGACATTTAAAACATGGAAAAATTCTCAATACCGACTACATACAATCTCACATTGATGGAAAGGCAAGCATGTCGATCACTCAGCATAGATGGCTCCATCATCATCCGCTCAGCAGACAAGGGTGGCGCAATGGTTATATAAATACTTCAGATTACATTCAAGAAGTCACATGACAATTATCTGACTCCAATTTTTATAGTCCAATGGATGAAGATCCTATACCAGCTTTATAGAATTGTATCTATACTTTGTTACAGGAGGGCTTATCGAAGAAGTACATCACTACCAAAGAATATAGTTTTCTGCTGGAACCATATCCTTGCACAACAGTCTTCTACATTGTTCTAAAAATACATAATTCACTACCAGGTCGCCCAATTGTTTCCGACATTGGGTCTTTACTAGAACCTTTATCACAGTATATGGACACCTTTCTCCATCTGATAGTTCCTTCAAGCTGCTCATATGTGCAAGATTCATCACACTTTATTCAAATACTACACAACCAAGATTTTGGAACAGGAACATGGTATTTGGCAACAGCTGATATCAAATCACTTTAAACAAACATCCCTCAGGATGATTCAATAGATAATATCTATGACACTTTGATTCAGAGGGATTTACTCAGAAGGCTTTGCTTCCTTTGTAACACAATTAGCCTCCATTACTTTAAAAGAAATATTTTTCTCATTCAATGACCAATTTTACAAGCAAATAAAAGGCACAGCTATCTGAGTCACCATGGCCCCTTCCCTAGCATATATTTGTATGTGCATTTTTAAAGAATGCTATATATATCCTTCTTTGTTTTGGGCACATAGTTTAATGTGGGTTCAATTTATTGACAATATTTTCATCATCTGGCAAGGGTTTAAAGCTTCCTTGCAAGATTTTTTTAATATGGATCAACAACCAAAATCCTAATCTACATTTTACTTTCCAGTATCACAAGCATCAAATTCCATTTCTGGATCTTCTGGTTATTAAATACAACAACCAGTTAACTATCACTATCAACATCAAACCTACAGAAAGAA
Organism: Rhinatrema bivittatum; assembly: GCF_901001135.1. Taxonomy (NCBI): domain Eukaryota; kingdom Metazoa; phylum Chordata; class Amphibia; order Gymnophiona; family Rhinatrematidae; genus Rhinatrema; species Rhinatrema bivittatum. The sequence continues at coordinate 106,051,274 of NC_042623.1, forward strand.
ATTCTTTACTTCATTACAACAGTTTTCACCTAAAGAATTTATGTGACATTATCCCTACAGGACAATTTTTTAGACTATGTTGGTTTTGTGAAAATGCTCAGGAATATTGCAAATAATTAAATGACATGTGCAACAGATTCTTTGAAAGTGGTTATCCATGGAAAACAATGCGATGAGCTTACAAGAGAGGTCTCTATGCAACCGTGATCTCTTGCTCACCAGTCAACCCAACAATGACCCAGACAGGATGGCATGTGTGATTCCTTTTTCAAGTAGGTCACATCTCATACAGAAGATCATTTTGTCTCATTGGAATGTTTTACAACTTCATGAAGTGTTCCAAGCTACCCCCTATCTTTGCTCGATCATGCGGCCACAACCTGCGGGACAAATTAGTGTCTACTATTCTACAGCAGAAACAAAAGGACTGCAGAAACAATGGGACACTAGATCCATTGGTCACTATGTGGTCTGTGAGAATGTATTTCACATCAGTTATTTTCAACATCCCACTTTAAAATTCCAACATGTCCTACATGAAAACTATGATTGTGAAACTACTCAAGTAATACATGCCATTCATTGTCCATGTTCCAAATTCTATATTGGACACACTAAACTAGCCATCAAGATCTGTATAATTCAACACAAAAGGTATATCCGCACAAAAAAGACACAATCACCTCTTGTGCAACACTGACTTGATACTGCACACGCAGTTGATGATGTCAAGTTCTTTGTGATTCAACATTTGGCCCCAGCAAGAAAGAACAACATTTCTCAATTACTTCAATGCATGGAACAAAAGTTCATTTATAACTGGTAAACCTTTACCCCTCATGGGTTAAATACCACTATTGAGTAGGAAGCTATTCTTTAATGACCACAATTCCCGGCACTATTGTATGGGAAGCCTCTATTAACCCTCCATATCCCATCAGTATGTCAGTAATAATACTGCTATATTTGACACACATTATAGCAATTTTTACATTCATGATTTATTTTTTTCAAAAAATATTTTCCAGAAATGTTTAGACATTCTATTTTTTACAACACTAATTTTTATAATATTTAGTTCTTAGTTTATGAATGTTAGATTAACATTATCTTTAAAGGATTATTAATACACATATTTTTCATATAAATTATGTTTCATACATTGAACTAGTCTGATGTATTTTATCATACTTTTCTTCATTGTTTAAAATCTTTTACAACAAAAAATCTTTCAACTACTTGAGTTCTTTATATTTTACATTTAAATTACATCTACACTATTTAAGTTCACCTTTGATATTGATTTAATAAAATTCTTTGCTAAAATATTTTTAACAATTTCCCTTGTATTTATACACAAAGCTTTTATTAAAAATATTTATACTTATTTTGAGATCATTCTTTCCCATATTATTTTGATTACCATGATTCTGTCTCTATAGTTTACTTTAGTTCCATCTGTTGCCCAAGTACCATCCAGTCACCATTCATTCCTCGCTCTCGTCTAGTACTTTTGCAGCGCTCTATACCTTTCCCTGCCTTAGCTGTTTCACTTAAAAGGCAACCTGCCGTCATGGGAACCAAATGGTTTTGACAGCCCTGCTGTGACACTCACTGAAGGTTTGAATGCCATGGAAAGCTCTGCCCGAATCAGTCTCTTTCTAATGAGTTTTGTTCTTCTAAACTTTATTTTAAAATTGTTTTGCTAAGATTTTCTACAATATTTTTGTCTAATTATGTTTGCAGACTTTAAATTAGATGATTAAACACTACTGATACTTTTCTTTTGATGAACTGAATGACGCTGAGCTAGCACCACTCAGGCTTTTACAATGTAGCAATACAGCATCCATGAGTATTTAACTTGCATGTTTAATTTACCACCATACAAATCAGGCTGAATTTTAGTGTTACAGCACTATTGGGTCGATTTTCAAAGGGCCACGCGCATAACAATCCGTGGTTACGCGCGTGGCCGGGCCTTATGTGTGCTGCATGCATTTTAGAACAGGCCCGGCCACGCGCGTAACCCCCGTAATGCGCAGAAGTGCCGGGCCCTAAAAAAAAAGGGGTGAACTGGGGGGGCATGGTCTGGGCAGGGAGGGGCTGGGTGGGGGTAGGCTGGGACAGTGCTATTAGCCACTGTCTTGGGAAAGTACGCGCTGGCAGCTGCCGGCACGCATAGAATGCTTCTGTTCCGGAGGAGCAGAACTTATAAAATAGCCGCATCCTTGTGCGCACGCCAGGAACCGCGAAGCACATGGATAGGTGCGCGCTCCTTTGAAAATCAACCCTTATTTAAGTACATTTTTTTTGCTCCACAGTGTACAGTGTTTATAAGAGTATTCCCCCCCCCCCCCCTTAGGAAGCCAGCATTGGCAAAACATCTGAAGGCCTGTTTGACGGGGTACGTTTAGTGGTAAATTTCCAGTGCACATCTATGTGTGAATACTCGAAAGATTTCTGCTTGAGTATGATAGCCTCTGCAGTGAACTGTTGATTTCATGCGGGTTTTATAATGGAACAGCTTTCTTAAGCAATATTTGTACTGCATTTATTTTCAAACATCAGTTTCTCCTACAATTTGAAGCAAGTCTCTGCCCCCACAGGATTTATATAAAGACTTTGTATCACCAATATTTCTGCATAAAGACACTTTTGGACTTTTACTCTTTTCAACATATGGTGCTAGTCAATTCTTTCATATATTGTATTGTTTTGTTTTATATAATTGTGAAAACTTATCAAATAGATTTTTTGTTATTTTTGTGCCAAACCCTAAGGTGTTCCTATTCTTCTATATTTACTGTATGTACATTCATTAGGAACACTAGTAAGTATATTCATTGCCTCATTTTTTTTTGTTGTGTGTGTGTGTGTGTGTATATATATATATATATATATATATATATATATATATACACACACACATACATACACACACACACACACACACACACACACACATATTTTCAAGTACAGTAGCCCTTGAAATGTTTTAATAGATCTTACATTTAAGGAGACAGTGTGGTCTCCCTGTGCTATGCACCTTGTATCCAAGTAGCTCCTGAATCTTGAGTTCAAATCCTGTTCTTTCACAGGGTAACTGTGCAAAGGCAAGTCAATATGATTCTCTGTGCCTTATTTTCCTCATCTCTACTTCAGTAATTATAATAACACTATTCATTCTTCCTTCTCTCTGTTGGAAACTCTAATACAGATTAGATGTCAAAATTGGTAGACAGGTTTTTAGCTTCAGAAGTGGATATTCTGTGTCACCAAAGAATTGCATTAGTAAAATGTGGTAGAATCTTATTTGGATAAAAGACTATACATACAAATAAATTATGATTATTATTCTCTATCTGCATGAAGCCAGGGGTGTTGCTAGGTACTCAATAGATCTGAGGCTCAGGTCCATATGCTGCCCCCATTTTAAACAAATCAACAGTCAAAACATATATGGTGATAATACTTTAACATATTTAACTTTAACTAATCGCTGTCCTATTATCCATGTGTTTCTTATCAGGGAGTCATTCTGCATGGACTGTGGGAGGGAACTACCTTATTAGCTCTGTCCCAATGGGAACCTCTTGGATCCTTCTGTACCCACCTTTTACCAAACTCTAGGCAGAAGATGTGCTGAGACAGGCCTGCCTATGCTAAAGCAGGAAGCACCATTGCAAACATGTTGCAGTAATACTGCAACATGCTGAGCACGGATATCAATTGTGTACTTGGACAAAAGAACCTTCTATACAATAAAGGAAATCTCGGCCAGGTTCAATCACCTAGTAAATCTACCATTAAAATTATTTGACAGCATTATTCAATTTTTCTACATGGGAGTGAATACAATCTGTTATGTAGGCCAACAAACCATCCTTCGCTACAGACTTTACCTTTGGAGTGCCTCAGGGTTCAGTCCTCTCCCCAATACTTTTCTATATCTACTTGCATCCTATCTACAATAGAGATGTGCAATCGTTTATCACGAATTAGGCAATTACAAACAAATTGCCTAATTCATCCTGGTTCGGGGGCCCCGAAACCCGAAAAGGATTTTCCCCGAACTTCGGGGAAAATCCATTTTTCGGGTTTGTATGGGGAGAGAGGCACTTTTTTTAAATTAAAAACCACCCCAAACATTAACTATAATAACACCCCCCCCCCCAATCCCATCCCGATCCCTCCCCAAGACTGTATCTTATAAAATCCAGCGTACATTTGTTTGCGCCTGCTGCGTGAACAAAAGTACGCGATCGCGCTCTTTTTTAAAATCTACCCCTTACAGCGTATGTGCACATGGGTGTCCACACACTGCTTTTAAAGTTAAATCCCTGGTTTCATACTGACTCCTTAGGATATAAGGTGTATCTGATAATGAGGAAAGCGATCATAGAGGGTGACTTGGCAGCTAAGTCAGAGGAGTTCCGATTTAGACAGCTTTAATCTGAGCTTGTGTTTCTAAACCATTGGGCAGGGATGGTCAGATCCCATTTTGATGCAGAGTTTGTTGTCATTTTATTTATTTTTTTATCGACTTTTTATCGAATTTTATATACCGTCTGGTTTCGCCATCACAACGGTTTACAAAGTATCGATGTCATCTGCAAATAGGTGGCACTCGATATTGATGGACTAGATGAGGTTGTAGATTAGAGATGTGCTTCTTGTTTTGCTACCGGGTCGTTTTTTGACTCAGATACTTCGTGGTAAAGTTCGGTTTTTATTGTTTAGTTTTTTTGAAAAAAAAAAAACTAAACGGGGAAACCGGGCCAAAAAACGACGCGGGAAAACAAAGCTAAAAAAAAAAACCCACCCCACGCATTTAAATTAATTTTAATACATTACATACACCCCCCCATCCCGATCCCTCCCCAAGACTTACCAACATCCCTGGTGGTCCAGCGGGGTCCCGGGTGCCATTTGTCCCTCCATGGCGTGCCCAGTGTGCTAGCGCAAACAAAAGTAGGCTATTCGCGCTCCTTTTAAAATCCGCCCCATAATGTGGGCATTAATATTCTTAATGCGTTAGCATTAGCACTAATTCAACATGCATTAATAATAATGCTCATACATATGAGAGTATCATAAAATAATATAGTGTCCTCACTTTGTATTACCACTGAATGTACTATCCAGAATTAATATCTGCACATCTTAACACCACCCATGTAATGCTGAAAAATTAACCCTGAGTTATCACTTTGCGGATCCATGAAGAATGGAGGTTTTCCAGCCCATTTTTTTGAATCCTACTTTGAATGTGTGTGGGAGAGGGGAGAAGAGCTGGAAGAACAGCTCTGTATTGGTGTTTCTCCCTGTCCTCGCCAAAGTGGGACTTCAGCAGCACATGCCTACTGGACTAATAAAGCCTGCAAGGGCCAATGCAGAGCATTGCTGTGTTAAGTTGGCCACATTTCTGTTTCACAATGCCATTTTAACACAGCAGCATTCAGTATCTCATTAAGGGATCTACAGTACGTTATATACATTGGGGCGGATTTTAAGAGCCCTGCTCGCCTAAATCCGCCCAAAACCGGGCGGATTTAGGCGAGCAGGGCCCTGCGCGCCGGGAAGCCTATTTTACATAGGCCTACCGGCGTGCGCAGAGCCCCGGGACTCGCGTAAGTCCCGGGGTTCTCCGAGGGGGGCGTGTCGGGGGCGTGTCGGGGGGCAGGCCCGGTCATCGCGGCGTTTCGGGGGCATGTCGGCAGCGTTTTGGGGGCGGGTACGGGGCGTGGCTACGGCCCGGGGCGGTCCGGGGGCGTTGCCGCGCCCTCCGTACCCGCCCCCAGGTCGCTGCCCGGCGCGCAGGAGGCCCGCTCGCGCGCCGGGATTTACTCCTCCCTCCGGAGGAGGAAGGAGTAAATCCCGGCGAAAGGTAAGGGGGGAAAGGTAAGGGGGAGGTGTAGACAGGGCCGGGCGGGTGGGTTAGGTAGAGGAAGGGAGGGGAAGGTGAGGGGAGGGCGTTAGAGGATTCCCTCCAAGGCCGCTCCGATTTCGGAGCGGCCTCGGAGGGAACGGGAGTAGGCTGCGCGGCTCGGCGCGCGCCGGCTATACAAAATCCATAGCCTTGCGCGCGCCGATCCAGGTTTTTAGCAGATACGCGCGGCTCCGCGCGTATCTACTAAAATCCAGCGTACTTTTGTTTGCACCTGGAGCGCAAACAAAAGTAGGCTATTCGCGCTCCTTTTAAAATCCGCCCCATTATGCATTATTCTACAGTCTAACACTGGCTTTAGAGTCAGGGTTGGATTTAAAAAAGGCACACATAGGCACTGGAAACAAAAATATAGGACTGCCTAGATCCTCCCCAGCCCTTTGTTACAATACCTCACCTCCAGAGATCATCATTGGGTGCAGGCAGCACCCAACTTGAAGAAAGAGTGCTTCAGGTACTATGGAGGTTGCATCCCATTTGCATACTTTTCCCAGATGCCTTGGTTGTCAATTTTGGAAATCACCATATCCCAACTCGGGCCAGAACTGCTCCCAACCCATTCTCCTTGAGCAGCCGGCCAGATACTGGGGAGATTGCAGCTATCTGCACATTTCTCCCGGCTGCCTTGATGGGTGACTCCAGAAATCAGCAAAACACATATCGTGTTTGAACTGCTACTACCACACATTCTTCGATCTGCCAGCCAGATATTGGGGAGGTTGCAGGCCTTTCTATTTCCTGTCACTCCACTACATTTTCTTAGCCTAATGCTGCAAATCACTAGTACTACCAAATTCACCTTACCAGTTCATTACATTCTTTATCTCAGCTGCCATTGTGTCACCAGCACTGTCTACTGCTCTTGAACTTCAAAGTTTCCTCTTCTCATCCAGCCATCTCCATTCTCCCAGACATCATCTCATCCTTGTCACTATTAGTCCACCTCAGCAACTGAGACCCAGTCTTGGCAGGGCCCAAGCGACAGAATTCAGTCTTGGCCAAGCCCCAGATTTGGGGCTGACCTAGGCCTAACCCCGATGACTGGACATTCAGCCTAGGTCCGAAGCTGAGTCCCAGCATTGGACCTTGGCCTAGGCTTTGGCTTTGGTGACCAGGAACTGGCCTATGGCCAGGTCCCATCATTGGCTCCAGGCTCCGGGATGGAGCCCAGGCCACCAAGACCCAGCTTCAGCCAGACATGGCATCATGCCTTGGTCTCAGTGACGGGACCCCATCAAGGCTAGGCCTCAGCATCTGACTTGGACTCTAGGCCTGAATCTCAGTGACTGGGACTTGGCCAGACCCCATCATTGGATCTGGGCCTCAGTGCTAGGTTAGAGCCTTGGTGAGTGGGACCAAGGTCTAGGCCCAGAGGCCTCAAGAACAGGCCTTCCAGCATCTTCTTTTCTTGATGTTGTGACTAAAAATGATATTCCCCGCTCGAAGGATATGCCGCTGAGCATTGGGCCCAGATGTCTGAGGCAACCAGGATCCTACCTCGGTTCAGGCCTCAGCTTTGTGCCTAGGTTACAGGACCTGGTGTCAAACCTTAGCCTAGACATCAGCCACTGAGACCCAGCATCCAGCCCTGGCCTAGGTTCAGGTCCAAACCCTGGTTTTGGCAATGTGACCCAACCTCGGTTGGACTCCAGCGTCAGACCTAGGCCTAGGTCTGGGCCTCAGTAATTGGAACCTGGCCTCATTTTTCTTTTAATATATCATTGGTGTCTTTCCCCATTAACTTCACTATAAATCAAAAAATGAAACAAATTTACAAATAATTTTTTGGGTGGTTGAAACTAGTAAAACAAAATGAGGTACCCTGAAACAAGTTAATGAACCATAATGAATTTTTTCGCTCTGTGTATCCCTATCAGCCGGGGATATGAATCCCAATCATGGTCCTCCAAGGAAACTTTCACCCCATCGGTACATATCAACCCCTGATACCTCCATCTGCTGATTCTACCCCTACTACCTCTCTGGGTAACTGTCATTTTTTGGCAGATTGTGATAAATTGCAGGAGGACTTTGTGAGACTGGAAGATTGGGAGTCTATATGGCAGATGAAATATAATATGACAAGTGCCAGGTGAGGCATATATGGAAAAATAACCCATGCTGTAGCTACACAAGCTTAGGTTCAATTTTAGGAGCTATACCCGGGAAAAAGATCTGGGCATCATAGTTGAAATTACATTGAAATCATCGGCTCAGTGTACTATGGCCGGTAAAAAAACAAACATAATTCCTCTGTGTCGCTCAATGGTTAGACTGCACCTTGAATACTGTGTGCAATTCTGGCCACTGCATCTGGATATAGTTGCACTGGAGAAAGTACAGTCAAGGGTGACTAAAATGATAAAGGTCATGGAACAGCTCCCCTACGAGGAAAGGCTAAAGAGGTTAGCGCTGTTCAGCTTGGAGAAGTTTTGGCTGAGGGGGGATATGATAGAAGTCAAAATCTCATCCCTATCCTAAACACCCAGCAATATGGGTTTAGACCTGCCCACAACACAAACATTGTTGCTATCCTTAGTGGATACATTTCAGAGGAGATTTGATCAGGAACAGGAGTATCTTTTGGTACTCCTGAACCTGACAGCTGCCTTCAAAAAGTCAATCATGTCTTATTGTTGAAAAATCTTAAATTGGAATTTATGGTACACTGATTATGTGGTTTCATTCTTTTTTTAACAGTGTGAATTTGGGAGTTCCGCAAGTGTCCGCCCTGTCAGGCATGGATGTCAGTATTAAGCTCTATGTGGATGACATCCAGTTTTTAGTAACGATCAATAAGTCCTTTTCAGAAGCTGGGTTTCTTTTCTACCTGGCCAGCCACTTCCCCGCAGGTTGAGCCCTTGGTTTCTGGGGGCCAAGAGGACTTGGCTACATCAGCTGAACATCATGGTTGAAGCTGGATTGGTCTTCTGCCTAGCCAGATCCTTCCCCACAAGTTGAACCCTAGGGTTCTGGGGGCAAATACGGCTTAACTGGACTGGCTGGATAAGGCAGGACAAGCTGGAGAAGGCAAGGCAGACACAGACTGGATGTAGTGAGCAGAAACTGACTGGAAGCAGGGTTCTGGATATAGGTACAGGGAAGAAGCTAAGGACTGGATGCTGGAACAGGCTGAGGACTGGATACTGGGACAGGAGGATGGCAGGATTCTGAACAAGGTTGGAACTGGATACAGACACAGGCTTAGATAGTAATCAAGGACTGGGTTGGATACAGACATAGGCTTGGGCAACGCAAAGCAGGGAATGGATACTGGGGACTGAACGGGGTAGGTCACAACAAGACCAGACAAGAATAGGACTAAATGAGACAGACTAAGGCAGACAAGGATAGGAGCAGACAAGGACAACACCAAACAGAGAACAGTGAGGCCTGAAGGCAGCAACACTGAAGGCCCGTAGGCCACGAAGAATAAGGCCTGGAGGCCACAAGGCAAGGATCAAGATACAGGAAGGCCTAGATCAGCCACAAGGTATAGAAGGTAAGAGTGGCCAGGTCAGAGAGCCAAGAGTGACTCTATGAAACAGCATCAAGGTTCTGGCAAGTCAGGGTTAAATGGGGTTGGAGCTTGAGTGTGGTGCAAGCAGCAAACAGGTTATTAATACAAACAAAAAATATACTGTGAAATGTCTGTATACAAATGCAAGAATTCTAAAAAAAAATAAGATGGGAGAGTTAGAATGTATAGCACTGGATGAAGAGGTAGATATAATTGGCATTTCAGAGACCTGGTGGAAGGAGGATAACCAATGTGACACTGTGATACCAGAGTGCAAATATATCGAAATGATAGGATGGATCAAATTGTTGGAGGGTTGGTACTATATGTGAAAGAGGGCATTGAGTCAAATAGGATAAAAATTCTGCAGGAAACAAAATGCAATGTTGAATCTTTATGGATAGAAATTCCAGGTGAAAAGGGGAATAAAATAGTAGTGGGGGTGTATTACCGACACCTGGCCAGAATGAACACAAAGACATTGAATGAAATGGTAAAAGAAATTAGAGAAGCTAATAAAATCAGCAGCACAGTAATAATGGGTGATTTCAATTTTCCCAGTATTAACTAAGTGACTGTCACATCAGGACATTCTAGAGAGGTAAAGTTCCTAAGAAGAAATATATGACTGCTTCATGGAACAACTGGTACAAGAACCAACAAGAGGGAAAACTATTTTAGACCAACAGTATTCATAACATGATCAAATTTGATTTAATAACTGGAGGGAAGGCACTGGAAGAAATCAACTATGACAGCATTTAATATTCAAAAAGGTGACTATGATAAAATGGTTAGAAAAAAACTGAAAGGAGCAACTGCAGAGGTTAAGAGTTTAAATAAGGCATTGACATTGTTTAAAAATACCATCTTGGAAGCCTAGACCTTTAAAACTAATAGAAAATAATTTTTTACTCAACACATAATTAAGCTCTGGAATTTGTCAGAGAATGTGGTGAAAGCTATTAGTGTAGCTGTGTTTAGAAATGGTTTGGACAAGTTCCTGGAGGAAAAGTCCATAAAGCATTATTAAGGTTGAGTTGCAGATATCCACTACTTGTTCTTGGGATAAGTAGCTTGGCATCTATCTACCCCTTGGGATCTTGCCAGGTACTTGTGACCTGCATTGGCGACTGTTGGAAACAGTGTACTGGGCTTGATGGACCCTTGGTCTGACCCAGTATGGCAAGTCTTATGTTCTTAATAAAATACCATGGTTGACTTACAAAAAGTCAGCCCTGTTATTTTAGCTGGCTTGAGAGAGCTGTAGGTATTTTCCATGGGAGCATCGGGACTAACGCAGGTCCCTGATGATCCCATGGGAAAATGAATGGTCCCGAGATCCAAAATTACACTAATTACCTCAGGGGTCAATGGCAAATCCTGTCCATCACCTCTCCACCACCTTCCAAGGTGGCACTGACCCCTTGAAATAATTTTAAAAAATGAGGCCAATCACGAGGTGATAGCCCACTCCCTTCCCCAACCCCTCCCTTAAATCACAAAAATGCCCACTTAGCCCATCCATCCCCCCATCCAAATAAAGTAAAATCCTTGGGGACCAGTGGTTTCCCACATCCAACCCAGAAAAAGTAGTCTAGTAGTCTGGGGGGGCAGCCAGACCTTTCCCACCCTTGAGCCCCTGTACCTCAAAAAAATGTTATTAGGGTTCAGTGGAGGCCCAGAGCACCTCAGAAGGAGATAGTGAGGTTGGGCAAGGGTCACCTTTGACCCCCAGAGTCATTTATGGCCTTTGGAGGGGTGCAAAGTTTTGGATCTCTGTCCTATTAAGCGAAGTGGGCTGCCATTGCGTGGGAAGGCCCTGTATCGTGGTGCGATTTTTTATTGCATGTTTGTGCCATCATAAAAAATTGTGCTGCAGTACTGCCACAACAGTTTATCAAGAAAGGGTTAGATAGTAGGGATGTGAATCGTTTTTTGACGATTTAAAATATTGTCCGATATTTTTTAAATCGTCAAAAATCGTTAAAGAGTGCGATACAATAGAAATTCCCTTGATTTATCGTGAAAAATTGTTAATCGGGTTTGTGTCCACTAACGGGAGTTATTTGGGGGGAGGGCGGGAAAACCGGCACACCAAAACATCCCCTAAACCCACCCCGACCCTTTAAAATGAATCCCTTACCTTCCCCCACCCTCCCAAACCCCCCCCCCCCCCCAAACATTTTAAAATCACCTGGTGGTCCAGTGGAAGCCCCGGGACCAATCGCCTGCTCTCGGGCCGTCGGCTGCCACTAATAAAAATGGCGCCGATGGCCTGATAAAAAAAAAAACCCACCCTGACCCTTTAAACCTGACCCCTTAGCCTCCCCCACCCTCCCAAACCCCCCCAAAATGTTTTAAAATCACCTGGTGGTCCAGTGGAAGCCCCAGGACCGATCACCCGCTGTCGGGCTGTCGGCTGCCACTAATAAAAATGGTGCCGATGGCCCTTTGCCCTTACCATGTGACAGGGTATCCGTGCCATTGGCCGGCCCCTGTCACATGGTAGGAGCACTGGACGGACGGCACCATTTTTAAAGATGGCATCGGCCGTCCACTGGATGGCCCACGCCATTTTTATAGATAAATGGTCAACTATTCAAAACATTGCCATTTATCTGGATAACTTGTGAATTATCTGGTTGTTTAGCTTTGAATATTGACCTTACAATAAGTAACATTAGCAACTCTAGGAATTCATGCTAAATTCAATGTGCCAATCGAGATCAGTGCAATGCACTGAAATTGTCTGTTGGTACTTCAGATTAGAACCAGATTAGAAGTTGCTGAACGGTAAGATGAGATTGAGTTACATGAAAGGGAACAGGGAGCAGTATACTGCCAGTTCTTGAGGGCTTATTTGAGTGCCAAACTTCATTCATTGTTGGTTCATTGCCTGCTGATTTTTTCTGTATTTTGGGAGGCCTCAATTTGCTTTTCCATCCCTCCCCTCAACCTATGAGATCAGGAATGTCAGGTGAGGAAAAGTGGGGAAGAACGGAAACTGTTGATGCTTTACATCTGCAATGGGGGACGTGTTTTTGAGATTTCATTGTATGTGTGTGTGTGTGTATCAGGGGCTTGGGATGGGGTTTGGCGTTAGGGTTGGGTTTGCATTGTATCTCAAAGATTCTTATGTTCTTCACACAAAAAAGTACATTTTCTTAAAACATTTTTAAGTCTTTCACAGCTGACACTTTAAAGGTTTCCCTAAATAGCTGTCTTGTGTTTGAACACTTGGGTTGATGTATGAACATTTAATGTGAGTGAAGTGGGCTTTGCTCCATATTGTGTCAGGGCTAACAAAAGTGCAAAAAAAAAAATCTCAACTGGGAATTTATGGTAGATTCTGGTGGTAATTAGTACAAGTGCCAATTTGAACTGAAGGGTAGTGGTGGGTTGGCAGGCAATCAAAGTATGCCAAAAAAGGAGGGAGGCATTTAAATGGTTATTTAATATTAAGTATTTTAGAAATTGTGCTGGTGCAGGGTCCCAAATAGATATGGACATTTAGCATGTCTTGAAAACAAACACATACTTGTTTACCCACCCTTTAAAAAGCTTCACTAAATTAGAAAAAAAATGGGAAGCTTTCCCCAATATTTGAGACTGGTCTCAGAAAAAATTATGTGTAAGAAAATATTGGTGGACTTTCCACCTGTTCGTCTTCATTAAGAAAAACATTTTCAATAGCTAACTCTGTCACCTGACACCATTGTACATCATTGTGGGAATGTGCTTTAATAGCACACATCCTTATTATGGGGAAGGCAATTTTGAAACTCTGCAGGTTGCTTGCAGATCTACGTGCCATGCAGAGTTTCCCATTGAAAATCCAGTGGCAGGCCAATGCTGTGGGGAATTTTTGCACCATGTACTGTGCAGGTGCAAAGTATGAATACTGTGTACAATTCTGGTCGCCGCATCTCAAAAAAGATATAATTGTGATGGAGAAGGTACAGAGAAGGGCTACCAAAATGATAAGGGGAATGGAACAACTCCCCTATGAGGAAAGACTAAAGAGGTTAGGACTTTTCAGCTTGGAGAAGAGACGACTGAGGGGGGATATGATAGAGGTGTTTAAAATCATGAGAGGTCTAGAACGGGTAGATGTGAATCGGTTATTTACTCTTTCGGATAGTAGAAAGACTAGGGGGCACTCCATGAAGTTAGCATGGGGCACATTTAAAACTAATCGGAGAAAGTTCTTTTTTACTCAACGCACAATTAAACTCTGAAATTTGTTGCCAGAGGATGTGGTTAGTGCAGTTAGTATAGCTGTGTTTAAAAAAGGATTGGATAAGTTCTTGGAGGAGAAGTCCATTACCTGCTATTAAGTTCACCTAGAGAATAGCCACTGCCATTAGCAATGGTAACATGGAATAGACTTAGTTTTTGGGTACTTGCCAGGTTCTTGTGGCCTGGATTGGCCACTGCTGGAAGCAGGATGCTGGGCTTGATGGACCCTTGGTCTGACCCAGTATGGCATTTTCTTATGTTCTTATGTTCTTAATTTTGATAATATTCACTGTGGCTTTGACTCGGTACAGAGTACATGCTCATTCTTCTAGATATTTCTGCTGCATTTGATGCCATAAATTATGACATTTGTTTCTCATCTTGCTGAATCTGGAATAGGAGTACAGTACTAAACTGGTTTTGGTCTTATTTGTGTGGTCAAACACAGCTGATTAGAATTAACTTTGACATCTCCTCTTGGCGTTCCATTCAAACAAGGTGTCCCCCAGAGATCTGTCCTGTTGGCAGCAATATTTAACATTTATTTAACACCACTATGCAGACTACTTGCTCGGCTAGGCATTTGCTATAAATTGTACGCTGATAGCATTCAGTTCTTTTTTTTCTTGTAAACTCAACCTGGTCTATAACATTTCAGTTTGCATCAATTTGCTTAGTGACAGTCAAGAGTTATCTCCACCACAGTAAGTTATCCTTTAATATTAATAAAACTGAAGTGATGATTTTCAATTGCCTTTCATCTCCAAGCCGCCCATCTCTTTTCACATTCAATCGTCATGATATTCAGATTTCACAAATGACTCATAATCTGGGAGTTATACTAAAATCTAGGAGTTATACTATACCTAGCATCATTTTTGTGAAACTGCTGCGAGATGAGTTTGTTCTTTTTTAACGTTCGTCCAAATGCATTCATGAAGTCATTAGTGGTGAAGGTCTGTCTGTTTCAACTGGTGTTTATAATGTGATCATAATGCTCCTGATGAAGCTATATGCAAAACAACGGCTGCTATTGGACTCAGATCACAATTAATATGACCATTAATCTTGGAACATTCATTTTTTCAACAGCTTTTATTTCCAATTCAAAAAAGACTTAAAACATTTTTTGGTTTGATTCGCACATGATGGAGCTGTTTGGGTGGCCCATGCATAGCAGGGCACACTGTCAGGTCTGCTGATGCATCATTTATTAATGAGTTATTGCAAGACAAGGTCAAAAATTGATGATATCCAAAGTTTCCTTATTTTTGGTTTGTTTCTTTTGGGAATTCTAGGCTCTTTAGTGATTATTATCTATGCTTCCACATATAAAATCAATAGTTCAGACATCATTTGCTATGTCTTCTGTGACATCTTAAACTCTTACTTGATCCTATTGACTTTTGCACAGTCCTTCAGTATATAGTATTGACAGGGATAGATTCCTGCATTTCTCTGTACATCAACATTCTATCTAAAACACTAAGATCTTTACAAATTGTCCAGAATGCAGCAGCCTGCATCTTAACAGGTGCCAGCATCTTACTGCAAGACCAGCCCCATGGCAGCAGGAGATTACATTCACTTAAATGTGACTCCTCCTGCTGCCCATACCATGACCTAGCAGTCCACCACATAGCCTATATGGTCCATAATGGCCAGAGAGAGGGAGGACCTGGCAACAGCCAGAGGACACTATCTAGATGGCAGCTGAAGAAGAGGTTCAGTTCCTGAGAATGTGTGTGTCAGTCTGTGTGGATGACAGCCTGTGTGTGTGTGTGTGTGTGTGTGTGTGAGGGAGAGCCTGTGTGTGCGAGAAAGAGCTTGTATATTTGTGTGTGTGTGTGTGCACACAAGTGAGAGCGTTTGTGTGTATTTGTGTGTATGTGTGACAGAGAAACTGTGTTTGTGCCTGTGAAAAAAAGCCTATGTGTGTATGTTCACATGTGAGAGTGTGTATGTTTGTTGAAAAGTCTTCAGAAGGATAACCACATTAGTCTGTTGTGTGTGTGTGTGTGCCTCCATGTGAGAGAAAGTGTGTGTGAGTGCATGTGTGAGAGAGAGCCTCTGTGTATGTGTGTGCATGTGAGAGAGAGAGCCTATATGAGCGTGTTTTTATGTCTGAAAGAGCTTGTATGTGTGTGTGATACAATGAGAAAAGGGGAGAATGTGTGAGAGAACCAGAAAGGGGATGTGTCTGAGCGAAAGAGAGGGAGAAAGGGAATTTTTGAAAAAGCCTGTATGTGCTTGTGTGTGTTTGTGTGAGACAGAAAGAGAAGGATACAGGATGTGTATATGAGAGGAAAAAAATGGTGTGTAAGAGAGCCTGTTCGTATGTGTGGTTCTGAGGGAGAGAAATGGGATGTGTGAGAGAGCCTTTGTGTGTATGTATATGTATGTGTGTTTGTATGAAAGAGGGAATGTATGAGAGAGCCTGTGTGTGTGTCTGTGTGTGTGTGTGAGAGAGAGAGAGAGAGAGAGAGAAAGGATATGTATATGTATGTATGAGAGAGAGTAAGAGAGAGAGAAAAAGGATGAGTGTGAGTTAAAGAGCCTGTGTGTATATGTGTGTGAAAGAGAGATAGAAAGAGTGTGGGGGAAGAGAGAAAGGTGATGGATGTATATGTGTGGGAGAGAGTGAAAGGTGGTGAGTGGGTATGTTCAATTCCCCCCCCCCCCCTACTAATCCTCGACAATCTAAGGGCTTCTGGAAATCAAAAGTTCCCAGGTATGGGAGAGGTTTTTTAAATCCTTATTTATTGTATTTATTCAATCTTATATTCTGGAACTACCTAACTGTTAATTATTGTATGGTGTTTGCTGTTTTGAAATATTTTATTGGTGTTTAGGAAATTTTGGATATTCTATTCGTCCGGTGTTTTGAAGTCTTTTCTTTTTACGAGTGAGGTTATGGTTGATGTTTCATATTTTTTTAATTGTATTGTTTGTTTTATGAGACATGCTAATTTTTCTATTTTTCCATTGTTGTACTGCATACAGAGCTTAACTTGTTGGATTTCCAGTTCAGTTTGTCTGCAAGGTTCTGTTTATACTATATGGTCACTTTATTCTATATTTGGTGAAGGTCTGTATGTATTCTGCATGTGTGACCGAGGTGAGATATTCTTAATGTTTAGTTTCTGAAATGATCTGTTGCAGTACAACTTGTTGTGTTTTCCCTATAGGAGATATATTTTTGTTCCAGACCTGGAGTAATATTGCAGTGCTATCTTCTCCGAGATTGGATTGATGCTGTTTTAATTTATTTATTGAAAAAAAAATTCTAGACCGCCAATCACCATTTCTTGGCAGTTTACAATAATACATTCACAGTATTCAATATTCACAACATATTCTCATAAAATAATAAACCATAAAAACACAGTTAAAAAATGAATAACACACGTACATAAAAAAAAGTCATCCTCCCCTCCTTTGCCATTATCCATATTCAATCTGCCTAGGTACCCTTGGTCATAAAAATATATCTCTCATGTTGCTGCTCTGTATTATCTACATGGATGAACAAATCAAGTTTCTACTACTTATAAATATCTTACTCGACTTGCCTTGCCTTGTCTTGCTGCCCTGAAAGGTCATAACAAAAAAACAAAAAAAAATTTACATAAATAAAAAATTTCTACACTTCATTTCATTTTATTGAATGTTTGAAGAAATGGTCTAAACACATATAGTTCATTATAAAATAGCAATCAGAACAATCAGACGAAAAACAACTGGAAAAGGCAATGCTTTCCAAATATCATATCACATTTCAAAAGACTTGTTGATAGAGGAAGTTTTTACTAATTTTCTGAATTTTAACAAAGCGGGTTCTGCCTTAATCAAATTAGGAAGAGTGTTTCAAATATTAAGTCCCTGCACATAAAATAAACACTCTCTAAATTCATGCAGCCTAGTTATTTTTAATGAAGGGACATAAAAAGTTTGAGCCTCAGATTGTAAACAATGTACAGGCTGATAGAGTTTTAAAGCCACATTAAAGGTAAGATGTGCTAACCCATTGATTCCTTTAAAGACTAGCAGCAAGATCTTAAATTTAATGTCTAGCTATAGGAAACCAGGGAAGCTTGACCAGTGCTGGGGAAATATATTCCCGAAGCAGTGTACAAGTAATAATATGGGCTGCCGCATTCTGCACTAGTTGCATGGCATGAATGCCAAGCCTAAATATACAAAATGTAATAATCAAAAGAAGAAATAATGAATGTGTGCATCACAATTTTTAAGTCTGTTTCATTTAGGTAGGGACACAATCTTCAAAGATGACATAACAACCTTAGCAATTTGTAACTTCATGGTTAGTTTGGTATCCAGTCGTATCCCCGTCCCCCAGATTATGAGCCTTTGAAATGTTGGAAATAGTAATCTTGTCAGTGGTCATATGGCTGGGCACCTCTTCAGATGGACTTCTGGATAGATAATGTCATGTTTTCACCTGCCATACAGCCTCACCATTCCTTGATCCAGTCCGTGATGACACCTCCGCACCAGCAGAAACCTCCAGTGAGCTCAGTTCCAAGTTACAGCTATCTCCATGCTGGCCACATGGCTCAGCTGTGGTGCATCCTCCTCTCCATCAAGGTCCTCAGAAAGTTTCATCTCCAGCCTTGCCAAGCTCCTCCTTGCTGCCTGCACTAAACCCAAGTTCCAACTCCATTTAACCCTGACTTGCCAGAACCATAGAGTCACCCTTGGCTCTCTGACCTGCCCACTCTTACCTTGTTCTATGCCTTGTAGCCTCCAGACCTTCCAGTATCTTGCTTCTTGCCATGCGTCTTATCTAAGCCTTACCTTGCCATGTGGCCTTCGGGCCTTCTTCTATCTTTCTCCTTTCCTTGTGGCCTATCTAAACCTAACCGTGCCTTTTGACCTCTGGCATTCTATCTCCTTGTACCTTACTCTGTGGCCTACTTAGACCTTACCTTGCTTAGTTGGCCTCCAGGCCTTATTCTTAACTGCATATGGACCTTCAGAGTTGCTGCCATCAGGCCTCAGTGTTCTCTGTTCAGTGTTGTCCTTGTCTAATCCTACCCTACCTAGTCTGCCTTGTTTAGTTCTGTCCTTGTCTGGTCTTGTGGGGCCCTGCTCAGTTCAGTCCCCAGCATCCATTCCCTGCTTTGCCTTCCCCAAACCTGTGTCCATATCAAGCCGAGTCCCTGCTCAGTATACAAGCCTGTGTCTTTATCCAGATGCAACCTTGTTCAGTATCCTACAACCCTCCTGACCCAGTATACAGTCCTCAGCTCCTTGCCTGTTCCAGTATCCAGTCCTCAGCTCTTTGCCTCTTCTAGTATCCAGTCCTCAGTCTGTTCCAGTATCCAGTTCTCAGCTTTTTCCCTGTATCTATACTCAGACCTCTACTTCCAACTTGTCTCTGCCCACTATGTACAAGCCTGTAACTTCCCTGCTTTGTCTAGCTTGTCCAGTCTGTCCAGTTAAACCCTACTGGCCTCCAG
This sequence comes from Rhinatrema bivittatum, assembly GCF_901001135.1. Lineage (NCBI taxonomy): Eukaryota > Metazoa > Chordata > Amphibia > Gymnophiona > Rhinatrematidae > Rhinatrema > Rhinatrema bivittatum. The sequence continues at coordinate 106,070,469 of NC_042623.1, forward strand.
AACCCAAGGGCTCAACCTGTGGGGAAGGGGCTGGCTAGACAGACCAGCCCAGCTTAAACATTTTATTTATTTAACACTTTTCTATACCGACCTTCATGATTTTCAGCTGACATAGCCAAGTCCTGCTGGCTCCCAGAAGCCTAGGGCTCAATCTGCAGGGGAGGGGGGGATGACCAGGCAGAAGATAAACCCAGCTCCTGCAATGTGGTCCAGCCCTGCTCCTCACAGGGTAGCTCCAAACCCCAGCCCACATGACAAGATGAAATGGCCACAGAAACCTCCACAGTAGTGGGTGCAGGGTTTCTTGCCTGTTCGATGAGTCAGACTTTATGTTCCTTCTCTGATTTTATGCCTCATTTGCTATGTCCTTTTTGCCAAATCTGGAGTCATCCTAGTTCCTCTAAATGCTCCTATTGTTTCTACTTTAATTCTGCTATGTGGAAAGCTAAAAAGTCTCAGGAAAAAACCAACTCTTCTTCCCTGAACCCTATAACCAGTATAACCACAACATGTCAAAGTGATTTAAACCGTGAGACTGTGAGGACAAATCCAGCCTAGGCTTTGTGAAGTCCTCTGCCCATTTAGGCTGTTCAAGACATCCATTGCCAGAGAAAGCCTGGCCCAGTATGCCCTGCTGGGAAGCCTCAGGCCCAGATACGCAACACCCAGGAAATGTTAATCCAGTTCTCAGGGAACCCTCAGCCAGATACCAAGCCACCAGGAAGTCCCATGCCAGAGGTCAAACCATCTGGATGCTCTGTGCCAGAGGCCAAGCCTTCAAAATGCTCTGTACCAGGACTTACTCAACCGTCACATCCAGTGACCTCAGTCCAGCTTCAGGGAGTGCCAGAGGTATCATTCCAGCCTCAGAAAAGTCCATGTCAGGAGAATTCTAATACCATCATTCAGCACCAGAGGAGCTCTAGCCTTGTACCACAGCATCCTAGAGACAATAAGACTGTGTGTTAACATGCCAAAGAATCTATCTTTGAGCTCCTGCAGCCCAGAGAACTTGTTTCTGTGACTTCAGGCCAACAAACTCTAGTCCGAGATTGCTGCTTCTAAAAGAACCCCAATGTTTACACTCCTGTTTCCTTGCAAAACCTGACTCTACTGATTGCCATTTGAAGAAATCAAGTACCGATGGCCCCTACCCCCATGACAGTTGGGGGTAGCTTCATGCATCTGGATAACTTTAGGAGAGTATATTCAGCAGGATATTTATCCTGCTGAAAATCTGGAACAATTTATCTGGCTAACTTTAGCTGGATAACTTGCTGGCTTACTGAATATGGATTGCTACATTTTGAGTGACACACATAAAAGCAAATAAAATGTATACTTGTATATATGTTAGTAATCTGGATGTAAAGTTTTGGACTTTTCTAGGTACTGTGTTAAATATTCAAGATAATTGCTGAATTTGCACCTCAGAGCATCAACAACTGTAAAGCTTCAGGAATTAAAATCACCCGTGGTCTCTAGCCACTAAATTGTTGTCCCATCTTCTTCATTATCATTAGCTCATCCAGAGAAAGACTCCTGGAATCATATCTGTTGTCTAGGTTTATACATTGCCTGACATGTGGAGCTTTCCTAGATAATGTATATATCATTCCACTGGAAAACTGCACAACAGCAAGTTTGTTTTGTCAGTGAAAAGTTGGTTGTGTTCCAGTATAGAATCCCATGTATTATATATGACAGAAGCAGATGTGGATCATCGATTTGACATAAAACAAAACATTAACAGATATGGAGAGTTCCAAGTGCTACTAATTGGCTGTGATTCTTCATTGCTATTGCAGATACTGCATTCTTTGTGAGGTTTAATTTAATTCATGTAGAATGTGCTGTGGAAGTCCAGGCTCAGATTAAAGGGGAGCTCAAAGGTTCTGCTGCTATATTGTAGAAATGTTAAATAAGGATTCCCTTGCTTTACAAAACTGAAAAATTGTGTCCCAAATCTACCAAAATTTGTCTCAACAGTTTTACTCATCTCATTATCTGCGACATGGTTGAGACAATTTCTTATAAATAATTACTGTATTCAGTTTTGGTTTTGATCTGCCTCCAGGGAGAAGATGACTCTTCAGGTTTAATTACTAATGAACAAAATGTTGTAATAATGAATGGTAAATATTTTAGATCTATCTAGTTTTAAACACACTTTTATTATGCTTTTTCATTTCCTCATTATTCCCCATAGTCTTGTAATTATATGCGCCTTGTCATTTGTTGTTATTATAATCACAAAATCACAAAAGAAATATATTTTTACTAATATAAATATATTTCAGAACTTATGTAATACCTATTTCTGCTCATGCTATGAATAAAACCATATTTCAAAAGCACGATATTGATTGATTAGGCACAAATTTAATGCAAGAGTGTAGTTAACATACAGAACCTGCTGCCTGCTTTAGTTTGAGAAGTCATCCAGCACCATTTTGGAAGTTGATATCAGTAGGGCAAGACAGTCATGCTCTGTCCTTTCCCAGCTTCTCTTGTAGGACTTGAGAAGGGTAGGTAGAGGGTACCAGCTAGGGGGAAGGAAGGAGTGTTGGGGGTAAGAGTACACTGAGCCTTCTGTCTTGGTATGGGGAGTACACTGAGCCTTCAGTCTTGGTGACAGGATGGACGGGGGGGGGGGGGCATATTAGGCCTTCAATCATGGTGTTGGGATCAGAGTGTTACGCGTGGACCCTTGGGCCGGTTGGGACAGTGGGTGGTATGCTATGGAAGACCACAGCAAGCGTCCCAGCCAGGAGGTGGCACAGACGAGACTCTGAAGAGGCTTCACCACTAGAAGTCCGAGGTCCCCCCAGGAGGGGAGCCCATAGGGACCCGGATCCCTTGGACTTAGGTGGAACCCTATGCGACCAAGGATCCAGGCAGCGGCTGAAGAGATGGATGACGGCTGGGCCCAGGTAGCTGAAGAGTCTTCACCCTTGGAAGCCCGTGGCTCCCCCGGGAGGAGCCCGTGAGAGCCGGGTCGCTGGGACTTAGGAGAATCCTCTGGGCCAGCAAGTACAGGGTACCTGAGGTGAAAAAGAAGCCGAAGTCGGAGGCCAGGAGTCAGCGATCCAAATGAAAGCCAAGGATGAAGCAGAAGACGGAGTTGTGAATGGAGCCGGGTCGGAGCCAGAGGTCAGACGTCAATACCAAACCAGGAACAGAAGCTGGAGACGTAGTCGTGGGATGGAGCCAGGTCAGAATCCAGGAGTCAGAAGCAAATCAAGGATACAGCAGCAACTAGAACTCAGAACCCTGAGGAACCTCGTTGCAAGACAAAGGCTTGTCCGAGCTGCAGGGTTTAAATACCCTGCAGCGTGTGATGTCATCAGGAGTCGTGCCTAGGATTTCCCGCGCTGGTCCCTTTAAGAAGTGACCCCCCCCCCTTGCGCGCGCCTAGGGGGCGGGGCCCAGCGCGTCAGGTCGGCAGCGTCTCCTTTGAGCAGGGAGAGCCGCGGAGGGCCGAAGATCAGGCCTGTGCGGCCGCGAAGAGCTCCATGCGTGCCGGGCCGGCCCCAAGGTAGGAGGAGGGACCGGGGCATGGCCCGGACCCGTAACAGTACCCCCCCTCCTACGCCCCCTCCCTGGAGGCCTGGTTTTACCAGGGTGGTCCAGATGGAACTGGTGGAGGAGACACTTGTCCAAGATGTTGGCGGCTGGTTCCCAGGAATTATCTTCGGGGCCATAGCCCTCTCAGGAGAGGAGGTACTCCCAGTGCGTGAGATGGAACCATACGTCAAGTACGTCTTTAACCTGATAAATGGTGTCCTCCTGTGCCTCCGGCATGGCAGGTGTAGGCGACTTCTTGTGGTAGGGAGAGAGGACCAAGGGCTTCAACAAGGAGACGTGGAAGATGTTGTGCACCCTGAGCGTGTGCGGAAGAAGGAGGCGATAGGAGACCACCCCTATTCTATCTTTGACAGCGAAGGGGCCAATGTACCTAGGGGCCACACGCATCGAAGGAAGCCGTAAGCGGAGGTGTTTGGTACTTAACCACACCTTCTCTCCGGGAAGGAATACTGGGGCTGGCCGTTGCAAGCGGTCCGCAACTCTTTTCATAGTGTCCGCCGTGCGTTAGAGTCTCTCCTGGGTGGATTTCCAGATCTGATGTAACAGTCGGGCGGTGGTCTGTATGGCAGGAGACAGTTCTTCCACTGGTAGTGGCAAAGGATGTCGTAGGCGCCTGCCGTAAACTGTGTAAAAGGGAGACTTGCCAGTGGCGGAGTGCTTGTGGTGATTATAAGAGAACTCTGCCCATGGGAGCAGAGCCACCCAGTCGTTTTGCAGGTCTCCCACGAACAAACGGAGGAACGTTTTCAAGGTCCGGTTTACACGTTCTACTTGACCGTTGGCTTGGGGATGGAAGGCGGTTGTGAAGTCTAGTTGGACCCCAAATTTTTCACAAAGCGCCCGCCAATATTTTGCTGTAAACTAAGAGCCCCTGTCCGAGGCGATGTGTAAGGGGAGCCCATGAAGGCGAAAGATATGCTGCGTAAACAAGTTTGCCAGTTCAGGTGCTGAGGGCAGTTTGGCGAGGGGCACAAAGTGGGCCATCTTTGAGAATCTGTCTATGGTAACCTATATCACCGTTTTCCCCTCTGAAGCAGGCAGATCTACGATGAAGTCCGTGGATAAGTGGGTCCATGGTTCTGTGGGAACTGGCAGAGGCTGGAGAAGACCCCAGGGTCGGCCAGTGGGAGTCTTCTGTTGGGCGCAGGTCGGGCAGGAGTTAACGTAGAGACGGACGTCCCTCTTAAACTGAGGCACCAGTAATATACTCCAAGAGTAACTCCTGGGTCCTAGCTATTCCTGGATGGCCAGCAGTTAGGGAGTCATGGGCCCAGGAGAGGACCTTCCTCCGAAGTCAGAGGGGCACTACAGTCTACCCCATCGGGACCGTGTCGGAGGCTGCGAGGAGCACCATGGCCGGGTCAAGGATATACTGTGGTGGATTAGGGACATCCTCCATCTCCGCTGTATGGGAGAGGGCGTCTGCCCGGATGTTCTTGTCTGCCAGCTGGTAGCGGAAGATGAAGTCGAAGCGGCTGAAGAATAGCGACCACCGAGCCTGCCAGGGATTAAGACGCTGGGCACGGCACAGATATTCTAAGTTTTTATGGTCTGTGTACCCAACCACCGGCTGTTGGGCCCCTTCCAACCACTGGCGCCACTCTTCGAAATCCAGCTTAATGGCCAGCAATTCTTTATCCCCTATGCCATAGTTTTTCTGCGGGCGAGAATTTTTGTGAGAAGTAGGAGCAGGGCAGGAGCTTACCTCCTGGGGATAATTGGCTTAGGACGGCCCCGACAGCCATGTCGGAGGCGTCAACCTCCACGATGAACTGTCATTGGGGATCGGGGTGCCGGAGGCATGTGTCCTGGAGAAACACTTCCTTCAGTTCCTGAACAGTTCGTATGGCCGTCGCAGGCCAGTTCTTGGCATCTGACCCCTTCTTAGTAAGGGCCATCAGCGGTGCCACCTTCTGGGAATAACGTGGGATAAACTATCAGAAGTTGGCAAAACCGAGGAACCTCTGAAGCGCCTTGACCACCTAGGCTGAGGCCAATCTTTGATGGTGGTGACTTTTTCTGGATCCATATGGAACCCCACAGAGGATATGATGTACCCTAGGAAGGGTAGTAATTCCTGTTTGAATAAACACTTCTTGAACTTGGCGTAAAGCCCATTATCTTGTAGCTTCTGACACCTAGGAAACATCATGGCGATGTGTCTGCAGGTCCTTGGAGTGGATAAGCACGTCATCCAGATAAACAATTACCGAGCTCTGTAACATCTCTTGCAGAACCTCATTCATGAGGTTCTGAAAAACTGCTGGGGCGTTGCAGAGACCGAAGGGCATGACCCGGTGTTCGTAGTGGCCATCCCTTGTATTGAAAGCGGTCTTCCATTTGTCCCTCGGCTGAATTCTTAATAGATTATACGCCCCATGAAGGTCCAACTTGGTGAACACTTTGGCCCCCTGTAGTCTGTCTAAAAGTTCCGGGATCAAAGGCAGAGGATACCGGTCCCGCCGGGTAATACTGTTCAAGCCACGGTAGTCTATGCAGGGTCGGAGGGATCCATCCTTCTTCGCCACAAAGAAGAAGCCTGCTCTAGCAGGAGAGTTGGATGGTCGAATGAACCCACAGTCCAGGTTCTCCCAGATGTAGGCAGACATGGCTTGTGTCTCGGGAAGGGACAATGGGTAGACCCGTCCTCGTGGTGGGGTGGTACCCGGGATCAAGTTGATTGCACAGTCGAATGGGTGGTGCTCCGGGAGAATCTCGACTTTCTCCTTGGAGAAAACATCGCTGTAGTCCTGATAGTGGGGCGGCAATGCCAATGATGTAGACAGAAAACGTACCTGTGGTCGCGGAACAGCTGTCAAGCAAGATCCGAAGCATGAAAGCCCCCAGGACGCCACCTGGAGGGTTTCTCAACAGATTACGGGAGAATGCTTCCACAGCCAAGGTAGCCCTAGGATGACCGGGTGCATAGACCTCTCCAGGATGAGGAACGAAATCTCCTCTTCATGCAAAATACCAGTGCATTGCGCGAGAGGCCTAGTACAAGTATAGATGGCCCTGGAAGTAGTCTCCCCTGGATAGAGAAGACACGGAGCAGAGGTCGTTGGGGTTGAACTGTAATCTGGAGCTGTTGGACCAAACCCTTGAGGATGAAATTGCCCTTGGCTCCTGAATCAATCAGGGCCAGCGTCTCAAAGTCTCCTTCGGGAAGGAGTAAGGTCACCGGGATGGTGCATGGGGAGGCAGTTGGGATGTGACCTAGGGTTAGCTCTCCGAACGACCCTAGGTCCGGGCGTTTCCCGGACGCTCGCTGCAGTGGGCAAGGAAATGGCCTTTGCCCACGCAATACAGGCATAGGCCCAGGGACCGACATCTCCCTTTCTCCTGAGAGATAGGTCCACAGCCCACTTGCATGGGTTCAGGATCAGCAGACCCTGATGGAGCAGAAGGAGAGTGCCCGTCTTGGGAAGAAGTGACTCCGGCACTCCCAAGTAGGTGAGCAGGCCTCCTTTCTCGGAACAGACGCTGGATTCGGCGATCCACCCAGCCCGCAAGATCAATGAGCTCGTTTAAGTCGTCCAGGAGATCTCTGGCCGCCAATTCATCCTGGAGTCTTGGGAAGAGACTCTCCAAAAAGATACCTGCAAGCTGTCACTTCCCCAATTCAACTCGGTGGCGAGAGTCTGGAATTCCACGGCGTGTTCTGCCAAAGGGCGATTACCCTGTCGCAGTTGGAGTAGTTCTGATGTGGCAGTGGGCTTGCGGGAGGACTCATCGAAGACTCGTCTGAAGGCTGAGGCGAATTGTACCAATTTGTCCAGGTGGGAGTCCTGGCGCTCCCAGAGGATGGAGGCCCACGCCAGGGGTCTCCCGTTCAGCAGAGAGATAATGAAACATGTCTTGACCCGGTCTGTCAGAAACTGAAGCGGAAGAAGGTTGAAACGAATGAAACACTGGTTCAGGAACCCTCGGCAAAGCTTCGCGACCCCCGAAAACCGTGAAGGTACTGGCATCTGTATAGGTGTGGTAGGCCCGGAATTAGCCCTAGCACTGGGTGCCAAGGAGCTGGCAATCGTGGCTCCGCCGACATGGTCAGCTAGTCCCTGTACTGTCGCCATCAGGGTGTCAAGGCAGGTCTGCTGCTGTAGCAACCTCTGGGCAATACCTGGGATAGCTTTCAAGCTTGCAAGATCCACCGGATTCATGGCCTTGCAAACTGTTACGTTCGTGGACCCTTGGGCCGGTTGGGACAGTAGATGGTATGCTATGGAAGACCACAGTAAGCGTCCCAGCTGGGAGGCGGCACAGACGAGACTCGGAAGAGGCTTCACCACTAGAAGTCTGAGGTCCCCCCAGGAGGAGCCCGTAGGGACCCGGACCCTTTGGACTTAGGTGGGACCCTATGCGACCAAGGATTCAGGCAGTGGCTGAAGAGATGGACAACGGCTGGGCCCAGGTAGCTGAAGAGTCTTCACTCTTGGAAGCCTGCGGCTCCCCTGGGAGGAGCCCGTGAGAGCCTGAGCCGGTGGGACTTAGGAGAATCTTCTGGGCCAGCAAGTACCGGGTACCTGAGGTGAAGAAGAAGCCAAAATCGGAGTCCAGGAGCGAAGCCGGGTCCGAGGCCAGGAGTCAGCGATCCAAATCAAAGCCAGGGATGAAGCAGAAGACGGAGTCGTGAATGGAGCCGGGTCGGAGCCAGAGGTCAGAAGTCAATACCAAACCAGGAACAGAAGCTGGAGACGTAGTCGTGGGATGGAGCCGGGTCAGAATCTAGGAGTCAGAAGCAAACCAAGGATATAGCAGCAACTAGAACTCAGAACCCTGAGGAGCCTCGTTGCAAGGCAAAGGCTTGTCCGAGCTGCAGGGTTTAAATACCCTGCAGTGTGTGACATCATCAGGAGTCGTGCCTAGGATTTCCCACTCTGGCCCCTTTAAGAAGTGACCCCCCTGCACGCGCTCGCGCCTAGGGGGATGGGCCCAACGCGTCGGTCTGTGGCGTCTCCCTCGAGCAGGGAGAGCCGCAGCAGGCCGAAGATCAGGCCTGTGCGACTGCGAAGAGCTCCATGCGGGCCGGGCCGGTCCCAAGGTAGGAGGAGGGATCGGGGCATGGCCCAGTCCCGTAACACAGAGATACTTCAGGAACACCAAGGGCACTTGATATTTGTGCCAGGATAAGAAAATGAAATCCCTTGTACTAACTGGCCCCTTCCCTTTGGACTGATTATTAAGGGGGAGTTTGACATGTAGTATGCAATATTATACTTTAGGGTTAGTGTACATGTTATTTTATGCACTCATTAAAAAGGATGTATTTTTGTGGGTGCTAAAAATTGAGTTCCTGTTAAGAGCCATTTAAGTGTTCATGCTAAAGTTTTATGTGTGCGCTCAGTAAAACTTTTTTGCAAGGATTTTAATGCATAAGCCCGATCATTACTCTTAAGTTGCCAATATAAACATAGAAACATGACAGCTGAAAAAGATCATTATGGCCTATCTAGTCTGCCCATCCAAACCAAGTATTCAACTTTAAAATCCCTACCACTCCCTCAGAGAGATCCTCTGTGCTTATCCCATACTTTTTTTAAATTTAAATTCTGCCCTTGTCTCCACCACCTACACGGGGAGGCTGTTCCATACATCTACTACCCTCTCTGTAAAGAAATATTTCCTTGAAATTCTCCTATGCCTACCTGTTTTCACTCTCATCCCATGACTCCTCATTCTAGAGCCTACTTTCCTTTGAAAGAAGTCCATCTGCTCTACATGAAAACCATGGAGATATTTGTCCTCGTATGCTTTAGAGAAATCACTGACCATTTTAGTAGCCACTCTTTGGACCAATTCCAACTGGTTCTTAGCCTCTTGAAGATGAGGTTTCCACAACTGTATACAGTATTCCAAATGAAATCTTACCATACATTAATATAGGGATGATAAGTCTCCTTTTTGTCTACTATTCATTCCTCTCCCTATGCACCATAGCCTTTGCCATCACCTTAACATCATCAAATATAATTACCCCTAGATACTGCTCTTCTTTCATGCTTAGAAGAATTTCACCCTTATACTGTACCTTTCTCTTGGGTTTTTGCTATCTAAATGCATAACTGCATTTTTTAGCATAAAATCTTAGCAACTAGACTCTAGACCATTCCTCCAACTTTGCTAGATCACGTCTCATATTTACCATACCTTTCTGGCTGACTAATCTGTTGAAGATTTTGCTATCATTGGCAAAATGACAAACCTTTCCCGATACCCTTTTGCATTGTTGCTCAAGAAAATGTTGAAAAGAATTGATCCAAGGACCAATTCCTGCAGCACATGATTACTAATGCCTCTCTCCTCAGAGTGAACTCCATTTATCACTACCCTTTCTCATCTCCCATCATCTACACAGTCATGTATTCATCTCCAGAATCTGAGCTTCCCTGCTTGGGCCTTTATCCTTCTCTTTATCCATCTATCTGCTTTGCCCTCTTTCTCAGAGACATGAAGTCATTTTTATATGATCTATATGGTAAATAGCAATATCATTCATGCCAACATGGATGAGCAGCATCAAATAGGATATTTGGCAAACTTTCAATAATATCTTGGATTTTGGCTCCTACCAGACTGCATACTTCTTGGGATAAAATGTCTGGTCAATGGATGGATGCCACAATGCCCCTCAGAAGTGAGTCACCGTCCTACATATAGTGGTTGTTGGGCCACATCTTTTAGATTTGCATGTTTCAGTTCCTTCTCATCCTGGGATGGCCTCTCTTCCTCCAATTCCAGGGCTGCATACCAGTTCTTCAGCTTGAGAGAAATCAAAGTCAGCTTATAGAATCCAGTTGTTGCAGTAATCTGGGTCCAGTTGTCATCTTGTGTGCCAGTTTCACCTTCCCATCTGCTTGAATTTTCTCTCTTTGATGTCTTGATAAACATTTAATTGAGGCAGTCATCATTGTCCTGGATGCTTCTCAGTCTTGTCCTCTCTCTGAGTTTTGCCACCTGTTTACTGAGGAAGTCAATCTGCAGACATCTTTCACATTGAACCAGTTACTCCCTGTGGATCAGGACATCTATTTGCACAACAATAGAAGTAGCAACAGTTGTGACAGCTTTGGCATACAATGTTTCCCAGCCATTATTCAACTCTTAGAAGCTTCTGTATCTGTTGAAAGATAATGAGAAATTCCTGCCAAAGTCCCTATCTTTTCATCACCTGCACAAATCCCTGTTTGTAGTCCTGCTTGCTTACTTGCTTGGAAGTATGAAGTCTTATATTATTCTTTCAGACAACAATATATATTTATAAATCTTTGAAATGTGTAGTAGGCATATGCATTTGCTTTTCATGAATTAGACAATTTCAAGAAAATTGTCTAATTCGCATTGGTTTCGGGGGCGCCAAAAAATGAACAGAATTTTTCTGAAATTTCGGAAAAATACATAGTTCATGTTAGCCTGCACTATCTTTAAAATGTTAATGCACACTAACGGGAGTTAGTGCACACTAACACGAAAATTTATTTTATTTATTTATTTTATTTAAAATCTTTTCTATACCGTCGTTACGTTAAATACCATCACAACAGTTTACAAACAGGCACATAAGAATATTAAAATTGAACTGGGTAATACGTTATACAAAGTGCCAATAAGGTTCCGGTTACATAGATTATCGAGATAAATACTATTTGATTAGTGTCATAGATATTGTCCTTTTCTTACATGTAATGGTTTTAAATTTTACATGTAGAACTCTCTATTACTGTGTAATTTTATCTAAGGTTAGCGGTGAGTCATAAAATAACAAATATGCACCTAGAGAACTAAGTGCTGGGTGCAGAGGTTCCAAAGTCGGTTTTGTATACTATCCTATTCTCTTTTTCTTTGTAAAATGCCTGTTTAAAGAGCCATGTTTTTAAATTTCCTTTGAATAGTTTGAGATCTCTCTGTAGTCTTATCTGAAGGGGCAAAGTGTTCCATAGTATGGGTCCTGCTAGGGATAGTGCTCTTTCTCTGACTTGTGGAGTCTAGCTGTCTTAACAGAAGGTACCGTTAGATGGGCCTTCTTGGTTGATTTGAGATTTCTTTGTAGAACATGTACCTGCGGTGCTGTGTTGAGCCATTCTGCTTTATCATCATGAATTAGTTTATGAATTGTGCATAGTGCTTTATATTGTATTCTCTGTTGTATAGGTAGCCAGTGTAATTCTGCTAGTGTTTCAGTGATGTGATCTCTTTTCTTTTTGCTTGTCAGTATTCTTGTGGCAGAGTTTTGTAATATTTGGAGTGGTCTTATAGTGTTATATGGTAAACCTAAAAACAGGGCGTTACAATAGTCAGTTCTTGCAAATATTAGAGCTTGTAGAACTCTTCAGAAGTTTGCTAGAGTTAATAATGGTTTTAGCTTCCTGAAGACCATTAGTTTAGCTTAACCTTCTTTTACTTTTAGTGCTACATGTTGTTTGAGGCTGAGTTCCATGTCGATAATCACACCAAGGTTCCAAATCTTCTCGGCTAATTCTATTTTTTGATTATTTTTAAGTATGATTGGAGTTTGAATAATATCAATATTTTTACGTTCCAGGTGCATGAATTCAGTTTTTTCGATGTTTATGACTAGCTCCATCTGGTTTAATAGTTGTTTAATTATGTCTAGGTAAATGTTAGCTAGGCTTAATGTTTTTTCAATAGTGTTGTCAATGGGTAAGATTATTTGTATGTCATCAGCATATATGTAGTATATGATTCATAGTCCTGCCAGTAGATGGCACAACGGTAGAAGTAAATATTAAATAGCGTTGCAGACAGAGCTGATTCTTGTGGAAATCCTGTTTGTAAACTTACTTTCTGACATTGAGTTTCTGATTTGTACTTGAAAAAATCTGTCACTTAGATATGATTTGAACCGTGGGAAAAACAAAATTTCCCACAGGGCCTGAAAATGAAGCCTGAACCGAAAAAAAAAAAAAAATAATGCACATCACTGGTGTGTAGATTAGTGTAGCTTCCTTTGTAGATTATTGTTGCTTAGAGTATAAAAGTAAACCAAAGCTACTAGAGATAATTACCACAAAGATCTAATATAATTCTACCAATCAAGCTCCTCCAGAAATGGATTTAATTTGTTTTATTTTCAGATGACACAAATTTGACCAAAATCATTTGCTATCCATTAAAACCATAAGAAGTGCTATGCAAGATTAGACCAAGGACCATCAAACCCAGCATTATGTCTCCAACAGTGGCCAGTCCAGGAGAACCCCAATAGTTAATCTATTTTTTGTACTTCACTCCCAGAGATAAGCAATGGATTTCCCAAGTCTACTTGGCTAAAAACTGTTTACGGACTTTTCTTTCAGGAACTTATCCAACTCTCATTTGAACCTCACTATGGGGGACATTTATCAAAGTGCTATATGGCGTTTTCGCATGCATTAAGGCGTTTTCGCATGTGAAAAATGCTTTTAATGCATGCGAAAACGCCATAACACATTGTGCGATGCAAATTAGGAAAAGGGGAGGAGTTTAGGGCAGGATTTGTGGCCAAGTGGGCTGGCTTTGTAATTTGTGACGCCATATCACACGGCTTTAACTACACCTTTTTCATTTGCATTAAGCCGTGTGAAATGGCTTTATTGCGCTTTGTGATGTTTTTGCAAATACCATTTTTAGTATTTTAAGCTGCTGGTGAGCCAGCCTAGCTATCAGGGCCCTCATGAGAGAGAGAGAGAGAGAGAGAACCTAGCTATAAGGTGCTCATACTAGGTAGGTATTTATACCACTATATGAGCCCCACCTAGCTATTCGAGGTGAGGTTCAGTTAGGAGTGTAGGAGTTAGGGGCCACTTTGACATTCAAAGTGGGATGTACAAACAGAACAGTGCTCTCTTCTGAAGTTTTGCTGACCTTTGGAGTGTTCTCTCAACCTAGCTTGATGTTCTCTAACATCAAGCTAGGTTGAGAGAACATTGCACAAATCTCATCTTTGGTTGAGTTTCCTCACTCCAAAGGTCAGCAAATCTTCAGAAGAGAGCACTGTTCTGTTTGTACGTCCCACTTTGAATGTCAAAGTGGCCCCTAACCCCTACACTCCTACCTAAACCTCACCTCGATTAACTAGGTGGGCCTCATATAGAGGTATAAATACCTACCTAGTATGAGGGCCTTATAGCTAGGTTCTCTCTCTCTCTCTCTCTCTCTCTCTCTCTCTCTCTCTCTCTCCCCCCCCCCCCCCCCCCAGAGGTTGTAGGTAGGAATTACAACAATTTGGGTACTTACCACAAAGTGCAAAAAAGTTATTGCAGTCTGCGGTAATACCTATGCAAAGCGCTAAGATAGCGCACTTTGCGATAAACAGCCTATTACAATAAAACATTCCCCTTTTCCTATTGTATGTGATATTTAGTGCATTTTGATAAATCCAGGCCTATGTTAGTTGCCTTCACCACAACCTCTGGCAACCAATGCCATAGCTTGATTATGCCGAGTGATGAAATAATTCTATGACTGGTTTTTAAATCTGCAGGTTGCTAGTTTCATGGAATTGTCCCTTAGTCCTAGTGTTATTTGAAAGGGTAAATAACTGTTCTCTATTTACTCGTTCCACCCCACTCATGATTTTATGACTTCAATCCTATCCCCTTTGAGTTGCCTCTACTCCAAACTAAAGAATCTTAATCTGTTTTGCCTTTCTCCATGAGGGAACTTATTCATCCCTTTTATCATGTTTGTTGTCATTCTCTGTAACTTCTATATCTTTTCTGAGATGGGGCTATTAGAACTGCATACATAATCAAGGTATGGTCACACCATGGATCTATACAAAAGCATTGATATTCTCATTTTGTTCTCTATTACTTTCCAAATAATTTTTAACATTCTATTTGCCTTTTTGACCACCGCTGCACACTGAACTGAAGATTTCAAGGAATTGTGTACAAGGACTCCAAAGTCCCTTTCCTGGATAGTGACTCCCTAAACCAAACCCAACATCATATATGTGTAATTGGGATTATATTTTCCTATATGCATTACTTTGCACTTGTCCACATTAAATTGCATATGCCATTTAGATGCCCAGTCTCACAAGGTCCTTCTGCAGTTCCTCACAATCCATTGCTGTTTTAATGAATGGTATAAAGCAATAGATTCTCCAGTTGATACCTAATAATTTATCCTAATCTATGAGAAGAACAGCCATACTGTGTCAGACCAAGGGCCCATCAAGCCCAGCATCCTGTTTCCAACAGTGGCCAATCCAGGCCTAAGAACCTGGCAAGTACCCAAAAACTAAGTCTATTCCATGTTACTGTTACTAGTAATAGCAGTGGCTATTTTCTAAGTCACACTTAATTAATAGCAGGTAATGGACTTCTCCTCCAAGAACATATCCAATCCTTTTTTAAACACAGCAATACTAACTGCAGTAACCACATCCTCTGGCAACAAATTTCAAAGTTTAATTGTGCTTTGAGTGAAGAAGAACTTTCTCTGATTAGTTTTAAATGTGCCACATACTAATTTCATGCCGTGCCCCCTAGTCTTTCTATTATCCGAAAGACTAAATAACCGATTCACATCTACCCGTTCTAGACCTCTCATGATTTTAAACACTTCTATCACATCCCCCCTCAGCTGTTTCTTCTCCAAGCTGAAAAGTCCTAACCTCTTTAGTCTTTCCTCATAGGGGAGCTGTTCCATTCCCCTTATCATTTTGGTCGCCCTTCTCTGTACCTTCTCCATCCCAATTATATCTTTTTTGAGATGCGGCAACCAGAATTGTACACAGTATTCAAGGTGGGGGTCTCATGGAACAAATCTACTTTTCTTTCACATTTCATCATTCCAAATCACATTAATTCTTCACTGATGGTAACTGTACTGTTCGTACGTATGACTGTGCTTGTAAAACTAACCCCTGAAACCCAACTCACCATCCAAACCTCACCCCGAGTTCATAATGCCCCCTTTTACGCTGGTAAAATGTTCAGATATAAGTGAGCCTCCACAGAGTCTCTCTCTTTCTCTCTCTCTTACCAGCAGCTCAAAACGCAATACAAGCTGCCATGGACTTCTCAGCTTGTGATATGAAAATAATACAGGTGCGATAAATTTAACACGTGTTGCAGTAAAATACCTATGTGAAGCAGTACCAGGAAAAGTACCCTAACGCCACCCCTTTTTTTTTTTATAGTGGGTGCTATTCTTGCTATGTTTATCACAAAATGATGAATCTAGGCCTAAGTTAGCTGGATAAATTAGAGCTGCTACTGTATATGCCAAGCATATTCGGTGGCATGGCTGCACTGCTGAATATCCCAGCTAAATTGGCCAATTATGTTTAACCAGCTAAGGATCTCAGCTGGATAGTAGCTCAGTATCTATCTCATGATTTCTAAGATAACTATTTCTTTAACTTTTTGTCAGGGTTAATTTTGCACTTATTTGTCTAAGGTCACTAATAAATGCTATTATGCACAATTATTATCCTTTATTCCCTTTTAGTTTATATAAAGTGTTTTTGCATCTGTCTGGTGTGTACTTTAAAAAGAATCCTGTAGACTTGGCTACTAAAAGTCAGACTGAATAAAAGTAATTACCTGAAGTATTTACTATGATATTACTAATTGATCTCCTCTTAACTTTACTTAAGTATTCTGAATTAATTTTTGAAAAAGGGATATTGACTGAATTTATCTAAATTACTTCATTATGTTTTTCTACCATCCAATGTCATGTTCTGTGTAGTTCACTTCTAATTAGTGGGTAAGTCTATATAATTAAAATGGTAGGTAAGGGTACAAGAGAGGGAACTAAAGTCAGAAGAAAATAAAACCTAATAGGAAAGCAACCCTTTCCTTTCTGAAATTTCTGCCTAGAAACCTAAGCAGTACTAATACTTAGTAAACAGTAAAGCAAGGTAAATAATATCCCTTTTTCAAAAATAAACAAAACAAAAGCAGTGAAGAAAAAAATAATAAATATCCTTACTTCAAAATAAGGTTCCTGCACTTGAATCAAGCCAAATAAATTACCTTTGTAATTGTGCTCCTCTAAGATTGGCTGATTTTTCTTACTATGGCTAACCTATATACAGAACTCAGGCCCTGATACAATTAGTACTAGCACAAGAATGAGCTCCTTTTAACTCCCAAGACTTTAAAGAAACTTTCCCTTTCAACTACTAAATCTAAATGCAGAAGAAAAAAAACCTAATAGTAAAGCAGTCCTTTCCCTTCTGAAATTCCTCTCTAGAAAGCTAAGTATTAATAATACCAGCAAACAGAAAAGAAATGTAAACAATATCCCTTTTTCAAAAATAAACAAAATAAAAGCATTGAAAAAAAACCCCTTCCCTTTCAAAATAAGTTTGCAGGTCTTGAATCAAGCCAGAAAAATGACCTCTGTAATTGAGATCCTCCAACAAGATAGATTGTTCAGTTTTATATTAAATAAAAGCTTAGGAGTGCATTTTTAAAGGAGCAATTTTAAAGGAGCATTTTTAAAGGCGCAATATTGTAGCAATTTTCAAAAGTCAATTTACATGCATAGAGCACATTCATGTGCATAAAACCTTTTGAAAATTCAACCTTATGGAATACATTTTTAAAGGAGTTACACACATAAAAGTAGCAGTTTTCAAAAGCTCATTTATATGCTTAATGTCCCTTTACACATGTAAAACCCAGTTTAAAATCCTTTAGAAAATTACCTCCTTAGAGAATAACTTTCTAAGTAATGTGAGTGGCCCCATATATGACCACGATCAGATCTGCACGAGTATTTTATAACTCATGTATATCATTATATCATATATGTGCATTTTATAAAATATGTGTCTCTCTACCCTGCAATATAGACACATATACAGGCTTGTGTTTGAATACATGCAGTGCATTGAAACTACATATTTATTTATTTATTTATTTATTTAGGAGTTTTTTTATATACCAAGGTATAGCAAATAATGCCTTCACTCCGGTTTACATTTATAACAACCTGTTACATCTAACGCATTTAAACAGTAACATGAACTGGTATTGAACAATAACTTAGTACAATAGATAGAAAACCAAGCCAATGATATAAATCATATAACGAGGTATATAGCCGTGATCAAATTATGTATGGGGAGGAATTGTTAGAGGGAGATGATAGGTGAGGATTTGGTGAGTCAGAGAGAGAGTCACTGAAATGACATTGCAAACTCGGAGATGAGATGCAGTAGGTGTGGTCTGTTGTGCTATCCTATGCCATCCTTGAGTGTTTGGTTGAAAAGCCATGTTTTGAGTTCTTTTTTAAAAGCTTTAAGGTTTTCTTGTGAGCTCAGGTGTTGTGGTAAGGAGTTCCATAGATTTGGGCCAGCAATGGAAATGGCTCTGTTTCTTGTGGAGGACAGTTTGGCTATGGCTCTGTTTCTTGTGGAGGACTGAACGTGCATACTTTTCCTACCTATTAAAAAATATACATGTACATATTTTACATCTAAACGTAAAGTAGAAGATACTTGCATAAATCCTGATTTGCGTGCCTAAGTCAGCCAATTTAAAACGTGTGTACTTGTTATTTGTACTTTCTATGTTCAGTTCCATGTAAACCGATATGATGTTTCGACGAATACCGGTATATAAAAAACGTTTAAATAAATAAATTAACCAATTTACTAATTAGTCCAGCAGTTCAACCAGATCTTCTCCAGGTCATCGAATCCATCATGGTTTTTAGCCTGAATTCCCCCCCTGTTCATCCAGACCTCCCACCCAGTCAGTATTACCCAATAAACATGGCAGATATCAATTATGCTGGAAAATTAGCAGGTATAAAAATACTTGAGTAAGTTGGCAAATGTAACATAGATGTTGGCCCCAATCCAGACTGCCCCTTTTATATGCACAGATTTGTGTGTGTGAAAGTGAAAATACATGTGAATTTTTGATGCTTATAAAATACAGAATATACAATTAGATGCTACTTACATGTGTATATGCTAATTTTTATGCACATTATAATTTGAGAATTCACCCCTTAATGTTTAATTAATCAGGTCTCATTCTGTCCTGTGGAATTGGAGGAGTCATTATGATGCTAGCACCTGTAAGTATAGGTGGGGCTTAATTAGGAGGCTACATCGCCTGTCTGTCCCCCACCCCCCCCAAAAAAAATAAAGATCTGTTGTATTTAGGATTCAGATCATATCCTGTCATAAATTTCATTCTTCTCCTTTCTAGCAAGAACCTGAGATATGCTGGATTGTTCTCTGGATATCTTAGACTTCTAGGCGACAGGAACAACTGCAAATTTGGAATTGTAAACCCAAAACACGATTCTTCAGAATTAAGTACTGTAAAAAGGCCCATTCCTGAAAACTAAAACTTTGCATCAGAGAAGGCTCCATAGTGTGTTTTTAATTTTTTAACTTGTTTAGCATTAACTTTAGGGCTTTTTTTTTTTTTCACAAAGCCTACATTTCCCACATATGCACAAATCATCATTTTCTTTTTTTTTTTTTTCACAATTTTTCTAGATTGAATCTGACCCTCAGTCTGATTCAAATGTATGTCATTGCCTCATTGATTTTCTCATAAGGAAAAGAATAGGTAACTTTTTCTTTTGGTTTTTTAATAAAACTCTTCACTGAAAATGAAGTTGCCGAATGAATAGTTAATTAAGTAATAGTAGTTTCAGCCTACAAAGGAATTCATGTCTTTTAAATCAATGCCAAGGCTACTACTAGGTCTTTAGGGAACAGGAGATGCTTATTTTCAATGGAGGGTTGTCATTTCTTTAACAGGAGCTAAATTGTATAAGGAACACATTTTAAATTAAGGACAGAATCCAAGCCACAGCAGTTTTCAGAGACAGATTGTCAGGAATCCAGCTGGAAAACTGATGACCGTGGCAGTTTTTTGAGAAATAGTTCTGTGTTTTCACTGCAGCCATTAAGTAGAAACCCTCAGTGTATCAGAAGCCCTGGATTAGCATATCTGCTTTGAAGTTAATTCCTATAACTTCACAGTTACAGAGAAAACAGTTATTTGGCACTAATTGGCTTTTGATTGACTTAGGTTCTGCACTTACAGTTTCAGGTATTCTATAGGTTAAATATTTAGGGTCAATAGTTGGCAAATTCTTCTTTTGGTCTGACTGATTCTTCCTGCTCATTTGGGTTTCCCAATCATTTGAAACCAACTTCTACTGGGCCCAGTGACTCATGAACCTTCATTCACAACTACCTAGTGTTTTTTCAGATTTTTAAAAATTTTTCCTTCCTCCTTTCTTCCTGTCTAGTTCAACCATTGCAGATATAGTCCTTGACCAGGTACCTCAGTTTTTAGCTCGCTTTGGACCCTGGTTATCATGCATTCTGGGGTGTCCTCATTGTGCAATGACTAGGTCTTCTTCTTCTCCTCCTCCTTGGGGCTGTGAACACTGCCTGTATAAAATCCCCAGACTTGTACGGTCTAAGGGGTGGATTTATCAAAATGCAGTAAGTACCGCATGCGATAGCAAAAGGGGCATGTTTTATGCCAATATAGCATTTATTGCAATTTGCACTAATTACCTGTGCGAAGAGCTAAGTTAGTACAAATTGCGATAACATTTCAGATTCTGCGATAAGTGCCAGACCTGTTGTATTTCCTGCATTCAACCTCTGGGGGACCATTTTTAATGGTCCAGAGAGAGAGAGAGAGAGAGACTGAGAGACTGGCTGTAATATCATGGCCCATAGGTAGGTATTTGTATCCCTATGGTAGGCCCACCTAATAACTCGAGGTGGGGATTAGGTAAGAGTGTAGGGGGTTAGGGGCCACTTTGACATTCTACGTGACACCTACGAACAGAACAGTGGTCTCTTGTGAAGATTTGCTGGCCTTCGGAGTGAGGAAACTCACTCCAAGATGAGATTTGGGCAATGTTATCTCAACCTAGCTTGATGGACTCTCTACCTGGGTAACATCAAGCTAGGTTGAGAGAACATTGCCCAAATCTCATCTTGGAGTGAGTTTCCTCACTCCGAAGGCCAGCAAATCTTCACAAGAGACCACTGTTCTGTTTGTAGGTGTCACGTAGAATGTCAAAGTGGCCCCTAACCCCCTACACTCTTCCCTAATCCCCACCTCGAGTTACTAGGTGGGCCTACCATAGGGATACAAATACCTATCTATGGGCCATGATATTTTGGTCAGTCTCTCTCTCTCTCTCTCTCTCTCTCTCTCTCTCTCTCTCTCTCTCTCTCTCTCTCTCTCTCTCTCTCTCTCTCTCTCTCTCTCTCTCTCTCTCTCTCTCTCTCTCTCTCTCTCTCTCTCTCTCTCCCCAAGGCTCTGAACCTGTCAATTCAGCTGAAATAGGACTTACGGGAGACATCACAAATGGCGATGAAACCTTACCACACAGTCACGGCAGCTAACGCAATCCAAAGAGGTGTAGTTAAAATCGATGTTACAGCTGTGCAATAGCTTTTCACAGACAGGCTAACCCAGCCCACTCTCCACTCCTCCTATTTTATGAATTTGCATCGCACCATACGATATGGTGCGATCGCATGCGGTAAACACATTTTCGCATGCGGTAAGGGCCTATCGCATGCGTTAACAGGGCTTTTCGCATGCGATAAGCCCTTAACGCATGCGAAAACGCCTTATCACATTTTGAAAAATGACCCCCTAAGAGAGCAGAAGCCAGGCTCAGAAATCAAATATAGATCTCCCATATGACAATATGCAGCACTGCCATCAAACCACCAGAAGGGAAGCTGGCTATTTTCAGAGACAAAAGAATTAGAGTTAGGAATTATGTCTTTTTTTTTCTCTCTAAACACATTTTTTGCTTCATATATAGTGCTTCGTGGGGTTTCCCTTTGAAAATCTGGCTGGTGGGGAGACGGCGGGTCCAGTGCACTGATGTACATTTAAAACAAGTACCAATATACCTGTGGAAACTTTGCCTGATTTCTCCCCACCCTGACTCTGCCCCATTTTGAATGTGAATAAAAGTCACTTGTGCGGTGAACAATGATTATGCTTTTACATACAGAGGGGCGTGGGGAATTTTTAGTCAGTTTTTTTTTCCATGGGTGAACAGCTGTTTATGCACATGAAAAGCTTTGAGAATGGCTGTCTGAATGCCTGTTTTATGTTGTTGTTATCAGATATTGCAAAGCCCTATGTACAGATCGTGATAGATATGGGCCAAGAATGTGTGATTTTGGTTTACTGTTCTAGTCCCTGCCTTTATAGCCAGGTGTTGTTGGGTATGTGGAAACTCTATGATCATACTATGCAGTTGTTGAAATATAATCTAGAAAAATTGCTAAACTTTATGCCATACTATATTTCATATGCCTAGAAAACCTGCAAGCTCTACTTACCTCACAAAGAGGACCAAGGCAAGCTAAGTCCACACAAAAGTATCCTGATAGTTTTGTCCTGGCTAAGGAAGTTTCCATATGTATTCATCAATTAAGCAAGTGTCCCCAGCAATGCAGTCTCTTGAGGCTTTAAAACTTAATCTTTCAGTGTAACAAATCATTTAAATAAAATCACCCCACAGTCTGTCCAACATGCTCATATTGACTTACGGAACCATGCATTCAAAAGAACTGTTGCAGAGATATTCAATAGGGATGTGCATTCATTTGAAATGCTAGGGGTAGATTTTCAAAGGATTACACACGTAATATACGCGTATAATCCTTTCATAACCCTTCTGCGTGCGCCGAGCCTATTTTGCATAGGCTCGGCAGCGCGCGCAAGCCCCGAGACACGCGTATGTCCTGGGGCTTTGAAAATGTGGCGGGAAAAGAACGTGGGTGGGGCGCAGGTCTGGGGGCAGTCCGGGGGTGGGCCCAAGGTCTCTGGCACAGCGGAGGCCGGCCGGTGAGTGTAACTATTGAAAACAAGGTAGGGGGGATTTAGATAGGGCTGGGGGGTGGGTTAGATAGGGGAAGTGGGGGGAAGTGGAAGGAAAGTTCCCTCCCGATTTCAGAGCGGCCTCGGAGGGAATGGGGAAAGCCATCGGGGCTCCCCTAGGGCTCGGCGCACGCAAGGTACACATGTGTGCACCCCTTTGCGCGCGCTGACCCCGGATTTTATGACATGCGCGCAGCAGCGCGCACATGTTATAAAATTGCGTGTACATTTGTGCGTGCCGGGTAGCACGCACAAATGTACCCCGTGCATACTTCTTTAAAAATCTACCCCTTTGTGTTTAAAATATGATGAATAAGCTCATTTTTGTGTTTCAAATGATCTGCAAAAAATTTCATCAATTTTTCATTTCTGGGGGAAATAGTGCACACTATTAGCAAATAGGAGGGTACATTTTAAAAAACAGCGCGCGCGCATACTTTTGTATACTTTTGCACACCAGGCGCAATCAAAAGTACGCCGGATTTTATAAGATACGTGCGTAGCCGCGCGTATCTTATAAAATCCGGGGTAGGCATGCGCAAAGGGGTGCACATTTGTGCAACGTGTGCGCGCCAATCCCTGTGCGCGCTGCCTGTTCCCTCCGAGGCCGCTCCAAAATCGGAGCGGCCTCAGAGGGAACCTTCCTTCCACCCACCCCCACCTTCCCCTCCCTTCTCCTACCTAACCCCCCCCCCCCCCTCCCGGCCCTATCTAACCCCCCCCCTTACCGTTGTTGTAAAAGTTATGCCTGCTGGCGCGCCATCTCCCAACCTGGGGGCTGTTCCGAAGGCCTCGGCCACGCCCCTAGAATGCCCCCGGGCCGGCACCATGCCCCCCGGAATGCCCCGAACATTGAGCCGCCCACCCAACACACCCCCGATACGCCCCCCCTAGCGAAGCCCCGGGGCTTGCGTGCGCCACCGAGCCTATGCAAAATAGGCTTGGCGCGTGCAGGGGTGTTTTAAAAGGGTTATGCGCATACATTATGCGCGTAACCCTTTTAAAATCTACCCCAGGGTGTATTATCTATCTACCCCGGGGATCCTGCCAGGAACTTATGACCTGGCTTAACCACTGATGATAACAGGATACTGGGCTTGTTGGACCTTTGGTCTTCCTCAGTACAGCAAGTCTTGTGTTCTTATGTTCTTATTAACAACTAGTGCGCAGTTTCCCAAAAAAGAAAAAAACAAGCAAGCAAACAAACAAAAGAATTAAAACAAAAATCCTGAAAATGAAAAACAAACAATAAATTGCTGAAAAACAAAAGACGAAAAAAATAAGAGTGTGCATCTCTAATATTCAATGTCACTCTAAGTTGAAGGAGTTACAAAGGAAAAATATGTGTACGCCTCGGAATCCTTTGGGGTCCCCTATCAATTTTCATTTCAGGGAGTTCCTTCTTTGTTTTGCCAGGACAATGAAAGTCAATAGATCTCAATTTGTGCACAGCTTCTCATTTACTTTGATTTAAAGGTCCCAGTCTTAATCATTTATGGTTTATTTAGGCTCTCATATAGTCCTCAAAGGAACTGCAAGCTCTCTTATTCCTAAATGTACACCTTGATGCAGTAATTGAAGCAGTTTTGTTGCTGTAATTCCTTCCTAATTTTGCAATTCTGCTCAAGTGTTCTTTCCCTCTAGATACATTAATTAGTGCTGGTTTTAAACATGCCTCTATTTGGTATGCTTATTTTTTCTTCAGTGCCAAACTCAGGACACTCTTTACCTTACTTGAATAAGTTGTCATGCTTATTGTAGCACTGAGAGGAGAGGATCACATTGCTGGTGGCTGGAAAGAATCAGGAAGAACTGCTTGGACAAGTATTGGGGAGAAGTAAACTATTGGGGTACATTATTTAGTGTGTTTGTGTGTTTTGTTTTAAATAGGTAGTCAGAAAGTCAAGCAACAAACAGAAGTTTGTGTGTTTGTATTTCCCAACCCTCCCACCCCTCTCCCACCTACCCCTAGCTCATCCATTAATTTATAGGCAGGTATCACTTTCACACTTAAAAAAAAAAAAATTTAATCAGCCTTTTAACTTAAACTCAGAAATTCCACACACCTTTTAAGAGTTTGATCATTCCCTTGTAGGTCACTACCAGATATGTAGTGAATACACTAATAAAATTAAAGGACCCTAATTGTATGCATTCCTACTCCCATAGCAACCTAAAACGTAACTAGGAACTGAATAAATTTAAGACGAAGGCAGCAGTCCAGCAGCAAGAGGGGGCCTCCCAGTCTTTTGCATCAAGTGTCACATGTATGATTTTTTTAACTGCCGGTGAGAAGTTGTATGTGTGCTTCCGAGGCAAAGGGCTCCCTTCTCTCAGAAAATAAGTCCAATCTCTGGAGGCTAGAGTGGCAGACCTGGAGGAGCTGAGGCAGACAGAGAGGTATATAGATGAAACCTTCAGGGACATAGTAGCCAAGTTCCAACTCCAGTCTGGCAGCCCTGGTGCTGCCTTGGAGGAAGAAGGTCTCATGATGGGAGAGCATCAACCTGGTGCAGCAGGAAATGATCCTGTAGCAAGGACCTGCTCTCCAGGTGGTGCATTCTCCTCTTGCACCAAGGATGTGTCTCCCAGGGCTACTGCCCAGGAGGGAAGGGTTAGGTCGGCCATCATAGTTGGTGATTTGATTATTAGGAATGTAGACAGCTGGGTGGCTGGTGGGCGTGAGGATCACCTGGTAACATGCCTAACTGGTGCAAAGGTGGTGAACCTCATGCGTCACCTAGATAGGATTATAGACAGTGCTGGGGAGGAGCTGGCTATCGTGGTCCATGTGGGCACCAACGCCATAGGAGAATGTGGGAGGAAGGTTCTGGAAGCCAAATTTAGGCTTTTAGATAGAAAGCTGAAATCCAGAACCTCCAGGGTAGCGTGAAAAGTATATTACTTTTAGAGTTCAAATTACTGATTTATCATATTCCCTAATTACCCTCTTCATTATTGTTTAAAAAGACCCATCTAAAATACTGCCACTAGGCAACCAATATTCCGTGGAAGCTAGATGCCTTAGAATGGCTCTAGGAGCCTAGATCCTGCTGAGTGAAAATTCTCCTCTCTCAACATCTAAATTTAGTGGGAGGAATTGCAGGGTTTTGAACCCCTGGCTTTGTATAAGGCAGGTCTAGTGTCCTGCTGGAGGAGCTATGCTGGCTAATAAGGAATAGAGGAAGTAAGGGTTTAGTATCATCCTAGGTACTGTAAGCAGGGCTAGGCCCAGCCAGACTCCCATTGGCTGTGAGTAAACCCATCCTGGTTACACAGCTGTGCTTAAATAGTAGCCTGCAAGGAAGCTCCATTGCTGGCACAAGATCTCCCAATGATTTGCAGTGGACTTGCCTTGTCTGCTATAGTTATTCCCTCCCGCAGCCTTAAGTCAGGAAATATCTGTTTTGTTTTTGCTTTGGTTTTCTGCATTAAAGAATCGGTGCAAGTGCAGCTACTGTGTGGTCCTTTTTTCCCTGACAGATTGTGCCAGCCCTTTTTTTTGAGAGATCCACAACTTTAGGGGTTTTTTTTCTTTTTAGATACCAATAGTTCAGGAAAGAAAATTCAGGTAGTTAGAGCTCTGTGCAGCTAGAGTTTCTTTTGCTTATTTTTTTGTTTGTGGTTGTGAGCAGCCAGTCTGCAGGTAGAGACAGTTACAGCAAAGGATTTTGTGGAAAGTGGCCTAGGAAAAGTCAGCTTTTCCTTTCTTCACTGCCCTGATTATGGCTACACTTGAAGATACCATTAAAGAATAGCACCAACAAATATACATTTTATCCCAACAAATGCAGGCACTCCAGGAGGTTGCCAAAACATGGGAGCAAAAGTATAAGCAATTGGAAACAGCCCATATCTCATTGAAATTTGCTCTGGGGAAAAAAACTGTCCAACCCCAAATTTGTACCTCCTGAGTGCTTTGAAGGGAACAGGGGATGATTTCAGGAGTTCCTGTACCAATGTAATTTACACTTCCAATTTTATTCAGATTTCTTTGCAGATGATGCATGGAAAGCTATGTTGGGTAATTACACTACTGACTGGAGATGCCCTGAAATGGAATGGGACCCAAACACCACATGGGGGATTTTCCTCCAAGAATTCAAAAAGATGTTTTCTGACCTTCACCAGAAACAGCAGAATGCAGGCTGCTATGATTATGGCAAGAATTTGCTCTGTTTTGTCCTACATCGCTGGTTTTCGGGAACTTCAGCCGGATGTGGGCTGGGGTGAAGAGCCATTGTGGCACCAGTTCTGATTAGGACTGAGGGAGGCAATTAAAGATGAACTGGCCTGGATTGAGCCTTAGAGAAGTTAATTAATATCTGTATACATATCAACACCAGCTTGGGGGAGCAGTAAGGGGAAAGGCAAGGGATCTTGAGCTGGTTAAGCCTCCTCTGACAAAAGGCACCAGAACCAATGCAAGTCTGTATCACTCCCTCCTGGGGTCCAAATGCATGTGGCGAGGCTCCATGGTCAGAACCATGGCCCCTTTCCCGCTATATCAGCCGTGGAAATTTGGGACATTTTGTGACACGATGCCCCTACTGGGACACCTTTCCAAAAAAATAATATGGCTTCCCAAAGAGAGAGTCATCAAACATCTGGTGACCTACAGGATAGAGCCGATTCTCAAAACAATGGAGGCAAAGATTGGATGGAACAGATAGCCTCTACAACAATCCCAGGTGGCACAAATCCAACAACGAGAATGCTTTAAACAGATGGAACAAATTTGAAAAACCTATATTTAGGAAATAGGAAAAAAAAAGTGAAGCCACTAATCTCCCAAATGGAAAAGCTGGATACAGAGGTTCTACCCACCTTAGCCAAACTGGATGAAACATTATACAGAAAGATTTGTGGGCACTATCCCAGGGCCTGCAAGAAGGACTGCTATCAGAGCCTGAGGAGGTTACCTTTCCAGGAGGAGCCTTTTTGAGGATAAAAAATGAAAGTTTGCCAACAAGGGGCCAGCCACCCATCACTGGGGGAAAAAGACACCAAAATTGAATTCCAGCATGGACCCATCTGATCAGTATGGTAGTGAGGAAGAGCTACGTTACACTGAGACGGGGTCAGAGAAAGGATTATCAGATTCCATTCCCCCCAGTGTCAACTGCACTAGATGGAGAGTCTTCGCTCCCTTGTAATGTGGTACTGGAAGATGAATGAGACTTTTCAATCTTGACTTCTCTTCTCTCCCCCCCCCCCCACCACCCCTTTTTTCTTGCTGGAGAAGCTATGCTGGCTCATTAGGATTTACTAGTGTCCCAGGAACTGTGGGCAGGGCTAGGCCCAGCCTGATTCCCATTAGGTGTGAGTAAACCTACCCTGGTTACTCAGGCATGCATAAATAGTAGCTTGCAAGGAAGTGTCATTGCTGTCTTAACATCTCCTGAGGATTTGCAGTGGACTTTGAGTTAATGTAGCACCAGAAGGACTGCTAGCTTTCCAGGTCTCTTCCTTTCTACCTCTCTGTAAGGGAATCTATACCTTGTCTACTTTTGTAATACCCTCCTGCAGCCATAAGTCAGTGCGTATGTTATAAAATAGCCTGGATGCGCATATGTGTGCACCCAGTTTTGCAAGTGGGTGCACACCGCCGTGTAAAGTCGGTTATGAGCCGCACAAGTGGGGGGAATTTTATAACAGGCGTGCGCGTCCCTGCCATGATCAGTTTCACCAGTTCATCCACCAGTTCTCCCAGTCTAAAGCTACATCCTCCAAACCCCTCTGGTTCCTTAGCCTGTACTCTCCCCAAATACCCCAGACCCACTCAGGGATGCCTGTTTTGTTTTATTAACTTACGCATCCTCCATAGCAGAAGCAAAGTTGCATAGCACTGGATCTGAACATGCGCCCAGGCATGTAAGTACTTGCATGCACTTCTCTTGGTGCTGTTGTGAGGAGAAGTGGTCCGAAAAGGCCAGCAGACAAGCAAGGGCAGGGAGGCACAGGTGCAGAAAACATCCTAGCCCATCATTTCTGACAAGCCTTTTCAACTAGTTTAGGACAATTTATAGCCACAATCTTATTAGCTAGCCTGGCTGCGATTGAAATTTAGTCTAAGATAGCCAACTAGCTGAGCTGCCAGCTGAAAATTTACCTCTCTGTGACTCAGATTGTTTTATTTAAATGGTGATGAACCATTTCTTTCCTTTTTCTTTCCCTTCAAGGATTCGTGGATCAAACCTGAAAAATTGATTATACACTGGTTATCTATCATTCAGAACTGGCTCATGATTAACAAACTTGTATTAATTATTTTCAAAACTGAATTATCCCGTTTTCCCCCATCATCCACCCCCAACTCTAATTACCTTTATGAACAAAGTCATCCCATGCTCAAAAATAGCTCGCAACCTTGGCATTCTTTTAGATCCTGCTCTTTCTGTGCACGAACATATTAAATCTCTGACATAATCCTCGTTTTTTTAAGCTCAGGTTATTACGTAATTTGAAGCCATTACTCAACCTAGATGACTTTCCTACAGTTTTACAATCATTACTCTTTTCCAGCCTTGACTACTGTAATTCACTTTTTCTTGGTCTCCTAGGTTACATACTTTGTCCACTTCAAATTTTTCAAAACTCAGCAGCAAGACTTCTTACTGACCTTCCCTCCCATGATCACATAACTCCGGTTTTAGAATCATTGCACTGGTTACCTATTACTTATTGAATCCAATATAAGGTAGCGGTCATTATTCACAGTCTCCTTTATAACATTAAATCCTCCCTGGATCACATCCATTTTCAAGATACATATCCCTACAAGAGCTCTGAGATCAGCGAACAAAAGTCCGCTTGATGCTCCCTCTCCGAGAGTAGCAGTCTCTTTATTTTGAAACTCCCTCCCTACTGAAGTCAGAACAATTAAAGAACCCAAATTCTTCAAAAAGGCGCTAAAAATGTACCTATGTTGGAAAGCCTATTCAACTTGATCATATGTCAAGTCATGTCGTGTAGCCCTAAATTGAAATTGTTACCCGCCCTGAATATAGGAAGGACAGGTAACAAATGGTTTTAAAATAAAATAAATAAATAAACATGTGTAAATGGTGTGCATTAGTTAATTCCATTCAGTTCTTATAAAGAAAATAGAGTACTATCATTGGCAGTGCAATTTTTAGAAGACATTTATCTCAGAAAATTGGCTGCCTGAAAATTACTCATCCTTTCCCCAAGTAAAAGTGCACGTAGAAATCAACAGCATGCATACTTTTACCCAAGCAAAACGAAGGTGGCCTTGGAGTTGAGGATAAATCAGGAAGGGCAACAACATGCGTAGTTTTGCATTTTCAAAACAACACACATTGGGGTAGAATTTTCAAAGTGTTATTTTTTATTTTATTTATTTATTTATTTAGCATTTTTTATATACCGAGGTATAGCAGAGTTGCCTTCACTCCGGTTTACATTATAACAACCTGTTACATTGAAATTTGATAAATTACATTAAACCAACTGAGAAACTGACATATAAAATTAGTCTAAACAAAAACAAGATATACTAAAAGTTAGGTATACTGAAAAACAGGGTTCATAGATAATAGGAGATATCTGTAGTTAGAAGCAGGATAAATTGTTACACGCGAAACCCCCGAAAACCTACCCCTGCGCGTGCTGAGCGCAAGCCCCAGGACGCGCGTATGTCCCAGGGCTTTCCAAAATGGGCAGGGCGGGGCGGCGGGCTGGAGCGGTCCCGAGTGCTCTGGCACAGCAGCCTGTGCCGGGGCATGATGTGCTGGCAGCCGGCTGGCAGGCGAAACTCCTGCAAAAAAAGGTAAGGGAGAGGGATTTAGTTAGGGCTGGGGGTGGGTTAGACAGGGGAAGGGAAGGAAAGATGGGGGGGGGGAGGAATCGAAAAAAAAGATAAGGCCATTGCAGAAAGACGAAATTAATTATTTGCTTCTGTGTTTACTAATGAGGATGTTAGGGAGATACCGGTTCCATTGATGAGTCAGATGAACTGAACCAAATCACTGTGAACCTGGAAGATGTAGTAGGCCACATTGACAAAGTAAAGAGTAGCAGGATGCGTCACCGCGTGGAAATTGCATTATTCCCCCCCCCCTTGTGTGCGCCTCCCGCACATGCTCACGTAGATTATAAAATCCGGCACGGCCCCCGGATTATATAACATGCGCGCACCTTTGAAAATCTACCCTTTCTTAGAGTATGAGTGGCAGTTTTGAATTTGCACCCATAGCCCAGAGAATTTTGATGAGAGCAGTAGCGTTATGCTGTTTTTTCCTCTCCTAGGCCCTAAAGGTTTCCTAACTCTGACAAGGATAGGAGTGGGAAAGTGTATGAATGAGTGAATGAATGTGATAGATTATATTTAAAGAAGATAACTGGCTAAGGTAAGGTGAAGAATAGAGAAGTGGTAATTGTTAAGTGTAGCTGACTCGGCCGGAACTAGC
Organism: Rhinatrema bivittatum; assembly: GCF_901001135.1. NCBI lineage: Eukaryota > Metazoa > Chordata > Amphibia > Gymnophiona > Rhinatrematidae > Rhinatrema > Rhinatrema bivittatum. Next base: position 106,101,355 of record NC_042623.1, read on the forward strand.
ATCAGCTTAAGGCAGGCGTCGGAGCCAGTGGAATCTGTGGCACAGCATCATAAAAGCTACAGAATAATGCAAGTGAGAGTGGCAACATTTGTGAAGGTGAATCAAAGAACATAATTTCAACCTTGATACAAAGTATCTTTACTGTTTATAACAAGGAAACTTCCTCAGAAAAGATTAGTATCATTTAGCGAACAGTGGATACCATCTGTACGGGAAAGTACCTTCTTCTCTTTCTATGTGACAGATCTTGGCACGGCTAACAATGAAATAAAGGCACCACAGTGTACATCACTGTAGGCAGTTGCAAGTTATCAAACAATCACATTTAATAAAGACGTGGCTGTCAGTCTAGTCTCCATAGTCACCCTGCATAAAAGAAAAGTATGAAAGGTTAAGGCTGAAACAGCGAGTCCCTGTCCTTGTCCTAAAGTAAGGAAATTCAAGTATCCTTTGTTTTAAATAGACAAGTTACACAGTGTCACTAAGCCGTTGGAACCATATTCTCTTAGGGAACACACTAACATCAGTTGGCAGAAGATCACCAGTGCAGGGAGTTACTTTTTTTTATTAATTTGATAAAGTATAGGATAGTAGGGAAAAGAGGAGATATGTCACCAAAGATAAAGCTGCTACCAGTGCTCCCCAACCTCAAATCCCAGCAGAATTAGCCAGGTCCAGAGAATATACTAAAGCTAAGTGTGTATACACACTATCTCAAACACTATTGATTGAACAACAGAGGGCACATTTAAAGAGACTAACACATAAACAAAAACAAAACATCCGAGAGAACAAGAGAAAGAGGAACAGAGAACACAAAGGAGAATACAGATACAACACAGATGAGAACAAACAGAAAAGTAAATAAAACATATTTACCTTAATAGGAGATCAGCTCCAGCATCCCACACTTCATCCATAGAAACTTCTCTGAAAGATATAAATAGATTGTAGTTAGGAAAAGTTAAGAATAGAGGGGTTACTTATCTTAGTATTTTGATTGTGTTCTTGAACCAGCTCTTTATCTATCTTTAAAGATAAGAAAAAAGAAAAAAATACACTATTGGTAATTGCTTTTTGTTAAGAGTAGAATCAAATTGTTAACGTTGTCACCATAAAAGGAGAGCATATTCCTTTATCCTATCCTTGCTTCCCTTTCATGCCCTGGGAGATAGTGCTGGGTGGGTTTTGTGCCCCTATCCCTTTAAACAGCTAGTTGGGAGGAGGGTATTGGACTGTCTGCTCTATGGGACAACAGAGGACCTGCTACCATACAAGAGATGACTACAAACAATATCATTACCCTCGACCACAAAGGAGATCCTCCCACAGAGGTAGCAGTCTACAATTAAAAGGAACAGTCTAGGGGCATTCCAGAGTGGGACCAAGTTGATATTTGTGACATACCCAGTCTCTCCGCAGGCTGATATGGAGATTGCAGTAGACAGGCTGTACTTCCACAGGTAGTTTTCCACTGTAGTTTACTCAAAAGTGAAACATTTGAGTTTTTAACTCCTAAACAAATCACAGTCTCTTTGGCTGGTTGTGGAAGAGCTGAATACCATTCTGAACACAACTCACAGTTTCTCCGAATGACTTGCTTAATCTAGAGCAGCTCCCAACAGGGTCTCCCTAATTCACCACTCTTCTGAAGATGAGTGTCAAACCTTTCCTTTCTCCTGGGTTTTTCCACTTTCCACTTGCTCCATATATAAGCAATTAAAACATAGAAGGAAAGAAACTCAGCTGCAACCACCCCAGTAAGTCAGTGTTACATTGCATGTTAGAGTTTGAAAGAACAGGCTGCCCTTGATCACTGTATATTTCCTCAGCTGTCCATGCCCTCCTTACAAAGACTGGATCCTCAGTCTCCATAACATCTTCCTCTTCTGTTGAGGCCGAGGTTTCTGGTTCCAGGGCTTTCTGGTTCTGTGTCTATGGGGAGAAAGTCCATTTTTGTTCCTCCTCTATCCCTCTTATCTGTGCAGACTTCAGGATCTGCTCCCACCTTGTGTCTTGGGATCCTGCCACTAGGGCCCCTTTGGATGTTTCACTCTGGACCCAAGATCCTAGGGAGTGGTACCCACTGTTCCAGCTCATCCATCTTAAAGAGCTGTGACATTTTTTTCTTGCTCAGACCATATCCTTGCTTTTTCCTAGAGATTGGCAACCTGTCTCCCTTTCCTCTGTTCCTCATTCTTTTACAGGGAGGTGAGTCTACCTCATCACATATTTTATAAGAGATGTATGCATGCATATTTGGCAACTTATTCACATAATTTTACGCCTGCTAATTATGTTGTGCAATTTATATCAGTCTTGTCTATTGTTTACTATTAGTTGGGTGGGAGGTCTTGAGAATTTGAAGTGAAGAACTAGGAGGGTTTTGAATACCATGAGAAGAATTAGGGACCTAGTGGAGGATTCACGTAATTTTAGTTATACATATGTGTTTTTAAATACACCAACTTCCTCACATAAACAGTGTTTACGCGAGTGAGATTATTTGCATGTGAAATATATGCACGTATGTTCTTAAAATAGGTAAGAAAAGTATGTGCTTTCAATGCATTGCAGATATTTGTGCATAAGGAAACAAATGCATGTATGTAGGGGATAGGCATCCATGTGTTTTATAATCTGCATGTACTTGATATGCACATGTATTAAAATACTGTAGCGGATCTCCACGTGGCCATATATGCACATACATGGGGCTGCGTGGAGTTCTTTGAAAGTTATCCTCTCACTTTCCAAGTGAAACATACTTCTAAAATTGGTCTGGGTGAATTATTGTGTGAGCAAAGGACCCGCTTCTGCTTTATAACTTAGTTTACATGTGTGTGGTTAGTTTACATTAAAGCATGAATGACATTGGTGTGTGATTGATCGATGTATGAGGTGAACATCATAAAAACATAAGGCTTGCCATTTTGGGTCAGACCAAAGGTCCATCAAGCCAAGTATCCTGTTTCCAACAGTGACCAAACCAAGTCACAAGTACCTGGCAGGATCCCAGTATTTATATATTCCAAGCTGCTTATCCCAAAAATAAGCAGTGGATTTCTGCACCTCTACCTTAATGGTTAATGGACTTTTCCTCCAGGAACTTGTCCAAATCTTTTTTAAATGCAGCTACACTAATAGCTTTAACCACATCCTCTGGCAATGAATTCCAGGACTTAATTATGCATTAAGTAAAAAAAAAAAGTTTTCTTATTAGTTTTAAATGTATTACCCAGTAACTTCATGTTGTGTCTTCTGGCCTGGGTACTTTTTGAAAGAGTAAACAACTGATTAACATTTACTCATTCCACTCCACTCATTATTTCATAGACTTCTATCAGCCATCTCTTCTCCAAACTGAAGAATCCTACCCTCTTTAGCCTTTCTTCATAGGGGAAATGTTCCATCCCCTGTATCATTTTGGTTGCCCTTCTCTGTACCTTTTCCATGCTCTTAGTCGGCACATCATGTCATGGCAGAAAATCTAGTATAAGCTAGTTCTTAATAAGCAAAATAAAAAAGAAGCAAAATCGATGCATTTCTTATTTTTTTGAGTTTGTTAAATGCCAAACTATTCCTGACTTCTAACTTAACTGTGCTTCTTTAATGTAGGATGGAGGAGAATGAGAATTCACATTAGAAGACATTCATGTTTGACTGTACAATGACAGGCACCACTCACGTTTGTAATGATCTCTTAAAATGTATAAGATTAAGATTAAGGAAAGTCTTTGCTTTTTGGAAGACATATTGAATGGAACCAAATGTGATTAAAATCTTCTCAAGAATTGACCAAGAGAATGCCATGGAGTTCTCCATTCTGCTGTAGATCTTTTCCCCTAAGATGAATACCATACCGTGTGTGTTTTTCTTGCAGGAGGTTGAACTATGCCGTGTTAGCAGTCAAGAAAAGCTGGGGCTGACTGTCTGCTACAGAACAGATGATGAGGAAGACACTGGGATCTATGTCAGTGAGGTAAAATATTTGACAATTTGTAGTAATGGAAAAACAGAAGCCAGTGTGCTTAGAAATCTATTGAAAATTGGCTGCATGCCAGATTTTGTCACTTTCAATTAGCACTGTAAATTATGCAGCCTAAGTAATGTGATTATGTGTGCTTGTTTATTTGATGTAACTGTTGTCAATGCAAAATCACAGTTAAGAAAAGTACAGAGAAATCTAAGAGCATTGTCTGAAATGTAAATGTATGCAGAAGTTCACCTGGGCAACATATAACAAACTCTGTTTTGCACTGCCTTATTTAGATTTAATCTTTTATAAATTTATATTTTTCTGTTTGATGCAGCATAAATACAGATTATTTTGATTTGATATTCAAAGGCTTTGTCTTGCTAACGTCTGGCGTTAGCCACACAAAAATCTAAAATTTGAATATATTTCCCTCCTGGGTGGATAAACTGGGTGTGTACAATTCATTGTGTGTGCACAAAATTTATCCAGATTAAAAAAAAAAGTGGCACTGGAGGCATTCAAGTCTGGGCTAAATTTTCACTCATAAGTACCTATTGAGAGCTGTGTGGCTAAGTTACATGTATAATTCTGGTCAGAAATCTCTAACCTACAGGAATCTTTCAGTGCTGCCAAACTGCCCAAGATGCAATGGTTCTGCAATAGTAAATAAATGAATAAAACAAAGAACCTTAGAAATGTAAATGGAAAGCATTTATGCAGTCTTTTTAAATATTCTTATACAATCCCTCAATTTCCAATGGTATATCACAAAATTATAAAATGGATAATGCTAATTAGCATTATTTGGCTAGTTATTCAAAAGCCATTTACACGGATAACTGAAAAGTTATCCGTGTAAATGGCTAATTTGGCAATTTCAGGGCTAGATTCATCAAATTATCGCATGCGATAGGAAGAGGGGCGTGTTTTATGGTAATAGCCTATTTATCGCAATGTATGCTATCTTACCCAGGTTGAGAGTCCATCAAGCTAGGTTGAGAGAACATTGTACAGATCTCATCTTTGTGTGTTTCCTCACTCCGAAGGTCATCAAAGAGTGCACTGTTCTGTTCATACGTCTCACTCTGCATGTCAAAGTGGCCCCTAACCCCTACACTACTACGTAAACCTCACCTTGAAATGACTAGGTAGGCCTCCTATAGAGGTATAAATACCTAACAATTAGAAGGGCCTTATAGCTAGGTTCTCTCTCTCTCTCTCCCCCTCTCCCTACCCCCTTTTCCAAATTAGCATTGCACTGTGCGTTATGGTGCTTTTCGCATGCATTAAGGTGTTTTTTGCATGCGAAAAGGCCGTAACGCAAGCTGGAAAATAACCCCCTCAGTGAGTTATCCAGCTAAATTACAGCCGGATATAAAAGGGGCATTCTGGGATGGGGTTCACCATCGGCCCCTTCAACCTGCTGGGATAGCTAGGCTATGCGATCCCAGCCACGTCCCGAATTACTTAGGTAATAACTCTGGAAGTGTACTGTATAGTGTAAAAGTACACTTCCAGCATTTTTACCTTAGTAACGCTGGAAGCAGCCAGGATCGCATAGTAGAGTAATCCTGGGAGGACGAGGAGGCTGATGGTGAAGGTAATGGATGGGTGGGAAAGTGTGTGTGCGGCTGTTTGTGTGAGGTGGGGACAGAAGGGGTAATATACAGATTTTTTAGCAAGGAGGAAGGGGGCAGGTCTGCATACCCAGGCTGGAGGCGCTTGTCTTATTTTACTTTACATGCTGTTTTGTGGATTGCAGCACCTTTCTTGGTCAGCAGGAGGAAAGGAGAGGTAGAATCGTGTGGTAGGGCTGTGAGCATTGGACCGAGAGGCCCGCAATTTGGGGTTTTGTTATTTATTTATTTATGTATTTATTTATGTATTTTTTATTACATTTTTACATCATCATACAAATTATTTAAGACAGGAAAATCAACTATATCAAGCAATAAACAATTCCCTTAATACAGACAAAAAAAAATTGAATAAGTCCTCATTACTAGGGGACAGCTTATTAAGAAAATAATCAAAGAAAATAGCCCTGGATCTTTCCCTAAACTTCAATACCTCAAACATAGTATTAACATTTGTTCACTAAGAATACTTCAAGAAGTGCAGAGTCCATAAAAATAAACCTGTTACCCTGGAAACCTGTCACACATTTGCAAGGGAACTTTAGATAAAATGAAGCCCCAATAGCCAAAACCTGAGATTTCAATTGGAGAAACTGTTTCTTTCTTAACCTCATCTCTCTAGGAACATCTGTGAATACGTGAATATTTTGTCTACAAAATAAACTCCTCTTTATATTTAAAATATTGACGAAAGAAAATATCCTTATCCAAATCTAATGCAAATGTAACAACAAAAGTACCTCTCGTTGCTATATTATCAGATGAAGATTGAAGGAAGAGTGAGAGATCGGTACTAGAGAAGGGAGCTAAAAAAGCCGAATCACCTTCCTCTAAGCTTTCGACCCTCCTCTTGGCAGGCAATTCAGGAGTGAATTGAAGAACCTCAGTTACATATTTCTTAAACAACTCATCTGAAAGAAAAAGAGTTTGGGGTGAAATATCCTAGACGGCATTGCTCTCTAATGCTTCACATTTGTAGTGAATAATCACATTATCTTTAATCCCTGCAGTCAGCTAAGAATGCAGGTTGATAATTGCCCCAGAATAAGCATTAACATTGGTCTATGTAGTAGTTCTAGTCTCTAGATCTGATAATTCTGAAGTAGCTCCAGCTGAGTACTCACATAGCTGATTCACAGTACTAGACAAAGTAGTCTGTATCCTAGATATCACTTTTCAAATGTCCCTTAGGTAAATCTCGGCTGGATCAGTAGAGGAATCTATCTAGGATCCCCTCCAGTAGCAAACTGACAGGGTCCAGAATAGCACACACAGTTCTAACCAGAGCAGTTACTGTACATTCTCTGGCACAGATGAAATTGCTTTCCCCATCTCCCAATGGTTGCACAACAACAGGGAAATTCACCATATTTACATCTCCCTGCACAATATGGAAGGGGGGGGGGTGCAACTCCCACTCAGATTACTGTGGACAAGTATGTGGATATTGGAGCCTTCTATCAACATACCTGGCAAGATTTGGGGCCTTGGTAGTAGAGATCACACTTCTGGAATAAGGGAGGTCTCTTTTAATTTGGAAATCAGATATGCTTGCAGTAATGAATTTGCTCTATGGACATGTAAGTCCATAGATCCATGCTTTGAGGTTGGGATCGATGAAATTGCTTTCCTTTTCTTTCCCATCACACTGGTGAAGAAAAAAGTCTGTATAAGGGGTGCACCCCTTTGGCATGCAGCTTAGGTACACCAGCAGAGGCGCACTGCTTCTTAAAGGCCCCCGATGTAAGATGTCATCAACAATGGGTGGCCTCAGCTGTGCCTGCATCGCTGAACTCTTAACAAGCTCCCAGGGTCCCAAGCGATAGAATGTCAGCTGTCCCAGCTCTCACTGCTCTGCACTGCTTAAAGGCCCCTTTGAAAGATGTCATCAACATCAGCGCCTGCAGCGCTGACCTAAGAAGCTTCTGGGGACCTGGGCAATGGAATGTCGACTGTCCTCATTATTTTTTTTAAGATGCTACTTGTGTAGCTAATTATCCAGCTACACAAGGCCTGATAACTTTAGTCCTAAGCAATCATATTTAAACAATGGCCAGTTAAGGTTATCTGGCTGTCTGTAGCTGGTTAACCTTAAATAATTATATTAGGTGAGACGTTTATCTCGCTGAATATACAGGAAAAGTTATCCAGCTAACTTTAGCTAGAAAACTTGTCCAATAAACAGCCTACTGAATATTGGCCTCATTGTATATTGCAGGGGTCGGGAACCCATGGCTCGCGAGCCAGATATGGCTCTTTTGAGGGCTGCATCTGGCTCGCAGACACGTGTCGCCATACTTCGCGGTTCCCGGCTGACCCAGCTGCTCCCCGGTCCTCCGCCGCCCGGGCTTAAAATGCTGTCAGCCCGGGCGGAACGCGGCAGGACAGCTGGAGTCAGCGGCACCGGCGTGCTCTCTTCTCCTCCCCCCCCCCCCCCCGCGGCCCGGAAGAGGAAGTGGAGAGCATCGGGTGCCTGCGCGGGAAGAAGAGACCACACTAGCGTGGTCTCTTCTTCCGCGCAGGCACCCGATGCTCACCACTTCCTCTTCCGGGCCGCGGGGGGGAGGGAGGAGAAGAGAGCACGCCGACTGGAGTCATCCGGGTGCCTGCGCGGGAGTCATCGGGTGTCAGCCGGGTGCCAGCGCTGGAGTCATCGGGTGCCTGCGCGGGTCTTCCCGCGCAGGCACCCGATGCTCTCCACTTCCTCTTCCGGGCCGCGGGAAGAAGAGAGCACGCCGGTGCTCTCTTCTTCCCGCGGCCCGGAAGAGGAAGTGGAGAGCATCGGGTGCCTGCGCGGGAAGAAGACTGCAGCGCGGCTCGGAGGAAAATGAAAATCTTCAACCGCGGCCGATGGGACTCCGCCTTCGCCTCCGCGAGGGCTGAAAATGAAGGAGGTTAGCGTTGGGAGGTGGCTGCTGCTGCCGCGAGTTCCCGGGGGGAGAGAGAGAGTGAATGAGCGAGCAAGCATGTGTGTTTGAGATCCTGTGTGTGTGAGTGAGAGATTGCATGTATGTGAATGATTGAGAGCCTGTATATGTGAAAGAGAGTATGTCTGTGATTGAGATCCTGCCTGTGAGAGAGAGAGCATGAATGTAAGTTTACCATTGGGACCCTGTATGTGTAAGTTTGTAATTGAAAACCTGTTTGTTTGAAAGAGTATGTGTGTATGATTGAGATCCTTTGTGTGTGAGAGAGATCATGTGTATGTATGATTAAGAGCCTGTGTGTATAAGTAAGAGAGAGATCATGTGTGTCTGTGTCTGATTGACAGCTGGTTTAGGTGATGGAGCATGTGAGTATGTGATTGAGAGCCTGTGTGTAAATGAGAGAAAGAGAGGACATGTTTGTAAGCATGTGAATGAGAGTCTGTGTGTGAGAGAAAAAGACAGCATGTATTTATGTGATTGAAAGCCTGTGTGTGTGTAAGCGTGAAAAGATAGACAGCATGTGTGTAAATGTGTAATTAAGAGCCTATATAAGTGAGAGAGAAAAAACATTTGTATATGTGAGTGACTGAGAGCATGTGTGTATAGGTGTGTCATTGAGAGCCAGTGTGAGAGAGAGCGCTGGTATGTGACTGAGAGAGGAGAAAGTTCCAAGCAAACCACCCCACCTCCTGCTAATTCAGAACAATCTCAGGACACCTGGATATCAAACGTTCCCAGGTATGCAGAGCAAAAAAATTTTTGTATCCTTATTATTTTTCATTACTGGATCTTTGTGTCTGCTATTTTGAAATATTTTGTTGGTATCTGGAAATGTTTTATATGAGTTTTTAATTATTGGATATTCCACTCATCAGCTGTTTCGACATGTGTTCTTTTTGTTAGTACAGTTTTACTGCTGATGATTTTATATTTCTTGATTTGTTTTATAAGGATGTATGATGTTTCTTTTTTCCTTTGTTACACTGCATACAGAGACTCTGGCTTGTTGCAGTTTCCAATTCAGTTTTTGTCTGCATGCTTCTTGTTATGCGTTTTGGTCTCTTTATTCTATGTTAGGTGAGGGACAGCACGTGATTCAGGTGAGGTTTTCTGCTGGCGTGTAGTTTCTGTGTAGGACTCTATAGCAGCCTGACTTGGTCCGTTTTCCTAATAGGAGATGTATTGGTGTCTTAAGGCCTGGTGTAATATTTTCAGAGACTTATTGTACTTTAAAAGTGTGATCTTACATAAAATGCACACATTTACTTGTATTTAGTTTTAAACATATTGTATGGCTCTCATGGAATTACATTTTAAAATATGTGGCGTTTATGGCTCTCTCAGCCAAAAAGGTTCCTGACCCCTGGTATATTGCAACCTCACCAAACAACATATTAATGGCAAGCCCTCACTAACAAGTACATTTTAAAAGGAGTGTGCATTCGCTCATAAATGCACGTATTGGGCATGCTAGCAAAAAACGCTCAATTTTATAGGGAGAGAGGGAGGGAGAGAGAGAGGCAATCTGTATATCTCCCACTGTAAGAGAGGCACTTTCAACTCAGGGTGGGTGCAGTGTTAGAAGGGTTTACAGACCCTTATGCCCTAGGCAGACCAATGTAACAAAAAAGCATTTCCAAGCCTTGAATAAAACCTCCTCTCACTAGCACTAACTCGTATGCAATAATGGAATGTAAACACGAATCAACCAACCTCAAACCCTCTCTCACTAATTCCTGCTGAATATTTATCATACTATTACCATTCACAACTGTGTCATATTTATTCATTTGATTACCTATGTACTGTTTCATAGTCTTATTTTTTCACTTGCTATTTTAATGTATCAATAGGCTGAAATGTAAATATTGTGCTGTTCAATTTCTCCCCTTCCATCCCAAGTTTATTTTTCTTGTTTTTTGTAACTTTCCCTCTCCCTTTTTCTGATTCACTGTATTTAAAGTTCAAGGTTCTTATTGAAAATATTGTTTTTTACGTTACGTTATGCTTTACACTCCTTGTTATTTGTAAACCGGGTTGATGTGATGCCTATCATGAAACTCGGTATAACAAAAACAATAAATAAATAAATAAATAACACTACCCCCACCCCAACCCACCCTGCGTTGAAAGTTCCTTTCTCACAGTGGGAGATATAGAGAGTGTCAGATTGTCTCTTTAAAAGAGTTTCTCTCCCTCTCCCTGGTGTTCAGGATCCCTATGGCCCAAAAATCTCCAGACTTGCACCTCATTAGAACCAGTAGCACAGTTACACACCTTTATATCTTTCCTGGTGGGGTCGCCTGGACATGATTAAGATGGTGCTTGCTCCCCAGATTAATGTTATACTTAATATGTTGCCAATGTTGTTTTCTCACCCTACACATTTGGAGACTTTTCTAAGGGACAAACAGGTTAATGCTATAAATGAATGGGGTAATGTAAAACGTGTTTGGTTTAAGACCTATTTGATCGTAATATCTCCTCTTTATCTGACCTCCCTTTATGTGGGCTTTATGTATATTGTCTCTTAAAAGTTTTCTTGTTACTTGTATGTTTGGTTGTATTTTTGGACTGTGTGCAAATTATTTTGTCATTGATATGTGTTGTTAATGATATAAACCTTAATAAAAAATAAAAATTTAAAAATAAAACACAAACAGAATGTTAGAAATTTAGGAAGGGGAAGACAAATAAAACAGAGGATGTCATAATGCCTCTATATCACTCCATGTTGAGATTACACCTTGAATACTGTGTGCAGTTCTGGTCGCCTCATCTGAAAAATGTTGCACTAGAGAAAGTACAGAGAAGGGTGACCAAAATGATAAAAGGCATGGAAAGGCTCCCCTATGAGGAAAGGCTAAAGAGATTAGAGCTGTTCAGCTTGGAGAAGAGACGGCTGAGGTGGGGGATATAATAGAGGTCTACAAAATCATGAAAGGATTTGAATGGGTAAATGAAAATCAGTTATATACTCTTTCGGATAATACAAGGACTAGGGGGCCCTCCATGAACTTGGCATGTAGCACATTTAAAACAATTCAGAGAAAATTTATTTTCACTCAACAAACAATTAAGCCCTGGAATTCATTGCCAGAGGATGTGGTTAAAGCAATTAGTATAGCTGGGTTTAAAATAGGTTTGGACAAGTTCCTGGAGGAGAAGTCCATAAACTGCTATTAATCAATAGGGAATAGCCACTGTTGTTGCTAGCATTAGAAGCATGGGATCTATTTAATGTTTGGGTACTTACCGAGTGCTTACCAGGTACTTGTGACTTGGAATGGCCACTATTGGAAACAGGATACTGGGCTTGGCCTAACCCAGTATGGCATATCTTATGTTCTTATATGTTCTTGCCTTGCCCTGCTTTGCCATGCTTGTGTCTTCATCTCCAGTGCCTTCTCTTCATCTTTTCTGTCCGACTGCCTGACTCCTGGTTCTGACCCTTTCTATGGACGACTACTCTTCTGCCTGCCCTGACCTTGGCCTGGACCCAGGATACTGCTCCCTACCTGCCCCAATCTTGGCTTGTACCTGGAGACTATTTGCTTTCTGTTTGCCCCAACCTTGGCCTGGACCCAAACACAATTTGCTTGCTACCTGCCCTGACCTCTGCCCGCTGCTCGACTTCATATTACCGCTCCTTAGAGAACTCCCACTTAAACCATGTCTGCCCTTGGAACCCAAAGGCCAAACTGCAGGGAACAGGGCTGGTATAGGTGAAGTCCTAGAACCAGTCCGTGTAAGAGTGAGTCCATCTACTTTCGGCGTGGGCCTATTAGGTTTGCCTGCTAGGCCACGTCAACCATGCCACAGCCCCAGAGTTCACTTCTGTGGCAACTTGATTTTCTAAGTTTTCCAATTTATGACGTAAAAGATTATTATCTTGAACTAAAACATCATTTGAAGATTTAATCACCTTTACCTCCTTTTCCAAAATAGTAGTCATTCCCAGGATTTCCACATTTAATGTATTTTGTGTCGATGCTGTTCTATATAATACATTTTTTCTTGGTTCTATTACATTTATTTAAGTTTGATTTCTCATTCCATCATTAAAAATCAATCAAGTTACAAGCTATGGGGCAGATTTTAATACCTACGCGCGGGCGTAGATTTGTGCGCACAAACCAACGCGCACAAATCTACGCCCAGTTTTATAACATGCGCGCAGCCGCATGCATGCTATAAAATCCAGGGTTGGCACGTTCAAGGGGGTGCACACTAGTGCACCTTGCGCACGCTGAGCCCTAGGGGAGTCCCGATGACTTTCCCCGTTCCCTCCGTTTTTTTACAATTAAGTTCATTGTCAAGGGTTAATCCTAGATCTCTAATTTCATGTAGAATCGTATAGTTATTATTAGAAGAAGTAGTAATGTGCATAGTAATGGGCTGATTTACTTTGGGGCGAAGAATAAGGAACTCTTTGATTTATTACGAGGGGTACATCTGGTTCGGGGGGGAGGGGTTGCCGGGATGCCTGGGGCAATGCTGGTGTGGAATGCTGCCGGTTGTCATTGCTGCCATAGAGGTGCTGGGGAGCTGTGAAGGGTCCAGATGTACCCCTCGTAATAAATCAAAACTCCTCCATCATCCCTCATTCTATTTATTTATTTAGTTAGTGTTTTTCTATACCGGCATTCATGATTAGAATCACATCATGCTGGTTTACATTTAACAGGGGGTGTAAATTAAAAATAAAATAACTGAACAGAACTGAAAAAAACTTTTACAAGTGAAATGAAAAAACTCTGAAGTTACAATAAAACAGGATGCTAAAACTGGGTGGAGAAAAGTCTAAAGGAACTTAACAGAAAGAGCCATTATTTACAGTATTCTAAGAATGTCTGATTGTGGTTGTCATTAATATGCGATTCAAGTAGGATCTGGAAATGCTTGTTTGAATAACCACGTCTTAAGCCTTTTTCTGAATGTTCGGAGGCACGGTTCTTGACGAAGTTCCGGTGGAATGGAGTTCCATAGAGATGGTCCTGCTGTAGAGAAAGCCCGGTCTCTAAATGATATATGTTGAGAGGTTTTGGCATGGGGGACATGTAGTGAGTCTCTGTAAGCTTCTCTAGTAGGTCTGGAGGAGGTATGTTTTCTGAATGGGATTTGTAGGTTTAGTGGAGCTTGGTGATGGATGGCTTTAAAGATTGTGGTAATGGCCTTATGCATGATTCTGTAGTGGATTGGCAGCCAGTGTAGGTCTTTAAGGACGGGAGAAATGTGGTCTCTTCTCCTCGTGTTTGTCAGTATTCTGGCTGCTGCATTTTGTACCATCTGAAGAGGTTTGGTGTGAGAAGAGGGGAGACCTAGTAAGATAGAGTTACAGTAGTCTATCTTAGAGAAGATTATAGCTTGCAGAACTGTTCTGTAATCTTGAAAGTGAAGTAGTGGTTTTATTCTTTTCAATAGATGTAGTTTATGGAAACAGTCCTTAGTTGTTTGGTTGATGAATGTTTTGAGGTTTAGCCGATTATCAATGATAACCCCTGAGTCTCTTGCTTGGGTGATGTGAAGGTTTGCTGGTGTGTTCGAGGTGATAGTACTGTTTTCTGGGGAGATGAGAAGGAGTTCGGTCTTAGAGGAATTTAGAATTAGGTTTAAGTTAGTGAGGAGGCCATTAATTTCCTACAGGCAGTTTCCCCAGAATTCAAGTGTTTTAGTAATAGATTCTTTTAGGGGGATCATGATCTGGACATCGTCAGCATATAAGAAGTGTTTAAGGTTCATTTTGGTTAACAGCTTGCAAAGTGGAAGGAGGTAAATATTGAAGAGGGAGGGGGATAAGGAAGAACCCTGGGGAACTCCTAGTGAGGAATGGTGATGGAGTGATTCTTTATTGTGTATTTTAACCTTGTAGCCTCTGTTATCAAGGAAAGTTTTGAACCAGGCCAGAGCAGTTCCTGTTACTCTGATGTTTGACAACTGGTTTAGGAGGATGAAATGGTTAACAGTGTCAAAAGCCACCGAAAGGTCCAGGAGAATCAGTAAGAAGGAGTGACCTTTGTCTAGGCCCATGATGAGATAGTCTGTCAGGGATATGAGTAGGGATTCTGTGCTAACTGCTTTTCGGAATCCAAATTGGGAGGGGAACAGAATTTTGTGGTCTTCGATATAATCCGATAATTGTGTATTGACTAATTTTTCCATGACCTTGGCTATAAATGGGAGGTTGGAGATCGGGTGGAAGCTATTGGGATCTTTAGGGTCCAGATTAGGTTTCTTTAGGAGTGGTTTGATGGAGGCCATTTTAAGATCGTCTGGATAGATTCCCTGGGATAGAGAACAGTTAATGATGTCCGCCAATGCTTTGGAGATGGAGTTGGGGATTAGTAGTAGCAGTTTAGAGGGGATTCGGTCAAAGGGATGAGAGGAGGGTTTTATTTTCTTCAGCACTGCTTGGACCTCTGAGGTTGTTATAGGATCAAAAGATTTAAGAGATATGTCTTTATTGGGGTGGTGATATGAACTAGAAGGCGAGGTGGTGTTGGAGGGAAGCTGTGATAGGAGGTTAGTGATTTTATTTCAAAAGAAAGAGGGCCAACTCTTCTGCTTTTGATTGAGCTTGATTGAGTGGAATGTCAGGAGCATTGATTTGTGTTAGATTGGAAATTTATGCAAAAAGGGCTTTAGCGTCGAAGATGAGGTCATGGATTTTATGAGCATAGAAGTCCCTTTTTGCTTTTAGGGTGGAGCTCTTGTAGTAGTGTAGAGCAAGCTTGTAGGCCGAGAGGGTGTTGTGGCCAGGTGCTTTACGCCATTTACTCTCTTTCTGTCAAACTCTCTGTTTGAGTTTTCGAAGATCACTAGTGAACCATGGTTGTCTTTTGGAAGAGTTGGGGTTGAATTTGTTTGTTGTTAGCGGGCATAGTTTATTTGCTATGGTTTCTGTTATGTTGGTCCAGGAGTGGAGAGCTGAGTTTGGAGAGGAGACGTCAATGAGTGGGAGTTCTAAGGCCAGCTGTTTGCTGAGTTCGTCTGATGAGCAGGTTTTTCTGTAGATAAATGAAGGTTGAGGGAGGTGGATATTATTGGTTTCCGCCAGCGTGATGGTGGTGGAGATTAATGTGTGGTCTGACCAGGGAACCTGCTTACATACTGGGTGGGATGAATGTGTGTTACCCGAGTTTACAAAGATGAGGTCCAAAGAGTGACCCGCTTTGTGGGTAGGTTTGTTGATTATCTGTTTGAATCCCATGGCTGACATGGCGGTGAGGAAAGCCTCGCAACTGGTTGAGAGTTTGGGGTTATCGACATGCAAGTTGAAATCTCCAAGGATTACAGCTGGGGAGTCCAGATTTATGTGTGTTGCTGTTATTTCAACAAAAGTGGAGGGATCTGCTTCCATGAGGCCGGGGGGGGGGGGGGGCATACACAAGGAGATTTTGTAGTTGGTCTGATTTGTAGAGGCATGTTTCCAGTTTAGAATTGGATTTAATTGGGTATTGTGTGAATCTCAGACCTTTTTTGGCTGCTAGGAGTATGCCCCCACCCCTTTTTTTCTGTCTGGGAAGGGAGAAAAAATCGTTGGTATGTGTTGGTAGTTGATTTATTATTGCTATGTCCGTAGGTTTAAGCCATGTTTCTGCTATGGCGCAAATGTCCGGGTTCTCATCTAGGAGAAGGTCATTAATGACCAGAGATTTCTTGGTGAGGGATTGAGCATTAAACAGAATCAGGGAGAATAAAGTAAGGCCCAGGAATTGGGTAATCGGTGAGATCATGATGGGAATGAGGGATTTATAGGTGTGGGGATGGGATAGCAAAGGTAATTTTCCCGTGTAGAGTGTATTGTGATGAAGAATCGGTATTGGGAGACCATGAAGCATTATGGTCTGTAGTCTCAGAAGAGATGACTGTTGGAATGAAGTGGATGCTAGTTGGCACAGGTTTGCAGACGGTTGAGGAGTGATGAATACTGGGATGATTTGGATGACTGCTGGATCAGATTGACTGCAGGATGAATGCTGGATCAGTTTGAATGCAGGATGAGTGCTGGGTCAAGTTGAATGCAGGATGAATGTTGGATCAGATTGACTGCAGGATGAATGCTGGATCAGATTGACTGCAGGATGAGTGCTGGATCAGTTTGAATGCAGGATGAGTGCTGGGTCAAGTTGAATGCAGGATGAATGTTGGATCCGATAGACTGCAGGATGAATGCTGGAACTGGTTTGATTGGTGTATATGAGTGCTCGACAAGGTAGATAAAAGCAAGAATGAGCTAAAGCTGGGGTTGGTTGGTTGACTGCTGATAGTGGAGACTGAAGAGATAGTAGTTGGTCTGAGGAGATCTGAAGGGAATGCCTTTGTGAGAAATTGTGACTGCAGTGAGATAGGGGCTGCGGCAGCACTACGGTGCTGCACGAAGGGGCCTGCCCCTTTGTCGCGCTCCTTCGGCGTGCGGCGCCTAGCTGCAGTGCTGATTTAAAGGCCAGCCGGGGCTGTCCCCTGATTGGCTGTTCAGCGTCTGCTTTCCGGATTGGCTGCCAGTGAGAAGAGGAAGAGGCCCGAATCCGCGAAGTCATGGGCGGATGGCGAGGGCTGACTCGTGGTCGGCGCTGGTGGCGGCTGTGGGTAAGTGTGAAAGTTTAAAGGCCTTACCCCTTACCCTATAGTTATACAAGCCGTTAAGCCCGTTAAAACGGGCTACATTAACATTTTTTTTTTGGATCATTTCCTTCCCCCTCATGCTCCCTCCCACCTCCCCCACTCTCTCCCCTCAGTCACTCCTCTCTCTCCCCCCCTCCCTCCTCCCTTCAGTCACTCCCCCCTCCTCCCTCCCTCAGTCACTCCTATCTCCCCCTCCCCCAGTCACTCCCCTCAGTCACTCCCCCCTCCCCCCAGTTACTCCTCTCTCCCCCCCTCCCTCCTCCCCTGAGTCACTCCTCTCTCCCCCTCCCCTCAGTCACTCCTCCCTCCTCCCCTGAGTCACTCCTCCCTCCCCTGAGTCACTCCTCCCTCCCCCCTCCCCTCAGTCAGTCACTCCTCCCTCCTCCCCCCCTCCTCCCCCTGAGTCACTCCTCTCTCCCCCCTCCCCTGAGTCACTCCTCTCTCCCCCCTCCCCTGAGTCACTCCTCTCTCCTCCCTCCCCTCCCTCCTCCCCTCAGTCGATCTCCGCCGAAGACCCAGAGCGGCGGCCCGAAGACCCGGAGCGGCGGCAGCCGGAGCGGCAGGAGCGGCGGCCCGAAGACCCGGAGCGGCGGCCCGAAGACCCGGAGCGGCAGGAGCGGCGGCCCGAAGACCCGGAGTGGCGGGAGCGGCAGCGGCGGCCCGAAGAGCGGCGGCGGCGGCACCGGCCCGAAGACCCGGAGCGGCGGCGGCATGCGCGCGAGGGAGGGACAGACTTCCGTCCGTCTGTCCCTCCCTCGCGCGCATGCCGCCGCCGCTCCGGGTCTTTGGGCCGCCGCTCCTGCCGCTCCGGGTCTTCGGGCCGCCGCTCCGGGTCTTCGGGCCGCCGCTCCAGCCTGGGTCTTCGGGCCGGTGCCGCTGCCGCCGCTCTTCGGGCCGCCACTGCCGCTCCCGCCGCTCCGGGTCTTCGGCCCGCCGCTCCGGGTCTTCGGGCCGGTGCCGCCGCCGCCGCCGCTCCCGCCACTCCCGCCGCTCCGGGTCTTCGGGCCGCCGCTCCTGCTGCTCCTACAGCGCCATTTTTATTTTTAAGAGGCACACTGTGACCGACGTGCTCGCATGCGCGGTAGAGTTGCTCTCTACTGCGCATTTGCGGCACGTCGGTCAACCTTCGTTTATTAGGTTGATAATTCTGCAAGATAAATTCTTTGTCAAGAATTATATTTTTTTATTTTGATATTTTATTTTGATATTTTACCCTACCTATCACATGCCCAGTGCGTATCACTTTGTTTAGCATCAATTAGTGGGCCCGTGCCTGGAGCCCACCTGTAATTGTGCGCCGCACATGGCAGCCTAGTTGTGCCCGGCCAGTGGGACTCTGGCATCGTGGCGAGCGGAGCCACAGTGCAGCTTCCCTCCCCCCTTATTCCTTGACCTGGCTCAATTGTGACGCAGCAGGCAAGGGGAGGGAGAGGGGCGGTCACGAGCTAATGTCGTTGCACCCGTTTAAAGGGCTGCGACAAAGGCACATCCAGCCTCCTTGTTCCCGGCCAGCATTCACGTTTGGAGGAGGGCTCCGACACAGAGAGGTGAGGCGGTCACGTGGCGTCAGAGAGGCATGGCTTGCATTGGACATGGCGCAGTGGGATGGGGCAGCGGGGGCTTGTTGCTGCTGCTACCACCAGGTGGAAGGGGGTTGGTGTGGGAGCAGATCTGGTGGGCCATTCTTGGTTTTGAGCCCTGGTAGTGCTCGTGCCGCTTGCGCTCAGGCTCGGCATGCATCCCCTTGGCTAGTCGCTGGCAGGGTTGTGTGTCTTCTGGGTCCCGAGACTGATGTGGGTTCGGGGTGGGGGGGTTGCTGGGACGCCTGGGGCAATGCTGGTGTGGGATGTTGCCGGTTGTCATTGCTGCCATAGAGGCGCTGGGGAACTGTGAAGGGTCCAGGCTTGGGCTCAACTGCTGGGTTGGAGCTCAACTGCTGGGGTGGAGAGCGGGAGGTTGACCGTGTTGAGTGCAGCCGAGGTGGAGAAAGATGCAGTCTTGATTGGTCACCCGAGTGGGGCAGTACAGCACTGGGTGCACCAGTTCTGGGTTCCCAGGGTGGATCGGGGTCTGGTCATCGCACAGCTAGCAATGCTGCCATGGGACCCAGGAGTCCATAGACCGAGTTGGTGGCGGGATGTTGCTAGTTGCCGCCATTCGAGGTGCCAGGGGGCTGGGGAGGAGCCAACCTTGGGCTCGGCCACTGGGGTGAGGGTAGTGACACTGCTGCCAGTGTCTCTGTTTGACAGAACTCATGTACAGCAGCGCACAAGGTTTTGGGATTATCTGGTTGGTGAGTTCAAACCCCACTAGGCAAATAAAAAAAACAAAATTTCTAAAGCGAGCCTTTGGGTCATGCGGTCAAAACAACTTGCTGGAACGCGAGTAGCACTGAGCAGTGTCCACCCCCCATCCCGGCAGCGGTGGCCATGGTGCTGTGGAGCTTGTTGGTGGGGTGGCTGCAGGGGAGACTATGCTTTTCCATCTGGGGGTTGTGAGGCTTGTGGCGGGTTGGGGGGAACCCGCAGACCTTTATTGATTTTAGATAACATCCCCTGCCAGCTACATTCGACTGAGGCTAGTTGCGGAACACCTTGTCGCGCAGTGCTCCATGCACACTGCCCGAGAGCACTAGTGCTGCGCGGGGGGGGGGGGGGGGGCAGCGTGCCCCTCCTTCACAACTGGCATCGAACTTGCTGCTGTTGCTGCTGGTAGAGGGGGGGGGGGGCCGAGGTTTGAGTGAGCCACCGGGATCCCTTGATCTGGAGTGCTGGGGAGAGGGGGTGGCATGCCCCATCTTGCACAACTGGCAGATGAACTGCCCCAGGAGCTTGCATCTGCTGTTGCTGGCAGAGGGGGGCTGGGGCTTGGACAGATCCACCAGGACCCCTTGATCTTGATCCCCAGGTAACTTGCACTGTTTGCTCTTGGGGTCTCTTGCCAGGGTTCCTGAGGACAGTGCTGGCTCGGATCTGGGCTGGGCCACTAGTGCAGCCATTGGCGGTGGGATATTGCTGGTTGTGGCTGCCACCATTCAAGGCACCAAGACCATGTAGGAGCTGATCTTGAGCTTGGCCACCCACGTGAGAAGTGGGCGATCGACTGTGTCGAGTGTGACCGAAGTGAGAGGGGATGCAGCCGACATGGGCGCCCCCAGAGTTGAGGCTTTGATTGTCGAGGAGATTACCGTCATGCTCTCGGCTGTATGGCCTGATGAGGCTGTTCAGCACCAGTTGAACCAGTTGCGGTTTGCCGAGCCAAATCAGGGGTTGGGTATCGTGCAACAGATGATGCTGTGGTGGGGTGGGAGGGTCCTGTGGCTGGTTGCCTTCCCCGCGATTAGGGTTGGTGTAGGTGGGTAAGAGCCAGGACAGGCCAAAGCACTGGGGCTCGTGCAGCGCTGGACACTTGCCCTATCCTTTGCAGAGTGGAGTAGTAGCCTAGGGGTCAGAGCAATAGGCCCTGAACCAATGAAGCCAGAGTTCAAGTCCCACTCAGGGATTGCTAGAGGCAAATTTCCTCTCTCTCTGGCAAAAATAAATCTGGTGAATAACCTTTTACAAAGGACTTTTGTTCCTTTTCACTGGAGACCCCCTGGGCTTGTTGTGTGGCTTGGGGGGGGGGGGAAATCAGTATAGGGGAAGAGTGCACATAGAGGATCCTCTTCAATGGTGAGGTTCATCCAGACTGGTTAGATAGAGGTCACGTAGATATAGTGGTTCTTGGCGGGGACCTGGAGCCATTTGGTGTGTAACCAAGATGGTGCCACATGGGTGGATGCCGGTTGATGCTCTTCAGCATTCTTGGTCTGCAGTGGACTGTTATTCACCAAGTCCGGTGGTGTCTCGGCTGTAATTGGAGCGAGATACACATAGTTCTTCCATATGTGGTTCGGCAGGGCACCCCTTTGGTTTCACACAGGCCACTTTTCTGGCAGTTTCCGCATTTGCATAGGATTCAGAGTTAGTCTGTGGCTTGCAGGGACAGTGTAGTGGAGTCATTCAAATACCTAGAGGATCATAATGATGCACAATGAGGGAACCTTTTTAATGAAGGTAGAGTTCTTGAATGTGAGGATGGGATGTGAGACTCCAAGATGGTAGATTTAGGAATATTATCAGAAAATATTGTTTCAAGGAAAGGGTGTCACATTCATGAAATGCTCCCCTCAAAAGGGCATGTGATTAAACACAGAAGATTCTTATTTGGATAAAGTGGAAATATAGAAGTCATGTTGATACCCAGCAAACTTTCCAGAGGCTGGCCAGGTTGGTGCAACAGTGGCCGATGATGGGGTACCTCCTGAGAGCAGAAAATTGAACCCGAGCAGCAGGCCCAGAAGATAACTGCAATTTACGGCCATTCCTTCACGTTCGGGCCAAGAATTGAGCTATAAAGAAGAGGTAGTGAGAGGCTTCGGGAATAAGTAGAACGAGATGGAATCAATTGCCCATGGCTGCTATGTGTCTTGCTCCTATTTCAATTTGTTCACCTCTTTTTCCGCATTGGGCATTGGTCCAATGTTCCAGGGTCCATAACATACATTTCCTAGATGACTTCTTATTCATTGGCACAAGCGAGTCCAACTGCTGTTCACACCTCTTCCACAATTTTCAGGCTATGGCAACCAATTTCAGAGTCCCTTGGGAAAAGATCAAAGGACCCACCACCTGTATCTGTTTCTTGGGCATCGAGCTCAACTCTGAGGAGATGACATCCAGATTATGGAGGATAATTTGGTAAGTTGTGAGATAGGATGAATGAAGCGGCAAGAGCAAAGAAGCAGACTCTCTGAGATTTTCAACCCATCGTGGACAGCTTGCATTTCACATGTAGAGGGATACCCATGGGAAGGATCTTCCTGAGAAGACTGGCCGTGGTGACTGCGGGCGCATCCAGGCCTTATCACTTCATTAGGAAATCACAATCCATGTGCAACGACATCCCCATTTGGACATCATTCCTGGCCGACTTCGATGGGGTATCTCTATGGCAGGAGCTTCCACTTTCCAGCAGGGAGTTAGATATACATTCTGACACCTCCGAAGGATGCAGTTTCAGGTTGTGTTGCCTAGATTCATGCCTGCTGCGCCTGGGCTGGACACATGGGTGGAGGAAGGATTAACACTGAATGTCACATTCCTCAAGTCATTTCCCATACTGGTGGCTTTAGTACTTTGTAAAACTAAGCTGCAGAATAAACAAACCATATTCTGGTGCAACAATCAAACTGCATTCTCGTGCTCAACCGTCAGTATGCTAAGTGTCTATACATAGCAGAACTGCTTGAAGAGGTGGTACAGGACAGTGTAGGCAGCAATACCACTCTTAGAGCGTGACACATTCCAGGAGTTAGTAATAGGGGTTGCAGATGCTTTAAACTGAGCTAAGTGGGAATTAGTTTGTAAACAGGTGCCCACAGTGGAGGGGACAGGAACCGAAGTCCCGATTGGTCGTTGTCTACCAGAAACCTCATGAAAGGATCATTAGCTGGAAGCACATGGTCAGCTTACTGCAGGAGCCTGGGGACAAGGCAGGGGCCCCAGGTCTCAATACTGCCTTGCTTAGTTATTACAGCAGGCAGTGAAGGTGGTGGTCTAGCCTGGTCTATGGCAGTTGCTATACCGGCTCGAATATTAGTCCCAGTGCCGGATGACCTGATGGTAAATGTCTCTTCAGCCAAGGAAATGGGCATCCAGAGGCTCAGTGGTTAGACATTTAGCAGGTCTGGCCTTCTTTTGAAAGAGTGCAGACAGAGAGATACCACAGAGTGGAGTAGTAGCCTAGGCATCAGAGCTAATGGGCCTTGAACCAGGGAAGCCGGGGTTCAATTCCCACTCAGGGTTTACTAAAGGCAAATTACTTCTCCCTCTGGAAACAATAAATGTGGTGAATAACTTTTTTGGAGGAGTATACTTGTTGGTGCATGCTGGCCAGGTCCCATTGACCAGATATCAGTTCTCCACGGTGCTCAGAATGGCAAGAAAGGGACTGGACATCAGGAAATTTACCACACACTTCTTTAGGATTGGAGCAGCCACAAGCACCGCACAAGCAGGTCTTCGGATCAACACCATTCAGCAGATAGGAAGATGGTGATCAGCAGAAGTCAATACGTATTTTAGGATGGACCAGGCGAGCACATCTATTCATAATTTTTAATTGTATTTTGCAGATCCACGCCATGCCCTATTGACTGCTTGGATTATCAGACACTGTTTTATACATTAGGCTGCCAGGAGAACACACGAGCGCCCCTATGGACTGCACTTCAGAGTGGCACCTTGTGGGCTGGTCGCAACATGGATGGGTAAGCCAGGTACGCATTGGGACCATTTCTTGCCCTTTTCTTTGGCACTTGAGGGATTCGATGGCAGCTCCAGATGCTATGCATTTGGGGGGGGGGGGGGGGCAATGACCTTGTCAAATTATCCAGCAAGCAGCTAATTATGAGGATCGAGGATGACTTAGCTGCATTAAATGCTTGGTTCCCGCATTCAAGAGTGCAGAGGAGGGGACACAAGAAGGTCAACTGTCAGATTGGTATAGAGACCGCAAGCTGGGTGGTCACCAGATAAGGCACAAATGGGTGGATGTCCAATGTAAAGGTTTGTTTAGGTCGAACAAAGTCCATCTTTCATACATCAGCTATGATATATTCAACAACACCCTGCAGGAAGCTCTGGAGGGATGGTTGTTGGGGATTGAAGTCGATTGTAGCTAGATTTTGGTGGAGGGCATGAGGCAAGAGTGCAGCCTACCTCATGTCTATAGCAGTTACCCAGGCCAGTAAGGGCATTTCGGACATGGTGTAGACGGGCATCACGGTCCAGGTCAGCAGTGGGCTGGCACTTGGATGGTGCAGGGCGAGGCGTTCCGTATGCCGCATGTCGGGGCCCCCTTGCTTGGGAACAAGGCAGGGGGCCCAGGTTCGATGGTGCCTTGCTTAATTACTATGGCAGGCAGCAGAGGTGGTGGTGTAGCCTGGTCTTTGGCAACTTCCATACCAGCTTGGGTGCCAGTTTGTCTAAGGGTATGGTTAATAAAGCTGCAGCCTTTTTATCTAATATCCGTGTTTGTTATTATTCCTTTGTATTAAAGAATGGATCCATGTATGACTAGGGGTCAATCAGAGGTGACAGTGGCAGTAGGAGATTGAGGAGTGGGAGAGATATAGATGGGCCGACACTACAGTCATGGCTGCTAGAGTTAATCAATCTTGAAATCAATTTCATTGCTTAAAATGAGTTTTCCGCCAGAGCTTGACCATATAACCATGTTTTACTTTTTCTTCAAAAGGCCAGATAGTTTAATTCCTGTTACCATTCTAATGGCATTCCTTTCCAAAGAACTGGTTCATAATGGGCAAGCTCCTTGTGCCTGTTAGATACCAATTTGGTATCAGCCAAACCAGGAATATTATAATACATCAAATGGTCACTTAAATACTTCAGGCTGGCCTGATGGAGTGACCTAAATATCAGACAAAAGATATTGAATTTAATCCTGTATTTCTTTGGCAACCAGTGCAACTGAAGGAAAAGTCCACAACCAGTGATCAACCAAGTAGACATGGGAAAGCGACATATCTTTGGAAGTGAAGTATAAGAAATAGTCATCTTTTTGGGATCTCATGGATCCTTGTGACCCAGAGACGAAATGCTGGGCTTGATGGACCTTGGTCTGACCCAGTATGGCATTTCTTAACTTCTTATGTTAATAGAGGGATAACATTAATAAGGAGATAACATTAGCTTCTTATATTAATAAGGGGATAACATGATTTGATTAGTCCCCTTCTTCCTTGACAGCAAGTAAACTGCTGTACTTTGCAATAATTTCAGACACCAAAGATTTTATGGGGTGTAGGCCTTGATAAAAGCTATCACAGTAATCAGGTTTGCAAGTTGGTAAGTGATCAATGAATTTAAAATAGCAGCAAGGTCTCCTGTTTAAAAAAAAAAAAAAGAATGCATTTGATGAATCAGTTACAAATTGGCAAAAGCATCATGGACCACAGATTAAGTTTGTTACTATATTAATAAGTTGTAGTCTAACAGAACACCCAAACTCTTTACATTAATGGTAAATCCTATTAAGATTAATACCTGTTGTCATATTTCCTTATTAATGTTCAGAATATATCTTTTGTTGTTTATTCATGTATATGATAAATAATCAATAAAGATATAATTATAAAAAAAGAACACCCAGATTCTTAACAACCCCACTTGGTTACATGTAAATTGCCCTGATTGATGGGATAACTGAGCTCCCTTCTCCATCTACTCAACCTTAATAGTTCAGACTTTTCAGGATTTAGTGCAAGCCTGTGTTTTTCCAGCCAGTTTGCTCAGCTGCCTAACATACATTTAAATAGGCTACCTACTAGGCATATTACAAACTCGCGCAAAATGTTCTTACATAACGGTGAAAAATCTAATGAAGCGCCCAACTCATTGGCCCGTCTTTAAAACAACCTCTATACCACTAACAGACCCAGTATCAAATCAGTTGATAAGAAAAACCTGTATTGGATCATCAAAAAAACAGTGAACAATCAACTTCTTTATTCAGACCTCTGGGTTCTACCATATCAAAATAATGAATCCATTTTTAGTCTAACTGCAATAAGAATGAATCAAAATCACTGCCTTGAGTACATGGAGTAACCCACCTGATAACTGCAAATTTTACATTTTTGAACGAATGAGCTATAGCTAAACAATGTTGTACAATTGGGGCTTCAATTTATGCTCGCACAATCGAGCTATGATTTTCTGTCATCCTCGCGCATTAAAGGCGCTTGCTCTTCCTGATATAAAATAAATGACAGGTACACCACTAGCTTGATATGTAGTTTAGGATATTAAAACAAAAGGTCATGGAAAGGGCAGCGTACTGCTCATGAACGACTTTTCACAAACTGAATATGTTCCACAGGGAAAATGTCCTATTGTGATATCTTGAAACCCCGCAATTGAAGGCACATCACGAAACTCAGACTGCATCAAGTTATCCTGATATTGTGTGCACAGTGCAAGCAATTGGTGGAAGCTGGCTCACTTTCTTCTTATCACATGATATCACCATTTTTTAGTGATTTTGTCAGACCTGGAACATAGGGGAACCCAGGGATGTAATAGTAAGTTGAGGGAGGGAGGAAGGAGGCCAGTGGAATAAAGAGTCCTAACCCAGTGAGGGGAGTCGGAGGCAGGAAATTTGTGTAAAGGGAAAGGAAGGGGTTGGGAAGAAGGCTGTGGTGTGTGTGTGTGTTTGTGTGTGTGTGTGTGTGTGTGTGCCTATTTCTACACTGCGGCTGCCTCAAGATGTGACGGGGGGAGGGGAGAGGTAGTTGGACATGCGGTCTGTCCATACCCTCTCTTAACTGAGGGGGCCACTTTGTTAGAACACTTGGGACCTTTAACAAGATGGTGGCTCCAGATTGTGGGGCCACCATCACATGGAATGTCAAGAGGGCAGCTAAGCCATACAACTGGGGAAAATAACACGGGGTTTACTAAGCTTATGGTACTCAGCACCGCAGGCTAGTAAACGTCTCGGTATTTTCTCCTTTGGGGAAAATGCTGCAGTTTAGTAAATGACTACCTAAATTAGTAGAGTCTGTGAACCTTCCCATAATGCAAACTGTATTCTATCAGTCAGAAAGGATCGCAACCAATTCCAAGCTGTGACAGTAACCCAAATTTCCACCAGGCATCATCAAAGAAAGCATTGATCAATGGTGTTGAATGCTGTGGACAAGTCCAGGAGCACTAAAAGTGAATCTTGGCTCTTATCCATAGTCATTCAGACATTGTAAGGAACAAAAGGGCAGTTTCCATATCATGCCTTCTGCAAAACCCTGATTCATAAGGAAGAATAATACCAACAGCTTCAAAATAATCCAAAGAAGTCCATTGACCTGTTTCTCCATCAATTTCCCTTAAAAGAGACGATTAGAAACTTGTTGGCAATGGATCAAGCTATTTGGATTGGATCCAAATTAATTTTTAATTGGTTTAACAACTGCATCTTTAAGTAACAGTAGAACATAACTTGGATTTAAAGAATTTGCAGTTTGTGCCAACAAAGGCACTGAAGTGTAGTTTGCTTTGCTAAATTAGCAGGGAGAGTATGGTTTGTTTAATTCCTTTCAAAGTTTATGCCATCTCATACCTGGATACACAGACAAATATTTGATAATATATCCATGTCTAATTCCTCTACTAAAACTCCAGATACATAAGATCTCAAAACCTTAGATGTCTATCTGACAGCAACAGCTGCATGGAGTGGTATGACTGTATCATGCTTCTAGCAGCCCTGTGTTGTTTTTTTTTTTTTGGTGGGGGGGGTTCCAGGTGGGATAGGATGGTTCAGCTTGGGGTGGGGATGGAAGAGGGGGATGGGCTGGGGATGGTAGGGGGTAGGAAAGGGCTCAAAGCCTGCTTTAATTGGCAAATTAAGGAGGATGGAGAGGCCATGGCCCATAGCATTTTGTCTTTGCTTGAGGGAGGAATCGGGCATTTTTAAAAATTATGCAGAGTGCAAGGATGGGAGGATCGGGCTTATTGGCCTGTAAGGATTTATCTAATTTTATATTTTTTGCTACTTAACCTGCCATATTTTGAATATAGCCAGTTAAGGTAAAAGCTTTCCAGGTACAAGTACCTGGATAACTTTTGGAATACTTTCCAGACTTAGCCATCTAAACTTAGTTGGGTTGCACTGATATTCAGAACTACCCAGCTACCCGTCCCAAGAACAGCCCTACATTGACTTTTTTTTTTTTTATACAGCTAAGTTTTATCTGGCTAATGATTTACCTGACTAAAATTTGTTCGGTCAGTGGAGGGACATATTTAAACACAAAACTCTATAAAATAAAGTCTATTTCTGCCTATTGTACCCCTAAAAAAAATCCTTACAAAGCCAAAAACAGTGAAAAAAATTGACTAGGATCCCAAAACACCAGAACAAAATAGAAAGTTTTGATTTTTTTTTTTTCCCCTAAAATCAAAATAATTGATCTCTTACCTAACTGCATGTGGGAGGGCATTCCATAGTTTAGACCCAGCCACTGAGAAAAAAGAGTTCTGTTTTTGGGCCAAGCATCTTTCCTTATCTCTACCCTTTCCCCTTGTCCCTCCTTTCGCACCCTGTGTCATCTTCTTTTGCCAAGGTAACCCTAACTATTATACTTAGGTGTTAATGCTAATGTTTTCTATCATGGCTTTAAAGTTTCAATGTGCCTATGTCCTCTAGGGTCCCCTTTACGTTTTATTTGAATTGTTCACTTGTTTTCATATTTATACTCTCTTAGACGCTATGTTTTAATGTAACGCCTTAGCTGCTATTGTTATGTTGTTTTATATATATATTTATTTATTTAACATTTCTTTTATACCGATATCCGTTCGCACATCGTATCGGTTCACAGTGAACAAAAAACCATTGGGCAGTGCCCGTACATATAACAGATAACATAATATAATATGATGAACTAGGCAACATATAAATAATTTATGGGAGGAGCCCTTACATATAACAGGCATCAATGGGTAGATGCTATGGAATATAACTATAACTATATACATGATAGTGCAAAGTACAAAATCAGCAGACATAAAGGCGTTCATACCAAGATATCAGTATAACATTCATAGGGGGGGTTTTATGTAATAGGGGGTGAGATGGAGTAGGCTTGCTGAAAGAGCCAGGTTTTAAGTTTCTTTTTGAAAGTGGGGGTATAGGTCTCTATGCGGATATCATGGGGCAGTGAGTTCCATATGGTGGGGCCGGCAAGAGAAAAGGCTCTGTTAATAGTGGAGGAGAGTTTAAAAGAATTAATAGATTGGGCATGGAGTGTTCCTTGGAGGGCTGGGCGTGTAGGTCTCTTGGCGGTGTGAGGTAAGAGGGGGGGTTAAGCCAGTTGAGGTTGGAATTTACTAGACTCTTATGTATGATTGAGAGTGTTTTATAAAGAATTTGTGACTGTATAGTTGTCTAATTGTCTAATATTCTATTAATTGTCTAATATTCTATTAGACAATATGTTTCAATGTAACGCCTTAGCCGCGATTGTTCTGTTGTATTGTAAACCGATATGATTTGTTAATGATACAAGAATGTCGGTATATAAGAATTCTAAATAAATAAATAAATATGCAAGCGAATGGACAATAATAATTTTCCCAAGGAGTGCAATAGCTGAGTAATTGGATGCATCCTCAAGACCATCCTAAGGAAACTAGGGCCCCTCCCCTTTGATGACTTTGAAAACAAGCATAATTACCTTAAATCTGATCTTATGGTCAATTACAAGCCAATGCAAGCATGGAGCGATATGATCTTGTGGGCCACATCCCATGATCAGCCTGGCCACAGCCTTTCAGATCAACTGAAGTGATCTTAGGAGATATTCTGGCAATCAGAATTCACTTCAGATGCCTCACTAGTCTTCATTTAAAGAAGGTTGACTCTTAAATGTATGGGGAAAATTGAAAAAGACTCAAGGATGCAAATTTTAGCCTGAACTGGGTGGGTAATCTCCTTTGTTTTCAAAGATACTGTACAGTCTACTGTTGAAAACCAACTTACCAAGAAGGCCTCTGTCTTTTTTAAATTGTGAGCTAGCTTACTACATTGCATCCAAGCCTTAAAAGCTTGAATAGAATCTGACTTTTTAACCAAGACAGATGCTATATCTGGAAAGCAGGGTAGGAATAGCTGCATATCATTTGTGTACATTGTGTAGTACACATCCAGTGATAATAGCTTTCCCAGTAATTGTAGATGCATATTAAACAATACCACTAATAAAAAAGATCCCTGCAGCATTCTAAATGGCAAAAAGTGCCAAGATGAACATTGATGACCTAGCTTCACCTGCTTATTCCTGATAGAAAGGAAGCAAACGATTCAGGGCTTGATTTTCAGAGTGACTTAAGCACATAAAAATTGGTTTTATGCATATAAATGGTGCTTTGACATCAGTTACAGGGTTGGGTGTAAAAGTATACATGAAATGGCATTTTGAGTGTACTTGTACCCACACTAGCAAGATGTGTTCCAGGGAGGCAGATTTGGAGTGGAAATGCATTTACATGCCTACTTTCAATGTTCAATAGCATGCACATAAATATACATGTAGAAAGTTGCAGACAAAAAGCTGCAAGTATAATATTCTGCACATTTTATTTACATGTGTACCAAGACACCTGCACATTTTCAAAACAGGCTTTCTGAACATAAATTTGCTTTGAGTCTTTAGCCATACATGGGATGTTACAAAAGTACCCTCTTAAGCACTACCTGACTAATGCCCAACCCCTGAAGATGGTTCAATAAGATAGTGTGGTTTAAGGCTGAGGAAATGTCAAGAAAGATCATAATCATGGCTATCTTTCCATCCAAGTCACATCGCATTCTTTCAGAAACTTCTGGAGCTGCTTTGAGTACAACTTTCTCAGTCAGTTTATTCAAAAAGGAGACTTACAGATTGGTCAATTATTAGCAGGGTCAATAACATCAATTGATGACTTCTTAATATAGGACAAACTATGACCTTTTCAGAAGGAATGGGTAAGATACCTTCTGAAAGTGAAGTCTTAATAATGGAAGCTAAGGTGCAAACAAAGGAATCTTTCAACACCTGGATTAGCAAAAACCCTAAATCCGTCACTCATTATAGTCACATATCATTACATTGTTTTATCTCTTTCTGTTATTTGCATAGGGGCCGATGCAATAATTGTCACGGAAAACGGGCGCTGCCTTTTCAGCACCTGCTTTCTTAATGCACGCATGGCGCCTGCAAAGGGGTGCCATGCAATATGTAAATTAGGGGGTCGCGCTAGGAAGGAGGCGCTAGGGTTGCTTGCGCGACCTTAGTGCCTCCTTGCTAACGTGACCTGCCACAGCTGCCGGTTATGAAGACCGACGCTGGTAAACTCGGCCTCGGTTTTCATAACCTGCCTGTCTGCCAGAAATGAAA
This sequence comes from Rhinatrema bivittatum, assembly GCF_901001135.1. Taxonomy (NCBI): domain Eukaryota; kingdom Metazoa; phylum Chordata; class Amphibia; order Gymnophiona; family Rhinatrematidae; genus Rhinatrema; species Rhinatrema bivittatum. The sequence goes on from NC_042623.1 coordinate 106,132,522, forward strand.
ATGTCCACCGAGTTTATCTTTTTGCATTTGGAGTGAATGAGTAATAGCCTTATTCACATGCATTTGCATGTGATGAGTGCTAACTCATTCACTCCATGTTGGACGTGCGTTAAAAAGTTGCTAATTCTCCTATTGCATTAGGGGGTGGATTAGCGCCTATTTAACCCATGTCCGACAGCGGGTTAAACAGTGCGCTCGGCTGAGCGCACTGTATTGCATCAGCCCCTTAGTATCATCGGTGTTTAAAACATTATGGAATGTAACTGATTTGATCCTAACTAAAACAATGTATAATTAAAGTTAGTAGATAGTGAGTGGATGGATAGAAAAATGGAAAAAAGTTGATTGCTGTGTGATCTAACTTCCAGCTGTAAATACACCGTGCCCTATTTCCTTCTAAAATATATCTATCTATATATATATATAGTGAGAGAGAGAGAGAGAGAGAGATTTACTGTCCAGTTACACAATTATAAAGCATTCTCATATTGTTGTGGGGGACTTATTGCCTCCTACCCCCGTTTCTGCTCACTTTATTTTTTTTTAAAGGTTAGTACAATAAAAGGAATACACAGCAAGTGACAAGTAAACCAAACCAATTATATGAGTGTTTTCCTGCTCATTAATCCTTAAATCGACTGAGTTTTTAAAGTTTTCCACATGCACAGCTGCATCCATTGGCAATATAAAACAGAATTGTTCGGCCCAGTTTGCTTTTTCCTGTATTATCTAGTTGTGCTGCTTTGTGTGGCTGTACAATCCAAATTGTATGAGGTACATTCTTCAAAGCTATTGACTGCATTTTTTACTTTTTGTGAAAGTGACATACAGCATCTTCCCAAAACTTTACCTATCTCTTTATCTTTGCCTCTGGCTCCATGGTAGATATCTCATCATTTCCATTCTTTCAAACAGCTTTTTTTTTTTTTAATTTAATCTTTATTGAATTTCCTATTTTTACTATCAAAAATAAATAACCATGGATTCATAACCAATTCCAATACAAAAAAAAAATAATAATTTGGTATGAACTAACCCACATTGTTAAATTAAACAAGAAAAGGGGGGTGGAGAAGATGGAAAATCTACAATAGATGATAGAGAAAAGGAGGATTGAAAAATATTTATACCAACTAACGCTGATTGTTAAGGGACATAAATTCAGCTCCCAGCAGCCTTATGAAGAAGAAAAGATTTTAGGTGAAGTGGGTCTGAGAATGAAAATGTATTATTTTGATAAGAAAGCAGGTATTTGCTAGAGATGTGAATCGTTTTTTGTGTTCGTGTCGTTCTTCATTTTTTGGCTGCCGCAGGAAATGGGTTTTTTTTGCGGTTTGGATCTTTTTTTTCGCGAAAAATCGTTTTTTGAGTTTGCGCACTAACTCCCATTAGTGCGTTCTAACTCCCCGTTAATGCACACTAACAAAAACCGTTAGATTTTGTTACTTTTTGTTAGTTTTTGTTAGCGCACACTAACTCCTGTTAGTGCGCACTAATCCGAAAAATGAATTTTCGCGAAAAATCGGGAAATTCCCGATCGGTTTTTGGGCTCCCCAAAAAATGCAAAAATGAATGCACATCTCTAGTATTTGCATGGACATTTCAAAAAGAATATAGCTCAGATGTCCAATACACATTGCTTTACTAAAAGAAACTGGTTCTGTCAAGCCCGAGTGGCTCAGGACACATCAGGAAATTATTTGTATTCTCTGCTCACAGAAGGAAAAAAATTTTGAAGCAAAATATTTTTTTAAAGCTAGATCCTTATCCTGTTGCAAACATGAGGTTACTAGTAAAGTAGACCTGGCCAGGTATATCATCAAGAGAAGCTTACAGAAATGCAGATGGACCAGGACTCTGTAACTATAGGATATCATCAAACACCTTTTCTATTCTATTTCACAGAATAGCAGCCAATCAATAAATTAAACTAAACTAAAGGGCAAACAGTTTTGAAATAGGATCTGTGTAGTCTTTGATAGTTTTGGATGTTTTGACTATCAGAATTACTTGAAAATCTCAGTAGTAGATCTGAATCACTTGTAACTTTAATTAAATTAAATTTAATTTAATTAAATTAAAAAGATGTTTTGTTTTTTTCTTTTGAAATCACAGAAGTGAATTTTAAAAGGCCAACATGCATATTAATTAGGGGATGCATGAAGAAGTCGGTCTTCCGCATGCCGAGCAGATTTTAAAAGCCACAGCGATAGGCATGTATCTCCCACAATGCACAGATCTCAAAAGTTTTCAGAGAAAGGGCAGGGCATGCGCATGGTCTGGGCAGGGCATGGGCATTTCAGAGCGTGAACCTAAGATGTGCGCATAAATACTGACGAGACCCAGCGCACACCGAGACCCCCTGCCACGTAACTTTACTTCTGCTATGGATGACCTATAAGTTAAAAAGAAAGAAAACTAAGCAGATTTGCAGGGTTTTAAAGGTCGAGGCTAACTAGAGGGTGTGAAAGCTATCAAACTGGGGGAGTTGGAGGACCTATCTCTTAATTGGGTGAACTGGAGACAACTGGCAAAACTGGGAATGGTGTTGGCATGCATCCCTTTTAAAATCCCCTGATTTATGTGGTAGGAGTGGGATTTGCGCACACATTTAAGCGTCCACTTAAAATTTGGTGCTCATGTGCGCAAGGCCAGGCTAATTTACAACATGTGCGCATTTGTTATAAAATGGCCATGTACTTAGGCGCAGGCCAATGTATGCTTGCAAATGTGCGCACTCACACTGGTTTGAAAGTTATTGCCCAGTTCTTTGTTATTATACAGAGGACAACTACATTGTCTTTCATTGCCAATTAAATACCAGAAGATTTTTTTTTTCTGTGATAGCACATTATGAGAGAATAGTATCTTTCATCTATACAGGAAGTAACCTGTTACACTCAAAATCTTTTGCCTGAAAAATAGCTCTTTAGATGACAAGAGGAAACACATGATTTAAGATTACCATCAGGTGAAAGGTTTCACCCCTGTAAACAGTGAGTCATTACTCATAGCTAAGATATTGTGACTCCGATTAACCTTTAATAAAACCCTGTATCTATTTCGTTTAAGCTAATTTAAGATAAACCAAATTTAACCTAAGCCTACTATTCAGCAAAAAGTCATGTAAGCTCTGAAGAGTGATTTGCTAATTTTTATTCTTTTTTAAAACAATAGTGAAAGAAATTAAGGAACATCATGATAATTTTTGATAGATATTTTGCAAAAGTAAATAAATATAGAAATAGTCCATTATGCAGACAGCCGTCTTATCTCTGCCTGGAAACTTGGGAGGCGTCCAGAGAGGCTACAGCGCTGCAGACAATATCCAGGGCATCTTAACGCCAAGTCCATTTGGGCATAGGGGCCTTTAAAAAGCGGCACTGAACGAGAAAAGTGGGACAGTCAATCTTATCTCTGCCCAGGACCTTAGGAGGCTTCCAGAGATGCTACAATACCACAGACAACATCCAGGCCAGCTCAACGCCAAGTTCATTGGGATGTGGGGGCATTTTAAAAGCAGTGCCGAGCAGCGCACCATCACTGGTGTGCCTAAGCCACGTACCCCTTATGCCAGTTTGATCCCAGAGGATGGGGAAGAAGAGGAAAGGGAAAAGAACAGCTTCTTCCACTGTCTCTACACTGCTGCATAGGCCCATGGATCAACATGTGCATGGTGCTATTTCACCATTGTAGGTAACTCTGAATACAAAAATAACAGAAACCTCTCTAAAGGGGTCATTTATCTAAGTGCTATATGGCATTTTCACATGCGAAAAACGCCTTAACAAATTATAAAAGGGGAGGAATGGGATTTCTGGCCTGGCTTTGCTAAGCCATATCGCACAGTATTTAGCTACACCTTTTTCATTAAGATGTGCGATATGGTTTTTTCACACTTTGCGATAAGTACCACAATTCCTAGAGAGAGAGAGAGAGAGAGAGAGAGAGAGAGAGAGAGAGAGACTAGCTATAAGGCCCTCATAGTAGTTAGGTATTAATACTTCTATATGAGGCGCACCTAGTTACTCGAGGTGAGGTTTAGGTAGGAGTGTAGGGGTTATGGGCCACTTTAACATTCAGAGTGAGACGTACGAACAGAACAGTATACTCTTGTGAAGATTTGATGTCCTTCGGAGTGAGGAAACTCAACCAAAGATGAGATTTGTACAATGTTCTCTCAGCCTAGCTTGATGGACTCTCTACCTGGGTAACATCAAGCTAGGTTGAGAGAACATTGTACAAATCTCAACTTTGAGTGAGTTTCCTCACTCCGAAGGACATCAAATCTTCACAAGAGTGTTCTGTTCTGTTCGTACATCTCACTCTGAATGTCAAAGTGGTCCCTAAACCTCACTCCTACCTAAACCTCACCTCGAGTAACTAGGTGGACCTTTCACACTCTGTGGTAATACCTATGTGAAGCACTAAGATAGCACACTTTCGGGCCGATACAGTAAAGTCTGCAGGAGAGCGACGTACGCCCGCTCTCCCGGCGCGCGCACCGACCCCTCGCCGGTGCGCGCGATTCACTATGCAAATTAGGCGGCGCAGTAGTAACCTGTTTGACAGGTGCGGCAGCTGTCAGTGGGTTTGACAGCCGACGCTCAATTTTGCCGGCATCAGTTCTCGAGCCTGCTGACAGCTACGGGCTCGGAAACCGGACGCCGGTTTTCAGCCCAACAGCCGCAGGCCGAATTCAAATTTTTTTTTTTTTTAAACTTTTTTTACTCTTCGGGACCTCCGACTTAATATCATGGCGATATTAAGTCGGCGATATTAAGTCGGCCGGCACCATTTTGCGCAAAATGGCGCCGGCCATATGGCAACACGATTCGACTGCAGGAGGTCGTTCCCGGACCCCCGCTGGACCCCCAGGGACTTTTGGCCAGCTTGGGGGGCCTCCTGACTCCCACAAGACTTGCCAAAAGTCCAGCAGGGGTCCAGGAGCGACCTCCTGCACTCGAATCGTTTTGCCGTACAAAATGGCGCCGGCCGTACGGCAACACGATTCGACTGCAGGAGGCCAAGCTGGCCAAAAGTCCCTGGGGGTCCAGCGGGGGTCCGGGAGCGATCTCCTACGCTCCTGACGTCGGGGAACAAAAAACAAAATGGCGCCGGCGCTACCTTTGACCTGTCATATGACAGGGCAAAGGTAGCGCTGGCGCCATTTCTACAACGCACGCAGGCCCGAGAGTAAAAGATCACACCGGGATCCCCGCTCTGGACCCCAGGTAATTTAAGGCATTTTGGGGGGGTTCGGGAGGGTGGGGGATTTATTTTAAAGGGTCGGGGTGGGTTTTAGGGTTGTTTTAGTGTGCCGGTTTTTCCGCCCTTCCCCTTCCCCCGATTTACGATTTTTGACGATAAATCGGGGGAATTCCTATTGTATCGCGCTTCTAACGATTTTTGACGATTTAAAATATATCGGACGATATTTTAAATCGTCAAAAAACTATTCACATCCCTACCAAATTCTAATCTTATTTACCCTACCATATTTTCCCTGAAGAAGGACTCAGGGGATAATCAGAGAGTACTGTCCGGGACTTGCCCATTGGTGGAAAGGTCTTCAGTGACCGATGGATCATTACCTGGGCCAATGAATTTGTCTAGCCAGGGTAGATCCTTTGGTATTCCGGCTCCTGTTCAGCCTCCCCAATCTGTCGGGTGCTCTGGCATATCAACTGTTACTGAAACTGAGAATTTTACTCTTAATGACATATGGAGCATTGTATCTCATAGAATATCTAGCTTATCTGACACTGTTCATCAATTGTATGCTTACTCTGCCAATGTATCATCTAAATTGTCTGATTTAGAACTGGGACACTTGAAGCCAATTTATTAGCCCAGTTTGAGACAGTTTCTAGCTTTCAATCCTGTATGACTGCTGGTGTTAAAGACAATTTAATAAACATAGAAACATAGAAATGACAACAGAAAAGGATCAAATGGTCCATCCAATCTGCCCAACAAGCTTATGATAGCATCTGCTGCACTGTGCAGGTTACCCCCATTCTTAATATATTCCCAGACCGTAAAAGTCAGGCCCTCAGTTGCTGTTTGAATCCAATTCTCTGTTACCACTTACTGTTGAAGCTGAGAGCAATGTTGAGTTGCATCAAAAATAGCAGGCTTATTGGTTAAGGGTAGTAACTTCTGCATCAACAAGTTACCACCATGCTCATTTGTTTCCCCAGACCGTAGATGTTGGGGCCATCATTGGTTGCTGTACGAATCCAATTCCCTTTTTCCCCTGCTGGTGAAGCAGAGAGTGTGATGATTGATTTGCATCAACAGTATGAAGGCTTATTGGTTAAAGGTAGTAACCACCACACCAGTAAATTACCACCATGCACTCAGTTCTTCCTATACATACTGTAGTATTTAGGGATCCACAGTGTTTATCCATTGCCCTTTGAATTTTTTCACTCTTTTTTCATCTTCACCATCTCCTCCAGAAGGGCATTCCAGGCATCCACCACCCTCCCCATGAAGAACTATTTCCTGATGTTGGTTCTGAATCAACCTCCCTGGAGTTTCATTTCATGACCCCTAGTTCTACTGATTTCTTTCCGTCAGAAAAGGTTGTTGATTGTGCATCATTAAAATCTTTCAGGTATTTGTTGAAGGTCTGTAACATATCTCCCCTGCACCGCCTTTCTCCAAATGTATACATATTCAGATCCTTCAGCTTCTTCTCATAGGTCTTCTCATAAAGATCCCACTCCATTTTGCTCTTCTCTGGACTGCCTCTATCCTGTCTTTGTCCATTTTGAGATACGGACTCCAGAACTGAACACAGTACTCCAAGTGAGGCCTCACCAAAGACCTGTAGAAGGGCATTATCGCCTCCTTTTTCTTAGTGGTTATTCTTCTCTATGCAGCCCAGCATTCTTCTGGCTTTAGCTATTGCATTGTCACATTGCTTCCCTATCTTTAGATCTCCAGACACTATTACCCCTAGATCCCTCTCTTGGTCCATGCACATCAATCTTTCAACCCCCATCACATACAGCTCTTTTGGATTACCACACCCCAGATGAATGAGTCTGCACTTCTTGGCATTGTGTCTTAGCGTCCACACCTTTGACCACTCTTCAAGCTTTCTTAAATCATTTTTCATTATCTTTACTCCTTCAGGCCTGTCCACGCTATTGCAGATCTTAGTATCATCCGCAATTAGACAAATTTTATCTTCTACCCCTTCTGCAATGTCGCTCACAAAGATATTGAACAGAACCAGTCCCAACATTGATCCCTGTAGCACTCCACTTAACTCAGTTTTCTCTTCAGTGTAGGTTCCATTTACCATTAAACTATGTCTCCTTTCAGTTGACCAGTTTGTAATCCATGCCACCCCTTGGCACTCACTCCCAAGCTTCTCATTTTATTCACAAACCAGCTATGCGGGACAGTATCAAAAGCTTTGCTGAAATCCAAATAGATTACATTGAGGGCTCTTCCTTGATACAATTCTCTAGTCACCCAATAAAAAAATCAATCAGATTTGTCTAACAGGATCTTCCCCTGTTGAATCCATGCTGCCTCGGGTCCAGCAATCCACCGGATTGTAGATAGTTCACTATTCTTTCCTTCAGCAGAGTCTCCATTATTTTTGCAACCACTGAGGTGAAGCTAACCGGCCTGAGGTTTCCAGCCTTCTCTCTGCTACCACCCTTCTAAAGTGAGACAACCACTGCGCTTCTCCAATCCCGTGGCAGCACTCCCGTTTCCAGAGATCTATTGACCAGGTGAGGTTGTGGAGAATAAGTTACATTCTAGGAATTATGTCTGCTGAATTTCCCTAAAACTAATTTTCAGGGAATGCCTTGTTTAGGAAATATATAATAGAGGTTGTACAATTTTCTTTTGACAAGATGATTCAGTTGTCTAATAATTTTTATTTGTCTGATAAAAAGAGAGTCTCGAATGTTGAGGAAGGGGCTACTGATGTGCTGGTCCCCTTCTTGAGCTCTGACTTCTCTGTTTCTTCTGTCTTCAAATGATATTACCACCAGAGCTACCTTAGTTGATTCCTTTGTTTCTGATACTGACAGGGAAGTAGTTTTTCAGCAGTATTTTAAATTGAAGGGAAATTTATTTTGTGTGCAAAAAATTCAAGTCTTCCCTGATGTAGCCAGAGAAAGCCAAATTAAAAGGAAAGCTTTTCTTCAGTTAAAATCTAAAGTTCTTTCTTTAGGGACTTCCTTTTATTTAAAGTTTCTGTGCAGATGTGTGATGAGTTATTAGGGTAATGAGTTTGTTTTTCTAGATTCAACTCATATTTATAACATCGTTATAGCAGATAAATGTATTTGATGATTTGAGCCTTTGGGATAGACTTTTGGGATTTAGTTATTTCTTAAGTTTTTATGAATACTGTCTTCCATTGTAATGTGGATTTGATTCAACCTAATATTTTCTTTCAGTATTGTATTATAAGTTTTGATATTGTGATATTACTGAGTTTATATCATTAATTTGATTTAAAATGTAATAATGATTAATTGAAAAAAATAAATAGTCCAGTAAAGTTCATAATAAATACACTAAAGAAATAGGTAAAAAAATTCATGATTTCAAATCACTTTTATAAGCTATGCTTACTACCCTATTTTGCTTGGCCAATTAAGAAAATAATTCAAGACTTTGAAAAATTCTTTGAAGTTTTTCTTTATCTTACAGGAACATTCACCAAAATGTGTTATCGCAGGTGTTAGAGCTCTGATATTTATTGCAATGTGAATGCACATTTTTTGAAAGGGGTGGGATCACTGAAATAAGGGGCATGATCACACTGTATAAAGGGTTACACCTGAAATACTACACTTTTATTCCTGGTGTTAAGCCTGAAGCAGGATTTGTGATAAATATAGCAATTCCATTTTGGAGAGAGAGAGAGACGTTTTATAAGGCTTTCATAGTAGTCAACTCTATGCCACTATAGGAGAGCCAGCTAGTAACTCAAGGTGAGGGTTTGATGGTGGTCTAGGGTTTTGGGGCCAGTTTTACATGCAGGGTGAGCCGTACAAACAACACAGTACACATCAGTGAAGATTTGACATGATTTGGAATGAGAAAAGTCTCACAAAGATGAGATTTCTACAGTGATCTCTTGCCTTAGCTTTCCATCCATGTCTACAATGTTCTCTCACCCTAGCTTTCCATCAAACTAGAGTGAGAGAACATTGTAGAAATCTCATCTTTGTGTGTTTCCTCACTCCAAATCATGTCAGATCTTCACTGATGTGTACTGTGCTGTTCGTATGTCTCACTGTGCATGTAAAACTGGCCCCAAAACCCTACACCACCACTAAAACCTCACCTCGAGTTAATAGCTGGCCCTCCTATAGTGGTATAAAGACTTTGCTACTATGTGCATCACCCCAGAGTCTCTTTCTCTCTCTCTTTCTCTCTCTCAGCAACTTGTGAGGTGCAATAAAGTACCAATGTGAAGCACATGGTAACTCTTAAATTATCATAGCTACACCCCTTTTCCTTATTGTAGGCATTATTCATGCAAAACTTATCACATTTTGATGAATCTAAGCCATAGTTTCCAGTTGCAATCATATGGAACCAAGTCATTTTTGGTTTACAAGCTAGATTGGAAATCATGATATTTCAATGCATTTCCACATAAATGTAAATGATACGTACAAAAATAGTCATATAGAGGTCCATATTCAATCAGTAGCTGGGTTACAAAGGTAGCCAGATAAACTTATCTGACTAACTTTGGAAGGATATTCAGTGGTGCAGCCACACTATTGAATATAGACTGCTATCTTAAAGATATCCAGGTAAGTCTATCTGGCTACTTTTAGGGCAGCTCTACAGCATGACCAGAATCAGCCAGATATGTTATCCAGCTAACTCTAAAAATAAGATAACTTATCCAGTTAACCTAATTCCTCACAGAAATGCCCCCAGAATGTTCCTACATTATCCAGCTAAAGTTTAACTGAATAAGTGCTCAAAATATTCTAAAGAAAGCATTTAGCCAGATATCTTCTGAGTTATCTATCTAGATGCCTTCAAATATGGACTTCATAGTTTATAATCACCTAAAAAGTAAAGATAAACATAAAAACATGCATTTTTCTAAACATGAATTTGCTCTACTACTGTTTTGCTCATTGGTAAAAGCTAAAAAAAATCCACATGGTGAAAAGTTGATTTTTATCAAGTCTATAAAATTCTGCCAATAAATATTGTACTATATGATATGTGAATGTAAGCATCTGACAGTTCTGGAAAAAATAGCTGAATATTTGGACCCTCTTTATTTGCTTGTTGTAAGCAATATTTTCTCATTATTAACACAAACATTTCCCATGGTACATTCTAATCTTTGATCTACTGTTCTTTTTCTGTAAAAGATCTCAATAATTTATTTCTCACACTGGAATTGTTTTTAATATAATTTTTAGGTTGATCCAAACAGTATTGCTGCAAGAGATGGCCGTATCCGAGAAGGTGATCGCATTTTACAAGTATGTGTCTATAGTCTCTGCTTCTTAGCCTTTTTTAAACTGGCTGTGACATGCTCTTGGATTAGCCATCTTCAAGATTTCTGTATGTATAATAGAGATGTGCATTCGTTTATTACGAATTAGACAATTTCAACAAAATTGCCTAATCCGTTGTGGTTCGGGGGGACCTGAACCACAAAACGGATTTTCCCCGAGCTTCGGGAAAAATTCGTTTTTCGGGTTAGTACGGGGGGAGGGGCAAATTTATTCAAAAAACACCCCAACCCTTAAATTTTACTTTCTTACACCCCCCCCCCCCACCACCACCACCCTGATCTTTCCCCAAGACTTACTAAAAGTCCCTGGTGGTCCCGCGGGGTCCCGCGAGCGATATCTCCCTCCATGCTGTCGGGCCTGCTGTGACTCAAAATGGCGCAGATAGCCTTGCCCTTACGATGTCACAGGGGCTACTGGTGCCATTGGTCCCGTGAGATCGCTCGCGGGATCCCGCTGGACCACCAGGGACTTTTAGTAAGTCATGGGGAGGGATTGGGATGGTGTGGGAGTGTAAGAAAGTAACATTTAAGGGTTGGGGTGGGGGTTTTTCCTGATTTGCGGTTTTTTTCCTGATTCGTGTTTGGGTTTTTTTAATTCATTTTTCCGGTTTCGGGTTCAGGTACCAGTTTCGTTTTTGGCAAAAAACGATCCGTGGGAAAATGAGTTTTCCCATGAAGCGCCCGAACCGAAACCTGACCCGAGCCAGAAAAATGAAGCTCATTTCTAATGTATAATGGTCTTCCTGGGCAAAACTAGCATCAGTGCAATCTTTTTATTGGGAAGATTTGCCTTCTATATCATATATATCATTTTTCAAAAACCTAGTCAAACATACTGTTTCAAGACATTAAAATACAGCCTATAATAAGGTATTATAAATGAAAGAGAAAATAATATAATCTGAATCCTAAAGGAGGGAAGATAAAGACAACGTTAAAGGTATAAGAAGAAATCTCTCCTGGAAATAAATGTCAGCAGGGCTTCAAGATATGAAGGACTGTACGCAGGGTTGCTTGCTAAAGCTTAGGTGATATCAAAACCATTAAGCATAGCTTTCAGAGATTCTTTAGTGGCAAGGATTATCCAAAACAATTGGTTCATATGGCTTTTTGGTTTAAAAAAAAAGGCAAAAGGGCTGAACTAAGTGCCAATCAATCTGCCAGTTTGATGTCTATAGCGCAAATAAATTTCTGACTCAATAATGAAAGAGAGAGTATTTCACAGAAGGTGGAAGAATAAGGGCTGAGTGCAAGAATTCAGAGCAAATCAGTCATGTCAGATTTGATAAGATTTTTCAATAATATATATGTTTTTAAAGTGGAAAATAGAAGATGCAACAATATTATCATTTGGATTTTATTCAAGTATTTGACAGTTGATACAGAGGCAAACTACATTAATTAAAATATCAAGAACACATAGGGGATGAATCATTAAGAAGCATGCTAAAATTTTTAATGTGCAAACTATTATTGGTGTTAACAGCCAATCCATGATACTAAATAGATACAGTGTGCATGTGGTAAAAAAAAAGCTTTTTATGAAGGGAGATCAGGCCTTTTAGCCTGTACAGACTCTGTATCTGTATCTGCAGTCTGTTAGATTGCCTAAAGTGCAATTCCCCAAAATCACAAGCAGGCATTTCCAGATCACACAATCCCTCTCTCACCTGCCCCCTCCTGACAGCAAAAGTATGGGGCTTTTAGCATGCTAAGTGATAGTGGGGTTTAGTAGGGATGTGTGTTCATTTTGGACGAGTTAGACAATTACAACGAAAATGTTAGTGCGCACTAACCCGACAATCGGGGACCCCCCCCCCAAAAAAAAAGCCCGAACTGTGGGAAAAACGAAATTTCCCGTGGCGGGCTGAAAACAAAGCCCAAACCGAATGTCCTTACTGCTGCACATCTCTAGTCTTTAGTGAGTTGACTTTTTAGTGGTATAAAAGGATTCTTACCAGGTTGTTTTACCATTTATAGGATCAACACAAAAGATATGGTAGTGCTTGAACCTTTAAGACCACACAGGTCCTTTCTTCAGAAGTGACTCTGCACTGGCAAAAATGAAGTTTTATGTTTAGTGGATGTTGTGGGATAGAAATCCCCACAAACATGTCATCAGGAGATATCCAGTAAAGACTGAATTAGTATCAATAGAGAGGACTGACACAAGCTTAGTCATAGGAAGTGTTAGCATTGCTGTGAACAGAGTGTTTAGATCACATCTCATCAGGATTGAGAATAGGAGTTAAAGGCCTCATAATGCATCAGGAATCCAATTTCTTGGTTCAGTTCATTATTATTTTTTTACTCATAATAGATTTATGTTTCAGTTTCCCCTGTTCCCATATCACCATATCAACTGTGTTCTGGAGGGATCACCTCTAAGGCTAAGAAGGTAGTTTAATCTAACTTTAAATGGCTATTCTCCACAGAAAATTTTATAATCCCTGTATCCCTAAAGATCAATAGTTTTTTTTCTTTCTTTTTCTGAGGATCCGCTATATTCAGTGACTGCTCTGAAATAGGAATTTCTCAATTGTAAACTGGTAAATCCAGTTATCTGTTGACATCCAGAAGAATAGCTGACACCATTACATTGTAATGGAATACGAAATACTAGTATTTGATCCCAGAAAAGAGGAAAAAACTACCAACACTAACCATACCAGCTTTTACAGAGTTTTCTATAAAAGAACTGTTGAATTTGCTATCTTCCTTCACATTCATCAAATAAGAATCCACTCTTCAGTTGTGGAACAAGCACCTGATGAAGTTGACAGCCTGTTACAAAGTAATAAATTCCAAAAGATGATAGATCTAATTCTGAGGTGCCCACTAGTGATAAAAGAACATATAGCTCGTAGAGTAGAAAGCTGTCAGTGTTCTATGCTGTGATGTGTGAAAAACAACCTGAGCCTGCTGGCTTTCTCTGATGACGGTGTCTACATCTGTCATATACAATTTTTGGAATCTGAATGCCAACTGCTCCAGAGCTCCCATCGCTGAGTATCAATTATAAACAGAGTGGCATCAAGGGCAGTTACAGAGGCTGCTATGCCTCCTGCTTTGCTGTTTATGGCTGAATGATGGCCCACTCTTTGAGGGAATGATTATGAATGCTAATTGGAAAAAATATAACCCAGAATGATAGTATGTCAAAAACATTATTCCTTATGGACCAATCAAGAAATGTCAGAATCCTTGTTTATATATTTAACTCACCACCATTACAGACCAAAAAGAAAATACATTTAGAATGACATTATTACGTATAGTCCCCATGGTTATATTACTAGTTAAATCCTTTTAGTTACCTTTCCCCATATCCGGTGTTTTTATCGGTGCCTCCGGCAATATTCACTGATAATGGCAAGTTGCTTTTCTGGAACATCTATAACTGCCAGCTATCAATTTGAAGGCATACGCCAGCTGAATGTTTCAAAATCAATCTCATTTTATCCCTCTAGTCCCTTTATTTCCTCAGGAAATGTCACTGCCAAAAAACAATGGTTGTATTTCTTGCACCGTATCAGCTCTGGGAATCAGACCGTAATCTCTAGAGTAAAGCAAAATTTGTAAGCTAGCTGGCCAGAGCGGCCCTGAAATCTAATGTTCGGTTTCGGTGCCGGGTTGTGCACAGGAGCTGTATTTTGCTCAGGAGTCTGTGTGGTCCAGAATGTAACCATGTTTGTAAGGAGAGCGCCCTCAAAGAGGCTTAGTTAGTGTCAATAGGACAGTGATTCTGCAGTGTGCTGGGGTGACTAGAGCTGCATCATGGCCATTACTCATCTAGGCAGGGAATGAAAAGCGACGATATGTCCAGTGTCACATTTGTTTACCGATTGTCCTCATAGGAGATAATACAAGAGAACCATATACTGTTATAAATTATGTCAGTACATTTTAAAGCTTTTTGCTCCCCCCCCCCCCCCTAAATGATCTCCCTTTTCCGCTTAGAGGGAAAAGAAAAGGGGCTTAGTGAAAATATTTTGAAGAGCAGTGCTGTAAAGGTTTGAAATTGTATTTTTCATCAGCTTCCAGAACTGCCTTACAATCTTACTGGCAGATTAGTTTACTTTCAGCCAGTAAGAGCATTGTCCTCCTCTAATGAAGAAAAATACTTCAGCCTTTACTCTCCTAAACCTACTAGCTGGCGGAAAGCTAACATTTTTTACTTCATATTTATAAATTATGACATTTTCTTGATTGCTGCTTTTATGTAGATTACATTAATTAGACCAGTGGTTCTCAACCTTTTTTCGGCCGGGGCACACCTGACAGATGGTTCTCACATGCTTGACACAGTGAACATGTGACGGTCATGGGGCAAAATGTAAATATACATTCTGCATCCTCAGGAACCCCCCTCGACCCCCAAAAATGGGTGCAGAGCAGAACTAGGGCATTACCCATACAACTCACCATACAAAAAAAGATATTCTGATCTGATGACATCTCAGTAAAAGCAAAACAAACTCTCTTTACCTGGCAGGCACAATACCCCTCCTTATGAAAAGAGAGTAATCTACCACTACAAATATTTAACCAGGCCCTAAACACTAATACACCTCCTATTAGGAAAACAGAGCAAGCCAAGCTGCTATAGATAGATACCCACTTAGAAATAATTGTAAAACTATACTAATAAATGTTACAAAACAGCTGATGAACAGAATAACATCCAACAATTAAAAACTCATAAAATTATTAAAAATTGTCCAAACATCAATAAAATATTTCAAAACAGCGGATATCACATAATACCCAATAATTAAAATGGCAGTCAGTCAAGAAAAATAAACTTAAAAAGCCACCTTTACTTACCCTCTCCAGCTACTCTCCTACTCCTTTTCCTTCCAGGCCAATAGCACTCACCAGAAGCAGCAGTGGCTGCTGAATCTCTGTCCTCACAGTCCTCTTCCTTAGGGCCCACAACCAGTCACAACCAGTCTCTGTCTCACACAGACCTCCCTAACTAGTATCTCTTCCTCATACACACCAGTCACCTCCCTGACCAGTCTCGGTCTCTCACACACACACACACCAGTCACCTCTCGGATCAGTCTCTGTCTCTCATACACACCAGTCATCTTCCTGACCAGTCTGTCTCTCTCACAAAAACACATCACCTCTGACCAGTCTCTCTCTCTCAATCACACACATACTCTGTCACTTACAACCACACACACACACACTTCCATTCATGCACCCATTCTACCACACACACACAAAGCTGCCACTCACACACCCAGGCACTCATTCTACCACACACACACACAAAACTGCCACTCATGCACCCAGGCATGCATTCTACCACACACACACACACAAAGCTGCCACTCACGCACCCAGGCACGCATTCTACCACACACACACACACACACACACACACACACAACGCTGCCACTCATGCACCCAGGCACGCATTCTACCACACACACACTCACAAAGCTGCCACTCATGCACCCAGGCATGCATTCTACCACACACACACACACACACACACACACAAAGCTGCCACTCACGCACCCAGGCACGCATTCTACCACACACACACACACACACACACAAAGCTGACACTCATGCACCCAGGCACGCATTCTACCACATACACACACACACAACGCTGCCACTCACACACCCAGGCACGCATTCTATCACACAGACACACACTCAAAGCTGCCATTCACGCAATCAGTCACGCATTCTACCACACACACTCACAAAGCTGCCACTCACGCAATCAGGCACGCATTCTACCACACACACTCACAAAGCTGCCACTCACGCACCCAGGCACCCATTCTACCACTGTTGTGTCCATCGGTTCCTGACGCCCTCTCTCCGCCCTCCTTACCTCTTTGGCGCCTCCCTCTTCGTCCGCGGGAAGATTGACTGCTGCGGCGTTGTTCTGCCAAAGTCCTCCAGCGTCCCCAGACCGGCTATACGCTGCAAACCACCATGTTTCTTGGAGGCCTAGGGACGCGCGCGCGGCGCAGCCCCGACTGAAGTACCGGCGATGGCGCGAACCTTGGGGGCGTCCCCCGAAGATGGTCTTAGATGGTCTTAGAATTTGCTAACACATCAAGTTAGCAAGGGTTACTCTACCTAAGCTACTCTGCCTCCTCGGACTTACTAGGGTTACCCGCTCCTCGGGGGCCTCGCTCTCTCCTTTGTTTTTCAGGGGACAATCTGGAACCGGTACTCACTCCTCAAGGGCCCTCATTCCCAGATTTACTCGGTACTCTCTTCTGCTTGGAAGTCATCATTGCCAACTACATCAGTGAGTTATCTTAGCTCTCTCAGAGCTTTCCCTGGAACCAGGTACTCGATCCTCGAGGGCCTATACATTCCAGCTCCTGGGCTTCTATGAGACATTGTGTGAGTGTTATCATCTGGCTCAGTACATGAACTCTGCATACCCTGCCTACTCACTATATTTCAGTCTCTCTACAGCTCAGCCTCCAGGGATCGCTGTTCCAGTATCTGAGGGACTACAGCCCAGCCGGGCATTTCAGCTCATTACTGCCACCTCTGGTGGTTCAGTATACTGTCTAATAAAAGAACTAGTGTGTGTCTGTCTCCATACTCTGAGCCTGACCAGTGGTCCCTCTTGGGATCTTCCCCCGGGGGCGTCGTCATCTGCCACCGGTCCAAGGATCCACCCCCAACTCTGCTGAATAACAACAGATTGCTAATCCCAAGCAGACTGTTAACTCCAACTGAACAACCACATACACACACAGAAAGCTGCCATTCATGTACCCAAGTATGCATTCTACCACACACACACACACACACACACAGCTGCCACTCACGCACCCAGGCACTCATTCTACTACACACACATACACAAAGCTGCCACTCATGCACCCAGGCAACCATTCTACCACACACTCACACACACACACACACACACACACACACACATGCACAAGCTCACATGGAACCTCTTCTCATTGTTTGGCCCAATAAGCCTGGCCTTCGCTTATCAGCCGCCGCTGGCTTGACCTCCAGTGGGGGTGCACAGGTCTCTCCACTCTTCAGCCGCCAGCCTGGCCTCCAGCAGTGGCACTCAGTGTCTCACCATTCTTCTGCCCCGCCGGCGGCGGTGCACAGATGTCTCCACTCTTCAGCCACTGGCAGCAACGCACAGCATCTCCATTCTTCGGCCCCACTGGCGGCGGTGCATAGGTCTCTCTACACTTCGGCCCTGCCGGCCTGGCCTCGAGCAGTGGCTCGCAACGTCTCCATTCTTCGGCCCCACCAGCAGCGGTGCGCAGATCTCTCCACTCTTCAGCCACGGGCAGCAGCGTGCAGCATCTCCATTCTTCGGCCCCGCTGGCGGCACACAGGTCTCTCTACTCTTCGGCCCTGCCAGCCTGGCCTCCAGCAGTGGCGTGCAGCGTATCTCCATTCTTCGGCGGTGGTGCACAGGTCTCTCTACTCTTCGGCCCTGCTGGCCTGGCCTCTAGTGGTGGTGGACCCAAGAAGCAAAGCGGAAGCCGATCCAGTTGGCTGTATAGCAGTAGAAACAAAGAGAATCAGTAGTTGGAAAAGCCCTTTAATAATGCCCGACTCTGGCCGAGTTTCGCTCTCTTACATAGAGGTGCCTCAGGGGCAATCAATTAAGGCAGGACTGATACCTGCAAGGCCAATGTCACAATAGCATAAGTAGGCTCATGTAATGCCTGTCACATATCGGAATGCTGCTTTCTCAGAGCAGTTTTTATAAAAACAACCTCAACTGAGAAATGCTGATTCAGTACATTCACGCGGCTGTGAAAAGTGCCAATTGTAGTTTGTCTTAACCGATTGTGTCCACAGTCATCAATAGTAATCCAAATGTGGTCTGTAGTCAGCGCCGTCAACTAACAAACTTTCGCATGAAGCACAAGCGGGGCAGCGGAACACCGGGAGCCGCGATACACTGGTATGTCGTGACACACCAGTTGAGAACCGCTGAATTAGACTATGTGGTCCCACACCTAGAACAGTAGTTCTCAAGTGTTTAATGACTTCTATACCCTTTTCAAGAGTTGAAGATGTTTTGTGTACCCTTAGGGTTCCAAAAATTCAAAATTCGCATAAAAGCTATATTTATATTTCAGTGTGACATCTGGGCCTGTTTTTCAATCGGCATTTCAATTCGACGTTTCATTGTCTCTTCCCAACAAGCTGGCACCAATTTGAATCTTGGGGGGAGGGGGGAGTAGAGGATGCTATGGTAAGGGGGAGGAGTGTCAAGCAACCTTGGTTTGCATTGCTTATTTTAGGGAAATTTGGGGATCAGTAGATCAAGTGGACATGTCTCTATCTCCCTTAGTTTTCCCCTCATTAAAAAATGCTACTACAGTTTATGGTGTATTTTTTAAATGTACTTTTATTTAAGAACAGAGGATGGTGATCTTGAATGTTTATGGTATATTCTAAGTAGGAGTGCAGGTTGCTGCTGACAAAGGGACACAGAGCAATGAGGTTGGCTTTTTCTGTGCAATGGCAGATGGCTGTTTCTTGCAATTCAGGCTCTCCTCTCTTGTCAGCAGTAATGAACTGGCTGTGTATCCTCTGACTGGTTTTCCAGTACTCTTAGGGGCACGTGCAAATCTGGTTGGGAACCATTGGTCTCTAACTCTGTTTCACGATATGGTGAGAAATAAATATAATTCATTAATTAATAATATGGAGGGTGGCCTGTAGGGAAGGGGGAAGAGAGTGATCTGAAGAATATTTAAAACATTAAAAAAAATCTCCAGCTGTTTCTAAAGTTCTGTCTTAGGTCTTTAGGCCTTCCCTTTTAAAGGAAGAAGATAAGCTTTTTTTGGAGGCAACAGGGGGCCCAAAACAGCTTGCACTGGGTTACTGACTGCCTTGAAATCATCTAGGGCCTGTACCCTCTCTTCACTTTGAAAGCAATCACTGAGCAATAAAGAACAAAAGGTTTGCAAAGTAGATGAATATGTCATATATAGTAATAAAAGACATACCTTTCTCCTAGGACAAGCAGGATGGTAGTCCTCACAGATGGGAGACATCATCAGATGGAGCCCGGCATGGAAAACTTTTGTCAAAGTTTCTAGAACTTTGACTGGCACACTGAGCATGCCCAGCATGCTCAGTGTGCCATGCGTCCATGCAGGATCCCTCTTCAGTCTCGTATTTTAAACAAAGTAGTTGCCTCGCAGTAGTGGAGCTCTTAGTCATTTTTTGACGTTCTCGGTGCCAGATCCCTCCTCTTTGGTCGGTGCTGTCCAGCATGCGGTAGGTGTTTAAATTTTCGCTTCATGCGGTCAATTCCCGGCGAGTTGCCTTTCAGTGACTGACAGCCATCGACCGCACACCGACTATTTTTTCATGGCATCATCCGGTTTTCGCTGAAGCCCCCAGTGCCCACAGACCATGTCAATTATTGATCCGCATGAGGCCTGTATCCTCTGCCTGGGGGTGTCGCACGATGTCTGAGGGTGCCATCTTTGTGACCAGATGACCCCCAAAGGCTGTCATACCCCGCTGGATAAGATTTAAAAGCTTTTTGCCAGAAAGTCTGATCCATCTACTCTTGCATCGGGGGCATCGACACCTAGGGACTGAGGGGAGCCATTAGATACACTGTTCCTCTCTACCCCTCCAGCGGGCCCCTCTCATGAGAAAGGAGCTGATGATAGGCCATCTCCGGTGTCATCGCACTCAAGGACGTCACGATCTTCACCTTCCTTGGCTCCAAGGAAAGACCGGGCCGAGCACCGAGGGAAGTCCTGCCAGCATCATCACCAGTCACCATCGGGACACGGCTCCGGGACTGGTGAGGCATCGGCAGCTGCTGTGCTGCCACCAAAGTCACCCTGTGGGTAAGAGGTACCATCCTCCATCAGACCTGGGAGTCCAAGGCGCTCCCCACCATTATGGTGCTGGGTACCAAGCCTCCTTGGGGCTCCAGGGAGTCTCTAGTGATGCCTCCTCCTCCTCCTCCTCCATCCAGCTTAACTACAGCAGATTTTCAGGAGGAGTTAGACCGCAGAGTTCAGGAGGCCAAGAAGGGTATCGAGACCCCATCGGCACTGGTCCCCATGCCTGTGCTATCTCACTTGGTGCCTCTGCTAGTGCATCTAGATGTCTTTCTGGGCATCCTTCCTCTGAGGATGAAGAATCCGTGCGGCTGATGCTGCCCTTTGAGCCCTTAGTGCCATGGCCAGGGTTCTATTATCCCTTTCCCGGACTGTCGGGGATCTCGGTACCATAGATACCCTTGGGGCCATTGATAATCACGGTGCCCTCTATGCCCTTGATGCCACTCAGACAACCTTCTTTCCAAGCCGATGAGAGGCGTCGGTCTCCCCCAGAGGATCTTTCCTTTGCGGGCTTCGTCCGGGCTAAGGTCAAGGCCATCCCGTTCCAGCAACTACCTGAAGAGGGTGTTCGGCACAAAATGTTGGAAGTCCTCCAGTTTGTTGATGTTCAAAGGAGATAGTGGCTATCCCACTCCAAGGAACTTCTCCTTAGAATCCGGGAGCACCCTGTGTTTGTTCCTCCGGTCAGTCGGAAGGTGGACATCATTTACCTGGTGCAACAAGCCTTGGGTTTTGAGGGGCACCACCTCCCACACCAGTCTGTAGTGGTGGAGTCTGCCCTCAAGAAGGCCAAGTGCCCTCGCACCCACGCCTCTGCCCCACCAGGTCAAGAATACAGGGTCTTAGATGCCTTAGGTAGGAAGGTCTTTTAGGGCACTATGCTCATCGCCTGTATTGTGTCCTACCAACTGTATATGACCTAATACCACCGGAACCTGTAGAATCAGGTCCAGGAATTGTCAGAGCGCCTGCCCCAGCAGCAGCAGGATGCTTTCATGGCAGTAGTGCAGCAAGGCCTGGAGGTGGGCAAATATGAGGTGTGGTCCACCTACAACGTGTTTGAAACAGCGGTGAGGGTGGCTGCTGTGGGCATTTGTGCCTGCAGAATGGCCTGGCTTAATGCTTCAGACCTTCGACCAGAGGTCCAGAAGAAGCTGGCAGATTTACCCTGCACAGAGGAGAATCTCTTCAGAGATAAAGTTAGGGACACAGTGGCCTAGTTAAAACACCACCAGGAGACCCTGCAACACCTCTCAGTGAGTACCTCAGATCCACCGTCCTTGATCAGGAAATCCTTGCAACAAGGCTCCAGGAAGTACTTTTACCGCCAAAGAAAGTACTACCCTCCTACCTCATGGGCACACTACCCTCCTATCTCACGGGCACACACATCATGTGCCAGCTCTTGGGGTCGCTCATGTCAACAGCGGACCCTCAGGTCTCAACCCACCCCCAGCAAAGCCCTGCTAGGGGATTTTGACTATGGGCGAGGGAGCATGTGCCAGATTGACATAATCCTCGGCCACCTGTCCCCCAATGCTACATCTATTTGCGGACCTCTGGCTCAGCATTACGTTGGACCAGAGGGTTCTCGCCATCATTCGCCGAGGGTACCGGCTGAACTTCAGGGATGTCCCTGCGGGTTCTCCCCCGTGTCCATCGTGGGGTCTGTCCTCTCATCAGGAAGTGCTTATTACAGAGCTCTCTGCCCTACTAATGGCTGACTGGGGCAGTCGAAACCGTCCCTCCTCACCAACAGAGTCAGGGGTTCTACTCTTGATACTTCCTGATCCCAAAGAAAACAGGGGTCCTGTGCCCTATTCTCAACCTGAGGGCCTTGAACAAGTTTCTTCAAAGAGAAAGTTTCAAGATGGTCTCTTTGGACACCCTGATCTCTTTCCTGCAAAAAGGAGACTAGCTCTGCTCCCTCAACCTAAAGGATGCCTATGCCCACATCGAGATCTTCCCCAACCAAAGGAAGTATCTCCGCTTTCTAGTGGGCAAGGAGCATTTCCAATACCATGTGTTGCCCTTTGGCCTCGCTTCAGCCCCACAGGTCTTCACCAAGTGCCTGGCAGTTGTGGGGGCACACCTGTGCCAGTAGGGAGTGCACATGTTCCCCTTTCTGGATGATTGGTTAATCAGAAGCAACGCCCAGCAGGGGGCGCTCCACGTCCTGACGCTAAGTACCCATGTGCTCCAGACATTTCTGCCCCATGATCAAGCGCTTGCCCTGGCATCACTGGTGGGTTTGGTCCGCTGCAGTCATCAGGTTTCCCCTTGCCTGTTGCTCCTATCCCTTGGTCAAATGGCTCCATCTGTCCATGTTACCTCATTTGCCTGCTTGGGCATGTGCAGTGCTCAGTGGACCATGTGCTGTCAGTGGCTGCAGGCAACCCAGAACCTCAATGCATGTGTCTGCATCACGCAACTTCTTCAGGCCTCCAAGTCCTGGTGTGAAAATCTCTCCAATCTGGAGCAGGGACTTACATTTCAAACTCCCTCACACCAGATTGTGTTCACCACCAATGCATCCACCCTGGGTTGGGGGGCCGCATGTGGACAGCCTCCGTACACACGGTCAATGGATGGCACAGGAAGCTCACTGCCAGATCAGCTTCCTGGAGCTCCAAGCGGTCTGCTATGCTCTCTGGGCATTTCAGGACCATTTGTCCCTCAAAGCTGTTCTGATCCAAACAATCAGGTTGTGATGTGATGTACATCAACAAAAAGGGAGGCACAGGCTCCTTCCTCCTTTGTCAGGAGGTGGTGCAGATATGGTCCTGGGCCCTATTCCAAGGCATGCTCTTGTGAGTGATTTACCTGGCTGGGATGGAAAATGTGGTGGCGGACCACCTGACTATTGGCCGAGGCAGATCTGGTTTCCAATCCTGCTGGACCTGTCGGTCAGAGAGCCCATCCATCTGGGAACCTCCCCCGATCTGATCACACAGGATCGGGGCAGGCTGCGCCATCCAAATCTCAGGTCATTAGCTCTGCAGACCGGGATGTTGAGAGGCTAGTCCTGCAGACCCTTGACCTCTCTGACGAAGTATCTCAGGTAGTGGTAGCTTCAAGAAAGCCTTCCACCACGAAGTCTTACAGGCTCAATTGGAGAAGGTTCTCCGCCTGGTGTGAAGGTCATGGCTTGGATCCATTCGCCTGCCCATGCTGCAGTTGCTAGACTACCTGTAGCACTCTCAGAGCCTGGACTGAAGATCAGCTCAGTCAGGGTACACCTGAGTGCAATCAGCTCTTACTATCAAGGTATTGGTGGTACGCCCATCTCTGTGCAACCCATAGTAGGGCGATTTATGCGGGGGTTGCTTCAGATGAAGCCCCTTATGCATCCTCCTATTGTGTCTTGGGACCTCAATGTGGTGCTAGCACGGCTTATACATTACCCGTTCGAGCCTATGCGCTCCTGCAATCTGAGGTACCTAACCTGGAAGGTTCTCTTCCTCATGGCGGTCACTTCGGCTTGCAGAGTTATTGAGCGTCAGGCATTGGTGATATATCCGCCCTACACAAAGTTTTTTCATGATAGGGTGGTCTTGTGTACTAACTCTGTTTCTACCTAAGGTGGTGACTGATTTTCATCTTAATCAGTCTATTATTCTGCCCATCTTTTTCCCGATACCTCATTCTCACCAAGGCGAACGGGCTTTACACCGTTTGGACTGTAAAAGGACTTTGGACTTCTATCTCAAACACAAGAACAGAATGGTATTGCAGTGGGCAAACAAGCTCTGTCCAACTGGCCGGTGGATTGCATCTTCTTCTGCTATGCTCAGGCGGACCTTCAGCTTGGAAGCAGCGTTAAGGCTCACTTGGTGAGAGCCATGGTGGCATCGGTAGCCCACTTACAAGCGGTTCCCATTGCAGAAATCTGCAGAACCACAATGTGGAGTTCCCTACACACATTTGCTGCTCACTACTGCTTGGAGAAGGATGGTCAACATGACAGTAACTTTGGCAAGTATGTCCTTTGTATCCTCTTTCAGGTCTAAAAACCCAACTCTCCCTGCCCCGGCGCCCATTGTTTGGGTTCATGCTGTCTCCCTGTGTTATCAACAGCACCGCAGTTATTTTTGTGCCCATTGGCACCCAGTTCGGTGCCCGTTGGTCATAAGCTTTACCGGGAGCAGCCTGTAGCTTGGTATTCACCCATCTGTGAGGATTACCATCCTGCTTGTCCTAGGAGAAAGCAGAGTTGCTTACCTGTAACAGGTGTTCTCCTAGGACAGCAGGATGTTAGTCCTCAGGAAACTTGCCCACCATCCCGCAGAGTTGGGTTCTCATGCGTTTTGTTATTATATTTTTTTGCTCATGAATTCTATGCTATAAGACTGAAGAGGGACCCCACATGGACACGCGGATAGTGGCATGCTGGGCATGTTCAGTGGCCAGTCAAATTTCTAGAAAGTTTGACAAAAGTTTTCCATGCTGGGGTCCATCTGATGATGTCACCCATCTGTGAGGACTACCATCTGTTGCAGGTAAGCAACTCTGCTTTATAACATATAAAGGAAATTATTTAACCCATAATTCCCAGGATTATTATCATAGACTGAATTGAATTAAAATATATTTATTCCAGTTTGAGGGGGTTATGGGTAACACAGCATTGGGGAGAATATTATCATGTATTCTTGATTATACATTATAATTTTATCTAGCTTCAAAAAGTGCAGCATGTGCTAGGATTCCTTATTGATCATAAATTTTTTTCATAAGGATAGCAATGCTGTTTTAAGGCAATTTATGTCCAGATGTTGGATGACTGGAGCCCCATCCCTTTTTTCATTATGGAAATAATGAGATCTATTTTCAGCAGCTTGGCGAGCAGACAATTTACCAGATAAAGATAATTGGATAAATTGTCACGGATAGTCAGCGGAGTGCTACTACTAGAATATAGCTGGCTAAAGTCCAAGTTAGCTGGATAAATAACTTTATAACTGTACCAGACTTACCTGGTGCACAAACGTTATGCCCCCAACCCTGAAAAAGCACATTCTGACCATTTTCAGTTGGCATGTCTTGAATCATGGTATCTTATTTTTTCACCCAATAAGATGTCTAGTTCAATATGTTTATTAAAATCATACCGGGAAGGTTTTTAGATTTACTGTAAACTTTACAGGCCTTTCTATCTACCATTAAAGGTAATGTACACATCTAGGTTCCTCCCAGTGACGTGAATCATTTTTTTCTATTTTCCTTTCACTTTTCTGGTTTTCTTTAGTTACTCCTTTTTTTTTTTTCTTTCATCTTAGCCTACCCATTTTGGTATCCTCAAACACACAAACTTGTTTTTCTATTTATTTGTTTTGGATATTTTTTCTCACTATGATCTCTTCTTTTGCCTTTACTTCTTCTCTTATACTCCTGTCCAAAACCTTGCCCCCATCTCTATTTCAATCATGCCCCTAACCCGGTTCTCTCTTTAGTACCTAAATTTCATCCCCACCTGTTCTCGACCCCTCCCCACATGCACGCATGCACACACACACACACACATACACACACGTGCACACTCACGTGTTTTTTCTTCTTCTCTTCTTTCAGGAAATCTCCCCTTTGAGTATTTCCTCAATCTTCTCCTCAGAGCATTCTAATAGGCTCTCTCCTCCATATGCCCTCTCAATTTAATTATGATATTGCTGGACTGTTTTCCTCTCTCTCCCTCTTCTTCCTGTCCTCCCTATAAGCATCCTCAGATTTACTGTGTTCAGTGCATAAGCACTCTCTTGTCCAGGCCATTTTGCAGGAAGCTGGGAAGAAAATGACATTTTTGCTGCTGTGGTGGCCCAGTGATAACTGTGGGAAAACAGGGAATGCCTCCAGATCTCCTTGAAAATGAAACAACCAGCAGCCTAAATGTTCAGTGTATAATCAGACAGATGCCAGCCAAGGACTTGCTATCTCACTATTTAAATATAAATGGGAACGAAGAGGGAGACTATAATTTTAAAATTTGCAATTGGTTAGTCTAGGGAAAAAAGACTGCTAGTACTGCTATGTCCAGACATTTAAGGGTCACTTGTCAATGGCTTAGTCAAGAATTATGTGGGTATGAACAGGGGTTTTGCAGGGACAGAGTGGCTGAAACCACCTAGGTGAATTTTTAGCTGCTAAAAAATATATACATACTTTTAACCATAGTAAAAAGAGACATTCCTGGTGTGTAACTTGCTTGGCAGAGAAGACTATGCATGTACAATGTGCATACTTTACTCCTTATTTGAAACATCTTGAAGTGTGTGTCTACTACTTAGTTACATGATAACCCAGTCTTCAAATACAAATCATGTGGGTAGCTTTTGTTTGGTTGCAAGCTAAAACATGTGCATATACTTTTTGTTGCTAGGTGTCTTATTGAAAATTTACCCTTTATTTATATTAATTTTAGATTAAATCCTACTGCCTTTCTTGAATTATGTTTATATTTAGAATTAGGCAATATATCAGATACAAAACCTGTGTATATATAGTATTTTATTAATTTTTATTTTAACAATATCAAAAAACAGTTCATTAAAAACTTTTTGTTAATATGACATCATCATACATACCAGTGCCATTGGTTGGCCCCTGTCACATGGTAGGGGCTGAAGGCCACCAGCGCCATTTTGAATAGTGGCAGCCGAGGCCCCGGGAGCGGCAGATCGCTCCCGGGCCCTCCGCTGGACCACCAGGGGGGCGTCAGGAGGGTGGCACGGGGGGGGAGGCAGGGCGAGTCGGGGGCTGGCAGAATTTTGAAAGGGCACTTTTTGCCCTTTCAAAATTCTGCTGCCTGCCACGGCGCCCCCTCAGTCTCGGTGCCCTAGGGTCAGGCCTAGCTCGCCTAGTGGTTCCTTCGGCCCTGCCCTTAGAAACTGGCATGCCACAGGGCTCTGCTGTCTTGGCCTTACTTTTTAACATTTACATTGCACCTCTATAAGATTCTGGCAAACCTGGATGTTGGGTATCATATCCATGCTGACAATTTCCAATTTTTGTCCTGTGCTGTGTTCAACCACTTTTGATGAAGCATTTACAAGAATGGCTCATCCACAATTAATAGGCTTTAATCATTGCTAAAACTGACATTCTAATTAGGCCTCTTTCTCTCAACTGAAGTACAGTCTATTTTAAGAATCTACTCATACTAACTTCTCAACAGGTGTGTAACTTGGGGATTATTATTTACTCTTTCATTGTGTGCCCAAGGTTAAACAAGTAGTCAAGAATGCCGCCTTCAAGTTATTTCTGCTTTGTAGACTTACGCCTGTTTTGCTGATAGAGACTTCATATTAGTTTAGTTTTTTAAGCCCTTGTTGTTTCTTATTTGGATTATGCCAGTTCAGTATATTTGGCCCTACTGCTTGCTACTATCAAAACATTATAATATAATCTGTACAGAATGCTGCAGCTAGGGTTTTAATTGGTGCCATTTCAAGGATCCTAGTACTCTCCTTGCTTTCCTTTTCTGGCTACCGATCAAGCACAAATTAATTTAAGATCTTAACATTAATCCGTAAAGAACTCAGCAGTAATTGTACCTGCTTACTTTAACATAAGTACATAAGAAATTGCCATACTGGGTCAGACCAAGGTCCATCAAGCCCAGCATCCTGTTTCCAACAGTGGCCAATCCAGGATACAAGTACCTGGCAAGTACCTAAACACTAAGGGGCGGATTTTAAAAGCCCTGCCCGCCGGCGCGCCTATTTTGCATAGGCCGCCGGCGCGCGCAGAGCCCCGGGACGCGCGTAAGTCCCGGGGCTTTCTAAAAGGGGCGGGGAGGAGGTGTGTCGGGGGCGTTCCCGAAATGACGCGGCGTTTCGGGGGCGGGCCCGGGGGCATGGTGCCGGCCCGGGGGCATGGTCGAGGCCTCTGGACCAGTCCCCGGGTCGGGTGATGGCGCGCCAGCAGCCCGCTGGCGCGCACAGATTTACATCTGCTTATAGCAGGCGTAAATCTGCCAACAAAGATAAGGGGGGGTTTAGATAGGGCCGGGGGGGGGGGGGGGTTAGGTAGGGGAAGGGAGGGGAAAATGGGGGGAGGGCAAAGGAAAGTTCCCTCCGAGGCCGCTCCAAAATCGGAGCAGCCTCGGAGGGAACAGGCAGCGCACACTGGGCTCGTCGCGTGCAGGTTGCACAAATGTGCACCCCCTTGCGCGCGCCGACCCCGGATTTTATAAGATACGCGCGGCTACGCGCGTATCTTATAAAATCCAGCGTACTTTTGTTCGCGCCTGGTGAGCGAACAAAAGTATGCGATCGCGCAATTTTTTAAAATCTACACCTAAGTAGATCCCATGCTACTGATGCCAGTAATAGCAGTGGCTATTCTCTAAGACAATGCTCTGTTAAAAATTTATAAATCCTCATGCTCCATTCGATCTGCAAGCAAGAACCTGTTACATGTTTGTCCAGACCCATGAGAGAACTTTTTGTCCAGACCCATGAGAGAACTTTTTCCATTTCAGGCCCCACTCTTGCTTCCTAAGAGTTTGAGTAAAGGCAAGTCTCTCTAACTTGAAAAAAATAATTAAAACCCTTTTTGTTCATTCATGCTTTCAGTCAGCAGGTTTGAGGTGCGATGTCATCAAGGAGTTGGCCTTTAGCAGGTTATGATGGCATGTTTTATGGTGATTTTTATTAGATTATGTTGTAAGATGTATGAGAATGTGATGGCAGATACAGTAATGGTTCTTGTTAGTTGTGTGTTGTTTAATATTTATGATTGGTTTATTTGTTCTCCATGTAGAACTATGTATACTGCAGAATATAAATGTATAAATAAGTGAATTAGCATCACTATGGTGTGTATACTATTAGTGTGCATACTAACCCAACCGATATAGTATCACCACTCTAAAGGTTCCTGATTGCTAAATAGCATTTTGACACAAGACAAATTAACGCATGCATGATAAAGTCAATATGTACATACCTCTTTTCTTCATGCTGCAAACCTATACAAAAGTAAGCCTTGCACGTTGTCAGTGCTGAGGGCAGAAGCAGGAAAACATCTGGATTATAAATCAGGAGGTGAAAGTAAAGAGACTTCTAGAAGAGTGAAAACCAGACCCAAAGCACAAGCCTCAGATATGTATACATGACAGAGGAGGAGGAGGAAAGTAAAGAAGAATCAGAATAGGGAGGTGATGGCATCAACTGGAGACTGTGCTGTGATTACCATCCCATCAGATGGTGACTCAGCCAGAATATTTTCATCCCATTGAACCCAGGTAGGGAAATCTGCCTGCTCTGAATCCAGAGGGTACTGTTGCGTTTGTGCCTATTCTCGCCCTCACTCCACACTCTCTACCTTTGTGGCGACTCCCTTCGGCTCAGACGGACAGATGCAGCCGTGGCTTCTCCCCGCCTCTTCGTCCCCGGGCCGGCTCGATGCTACGGATCCACCATGTTCCTGACGACGTAAGGGCGCAAGCTCATGCACGCTCCAGACTTTTTACCAGCAAGGGCGTAAACCTCGGGGGCGTCCCCCCGTAGTGACGTCATACGTTTTCAATTTAAAAGGTCTTTGTTTGCTAACTACAAATGGGTTAGCAAGGAACTCCATCGGGACTTGCTTCGGCAGTCCACGCCACTTGCAACAACGATCTGAGTCAGCAAGGGGAAATCATTTTCCATTGCTCGGCCTTTTCAAACTTACCAGGAGTACCCGCTCCTCGGAGGCTCCACTTTCTCTCTCCTTGATTTCAGATTGTTGGATGGGATCCAGTACTTGCTCCTTGAGGGCCTACATTCCCGAAGACTCAGAAGACTCCTATTGCCTGGAGGCGATCGCAGACGTGAACACAGTGTGTCCTATTACAGACAGGAACCGGTACTCATTCCACGAAGGCCCTTGTTCCTAATCTCTAAAACTCCCTTCAGTCTAAGACGTTAACGCAGGTACGGAGATCGTGAGTTACCATTGCAGATTGCAGATAGGAACCGGTACTCGCTCCATGAGGGCCTATGTTACTAATACCTTTCTCAGATTCTCTTCTTCTTCAGAAGATATCGCAAACCTATATCTTATGGATTACTATTACAGATTAACAGATAGGAAATGGTATTCGCTCCACGAGGGCCTATGTTTCTAATCTCTTCTAGCCTCTCTTCTATTCCAGAAGCCATCCCATACACAGTGATTGTGAGTTCTATTTCAGACTGCCTATAGGAACCAGTACTCGCCTGCGGCTCCTATTCCTGAATACTGAAGACTCTCTGTTGCAGAAGACATTACAGATATCTACAATTGTGAGTGTATCATCTACCACTGGTTATGCCCAGCATACCCTGTCTGCTCACTACCTATAGTCGCTCCTTACAGCCCAGCAACTCAGAGATCGTAGTTCCAGTATCAGAGGGACTTCAGCCCTGCCGGGCACATCAACTCATTACTGCCACCTCTGGTGGTTCTACTTCCAGTCTAATAAAGAACTATCTGTGTTTGTCTCAATACTCCAGCCTAGCCGGTGGTCCCTCTCAGGATCTCCACTTGAGGGCGCTGTCATCTGCCATCGGCCCAGGGATTCACTAATTCTACTAAGTGTTACTCCTTACACTAATAGAGCGGTATTATCATCTGCCACTCTGTGGGAGCCAACCCACATCAGACCATTACTCCTCTTTCTGCGGAAGCTGATCCATATTAGATAGCTATCCCCCTGTGGGGATCATACAGGTTGCTGGCTCTTCTTTCTACAGGAACAAAGCATAACAGTTGCTACTCCTTCCCTCTGGGGAAGCAGAGCACTAACAGATTACTAAACTCCTCCTCCTACAGGAGCCAAGCCTATCAGATTGCTATCTCCTCCCTTTGGGAGGAGCTGATCGATTCCAGATCGCTCACTCCGCCCTCCTGGTGGGGTGAGCACTAGCAGATTGCTAACTCCTTGGCAGATTCCTAACAGATTGCTAACTCCTTAGCAAGATCCGTAACAGGTACCAACCGCTGATCCACAGATGGTCTTTGTCTTGATGGTGCCCTATACAGGCAATCTTATGATATTGAGAGGCAGAGTTAGGGTTATAGCTCAGGATGTGGCTGCAAAAGCAAGAAAGACAGTCCAAGAGAGGGGAGATTAAGGCTCTAAAAAACAAAAATCTCTGAGGTCAGTCAAAAGAACTGTGGACATCAAAGAAGCACTTATCACCCAGACCATTGTTTTGGCTAAATACTCAGGATGCCTGTAGTAATCTTTGGATTGACCAACTACTTCAAGGACAGCAGTGATCATAATAATTATTCAATTCTATAGGAGCTTGTGGAATAACCTTTTATTAGTGCCCATCTTCCACTGTGTCTTATACACTGTGAAATGTACAATGTTTGCAAACCACCAATCATGTTTTACCTGTTTGAAAAGATATTTTCATTGTGTCAGTAAATGTGGATTTGAGTAAGTAGGTCTAAAATTGTTTAGTGATATCTTTTTCTTTTCCAAAGAGTGATGCAGGAAGATGTGTAATCACACAAAGACCTGTGACATTTTTTGTACATGCCTTTCATCTTTCAGCCACAAAGCTTACTGGTCACTGAGCCCTTGAAACAGCATACATGTCCAAGACAGGATTTAAAATTTAGCCCTTAGTGAGTACATGCTAAGTATTGTCATTTCTACATGCCCATTAAAGATACACATGCATGCCTGTTTTAATATATGCATGCTAGCATCCTTAGGGTCCAGTTTAGCTTGCACACTAGGGCCTTCATACATAGCTTGCTGTTCCACATATATCCTAAATGGCCTTAGTATGCACCTTGAGGATTAGTGCATGTACCCTGAAGTCTACATAGAGATATATATAAGTCCCTAGCATGTCAAGAAGGTAGAATAATTTGTCTGATAACATATGTATTGGCACAATAAATATCATGTAGGGGTTTTTTTTCTATTTGATCAACTATTAAACTTCCATAAAGATTTACTGTGATCTTAGAAATTATTAAAATAATGTTTTTGTTTAAGAGCTTTAAAAATTGCTCAGAAATTGGAATACAGTGATGCAAGAACAAATCTCTTGCTGATCAAATGTGATTGATGCTAGACAGTTAGCTAGTTTCCCTGCGATCGATGAGATCACCAAGGCATTCTTGACAACTGCATCCAAACCAAAAATTGGCCTAAAACAGCTACATTAGTAGATCATTTCTATTTAAAAGAAAGCTATATACTCTGTGTGCTGTCCCACCCATCTTCATTAAGAATTTGTTCTTAGCCTGTGTTTCTTACTTATTTTAATATTCAAGCATTACTATTCAGTCATTTTTATTAATTATTAAATTCTTTAATCAGTACCTCTAAACTCTATAAGAGAGTCACTTAGTATTTCACACTCACTAGATCTGAATGGTCCATGTTGGCTCTGAAAATGTCACACATGTTACATGAATCAATCAGATAGCATTCAATGCAAGGCCATTTATGACAGTGTTCTCAATATAGCAGTTTCCAAGGCTTCAGGAAAACTAAAATAATATTTCAAACATATAACCCATTTTTTTAGAAAAGAACTCAAAGCAGTGCACAGCAATTTAAAAAAATCAATATCAACCAAAATAGAAACAATCAATAAATTATAAATTAAAATACTTCTTCTACTTTTGTTTTTAATTTCTAAATATATGCAGTGCTAAATAGATACATATAAAAGACAGTCCCAGCTCCATGGAGCTTCCAGTCTAGTTAAGTCAAACATAACACAAATCACAAACAAGTCTATGGGAAGTGTATTTATTTATTTATTTATTTAGAATTTTTTTTTTTTCTATACCGATATTTGTTTTCACATCACATCAGTTTACACAGAACAAATTAACAAAGTGATAGAATTACATTGAACCGTAAAGCTTAAAACAAGAGCAGGGAGGGGAAAAGGAGATAACAGTATAATATATCAAACAGGGTGGAATTATTTACAGCAATTTACAGATACATAGAGGGCAGGTGGAAAGGAGGTGCAGCAGGTGAAGGGGGGAGGGAGAAAGGGGAACAGAGATCAAAGAGAGAGGAGAGAAAGGAGGGGGGGGGATTATGCGAAAACCTGCTTGAAGAGCCAAGTTTTTAGCTTTTATAAAAATTTCTGGAGGCAGTGTTCTTGGCGCAGGTCAGGGGGCATGGAGTTCCAAATAGCAGGCCCAGCAACAGATAGTGCACGTTCATTCATGGAGATGAGATGGGTGAGGTTGGGGGAGGGAGAGTGGTTGGTTCCTTTGTAATTGGATCTGGTCGGTCTGTTGGGGGTGTGGAACTGTAAGGAGTCATGGAGCCAGTGTATGTCCTGGTTATGAAGGGTTTTATGAAATAATGTGAGGATTTTCTGGAGGATTCTGAAGGAAATCGGGAGCCAGTGGAGGTCTCTGAGGATAGATGTAATGTGGTCTCTCTTGCGAGTGTTGGTAAGGATTCTAGCTGCAGAGTTTTGGAGCATTTGGAGTGGTTTGATGGAAGCCTTGGGGAGGCCTAGTAGTAGGGCATTGCAGTAATCAAGTTTGGTGAAAATGGTGGCTTGAAGGACTGTGTGGAAGTCATTAAAGTGTAAAAGGGGTCTTAGTTTTTTGAGAGTGTTTAGTTTGAAAAACACTCTTTCAGGTTTGAGCTGATAAATTTTTTGAGGTTTACATGACTGTCTATGGTGACTCCAAGGTCACGTACATGTTGCAATATGGCTGTTGAGGTAGGGTGTGCGTTTATAATGGAGATGGTGGTAGAGTTATGTTGGGGCGAGATGATGAGGAGTTCAGTCTTGGATGTATTAAGTGCGAGGTGGAGGTTGGTAAGGAGATCATTGATTGCGACAAGAGCGTTTTCCCAGGTTTTGAGAGAGTTGTATAATGAATTAGTGATGGGGATGAGTGTTTGGACATCATCCGCATAAATGAAGTGGGTGAGACCAAGATCGGAGAGGAGTTAGCAGAAGGGGGGGAAAGGTAGATGTTAAAGAGTGTGGAGGAGAGTGAAGAGCCTTGGGGAATGCCTCTGGATAGGTTGATGGATTTGGATTCTCTATTCCCTATTTTGACTTTATAGTTTCTGTTGTCAAGGTATGATTTGAACCAGGTAAGGGGGTTTCCTGAAATGCCAATTTCTGTGAGACCGTTTAGAAGGATGTTGTGGTTGATGGTATCAAATGCAGATGATATGTCCAGTAGGGCGGGAATGAAGAATGGCCATTGTCTAAACCTTTTAGGATGGTATCTGTGAGGGATATTAGTAGAGTTTCTGTGCTGTGGAATTTGCGGAAGCCAAATTGTGATGTGGAAAGCATGTCATGTTTCTCTTGGTAGTCGGTCAGTTGGAGGTTTACTACTTTTTCAAGAATTTTTGCAAGGAAGGGCAGGTTTGAGATAGGGCAGAAGTTGGCGAGGTTGACTGAGTCAAAATTGGGTTTCTTTAGGATGGGTTTGACAATGGCTTGTTTTAGGGGGGTCGGAACCTTGCCAAGGGAGAGGGAACTATTGATTATGTTGGCAAGGGGTAATGCTATTATGTTGGGTATGGACAGTAGCAGTTTAGTATGGATTGTGTCAGATGGCTGTAAGGCGGGTTTCATTTTCTTTAATAGTGATTCTATCTCAGAGGAGGAAGTGGGTTCAAATGTGTTCAAGGTAGCGTGTGGGATTTTGGGGAGGAGTTTGGCCAGCGAGGTGGTGGGAGGAAAACGTAGCATGAGATTAGATATTTTGTTGTTGAAGAATTGGGCAAGGTCATCACATTTAGTGGCATCATCAGGACTGGTGTGAGTAGGAGATTTGGTGAGGTTAGAGACATATGAGAACAGGGCTTTTGCATTGTATTGTAAGTTGTCTATTTTAAGGGCATAGAAGTCTCATTTTGTTTTGAGGATGGTTGTTTGGTAGAAGTGCAGGGATGATTTGTATGTTGCAAGGTGATTGGGGGAGGGATCTTTACGCCATTTTTTTCTAAGCCTCTCAGGTCTTATTTGAGTTTTCTGAGTTCAGGCGAATACCATGGTTTTTTTGTGTGGTTAGGGGGCAAATGGTGTCTGCAATGTTGATGGTGAGCTCGTTCCAGGAACTGAGAGCAGATTCAGTGTCAGAGAGATCAATTTTGTCTAGGGTGTTAGTGAGAGAGGAGATTAGATCATCTCTACTGCATGATTTTCTGAATTGGATGATATTTTCATTTGTGAGGTAGGGCGTGGGTTCTTTCTTTATAGATAAGGTAACTTTGATGAGTGAGTGGTCGGACCAAGGGACAGGGGTGCAGAGGAGTGTGTCAGTGGGTAGGATGTGAGAGTTTATGAATATTAAATCTAAGGTGTGCCCTGCTCTGTGTGTGGGGGTGGTAATGATTTGTTTGAAACCCATGGCATTAAGGGAAGATAGGACGGCATCGCAGGTGGGGGAGAGGGGGAAGGAGTCAATGTGGAGGTTAAAGTATTGTAGAGAAATAGTTAGGATTTAAAAGAAGTTTCAAAAAGATAAGCTTTTAAACTGTATTTAAAAGAGAGTAAGATGTCTCAACTCAGGAAGTCTGTTTCAGGCATATGGTGCAGCAAGGTAGAAAGCACAGAGACAGGAGCTGGTGGCAGATGAGAAGGATACAGATAAAAACAACTTGGGCAGTGAACAGAGTTCATGAGGAAGGGTATAGGAAGAGAGCAGAGAAGATGGGTAATGAGAGCTGCACAATGAATACATTTATAGGTGAGTAAGAGGAACTGGATGGGGAAGTGGATGGGGAGCCAATGCTGTGACTTGAAAAGAAGGATTACATGGTGATAACAACATTGAAGGAAGAATGCAATGGAGACAGACAGTTCAACAGGAGGCCAACAAAGAGTTACAGTAAAGCTATGGTAGGAGGTGATCAGACAGTGAATGAGCATTTTGGTAGTATGTTTAAGAAGGAAGGGATGGATTTTAGCAATGTTTTGGATGTGCATAGAGAAGGAGAGAGAGGCATCAAATAATAGAAGGACTAGGGGGCATTCCATGAAGTTGGCAAGTAGCACATTTAAGACTAATCAGAGAAAATTCTTTTTCACTCAGTGCACAATAAAGCTCTGGAATTTGTTGCCAGAGGATGTGGTTAGTGCAGTTAGTGTAGCTAGGTTCAAAAAAGGTTTGGATACGTTCTTGGAGGAGAAGTCCATTAACGGATATTAATCAAATTTACTTAGGGAATAGCCACTGCTATTAATTGCATCAGTACCATGGGATCTTCTTAGTGTTTGGGTAATTGCCAGGTTCTTGTGGCCTGGTTTGGCCTCTGTTAGAAACAGGATGCTGGGCTTGATGGACCCTTGGTCTGACCCAGAATGGCAATTTCTTATGTTCTTATCAAAGAAGATCCCAAGGTTACAAGCCAAGGGAATTGGGAGGATGAGAACACCATCTGGAGAGACAGGAAAAAGAGGGAAGGGAAAGAGAGTTTTAGAGAAAAGCAAGAGGTTCCATCTTGGCCATATTAAGTTTAAAGTGTCTGTGGGATATCCAGAAAGCAATGTCAGACAAGCAGAATAGCATTTGGTAGATCTAAGAGTCATTAACATAAAAGTGGTACTGAAAGCCACTGGACAAGATCAAAGCACTAAGGGAAGAACTGTAGGGAGAAAAAAGAAGAGTGCCTGGGAGAGAATCTTGAGGCACACTGACTGATAGCAGAATAGTGGTGGAAGAACTACCAGAGGATACAGTAAAAGTATAATGGAAGAGGTAAGAAGAAAACCAAGATAATGCAGAGTCCCAAAATCCAGTCGAGTACAATGTGTCAAGGAATAGACAGTGATTAACGGTGTTAAAAGCATCAGATAAGTCAAAGAGGATGAGGATCAAGCAAAGTCCCTTTGCTTTGGCCATATAGAGGTCATAGTAACATAATAACATAGTAAATGATAGCAGAAAAAGACCCAAGTAACCAATCTAGACAACATGCCTAGTAAGTTAAGGGTAGTAACTGCTTCTCCATGCAGGTTAGTCTCATGCAAAATTGTTACACCTAAAGTTAACAGAGGTTACCCAATTTCTTTGTTTCCAGCATCTAGCCCAGTGTTTCTTGAATACCAGTCCGTGGATTGTCACTACTCCCCAGCAGTATTTCTGATGATTCACAGAACTACGCTGATTGCAGGAAGATGAGGAGGATGCACGGCCTGCCCTGAAACTGCATATGCTGCAGTGCATCCTGCACCGCAGCCAGCAGAGACCTTTCATATCCTGTCCTGCCTTGTCCTGCAGACTTTTTTTCCGAGTTGGGGCTGATTCAGAGGCCCCATCCCTGGGAGAAGAGCAGCTGCAGCTAAATGTAAATGAGCCAGCATGAGACTGAGTTAGTGTCTGCTCGGATCTCTGGACCCACCTCCTGTACAGAAGCTGGGAGTCATGTGACCACGGCAGGCTATTAAAGCAAGGCAAATTTTGACTCAATCTCATGCCGCCTACTTAACATACAACTGCAGTTGCTCCCCTCCCAGAATTTGGGCCTCAAGACTGGTTTCATCTGGAAAAAAAAAGGCCATGGGGCAATGGTATTAATTGTAGTAGTGCTGTTGGCTGGCAGGTGGGGAGGGGGAGAGAGAGAGAGATTTTGTTTTCAGTGATCAACTGGTGACTGGCTGGAAGGAAGAGTGAGGGTTGGGGTTTTTTAATCTTTTCTGAAGATAATACTATTGGTTGACTGTGAGAGAGAAAGAGAGAGAGGACTTTTTTTTAATAAGTGCAAATTTTTAGAAAATAAGTTTTTAAAACTGGCTAGTTACCTTCTTAAAATGACACAGAGCGGCAGTAGAGCTGATCCATGAGACTAAAGGCCGGGTGGGGAAGGAGTATGTTCCCCCTGCTCTTTAATTATCTGGGAGAATTTTTCTCCCTTCCCTCCCCTCCCCCTGGCTTATCAGTGCTGCAGTTGGTCCATGTGATTGAAGGAGGGTAGCTAGCCGGTCCCTGACATACCACAGGCTGAGAAAGACTGCTCCAACCACTAGAGATCCTCAGTGTTTATCCCACACCATTTTGAATTCCATTACCATTTTTTTCATCACCACCTCATCCGGGAGGGCATTCACTTCAGGAACCTTTGATGAGAACAGTTTCTGTGGAATCTAGAGAGGGGAAAAGCCAAAATGGAGTGGATCCAGAACAGTTTGAGGTAAAATAAAAATCAAGACTGCTGAGGATGCAAATGGGACGACAGCGGGGCAGGTAGGGTCTGGTGAAGGTTTTTTTTTGAGGAGTGTTGTGATCACAACATTTGTGAAGGAAGAGGAGACAGTTGCGGTGGCAAATGATCGATTAAGAATGTGATGGAGGGGATGATTTCAGGGCATGTAGAACTGAGGAACTGGGTGGGAATGAGGTCAGAGGAAGAAGAAGTGAGTTTAGAGAAGATGGGCAGTTTCCTACTCCATGATTTCAGCAAAGGAAGAATGTATTCCAAAAATAAAAGTCACCTCTATAGCTTCTATAGCAATCAGAACTTCAGTCAGCACCACAGTATGGTAGACCTTAGTATCTGTGCGCATATATAGAGGAATAATCTACAAATTGGAAGCAGACAGCAAATGTTGTTGATTATAATTTATTCTTTTTGAAACCTTGCCCATTGCAGAGCACAGACCACTTCCGTTCAATATCTTTTAAACAAACTGCCATGCATACATGGAATAAATAAAATAAACTGTGGTTGCTTATTAGATTCATTTTTATACTCATTGGGCTTGATTATCATTTGGTGAATAGCACCAGAGGCTGATTTCACTAAATACCAACTGTCATGAAAAAATTTATTCTCGATAACTTTAAGGATAATCAGGACTGACAAAATATTTTTAGTACTGCAAGAAAACACACACACATCCATGGTGCACAGGATGTGCTGTCACCATAGGGGCTTCTTTATCAATCTTTGCTCCATCCTTGATTCATTTAGCACACCAGGAATTAGCTACCCCCGACACTTCTGCAACATGTATGGCTAGTGGAGTCTTCCACAGGAATATATATATATATAGTCCTGTTGCTTTTAAAGAAACACTGCTGCTTTCTGTGCTGGAGATTGTGACACTTGTCTTTTGAAAAGTGCCTTGGCAGACCCTTCTTGCAAAACGTACATGCCAACTCACTCACTAACCACGCAGGCTGCCCCCTCCCCATTATTATTCATGCCTCATGCTCAAATGCTCTAACACACACCTACACTGCCTTGCCCGTACACTGTGCACATGGACTCATATGCCTTAAGACATACACACGAATCTCACTCACATACCACTAGAACCTACAGAAAGAAAATGAAGGACATCTATACCAAAAATTGGAAATCTGTATAATAAGTTTAAACTTAAATTTTAATTTTTTATTGTCCCCTTCCTTGGTGAAGAGGGGTGGGTCCCATGCAAGGGGATTTAGGAGTTTCCTTCTGTGGTGTGACAATTCCTGCTCCTAGACCACAGGAGCAATTTATTGTGGTTGGTCTAAAAGAGAAGAAAATCTAATTAGGCATGTGGCACATCAGAGAATAAACAAAGTGTTAAAGACGAAACGAGGCAACATGTACCGAAGTACCAACAAAATAGTCATCTCTTTCATTCCAGGTTAGACCCCAGGGCATGCATGCATGCATCCCTTGGTGACACACTTGGTCTAAAGGATTCTTTCCGTGGCTGCAGTATTGGCTCGATAATCAGGTAGAAAAGAAACAGAGGGAATAAAGCCATATAGGTGAAAAAAGAGTCATATATATGAACAGAAAGAAAAAACCTGAAAAGGTAGAATGCAGTCACACCAGTCCCTCTCTCATATCAGCCATCCCCACTCCATTCTCTCTCTCTTACCAGTCACACCCCAACCATTCTCTCTCACTTGTCACCTCATACATCAGTCTCTTACTCTTTCATCAGTCACTCCCCATACCAGTCCCTCTCGCTGCCTCACACCAGTCATCCCCAGCCAGTCTCTCTCACTCTCACCAGTCACCCCTCTCCCTAGTCTCTCACTGTCTCACCAATCACCCCCCAAAAGATAGGGGCCGATGGAATACAGTGTGCTCAGCTGAGCGCACTGTTAAACCCACAGTTAGATGCGAGTTGTGTAGGCGCGTCCACAGCCCCTTATGCTATAAGCAGATTAATGCTTCCATTACATGCGTCCCATGCGCCGGGAAAGTATTAGCACTCATCACATGCAAATGTATGTTGATGGGGCAATTAGTTATTTACTCAACATGTGGTAAAAAAAATATGCATCCAATGAGCTGGAACAGGCATTAATTTCTGAGCATCCCAAAAAGTTGTACAGAAAAGCAGAATATACTGCTTTTCTGTACATCCTCTGACTTAACATCATGGTGATATTCAGTTGGAGGAGCAAAAAGGCAATGAGTGAATAAATCAATAATAAAGTGTAGGGCACTTAATATTAATTTATTCACTCCTTCGCTTATTGCCAATTGGTCCGTTCACCATCATATGTCAGTGAAAGAAAGAAGCACCATTCAGAAGGTTGACCTGAAAAGGTCAAATGTCAGTGAAAAGGACCAATCGGGAACAGCCCAGCCAGAGAATGGCTTATACACGCCTGCCACATTTAAAAAGCTATCTACAGTACGAATATCTCCCACTGCGCACACCTCTCACGCGGAATCATAAAGGGGCATGGGGCGGATTTTAAAAGGGTTACGCACGTATATTACATGCGAAACCCTGAATACCCACTCCTGCGCGCGCCGAGCCTATTTTGCATAGGCCTGGCGACGCACGCAAGCCCCGGGACGCGCGTATGTCCCAGGGCTTGAAAAAACGGGTGGGGAGTGGGTGGGGTGGGGGCGGGACCGAGGCCTCTGGCACAGCGGCCGTGCCGGGGGATTGTGCAACCTACATCTGCAATCAGCGTAGCTCTGTGAATCATCAGAAATACTGCTGGGGATCAGTGACAATCAACGGACTGGTATTAAAAAAACACTGGGCAAGATGATGGAAACAAAGAAATTGGGTAACCTCTGTTAGCTTTGGGTGTAACAATTTTGCATGAGACTAACCTGCACTGAGAAGCAGTTACTACTCTTAACTTACTAGGCAAGTTGTCTAGATTGATCACTTGGGTCTTTTTCTGCCATCATTTACTATGTTATAATGTTACTATGACCTCTATACAACCAAAGCAAAGGGCCTTTGTTTGATCCTCGTCCTCTTCGACTTATCTGATGCTTTTAACACTGTTAATCACTGTCTACTCCTTGACACATTGACCTCAACTGGATTTTGGGACTCTGCTTTATCTTGGTTTTCTTCTTACCTCTTCCATTATACTTTTACTGTATCCTCTGGTGCTACTTACTAATTTCATGGAATGCCCCCTAGTCCTTCTATTATCAGAAAGTGTAAATAACCGCTTCACATCTACTCGTTTAAGACCTCTCATGATCTTAAAGACCTCATTCATATCCCCCCCTCAGCCATCTCTTCTCCAAGCTGAACAGCCCTAACCTCTTCAGCCTTTCCACATGGAGCAGCTGTCCCATCCCCATTATCATTTTGGGTGCCCTTCTCTGTACCTTCTCCATCGCAACTATATCTATTTTGAGATGTGGCGACCAGAATTGTACACAGTATTCAAGGTGCGGTCTCACCATGGAGCGATACAGAGGCATTATGACATTTTCCGTTTTATTAATCATTCCCTTCCTAATTCCTAACATTCTGTTTGCTTTTTTGACTGCTGCAGCACACTGAGCTGATGATTTCAAATTATTAACCACCATGATACCTAGATCTTTTTCCTGGGTGGTAGCTCCTAATATGGAACCTAACAACGTGCAACTAAAGCAAGGGTTATTTTTCCCTATATGCAACATCTTGCACTTGTC
Source organism: Rhinatrema bivittatum (assembly GCF_901001135.1). Classification (NCBI taxonomy): domain Eukaryota; kingdom Metazoa; phylum Chordata; class Amphibia; order Gymnophiona; family Rhinatrematidae; genus Rhinatrema; species Rhinatrema bivittatum. The sequence goes on from NC_042623.1 coordinate 106,174,745, forward strand.
CACATTAAATTTCATCTGCCATTTGGATGCCCAATCTTCCAGTCTTGAAAGGTCCTCCTATAATGTATCACAATCTGCTTGTGATTTAACTACTCTGAATAATTTTGTATCATCTGCAAATGTTATAACCTCACTCATCGTATTACTTTCCAGATCATTTATAAATATATTGAAAAGCACCTGAGGCATGCCACTGTTTACCCTTTTCCACTGAGAAAATTGACCATTTAATCCTACTTTCTGTTTCCTGTCTTTTAACCAGTTTGTAATCCACGAAAGGACATAGCCGCCTATCCTATGACTTTTTAGTTTTCTTAGAAGCCTCTCATAAGAGACTTTGTCAAACACCTTCTGAAAATCCAAATAAACTGCATCTACTGGTTTACCTTTATCCACATGTTTATTAACCCCTTCAAAAAAATGAAGCAGATTTGTTAGGCAAGACATCCCTTGAGTAAATCCATGTTGACTGTGTTCCATTAAACCATGTCTTTCTATATGCTCTATAATTTTCATCTTTAGAATAGTTTCCACTATTTTTCCCAGCACTGAAGTCAGGCTACTGGTCTATAGTTTCCCGGATCACCCCTAGATTGTTTTTAAATATTGGGGTTACATTGGCCACCCTCCAGTCTTCATGTACAATGGATGATTTTAATGATGGTTACAAATTTTAACTAATAGATCAGAAATTTCATTTTTGAGTTCCTTCAATACCCTAGGATGCATACCATCCAGTCCAGGTGATTTGCTACTCTTTAGTTTGTCAATCTGGTCTACTACATCTTCCAGGTTCACAGTGATTTGGTTTAGTTCGTCTGACGCATCACCCTTGAAAACCATCTCCAGAATTGGTATCTCCCCAACTTCCTCATTAGTAAACACGGAAGCAAAGAATTCATTTAGTCTTTCTGCAATAGCCTTATCTTCACTAAGAGCTCCTTTAACCCCTTGGTCATCTAATGGTTCAACAGACTCCCTCACTGGTTTCTTGCTACGGCCAACTTCATTTAAAATTCTTTCTTCACCTGTCTTATCAAAGTTTTACACTTAACTTGACAATGCGTTTGCTTTATCCTTCTTCCAATTTTTGAAGGATTTTTTTTTGGCTAAAACAGCCTTTTTCACCTCACCTTTTAACCATGTCTGTAATCATTTTGCCTTCCTTCCACCTTTCTTAATGTGTGGAATACATCTGGACTGCACATCTAGGATTGTATTTTTAAACAATGTCCATGCCTATTGAACTCTTTTAACCTTTGCTGCTGCACCTTTCAGTTTTTTTCAAACTGTTTTAAAAGCATTGCTCACATTAAAAGGGCCACATACGCGACTATGTGGGCCTTGCATGAGCAAGGCTGATTTTAAAAGGCACTAATTATGTGCTTATATGCATGTGCATAAACCAAAAAAAAAGCTATGTGTGAAAAAGATGGGACATGGGCGTTCCAGGGCAAGGCTAACCGTTATGCGCATAAATCTGTATTTTAAAAACCGGAGGCCGCAGCATGCGGTGACTTGTTAAGCTGCATATATTTACTGCTTCTGCTGATGAGGTGTAAGTCTACAGAAATGGTGTTTTAGGCCTAACATGACAGTGAGAGGCACGGGTCAACTGGAGGGACTGCAGGCTGAAGAACCAAGGGTTTGGATGATCTCAAGATTGATTGCACAAACTGCTGGAATAATTGGAAAAACTGGGAATGTCTTCAAGTGAGCTTGTTTTAAATTCCGCTTACCTATACATGGAAGATACGCAAAGTGGGGTAGATTTTAAAAGGTGCGCACGGGCTTACATGTGTGCATGCTACCCGGCTCGCACACATGTACATCAGATTTTATAACGAGTGTGCATGTTATAAAATCGGGGGTTGGCACACACAAGGGGGTGCAAAATTGTGCACCTTGCGCGCACTGAGCTGCGCTGCCTTCCCCCGTTCCCCCCCTAACCTGACCTTCGCACCCCTTCCCCTAACCTTTCCCTCCCTTAGCCCTACTCTAACCCCCCCCCCCGTCTTACCTTTTACGCCTGCCTCTAGGCAGGCGCAAGTTGCACGTGCACTGGCAGCCTGCCGGCACGCGATCCTCCAACATAGCGGCAATGTCGCAATGGCCCCGCCCCCGCGCCGCCCCAGACTGCCCCTGCCTCACCCCAGCCCGCCCCTTTAGTAAAACCCTGGGACTTAGACATGTCCCGGGACTTTACACGCGTTGCCGGGCCTTTTTAAAATAGGCCCAGTGCGCTTAACTCTTCCTATGCACGTAAATCCTCTGGCCTCTTTGAAAATCTGGCCTAGTATGTTTGCTTGAGTAACCGCTTAAAATTAAGAGCATACTTACACATGGTAGATGTTTTTTAAATCATACCCGCGCAAGTGCACATATGATTTAAAATTCCAGCATTTGTCTGCTCGCCCGCCCATACACGGTGTATGGGTGCCTGCGGGCTCATTTTAAAATTAGCCTGTACGTGTATAATTATATAAAATAAGTAGAGAAAATATGCTTGTTCCTACATTACAAATATGCATGTGTGCTGAAACATATACATGCACTTTCAGGGCAGTATTTTGAAAACTGTGTGGCTCTAGTCACAGTTTTTAAAATGCTAGCATCAATCTCTATGGGCCCACTTACATGCGCAAATGGTATACTGCAGTTTTGAAAATTGAGCTCCCTCATTAATAAACATCGGGCCGATACACTAAAAGTCGCTGGAGAGCAGGCGAACGCACAGGCCACTCTCCTGTGCGCGCGATTCTGTATTCAAATGAGGGCCTGCGGCAAAAAGAGGCGCTAGGGACACTAGCGCGTCTTAGCACCTCTTTTTGGACAGGAGTGGTGGCTGTCAGCGGGTTTGACAGCCGACGCTCCGTTTTGCCGGCGTCGGTTCTCAAACCTGCTGACAGCCACGGGTTCGGAAAGCGGACGCCAGCAAAATTGAGCGTCCGGTTTTCAAGCCACGGGCCGATTTCAAATTTATTTTTTTTTTGTAACTTTTTTGTAACTTTCGGGACCTCCAACTTAATATGACTTACTGAATTGTTGTGGTTTATTCCTTATATTTCGGCCTTTTCCCCCTCCCTCTTGCATGCCCCTCGTTTAATGTACATTCTCTCCTGTTCGTTAAAAGTTATCTGTAAACTGATATGATGTCCCATACGAATATCGGTATATAAAAAAATGTAAAATAAATAAATAAATAAATAAAATATTGCCATGATATTAAGTCGGAGGGTGCACAGAAAAGCAGTTTTTACTGCTTTTCTGTGCACTTTTGCGGTACCTGGAGAAATTAATGCCTACCTTTGGGTAGGCGCTAATTTCTGAAAGTAAAATGTGCGGCTTGGCTGCACATTTTGCTTTCTGAATCGCGCGGGAATACCTAATAGGGCCATCAATATGCATTTGCATGTTGCAGGCGCTATTAGGTTCGGGGGGGTTGGATGCGCATTTTCGACGCGCTATTACCTCTTACTGAATAAGGGGTAAAGCTAGCACGTCAAAAACGCGCGTCCAATCACGGGTTAACAGTGCGCTCCGCCGGAGTGCACTGTACTGTATCGGCCTGCATGTTTGAATGCCAAGGCAGAAATGGTTTCAAACCTGATCATTATAATTAACACATTGATGATTATTTGGATGCTTTCCTACATTGAAACTCCATCTACTCTTTCAAATGAAAATACATCAAGACAACCTTGAAAAATTATTAGAAAATAGGAGATAGTTTGGATAGTATAGGGGTGATTTTCATTGTAGAAAATTCCATGGATACTTTTGTACCTGCAGACCTTGTAAATAATTTTCAGAGGGAAACAGTTCCCTTTTAAAATCTGTAGATTCTAAAGTACCCATGGAGTTTGTACTTCCCAGGTCTGACGGTAGCAGAACAGCATAAAATAAGGGATGAATATATGAAAATCAAATGTATGTGTCCTTTTTTTTTCCTACCTTGAACAAAATATATATCTGTATAGCTATCATGAAGGCTGGGCAAGAAGGGTGACCTCACTAGGTGAGTCGGGAGTGGGGTCACCACGCAGCCCTTTTCAGTCAGTCTGTAATCACAGAAGCCCAGAAGAATAGGGATACACCAAAAGCAACCCTAGCCTGGGGTGCTATTTTTTCCAGTAACTTCTCTCCCCCCCAGTAACATCTTTTTAATTTAGCTAAAGGCATGCAAACTGTGAAAGCTGGCACATGTTTTTAGCTGTTCTGATGGAGGCAATTACAGTAATCAGTATAAAACGCAGTTAAAAATTTCTAATAAAATGAACAATGAAGATTTCAGCAAGAGGAATCTATCCAAGTAAATTGTTGTGCAACTTGTCTTCTCCAGCAACAGTCAGAAAAGTTAAGGTGCTAGGAAGGTTCAGGAAACTACTAAAAACATATTTGTTTAGGAAGGCTTTTGCCTCCTATGTTTGATTTGTCTTAACTTAGCCTGTCAGGTTTTATTGTTGTGATTTATGATTTGGCTATTTGTTTTATGTTGTTTGAATTATATATTGTTGCTGTGTTAGTGGAACCCGTCTAGAACAGATTCTAGTAATTGGCAGGGTGTAGATGATTGAAAATAAATAAAGTGGGAGGTATTCTGCTTCCTGTGTACAACTTCACCACTCAGCATTATCACATCCAAACAAAACAACTTAAAAATGTCACCATTGCTGAAATTGGCCCTCCAGGAATGCTTTTATTCTCTATGAGATCATTTTCAAAGGAGTTCCACGTGTAAATGTAACATAGCTGTTTTTAAAAGCCCATGTACGCTCAGGGTCCATATACCCACGCATGTGAGAGCAAGCATAGGCACGTACGCTCATAGCGTGCACTGCATTCACAGGTTATAAATTCACGATGTAGACATGTAAATGTTGGCCCCGCCATGGAACTCTTCTGAATCACCCCAAATCCACCTCTTTTTTTTATATGAGCAATTATTCACGCACTGGTATTTGCATGCATATATGTTAGGTTTATAAAATAGCTCTATTTATGTGCACATGTGCTACTTTGTGCACGCGCATCTCTTTTAAAATTCTCCTTTTAAAGTGCACTTATGCACGTAAAACCTATTGATAATTTAATGGTGTATATTGTAGTAATTTTCAAATGCCCACTTACATTTGTAAAGTGCATTTATGTGTGTAAAACCCAGGTTTAAGCATTGAAATCCATTTGAAATCTACCCCCATGTATTCCTGCAGAGAGGATGCATGCAGAAGAAATCCTTGCTAGTCCCAGAAATAATATATAGAACACCTCTTCACATGATTCTGAGTTCAATGAGGCCTGCTTCCAGAATACCTCCCGATTTTTTGGCCTGGGCAAATTTATGTTCCCTCTTCCTAAAAAGCCTCCATCAATTCAAGAATGACCAACTACTATATCCCCTGACAGCAAAGTTTGAAAATGTAAACCATGTACTTTTGAAACAAAAGATTTTCTCCATTATTATTCTAACAGTATTCTTCTTATTATTGTGGAGGTAGACACTGTCCTGGACACATAACCTTCTAATGCAACATTAGTTTGCACTGCTAAAGCTGTCCATTGCAGTGTTGTACATTTCTTTTATGTCATATCACTGCTTCAGCAGAACAACATAAATGTGTTTACAGAGGAAGAGGATTTAAGCAGACAATAGAATGCAGAGCCTTTTATCCTAATTAGCCCCAAAAGGAGCACAGTTTCCGTATGATTGTAGACAATGGCTTGCACACAAATATAAAACAGTTAACCAAACAGCAATCAGCAGTGGCCTGTGTGTATTGCTTGCTCAGAGATAATACTGTAGCTCTCTAATTGGCTCTCTGCATGCGTGTACGGTGACTGATTTCAGCTGTAGTCTTACCAGTCTTGCTTCCACCAGCACTATTATCTCAGAGTGACACTTCCATTACTCTGAACGGAGAAAGATGAACGTCACCTGTCAGGAGCTGGTTAATTGTGTTGCTAGATGTATGTTGCTGGGGTGCAGGTTGGACATTTATGAACATAACTGCTTCCTCTGATGTCCGCCATCCTTCAGCGATCGATATAGCTCTTACAGTAAGCGCATAATTGAGTGAGGGCACTTACCGCTGTGGAGCTGAAGATGAGCCCATTGCGTGAGTTTCATTGTCCATACATTTAACACAAATGAGCAGATATGTGCCCTTTATTGTGTGTTGCTTTCTGGAAATGGAAACTAATGTGCCACTTTCATTTGTTTTTCAGATAAATGGCCAAGACGTCCAGAATCGGGAAGAGGCAGTGGCATTGCTCTCCAGTGATGAATGCAAGAAAATTGTGTTGCTGGTTGCAAGACCAGAAATACAGGTTAGAATAAATAAATGAATGAATGCATGGTAAACTCATTTTTTGTACAGAGAGAACAATATTTATATATTTATTGTTTTTATTTAATTAAAAATGAGAATATAGTAGTGGTACTTATTGAAAAGCATACATTTATAATGGTGAGCATATGCCATTCAGTTGCCCTAGTGGTGACATACCTTAGAAAACACTATGACTCACTCGTTACTTTTAAATTAGGGTTACAAATTACTTCTTCTATATTGAAGTATTTGCAATCAATTAACATAACAATACTCTCACCTCTGAACTGTGAGTGCAGGCTTATAGTAAACTCTCTGACCATAAACTAGCAACAATACAATAAGATGATATTCTAATTTATATACATAAAGGTGAATTTTAAAAGCCTGAAGCACCCTGAAATAAGGGGATGTGTGAATATGTTGGGCTCATGCATGCTAAGCAGATATTAAAAGCCACCCAGATAAGAAACTGATTTTAAAAGCCCTACGCGCACGGGGCTATTTTCCTAAAACCCGGCGATGTGTCTGTCCCGGGGCTTTACAAAAGGGGTGGGGTGGTCTGGTGGCGGGGCCAGAGGCCTCCAGCACAGCGGCCATTTGCTGCTGTGTTGGAGGATCATGTGCCGGCAGGCTGCCGGCGCGCAACCTGCGCCTGCCTCCAGGTAGGCGCAAAAGGTAAAATAAGTATTTGGGGGTGGTTAGGTTAGGGTTAGGGGGTGGAAAGGCTGGGGAAGGGTTGGGAAGGTCAGGGTAGGGAACAGGAAAAGCCTGCAGGCATCGGGGCATGCAGGGTGCACAATTGTGCACCCCCTTGCACGCGCCGACCCCTGTTTTTATAACATGCGCACGCCTGCACGCGCATGTTATAAAATTGGGTGTATGTATGAAAATCTACCCCTAAGCGCGTAAATGCCGCTGCATGCACATCTCGGAACTTCTCAGAAAGGGGTGGGGTATGGGCAGTAGATGGGCGTTTCCAGATTTGGACCAGAAATTAGCGCATAAATACTTACACAATCTGACATGCGCCAAGGTCCCCTGCCATGTAACTTTACTTCTGCCATGGATGGCCGTGTAAGTTAAAAATAAAAGAAGACTAGACAGGTCTGCAAGGTTTTAAGGGTTGGGGCTAACTGGGGAGAGTGAAGACAATCAAACTGGGGGGAGGTGAAGCACCTATCTCTTAACTGGGTGAACTGGGGACAAACAGGTATGGCATTGCCAAGTGCCCTAAGATCCCCCGATTTATGCGGTTGACGCATGATTTATACGCGTATGCATGTGCCCACTTCAAATTTGATGCACATGTGTTCACAGCCAGGCTATTTTATAACATGCGTGCATATGCGCACTTATGTTATAAAATGGCCACATCCCTGGGTGCAGGCCAATGTATGCGCCAAATGTGCACACGCTTGCTGGTTTGAAAGTTATTATCCCTGTGTGCATAAAATGTTTCTGGATAAAAAGAGATGTCAGAGGCATTCTTGGATTGGGGCTAAACGTTTGTTGGTGAGTACACATACGGGGTAATTTTCAAAAGGATTTACATGTGTAAGTATAACTACTACATTAGCAATTTTCAAAAGCCATTTACTGGTGTAAAGTGCACTTATGCAGGCAAATTCTATGTACAATTTAATGGGCCTATATTATAGCAATTTTCAAAATCCAACTTACACAGGTAAAGTGCATATACAAGTGTAAAACCCATTTTTAAGTGTGTAATTGCTTTTGGAAATCAGGCCCATTTTGAGCATTGTCAAGTTAATTATGTGCATAAGTGCTGTCAAAAACGTAAGCTGTCCTAATATTATTTGGGTAAAATAATGTCTGTAACTTTCTCCAGGCATATTCTGTAGCAGATATGCAAATATGTCCTGCCAAATGTGGAGGTAATATTCAAAGGAGTTATGCATGTAAATGTAACATACTATCATAGCAATTTTCAAAATCCCATTTACGTGCTTAAAGTGTATTTACACCCATAAACCTATTGACAATTCAGTAGCATATATTGTAGCAATTTTCAAAAGGATACTTACATGAGTAAAGGCCATTTACACATGTGAAACCCAATTTTAAGTTTGCAGATGCTTTGAAAATCAGGCCCTATCTGTGTAAATTTACGCATGTAACTTTAACTGGATAAGTTACCCACTTGCCGGATTTTGAATATCAACCTCTCCGTTTTCAATTGTGAGCAAACCAAATCCTAAAGCCATTAGCTGAGATGTGCATTTAGGGGTATAATTACCAAATCGTGTAACATGTTAATGCACGTTACTTAATGAGGCCACCATTGTTTCTAATGGGGCTGTTTACTAAAAAGATGTGTTACTATGTAACATGGTTTGATAAATATAACACTTAATTTACAGATTTGCCAATGTATTTGTTATTTGTACAGTTTTGTTAGCATATGCACCTTTCTAAATTTAGCAACTGCTCACCTATTAATAAATGTGCAAATGGCATATAAGTGTATGAGTTGGCAAGTTATGGGGGCAATTTCAAACAGCTCAAGTAGTTACAAATTACCTGGGTGGTATTAACACATGCAACTTCTTCAGCTGTTCAAAGAAAAATTATCCATATTGTTTCTATCTGAAAAAAACAGAAAGTTTTAGGAGGATGCTATTCAGTGCTACTTAGCCAGATAAGTAGCAACGTATCCGGCTAAGTGGCGGCCGCTGAATATCCAGCTGCAATAAGTCCAGCTGTAATCACCGCTTATACAGTCACCACTTAGGGCCTCATTTTCCAAAGTTATCGCAGGCTTGCGCTGTTAGCGCAAGCCTGCAATAGCTAGCGAAAGTAGCGCAAGCCTGCGCTACTGAAATCGGGGCAGAGTCGGCCCCGGAAGAGGAGGAGTCGGGGGCGTCACCAGGGCCGACTTCGCGAGGACGGCGCGCACAGCGGAAAGGTAAGGCCCTTTTCGCTGGCTATTTCACGCCCAATAACTACATCTTCTAAAGTATCGCAGGCCTGCGATACTTTAGAAAATGAGGCCCTTAGCCAGATAAGTGGTGGGAAAGATATGGCTGGATTGGGAAGGATTTACTTATCTGATTTATTTAGCTGGATAAGTGCTGATATTCGGACTTATCCAATTAAGTTAACCAGGTAAGTTAGACCTGCTTAATAGAAGATCTAAAGTTAGCGGGATAAGATTTCTTCCTGCTAACTAGCGACTTTTATGAGGATATTCAGCAGCACAGCTGTGCTGCTCTGGCTAACTTACTTATCCAAATATGTTTCAATATTTACCTCTAAAGTGCACATGTTAAAAGCATCCATGTACTTTGCACCTGCTTTTTGTGAGGGTGGTTGAAAATCCAATATATACACATTTTTTCCTCCTTCAGTCTGAACATACACATGGGAATGCTTCTTTTTAATACAGCTAAAAGTACACAAATTATGTAACTACTGTTCTTTTAGTGGCATTTGAGGAGGGCAGTTTTCAATCTGATCATTTTTCATAGGGAAATACCTATTTACCTGATCAGTTGAAAGTTGTTATGGTAAAGTTATATCTGGCTAACTTTAGGGTAAGTATATTTTTCAACCTGACCTACCCAGCTAAGTTGAAACTCTGGCTAAAATGCCTCCATCAGCACTGATTTATATCCAGTTAAATTTTGTGCTTTTAAATCAGTTATCCAGAAAGAAATGTAGCTGGATAGCCAGGGTTTGTTCGGTTAAATCAAAATGTTACCTGAGCAAACCCTTTCAGTATTAGGAATGTGCTTTCATTTGAAATGACATAGACAATGTCATTGGCATCGTCAGTCATTTCATGATGTTTTTAAAACTTAACAATAGAAAATAAAACAAGAAGTTTGGTGTTTCTTTCTATCATTTTTAGTGCGCACTATTTGCAAATAGTATGTGCCAGTTCCTCAAACAAACATCCCAACCTGTAGTTCTCCAGAGACCCCCTGTCCCACCCCCTCCCCCATCCCACCGCTCCTGGAGGCAACCAAACTTCCTCCAAGAAAAGGTTATAGCTGTGAGAAATCCTGGTAACAGGTCTGGTCCCAGCCCTTCTCCTTTGTTAAAAATTAGCCCTCTCCCACCACGAGCCAACTTCTTTCTCACACTGTAGCCCATCTTACCAACCACCTTCCCAGACTTACCAGATCTGCCCTGATGGTCTAGTGAGGGCCAAGAGCGAACTATAATTTTGACCAGCAGCTGCCATTTCCCAAAATTGTATCAGTTAGCCCTTTGCCCCTATTGTATCAGATAGGTGCTAGTGCCATTTTGAAAAACGGCAGCTGCCAGGTCAAGAGCATAGGGTCATTCTCGACCCCCTAGTAGACCACCAAGCAGATTCGGTAAGTCTGAGGGAAGGGTCAGGAGAGTAGACTAGGGTGAGGGAGACTGGCTCCAAGGAGGGCAATTTTTTAACAAATGGGAGGAGTTTGTGTTGGAGCAGGACCTGTGACCAGAATTTCTCACAACTATATGCTTTTCTGAGTGAAGTTCGGCTGCCTCCAGGGGCGGCGGGGCGGAGGGGGGGGTGAGTGGGGGATAGAGTGTCTCTGTAGAAACCCGGGGTTTGAGAAACTTGGAGTGAAATGTTTGTCAGGTGATCACATTTTTTATTCCTTTCTATAAACCTTTTTTAGGTAACAGCAAATAGTGTGCACTATTTTCGAAAACAAAACAGAAAACCCTGAATGACACAGATATTGGCCCCCAAATGAAACAGAACAAAACAATTTTTTGGTCTGTAAACCCCTATTGAATATTGACCTCCTGGATAAATATCTTTGAAAATTGCCCTCCCCTTCAGCATTTGTTTTACTCATTTTTTATCATCAAGCCCCATATCTCTGTCCTTCCTCTACAAAATATTGTGTACTGTCCCTTATAGATTCAAACACCTACCTGGATCTTACTTATATGTACACTCTGCCTGGGTCAGGATATTTCACACCCGCTCTTCTCCCCCTTTGCAAAACCAAATATTTCTATTACAAGAAATGTATTTCACTTGGTAAATGTTCTTGAAATCAGAGTCTTGATTGTCCAATAAATATATAAAAATGTGCTATATAATAATAATGAGAGACCATATTCTCCTTGTCCCTTCGCTTTTGCTTCCCATTATTTCACATTATCAGCTTTGTGCTATCTTACTTTCATTACCATTTGGCATTAATAACTCTACCCCATAAGGAGGACATGCATAATGATTAAAGCATGGGGTTGGAGATCAGAAGTGTAACTCCCACAGCTGACAATGACTCTGTGTCCTACTCTGAGCAAGCTATTTTATTATTCATTATCAAAGTTTATCATAATTAATTAATAATAATAATGACACTTTGCCCTTCAAAATTTGCTAGACATTGCCCTTACTTATCTACTATAAGTGTGACTGGTTATATACGAGGGTAAGTCAGTAAGTAAGTAACAAACATACATGGGATTAATATTCATGAAATTTATTTAAGTGCAAAAGATGAATTATTTACTGTGAAATGTACAGAATATAGTCACAAACAGTTTTTCTGGAAAAACCAACTACTTTTCAACGTAATCGCCGCGAACATTTATACATTTGTCCCAGCGTTTGAAAAGTCTGTCAAAACTTCTGCGTAAAAGTCTTTTGGCTGGCATCGTAACCAGTGCTTCACCTCTTGTTCCACTTCTTCATCGCTGGTGAAATGTTTACCACCGAGATGGCTTTTCAGTTTGCCAAACAAGTGAAAATCTTTGGGTGCCAAATCCGGACTGTATGGTGGATGTACAAGAACTTCCCAGTGCAGGTTCGCAATTGTCTGACGAGTCTCATTTGAAGTGTGTGGTCTGGCATTATCGTGAAGAATCAGCACTCCTCTTTTTCCCAGATCTGGGCATTTTCTATGAATAGCTCCTTTAAGCTTTAATAGAGTAGCACAGTAGGAAGCCGAATTAACAGATTCACCACGCTTCTGAAAACTGGTTAAGAGTATCCCATCTCGGTCCCAAAACACAGTCAACATCACCTTTCCTGCAGAAGGCACAAGCTTGAACTTTCTCGGTGTCGGTGATAGTGGATGCTTCCACTGCATGGAATCGCGTTTCGCTTCTGGTTGATAGTGGTGCACCCACGACTCGTCACCAATAACTATACATGCCATCATTGATTCACCTTCATTTGCATAATGGCAGAGATTTTCCAAACAGACACCCATCCGGTTGTTCTTATTGTCTTCGGTCAGCTGTTTGGGAACCCATCTTGCACAGACTTTGCGAAAGTTCAATGCATCGTGCACTAAGGAATATGCTAATCCGTGAGAACACCCAATTTCTTTGGCAACTTCGTCAATTGTTACCCTCCGGTTAGCGCGAACCATCTCTTCAACCTGCTTCACAGTTGTCTCTGTCGCAATCTCTACAGGTCGAATAGGTCTGGTTTCGTCATTCATGTTGGCACGTCCTTGTGCAAATGTATCGGTCCAGTTATAAATTGCTTTACGCGAGAGACGTTTCTCTCCATATACTGGATACATTTATGAATGTCTTTTGCCACTAAGCCCTTAGCCCATAAAAATCGGACAACAGCACGTTGTTCTTCGACCGTACAATCTGTCAACACGGCAGCCATTTTCCTTGTGTACACAGCCCCTGCGCATGCACAGTTTAAATAACTATTTATGTACATAAGCACTTCTAAGGTGCTGCCATCTATGGAATTTATTTATTTATTTATTTAACATTTTTATATACCGAAATTCATGTAGCAAAGTTACATATCACTTCGGTTTACATTAGAACATTAACAAGCATTTAAGAATGCAATTACATTGAACAAGGGAGATAAACTTGGATCAAAAAGAACTGGGGAATAACGTACAATGAATAAAGTAATAAGATTCTATAGTGGAGCTAAGACCAACCTGGCTAAAGATCTAGGTGCGTAGTGGAATAATTAAAGCTCCGGTGCATGGAGCACATATTTGGATTGGTTGACTGCAGAGTTGGACTGCTAAACTGAAATATAATCTGATGGAATCTGATAGAATAGCTTGTAGGAAAGTAGGTGAGGTAAGAGGGAATTATTGGCATAAATTAAAAGTTTGTTCGAATAGCCAAGTTCCTGCTGGAGTTCTGGAGGTAGAGAGTTCCGTTGCGTGGGGCCCGCTGTGGATAGAGTTCGTTTATTTAAAGAGGTTTTGATGGGTGGGGCGAGGAGAGTATCTCTATAAGCTGCTCTCACCGGTCTGGAAGGGTATATGTTGTCGAAAAGGAATATTGAGTTCCAGTGGAATGAGCTTGTGAATGGATTTGTGTATGATTGTTAGTACTTTGTAAGTGATTCTAAACTTGATTGGGAGCCAGTGTAGGTTTCTCAAGATGGGGGTAATATGATTTCTTTTGTTGGTCTTAGTCAGAATCCTGACTGAGGCTTTTTGAAGCATTTGTAAGGGTTTTATGGTGTTAGCTGGGAGGCCGAGTAGAAGAGAATTACAATAGTCAGTTTTTGAGAAAATGATTGCTTGGAGGACTGAACGGTAGTCTTGGAAGTGGAGGAGCGGTCTCAGCCGTTTTAGGACTTGCAATTTATAGAAGCCATTCTTAGTGGTGTTATTGATAAATCTCTTTAGGTTTAGTTGATTGTCCATGATGACTCCGAGGTTTCTAACTTGAGAAGAAAAGGATGGTTGACTAGTAGGGAGTATGTTAGACATTGCATAGCTACCGTCCTGTGAGATGAGTAGTATTTCAGTTTTATTGGATTTAAGGATTAAGTTAAGGCTCATGAGCAGGTTGTTGATGGCTTGGAGGCAGTTGTTTCAGAATTCTAGTGTTTTTTGTAGAGATTCGGTAACTGGGATGAATATTTGCACGTCATCTGCGTAGATGTAGTGAGTTAATTTTAGTTTGAAGACGAGCTGGCAGAGCGGTAAAAGATAAATGTTGAAGAGGGTGGGGGATAAGGATGAGCCTTGAGGGACTCCCAGAGAAGAGCAGACTGGGTGTGATTCGTTATTGTTGATTCTGACCTTGTAAAATCTGTTCTGTAGAAAAGACTTGAACCAGCTGAGAGCAGTGCCTTTGATGCCGATATCAGATAGCCGATCCAGGAGTGTTGACTGGTTCACCGTGTCAAATGCGGCTGATAGATCGAGGAGAATGAGTAGACCGGGTTGTTTTTTATCAAGATTCAAAAGTATAGTGTCTGTTAAAGAGATTAAGAGAGCGTCTGTATTTCGGGCTTTTCGGAAGCTGAACTGAGAGGGGGCTAATATTTTGTTGTCGTCCAAGTACTCCGAAAGTTGCTTATTAACTATTTTTTCAAAGATTTTGGAAATGAAGGGGAGTTTAGCAATCGGGTGATAGTTGGCGGGTTCGTCTGGAGACAGGTTGGGTTTTTTCAAAAGTGGTTTTAGAATTGCGAGTTTCTTAGGTCAGGAACTAAGCCTTGCAATAGTGAGCAATTAATGATGTCGGCGATTGGTTTGGCGACGGTTTTTGAGATGGCAATGAGTAAGTTGGAGAGGATCGCATCTGTGGGGTGCGAGGCAGGTTTGAGCTTCTTTAGGACTGTTTCAATCTCTAAGGAGGAAGTTGGTTCGAAGGTTTCCAGACTTGAGTTCTGTTGAATATGTGAAGAGTAGGCTGGTGGAGGAAGAGGAACATTATTGGTATTTAAAGGTCTGATCAGATCGGTGATTTTTTTCTTGAAGTATGTGGCTAACTCTGAGGCTTTGCTGGCCGCTTGATCATCCGGGATGGTCATGGGGGAAGATTTGGTGAGAGACGAGACGAGAGAGAATAAAGCTTTAGAATCAAAGATGAAGTGGTGGATTTTCTGTGAGAAAAAATCCCTCTTTGTTTGGAGGATGGATATCCGGTAGCGGTGCATGAGAGATTTGTAAGCTCCCAGGTTTGATGGGGAAGAATTTTTACGCCATGCATGTTAAAATCTTCTAAGTTCTTGTTTCAGGGTTTTAAGCTGAGGGGTGTTCCAGGGTTTCCTGTTGTTTGAGTTAGAGTGGAGGGCTTTAGTAGTTAAAGGGCACGTAAGGCCTGCTACTTTCTTAGTTATTTTGATCCAGGAGGATGTGGCTGAATTAGCATCTGTGAGGTCTAGTTTGTCTAATGCAGTGGATAGATGCGGGCTAAGGGTTTCTGGGTTGCATAACTTCCTGAATTGGACTGTGGTTTTTTGTAATGGTAGGAGGATGGGTTGGATGTGCTTCAGAGTTGTAGAGATCAACCTGTGGTCCAACTAGGGGACTGGGGAGCAAGTCGTAGATGAGCCAGGGATAAAGCTTTCATTTATGAAAATTAAATCCAGTGTGTGTCCCGCTTTGTGTGTCGGACCTTTAATGATTTGTTTGAAACCCATATACTTAAGCGTGGTGAGAGAGGTTTCACAGCTGGAGGATTGAGGGGTTTTATCCACGTGGAGGTTGAAATCTCCCATTATTATAGCAGGGGTATCTGTGTTGATGTGTTTGGCTAAGAGTTCAATTAAAGGAGACGGGTCAGATTCTAGGCTTCCTGGTGAGGCATAGGTAAGGCAGATTTGCAGCTGTTTAGATTTGAATACAGCAAATTCGAGAGAGGTAGATGAGTTTGTAATCTGTAGAGACCTAGTTCTTTTTTTGTGGCTAATAACAGACCGCCGCCTCTTTTTTTTAAGTCTGGGGATAGAGAAAATGTCGTAGGCATGTGTAGGGAGTTGGTTGATTAGTGCCGTGTCTTCAGGTTTCAGCCATGTTTCGGTGATTGCGCAGCAGTCCGGGTGTAATTCTGTTAGATAGTCGTAGAGGAGATTTTTTTTAGAGAGTGATTGAGCATTAAGCAGGGTTAAGGAGAGTAGCGTGAGGCCCAGAAGTATATGACAACATTACAGATATATGTTTTATTACCGTAGTAGAGAGATTTGTGACTTACTCTCATATAAGCAACAGAAGTACTATTATAAGTATGTTGTGATATTATTTAGAATAAGAGTTCAATATAAATACAAAATATTGTCTGAAAAGAGGAAAATTTGACACAACCCTCATTAACATCAATATTCAAAATTTTCCAGTTAAATTTGGCCAAACAAACCTGGAGGTTTAAATATGTCTTCCCACTGTCCAATAAGTTTTATCCAGGTAGCTTATTTAGATAAGAAAAGAAGCCTTCCGGAGGTAGGACTTAAACTTAGCTGGGTAGCATTGATTATCCGTGCTATCTGGCTAAGTTTAGCCATCTAAGTCTATCCATGATAAGATAGGTCTAAAGTTATCTGGTTACCTGTACCCAGATAACTTTGGCCTTAACCAGATATATTAAAACATACCCCCCCCCCCCTGAAATTCTGAAATTTTATCTGGCCTTCTAAATCTACACTTTCCCTCCCATCGGTCACCCCAGCTGGAGCTCTCCTACCCTGCCTGATGCTCCCCAAATCCCCCACACCTCCAGGAGCACAGTCTGATTGTAGTACCCACACCTCCAGGAGCACAGTCTGATTGTAGTACTTCCAGCAGAGTCCAGCACTGCTTTCACAGAATGCTGATAGCATAAGCTACCAGTGTTACCATCTAGATGTTATGGGAAGTAATTGGCTGCATTCCTAAAGGTGTGGGGATATTAGGAGGTGCTGTCAGATAATATGCTGAATGTGGCTGGGATCGGTACAATTGGAGGAAGGAAGGTGGAGATTAGGAAGGGACCCCTCACTCATTCTGGAAGTTTCTTCTCTCCCCACCCAGTCTGGGCGTCCCCATTCTCTTCTTCCCCTACCCACAACCCTGGGATTCCTGCTGTCTCTTCCTATCTCTCCCCCTGCCGACCCACACCCAATCACCCTCCCCCTCCATATCTGGGAGACCCATTCTTTTCCCCTCCCCCTGCATCTCATCCTATCCAAGTCATTGTTGCAGTAGAGCCCTGCCTCTACCATCTCTTAAAACTTGCTCCTGCTTCTTCTTCAGCTCGGCTTGCCTTTCTTCCACTCACTGCTCTTCATTCATGTCTTGGTTTAGTGTTACAAAACTTGAGCTTCTTCCTCAGCTGGGCTGAATCCTCCTCACTTTCCGTCACTGCCTGCGCAGTTCATTCAGCTACTGTATAAATTGTGGGGCCATGACAGGATATGAGGAAGAATTTGCCTGTGGAAGAAGCTTTTAAGAGTTGTGCTCATAAAAATGTCCATCTGCGTGCACAAAGGGAGTAATTTTCAAAAGTGTAAAGTGCACTTGTGCAGGTAAATCCCATGGACAATTCAGTGGCATGTATTGTAGTAATTTTCAGAAACCCACTTACTCGGGTAAAGTGCATTTACACATGTAAAACACATTATTTCGCGTGTTAATGCTTTTGAAAATCAGGTCCAATAGCACATATTCGCACAACTGCTATTTTAAATCCTCAAACAAACATACGCAAGTAATGGTGTATGAATAAATTTGCTCATGTTAAAAAGGGGTGGCTGGGGCGGGACAGGAGCGTTTGGGGGCAGGGCCATCATTTGCATGAATAAGGTGCTATTTCAAAACCTGCGAATGTGATGCGTGCACAGCTACTACCTGCATATGTTTTCATTTAATTATCAGGTGAAAGTCAATATAATTCTTGATGGGCACATACTGACTGGGTGAGAGGCCTGGGAACCCTGGAAGGAGTGCAGGCTGAAGAACAGAAGGGGTTTTTGATGACCTAGAGATAGATTGTGCCAACTAGTGGATTAATTTATTTAACCGGTAATTTCCATCATGCACGCATGTTATAAAATTTGATTATTTACATGAGTAAAGACCAAGTGATAAGGAAAACAGACAAGTAACATTTTCTCATGTAAATGATTAAAATTAGGAGCACAAATATGCACGTATAGCAGATGTCTGCCACTTAGCTGGACAATTTTTTACTTATCCTTCTAAGTTGCAGCAAAACCGTCGCTTATACAGATAAACCTTAAAAACTGCTACATAGCCAAAAAGATAGCTGGATAAATCTTCAAACTTTAGTTAGCAGTCACTCTTACTTATCTGCCTATGTAGCGCTTTTCTTTTATTATCCAGCTATCTTACTTGGGGCATGATTCACTAACACATTTCTCCCATTCTGTATCTATGGGAAAATGCCTCGATGATTCAGGCCCTTAGCCGAATAAGTCTTAAACAGTGGCTAGAATCCTTAATTACATCAACGCGGTGGCAACATAACACTCCCTTTTATATAATCTGCATTGGTTTCAGATGGAGTCTAGAGTCAAATATAAAGTTGTCACAAATATGTACTATGCCGGTAACTTTGAAACAGCCATGTTGGGTGCATGTTTCCATGTACGTTGGTTCACGACAGTGGACGTAGCCATTTTATAACATATGCATGTATATGCTTGCATGGTATAAAATAAGCTGTAAACTGTCTGCAGCTGTTATGGTTGATAGGATAGGAGGGGGTTGGGAATGGGGGAGAAGTGGAAAAAGGGTGGGGAGGGTTGAGGGTCTAAACTGAAAAATCCTTGAGACCTGTACATTTAGATGTATTGTATACATATAGGGGTAGATTTTCAGAAGTACGTGCGGGCGTACATGTGCGTGCGCTACCCGGCGCATGAACACATGCACGCCCGATTTTAAACTTGCGCAGGCACGCGCAAGTTATAAAATCAGGGGTCGGCGCGCGCAAAGGGGTGCACAATTGTGCACCTTGTGCGTGCCAAGCCACGCTGCCTTCCTGCTTTCCCTACCCCCCCACCCCACCTTCCCTTCCCTTCCCCTGCCTCCCCCGTCCTTTCCCCCCTACCGTTTTCTTATTGTTTTCTCTGTTGTTAAACTTACTTCAGCCCTGGGGCTGAAGTAAGTTGCGCGCATGATCCCCAGCACAGAAGCAAATGGTCGCTGTGCCGGGAGCCTCTGACCTGCCCCTCCCCACCCCTTTTTGCAAGCCCTGGGACTTACACGCGTCCCGGGGCTTTACGCAGGTCACTGGGCCTTTTGAAAATCCGGCCCATACTGTTTTATGCAATGTGCTTCTGCCTTCAGTATAGTAGGGCATTAGGGTTGGTTTAATAAAAGTTAAATTAAAAAAAAAATGAAATCCCCATGTGTATTTGCCTGCCCTGCCCTAACCATGCCTTTCAGTCTGGGGAATTTACCTAAGCAACTGTTTAGTTATTCACCCAGAATCTGAAATAGAGTGAGTAATAAATATTTTTAAACTTAAATTTACCTGGGCAAATTCCTTTGAATATTGACTTCCCTATAACTTTTAAGATAAATTGAAACTGAACCGTTTTAAAATTTTGTATGTGAAGCCAAGTGGTTTTTGTGATTAGTATTGAATGTTGCTGTTCACGGCAAACATTATGCTGCCTCAGCCTATTGTCTGCAAAGGCTTGCCTTAGAGCCTTGACCCTTGCTGGATACTGGGTTGAACCATTTGACAGCACATCTAGTTAGTGCCTAAAATACTAGGATCTAAGACCATGAAAAGAATGAATATCACACATTGAGTCACATTTTAAGCTGAAGGTTTTCAGCTGTGATGTTGTGACAGCTATTGAATATTGACAAACCTGTTTCCCACCTCCCGCCCCCAGCCTTACAAACAAACACACCAGTCTACTCTTGTGAAGCTTATCAAACCTGTGGTGCTGCATCACCAGTGAGTTCACTGTGATAGGCAACCTAGATTCATCCTAATAATTGTCATTAATAACTAGTAATTCTGCTTTGGATGAGAATGATGATGGATGGCCTTCATACCTGTGAACTATCCAAGAAAGACTTCAGCCTAGTCCACTGTAAATGACCATTTATTACTGATATAAGTCTGTACATAAAGGGATACATTTTCAGTAAGGCACCTAACTACAAAGTTACATGCGTACAGGTAAGCCTGTACATACAAGGCAATTTTCAAACTCAAGGTGCATGCATTATGGGATAGATTTTAAAACCTAGGCGTGGGCATCCATGTGCTCGTGCTACCCGGTGCGTGCACATGGACGCCCAGTTTTATAACATGCACGGGCAGGTGTGTGCATATTATAAAATCGGGGGTCAGCGCGTGCAAGATTGTGCATCCTGCGTGTGCCAATGCCCGCGGCCTTCACCCGTTCCCTCCCAGGCCTCTCCGATTTCGGCCTGGGAGGGAACGGGTGAAGGCTCTGGATTTATGCGCGTAGGGCTTTGAAAATCTGGCCCTATGTGAAGTAAAATGGAGGTGTAAAATTAGGCACATTAGCAGCATGCCATCTACATGTGTACATTCTGCAGTGGTAAGGTATGCACTTATGCTACTACATACCCATAACAATCTACCTGATACACCTCTAGTTATATCTGGACACATTTATGCACGTTATGGTGGTAATTTTCAAAGAGTTGCATTCTTAAACATTAGCATATACTTGTGTAAGTAGCCTGTACTTTCATAATCGCTATTTTATAAAAGTGAACGGAATGTACATACTTTATGTTTTGCCTGCATATATATGCACGTAAAAAAGGTCAGTCTAGAGCCATTCCAGGGCGGGGTGAATAGTTACACACACAAGTGCTATTTTAAAAGACACAAATGAACATAAGAACATAAGAAAATGCCATACTGGGTCAGACCAAGGGTCCATCAAGCAGCATCCTGTTTCCAACAGTGGCCAATCCAGGCCATAAGAACCTGGGAGCGCACAATTCGGACGCGTAAGGCGATCCAACGATACAGTCTCCAGTTTCACGCGTCCTTAGCGCTTCTTAAAACAGACGCATAACCCTTTCCGCACACAGCATGTATATGATATGTAAATGAACGAATTAGCTGTATAATGAAGGAATTAGCTATTCCCCTCCGATACTGTGACGCTCGCTCAGATTATCTCCTTTGTAACCCGCTATTTTGCCGCGTCCTTAACCTGTTAGTTTACCACCTACCCTCTACTTGGTGTTAGTGTGGTGTTAGTGTGGTGTTCGAAAATTAAAACGGGAATAAAGTGTAAAAAATGGGGGTGATTTCGGCGCTCAAGCCCCCGTCCGGTCTCCGGTGCAGCCCCAGTCCTGTCCCCTCCTCCCGAAGCAAAAAAAAAAAAAAAAAAACCAAAAAAGTAGCAAGGCTCGGGCCTGCTACGGTAGTCCCTTCTCCCTTCTCCTCTCCTCCCGATTTCGGCGCTCAAGGCGGCCGGGTGGGTGTGCATTCATCCAGGCAGAGGGAGCCGGCGGTGAAAGCGGCCTCCAGCATACCCAAATTATACACACAATTCATAAAATACCCAACATGATCCTGGGTATTTTATGAATTGTGTGTTTAATTTGGGTATGCATGAGTAGTGTGTGAATGGAGGGTAATGCATGGGTTATGGAGTTTTAATGTATGTACCGCTTAGATAGGTGTTCCTATGTATTAGGAGAGGTTGAAAAATTGTATGAATATATTTAATAAAATAATATTGTATGGAGATTGGGTTGATATAGGTCCTCTGGTTGTGATTGTACTATATGATAAACAAGAGGCACTGCACCATTATTGTTTACCTGTTGAGTTATAAAATACACATATATCTACCATGCAACATTTGAACGTATGTATAGATATCTGCAAATATAGAATTAACTAGCCGGATAAGTCTCAAATAAAGTGCTACTTTTCTGGATAAGTAGCACTTTTTCAACTTATCTGGCTATTTTACTTAGGCAGATAATTAGCACTTTTTGAGACTTATTCAGCTAAGTGGCAGCATTTAGCAGGGTAAGTAGGAACTTATCCGGCTAAGTACTACCAAACCACTGAATTCGTACATGATGCAAAAAATGTGCATATTTTTCACATCTATTGTAAAATTATATGCATGGATAATTTATGTGAGAAAATTAAGCAGGACATATCCATCTTAGTCTCTATTTGCTTGTGTAAATTGGTAAGTTTTCTAACATGCGCATCAAGGAAATTGCCATCTTTACCAATTAGTCCACCATTTCATCCAGTCCTTCTCCAGGTCATCAAGACCCTCCTGGGTCTTCAGCCTGAACTCCCCCCAATTCACCCAGACCTCCCCACCCAGTCAATAATACAGTATAAACACATTTGATATTGCTTACACAGGATTATTAGCAGGTCAATTGCCAAATCTCCACATGTAAGTGCCTTTTAAAATAGCAACTTACACACTAGGGATGTGTTTTTGTTGGTCTTTTTAGTCCATTCATTTCATTTGTTTTGGCCTGTGTGCGTGTATCTCGCAATCAGAATGTACATGCACAAAACCAATAGTATGTGGGTATGTGGGCGCGCACCTGAATATGCGCATACCATCAGTTTTGTGTGGGTACACATGGCCAAAACGAATGAAACAAATGGCCCAACGAATGAATATTCCTCTTACATGCATCAATGTTGACCCCGTCCTTGAGTGCCCCTAGAATGCCTCTTTTTTACACTTGTATATTGCACACAAACTTTTATTTACATGTGGGTTTAATGTTTATAAAATACGATGTACCTGAGTACATGCTATATATATACATATATGCTAATTTATCCATGTGCAACCTTTTGAAAATTCACCTATAAGTGCACAATAGAGGACAGTTTCCACATAGTATGTTGCAAAATATGCCTACTGTACTTTTTTCAAAACTCATACAGTGTCTTATGAGGTCTTATTTATTTGAGACTATCTCTGAAGGCAATTTCACTCATCTAGTGAAACATATGCAAATTTTTTGTAACAACCAAACTTTACTTTTTCTTATTTTCCTTTTTTTGGTATTTTGACCTTCATTTATTTTTATTTGCCTATTTTTGAAAGGGAAAGAAGCCTATGAGATCACATTAAGGCGAATGCACTAACATGCTTGTACGACTGCTCAAATATGCATATGCTAACTAATGGGTGATGTTCATGACATGCAAATGAGCCCAGATGGTAAAATATGCATGTACTTTATCTATGGACTTTATCACATAGGTGTGTAATTTATCTCTGTGCTAATAGATATAATGGGGTAGATTTTATAATTTAGCGCGAACACGTACTTTTGTTCGCACGATTTCAATAGATACGCGCGTCGCCGCGCATATCCATTAAAATCCGGGATCGGCACGCAGCCTGCCTCCGTTCCCTCCGAGGCCGCTCCGAAATCGGAGTGGCCTCGGAGGGAACTTTCTTTCGCCCTCCCCTCACCTTCCCCTCCCTTCCCCTACCTAACCCACCCCTCCGGCCCTATCTAAACCCCCCCTACCTTTATCGCCGGATTTATGCCGGAGGCAGACGTAAACCTGTGCGTGCCAGCGGGCTGCTGGCGCGCCATCACCCGACCCGGGGGCTGTTCTGGAGGGCGCGACCACGCCCCGGGCCGAAACCACGCCCACGGCACCACCCCCGAAACGTCGCATCACCCGCACCACGCCCCCGAAATGCCGCATCATGACTGCCACCCCCCCGACACGCCTCCCGGCACGCCTCTCCATGCAAGCCTCGGGACTTACGCGCGTCCCGGGGCTTGCGCGCGCTGCCGAGCCTATGCAAAATAGGCTCGGCACGTGCAGGGGGGGGTTGGGGTAGGATTTCGGTGGGTACGCACGTATCCCTTTTAAAATCTACCCCAATATGTTTTATATAGCTTTGCATTTCAATACATCATTATCATATGTAAAAAGTGCTATTAGTCTGTAAATAGCTAGTTTACACACACTAACAGCACTTTCAGGCCAATACAATAAGAATCACAGGAGAGCGGACACTCCATGTTGAGCGACTGCTCTCCCGACGTGCGCCCAACAACCTCTCCTGGGCGCGTGATTCTTTATTTAAATAAGGGGTCGAGCTAATGAAGTGCTAGAGACAATATCGAGTCCCTAACACCTCCTTATTAACTGTCAGTGGGTCCCGACAACCAATGCTCAGTTTTACCGGCGTCTGTTTCTGAACCCGCTGACAGCCACGGACACCAGTAAATCTGAGTACCCGTTTTTCTAACCCGCTGACCAGAGGGCAGATTTTTTTTTTTTTAAATTTTTGGTTCCTCCGACTTAATATCGCTAGGATATTAAGTTGGAGGGTGTACAGAAAAGCATTTTTTCTACTTGTCTATACACTTTTCCTGGTTGCTCAGAATATATATCATTTCTGAGAGTAAAATGTGTGGTTTGGCTACACATTTTACTTTCAATGTCCCGGGCGTCTAATAGCCTCATCAACATGCACCATTCTGTATCGGCCTGTTTGTATATCTTCACTCTCAAGAACTTCAGCATGCTCTGTGCATGGGCATGTCCCTAACAATTTTTGTGTTTCCTGTCCTATCGACACCAAATTTTCAGGACATATCAGAGGGGACATGAGGGCTCTGTATTTTTGGGGGGGACTCATGCATATGTGTGGACTACAGGCACAATGTGCAAGCATGAATCCTTTAGATCTGAGTGTAAACTATGCTCCATTAGGTCTGGTGGAACTTCTTGCTTGTATTTTCTGCAGCATTGTATGCACCAGTGGTGATACCTAAAAATGGATATTATTGTTATGCATATTATAATACTGTAATATTTCTTGTTTATTAAATCATAAAGGAAAGAAGGTGTCAAGATGAGAGAATTAATTCAAATATACATTTATAAAAGATATAAATTATAGGATAGAATAAACACGAAAGAGAGAGAAAAAGGAAGCATATCTAAAATTAATAAAAAATAAATTGAACCTCTGCTTTGAGAAGAGGAGAGCAAAATGTAAAAGCAAAATATCTGGGAAAAAGATTCAAAGCTATACAGATTAGAGATGTGAATCGTGTCCTCGATCGTCTTAACGATCAATTTCGGCTGGGAGGGGGAGGGAATCGTATTTTTGCCGTTTGTGTGTGTAAAGTATCGTTAAAATCGTGAGCCGGCACACTAAAACCCCCTAAAACCCACCCCCGACCCTTTAAATTAAATCCCCCCCCCAAATGCCTTAAATTACCTGGTGGTCCAGCGGCACACTAAAACCCCCTAAAACCCACCCCCGACCCTTTAAATTAAATCCCCCACCCTCCCGAACCCCCCCCCCCCCAATGCATTAAATTAACTGGGAGTCCTCCGTAGCGGCGGTCCGTGGCTAAATCGGGGGAAGGGGGAGAGCACGAAAACCGGCACACTAGATCGTGAGGTCTTCAGCCGGCGCCATTTTTCAAAATGGCCGCCGCAAAATGGCGGCGGCCATAGACGAAAACGATTCGACGCAAGAGGTCGTTCCGGACCCCCGCTGGACTTTTGGCAAGCCTTGTGGGGGTCAGGAGGCCCCCCCAAGCTGGCCAAAAGTTCCTGGGGGTCCAGCGGGGGTCAAGGAGCGATTTCCTGCCGCGAATCGTTTTCCGTACGGAAAATGGCGCCGGCCATACGCCGGCCAGATTTCCGGACCTCGCTGAACGACCTCCTGCAGTCGATCTCCTGCCGGCGCCATTTTCCGTACGGACAATGGCGCCGGCCAAACGCATATGGCCGGCGCCATTTTCCGTACGGAAAACGATTCGCGGCAGGAAATCGCTCCTTGACCCCCGCTGGACCCCCAGGAACTTTTGGCCAGCTTGGGGGGGCCTCCTGACCCCCACAAGACTTGCCAAAAGTCCAGCGGGGGTCCGGAACGACCTCTTGCGTCGAATCGTTTTCGTCTATGGCCGCCGCCATTTTGCGGCGGCCATTTTGAAAAATGGCGCCGGCTGAAGACCTCACGATCTAGTGTGCCGGTTTTTGTGCTCTCCCCCTTCCCCCGATTTAGCCACGGACCGCCGCTATGGAGGACTCCCAGGTAATTTAATGCATTTGGGGGGGGGTTCGGGAGGGTGGGGGATTTAATTTCAAGGGTCGGGGGTGGGTTTTAGGGGGTTTTAGTGTGCCGGGTTTCCTGCCCTCCCCCTTCCCCCGATTTACGATTTTTTGACGATAAATCGGGGGAATTGGTATTGTATTGTGGCCCTAACGATTTTTGACGATTTAAAATATATCGGACGATATTTTAAATCGTCAAAAAACGATTCACATCCCTAATACAGATAAATTGGAAGCTGCTTTGTAGAATAGAAAGGGAAGCAATGAATGGCACAAGTTTTGGATTGAGATAGGATGGAATATGGAGAGCTGTAAAACAGGGATGTTACATTGTAGGGATGTGCAAAGCCCAAACCTTTTGTTCGGGCTTCGTTTTCGGCCCGCTGCAGGAAATATTGTTTTTCCCGTAGTTCGAGCCTTTGTAATTCAGGTGGGGGGGGGGGCCCCAATTTCGGGTTAGCGTGCACTTTAACATTAGCGCGCACTAACCCGAAACCGAATTTTTCCTGAAATTTCTGAAAAAAATTAGTTGGGGTTTCAGGGTCCACGAACT
Organism: Rhinatrema bivittatum; assembly: GCF_901001135.1. Lineage (NCBI taxonomy): Eukaryota > Metazoa > Chordata > Amphibia > Gymnophiona > Rhinatrematidae > Rhinatrema > Rhinatrema bivittatum. The sequence continues at coordinate 106,201,379 of NC_042623.1, forward strand.
ATTGAAATTGCCTAATTCGTCCTGAATGATAGCACATCCCTATTACACTGTAATCATCAAGAGAGGCAAATCCGTCCAGTTGTCAAAATTCAACGTCATGTGGCTGGATAACTCACATTATCCAGCTAAAAAGCAACCTTTTAAAATATTGGGGCACTTATCCACGTAGAGGACCATATTCGGACACAGTCCATATAGTAAAGTTAGCCGGCTAAATGTAGGGCAGCTATTTGGCCCAACCAGACTTAGCTGATGAAGTCATCTGGCTAGTTTTGATTATCAGAGTTAAGCGGCAACCAAAATGATAAAGGGGATGAAACAGCTCCCCTATGAGGAAAGGCTGAAGAGGTTAGGGCTGTTCAGCTTGGAGAAGAGACGGCTGAGGGGGGATATGATAGAGGTCTTTAAGATCATGAGAGGTCTTGAACGAGTAGATGTGAATCGATTATTTACACTTTCGAATAATAGAAGGACTAGGGGGCATTCCATGAAGTTAGCAAGTAACACATTTAAGACTAATCGAAGAAAATTCTTTTTCACTCAACGCACAATAAAGCTCTGGAATTTGTTGCCAGAGGATGTGGTTAGTGCAGTTAGTGTAGCTGGGTTCAAAAAAAGGTTTGGATAAGTTCTTGGAGGAGAAGTCCATTAATGGCTATTAATCAAGTTTACTTAGGAAATAGCCACTGCTATTAATTGCATCAGTAGCATGGGATCTTCATAGTGTTTGGGTAATTGCCAGGTTCTTGTGGCCTGGTTTGGCCTCTGTTGTTCTTATGTTCTTCCAGTTACACTCCTGGAATGCTCCTAACTTATCCAGCTAAATTCTAGCCTCCTAATTTATTAGCCAGTTAGAATTTAGTCAGATACATGCCCAACTTTCATTTAGCTGGCTAACTTCTCAGTTAAAATATATCAAAAATACACCACTAAATACAGCGAACTAATGAACTGAACAAAACAATCTAGAGCTGTGCTCTGTCGCTGTCAACAGTATTGGCACAATTTATTTTGAAGTCGATACTGTTGACAGCGACAGAGCACAGCTCTAGATTGTTTTGTTAACTTCTCAGTTAGCCAGAGAAATCTTTTTGAATATGGACCTCTTAACTTTTAGAAGGATAAGTCATCTGGGTAAAAGCTGGATAAGTAATGAACAATTTGGGGCCATTCTGTGGCAGGATTGAGTTAAACAAATATGGTTTTTGGCTAATTGTAGCTGTACCCTGGAGTAGGTCTAAAGTTATTAAGACTCATGTGGCCGGATAACTTTAAACTTACCTGGCTATAGTGGCTCTGTAGTGGGGGGGGGGGGGGGGAGAAGTGAAGCACAGGAATGTGACTTAATTCCCCTAGCTCCAATCAGTATTTAAATGAGAAGCCTGCCAAATGAGCCCCCACCCCGCCAAACCTCTCCATTGGTAGAATTAAAAAAATATATATTTGCCGGGTCGCTCAGAGATTTGCTGCCTACCACCTCCCTGGTCCCACATAGTTGGAATAAATGCCCCCCCCTTCTCCCTCCCCCTAACCCCCAGCCTTAAACTCGAAACCTTTACAAACCCTTCTGCGGGGATCGTGGTGTGGTTGAGTGATCCCGGCTACTGACAGATTTGCCACAACAGCCACATGGCAAGCATAAGCTACATGTTGGTATATTGTGCTTGCAGTATGGCTATCAAAGCAATGCTGCATGAGGGCTGGGATCACTCAACCGTACCGCAATCCCCAGCTATGGGTTTTTAAAGGTACCGGGTAGGTGGGGGGGCAGGAGAGGAAGGGGCATTCTATTATAAGTGTGTGGGAATGGAAAGGAGGGAAGTCACCAAATGATGCAGGAATTGTATTTTTTAAATTCTAATGATGGGAGGGGTTTGGAAATGTGGTGGGGATCTCGGGTAGCAAGGCTGCTTGTTTAAATACTGAGTGGGACTAGGGGTTAGGGGAATCGGGCCAGAGGGCCCGTGCTTCGATTCTTCCTCCTCCTCCCCCCCCCTCACTGAGCCACTTAACCAACTACATTCTTTATGCTGGTTAAGTCTAAAATTATCTGGCCACACGGGGATAACTTGTAACCTAACTGGCAATATTTAAGAGATGGCTGGTTAAGTTTAAAGTTATCAGATAACTTTATTTGGGGATATTCAGTGGAACGCGTATTCCACTGAATATCCAGGTTACAATATCTAGCTTACCTTAGCTGGATAAGTTATTCATTAGACATTTTTTGGAAATATTAGCTTCCTAGGGTTCAGGATATCTCTAATGAATATGCCTGTGATCTAGCTGCATGCGTGGCCTCAGTGACATACAAATAAATTCCATGCATATTTATTAGAGATTAACCTGGAAAGTAGACAGATCTGTTGGCCAGACTGAAGGTGGGCAGAATCCCACAGCACTATTGTGCATCTTTGAGCCTGTGCAAGCTCGTGACGTATGTTTTTGTTTATTGCCATATTTATGTCTTGGCCAAAACCTAAACTGTTTAAAACTTATGCAAATGAAATTCATTGTGGAATTTCTTTTTACTCTTTCATAATTGAGAGATGGGATTTTTTAATGTATTCTTTAAGGGGCCTGTTTACTGAGCAGTGTTTATGCACCTCGCACATAAAATACCCAATTTGGCATTTAACATGCAATTAAAAGACTGTAACTTGTTATCAGTTAATGCTCTTACAAGTATTACTGATACCACTTTAAAATTTAGGGCAGCTCAAGGAAATCATTAATGAGCTATGCCACGTGCACACAAATGCAATGCAGCGTGTTAATATTAAAAAGGCTTAATGTGTATTATGATAAGACTCAGGAAGTATACTACATGTACAACTTTATAGTAAGAACATTGGCAGGCTAACCTGTTTGTTGTTGCTCTTGGGGGCTCCCCTCTTTGGATTCTCAAAAGCAGTGGTCCCAAAACCTGTCCTGGAGGGCCACCAGCCAGTCAGGTTTTTGGGATATCATCAATGAATATGCATGAGAGAAAATTTGCATGTTATGGAGGCAGTGCATGCACATTTTCTCTCATGCATATTCATTGAGGATATCCCAAAAACCCGACTGGCTGGTGGCCCTCCAGGACAGGTTTGGGGACCACTGCTCAAAAGGAACAGCTATACTCATTATGTTCTCTGCCTCCCCTTTCCATAAATGTAAAAAGCCCCAGGTACAACATCCTCCCCAAAGCTGATCGCCCTTCCATAGCCCTTCCCCACAAGGTTCCCTTTCACTCTCCGCCCTGCAACAGCCTGCTCTCATCTCCAATCCCGACCCTCACACAATAACAACAAAACTACCCCCCCTCATTAGTCCCCCCTCCCCAAACACCCTCCTCTACCTGGGCTTCATCTTCACTCAGTGGAGGGCAAATGGGGAGGCCTTGGGTCAACCAACGCAGTTTTGAGTTACAGTGCCAGCATGGCAAGGGTGACTGCTTGAACTGGGACCTGAAGCCTCCTTTTGAGAAGGGGGAAGAGGATTTGGGGGAGCAGCATGGAGGGTGGAAATGAAACCCCACACTTGTGGAAGAGGGGCTGATGGAGGACGAGAGATCTGCTTGATGAGGAAGGAGACATTTTGTGCTGGGGAGGGTGCTTCCGTAGAGGAGTTACCATGACACAGGTTTGGCTGCCCCTTTAAAGAATGCAGCCCATGGGGAGTGACATACTCACGGCCATGGCTCTCAATGTGCATGATTTCCATCCATGGATTCAGTGCCCTTTCCTAAATCCCATATTCAATGGTGAGAGGACTAAAACAGGTTAAAATCTCATATATTATTATTCTTTAAGTTAACAGGCCCCTAAATTTGAGGCAAAATCAAAGGTTATTTTGAAATTATTTTCTCTGTCTTTTAGATTTGGTTCCTGTATTAGAGCCCCCTCTAAATCATTTCTGTTTGTAGAAATTTCATATATGACAGTAACATTAGTGATAATGCAAAGGATTCAGTAGATACTGAAGTTTTACCAGAGGACCTGATCAACTTGAGCCAGTGTTTCCCAACTAGTGTGCCTTCAGAGCTGATCAGGTGTGCCACAGAAAAGTCCCCACTGTTTGATGCTCAGATCCAGGCCAGCAGCTGAACTCCCCTCTCAGCACTTCACAGCAACAAGAGTCACCAGTGGTGGCTCTTAAACATGTAGGAGCTACTTTCTGAAAACATGTGTAATCATTAGGGACCTTCATTTTCAGCTTTGGTTTTCCAGGGAAATTTCAAGTATTTATTATAATGAACAACTATCGGAGAAAATCAGTGGGAAAAATGACAATTTTTCCCACAGATTTTCTCTCACATTTTTGTGCTTTTATTTACAGTGCAAAAACATCACCATTCACATTCATTAATCCCAACTCCATTATATAAGCTTAAAATAGGCCAGCTATATTAAAGAGGCTGCCTTTCCCTTATTGCGACACAGAATTAGGCCAGCTTTATTCCAAAAGACTGTGTTCCCTCATGATACACACAATTTACAGGTCAGCTGTTCTAAGGCACTGCCTCTCCCTTATTACTCAGGATCAGGTCACTGATTTTACGGGAACTGCCTTCTCCTGGAGTCCAGGGCCTCTTTCTCTCCCTTCTCCTGGGTCTGCACTCTTATCTCCCGGTATGTCAACCTCCCTGAGACCATACATTCCTTGTGGCACTATGCCTTAAGGTGAATCGGGCCAGATAACTGGAGCCTAGCCCAGAACTATCATTGCAATGAGCAGAATACTTTGGGAGACAGTATAAAATAGGAAAATACCTGAATAGTTATGAATGAAGGATTATGGCACCAAAATCCCAGCCCTAGTTTTGATTGAGCTTCAGACCCAAAGAAGCAGAAGGAAACTGCGAGCTCCAAAAAATATACATTTAAAGGTAGATTTTAAGAGTTGCGCGCAGGCACACATGTACGCATGTTTGCCGGCGAGTGCGCATGGACGCGTCAATTTTATAACATGCGCGCGAATATGCATGCATGTTATAAAATCCGCTACATGTGTGCACGATTTTATATCAACGCATGCATGAGCGTGCGAATGCCGTCTCGCATGCGTAAGTGGGGGGATTTTTGTAGATGCACGCGGTGATACATTAGAGCCTATTTCCCTGTTCCCTCCCAGTTCGCCCCAGTAAAGGAGCGGACTTCCTAAACCCCCTACCTAACCTGCCTCCCTTTACCCTACTAGCCCTGACCTCTAAAACCCCGCTGACTACCCTAGATGTTTTTATTTTACTACTTACCCGCAGTCCCTAGCAGCAGCAAGTTACGCGGTCATCTGATCCTAGCTCATGCTTTTGCAAGACTCTGACTTAATGGCGCTGTCCTGGCCCGCCCAGACCCCACCCCGGACCACCCCTTTTTTTCAAAAACCTTTCCAATGCACGAACCAGGAGATACGCATGTGGTTGCAGCCTCTTAAAATCCGCACAGCCCAGTCATGTGCGTGTCTCCCGGATCTGCTGTGCGTAGGGCTTTTAAAATTCGCCCTTTGGAACCCAATTTTATAATAGAGCTTGTCGGGCTGAAGTCTGCATGGGTAAAGTACATGGAGACTTCAGCCATTATTTTCAAAGGGTCTTATGCACATAAGTCCACTTTGAAAATATCAAGTGCATGCAAAGCCTTGTCTGGCATAGACTCGCAAATTTATGCCTGCATGAGAGCAGATGTAAATATTCACGCTGTCACAGGTCACTGCCTAAGCACTGCACAACTTGCTGACATATTCTGGAACACACTACTCAGAAAAACTAAAGTCCTCCGGTTGCACAGAATTCAAGCACTTCTAATAAGACACTGAACATTATCTCCAAGGCATTTATTAAGACCTCTAATAGGCTCTACCAGCATACAAGCACATTTGTAGCCTTTTAAATAATCATAGGTAAAATAATTACATTTTTTAGAATTTTTTAAGGTTTACAAATAAAAACCAGGTACTTATCTTCTGTCGGTGAATCAATCCCATAGCCCCACAAGTAATCAGAAAAACCCCAACATGGGTGCATGTTTTAATGTCAAGATATGTGTCAGAGGATGCTCTATACTTTTCATACTGAAATATCAGTTCTAAAATGAAAAACGTAAATTTTAGTATAAGAGATAATACAAAAGCCACAATACGCAGGACAGACTGATGACGCATTCTAACTGGGTCCATTACTATTTTGGCACCAAAATTTAGACAGGAAACAACCTCAGAATTGAATCTTATATACATGAATGCATAAAAAGGAAAGAAAATAAAAGGTATGTCCCACACCAACAGGGTGTGCCTGCATTTCTTTGTCGCAATACAGATTTTATGTTCAGAGAGTCTGGTTTTAACTTTGTGCTTAGTCCTACCAATGTATGTTTTGTCACAAGGGCATACGATGAAATATACCACAAAAGATGAGTTACAGTCCATGATTCCAAAATGAAACACTGTTTTACCAGAATTGGAGTCTTGCCATTCCCTTCCCAGTAAAGTTTGGGAGCAAAAAATGCACTGGCCATAGGGCTGAAAGTCCCTGAGGGGTCAAATCTTCTGAAGATGGAACTTGAGATAAATAGGATTTAATTACAAAATCCTTAGGGGTAGATTTTAAAAAAGAGCGCGATCTCGTACTTTTGTTCGCGCAGCAGGCGCAAACAAAAGTACGCTGGATTTTATAAGATACGCGCATAGCCGCGCGTATCTTATAAAATCCTGGATCGGCGTGCACAAGGCTGCCGATTTTGGGCAGCCTGCGCGCGCCGAGCCACGCAGCCTGCCTCCGTTCCCTTCCCCTACCTAACCCACCCCCCCCCCCCCCGGCCCTATCTAAACCCCCCTTACCTTTGTCCCTTGATTTACGCCTGCTAGAAGCAGACATAAATCTACGCGCGCCAGCGGACTGCTGGCGCGCCGTCATCCGACCCGGGGGCTGGTCCGGAGGCCTCGACCACGCCCCCAGGCCAGCGACACGCCCCAGGCCCCGCCCCCGAAATGCCACGTCATTCGGCCCTGCCCCGACATGCCCCCTTAAAAAAACCCTGGGACTTACGTGCGTCCCGGGGCTCTGCGCGCGCCAGCGGCCTATGCAAAATAGGCGCGCCGGCGCGCGAGGGCCCTGGTCGCGTAAATCCGGGCGGATTTACGCGAGCAGGGCATTTAAAATCCGCCCGTTAATATTTTTGCCCCAGAAATATGCAATCAAAAGCATATTTGTAAAGACAGAATGGACCTTCAGCATTTTCTAGTGTTTAAAGATTAATGATGCAATCATTGAGGAAATGATAGAATACTGCAAGACAACTTCAAATCCAAACTTGCTGACTCTTTATTATCAAGCAAAACCAGGAGCGATCTGCATTATAAGCTTTTTTGTAAGCTCTCCTAATAGTCAAAAAATGGTACCCTCTGGCCAGGATCCAGGCCCTCAGCTGCTTAGATTCTTGAAGGAAGTCCTCTTTTTCTGAACACAGCCAACGAATGCAAAGAAACTGTCCATCAGGGAGATTCTTTTTTAAACGGTAAAAATGAAAACTTGTGAATTGCAAAAGACTATTCCATTCTGATACTTTTCTATATAAAGAAGTTCCAATCTCAGACTGATTTTTAAATATTAGGATATCCAAAAAGGTATGTGTTGTGAATCTGATGACTTCATAAATTGCAAATTTGAGTCCAGGGAGATGAGCCAAGTGATAAAAGCTTATAGATGGTCTAATGAAGATTCCTAAATAAAAAAGTATCATTGATGTATCAAGACCATAATAAGATATGGCAAAACGATGTAGAGGTGTACAGATGATGATCTTCCAAAGCTGCCACATATAGATTAGCAATACTAGGGGCCATGGTCACCCCTATTGTCGTTCCATGTTGTTGTAAATAAAGAGAGTCTAAAATTGAAGTTATGGCACAGAGCTAACTCAGGCAAGAGCATTATGAAATCTGTGGATATTCAATATGGGCTCTCCCATTTTTCCAGCACTTGCATAACAATGTGAAGAGCCGGCTGTTGAGGGATATTTGTATACAATGCATGATATCCAATGTAATCAACAGAAATATTGTAGCTCAAGGGGTAACCTGTTATGAGATTTAGCATGTGCTTTGTATCTTTTACATAGGAATGTGTTTTCAAGACCTCAGGCTTAAGAAAACATCCAGAAAAGTTGAAAGTGGTTCCATTATTGAGTAAATGGAAGCAACACTGGGTCTCCCAGGGGCTTGTCCATTGACTTGTAAACTTTAGGCAAAGTGTACAAAACGGGAGTAATCAGAGAAGATGGCATCAAAAAAGCTCAATTCACGTTTGGTAAGAAAACCACGTGATTCATCCGCTTCCAATTCAGTTTCGATAATTGAAGTAAGATGCATGTCGGGTCAGCATCCGGTTTCTTAAAGTACACTTAATCAATAAGTTGAAGATGAACTTCCTGAAAATATTTCTCATGATCTTGATCTTCTTTGTCCACTCGTTTTATAATTATATCCCACTTTGATTGTAATTCTCAGAGCGCTAAAGATTCACTGCAGCTCAGATTCTAATATAATCTCAGATTATTCAGATCAAATATGACCAAAGATATTTACTTCTGCCTGAAGCAAGTATCAGTCCAGGAGAGATTGAAGCCACAGTCATCCAGCTTCCATTAGTTCCTCTGAAGTGATTTTGATACTTTATAGTTATCCTGCTCCAAGGAGTTCCTCTAGAAAGGATTTGACTCTTTCAATACTTGTTAGCATTTTGAGAGAACTAGAATATCAAGCAAGAATAAACCCTTGGTTTTAACTCCAGCATTGCTTAGACGTACAACATAAGTTTGATGAACTCTGTTGGACTGTGATTGAACAAGTGATGCAATCAGTAAGGGGAGGAAACTATGCAGCTAGGTTAAATCATCAGGAACAGAGATGGATTTTTAGATTGAACTCAGTAATTCCTTATGGACTTAATGAAGAGCTCGATTGGCTATCATTGTAAAGTGGTTGAATAGGAGGATTTGATTGGTTGTTTTTGGAGTAGTAGGAGGAATATCAAAGGGAGGACAATGAACAGAGATGATACAGCAGTAAGTTAAGTAAATGACGGGAAATAGATTTAAGAAATTTAAATAAGCACTTTGCTAGATTGAAATAAAGCTAAAAGAAACAAATGCAATTTTTAGATTTTTGAATAAAAAAATAGGATGGTAGGGTAGGGTGGAATGTCAATGATTACAATATATGATTTGGACCAACATTAACTTAATGGATTTGAAGTTAGAGTGAGTCATTAAATGAGACATCCACCTCCATCTTTAAAAAATTTTTTAGAAAAATAAAATCACAAAGTGGTGAGGTGAATATAATAAACAATATATAGTAAAATAAAAAGAAAAAAATCGGGATCTCATAGAAGTACATTTGTGTGAATACATTGGGATAAAGGGGTTGAATGGATATTTTGTATTACAAAGTGGAACAACCCCTTTGAGTGGAGATTTAGACATAAATGAAGGTTCATCTAGGACATCTAATGCCATTGCACTGTCCCAGAACACAGCACATATGCCTGGATGTATGCAGGCCCAGGACCACAGTATTAGCATAAAAACCAACAAAATAATTTGAAAAATGGTAGGAAACTGCACATGTGGTGTGCCTAAAAGGCTATGGGGCAGATTTTCGAAGGGGTACGCGTGTAATCCCCGAAAAGCTGCCACTTCCACCCCCTGCGCATGCCGAGCCTATATTGCATAGGCTCGATGGCGCACATAAGCCCCAGGACATGCTTAAGTCCCGGGGCTTTCCTGGGGGGCGTGTTGGGGTGTGTCATGGCAGCGTGTCATCGTGGGCATTCCAGGGGCGGGGCCACAGGCATGGTTGCAGCCCGGGGGCATTTCGAGGTTGTGGCCGAGGCCGCCGAAACTGCTCCCGAGCCGGGGAATCGCGCACCAGCAGCCAACCGGCGCGCGCGAATTACACCTGCCTCGGGCAGGCGTATCTTTTATAATAAAGGTAGGGGGGTTTAGATAGGGGTCGGTTAGGTAGGGGAAGGTGGGGGGGTTTAGATAGGGGTGGGGTTAGGTAGGGGAAGGTAGGGGAAGGTGGGGGGTGCCAGAAAGAAAGTTCCCTCCGAGACCGCTCCGATTTCGGAACGGCCTCGGAGGGAACGGAGGCAGGCTGCGCAGCTCGGTGTGCGCAGGCTGCTGATTTTGCGCAGCCTTGTGTGCGCGCCGACCCTGGATTTTAAAAGATATGTGCAACTACGCGCGTATCTATTAAAATCCGGCGTACTCTTGTTTGCGCTGGGTGCGTACTTTTTAAAAATCTGCCCCTATATTATTTTGAAACTAATGGATGCATGAGAATGTCAACCTTCCCTGCATTTAGTTAGAAGAGGTGGAGGTTGTGATGTCAAGAGCAGTAGTGAACACTGTAGAAGGCCGAGCTATCATCTTTACTCTTTGATCCACTAGCCAAAGAATGGAGGTACAGCAGGGTGAAAGGTAGAGTTTGTGTCTTTACTATACCACACTTAATATCGTCATTAACAGTTCACCATCATATCTTATCTGGTGTACAAACGATGACACAAAATAGGACATACAGAAATTGACAAGACACACTTGCTATATTAAAAATATAAAGCCAAAATAAAACAATTTAATTTAATCTACAATCACTTCTGTGAAGCAGATGGCCATTCCTTTTTCCATCTCCCTATCTTTCCTGTATTGTGTAATTTAGAAATGTCAATAAGATCTCTTGTTTTCTTTTTTCTTAGCTTTTCACATATCTGAACCTTCTGTTTCCTTTAGGACATTTTTTACTTCCTTCTAAACACAAAACTTTACCCACCAGAAACAATAGATATCTATACGACAAGGTTGCTAATATCATGGCTCGCTTTACCTCCCCCTCTCCACCAGTATCCATACTGACCACTAACACTATGATCACCTCACTCACTCTCTCAAACTTCGAAACAACAACAACATCAGAAATTGAAGGGATCCTCAAAAAAATCAAACCAGCCATGCACCCGATTGACATCATGCCAACAAAAACACTACTCTCCATTCCTACAAAAATTGCCTCTCCCATCACTAACATTATCAACAAATCTATTTCATCTGGTATTGTTCCAACACAACTCAAGCATGCAATTATAAAGCCCACACTCAAAAAATCTGACCTGGATTCCTCAGAACCTGCCAACTATCGTCCAGTCTCGAACCTCCCTTTCTTGTCTAAAATCATGGAGAAAGTCATCAACAAGCAACTCACAGACTATCTAGACGAAAATCTATTACTCTTCCCATCACAATATGGCTTCCGTAAGAACCATAGTACAGAAACCCTTCTAGTTTCACTCTCAGATTCAATAATAAAAACCCTCGATACTGGTCATTCTTACTTACTGGCTCTTCTTGATATTTCTTCTGCTTTCGACACCGTCAATCACAATACACTCATTTCCTGCCTCTCACAAATTGGCATTGCAGGCACTGCCCTATGCTGGCTCCAATCTTTTCTGATGGACAGGACATACAGTGTTAAGATAGACTGCCATGTTTCGAAACCAAGAAAACTAGCTCAAGGTGTTCCACAAGGATCCTCTCTGTCATCTACATTTTTCAACATATACCTATCTCCTCTCTGTCAACTTCTGGTGAAATTGGATCTCCCACATTTCATATACGCAGATGATGTTCAGATCCTCATCCCCATCAACGATTCCCTACCTAATGCTCTAAAAATCTGGGATACAGCCCTGGTGGAAATAAAAATACTACTTACAGAAAACTTCCTAGCAATAAACACAACAAAGACAGAGCTCCTCATCATCACATCACACAATAACATTGCTGCTAACCCTACTCTACATCCACCATCGGACTCTCTCAATTTACAACAAGTCCGCAGCCTTGGCGTTATCATCGACAACCAATTCTCATTAAAGAAATTCATCACGGCTACAATCAAAAACGGATTTTTCAAGCTACAAACTCTAAAACGGATCAAACTGCTTCTACATCCACATGACTTCCGGACAGTATTACAAGCTACAATATTGTCAATACTGGATTATTGCAATGCTTTACTACTAGGTCTCCCTAAAAACACTATACAACCATTACAGATGCTACAAAACGCCGCAGCACGCTTACTCACTAATACTCACCGCCATGAACACATTACACCAGCCCTCATGTTCCTTCACTGGCTTCCTATAGCATCTAGGATTTTATTCAAAGTTCTCACCCTCATTCATAAGTCAATTTATAACCAAGATATGCAATGGTTCTCTGATCATTTTATCTTCCGCACATCAAAGAGACCAATAAGAAAAATGCACCAAGCCAAAATTGCATCTGTCTCACTTAAACACATCAAACACGTTTCCACAAGAGATCGCTCATTCTCTATTGCGGGAACCAAAATCTGGAACAAAATGCCCACAGATCTGCGGCTCGAACCCTGCCATAAGAAATTCAAGCAGAACCTCAAAACCTGGCTGTTTGAACAAGCTTACACTCAATGATCATTTCTTTTGCTGAAATGCCAATTTCCTGTACCTGTTTTTCTCTGATCCAATAACACTCACCCACTTATTCTTTCCCTCGCTACTAAAGTCTTACAGGATCGGACTCTTACCCCCCTTTTATTAAAATTACCATTAATTATGGAATATGATTATCATTAGTTTAATTGTTAGATATACTTAATATTTGTACTTAATGTTGTTCTTAATTTATTGTTAATAGATTTATTATGTACACATTATTTCATTTTGACTGTAAAGCTTGTTGCTGGTTTATTGTTTACTGTAAACCGAGGTGATGTTATTAACATGCCGCGGTATATAAAAAACTACAAAATAAATAAATAAATATATGGAAGTCCATATTCAGATGGATAACTCAGAAATTATCCAGCTAAATGAATATTTGGGCACCTAGCCGACTACATTTTAGCTGACTATCTTATTATCTGGCTAAAATGATAATAAGATTTGGGGAGGAGTTGTGTTAGCCGGCTAAGTTATCCGGTTAACTCTGATATTCAGAGTAAGCCGATTAATGTAGCCGGCTAAGTCTGGTCAGGTCAAAGAGCTTTCCTAAAATTCGCCTGATAATGTTAGCTGGATAGCTTTAAGATAGCCAGCTATATTGAACAATGTGGCTGCACTATTCAATATAGCTCCAAAGTTAAATCAGGTAACCTTATCTGGCTAACTTTGCTATGCGGAAAATCACTGAATAAAGACCTCACTTTGTTTACTTCTCCTTTTTCTTTGTGTATTCATATGGAATTGGGCTACTTACCTGGTTTTGGCCATATGCAAATGAAGCAGTTTGTTAACTGAACAACTGTGAGCAAGTGTATTTGGCTTCTTGCCCTTAGTTCAAACTGACATGAAGCATTCCCCCTGCTAAATTTTAGATATTGGTGAAATTACAAAGGTGACTTTGCATATCCAAAAAGGGAGATTGAGTCTGATAAAGTATCTCACTAGTCAGAAGAGGGGGGGGCCAGTTCAGAACACTGAATAAAGGAGAGTCATGTGTTTTTTCCTAGATACCCAGAGCATGTGAGCTATGGGTTTTTTTTAATCACATAGGCTGTGAATAGTTGTATTCACTGAAGTATCCTGTCCAGAATGTTTTCCTGCATCCTGAATTCAAATGAATTGAGATTTAAGTGAATTTAAATTTAAAATCAAATACCATCGATATAAAATGATATCAGAGACCCTGAAGAATGAAATAATTTATCCAGAAGGAACGATGTTGATAGAGAGAAATAGATGGCCACTGACAGAGCATGCTGCCAAACATGTCACTAAAGGAAAAGAAAGGTAATAGTGAAAGAAAAACACTGAATATAATTTCTTTTTATGTCTCTCCACTAAGAAAAAAAAAAAGGACATTACATTTGCATTAGGCAATCAACAGGTCACGTAAGGATGACCATATTGCTTTTTGTCTTACATAGCTTTGCTTTGCCACAAACTTGATAACTGATTATGATTTACACATTATGGGGGCAAGTTTCAAAGACATTTATGCACATAGAACCTGGTTTTACGTATGTAAATGACTGACCTAAAATAGCTTGGGGCTGAGTACATGTAAACTATGCGCATAACCCAGTTACAGAGATATTCTTACACAGACTGAGAAGAGGCATGCCAAGGGGCAGAGCCGCGGCTGAAATAGCACTTACACCCAAATCTTTTGATCTTAAAAAGTATGCACGTAATTTACGCCCTTCAGAGAGGAGGTATAACTTTATAGAAGAGAATGTGTGTGTGCACTCGGTCAGTTACCCAAGTATTTTCAGTGTGAACTTGCGTGCATTAATTTGCTTTGAAGATACTCTGTAAAATCTGTCAGGTACATTTTCAAAAATGTATGCACAGAAAAATTTGTCTGTACATGCATAAAGTAGCCTCTACACGCATTTTCCATATTTTATAAAAATAGAAAAAAAACCCACGTGTACATTCACATTTATTCACACATACACGTACATTAAAAAGGGGCGGTCTAGTGGAATTCTGGGAAGGGGCACATGTAAGCTGCTATTTTAAAAGTCACATGTGGACATTTACCATCTTGCTCACTTATTCTTACGCCTGCTCATTATCTGGCGTAGGTGGTATTGAACGTGTTTATTGTGTACTATGGACGGGGTAGGAGGTCTGGGTGAACTGGAGGGAGCTCAGGCTAAAGAACCAAGAGGTTTTCAATGATCATGATCTGGAGAAGGACTGGACAAACTGGTGGACTAATTGGTAAAACTGGTAATTTCCTTAGAGGCGCGCATGTTTTAAACTCTGACTTAAATGTGTAACTCCCGATGTACATGAGTAAATCTTATTTTACTTTCGTGTGTAAAATATACGTGCATATAGGAAAAACATGTGCGTTCAATGGTTTGCTATACATTGTTTTAAAACACCGGATGTTTTTGCGGATAAGCCTAGATACGCACGTCTGTTGCAGGGTAAAGATGTACATGTTTTATAAAATGCACATATAATCATACGTGAAGGTTATAAAATACTATAGTAAAACTACCTGTGGCCATATGAACGCATATATGCCACCGCGCATATTTGTTTGAAAGTTATCCTCCATGTGTAAATGTACACACAGACTTTACTGCTATGTGGGCTGTTTGAAAATACCCTCTATATTGAGTAAAGATCATTCAGTATTATATGAAATAATGAAATTGACAACTGTGGAACTGCTAAAAGAATACTGAATGTTAGTCTGTTTATCTACAGTATTGTGTATATATTGAGGTCCATATTAAAAAATCCACTAAGTGGGTAAGTTATCCAGGTAAGTTTAGCCAGCTATTTAACTAGCACTTTTCCAGCGAAACGTGCCTCTGAATGTGTCTGGAGAAAGTTACTTGGGCAACGTTACCTGGGGAACTTTGACACCTAATTCTGTGAGTAGGGTTACCCAGGTAACTTTATCTGGGTAGTGCTGTGTATCAGTGCTACTTAGACAAGGTGAAACCACACCCTGGCGAACAACCCCAGCATGTCCTGTTTTTGCCAGGGTAAAATTTGTGTGGGCAACAATTTGCCTGGGCAAAATTTAGCTGGGGAGCAGGGGAATATTTTCAGACATTGCAGTTTCTCCAACTTACTTCCTAACTTAGCTGTCCAAAGCCTTTGAATATTGACCTCATTATGTATAAACCAGAGGTCCTCAAAGCAGAATCTCAAACAGGCCTGGATTTCTGGATGGCCACCATGAATAATTCATCAGAGATTCCGTATTTTCATACTTGGGGCCTAATTCAGTAAGCCTTTCCTCCCATTCTGCATCTATGGGAAGAAAAGCTTATTGAATCAGGCTCTGTTCATGAACATGATTGATTTGCATATTTTAGTTACTTTGAAAAGCAGACTCATTTGCAGCTCTTGATGATATCCTCCACTATATAAAAGACAGATTTTTGTCCTCTTCTTTGTTTGTCAGGGTCCGTGTGGTCTGTGCTTCGTATTTCCCGCAGATCGGGCCTTTGAAATTTGGGGACCCAAATTTCAGGTTAGTGCGCACTGCACTAACAGGGGTTAGTGCGCGTTAACTCCCAGTAGTGCACACTAACCTGAAAACCGAATTTTCCCAAAATTTCGGGAAAATTTGGTTCGGTTTTCGGGTTCCCCGAACCAAACGATTGCACATCCCTAATTTTTAGCTGCATTTGGAGAAGGTGATCCTGGAAGCCCATAAAGGTCAGAGAAGAAAGTAACATGCATAGATTACATTTTGAAATCTACATGTGTTATTTTCCATAAAAAAGCACCGGCACAGAAAGCAGATGCAAATGTTGTGGTACTTAGTAAAAAATACATGCATTCTTTTGCTTTGGAAATTGGTGTAAAGTTCACAGGTAAAAAGAACCAATAGAGTTTGTTCCAAATTGCACAGCTTGAAAATTGCCCACTTTGTATCTCTGGGAAAAACATTTAATAAATCAGGCTTTCTGGGGCTGGAGGTTTAGCAAAACATCACTGATTTTTATATGTCTTTATTTTTAACAGAAAATGGCACAAAAAGACATACAATCACCTTAGAGTGAATGAACTAACTTGATCGCCCTTGTGTTATTAGTACATCCATTCTTTAGATTCAGGTGGCATTACCTGGAAAAAAAATCAATATAAGATGTATGAGTGCTGATAGGGGTTGTTATAGGAAAGATTCTAGTTGTTACATAGCCCCATTAGTATCACTAGAGTTCTTTTAACCCTGGTGGTATTGTAGGTAATGGACTTGACAGCTTCAGCATTTTGCATTTTGCCTTTCACGGGTTCTGAAAGGAAGAGATATTGCGTGCTGTGAGGTTTACCAAGTTATAAGAGACTCAGTCTCATTGTTTAAGAAAAGGATAAAAGGCATGAAAATCCAATTTGTTATGTTATTCTATTTTCTGCAAAGGAGCATACAAAAAAGGATGCTTATGAGAAGGGAATCATTATGATAAAAGGAACTGGCCAAATTTTGCAATTTGGATGTACCCCGCATTAACATGTTTCTTCTAATGCATTGTAATGTACTAATGTATTCTTTGCAGCTGGATGAAGGATGGCTGGATGATGAAAGGAATGAATTCTTAGAGCAGTTAAATATGGAAATGTTGGAAGAACAACATAATGAAGCAATGCAATACACAGCCAATGAGGTGGATCAAGTAAGACTACCATATATACTTATATAATTCAAAATTAACAAATTCTTTGTTTGCCATTATTGACTGGGTAGAATACAAGGGACTGAAAAGCTAGAATGAGGTGGACCACAGAGGCCATGGCCCGACCAAAATCTGACCCTTCCTGCAAGATTGCTGTGGGAGTTCTTGGGCCAGATCGGACAGACAGCAACTGTTCAGTGGCAAGAGGAGGGGGAGAGTAGCTGTGCCTTGGAAGCATCCTCCACCTGTTCAGCTCTGGACTTGACTGCTATTTTGATATAAACAGACATTTGGTTCAAAGCAGCAGTCAGGCAGGCAGAGGAAAAGGCCTAAGGCACTACCGTTCTCCTTCTCCTCCTGCCGCTGATCAGCGTGGGCAGGGAGAAGGGGGAATTGTAGAGGGGGGCGAAAAGGAAGCGAGAAAAAGGTATTGGGACAGGAGAGAAAGGGATGGGGCAGGGGAAGAGAGGGGGAGGGGTTGAGAAAGAGATTGGTGGGGGCAGGGGGACAGAGGGATGGGGCAAAGCTTGGTTGGCTTGCCCCTGGATGGGTTTCATGGCAATAGGGATATTTTAATCTATAACATCTTTGCAGAAATATTGCAGGCTGATGACTGAGATGCAGTCTCGGTGTGGCTGCCAGGGTTGAAGTGCATGCCTCCTTCTAATTTCTCTGTCTCGCCGTGGCATCTTTTT
Organism: Rhinatrema bivittatum; assembly: GCF_901001135.1. Taxonomy (NCBI): domain Eukaryota; kingdom Metazoa; phylum Chordata; class Amphibia; order Gymnophiona; family Rhinatrematidae; genus Rhinatrema; species Rhinatrema bivittatum. The sequence goes on from NC_042623.1 coordinate 106,219,255, forward strand.
ACCATAGCATGTTTAATGAGTCTTTTGTTTATGAAGTACTCTACTTTTGGTGAGGGTAAGGGGACAAAGACAGATGTGGCAGTAAATGCTATTGCTCCCTTGTCACCCACATTTCTGGATTATCAAGAAAAATCTCTCGGAAATATGCATGTTTATTTAAAACAAACTGGTGACACTTCTTGTCAGTAACCAAAATAATGAAAGCATACAATAACATCTAAGAAAATGATTTACATGCTTAGTTTCAGCGTTAACATTAGAAGAAAGTATGAGCCAGATTAAAGGTTTGGGCAAGGCTAGTGCAAAAAGATTGCAAGTCAGCTGTCTTGATCAGTTTTAAAATAGCACATCCTTTTCTCGAGGGTTTAATTTCCTGCAACTTCTGGAAGGGACAACAAATTCACAGAGAAATATGTTCAAGCAAAAAATATATGCAATAGGGACTGCAGTGTTTTTGCTGATTCCTTAAATTTAGGTGGAGGGAAAGCCCAACGTCACTATTTCATTTATACTTACATATTATGGCCAATCAAAGACCAAACATGACCTAGTTCTGAGGAAACCAACATCTTGTTTCTTGAGCCACAGGCAACTACAGCAGCATTGCTTAGAAATGGGAGGTGATCTGTGACAAATGAGGGGAAATACTGGGACAGAGCATGACAGCTAATAAGAACTAGAGCAAAGGGCTAAGGACATTGCAATAGAGAACAAGCAGAATAAAAATAGCTTATTTAGAAAGAGTTTTGAAGGAATGAAAGATCAATAATAATTAAATCTATTCTAAGGTCCCTAAGGAAGAATTTTACAAACCATGCAATTATCTCACACTACTGCTTAAAAATTAAATAGTGTGATTTTTCATAAAGACGGTCTATAACCAAAGGGAAACTTAAACCATTTAGCAGGGTATGAAAAAAATTGCTCAACTGGCTGAGGACACGGGTCACCAGTCCAGAATAGTGGCTGACCCAGTCTTTTCCAGCCCAGATGATGCACATCAGCAGAATGGGTTTGAATTGAGCCCAGAGAATGCAGTCGAGAAGAGAGAGAGCTTGCTTTTCTATTTATTGTATCGGGCTGGAATTTATCTTCTAGCAAGGACAGCTAATGAAAAGAAATATTTTTATAAGATTCTACCGTCCTCCCATCCTTTGTATATAATTCTACCAATTTGTGATATCAGACTTAAAGATACAGTAATGCCAGATTAATTTCAAGGTTGCAATTTGAAGTGTTGGAATGATCAGATGTATTGTATTTGCCAGTGCTGCTAATACTGTTATTAAAATTCTCTATCTCCACATACCTCTGTAGTATTCCCATTGATCTGATGATGATATTGAATGGTTGAGTATCACAAATACTCTATTAAAGCATCATCCTTTCATTTAGCTTTGGTCACTATGTGTGATGAAAACTGTTCCACTCCCATAGGAAAAAACACACAAATTAAGAGGCTGTTCTGTACAAGTAGACTATTGATCAAGCGCAAATCATTTTTCATATAATCACTACAGATCTGGTTCAATTATATTTCATTTTAATTAGTTACTGCAAAGTATTTGCTGAGTAAAAGTCAACAAAAATTATGGCATTATTGTCATAGTGGAAATGCACAATCCTGCAATATATTTTGAAATCCACCTGGAACAGGTTTTGGCAATAGGCGGAAATCACATTATTGTAAATAAATAAATAATATCACATTGAAACTTTAAGTGAGAGTCCTACATAATTTAGTTGGGGATAGTTTTATTTGCCTATGTATTCTCTGCCGATCTACATTCTTAAGTGCAAAAATCAAGTGGTGACTGGTAGATTTAATATCCTTAGAAATTATCTCTGTGTTCTGAACAATCTCTCACTACCTAGGATTCAATCATCCAGATTTTGCTTTTAAAACAAAGTTACAGCTGAAAAAAATATAAATGCTGGGTTTGGCAATTAAAACTATTTGTACCCTGCATTAAAAATATAACCTCCTTCCCTTGTCCTTAGTAAAGAAAGATATCACTCAAAATGCTCTACAGGCCTGACACTGCTTGGGGCAACTCCTGGTGGTTCATTCTGAACATATAGGAAGCAATAACATCAGGGCCCTTAAGGTCTAGATCAGAGCTGATGTTTCAACAAAACAAAACTTTACTCTTGCAAATATATCACTGACCAAGTGCCATCACTGAGATAAGAGGCTCACAGTCAGCACTGCGGCTAAGTCTTAGTCTTCCTCATCTACCCCAAATGCAGGTCCACCACTGGGGGGGGGGAGGGGGAGGATACGCTTTTAAGCCTCTGGGTGTTACGAGTACTCTTGTATTCCTAAGGCCAATAAACATGCTGGACACTGTGATGGTATTCCCAGGGCTGATGCATCGGTGTTAGGCGCCCTAGGCAAACCTTCTGCCTTGTAACCCCCCCCCCAGTTCCAACCTCATCCACTGAGACGCCACTCATGGCCCGCCAAGTGCTTGCTTTTCTCAGCCACGAGCAGGATGGGCACTTCTCGCAGCCTGCCGAGTCTCTACTCCTCTTGGCCACAAGCGGGATAGGCTCCACTCGTGGCCCCACATGCCTGCTCTTTGCTGCCCCCTAATGGTTAGCACCCTAGGTGACCACCTAGTTCACCCAATGGGACGCATTGGCCCTGGGTATTCCTGCATAAAGCTTTAATGGAAAAATGGGTTAATATGAATAATATGGCACTTGATAGATGTTCTTCCAGTAATCATATTGCAATTAAAAGCGGGAAATGTGTGAATCTGTGGTCAAATAATCAGTCACTCCTTCAGGATCCCCTTTTATTCCTTGGATGAAATATGATACTGCCCTGGGCAAACTGAAAAAGATCTTCCTACTCCCATAGGAATTTCGACTGCATGATCCTGAATTCTTTACTTCTTTCCTCTCTCTTGTACCTTGTGGGCACTTTGGTAGCTGTTTGCTCTAGGGGAGCACCAAAGTAGTTGCTTTTTTTCCTCCTCTTTCCTCCTGGTTAAGGTACCAGTTAGGTGTCCACTTCTGCACAATTTAGCACATGGATTTACCCAAGAGAAGTCTTGCCTCACAAATCTGCTTCATTTTTTTGAAGGAATTAATAAACATGTGGATAAAGGTGAATCGGTAGATGTAGTGTATTTGGATTTTCAGAAAGTGTTTCACAAAGTCCCTCATGAGAGGCTTCTAAGAATAGATAGAAGACGATGTCCTATTGTGGCTTACAAACTGGTTAAAAGACAGGAAACAGGGAGTAGGATTAAATGGTCAATTTTCTCAGTGGAAAAGGGTAAACCGTGAAGTGCCTCAGGGATCTGTACTTGGACCTGTGCTTTTCAATATATTTATAAATGATCTGGAAAGGAATACGACGAGCAAGGTTAACAAATTTGCAGATGATACAAAATTATTCAGAGTAGTTAAATCACAAGTGGATTGTGATACATTGCAGGAGGACATTGCAAGACTGGAAGATTGGGCATCCAAATGGCAGATGAAATTTAATGTGGACAAGTGCAAAGTGTTGTATATAAGGAAAAATAACCCTTGCTATAGCTACACGATGTTAGGTTCCATTTTAGGTGCTACCTCCCAGGAAAAAGATCTAGGCATCATAGTGGATAATACTTTAAAATTGTTGGCTCAGTGTGCTGCAATAGTCAAAAAAGCAAACAGAATGTTAGGAATTATTAGGAAGGGAATGGTTAGTAAAACGGAAAATGTCATAATGCTTCTGTATCGCTCCATGGTGAGACCGCACCTTGAATACTCTGTACAATTCTGGTCACCGCATCTCAAAAAAGATATAGTTGCGATGGAGAAGGTACAGAGAAGGACAACCAAAATGATAAAGGGGATGGAACAACTCCCCTATGAGAAAAGGCTGAAGAGATTATGGCTATTCAGCTTGGAGAAGAGACAGCTAAGGGGGGATATGATAGAGGTATTTAAAATCATGAAAGGTCTAGCACAGGTAGATGTGAATCAGTTATTTACTCTTTTGGGTAATAGAAGGACTAGGGGGCACTCCATGAAGTTAGCAAGTAGCACATGTTAGACTAATCGGAGAAAATTCTTTTTCACTCAAAGCACAATTAAGCTCTGGAAGTTGTTGCCAGAGGATGTGGTTAGTGCGGTTAGTATAGCTGGGTTTAAAAAACGTTTGGATAAGTTCTTGGAGGAGAAGTCCATTAACTGCTATAAATCAAGTTGTCTTAGGGAATTGCTACTGCTATTACTGGCATCAGTAGCATGGAATCTGCTTAGTGTTTGGATACTTGCCAGGTACTTGTAGCTAGGATTGGCCACTGTTGTAAACAGGATGCTGGGCTTGATGGACCCTTAATCTGACCCAGTATGGCAATTTCTTATGTTCTTATGACTAAGAATCCTCTGCCAAGACTTTGTGTCTTTACTATGCAATGTATGGAAACTGAAAGGAATAAAGCTCCTTCCATCTCAATTCCTAAGGGTCACTAGGGGCTCATTGCAAGCCCCTAGTGACCATTGCAGCAACCTCCAGTGGGGGTACTATGGCAAAGATGGTTCTTTCCTCAACTGTATGCTGCATGACCTATCTAATAGACCACAGTCCGTAGTAGGGATCTCAGTGGGGCCCTACTCCAAACTTGCTCAATGGTGATAACTTAGAAAAGTACACTTTTTCTGGGGCATGGATATATAATTTCACAGATTTACAATTCTCCAATGCAATCTCTTAAAATCCCTTGCCCTCACCAGAAGGAAATCCTGGCAAAATAGGATCTAAGGATTCTTGTCTCTATAGGACAACCCTGATACCTGATTTTCCAATTGCATACCTGTTTGAATCCCCTTACTTCTCCTGTACACCTCACTGCTCCTTTCTAATCTTACCGGATGGATACTTTCTCTTTGTTCCTCTTTTGCTTCCAAACTTTTAGGATACTAATATGCTAACTAGACTAGTTGACATAATATTTCTCCATAAAATTGCTTGCTGCAGGTGACGTCTACAGATTAATGAAACATAAACTCTAAACGGGATGAACTAATTTCCATTAGAAAAAGTAGCTACAATTCTGTTTTCCACAAAGGGAAGAGATATTTACAATGTTTCTAGAGCAAAACACATTGTGGTGCATCCTGCAGCCTTTTGCAGCAAAAAAGAAAATAATACACATTGATCGACAATACCTACTGCCTATAGGGCTCACTATATTAAACCAAAAAAATGAACCATTGTTGCATCTCCCAAAGGGAAATGCTTAAGTAAATGGCTCGGTCCACTATTACCTGTTCGCTCTAACCAGAACATGCCTTTTTTTTTATCAAATATATATTTTCCTGGTAAGAATCCCATTGGTCCTTACAAAGAATTGCTGAGCAGAGGGGATGCATATCTTGAAAGTTCTGTATAAGTTTAATTTATACAATGCTTTAACTATGAGCTACAGATGCATTATCACCTTTATTGCAATCTCTCTGTCCATCACCAAATATGCAAAGCCAACATACAATAACTATGATAAACTAAAAAGTCAAAGACTCATTCTTAATATTACAAATCCACTTTTATCTACTCTTATTCTTTTCTCATAGCATTGACTACTGTTCTGATTCAAACAACTACAGACTGGGAATGGGCAGGGGTAAAACATTTGTTTCATTTTTTGATTTGTTTTTGAGAGTTTTTTCCCCCCACGAATTTCATTTCCTCTAATGTTTAATTTATTTCTTTTGTTTAAGAAAAACAAATCAAACATTAAATAAAACAACCCAAAAGAAAAAAAAAGGAAACTGAGCCTCCCAAGGCCTTCTGATCTATCACCCATCCCTTATACCCAGAAAAATGCCAGGGCCAGGATCTCCCTCGGGCCTCACTTTCCTGGTCTGGTGGGATCCCCTGGCGAGACCTAGGCCCAAGTGTAGGGCGAGGCCACAGTACATTGTCGTAAACTCGGCCTAGGCTCTATGCAAAGCTGAGGCTTGTAGGCCTGATCCTGATGCCTCAGCATAGGCCTAATGACAAGGCCTAAGCTGGATGCTGGAACCTCTGCCTTGGCCTCAGTCTGGTAGAGACTCCTGGGCCTTGGCTGAGACCAAAAACTAGGCCGAGACCCAGTACCTGGATCTCGGCCTAAGCCCAGGCGTGATGCTTGGGACCAGTGTGAAGGCTGAGTATCAGGGCCTGGTGTGCAAGCTGGGTCCCGATGCCAGGGCATCGGCCTAGGCCCTGGCCTGACTCATGGAGCCCGTTGTGAATGCGATGTCCCAATGTCAGGGTCTGGTGTGGAGGCCAGGTCCCGAAACCAGGGCCTAGGATGAATCCAGGGTCCAGGACCAGAGCCCAATTTGGAGGCTGGGTCCTGACAACTGAGCCTCAGCCTATTCCAGAGCCTGGGCCTAAGCCCAGTGCTGGGGTCTGGTTAGGAGACAATGTTCCAATGCCGAGGCCCAGTCTGGAGGCCAGGTCCTGACTCCTGGACTTCAGCCTAGGTTGGAGCCAGGTCTAGAAGCCGGGTCCCAATGATTGGGTCTTGGCTTAGGATCAACATATTGGCCTGGTTCAGAGGCCAGGCCTGACAACAGAGTCCAGTTCAGAGGATGGGTCCTGATGCTTGGGCCTCAGCACAGGCCTAGGCTGGAGCCCAGGCCTGACCAATCAGCCTGGTCAAGAGGCCAAGTCCTGATGCCCTGGTCTGAGGCCCAACACCGCGGTCTGCTGTACAGCAAAATGGTGCCCTCCACTGAGGAGGATATGCTGGAGTTAATTTACTCTAGCATGTCCCCAGCCAGCGCTCTGGTCTTGGGGCCTGGGCCTGACTCTGGGCCGAGACCAAAGCATTGGGACCTGGGTTAAGAACATAAGAACATGCCATATAGGGTCAGACCAAGGCTCAATCAAGCCCAGCATCCTGTTTCCAACAGTGGCCAATCCAGGCCATAAGAACCTGGCAAGAACCCAAAAACTTAATCTATTCCATGTTACCGTTGCTAGTAATAGCAGTGGCTATTTTCGAAGTCAACTTCATTAAAGCAGGTAATGGACTTCTCCTCCAAGAACTTATCCAATCGTTTTTTAAACACAGCTATACTAACTGCACTAACCACATCCTCTGGCACCAAATTCCAGAGTTTAATTGTGCGTTGAGTAAAAAAGAACTTTCTCCGATTAGTTTTAAATGTGCCACATGCTAACTTCATGGAGTGCCCCCTGGTCTTTCTATTATCTGAAAGAGTAAATATCCAATTCAAATCTACCCGTTCTAGACCTCGCATGATTTCAAACGCCTCTATCATATCCCCCCTCAGCTGTCTCGTCTCCAAGCTGAAAAGTCCTAACCTCTTTAGTCTTTCCTCATAGGAGAGCTGTTCCATTCCCCTTATCATTTTGGTAGCCCTTCTCTGTACCTTCTCCATCGCAATTATATCTTTTCTGAGATGCGGCGACCAGAATTGTACACAGTATTCAAGGTGCGGTCTCACCATGGAGTGATACAGAGGCATTATGACATTTTCCGTTTTACTCACTATTCCCTTTCTAATAATTCCCAACATTCTGTTTGCTTTTTTGATTGCCGCAGCACACTGAACCGACGATTTCAATGTGTTATTCACTATGACGCCTAGATCTCTTGGGTTGTAGCACCTAATATGGAACCTAACATTGTGTAACTATAGCATGGGTTATTTTTCCCTATATGCATCACCTTGCACTTATCCACATTAAATTTTATCTGCCATTTTGATGCCCAATTTTCCAGTCTCACAAGGTCTTCCTGCAATTTATCACAATCTGCTTGTGATTTAACTACTCTGAATTTTTTGTATCATCTGCAAATTTGATTATCTCACTCGTCGTATTCCTTTCCAGATCATATATAAATATTTTGAAAAGTAAGGGTCCCAATACAGATCCCTTGGGCACTCCACTGCCCACTCCCTGCCACTGAGAAAATTGTCCATTTAATCCTACTCTCTGTTTCCTTTTAGCCAGTTTGCAATCCACGAAAGGACATCGCCACCTATCCCATGACTTTTTACTTTTCCTAGAAGCCTCTCATGAGGAAATTTGCCTTCTGAAAATCCAGGTATACTACATCTACCGGTTCACCTTTATCCACATGTTTATTAACTCCTTCAAAAAAGTGAAGCAGATTTGTGAGGCATGACTTGCCTTGGGTAAAACCATGCTGACTTTGTTCCATTAAACCATGTCTTTCTATATGTTCTGTGATTTTGATGTTTAGAACTCTTTCCACTATTTTTCCTGGCACTGAAGTCAGGCTAACCGGTCTGTAGTTTCCCGGATCGCCCCTGGAGCCCTTTTTAAATATTGGGATTACATTAGCTATCCTCCAGTCTTCAGGTACAATGGATGATTTTAAAAATAGGTTACAAATTTTTACTAATAGGTCTGAAATTTCATTTTTTAGTTCCTTCAGAACTCTGGGGTATATACCATCCGGTCCAGGTGATTTACTACTCTTCAGTTTGTCAATCAGGTCAACCACATCTTCTATGTTCACCGTGATTTGATTCAGTCCATCTAAATCATTACCCATGAAAACCTTCTCCAGTACGGGTATCTCCCCAACATCCTCTTCAGTAAACACCAAAGCAAAGAAATCATTTAATCTTTCCACAATGGCCTTATCTTCTCTAAGTGCCCCTTTAACCCCTCGATCATCTAACTGTCCAACTGACTCCCTCACAGGTTTTCTGCTTCGGATATATTTTAAAAAGTTTTTACTGTGAGTTTTTGCCTCTACAGCCAAGTTCTTTTCAAATTCTCTCTTAGCCTGTCTTATCAATGTCTTACATTTAACTTGCCAACGTTTATACATTATCCTATTTTCTTCTGTTGGATCCTTCTTCCAATTTTTCAATGAAGATCTTTTGGCTGAAATAGCTTCTTTCACCACCCCTTTTAACCATGCCGGTAATCATTTTGCCTTCTATCCAACTTTCTTAATCTGTGGAATACATCTGGACTGTGCTTCTAGAATGGTATTTTTTTAACAATGACCATGCCTCTTGCACACTTTTTACTTTTGTAGCTGCCCCTTTCAGTTTTTTTCTAACAATTTTTCTCATTTTATCAAAGTTTCCCTTTTGAAAGTTTAGCACGAGAGCCGTGGATTTGTATACTGTTCCTCTTCCAGTCATTAATTCAAATTTGATCATATTATGATCACTATTGCCAAGCGGCCCCACCACCATTACCTCTCTCACGAAATCCTGTGCTCCACTGAGAATTAGATCTAAAATTGCTCCCTCTCTCGTCGGTTCCTGAACCAATTGATCCATAAAGCTATCATTTATTCATTTATTCCATCCAGGAACGTTATCTCTCTAGTGTGTCCCGATGATACATTTACCCAGTCAATATTGGGGTAATTGAAGTCTCCCATTATTATTAGCACTACCAGCTTCCCTAATATACTCCTATCACTATGTCACTATAGTCTTCTCCGACACACAAGGGATTTCTACCCATAAAGATTTAATTTTGCATTTAGTCTCATGCAGGATGTTTATCCTGTTGGACTCTATGCCATCCCGGACATAAAGCGCCACACCACCTCCCTGGTGCTCCTCTCGGTAATTGCGATGTAATTTGTACCCCAGTATAGCTCTTTCCCATTGGTTGTCCTCCTTCCACAATTTTTCTGAGATGCCAATTAAGTCTGTCATCATTCACTGCTATACATTCTAATTCTCCCATCTTACTTCTTAGACTTCTTGCATTAGCATACAAACATTTCAAAGTTTGTTTTTTGTTTGTATTTTCATTCTGCTTTTTAATTGATAGGGATAAGTTAGAATTTTTTAGCTCAGGTGAGTTTTTAGTTACAGGCACTTGGACTACTTTTCTTATTATTGGAACCTCAATGTTGGGATGCCCTAATTCTAATGCATCATTAGTATCCTTTGAAGATAGCTCTTTCCAAACCATGCGCTGCTGAGCGACTGTTGGTTTTCTCCTTTGTTCTAGTTTAAAAGCTGCTCTATCTCTTTTATAAAGGTTAGCACCAGCAGTCTGGTTCCACCCTGATTAAGGTGGAGCCCATCTTTTTGGAAGAGACTCCCTTTTCCCCAAAAGGTTCCCCAGTTCCTAACAAAACTGAATCCCTCTTCCTTGCACCATCGTCTCATCCACTCATTGAGACTCCAGAGCTCTGCCTGCTTCTGGTGACCTGCGCGTGGAACAGGGACCATTTCAGAGAATGCTACCCTGGAGGTTCTGGATTTAAGCTTTCTACTTAAGAGTCTAAATTTGGCTTCCAGAACCTCCCTCCCACATTTTCCTATGTCGTTGGTGCCCACATGTACCACGACAGCCGGCTCCTCCCCAGCACTGTCTAAAATCCTATCTAGGTGACGCATGAGGTCCACCACCTTCGCACCAGGTAGGCATGTTACCAGGCGATCCTGATGCCCACCAGCCACCCAGCTATCTACATTCCTAATAATCGAATCACCAACTATGTCGGCCGACCTAACCCTTCCCTCCTGGGCACTAGGCCTTGGGGAGATATCCTTGGTGAGAAAGGACAGTGCATCACCTGGAGAGCAGGTCCTTGCTACAGGATCCTTTCCTGCTGCACCCGGTTGATGCCCTCCAATCATGAGACCTTCTTCCTCCAAGGCAGCACCAGGGATGCCAGATTGGAGTTGGGACTTGGCTACTATGTCCCTGAAGGTCTCATCTATATACCTCTCTGTCTGCCTCAGCTCCTCCAAGTCTGCCACTCTAGCCTCCAGAGATTGGACTCGTTCTCTGAGAGCCCAGAGCTCTGTGCATCGCATGCACATGTACAACTTCTCACCGGCGGGTAAAAAATCATACATGTGACATTCGATGCAAAAGACTGGGAAGCCCCCCTCTTGCTGCTAGGCTGCTGCCTTCATCTCAATTTTGTTCAGTTCCTTGTTAAGTTTTAGGGTTCCTGACGTTGAGACCCAAGGAAAGTCTGACCCCCCTGAAAAATTACTTGCCTGATCCATCAGGTATCTGAAACCACAGCCAGGCCAGGTGGATGGATCAGATAAGTAGTTTTTTGGATGGGCCTGGGCTTTGGTCTTGGCTGAGGTCCTGGGATCAGCTTTTGCCGAGGCCAAAGCCCCAGCATCATGATAGACCTAGGCTGTGGCTTCCTGCTTTCGGCCTCAGCCTATATCCTAGGTATAGGCCTGACCAGAAGTTTTAGCTGAATTAAACAAATAAGTTCTGTTTAATTTAGGGGGCCCCTCAGTTCATTTCAGGACTCCCCCAAATGAAATGATTTGGCCCTTATTTGTTGAATTCTGCAAATTCAGTTAAAACATATGCACATTCCTTCTTCAGACCACACTATTATAAGGTTGGAAAGAAGAAGAGGAATGTGGGATTGAATATATATCTAACATGAAATTAACACAGATAATCTGCATCAACTAAACCATGTTAGCATCTACAGTATATTATAATATGAGCTGATCCACTACCAAAATTGTTATTCTCCTACAAATAAGAACATAAGATATGCCATACTGGGTCAGACCAAGAGTCCATCAAGCCCAGTATCCTGTTTCCAACTGTAGCCAATCCAGTCACAAGTACCTGGCAAGTACCCAAACAGTAGATAGATAACAAGCTACTATTGCTTATTAATTACCATCATAGCAGTTTATGGATTTATCCTCTAGGAATGTTTTTTAAACCCAGTTACACTAACTGCTGTAATCACATCCTCTGGCAATGAATTCCAGAGCTTAACTATGTACTGAGTGAAAAAGAATTTTCTTTGATTTGTTTTAAATGAGCTACGTGCTAACATCATGGAGTGCCTCCTGGTTCTTCAATTATCTGAGAGAGTAAATAACCAATTTACATTAACATGTTCGAGCCCTTTCATGATTTTATAGACTTCTATCATATCCCACTTCATTCATCTCTTCTCCAAACTGAACTGCCCTAGCTTCTTTAGTCTTTCCTCATAGGGCAGCTGTTCCATGCCCCTTATTATTTTGGTTGCCCTTCTCTGTACTTACTCAAGTGCAGCTATATCCTTTTTGAGATGTGGTGACCAGAACTGCACTCAGTATTCAAGGTGCGGTTTCACCATGGAGCGATTCAGAGGCATTATGACATCCTCCGTTTTATTTTCCATTCCCTTCTTAAAAATTCCTAACATTCTGTTTGGATTTTGATTGCCACAGCACATTGGGCCAAAGATTTCAATGTATTATCCACAGTGACTCCTAGATCTCTTTCCTAGGTGGTAACTCCTAAGATGGAACCTATCGTGTAACTACAGCAAGGGTTAATTTTCCCTATATGCATCACTTTGCACTTGTCCACGTTAAATTTCATCTGCCATTTGGAAGCCCAATCTTCCAGTCTCACAAGGTCCTCCTGCAATTCATCACAATCCACTTGAGATTTAACTACTATGCATAATTTTGTATCATCCGCAAATTTGATCACCTCACTCGTTGTACCCCTTTCCAGATCATTTATAAATATACTAAAAAGCACCAGTCCAAGAACAGATCCCTGAGGCATTCCACTGTTTACCTTTTTCTACTGTGAAACTGACCATTTAATCCCATTCTCTGTTTCCTGTCTTTTAACCAACTTGCAATCCGCAAAAGGACATCACCTCCTATCCCACGACTTTTTAGTTTTCTTAGAAGCCTCCCATGTGGGACTATGTCAAACGCCTTCTGAAAATCCAAATACACCACATCTATGCTCGAGTCTGTGCTTACATGAAACTGAGGTAGCAGAAGGCTGTGCTTGTTGGTTTCTGTAATAGTTTAAAAAAAAAAACCCTACATAGAAAAGTGCGTAAAAAATCAAGACATTTGAAGGAGGAAATTTTAGAGAGAAACCGGACAGAAGCTGCTGCATTATAACTGGAGTGTAAATAAACTTGAATATGGAAAGGTCTGAAAAAGGATTTTTTTTTAATTTAAACTTGCTGCAGGGTAGACTAGATAGCCCTTTTTGGGCTTTATCTGATGTCATTTACTAAGTTAATATTTTTTTTGTAAGCGATAAGACTGTGAGTATTCAATAGCAAGTAGCACATTTAAGACTAATCAGAGAAAAATCTTTTTCACTCAACACACAATAAAGCTCTGCAATTTGTTGCCAGAGGATGTGGTTCGTGCAGTTAGTGTAGCTGGGTTCAAAAAAGGTTTGGATAAGTTTTTGGAGGCGAAGTCCATTAACTGCTATTAATCAAGTTTACTTAGGGAATAGCCACTGCTATTAATTGCATCAGTAGCATGGGATCTTCTTAGTGTTTGGATAATTGCCAGGTTCTTGTGGCCTAGTTTTGCCTCTGTTGGAAACAGGATGCTGGGCTTGATGGACCCTCGGTCTGACCCAGCATGGCAATTTCTTATGTTCTTATGTTCTTACAGGTTCACCTTTGTCCACATGTTAATTCACCCCTTCAAAAAAAATGTAGGAGACTTGTGAGGCAAGATTTCCCTTGGGTAAATCCATGCTGGTCGTGTCCCATCTAACCATGTCTATCTAAATGTTTTGTGATTTTATTCTTTATAAGAGTTTCCATGATTTTTCCCGGCACTGAAGACAGGCTCACCGGTCTATAGTTTCCCATATCACCCCTGCATCCCTTTTTAAATATAGGGGTTACATTGGCCATCTTCCAATCTTCAGGTGCATCAGATGATTTTAATGATAGGTTACAAACTTTTACTACTAGGTCTGAAATTTCATTTTTTAGTTTATTCACAACCCTGCAGTGTATACCATCCAGTCCAGGTGATTTACTACTCTTCAGATTTTCAATCAAGCCTACCACATCTTCCAGGTTCACCGTGATCTGGTTCAGTTGATCTGATTCATCAACCATGAAAACCTTCTCCAGAATGGGTATCTCTCCAATATCCTCTTCAGTAGACATTGAAGCAAAGAATTTGTTTAATCTTTCTGTGATGTTCTTATCCTCTCTAAGTGCCCCTTTAACCCCTTGATCATCCAACAGTCCAACTGACTCCCTTGCAGGCTTTCTGATTCAGACATTTTAAAAAGTTTTTATTGTGAGTTTTTGCCTCTATGGCCAACTTTTTTTCAAATTTTCTCGTAGCCTGTCTTATCAGTGCCTTACATTTAACTTGCCAATGTATGCCTTTTACAGTCTTTTGCTTGAGCCTCATCCACCTTCACACCTTACTTCGCATAACGTAATGAGTTAGAACACAAAATCCGCAGAACACAGCTGCCCCAACAGAATCAGTCACCAAGGGGTAATGAAGGAGTCTTCCACTTATCCCACTTCACTTCTTACAGCCCCCACCCGCTAAAAAAAAAATGACAGAACAAGTAACTAATTATTATTTGTCTGAATACATTGAAATTACATGTTATATATATTATACATATGAAAAGAATGTGTGAAAATTTTCCAAGTGTAAAAATGAATGAAAGTTTATTGAAGGTGAATGGATAGCTGAAAATCAAAGAAAAGCATGTGTTGTATTGTGAGGATTGTTTTAAGTGTAAAGTTGAAAGCATAATTTAGAATATGGTTTATTTTTAAAGCTAAATATGAAATTGTTACCACAAGTTGGGGTTACAACAATTGAGTAAAGGGGAAGATTTGATGTATAAGTAGGGAAAGGAGAATCCTTCAAATGGAAATGTGTGCTTGGGCAAAAAACAGCAAAATAAGATATACACTAGTATAAGTGCAACTAAATGCTTAGAATATGTGGTAAATAGTGTCAAAATAGATAAAATAGGGTAAAGGAACAGGAATGGATGAATAGTGATGCAAAGGCTCATTCATATGTTGGGTATGGAGTTTTGATTATTGTTTAAAAGTCATAGTTAAGGTTTTAAATGTTTTCTAGAAAAAGGAAAGAGCCTCTTTAAAAGCTAGACAAAGCATGTCACATCCCCTTTAGAAAGATGCTGAGAAGAGAAGGGAAGAAGAAAAGGTGAAAAATTTAGAAAGGTCTGAAAATTTAAAAAAATTCTCAGCAAAAGAAAAGTAATAAGAAACACCATGAAAAGAAATGAGTAAAAAAGAAATCACCCATAAAAATAACAGTTGTGCAGCTTCTTCACTAGTCTACATCAGAATTATTCCTCCGTGCATTTCATCCTTTTCACCTTACAATCCCACCTTTATGCTTTCTCTCTTCACCGACATACTGCCAAAAGTCTTGCCACCTTGTTTTACTGCTTTAATTATTTTTCCTCTGCTTACACCTTTTCTTTCCTGGCTGCTTTCCTTGTCCTGATCTTTCGGAGATTCCTGGAGTATCTTGAATGCTCATGAGTTTGACCTTTCCAGCTACCTCTTCGAAGCCATACTGCTTTCTTTTTCTAGTCGCTTTTATTTTCTTTCCTAACATACAGATGTGTTGCACTTACAGTGGATTCTGTCTGGTTAGCCCACTTGTCTAGTTCATCAGGCTCTTTCTACCCTGCCAGTGCTTCTACAAGGAACTCCCCTGTCTGAACAAAGTTGATACTCTCCTTTTTTTTTTTTTTTGCCTGTTTCTTTTGTCTTTTAATTTGGAACCAGGGCTGAGAACTGGCGCCATGAACCTTCTTGTGTCCCTGGCTGGGATTTCTTTCCTCTTTCGTATCCTCTCCCAAGTTACTTCAGTCAGTCACTGGAGCGATTGTCCTTGGCTGGAGGCCATGCACAAGGGCTCAGTCCACAGCCCTGCAGTCTTGGGTCCCTAAATCTGATCCTTAGCTGTCACCGTTGCACAATGACTATGAATGCTTTCCCCTCTCCCAGGAGCCGTGAACTCTGTCCCTGCCGTATCCTCGGCCATAACAGTCCTCCTCAAATTAGTCAAAGAGGGCAGAATGCCTCAGGATAAAGGAGTCGCCACAGAATTAGGGATATCTGGCCAGCACATTCAGAAGGTGCATGTGAACAGGCATGTTCAGGGAATGAAAGGATTCATTCCCTTTCCTTTCACAAGACAGTGTAAGCATCATGAGGATAATGTTCAGAACTGCTCGCGTGCGCTCATTTACGCATGTATATGGGCGCACGCAAAGTTGCTATTGTATTTTCTAACCTGCACAGAAATGAAATGCACCGTTATAAAATACGAGTGCATGTGCACGCACAAATGCTTCTGCATGTAAAAATCGTGAGCTGCGCAAGCTCAGACTTATCTGGATAAGTTAGCAGCAAAGGCGCTACTTAGCCAGATAAATGTGTGCAGATGATAAATCCATGTATTTGTTACATTACATTTTAAAAGGATACGCAAATAGATTTTGCATGCATTAATTAGATGTTTTTACACACATAAATCAGAGGATTTTATAACATGCACGCAGCAATGAAATAACCAGTTTTACCAGTTAGTCTACCAGTTCAGCCTGAAGTCTCCCATTTCACCCAGACCATCTACACAGTCATTTTTTTCATTTTTAAGATGTTTATGATCATTTACACCAGTTATGGAGCAGGGGTAAATGTACGCAAATAAAAGCCTGGCATGCATCACTTTGGCAGGTTCTAAAATAGCAACTTACTTACCTAAATGTTGGCCCCTTCCTCAGAACACCCTGGCTCAACCCTTTTTTACATGCGAAAATTTGTTCACAGTCCCTGCTTTATGCATGTACATTGAGGATTTTGTATATCAGTTTGCTGAAATTAATACAATAGATTTTGAATAAAATAGCATGCACTTGCATATATGCTAATTTATGCACACAAGTGCTAATTTTTATGTGCACAAGGTTTGAAAGTTCAGCTTTATATGTGTACTCTCAATTGCATCATTTGCAATGTAATAAAAATACTTTTTGAGGTCCTGTCATTATCGCCTCTGATTGGGAAATGGAATATATATACATCTCACATGATCTATACAGAGATAGCAGTACCAGGTAGAAACAGCTGGAAAAAGTTCCTAACAACTGCAGCCATTGTGGTGTGAAAGTCCTAGAGGCCAGATAACATAGCCAAGTATGGAGTGAGACCCAGCTGTCTGAGATCACTGTAAGGCTTTAAATCCTCATAGAGGGACCTAATGTTAAAGGTTAGTAAATCCAAGTTTACTAACCTTGTTATATGTAACTTTGTTCTTCCTGTTCTACTTATGGTTTTAGTTACAATTCCCCTATTCGATGTAAACCGATCTGATATGGTCTTCAACCATGAAGGTCGGTATAGAAAAGTGTTAAATAAATAAAATAAATAAATAATGGCCTCTGACTTCAGTCTGGAAGGGTGGTGGTGCAGATATGTGGGTGCAGCTGCATCCTTGTTGTCCTGTTGCTCCTGGCCTCATCCTCTGTCGCTTGCCCTGTCAGTTCTCCTTGCTTCTCTCTCTGTCCTCTCTACCTCTTGTTCTTCTCCCTGTCTCGTTCCCCTCTAGCCGCCTCCTCTTTCTCTCACACAATCTACTTCTCTTCTCTTTCTCCTCTGACCCCCTTTCTTCAATCCTGCCACAGCTCCTCCTGCTTCAGTACTCACAAATCCTCCATCTTGAAGTCCACAGTGCATGCTGACAGCTGAGCCCTTTACATATATTGTGTGAGCTTAAAAGGCAGGTGTTAATTAACCATTGGTGAGCATGTGCTAAAGAGTAGATGGAGGAGAGCATTCTACACTATTTCCCGCAGACTGATCCACTTTTGATACAGATAAATCACTACCCTTGATGCTTGTCCCACTCCCATTATTTCACCCCTCCTGCTACTACCTCTAAAGTTTATTGAATATGGCCATCATATCATTGGAAACACTTGTATCTTTTCTTTGATCTTGCCATTCAGCCAGCCAAATCTATTCACCTAACCCAGCTTCTAGTGTAGATTTGTCTTTTGGTGGGGGCGCGGTTCCATCTCTCAGTGTGAACTCTCTCTGTGAACACTGGGCAGCCACATCAACGAGCTGCACCCCAATCCCATGACCTTATGCTGCTTTTTAAAATGATGCATATCTAGTTCTGATGGACTCCTGCTTTTTCAGGTAGGATACATTGTGATAAGGCCCTATATTAAGTAGTTTCGAGCATAATTTTCAAACCATTTATACACATAAAACCAAACTATATATGCATAAATGGCTGTACTAGAATAGCCAGGTCTGAGTACATTAAAAAATACAGATGTATCCCTGTTACTCATGTACTTTTATATGAAATAAGCACAGGCATTCTAAGGGGTGGAGACACTTACATGCATATATTTCTATTTTAAAATGTATGCATGAAAGTGTATGCACATAAGTTATGCCCTCTGAAGAAGAGACTGAATTTTATGCATGTGAATAGGTGTATATTCTCGGCCCATTACCTGTGTAAATTGACTTCGAAAATACTCATCTGTGTGTAATATATATATATATATATATATATATATATATATATACATACAGACTTTACCATTATTCGGGTTGTTCGAAATTTAACCTCACTTTTAACAGGTGCTATCAATTGTAAAGTAGGGGGAAGGGTTAAGAGTATGACCATGATGCTTGAAAAGGAAGGGTGTTAGTGTGCTGGAAGTATCTGACATCTTTGCTCAAACCTGACCAGTTGTGGTATATCTGCTATCACCGCTGGCTCGGCTAAGGAGGGAAAGAGGGAGGGAGGGGCTATTTTAGTAGTTAGAAGTCACCGCTGCCCCTATATCATCTCTACTGTTTCTGTCTTAGTTTCTGGCCAATTCTGCAATGCCACCTTAATAATGGTTTATGAACCTTTCCTACAGGAACCTGTCTAAACCTTTTTTTCTTCATTTTAAAGTTCAAGTCGGGTCATTCTAATAAATCTTTCTGCTCTGGAAATTCATTTGTTAGAAAAACTGAGGTAAAAAATGAAGCAAAAATGTAAATATTTCCACAAACAAGCAAACATCAGTTATCAGATCTGACATTGTATTACTAGTTTTTCTCTATATTTTAGGCCCTTTACATATCTAATTGCATTTATACACTATGACACCAACAGGCACACCTTCTCCATCCACCTGACTATAATTTTAAAGATTACTTCATTTCTTCAAAAACTGATGTTTTAATATCATTTGAAAACCATCAAAGTTAATTCCCTGTTAATTCCCTGTTAATTTTGTTATAACATAATAAAGTTCTACCACTGTTTAAGCTTTTCTTCCCTTTTCTGTTGGTCTCATTACATTGTTTCACATCCAGATGTCTGAATCATGCCAGTATATTTTAGGTCTGTGGTTTTCTTTGTCTAAATGGGAGACAATCTGGAGGCCATTGCGTAGACTTTTTCCTGCTCAGTCATGCAGGCACACCTAACTTCACTGGTTTTCTGGGAAGTTACAATGAATATGCATGAGATAGGTCTGCATACATTGTGTCTCCTATATATGTTAACATTGCATGTATATTTATTACAGATATCCTGAAAACTAGACTGGTTAGGTGTGTCTCCAGTACAGCTTTGCAAATCGCTGCTATATCATAGTGTTTGGAAGTATAGAAGCATAGTATGTAAAGTTATAAACATTAAAAATTATAATGTAGTCATGAATCTTCTAGTATTAGACTTTCATCTTCTATATTAAACAAATTTGAACAATAAACATCATAGAGGTAATAACTTTCCTTTCAAGTTATTTTATTTATAGACTAGTTTTCTGTTTCTCCTTTTTTTAGCCACAGAAGCATGAAGAAGAAGATGGTACTACAGATACTGCAACCTCTTCATCTAACAATCATGAGAAGGACAGTGGGGTTGGGCCTACCGATGAGAGTCTGCATCATGATGAGAGTTCAGAACTAGAAAATGCACCTGAGGAGCAAAACAACATTTCCTTTCAGGACAATAGGGAGCTGGGAAAGAGCCAGGACACCCTAGGAAGCATTGAATTGCATTGTAATGAAAGTTTTGTGTCTGGAGAGTATGTTGATTCTGATTTTGTTGGAAACCAGGATGAGG
The DNA here is from genome assembly GCF_901001135.1 of Rhinatrema bivittatum. Taxonomy (NCBI): domain Eukaryota; kingdom Metazoa; phylum Chordata; class Amphibia; order Gymnophiona; family Rhinatrematidae; genus Rhinatrema; species Rhinatrema bivittatum. Next base: position 106,239,154 of record NC_042623.1, read on the forward strand.
AGTGTGAGAGATTTCGACAGTTGCTGGAGCTTAAGTGCAAAATCAGGAACCATGGAGAATATGATCTTTATTATTCAAGCAGCACCATAGAATGTAACACAGGAGTTGAGCAAGATGGAGTTGAGCATGAGTTACAGTTACTCAATGAAGAACTAAGAAATATTGAGCTTGAGTGCCAGAACATTATGCAGGCCCATAGGCTTCAAAAGGTGAGTGACCAGTACGGAGACATCTGGACACTCCATGATGGGGGATTTAGGAATTATAACACCAGCATAGATATGCAGAGAGGTAAACTGGATGATATTGTAGAGCACCCTGAGAAATCTGACAAGGACAGCTCTAGTGCATATAACACAGCAGAAAGCTGCAGGAGCACCCCATTGACTGTTGAACGCTCCCCTGATAGCTCACTCCAGAGAATGATCAGCATCACTAACAGGAAAAATCTAAGAAGCACAATAGTGGCCAATCAGTTATCAAATGGACAGATCAGTAGAGAGGCCATGCTAAGCAAGACCATTGAGCAAAGTAATAGTGCTGAAAGCACGGGAAATATATCAGAAAACAAAGAACAAGAAAAAGAGAGCACTGAACAAATTCCTTATCTCTCTCCATATCACAGCTCTTCATATAGGTATGGAAATATACCAGCTCATGCAAGACATTATCAAAGCTACATGCAGCTGATCCAACAAAAATCTGCAGTAGAGTATGCTCAAAGTCAGCTTAGCTTAGTGAGCATGTGCAAAGACTCGCCAAAGTCAACAGAGCCCAGAATGGAGTGGAAAGTGAAAATCAGGAGTGATGGGACTCGCTATATCACAAAGAGACCGGTGAGAGATAAACTGTTGAAGGAACGTGCCTTAAAAATAAAGGAGGAGAGGAGTGGAATGACAACAGATGATGATACAATGAGTGAAATGAAGATGGGCCGTTACTGGAGCAAAGAGGAGAGGAAGCAGCATCTGGTGAGGGCTAAAGAGCAGAGAAGACGGCGAGAGTTCATGATGCGCAGCCGGTTGGAATGTCTTAAGGAAAGTCCACAGAGTGGCAGTGAGGGCAAAAAGGAAATTAGTATTATTGAACTCAGTCACAAAAAAATGATGAAAAAGCGCAACAAGAAAATTTTGGACAACTGGATGACAATCCAGGAACTGATGACACATGGTGCCAAGTCTCCTGATGGCACCAAAGTACACAATGCCTTTTTGTCAGTTACTACTGTATGAAGAGAACTGCTTCAGAGTATACTACCAGTTTAGGTAGAGTACTATTGCCTCGTTCAATGTGGCATTTTTATATATTTTGTGAATGTTTATAGTTTAACCTTTTTTGTACACAAGATAAATTTTCATTTTGTTTTTTTTCATATAATGATATCTTCTTTATCTGGCAGCCTTTCTTTAACCTGCAATATATTAATTTGTATAAAAAAATAAATACAAATGTAAAAAGCCAGTTAATTTCTTAACCTTTGTATCTATTGTAAGTTAAGATTTGATTTATTTCTCTAGTTTTCTTTTTTTCTACTTAAGTAACAATATCAATGCCAAAAGAAACCATTTTATATGCTTGCTTATTGGCATAACAACTAGTTAAACCCCTACATCTTATATCACACATGTTACTACATCATAAACTGTTTCTCATCCTGCAGCTAACAATCTTTTCCAGTGGCATATTGTACATTTAACCTGTAAATTGGAATTGTATTTGTCCAAGTAAAGTGTAGGTGGACAATTCTCCTGTGATATCTATGTAGTATCATCAATCATGTAGCTAGATAATATGTAATACAGTACTTGTGAAGATGGAAGAGAAATAAATTATTGCTTATCTTTAAGAAACGTAAGCACAGTTCTTTGGTTTTTAAGTTTCTCTATATGTAAAGTATTTTTACTGCAAGTATAAAGTCCATTCTTAAGCAATGTGTACCAAAAAATGAAAATTCTTTTTTTGCCACTCATAAAAGTCTGCTTCCCCTAACCTCCCAGAAACTGGAGTTTTCACAGCTAACTCCACATAATGCCGTATAGTTGGTTTGCTTTGATGCACCCAACCACACTACCAATTTCCAAAGATGGAATGGAGTAAGGGCGGAATAAATAGTGTGAGACCACTGGGTGGCACAGCTTGATTCCAGAAGAAGACTGCAAATAAGGAAGTGTAATGGAGTTTGGTGCTGCTACTGGCGGATCAGTCAGATGTCTTCACTACCCCAACCCCTTCATGTGCAATATACACACTGATGCCTTTGATCTCAGAATATGCACAATTGCAATTTTTGGATCACCTGCCTGCTTTTTGAAGATAAAGGGGTTTCACAATAAAACTCATGGTAAAAACGTTTTACCATGCACATTCATAAAATGTTTATGTATAAATTAAACAATGTTACAAAATGAATGGTAAAACTTACTTGCAATACCCTGGCCTTGAAAATAATGTGCAAGTTAGCACAAAAATGTTTAACGCCACATTAGCTATGGCCCAAAATCTCTTACATCATCCAGCTCTTTCACTTTGAGCCAGTTAATACAGAATACTTCCTCTGATGTTTCCCTCCCCATCTCCATCATCCCCCTGACAGGCTCCCCTCAGCAAGTCATTGTTCCTGATAGGCATTCCCCCAATAGGTAATCCTCCCAATGGCCAAAGAATCCACCTATCCCTCTGGAAATGTCTTACCATTCGGAATGACCTGGATATTCAGAGGCATGAGGAATGTCAGAGCCTTTCTGCCTGCCCTGATGCCTCTAGTGAATGATGCAGGTAGGTGCACCACTTTTATCATATGATAGTGGTGAAGTATTCCTATTTCTGTCATTCATTAGTGGAAATGATGTAGGCAGGCTGGTCTAATCACGAAGACTTAGCCCCCTCCTAAATAGCAAAACATGTTTCCAGAAGGGTGGGTGGGGTTCTTTGGCCAAGGAAGGTGGGGGGGGGGGGGTGTTCTTGGAATGGGAGTTTACTTCCTACTAGGGTGAATGGCTTGAAGGAGGAGATGCCTTGCTGGGCATACCTATTAGGGCAAAGTTTTGGAGGAGAAGCCTTGATGGAAAGATGACTATTGGAGGAGTTGAGGAGAGGGAAACCATTTTTTTCAATAGAGCTTGATGGAGAGGAGATCACTTATGTTAATGGTCCTAAAGTAAGAGGGTTAGTTACCAAGGGAGATGTTGGGCTGCAGCATGCACAGAAACAATTTAACATCTAGTCTTAGGCAGGTATTAAACCTTTGTTTTTACCAGGCCCACAGCAAATAACAGGTGGAAGACTGCATGCCACACTATATTTTGTGAGCCATGGAAAACCTCTTATTTGCATATGACACTCCCTTCATTTACATTCTTTTACATATTAATGTTCTGGGAGACCATCTTAAATGTACATTAAGACTATATTATGCCATGCTATTTTTAGCATTCACAAAAGGTCCTTACCATGCACATTAATCTTTATTGCAAAAATTATTAATTAGTAAGCTAAAAATAAACTTAAAAATTAAGAGTGTGCACAATAAAGGGATTAGTAGGGAGTAATAGTTCTTATTTTCAGAAGGTAATCTTTCTAATGAATAAAAGTTAGAATTGTTTTTAAACAAAGATATAGAAAAGCAGAAAGGCTCTGATGTACTAAAGTGACTTTTTTCTCCCCATTTTGTGTCTATGAGAAAAATGTTTTGTAAAACTGGCCCTAAAGTATTTAAGACAGGGGCAGTAGAATGAGAGAGGGTTTCTGTTTCAGAGAGGAAGAAAACAATGTAGGAACGAGAAAGAGAAGTTTGTGACCTTCTAATAGAATATTGGAAAATAATCACATTTCAATTAATTTGTACACCTTTTACAAGTCTGCTTTCCTTTGTTAAATGAGTTAGGTGATCCAAGATCCCCATCAGGTTAGTCTAACCTGCTGAAGCTTATCATCTTAGATGCCAATCTGGCTTGTCATGGATTTTACTCATCTCTGGCACCATTGTAGAATTTGCTGGGGTAATTGTAACAGTGTTAACCTTCCATCCCAAAAGTATTGCCATAATGTAGTTCAAAAACGTACAGTTTATATACATCTTTATACACTGACCATATGAAGGGAGTTTAATAGAAAGCTAGTCACAAATGTGCAGTATGTAGCCCAAAGAATGGTACTGCATGCAGCTTGTTTGTTGGCCTTTATATCTGTACATTTAAGCTTACCTTTATTCAGAATGAACAGCTAGAAGGAACTCTGGGACAGTGGTTTTGTAATGGATCATTAGACTTGCTTGGAGGGTCTGTGCCATTAATGTTGTGGTGTTTTTTTGTGCTGGAATTAAATAATGTTGTATCCCTGCAAGAATTTGGTATAAGACTCCTAGGCAAATCAAACTGTGCTTTAGAAAAATGTTTGCAACCGAAAAATATTTTGTCTGTGATGTTCTTTTTTTGATTGTGTATTAGCTGTGCACAATGGTTCTGAAATTATTCTTACTTAAAGAGTTTTACTTTTTCCTTCATAGGACAAAGCACTGAGCTTGCCAGTAATAACAGTAATGCCAGCTACAAAATATGAATGGCATTACCCAGAGAACATTCACAATAAAAATTAAAAATGCATCAAAATAGTAATTTTTAAAACATGTAAACTGGTATCCCTTGAAAATTGTGGGAGTAGGATTCTCAAGAGTTAAATGTTTTCCCTTGGATACCATCTCCTTTACATAACATTTGAATATCAGTTAAACCTAGCAATATAGATTAATTTCCTATTTGTTAAAAACATTTAATTAGTATGCAATGGATGACACTGATATAATTATTTCACAGGTGGAAGCAGCTTAAAGAAAACAGAAATGTAATGTCAGTACTGTTGCTGGTTTTAATATAAATACATTTGAATTAATATGCCACTTATGCTCTCTTTGAATGCACTTTCTAAAACATTATTATTGTTTGCAAGGGATTTGATCAAATGTTGTTTACATTAAAAAAGGTTGTTGATAATTAAAAAATGCAAATTTTGATATCCTACTGTGATTTTCATTTTGGTATATAATGGTGAAGTAGCTAATAAATAACTACAATTGCCAAAAGACTATCATATCATTGCTACCACAAGTTATTAACATCTGGTGGTCATTGAGTCATCTCTGTGAAAAGCACCACTGGTCTTGATTCCTAGTAGAATATTCATATAAAGGAATCATCTTTGCAAATGGCATTCTGCAATTTACAATTTCTGATTTGCAATTCTAGTCTGGATAGGAAAATTAAACAAATCCCAGAGCACTATTAGATGATTGTTAAAATCATGGTACGGTTTCTAGCCCGCACATCATAAAGGGGAATGTTCCTAAAATCATGAAGGTCTGATTTGAGATTACCAACTCATTATGTCATCTACTCAAGATGGTTAAAAAAACTGGTAGGCTTTGGAGGATGTAAATGGGAGATCATACAGTTCAGAATTATAGTTACCATAGTGAGTAATATTTGGAATGTGTAAGGTATACTCAAATAAATAAGATAGTTGTACTGTACAATATATAAGAAATATTGCAAAAGGAATAACAAATTAAAGGGTCATTCATCAAATCGCGTTAAGGCCTTATCGCAGGTGTAAGGGTCCTAACACCCATGATAATGCCATAATGTATGTGTTATTTATTGCATCATGAGAGATATATGCAAACTTTTTAAGTTTAGTCAAAAGGGAGGAGTTTGGGTGGAGTTCATGAAAATGAGGGGTGTTTAGTATTGCATGTGATAGTGTAACACATGTAATAACTACACTTGATGTTATGCTGTGTGATATGGCATGATATTTATTGATAATCCTGTTTTGGGCAGGGTGAAGTTGGGGGGAGGGAGAGGAAGCCTCTGGGATAACACACATACTTGTCAACTATTTATACCACTGTAGGAGGGTCAACAGTTTTATATGCACAGGCAGCAGTACAAACAGCACAGAGCACATCAGTGAAGATTTGATGTGATTTGGAATGAGGAAAGATACACAAAGATGAGATTTGTACAGTGTACTCTCGCCCTAGTTTGACATGTAAAACTGCCCCCCAACCCTAGACTACCACCAAAACCTCACCTCGAGTTACTAATTGACCCTCCTACAGTGCTGTAAATAGTTGACTGATATGAGAGCCTTATAAAGAGTCTCTCTCTCTCTCCTAACCACACTCCTCTTTTTTTTTTTTTTTCTATCACGGATGCTATTCATGCGAAATTTATAGCAAAATCATGAATCTAGGTCTAAGGGGAAAAGATAAAGAGATGTAAAAAACCTGAAGGTCATTATACTAAGTTGTGATAATGTGGGTCGTTATCAAATGTTAATGTGTGATAACAGCACATGTAAGGGTACACAAATAACATTAAAGATAAACTGCATGCATTAAAATGTGTGCAATAATATTATCATTATCATTTTTTTATAAAGCTTATCTAGAATTCTTTAAGTTTCTCATGATAATAGGTCAAGCACATTTTAACATGTTATTTTCCGATGTATTCATAGATAATGAACTAATTTATATAGTTATGCAGCTCTTTACCTATTATTTCACAGAATTTGCAATATTTGCGATATTTAAATAACATGTTAAAATAGCAAATAAACACCCGCTATTCCGTTTGCAAGCATTTGCCCACACTATTTGCCAATTTAGCACAAGTTTACAAGTTTGTGAACAATGCTGCAGCTTATTAATCAGCCTCCTAATAAGATAAAACAAGGTAAGGTTAGAAAGCCATAAAAATTATGTTTAAGATATACAAAGATGGGTAAGATATGCAACAGGGTGAATAGTGAATAAAGTGAGCTTGCAATAAAAGTAAAAAGTGTGGATATTATGACCTGTGAATAAATCATTGTGTACTATCGCAATGGAAATTTTTATAAGACATGCAACAAAATGAATAAGGCATAAGAAAAATCACACTTAGAAAAGAGATCATATGCAGCATTTGGACTACTGTGAAAGTTCTTCTCAAATCTTTATAAAGGGTTTAGAGATCCATTTGAGAAACCTGAATAGTCACACTAGTATGGATAGTTCTGTCCTTATGACATAAAATGTACGGCTAGCTGCTTCCCTGCCATTAAATGCTAAACACGCAGAAAAATAGAAATCCATGGATACCAGCTACAGGAATACTGAATTGGATAATACAATTAAAATGCTACCTACCCATCAGTAAAACCAATATAGATATTACTTTGTAACCTGAAAAAAGTGTTGCTACTACTACTACAACTGCTATTTATAATTTCTGTAGTGCTACTATACATATGCAGTGTTATATTTAATGTCTTTTCTGGTCTGTTTCATGATTAATTTTGGGATGTAAGCCAATGAATGGCACATACAGGTAAAATTTACTGTTGAAATTGCTGCTCTTACATCTTACATATTTAGGGCCTGATTTTCAAAAGGATTTACATGGTTAAAACTGGGTTTTGCAAGTGTAAATGCACTTTGGGCTTTTGAAAATTGCTACAGTACATGCCATTGAATTGTCCATAGTTTTACATAAGAGCACTTTATGGGCATATTGGCTTTAGAAAATTGCTATGATGGTATGTTACATTTACATGTGTAAATCCAGAGGGGCAGATTTTCAAAGGGGTACGCGCGTAAATTTTATAATAAAGGTAGGAGGGTTTAGAAAGGGCTGGGGGGTGGGTTAGGGAGGAGAAGGTGGGGGGAGGCGGAAGGAAAGTTCCCTCCAAGGCACGCGCAGGGGGTGGAAGGGGCAGCTTTTTGGGGGTTACGTGTGTATCCTACGTGCGTACCCCTTTGAAAATCTGCCCCTCTGGATTTACACATGTAAATGTATCATACTGTCATAGCAATTTTCAAAAGCCATTTATGCCCATAAAGTGCCCTTATTTGTGTAAAACTATGGACAATTCAATGGCATGTATTGTAGCAATTTTCAAAAGTAAAGTCGCACATCTTTTTTTTTTTTCTAAATTTTCAGCTTACATAATTCAATATTACAATTGAACTTATAAATAGGAAATAAGATCCACTTATTACAATATTACCTGTATTAAATAATAACTAAATTATAATCACACTTATTTCCGTTGTAATATACTAGTTACTTAGGGAGAAAATACTAAGCAAGTACATCATCCAAAATAAAAATACTTTTAGTCAAAAAAGAAAGAAAATAAGAGATTAACAGAATTAACAATTTTCCCAATTATACCTGGGTTTGAGATTGATCTTCCCTCCTTTGACTACGATACTCCTCTAAGAATCTCTCTAGATGTTCTAGATGCTCTAGATGTTCAGGTTCATAATATGTATATTTTGCCCCTTCTACATACATTACAGTCTTACATGAAAATCTAATGGCTATATTAATTCCGAAAGTTCTTGCTTGATTAGCTAATGTCAAAAAAAAATTTCGCCTCAACTGAGTTTCTTTGGCAACGTCCGGGTAAACCCATACCTTTCGGCCAAGATAGAGGACCTTTTTTTCCAGAAAAATTTTCAAAATTTTATCCCTTTCAGATGAAAGGGAAAATTTTACCAACAATGTACCCCTCTTTTCTACTTGTGCACTAAAGGACGTCTCTATTAATTCCGTTACATTTAAAGATGATTCTACCTGATCTAATGCTGCTTCACCAGTTTTCCAATTAATAAAATAAGCACTTACTATTATAGGTATTTTCTCTGGGGGTAATAATAATACCTCCTGGAAATAGTTCTTCAGCTGTTCTTTTGGGGAGATTAATTTACATTTAGGAAAATTTACCATCCTCAAGTTTACATAACGAATATTATTCTCTAACATCTCTACTTTCCTAGTGAGCATTGTTTCACCCTGTATTATAGTTGTCTGAACCTGTTTCAGTTGGGTTATTTCTTCCTCAACTTTTGTTAGTGCAATCCCATTATTTGTTACCAAAGGATTCAAATTAGATACAGCTGTTTGCAATTCTTTGACATTAGAATTAAGTTTCCCAATATCCTTATGTATTACATTTACTGCTTTCCATATCATTTCCAGTGTAACATTAGAAGCATCCCCTCTAGATAGTCCTGCTATATCGAATAAGGGCAAAGATTGAGAATCAGATGTCTTAGGGGTATCTTTATCATCCAGAGGGAAAGAACTCTCCATTCCAATAACTGAATCAGTTCTTCCACCGGTTATCTCTCTGTCTCCTCTGGGACAGAGGCCCCTTTTTCCGGTAAAAGGTTCAACTCCTCTTACCTTCTCTGGTGTTGCTGTCTCTATGCCTTGTGCCTCCTCGATCGGACTAGATTCCAAGGACGCCATCCATCATAGGAAAAAGCCTGGTTCACTGGCCAGCGCAACGTTCTTTGGTGAGGTGGGTGTTATTGGGGCCCCAGGACTCAAGCTCACATCTCCCAATAGTATGGGTGCTTGCTTCTCACCCAACACTATAGCGGGATTCTCCGGAGTTTCTTTTTCCGCTTTAGGATAAAATCCAGGCAAAGTGGTATGAACAGGTACTGGTCGGGCAGGGGTCGAGGCATCCTGCCTTACCTTACCCTTCCGTTTAGTGAGTGGCATTCTGCTACCAGGAACGCCACTCACAACGGAAAAAAAAGAAACAAATAATATAGTATTATTTCCAGCTAGGATTTTATCTATTCCCTTATTTGAAAACCAAACTAAGTATAGGGAGAGAGATTGAGAGCGATGGTACTAATAGGAGCAGTTCCGGATAAACAGACCAGGGGTCCCGCCTTCTCGCCTTCGCCGGCCTAAGCTGAACCAAGCCATGCGCCGACGGCACGACGCACCGTCTGCCGCTTGTTTAAATAGTGGCAGACGCTCCTCGATGACGTCACTCGGGGGAACGCCCTGGCAAACACCTCCTCAGGGCCAAACAATATTCTAAAGTCCCAAAATGATATTCCGGGTACTCTCTCTGAGTGCAGGTTAGTGGACAATCTCTCTGATCTCACTCCTCTTTCTCCCACAATGTCCTGTCTGCCGCTTGTTTAAATAGCGGCAGATGCTCCTCGATGACGTCACTCGAGGGAACACCCTGGCAAACACCTCCTCAGGGCCAAACGATATTCTAAAGTCCCAAAATGATATTCCGGGGACTCTCTCCGAGTGCAGGTTGGTGGACAATCTCTCTGGTCTCACTCCTCTTTCTCCCCTAAAGTCACAAATCTTGACGCACCTTTGGCCACCAGTAGTAGCGGTTAAGAAGGTCGAGAGTCCTCTGTCTGCCAGCATGACCGCCCGTGAGAGAGTCATGAGCCCAATTTAAGACCCTCCTCTGCGGTCTCTGTGAGGAACAACCACTCTTCCAAGGGCGGTTACCGTGGTACTGGACAAGTTGATCTTGGCAGGATCGATGATGTACTGAGGAGGATCCTCTCTCTCCTCCAGAATGGAGTTACAGGATAGCGCATCGGCTCGGACATTTTTGGATGCTGGACGGTACTTAAGTGTAAAATCAAATTGGTTAAAGAACAGAGACCAGCGGGCCTGCCTGGGGTTGAGCCGTTGGGCTTGGCACAGAAACTCCACATTTTTGTGATCAGTATATACTGTGATGGGATGACTGGCCCCCTCCAACCACTATCTCCATTCCTCGAATGCCAACTTGATTGCCAGCAATTCCTTATCTCCAATACCGTTATTGCATTCTGCTGGGGTAAATTTCTTGGAAAAATACGAGCAAGGCATGAGACATCCGGTGCTAGAGCTTTGGGACAGCACTGCCCCGACTGCTATGTTAGATGCGTCCACTTTCACAAAGAAAGGTTGCTGCGGATCTGGGTGGCGTAAACATGTGTCCAGCAGAAAGGCTTCTTTAAGCTTCTCAAAGGCCAGGCACGCCTCATGGTGCCAGGCTCGCGCGTCCACCCCTTTCTTGGTCAGAGCAGTCAGTGGCGCCACTAGCCGGGAGTATTGAGGTATGAAGTGCCTATAAAAATTGGCGAACCCCAAAAAACATTGTAGGGCCTTTAAGCCCATGGGGCGAGGCCAATTCTTGATGGCGGATACTTTCTCCGGGTCCATGTGGAACCCCGTTGCTGAGATGATATATCCCAGGAATGGCAATGAGTCCTGTTCGAATATGCATTTTTCCAGCTTCGCGTACAGGTGGTTGTCCCTGAGGATCTATAGCACTTGCTTGACGTATCGACGGTGGGAAATCAAGTCCCGAGAGTAGATAAGGACATCATCTAGGTACACGATCACAGAGGAATATAATAGTTTGCGAAGTACTTCATTCATGAGATGCTGGAATACGGTGGGTGCGTTACATAACCCGAAGGGCATGACCAGGTACTCATAGTGCCCATCCCGGGTGTTAAATGCCATCTTTCATTCATCCCCGGGACAGATTCTGACCAGGTTGTATGCCCCTCTTAAGAACATAAGAACATAAGAAATTGCCATGCTGGGTCAGACCAAGGGTCCATCAAGCCCAGCATCCTGTTTCCAACAGAGGCCAAAACCAGGCCACAAGAACCTGGCAATTACCCAAATACTAAGAAGATCCCATGCTACTTAAATCCAGTTTAGTGAAAATTCTGGCCCCCTGGAGCTTATCCAAAAGTTCGGGAATCAGTGGAAGGGGGTAGCGATTCTTCTTGGTGATGGCATTTAACCCACGGTAATCAATGCACGGTCTCAAGGACCCGTCCTTCTTTCCCACAAAAAAGAATCCCGCCCCTGCGGGAGACTTGGCGGGTCGGATGAACCCCTTGGCAAGGTTCTCGGTGATGTATTCAGACATCGCCTGGGTCTCTGGTTGAGACAAGGGATACACCCTTCCTCGGGGTGGGGTTGTCCCAGGTAGGAGTTCTATCACACAGTCGAATGGGCGATGCTGTGGCAGAATCTCGGCTTTTTCCTTTGAAAACACATCAGAGAATTCTTCGTAGGGAGCCGGCGGTAATGTTCCGGTGCGTGCCAGTGTTACTTGTTGGGTCAAAGGCGTGCTGATGCATTTTTGGAGGCAGAGGGGGCTCCACCAGGCGATCTGCAATGAGTCCCAATGGATTATTGGGGAATGTTGTTGCAGCCAGAGGTAGCCCAAGGACCACCGGATGTACCGCCTTCTCGAGGATTATGAAGGAAATCTCCTCTGAATGTAAGACTCTGGTCTGGAGTGTGAGTGGTGCCGTAGCAGTCGAAATACTCCCCGGCAGCACTGTGCCATGGATGGAGGTGATCCGCAATGGTGGCTTGCGAGGCTGCGTGGGGATCTGGAGCTGTTGCACCAAGTTATGGAGAATAAAATTCCCTCCTGCGCCCGAATCAATGAGAGCTAGAGGCTCAAAAGAGCCTAGGGGTAGCTCCCCGGTTGCTCCTAGGTTCGGGAGTTTTCCGCCCATTCCTTACACTGGGCCAGGAAGTGGCCCTTTCCGCCAAGGTAGAGACACAATCCCAGATTGTGGCGGCGACGTTTCTCCTCTGGGGTCAGGTCCCAGTTGCATAGGTTCTTCTGTAGAATGCTCCGGGGGTGCGGCGGTACCCTTGGTCACCGGTGTCAGGGGTCTGGAGAAGGCTGGGGCCAAAGGAGCCATCCACCGTGGGGACTGCCCCTCCTTAGCCCTCTGCTGGAGGCGTCAATCAATGCGCCCTGCTACCTCGATTAGTGCGTTGAGGTCTTCGGGGAGGTCACGGGCGGCCAATTCATCTTTGATCCTTGCCACGAGGCCCTCTAAAAATATTCCCTGTAGGGCGTCGTCTCTCCACCCAACTTCCAGAGCCAGGGTGTGGAACTTGAGAGCATACTCTGCCAGGGTGCGAGCTCCCTGCCATAGCTGGAGCAACTCCGATGTTGCGGAAGCCATGCGGGCAGGTTCGTCAAAGGCCAGCTTGAAATTCTCCACAAACATGGAAAGATTGTTTAACATGGTGTCATTTCACTCCCACATGGGAGACGCCCAGTTCAACGCCCGGCCATCCAGAAGAGAAAAGATGTAGGCCACCTTGACCGAGTCCGTGGGGAACTGTGCAGGTAATAAAGAGAACCGCTCGAAGCACTGATTCAGGAAGCCCCGACAAGCTATCGAGTCTCCTGAAAAGCGCGAGGGTGCTGGAAGTTGCGTCGGAGCATGAATAGTTACCACCGGGGGTGGAAGTTGTTCCCGGGGCGGTTCTGGAAGTGTGGCATCCAGCCGAGTAGCCAAGTGTTCCACGGTGGCTGCCAAGGCGTCCAGACAGTGCTGTTGCTGCTGTAGGCGTTGCGCCAATCCAGGCATGGCCTGGAGACCCACAAGGTCTGCCGGATCCATGGCCTTGCAAACTGTTGTGAGTCCGGGGGTGGATCCTTGGTCCAACCAACGGAGAAGCTGTTACCCGCAGCTGAGGTAGGTCGGAAGGCAGGCCGCTGCAGAAAGTCGACGGTCTTCACCCTGGAAGTCCGTGACCCCTCCAGGCGAATCCTGTGGAGGCCCGGACCGCTGGGACTTAGGTGGCTTCGCTCTGGAAGCCCGCGATCCCCCCGGGAGGAGCCCGTAGGGACCCGGGCCGCTGGGACTTAGGAGAGCGGCTATGGACGTGGACGAGGAGACGGACCAGGATCAAGGCAGGGAGCAGAAGTCGTGAACGATGATACGAACCGGAGTCAAGGCAGGCAGCAGAAGTCGTGAACGAAGATACGGACCGGGGTCAAGGCAGGCAGCAGAAGTCATGAACGAAGATACGGACCGGAGTCAAGGCAGGCAGGATCAGGCAAACTGGATAAGGTAAGCTGGATCAGACGGGCAGGGTCAACAGGCTGGATCAGGCAGGGTCAGGCAGGCTGGATCAGGTAGGCAGGATCAGGTTCGGCAGGCAGAAGCAACTCTTCACTCCTCAGAGCTGACCGCGTTGCAAGGCCCCGAATCGGGATCAGACGCCGAGTTAAATCTCCCTCGGCGTCTGATGTCACTTGGAGGGCTGGCCCAGCTCTTCGCGCCAGAGGCCCTTTAAAAGGGTTCCCTCTGCGCGTACGCGGGCCTTAGGGGCGGGGCTGCTGTGGCGTTCGGCAGCATCTCCCTCGAGGAGACGCTGCAAGGCAGGCCCAGGCAGGGCCGGAGGACTCGGGGCCCGACCGGCGCATTCGTCGCCTGAACCAGGTGAGGGACCGGTCGCGAGGGTCGCGACCGGCACCGCAACAGATGCAATATGATGTCACACAAGGTTTATTATACAAGCTCACCACATTCATTGGGGTAGATTTTAAAAAGGTGTGTGTGGACGTACATGTATGCGTGCTACCCGGCGCGCACACATGTACACCTGATTTTATAACTTGCACGCGCAAAGGCCGCTGTGTTCCAGGCCTCTGTTCCTGCCCCTTCCCTGCCCCTTTAGTAAAGCCCCAGGACATACACGCATCCCGGGGCTTTATGCGCTTCGCCGGGCCTTCCAGCCCCTTTTGTGTCAGGTCAGATTACTATAAAAATAAATCTAACCCACATCTAGGATTTTTATCACCTGAAATCAAGATGCTGTCCATTGCTATCTTCTTGCTGCTGCTATGATACTCATGGTTTTTGTTTGTCCAAACTTAGGGTGGTCACACCATGGAATGGTGGGCTGTGCCTGACTCCTGAGTGTCTGGTTGTTGGGCATCTCCTATTGTTTGGCAGGTTCACAGACACATGATTAGATGTGGATGGTTAGAGTTCCTAACTGGTGGCAGGGACATTCTGTTTACATCAGAAGTTCATTGTCAAGCCTTATCTGAACAGAGTCCATGATAATCCTTTTAGAAGGTGATCAATCGTACTTTTCTTAGTTCTTTATCTGCAGTTAATTGTTCCGGTATCTTCCTGTGATGCTTTGAGTTCTGTCTAGTAGAGGTCCGGCTTCTCACAATCACTTCATGATGGTTAATCATGGCTCTTTTGTGACAGCCTGCTTTGATATTTGTGCCTGGCCAAAGACATCTTTCACAGCTGAATTCTATACTCCTCTTTTATTTCCCTCCTCCCATCAGGTTTTCCACTCTATGGTTTCTAGCTCCTGTGTAAGGTTTAAAAACAGGAAGTACCTGTGTTTTGCTAGAAGAAAAGAAAAAAAAAACCCTGACTTTTGAGTTTTAAGTTCTATGTGAAAATTGGTTAGCTTCTGCATATGACAAATATCTTAGATTGAACACTACTGAACAACATGTGAAAAACTGCTGCCATGGAAAAATATGTCTCAGATTTCATCAGTCTTGGGGAGAGAATGAAGGAACATCACTAGGCGTGCTCTACCAGAGGTTACCATCCCCCTTCCTGCTTGAGGTAACCCGGGGCATATAGGGCAGCATACAGCAGCATCTCTTGGGATAAAATGGAAGAATATCACCTAGCGGTGCTGTACCGGAGGCGGCCATCCCTCCTCCTGTCTGAGTCAACATGACGCATAAAGGGCTGCATCCAATGGTGCACCACCACCACCTCACCAAATCTGCGCCAAAGGGGCACACCGCTGCTCACAGTTTGTTTGTTCCTCGGTCTTTTTGCTGTTCCAAATAGGGAACAAGAGGAAAGGGGCCACTAAACCTCTACCTTCACCATTAAGATCTCCATCCTCAGCTTCTCAATTGGTTATACTGCATTTTTTCCAGTCACAAAGTATGTTGGGTGCTCCCGGTGAACTTGGGACTGCTAGCCCTATTCAAGAAGAATGAGTTATTTATTTGAGTCCTGTTGGGACCATTCCTCCAAGCACAGGTTTAATTTTGTCGAATGGGTCTCCAAGTGAGTATGAGCAGGTAGTTATTTCTACTTCTGCCCTCCCCGGGATGGGAAGATCCTTTTGACTATAGGGGTTGAATCATTCTTTACATTTCCCAGAATTGAGAATAATTCTCAACGTCTGTTGGTTAAACCTGCAGAAATAAATCAAAAAACGTTGTAGACAACAGTTGCCAAATTGGACCAATAGATACCAGCTCAATTTGACTCTCTTTTTGGACTTGTTCAGGATCTTTCTATCTCTGTGAATGGTCATTCTCAAACAATTTATTAGTCCAGAAAAATCAAGGTTTTGGAAAATCAGTATTTGAAGTTATAAGAATATGATACTTCTTTAATCAAAGATTCTCAATTTGTACATCAAAAGTTGGAACATATGGGGACTCATCTTAACCACCTCATCCTGAGGTTTCTTAACTTTACTCAATGCCCATTGATTCCCCTAAAGAAATGTTGAAAGAATTTTACCTGGAGTTTTTAAAGGAAATGATTCCAGATTTTGCAAAATAAATTATTTGTTTCCTAACAAGAAAACTTCTGGATCTGAGGCTCTGAATTTGCAAGATGAAGTGGACACCAGACTTCTTCTGAGGCCGAGAATATTGAAAGGTACACTCTTTGCTAAAGAGACTGATAAACAGTGAACATTGCAATTAAAATGTTTTTCATGGGTCAAGCTATTTCTGTATTCCTGGATGTGGTGAAAGAAACACAGGCTAGGAGGCAAATTCCTTTATATTAAGGATTCCGTGTAAATGTATAATAAATCTTTTGGGAGCCAAATATGTGTTTGCTGAACCAGTGCATTTAGAAGCTTTCCTTCAAAATAAGATGGTTTCAGTTAATTAGGGACCTGCTTTGCCAATAAGTTAGGAGGGCCCTAATAAATTTGTGCTGTGAATTTCCTATATATTTTTTTTCTTTATATTTTCTGTCCCCATGATGTGGCCTTAGAATGATGATGATGACTCACTGAATTATATTTTTTCATGTTGATATACTATAGTTTCATTTTTATTCAAGTTATTCTTGAATTACAATTTGAATTTGAAAGCTAAAAAATAAAATACAAAAAAAAAAAAATAATCTGTCTCTGGCATATTTCCACCAATCCAATGCAGAATTTGCCATAACCATGGCATTTGAACAAAATATATTTGTTATGAATTTTTGCAAAATCTGCAGATTTCTGAGGAAGTGAGCCAGACATATGTTGGCAGAAATTACTTCTGCACTGAATTTTACACATCCCTAGCTTCTAGTACTTCACAATAAATTCCATTTAGAGTCTCTTAATAATGATTTGATTAGGTTTCAATGCATTGGAAATGCTCCCATTACTTTCTTTGATCCAAGCCAAGGTCGAGAGGTGTGCTTTTCATTGTCTTGGTGCATTTCATGCCACCATTGAGGTTTAACAGAATAATTTCCCATACATCATTGAGCAGACATTAGAAAACCCGATAGGTGTGCTCCTTCATTTTCGGCATTTTGGAATCATATCATGCCTTATATTAATTAACAACTTTATTCCTCAAGTTAATAAAATACAAACCTATAAAACATTCTTTCTGATTTTGGGAGTTAATACTGAACTTGTTTAGTTTTCATCATAAAGTAAGAAGATTAAAACATTTTTGCCAAGGAGTCCACCCATGCAATTTAGTCTTATTGCAATGCAAATTGGAATGACTGGATATTAATTTTAGAATCTCTCCCTCCTGAATAAATTACAGAATGTTACAATTTATCATAAAGCTCTTTAATTTCTTTGTTCAGATTCAGGAAGAACCTGCAGGTCACAGCTAACTTTTAGGGATGTGCTTTCGTTTCAAATGAAATAAAAAATACACCAAACTGTTTTTTCTTATTTATTTTGTTTGCAACAAAAAAAGAAAATAGTGCTGTCAACAAAAAATGTTTTTCTTTTTCATTTCATTTCATTGCCATTAAAGTTTATGAGGGAAATGTTAAGCAATATACAGTCTTTTTATTGAGTCTCAGACAGCCTAGAGCTAACAGAAGACTGGACAGAGAGCAGGGCCAATCACTTTCAAAAAATTTTCCAATTGCCCTATCCTGGCTTGCTCAGAAAACTGAACTGTAACAGAGGTCATTTTGGGTGACTTCTGTGATTGATTTTAGAGTATCAATACACAGGCTGTGAAGCTCCTTCTCACACTTGAGTTTCAAGAAAAGTTCACAAATAGGAATTGAGAGAAAGTATGTTGTCAGGCTATCACAGGCTATCACAGTTTTGGACACTGTTATGCTGCTGCTTAGTACTGAGTACTGTACAGTGACACTAGAATTTGTAAACTGTTTCTTTTAGAATGATGCAGTATATCAGCAGGACTGAGAACAGATATTGTCACTGTCAACTAATGTAGTGTGCTTCTTTAGGAAAGGTATACTGTTTGATATTGTCTGTCTTTTCAGTGTTTGTTTTGCACTGTGACAGTTTACTCTCACTCTCTCTGCAAAGATATAATACAAAGAACAACAATAGACAGTCAGGTTTAGTTAATAGCAGTGTACTACTGTTTCTGATATTAGAGATTGTGTGTGTATGTGTGTTCGACCACTGTAGTGTATACATTGTAACAAAATCCCCTACACTGGTGATCTATTAAAAAAAAGAAAAGTACATCCTATCAAAATGACATTAAAAGGCAAATGCAGGAATAGGAGAGATCAGAAGCCTGCTCAAAGGAACACTGTCCAAGTGAGGCCTGTGGCCAGTAGCACCAGTATGGACAATAGCCATGAGATCAGCAGTACCAGTCCCCAGGCCCATATCAAGCATGATTTTTTAAGAGGGGAAAATGAGTTAGAGATGCATATGGGATCTCCTTAGTGTTTGGGTACTTGCCAGGTACTTGTAGCCTGGATTGGCCACTGTTGCAAACAGGATTCTGGGTTTGATGGACCCTTGGTCTGACCCAGCATGGCAATATCTTATGTTCTTATGCAGGGTTTGGTCAGAAGCAAAAACTTCAGCTTCCATTGTTGGTATGGTGCAGAGGGCCAACGGTGGCAGCAGAAGTGATGAGGCACAAGGAGGGCATCAGGCGAAGCCAATGCAATGCTCCCTGTTTCGTTCTGACCAGTGTCAAGTGTAGATCTTTCAAGAACTCGCTGAGTCAGATGAATCCTGTTTGGGATTTTAAGATTTAGAAGAATAGATTTTGAAAGTCTGGTTACTGCAGAGGATTTGAGAAGCAGATTTCTAGTATGATATCTGATGAGCAGCCACAGGAGGCTAGCATGGCCATAGAAAGAGCTTGTTGATAAGAGCACCTTCGAGGAACAGCAGGTAGTTAAAGGCCTAAGAAATGCCCCTTGTCATTTCCCTCCTCGTGCATCATCAATCCCAGCATCAGCAGAAGTACCCAAGGATCCAGAGAGGATCTCATAAGAAATCTCTTATGTAGAGTATCACTGTTTCGCCCACTGTCTTCACTATCAGAAGGCTATCAGTAGAGGACATCATTCAAAGAGAGCTCTTCAGTATCACTGGCAAAAGCAGCACCTGCTAGTGTTGATTTCAGAGGGGGCAGGTACTGGTAAGGGGACCCCCACCCTCTACCCAAAACAGTAGTAGGAAAGCCACAGTAAAGGGGAAGTTCATCTCCCAAGCTGACCCCAGGCTTCCCCCCAGTGAGGTAACAGGCTGGCAGCTCCCATCTCTGTGTTTATGGTAAGACACCTTGGATCAGATAGGGTGGTGATTTACATCACTGTTCCGGGTCAAGACAGGCAGCATTGAAGGTGGTGACATAATACGTCAGGGAAATGATTGTCCTGGATGAGCAACCCATGCAGGAGGTTGAGAATGTGGGCTTTATGCAGCTACTTTACTTATTAGCCCCCAGTTTCAAAGCACCCTCCAGGACAACGTTTAGTAGGCATGTGCTCCTCACCTTCTATATTTAGTCCCTTGCCAGGATGCAGACTCTGCTGGCCAAGGTAGAGGGGAGAAGCATTGATTTCACCAGTGTCATCTGGACCAGCCAGAAGGCAGAGCATGCCTACCTCTCCCTGACAGCACACTGGTGATGCTGGATGAGGCAGGGACAGGCACATGCTCTAATGGGGACACATTCAATAAAGTACAGGTGGCCTGTGCTTGTTACACACCTAGGTAATAGATGAGAACAATACCTCGGCCCATGTCTTAGTGGCAGTGAGAAGGATGATGGAGGGCTGGTTACACTGGAGGGACAAAAATATTCCAGTTACTTTTCACTACCTACACAGCAGCAATATGATCAGTGCAATGGTCAACGGGGGTCTACAAGGGGATCTGATGCTTTGCACACTTGCTTAATTGGCAGTGAGAAACACATTTGGACTTGGGGGCTTGGAAGTCAGCAACTTTGCCTGCAGAATATGTTAGAGAAGTGCAGAAAAATGGCAGAGTTCTTTTCTTAGAACTGGTGTGTTTGGACCCTAAAAAATAAACAGAAAAATATTAAACAGAAACATTTCTCTTTGCCCCTCTCTGGATTCCTAGGGATCTTGGCACCTTCTCCCCTGCCTCTGTCTGGGTGCCTTGGGATCTGTTGCTCCTACTGCCTGGCCTGCTTCTCTTACCCTATCTCTTTCTAGGTTCAGTGCATTGCTGAATTGATCCCATTCATTTTTCTTCTTTACGCCTTAGGATTTTGATGCCACTCTTCTTCTGCCCTACCACTTACTCCATGCCTTGGGGTGTTGATGCTACTGTGCTTTATAGATTGAGGTTTTGATGCCACTCTTCTTCTGCCCTACCACTTACTCCATGCCCTGGGGTGTTGATGCTACTGTGCTTTCTCGCTTGGGGTTTTGATGCCACTCTTTTTGTTTGCTTACCTCATACTAAATGCTTTTTGGTTTTGATGCCATTCTTCTCGTTTCCTTACCCTTTTCTTTATACCTAGAGGTGCTGTTGCTACTCTTCTTGCTGCCTCACTCTGCAATCTATGCCTTAAAGTGTTGATGCCACTGTTGTAGGTGCCCTTTGCCCTTCTTTGGCTGCTTTTAGCTTTTCATGACACTGTCTGTTCTGCTTCATATCTTTCATGGCTTTTGAGGTGCTTGTTTTGCCCTTCTCTTGGTGCTGCGGGGTTTTTGTGTCACTGTCGGCCACTTTGCCCTCTCCTGGTGCCATGAGATGTTTATGCCATTTTTTTTGTGCCATTTTGCTCCACTCTTGCTGTCTTGGGATGATGCTGTCTCTTCATACAATCTCGTTTAAACATGAATGGAAAACCCCAAAGCTGATGTCCAAAATAGGATGCATTGTAATATTTACTTCAGACTTTAGGGGAAAAAAAACAAAACTGAAGCGCTCAACCCCAATTCACAAAGGAAGAATTATATAAGCAAAAAGAAAAGATCCCTTCTTATGATACTTTAAATAACAATCTAAGCCACATAAACCGAAATATGGAAATTAGACCACCATAAAATGAAACATCCCAAGGATAACTTTCAAAGAACTCTGTGTGCTCCCCTATACTAATATGTATGCCCACAAAGAGATCTATAAAATAGACTATAATTCCCCAACAGAACAAATCTGAATGTTCCACTTAAATTAGATTAACAACAAATACCATGGATGGGATTCACGTATATGAAAAATGAAAATACCAAAGGGTAGATTTTTAAAACCCACGCGCTCGCATCCATGTGTGCCCGGTTCCCAGCACGCGCACACGGATGCTCTGATTTTATAACATGCTCGTGCCAACACGCGCATCTTATAAAATCAGATGCACATGCACGCTCAATTTTGTATCGGCGCACACGTGTGCACTTGTGCCCCACTCGCACGTGCAGGGGGGGGGATTTTTTTTAATACGCGCAGTAACACGATCCCACTTTTTCCCAGTCCCCTCCCAGTCCACTCCAATTAAGGAACGGACTGGGAGGGAACTATCCTATCCCCCTAACTATCCTTTCCTATCCCCCTAACTATCCTTTTCCCCTCTCCTCCCTCTCCTCCCTGACCCCTAACCCCTAACCCCTACCTACCTTGCTTTTGTTTTTAATTTGGTTTTAAACTTACCTGCTTTGATAAGCAGAAGAAAGTTACGCTGTCCCGGTCAGCCCCCACCCCACCCTCCTGGTTTGCCCCTTTCACATAGCCCAGCACTTTGGCCCGGCCATGCGCATATCCCCCAGTTTTTACACGCATGGGTTTTTTTTAAAATTTGGCCCTAAGACTGTAACTTTTAAAAGAGTATGGAACATTTCCCCTATGAGGAAAGGCTGAAAAAGTTAGGGCTTTTCAACCTTGAGAAGAGATGGCTGAGGGGTAATATGATAGAGGTCTATAAAATCATGAGATTACTAGAAGGGGTAAATGTGATTCGGTTATCTACTCTTTTATTTAATACAAGGACTAAGGAGCATGCCATAATGTAGCACTTTTAAAACAAATTGGAAAACATTCTTTTTCACTCAATACACAATTAAGCTCTGGAATTCATTGCCAGATGATGTGGCTAAGGCAGTCAGCATAGCTGGGTTTAAAAACAGTTTGGACAGTTTCCTGCTGTTAATCAAGTTGATTTAGGGAATAGCTACTACTTATTAATAGCAGTGGAAAAAATAAATAATTTTGTTTCATTGTTTATGTTTTTGGGGGTGGGTTTTTACCACAAATTTTGTTACATTCAATGCTTATTTCATTTTAAAAACATGAAATAAACATTACAATAAAAAAAACAGAAAAAAAAAGAAATGGGGCCTCTCTTCCCCACCACCCATTCCTCCCACCTGCAAAATGCCAGGGCCAAGATCCTCAGCCCCCACTTACCTGGTAGGGGGGGATTCAACGATGAGGCCTAAGCCCAGGCTGAAGCCTTGGCCTTGCATAAATTTAAACCATGTTAGGTCTCTGTGACCTCAGCCATGGCCCAAAGCAAGGCCCAGGTGTCAAAGCTTGGTCCCAATGCCAGGGCCTAGGCCCAGGCCTGACTCTGGGGTCCAATCCGGATACCGAGTCCCAATACCAGGGCCTTGGCCTGGACCCAGGCCTGATGCCAGGCCCCAATCCAGAAGCCAAGTCCTGTCACCGTTGTCTCAGCCTAGGGTCAGGACCAGGCTCTGCACCCACCCTCAGAGGTCTTCTTTCTTCAGTCTTCTTTCTTCTGTCTTTGCCATTGAAATGACACTATCCATTCGGGAGGCACTGGAGTTAATGAACTCTGGTGCTTTCTCCACAGCGGAGGTGCTATTTTGATATATGGCAGTTCAATTAGCTGCCGTATATCAAAATAGTGTCCTCCGTTGGGAGGATGCATCTGAGTTAATTTATTCTGGTGCCTCCCAAGCAGACGGTATCATTTCAACAACAATGGCAGAAGAAAGATCTCCAAGGCCTGGGTACCAGGTCTGGGCCTCACCCTGGGCCTAAGACCTATTGTTGGGACCTAGCCTCTGAGTCAGGCTGAGGCCCAGGTGATGTGCCCTAGTATTCGTACCGGGTCCTGGACTTCGCCTAGGCCAGGCCCAGGTGCTAGGATTCAGCCTCCAAAATGGTCCCTGGCATCATGCCTGGTTTGGGCCGAGCCTAGGCATTGGGACCCGGTCTCCATATTGGATCTCGGTGTCAGGCATGGACCCAGAAACTAGCCTAGACTGAATCCCTGTCATCAGGACCCTGCCTTCCTGTCAGGGCTGGGTCCAAGCCCACCCAGGCCAACCCAAGCATTGGGACCTAGAATCTAGGTCAGGCCCAGGTGTTATACTTGGATCCGGGCTGAAGCACAGGTGTTGGGACCCAGTCTCTGGACCGGACTTCAGCATCGGGCCTGGGCCTGGGCCTAGGCCACATTCCTGGATCCGTGACAGAGCAAGTAAGTTTGGACAATTTTTGGCATCTCTGTCAAAGCTACAGCGTCGAGCCTGGGCCATAGTCGAGTCCCTGGCAACATGCTCAAGCCTAGTCTGTGGTTCCTGTGTCCAGCCATGGCCTATGCCTAGGTGAGGCCCCAGGCTTGGGCTTTGGCCCTTGGCCCAGACCCTGACCTTGGCGTTGCACATGGGCATAGGCTGAGGTTCCTGCTTTCGCCCTCGGCCTATTCCCTAGGCAAGGCTCTGATTTCAGGCCTGGGCCTAGGCCCGACCGATCACTTTTTTAATTTCAAAACTAAATGTGAAAACCAATGAAATTTCATCAGTTTTTCAATTGTTTCACTTTGAGAACAAAATGAAATAAAATAGGAAATTATGTCTCATTTCCTATTTTGTTTCTCCCAGATGCCCATCCCCACTTATTACTGGCATTAATAGCCTGGGATCTATTTACTGTTTGGGTACTTATCAGATATCTCTAACTTGGATTGACCACTGTTGGGAGCAGGATGCTGGGCTTGATGGACCCTTGATTTGACTTAATATGGCAATTTCTTATGTTTTTATGGGGATGAAGGGCCGTCAAAGCCTTGCTCCTCTGACAATGTCCTAGACCACAGTAAGAGCAGGATTCCCTTATCTGGGATACAGCACAAGTATTGTGGAGCAAGCTGGCCAATCCCAACCATCAAAAGCAATTTGTTTACACTTTTACCCACCCATACAAGGCAGTGGCTGGAATACGCATGTAGTATTCATTGCTTTACCAACTTTCACATCACACTTCCCATCTGGAACATAGCAGCCGGTATTCTCTGCCTGGTCAACTTTCAAAGATAGCACTTGCCTTGCACTTATATGGGCATGGTCAACCCCACCCCCTATGCCATGACTGTTTGCACCCCACCACACAGCTTGGAGACCTCACAATCTGTTCCAAGATGGGTGGACCGGGTGGGACAAAACACTGAAAGAAGAGGCTAGTAAGTGACCCAGCTCTGGCTTGAATTGAGCTTACTATGCCTCCC
Organism: Rhinatrema bivittatum; assembly: GCF_901001135.1. Classification (NCBI taxonomy): domain Eukaryota; kingdom Metazoa; phylum Chordata; class Amphibia; order Gymnophiona; family Rhinatrematidae; genus Rhinatrema; species Rhinatrema bivittatum. The sequence continues at coordinate 106,263,727 of NC_042623.1, forward strand.
ACCAGTCCCCGCAACTATACTCAATCCAGAGACAGATTACCTCCATGATTGTGGTCTCACCCCCACCTGGGATGGGTGCATTCTCATCTCCTCCCTAAATCCCATATAATCTCCAACTCCACCCTTCACTCCCATTCCACCCATCTACCTCCCTCTTTAATTTCTGTTAATAGGGATATGCATTATTAGAAAAAAAATAGACAATCAGGCCGATTCAGTAAAGTCCGTGGGAGAGCGGGCGAACGCCAGCTCTCCCGGCGCGCGTACAGGCCACTCGCCTGTGCGCGCGATACAGTATTCAAATGAGGCCCGGTGGTAGAAATGGGCAAAAGGATGCGCTAGGGCCACTAGCGTGGCCCTAGCGCATCCTTTTTGACAGGAGCGGCAGCTGTCAGCGGGTTTGACAGCCGACGCTCAATTTTGCCGGTGTCTGTTCTCGAGCCTGCTGACAGCCACGGGCTCGGAAACCGGACGCTGGCAAAATTGAGCGTCTGGTTTTCGATCCAACAGCCGCTGGCTGACTTCAAATTTTTTTTTTTAACTTTTTTTACTCTTCGGGACCTCCACTTAATACCTCCAACTTAATATCGCCATGATATTAAGTCGGAGGGTGCACAGAAAAGCAGTTTTTACTGCTTTTCTGTGCACTTTCCCGGTGCCGGAAGAAATTAGCGCCTACCTTTGGGTAGGCGCTAATTTTTTAAAGTAAAACGTGCGGCTTGGCTGCACATTTTACTTTCTGAATCGCGCGTGAATACCTAATAAGGCCATCAACATGCATTTGCTCCATCGGAGCGCACTGTACTGTATCAGCCTGAATGTGAATAACATTGTCTTTTTCATTTCATTGCATTGGAGACATGGAACAAAAGAAAAAAAGCTGAAATTTTGGGATTTTTTGGGGTTTCATGTTAGTGTGCACTAACTGGGATTTAATCACCCTAACAATAAAATTAGGGAAAAATACCCCAACAATCATTTTAAAAACAAAATCAAGCAAAACACAATACAAAACAAAAACAACACACAAAAAAACCCCAAAACACTGCACATCCCTTTTAATTAAACTGTGAATTAAACTCTCTGGCACATTATTATTCAAAATCGAAGATATTTATTGGATGGATATGGCCACAGCATAGGTCAAATTACATATCTAAATCCAACCATTAAACATATTATGCAGTCCCTATAGGGTGATCATACCCTTGCCTGATTTGCAGCTCATAAAGGCTCATTACATATCATGTGAAAGTAATATTGTGGTGTTGGGGACACAGTACTGTCAAAGCCTTGCTGCTCAGATTATGTCCTGGTCCTTAGCAAGAGCTGTTGAGGCTTATTGAGGATGCAGCCCAAGTATTGAGGGTGAGCTGGCTGTCAAAGCCGAAGACTTGACAAACAACTCATTACACACTCACCCACCTATACAACTGGATTCACACTAAGACCCAGCGCACCGATCATCTCTCTGGTATGCTGCAAACAAGCCAATGTAGCCACCAGAAAAATTCCTCATTGTTTTTTTAATCAAAATACCTGATCAGGCATATTAGCTTCAAAAAAGGAGGGGGATCTACACAGTGAGAGTAGAGGACATAATGCTTCAAAGGAGGGGTGTAGGGGCTGAAGGGAAAGAGAAATTTGGATTCAGAGACAAGCAACACAAGACTTTTTTTTACAGTCTGGGGTACTGATGCTCAGACATTAAGAAAAAACACAGGACTGCTTCTACGGCCAAGTCCATAAGCAATACATGTCAAGCAAAACTGTCTGATACATGGGGATAACCTGCAGCAGGTTACTACCATGTGAAGCTTGCTGGGCAAATTGGATGGACCATCAGACCTTTTCTGCCATCATTTCTATGTTTCTGTGTTTCTATGGTGCTTATTTAGGAAAACTGTCTAAAGAAGAGGCTGGTGGGCGGACCATCACTGGCTTACATTGAACTCACCAGCTCTCCGCACCTCTTCCCAAACCGAAGGTGGAGCACGTCCATGGTTGTGGTCTTCCCCCCTTACCTGGGATGGGGCTGGCTCCTAAGCAATCATTTTTTTGTACACACCTCTATTACATTTTTAGATAGCATTTGCTCTTAATTGCTGTTTTTACTATACTCAGTATTTAACTTGAGGTTATTCAACAAGGTAAAGATAGTTTCTGTTAATTAGAATGACTGCAGACAATTTTAAGTAGGTATAATATGTACCTGAAGTTTGAGAAAGATGAGTGATTCAAAATGCAAATTAAAGTTGTATATGAAAAGTTGAAAAGGTTTAAATTGTTTTGTCTGCTAGACCTACTTGATAACCACGTAGAGATAAAATATCTGGTTATAACAGCTATCATAATATTAGGAAAAGATTACAATATTCCTTTTTATCATTTCAATGAAATTATTTCTCTACATCATTTGACACCACTGACAAAGTCAGCAATGCATAAATATGTTTGAAAGTGCTCAGAGTGCTCTTATTCTATGTGCACATGCTGTACCCAGGATCAGGTTAAAATCTAGCAATATTCATGTCAACAAAGGTTCCATCAAATCTGTCACTGGGATATCAAAATGAAGATATTACTCGCTGGTAAAAATAAAAAATATCACAATTCCCCAGTACTTGCTGCCCTCCACTGGCTCCTGGTCAGAGCCAGAATTAAGTATAAAATTGTAATCCTATTTCATAAATTGATAAATACCACAAATATCCCATGGGCAGGTGCCATGTTATGTACTTACTCTCCTTCAAGAATGTTAAGATCACAAAGTAAAGGCCTCCTGGAAATCCCAACAGTTCAGCAGGCATGTATCGGTGAAGTAAGAGGGCTTTTTCTGTAGCTGGTCCAGCTCTGTGGAATACTCTGCCAGAGCAGCTCAGAATGCAGAGTGATACAAAAGTGCTCAAGAAACGGTGGCTCTATACAGAAGAATATGTAGCAGAATGTGCAGCTGTCTAATGAAGAATGGCAAACAAATAACCCTCCAGCAGATGATACTATATTCTTAATGATATGCTTTGGTATTCTCTGTTTTATATGTGATTTGGAATATTCATAGATGTATTTTAAATTGTATGGTATTTTTTGTAAACTGCTACAGTGTATGGAGTAGTGGTATAAAAAAAAACACTTTTTGAATAAATAAAAATAAAAGAAATAAAATATGGAAAGAAACTTTATTGCACTTTTTTCTCCTTTATCACTTCTTTTCTTATTCTTCTTCCCTTTGCATTTTTTATTCTTCTTTCTTTCTTGTTTTAGTTCTTTCTAAAAAAAAAAAACTTTGCTGTGGGTTTCACAAAGACCAGACACCCCCCTCCAAACCCATGTATTGGTTCAGGTATAGGAAATTATAGCTGAGGAACAGCTCAGAGTCGACAGTTTAATTTACTTCTCTTAGGATCTTTAATACCAAACTTATCTGTTCTCTCTGTTAGGCATTAACTTGTTAAATGAGTCTTAATTATACATAAGCAGATGGAGATTTGAATTAAAATTACCTTACACTCGAGTGGCTTTAGTTCATTATAACATATCTTCCTCTTAATCATTTAGGCAGTCTCATCATCTTTCATATAGAAAGTTATTAAAGTATTCCAATTTCCATATTTCTTCAAATACATCCTCTATTAAAAGGCATGGTATGCACTTTAGTTGCTGACTTATACTATACAACCATGCAAGCACTGGGGAATTATTCACATTGGTAACTGCTATTGCATTTTATGTCATCTCTTTTGATTTTATTTTAAAAGCTTTGTATTTACTCTGTGCTTGGTATTTCACCTCATTTAATTTTAAATGTAATTTATAGTGTTTTTACCATTTTAACATGACTAAGTAACCTTGTAATAATCAAGTTCTGTTTAAATCTTTCTTTACTGAAATTGGTGACATGGATGCCAGACTTGCCTTTTCATAACTTGCAGTATCTGAAATGTGACAGTGGCTAATAATATATAATTTGTTGTAACTTGCTGGAGCTTTGCTGTACAGACAAGGCATAAATTAAATAAATGAAATAAATTATAACAGATGCAGCTGGGACAGGTCCCATCCCTCCCCCTAGGCCCCTCCAACCCAATAATGACACAAACTAACAATTGCAATTTATATAGAGCACAGCTATATTAACATACAAGACACAGGTATGCCCCTGTGGATATGTAATTACCCAAGCCAAAACCAATCCAAATAGATAACCAGCAAATAAGGACACGCTCGCCATATTACTAGCTTAATAGATCCCCATGAGCTGATACAGCTGCAAGAAAAACATTTGGTACTGTAAATACAGCCCAGGTGCCCTGCCATATTACTAGCTAGGATGTCCTTTTCAGGGATGCTCATACCCCAACCATGCTTCTGTGGTACCTAGATACCCAGGTATCCCTCCCCTGCCAGCCAGGTGATCTCAGGGATGACATTGACTCCTAGTCAAGTCAGTTTCCTGTACAAAGCACCAATTGGCTTGGACATTCAACAATTCATGCAGAGCTCCTTGCAAAAAGCTACTGTTTAGGATTCCCTTTAAAAAGAATCTGTTCCAAGACCTCCTGAATATCATTAAGAAACGTCTGATAAGTGAAATGTGTCTGTATACAATTCTGAAATTCCAGACATGCCTAATCATGCTTTGCCTGCCATACCTCAGCTGTACCTAAAGCCCAATAGATCTCCTTTGGACCCTCAGTCTACAGCTTGGAATAATATCTGACCAACACAACTTTGTATCCTGTAGCCAAGATAAAATCAATCATAGTAAAATCCCTCCTGACATCCTAGAACAGGGGTGGGCAATTCCAGTCCTCGAGGGCCACAAACCTGTCGAGGTTTTAGGATATCCTAATGAATATGCATGACATCGATTTGCATACAACTGAGGCAGAGTGCATGCAAATCTCTCTCATGCATATTCATTAGGGATATCCTGAAAACCAGACTGGTTTGTGGCCCTTGAGGACCGGAAGTGCCCACCCCTGTCCTAGAACAGCAACTTGGAAGTCCATGCCCTGTGGCCAATAACCTTACTGTATAGCACCAGCACACGTGGATGCTCAACAGAAGCTGCTTGATACCACAGAAGTGGTAAAAGCTTCCATTAATGTATCACACAGTTTCTCGGTTACTCTAATGAAGTTCCAAATACTCCAGTAGAAACATAAAAATAAATAAATAATCTCCAATCTTTCAAAAGTGATTCATATGTCAATATTTAAAAGATTTATGTAGGTAAAATTAGCTTTTACCCACATAAATCTTTATAGAGGGTAATTTTAGAACATCTGACATAGTGGTAACGTCTGTGCCTAACTGTTACATGCAGACTTTCCTGCTAATTTTCAAAGGGATTCAATGTGCATAAAATCATTTTGAAAATGCTGGCATGAAATCCCCTAGTACGCACACAAGTTATAGACAGGAAGTTTCACCTGTTCCTATCAATATATAACCTTTGCATGCAAACTTACATGCAGACATTTGAAAATCCCCTTTCCCTCTTCCCCAGAATGCCTACCATGAATGAGTGTAATAGTACGGTACATGCATACTTTTACGTGAATACCTGCAAGGGCTATTTTCTAAGAGCTACTAGGTTTTATGCACTTTAAGTGGCTTCAAGGAGATGTTAAGAAGCAGATCAGAGCATTCTGCTAGGGATGTAAAACCTAAGGGTTGCATCGAAGGAGATGTAACGTTATTCAAAAGATTATGAATTATGGTAACAAGTTTATATTGACTACATGCTTGAATTAGAAGCCAATGAAGAGTTTGCAGAACAGGTGAGATGTGTTCACAGATATTGGTTCCAGTAAGTAAACATGCAGCAACGTTCTGAACTATTGAATAAATAGTGGTCTAGGTGTGTTTTGCGGAAGGCTGATCTATAAAGATTTGCAATAATCTAGTGAGGTAAATATTAATGATTGCAAAACTGTTAGAAAATTATGGGGATCTAAAAGTAGCTTAGGGTGGCGAAGAAGTTTTAACTTAAAAAAGGAAGCTTGTATGATAGATTTTACATGTGTCTACCTCACATGCTTGGAGGGCCATCTGCCCTGACAAGTGATTTGTAGACATCTGGTATGTCTACAGGAATTCCCTCTATGTGGCTTCAGAGAATGCCATTCACCAGGACTACGTAGGCTCCCAGTCTGATAAGACAGTCTGAGCCAAGAGACACTGGTGAATCTAGACCTCTGACTATGGAAACGTTGTGTTTAAAGTTTTTATCACCTAACTTGAGTGAGATTAAAACTTGGATCTTTTAAAAAGCCTTTAAGGAATAAATACCTTAATCAGAGGATAGAAAGACACCATCAAACAGGTTACAAGCTCTGTATTGGAACAGATAGCTATCAAAACCAAGGAGGGTGCTAGAAATCCCTGCTCATTTTATTGTTTGCTTGTTCTTTTGATAGAACTCCAAGGTACTTAGATTGTGGCAAGGTGGCACAAAAAGCGGCATGAATAGCCTAAGGCTCCGCAAAGGGATAAAGGGGTACCAGCATTGATAGGAGTTCTCCACAAAGAGAGCAGCAAACAAGCAGAAGCTGGAGCACAGCAGGCATCTGATCTGCCCCCATCTCCACTGCCACCTCTATACCCAGCTCCATTCACCAGCTACTACTTCTAGTTTCTTACATTGTTTACTATTAGCCATGCTTCCTTACATACAATTATTAGTATAAATCTGATTAGAATAAATAATTACCAGACCAACCTATAAAAAGCTGGATGCTAGAAAACCAAGCATAGTGGTAAAGGAGCCCTATAAAACAGCATTCCTAACAGAAGCATCTGAAGTAGGTGAGTATTCTGTAGTTTGCATGGAGAAAGAAAAAGGTATGATCATCCAGGACCAAGAAATATGAGAGACCCAGGAAAAGTGAACCGTACATTCAGACTCTGTCCTAAGTGGGCATCACTTACCAGCTCTCCTGGATCCTTTCACTGTATATACATAATCTATATATCTATAATCTATATCTCTTTAATCTATCTATACCTATCTATCTATCTAAATTATACCTTCATAACAACAGAATGAAGATGTTTGTCATAATGCACATATTAAGATGAGTACTAACTGTAAATTACCAAGGTTGAGATAATATCCTACAAACCCTGGCTTACTAGTGAAGGTCATTATTGTCATGGTATGTGCAAGACCAATATAAACCGTGCACCTCAAACTATTACCATGCATCCCCTGACCCCCACCCAATGCATTCAAACAATAGGTGCTAAGCTGAACCAGGGATTTCTCCATACAACTCATCATACAAAATATAAGCTGGCAATAGGTATGCTAACAGAGTCAAGTAGGTGAGTTTAGATCTGTCTATGCTTTTTTATTGCTGTTTCTTAGCTCAGAACTCATGGCATATCATGCTGCCAAGACACCACAGGGACCCTTTCCTTGGAATAATATAGCAGATATTTGATATCACTACTAACACCTCACCAAGACACTTGTGATGATATAGTGTTATTAGTATAGGTCTCTGTGCAAGAGGATAGCCTTTAAGCAAAAGGCAGGAACAGCTTGAAGCTGGGGTTACGTGGGCTACCCTAGCAGGACTACAGATCCCAGGGTTCCCATCATCTAATTTGTGAAAAGTGGTGCAACAAAGGGGTTGAGTCAGAGGGAGGCTCTCTCAGCTCACCAATAGGCTGCTAGTTCTCATGAAAGGAACCAGAGAGGAATAGCAAGCAGAGACAGAGGGAAGGAGGTGGAGAGAGGCAGAGAAAGGCACCTGGCTAATAATGTAGTACAGTGCTGAGGTGGAGGAGACAGAACCAGATGGACATTCTCATTTCTAAACAGAGTCTCTACCCCGGAAAACAGCAGATAAACTGTGGCTATTTTCTAGGGGATTTGGCTATCAAGTTTAGGAAGTGACAGATGGTTAGACTTTGCATCAATGTAATTGAAGCCATTGTGGCACACTAGCTCTGATATAGCACAACTCCTGATAAAGCCAGAGAGTGACAGTTCTAAAAGGAAAAAAGATGAAACTAGGAGAGAAATATTTGCTCTACCTTATTTTAAAGTTATTGGCTAGAACATAGTTTTGGGAGAGAGAGAGAGACAAGCTCAATATTAGGGGCAGTAGCTTGCATGTGTGTTAATTGGTTAATTTGTGATTTGCAGCACCTGTCGGGAATGCCGAAATCATGTAGTGGAAGTTCAGTATTTTGGAGCCGTGCTTAATCAGCTCTGTTCCTGTATGCTTTTGGGAAAACTGTGATGTTTAGAAAACCCTGAACATTTGAGTTTGAAATGTACTCTCATTAATTGCCTGTTAACTTGTGCTGAAAGCTATACAAGTAGAACTCCATTCTGTCAGAGTTCCTCTAGCCAATCACTTGGAAACTCTGGCATGGAATCCCTTTAATCTGTGCAAACCAGCCCGGGATTAGCAGGACTAAGAGTTGTACTTTTCTTCTTATCTGAGTTGCTGAGCTGTAAGGAGAGACTATAGGTAGTGAGTGGACAGGGCATGCTGGGCATAACCAGTGGTAGATGATACACTCACAATTGTAGATCTCTGCAGTGTCTTCTTTATGCAACAGAGAGTCTTCAGAATACAGGAACAGGAGCCACAGGCGAGTACTGGTTTCTATAGGCAGTCTGAAATAGAACTCACAATAACTGTGTATGGGATGGCTACTGGATAGAAGAGAGGTTAGAAGAGATTTAGGAACATAGGCCCTCGTGGAGCGAGTACCGGTTCCTATCGGTTAATCTGTAATAGTAATCCATAATATATAGGTATGCGATATCTTCTGAGGAAGAAGAGAGTATGAGAAGGGAATTAGGAACATAAGCCTTCGTGGAGCAAGTACCGATTCCTATCTGCAATCTGCAATGGGAACTCACGATCTCCATACCTGCGATAACATCTTAGACTGAAGGGAGCCTGAGAGATTAGGAACAATGGCCCTCGTGGAGCGAGTACCGGTTCCTGTCTGTAATAGAACTCACTATGTTCACGTCTGCGATCGCCTTCAGGCAGTAGGAGTCTTCTGAGTCTTCGGGAACGTAGGCCCTCGAGGAGTGAGTACCGGATCCCATCCAACAATCTGAAATCAAGAATAGAGAGAGCGGAGCCCCCGAGGAGCGGGTACTCCTGGTAAGTTTGAAAAGGCCAAGCAGTGGGGAAGAATTCCCTTTGCTGACTCGGAACATAGTTGCAAGTAGCGTGGACTGCCGAAACAAGTCCCGTTGGAGTTCCTTGCTAACTCCATTGAAGTTAGCAAACAAAGACCTTTTAAATTGAAAACGGATGACATCATTATCAGGGGACGCCCCCGAGGTTCGAACCCTTGCTGGTACAAAGTCTGGAGTGCGTGCGCGCCCTTACGTCTTCAGGAACATGGCGGATCCGTAGCATCAGGCCAGCCCGGGGATACTGGGACCAAGAGGCGGGGAGAAGCCGCAGCTGCATCTGTCTGTCTGAGCTGAAGGGAGTCTCCACAAAGGTAGAGAGGGTGGAGCGAGGGCAAGAATAGGCACTAAAGCAACACCTAGCATCTTCTTATTAGCACGGGCCCTAATTTAAATAAAGAATCGCATGCCCAGGAGAGGTGCCTGGGCATGCGTCAGGACAGTGAGCGCTCGCCTCGGAGTGCCCGCTCTCCCACAGTCTTTATTGAATCGGCCTGAAAGAAAGATAGCTCACATGCACACAACATTGCTTTTAACACATGTCATGTGAGCACTGGAACCTCTACTTATGCTGACTGGCACCAATCTAAGGCAGTAATGGACAAACGACTCTAATTGCATTGTGTGTGGATGTATGTGCACATTATTAGGACCAAGGGGCATTCATACATATCTGACTATATTCATTTCATGAAAAGGACAGTCAAGAATATAATCATGGGCCACAGTCCACTGCTAGGCATCCAAAACTAAACTGTGAATGGAAAAAGCCATATAAATGATACAGGCTGAGCCCCTTCAGGATAAATAATTGGGAAAAAACTATAACAGGTACCTTGCTATAATCCTTTCCTGCTGTGGATTTTATGGCTAAGGGCTGGGATGTGGGTAAGCATAGGTGGATATGGCGCACAACTGGTACGCATTATGGCCTAGAGCGTTTGGAGTCAAAATATCCCAAAGCACATGCTCACAAATGCCATAGGAGAAAGGCCAGCTATGTGACAACATAGAAGTCATCACTTGATCTGACCAAGATCCACCAAGTCTCTTACGAACTGTAGCAGGCATGCCTTGCAGGGCCTGTGAATGGAAATTCACACATGTGGATGTGTTTGTATATATGTTCTTGGAGAACTTCATCAGGTACTGCCATGAAGAGCATAAGCTGTTTCATTGTTTAGGATGAAGGCTGACTATCCTTAATATATGGACGTTATAGATGACATGCAATGTGTGCAAGCCTTTGCATTGCCTAGTATACAGTTGTCTGCTATTCCAGTCTAATCTACCTCTGCTCCCTGCCATTTATTTATACCTGAGGTTTGCCTTGTTCATTGAGACATTGATTCCATATAAACACATAAGGCCAGGGACTCCTGCAAAACCCAAAACAAGTTATGGACTAAGAGATGGAGAGCTGCAGTATAACAGCTACTCAGCACTGTTCTCTTCAATGAGAACAGACAGCGACAGACAGAGTAGAACACTATGATTATGTGACAAACTTGGCTGCAGCTTCATGTGGACATATGAGGGGACACAATAGAGCAGGGGTGGGCAAGTCCGGTCCTCGAGGGCTGCAAACCAGTTGGGTTTTCAGGATACCCCTAATGAATATGCATGAAATAGATTTGCATACAACTGAGGCAGTGTGTATGCAGGTCTCTCTCATGCATATTCATTAAGGATATCCTGAAAACCCGACTGGTTTGCAGCCCTCGAGGACCGGAATTGCCCACCCCTGCAATAGAGGCTCTTCAAGATCCAGAATAATGTCAGCTGGGATGCATATCATATAGCTATATTGTGAAACATGCAGCAGACTAGCATGATCTTAGCTACTGTGTGATATTCATACTGTAAGGCTCCATCCATTTTGTCTAAACATTGAAAATAACTTTTCAACACCAAAGGTAGTTCAATGACTGAGCAAGTAGATGTTGGAGCCTCATTGTACCTCCTCTATGCTGGTGTGTTAGGAAGAGTGATTGGGGTGAGAAGCCACATCTGACAGTCATATCCAGCTTCGTCTGTACCACAGAGAGTTGGCATTGGTGGCACTGACATCTTAGGTTTGACATTTGCAGCATGCCAACACCATTATAAACCTGGCCAGAAGAAGACCAGTAATTTTGCTTGACCATACCAATGAAAATACTCATGACAAAGTCCATTGACATCACCCAAAGCCACATGAACTGAAAGACAGCTACATATTAGATCTGTTAGAGGAATGTTGAGGTGGGCATATTATCTAGTATATAAATATACACCCATGGCTTAGGATTTCAAACACTCTGTGCATACACATTTCTGCATGCATTGCAACTAATCAGTGTGAATAGATCAATCAGTGGTCACCTCATATCTGCCAGTTAGCAATGAAATGCAACTTCTATTACATACAAAGCCATAAAATCCTTTGAAGCCTAGCCCATAAACAATCAATCATTATCTCTCCCCTTACAGCCAGTCCAGAACGTATGTGTCTTCCACATTCAAGGAATGTATTTCTTACCATTAACTTGATAAAATGTACATATATGCTCTGTGTGATATGACAATGAGAAGCAGCATACCAAAAAATATCTATGGTGGTCAGCTACATGCATAGCTAGTAAATGACAAATCCTTTACTGTTATTGCTAGCAAGTGTTACACAAAAAATTAATACCATAGGCCCTTTTAAAGAAGGAAAGGGTGAAAAGCCAATACTTAACCCTGCTGGGTTGCAGTTTGAGTGTAGGTACTATAGTCTACAGGGACTGAGATAAGAAAATATAAAACCAAGAAAATTCATACCATCTTTAAAGAATTAAACATATGAGTATGATAAGTTTAATTCTGTCATCAGATGTTAAACTCTGTCATCAACCTCATTCACGACTTCATTTCTACCACATTGGAATTCATTTTGCATCTCTGTAAATAATCGTAAATAATTTGATGTCAGTTAATCTCTCTTTTCTTCTTCTTCCTCTGCTCCCAGTTGTGTACTTCCCTGTTTTATTGTAACTGCAATTCCTGCACCAGTTATAGTTACTTGAGTTCTCTGTATAATGCACACCCTGTTAAATGTAAACTGGTTTGATGTGACCCCTGTCTTGAAAGCCGGCATAGAAAAATAGTAAATAAATAAAATAAATAAATGAGTAGCTGCCACATTTTAGTAATAAGTATATGTAGTGAAAATGCTACAATCTACTAGATAAGGGAGCCCTGACCGACGTGCTGCAAATGCGCAGTAGAGAGCAACTCTACCGCCCATGCGCGGGCAAGCACGTTGGTCAGAGTGCAGCGTGCCCAAAAAAAAAAATGGCGCTGGGTCCAGGAGCAGGAGCGGTAGCGACGACGACGAGGAGCAGGAGCAGTACCAGCGGCGGCGGTGGCGACGGACACCCCACTTCTGCCGGTTATGGATGAGCTGAAAGGGGAGGGGATTGAGAAGGGGAGTGAGTGAGGGGAGGGAGGAGAGAGTGAGCGGAGCTGAGGGGAGGGAGGAGAGAGTGAGGGGGTGAGGGGAGGGAGGAGGGGGTGAGGGGAGGGAGGAGGAGAGGGTGAGGGGAGGGAGGAGGAGAGTGAAGGGGAGGGAGGAGGGGGTGAGCGGAGGAGAGGGGAGGGGGGAGGAGAGAGTGAGGGAGGGAGGGGAGGAGGGAGGGGTGAGGGGAGGAGGGAGGAGAGAGTGAGGGGGAGGGTGGGAGAGAGTGAGGGGGAGGGGAGGGTGAGGGGAGGGGGTGGGGGGGAGGGAGGACAGGGTGAGCGGAGGGGGGAAGGTGAGAGGGAGGGAGAATAGAGGGAGGAGAGAGTGAGGTGAGGGGAGGGAGACTAGAGGGGGGAGGTGAGAGGGAGGGAGGGAGGGGGGGAGAATGAGGGGGAGCGTGTGGGAAGGAAATGGACCGAAAAATGTTTTTTAAATGTTGCCCGTTGTTATGGGCTTAACGGCTAGTGTATTTATAATGCAACATCTGTGCATTCCGCTCAGACTATTTACATATTCCTTGTGTGTCCCTGCTCTTAGAGTTTACCGAGTTCTTGTTAAGAACTGAAAGCACATCCGACACTAGCCTTTTTTTTTCTGGCACAAGGTTTTTAGGGTGCCTGTCTGACAGGAATTATCCTAGAATATGGCTGAAATTTTGCCATCAATGATAGAACCCCAAATCTAGGGCCTCCCTAGACTTTCTCTGCTCAACATCATCTAGGCAGCGTGTCTAGACCTGGTTATGTATAGATAATGGTTCTGCAGGAAAACAATTTGAGGGGTGCACACTAAGAAGGTAGACAAATATCTATGGATAATCCATGAAAGACATAGCTAGTTAGTAGGAAATGAAACAATGGTCTTACCTAGTAACCAGCCATGGCCATACCTGTTTTCCTCAAACTGCTCAAAAAGTGCTGGTTGTCTCAGGATATAGGAATCGTGTGTGGCTTCTGGGTACAGGGGCATGACATTGAGGATGTGCATTTGTGTGTCACATACCACTTGCACATGGAGGGAATAGAAAAGCTTAAAGTTGCAGTAGGACTCTTCCCTGTGATGGGGTGGGATAAGGGCTACATGGATGCAGTCTATGGGTCCCAGAATATGGGGGAACTGCACCAAGGCACAGAAACCCTCTTCAGGACCAGAAATTCCTGCCTTTTGGTAGGGAATCTGATGTAAGTGCAATATGGCTGTGTATGGCTCACAGTACTTGGTGCAAGCATTTGGAAAAATATTCTTGTTGTTTGGAAGGAGCCCAAAGCCATAGAATGGAGGGGAGCAAAACTGTTTCACAAGACCTAAAATGACATTGGACCTCTCAGTGACTGGATTGAGGTCTACTTTGAGATCTTCTTATAATTCCATTATGGCCTGAGATCTCAAGCTGTACATCGTGATCACCTCATCCTATGGAAAATCCAATAATGTAGTGCAGATATAAAAGATTTGATACCTGCAGGCCCTAAGTGACTTTCTGCATGGTGGCCTATATGGTGATCCTGCTGCCCCACCTTTCCCTGTTGTATCTCTGTAGCCCAGTGCTGGGACTTCCCTAGATTGCATCTCTGCATCCCTTCCCTCTTGGCGCTACTGATTTGCTCCCAGAATCATCCAGTGTGCCAATACCCACTAAAAACTAGCCTAACGTGGCTCCTAGAAGCTTGACCAGGTAGTTTAGATTATTTTAATTGATGCAAGCTCTATAGGCATATCTGCTAGATGTTTTCATGTGATATTTTCCCTAGAAACCAAATAGCTACAACTCAAAAGCTGTAATTATTTTTGTGATATTTAGTTTAAAAACGTGCATTATTGTAATTCAAGAAGCCAAAGGGGATCTTCATTAGCAAGAGATTTGCATATTTTCATGCACTCTAATGTTATTTTTATATGTTGGACTGACTCGAGTATATGATTGAGTGCATAATAATTGACCACCTAAGGTTGTTATGCCAACTAAAGTACATTAACATCTATACTCAGCTGTGCAGCTTGGATAGCTAGCTGGATAAACCTATCTTGGTGAACTGGTGGGGGTTCATGGTGAAATGCTAGAGGATATAGGTGAACTGGAAAAGGACAATAGAGGCAAGATGGCTATATGAGTGCTCCACGCTCCAGACGCGCTCTGGATTTTTTTCTATTTTTGTTTCTTTGCTTCTCATTCTGCTGCACCATGGCCCCAAAGAGGAAGGGAAATGTTAGGACTTACCCTGCTGAGTCCTCTCCTTTGCCACCACAGCACCTGATCAAGAATTTTGTGGTTCCTGTTGCTGAGGGTGATTCCACATTGTCATCCTTGATGGAGGACCACCAGATTCGACTGTGGAGGAGGCTTCCTCAGCCCCCTCAATGACCTTCTCCCTCCGGCTCCACTAAGTTGTGCCTCCAAAGCACTGGCATCCCTGACAGATGATGTCATGATTTTTGCCAACAGTGGGGGATCATCAGAGGATAGAGAACTTGGTGTTTTCTCTCTGAATGCAGCAGGAGAGATGGCTGTGTCAGCATCAGCTATTCTTTCTACATCTCCAAGCATTTCTGGATCCCTTTTTGGTGCTTCAGGTACTGTGGTCACTAGTGGCGTCTCCATTTTGCCTACAAAGCCGAGGTAGTGACATTAGAGGCTTTATGGGAACTTATGATTCAGTTTGGAGCTACTTTTTCTCAGTGCTCTTTAAAGGTTTACTCTATTGCCAATAAGCTGGAATCTTTATCTGCTGGCTGATGATAAAGGACTAAAGTACCTCTATTTTCCAATATTATTAATCCAAAATAATGTTTTTGTTGTTTCAATACTGGATGAAGGTGTTAAGAGACACTGAACTGAATCAATCATAAACTATGTGACTATTTGCTTTTCCATAGATGGCCCCATGAGGAAGGTGTTCAGCCAAAACACGGACCGTGTCGGGCAGCTTGTCAAATACCTCAAGACACTGGGTCAAAAAGTGTTTCTCCATGACAAAGCTAAGTAGCTGAAAATTTTGTATACAATAATACAAAATAATGTAATGAAAAAGAAGGGACAATGCAATAATTTCACTATATGCTTTTATTCACATGATATGGTATATTATCACAAACAGCAGAAAAAATATTTTAATGACCAATGATTAAATACAGCGTGGCGACAGCAACTAACATATGCTATCCCGCACATAATGGCCAAATGATTGTGCAAACATTGCACCATTAAGCCTGGTATGAGGTCATTGAAACAACAAAAAAAAATTTTTTGGATTAATAATATTGGAAAAAAGAGGTACTTTAGTCCTTTATCATCACCTAGTAATTATCACCACAAATACCTCGTTTAGAATTTGTGAGAAGAATGTTCACGAGTATCTTTAGCTGCTGACCTTTAAGTTCATCATCAGGATATCGTTGGAAAGATTTCCACACTCCAGGAAGAAGTTAAGACTGTTAAGATGGTCCAAGCTTCTCTTATCCAGGAATGTGGCAGCATTTCCAGGAGAGTTGAATTGATTGAAATAGATTAGGCACTTAAACCTCTATTTCATTAATTTTCCTTGTGTTATAGGTGAATTACCCTGCTTCAGTCATTGAAGATATTTTTGGAGGTTTTAAATATTTTCTCAGATTTGGTTTCTTCTATTACAAAAGTCTATTTTCTATATGGGAAATCTAAGCCTCAGATTCCTGCTAATCTTGAGTTAACTGAGTTTTTTGAATCCTCTCAATATGAGCTGGTGGTAAAATCTACACTGTTAGTGTCTTTTTTTTCTGAGAGTGATTTGAGCGATGTGATGAAGACCTATTTTCAGCTTATGAATACCCCTTTCATGGGGTAAAATGTTAGAATCTTTCCAGATCTGGCTCGTATTACTCAAGAAAGAAGGAAGGGTTTCCCGACTGCATCAGGAAAAACTCACTCTTGGTGCCACTTTTTATTACACTATCCTTATAAATGTGTGGTCAAGTTTCAACAAAATTCATATGTGTTTTTTTGAGGCTGAGCAGCTCAGGTCCTTTATTGATTCCAAAAAGCTGATCAATGATCCCAGTTCTCAGTTCTAGAGTTGGTCTATTTTGAATTAACAGGATATTATTATATGAACTGAACCAAATCAGGGTGAACCTGGAAGATATAGTAGGCCAGATTGTCAAACAAAAGAGTAACAAATCACCTGGACTGGATGGTATGCATCCTAGGGTTCTGAAGGAACTAAAAAATGAAATTTCAGATCTATTAGTTAAAATTTGTAACCTATCATTAAAATCATCCATTGTACCTGAAGACTGGAGGGTGGCCAATATAACACCAATATTTAAAAAGGGTTCCAGGGGTGATCCAGGAAACTATAGACCAGTGAGTCTGACTTCAGTGCCAGGAAAAATAGTGGAAACTATTCTAAAGATCAAAATCACATCACATATAGAAAGATATGATTTAATGGAACACAGTCAACATGGATTTACCCAAGGGAAGTCTTGCCTCACAAATCTGCTTCATTTTTTTGAAGGGATTAATAAACATGTGGATAAAGGTGAACCGGTAGATGTAATGTATTTGGATGTTCAGAAGGCATGTGACAAAGTCCCTCATGAGAGGCTTCAAAGAAAACTAAAAAGTCATGGGATGGGGGCGATGTCCTTTTGTGGATTACAAACTGGTTAAAAGACAGGAAACAGAGAGTAGGATTAAATGGTCAATTTTCTCAGTGGAAAAGGGTAAACAGTGGAGTGCCACAGGGATCTGTACTTGGACTGATGCTTTTCAATATATTTATAAATGATCTGGAAAGGAATACAACAAGTGAGGTTATCAAATTTGCAAATGATACAAAGTTATTCAGAATTGTTAAATCACAAGCAGATTGTGATAAATTGCAGGAAGATCTTGCAAGACTGGAAGATTAGGCATTCAAATTGCAGATGAAATTTAATGTGGACAAGTGCAAGGTGTTGCATATAGGGAAAAATAACCCTTGCTGTAGTTACACGATGTTAAATTCCATATTAGGAGCTACCACCCAGGAAAAAGATCTAGGCATCATGGATAATACTTTGAAATCGTCAGCTCAGTGTGCTGCAGCAGTCAAAAAAGCAAACAGAATGTTAGAAATTATTAAGAAGGGAATGGTTAACAAAATGGAACATGTCATAATGCCTCTGTATCGCTCCATGGTGAGACCACACCTTGACTACTGTGTACAATTCTGGTCACCGCATCTCAAAAAAAGATATAGTTGCGATGGAGAAGGTACAGAGAAGAGCAACCAAAATGATAAAGGGGATGGAATGAAAAGCTGAAGAGGTTAGTACTTTTCAGCTTGGAGAAGAGACAGCTGAAGGAGGTTATGATAGAGGTCTTTAAAATCATAAGAGGACTTGAATGAGTAGATGTGACTCAGTTATTTACACTTTCGAATAATAGAAGGACTAGGGGGCACTCCATGAAGTTAGCAAGTAGCACATTTAAGACTAATCGGAGAAAATTATTTTTCACTCAACGCACAATTAAGCTCTGGAATTTGTTACCAGAGGATGTGGCAGTTAGCATAGCTGGGTTTAAAAAAGGTTTGGATAAGTTCTTGGAGGACAAGTCCATTAACTGCTATTAATCAAGTTAACTTAGGGAATGGCCTCTGCTATTATTGACATCAGTAACATGGGATCTTCTAAGTGTTTGGGTGCTTGCCAGGTTCTTGTGGCCTGGTTTGACCTCTGTTGGAGCAGGATGCTGGGCTTGATGGCCCTTTGGTCTGACCCAGCAAGGCAATTCTTATGTTCTTACAGTTTCTTTTGTATTATTTTTGTTTCCTTTGATTCTTCTCTTTTCTGCCTCCCCACCTAATTATTATTTGTGGCTTGTTAGATTGTATATCTATTTCTTTTTTAATCTATTTTTTAGTTTTTCTTGTAGCCAATCATGTTTCTTGTCAAAGTGTTAATGTTTTGTTATTAATTTGCATTTAAATAAACATAAAATAAAAAAATGACAAGGCAAACTGATGGAGGTATCTGTGATTTGATGTATGCACACAAGTCAATATTTTCAAAAAGGTATACACGCATACTTTTTAAAATGCCTAATTCTATATAAATCAGGGTTATTACACATTCATGATATATTTTTTATGCACCTAAAACGTACACACATATGTTTTTAAAATAGGTAGAGAAAGTATATTTTTTCTTGCATTGGAAATATTTGCACATACTAAAATCTTTGTGCTTGTTTTCAGATCAGGGCTCCCCAGCATTGTTTATAAAATCCTAGTATAAATCTCCACACATCCACTTATGCACATAGATGTTGCACTGCCAATAAGTTTGAAAGTTAGGCTCAGAGAGTGAAATTTAGTTCCACTTAGTCCATTTGGGCTTCCTTGTTTGTAAAACAAAAGTTTCAGACTGCTGTGTATCGAGACATCACATGGTAGTCCCTTTTCTGAAGTTCTGTTCTCCATCAGTGGAAAAATATTTTTGAAGAACAGACTTATTGGGCCCAATTTTATAAAAGCTTTTGCCCCAGTTTTGTGGCGAAGGGAATAAAACCTGTTTTATATAAATCAGATCCTGTATGTTTACTCAGACTCATACTGGACTTTTTTCTTCAGATGAGAAGGATCCTTAACCCTTTATTATCTCCTTCAAAAGAAAAAGGCAAATACCTAAAAGCAGTAAAGATGTTGGGATTTTCCAGGCCGACTCCAGGCTCTCCATCCAACTAATTAAGTTTTCTGCTTGCCACCATTGAAAGCTTCAGTGAGGTATAATTAAAACTGAGCAGATGACAGCAGTGGCATTTGTCAGAATCATCCGCTGGTTCAAATACCAGTTCTGACAGAAATGTCAAACTGATAGCACTCCCATCTTCCCTGTGCATGCTAGGAAAAGCAAAAAAAAAAAACTTTTATTATGAATGCCTGGCTGATAACCTTTAGGAATCCCAGAACACCAAATAGTACACATGAAATTTCATTATCCTAGAAGGGAATTCAGCACATGGATGCTTACCTTCCAGGAAGCATTACTAAAAGAAAAAGGAAACCATCTCTGGCAGCATCTTTACTCTGCTTGTTTCTTCCAGAGCACTCTGAAATGATTGGTGAGGAAATAATACAGAGAACATTCATCCTCATGGTCCTTCTTTCAGCAATACATTTCAGTTAGTTCAATTGTGTTATAACTGAGCCACCAAACTATTTTTACCTCAGTTTATTTTTTTTCTATCAATTTTTCACCTTTTTTCTTTTGTTTTACTAAAGTGGATACAGAATTGAATAGTGATAACCGTGAAGTGCAAATGGAAAATTGCAGAAAATATGGAAGAAGCAGGTCTGCAAAAGCAAAATTGCCCTCAAAACCTTGGTAGTGCACTGTTATGTCAGAACATTAACAGAAACGCCATGTCTAGGAGGAGGGGAGGGCATCTCCTGTCTGACCCATAAAAGAAATATTGATGCCCTCTTCTTAACTCTGACCTCACTCTGTAGAGTTACTTATTTTTCTCTGGACAGGATGAGGCTTTTCTGGTTTTACTCCATAGACTCCTTAAACTTATAGTCAATATTTTTCCCTTGGAAAATGGGAACTATAACTCTGTAGATGCAGTAGGAATAAAACTATGATTGAAACTGCTTGTCCAGATGAAGTTCTGTTGGTTGGTACTCAGTCTGTCATTCCAGTATACGTTTTTGCAATTCTGCTTGCATGTTTGCATACAGAGAAGATGTAAGGTTTTTTTTTAGAAAATATTCTAAAAATTGATTTTTCTACATGCATCTGTACTACAGAATCCTATGCTAGTACCATGTTTAATGTTGAATATTTCCAATGCTCTCTTCAAGACACACCTGGAGGATTGCTATAGGTAAAGCAAATTATGAAAGGAATGATGAGGATAAACAAATGTTTTTATATTTTTTTCTGATACCTTGCATTTCTGTCTCACTTTGTTACCTTAATTTTCCCATGGTTTAGCAAAAATTTGAAGGGGCTAGAGCAAGGGTCCTTAGACTCAGTCCTCGAGAGCCCACAACTCAGTCAGGTTTTCAGGATTTGCCACTGTATGCAAATAGATATTATACATATTGTACAAATCCTGTAAACTAGACAGGGTTGCCACCTTTGAGGACCGAGTTTGAGAACCCCTGTGCTAGAGTCTTGGTATGCCATATTGCAGTGGTTCATTTATGTTTTCAGTTTAGGACGTTTTAATGAAGCTTAGGAAGAAATAACCGATCCTGTTACTTTAATTTGCATATCTTTGCTGCAGCACAAAGAAGTAAGTTCTAAGAAATAAAAAACAAACATTTTATTTTCCTGCTTAAATCTCCTTTTTCCTTTGTAATGCAGCAGGAAGGATTTGCCAATGAAGCAAGTAGACTGGGGATTTTTCTGCAATTGAAAGACCTGATGTACTAAATTGTGGAACTATCTCATTTCTGAGATAGTTTACATGAACTGTGTAGCAAACCTTAAGAGAAACTTTACTGCTGCCCCTAGCTGAAAAGATAACTGCACCTCATTGAGGTCATATGTGGCCAAGAAAAGATTTCAATCCAGTATCTCATGGAAATCTGTTGAATACTGCAGAAGCTAGAGGATTACACAGCATTCTGTGTTTCTGCAAAACTGTGCCCTTTAGCACAGATTTTTCCCTCTTATTGGTTATTGGGGCAATTACATAAATTTGGTGGAACCTCTGGATTTCCCATGTTGTTCTTACAAATTAACAGTCTTCAAACATTGGAGATATTTAATGAAGCAATTGATGAAAGAGATAGTTTTTAACATATTTTGCCAGAATATAAATTACCATTAAGATGATTTTCCTTGGAGGGGGAAGAGTCAAGATGACATTTCTCCAGGTTGCTATCATTTCGCTTGTTTTGGAATCCTCTTAATTCCTTTTTGATTCACTTTTGTTGTGAAGATGTCTTTTAAGATGAAAGCCAGGCTGAGTTTCCCATTGACTGTGTTTTCATCTCCATTATCTCAATAGCGGATGGATTTTTACCTGAAGAGTGGGAACACCTGTTGCTGTCTTCCATGAAGAAAGGCCTGATTTGGCTGGGGGAGAGGTTTCTTTCATGCCCCCTGATTCTGTCCAACTAGTGTCGTGTTCCTTACGTCTGGGTCTTGAATCCAATTTTTTGTGTCAATTTGATGCTGGCAGCTGTTTGTTAGAGAAGGCAGACACTGTGGGAGCTGAAAAAGAAAGTAAAGATTGGAGAGGCAAGAAGGAGAACTGCTGAATATTCAAGATGTTTCCAGGAATTAGGTCATTCTTCTGAAGGTAAGGCTTTTGGTTACTCAGCTTCCCTGTCTCTTTTACCATTCAGAGAATTTTTGCCTCTACTTCATCTGGTTAAACCTTCAGTAGTCACTATGGATTTCTTGTGGCCTGTTCTGGCTAGGCTGGACTCTTCTATTTCTAGTAGCTCCAATGCATTTCTGCTTTTGTTAATTCTATGAAGGCTTTGGCTAAAACTCATGAGGATTCTAATACCATTAAGAAGGAGATATCAGACCTTAAGGAAAAGATCAGGATTATAAAACATTGAATTCCACTTTGTCTTGGGATATAAATTAGTTGTGCATAGATGATTAGAAAATTTAGAAAATCAAGCAAGGTAGCTCAATTTATGATTAGTTAATTTTCCAAGACCTCCTCAATTTGTTCTATGGGATACCTTTAAAAATATTTTTTCTGAAGTACTTTCTATCTCAGACAAAGCAATTCCTCATTTAAATAAGGTTTTTTTAAATGTTCCTTTTAAGAAGAAGATAACTCAGATTGGGACTGGGGTTGCCTCTATCTTTGGGACAGTATGGATGTACTGTTGGCAATGGCAGATCCTAGTTCCAGACCTTCCTTACTGCTCTTAGGCCTAGATTTATAAAAAAAAAAAAGCAGTAAATATCACATGTGATATAAAAAGGGATGTTTTATGGAAATAGCCTATATATCACAATGTATGTTATCTTAGTGGTTTGCATAGGTATTACTGCAAAGTGTGTTAATACCACAATAATGCTGCAAAATGTGTGAGAGAGACTGACTATCCACAAGGCCCTTGTAGTAGTTAGCTATTGATGCTGCTATAGTAGGCCCACCTAGTAATTCTAGGTGAGGTTTAGGTAGTAGCATAGGGGTTAGGGGCCATTTTTACATGCAGAGTGAGAAGTACGAGCAGAATAATACATTCTTGTGAAGATTTGAAGTCCTACAGAGTGAAGAAACTCACACAAAGTGAGATTTGTACAATGATCTCTCAACCTAGCTTGATGGACTCTCTACCTGGGCCCCTAACTCCTACACTACTATCTAAACCTCACCTTGAGTTACTAGGTGGGCCTCCTATAGTAGCATAAATAGCTAACTACTACAAGGGCCTTGTAGATACTCTCTCTCACACACACACACAGCTTAACATTAATAAAAAAAGGTGTAGTTATTTTTGGCATTATGGCTTTGCACTTTGTGAAGCCAGCCCACTTTTACAAAATTCTCACCCCGCCTCCACACCAATCCCTCCCCTTTTAAAAATTAGCATCACACCATGCATTATGGTGCTTTATGCATGCGTTAAGGCATTTGTTGAATGCGAAAACTCTATAACGCGAGTTGGTAAATGACCCTGTTAGCCGGATAAGTCAGAATGTATCTGGATAAGTGCCGCTACTTAGCCAGAGAAGTCTTGTCCATCTAAATAGCAGCAAAAGTGCTACTTTTACAGATAAGTCAATTTTAGCTGGACAAGTGTTTATTTATTTATTTATTTGTGCAGTTCTTATATACCGTAGTTCACAACACATGGTTCTATCTTTGCGGTTTACAAAATATGTCTAATAGGTAAAAGAAGAAACAGAATAAATACAATAAAATATCAATGAAATAATAAGATAATTAAAATTAATCATACTTTCAAATAAAAACTGAGGGGCGGATTTTCAGAGCCCTGCTCGCCTAAATCCGCCTAAATCCGGGCGGATTTAGGCGAGCAGGGCTCTGCGCGCCGGTGCGCCTATGTTCAATAGGCCTACCGGCGCGTGCAGACCCCGGGACTCGCGTAAGTCCCGGGGTTTGGCGAGGGGGGCATGTCAGGGGCGGGCCCGGTCGGTGCAGCGTTTTGGGGGCGTGTCGGCAGCGTTTTGGGGGTGGGCCCGGGGGCGTGGTTACGGCCCGGGGAGGTCCGGGGGCGTGGCCGCGCCCTCCGTACCCGCCCCCAGGTCGCGTCCCGGCGCGCGGGGATTTACGTCTCCCTCCGGGAGGCGTAAATCCCCCGACAAAGGTAAAGGGGGGGTTTAGACAGGGCCAGGCGGGTGGGTTAGGTAGGGGAAGGGAGGGGAAAGTGAGGGGAGGGCAAAAGAAAGTTCCCTCCGAGGCCGCTCTGATTTCGGAGCGGCCTCGGAGGGAACGGGGGTAGGCTGCGCGGCTCGGCGCGCACCGGCTATACAGAATCGATAGCCTTGCACGCGCCGATCCAGGATTTTAGCGGATACGCGCGGCTACGCGCGTATCTACTAAAATCCCGCGTACTTTTGCTGGCGCCTGATGCGCCAGCAAAAGTACGCCAATTTGCGCGGTTTGAAAATCTACCCCTGAGTGTATACAAAAAAGTGTATGCATTTCTTTACTTCCAATTTTAAAGGGATATGCGAGTAGATTTTACGCTTTTTATTTAGATGCATTTACCCTCAGTAAGTCAGCTTTTACATGCATGGGTGTATTGTGATAAGAAGGGTCAGTAATACAGAAGATATCTAGATATAAATTGCAATACAGTTATACTGAATCAGTTAAAGGATGCAGTTGCATGTGAGTTCTCGGTATCTCTGTAAGCAGAGCAAGCCACTGCCTCATCTGCCTGCCCCAAATTGCTCTGCTGAACCAGCTACCGAAAACATATACTTACAAATACTTGTTCTATCTCACTTTTCTCTCTCTAGACCATTTTCATAATTAATCCAGTATAATCGCAATAATGCTTACCAGACTGTTGTTGTTTGCATTGCATGCTTATAATCACTGACTAATTCAGAATTTAGATATATACACCTTAGCCATTATCTCTCTGTGTGCATGGCACTGGCAAAACTACAGTAGGTTGGTGGATTTTCTTACATGTGTGTGGCAATGAAATAACCAGTATTCCTAATTAGTCTACCAGTTTGCCCAGTGCATCTGCAGCTCATGAAAACCCTCCTAGCTCTTCAGCCTGAAGTCCTTTCATTTCACCCAGACAACTTACCTAGTCATTTTTTCACTTTTAAGATGTGTATGATCATTTACTCCTGTTATTGAGCAAGAGTAAATATACGGGAGTAAGGTGCCATGTTTACATGCATAAATTGCTTATAAAAAAGCAACTTACTCATTGTTAGGATTTGTGGACCCTTGGCCCGAGGTGGGTTGATGCTACCTGAGGGGTTGGGTGCCGCAGGTCCCCACCGTCGGGAGGCGAGGCTGGCCGGGAACAGAGGCAAACAGGAACTTCGCCGGTACTGGCCCTCGTTCCCCGCAGGTTGAGCCCTTGGGTGCTGGGGCCAGCTGGTCTTAGGAGCACCTCTATGTGGCTGGTCCTGGATAGAGTAGGCGGCTGGAAGCAGAGAGAGTCAGTGAGGTTAGGTATAGTCCAAGACCGAGGTACTCTCGGAGGGAGAGGGAGAGAAAGCTTCAAGGGGTGAAAGGCCACTGCAGTCCCGAAGACAGTGGAGCAGGACCATGTGGGAGTGGCCCAGAGGAGAGGAAGTGCAGAAGCAGAGGCTTGTATAGTGGTATGCTGAAGCAGGGCTAGAGCGGGGGATCCGCTGTAGCAGGTATGAGTAAAGCAGTAGCGCAGAGGGACTGCTTGAGAAATGGCAGTGCAGTGACAGGGCCTTGTGATGTAGAAGCGCTGAGAGGTGCCCCGAGGAGCGGGAGCACAGAGACACAATCCAGTAATGTTGAAGCGCTGAGACGGATCTAGAGCAGAAGCATAGAGACAGCATCTTGTGACGTAGAAGCTCTGAACCAGACCCCAAGGGGCGGAAGCGCCGTGACAGGGTCTCTTGATGTAGCAATGCTGAGCCAGGTCTTGAAGAGTGAAAGCACTGAAGCAGGATCTCCAATGTAGAAGCGCTGAGCCATATCCCGAGGAGTGGGAAGCGCCGAGACAGGGTCCCAGGTGTGGAAATGCTGAGCCAGGCCCCGAGGAGCGGGAAGCACCAAGACAGGGTCCCAGGTGTGGAAACGCTGAGTTGGGCCCCAAGGAGCGGGAAGCACCGAGACAGGATACCGACGGGAAGCGCAGGGATCCGTAGAGCAGGAACAACAGGTCCGGAGTACTGGAGCAAGCAGCAGCTAGAACCAGGGAACTCGTTGACAAGTCGGTTAGTGGTGGCTGGAGGTAGTCCTTAAATATCCTGGGCCTGAAGTTCCCGCCATTGGCCCTTTAAAGGGAGGACAGATGGCGCGTGCATGCGCCTAGGGAGGCCCAGGATCGGAACGCTGATTGGCGGCATCCTAGCTGCCATGTGGAGCACAGGGAGCCAAGAGGAATGCGGCAGCAGTGACTGGCCACAGCCGCGAGTGTACCGGGAGTAGAGAGCCAAGCATGACATGATGTGAGTTGAGCCGGCTGTGGCCGGTGGCCGTAACACTTATGTAGTTGTTGGCCTCTCCTCGGAACTCCTACAGCTCGCCCCTTTTTTACATGCATAAATTTATTTGTGGACCCTGATTTATGATGCATGTATGTTGAGGTTTGTAAAATAGCATATGCTCATGTACATGCTATTTTACACTTGTAACGGCTATTTTTTATGTGCACAACTTTTAAAAATTCGTCTTTAGAATGGGAAATAGTGTGCACTGTCAATAACATGCTCTATTTGGCATTTTACCATGCAAAGCACCATATGCAGAATTTCCATTACTACATCAGCCACATAGAATAATATTACAGGATGGGATGGCAAGAGAAAAGAAAATCTCTACCCTCCACCCCATATAAAGGTGCTACAGTATTCAGTATAAAGTGGTAGGTTTAAGTTGAGTGGATTGGGGTAACAGTGACTTTCTTGTGAACAAAAGCATGCTTTTCTCACTTGAAATTTTAGTGTGAGAAGAGAGGTAGTGAATGGAGAAAGGTATCAGAAGGGAATAATTAAATACTATGGTGGTAATTTTCAAAGAGAAATTAGCACATAAATTAGCATATACACATGTATGTAGCCCATACTCATGTAATTGCTATTTTGTAAAAGTCAAAAGTATGCACATACTTTACATTTCATGCACACATATATGTACATAAAAAGGGGGTGGACTACGTGTATTCTGGGGGGCATCAATTACTCATCTAAATTGCTATTTTAAAAAGCACACACATTTGTCAACTTTCATCATTTTGCACCTTTTAACTATCTTGTGTAATTGATATCAGACCTGTTTATTGTGTAGTATTAGCTGGGTGGGAAGTCTGAGTGAACTGGGGGAGTTCAGGCTGAAGAATCAGGATTTATGAGATGGAAAAGGATTGGGTGAACTGGTGGATTAATTGGTAAACTGGTTAATCTCAATTACTTGTGCTTATTTTAAAATATGCTGACTCACGTAAATTGGATTTAGCATAAGTCCTACTTTATTTACAAATGTAAAATATCTATGCATATATTTTAAAAGAAGAAGGTAAAGCGTGTGCATTCAATGCATTTAAATACCCGCTATCAATACATTGCATGCATACATGTGAATGCTCTGGGGTAAAGATACTTGTATTTTATAATACACGTATATATCATACACATAGGATATAAAATACTATTGTAGATATATGCTCAGTCACATATGCATGTATATACAGCTGTGTATATTTATTTGAAAGTTATCCTCCCTGTGCATAAACAAGCACATAAAATTGTGTTCTAGATATAATTTTATGTGCATAGACCTCAAATTGATTTTCAAACAGCAATTTACATCCCGAAACTTGAATTTCTGCAAATAAATCCTTCAGAAAATTAGGCCCTAAAAAGTATATATGTAAATCAATCCATGCAAGATATGCACTGCAAAGGGCAGGTGTAACTTTGTATGAGTTTGTTTGTATAGGATTTTCAGAACGTGCATTCGTTTAATTTCTTTTGGTAGTATGCACATACCTCATGTACTTCTAGTACATGCGTAAAACGGATAGTACGCATGTATTTTCCAAAATAGGTTATGTGCATACTATCTGTTTTACATGTGCATTGTAAGTCTGTGAGGTACATACATACCGCTGAAATAAATGGAATGAATGGCCAAGGAATGCACATCCTTATAGGATATTTAATTTTGAAAGTTAACTTATGCACATAAATTCACTTTGGGCCGGATTTTAAAAGCCCTGTGCACCGGCGCGCCTATTTTGCATAGGCCGCCGGCACGTGCATAGCCCCGGGATGCACGTAAGTCCTGGGGCTTCGTAAAAGGGGCAGAAAGGGGCATGTCCGGGGGTCAGGGGTGGTTCGGGGCGGGACCGGGGGTGTGGCGCCGGCCCAGGGCGTGGTCGAGGCCTCCGGAACAGCCCCTGGGTCGGGTGATGGCGCGCCAGCAGCCCGCTGGCAAGCGCAGATTTACACCTGCTTCCAAGCACGCGTAAATCTGCCAACAAAGGTAGGGGGGGTTAGATAGGGCCGGGGGGGGGGGGGGGGGGGAAGGGAGGGGAAGGTGAGGGGAGACGGAAGGAAAGTTCCCTCTGAGGTGAGGGGAGGCGGAAGGAAAGTTCCCTTGGAGGGAACAGGCAGCGCGCGCCGACCCCGGATTTTATAAGATACGCGCGGCTACACGCGTATCTTATAAAATCCAGCGTACTTTTGTTCGCGCCTGGTGCACGAACAAAAGTACATGCGCGCGTAAATTTATAAAATCTACCCCTTTGAGAATTGATATAATTTTTGCACTTTTGCAACACAAGTTATCTGGGATGTTATAAAATTACCCTTCCTATGTTTAATTAAGGAAATTCAGGTGACAAATATATATCACATATACTTTTAGAGAAAAAGGCATTGTTTTGAACTTTTTACGGTTAATATAGTTATTTAGAGTCAAATGTATACCTTTTTCAATCGCCACATAAAGAAAAAAATACCCCTAAGTCAGCCTTCTCATTGACCATTTTCTTCTGCCATGCTGGGAATGAATTAGAACCCAGAGCATCCCAAGGCTAAAGTTCTTCTTTATCAAAAACCTGGGAATTTGCTTGGAATTTGGGAGGGGTTGGAGCTTTGTTTTTAAGTGGAATAATCTGCCCAATCCCACATCCATTAAAAGGGGAGAAAATTATATAAAAAACAATAAACAATAAGGAGTGTAAAACAGAAATTTTAACGTTTTTATAAACTTTTCTAGGGAAGGAAAAATGGGAATGTGGTTCTGGTTTCATTTGTTCTTTTTTCAGAACTGTAACTAAACTGTACTTAGCCCTAGGCTAATATGATGCCTACTGCATCGCGCACCCAACCCCCATCCCACCATGAGACAGCCCCTAGAAAAGATGTCACAATATTGCCCATTACTGCACTACATAATCCTGACCTGGATTCTTCCTGTCTGGTAAATAACCCGATTGCCATTTACATTTCTTTCTTTTTTTTTTTTTATATTTCTGACCTTCATTAAAAAGAGCAGCACCCATTATTCTGGATACTTACAGCTGAGAGCTGCCTTTGAAAGGACTTACATTTCTCAGTGAAAAGGTCTTTGAGATCAGGGTTAGTATTTGTGGCAGTGCCGTGTTGAAATTAACATATTACAACAGCTTGTGTCAGGCCGGGTTGCAAACTTTTCAGGAGGTGAAGAGAAAGGTCACTCCTCATCAGCTTAGACTGCTAGAGAAGGTTTGAGGGTTATTGAGTACTTTTCTTTCTAGAAATAAACGTCCCAGCTCCATATTCTGATTGTAGCTGTCTCTTGAGGTTTCATTGCCATCAATTCTGTTTATTGTTTGCCACGTTATTTTGTGTCCAGATCGGATGCTTAAATTGAATTAGGCGGTTGACAAAGGTCCTTTAGGCTGACTGCGACTTGGAACAGAGTTCTCAGCAAAGTCTTTCACGTTAGGTCAGCTGAGAAACCTAAGGGATGATTTTATACCCATTAGGCTAATGTAATCTTTCACTCCATTATGCAAACAAAATAGGAAAACAACGCCTTATTGCATTCAAGGGGCAATTTTCAGACTGTCTGCTTTGTGACAAACCTGCAAGTAAATTTTACCCATTTTTTTATTTACATTTATTTGAAAAACTTATTTTTTGCCTTTCTCAACAAAATTGTTCAAGGCCGGAACATGGATTATTTACCATGTTTCAAACAGAAATTACGAACACACTTCTTCTTTAATACCTGTCATGGGTACAAAGTACTTTTGGACTTTTGCACCTGCTTTTTTGTGCAGGTAGAATTTCTTTGTTAAATAATGCATGCTAGCCTTTAAAATGCAATTTATATTCATAACCTTCTGACCCTACCCAAAGAACCTACTACAGGAACATGTCCTCCAAACATGGAACAAGGTATGTACGTTTAACAGGGTGGAGGGAGCACAACTTTCATTTGATGGATGACCATACATTTCTTTTTTTTACCCATGTAAAGTTTTACCTATGCTTACCACAACAGATCAGGGTGGCAATTATTCCACTATGGACTCAGGATAATGTTATCACAAATGGTTTGTAAAAGATGGGTTTACTCGGTGTCTTAATGGTAGAAAAGTCATCATATTTTATACTGATCAGAAAATCATATACTTTCCTTCTTTGGATATGGTCTAAGAAAGGTGGGGTTTTCAATTATATGCATTAGTCAGGTGAGCTCCTGAGCCAAGCACACCTAAAACCTATTTAAAGAATAGGAAAGTGGGGGAGATGAGGGGGGTGGGGATATACAGACTTGGCAGTGCTGTGCATTTTGCTATGCAGCTGTAAATTTGACCACTGGGTAGCCCAGGTCTTCTTTAGACTTGGCCCAATAGTTGAAATATATACAGCTTTATATTGTGTGAGCTGAGGAATTCAAATAAGCATAAAAATTAAATTAGAATATTTTACTGTATTTCATGCAATCATAAACTGTAAAAGACATTTAGTTTGTCACCAAAAAAACCTTTCAGCCATAGCACTGCAAATGAAAACTTACTTTATAATATGTCCCATGGAAGGACTAGCAAGCTAGAGATTAAGGGCCACATTTCAATGCTTTATTATTTATTTTTATTTTATTTTACAATAGCATGCTGTCTTCCAATTAACATAGTAATGACCTATTGTCACCTGTTACCATGCTAATCCTGAGCTGGTGTGAAATTACTTTATAACAAACACTATGGAGTTCTGAATTTCAATTAATTTTTCATATACCAAGTTAAATCAGATTAACTATCCCCCACTCTTTTGACCACAAATATAATTCCCCTTTAGAATGAAATGGAAGATTAATTCATATGAAGCATATCTGTACACATTTGCAAATAATTGTAAAGATAGACTTATTTGTACCATATTTGCATTGCTCACTGTGTCAGGTTTAATTCATACTCTGAAGGATTATTAATTTTGTGTTCACTGGCATGTGGAAGGATATTGCTAGATTTCTTTTTAATTTTAACTAAATGCCTCCACTAAGAATGTGGAATGAAAGATGCTAGAAAGCCTGTACCCTACATGGTAATCTTAAACACAATAAAAAAAAAATAACAAATACTAACATAATTGATTTTCACTCTTCATTGATGTTTATATTTAAGTAGAGATTGGCTTACTATTATGGATGAAAAACATTGAACAATAGTGAAAATCTAGAGTTCTTTTTGAAAATGATCTAAGTAGTCAGACAATTTTAAAATGGAATGTGTTTGCTGCTATTATACTGGTGCACTCATTTAAATGAGATTATGGACCTTTAATCAAAGAACCGGATAGCCAGAGTTTGATCCTATTTTCTCCCCTTCTTAAATGATCATGGCGTAATCAAAATGCATCCTTTGACACATCCCATTTTGTATCTACAAATAAGAGTGAAAACCAGAAAAATGATAAGGAATTGCAAAATAGCAATGAGAAAAAAAACCTGAAAAAATGATCATTGACTTGCAGAAAAAAGTGTTGGCATTCTGGTAATGGAGTGTTTCATTTCCTAGAAGAATGGTTTCCCCAAATAAAAAGTGATTTACATGGTCATAAAAATAAAAATATAAATGCAAAACAATTATTTTGAATTATTCCTCTCTCAGACTATCATCTGATAACTTTCACACTAAGTCACTCTCCTCATAGCCTAATCCAGTCAACACTAATCACTTCATTCACTAGTCACTTCAGTAATCTCCAAGCTTTCAACCCTTTTAGCCTCTCCACTAGTTTCATCTCTCCTTTCCTCCATTCATTGTCTGAGTCAGTTGATGCTGCAGTTTCTTCTTACAATACTATACTCTCCTCTGCCTTAGACACTTTCATCCCTCCTCTTACCCATCCTGTCAGGTGCACCAAAACCCAGCCCTTACTCACCCCTAGAATTTGCTTTCTTTTTTTCCTGTACCTGTTCTGCAGAATGTCCTCTGGATAAAATCATGTGCCCATACAGACCTCATACATTTCACATTCATGCTGACCTCCTTCCAGTCTGCTATTGTACTCATCAAACAAGACTACTGCATCCATTTGACAAACTCTCTTTCATCCAACCCTCACCATCTCTTTGCCACACTTAGTTCCCTCCTCTATCTTCCTTAATCTCCCCCCCCCCCCCCCCATTTCACCCTCTGCCCAGGCTGTGGCTGACCACTTCTATGACAAGATTCACAAACTTATTCTTGAGTTGTCTACCAGGTTATTTCTATCTCCCCCCTTTCCCACTTCTTTCCTCTACTCTTTCCCTGGTCTCTACCACTCTCTCCTCCTTTTCTGAAGTCACAGTGGAGGAACTGCCTATCTTCTGTCCTCTTTCAAACTCGCTATTTGTTCCTCTGACCCGATTCCCACCCAGTTCCTCAGCTTTATCTCTTCTGCAGTCATCCCTTCTATCTGTCACATCCCCAATCTATCACTTTCCACTGTTCCTGCTTCCTTCAGACATGCTGTGTTCACACCACTCATCAAAATCCCCTCACTGGACTTCACCTGTCCTGCCAGCTATTGCCCCAACTCCCTCCTCCCTTTTACTTCCAAACTTTTGCTGCTCTCTTGACTTTTTCATCTCAAACCATTCTTGATCTATTTTAGTCTGGTTTTTGCCTTCCACATTCCACCAAAACAACCATTGCCAAAGTCTCCCATGACCTGTTTATGGCTAAAACCAAAAGCCTTTACTCAGTCCTTATCCTTCTTGACCTATCTGCTACTTTTTGACTGTTGATCACACCTTCTCCTTGATACTCTTGCCCTCACTTGGATTTCAGGATTCTGTCCAGTCTTGGTTTTCTTATCTCTCCCACCACTTTTTCCTTTGTTGGAACCTTCTCTTCTGTCATCCCACTATCAATTTTTGTGCCTCAGAGTTCTGTCCTGGGCCCTCTTCTCTTCTGTCTGTATACTAATTCCCTTGGTGCTCTGATTTCCTCTCATTGTTTTCTTTTCAATATCATCTTTATACTGATGATTCCTCGATTTACCTCTCTATATCTGAAATTTCATCAGGAACCTAGTCCCAGATCTTGGCCTGCTTATCTGACATTGTTGCCTGGATGTTCCATCATGAACTGAACATGGCCAAGAAGGGCTTATCTTTCTCCCCAAGCGCATTTCCCTTCTTCTCCCTCTCTGTATGTCTGTGGATAACACTGTAATCCTCTCAGTCTCCTCAGCCGGTAACCTTGGAGTCATCTTTGACTCCTTCCCTCTACACATATCTAAGGCACTGCTAAAATATGCCTTAACATCATGAAAAAAATCCATCTTTTCCTTTCTGAACAAACTATGAAAACTCTTATCCACTCTCATCACCTCCTGTTTAGACTATTGCAAGCTGCTCCTCATGAGTTTCCCATGTGGCCATCTCTCTCCACTATAATCTATCCAAAATTCAATTATCTCTTGCCAAAATTGCTACAACCATGTAAGCCCTCTTCTCAAGTCCCTACATTGACTCTCTGTTCCTACATAGAGTTCAAGCTCCTCTTACTCACCTACAAGAGCCTTCTCTCTGTGGATCTTCACTACCTCTCTGTCACGGTCTGGACTCAGGGAGCACTCCTGCAAAAGTATAACAGGGCTGCAAGGAAGGATTAGGGCTGGTATTTTTCCTAACCAGGCTCCTCCCCTGTGAGTTCAGCCCTTGGCTTCTGGGGGTCATTAGGACTTTACTCCTGGTGAACATCATGGCTGTGAGCTGGTTACAGCTGAGGGATGGAAACAGGTATTGGCTGGGAGCTTGATACAGGTACTAGCTGGGGCTGGACATAGGTACTGGTGAAACATGAACCAAGGGCAGTCAAGGCCTGGGACATAGATAAGGGACTGAAATGGACTGGGCAGGGCAAGGATTGGACAATAGTAAGACTGAACAAGGACTGAGCAAGGATATGACTAGACAGGCAAGAGGAAACAGAAAAACCCAAAAGCCCAACAGGGCACGAGACTGGGCAAGGTAATCCTGATAGGCCCGGAGGCCGCAAGGCAGGATAGGTAGGCCAAAAAGGCTACTGAGAAACAGGAGAGCCTAGAAGGCTGCAAAACAAGGCAAGGAATCCTGGAAGGCTATAAGCCAAGACAGGCCACAGAGCAAGGCAGGGAGTCAAGGTAGGCTAGAGCAAGGCAGAAGGCCCAAATAAGCCACAAGGCAAAAGAGGAGGCACAGGAGGCCACAAAGCAAGGCAGGAGACTTTGGGGGTCATTTATCAAAATGCGATAAGGCAATTTTGCATGCTTAACGCATGCGATAGCACCATATCGTATGTGGGCTGGGTTAGCCTGTCCGCAAAGAGTTATTGCACAGCTGTAATGCTGATTTTAACTACCCCTCTTTGAATTGCATTAGGCTGTGTGATAAGGGTTTATTGCCTTTTGCAATGTCTCCCATAAGACCTATTTGGGGGGGGGGGGGGGGGAAGAGAGAGAGAGAGAGAGAGACTGGCCATAATTTCATCCCCATAGGGTAGGTATTTGTATCCCTATGGTAGGCCCACCTAGTAACTCGAGGTGGGATTTAGGTATGAGTGTAGGGGGTTAGGGGCCACTTTGACATTCTATGTGACACTACGAACAGAACAGTGGTCTCTTGTGAAGACTTGATGACCTTCGGTGTGAGGAAACTCACTCCAAGATGAGATTTGTGCAATGTTCTCTCCACCTAGCTTGATGTTACCCAGGTAGAGAGTCCATCAAGCTAGGTTGAGAGATCACTGCACAAATCTCATCTTGGAGTGAGTTTCCTCACACCGAAGGTCATCAAGTCTTCACAAGAGACCACTGTTCTGTTCGTAGTGTCACATAGAATGTCAAAGTGGCCCCTAACCCCCTACACTCATACCTAAATCCCACCTCGAGTTACTAGGTGGGCCTACCATAGGGATACAAATACCTACCATCTTGCAGATGATACAAAATTGTTCAGAGTAGTTAAATCACAAGCAGATTATGATAAATTGCAGGAAGACCTTGTGAAGCTGGAAAATTGGGCCTCTAAATGGCAGATGAAATTTAATGTGGACAAGTGCAAGGTGATGCATATAGGGAAAAATAACCTAAAGAGGTTAGGACTTTTCAGCTTGGAGAAGAGACGGCTGAGGGGGGGGGATATGATAGAGGTGTTTAAAATCATGAGAGGTCTAGAATGGGTAGATGTGAATCCTTTTTTTTTTTTACTCTTTCGAATAATAGAAGGACTAGGGGGCACTCCATGAAGTTAGCATGGGGCACATTTAAAACTAATCGGAGAAAGTTCTTTTTCATTCAACGCACAATTAAACTCTGGAATTTGTTGCCAGAGGATGTGGTTAGTGCAGTTAGTATAGCTGTGTTTAAAAAAGGATTGGATAAGTTCTTGGAGGAGAAGTCCATTACCTGCTATTAATTAAGTTGACTTAGAAAATAGCCACTGCTATTACTAGCAACGGTAACATGGAATAGACTTAGTTTTTGGGTAATTGCCAGGTTCTTATAGCCTGGATTGGCCTCTCTTGGAAACAGGATGCTGGGCTTGATGGACCCTTGGTCTGACCCAGTATGGCATGTTCTTATGACTCTTATGACTCTTATGGCTATATTTGTTTATGTTAATGTTATTGCCCCATTTTTCCTTGTAAACCAATATGATATGATCTGTATCATGAATGTCGGTATAAAATAGCACTAAATAAATAAACTGCGAGCAATGAGCATTTGTAGTCATAGCTTTCCAATTTTTCTCCCTTGCTATGATGCACTTCCTAGGAATCTTTTCTGTTTTTTTGAGCTGATTGATTTTGTTATTTTCACTTTGCATGCCCTTCACAGGTCTTATTCTGCCAAAGCCTACTGTTATCCAATTGATTCTGGGTTTTTGAATCCTGGATGTCTGATAACTCTCAGGCCGGCAGATAACTCTCAGGCCGGCAGAGCGCACTGTTAATCCGTGTTTGACGCGCGTTTTCGACTTGCTAGCTTTACCCCTTATTCAGTAAGGGGTAATAGTGTGTCGAAAATGTGCGTCCACCCCCCCCCCCCGAAACTAATAGCACCCGCAACATGCAAATGCATGTTGATGGCCCTATTAGTTATTCCCGTGCGATACAGAAAGTAAAATGTGCAGCCAAGCCGCACATTTTACTTTCAGAAATTAGCGCCTACCCAAAGGTAGGCGTTAATTTCTCTCAGCACTAGGAAAGTGTACGGAAAAGCAGTAAAAACTGCTTTTCTGTACACCCTCCGACTTAATATCATGGCGATATTAAATCGGAGGTCCCAAAAGTTAAAAATAATCAAAAATAATAAAAAAAAATTATTAAATCGGCCCGCGACTCGCGGGTTGAACACCGGATGCTCAATTTTGCCGGTGTCCGGTTTCCGAACCCGTGGCTGTCAGTGGGTTTGAGAACCGACACTGGCAAAATTGAGCGTCGGCTGTCAAACCCACTGACAGCTGCTGCTCCTGTCCAAAAAGAGGTGCTAGGGACGCGCTAGTGTCCCTAGCACCTCTTTTTACCGCGGGCTCTAATTTGAATAACTTTATTTACTGAATCGCGCGCACAGAAGAGTTGCCTGTGTGTGCGCCGGGAGAGCGGGCGCCTGCCCGCTCTCCCACGATTTTTACTGTATCAGCCTGTCTGTCGGAGTGGGGGTTGAGGTACAGGTTGCTGTAAATATGGGAAAAGTGGGTGCCTGATTGTCACATGTCTAGTTCTACCAGAGCCCACTGTAAAACATTTTTTCCTGAGATTCCATAACCGCAGTGGGAAATGGGTGACGGATTTTTCAAGGAAGGGGAGGTTAATTGAATCTTGGCCAATTGCTCCCTTAGATGGATCAGCTCCATTTTAATTTTAGACAGCTGAAGGCAAAAAGGACAGCCCTTGGTTCTCCAAATAATAGGCCGTGGGACATAAGCACCACAATTGTTGCATTGAATTAAAGCTATTGTCTCTGATTAATTAAAATCCTAAAGATAAAGTAAGGTATGGTTAGTCCCTAGTAAAGATTTTTAATAGGTATTTGAACTAAGAACTAAAAGTATATGTTATCCAGTAAAGATTAATAGGTAGAATATGCAAACCAAATTTTACAAGCAATATGACAGTATAAGTTATATCTAGGCTGTAAGGAACTACTATGTAATTGGGGGTGAGGTAATTGAAGCTAATTATCTATGAGACCAGGGAAGCGTATATACGAAAGTAAAGCCTTCTGAGTTTTTAGCCATGTTTCTGTAATACAGAAAATGGCAGGAAGAAAATCATCTAAAATATCAGTAATTACTGGACTTTTTTTTTGCAATCGACTGAGCATTGATAGTAATATAGTTAAGACAAGACAAGCAGGCACAAATATTTCTGACAATGGGAATTTGATAAAGAGATCTTAAATTGTAAGGCATTGTGCTTTTATGACATGAAATGTAAGACAGAACCCATATCTTCCTCTGTTTAATATAGTATTTATTAGGGATGTGCATCATTTTTTTGATGGATGAAAATATCGTACGATATTTTCTAATCCGTCAAGTATCGGGGGTCCCCAAAAATGATAGGAAAACCCCATAAAATTTTCTTGTGGTTTTCTTATTGTTTTAGGGGGGGGGGAAGAAAGGGCACACAAAAAAAACCCCTCAAACCGACCCCAACCCTTTATATCTAACTATTTACAATCCCCCACCCTACTGACCCCCCAAAAAACTTTCCTAAAGTACCTGGTGGTCCAGTGGGGGTCCTGGGAGTGATTTCCTGCTCTTGGGACGTCGGCTGCCACTAATCAAAATGGCGCCATTTTTTAAGGTGGCGCCAGCCATCCATTGCTCCTACCATATGACAGGGGTCGGCCAATGGCACCGATAGCCCCTGTCACATGGTAAGGGCAATGGATGGCCGGCGCCATTTTGTTTACTGGCAGCTGATGGCTGGGTCCACGATCCTGAAACCAGAACTGATTCCGTCACCCATTTCACATCTCTAGTGTTTATAGCAGTGGTCCCCAAACCTGTCCTGGAGGGCCACCAGCCAGTCGGGTTTTTGGGATATCCACAATGAATATGCATGAGAGAAAATTTGCATGGTATGGAGGCAGTGCATGCAAATTTTCTCTCATGCATATTCATTGAGGATATCCCAAAAACCCGACTGGCTGGTGGCCCTCCAGGACAGGTTTGGGGACCACTGGTTTATAGGATTATCATAAAGTTGAGCCATAATATCACTTACTTAGGTGTAAAGTCCATGAATTGAGGGGGAAAACCAGAAATACTTTCTTTGGTGGGTTGACACTAAGGGGCGGATTTTAAAAGGCGCGCGAATAGCCTACTTTTGTTTGCGCTCCAGGCGCAAACAAAAGTACGCTGGATTTTAGTAGATACGCGCGGAGCCGCGCGTATCTGCTAAAAACCTGGATCGGCGCGCGCAAGGCTATCGATTTTGTATAGCCGGCGCGCGCCGAGCCGCGCAGCCTACCCCCGTTCCCTCCAAGGCCGCTCCGAAATCGGAGCGGCCTCGGAGGGAACTTTCCTTTGCCCTCCCCTCACCTTCCCCTCCCTTCCCCTACCTAACCCACCCACCCGGCCCTGTCTAAAACCCCCCCTTACCTTTGTCGGGGGATTTACGCCTCCCAGAGGGAGGCGTAAATCCCCGCGCGCGAGCGGGCCTCCTGCGTGCCGGGCCGTGACCTGGGGGCGGGTACGGAGGGCGCGGCCACGCCCCCGGACCCGCCCCAAAACGCTGCCGACACGCCCCCGAAACGCCGCGACGACCAGGCCCGCCCCCCCCCCCCGACACGCCCCCGACACGCCCCCCTCGGAGAACCCCGGGACTTACGCAAGTCCCGGGGCTCTGCGCGCGCCGGGAGGCCTATGTAAAATTGGCTTCCCGGCGCGCAGGGCCCTGCTCGCGTAAATCCGCCCGGTTTTGGGCGGATTTACGCGAGCAGGGCTCTGAAAATCCGCCCCTAAGGGCGCACAAAGAGGCCTGCTCCTTGTGTGTGCTCCTTTGGTGCACAGCACCTCTGGCATCGCACTTGCACTTGTATACCCTCGCACCCCGAGATGATGTCAGAAGGGGGTGGAGACAATGTCCAAAGGGGAGCCTAGCATGGCAGGTGTCCTGAAGCTGAAGGAAAGCTAGTGAGCCTCAAGTGGTAACAGATGGCAGTGGCAGGAAGGAAAGAAGTTGATTCTGGCCTCTGTCATCGCACTTGCACTTGTATCCCCTTGCATCCCGAGATGACATCAGAAGGGGCGGAGACAATGTCCGAAGGGGAACCTAGTGCTGTGGGTGTCTCAAAGCTGAAGGAAAGCTGCAGAGAATGCTGGCAAGTCTCAGGTGGTAACAGGAGGCAGTAGCAGGAAGGAGGCAAGTTGATTCTGGCCTCTGGCATCACCAGAAGAAGACTGGAAGAAGAGTGCTGGGCCCATCCTGATTATAGAGTTAATGTACCGGCTTCCTGATGGGGATGGTCTACTGTCTAGGCCTTCTTTTTGAACTTTGCTGCTGTGGCCCTTAAGCTGTCCCCCTTTGAGTGCAGTCTTTCAACATGAGCTTTCTGTGCTGATTAAAGGAAAGCAGCCACACATACAAGACTGGTGGGAGTGGCAGGAAAAAGAAGCAACTCATACCTAATGACAGCAGTAAGCCTTGGTGGATTGTTTGGGATGGAGTAGGAAAACACTGAGGTACGTGTGTTTGTTTGGAGCATGTTGTCTTCAGCTTTTGAAATGAACTGAACTTTGTTTTGGAGGGACTGTTGGGCCTGGACCGAGCCCGGCGATAGGGCTGGAGTTTAAAAGCCTTTCTAGTGTCGGCTGTGGTGCCGAGAAAGGCACAGCTAGAGGGCATGAACATGAAGAAGCGTTGATCCCAGGGAGGGCCAGACTCTTGGACCTGTTTAAGATCACTGATGCTGTAGGCTGGGGTGTAGGTGGCAGGCAGAACCCGGCTAGACTTTGTCTTCGGGACCAATTTTGGTTAAAACCCGAGTGCGGTTGGACTCACCATCTGTACATGAGAGTTTGCTGTTTGCTTATCTAGGTTTAGCAGGCCCGACTGTGTATGGTTGTGTGCAACGCCTATGAGATATGCTAGTTTGCAATGATCTGTGAGAAGTTTGGGATTGCCATGATATATGACATTTGCTTCCCACAAGGCTATAAATGAAGGCCTACTATGTGAGGACTCCGATATCAGCATCGCCTCAGAAACAGCTGAGGCAGTGCTGACACCTGTGTCTTTGCAGGCCCATGTGATGATATGCATCCAAAGCACATATGGATATCTTCAGATGCACACAGATGTCAGCTAGGGAATCTGGCTATAATATGTAGCGTCAATGATTGATGATTGTAACTTTCAACCTGTAGCTTTGTGCCATGTGTTTAAGCAGCTGAACCACTTGTGATTTCTATGACTTCTAGAGCACTTGACTCCATTTCCTAGGCCTCCTGGAGTTCCATCATACCTATGTGACTACCTCGCCAGCATGTGTGAGTTAGGACAAGGTCCAAGGCATAGTCCAAGCAAGCAAGAAGGTAGAAGCTATGGCAAACTATGTATACTATGTTGGCATTTGTACACGAACGCTATGGCGAGACATGACTCTCTTGGACTGACAATCACTATGAATACATTAGGCCAGCCACATCTCTTTGGTGTTAGGTTTATTTAATGTCCTTTTGTTTTTGTTTTTTTTTTGCAATTTATATTTTATTAATTTTCAAACACATATCTTGTGCTCACAAAATTTTCAAACTTTAAGAAAGTAAATAAAATTGTGCCACATAATATTTTTACAACATAACAAATAATAACATTCAAAATTAGCACATTTTACCCAATAAGGGGGGGGCCTTATATCAATAATATTCAAACAGAAAATAAATATAATTCAGAGGGGAGAGGAGATCTCTATTCATTTGCTAGCCCACTTCTGTTATTTGAACCTGATTCAACTTCTTTGATTCTTTATCCCTCAAAATATTCTCCATATGTGTAGGTAATGTAAAGATAATTTTTTTCCCCTGGTAATTAACAAAACATCGGCAGGGGAACTTTAAATAAAAAGTTGCCCCTATTTCCAATGTTTTAGCTTTCAACATAAGAAATTGTTTTCTACGACTTTGCGTAGCTTTAGAAACATCTGGGAAAGTAAATACCTTTTGACCACAAAATAATATCTCACGATTTTTTAAGGATTTCTCAAATATGAACTCTTTATCCCTTTCTTGAACAAAGGATACAAACAATGTTGTCTTTTAATTTATCACATCTAAAGAGTCTTCCAAGAAAGTTGATATGCCTGGGGATTGTAAATCATCTATTTCCCCAGGCTTATCAACCATCTTCAAAGAAAAATAGTAAATCTTTGAAATGGCAGGAATTTCTTCATCTTTATAGGCCAAATTTTCCTTCAAATATTTAACAAATATTTCAAATGGAGACATTAACCTAGTGTAAGGAAAGTTAACAAATCGCAAATTCTTAATTCGTAACATATTTTCCAAATTCTCTATTTCATTATGCAGAATCACATTATCTGAAATTCGCATAGCTTCCACACTTTGTATATTCTGAACATTTGTTGTTATATTATTCACTTTAGTCTCTATCTCTATTAACTTTTTTCCTTGTTCAGTGATTATTGCTTTATTAGAATTTACCATCAATGAGAAAGAGGAGTTCATTTGGGAAACATTAGAATCAAGCTTTAATAACATCCTCCATAAGTCCCCTAATGTCACTTTGGAAGCATCAACATCCACTGCTTGTATGCTTACTTGTAATGGCGATGTTATGCCATTATCAACTTCCTGATGTAAGGAAGACAAAGTTTGTAGAGATTCAGAACCTACCTCCTCGGGTCGGGCTTCCTCTCCACTAACATTGACAGACTCACTTCCTCTGGAGTTATCCATGGTCGCTGCCCCAGGGGGTTTTGAAGGTGTCGGGCCCATGCCAGGACTTAATGAGACTTCAAAAGAGTCTCTATTACAATCCTCTCGTGGCGTATTGAGTCTACTCAAATGGGCGTCCATCAGACCGAGCCTGGGCATAAGTGGAGATGAGGCATAGGCCTTGGACCTTCCTTTTCCGCCCCATAAATCTCACATAAATTCCGGCAACTAGGCAGTCAAAGGCGGTCTAAGCCGCGCCGGCGGTGACTAAGCGCCGCTTCTCGCAGGGTTTTGAAGCCCCGTCCCAGGCAGTGATGTCACGCGGCAATAGAAGTCACAGTTCTTAAAGTGATTGCCGTCACCTGGTGAGCTCAGCGGTCCTCCTCTCTCTCTCACTCCTTTGGCCCCATCAAGCGCTGCTTCTCGCAGGGTTTTGAAGCCCCTTCCCAGGCAGTGATGTCACGCGGCAATAGAAGTCACAGTTCTTAAAGTGATTGCCGTCACCTGGTGAGATCAGTGGTCCTTCTCTCTCTCTCACTCCTTCGGCCCCATCCAAGCGCCGCTTCTCGCGGGGTTTTGAAGCCCCGTCCCAGGCAGTGATGTCACGCAGCAATAGAAGTCACAGTTCTTAAAGTGATTGCCGTCACCTGGTGAGCTCAGCGGTCCTCCTCTCTCTCTCACTCCTTCGGCCTCATTCAAGCGCCGCTTCTCGCAGGGTTTTGAAGCCCCGTCCCAGGCAGTGATGTCACGCAGCAATAGCAGACACAGTTCTTAAAGTGATTGCTGTCACCTGGTGAGCTCAGCGGTCCTCCTCTCTCTCTCTCACTCCTTCGGCCCCGTCCTATTTAATGTCCATTTTAATTACTACTGTCTATTGCACCTATTGCTCCATTATCACGATGTTGCTTAACTAGCCTAAGTGGTTTCTGTTACAAACTGACCCAGACAGTGGTCCTGTGAGTAAATGAAAGATAGAGATGAGACCAGCTAGAACCCATGGAAGGGGAAGGAGTAGATGAGGACTAACAAGTAGGGATGTGAATCGTTTTTTGACGATTTAAAATATCGTCCGATATATTTTAAATCATCAAAAATTGTTAGAGGCGATATACAATAGGAATTCCCCCGATTTATCGTCAAAAATCGTAAATCGGGGGAAGGGGGAGGGGAAGGGGGAGGGCGGGAAAACCAGCACACTAAAACAACCCTAAAACCCACCCCGACCCTTTTAAATAAATCCCCCACCCTCCCAAACCCCTCCAAAATGTCTTAAATTACCTGGGGTCCAGTAGGGGGGTCCCGGTGTGATCTTCCACTCTCGGGCCACGGGTGCGTTAATAGAAATGGCGTCGGCGCTACCTTTGCCTGACAGGGCAAAGGTAGCGCTGGCGCCATTTTGGTTCCTGTCCCCCGACGTCACGAGCGCAGGAGATCACTCCCGGACCCCTGCTGGACCCCCAGGGATGTTTGGCCAGCTTGGGGGGGCCTCCTGACCCCCACAAGACTTGCCAAAAGTCCAGCGGGGGCCCGGAAGCGACCTCCTGCACTTGAATCGTATTGCCGTATTGCAAAATGGCGCCGGCCATACGGCCATACGGCCGGCGCCATTTTGCAATACGGCAATACGATTCAAGTGCAGGAGGTCGCTTCCGGGCCCCCGCTGGACTTTTGGCAATACAAAATGGCGCCGGCCGTATGGCCATTTTGCAATACGGCAATACGATTTGAGTGCAGGAGGTCGCTTCCGGACCCCCCCAAGGCTTGCCAATAATCCCTGGGGGTCCAGCAAGGGTCGGAGAGCGATTTCGTTTTCGGCTGCCAGTAACCAAAATGGCGCCGATAGCCTTTGCCCATA
The DNA here is from genome assembly GCF_901001135.1 of Rhinatrema bivittatum. NCBI lineage: Eukaryota > Metazoa > Chordata > Amphibia > Gymnophiona > Rhinatrematidae > Rhinatrema > Rhinatrema bivittatum. Next base: position 106,307,759 of record NC_042623.1, read on the forward strand.
CTATGTCACAGAGGCTTTCGGCGCCATTGGTCAGCTCCTGTCACATGATAGGAGCACAAGATGGCGCCGATGGCCATGTGACAGAGGCTGACCAATAGCACCGAAAGCCCCTGTGACATGGTCGTTCGGGCTATTCGGCACCATTTTGGCGCGCGGCTTGCACTGGCACGAACTAGGGCACGGAGGGCATGGCAAATGGAAGCCGGGACTCCGCTGGACCACCAGGGATCTTCGTAAGTCTTGGGGAGGGATCGGGGGGTGGTGTATTATAATTAATTTAAATTTGGGGTGGTTTGGGGTGGTTTTTAATAAAAAAAAATAATTTTTGCCCTCTCCCCAGGCAAACCCGAAAACGAATTTTCCCCCGAATTTCGGGGGGGAAATTTTGTTTCCGGTTTCGGGGCCTCCGAAACAACGCCGTTTATGTCGTGTTTCGGAGGCTCCGAAACAACAACGAATTAGGAAATTTCGTTCAATTTCCTAAATAGGGCGAAAACCGAACCACATCTCTAGCACTTACACCACCATGACTTTGTGCTATTTCTGCCAATCCCCAGCATGCTATTACACACTAGAAGCTAAGTTCTAGCTTGATATGACCCTTAAAAGGCTATTTCTGAACCCAAAGTCCATGCCGCCTTGTATTGTAACACTATATGTATGCTATAGCACTTGTTTATGCTGTGTCAGATCTTCCTAAATGGAAAACTTCATGTGGGGTTCCTTCACAATTTGTGCTACCCGTTTTTAGCACTCCTCTAACATTGAAGCTGTACATCACAGCTGCCACACATATCATTGCAGAAAGACATCAACCTCGTGGTATGATTGTGCATGTCCCTGGCTGTTCTGCAGTATGTCCTCCAGAGATACATATTTGTCTGACATGACACAGTGACTAGGATTGGCAGAAAAGGCACAACCCCCAGCTTCAATAGAACTCATGTACCCCTGGAATGGTCAAGACAAACTGTGGCTGACATCCTGGCTGACAGAGTACTAGCAAGGCACACCTGACCTGAGATGCCCTATACTGTGGACACAGTGTTGTGCCGGAGGTGGACCCTTGGGCTGAGGTGGGGTTGACGCAACGCTTAGGTAAGGACCTACAGGTCCCCACCGTCGGCAGGCGGAGTGGGCTGATGAACAGAGGCCAGCTGGAGCTTCACCAATACCAGCCCTCGTTTTCTGTGGTTGAGCATTTGGATGCTGGGGCTGGCTGGACTTAGGTGGGCCTCTGTATGTCATCGATGAGGAGAAGGTGATCAGCCCAGAGACAGCAGAAGGGAGATGGTACAGTCTTACACTGGATGAGGTAGTGTCTTGGAGACTTGGGTACCAAAGGAACATAGGCAGACAGGGGGTGCCTGAGCAAGAGCAGGCCAAAACCTGAATAGGCCAAGTCCAGGAAGTAGGCTGAAGAGGCGTCAAAGAACAGGTTTGAATCAGGGCTGGCGGCAATCTGGAAGCAGTGACAAGCAAGCTGAGGTCTGAGCACGGAGATGGTCAAGCGTAGTCAAACGATGCTGAGGTCTGGGTCTGGAGAGAGGCAACAGCGTAGTCAGGCAATGCAGAGGTCTGGGTCTGGAGAGAGGCAACAGCGTAGTCAGGCAACGCAGAGGTCTGGGCTTGGAAAGAGTCAACGGCGTGGTCAGGCGAAGCAGAGGTCCGGGCTTGGAGAGAGTCAATGGTGTGGTCAGGCAAGGCAAAGTCAAAGTCCGTGTAGGCAATACGAAGAAAGGAGAAGAGCAGGAACATAGAAGCAAGGAGTCATGAACTAGGAACAGCAAGGAATAGGAACACAGGAGTGAGATGAATCTCTCAGGAGGCAACGAGTACTTGACCAGCGAGGAGACCTGTTGCAAAGGCAAAGATAGGGAGTGGAGACTGGGCTTAAGTACCGGTGCTCCACTGATGTCATCATCCAGGGCCGTGGCTTGGTTCCCACCGCAGGCCCTATTAAGCATTGGTGAAGCACATGTGTTCGCCTAGGGAGGGGCTGCGGTGCTGAGTAGCAGCATCTCTCCGCAGGCCCCGCGGAGAGGCCTGACATGGAGCAATGGAAGTAGTGGCTGGACCAGGAACGCCAGATACTGTAGCTGAGCTGGAGGCACCAGGGGAGGCCTGAGGACAGAGCTGTGGCCCACCGCCGCCAGGGACGAGGAACCAGGAGCTGGAATTACTGCAGAGAGGTGAGAGGGCCATGCTGTGGGTCTGCCGTGGACAGCACGCGTAACACACAGAAAATATTTTGTTCACAAGTGACATTTCAACTGCTCCATAAGGGAGAATTTGAACAGCAACTTGTTTAAAGTTAAAAGGAAGAATGTCTGTAGTGATTGGTCACACACAGAGCTTTGCGGCAAGTGCCTTGTTTAGGCACGCAACATTAGGAAGCATCTCCAGCATGGAGAGAGAAAGCTGAGCCCTGGCACTATGTCTTGTAGACCTAACTGTGTAAGCCACTTGTCATGTAACCGATACTGTCACATCCCTGACAGTCCCCCTGTGACAGTGCCATTTGCTGTAAAGACATAGCCAGAGAGGGACTATAGAAAGAAGCAGCTCTCTTATCTGTGAGTCAACTGTCACCGTAGAGGCCATCTTCAAAATTTTCAAACAGGCCAAATTGCCTAAATATAAAGGAATGATGTGCAGCTCCCGGGTACCTGGCAACCACATCGAGGATGCGCAGTCGAGCGACACAGACCACTTGCATATTGATGGAGTAGAAGGGCTTTCTGTTGCAGTAGATCTCCCTGTGATGGGTGGGATGATGGCTATGTGAGTGCAGTCAATAGCTCCCAGAATATTAGGAAAGTTGGCAATGGTATAAAACCCTCTCTTTAAGTCTAGCAAGTTCTACCTTTCACAAGGGAATCTTATGTAATGATTAATGTGGCCACATATTAATCTGGCCCAGACAGCGGGAAAAAGATGTTTGGAACATTCCTCTGACTAACTTGATTGTTGTTTGGAAGGAGCGGGACACTGAGGCCTGGAAGCGGTTGCAGCTGCCGCTAGGGAAGCTGACCCGGGACCTGCCGTGGAACTATGGAGGTGAGCAGGCCCGTGCGTGGGCTGGGCATGGATGGGGTGTGTAACAGTACCCCCCTCTTCTATGCCTCCCCTTAGTGGCCGTGGGGTTGTCAGGGTGAGTCCTATGAGTTCTTGATACAAATCCATAATAACCTGAGAGCTGAGGTGATACCTGGTAACCACATGTTCCTCTGTCATCCCCAGCAATGTGGTTCGTGGATGAAAGATGTGCTCCCTCTACTGCCTGAGTGCCCTTCTGCAAGGCAAATCCTGCCATTGACCTGGGTGCTCCACTGGTGAGGCTTGTGGTTCTGCTCCATTTCATTTCTTCCCTAGGAGGCATTTGAACCTCCCTTGCTTGTTGTTGTAGTTGTTCTTCTTGTTGTTGTTTATTAGTAGCCCAAAGTAGCCAGTATCCTACTACTAGTACCCCTAACATTGTAGCTTTCAGAAGACAGGACAGGTAAAAAAAATCTATTTTTATTGGCTCAGCAGGGCTGTGTAGGTGTGTCAGATTAAAGTCCTCATTTTATCGTGTGTGATAATAGCCGTGATCATTGCCACAATCCGGTGCTATGGCATGATAAAAACTATTTTTTCCCTCTACAGAAAAAAAAAAAAAAAAAGAAAGGTATTTTTCCCATGTTAAATCCAGCTTTATTCTGGATTATTTTACCATAAAATAAAGAGTCCATTATTTGAATAATTTTCTAGCTTTTGCATACTCATTACCATATTTGCATGCTAACACTTGATGCAATAGACCCCATTTATCATGCCATAAGGTCCTAACGCGGCTTGATGAATTACCCTGTATGTTCCTTTACGCACTTTATAGACCCACAGAATAACTTTAAGCATTAAACTAATTTCTTTAGCACACTGAAAGACCCTACTATGAATACTGTGTTCAGTTAGGAAAACCACGTCCAAAAAAGGACATTTACAAAGTAGCGACAGTTCAAAGGTTGGCTGCTAAAATGGTGCATGACTTGCACTGTAAGCCCAACACAGAAAGGCTAGCTCTTCTTTAAGGAAGGCAAAAGGATCTAGCAGACTTCAATAAATATCAGAAAGTAGCATTTTCCATAGAATGAAAAGCTTAAGGATAACAGAACATCTCATGAAGCTGAAGAGAGGAAAGATGAAAAGGAATGTGAGAAAATACATTTTCATTGAAAGAACTGTGGACATCTTGACAAGACGTCCAATGGAGGTTATACAAGCCAAAATATACAAGGCATAGACAGAAAGGAACCTTAGTGATGGAGGGAAGGAAAAGGCCACATTTTGAGTAAGACCTGTGATATTATAGTAGGTAGGGTACAAATGGGCTGACCGGGTGGGCCAAATGATCCTGTTCTATTTGAAACCTTCTTTGTTTCTGTGTAAATTTCAAGACTGAACGGGTGCAGCCTTTACCGGGAGTCTCATCTGGGCTGTGCGGAATCGAAGGACTTTACGGAACTATAGTTGCTCATTTTAGATGATGCTAAATAACTATTTATTTACACCTAATGAGTTTATTCCAGCAGGTCTGGAGTGAACTCTAAGCCAATTGCATCAGTGAAACCTGCATGTCAATAAATTTAAGCAGTAAACTGAATCTGTGCATGAACACTAATAATAAAAACTGTGAGGAAGGAAAGCTGCACTTAATTAATGAAAATGCCCTTTGTATTTTCTAATGGCTCAAACATTAACTTGAAAATGACTTTCCCTGCAATAATTTACTGACAAGCACTTTATAATGAAGAAACAATTCAGATTTATGTGCACATGAATGCTGATGATCTGATTAACTTTATTAAATTCTTGTTGATTCTACAGTCCAGAATGAAATGTACCATTTGTCATACCTCTCCTGTGCTGTTTTCAGCTTCTTTATATTAATCTTCAGCTTTAAAAGTAGTGCAGAAAGTCCTTTCTTTGGAACACATACTGTGGTAGAAAATGGTTAGAACCATGATTCCAGGCATTGATTTCATTTGTCTCTTTCCATTAATTCCAAAGAAATGTTCTTTTCCACCTTGAATGAGTGCTTGATTAAATTTAGCACTAGAATTCACATGGCCCTCTGTTGCCAGAGAATATACAGTAATTGAAATAGTGTGAAATATTAGAAAGGTGATGAGAGGCATAGTTCAAGGTAAAGCTTAATATGTCTGAAGATTGTCATGCTCCATTTAAGTTCATGTAGCTTGGTCTAAACATCTCTAGATATGCTAGGCCTTCCTTTCAGCACTCCTCAAGGGCTGGAGTTGGCGTGAAAGAAGAGAAAATAAGGTCTTGAAACAAAATTACTTTGTAAAAGCAGTATAGATGATTTCTAGGAAAATCTGAGCTCAGAGATAGAGAAACAAACCTTGTAAATTTTATGAGACAATTTTACATCATTGCCAGTAATCAAAAAAGCAATTTATGCAACTGAAAGATATTCCTGGAGAGTGGAATATAAATATTTGCTAATAAATAACTAAAATAAATAAATACATTATATAACATTGGTCCGGGCAAAGGGTCTTCACATTTCTACACAAGTGTATTCCTTCAGTTCCTGAATATAATCCACTTTGATGTGCTGAAAAGTGGAATATAAATCAGTTAAATAAATAAATAAAATAAATGCTACCTTGCACTTAAACATTCACAAGATGCTCCATATCCATAATTCAATTATAGGGAACTCTTAGACCTGTTTGAAAAAAAAACTATCAAATTTTCTTTTCTTCAGAAGACATTAACCAGGAAAACGTAGATTCCCTAAAAGTTAGGCCCAGTTGCCCATGACCATGCTCTGTAATGAAATCTTTGATTCACCTTCATCACCGAAGCATAGTTTCAACTTCAAATCTAAACAATTTGACTAATTCTGTTTGAACAACCAGTTCTGTATACTACTGTACAGCACTTCTGAAAGGAACTCAATACAAGTTTATTTTTGAAACATAATTATTCTGTCAGGCATATCTTTTCTTAAATTGTATTTTTATACAGTTTCCTGCTGCTGCTTTGGGTCTCCAGCATAATTGGAACCAGCATCTACTGGGCAATTGCACCAAGAGCCATTGCAGTGACCGTCCTTGACTGGGATCCACAGAGCACAATTCCCTCTGGAAGTTGGTACCCATGCTCTCAGTCAGTAGATTCAATAATTGAGCAATATCTGGGGCTCCCTTCCCTCTAGGGTGCTGTGAATGTTTCTTCTCCTCTACCGAGGAAATGAAAGCTGGCACTAGTAAGAACTGAACCTAGATTTTCCACCTGGTATGCCCAAACATACTCATGAGTACGAGATCACAGTATTATTGTTTCATTAAACGTATACAATGTATATCAATCTCCTGTTGACTGAACATGAAACTGCTTATGAGGAGTTGTTTTTAGATACATAGGTATAGTACCTTTTCATATCTATGCTGAAAAAAAAGAGAATGAGATTTGGATGCCACCATGGAAAGAATGGAAGAATTATCACTTGATGAGCATTGATCCCAGGACAATGAGTAACAGAATAAATGATATTACTTTGAAATATAGTTTCAGATTCGCAAGAAATTTTTTAAGATAAGCTATATTTATATGTAAAAATCACAGAAACTCTTCCTTGTGCTCCATATCATATTTTGTAGTTGTAGATTGTTGCAGTGTGGTTGGGCACATTCATTTTGGTAATGTCATCTGCCCACACCTTAGTACTTTTTTACTTAGGCTGCCATACAAGTCCCATTGTTCCAGGTTACATTCCTTTTCCTCTGTTTCAAATTAAGGTTTGCCCATCTGTTAAAAGAATTATGAAAAGACTAGAACTGGTACATTACACTTCAGATGCCTATCTAGCTATTTCTTTTCTTTCTTTCTTTTTTCTATTAATTTCTTTATTGCTTTTACAATAATTCTAAGAATAATTCTTGTACAGAAATAAGGAAGAACATTTAAATCAAATAAAGAACACAATCATGTGTATAGAGGAAAATAATTCCAAACTTTAGCCCACAAATGGCAGGGGGGGGGGGGGAGCAGTGATACCATGAGGAAAGAAAATGTATAGGTAAAACAGACGAAAGTTAGCTTTGCTCAGCAAATGAACAGTTTAATCTGAAATCATAGAGAAATCCTCAAAGGGAAGGAAGATATTGGCAGGGAAGTAGAAGCCTGTCTTTGTACTATGAAGTTGGTCAGTTGTTAGGGGTCAAAAAATATATTTGACACCTTTTAACTTGACCGCACACTTGCAAGGAAAATTTAACCAAAATAAGGCACCAAGTTGTAGAACAGCAGATCTCAAAAGCAAAAATCTCTTTCTTCTAGCCTGGGTTACTTTAGTTACATCAGAAAAATATGTTAAGGTTTTGATGAATTGGTGAACCCCGGGCCAAGGAGAGAGATGTCTCCGCCCACAGGGAGGAGCTCCGTGGGCCTCACCGTTGGTGGGCGTGGTCTCAGTGATGTAGGACACAGCTGTGAGAGAGAATTATTAAGGAGAAATTTAGAACTTGACCCGAGGAGTGGGAAATGTAAATAAACACAGTCTTAGTAAATACAGTGGTCAGGATGATGATGTATATACAAAGGTCCTGGTAATGTCCCGCAGTGTGGGGTACACCCAGGAATTCCTGTAGGCTGATGTAATACCTCTGAGTGCAGATCTGGTAGTGGCCCGCAGCATGGAGTATGCCGAGGAAGCTGTACTGAAGAAGTCAAAGAGACAGAGGTCGGTGTTACAGGAACAAGACCCAGTATAAGAGATAAAGTATCCTGAGGCACAGATAGCATAGAGTGAAAGGACTGAAGAATGGTAGTGGCCCGAGGAATGAGGTATGCCGTGAAATCTTCAGTAGAGATGATAGAAGTTGGAGAATGTACTCACACAAGGAAGTCCTAGTAGATATACCTGAGGAGTGGGTCAGGATGTCCCAGGCAGGAGGGCCCTCCGAGGAGCAGATAGCCAAGACACGGAAGAGCCCCTGAGGAGCAGGTACTCAGAGCATCCAATTGCTCGAAGGAGAATCTGGAACAGAAGATCCAAGTAGAGTGGATTTAACAAGCGAGAGAACTCCTTGCTAACTCATCTTCGCAATGGGCGAGTCCGTATAAATACACTAGCAGTGTTGACATCATTGGGAGGGGACGCCCCCGAGGTTCCCGCCATGACGTATTCATAAGGAGGCCCTGCGCACATGCCTAGGTGATGCCGGAAGTAAGATGGTGGTCGGCAGCGCCCACGCTGTCCCGGGGATGCCAGGGAAGTCAGCGTTGGTTGGCGGAGGCCGCCATTCTCCCAATGACTGATAGTGCAGGGAAAAAAGAGGAGAGCATGAGAGGTCGCAGCCACCTGCGACCAACGGGCACAACAAAATATTAACTCATGAATTCAGAAAAGGAGTAATTGTATTCCTAAAGAAAAATGTCATCCCAAGGTCTCAATCAGAATCCACCACAAACATAGCTAGTAATTTGATACCTAAGTCTCTACTAGAGATGTGAATCGTGTGATCGATCGTCTTAAAGATCGATTTTGGCTGGGGGGGGGAGGGAATCTGATCGTCGCGGTTTTGCTTTTTTTTAAATTGTTTAAATCGTAAATCGGGGGAGGGCGGGAAAACGGCACACTAAAACAACCCTAAAACCCACCCCGACCCTTTAAAATAAATCCCCCACCCTCCCGAACCCCCCCCCCAAAATGTTTTAAATTACCTGGGGTCCAGTGGTGGGGGGGGGGTCCCGGTGTGATCTTCCACTCTCGGGCCACGGCTGTGTATTGCCGTATTGCAAAATGGCCATACGGCTGGCGCCATTTTGCAATACGGCCCGAGTGCAGGAGGTCGCTCCCGGACCCCCGCTGGACTTTTGGCAAGTCTTGTGGGGGTCAGGAGGCCCCCCAAGCCTGCCAAAAGTCCCTGGGGGTCCAGCGGGGGTCTGGGAGTGATCTGCGCTCATGACGTCGGGGGACAGGAACCAAAATGGCGCCGGCGCTACCTTTGCCCTGTCATATGACAGGGCAAAGGTAGCGCCGGCGCCATTTCTATTAACACAGCCGTGGCCCGAGAGTGGAAGATCACACCGGGACCCCCTCACTGGACCCCAGGTAATTTAAAACATTTTGGGGGGGGGTTCGGGAGGGTGGGGGATTTATTTTAAAGGGTCGGGGTGGGTTTTAGGGTTGTTTTAGTGTGCCGGTTTTCCTGCCCTCCCCCTCCCCCGATTTACGATTTTTGACGATAAATCGGGGGAATTCCTATTGTATCGCGCCTCTAATGATTTTTGACGATTTAAAATATATCGGACGATATTTTAAATCGTCAAAAAACGATTCACATCCCTAGTCTCTACTGTGTCAGAATCCTCCTAGGCTCTGCTACAGCTCCTCAATGTACTGTCCCTGTTACCTTGGAATATCCCGGAGGCTCCTTTGAGACAATGGCGTTCCTGGATTCTGGAGCCGGAGGTAATTTCATCCTGCAGGACTCAGTCTCCCAGTTGTGAATCCCTACGCATAGATGGAAGGTCCGGTTACGAATTACCTCTATCCAGGGGACGCTTCTTCCAGGACCTGTCCAGATGTCCACAGCACTCATTACGGTCCGCACCGGGGCGATCCATTCGGAAGAGATAGCCTTCCTAGTGTTGGAGAAGGCTGTCCACCCTGTGGTGCTAGGGTTGCCGTAGTTACAGGAACACTCGCCCACGATTCAGTGGGATATGCTACAGATTGTCAAATGGAGTCCTTTTTGCCTAGCTAATTGTATGAAAGTGCCTAAGACTCCCGCACTTCCCTTGATGCACTCTGCCGTGGGTCCTCCTGCACTTTATGAGGACTTTACTGATGTATTCTCCAAGACCAAGGCGGAGATCCTTCCGCAGCATCGTCCGTATGACTGTGCCATAGACTTGCTACCTGGTACTATGCCCCCCTGAGGAAGGGTTTATCCCTTATCCATACTTTAGACCCGGGCCATGTCCGAGTACATTGCGGAGAATCTGGCCAAGGGCTTTATCCACCCATCCAAGTCGCCTGCAGGGGCGGGTTTCTTTTTTGTCAGCAAGAAAGACGGCTCACTGAGGCCATGCATAGACTATCGAGGCCTAAATTCTATTACCAAGCGAGACCGCTACCCGCTCCCGTTAATCCCAGAGCTCCTTGATCGGCTTCAAGGAGTGAAGATTTTCACAAAGTTGGACTTGCGAGGCACGTTCAATTTAGTCAGAATCCGTCCCGGAGATGAGTGGAAAACCGCATTTAATACCCGAGACGGGCATTTCGAGTACCTCGTGATGCCTTTCGGCTTATGTAATGCCCCGGCGGTGTTCCAGCACCTGATGAATGAGGTGTTGCGGGACCTTCTCAACACCTCTGTAATTGTTTATCTCGACGATGTGTTAATCTACTCCCAGGATCTGTCATCACACCATCAGCATGTCCGTCAAGTGCTCCAGATACATAGGGAGCATGGTCTGTATGCGAAGCTGGAAAAATGTAGCTTTGAGAAGACGTCCTTGCCGTTCCTAGGCTACATAGTCTCTGAAGCTGGCTTTCGAATGGATCCTGCGAAAGTGGCGGCTATTAAGAATTGGCCCCGGCCAAGGGGTCCTAAAGCATTGCAGTGCTTCCTCGGCTTTTCCAATTTCTACCGTCACTTTATTCCCAATTACTCTCGTATTGTAACCCCGTTAACTGCCCTCACCCGAAAGGGGGCTAACGCGGTGGATTGGCCTGCTTCTGCCTGTCAAGCTTTTGAGACCCTTAAAGAAGCCTTCTTGTTAGACACCTGCCTTCGCCATCTGGATCCCAGCCAGCCCTTCGTGGTGGAGATTGATGCCTCCAATGTGGCCGTGGGGGCCGTACTGAGCCAGTACTCTGATTCTGGACAGCTGTTGCCCTGTTCATATTTCTCAAGGAAATTCTCCCCGGTAGAGAGCAACTACTGTGTTGATGACAAAGAGTTGCTAGCCGTGAAACTTACCCTGGTGGAATGGAGACAGTGGTTGGAAGGAGCCAACCATCCGGTTACGATTTACACCGATCACAAAAACCTAGCATTCTTGAAGCAAGCCCAATGCCTGAATCCAATACAAGCCCAGTGGTCGCTGATTTTTGACTGGTTTGACTTTACGTTACGCTACCGACCCGGCTCGAAGAACGTTCGAGCTGTCGCACTCTTGCGCTCCTCTGAGGTCGAAGAGACTCCTGATATACCCCAATATATCTTGGACCCTGAGAATGTAAGCCTTACTGCAACCTCAGTGTCCTCCCAAGGGAAGACCATTGTTCCACGTCGCTCCCAGAGGGCAGTTCTCACTTGGACCCATGACTCCCTCACTGGGGGTCATGCTGGTTGGAAAGGGACTTTGGACTTGTTAAACTGTTTCTACTGGTGGCCAACGGTGAGAGAGGACATCCAAGCTTTTGTGGGCTCATGCTCATCAGGAAGCCCAGGGGCCTGTTGCAACCATTGCCCATCCCGGTGGAGCCTTGGACACACATCTCCACTGATTTCGTCATGCACCTTCCTGCCTCAGGAGGTAATTCGGTCATTTGGGTAACCGTGGACCGATTTTCCAAGATGGCGCACTTTGTCCCTTTGCCTAAGCTACCTTCTGCACCTGACCTGACCGGCCTGTTCGCCCAGCATATCTTTAGACTTCACAATCTCCCACAGGATATAGTCTCTGATCGAGGACCACAGTTTACAGCTCGTTACTGGAAAGCCCTATGCAAACGCTTCAATTTGCAACTTAGCCTTTCGTCAGCGTTTCATCCTCAAAGTAATGGGCAAACGGAACGAACCAATCGAAACTTGAAGACTTTTCTTCGTGCCTTCGTGAACGAACGACAAGATAATTGGGCTAAGCTACTCCCGTGGGCGGAGTTCTCGTATAATAATCACACGCATGCTGCTACTGGAAGTTCGCCGTTCCTCATTGTTTATGGGAAGCAACTTCGTTCGCCCTTACCTTCACCTGAACCTAGTGCACTCCCGGCAGTGCAACTCTCAGCTCACCAGCTTCGTTCCTTGTGGATCTCTACCCAGGAAAAGATCTGTAAAGCCACCCTGTCCGCTAAGAAGTGGGCAGATAGGTATCGTCAGCCAGCACCCATCTTCCTCCCAGGAAACTGTGTCTGGCTTAGCACCAGAAATGTACAGCTACGTATCCCATCTAGAAGACTGGCTCCGAAATTCTGTGGGCCTTTTCGAGTCTCCGAACAAGTGGGAGCAGTCTCATACCGTCTGCGCCTACCCTCCTCCATGCGCATACATGACGTGTTCCATGTGTCAATGCTGAAGCCTCTCATGTTATCCAGGTACCACTCCCAGGCTCTTGAACCATCGGAACCTTCAGTACCAGACGAGGTCACGTATCAAGTGCGTGAAGTTTTGGATGTCCGGTTTCATCAACGCCGATGGGAATACTCGCTGGCCTGGGAGGGTTGCGGACCCAAGGATAATTCTTGGGAACCGGCCCGTAACATCCTCGACAAGGACTTATTACGGCAGTTCCATCTGGACCACCCAAGTAAACCCGGACCGGCTAAGAGGGGGCGTAAGAGGGGAGGTACTGTTGTGGTTCTGGCCGCAAGCACCGTGGCCAGGCCCTTACCTCCGGGCTCCTGGAGCTGCTCCCGCTTCCAAAGGCCTGGTTTGCGGCCTGTTTGGTGGCGTCCCCTCTGGGGCTGTGCCGCTGCGAGGTCTCTCATGGACACCCGGCTCCTAGGCGCGCACCACTTGGGCACTTTTCTAGGCCGATTCCCGCCAGTGGTGACTCCACCCAGCTCCTGATGTCAGACGCCGTGGCCTTGATAAGCCGGCCACGGCCATCCAGTCTTTGCCTTGCAACGGGTTAGCCTCCCAGTTTCCTGTTGCACTGTGCCCCGGAGGACTCGCTTTGCTTCGTCACTCTGTTCCTGCTACAGTACCTGCTTGGTTCCTGCCTGCCTGCTACAGTACCTGCCTGGTTCCTGCTTGCCTGCTATAGTACCTGCTTGGTCCCAGCCTGCCTGCTACAGTTCCTGCCTGGTTCCAGTACCCGGATCGTGCTACAGTTCTTGCCTGGTTCCAGTACCCGAGTCTTGCTACAGTTCCTGTCTGATTCCAGAACCCGAGCCCAGTTACAGTATTGCTACTGTCCTAGTCTGGTTCCAGTTACCTGTCCTGATCCACAACCCGCCTAAGTCCCAGCGGCCGGGCCCCTACGGGCTCCTCCCTGGGGGGCTTCGGCTTCCAAGGGTGAAGCCACCTAAATCCCAGCGGTTGGACTCCTACGGGCTCCTCCCGGGGGAGTACCAGCTTCCAGGGTGAAGAGCATCTACGTCCTGCCTGAACATCTGCCTCCCGGCCTGCTATTCTTCAGAGACAGTAACCACCTTTCCCAGTCTCCAGCAGGTCGGCCCAAGGGTCCACTAAACAGAGACTCCCATAACAGTTCATCTCTGGAAGCCCATAAGAAAAGTTTGAAATTCAAATCAACAAATGGTAAACTTTTGTCTCAGAACCAAGGACTTTTATGCCTTGCATCTCTTAGTTAAGCAATACATTACCTATTTATCCCATTAGCTAGTAACAAGCAAGGGTTTGAATGCTAATGAGATTTATTAATCAAGCATTGCTGTCTCTTTGTAGTCTAGGGTAAAATGAGATGAGCTTGCCTTTTTTTCAGCGAGGAAGAGAGACAGAGAGATAGCTATAAGGTAATACATTATATGCAGCCTGCTTCTGGGCTGCTGAGAACAAAAGTAAAAAAAGAAAAGAAGTTTATTTGTATAGGAAGGTTTAAGATGACCCTGACCAGACAAATAAGATTTCATCTGTGAACCAGTTAAAGCTTATACCAGGCTTTTCTATTGGCCTATTGAATGTTATTCTCTCTATTAAGATGTGTGAAAAATTATACCCAGACTCCTGTAGTTTTACAAAGAGGGTAATTCCATTCAGATTAATCAACCAATCACTTCTGTCAGTGTCCACTTTGCCAATGACAAGTATCTCAGTTTTGCTATTTTTCATCCATGTTGACACTGCGTTAAGACTGTCAGAATTACTTTCAAGAGGGCAATAAATTTGCAACTTGTTGGCATACTAATGAATTGAAAATCAAAAGATATTAGGAAGGGTCATATATATTATGTGCAGAATTTATAGCTAATTTTCAAAGTGATTTTATGCATATAGAATTGCTTTGAAATTGCTGGGCTAAAGTCCGCTATACATACACAAGTTATATTCAGGAAGTTATACCTGCTCCAGCAGAGTGTAATTTCTGCATGTAAACTGATTTTCAGACTTTTGAAAATCCAAAAGTCTACAAATAATTCTTATCCCCATTTCAAATCAGTCCCAACTGAATATCTGCCACCAATAGGCCTGATTTTCAAAAGCTTTTACATGCTTAGAAATGAGAGCCTGATATTCAAATGGCACATAGTTGGATAAGTAGGACGTATTTGGCTATGTAGTGATCGCTGAATATCCGCTCACATTCAGCGGCCACTAGATAGGCGGATAAGTGACTTATCTGGCTATCTATTAGGTGAACAACTTTGCAGGTAGGCAATGGGTGGATTGGGGTAGTGCTACTTAGACAAAATAACTTATCTGACTAAGTAATGATACTGATACTTAGCTGGATAAGTTGACCATCTAAGTTAGACCTTCTCAATAGCATCTCTAAACTTAGATGGATATAACTTATCTTGCTAAGTTGCAAAATATATACAGATATTCAGCGGCATAGCTGTGTCGCTGAATATCCTTGAAACTTACCGTAGCTGGAAAGTGTTATCCAGCTAACTCCTAGATTCATCAAAATGTGCTAATTATCCCATGGATAACACCCATGATAAGGAAAAAGGGTGCAACTATGATACTTTTAGAATTACTGCGCCGCATGCTATCTTAGTGCTTTCATAGGTAGTTTATTGCAAAACGTTAAACTTTTTGCATCCTGTGATAGTTGTACTTTGCTAATTGTAAAGTGCTAAGAGAGAGAGAGAAAACCCGTCATAAGGTTTTCATATTAGTCACCTATTTATATCACTATAGGAGGGCCAGCTAGAAACCCGAGGTGAGGTTTTGGTGCTGGTCTAGGGTTTTGTGGTCAGTTTTACATGCAGGGTGAGATGTACAAAAACAGCACAGTAGACCTCGGTGAAGATTTGACATGATTTGGAGTGAGGAAAGGCAGACTAACGTTCTCTCACCCTAGCTTGATAGTACCCTGGTAGAGAGTCCATCAAGCTAGGGTGAAAAAACACTAGAAATCTCATCTTTGTGTGACTTTCCTCACTCCAAATCACTTCAAATCTTCACCGAGGTCTACTGTGACCCTTAATTCATCAAATGTAACTTAGCCAGCTAGGATTTGAGTATTGACCCCCTAGTTTTAAAAGTTTAAATGCACTTTGCCCATGCAAATGGACTTTTGAAAATTGCTATAATACTGTATATGTGATTGAATTGTCCATTGGAATTGCCTACGTAAGTGCACTTTAGCGGGAAATGGCTTTTGAAAATTGCTACAATGGTAGTTACATTTAAACATATAAATCCTTTTGAAAATTACCTCAATGTGTATAAAAACATGAGCATACTTTTTATATGCATACTGTATCTGCCAGGATTATCTTCTAAGAAACACTCACATAAAACCACTTTAAAAATTACCCCTATTGTGTTAAGAACAAAGTGAAGATAAATACTGAGCAATATACGAGATAAAAGTCTACTGCTATCCCACAGTTGAAAGGGCTAGACAAGGCTTTTCTAATCCTCACCACTGACAGTGAATGCTCTATCAGAAAAGACTGGAACCACTTGAAGGCCCTGCCACTTGACATCAATAGAGTAGATTTTAAAACATGTGCGCGCATGTTCAAGTGTGCGCGATTCCTGGTTCGCGCACATGGACACGCAGATTTAGAACGTGCACAGCGACGCACGAATGTTCTAAAATACGATACCCACATGCACATGTATGCCCGATTTTAATATCAGTGCTCACATGTGTGGGTGGGTCACTACATGCGCATGTGGGGGGGGGGAATTTTTAAAAGTATGCGCTGCGACACGATCGGGCCTTTGCCCAGTTCCCTCCCAGTCCGCTCCAATTAAGGAGTGGACTGGAAGGGAACTTTCCTATACCCCTACCTACCCTTCCTCCCTTTTCCCCTCTCTTCCCCGACCCATAAACTAACCCTATCTACCCTCATTTTTCTTGCTGATGAACGTACCTGCTTCTCCGAGCAGGCGTAAGTTCTGCACGCCAGCTGGCTTCCAGCATGCGTTTCCCTGGGACAGGGCCTAATGGCCACTGTCCTGGCTGGCTCCCGTCCTGCCCAGACCCTGCCCCCAGCCCGCCTCTTTTCAAAACCATGGTACTTCCATACTTACTGGGAGAAATGTGCTCGGCGAGCGCTTGGCCTAGCCACGTGTGTTTCCCCACATTTTGGCGCGCAGGGTTTTGAAAATTTGGACTAATGTCTCTCAGTCTCAACAAGAGAATCTCATGGCCAACAGTGTTGAAGGCAGCTGACAAATCTAATAAAATTAGCAAAAAAAAAGGTGTTCCTGCTTCCAGCCTCAATCTCAAATCATCAGCCAAATGTACCAAAGCTATTTTGGTATTGAATGTGGTTCAGAAGTGATGTGTCCTTGACGTGGATGTGGACCCTAGGCCTGAGTTGGGATTGATGCCACAGGTTCCCAATGTCAGGAGGCGAGGCTGACGGACGACAGGGGATGGCTGGCTGAGGCTTCACCACTACCAACCCCATTCCCCGCAGGTTGAGCCCTTGGGTTCCGGGGGCCAGCTGGACTTAGGTGGGCCCCTGTGATGAAGCTCCAACGAGTGATGATCCAACTCCTGGTCAGGCTGCGAGCAGGAGGTGTGAGGTCCGGTCCGAAAGCCCTAGGCAGGCGGCGAGCAAGAAGCATGAGGTCAAATCCGAAGTCCAGAGCAAACGGCGAGCAAGAAGCATGAGGTCCAATCCGAAGTGAAGCCATGGGAATCCACCTGAGGGAGAAGGAGCAGAAGCTGGAACGAGGCTGGAAGGCAGGAACAGGCACTGGGTCGAACAGAACCAGGAATGCAGGAACAAGCACGGCACCTCAAGGGATACCCCGAACAGATCTGTTGCCAAGTCATCAGGGGGACGTCCGCTGAAGATTTTTATGAAGAAGAGACCCTGATGTCAGTGAGGAGGGCCGACGGCGACTTCCTGCTGCAGGCCCTTTAAATCTTTGCTGAAGGCACTGGGGTCGGCGCCAGTGGCGTCCTGCACGCTGGAGGCCCTGCGCCAGCGTCTGCAGCGACAGGGGCTCTCCGGCCTCGAGGAACCACGCCAGCCCAGGCCGTGAGTACAACAAGAAGCTAGATTGATATATGAGTCAAGATAACCATTATAAGAAAGACATTTATCCGGCTGACTCAGAAATGTCCTTTCCAGAATACTAATGTTAAATCATATTTATCTTCAGATAGTCTTGAACTGACTGCCTTTCTTCAAGATTCTCAGATAGAAACTTCCTCTAGAGCAACATTTATGGTTACTGATAAGAAATTGGACTCTTAATTTTTTTCTTTTTACTTAAATATACCACTTTCCTAGGTCATAAACTTACTATTTTTCCTGATGTGGCAAAAAGTACATAGTTAAGATGGTAGTTGCTTTGGGTGCTACCATATTATTTAAAATTCCCTTGCAAATGTCAGGTTAAATTGAATAAATTCAAATATGGGTTTTTTTTATTTTTTTTATCCACAATAGCTTGAAAATTTAACAGAATAGAAGTGTAATTCCTTCAAGCTGATTTGAATAATTGTTAGACAACTGTTTATTTTTATTTGTGTCTTATTTAAATGTCCCCCCTCGCCCTCCCTACAATGTGTTCTAAGTAGTGGGATACATATTATATATCTAAGTTTTGGTGATTGATTTTGCTATGATTAATACTTTTTTTCTTTGTAACCAAACATTTTCTAAATCAAGATAACTTGAATATTATATGTAACCCCTGTGCCAAGGAGCCACATTCCCAGCCCTGGAGAGCATTGGACTGGCTACCCCAGGGTGGGGTATCTTCTGTCTTTGGGCATGAGCTGTGGACAGGGTAACCTGTAAGTCCAAACTGGCTGAAGACACTTCTAACATGGTCCAAAAAATCCAAGTTCCACACCTTACTTGTGTTCTAAAAAGACACACATTTATCATAATCCAAAAAGATAGAAATAGAAGTTCAAATCACAGTTCAGAATTTTATTTAGCTTAGTTGTCATCTTTTTCAAATCACAAAACTCCAAGCTCACCATTTTTCTTTTCCAGTCTGTCTCATTGGTATTCCAGAACCTCTGTGGCTCCATATCCTACTCCATCACTGTACTTCTGGTCAGCATCTTTCACTCCACAGTCTCTCTTAGATTAGGCCCTGAAGATACCACTTTCTTCATTACAGAAGTTCCCACTCTACTCACTCTTCAGAAACCAGCTCACATCCAGTCACACACTTCAGGAGTGGCATCAAAGTTTGTATACCCCCTGTCCTTTGGGCATAGGGTCAGTCCCACAACCTTGTGATGAAATAACCAACTGCAAACACTGCCCCCCCCCTCACAAGGTCCAACCAGCCCCTGCCAACACATGTTCCTAAGTATGATTTAGAAAAGGTTTAAAATCATGTTTAAAATCATGAGAGGTCTAGAACGGGTAGATGTGAATTGGTTATTTACTCTTTCGGATAATAGAAAGACTAGGGGGCACTCCAAGAAGTTACTATGTGGCACATTTAAAACTAATCGGAGAAAGTTCTTTTTTACTCAATGCAGAATTAAACTCTGGAATTTGTTGCCAGGGGATGTGGTTAGTGCAGTTAGTATAACTGTGTTTAAAAAAGGATTGGATAAGTTCTTGGAGGAGAAATCCATTGCCTGCTACTAATTAAATTGACTTCGAAAATAGCCACTGCTATTACTAGTAACAGTAACATGAAATAGACTTAGTGTTTGGGTACTTGCCAGGTTCTTATGGCCTGGATTGGCCACTGTTGGAAACAGGATGCTGGGCTTGATGGACCCTTGGTCTGACCCAGTATGGCATGTTCTTATTTTAATGCAAATGTCTCCCCCTTTCCAGGACTCAGTTCTCACTTTTCAGATTTAGCTCATAATCCAGCCTGGTCCATTGGAGCTTAGTGCTGGTCTCGAGCCCTGCACTGAATTAACCAACTGCAACCTTTCGCTTAGGTCCAACCAGCCCCCAACCCCTCCCCAGCTCAGCTTCTGCATCCAAATTCCAAACTCTTCTTAATCAGCAAGAACTTGTAATCCATTCTTTTGCACTTTTGTCCACCTCTGAGCTGTTGGAAACCCCAGGTACTCCTCTGCTCAGACCTTATATTCCACACTGGTCTCTTTTTCAGTCTCAACCCACACTGTAAGTTCTTGGTAGATCACACCCATTCAGTAGGTCCTTGGTGTTTTAGTACATGGGACTTTGTAATTTGTAGCACTTCTGGATGAACCACTGCTATTCTCCTCTTCCCCTTAGCGTGGATCATCCAGAGCCTCCTGTTGTCCTGACTCCTTCCTCAGACTACCAGCCTCTGGCACATGTGCACATACTCCTATTATACAACTGCAACACACAACCAGTGGAGACAGTGACACTTGCTACTCAGGACACAGGCAAACTCCTACCAGGGCTTTCCTTGTACTACACTCCAGAACTTTCTCCATTTTGACAAATAGGATAAACTTTTAACCTTTTAAGAAAAAACATAATACACACCCCAATACCTCCTACTAGCTATCGTCATGTAATAAACCTTGGATGACCACTGTTAATCAGAACATTACCATTTTACATAGCCCCAGTAACTGAGCTACAATGCCTTCCAGGGACCCCTTAAGATTACATATATGAGAAATTTCAATAAATAGATTAAATATAAAAATTGAAATAAAATAATAATAATAATAATAAAAAAAGAAATGTCCTTTTCACCATTTTAGCAACAAATGTTAGATTAGCTACTGGCCTATAATTACCGGTATCTAACATATTCTTGTATATGGAGTGGCAGTTACTAAAGTTAACAGAAGGTATGGTGGGACAGGGGGAGCAACAGTTTCTACCCTAAACAACTTGCTGGGGAGATGGGATGGATCACTGGGTCTTTATCTGTCATCATATGCTATGTTACTATACTAACCTAAAATCTGTCCAGAGGCCAGTCACAGCAATGGTACTCAAATCATGCTGCTGAATCTTCTCATCAGTACCTCCTTCTGCTTGGTAATGTGTTTGAATTTTTTCAACAAAAAATTGTGTGAAAGAATTATACTCCAAAAGAGTACTCTCCCAGTTAGACGTAGCCATTCAAATTTCACTGTTTAATGAATAAAGAGCTAGGTCTAAAATGTGGTCTG
This sequence comes from Rhinatrema bivittatum, assembly GCF_901001135.1. Taxonomy (NCBI): domain Eukaryota; kingdom Metazoa; phylum Chordata; class Amphibia; order Gymnophiona; family Rhinatrematidae; genus Rhinatrema; species Rhinatrema bivittatum. The sequence continues at coordinate 106,328,216 of NC_042623.1, forward strand.
TACAAAATCTAGAGAAGAGAAAGCAAAGAGTTTACTTAGCCTTCCCAACATCAGAAAGGTCCATATGGATATTAAAATCCCTCAGCAAAATATTTTTGGGAAAGTCAAATAACCAAAAATCTACTCCAAAAGCAAGAAGCCCAAAACAACAGGAGGATAATAAATAATACAAAAAAAAAAAAAAACTGGCTTCTTAGATTTGCCAAACTTAAGCAAAATATTATAAACTCAGTGCCTTTCAGGGATTGTGTAACAGTAGGGAGACATTCCTTTAAAATCATTCCCACTTCTCCCCTACATTTTCTTCAACCGAGCTTGATGGCTAAAGAAGAAGCCAGGTGGGCAGGCTTGAGCAAAAACAGGCTCCTCCACTGCCTCAAGCCATGATCCTGTAATGCAAAGGACATCAAGTGACTGACCTTTTAACATATTAGCGATAGTAAAAATCTTACGATGAACTGAATGAATATTCAACAAAATTAATTGCAGCTCACATACTAGTTTTTGAAAAAGAAAGACTTTTTCTATGTGGGATAATAAGGTTGTTAGAAGCACCACCCTCTCTTGCCAAGGAAATAGGCTTCTGTCTGATAAAAAAAAAAAATAGCATTAATGGGTAAAGCTTCTGATGCTGAGATGTTACAAGCAGCTTTATCAGTAGATTCCATGCTCATAAAATATCAGGTCTAAGTTTTCCCAATACTGAAAAAGCAGCAGGAAGAGATTTCAAGAATCTACAACTGTGGGGTTTATGTGAACACAGAGAAGATTTGAAGGGGTTGTTTCTACCCTGACCCATAATTATCTGGTTCACAAATGCCTCTCCTTCTCCTTCCACTAAATTCTCTTAAATAACACATGATTAAAATACTAAAATTGCTAAAAATCACAAACCCAAAAAAGTAACTAAAAAACACAATTAAAATGCATCACACAATTAAATTGCACCAAGTGCACAAAAGCCACACAAACTGGTGCACACTCTCTTGGAATGCCCCTTTGGTGATGCCCCACCAGCTGGCACCCTGGGTGCCAGCTTTTTTTTGACTGCCACAGCACTCTGAATCGACGATTTCAATGTATTATGCATTACTCATCAGAGCAAGTCAATTTATAGCATCTCACCACCCTCATCTCATACCATGGCAACCAGATAATTCCCTTACTCCCCATCATAATTATATATATATATGTCACACCAAACATGAACTTGCCCCCCAAAATCCCCAGCATAATGTATTCCCATAAAACAGAACCAACAAGGGGCAGTTGCAAAGGGTCACCTCTGTCACCTAAAATACCTAATTTGGTAATCAGAAAGCAAACCCAGGAAATGAAACATAGGTGCCAGAGTTGTCTCAGCCCTAAATTTACATTACGAGAACTCCCACACCTATCTATAAGAGTCAGCCATCCAGAAAGAAAGCATAGCCTCCAAAGAATTGAAGTTGTAAATAATGCTGATGAGCCCTTCCCAATTTCCAGCCACAGCCTCATCCACAAACCCAAAGTAACATCGCTCACATTCAGATTCATGCACTCTAAAGCTAGCTACTCAACATACCTTTCGACAGACTTTCATCTCTTTGAATCAACCCAGCAGCCCCCAATCGCACAACCACTACTATTAAGCTATGTCCACATCCTTCAACAAACCTTATTCACCTGCAGAAGCAAACCACAATCACACCAAACACGCAAACATAATACCCATTCCATCCCCCATATACTTAACTGCAAAGAATCGTACCATCAATGCATGACCACATCAACAGTGTCCAAAATAGAAACAAAAACATATGTTACTACAGTACATAAATCCATTATCACCAGGAATCAATGTATGAAAAGAGCCAAAAAAGTTTGGTCTGAAAAAAGGTCCCCAAAAAGAAAAAATGAAAATGAAAATTCTCAGCATATTTCTATATAACCAGCACACCCACAAACTTGAATGCCAGTTGAAGGAAATTTCAGAAAAATATCAGCATTGAAGAGACCATTATGGAGAATTATCCACTTCACTGAGACATACAGGAAGTCAAATAGCTTCCATAGCCTGCCCAGTCATGTCTGTGAGAAAAGCTTTCAGCAAAGCAGGATCCTCAAAGTTCTTTGTCACATTGTTCACAGTCACTCACATGCAAGCTGGGTAAAAGAGACTATATTGGGCATTTAGATTATGCAATTGACACGCATCACCAAAAATTGCTTCCTTGTTCGTATCAGGGAAAATAATAATTGCTTCCTTGTTCGTATCAGGGAAAATAATAATTTTCTTCCCCTCATATTGTAGTGGTGAATGCAAACGAGCCCTCTGAAGGATCTCTAGTACTTGAGGATAACGAAGGTTTCTCAAAAGAAATGGCCATGGAAACTTAGTCCCCAGGCACTGATGATGAAGGAGACTTATGAGCTTGCTCAATTTCAAATTGTAAGCCCAAAAGCTTCATTAAAAATGATTCCATGAAGCCAATAGAATCTGTTCCTTCAGCCAGCTCAGAAATGCCAAGGACTCAGATATTATTTATTCTAGACCTGCTGTTTAGGTCTTTTAAGCTGCGTTTGAAGAGAGAAATCTTTCTAACCTGGTACTGGAGTTCCAGAATGTTCTCAGAATTCACAGCGGTTTTCACCTCCACTACCTCCACTCTTTCTTTCATCACAGAATGATACAATTTTAATGTAGTCATATCCAATTGGATTTCCCCATAGTTGCTGAATTTTCTTTAACCAACTCTTTGATTTGTGAAATTTCAGCAATGATGTTTTTTTTTCCCAACGACATCTTAGCTGGAGATGGGGGGAATCTGACTTGCCCCTCTTAGCACCGTGCTGAAATTACGATAGTAATTCTGTTTGAGAAGATTTTGCCATTGCCATAATTCAGGGAATCTCAAAACACAAATAGTAGCTGGAGGGCAGAAAAAAAAAGTAGATAAGTGGAAAAAACAAGATTGATCAGAGAAAGCTTGTGAGCAACAAAATTAGGCAGCTAACCAGAGCCCCACAGCCATCCCTTTTTAAGACATTCATGTAGACATGGGGAGGGCAATGTTTTAAAGTATTGTATATAGGTAAAAAGCATTTTACCTATGTTAATTGCTGTATGAAAATTGCCCTCCATCAATGTGGCTAAAGTCAGCACATTTCCCCACAATGCATGTAATTTTATCCGCACTGAAAGAAGGCATTCCCAGGGTGTTGTGGAGTGCTAGGAGAGCGATCTGCTTACCAGGAGATGTGTGTTCTTGGGCCACGGCTCGACCCCAGAGGAACTCCGAAGAGGTAATGTGGTAGGCAAGGCATGCCCCGAGCATGGGCTGGACAGGAGCGAGGCTGGAGATACTGACCCTCATCCGGACCTGCACGCTTCGGAAGACCAACAACGCAATGGTGGTCTTATGAACAGTCCTCCGACCGTTCCAAGCCCTTTCGGACCTGCCGCAGGGTACGGCAAGAAGCGGCAGGCCAGATGGAGGCCAGGGCAGCGAAGACCGGAACATGGAGATTCAGACGAGACTTCAGGGATGAGGTACTTGGATGCACAGACATAGACTCAAGCACAGACGTAGACTCAGGAACGAGGTACATGGATGCACAGATGAGACTCTGGTATACGGACAGTGGCATGATCCCTCAGGGCGCCCTACTCAGCCAGTACCACTGGTCTGGTCACGGACCACCCTGTCCTACATCTGTGGGAGTGGGACCAGTGCAGGAAGGAACGAGGTACTAGGCTTTCAGAAGACTCAGGAACGAAATACTAGGCTTTCAGAAGACTCAGGAACAAGGTACTAGGCTTACAGTCAACTCAACTAAGTACAAGGCTTTCAGTAGTTTCAGGAATGAAGTACAAGGCTTTCAGAAGACTCAGGAACGAGGTACAAGGCTTGCATCATGAAGCACCCTACTCAGCCCGCCCATGGGGCTGGTTGCGGACTACAACATGACACGCCGTGGGGTACAAGGCATTGCACCATGAAGCGCCCTACTCAGCCTGCCCATGGGGCTGGTCGCGGATCACGACATGGCATGCCAGGAGGAGTGGCACGAGGAATCAGGGGTTCAGAAAAACTAGACAGGATTACGGACATCAGGATCTGGAGAAACAACATCTGGGCTGGATCACGGACATCAGGAAAAGAGAACAAACATCTGGACTGGAACATAGATTAGAATCAGAAGACAGACCACAGGACTGGATCACAGACATCAAGACAAGACGAGGAGCTCCAACGAAGAACAGGGAACACAGGACCTTGAAGAAGTGCTGGAACAAGGACGACTCCTGTAGCAAAGGACAGCAGGATCCCAGGAGTGACCAACTCCTTGCGAAGGCAAAGCTGGAATGGATGCTGAGCCCTTTTGTACGGCTGAAGAGGACAACGCCCAGGGAGGGGTCAGCAGAGGGCCACACCTGGCTGGCCCTTGAAGGAGAGCTGGAGAAGAGAGAGCTGGAAGCTGGTGGCGTCCTCAGCCACGTGGAAGGCCCAAGGAGAAGCAGGCATATGCAGCAGGAGCAGCCCTGGAGGAAGGTAGGCTGCTGGAGTGGCTCCATGCCGCGAAGACAGAAGCAGGAAGGCGCAGGAAGCAGAAGGTGGCTGCAGGCACCGGCAGGCTGAAGACCCCGGCACGGCAGAGATGCGTCGGGGAGAGCAGGAGCGGCAGCGGTGGACCCGACCTGCGAGGGAGAGCTCGCGGCGGGTCAGCCCTGCCGCGCAGGGCTGAAGGCAACCGGGGAGGAGCCCGGACACAGCGGCACAACTGCCGCGGAGGCAAAGACGTCAGCGGCCCGACTGGCCGCAAAGGTAAGGAGCCTGCCCGCGCTCCTTGCGGGCAGGACCGCAACACAGGGGACGTATTTAGATTGTGGAAGGAAAGGTTTGTGCATAGATTGCATTTTCAACTCTTTTGGGGTAATTTTCAGAATAGTTTATGCACTTAAAAGTGGGTTTTCATGTGCAAATGCACTTTACATGCATAAATTGACTTTTGAAAATTGCCAGAGTATATATTATTGAATTGTCAAAAGTTTGATGTATATAAGTGCACTTTAAGAATGTAAATAGGTTTTTGAAAATTGCTACAATAGTATGTTACTTACTACTATTTTGAAAATTACCTCCTATGGGGCGGATTTTCAGAGCCCTGCTCGCCTAAATCCGCCCAAAACCGGGCGGATTTAGGCGAGCAGGGCCCTGCGCGCCGGTGAGCCTATTTTACATAGGCCTACCGGCGTGCGCAGAGCCCCGGGACTCGCGTAAGTCCCGGGTTTCTCCGAGGGGGACATGTCGGGGGCGGGCCCAGTCGTCGCGGCGTTTCGGGGGCGTGTCGGCAGCGTTTTGGGGGCGGGTACGGGGGCGTGGCTACGGCCCGGGGCGGTCCTGGGGCGTGGCCGCGCCCTCCGTACCCGCCCCCAGGTCGCGGCCCGGCGCGCAGGAGGCCCGCTCACGCGCGGGGATTTACTTCTCCCTCCGGGAGGCGTAAATCCCCGAAGAAAGGTAAAGGGGGGGTGTAGACAGGGCCGGGCGGGTGGGTTAGGTAGAGGAAGGGAGGGGAAGGTGAGGGGAGAGCGTTGGAGGGAACGGGGGTAGGCTGCGCGGCTCGGCGCGCGCCGGCTATACAAAATCGATAGCCTTGCGCGCGCCAATGCACCTGGAGCGCAAACAAAAGTAGGCCTATTCGCGGAGTATGAAAATCTGCCCCTATGTATATATTTCTACCCAGAGAAAAATCAAGAGCAAGTGGTTGGCAAACTTCTTACTTACAGCAAAGTTTCAAAATGGAAGTATACACAAACTTTGATTTAGAGAACTTGTAAAAAGTGTATGTGTTGTTTGTCCCAATGTGAAAAGTTAGAAAATTGCCCTCATACAGTCAGTGATATCACATATTTACATTTCTTTAATACAAAGTTCATTAATCCAAGTCAAATGGTATTCACTAATTATTGTTTTAATTGGAAATTTCTCTGTGATTTGCAATTTCACTAGATAATTTACACTTTGCTCTTCTTGCCTAATTATTATAATGTGCTGCTTCTTCTTTCTGAGGTTCTTTGATATAAGTTGCTTTTGTGTGGGTTTTTATGTTATTATGTGATATGTTAACAACCTCCTGAATCCTGCATATCTACTCTTGGGATCATCCAAGCCAAAAGAGGTAGACTTTGATCATCGCTTTCATGATTTCTATGCTGGTTTTTCCTATTTTAATTTTGCTAGAAATTCTGGGCTCATGGTCTGTCATTTGGGTTTAGTTTTAATTATGTGAGGACATTCTAGGTGTCTTATTTTCTCTTTTATTTTTTATTTCAGGACTTGAGATGTTAACAAAATTCTAAAAGAAATATATTTTTTAAATTGAAATTATTTTACTTCCAACAGGGTTATAATGCTATATGCCTTGCCACACACTCAGCACTACCATACACCCAGGAGTGGTTTATTGTGATCGGAAATTAAAAATACAAACTCTTTGACTCCTTGACTGACAGGAGTGGCTACTACTTCAATTGCTAAAATAATTCTGTATTTTCTTTCATTTAAATATCTATAGCCCACCCCTCTGGAATATCGTGGCTCTCCTGCTTACCGTGGCTAAGGTGGCAATTATGTGTAATGGGATTTCTGTTGTTGCTAGTAGAGTCACTGAGTATCCCAGAGTGAGGGCTAGAGAAAGATATTCTCCTTCCTGCTGGGTCTCCTGCAAGGAAATGAGGCCCAAACCCCACCCAGCCAGTCGCTCAGGGGAAGAGAGGGAAGGCAGAACCCTGTAGAAATAATAATGCAAAATAAAGCACTTAAATTTCAAAGACAAACTTTTAAGATTTATTTTTAATGTAAACAGTTGTATATGATTATTGTATATTATTATTAGCAAGTAATTGTAAACAAAATGCCATAAATATGATTGTAAAACCTATATTTAAAACTTTTTTCTTTCTCTATTTTCAGAAGATTTTTAACCAAAGTCAGAATTGAAATAAAAAATCAGCATAAGTTGCTTATCAGATAAGTATTCTTGTAATTGGTAGCAACTCAAAATAAGGTACCAAAAATGAGTACTTTAAAAGGATTTTCGGTCTTTAGTTTGACAGATATTCAAGAGTTAGTAGTTGTAAATGGCAAGTATAGATTATTGATTATTGGTGTATGTTGCTGTACTTTTCCTTTTCTTTCTTCCTCTATTTTCTCTTTTCTTTTTCGCCTCTTTTAACTGTTTCAATGTATGTAAGCCTTGTGTTGCAGTACTGCGTCTTGGAGAAGAGTGCATCCTTAATTGTGATCCAGAATATTTGTGCAGTCATTTCCTCATCATGGTTGCTAGTGCAGAAGGCTAGTGTTGGAGGCTAGTGCTGCTGACAGATTCCGTGGAGGTTCTTGCTCTCTCTGTCTCTTTCTGGACTGGAGTCTTTAAGTCTTCCAAGGTCTTCTCCTGAAAACAAACTTCTTATTCTTTAAATAAAATAATAGAAGTTTCTAACTATACTCCACCCATAATTCTTCCAAAGATGTGCTAGTGTCTTACTCAGTGTAATCTACATGCTGTTATTGAACTTTATTTTTTCTTTGTGACAGAAAATAAAGATAATTATAACAATCCATAACTATGATGCACACAGGGATCAGTGCTGGCTGGATGCAATGCTGATTTCAAAGAAATTGCAAATTCAGAGTCTCTCCTCTCTTTCCATTTGGTCTATATTTACAAATGAAAATAAATGTTTTTCTTTCAAAGTCCCTTCAGCTTAAACTTAATTTCAGACCAAGGTCCCTTGGTTTCAAAGTATAGATAGTCACAAAGTTTCCTTTTGCTGCAGTGCTGCTCTGTTCAGACTGGATTAAATTTCTGATGTTCAGAGTACTCTGGTTGTCTTTCTCTCCAATTTGTGGTGAAAGATATTTGTTGAATAAAACTGAGCAAATTGGTTTTAAGACAGCTCAGCAATATTACCATCTTCCCTGTAAGAGGTTAAGTGTCTGGCTGATTTTAATTTCCGATTGAGAAAATACAAAATTTAAATACCAATCAAATATATACAATTCTTTCTTTTCTCTCTCTCTCTCTGCTAGGCAAAGTCTAAAACCTCATCTCAGTAAATCCTTTACTAGTAACTGGTACTATCTTATGTTTAACCTGGCAGATTCAAAATTTTACAATTTCATTATACACTTTTAAACATTTCTCTCACTCAGTCACATTCACCTAAGGATCTTAGTATGATCCCTCTGTGGTTTCCAGCTTTCAAATGGCACTAGCAGTCTCTGTGAAGGAGAAGCTGCCAAGTACATCTGCTCCTGTGCAGTGCCAACATGTGTGTCTTTCAAAGAAAACCTTAGAACACATTTTTTCTCCAAAAATGTATCTCTATGCCCATTCTTTCATTAAAAATAATCCCAAGATGCTCCAAAATGGTACTTAGGGTAAAATAAACCATTCAAAACCTTTCTATGTTGAAGGACAATAAAGAATAAGAAATTTTAGTGAGCTTTATATTAATTGCTTGGGTCCCAATTACTTAAAATTGTTCATAAGAACATAAGAACATGCCATACTGGGTCAGACCAAGGGTCCATCAAACCCAGCATCCTGTTTCCAACGGTGGCCAATCCAGGCCATAAGAATCTGGCATGTACCTAAAAACTAAATCTATTCCATGTTACTATTGCTAGTAATGGCAGTGGCTATTCTCTAAGTGAACTTAATTAATAGCAGGTAATGGACTTCTCCTCCAAGAACCTATCCAATCCTTTTTTAAACACAGCTATACTAACTGCTCTAACCACATCCTCTGGCAACAAATTCCAGAGTTTAAATCTGCATTGAGTGAAAAAGAACTTTCTCCGATTAGTTTTAAATGTGCCACATGCTAACTTCATGGAGTGCCCCCTAGTCTTTCTATTATCTGAAAGAGTAAATAACCGATTTACATCTATCTGTTCTAGAACTCTCATGATTTTAAACACCTCTGTCTTATCCCCCTCAGCCATCTCTTCTCCAAGCTGAAAAGTCCTAACCTCTTTAGTCTTTCCTCATAGGGGAGCTGTTCCATTCCCCTTATCATTTTGGTAGCCCTTCTCTGTACCTTCTTCATCGCAATTATATCTTTTTTATGGTGCAGCGGCCAGAATTGTACACAGTATTCAAGGTGCGGTCTCACCATGGAGAGATACAGAGGCATTATGACATTTTCCATTTTATTCACCGTTCCCTTTCTAATAATTCCCAACATTCTGTTAGCTTTTTTGACTGCCGCAGCACATTAACCAACGATTTCAATGTGTTATCCACTATGACGCCTAGATCTCTTTCTTGGGTGGTAGCACCTAATATGGAACCTAACATTGTGTAATTATAGCATGGGTTATTTTTCCCTATATGCATCACCTTGCACTTATCCACATTAAATTTCATCTGCTATTTCGATGCCCAATTTTCCAGTCTCACAAGGTCTTCCTGCAATTTATCACAATCTGCTTGTGATTTAACTACTCTGAACAATTTTGTATCATCTGCAAATTTGATTACCTCACTCGTCGTATTTCTTTCCAGATCATTTATAAATATATTGAAAAGTAAGGGTCCCAATACAGATCCCTGAGGCATTCCACTGCCCACTCCCTTCCACTGAGAAAATTGTCCATTTACTCCTAGGCTCTGTTTCCTGTCTTTTAGCCAGTTTGTAATCCACAAAAGGACATCGCCACCTATCCCATGACTTTTTACTTTTCCTAGAAGCCTCTCATGAGGAACTTTGTCAAATGCCTTCTGAAAATACAAGTACACTACATCTACTGAATCATCTTTATCCATATGTTTATTAACTCCTTTAAAAAACTGAAGCAGATTTGTGAGGCACGACTTGCCTTGTGTAAAGCCATGCTGACTTTGTTCCATTAAACCATGTCTTTCTATATGTTCTGTGATTTTGATGCTTAGAACACTTTCCACTATTTTTCCTGGCACTGAAGTCAGGCTAACCAGTCTACAGTTTCCCGGATTGCCCCTGGAGCCCTTTTTAAATATTGGGGTTACATTAGCTATCCTCCAGTCTTCAGGTACAATGGATGGTTTTAATGATAGGTTACAAATTTTTACTAATAGGTCTGAAATTTCATTTTTTAGTTCCTTCAGAACTCTGGGGTATATACCATCCAGTCCAGGTTATTTACTACTCTTCAGTTTGTCAGTCAGGCCTACCATATCTTCTAGGTTCACCGTGGTTTGGTTCAGTCCATCTGAATCATTACCTATGAAAACCTTCTCCAGTACGGGTACCTCCCCAACATCCTCTTCAGAAAACACTGAAGCAAAGAAATAGTTTAATCTTTCCGCAATGGCCTTATCTTCTCTAAGTGCTCCTTTAACCCCTTGATCATCTAATGAACTAACTGACTCCCTCACAGGCTTTCTGCTTCGGATATATTTTAAAAAGTTTTTACTGTGAGTTTTTGCCTCTACAGCCAAGTTCTTTTCAAATTCTCTCTTAGCCTGTCTTATCAATGTCTTACATTTAACTTTCCAATTCTTATGCTTTATCCTATTTTCTTCTGTTGGATCCTTCTTCCAATTTTTGAATGAAGATCTTTTGGCTAAAATAGCTTCTTTCACCTTCCTTTTTAACCATGCCGGTATTTTGCCTTCTTTCCACCTTTTTTAATGTGTGGAATACATCTGGACTGTGCTTCTAGGATGGTATTTTTTAACAATGACCACACCTCTTGCATACATTTTACCTTTGTAGCTGCTCCTTTCAGTTTTTTTCTAGCAATTTTTCTCATTTTATCAACGTTTCCCTTTTAAAAGTATAGCACGAGAGCCGTGGATTTCCTTACTGTCCCCTTTCCAGTCATTAATTCAAATTTGATCATATTATGATCACTATTGCCAAGCGGCCCCACCACCATTACCTCTCTCACCAAATCCTGTGCTCCACTGAGAATTAGATCTAAAATTGCTCCCTCTCTTGTTGGTTCCTGAAACAATTGCTCCATAAAAATGTCATTTATTCCATCCAGGAACTTTATATCTCTAGCATGTACCAATGATACATTTACCCAGTCGATATTGGAGTAATTGAAGTCTCCCATTATTACCTCACTACCAATTTGGTTAGCTTCCCTAATTTTTCTTAGCATTTCACTGTCAGTCTCACCATCTTGACTAGGTAGACGGTAGTATACTCCTATCACTATAGTCTTCCCTGATACACAAGGGATTTCTACCCATAAAGATTCAATTGTGCTTTTAGTCTCATGCAGGATGTTTATCCTGTTGGACTCTATGCCATCCCGGACATAAAGCGCCACACCGCCTCCTGGGTGCTCCTCTCTGTCATTGCGATATAATTTGTACCCCGGTATAGCGCTGTCCCATTGGTTGTCCTCCTTCCACCATGTCTCTGAGATGCCAATTAAGTCTGTCATCATTCACTGGTAATCATTCAAATGTTCCCATCTTACTTCTTAGACTTCTGGCATTAGCATACAAACATTTCAAACTTTGTTTTTTGTTTGTATTTTCATTCTGCTTTTTAATTGATAGGAATAAGTTAGAATTTTTTAGCTCAGGTGAGTTTTTAGTTACAGGCACTTGGACTACTTTTCTTATTATTGGAACCTCACTGTCGGGATGCCCTAATTCTAATGCATCATTAGTATCATTTGAAGATACCTCTCTCCGAACCATGCGCTGCTGAGTGACTGTTGGCTTTCCCCTTTGTTTTAGTTTAAAAGCTGCTCTATCTCCTTTTTAAAGGTTAGCGCCAGCAGTCTGGTTCCACCCTGCTTAAGGTGGTGCCCATCCCTTTGGAAGAGACTCCCCCTTTCCCAAAATGTTCCCTAGTTCCTAACAAAACTGAATCCCTCTTCCTTGCACCATCGTCTCATCCACGCATTGAGACTCCGGAGATCTGCCTGCTTCTGGTGACCTGCGCATGGAACGGGAAGCATTTCAGTGAATGCTACCCTGGAGGTTCTGGATTTAAGCTTTCTACCTAAGATCCTAAATGTGGCTTCCAGAACCTCCCTCCCACATTTTCCTATGTCATTGGTGCCCACATGTACCATGACAGCCGGCTCCTTCCCAGCACTGTCTAAAATCCTATCTAGGTGACGCGTGAGCTCCACCACCTTCGCACCAGGTAGGCATGTTACCAGGTGATCCTCATGCCCACTAGCTGACTTGAGGTGTTCTTCCACCATCATTTTCACCTTATTTCCACCCTCAGCTCCAGCATGATGATACTTGGAATGTTGACAAACCCCTGAGTCACAATGCCAGGAAAAAATGAAAAACCCGACTGGATTACCAAAAGTTCTCAGACTGGAGTCAAAGTCTGAAATGAACATTAACTTTGGCATTATTTTTCCCCAAACTTTGTAAAACCACTATTATTAAGGGATCACACAAAGGTCTGGTGAGGTTTTTTAATGCTTTCATTGCCCAAATATACACCAAAACTTTGACAATTCTATACACAGTTAAAACATCTTTTTCCCTTGAAATTTTCTCACATAAAAGTTCACAGTAGGGATTTTTAACTTTCCCCCAGATATCTCCTTGGTATTTTATTCTCATTTTCCCTGTTGTTAGTGTTTTTAGAACCATTATTTGGCTGCAATGACACACCACAAATTTACACAATTTTTGCCTCGAAAACTCCCAGTGGGGGCCAGGCCACAGGTGTGGGACACCCCTTCAGATTATCCCTGTACCCATTTTTTCAGTTTTTGGCTCTTTTGGAAGTTTAAGCACTTATTCATGTAGTCTCCATATTGAACGCATGGCATTGAGATTCATGTGGGACCCTTCATGGGCTTCCCTACCTCATTCTGGGGTTTTTAAAAATGTTATTCACTTTAGTTTTGCTTATTTTTAACTTTTTATTTTTGCCATGGCTGAGCTTGGCTCCTGGGACAGGAAGTGACATCACTCTTCCTTCCTGACCTGGGCTGGCTTGGCTTGTTCTTCCTCAAAACATCTGGGAGCTTTCCCAGAGCCCAATATGCTGGACTATGCCTCCTGCAAGCAGTTGCCACTTCCCTAGGGCTGCCACTGCAATAGTGAAAGTAAATGTGGCAGCTTGCAACACAGCCTCTCTTTCTCTATACCAGGAGGGTGACAGCACCTAAACAATTGATTCCCCAGGTGAAGCAGCACACTCTTGGTGGGGTGTGGTGGGGGAGAAAAAAGCATTCCACAGCCCAGCAATGCTTTCTTACATTCACAGCAGCCAAAAAAAAAAAAAAACCCAACAACTTTTATTCTGACCCCATTTTCTATTATTTTTACTCTGGTTACAAATATATTTTTCAAACCACTGGAAAGAATGCTAGAACAGGAGGTCACAATATGAGGTTCAAAAAGATCGAGTCAGAATTAACATCAGAAAACGTTTCTTCGTTGAAAGGGTGATGAATGCATGGAATGGCCTTCAAGTACATGAGTAGGGACAAAAATAGTAATAGAATTCAGTTAAGCCTGGTTTAAGCACAGAAGTTTCCTAATTTTTAAGAGATCAACTGGAATCTATGGCATTGCACCAGGAATGAAAATGGGCAGAGCAGATCAGCCTAATTATCCTTATCCGATGTCATATTCTATAACAGTGGTAAGAAAAGGTTTGGAAGGTTGCAGTATTGCATACAATCCACCATGATTCCCTCAAGAGCAGAAGAGAAGACTTGATAAGGACCAAACAAAGGGAGGAAAATGGAAGTACAATCTAATAAAACTTCAGGCTATGGGCTAGACTGGTTGGTTCTAACAAGGTACAACTCCACAGAAACCATACAGATTGGTGATGACAAGTTGGTGGGGCCTGGGTACTCTCCAGCAAGACCACAGGGACCTAGGAAGGCAGATATTCAGGCAGCAGTCCTATTAGTTTTGATAACTGTTTAGATCATTATAAAATTTAATGATAAGACATTGAAGGCCAGAAGTTGAATTACGTATGCAATTTTGTGTTCAAGGGATGTGTAGAAGCAAAGATTTTGTTTTGGTTTGTTTATTAATTCCATAAGTCATAATCATTCATTTGGTTCATTTCAAATGAAAAGGACATTTTCATTTATTAGTTTTATTCATTCATTTGTTTCCCATTAAAGTCAATGCAGCCTATTTTGGGCTCCCAAATTGGGGTTTTCTAACATAAACTTATGGGTAGACATCATCAGAAGGGTGAAGGCATTCCCACACATCAAGACTATGTCAAAGTGGCATGAAAAGTGGCATGAATAGCCCAAGAACTTGTAAGGGAGCAAAATGCTGCCAGCAGTAGCAGGACTTCTCTAGACACCATCAGAGGAGCAAAGAGCACCAACAACAGTGGCATGAACCCCCTACCAAGGCTGCATGAGAAAGGCAAAGTGGCAACAAGTGTGGCATGAGTGGCTCAAGGCATCATGAAGAGGGAACAAAGCATCCAAAGAAACAGGAACAATTTCACGCAGTGATATGGAGTCAAAGCAGAAGAAAGAGTGGTATAAAGAACCCAAAGCATCATGAGAGGCACAAAGCAGCCACCCACAGTGACAAGAACACCCAAGACTCCAAATGAGTAGTAAATGGCACCAACCAAATTGGCAGAAAGTCTTAGGTATGGAGAAGCCAGAGAAAATCCCTGGAAAAGGCCTGATGTCATTTCAGGATAGTATCATTAGGGGAAGGAGCTAGCTATTCAAGCTTAGAGTTGGTCTTCACCTTTGCTGTGTATAATCTAAGACTTGTCAGTGTCATCTTACTCCTCCACCTCCTCACTGGAAGCTAAGTTGCTACTGACTAGATGTGCCAAATTCTCTTCAGTCACTAGCTGTTCATTATCCTGTGATTCAGGGAATCCTGAACACAATTCATCTTCTGACTCGGTTTTTGCAAATTTTGCCTCCATTTACCTGAGAAGCAGTAATAACGGAGGAGCATGGTCCTAGTTTTGAGTGCTGCACTTCTGTTGCCCTTGACATTTTCTGTTGTATAATTCGGCAAAGGCTAAATATTAGATGAGATGAGACTAGTAGTCATAAGAACTCGAAAAGAAGGGAATTTGAAGAAAAAGTCCAAAAGGGCAGAAACAATTAAAGATACATTGAGTATGGGTTATGTAAATCATTGGATTGCCAGGGCAAAACCAAGGGTTGGCAAGTAGCATAAGGAAAGGAATTTTGAAAGTACTTTGGAGACAGCCAGAGCTGAAAAGCAACCACCCAAATGTACCATGAGAAGTTTAAAGTAGCAGCAGTGTGGTGCTGGTGATTATAATCACAAATGATAGGTGCAGAGCAATGCAGCAAGAAGAGTGGCAGAAAGGCCTCAAAGTATACAGCATTGGCTGAGGTAGGAAGAAGAATGGCATCAAAAGTTTAAGGGAGGGAAAGTGGTGCCAGGAGTGGCAAGAAGGGACCAAGGTTCAATGAGTGGTGTAGCAAGTGTGCAAAACATCAGATTGCCAGGGTATGACAAAGAGTTGGCAAGTACCATAAAGGAAAAGAATTTGAAAAGAACATCAAACAAAGCTGGAGAATAGGCAGAACCATTCAAAGGTACCAAGAGTGGCTTGGAGCGGTAGCAGTGGTATTGGCAATAAAAAGCACAAATGGTAGGTGAAGAGCAATGCAGCAAGAACAGTGACACTGCTTAGCAAGCAGAGATAGAATGTTTGGTACACATTGTCTACTGGCTGGCTATGCCTATGTAGTATATTACAATTATACTGTACAATACTACTCCCAGCAACTCTCAGTGTTTGCAAATATTTCTCTCACACTCTGTGCATATGTGCTGACTTTTTGTGCACACATACACACGCACACACACACACACACACAAGTTATGAGACAGAGAAGATACAAACAAGAGTCAGGCTAGTGTTCATTGAATTCTGCCTCTGAAATTAATAGTGGGTGCAGATTAGAGGACAAAACAACAGCATATAGAATGAGACAGAAAAACAGAGTGGCATCAAAACCCTCCAAGGCTTACCACACAAAGATATCATTCAGAAAAAGGCTTAAGATGTGGTTGTTTAAACAAGCCTTTCCAGACCCCAACTGAATCTCAATTCAACGACAACCACAGTCAGACATTCTTAGAACATTGTAAATAATTGCTCTTTATGTTAAATTCCTTTAGTCTTTCCTTCTTCACTCAGTTTTGAACATCCCTGTTTTATTGTAACTTCAGAGTTTCTCTTCACTTGGAGTAGGTCTTCTGGAACTCAGATCCTCCATGGCATCCTTGAAGGACTTCAGGATTTGTATCAGCTGCCTCATCACTACCTAATCATGATGCCCCTGGGGGCATCTGCAATATCTGATAGGTGGAATTTCAGTGGGTGCCAATATCTTGAATCAGCTGCTTAATAGGCATCCCAAATTGTCTCTTTATTTTATTTATTTATTCAATTTATCATAGTAGTTTACAAAGGAAGATGCATGCCCTTCATGCCACAATGAAAATGCCCCACTATTCTCTTGCACCTCTCTATCAAGTCCTTCAGGACTGGAATCATGTGTTCCTTGGATACAGCCCCATGGCATTCCTCATTGTTAGGTGCAACAAGTGTGCAAAACAATAGATTTCTTGATAGCCCCCATCTTCAACTGCCTTTATCATATTTTCCCCACTGTGAATCACAAATAAATCTGCAATAACACTCTTGCCTCTTCAGCATTATTTTTATGGCTGTTTGAATATTTCATGATATTTGGTCCCTGCTAAAGCTGCTGCCTGCCCCTGACTTGGCTATATCCCACCATTGTGTTATCAGGGAGAGGTAGGCATGAATAACATTCACACTGGTTCAGATATTACTGATAAAAGGCACACTATTCCTCTCTGCCTTGGACAGCAGTGCCTATATGCCTACTGACTGCCCTGGAGGACAGTATGCAGTTTGGAGGTAAGAGGTGCAGCAGATGCTTAAAACCCACTATCTGCAGGGGCAATTAACACTACTTTGGATGCTGCCTGCCTCTTGCCCTGAGACAGTGATATAGAATGCCACCCCATTTCTTCTGTGATTGTTTGCCCCTGCAAATACATGGCAGGGGGCTGCTGGCCTGTAATCCGGCTGGTGGGACTGTGGGGTCAGCTTGGGCAAAAGTCTTCCCATTTTCAAACTCTTTGCTACAGTTCCTACCCAATGCCAATGCTAGTGTGTAGTGCTTCTAAAACTGATACTGCATACCAATATTTTCCAGATGCCCCATTACCTTCCTTCAATTATTGGCTTTACTGCAGTGAATACGTTAAGCAAAATGCAGGTCTTCCTTCATTTTAATGTGCTTCCAGACCACAAATGTCTTGCACAATCTCCTTTCTGCATCCTTGAGGGCTGATGCTGCAGGTACTAAAGTTGAAGTTGAGGGTTGATCATGAGGTAAAAGGCCAGGCTCTCTAAATTCACTTCCTGGTAGTTGCTCTCAACTCCATCAGTATTAACTACATCCACCACTTCCTCACTGGAGGCTAAGATCCTACTGACTAGAGCTTCCAAATTCTCTTCAGCTATTAGTTCTTCAATATTTCTCTGATTCAGGGAATCCTAGATATGATTCTTCCTCAGAGTCAGTTTTTGAAAACACCACCTCCATTTCCTCACAAGAAGTAATCATGGAGGAGCACACTGCTGTTTTCAGGTGTTGCACTTCATCTTCCCCTGACAATGCCCCTGCCATGCTAATTCCAACCATGGATAGCTCTCCCACATTTTCCGCCTACTCCAAAGCAAAAGGGAGAGGATTCGATGGTGGTGGTACATGCTCTCCCAATTTCAAATTCTTATGACTTGAGTTGGCTTATACTCCTGGCTCTCTGTGGCTAAAAAAAATATCTTTTAAATTTAGGGAGAGGACTCCCTTATTTTGTCACTGCTACTCATACTGTTTGTACTTCTGACAGGGTGGGCTGGCTCTGCAGCAACACCCAATCCTCTGCCTCTGTCATGTTTCTGCTTGTTATCACGCCTTCCTCTGCTTGAAGTTGCATGATAAAATTGGAAGTGTTTACTAGGGGTTTTGATATCAAAATATATTTTATTGATATTGCACCAGCATTCACCAGTACCATACTAATACTGACAGTCTGTCATAAACATTCAGTCAAGTTGACAGACTGAGTCTACTTCAGTACTTAGCAAGCACAGTGCCAACTTGCAAAGCAGGGTTAGCAGCTTGTTAGTGGCACAAACTCAGTCTCTGTCTTTCTAGGGCTATCTCTCAAAGTGTGCGCAAATATGACTCTGTTACACCTATATATAACACAGTATATGTGGGTGCACTGCTGACTGACTCCTTTTGCACACAGAAAAAAAACTGTCAGAGAATAAATTGAGAAGGCTGGCAAGGCTGTACATATCTTTTACATCAATGTATCTTCAGATAACCAGTGCAGTGTACTGTGCAGTCAGACTCAAAAAGTAAGTTTTCACCGAGTTTGTATCTCCAGTACGCTATCCTGCACCAGTGAACAGATGGAAAGCAGAGTATTTATCTTTTACTAATTGTGCGTGAGAGCAATGTGACTAAAGTAGTGAATATCAGAAAAAGCCATTTTCCTATGTCAAAATTCTATATCTTGCTCCTTCTTAAGAACATAAGAAATTGCCATTCTGGATCAGACCAAGGGTCCATCAAGCCCAGCATCCTGTTTCCAATAGTGGCAAGAACCAAAACACTAAGTAAGTAAATCCCATTCTACTGATGCTAGTAATAGCAGTAGGTATTTTCTAAGACCACTTGATTAATAGCAATTAAGGAACTTCTCCAAGAATTATCCAAACCTTTTTTAAATCCATCTATACTAACTGCACTAACCACATCCTCTGGCAACAAATTCCAGAACTTAATTGTACATTGAGTGAAAAAGAATTTTCTCTGATTAGTTTTAAATGTGCTACTTGCAAACTTCAATATCTGAAAGAGTAAATAACAGATTCACATTTACCCATTCAAGACCTCTCATGATTTTAAAGACCTCTATTATATCCCCCCTCAGTTTTCTCTTCTCCAAGCTGAACAGCCCTAACCACTTTAGCCTTTTCTCATAGGGGAGATGTTCCATTCAATTTATCATTTGGTTTGCCCTTCTCTGTACCTTCTCCATTGCAACTATATCCTTTGAGATGTGGTGACAAGAATTTTACACAGTACTCTAGGTGTGGTCTCACCATGGAGTGATATAGAGGCATTATGACATTTCCATTTTATTCACCATTCCCTTCCTAATAATTCCTAAGATTCTGTTTGCTTTTTTTGACTGCCGCAGTACACTGAGCCAACAATTTTAAGGTATTATCTACTATGATGCCTAGATCTTTTTCCTGCGTGGTAGTTCCTACTATGGAACCTAACATCGTGTAACTGCAGCATGGATTATTTACTCCTTTATGCATCACCTTGCACTGGTCCACATTAAATTTCATCTGCCATTTGGATGCCCAATCTTCCTGTCTGCCTCAGCTCCTCCAGGTCTGCCACTCTAGCCTGCAGAGGTAGGCCTCGTTTTCTGAGAGCCAGAAGCTCTTTGCACCGGGTGCACACATATGATCTCTCACTGGCGGGTAAAATATTATACATGTGACTCTTGATGCAAAAGACTGGAAAGCCCTCCCTCTTGCTGTTGGACTGCTGCCTTCATCTTAATTTTGTTGAGTTCCTAGTTAAGTTTAGGTTGCTAAGGGAGTTGGAATTAGAGTACTTTAAATTTATAGGTGTATTCACTAATTAATTTGCTAGTGACCTACAAGGGGATGGTGCAATAGTATGATTTAGAAAAGAGCCTGATTGATTTTTACTGATAAAGCGTCTCTTGCCTACAAATCAAGAGTTGAGCTAGAGGTGGGTGGGAGGGAAAGACAGACACTAGAATTAAATCCCTCTGGTTTGCTTATTATCTTATAAACACACAAACTCTAAATAATATATCCCACTATTAAACCTCTCTCCAAACTTTTTTAAGTCCTAAGAATTTCCAAGGCTATACTTACCACCCTCTTCAACCACCATCAAGTTGATCTTCACTCAAAGGATTGAGAGCTTTGAGATTCATGCGCCACTAGGCATGTGCTTCCAGTCCTCTTCTACTGCAAAGGATGTGGGGCCTCTGGAAGCTGGGGCTGTGGAGTTCAAAATCTGGATCACTCATTGTGACCTCTGGAGTCCTCTCCCGGGGGATGTTGGGAGCAGTATGTAGATGCGCCTTTCAGTCCTCTTCTACTTTAATGCTTTTCTTTGATTCTAAGAGAGCTTCTGAAAAGACAGATTTTCTCTCTGAAATTCAGCAGAGAAAATGATGTTTCTTTGCACATGATCAGACCTTTTACTGGGAGGACATCAGCGTCTCTTGATCCAGATAAGCTAATTTAAAAAATGCTTCACCTTAATAAGACAAAAGAACATAGGACTTAACATACTGGGTCAGACCCAAGATGCAACAAGCCCAGTACCCTGTTTCCAACAGTGGCTAATCCAGGTCACAACTTCCTGGCAGGATCCCAAGAGGTAAATAGATTACAAGCTACTTATCCCAAGAATAAACAGTGGATATCTGCAACTCCACCTTAATAATGGTTTATGGACTTTTCCTCCAGGACCTTGTCCAAATCTTTTTAAATGCAGCTACGCTAATAGCTTCTACCACATCCTCTGGCAACTAATTCCAGAGTTACCTTAATTATGCATTCAGTAAACAAATATTTGTTCTTATTAGTTTTAAATGTATTATCTAGTAGTACATTTGAAATAAATCCACTTATCTGCTTCAGCTCTGTTCTATCTCACACAGGCAATGGTTGGTTGCTATATTTACCAGTCTCACTGCAGCTTTCTCAGTGCAGCACTTTTTCAATGTGCCATACGCTTGAATCAGAAACATAAACAAATGAAGCATACATTTTCTTTTAATTAATGGGCTCACCTTCCATTTGTTTGGGGGGATCAGGAATGAAATGAAAAAGGTATAATTTATTGTATTTTATCCATTCATTTGAAACAAATGTACATCCCTAATGCTCATCTACTCAGTTTCGTAGAGACTTGAGAACCAATGAGGAAGAAAACAAAAACTGGAGATTTATCAAGCCCCAATAGGGTTATAACATGTGGTAAACAGTTTTTATTGCACTATAAACGCTGTATATCACACATTATAGCCCTATCACAGCTATATTGTAATACATTTGTGATATCATTCAATGTTTGGGCCTGAAACCCACCTCTATTACAATGAGCTGCTTTGCATAGCATTTGCATGCATGTATACTTAATCCTGTGTAAATAAAATAATTTGGTTGACAGAAATGTTTCAGCCATATTATTTTATTTACACCTTTTCCAGATATGTTATTCTTCTGCAGGAGTGTTAGGGTTGAGGACTCAGCTTGGGTGGGGAACCCCCACAGGAACAGTCCAGGACTCCAGGGCATCTTCAGCCTATACCAGCCACCTTCCCCGCAAATTGAGCCCTTGGGTTTTGGTGGCCAGCAGAACTTGAACAAGGGAGGTGTTGCGGTCCCGACCGCCCCTCTCATGTTCGGGCTCAGGCCCGCTTACCGTTGCTTCAGCTCTTTCAGGAATCTGCTTGAATCCAGGCCTGACAGGGCCGCCGCCCGAGGAGTTCCCACGAGGAAGACGCCATTACAGGCCTACCCTTCTCTGGCCTCGCGCGTGCGCGAGGAGGGTTCTCTTAAGCGCACAGCACCCGGAGGTTCAGCTCCACCTCACCTGCTGACGTCACGCCCTGCTCCAGATATAACCGGTGCCCAGTCCCCCACTAGATGCCTTGCAATGAGGTTTCCTGCTGACTAGTTGCTTCCTGTTCCTGTTCTTCTTGCTGACTCTCGTTGTCTCCTGGTTCCTGATCCCGGTTTGCCTCACGGACTTCTCGTTAGCCTGCCGCCTGCCTTGATTCTGGTTTGCCTCACGGACTTCTCGCTAGCCTGCTGCCTGCCTTGATTCCGGTTTGCCTCACGGACTCCTCGTTAGCCTGCTGCCTGCCTTGATCCCGGTTTGCCTCACGGACTTCTCGCTAGCCTGCTGCCTGCCTTGATTCCGGTTTGCCTCATGGACTTCTCGCTAGCCTGCTGCCTGCCTTGATTCCGGTTTGCCTCACGGACTTCTCGCTAGCCTGCTGCCTGCCTTGATTCCGGTTTGCCTTACAGACTTCTCTGCTAGCCAGTCGCTTGCCTTGGCCCCGCTCTGCCACAAACTCCTGTGCTGGTCTACCGCCACTCCTGGTCCCGGGTTACCTTGCGGCCATCTTTGCTAACCCACCGCCTGCTGTGGCTCTGGTCTGCTTCGTGGCCTAGCCTTCTACCCGCTGCCGATACAGACCCCGCCTTCTTCAGTGAACTGCCTGCCAGCCAGCCCTCTGCCTTTCCACCGGCAGTCCACTCTGAACTTTCTGACCTCTGGACTATCTTGAACCTTTCTGGCCCCAGGGCCTGGGTCCCTACGGGCTCCTCCCGGGGGGATTCCAGGCTTCGGGTATTCTTGCCTAGCCCTGACTCCGCCTCCCGGCCTGCTCTGTGTGTACCTGCAGGTTGGCCCAAGGGTCCACTTCTTGCTTGCCCACTGCCTAGTCTTAACAGGAGGAGACCTACGCTAAAGCTGGACTGGAATCTGGAGTGGAGACAGAAGTCAGACAGGACTGAAGAGGCAGGCTGCAGGGCTGTAGACTGACATTGGATGGGACTGGAGACAGAAGCTAGAGCAGACTTGGGATGTGAGACAAGAGAAAGCAGCGTTACTGCCTCTGTGGAGACTCAGTTATATTTGAACTTTTTATATCACTATAAGAGGGGGCATTATGAACTTGGGGTGAGGTTTGTGGTGTGGGGTTGGTTTGGGGGGGGGCAGTTTTACATGCACAGTCATACATACATACAGCACAGTTATCATCAGTGAAGATTTAATATGATTTGGAGTAACAAGAAGTAAAAGAAGAGTAGATTTGTACCATGTTCTCTCTACCTAGCTTGATGCACTCTCTACCTAGCTGCAATAATGGTATTGTCTGTTGTGGTAAATACCTATGTGACATCAGGAAAATTTGCCTAGCTATGCCCCTTGTTTTAGGGCAAAATGATGAATCTATGTCTAAGTTTGTACCTGAGGCAATAGGTGGCTTGCTCAAGGTCACAAGAAGCAGCAGTGGGACTTGAACCCTGATCTCCCAGTTTGTAGCCTGCTGCTCTAATCACTAAGGACCAGATTTTATAACATGAGTGCGGGCGTAGATTTGTTCACGCAACCCAGCGCGAACAAATCTATGCCCGATTTTATAAAATGCGCGTGCAGCCGCACGCATGTTATAAAATCCAGGGTCAGGGCGCGTAAGGGGGTGCACAATTGTGCAACTTGCGCGCGCCAATCGAGCAGCCTTCCTCCGTTCCCTCTGAGGCCGCTCCGAAATTGGAGCGGCCTCAGAGGGAACATTCCTTCCGCACCTTCCCCTATCTAATCCGCCCCCAGCCCTAACTAAACCCCCCTTGACCTTTGTTGGAGAAGTTACGCCTGCCTCCGGGCAGGCGTAACTAGCACACACCGGCTCTCCATCCCCCGGCCCAGTGGCTGTTCCAGAGACCTCGGTCCCGCCCCCAGATCACCCAGGGCTGGTGCCCCACCCCCGGAATGCCCATTTTTTTCAAGCAAGATAGGCTTGGCGCGCACAGGGGGAGGCAAGGGGAGGTTTTCCGGGGTTGCGCACGTATCTTACGCGCGCAACCCTTTGAAAATCTACCCCAAGCTACTCTTCCACAGCATGTAGTATTTTAACAAAAAAACTAAAAGAAAATACACTGATTAAAATCCCAACCTGCTTTCATTAGCCCCCCCCCCCCAATTCAATAAATGCTAATGTGTTTATTTTATTCAGCCCTCTAGCTGTCAAAGTATTATTTGGGTACTAAGGTTTATTTCCACAGAGGGGAAGATATACCGTACTTCTAGGTCATACTGGTATAGGCATGAATTTATGTGTGAAGCCCTCTTCCCCAATTGAAATGCATCAAAGTGTGCTATATGCCAGTCATAATAGCCACTGCTGGCAATGCCTTATAAATTATGCTTAGGCACAACATAATTTGAAAGATCACTTTTTTTTGGCATTTTTATGCAAATAAAAACTTATCTTTGAAGTCCTTCTGTGTCTTAAAGGTCCTTCTAAGAGTCCATCAAAACGCCTCGACACTGGTGCCAAAACTTCTAAGACACCGAAGCAAATGTAGCATTATTGAAGATTAAACAGCATGAAGAAAATTTAAGTTGAAGATCTTGTCGGCCCCCTGATGGAGATTTTGAAACATGGCCAGTGTCGGGGTATTTTGATGGACTCTTAGAGGACCTTTAAGACACAGAAGGACTTCAAAGATAAGTTTTTATTTGCATAAAAAGTACCAAAAAAAGTGATCTTTCAAATTATGTTGTGCCTAAGTCAATGATTATTTTTAAGGCAAAAGAAGGCAAGCATTGCTGATAGTGCCTATGGCACACTTTGATGCTTTTCAATTGGGGAAGAGGGCTTTTTGTAAATTATATTGCTTGATATTTATCCCTCTGTTCTGACACATTATAGAATTGTAGATGAATTTGAGTGGCCAGCTTTAGAATCAGTCAGCATACAAATAGTTGTTGCTCCAAGGAATTGAACATAAAAACAAACTCAATAGGGATAAACTGACAAGTACACTTTGCAGGTATAACATCCATGCTTCACACAATATTATTCTTCAGAAACAATTTCTTCTATTACTTAGTGCAATTTCAAAAATCAAATAGAGACAATTAGTGCTACTGTGATGCTTCATTTCTCAGCGCTTACTCTTGACCTAGTGCAGCTGTAAATATTTACTTTGTGCCTGTGGAAAACTCCAAAATCTCTGTATAGATTTAAGAAGTTCTCTTTAGAATTTCACTTCCCCTGCTGTACCCCTTGAATTACTTCCCATTCAATTATCTTCACGCTGCTAATTTCTTTCCGAAGTGCTCTCCCAAATGCCCAGTAGCTAGAGATCCTCATTTGTACTCCACTCAATTTGCAGATCTGTTGGTCTGCACCCCTCACTTCACTGACCATGCTCACACTTATCTGTCATATACAGCTAGTCAGAATAATTGCTTTCTTCTTTGGCTCACAGCAAACTGCTTCTCCCTTCCTTCTATTCCCCTAGCCCAGGCTCCTCATCCTTCACAGCCCACAGAACTTCCTGCTCCCTTCTCCCTTGATGCTTCTCCCATCTCTGTTGCTTATTCCATTAATGCATCTGTGGCAAGAGTGCATGATACATGGACCAAACCATTATTATCCCTGATCTAGGGACTATAGTAAATAATAGAAACCCATGGCATCCCTACACACTGTATACAGAAGGTGGATCTCCTGTAATTGAATATCTGCTTATATGTTCTCCATAAACCTTAACATTTCAAACAGTGGCTGGACTATGATCTCCAGGAATATATATATTTAAAATAAATGAAAAACCAATAATAAGATAAATCGGATTCACCATTAGATGTTATTTTTTTTCAGAGATGTAGGACACATTTTCTAATATAATCCTTTGTCACTTATAAGTTTCCTTGAGCAGGAGTAAATGATTTGCATTGCACTACATCCAAAACAAAATTCCATTTCATATGGGGGTGGGGTGAGGGGGGTATTATGTATAACAAAACTTTACACTAGAAAATTATATTATACAACCCTGAAATGATCATTTATCATATAACTTGTGCTGAAATGCTTTATTGCTCCAATAGCAAGTTCACAGCTCAGAGATAAGGCAAATCCCAAGTTGAACTGACTGTCATGACCAGCTACCTGTTATTCCAATGAAAAAGGAGACTGAGCAATTAGGCATTCTGCCTGGTATATTTTCTGAACGTGGACCAAGTAGCATTCATAAGAATGTATTACTACTCTCCTGCACAAGTTTGCTCACCAATATTCCCATTTTTAATTGTAAGAAATGTATTTTTGAAAGTATATTTTATTGAGGCAACAATAAAATAACATGTCATATTCAAACATATAAAGCAGAATAATACCTCAACAATTTTTTAACATTTTACACCCAACCTAAAGCACCTTCCCTTCCCCCCCGACCATCATAGTGGATAATACATTGAAATCGTCAGCTCAGTGTGCTATGGTGGTCAAAAAAGCAAACTGAAGGTTAGGAATTATTAACAAGGGAATGACAAATAAAACAGTGGATGTTATAATGCCTCTGTTTTGCTCCAGGGTGAGCTCGATGAATAATGTGTGCAATTCTGGTCGCCCATCTCATAAAAGATATAGTTGCACTAGAGAAAGTACAGAGAAGGGCGACCAAAATGATAAAGGGCATGGAATGGAATAAGGAAAGGCTAAAGAGGTTAAAGCTATTCAGCTTGGAGAAGAGATAGCTGTGGGGGATATGATAGAGATCTAAAAAATCATGAAAGGACTTAAACAGGTAAATGTAAATCATTTATTCTCTCAGACAATAAAATGACTAAGGGGTAGTATATGAAGTTGGCAAGTAGCTCATTAAAAAGAAATCAGAGGAAATTCTTTTTTACTTAATGCATAATTAAGCTCTGGAATTCATTGCCAGAGGATGTGGTTAGGGCAGTTAGTATAACTGAGTTTTAAAAAGTTTTGGATAAGTTCCTAGAGGAGAAGTCCATAAACTGCTATCACTCAATAAGGAATAGTAGCTTGGGATCTATTTAATATTTGGGTTCTTGCCAGAAACTTGTGACTTGGATTGGACACTGTTGGTAACAGGATACTGCGTTCTTATTTTCTTAAGAAAAATTTATCAAAGGAATCTCTATAGATGACTAATGACTATAACTCATAGATGCAGACTAGTTTTAGACCACGAACACTCTATTAATAGGTGTAACGAGTGTCTGTTTATATGAAGGTCATCTTAGTTATATCTCACGTTATATATAGTGAATTTGCACTAGGGTTATGGCAGGCATCAAGCAGCAAGTACTAGGGGTATGACAGTTGGGCATCAAGCAGCAGACAGACATGATAATGTCTATGTAAGGAATGCACATTTTGAACAGCACATCTCAGACATGCTCAATCTTCAAGATCTGTGTCCTTGGATCTGCAGAGCAATGATAGGTTTCTTTAGAAAAATGCTTTACTGTGATATGTTTTCTCCTTGACAGTGTCTCCTGCCAAGGTCTGACAAGGCACACATGTCTCATTGGGCTGACTGCTGATAGCTGTACTGTAACAATCATAATTGACTGTATTGTACTTGTTACTCTCCATAAACATTAATGGCCATAGAAAAGAACTGGGCAGAAATGAATTAAACAAATAGGATTTGTTAAATTTGGAGGTCCCATTCAATCCACTTCAGGATCCCTGAAAGATCCAATTAATTTCGGGATGTCCATTCATTTTAAACAAAATAATGAGGAAATGTGAAAGATAAATGTAAATTGGCTGTTAATGCAGTGCAATGTACCATGTATATTATTCCGTTTCTTATTGAATCTTTTATACTTTGTTTTAATTTATGTATGTTTTACTTTGTAAACTACATTGGGCAAATCTAGGGGACATGCAAAGAAGTTACTAAGTAGTATATTTAAAACAAATAGGAGAAAAATATTTTTTTTACTCAGCGAATAAATAAGATCTAGAAATTGTTGCCAGAAGATATGGTGAAAGGGCTTAATATAGCTGCTTTTAAAAATGGTTTGGACAAGTTCCTGGAGGAAAAGTCCATAAATCATTATTAAAGGTAGACATGGGGAAATCTACTGCTTATCCCTGAGAATATATGTACCCCTTGTGATCCTGCTAGATATTTTTGACCTGGCTTGGCCATTGCTGGAAACAGGATCCTGGGCTTGATGGACCTCTGGTCTGACCCAGTATGGCAAATCTTATGTTCTTATGTTAAAAGGCATGTTTTTGTTTATGCGCTTTCCATACGACATTCCAAGCATCCCAGTTTTATTTCCAAATTTGATGGATCCCCTCCTGCAGAGTTTGGATATATCTGTTATCTTGATGATACACATCTGAACAATGTGCAGGAGGTGCTCAGTTGGTTACAGGAGTGTGGACTATAATTGAACAAAAATAAATGTGTGTTTTTCCAGCCACAAGTGGAATACTTAATAGCATCTCTAACAAGGGCTTGGCACCTCAAGAAGACAAAGCAAGGGCCATTGTGGAGGCCTTGGTGCCTAAATATGTTATTGGGCTCTTATCTTTTTTGCCATTATTGACTTATTCCATCAAATTTGTACTAGATATGGCAACTGTGGTATACCCACTTAACAACTTAATGGGCAAAGGAGTGCCTTTGGTCTCATCAAAGATCAAAGCCATTTTAGTGGCTGCACCACTTTGATGCTAAGTTATCCCTTTTGGTTTAATGTGATGCATGACCTGTTGGGGTAGGTGTAATGTTATCACAGAGATTTCCAAATGGGAATGTGTGCCCAATTTGTTTTGCTTCCTCATGCTTTCAAAGGCAGAAAGCAACTACCCACAACTTAAAAAGAAACATTGGTAATTGTATTTGCATTGAGAAAGTTCCACCTATATGGCATCATTTTGCATTATGTGCAGAACACAAACCTCTCCTAAAAATGTTTGGTTCAAATGTGGGGTTGTCTACACTGGCAATAGCACATATGCAGTGCAGGGCTGGACCCTGCTGTTGGAAACCTAGCATTATAACTTTAGGTATTGGAGGTCTGAGGAGAATTCTAATACAGATGCCTGCTCACACCTGCTGTTGCCACAGTCTGAGGCAAATAAGCTCCTCACCTGGGTTTGGGTTACATTTTCTCAAACAGATGCTAGTGGCCATAGAAGAGGAGGCTAGACATACACAATGTGATACACAGCTATGTCAAGTTGGTGCCTGGGATTAGAAAGGTGGCCTGTTCAGAAGCTTAAAGAGATCAGTGCATACTTCTGAAGTGCACAAGATTGTATTTTGCTGGGACCAAGGGTGTTTATTATGGGGTTGTATTAGTGTGAAGTGACAGAGGATATATATATATGGGATAGGCCCCAAGTATGTATGAAGGTATGATCAGAGGATAGTACAAGATGTTATGGTAAAAAATATGTTCTTAAAATGGTGAACGAGGATATGAGAAACAGACATTTGTAGTGTTGACGGAGGAGAATGTGGACCCCTTGCCCGAGAGGGAGTTGGTGCTACCTGAGAGGGCGAACCCCCTCAGGTCCCCACCATCGGGAGGCGAGGCTGAACTGATGCAAGGGCCAGCTGGAGCTTCACCAATACCAACCCCGTTCCCCGGGGGTTGAGCCTTTGGGTGCGTGGGGCCGGCTGGTCTTAGGTGGACCCTTATGAAGACGATGGACTCACTGGAATTCAGTCCATGATCGAAAGCCAGAGAGTCACCGATAACCAGCCCAGAATCAGAAGCCAAGGAGTCGCCGATAGCCAGTCCAGAGTCAAAAGCCAGAAAGTCGCCGATAGCCAGTCCAGAGTCAGAAGCCAGAGGAGTCGCCGAAGCTGGTCCAAGGTCAGAAGCCAGAAGATCCATCCAAAGGAACTGGAGGATGGGAGCAGGAACAGGACTCATGACACCAACAAGGCACAGAAGACCTCACCAAAGCGAAGCAGACTCGTTGCCAAGTCGAGGAGCATAAGAACATAAGAAATTGCCATGCTGGGTCAGACCAAGGGTCCATCAAGCCCAGCATCCTGTTTCCAACAGAGGCCAAACCAGGCCACAAGAACCTGGCAATTACCCAAACACTAAGAAGATCCCATGCTACTGATGCAATTAATAGCAGTGGCTATTCCCTAAGTAAACTTGATCAATAGCCGTTAATGGACTTCTCCTCCAAGAACTTATCCAAACCTTTTTTGAACCCAGCTAGACTAACTGCACAGAAAGAGGAGGCTCCCATATATAGCACCAAACTCCCAACTTCATCTCAAGGGGCTGTCCTGTTCCAATCGGTGCTGGCTCTTTAAATCAGTGCAGGAGGCTTGGCCATGCACTTAGGGAGGGCCTAGCCTGACCAGGGTAGTCGGAAACGTCAATTTGTGGCCTTGTGCCGCAAAGGGGAGGAAGGAGGATGTCTCTCCTGCCGCGGAGCGTGGCTCAGAGTCGGCAGCTAGTGCTGCGAAGAAGGAGAAGGCCAGGGACTTGTGCTGGGGACGTCTCCCTGCCAGCACACCAACGCCAATGGCAGTCCGGGAGCCGAGAGAGGAGGTAGGAGGAGCCAGCCGTGGGTGGCCATGGCTGGAGACTCTAACAACATTACTGAATATTTTTGATAAGTAAAGATAATACAGATACATAGAACTGCTTAAAGAAATTACAAGCTTCTGGCCTCCCCTGACCTCCCTTCCCAGTAGCCAACTTCCTTCCCCCTCTTCCCCTTTATTAGAAGTAGCTTGGAATACTTTGCAGCTTCCTTTCACCTACAGCCATCCCTTTCTCTAACTTAAAGTTTGCAAGCTTCAAGGTAATAAGCAGAACAAAATGGAGATATGACTTAATTAAAAGTCAAGACCATTACTTACTGTAAGCCAGCTAGCAGATTAGGAATTAAATATTGACTTTGACTGGATTTATCAGTCAAGCACTACACAAGTTTTGCCGAGATTGAAAGTTGAAAACACTTGGTAACTACCCCAGGATTAGTATAAACTGGACACAAGTTTTATAGACTTTGTGGATACACTTTTAGCTTGTGGGACACTTACATTGTTTTGTCAGTAGTGATTACCTGAGACATGATACATATGCTGATTTTTGGTTATTATTTTGGGGCATTTTATAGAATGTGTTAGGTTTAGAGAAAGTGCAGAGCTAGTGATCACAATATGGTGAACAGAAGCAGTAGACAAAGACAAGAAGTCCACCATTTTCACATGCAATAGTTTTTTCTTATCAGTAGCTTGGCAATATTTTAGGAAAGTTAGACAAATAGATCCTTTCTGAGCATGTACAGTCCAAAAGGTATATAACCCCAGTACACAGTAGAGTCTACAAATTCATTCTGCCACAGACTAGCATCCTGTAGGTTGCCACATGTGAATGGTTCAGAGAGAGCTCCCCCATTTTCTTCTAAGGACTGTAAATACTTTTTGTACTCACATAGGATTTATTATTTTATATCACTGCCATCTCATCCAGCCTCCAATGGTGCTGCAGAACAATTAAGTACAGTCATTTCAAACTCCTTGGAGATAGACTGGGTACTCCATTCTCAACCAAAATGATTTTTGCTACAATTCCTTTTCTTCTATAGAGCTACTCATTCAGAGACTGGTCAGACTGCAGGGGAAACTCTTTCCGATGAGAGAGATATCCTGCCCTTGCACTATGTGTATTCTGTAATTTCTGCCTCCCATCAGAGCTCTTCTTCACAATGGGCATCTGGGACTTGAATGTGGATCCACCTTTTTCCTGTGGATGTCATGTCCCTATGGAAATGTGGCACGATCACCCACTTGTTGGGACCTATAACATATGGCTTCTCTGGATGTAGGTGGACACTGCAAGGAGGTAGGTGGATCAGCACCAACTTTTGAGGGGAAAAATAAAGTCAGGGAAAAAAGCTTAGACATTTAACCTATCTCTGGCTTGACAAGTCTGGTATCAGTTAGTGGGCTTACTACACAGAATGTTTCACAGTTGTATGGGCACATGATGAATCTTCATTGTTGGACAATTGTACACAAGTTATGTAGTTACCAGAGATGTCCCCTGAGAGATATGGCAAGATATTAATTATTTGTCTTTTAGAAAGAAAATAAAGGCCTGGATGAATAGCAGGCATTTAATTAACAATATGTACAGTTTGTTATTTTAAGTTTGTTATATGTTAATATAGGGTATTTTTATATGTTAATATAGGGTATTGTAAGATTGGCGATCTTATGATTCATATAGAAACTGATCAAAATTGAGATGAAGGCAGCAGTCCAGCAGCAAGAGGGGGGCTTCCCAGTCTTTTGCATAGAGTGTCACATGTATGATTTTTTACCCACCGGTGAGAAGTTGTACATGTGCATGCGATGCAAAGAGCTCCTGGCTCTCAGAGAACGAGTCCGATCTCTGGAGGCTAGAGTGGCAGACTTGGAGGAGCTGAGGCATACAGAGAGGTATATAGATGAGACCTTCAGGGACATAGTAGTCAAGTCCCAACTTCAGACTGGCAACCCTGGTGCTGCCTTGGAGGAAGAAGGTCTCATGATGGGAGAGCACCAACCAGGTGCAGCAGGAAAGGATCCTGTAGCAAGGACCTGCTCTTCAGGTGATGCATTGTCCTTTCGCACTGAGGATATCTCCCCAAGGCCTACTGCCCAGGAGGGAATGGTTAGGTCGGCCGTCATAGTTGGTGATTCAATTATTAGGAATGTAGATAGCTGGGTGGCTGGTGGGCGTGAGGATCGCCTGGTAACATGCCTACCTGGTGCGAAGGTGGCAGACCTCACGCGTCACCTAGATAGGATTTTAGACAGTGCTGGGGAGGATCCGGCTGTCATGGTACATGTGGGTACCAACGGCATAGGAAAATGTGGGAGGGAGGTCCTGGAAGCCAAATTTAGGCTCTTAGGTAGAAAGCTTAAATCCAGAACCTACAGGGTAGCATTCTCTGAAATGCTCCTTGTTCCACGCGCAGGTCACCAGAGGCAGGCAGAGCTCCGGAGTCTCAATGCGTGGATGAGACGATGGTGCAAGGAAGAGGGATTCAGTTTTGTTAGGAACTGGGGAACCTTTTGGGGAAGGGGGAGTCTCTTCCGAAGGGATGGGCTCCACCTTAACCAGGGTGGAACCAGACTGCTGGCGCTAACCTTCAAAAAGGAGATAGAGCAGCTTTTAAACTAGAACAAAGGGGAAAGCCGACAGTCGCTCAGCAGCGCATGGTTCGGAGAGAGGTATCTTCAAAGGATACTAATGATGCATTAGAATTAGGGCATCCCGACAGTGAGGTTCCAATAATTAGAAAAATAGTCCAAGTGCCTGTAACTAAAAACTCACCTGAGCTAAAAAATTCTAACTTATCCCTATCAATTAAAAAGCAGAATGAAAATACAAACAAAAAACTAACTTTGAAATGTTTGTATGCAGAAGTCTAAGAAGTAAGATGGGAGAATTAGAATGTATAGCAGTGAATGATGACATAGACTTAATTGGCATCTCAGAGACATGGTGGAAAGAGGATAACCAATGGGACAGTGCTATTCCGGGGTACAAATTATATCGCAATGACAGAGAGGAGCACCCGGGAAGAGGTATGGTGCTTTATGTCCGGAACGGCATAGAGTTCAACAGGATAAACATCCTGCATGAGACTAAATACAAAATTGAATCGTTATGGGTAGAAATCCCTTGTGTGTCGCGGAAGACTAGAGTGATAGGGGTATACTACCGTCCACATGGTCAAGATGGGGAGATGGACAGTGAAATGCTAAGAGAAATTAGGGAAGCTAACCAAATTGGTAGTGCAGTAATAATGGGAGACTTCAATTACCTCACTAAAAAAACGTTGTGAAATTCAAATCTTTTTCTTCAATGTGCAATATTTCAATGTGCAATATTTCATCTATATCACTTTGTATAGAGGACCATCATAACACCCGCAGGCATACAAGCAATTTTCGCTTTATGTATTGCCACACCGGGTCACATTAATCATAGGTCCAGGTCCTTTATTATTAAATGTATCTTATTTTTATGAACTTTTTTTGGTAAATTTTCTTTAAAAATAAATGTGGAATGATACCTTCCTTATGCGTTGCTCAAAGAGATAATTCTTTCAAGGCGCTGCTGCGCTCCACAAAGCTGTTTCACTCAGAAGACAGTTATTCATTAGGTCCAGTCCGACGTACGTTTCGCATTGCTGCTTCAGGGACTGTAACTAATGTGAATTCTTCTGTGCTGATCACTGAAAGGTTAAACTCATCATATCCACTCGCTTGATTATTAATTCATTTTCTACAAAGGACAAATATCAGCGTAACTTAACAATTATCCCAATATTGACTAGGTAAATGTATCATCGGGACATGCTAGAGAGATAACGTTCCTGGATGGAATAAATGATAGCTTTATGGAGCAATTGGTTCAGGAACCGACGAGAGACGGAGCAATTTTAGATCTAATTCTCAGTGGAGCACAGGACTTGGTGAGAGAGGTAACGGTGGTGGGGCCGCTTGGCAATAGTGATCATAATATGATCAAATTTGATTTAATGACTGGAAGAGGAACAGTGTGCAAATCCAAGGCTCTCATGCTAAACTTTCAAAAGGGAAACTGTGATAAAATGAGAAAAATTGTTACAAAAAAAACTGAAAGGAGCAGCTACAAAAGCAAAAAATGTCCAAGAGGCGTGGTCATTGTTAAAAAATATCATTCTAGAAGCACAGTCTAGATGTATTCCACACATTAAGGTGGAAAGAAGGCAAAACGATTACCGGCATGGTTAAAAGGGGAGGTGAAAGAAGCTATTTTATCCAAAAGATCTTCATTCAAAAATTGGAAGAAGGATCCAACAGAAGAAAATAGGATAAAGCATAAATGTTGGCAAGTTAAATGTAAGACATTGATAAAACAGGCTAAGAGAGAATTTGAAAAGAAGTTGGCTGTAGAGGCAAAAACTCACAGTAAAAACTTTTTTAAATATATCCGAAGCAGAAAGCCTGTGAGGGAGTCAGTTGGACTGTTAGATGATCGAGGGGTTAAAGGGGCACCTAGAGAAGATAAGGACATCGCGGAAAGATTAAATGATTTCTTTGCTTCCTTGTTTACTGAAGAGGATGTTGGGGAGATATCCGTAATGGAGAAGGTTTTCATGGGTAATGATTCAGATGGACTGAATCAAATCACGGTGAACCTAGAAGATGTGGTAGGCCTGATTGATAAACTGAAGAGTAGTAAATCACCTGAACCGGATGGTATACACCCCAGAGTTCTGAAGTAACTAAAAAATGAAATTTCAGACCTATTAGTAAAAATTTGTAACCTATCATTAAAATCATCCATTGTACCTGAAGGCTAGAGGATAGTAAATGTAACCCCAATATTTAAAAAGGGCTCCAGAGGTGATCCGGGAAACTACAGACCGGTTAGCCTGACTTCAGTGCCAGGAAAAATAGTGGAAAGTGTTCTAAACATCAAAATCACAGAACATATAGAAACACATGGTTTAATGGAACAAAGTCAGCATGGCTTTACCCAGGGCAAGTCTTGCCTCACAAATCTGCTTCACTTTTTTGAAGGAGTTAATAAACATGTGGATAAAGGTGAACCGGTAGATGTAGTGTACTTGGATTTTCAGAAGGCGTTTGACAAAGTTCCTCATGAGAGGCTTCTAGGAAAAGTAAAAAGTCATGGGATAGGTGGTGATGTCCTTTCGTGGATTGCAAACTGGCTAAAAGACAGGAAACAGAGAGTAGGATTAAATGGACAATTTTCTCAGTGGAAGGGCGTGGTCAGTGGAGTGCCTCAGGGATCTGTATTGGGACCCTTACTTTTCAATATATTTATAAATGATCTAGAAAGAGATATGACGAGTGAGATAATCAAATTTGCAAATGACACAAAATTGTTCAGAGTAGTTAAATCACAAGCAGATTGTGATAAATTGCAGGAAGACCTTGTGAGATTGGAAAATTGGGCATCCAAATGGCAGATGAAATTTAATGTGGATAACTGCAAGGTGATGCATATAGGGAAAAATGACCCATGCTATAATTACACAGTGTTGGGTTCCATATTAGGTGCTACAACCCAAGAAAGAGATCTAGGCGTCATAGTGGATAACACATTGAAATCGTCGGTTCAGTGTGCTGCGGCAGTCAAAAAAGCAAACAGAATGTTGGGAATTATTAGAAAGGGAATGGTGAATAAAACAGAAAATGTCATAATGCCTCTGTATCGCTCCATGGTGAGACCGCACCTTGAATACTGTGTACAATTCTGGTCGCCGCATCTCAAAAAAGATATAATTGCGATGGAGAAGGTACAGAGAAGGGCTACCAAAATGATAAGGGGAATGGAACAGCTCCCCTATGAGGAAAGACTAAATAGGTTAGGACTTTTCAGCTTGGAGAAGAGACGACTGAGGGGGGATATGATAGAGGTGTTTAAAATCATGAGCGGTCTAGAACGGGTAGATGTGAATCGGTTATTTACTCTTTCGGATAGTAGAAAGACTAGGGGGCACTCCATGAAGTTAGCATGGGGCACATTTAAAACTAATTGGAGAAAGTTCTTTTTTACTCAATGCACAATTAAACTCTGGAATTTGTTGCCAGAGGATGAGTTAGTGCAGTTAGTATAGCGGTGTTTAAAAAAGGATTGGATAATTTCTTGGAAGAGAAGTCCAATACCTGCTATTAAGTTCACTTAGAGAATAGCCACTGCCATTAGCAATGGTTACATGGAATAGACTTAGTTTTTGGGTATTTGCCAGGTTCTTATGGTCTGGATTGGCCACTGTTGGAAACAGGATGCTGGGCTTGATGGACCCTTGGTCTGACCCAGTATGGCATTTTCTTATTTTCTTATGTTCTTATGTTCTTATGTTCTTATAACTATGTCGGCCACGCCCCTACGTGTGCGCGGACTGCCTGGCCTCTTGTAGGGCCAGGGGTGGGTCCTAGCTCCGCTGCACGCCCTGATTGATTCCCTGTTATAAGGAAGTCATTGCTTGAACTTCCTTTCCTTGCCTTGTTCTTGATTGTTTCAATTTTTTGTCCTATAACTCCTTTTGATAATATTTTTTGAAAAAGCAAGCCATCAGTTTAATTAGAAAATAGAAAGAGAAAAAGAAGTTTGAGGGACAGGGGCTAATCATTCAGCTTTCCCTTGATAGTTTAGATCTTGCAAATTTCTTAGAGGGCTCAGATACTGACCAAGTGGTAACATCTTCATTGGCTATTACTTGTGCAGTGTTGCGCTCGGGGGTAGAGCCTTGTCCTGAGGCAGTGGAGAACTAGGAAGCAGGGACAAGGCAGGAACAGAACTGGAACAGAAGGATCCTGGAACAAGTCTTGGGACAAGACAGGGACCAGGAAGCAACTGCCCCCAGGGGGCGGAGCACTGGAGGAGACAGAGGCTAGGTAGAGCTTCACCACTGGAAGCCCATAGGGACCCGGGCCACTTGGACTTGGGTGGGCTTTGCAGGGTCTCCTGGGAAGGTGGAAGTCCGGCGTGCCCATGGGCAGAAGGGGAGCGTGGTCAGGTTCGAAGCAGGAGGTCCGATGTAACAAGGAGGACAAGAAGAGCATGGAAGATGACAAGGCAAGGAACAGAGACAGAATCTAGGGACATGGTCAGGCAAGCAGAAGTCAGGTACCGGAGGTCAGACGAGGTCACAGGCAGGCCGAGGTCAGAAGGCAGGCAGCAGACAGGTGAGTTGAGGAACGGACTGAAGTCAGGAGGCAGGCAGCAGACAGGCAGGCAGGTCGAGGAACAGACTGGAGTCAGGAGGCAGGCAGCAGACAGGCAGGCAGGTCGAGGAACAGACTGGAGTCTGTACCAGTAAGACAGTCCGGGGTACTACCTGGGTAGATGAACAGGAACAGGAGGATGCTGGAGTACTAGGAAGCAGGGACAAGGCAGGAACAGAACTGGAACAGAAGGATCCTGGAACAAGACTTGGGACAAGACAGGAGCAAGCAACAAATGCAGTGACAATCTAGCACAAACGCTGACCCAATTGCCAAGGCAAGGAAGTTCAAGCAATTACTTCCTTATAACGGGGAATCAATCAGGGCACGCCGCGGAGCTAGAACCCGCCCTTGGCCCTACAAGAGGCCGGGCAGTCCGCGCGCACTTAGCGGCGTGGCCGACATAACCAAGGACGCCGAGCTCCGGAGTGAGACCTGGTGCCCAGTGGAAGGCCCAGCGACTGCTGCCGCGAGACGCCAGGGCCTGGAAGCGCTAGCAGCAGCCACTAGGGAGGAGGACTCAGGACCTGCCATGGAACCATGAAGGTGAGCAGGCCCGTGCGCAGGCCGGGCACGGACAGAATGCATAACATGCAGTAGATCCTGATATGGAATGGGTACCGAAAATGTTCTTTAAAACAAAAAATTCATTGTATTAAATTGTTGATTCAGAATGATTCTAATGACACCCAGATGAAAAGGAAGCAATTTCTTCTTTTGAAACTGTGAGTATTGCAAATGGGGGGAGGTCTTTTTATGAAGTTTCCATGGAAATGTCCAATTATACATGAAATAATTAGGTACATCTTTGTTGGCCCTCCCCTTCAATTAACTGCCTTTCTCAGCAATTAGTCCTTGGTTATCCAACCAACTGTAGTTCGGACATCTGTGGGGTCCTTTTCTCACCCCTATCTTTAGAGGGTGATTGGAAGTACATATTTCCATCAAATTATTGCTGTGAGCTATTGCTTCTTTATTTCTTGCTTTCGGTATCTTTTATTTGTATGTTGAATTCCTTTCTAATGTTGAACTTGTAGGAATTTGCCAGATGAACATTTTACTAGTAGGTTGGTTTTTTTTGTTCATTTCTTTATGAATATACATTGAGGACAATATTCAAATTTGGCCATTTATGTAAGTTAGCTGGATTTAACATATCTGGCTAAGTTACGAGGTATATTCAGCAGCACGGCTAAACCGCTGAATAAATGCTTATATGTGCGCGCTTAGCCGTATAAGTTATATACAGCTAAGTTTAGGCCTGTTATTAAGCAAGTATAACTTAGCCGCAGAACTTATATGGCTAAGACTCAATATCAGTAACCACATAACTTATATGGCTAACTCGTTCCACCCCACTCCACCGACTACACGCCACAAGTTATGCGGCTAACCTTTAGCCATATAAGGGATTTATGCGGATAAGTGGCAGCCACTGAATGTAGATGCATATTCAGTGGCTGCTACTTAGCCACATAAGTCAAATAAATTAAAAAAAAAAAAAAAAAAAGAAAAAAGGCTTTCTTATAATAATTAATGCTGATGAATTTTCAGGGGTAGGCAACCTCCAATCCTCATGGACACTGTATGGGTTTTAAGGGTGTCCTAATGAATATGCATGAAATAGATTTGCATGCATACTGCTTTAGTTGACGGCAAGTCACCTTGGGCAAGTCACTTCATCCTCCGTTGCCTCAGGAACAAAACTTAGATGTAAGTCCCCTGGGGACAGAGAAAAACTTCCAGTACCTGAATGTAATCCACTTTGTTTTAAAAAGGGTAATATAAATCCAATAAATAAATAAAGTAAATGTGCATTTATTAGGAATAGCTTGAAAACCTTAGCAAATTAGTGTCTACGAGGACTGGAAGTTGACTTGCCCTGTGAGTTTTGCACTAATCTGTATAGCTCTTCTTTGCATGACCTTTGCTTGTTTACAAGCAAAATCAAAGCATATGATGTGGGGATTTTATTAGAAAAGACGGTGACCTGGACATGGATAAATTCTAATCATTCCATAGCCAGTTTGTGAACCATAAATGCCTGTCCCAGAAGGTTCTGTTGCTTTTAATTACAAACCTCAGTGAATATTCAATTGAAAAGTCTAGTTTCAATCTGATTATTGCACATTGCCATGTAGAAATGAATGCTACATTAAACAAATACAAATTTGAATTTCTGACTGAATAAATTCTTAGCCTAATGACAAAATAATGCTATGCTTTACAATAATTTTCTGCAAATGTGGCATTTCCTGTCACTTATGGTATTTTACCATCATGCCTTTTTTTCTGAAAATGTTTTAAACCATTTTCTCACTATGCAATATATTAAGCTTTGAGAACAAAAATTGTTTTACGTCTGGTGACTGTTACGCGTGCCGTCCATGGCAGACCCGCGGCGCGGCCCCCTCACCTTCTTACACAGACTCCAGCTCCTGGTTCCTCCTTGCTAGCGGCGGTGGGCTGCCGGATCCGACCTCAGGCCGCCCCCGGTGCCTCCGGATCTGCCATGGTCCCCAGTACTACAGCTCAAGATGCCACTGCTCGTTGGGCCTCTCCGTGTGGTCCTCGGAGAGATGCACTACCCGCGCTGCGCCCCTCCCTAGGCGTGCACATCACTGATCCTTATGAAGGGCCCGCGGCGGGAACCTGGCCGTGGCCCAGATGATGTCAAACTCTTCAGTGTATTTAAGCTCAGGCCTCGCTCCATAGCTTTGCCTTTGCAACAGGTCTCCTCGCTACTCGAGTACTCTTTGCTGCTAGAGAATCCTCTTCGTTCCTGACCTTTGTTGTTCCTGGTTCCTGTCTCCCTCATTCCTGCCCTGTGTATGTTTTGGACTGACTCTATGGATATCAACTTTGCTTTGCTTGACTATGCTTCAGCCCGTCTCCAGACCCAGACCCCTGCTACACCTGACTATGATACTGCCTACCTCCAGACCCAGACCTCTGCTACACCTGACTATGATACTGCCTACCTCCAGACCCAGACCCCTGCTACGCCTGACTATGATACTGCCTACCTCCAGACCCAGACCCCTGCTACACCTGACTATGATACTGCCTACCTCCAGACCCAGACCCCTGCTACACCTGACTATGATACTGCCTACCTCCAGACCCAGACCCCTGCTACGCCTGACTATGATACTGCCTACCTCCAGACCCAGACCCCTGCTACACCTGACTATGATACTGCCTACCTCCAGACCCAGACCTCTGCTACACCTGACTATGATACTGCCTACCTCCAGACCCAGACCCCTGCTACGCCTGACTATGATACTGCCTACCTCCAGACCCCTGCTACACCTGACTATGATACTGCCTACCTCCAGACCCAGACCTCTGCTACGCCTGACTATGATACTGCCTACCTCCAGACCCAGACCCCTGCTACGCCTGACTATGATACTGCCTACCTCCAGACCCAGACCCCTGCTACACCTGACTATGATACTGCCTACCTCCAGACCCAGACCCCTGCTACGCCTGACTATGATACTGCCTACCTCCAGACCCAGACCCCTGCTACACCTGACTATGATACTGCCTACCTCCAGACCCAGACCCCTGCTACGCCTGACTATGATACTGCCTACCTCCAGACCCAGACCTCTGCTACACCTGACTATGATACTGCCTACCTCCAGACCCAGACCCCTGCTACGCCTGACTATGATACTGCCTACCTCCAGACCCAGACCTCTGCTACACCTGACTATGATACTGCCTACCTCCAGACCCAGACCCCTGCTACGCCTGACTATGATACTGCCTACCTCCAGACCCAGACCCCTGCTACACCTGACTATGATACTGCCTACCTCCAGACCCAGACCCCTGCTACACCTGACTATGATACTGCCTACCTCCAGACCCAGACCTCTGCTACGCCTGACTATGATACTGCCTACCTCCAGACCCAGACCCCTGCTACAACCTGACTATGATACTGCCTACCTCCAGACCCAGACCTCTGCTACGCCTGACTATGATACTGCCTACCTCCAGACCCAGACCCCTGCTACACCTGACTATGATACTGCCTACCTCCAGACCCAGACCCCTGCTACGCCTGACTATGATACTGCCTACCTCCAGACCCAGACCCCTGCTACACCTGACTATGATACTGCCTACCTCCAGACCCAGACCCCTGCTACACCTGACTATGATACTGCCTACCTCCAGACCCAGACCCCTGCTACACCTGACTATGATACTGCCTACCTCCAGACCCAGACCTCTGCTACGCCTGACTATGATACTGCCTACCTCCAGACCCAGACCCCTGCTACACCTGACTATGATACTGCCTACCTCCAGACCCAGACCCCTGCTACAACCTGACTATGATACTGCCTACCTCCAGACCCAGACCCCTGCTACGCCTGACTATGATACTGCCTACCTCCAGACCCAGACCCCTGCTACACCTGACTATGATACTGCCTACCTCCAGACCCAGACCCCTGCTACGCCTGACTATGATACTGCCTACCTCCAGACCCAGACCCCTGCTACACCTGACTATGATACTGCCTACCTCCAGACCCAGACCCCTGCTACGCCTGACTATGATACTGCCTACCTCCAGACCCAGACCTCTGCTACACCTGACTATGA
Organism: Rhinatrema bivittatum; assembly: GCF_901001135.1. Classification (NCBI taxonomy): domain Eukaryota; kingdom Metazoa; phylum Chordata; class Amphibia; order Gymnophiona; family Rhinatrematidae; genus Rhinatrema; species Rhinatrema bivittatum. Next base: position 106,370,274 of record NC_042623.1, read on the forward strand.
TACTGCCTACCTCCAGACCCAGACCCCTGCTACGCCTGACTATGATACTGCCTACCTCCAGACCCAGACCTCTGCTACACCTGACTATGATACTGCCTACCTCCAGACCCAGACCCCTGCTACGCCTGACTATGATACTGCCTACCTCCAGACCCAGACCCCTGCTACGCCTGACTATGATACTGCCTACCTCCAGACCCAGACCCCTGCTACGCCTGACTATGATACTGCCTACCTCCAGACCCAGACCCCTGCTACGCCTGACTATGATACTGCCTACCTCCAGACCCAGACCCCTGCTACACCTGACTATGATACTGCCTACCTCCAGACCCAGACCCCTGCTACACCTGACTATGATACTGCCTACCTCCAGACCCAGACCTCTGCTACGCCTGACTATGATACTGCCTACCTCCAGACCCAGACCCCTGCTACACCTGACTATGATACTGCCTACCTCCAGACCCAGACCCCTGCTACACCTGACTATGATACTGCCTACCTCCAGACCCAGACCCCTGCTACACCTGACTATGATACTGCCTACCTCCAGACCCAGACCCCTGCTACACCTGACTATGATACTGCCTACCTCCAGACCCAGACCTCTGCTACGCCTGACTATGATACTGCCTACCTCCAGACCCAGACCCCTGCTACACCTGACTATGATACTGCCTACCTCCAGACCCAGACCCCTGCTACACCTGACTATGATACTGCCTACCTCCAGACCCAGACCTCTGCTACGCCTGACTATGATACTGCCTACCTCCAGACCCAGACCTCTGCTACGCCAGATTACGCTATTGACTACTCCATGATCAGAACTCAGCATTGCTTGCCACGACCTCTGCTTTACCACCGGCCTGTAGGTCTCTCATCTATGGGTTGCGTCAACCCCACCTTGGCTCAAGGGTCCACCTCCGACGCAACAATGACATAATGTTTGAATGTATAAAAAACAAATGATGTCATCAGTTGCAATATGCTTACTAATGAAAAGGATAGAAAGTAGGATATGACAGAAACATTCACATTTTTGACAGGAATCAATAAAGTACAGGAAGGTACAATTTTCCAGAGAATAAGAAATTCTAGAAAAAAAGTGTCATAATATCAAGTTGGAAAGAAGGAGACTCAGAGGAAACAGGAGGAAATACTTTATTAAGAAGTTAGTAGATGGCAGACACCAATACTGTGACAGATGTAGCCCTTCTTCTACTGATAACTATGAAGACAGGAGTCACAGTGAGTTCCAGGGCTTAGTGAAGGCAAAGTTCCTCTAAACTCCAGCATGGATTCTCTGAATTGGAGGAGGAGGAAAAGACTAGGGGTGTGCATTCGGATTGACCGCATTAGTAAAACGCTACTCATATTTTTTTTTTACTTAAAAAATTGATTCGACATAAACGATCGGATTTCCCACATATCGAACATAGATATGTTCGATATGTGGGAAATCGCGATTGTTGAGCCAAAATAAAAATATAAACCCCCTCACCCTCCTTAATCCCCCCCCCCCCCCCCGACTTACCACAACTCCCTGGTGATGGAGCGAGGAGTGAGGACGCCATTTCTGCAATCCTTGGCGAGAAGCATGTGACGTCGGCGGCACGTCGAGTGACGCCGGCGTCACGTGATTCCCGGCTCGTTCGCGCCGGACGGCTCGTTCGGCCCAAAAAGAACTTTTGGCCAGCTTGGGGGGGTCAGGAGGCCCCCCCAAGCTGGACAAAAGTTCTTTTTGGGCCGAACGAGCCGTTCGGCGCGAACTCGCCGGGAATCACGTGACGCCGCGTCACTCGACGTGCCACCGACGTCACATGCTTCTCGCCAAGGATTGCAGAAATGACGTCCTCACTCCTCGCTCCATCACCAGGGAGTTGTGGTAAGTCTGGGGGGGGGATTAAGGAGGGTGAGGGGGTTTAAATTTTTTTTTTGCACATATGTACATATACCCAACTCATTGGATTTTTTTTATGTCCATATTGGCCGCAAGTGGGACCCCCTTTCGGACATAAAAAATATGAACATAAAATTTTGCTCTGCACATCCCTAGAAAAGACCTCCAGAACTCAAGATGTAGTGTAAAAGTTTTTCTGTGGATGTAAGCTCAAGCTCTGAGTCTCTATAATTACCCTGTGCCAATAAATAGGCTGGACTCTGGAGTACAGTGTTAAAAAATAAAAGTTTAGAAAGGAATATTTAATCACTGAGTGGCTCAACTCAGTTGTGCCACTGAATATACCCAGCTATCTTACAGTTAGCCAGTTATGTTTATCTGGCTAACTCCATGACACCTTGTTGGATGGCACGGAGAGGAGAAATTGCATTTAACATCGGCAGCTTGAATATAAAGAAGGCAATAACCCTGCTTGTTGGAGCTTTTTTATAGAGATACTCCCCTGAGGAAAGACGCGAAGTCTGAAACACGAGTGTGTCGGGATTGAGATTCATCATTAAAGGTAGCCAGCACACGGGAAGCTGGAAGGTACTTGCTTTAAACAATTATCAAATTTAAATTTCAAGCCTCAAGCTTACCATCAATTAAGGTAATTTTGAGCCAACAACATGACAGATGTCATGACATTTTTGGGATTTTATATTTCAAACATTTAAAAAAATATTTTAAAAAATCTAATATGGAGGCGGTAGGAGGTTAATGATTATATTTGCAACAAATGGTGCAGGGACACCTACACACATGTATGAAACCTTCTGCCTACTTCAAAAAAACTTTAAGATGGGATGTTAACATTTTTTGAAGAAAAAACATTTCCACTTATTGTGTAGGTATTGAAAATAATAATGAAATGCTCAAAATATCCAAGGTAATAAATTCAACAGAAAAAATATTTTTTTACTTATAGTAATAGAACAGTAAGTTCTGTTCTTTACATGATTATATATTATTGAATCACTGGCTTTTGTGGTGTTTATTTATAACTTTAAGATAGGACAGTGGCATTACTAGTCTCTGGATAATTTATCTGGCTAACTTCGCTCCTCCCTAAAACAACTCTCGTTTGCCCCTGGAAAGCCCCCTACTTATCAGGTTAAATTCTAGCTGTATAACTAGATAATCAGCTAATATTTAGCTGGATAAGTCTCTCAATATGTTGGTATTGTCCAATTTTTGAGTTAGCAATCTAAATGGCTTTTGAATATTGACTGCTTACTGTTCATCCTGATCAATGTATTAAATACATTTTCTTCTTGTTACATCTATAATCACTTCAATAAATCAAATCAAAAAATGAATTGGTGTCTGTGGTCACAGCAACATAGTAAATGACAGCAGATAAAAGACCCAAATGGTCCATCCAGTCTTCCCATCAAGTTCTTTAGGGTAGCAATTGCTGCTGCATGCGGGTTGTGCCTTCTATTAAGGGTAGTTACTGCTGCTTTATACATGTTACTCCCATGGAGGAATGTTATATCTAAAGTTAGCACAGGTTACCCCAGTTCTTCATTTCCATCCTCTAGCCTTTAGGGACCCTCTGTGTTTATCTCATGCCTTTTCGAATTCCGTTACTGTTCTCGTCTTCACTACCTCTTCCAGGAGGGCATTCCATGCATCCACTGCCCCTTCTGTGAATAAATATTTCCTGACATTGTTCTTGAGTTTACCCCTTGAAGTTTCATCTCATAGCATCCTTTCCATCAGAAAAGGTTTGAGTCTTGTGCATATTATTATTTAATATTTTCAGGTATTTCAAAGTCTGTATCATATCTCCGTTCTCTCTTCTCTACATCAAGGTATATATATTTAGGTCCTCCAGTCTCTTCTCTTGTTACAGACCCACACCATTTTGGTTGCCTTTCTTTGAGCTGCTTTCATTCTGTCTCTATCCTTTTAGAAATAATATCTGCAAAACTGAACACAATATTCCAGGTGAGGCTTCACCAAAGATCGGGTACAGTGGCATTATCAACTTCTTTTTCCTGGTTATGCCTCTCTCTCAATGCAGCCCAGCAACCCTCTGGCCTTAGCCACTGCCTTGTTATTTCCTATGAGTCAAATATTAGGCTGCCCAGGATGTAATGGAATGGATCTCCTATTCTAAATGGATCTCCCCTTCCAAAAATAACTGCAGTCCACTGATTCAAATCAAACTTGTTCCAATCTTTCCTGTCCTGTTTCTCCTGGTGGGAGCCACAGAGCTCACCCCTCTCTTCCAGCTCTGGATTCCAGATGGTATCTACTCCTCTCTCCACAGTTCTTTCAGATGACGCACGATTGAAAAATATTGCAACAAGGAATAATCCTCTTCTTCTCCACTCTTCTCTCATAGGCAGGAAAAATGGACAGAAAATTACTCCCAAATAAAATCTCCAGATTCATAATATTATCAAAAAATACTCAAAACACTGATATCCCTTATCTAATCACTGGATATAAGTCAGAATATATGGAGTTTTAACTTCCCAACCCCTTCAGAAAAGGTTTTTGAGCCAATACTGGGAAAGACTAGAGGAAGTGAACTACAAAATAAAAATCAAAAGTTCTTATCCAAAATCTGACTCAAAATGCCACATCTTTATTAAAATTTATGAATCACTTAATATGAATCAATATGAATCTGTGATGTACACACACAAAAAAAAGCAAACAATCTTAAAAATCTGAAGCGCACAGAATAAAAATACACAATACATAAATCTCTGCATCGAAACTTACATGTAGTTAGGAAACTAGTGGGAGTGCTGCAGCAGGAAGGTATATTACTAACCTGTACTGCTTACTCCCAACAATAGGCTAAATCTAGCAGAGATCCCAAAGGAACTCTACACAGAATTTAAGCATGTATGGGACAGAGAAAGAGAGCAGTGGATGATCAAGGTTCTGAGGGTAAGTAAAAGACATAGGTTGCATAGGAGATGTTGGTTTAAGTATGGTAGACGATAAAAAAGAGAAAACAAAAAAACTGAATTAGATAAGAGAGAATATCTTGTAGGTGTTCAGGCTTGTATAAGTGGCAGCTGGGATATATCATTCATAAGAGCAGTGTAGATAGCAACAGCTGGGCAGTCTGGGTGGACCAACTGGTTCTTATCTGCCATCATTTACTATATGACTACCTTACTATGTTGCTATGTTACTACAGTATGTATTAAGTCACTATCAGGCCGATACAGTAAAGCGCGGCCGCAGTTACCCTGCTTCTAACCTGCTTCTAACTCACAATTTGGCTGCGTAAGTCCAACCCGCTATTCACTACCCCTTTAAACTCACCCTTACCGCTTCTTTAAATCAACCGGTAACCCTTTCCGCCCGCAGCATGTATATGAGATGTAAACGCTCCGATTAGCTATTCTCTCCCATACAGTAATGTGCGCCCCGATTATCTCCTTTTTAACCTGTAGTTTTGCCACGCATTTAACCTGCTAACTTACCACCTACCCTTACCCCTGCGTTAGTGTGGAACGTCGGGTCAGAGAGACAAAATTTCATGGGCAAACAACCCCCTCACCCCCCGGGACCCTTAGCCTGGCGTTAGTGTGGTGTGACAGCAATAGGCAGGCTCCGGTCAAAATCTCCCCCTCCCGAAGCAAGGCGCAGGGCGAAAATCGACATGTCATTAAAACAAAAGTAAATAAAGTATAATAAAAGTAAACTTGCTGCAAGTGAATTTTCTTTGAACAGTCCTAAGAACATAAGAACATAAGAAAATGCCATACTGGGTCAGACCAAGGGTCCATCAAGCCCAGCATCCTGTTTCCAACAGTGGCCAATCCAGGCCATAAGAACCTGGCAAGTACCCAAAAACTAAGTCTATTCCATGTAACCATTGCTAATGGCAGTGGCTATTCTCTAAGTGAACCTAATAGCAGGTAATGGACTTCTCCTCCAAGAACTTATCCAATCCTTTTTTAAACACAGCTATACTACCTGCACGAACCACATTCTCTGGCAACAAATTCCAGAGTTTAATTGTGCGTTGAGTAAAAAAGAACTTTCTCCGATTAGTTTTAAATGTGCCCCATGCTAACTTCATGGAGTGTCCCCTAGTCCTTCTACTATCTGAAAGAGTAAATAACCGATTCACATCTACCCGTTCTAGACCTCTCATGATTTTAAACACCTCTATCATATCCCCCCTCAGTCGTCTCTTCTCCAAGCTGAAAAGTCCTAATCTCTTTAGTCTTTCCTCATAGGGGAGTTGTTCCATTCCCCTTATCATTTTGGTAGCCCTTCTCTGTACCTTCTCCATCGCAATTATATCTTTTTTGAGATGCGGCGACCAGAATTGTACACAGTATTCAAGGTGCGGTCTCACCATGGAGCGATACAGAGGCATTATGACATTTTCCGTTTTATTCATCATTCCTTTTCTAATAATTCCCAACATTCTGTTTGCTTTTTTGACTGCTGCAGCACACTGAACCGACGATTTCAATGTGTTATCCACTATGACACCTAGATCTCTTTCTTGGGTTGTAGCACCTAATATGGAACCCAACATCGTGTAATTATAGCATGGGTTATTTTTCCCTATATGCATCACCTTGCACTTTTCCACATTAAATTTCATCTGCCATTTGGATGCCCAATTTTCCAGTCTCACAAGGTCTTCCTGCAATTTATCACAATCTGCTTGTGATTTAACTACTCTGCACAATTTTGTGTCATCTGCAAATTTGATTATCTCACTCGTCGTATTTCTTTCCAGATCATTTATAAATATATTGAACAGTAAGGGTCCCAATACAGATCCCTGAGGCACTCCACTGTCCACTCCCTTCCACTGAGAAAATTGCCCATTTAATCCTACTCTCTGTTTCCTGTCTTTTAGCCAGTTTGCAATCCACGAAAGGACATCGCCACCTATCCCATGACTTTTTACTTTTCCTAGAAGCCTCTCATGAGGAACTTTGTCAAACGCCTTCTGAAAATCCAAGTATACTATATCTACCGGTTCACCTTTATCCACATGTTTATTAACTCCTTCAAAAAAGTGAAGCAGATTTGTGAGGCAAGACTTGCCCTGGGTAAAGCCATGCTGACTTTGTTCCATTAAACCATGTTTTTCTATATGTTCTGTGATTTTGATGTTTAGAACACTTTCCACTATTTTTCCTGGCACTGAAGTCAGGCTAACCGGTCTGTAGTTTCCCGGATCGCCCCTGGAGCCCTTTTTAAATATTGGGGTTACATTTGCTATCCTCCAGTCTTCAGGTACAATGGATGATTTTAATGATAAGTTACAAATTTTTACTAATAGGTCTGAAATTTCATTTTTTAGTTCCTTCAGAACTCTGGGGTGTATACCATCCGGTCCAGGTGATTTACTACTCTTCAGTTTGTCAATCAGGCCTACCACATCTTCTAGGTTCACCGTGATTTGATTCAGTCCATCTGAATCATTACCCATGAAAACCTTCTCCATTACGGGTACCTCCCCAACATCCTCTTCAGTAAACACCGAAGCAAAGAAATCATTTAATCTTTCCGCGATGGCCTTATCTTCTCTAAGTGCCCCTTTAACCCCTCGATCATCTAACGGTCCAACTGACTCCCTCACAGGCTTTCTGCTTCGGATATATTTAAAAAAGTTTTTACTGTGAATTTTTGCCTCTACAGCCAACTTCTTTTCAAATTCTCTCTTAGCCTGTCTTATCAATGTCTTACATTTAACTTGCCAATGTTTATGCTTTATCCTATTTTCTTCTGTTGGATCCTTCTTCCAATTTTTGAATGAAGATCTTTTGGCTAAAATAGCTTCTTTCACCTCCCCTTTTAACCATGCCGGTAATCGTTTTGCCTTCTTTCCACCTTTCTTAATGTGTGGAATACATCTGGACTGTGCTTCTAGAATGGTATTTTTTAACAATGACCACGCCTCTTGGACATTTTTTACTTTTGAAGCTGCTCCTTTCAGTTTTTTTCTAACAATTTTTCTCATTTTATCAAAGTTTCCCTTTTGAAAGTTTAGCACGAGAGCCTTGGATTTGCACACTGTTCCTTTTCCAGTCATTAAATCAAATCTGATCATATTATGATCACTATTGCCAAGCGGCCCCACCACCGTTACCTCTCTCACCAAGTCCTGTGCTCCACTGAGAATTAGATCTAAAATTGCTCCCTCTCTCGTCGGTTCCTGAACCATTTGCTCCATAAAGCTATCATTTATTCCATCCAGGAACGTTATCTCTCTAGCGTGACCCGATGATACATTTACCCAGTCTATATTGGGGTAATTGAAGTCTCCCATTATTACTGCACTACCAATTTGGTTGGCTTCCCTAATTTCTCTTAGCATTTCACTGTCCATCTCACCATCTTGACCAGGTGGACGGTAGTATACCCCTATCACTGTAGTCTTCCCTGATACACAAGGGATTTCTAACCATAAAGATTCAATTTTGTATTTAGTCTCATGCAGGATGTTTATCCTGTTGGACTCTATGCCATCCCGGACATAAAGCGCCACACCTCCTCCCGACTGCTCCTCTCTGTCATTGCGATATAATTTGTACCCCGGTATAGCACTGTCCCATTGGTTATCCTCTTTCCACCATGTCTCTGAGATGCCAATTAAGTCTATGTCATCATTTAATTGATAGGGATAAGTTAGAATTTTTTAGCTCAGGTGAGTTTTTAGTTACAGGCATTTGGACTACTTTTCTAATTATTGGAACCTCACTGTCGGGATGCCCTAATTCTAGTGCATCATTAGTATCCTTTAAAGATACATCTCTCCGAACCATGCGCTGCTGAGCGACTGTCGGCTTTCCCCTTTGTTCTAGTTTAAAAGCTGCTCTATCTCCTTTTTAAGGGTTAGCGCCAGCAGTCTGGTTCCATCCTGGTTAAGGTGGAGCCCATCCCTTCGGAAGAGACTCCCCCTTCCCCAAAAGGTTCCCCAGTTCCTAACAAAACTGAATCCCTCTTCCTTGCACCATCGTCTCATCCACGCAAGGCGCGTACTGCAGCTCCCCTGCCTCCCAGGGGCAGCCGGCGGCGAAAGCGGCAGGCGAAAGCGTACGGGCGGGTGGTGGGCGAAAGCGTACGGGTGAAAGTGAATGAATGCACGCTCAGACGCGGTGGGAGCTGATGGGCGTGCATTCATTCACTCACCTTCGCCGGCGGGCGTGCATGCATCCATCCAGCGGAGGGAGCCGGCGGCGAAAGCTGTTTCCAGCAGCCCCCGCCAGCGAAGGTGAATTAATGCGCGCCTGTGCGTGTAATTTGGGAGCTCAAGGCGTGAAGTCACGACGGTTGACGTCACGGCGTGTGACGTTGGTGTTCGCTAATGCACTGCCTTGAGCACCCAAATTGCATTCATTCACCTTCGCCGGCGGGGGCTGCTGGAAGCCGCTTTGGCTCCCCTGCCCCCGCCGGTGAAGGTGAATGAATGCACGCCTGTGTGTGCAATTTGGGCACTCAAGGCAGTGCATTAGCGAACGCCGACGTCACACGCTGTGACGTCAAACGTCGTGACTTCACGCCTTGAGCTCCCAAATTGCATGCACGGGCGTGCATTCATTCACCACCGGCGCGGGCTGCTGGAAGCCGCTTTCACCGCCGGCTCCCTCCGCTGGATGAATGCACGCCCGCCAGCTCCCGCTGCATACGGGCGTGCCTCATTCACTTTCACCCGTACGCTTTCGCCTGCCGCTTTTGCCCGTACGCTTTCGCTCGCCTGGGAGGAGGAGAGAGAGAGATGACTGTTCAAAGTAAATTCACATGCAGTAAGTTTACTTTTATTACTCTTATTATACTTTATACACATTTGTTTTAACTTTCGCGCTGCTTTGCTTTTGGGGGGGGAGAGGACTCACAATCCCCCCTGGTACCTGTCATTTCAAACGTCATTTGAAATGACAGGTACCAGCGCACCCAGGATACTGTATAGGCGCTGTATAGCGTTCTATACAGTAAAATGGATTGCGCGGGCCTAACGCTTCACGGACGCTTCTTGGACGCGGCTTGCATTTGCAAGCTATTTAAATACAGTATCGAGCGGTAGGTGATCTGAACTGTGCGTGTGGCAAACGCAGGTGCGCCCGGCCGTAACGCACCTCTTCCTACCGCTCCTTACTGTATCGGCCTGTATGATAGTTTAGTTTTAATGACAAGATTCAGACCTTAAGAGGATAACTTTCAAACAACTCCACATAGCCACATATGCGCGTATAGGGCCATGTGTAGATCTACAATAGTATTTTATTATCCATGTGTATCATAAAATATGTATATTTCTACCCCCCCAATATAGGCAATGCATTGCATGTGAACACATGCAATGCATTGAAACCGAATATTTCAATGTATTGAACATGGATTCTTTTCCTATCAATTTTAAAAATGTAAGTGTGTATATTTTATGCACAGAAAAAAAGGTAGGACTTGCTTGAGTAAAATCCATTTATGCGTGGAAGTCAGTATATTTTAGAACATTCATGCATAATTGAAATTACCAGTTTTCTGATTCCTCTACCAGTTCTCCTAGTCCAGGTTATCAAGACCTTCTTGGTTCTTTAGCTAGAACTCCCACCCAGCCAATTGTACACAAGCTTGATATCAATTACACAAGATAATTAGCAGTTGTAAAATTACATAAGTAAGTTGCCAAATGTATACGTGTAAATCTCTTATAACATAGCAACACCTAGACTGCCCTTTTATTTGAGCGTATAAGTGCATGCAAACTTTTGATGTTTATAAAATTGCGATTACATAGTACAGGATACTTACACACATATATGCTCATTTTTATATGCATAACTCCTTAAATTCTTCTCTAAACTCTTACAGAAAATTCCAGGAAATGCACCGTCCAAAAGCTGCTGTTGTTTACTTAATACACAGGAAACAATAAAGTATAGATATGACCAGAATGCAATCATTTTTCTGTGTTTTGAATTCCCCATTTTGATGATTTTTTGCTATTTTTCAATATAATTTCCTAGTTTGTGTTCTAAAGATTTTGGTTTCAGAAAAATCACTACACCCATTCTTGAAAGTTAATATCAGAACTATTTCATTTGTTTTGTCTTCAGCAAGCTTGCCCCCTGTTGCTCCATGCAAATATCTCAGTATAGGAAGGTATTTTCTGGTTCCGAATCCTGGAAGGTTGTAGTATGCTGACACCCGAAGTCGCCAAACCTGATCTTCTTGGAGATTGCGCAAACATCTCCCCATTTTATCTCCAGAGGGGCTGGCATGATGTCAGACAGGCAAGAGAGATTCCCTATGGACTCTGCCTGCCAGCTGTCCAAACATAGTTCCAGGTGGACAATTTGCTGAACATCACTGAACAGGTTATGGGAATAGATGGGGGTAACTTATTGCAAGATCAGTTTGCTCTTTTATTCAGAAACGGTGAAAACAAAAGCAGCACACAGCATGGGGTCTGTGTAGAATGCCAGAATATGTAATTTGTCAAAATAATATTCTTCTTAATACCTTATTAAGATATTTTACTAGACTCAAGCAGCAGGAGCTCCTATTGTAATTGAGGGCCCTCCTGGTGTCTGAGTCCCTCCCATTTTAAATAATATTATTACTAATTAGAATTTATTAAAAAAAAAAAAAAAAAGCAATCACATTTCTATAATCCTTTCCTTATTAAGAAGCACATGATATATTAGTTGTAAGGTTCTATGATTTATATAGTTGCCGGGACTTAGTTCTATATTAATGCTTAGTGATCTGCTTGACCCAACAACCAGTACAATACAGATATCTGAAACTGGTGAAGGAGAAAAAAAGGAGTACAGAACTATAAAGTCTGCTTAACTAAACGTAACTTCATTCAGCAAGGGAAAATAATTTAAACATTTCCGATTGATATCAGCTGTATACACGATATCTATAGGTTATGATGAAAAGTGGTTGCCTTGTTAGTCACCTTATGTATACAGAAATATTTCTACTATATTTTTCTGGGAACCAAGAAAAGCTGATGAGCAAGAAGGGACATTTCCCATTAAGCAACATCACAGTAAATTTCCCATTTAAGCAGCAGTGCCCTCCATAGTGAGAGCTATCAGCAGATAATTAGCTGTAACCAGAGTTAGATGTGTCTGGTTAAAGGTGAGAGCATCTAATGAGGTCAAGGGCATTTACTCTGCTTCAGTCCACGTTGTTGCAAGCACTGCCACTTTGAAGACAAAGGACTATATCTGGGAAAAACATTGACTGAATTAGATAAAATGCACTAGTATGAGTCTACAAACTTGCCTTTTTGATATTTGGCTTACATTGTTGCATGGTGAATGGCATTTTCAGAATTCTTTGTCCTTAAGAAAATTAATATGAAGCCATTATTTTATGGTTAGATCTGTGGTAAAAATTAATTTGATATCTTTTGCATTTATTTCCTTAATTTTCTTTTTTTTTCCTCTACAATGTGGTAGCCCAAAGCCTTCTTACAGCTATGGGGCTGGATAATCTTTATACACCTAATAATATGAAGAGTAATCTAATCATAGTTTTCTTATACAATGCTTTGCAACATGTACCAGAGTAAAATTTCAAAGTTCAAAAATAAAACATAGTAACAATACCATTTGTGGAAAAAAATAGGTTAATACAAAATTTTCATTTGAGATTGAAAATGAAAGGCCTGATTCACTAACAGGTCAATTTTTGAAAAGCCACTGAGCTGCAATTTAATCAGCTATGTCATAGCTGGCTATCTTAGACTAAGTTTCAAGCATGCGCTAGCCAGCTACATTTTGATTGAAATTTGGCTTTAATCTAATAGGCTGTAAGATAGCTAGATTTAAGCCACCTATCCCTGTACACATAGGGCCAGATCTTAAAAAATCTATGCCCGATTTTATAACATGTGTACGCAGCCATGCACATGTTATAAAATCCTGGGTTGGTGCGCACAAGGGGGTGCACACTTGTGCACCTTGCGTGCGCCGAGCCCAAGGGGAGCCCCAATGGCTTTCCCCGTTCCCTCCAAGACCGCTCCAAAATCAGAGAGGCCATGGAGGGAACTTTTTTAGAGATCCCCCCACCTTCCCCTATCTAGCCCATCCTCCAGCCCTACTTAAATCCCCCCCCCCCACCTTGTTTCGGCGAGTTACGCCTGCCTGAGGCATAACTTGTGTGCGCCGGCGGGTTGCCGGCGCACCATCCCCTGGCACAGTAGCTGTTCTGGAGGCCTCGGCCCTGCCCCCGGAATGCCCCTGGGCCAGCGCCCCGCCCACAGCCCTGCCCCAGGAACACCCCTTTTTCGAAGCCCTGGGACATATGCGCATCCCGGGGCTTGCGCGCGGAGCCGAACCTATACAAGATAGGCTCGGCGTGCGCAGGGGCAGCTTTTCGGGGGTTACGTGTGTATGTTATGCACGTAACCCTTTGAAAAACTGCCCCATAGTAACATAGTGAATGAAAGCAGACTGCCCAGCAAATGTTTTAGGGTAGTATCAATTGCTGCTCCATGCAGGCTACCACCCTCCCAAGCCATCTGTTAAGAGTAGTAACAGCTGTCACTTCATGTAGGCTACCCCCAAGCCTTCTGTTAAGGGTAGTAGCACATTGAGTACTCTTCCTTGATCCAATTTTCTAGTCATCCAATCAAAAAAAATCCAATCAGATCCTGTTGCCAATTGGATGCAGACTGTTGTGACATGCCTCCTTCTGTGACATCAGACCTCCTTCTGTGACATCAGATGCTGGGGGGATTTAAACTCGGCGTCTCCTAGGTTTCCTTGCCTTTGCAACACAGTCACCAAGGAAGTTGCTTGCCTGCCAGTCTGCCTGCTTGCCTGCCAGCCTGCCTGCCTGCCTGCCAGTCTACCTGCTTGCCTGCCAGCCTGCCTGCCAGTCTACCTGCTTGCCTGCCAGCCTGCCTGCCTGCCTACCAGTCTACCTGCCTGCCTGCCAGTCTGCCTGCTTGCCTGCCAGCCTGCCTGCCTGCCTGCCAGTCTACCTGCCTGCCTGCCAGTCTACCTGCCTGCCTGCTTACCTGAACTGCCTCCTGACCGTCTTCCATCAACGGTCGGCCCAAGGATCCACTTCTTGATTACAACAGTTTGCAAAGGCCATGAATCTGGCAGACCTCGCTAGCCTTCAAGCCATTCCCGGACTGGCTCAACAGCTAGTACAGCAGCAACAGGTCTTGGACAACCTGGCTGTCACTGTGGAGCAACTGGCCGCTCGGATGGATGCTGGTCTGCCAGCACCAGCTCCGGACCCAGTTCCGGCTCCGGTGGTGACCCTTCACACTTTTACGCAACTCCCTGCGCCAGCACGGTACGCGGGAGATTCCAAGGCTTGCAGAGGCTTTCTGAACCAGTGCTTCGTAAGGTTCGCTCTCCTGCCCAACCAGTTCCCCTCGGATGCCGTCAAGGTGGCCTACATCTTCTCGCTGCTGGACGGTCAGGCTCTGAACTGGGCATCTCCTATGTGGGAGAAGAATGACCCGGCTCTGAATGACTTGAATGTCTTCATAGCTGATTTCAAGGCAGCCTTTGATGAACCAGCTCGCCAGACCTCCGCAACCTCCGAATTGCTCCAACTCAGGCAGGGAATTCGGTCCCTGGCCGATTATGCTTTGGAGTTCTGTACCCTCGCACTGGAGGTCGGATGGCAGGATGACGTCCTCCGTGGAATCTTCTTAGAGGGACTTGCCTCCTTCCGAGGGTAACACAGTAATCTGGGTCACCGTAGACCGGTTTTCTAAGATGGTACATTTGGTACCATTACCTAAGCTTCCGTCTGCACCAGAGCTAGCACTTCTTTTCACGCAACATATCTTCCGGGCCCACGGCCTTCCACAGAGCATTGTCTCCGATCGGGGACCCCAATTCACAGCCCGGTATTGGCGTGCCCTCTGCAAAAAGTTTGGGGTACAACTGAACTTGTCTACCGCTTTTCACACACAGTCTAACGGGCAAACCGAGCGGATGACCCATTCCCTCAAGACGTTTCTCCGAAGCTTCATTTTGCAGAGAAAGGACAACTGGGTCTCCCTCCTTCCCTGGGCTGAGTTCGCCTATAATAACCACACTCACTCAGTTACTGGGCAATCTCCCTTTCAAACGGTCTTCGGACGCCACCTCAGGACACCCGTCCCGGTACCTATCGATGTCGCTTCTCCGGCGGCCCAGACAGTGGCTACCCAACTTCACAATCTCTGGAGAGCCCTTCAGCGACGTCTCACCTCTGCAGCAAAGAAAGCACAAAGCTGTGCAAACCACCACCAACGTGCCACTCCAACACTTCTACCCGGTACTAAAGTATGGTTAAGTACCAAGAATCTCCACTTAGCTG
Source organism: Rhinatrema bivittatum (assembly GCF_901001135.1). Classification (NCBI taxonomy): domain Eukaryota; kingdom Metazoa; phylum Chordata; class Amphibia; order Gymnophiona; family Rhinatrematidae; genus Rhinatrema; species Rhinatrema bivittatum. The sequence goes on from NC_042623.1 coordinate 106,385,512, forward strand.
GACAATCACGTAAGTTTGCATCCAGATACTGCGGCCCTTTCCAGGTGGCAGAACGAGTTGGTCTGGTGTCCTATAGACTTCGTCTGCCATCCTCCATGTGCATCCACAATGTATTTCATGTGTCGTTGTTGAAACCAGTGATATTCTCCCGTTTCCATCGGCTCACGCCGGATGCAATCTCCACCTCCCCAAACGAAGATCCTGTTTACCAAGTACGGGAAGTACGGGACGTATGCTTCCACAACCACCGATGGGAGTATCTATTGGCCTGGGAGGGCTGGGGCTCTGAGGAGGACTCTTGGGAACCTGCCCGAAATATACTGGACAAGTCCCTGTTAACCCAGTTCCATCATGACAATCCCAATAAACCCGGACCCTTGAGGAGGGGGCGTAAAAGGGGGGGGTACTGTTGTGACACGCCTCCTTCTGTGAAATCAGACCTCCTTCTGTGACATCAGATGCTGGGGGGATTTAAACCCGGTGTCTCCTAGGTATCCTTGCCTTTGCAACACAGTCACCAAGGAAGTTGCTTGCCTGCCAGCCTGCCTGCTTGCCTGCCAGTCTGCCTGCTTGCCTGCCAGCCTGCCTGCCAGCCTACCAGCTTGCCTGCCTGCCTGCCTGCCAGTCTACCTGCTTGCCTGCCAGCCTGCCTGCCTGCCTGCCAGTCTACCTGCCTGCCTGCTTACCTGAACTGCCTCCTGACCGTCTTCCATCAACGGTCAGCCCAAGGATCCACTTCTTGATTACAACACAGATAGATTATTTCATTTTACAGTAATTTTATTTATTGATATTTAGCAGTCACTCTCCAGATAAAAATCATTCAAAGCAATGTAAAACAAAGTCAAATATACAAAATTATAGTATATTATATAAATATACAGTATGTACCATACAACAAACAAACAATAACAGTATTTAAAACTCCTTTCCTTTAGCAGTATTTCCTCCCTGCTACCATCTTTGTGAAGTGGGGTCACAACCACTCTTCTCAAGTCCTGTGGCACTACTTTCACCTCCAACGATTTATTGAACATGTCCTTCAGCAGACCTACCAGCACTTTTTAGAACTTCCTAAATTTTCTGAGATATCTCTCATCTGGCCCCATGGTCTTGTCTACTTTCTGTCACAGAGTGTGAGCCTTTGGCTTTGGCATGATTGATGCTGCCTAGCAGGTGAACCCACCAGGCCCATGCCGATAACAAGTAGACATGATCTATAGAGATGAAGACTGGACTTCACCAATACCAATCCCCTTCTCCACAGGTTCAGCCTTTGGGTTCTAGGGATTTGCAGGACTTAGGAGGAAGTCCTGTAGAGAGAGGTCAGGCAGAGACTTGTAAGCAGGCCAAGGGAAAAAGTGGTAATTGAGTCCAAGCCAAGGTCGGGTCTAGCAACAATCAGGCAAAAATGAGATCCAGGCAGTTTTCAGGGCAGGTGGCAGTCAAGAAGCGAAGTCAATCCAAAGCAGGTGTCAGAACCCGGGAGACAGGCAGAGAATGAGCAAGACACAGGAAGGGTCACGCAAAGTTGGACAAGGCAAGGCAAAGCAAGACATGGCAAGGGAAAGACCGGAAATTGCAAACAGACATAGCCTATTGCGTAACCCACAACAACACTCTTACCTCTTTGGTTAAACTTATTTGAGAAAAGAATTTAAATATTGTCTCTTTAGTTAATTTATTCACTACAGTATTACACGTGTTCATGTAATCACAAGGTGGATGATTGAAATGACCAGGCGGTTCAAATTTTCTTGAACATGCTGTCTGGCTTGCTGACACCTTCTAGCTAAGCCCTTGGTTTTGAATTTATTGTTGGTTTCCCTTTCTTTTGGTAAGAAAGGAACAGACAGGAACACGGAGCAACACACGCTGCAGGAGTCCACAGGAGGACCTGTTGCTGAGGCATCAAGAGAAGCACAACTGGGGTTTAAATACCCAGCCATGTGATGTCATCAGAGGGGGTTGCTGCAGGGCTTTCCCACTACGGGCCTTTATTAGCTGGCAAGTGGTACATGCATGTGCAAAAGGGGAGACGACAGTGGGCCAGAGGGAAGCAGGGAATGGCAGCATCCTTGCTGCGATGGGACTGGGTAAATGGGACTGGTTGGGGAGTGTCCCATGACCAGCTCAATAGACACCAGATGGTGTCTATTCCACTTTGTTACCCTCACAGCATTCATAGACAGCCTTCCTTGTTGTTTTCTTGGTCCATGACCAGGCCAATAATGCAGAAGCCCCCTTCTAAACCCCCTTCCCAAGCCTCTAAATTTGGGATTATGTGGGAAGAGACAACGGAACTCTAAGGTGAGGCGAGGGTCCTAACGTTGCATGCAGGTTCCCAAATATTTTCTTCCAGGCAGAAGATCTTCCTAGAGATGAGATAAAACAACTTGCCTCTGTTGAACTTGAAGTTCAGAATATCCTGTACCTCATACTCCAGAGATTTTGCTGTACTGGGATAGCCTACTAGTCAGTTTTCTTGGGCCGATCAAAGCACTTTCTCTTGAATGCATTTAGGAACCATGGTTTTTCCTGAGGTTACCATGACAGTGATGGATGCTAGAATTCTCTCAGGGTCAATGACATGATGTGGTGGTTCCTGCTCATCTTCTGTGTCAAGGGATCTGGACAAAGCATCTGCACACTGGTTTTTCTCCACTGGGTGGTATGTGAGGTTAAGAACATAAGAACATAAGAAATTGCCATGCTGGGTCAGACCAAGGGTCCATCAAGCCCAGCATCCTGTTTCCAACAGAGGCCAAAACCAGGCCACAAGAACCTGGCAATTACCCAAACACTAAGAAGATCCCATGCTACTGATGCAATTAATAGCAGTGGCTATTCCCTAAGTAAACTTGATTAATAGCAGTTAATGGACTTCTCCTCCCAGAATTTATCCAAACCTTTTTTGAACCCAGCTACACTAACTGCACTAACCACATCCTCTGGCAACAAATTTCAGAGCTTAATTGTGCGTTGAGTGATAAATAATTTTCTCCGATTAGTCTTAAATGTGCTACTTGCTAACTTCATGGAATGCCCCCTAGTCCTCCTATTATCCGAAAGTGTAAATAACCGATTCACATCTATTCGTTCAAGACCACTCATGATCTTAAAGACCTCTATCATATCCCCCCTCAGCCGTCTCTTCTCCAAACTGAACAACCCTGACCTCTTCAGCCTTTCTTCATAGGGGAGCTGTTCCATCCCCTTTATCATTTTGGTTGCCCTTCTCTGTACCTTCTCCATCACAACTATATCTTTTTGAGATGCTGTGACCAGAATTGTACACAGTATTCAAGGTGCAGTCTCACCAGAGGCATTATGACATTTTCCGTTTTATTAACCATTCCCTTCCTAATAATTCCTAACATTCTGTTTGCTTTTTGACTGCTGCAGCAAACTGAGCCGACAATTTTAAAGTATTATTCACTATGATGCCTAGATCTTTTTCCTGGGTGGTTTAACTGATGTGCCTGCTGGAGGTATTGTATGTTCTTGTAGTCAGTGTAGATAGTGACCAGATGTGCTGCTTCCTTCAATAGGTGGCACCACTCCTCCAAGGCGATTTTAACGGACAAAAGCTCTCTTTCCCTGATAGTGTAATTCCTTTCTGTCAGAGTAAACTTCTTGGAGTAGAAGCAGCAAGGCATGAAGGTTCCTTTATCACTGTGCTGGGAGAGGACATCCCCCACTCCAGTGGCAGAGACATCTGCCTCCAAGGATACAGATGTTGGGGGACAGGGAGCTCTGAGAAACACTGCTTTATCCCAGTGAGATGCAAACTCTTCTTCTGCCCGGGCTTGAAATGCTATTAGCCTGGGCAGAATGAGGCAGGATAGCTAGAGTCAGCAGCACTGGCCCTATGGTCTTTTCTTCCCACCCCTGTGGCCTGGAAGAGGAAGTGGTGTGCAGCTGCCACACGCACAGGAAGAAGAGACAAGTGTGGGTAGCATTGGCCCAGAGAACTGGGAGTCAGGCAGAACATGAACAAGACACAGGAAGGCAGGAACTAGACAAGTCTGAGGAAATGTTGGATGAGGCAAGACAAAGTAAGGTAAGGACTGAAGCAAATGGGCAGGACTATGGAGAAGAGAGACAGGAACACGGAGCAACCTGCACTGCAGGATTCTGCAGGAGAACCTGTTGTTGAGGCATTGAGAGAAGCATGGCTGGAGTTTAAATACCCAGCCACGTGACACCATTAGAGGGCGCTGCTGCAGGGCTTTCCCACCATGGGAGCTTTATAAGCATATGCCCCTAGGGGCAGCAACAGTGGTGCGGAGGGAAGTAGGGAATGGTGGTGTCCTTGCCACGATGGGACTCAGCGGCTTCCTGGGTAAATGGGACCACCCCAACATTATACTTTTAATATTCCTAGTTACACTCAAACACTCTCTTCTATAAATGGGTATGTATCTATTTCACTCTCATCTGTATTTTTGCTAACCAGAGATGGTCCTTTGCCAATATCTACCTTAGTGAAAACTGAAGTACCGGCATTTGTTTAATGTTTCTGCTAATTCTTCAGCTTTCTTCACACCTTGCTCCTTGTCGCCTTTCAATCATACAATGCCACATTTGGTCTTCCTTCTTTCTCTGATAAGTCTGAAAAATATTTTTTGTCACCTCACTTTATCTTTTTGCTGATCTTTTATTCCACACAAGCTCTTTCAGATTTTTCAACATGAATAGTCCAATCCACATCTGGCAGATTAAAATCTCCAATGAGCAATACTTCTCACTTCCTTCCCACCTTTTGAATGTCTTCAGCCAGATCTCTATCCCAGCTCTTCTGCTTGTAGACCGCATCAGTGTAAATGGAAGTGTCATCTTTTTTTAAGTCAGTCCACAGCACGTCTTCCTTTCCTCACACCCCCTACATTTGAGTTGCTTGGATATTATTTTTGACTTAAATAGCTAGTCCTCCCCCATTTCTGTCATCTCTATCCTTTCTGAATAGGTGATAGCCTGCTATGGCTGTATCTCATTCATGAGACTCACTGAACCATGTTTTTGTAATAGCAACAATATCCAAGTCCGCCTTCACAAGAATAGTTGACTAACTGGCAACATTCCTTCCTTGCCTCTAGGACCAACCACAATTTGAGCATCAGTAAAGTTTTGAAGCCTTTTATCTAGCTGCCTAACTCCATAATTAGGTGACTTGATCGCCTGAAAATATATGCCTAAGGCTTTTTCTTTGTTTCTGTGTCCATGGGGAAAATCTTAGTGAATCAGGCCTTCCATGAGTCTCACATTTGGTTTACCAGTTGATTGATTTACAGGTACTTCTATTCTGCTAAGATTATGATCATGCCCTAAGCTGACTAATGCCCGAAATGCAAGTTTTATTGTATGTCAAATGTCAAATCACTGTGGAATGAGGACATCATGTACAGTATTACACACTATCACAAAACTCCAGGACCACTAACATAACATACCACCAATGCCCAGCATTAAAAAGTCATGCATGAAGACTGATATCTTCAGGACATATAAAGCTGTTTCTGGAGCAAAAGTTCTATTTTTAATTTTATGATCTATTAATAGAATTACAATTTCCATATCAGAACAAATCAATAAGGAATGCTACCTCATGAGAGAGCAAATCGTGATATATTTACCTGTGATGAAGTGTATTTACCTATGACATTGGTAAATTGTGCCTTACACATCTCTTGTAAGTATAGAGCTATATTTGTTTTGTATTTAATTTTACATTGTTTTTAAAGAATTAATTAGATTGATTTCAAGTGTATTTGTACCCTAATAATAGAAAGAGACTCATTTAAGATTTCAAAAGGGTCAAAAATACATTTGACATTTTTCTTTAGGTTTAAATGTTGACGATTTTATTTCTATGTCTGTTTCAAAGTCATGAGGTTTAGTGGATTTCTTTCATGAGGAAGAGCCTATTGAAACTCACTGGTTATTAGCGGACAGAAGCATTTTATTTGCTCATTACCTGTAAAATTGTGTTTTAATACATTGTTCATTGTTTCAAATGCACTGTGCTCCATGACTAGATTTTGTTTCTGAGTACAGTACAATTGAACTTAAAAAAAAAAAATTGTATTAAAGTCAAACTGTAAATATAAATCTTCCATTTTAAAGGAGCCATGGGCTTTGTGGAACATGAAAGTGACATTATCCTGCAATAAACTAAAAGTTTGCTTTTTGGACATACAGATTATTGTTTTTTGTTTTACTTTAAACGATTTTTATTAGCATTTTTCAAACAAAATATAAACATCTAGGAGGTGGTTGGTTCTTAATCCCCTCCTAGTCAAGCGAACAGAACATAAGCCAGTTACAAAATACCCCCTGCATACGCCCCTCTTCCCACACTCCTCCCACCCTTATCCCATCACCTTTCTTCACACCCCCTGAATTCCTGATAAGTGTTTTAATATAATCTAAGTGGAATAAAGAGAGCCATTTTGTTGCCCAGGGGAGATAGAAGATAGAGAATATCTTTCATGGGCATCCTTTCACTTCTGCCACCCAGTGGGCTTGGACAGTCTCACTCCTCTCAACCAAGCCTCTTCTTGGAAGAGGAGGAGAATGTTGAATATAGGCTTTCATACAAGTTTACAAAGTAATAAATATGTACCACAGAAACAGACTCAGAACCAAACATTTGCAGCTTTCTCTGCCTGTATCATAAACAGCATTATAAAAAATTGATGTCATCATAATAAAACTTGAATGGAGTCCAATGCACAAGATGTAGGCAGCTGCCATATCAGCACATGACTATGTGCATAATACAGTTACATAAGAACATGTAACCCCTTTTTTTGGAAGATTGTTGCTCCTAAGGGCACATAACTAATTTACTTCTTTGGGGCTGCTCCAGCTAGCATATTACATCCCACGCTTCACTCTCAATCCCTGGAGGAGGATTTTTTTTATGGGAATAAACTCTCACTTGTGGCCCAGAGGAGGAGAAAAAACCCTCAGTGTGTGTGTGTAGTCATTTGGTGCTTTCCCATGAGGTAATAAGTCAGACAGGACCAGGTCTGAGTGCTAAATAAAAAGTGTTAAATAAAAGCTTACTGATTAATACTCATAAATTAAAGTCCTTTATCCAGAAGAGTGAATTTACATCTGACTGATGGTACAGATATTATTCTGGGTAGGTATGTGTCCTTTTACCAGACCTCTGGGTAGAGCCCATGGTGATAATTGTACAAACTCTCCCAGCGGCTGTGTGGGAATAAGAACATATGAACATAAGATAAGCCATACAGGGTCAGACTAAGGGTCCATCAAGCTCAGTATCCTGTCTCCAACAGTGGCCAATCCAAGTGACAAGTACCTGGTTAGTACCCAAACACTAAATGGATCCCATGTTACTAATGCCGGCAAGCAGTGGCTATTCCCTATTAATTAATAGCAGTTTATGGATTTCTCCGCCAGAAACTTATCCAAACTTTTTTTAAACCCAGTTACACTAGTGGAAGTGTCCTCAATTTTGCCAAAAATAATCTTACCTTTGAACATCTTCTTTGACACCCTGCCCGTTCTGATGCTGTAGTTATAGAGAACCAGATGGGGTCTCCTGCTCTTTTCTTCCTTACTTAAATATTCTTCTCTGATATTTCAGGGGAACTTCTTTTGGGGAAAAGTTAGTGGTATCAGGCAAGTTCTCCACGCTGAAATCCCAGTGGGGAAGGTGAATCCAAAAACCTCCTTATTAAAAACCACTCTTATTAAGTCCAAAAAATACTTTAAAGCTTAATCTGGCTATCTCTTCCACCTTCACTGTTTCTCACAATAGGATCCAACACTGCTGCTTGCCCACCTAGGGTTTAGAGTAGGCTGACAGGTCTTTGGTAAGCCTTACACCCTATAGGGGCAAAAGAGCTCTTTTGCCCTTAAAGGGTATCAGGCTTACAAAGCTATCCCTCTGTAAATTATAAGCAGGACTCTCGGGCAGGGAATGCACTGGGAGGTATCATTTCTAAAATAAACTCCTTAGGGTGAAGCTAGGAAGCCCCACCAGAGTGTGGAAAAAATACATCTTTTCTTCTTGAATACTTCCTTAAACTGAAACCCACGCTGTATTATCATTGCTGGGCTAGTGTTCAGGCATCCAATCCAGATCTTCCAGGTAGGAGGGACTAAGAGGTATGGATAGCTCTTCAACAAGTGTGTTCTAATGACAGGGATAGGGAAAACTGGTGGCCAGACCAGGAAGGTCTGCCACAAACATAAGACTTGCCATACTGGGTCCATCAAGCTGAGTATCCTGTTTACAAAGGTGGACAATTAAGGTCACAAGTACTTGGCAGGATCCCAAGGATTAGATAGATACCATGCTGCTTATCCCAGGGATACAAAGTGGATTCCTCCAGCTCTACCTTAATAATGGACTTTTCCTCCAGGAACTTGTCCAAACCTTTTTTAAACACAGTTACCCTAATAGCTTTGGCCACATCCTCTGGCAACGAATTCCAGAGCTTAATTATGCATTGAGTAAAAAAAATTTCTTTTATTAGTTTAAAATGTACAACTTAGTAACTTAATTGTGTATCCCATAATCTTTGTACTTTTTGAAAGAGTAAACAGCGAATTAACGTGACTCATTCCACTCCACTGATTATTTTGTAAATCTTAATCATATCTCCTCTCAACCATCTGTTCTGCAAGCTGAAGAGTCCTGGCCTCTTTAGCCTTTCCTCATAGGGGACTCGATCTATCCCCTGTATCATTTTGGTTGCCCTTCTCTCTACCTTTTCTAATTCTGCTATATCTTTTTGAGATGCGGTGACCAGAACTGCACACAATATTAAAGATGAGTTAGCATCATGGATCAAAAAGAGGCATTATGAGATTCTCTGTTTTATTCTTCATTCCTTTCCTAATAATTCATAGCATTCTATTTGCTTTCTTGGCTGCTGCTACATACTGAGCAGAAAATTTCAATGTATTATCAAGGATGAAACCTAGATCCTTTTCTTTTATGGTGACTCCTAATCCTTTTCTTTCATGGTGCCTCCTAATGTGGAACCTTGCATTGTGAAGCCATAATTTGTGTTACTCTTCCCTTAGTGCATCACTTTGCAATTGTCCACATTAAATGTCATTTGTCACTTGCAATGCACGTTTCCCACTTTTGCAAGGGCTTTTTGCAATTTCGCACAATCCTCATGTGACTTAATAACTTTGAATAATTGTGTGTCATCTAAAAATCTGATCACCTCACTCGTTGTTCCCATTTCCAGGTCATTAATAAATATGTTAAAACCAGTGGTCCCAGAATAGATCCCTGGGGCACTCCACTATTCACCTTTCTTCATTGGGAAAATTTACCATTTAGCCCTACTCTGTTTTCTATCTTTTAACCAATTCTTAATCCATAATAGGACACTTCCCCATCCCATGACATTTTAATTTCCTAAGACGTTTTTCATGAGAGACTTTATCAAAAGGTTTCTGGAAATATATATTTTGTAATCTGTCAAACTCTAGGGGCAGATTTTTTATCTTACGCACGCGGGGTACATTTGTGCGCGCATGTTATAAAATCCGGGGTCGGCGCGCGCAAGGGGTGCACACTTGTGCACCTTGCGCGCGCTGAGACCTAGGGGAGGCCCGATGGCTTTTCCCGTTCCCTCCAAGGCCGCTCCGATTTCGGAGCGGCCTCGGAGGGAACTTTCCTTTTGCTCCCCCCCACTTTCCCCTATCTAACCCACCCCCTGCCCTATCTAAATCCCCCCCTACCTTTATTGCTGGAGTTACGCCTGCCTCTGGCGCACACCGACCAACTGATGCTACGCCAACCACTGGCATAGCCACTGTGCCGGAGGACTTGGGACCACCCCCGGACTGCTGCCCCTGCCCCTGGATCGCCCCCGGCCCCACCTCCGGCCTGCTGCCCCGCCCCCGGCCCGCCCCTTTTTCAAAGCCCCGGGACTATGCAAAATAGGCTCGGTGCACGCAGGGGTAGGTTTTAACCCTTTGAAAATCTACCCCTAGGTGCCTTCCTATTAGTCAAGGAAATGGTCATGCTGCTGGCACAGGTGACTTGGTGGAAGGGTAACAAAAATGACTACGGATGTGGCAAAGGGAGGCCCTAGAACATACTCAACCATGCTCAGCATCATGCATTGACTTGTGCTGCCAGTACAGGCACCTGGGAAGGTGCTAAAAAAAGGCTTCAGATGTGGCAAGTGATGATCTAGGGCATTTTTTAGAAACAGAGCCACCAGGTAACCCACAACAATAGATATGAGAGAAAAGGGAAATCAAAATATATGTTCAAAAAGAAATGGGTCAATCAGAATATAATAAACATGAAAATAAGGTGTCAGCAAGTATGACGGCGTGTTTGAAGAATATGAACTGCCCAGTCATTTCAATTATCCACCTTGTAACAAACGTGTTCATGTGCAAATATAGTTATAAAATACTACTTTAAGCAGAAAAGCTTTGTTTGAATAGTATTAAGTCCGTTCAAATCAATTCTGATGACAAAAATCTGAAAGCCCAACATGGCTGGTGTTTCGCTTAGGAAAGCTTCATCAGGGATAGGCGATAATCCAAAGTATAACATTAACGACATCGATTTGGACCAGCAGGTCTCAGCGTTTCAGTAAAATCTTACTAAGTGAAACACCAGCTGTGTCAGGCTTTTCTTTCAGATTTTTCTCAACAGGATTGATCTGAATGGACTTAATACTGTTTGAAGAAAGTTTTTTCTGCTTAAAAATGTATTTTTCACTATATTTGCACATGAACACGTTTGCTATAAGATGGATGATTGAAATGACAGGGTGGTTCATATTCTTTGAACACGCCATCAGACTTGCTGACACCTTATTTTGATGTTTTTTTATATTCTGATTGATCCATTTCTTTTTGAATTTATAGTTTGGTTTCCCTTTTCTCTCATATCTAGGACTTTTTTTTGCCATGCTAGGCAGAAATAGTTGGGCTGTGCTGACAGCACAGGTTCCTGTGGGGACAAGATGCAGAAAACAGTCATGAATGCAGCAAGAAGAAGCCCCCATATACATTCTGCCATACTCAGCAGCAACCTGGAAATGCTTTGGAAGTGTACTGTGATTGGAGTAGAATCCTCGCTCAAAGCAGGTGTCGGGTGGGGTATTCAAAGTCCCTTTCTTCATCTTCAGCTGTAACTTTCCTGCCTCTCCATTGACATTTATGTCAATAACATTGTGCCAGATTTTAAAGGGTAAACGTCATAAAACATTCTATCTCACATAGGTGTCTGTGCGCAAACACACACACACACCCCTTCACAATCTCACACACATATCTTACACAACCACATTTTCTCTCAACCCTAAGCATACACTCACACACACACACACACACACACACACACACACACCCCTTCACAATCTCACACACATATCTTACACAACCACATTTTCTCTCAACCCTAAGCATACACTCACACACACACACACACACACACCCCTTCACAATCTCACACACATATCTTACACAACCACATTTTCTCTCAACCCTAAGCACACACTCACACACACACACACACCCCCCCTTCACAATCTCACACACATATCTTACACAACCACATTTTCTCTCAACCCTAAGCATATACTCACACACACACATACTCCTTCTTCCTTCTTCTCTCTCTCCCCTACACAACCTCACACTCTCACTCATACACATAAGTGCACATACACACATATAGCCTCCCTTTCATACTCACACATACACATAGACACCATCTGGTGCAGCTTAGAGCAATAAAGAGAGATATTTTATGTTTTACAGTAGTTACGAGGCTAAAACTAGTTTTAAAAAGCATGACTGCACTTGTTTAGGGTTTGGAGTATGGGCAAATATTCTTAGTAACGTATAAGAGTTTGACAAAAAGGCATTTTAGATTTCCTTTTGTGATGGTGTCATTCTTTCTATTGTCTTAGTCAATGCTGTTCTTGGGTTTTTATCATTACTGGATTATCTTGCAGGATACTTCAGAAGCCAAGGAGTGTTAAGAAAGATGATGAAAATTAAGATGTGATTAACAAGCCAGCTGCTAATACTGAGGAGGACTCAAAACTCTAGGGCCATGAGGGCAGTTACTATCCTTTCTGGGAGGAGAAGAACAAGGAATTTGCTTTTGTTCAAAATACTTGCTCAACAGCTGGACTGTTCAGAACGAGCACAGCTGCAGCACATCTCATGCTTCAAAGAGGAAAGCCCACTATGGAATTTCTTTACACTAAATAGAAATAGATAAAACATTAAAAGCACAACATACTCCGTCCACTGGTTCATGCCAGAGAAGATGTTCTGTGAATCCATGCATCCAGCAACAGTGTTCAGATAGCAGAAAGTGTTTCATTAGACTGGTTGTTTGAGAATGCCACATATAGCATTGTACATTATCAGCATGAGGTGCCCGCAGACATGAGTTATGAGTAACATCAGACAGCTTGTTTTTATAAATCTGAGCAAGGGGCAATTGTATACTCTACATTTCATAACTCCATTGTTTTTTGAAGATATATTTATTTTGACAGAAAATTCTGACATTCAGGAAGCAGAGTTAAGATAACAGGTAAGACCTGAAGGACTTAAATCGTGCCCAGTTCTGGCCTATCCAAGCAGAAGGACATCTTGCACGGTCTGATCTAGCCAATCCAGTTTCAAAAGAAAACAAAAAATGGTTCCCACTGCTGTGCAGTGGGAGGTTTTACATTGTTTTTTTTCCACCTAGAACAATTGTAACAAAAACTTGTCTTTATTCAAAATTCATCTGAATAGGCTGGGCACTGGAAGCGGTCCAGCTGAGGGCGGTGGAAAGGCTGAATTTGTCAATGAAGCATCTTGGTCACTACTAGAGATCATGTGAGAGCCACAGGCCTCCCCTCACAATATGAAGAGGTCTCTGTTATGTTCCCTCTTCTGGCCCCATCTGCTGCACCACTCTGCTAGGAGGCCTCTAGCCCCTCCTTCATGTATAACAAGTTATAAGTCAATACAGGAATATTGTTATCCTCTTCTCATTGAATTTTAAGGGATTTAAAGGGATCAAACCTTCAACCCCACCCTTCAGGCAACAAATACTGAGGTAGATCTTCAAAAAATACGCGTGTGTGTACTTTTGTTCGCGCCACTGGCGCGAACAAAAGTATACCAGATTTTATAAGATACGCGCGTAGCCGCGCGTATCTTATAAAATCCGGGGTCGGCGCATGCAGGGCTGTGCAAAATCAGCAGCCTGCGCGCGCCGAGCCGCACAGCCTGCCTCCTTCCCTCCGAGGCCCCTCCGAAATCGAAGCAGCCTCGGAGGGAACTTTCCTTCCACGTCCCCCCACCTTCCCCTCCCTTCCCCTATCTACCCCACCCCCCAGCCCTACCTAAATCCCCCCCCTACCTTTGTTGGGCAAGTTACGCCTGCTTGAAGCAGGCGTAACTTGCGCGCGCCGCCCTGGCATACCCCGGCACAGGCATACCCCGGGATATGCCGGCATACCCCGGCCCGCCCCCGAACCATCGCCACGCCCCCAGACCCGCCCCGGACCGCCCCCTGCCCCCCGGGCATGCCCCCTCCCGTCCCTTTTAGGAAGCCCCGGGACTTACGCGCGTCCCGGGGCAGCCTATGCGCATGCCAGCAGCCTATGCAAAATAGGCTCACCGGCGCGCGAAAATCCAGGAGGATTTACGCGCGCAGGGGTTTTAAAATCTACCCCTGAATGAACTAGTGATATGTAAATACTGCATTTTATACCCCCAGTAAGAGTGGGAGAGGAGGCTGGCAGTATGAGGGATTTTTTGATTTGCTTTATTATGCTCTTTGGATGTATTTTATATGTTTGATGATATACAGTACTATGTAAAGGTGTTTTATTCTGATATGCAAACAACTTTGGGTTCCCATTCTGGTAGGAAGATGGTATACAAGCCCAATAGAAAAATAAATAGAAATTGGTTTTATGGCCTTCCTCCATGCTTCCTCAATGCTTTTTTTTTCTGCTATTCCTGCTATTGGGGATGAGACTCATTGGAAAGCAGATGAGTCTGATATGAATTGAAATGAACCAGAACATTTATTGCAATTGAGGGGGCTCTCCTAAAATGCCACATGTTTTACATAACATTTCTGAAATTATACAAGCATTCAAGTCACTTGTTTATTAATATTGAATATAGTTATTTTTTATTGGCCATACGCAGCATACGTCCATCTTCCAGACAGTTTTCTAAGTTCTGCATATGAGTGGAAATAATATCATTTATTATTGAAATAATATCATTTTACAATACTTTGTTCATGCTCCTATCCATGAGGCAAGTGACATGATCAAGAAATAATATGTAAAATGTTGCTGTTTCACTGGGTTTGCACTTAAAACTCACCTAATAGGTATCCTGATGCTTATTTGCCATACGGGAGAAAATGAACCAGTCTAGAAACAATTCCATTGTTGTGGCGCTATTGCATTGAATGTGCCACCCTCTGCTTAGAAATAAAGGTCATGGAATATTCAGCTAATTAAACAATCTGATTTGTTGAATATCCCAAAGTGATAATTTAATGCAGAATGTAATAGAAAATCACACTCCTTAATGGTTCGACTCAGTCTATGAAATCCTTTTTTAATTGTTAATGTAGTTGGTGTAGTATTTAGATTTGCTAGTTTCCCTCTGGTCACATTAAAATTCAGATCAAATTATGGTTTGGTTATATTGAAAACTGTGAAATCCTTATCCAGGCACACAATTTACATAACACTTATCTTCCTGCTGGAGATTGTGTTAAAGATTCCTTCTGGCTTTGTAATCCTTACAATAATGCTGCTGACTCCATGATGCTCACGTGGATAATGAAGAAACCCTTCTTAGTCTGCTGTAGTTCTTTCCTTTCCTTTCACTATTTGTGACCATTCCGCCTGCTGTAATGCCTTTCATCTTTCCAGTTTCAAACAGTTACTCAGAGGCAATAGATGTTCTACATAGCCTTTCTCCTGGATGATCTCCGTGGGGGATTTTCACTCACCTGTCTGTGATACCTTGCACTGCAGGAACAAGCCTGGTAATTGCATACAAACCACAGCTAACATCTTCTAATGAACGTTCTGTTTATGAAGAATGTAACTCTGATTCTGAACAGCACTGCAGTAAATTATACAAATTAAATATTCATTACTTTGTACTTCATTAGTTCACATTTTGAATACTTTTTCTTCATTATACCAAGCTAGGGTGAAGATATTTTTAATACATTCCCACTGTTATTTTTCAGAAACCTTTATTAATACAAGGTTGTATTTTTCTAAATCAGCCATAATATTAATACATTTAAAATGCTAAATTTTTTGACAAGACATAAAATGCATTTATATTCTCATGACTCCTGTTTCATTACTCAATGCAACTAAAATTATTCTCAACCCTGGTATTCGTGGAAAGTTTGCTTAAGGCATCTTGATTCATAATGCATAAATATAAATCACGAGTTCACCAATAAACACATTGAAGACATGGCAAAGGTACAAATATTTTTTGACCTAATTTATGGCTACAGTAGAACACTATTAAATGTTTAATTTCATTAGATAAAAAATATATTTAGAAAGTCAATTACTTAACAGAAGTGTCTCTTGCGAATCCAAGCCCCCTTGTTGTAAGTATGAAATGAGTAAATAAGTAATTTTTTAAGCTAATTGAATTATGAATGTTTATGAAAGCTGTGCAAGTGACCGGCAGCTAGGTCTCAAGCCTTAACAATTGTTGCGACTGCTCATAAATTACACACTTGTGCTAACTCAACCCTTTGTGTGTGTTTGGAGTTCGGAGTTCCAAAAATTAGTAAGAACATAAGACTTGCCATACTGGTTCAGACCAAGGATCCATCAAGCCCAGTATCCTGTTTCCAAAGTTAGCCAATCCAGGTCTCAAGTACTTGGCAGGATTCTCAAGGGGCAGATAGATTCCAAGATGCTTATCCCAAGAATAAGCAGTGGATATCTGCAATTTTACCTTAATAATGGTTTATGGACTTTTCCTCCAGGAACTTGTCCAAACCGTTTTTAAATGCAGGTACACTAATAGCTATTGCATTTTCCACATCTTCTGGCAATGAATTCCAGAGCTTAATTATGTGCTGAGTAAACAAATATTGTCTCTTATTAGTTGTAAATGTATTACCTAGTGACTTCATTGTGTATCCCCGGTCTTTGTACTTTTTGAAAGAGTAAACAACTGATTAACGTTTACTCATTCCATTCCATTCATTTTATAAATCTCTATCATATCTTCACTCATCCGTCTTTTCTCCAAGCTGAAGAGTCCTAACCTCCTTAGCCTTTCCTCATAGGGGATTTCTTCCATCCCCTTTATCATTTTGGTTATCCTTCTCTGTACTTTTTCTAATTTCACCATCTCTTTTTTGAGATGCAGTGACCAGACTTGCACACAATACACAAGATGAGATCACACCATGGAGCAATCCAGAGGCATTCTGATATTCTCTGTTTTATTCTCTATTCTTTTCCTAATAATCCCGAGCATTCTATTCGCTTTCTTGGCTGTGGCTGCACACTGAGCAGAAGATGTCAACGTATTTTCTATGATGACATCTAGATCCTTTTCCTGAATGATGACTCCTAGGGGTAGATTTTAAAAGAAGCACGCGTGGCATACATGTGCGCATGCTACCCGGCGCACGCACATGTATGCCCGGTTTTATGACAGGCGCGTGCCGATGTTATAAAATCGGGGGTTGGCGTGCGGAAGGTGGTGCGCAATTATGCACCTTGCATGTGCCGAGCCGCGCTGCCTTCCCCCGTTCCCTCCCAGGCCACTCAGAAATCAGAGCGGCCTGGAAGGGGACTTCCCTTCCCCCTAACCTGACCTTCTCACCCCTTCCCCTAACCTTTCCCCACCCCCCAGCCCTACTCTAACCCCCACCCTGTCCTTTGTTATACTTTTTGCGCCTGCCGGCAGGCTGCCAACACACTATCCTCCAACACAGCTTCAATGGCCACTCTGTCAGAGGCCTCCGGCCCCACCCTTACCCCACCCTGCCCCGCCCCTGGACCGCCCCTTTTGTAAAGCCCCGGGACTTACACGCATCCCGGGGCTTTACACCCGTCACCGGGCCTTTTTAAAATAGGCCCGGCGCGCGAAACCCTTTTAAAATCCGCCCCCTAATGTGAAACCTTACACTGTGTAACCATAATTTGGGTTACTTTTCCCTAAGGGCCGGATTTTCAAAGGGTTATGCACATACATGGCCTTACGCGCGCCGGGGCTTTACTAAAGGGGCAGGAAGGGGGCGGGATGGACCAGGGCAGGGCAGGGCTGAAGTAAGTTTTGAAACAACAAAAAGAATACAAAAAAGGTAGGGAGAAAAGGGTTGGGGGGTAAGGGAAGGTGGGGTGGGGGGTAAAGGATGTTCCCTCCAAGGCCGCGCTGATTTTGGAGCGGCCTCGGAGGGAACGGGGGAAGGCAGCGCAGCTCGGCTTGGGCTTGGTGCGCTGTGCACCCCCTTGTGCACGCCAATTCCCGATTTTATAACTTGCGCGCACCTGCGTCCCGCGCACCCTTTTAAAATCTACCCCTAAGTGTATCACTCTGCATTTGTCCATATTAAATATAATTTGCCTTTAGCATGCCCAGTCTTTCAGTTTTTCAATGTCCTCTTGCAATTTCTCACAATCCTCTTGTTATTTAACAACTTTGAATAATTTTGTGTCATCAGAAAATTTGATCACCTTACTTGTTGTTCCCATTCCAGGTCATTTATAAATATATTAAGAAGCAGTGGTCCCAGAACAGATCCCTGCAGCACGCCACTATTCACTTCTCTGTTTGGGGAAAATTCACCATTTAGCTGCCCTACTCTCTGTTTTCTATCTTTTTACCAATTGGCAATCCATAATAGGACACTGCCCCCTATCCCATGATTTTTTAATTTCCTAAGAAGTCTCTCTTGAGCGACTTTGTCAAATGCTTTCTGGCAATCCAGATACACTGTATCAACTGGCTCACCTTTCTCCACAAGTTTATTTACACACTCAGAAATTATATTAAATTTCTGAGGCAAGACTTCCCTTGGCTAAATCCATATTGGCTTGGTCCCATTAAACTATTAAATCAGTGCAAGCAGATTTTCAGGAAGTGAACATTTGTAATAACTCCCCTTATGGACTGATAAGCACTATTGTAACACTTTTATAGGTCAGCAAATGTGTATAGAAACAATTTAAGAGTCAGCAAAGGAAGAGATACCTACTATTATCTGTAAGCATCTACATCTATCTTATAACATGTTATTACAAGACTCACTTTATATTTCCCTTGCAACAGATATGCAATGACTCATTTACACTCTCACCTATCCAGCAGAATTCAGTGCCAAGGATATCAACCGAACATTTGCTATTGGGCCAGATTCATTAAGGCTTTTTTTCCATTTTGTGAATCTTAGTGAATCAGGTATGTAAGTGAGCTTTGTCTTAATATAGGACCACTGTGGCAGGAATCAAGAAGCTTGCCTTCTCCTCCCCTGCCCCCAACTATCAAGTAATGCATGTATGCTCCAAAGGAGGGATGTGAGGTTTCTATATGTGCTGTAACCCATAGGCTAGAAAGAAATGATTATTCTTCCTATTATTTTCTAGTGCTGTGAACTCTCATTGTTGCCATTTCCTATGTATTAATGAAGATGTGTTATGACAGTACTGTATGTGTCTTATGATGTCTCTTCACCCCTTTGCTGTGAATTTCTGCTATATATTTCACTTGGCATTTTCATATGGTAAAAAGGATTTGCATGCATGTGGAAAATATATCGCATGCACGGGTGAATGTGTAAGGTGTGGCTGAATGAATGTGATAAACTGATTTAAGTGTTGTCTGGCAGCAGCAAAAAAATCAGATAGATAGCTGAAGCCTGGAAGAAAGCAGCTGCACCAGTTAAATCTCAGTGGTTAAAATGGATTTGACAAATCTATGTCATACAGATGCTAACTATACTATATAAAGCCAGACTCCACCAGCTTGATGTGCCTTGGGATCCCTTGCAGATCCTTCTGGAGAATAGGATGGCATCAATAATAATGATTGTCCTGTGTCTGGTACAGCATTGCCTGTCCCTTATAGAAATGAGGGGAAAGTATTCAGCTTCCTGTAATAGAGCAGTGGGAAAGTGGCAAAGGTTTGGGGACTGGTGGATGAATTACATATTTAGTAGAGAAGCAAATGCTACAAAAAGCATTGTATAAATATGACCAATAACATGCTGATGACTGGTTCCATTTCTAATAAAATTTAAATTAGAATAAATAAAGAGACAAAAAAACAAAAAGAAGTAAAGTTGTTAAAGAAAGCACAAGGAGGCTTGGATTAGGACAAGAGAAGAAGAATGCATGCTGTAGTTGAGACTGAAAACATTAGGTTATACTAAAGTAGTCTTTAGAAATAAAGCTCTGTGATCCCTAGCAAAAAAAAAAAAAAAAAAGGAAAGGAATTTTTTGTATAGAAAACTCTAGCCAGTGTTTAAAAATAGAGGAAAATAGATATATTTTTTTAATTTGTGGAAACTGATAATATACTTTCTTATTTTAAAAAAAATGTACAACACTTTTTAGATGTATCAAAAGCTCTCACATAGGCAATAATGAAAGCTAATGGGTGTGGCAGCACGATGACTCAGACTAGCACTAGCTGCAAGCAGAAGTAAATATATTTAGAGACCTGTGCATTAAAACTCAAGTTAAGCAATATTTTGTGTTATGTGCTGAAGATAAAAGGGCTAATTTTAAAAGCCCTGCGCACATGAAATCCAGAAGATACACATGCACACCCCAGGCATTTTCAAACACCCGCGGCCAAGCGCGTATCTCCTGGTACACAAAAAAGAAAGGTTTCCCAAAAAATGGGCGGGCTGGAGGTGGGGTCTGGGCAGGGACTGGGTGTGGTGTGATGTGGATGGGGCATGGGCGGGCTGGGATAGCACCATTAAGGCACTGTACTGCCGAAGCGCACACCGGGAATGATGGACCCGTGGAAGTTGCTGCTTCCTCGGAGAGCACATCAGTATAAAAACAAAAGAAAATAGGGCAGGCAATGAGGTTTTAGGGGTTGAGGTTAGTAGGGGAAAAGGGAGGCTGGTTTGGTAGGGGCCTTTAGGAAGTTCCCTCTCAGTTCGCTCCTTTATTGGAGTAGACTGGGAGGGAACTGGGATTAGGGCCTATCGTGTTGCATGTTGTAAAATTCCCCCCACACACACAACTTACGTGCGCGGGTCGGCATTCGTGCACACGCCGATATTAAATTGTGCACCTGGGTAATGGATTTTATAACGCGTGCTTCAATGCACGCATGTTATAAAAATCGGCATGTCCATGTTCGCTCGTCGGCTACCACATGCACATGGATGCCCGCATGCGGGTTTGAAAGTAGCAACAGGAAACAAAGATCGGTAGAAGCAAAGATTCCTTTATTGATCTAGTAGCAGTAGGAGCCCAACTCTTGCCGAGTTTCGTTCATTGAGATGAGCTGCCTCAGGGGCTACAATGATTTTTAATTACAAACAAGTAAAATAAAATGTATAAATACATTAAAAAATACATAAAAAATGACACACATATAAATACATAATTCAGATCATAATAACTTAAAAACATGCATGCATTCACAGAAATATATCCCTATAGTACACACACACACTATTAAAATGCCTGCTAACAAAAAAAGCTTAGAGGATAACTTTCAAACTAATGCGCATGGTGGCATATACACTCGCATATTGCCAGGAGCAGATTTATGCAAGTATTTTATAACTCATGAGTATCATATACACGCACCCTGCAATGTAAGCTTATGCATATGCATGAATACATGCATTGCATTGAAACCACGTATATCAATGTATTGAATAAGCATACTTTCCCTACCTATTTTAAAAATACATGCACAAATATTTTATACATGAAAGTAAAATAGGACTCACTCGTGTAAGTCCTGATTTTCACATGGCCAGTTTTTAAAAATGCACGTGTAAATGAAATTACTCAGTTTACCAATTACTCTATCAGTTCACGCTGTCCTTCTCCAGGTCATTGAGATCTTCCTGGTTCTTCAGGCTGAAATCCCCGCAGTTCACCCAGACCTCCCACTACTAAACAATAAATACATTTAATATCACATACGCCATCAATCAAATGTTGGATGTTACAATTTAAATTATCACTTAATGTTAACAAAATTTAATTATTCATATTTTCCAGACAGCCTTTGACTGATAGCCTACAGTTTTTATGTTTGACGGGCACTCCTTGCCTATAAAATCTGGTGTCTTTAACTTAGGTGTTGTTAGATTTATCTATGTCAGTGTATGACCACATTAGAACCATAGTGGTCTTTAAACTAAACTGTGCATTCTGCATAGGCTGATGCCACTATTAGAACCAAGTGCTTTTCGTACTACCCTGCAATCCTTCATTTTACTGTAATTCTTTGTTCATTGGGTTACCAGAGCTCTACCGTCTTTTTTTAACCAGTGTAAGCTCACTGGTATTATAATCATTAAGCTGACTGCCCATTTACTGGTGTGTGAAATATAAGGTGGTCTTTTTAGTTTATAAGATAATAAATATCCTTGGCAATCTCTGGATTAATTCAGTATTGTGAATTTTGCCAATTGTCACAGTCACTACACTCTGCAAACTGTGGCTTACTGGAAACACCCTCTGCAAAGCTTGCCCATTCAGCTGAGACCAGAGAGCGTGATTTCTCAGTTCATGGGCCTTTGTTATGACTTTGTTTGGTTCATGGTGGATAGAGTTGGTTTTAGGAAAAACTTGAAAACATTCTTATTTCAGGAGGCATTTAACATTCAAACCCAAGCTTCTGGCCATTGTTGTTTAATCATGCCGCTTTCAAGAGAGGAAATGATTACATGTAAGTCTCCATGTTGGTGCAAAAGGTGTGATTTCCCTTTTTTATTTTTATTTTATATCGGTGTGTTTGCATACATTTTATGGATGTTTTATCTGTAACGTCTGAAACATTGTAGAGTGCAGGATTTAAATCCTTTATAAACATAAACACAGAACATAGAAACATAGATGATGACTGCTGAAAAGGACACAATTGCCCATCTCGTCTGCCCAGCAAACTTACATCCTATATGCTTCACAGACCTTCAGGGTCTGGGCCATGCAGATTACTTGTTTGAGTTGTGTCATGGTTAATTAGTTAAGGGTAATATGTGTTGCATCAGTAAGTCCCCGTCCGTCCCCCCCTTTGATTATTTGCATAGATAAACTTCCTTCTGTGCTGTTTGATTTACAGTTCTCACTGGCACGGCTCTCCAATGTTTACTTGTTTTCCCAGACTGCCCTTCCTCCCTTTTATTTTCCTCCTTTTAGTTTTCTTTCCCAGACTATAGTTCATGTTTTGTTTTGTTTTTTGCTGTCAGACGTTTTACTGTATGAAGGATCTTGCCTCTGTCTTGCCTCTTTCCTTATTTCACTTCTCTCGCATCTAGGGATCTGCAGTCTTTATCCTCCTTCTTTATGTCCCTTTTCTTATCTCTAGGGATCTGCAGTGTTTATCCCCATGCCCTTTTGGATTCCTTCACTTCCTGTTCCTCACTGCATCCTCCGATAGGGTGTTCCATGCGGTCACCACCCTCTCTCTGTGAAGAAATATTTCCTGACATTCAATCTGAAATGTCCTCCTTGGAGCTTCATTTTGTGACCCCTAGTTCTCCTTATTTCTTTCCAACAAGAAATACATAAACAAATAAACAAAATATCAGGTGTAAAACTATGTGAGTAGGTTGGCAAATGTATGCATGTAAGTGTCTTAAAATAGCAATCTGCACCAAGAATTCCCAGGCCACCCTTTTTTAAGTGCATTTATGTGTGCATGAAAGTGAAAAGTAGAGATTATTTATGTGTATATATGTCAATTTTTATGCACGTAAAGCTTTGAAAATTCAAGGAATTCCCTGAGCTCAATGACCATAAGTGAAAGTGCCAGTTAGCAAGAGGGATTTTATTCCCTCATCTTCTGAAGGCAGTTTTCAATTCCACCCCACCACCCATGTCTCCAAGTGAAGCACAAATGAGCTTTAATTTCCTGATTCCCCAGCACAAATACAAAGGGGCTTAATTGGCCAATCACCCCCAAAAAACACACACACGCTGATACTATAACATGTGGCCAGCATATGACCACCCCTTCAATCCCACCCCACTCCTAGACATAAAGTGATCAGTGGCCCACTCACTCCCTCTCATACAGACAAGATTACTTGGTCTCTGTGCTTTGACCTCTTCTCCCCTAGTAAGTTATCCTTACACACACACACACACACACACACACACACACACACACACACTCACACACACACTCACACACACACACACTCACTCACACACACACTCACTTACACACACTCACTCACACACACACACTCACTCACACACTCTCTCACACACACACACACACACACACACACACACACACACACTCACTTACACACACTCACTCACACACACACTCACTTACACACACACACACACACTCACACACACACTCACTCACACACTCTCACACACACACACACACACACACTCACTTACACACACTCACTCACACACACACACTCACTTACACACACACACACACACACACACACACACACTTCCTATCCCTTTTAGGTGAGGACCAAATAAGGAAAGGGGAAGGAGAAAGCAGGGCTCCCTTCTATCCTGTTCCTAGTGACCTTGAAAATGGCACTAACTTCTCATGCTACTTGTTTAAGACAAAGTAGTGCCAGAGGCCAAGCTGGTGACATTTTCAAAGTCATTAAGAATGGTGCAGTGGGGAGCCATATTGCCTCCTACCCCAATCTGTGTTTGGCCCTCATTGGAAGGGATAAGAAGATGGGGGAAAGAAAGAGGAAAATGAGCTTGGGGCATGGAAGCTGCTTGATCTTTTCCACTCTAGGGGGAAGGGAAGGTGATTGGAAGATGGGGGGCTTATTCTGTGTTCATGGGTGAGAGGGTGATTGGGCTGCTGAGAACAGCAAAGCATAGATGGCTACTGCGATAAGGGTAGGCAGGGTAATCCACCTGCAACCACATCTGCAGCATGTAGGTACTGTGGCAATGTACATAAGTGAGAGAGAGAGCAATGTCCGACATATGGAAAAACATGTAGGTCATGTGGGTATCCTGGATCATTTTATAAGACTTATCTAATTAGTAAAAGTGAAACAACAGTGAGTAAGCCACATAAATTGGAGGAGATAGAGTCAGATTTTGCAGACTTGCTCAGTGATCTTTTTAAAGGAATGTTCAGGCTCTATGCAAACAAAAGGACACAAAATCTCAGATTAAATAATATACTATAATCCTGTCATTTGGAATCTGGAGCAGCATATAATGTCAAATTGTCTAAAAGATAAGATGAAGTTGGCACCAAGAGCACAACTACAATCAATTGACACCAAATTGAAGCTATATTCAGGAGAGCTCAATTCCTTGGGACTTTTAATGCAACACATGTGGACATATTCATGAACTTGAGTTGGAGATAGTGAAAGCCAATTAATACCATTGCTGTATGGTCCATTATATGACTGCCTTGGGTTAATCCAGTTCACCCTTCCTGCTGAACTAAACTGCATAGAATATCAGTGCAACAGACATTTGTCAAGGAAGCAGTTGATCAACGCATATGATGATGTGTTTCATGGCTCAGTGGTATCTGTTCAGAATTCATTTTGATCTCAATTTTAGTATTTCACCAATCCAATGTGCTCCATGAAATGTACCAGTAACCACTAAAGCAGAAGTGAAAGCACAGCTGGACAGGCATGAAGCTGATGGTCATCTCACACCAGTGACTAAATCGAGCGACTGTATAAGAAACTGGAGAAGCTATGAATTTGTATTGATCTAAAGCTTCTAAATCTAGTACTGAAAAGGTATCACTACATCATGCCAATGCTTGAAAATGTCTAATGCAAGCTGTCTAAAGCTCAAGTGTTTCTGCTTGTTGATGCACAGGATACATTTCTGAAATGCAAGTTAGAGGAGAAACACTATATATGGGTGTTTATCTGGACCCAATGAGGCAGAAAATGTTGAAACAAAGTACCATTTGGAGTCTTGGTAGCACCCAGGCCTGGATTTGTCAATAGGCACACTAGGCCTGTGCCTAGGGCGGCAAAAATCTGGGGGGGGGGGGGGGGGGGGGGGGGGGAGGGAGGAGTGGGCAGTAGACTGGCTGAAGACTTACTACCTTCCAGCTGTGCTGAATTTCACTCAGTAGAGAAGAGCCCTCTGCTTCCTGATACAGCTTCTCCCTTCCCAGGCAGCATATAGGGAAGAAAAAGGGAGGGGGGGGGGGGGGCGATGAAAGCCTGAAGCACAAAGGGGGATCAATTTGGTAAGATTAGGAGGGGATGATTTGGGATCATTGTGGGTGAGAAGAGAGGCTGAGGAATGACAGTGGATCAGATGGGGAGAAGTGGGCAGTGTTTGTATGTGTGAGAGAGAAGGGATTGGTGCTGGTATGTGTGTGCCAAATTGAGAGGATAGAGAGGAGTTGTAAGTGGAAGTAGGAACAGAGTACAGTAGGGATACCTCCCTCTTCTCCTTCCCCCTCCCCCACCCACTGCAATTCAGGCTCTTGAAAACTGCCGCCCTATATTGAAGATTCCTTTCCACTATTAAAGTTGTTATTAAAAGAGTGTAGTACACAGGCTTGAAACCCACCCAACAAGTTCTCCCAGGTCAAGAGAGAGGAGGCAAGTATAAAATTAAGGAATAAATCCCTAGAAAGGTTTTAAAAGATATAACAATGTTATTTTTAAGATACTATACAGTATCAATGTTCAATATATAATAATAATGTTTCATATATAGTAACAATGCCTTACTTATAAAAAGAAAAACCCAATGTTAAACAACAAATAATGAATATAATCTTTACTATGCTTTACTTTCTTTCTAGATAGAGCTATCTCTTCGAAATTCTATCTTGACATCAACATTCTACTTTCCACAGTAGAATATCAGATAACTATTAACACAATTCTAATAACCTTTCACTTTTCTATTTCTATCTTGTAACCTCAAGATTTGATTCTTTGTGTGTGTTCTATTTTTACTTTTTAAAATACTACTGAAGATTTCACTGGCGACAGTCTTAAGAGTACTTTAAAGGTAAGTATAGTGATTGTCTCTTATGTTTTCTGTCTTTCCTTTTTTATCTGTCTTTTCTACTTTCCTGTTGTCTTTTTCTTTTCTCTTTGGTTAGGATTCTCTCTTTTTCTGTAATTCACTGTATATAAGTTGGTATGTACTAGGGATGTGCAGAGGGACGGCATACGTTGCATTCGGTATTCGTATTCGTCGGGGGGGCAGATACGTTGCATTCGGCAAGGAGACCCCCAATACGTTCATGCGTTCATTCTTATTTGTTTCCCAGCTAAAATTGAATTAACTACAACCCCCCACCCTCCTGACCCCCCCAAGACTTACCAAAACTCCCTGGTGGTCCAGTGGGGGGTCCGGGAGCCATCTCCTGCACTCACGCCGTTGGCTGCCGGTCTTCAAAATGACGTCGAAAGCCTTTGACCTTACTATGTCACAGGGGCTACCAGTGCCATTGGTCGGCCCCTGCAAAACACAGCACTGCTGTAGTTTGCCCCTGTTTGAAATAGTGGGAGTAAATTGTTCACCACTGGAAATGCTGCATAAAAAATGGACACATCATATTTGCAAGAATTTAAATCTTTTTTTCTATGGATTTTTTCCAATTAAAATTTATTTCACTGTGAATGAAACTTCTTAAAATTTATGATTTTCACCTACCTGATGTGGGAGCTTTTGCTTTCAGTGTGTTTCTGAAGTCTTTTTTTCTCTTTTTAAAAAAGAGCATGAGTGTATTTTGATAAGTGTTGGTTATGTTTTATGGTAAAGTAATTTTTTGTTTCTGTGGAAAAATAGCAGTTATACCAATCAAAGTGCTGTGTTTTGCAAAAAAAAAAAAAAAAAAAAAGAATCACTTGAACACATCTAATCAATTTCATACATTGTAAAAAGTCTTTAGAGACATGACTAACTGACAATATTATTGAATGGACAAAATCATTCAAATCTAACCAATCATGAAAACTAAAAAATCGTTCATAAAAATACATGCCATTCAATCAATGAATTTAGACCTTGATGTTCAGGGTCTAAAGACAAAATATACACTTCTGTTCTTTACGGCATAACTCTTTATCATGCTCACCTCATATGAGATTGATTCCCACTTGATCAATAACAAAGAAACAGATTCAAAATTATGGTAATTATCTAAACAATGCCTGACTATAGGTGCTTCTTCTTGCTACAAACCAAATAGATATAATGTTCTAAGATATGTATTTGTATTGTGCTTTTGATCTTGCCCATATATAATTTTATTTATTTAATATACCAACATTTGATCTCAATCAAGATATCACACTGGTTTACATTCAGGTACTGTAGGTATTTCTCTATCCCCAGAGGGCTTACAATCTAAGTTTTTGTACCTGAGGCAATGGAGAGTAAAGTGACTTGCCCAAGGTCACAAGGAGTGATAACAGGACTTGAGCCCTGGTCTCCTGGTTCATAGTCCACTGCTCTAGCCACTAGGCTATTCATCCTCCCTTTTTGAGCAAGGATACTGTATCACATATACAAAAAACATTGCTGCCTGGTGGTTAAACTTCATAGATCATATCTTTTATCAGTGATGGAATGCATAAAGTCTTTGATTTGTATTGTCATAACATAGTCTTTACAATGGCCACATATAAAGTGACCCCCATGCCATGTCCAAATGTTTAGTTGAAAAACTGGATGGAATGAGAAAAAATGAAGGGCCCTATTTTTCATTAAAATTTAAACTTCTAATGTGAATTCTTAGTTTTTTTTGAAAAACAAAACAATGAACTCCCAAAATGCTGCAGTGTTATTATAAAATCTTCAAGATTTTTGAAGATTGAGTGAATCTCAGAGCACATCAAAATCTCTTCCAAAGATGACTGAGAATTAGTTGATGTTAATAGATCCTGATAAAACTCTCTTATAAGCTTTTCTCAAAGATGCATATGGATATCTGTTGCAGATGTGGACCTTTAGACCGAGAGGGAGTTTGTATGGCATCATTAGGTAAAGAAGCTGGCTTTTTTGACTTGGAGTTGGTCTTCACTAGAGGCTAAGATGCAACTGTTTAGGGGCACCAAATGTTTTTTATCCATTAAGGAGCAGATTTTCAAAGGGGTACGCGCGTAAGATATGCGTGTACCCCCCGAAAACCTGCCTCAAGCTCCCCCTGCGTGCGCCGAGCCTATTGCGGGGTTGCAGGGTTGCGGGCGAGGTTCCGGTCCGGGGGCATGGCTGAGGCCTCCAAAACTGCTCCTGGGCCGGGGAATCACGTGCTGGCGGCCGGCCGCCGCGTGCGAGTTACGCCTGCCTCGGGCAGGCGTAACTTTTCAAACAAAGGTAGGGGGGTTTTGATAGGGCTGGGGGGGGGGGTGGGTTAGGTAGGGGAAGGTGCAGAGGGGTGGAAGGAAAGTTCCCTCCGAAGCTGCTCCGATTTCGGAGCGGCCTCGGAGGGAACGGAGGCAGGCTACGTGGCTCGGCAACGTGCAGGCTGCCGATTTTGCGCAGCCTTGCACCCACCGACCCCGGATTTTAAAAGATACGCGCGGCCACGCGCGTATCTATTAAAATTCAGCGTACTCTTGTTTGTGCCTGTTGCATGAACAAAGGTACGCGTGGGCATACTTTTTTTAAAATCTACCCTTAACTGTTTAATATCCTTTGCTTCAGGGAATCCAGGAAATGATTCTTCTTTTGAATCAATTTTTCCAAATACTGCCTCCTTTATCTTAGAAGC
Source organism: Rhinatrema bivittatum (assembly GCF_901001135.1). Classification (NCBI taxonomy): domain Eukaryota; kingdom Metazoa; phylum Chordata; class Amphibia; order Gymnophiona; family Rhinatrematidae; genus Rhinatrema; species Rhinatrema bivittatum. The sequence goes on from NC_042623.1 coordinate 106,414,438, forward strand.
AGTAATGAAGCATGGTCCTGATTCTGGCTGCTGCACTTCTGTTGCCTTTGCCTTGGTATAATCCCTTGAAGGCTAAATACTGAATGAGATAAATACTGAATGAGATCAATAATCACAAGAACCATAAGGGAAAAGAGTCTGAAGAAAATGTCCAAATGGGCATGAAATTATGAAAGGTAAATAGGAACATAAGAACATAAGGAAATGCCATACTGGGTCAGACCAAGGGTCCATCAAGCCCAGCATCCTGTCTCCAACAGTGGCCAATCCAGGCCATAAGAACCTGGCAAGTACCCAAAAACTAAGTCTATTCCATGTTACCATTGCTAATGGCAGTGGCTATTCTCTAACAGGCGGATTTTAAATGCCCTGCTCGCGTAAATCCACCCGGATTTACGCGAGCAGGGCCCTCGTGCACCGGCACGCCTATTTTGCATAGCCCGCTGGCGCGCGCAGAGCTCCGGGACGCGAGTAAGTCCCGGGGTTTTTTTTAGGGGGCGTGTCGGGGCGGAGCCGAACGACGCGGCATTTTGGGGGTGGGACGCAGCGTGTCGGGGGCGGGCCCGGGGACGTGGTTTCAGCCCGGGGCGTTCCAGGGGGGCGTGGCCGTGCCCTCTGGAACCGCCCCCAGGTTGGGTCTCGGCGCACCAGCAGCCCGCTGGCGCGCGTGGATTTACATCTCCCTCCGGGAGGCGTAAATCCATGGATAAAGGTAGGGGGGGGTTTAGATAGGGCCGGGGGGGGGGGGGGGGTTAGGTAGGGGAAGGGAGGGGAAGGTGAGGGGAGGGGAGGGCGAAAGAAAGTTCTCTCCGAGGCCGCTCCGATTTCGGAGCGGCCTTGGAGGGAATGGAGGCAGGCTGCGCGGCTCGGCGCTCGCCGGCAGTCCAAAATCGGCAGCCTTGCGCGCGCCGATCCAGGAATTTATAAGATACGTGCGGCTACACGCGTATCTTCTAAAATCCAGCGTACTTTTGTTGGCACCTGGTGCGCCAACAAAAGTATGCGATCGCGCTTTTTTTAAAAATCTACCCCTAAGTGAACTTAATAGCAGGTAATGTACTTCTTCTCCAAGAACTTATCCAATCCTTTTTTAAACACAGCTATACTAACTGCACTAACCACATCCTCTGGCAACAAATTCCAGAGTTTAATTGTGCGTTGAGGAAAAAAGAACTTTCTCTGATTAGTTTTAAATGTGCACCATGCTAACTTCATGGAGTGCCCCCTAGTCTTTCTACTATCTGAAAGAGTAAATAACCGATTCACATCTACCCGTTCTAGACCTCTCATGATTTTAAACATCTCTATCATATCCCCCCTCAGCCATCTCGTCTCCAAGCTGAAAAGTCCTAACCTCTTTAGTCTTTCCTCATAGGGGAGCTGTTCCATTCCCCTTATCATTTTGGTAGCCCTTCTCTGTACCTTCTCCATCGCAGTTATATCTTTTTTGAGATGCGGCGACCAGAATTGTACACAGTATTCAAGGTGCAGTCTCACCATGGAGCGATACAGAGGCATTATGACATTTTCCGTTTTATTCACCATTCCCTTTCTAATAATTCCCAACATTCTGTTTGCCGCAGCACACTGAACTGACGATTTCAATGTGTTATCCACTATGACGCCTAGATCTCTTTCTTGGGTTGTAGCACCTAATATGGAACCCAACATTGTGTAATTATAGCATGGGTTATTTTTCCCTATATGCATCACCTTGCACTTATCCACATTAAACTTCATCTGCCATTTGGATGCCTAATTTTCCAGTCTCACAAGGTCTTCCTGCAATTTATCACAATCTGCTTGTGATTTAACTACTCTGAACAATTTTGTGTCATCTGCAAATTTGATTATCTCACTCATTGTATTTCTTTCCAGATCATTTATAAATATATTGAAAAGTAAGGGTCCCAATACAGATCCCTGAGGCATTCCACTGTCCACTCCCTTCCACTGAGAAAATTGTCCATTTAATCCTTCTCTATGTTTCCTGTCTTTTAGCCAGTTTGCAATCCACGATTGGACATCGCCACCTATCCCATGAATTTTTACTTTTCCTAAAAGCCTCTCATGAGGAACTTTGTCAAACGCCTTCTGAAAATCCAAGTATACTACATCTACCGGTTCACCTTTATCCACATGTTTATTTACTCCTTCAAAAATGTGAAGATTTGTAAGGCAAGACTTGCCCTGGGTAAAGCCATGCTGACTTTGTTCCATTAAACCATGTCTTTCTATATGTTCTGTGATTTTGATGTTTAGAACACTTTCCACTATTTTTCCTGGCACTGAAGTCAGGCTAACCAGTCTGTAGTTTCCTGGATCGCCCCTGGAGCCCTTTTTAAATATTGGGGTTAAATTTGCTATCCTCCAGTCTTCAGGTACAATGGATGATTTTAATTATAGGTTACAAATTTTTACAAATAGGTCTGAAATTTCATTTTTTAGTTACTTCAGAACTCTGGGGTGTATACCATCTGGTCCAAGTGATTTACTACTCTTCAGTTTGTCAATCAGGCCTACCACATCTGCTAGGTTCACCGTGATTTGATTCAGTCCATCTGAATCATTACCCATGAAAACCTTCTCCATTACGGGTACCTCCCCAACATCCTCTTCAGTAAACACCGAAGCAAAGAAATCATTTAATCTTTCCGCGATGGCCTTATCTTCTCTAAGTGCCCCTTTAACCCCTCGATCATCTAACGGTCCAACTGACTCCCTCACAGGCTTTCTGCTTTGGATATATTTTTTAAAGTTTTTACTGTGAGCTTTTGCCTCTACAGCCAACTTCTTTTCAAATTCTCTCTTAGCCTGTCTTATCAATGTCTTACATTTAACTTGCCAATGTTTATGCTTTATCCCATTTTCTTCTGTTGGATCCTTCTTCCAATTTTTGAATGAAGATCTTTTGGCTAAAATAGCTTCTTTCACCTCCCCTTTTAACCATGCTGGTAATCATTTTGCCTTCTTTCCACCTTTCTTAATGTGTGGAATACATCTAGACTGTGCTTCTAGAATGGTATTTTTTAACAATGACCACGCCTCTTGGACATTTTTTACTTTTGTAGCTGCTCCTTTCAATTTTTTTTTAACAATTTTTCTCATTTTATCAAAGTTTCCCTTTTGAAAGTTTAGCACGAGAGCCTTGGATTTGCACACTTCCTCTTCCAATCATTAAATTAAATTTGATCATATTATGATCACTAATGCCAAGCGGCCCCACCACCATTACCTCTCTCACCAGGTCCTGTGCTCCACTGAGAATTAGATCTAAAATTGCTCCCTCTCTCGTTGGTTCCTGAACCAATTGCTCCATAAAGCTATCATTTATTCCATCAAGGAACGTTATCTCTCTAGCATGTCCCGATGATACATTTACCCAGTCAATATTGGGGTAAGTGAAGTCTGTAAAAAACAAGGGCAACCAAATGAAATTTAAATTATAGCCGAAGTGACGGTGTCATCAAGCCAGATGTTGTGATTTTAACCAAAACCCAACCGGTCTTCTAATCATTCACCATCACTGTAAAAATTTAAATTTATTAATTGAAAACTTTTTTTAAAATTTTTTGTTATTAATAAAGGGTTAAAAAATCAGTCAAAAAGTCTTTCAAAAACAGTCTTTGGTAGACATTCAACTCCGTTGACAATGTGAAGAAAGGTTGATAAGCAATCTCTCAATACGAAATATAAGCACAGCCCAACACGGCCGGTGTTTCGCAGGAAAAGCTTCCTCAGGGGCATGTAACAATATTCACATAGGAGTATTTGCCAGTTCAAGATGGACCAGAAGTCTCAGAAGTTCTTCTTCATCGCAAGGAACCTCTCACCGGATTTGCCTATGGGACCCCTTCCCCCCAAGCTGGCACGCACGGGACCCTCCCTCGGGGAGCTGCAGCTGCAGGGCAATGCCCAGCCGTCCTCGCTGATGCTGTGCCCCCCCCCCAGGGACCCCCCTGGGGCTTCAGGTGGTCCCCTTGCCCCTCAGGGGGGAGACCCTTCCCTGGCCGGGGATGATCCCACCCTGGCGTCCCAGGTTGAGGGTGACGATCTGAGGGTTCTCCGCATCTTTCAGGCGGCCGAGTTGGATGACCTTATCCCCTACATACTACTGGAGATGGACATCAATCCTCCTCTGGAGCCCGTCGAATCGGATCCCAGGGCGAAGAAGGGGGATCCACTCTTGGCGGGCCTCAAGCTTTTGTCCAAAGCTTTCCCGACACATCCCACCTTTTTGCAGTTAATCTCCCGGGAGTGGGATATGCCAGAGGCCACGCTCCGGGTCGGTAGGGCTATGGAGAAGCTATATCCCCTCCCAGAGGACTTCCTCAAGCTGCTCAAGGTACCGGCCGTGGATTCCGCTGTGTCGGCAGTCACAAAGAGTACCACGATCCTGGTTACGGGCGGCACGGCGCTAAGGGACCTTCAGGACAGAAAGCTGGAGGTATATCTTAAGAGAGTCTTCGAGGTCTCAGCGCTGGGGATGCGAGCGGCTATCTGTAGTTCCTTAGCGCAGAGAGCGGGCCTTCATTGGGTACAGCAGCTCCTCACCTCCCAGAGCCTGCCGGCTGCGGAGGCTCAGCAGGTGGATAGATTGGAGGCCTTGGTGGCCTATGGGGCGGACACCCTATATGACCTTCTCCGAGTTTTGTAACGCTCTATGGTGGCGGCGGTTTCGGCCTGTCATCTCTTGTGGCTCTGAAATTGGTCGGCAGATGCCTTATCTAAGGCTCGCCTGGGGTCGCTGCCTTTTAAGGGCAAGTTCCTCTTCAGAGAAGACCTGGACCAAATCATCATGTCCCTCAATGAGAATGTGGTACATAAACTCCCGGAGGATAGGCCTCGCTCCTCTAGGTCTTTCGGTCCCTCCGCAAAGAACAGGTACCGGAACCAGCGTCGGCCGCGCACTGCAAGACAGCAGCAGCCTCCCCGGGCTCCATCGTCTTGTTTGCATAACTGGAACTGGTCCTTTCGAGGGCGCAGGCCCGGCAAGGAGAGCCGGGGTCCGGGTTCCTCCTCGAAGATGACTCAACGACGCCAGGAAGCCCCATGATCCAACCCCACGGATAGGGGGCCGGATTGCTCTATTCTACAAAGAGTGGCTCCGTATCACGACGGATCAGTGGGTCCTGGATATTCTAAGACACGGCTACGTGTTGGATTTCGCCCGAGTGCCCAGGGACAGGTTCCTGTTTTCTCTTTGTGGCTCTCCTCTCAAGAGAAGGGCCGTCTGCCAGACACTCGAGCGCCTTCTGGCGCTGGGGGCGATAGTGCCGGTTCCCGCCTCCGAACTGGGCCGAGGATATTACTTCATCTATTTCGTGGTGCCGAAGAAGGAGAGCACTTTCCGGCCCATCCTGGATCTCAAGACTGTAAACAAGTCCCTCTGGGTTCCGCGTTTTCGCATGGAAACCCTCCACTCTGTGTTGGCTGCGGTCCACCCAGGGGAATTCCTCGCCTTGTTGGACCTCACGGAAGCGTACCTTCATATTCCGATTCATCGGGATTGCCAGCGTTACCTTCGCTTCAAGATCCTGGGGCAGCATTTTCAGTTCCGAGCCCTTTTCTTCGGTTTGGCGACAGCCCCACGTGTGTTTACAAAGATCATGGTGGTGGTGGCAGCGGAACTTCGCAGGGAAGGGATCCTGGTCCACCCGTACCTGGACGACTGGCTCATTTGGGCGAAATCCCTGGCCCAGGGTTTCTAGGCGGTGGGACGTGTAGTGCAACGCTTGCGGTCCCTGGGGTGGATAATCAACTTCGGCAAGAGCAACCTTACACCATCCCAGTCGCTGGATTTTCTGGGCGCGCACTTCGACACAAAGGTGGGCAAGGTGTTCCTTCGGCCGGAGCGAGCCCAGGCGCTGCGGTTGCAGATTCTTCACTTCGCATTGCTTCCGGGCCCCACAGCCTGGGATTACCTGCAAGTTCTGGGAACCATGGCTTCCACGATCGACCTGGTCCCGTGGGCTTTTGCGCACCTCCGTCCCCTCCAGAAGGCCCTGCTGTCCCGGTGGAAACCGGTCTCTCGGGACTTCCAGGCAGTGTTCCCGATCCCAGCACCGGCTCGCCTCAGTCTCAGCTGGTGGTTGAATCCTCACCATCTGGCACAGGGAGTGTCGCTGGAGGTTCCGGAGTGGATAGTTGTCACCATGGATGCCAGCCTGGCAGGCTGGGGGGCGGTCTGTGGATCCAGCTCCATACAAGGCCGTTGGACGGCGGTTCAGGCACAGTTGCCCATCAACCGCTTGGAGACCAGAGCGATCCGTTTAGCTCTGAAGGGTTTCCTTCATCTGGTTCATCATCAAGCAGTCAGGATACTCTCAGACAACGCAACCATTGTGTCCTACATCAATCGCCAGGGCGGTACGAGGAGCCGACACGTCGCATGGGAAGCAGACAAGCTGATGCAGTGGGCAGAGATCCACTTGCTCCGCCTGGCGGCTTCTCACATTGCAGGCGGGGACAACGTACAGGCGGACTTTCTCAGCCATCAGCGCCTCGACCCGGGTGAGTGGGAGCTCTCCGAGGAAGCAATGAGTCTGATTGTGAATCATTGGGGGACACCCCACATGGATCTCATGGCCACGGCGGAAAATGCAAAGGCGCATCGCTTCTTCAGCCGAAGAAGGGAGCACAGCGTGGAAGGGGTCGATGCTCTGGTTTTTCCATGGCCCAGTCAGGTCCTCTTATACGTTTCCCTCCGTGGCCCCTAGTGGGAAAGGTGATTCGGATGATAGAGTCTCATCAGGGTCCAATAATTTTGGTGGCGCCGGAATGGCCCAGGCGTCCGTGGTTCGGGGACCTTCTCAGCCTGGTGGTGGAGGGTCCGGTACCTCTCGGGCATCTTCCACGTCTCCTTCGACAAGGTCCCATATTTTTCGAGGAGGCAGATCGCTTCTGTCTTGCGGCTTGGCTTTTGAGAGGCGTAAGTTGAGACGTCGAGGTTACCCAGAGCCGGTGATTACGACCCTCTTGCGGGCTTGCAAGAAATCCACCTCCGTTACGTATGTGAGGGTTTGGAAAATTTTCGAGAATTGGTGCAATTCTCAGTCCATTCAACCGTCGTGCTCCTCGGTGGCACAGGTACTTTCGTTTCTTCAGGGCAGTCTGGACTTGGGGCTAGCGTATAACTCCATCAGGGTTCAGGTGGCGGCTTTGGGTGCCCTACTCCACAACGTGAATGATTCGCTGCTTTCCTCTCATCCAGATATTATGCGATTTCTCAGGGGGGTACGGCACTTGAAGCCACCATCTAGACCACCTTGTCCTTCTTGGAGTCTCAACCTGGTCCTCCGAGCCCTCAGTGGCCCACCTTTCAAGCCTCTTCAAGCAGCCACCCTCAAAGATCTCACCTTCAAGACTATTTTTCTGGTAGTGATCAGCTTGGCGCGCCGCGTCTCTGAGCTCCAAGTGTTGTCTTGCCGGGAGCCATACTTACGCTTCACGGAGGAGGGGATTTCCTTACGTACGGTGCCCTCCTTCTTACCTAAGGTAGTCTCGTCTTTTCATCTCAACCAGTCGGTTGAGCTACCTTCATTTTCCTCTTCGGACTCCAGAGATCTTCGTAAGCTCGATGTCAGGCGCTGTTTTATGCAATATTTGGCGATCACCAATGACTTTCGGCTCTCGGATCATCTGTTCGTACTTTGGTCAGGTCCTAGGAAGGGGTGCATGGCCTCCAAGGTTACCATCGCACGTTGGCTGAAAGGGGCGATCGTTTCAGCTTATATTGGGGCTGGACGGCCTCCACCGTTGGGAGTCAAGGCACACTCCCTCCGTTTGCAATCTACATCCTGGGCGGAGAGTACATCGGTTTCTTCGCAGGAAATCTGCAGGGCAGCTACATGGAAGTCGCGCCACACGTTCTCGAAGCACTACCGCCTGGATGTTCGGGCGCCAATTTTTGGTTCCTTCGGGGATAGTGTCATTCGAGCAGGGCTGTCTTCGGCCCACCCATAAGAGGGAAGCTTTGGTACATCCCACCGTCTGGACTGATCCTGGTACGTACAAGGAAAAGAAAATTATTCCTCACCTGCTAATTTTCGTTCCTGTAGTACCATGGATCAGTCCAGACGACCCTCCCTGTTCGCCGGTGGGGGGGTTGTTCGGGGGTTCGCCTCTGCTGGACTGTACCTTCTGATACACCTATGATCTCCCTGGGGATTCAGGGGCTGTTCTGTGTTTCCCAGTTCTGTTTACAAGTCCCCCAGGAGGGTCTTGTTTTGGGACACTTATATAGTGTGTTCTTCCTTTGCATTGAGAATGATTGGATACTTGATCCCTCCGCCTCTTCTCCTCTTGGCTTTGCTAGGCTAGTTACTGAGGTCTGAGGTAAGGGCGGTGAGGTTATATAGGACCTCCCCCTCCTCGGGTTTTGTTCTGACTCCATCTGCTGGACAGGGGACATAACCCACCGTCTGGACTGATCCATGGTACTACAGGAACGAAAATTAGCAGGTGAGGAATAATTTTCTTTTTTTGGTACAAGTATTTTCTTGTCTGTTGGCCTCAGAGAGATGCCACACACTAAACAGAAGGGCAGGGTAAGAAAGGGAGCCTCGACCCCCATAAGACCCACGCTCATACAAACAACGTTGACAGGCTTCCACCCCCATTTGGAGATTACAGCCCCAGAGTATCCTGTTGAACAAGTAGACGGGGAGCAAGCACCCTTGTTCCAGGGAGAAACTACTCTAAGTCCCAGGGCTCCAACAACTCTTCCTCCACCAAGAAATGCCGAAATAGCTGCTGACTCGAGCTCACCGCAAGGACAGATTGCGTCTCTGGAAGTGAGGGCAGGAATAATGGTGCGTCAGTGAGAACCGGAGGTCCTTTCATCTCCTCCCCACAAGTGCAGGAAATTTCTCGGCATGGACCGAGCTGCAGCTGGCAAAATTGATGCCGGCACAGACATGAAGAAAGCTCATTCTCAGAGAAATCAAGACACTCAAGGTATATCTTTACCACAAGCAATAACCTTGTTACCTTTTGTTCTGAGTGAAAAAACCAAAATCTGTGACTATTAGGGATGTGAATCGTTTTAGGACGAAAAATGGCGGCGGCCATAGACGAACACGATTGGACGGCAGGAGGTCCTTCCGGACCCCCGCTGGACTTTTGGCAAGTCTCGTGGGGGTCAGGAGGCCCCCCACAAGCTGGCCAAAAGTTCCTGGAGGTCCAGCGGGGGTCAGGGAGCGATTTCCCGCCGCGAATCGTTTTCGTACGGAAAATGGCGCCGGCAGGAGATCGACTGCAGGAGGTCGTTCAGCGAGGCGCCGGAACCCTCGCTGAACGACCTCCTGCAGTCGATCTCCTGCCGGCGCCATTTTCCCGTACGAAAACGATTCGCGGCGGGAAATCGCTCCCTGACCCCCGCTGGACCTCCAGGAACTTTTGGCCAGCTTGTGGGGGGCCTCCTGACCCCCACGAGACTTGCCAAAAGTCCAGCGGGGGTCCGGAAGGACCTCCTGCCGTCCAATCGTGTTCGTCTATGGCCGCCGCCATTTTTCGGCGCCATTTTGGAAAATGGCGCCGGCTGAAGACAACAAGATTCAGGAGCAGGAGCCCGTTCCGGACCGCTGCCGTTCCGGACCGCCGCTGGACCCGCAGGTTTATTTAACTCATTTGGGGGGGGGTCGGGAGGGTGGGGGGGTTTAATTTAAAGGGTCGGGGGGGGGGTTTTAGGGGGTTTTATGTGCCGGTTTTGCGATTTTTAGATTTTTCACGATTTTTCACGATATTTTACCCCCCCAAACAGCAACAATACGATTCCCTCCCCCTCCCAGCCGAAATCGATCGTTAAGACGATCGAGGACACGATTCACATCCCTAGTGACTATGGAACTGTTATGGCAGGCAATTGTGTCGATGCAAAATGTTATATTAAATTTGTCTACAAATATAAAAGAAATGCAGACTGTATTACATAACTTAACCCCTGAGATAAACCAACATTCTGCGACTCTGTTAAAAGTGGATGAAGAAATTAATCAGATAGAGAGTGTGCAGCTTTCAATAATCATGTTATGACCTGTTGCCCATGGGCCCCCCCCGTGAGCAAAACTACTCACCCATGCCTCTCGTCTTCACCCGACGCGGGAGGACGCCACCATCGGGCCTCTTGCGTGGCTGGAGCCGCGGTCTGTCGTTTGCCCCACGCAGCCCAGAGGCCGCTCTGGATCTTCTTCTCCCCCGCGGTCGGAACCATGGACTTCCTGCCCCTCACCGCAGGCCGAGACTGTCCCCGACGTCACCGGCATCTTCACGGTGCTAAGGCCGCATCCCCGGGCTGGTCCGGCGGCTGGAGCTGCCTCCGGGGCCTCCTCACAGCAGCTGGAGTTGCTGCTGACGTCAGGGCCTGCGTTCAGGCCAGCCCTGCCTTCTCAGTGTCTCTACGTCAGTGCAGGCCGCTGTCCGCGGTCCTGCACAGCTTCCTGCTTGCTTCTTAGGTGCTGGCCCACGCCTCTCTGCCAGATTTAAAAGGCCAGGCACAGGAAGTGTGCTGGCCCCACCTTTAAGTGGACTTCCTGTTTCAGCCATATAAAGGGCTGCTCCGTCAGTCTGTTTGTTGCCTTGCATTGGAGTGTCTTCCTTCTGGAGGCTCCTGCCTGCCAGAGCTCCATCAGGCCTTCTTGTCTTCTCCATGGAGTTCCTGTTGTTTTGCCATGTCAAGTCTTGTCTTCGTGCCTGAGGTCCCTGTCCAGATGTCCCGTCTAGGCATCCTGATGTTCCTGTCCTGATCTTCGTCCTTATGTCCTGCCATGATCTTCTACGTCCTGATGTTCCTGCCTTCCCGGATGTTCTTCCCTGTGTTTTCGTAAGTGCTCCTGGCCTTTTGACCTGCTGGGCCTTGGAGTGGCCAACAGGTGGGATCTGTCCCTGCGCTCTGGAGCTTCTGTTCCTGACAGCCGTCGGAGCTTTGGATGTCATTGGTCCCGACATCAGAGTTCCTCCCCGCCTGGATCTTCCCTGCGCATGTCCCACTCTCCTCATGGTCCGTGACCAGCCTTTGGGCTGTGTAGGTCTCGCAGTGGGACAGGGTGGTCCGCGACTCAGTCCCGCGGGTGGGCTGAGTAAGGCGCCCTGAGAGACTGTGCAATGCGTCTTCTGTGATGTCTTTGTACTAGCCTTCGTCTGTGACGCCGTTGCATCCCCACCGGTTCCAGTACCCGAGTCTTCCTACAGTTCCTGCCTGATTCCAGTACCCGAGTCTTGCTACAGTTCTTGTCTACTGTTCTAGTCTTGTTCCAGTTCTTAGTCCAGCTTCTGCCCTCAACCTCAGGCCAGGCCTGCTGCTCCATGCTGTTCTTCGCAGCAGGTCCGAAAGGGCTCGGAATGGTCAGAGGACCATTCACATTCCAACATCTTGTTGTTGGCCGTGGGAGTTTGCAGGCCTGGTGGAGGGTAGCCCGCCATTCATGCTGGAATACGCCGTCAACCCTCAGGTCGGCCCTGGGTGCGCCTGGGGTCGGGCTGAGGCCCAAGGGCACACTAAAACACCAGAGTGTAACAGAAAGCAAGGCCTTCGAGGCCATTCAACATAACAGAATGCAAGGCCTCGAGGCCGCAACAAATCAAAGGAGAATATATCTTGGAAAAGAAAGTGGAAAGTATAGAAAGTTCTATGAGGTATAACAACTTAAGAATTTTAAACTTTCCTAAGTGTAAAATGACTTCCCCAAAGGAACAACTAAAGAATTATTTTCAAGAAATATTATTATTGTCATCTGAAACGTTACCAGTGATATTGAAGGCTTACTTTCTATTGAGGAAAACTGAGCAACAAAATGAAAATTTATTAGCAGTTGGAAATTCACTAAATGTTACAGAGTTGTTAGAGATATCTTATAGTTCTCAAATTGAAATGCGGGGGATTTTATTGGTAAAATTCAAGTTTTCAGAAGATAGAGATAATGTATTAAAATTGTTTCTAGGTAAAAGATCTTTTTTATATTTGGGGCAAAAATTATAGATCTACCTGGATGTCTCTAAGGAGACTCAGACTAGGCATAAAAAATTATTAATACTAGCAAATCAAGCTAGAACTTTTGGTATACAGTTGTTTATCAGATTCCCTTGTAAATTGTATAATGAAAGTTGAAGGTACAAGATTTGTTTATTATGAACCTGAACAGTTAGAGAAATATCTAGAGGGTCGGTGAAACCAAGGGACTGAACGAAGTATATCACCTGGAATTTGTTGCCAGAAAATGTGGTTAGTGCAGTTAGTATATCTGTGTTTAAAAAAGGATTGGATAAGTTCTTGGAGGAGAAGTCCATTACCTGCTATTAATTAAGTTGACTTAGATAATAACCACCACTATTACTAGCAACAGTAACATGGAATAGACTTAGTTTTTGGGTACTTGCCAGGTTCTTATGGCCTGGATTGGCCACTGTTGGAAACAGGATGATGGGCTTGATGGACCCTTGGTCTTACCCAGTATGGCATGTTCTTATGTTCTCAGTTGTAGGATAAAGTTTACTCCGTAACCTCTCATATTTTGATTCAGATTGTAAATTTATATGGTATATTTGCTCCAATAATGGATCTTTCTCCCATATTGTTTGGTAACAGGGAGAAAAAGATGATGATAATTTATAATTTGTGATGAATAGAATATATATTTCTCTTAATTAGGGTAATATATATAGTTGTATTCTATGTACTCCTGATTTATCATTTTCTGTATTTGAATATTGTATTCAAATTTGAAATTGCAAAATTAAAAATTAAAAAAAAAAGTTCTGATTCAGAAAATCCCAGACAAGATTCTTCCTCAGAATCAGTTGATGAACATACTGTTTTCACTCCTCAGAAGCAGCAATCATAGAGGACTATGCTGCTGGTTTTTAATATTGCACTTCTGCTGCCCCTGCCCTGCTAATACCAGCTTTGTATAGCTCTCTCTTTTCCCTCACCTCCAAAACAAGAGGAAGGGGAAGAGGTGTCTGTTGCCCCTGCCCTGCTAATACCAGCCTTGTATAGCTCTCCCATCTTTTACCTCACCTCCAAAACAAGAGGAAGAGGTATCGGTAACATATGCTCTCTAAATTTCAATTGCTTCTACCTTGACCTGTCTTCCTGTCCTGCCATTCTGCAGCCAAACATATTTTTCAATTTAGCAGCAAAACTGCTTTTTATATTACTTCTCCTAGGCTGGGCTGGCTCTGCAGCAAATCCTCTACCCACACCAAGGCTGCCATTTCTTCCTCTCTATTTTCTTCTTAATGATATGATCATATTTGAACTGCACAGTCTACTGGGGATTTGGACATCACAAATTAATTTATTTATTGATACTGTACTCCAATTCACAGTGCCACTCTACTGTGTGGAGAAAAGTTTGTCACACACATACATACACATAGACAGTGCATATGTGCTGTGTGTTGTGTCCATCAGTCTCAGATGGCTTTGACCCTTGCGCTTCACCTTTTTCTCTGCTCTCCCCACTAGCCTTGGGAAGATGGCTACCACCGCGTCTGCAAGCCGCATTCCTGGCATCCCCGGAACAGCTATGGCAAAGCCTCATGCCATGTTTCTCCTAAGGGCCTCCTAGTATGCTTGTGTGCACACCACCCACATCTTTATCCACGTCATGGCGGGAACCTCAGGGGCGTCCCCCTCAAGTGACATCACACCATCCGGGTATTTAGCCTACGCTTGTTTGCTAGCTCTTTGAGTTAGCATGGATTGGATTCGTCCGGTCTAAGCCTCTCTGCCGCTTCTGTGCTACCGCTGGAAGCTCTCTCTGCCCCTAACCTGGGTAGCCGCTCCTCAGGGGCCCTTTGCTTTCTTTCAGGTGCCTTACTGGTATCAGGTACTCACTCCTCGAGGGCCTGCTCTCCCTGCCTCGATGCCTGTAACCATCTACTTCTGCCTGGTGGAATTGTCAACCTTACAGCTACCATCTAGTGAGTAATCTAATTCTCAGTCTGTCTCATCTACAGCTTGCCATGCTGGGAAACCTTCACCTGGATCTCCCTATACCATCTTGGTGAGACGGGTTTCCTCTGCCGAGGGTCCTTGGACTGCTACCTCTGGATCACCTCGTTTCTTCCACATCTGGTGGTATACATCAGCTGTACAATAAAAGACAAAACTCTGTGTTTGTGCATTCAGAGTCTAGCCCAGTACTGTGGCTCCCCACGGGGCTCCTCCCTGTGGACGTGGTCATTTCTACAGTCCCCAAGAATCCACTCAAACACACTTAAATTTCATGCTCAAGAGGTATTAGATGAGAAAACACACAGCACCTTTCTTCCAATTGGCTGTCTGCCCCTGAACCCACTCAGTCTGCATTCCCAACCACCAGCAGTGTAACTATGCACAAATGTAAGGGTATTAGTAAAGGTGCATAAAATATAGTCAATGTCCCCTGAGTGATACACTTTAAAATAAATCAGTGCCACAGTTTGTTTTATGTTCATTATCTAGCCCTAGTTGGCTTTAAGGAACAATATGAAGTGCACGTCTTCCTACCTCACATGCAAACACTTAACTATATAGCAGATGTTTGACTACAAGAAATCCCTTCAGTGAGCATCTAAAACAAGATCTATGAAGAACCTACCAGTCCTGGCCCACCTGTACCATACTGGAGGAGCAAGCTACGCAGCCTTCTTAGCTTTTGTTGGCCTGTTATGGCAGCCACTCCTTGCTGGTCTTGTGATCTGTGCACCTGAAGCTCTTCCATATGGGTAAAAGCAAGGCGGGCCCAAGTTCCCTGTTTGAGGCCAATCCTGACATCAAGCCTCACATCCAGAGGATGATGTGAAGTGTAATTGGCATCATCTCTCTTACATCCTAACATTTTAAAGATATAAGAGGAATGGGAAGGGGCAGGAGCACACACTTGGAGAGAACTCAAGGTGGACCGCATATGTTGAGGTACTCCATTATGTAATAAAGGGTTAGGAGACACATACTCCCAACATGAGGTTGTATTTTCTGACAAAGAGACAGTAAGCTTGCTGGTGTGGCCCACATAGCTTTCTCAAGAAAGGAACCCAGTGGTGTCAAGTGAAGTTGCAGAAAAGATGCATAATAGTTACGATCCCACCAATTAACCTTCCACTCCTCACCCAATCATACAGGATACAGCTAGGTACTCAGGTGTTTATTTATTTATAAATTAGATTTTGCCTGAAGTATACTATCAGGTAATGGGCCATTGAGTGGAAAAGCATCATCTGCTATAGCATAATTAAAATTATGAACCCCAGAAAGCTTTAGGGGGTGGCTGGGCCCACATTGAAGAGTTAATATTTTTCCATTACTACACAGCCCTAGAGTTAATGTGGGTAAGCTTGCAAAATATCGCAAACAACCATATACATGTGTTTCATTGCTTTGCACTTTAAATTAGTATATGCGTAATATTTACACATGTAAGCACCTTCCACTTATGCATGAACATACACACATATTGCACTCCTTTGTGCATATGTATATGCATAATATGTACCATTGCTGGGATCAAAGGAGGGAGACTGGTCCTTCTTTCCTTGTGCCACCTTGTCTCAGGGCCATCCAGGACACATGCGTAAGTCTAATTTTCTGCCCAGAGAGGTTGACCTCCTTGTAAAGGAAGTGACAAGGGCTCACAGTGTTCTCTATGGTATGAACACAAAAAGAGTGGGCTTCTACCAGAAGGAGCAGATATGGGATTGCATTCACCATAAGATTAATGCAGTTTTCAAAGACTGCAGGATTGTTGGTGAATTGTGTCACAAGTTAAAAGAAAGCAGGTGTGAATACTAGCCGAGGGGGTAGACACCCAAGTCACTCTGACAGTGGCACAGAAGATGGTGCTGTTTATCATTTCTGAGTCATCTGTGACTGGGGTGGTGGAGCTGGACACATCGCAACCAGACCTGCAGCACGGTGAGTAGTATCTATCAGATACCTTGTTCTAGTGTTTCTACATGGCATATACTTGGTGTGGCATTACCAGGTCCTACTATAGTAATGTAGGGTACATGTGCCTACAGAGTGGAGCCTGATTTATCCCTTGGCTCCAGAGCATCGGGTCTGGAATATAGGGCACCATACTATAAAATAGGTGTTTGCTGTATGTAGTACTATAAAATAGGTGTTTGCTGTATGTAGCATGATAATATAGTAGGATCTATGGACTGCACATAGAGAGCATGCCTTCTTAGTTGTAGACAGGTACATGGTATATTTTTTGTTGTTTCCATGTCTGTATTGAAAACATGGGTGATATAACAGTCCTTAACTTAATAAAACACTATACCAACTAAGGACATGAATATCTGTTATTATATACGATAAGTGTCACATACATATATTCAGTAATTATAACCATTTAGTAAATCGAGATATGAGGAGACGTTGAATTGTGGCGGTATGAGAAGACGCTGAGTTGTGGTAGGTGGGATTCCATGTTTGTATTATGTTCCTGACATTTGAATAATAACAGATATATAGAGGTTGATTTTGGGTTATATTCTTATGCCTAGGAAAAAGATACATGCCGTTGGAGAAGTCTTTGTTAAGATGGAGTTAGAGACTCTACATTATTTTTGTTGGAGACATCTGTCGAACTATGCATTTTAAATTGCACTTGAAAATTTATTAACACGAAGTGAGTATGTTATTTGGTATATTTTTAAGATAATGGTACTGAATACTATTTGTTTGGATTCGTGTGGAAATGGTTAGAGAGGTATAATGTATATACGAGATGACTGGATATAAATAGGATTTTCTTGGTCATGCCTATTTTCGATTTAGTAATTAATTGTTTTTTGTGATAATTTAATTTGGTCTTTATATTAAGTGTATTTATATTATAGGTAAGTGTGGATACCGATGCAATAATTGGAAGGTTCAGGACAACGGAGAATTGAGGCTCCCATGTGAGGGGGAGTACATATGAGAATAGCATCGTGAAGGATAACCCCTGAAGAAGCTAATTTGCGAAACAAGGTCCTTGTCGGGGATTGTCAATGTAACACAGTACTGAATATGCAAGAAATTTAAAATTGAAAATTAACATTGATATTGGAGATACGCCGCTTGTAAAATACTGTTTTAGGGTTCTCGTATTCTGAATCTGTGCACTGTGATTTTCTTGTATGTAAAATATGTCTTTGGGAAAGGTGCAATAGTAGTGGGGAATTTTAAGTAAATGATTGGTTGGATGGATGAGTGAATGGTTAGTATATTTTAAGGGATATCTAGTGTTTGGATTTATGTGTATTGATGTGGGAAATTGCAGGTAGCTTGGGTATCCACACAATGTTGAAAAATATAAGAAAAACACATTATATATGTCTTAGATAAGATTATTTTCCTGCATATTGATTATTGCAACAGTCTCTATATTGGTTTACCTAAAAACTCAATTCGTTCACTCCAACTTTTGTTGAATGCGGCGGCTAGATTAGTTTCCTCTTCTAAGCGATTTGATCAAATTACTCCTGTTTTATGTCGACTCCAATGGTTGCCTGTAATTGAGCGTATATTCTATAAGATAGGAATGACTGTTTTTAAGCTCCGTGTTTTATCTTCTGATTTTTGGTTCAATGCATTACTTCGGATCCATAAGCCAGCCAGAACACTTAGGTCTTCACAATTAAATTTACTTGAGGTTCCTTCTGTGAGATTAGCTCATTTATACTGTACAAGGGAAACATCCTTCTCCATAGCGGCGCCCAATCATTGGAACATGATTCCGTTTGACCTTCGCTCGATTGAAGATGTTAAGAAATTTAAAATATCCTTCAAGGAATTTTTGCTTAATCGTGCGTACAATTGTTAATCGAACTATTTCGAATAAGTTAATGTATTTGGTAATAAACATCAGACAAGATTTTATGTGATCTCTTTCAGACAATAAGCTTTGATGATTTAAATATCATTTTGTCATCCAGGTTCTATGAAACTATTCTGTATGTTTATGTATTTTGTTTGCCTTGTTTTTATTATGTGTGTAAATTTTGTATATCGCCTAGGCCTAACAGTGTTAGGCGATTAATAAATTTTATCAAATGAAAAAAATGTGATATTTATAGGTCAGACGTTGAGTCGTGATAAGATGTATGTTTAATAAATTATATAAATTTTAAAAAATTAATCTTGATTTACTAAATGGTTATAATTACTGAATATATGTATGTGACACTTATCGTATATAATAACAGATATTCATGTCCTTAGTTGGTATAGTGTTGTATTGAAAACATGACATTGTGTTGTCTATTGTACTCTCACCTCTGGACTAAATGGAATCTTCATTGCCACAATTCTTATTCAATCCTGTGACTTAAATGTGATAGCTGAGCTTGCAGAACACCCTATCTTGAGCCAATAAGCAACCCTTTAAACGACTATATGCAGATAGTTGGTGACCTCAGCACCTACACAGGCTGAGAAACAGCTTATGGTTCCAGATACTATATGTTTGGAAGAGGTACATGTTTATATTTTCACTGGAGTATCAGGAGGTGCTGAAAGAGGAGTTGGGGACCTGTACTGATTTTTAACATAGAAATTCTTTATAAACTTACAAATCTATGATGTAAAACTAAAACATGTACCATGATCACTGTTGCAAGAAGCCAAGATGAGGAACTGGTAGAGCCAAGCGGTATGCAAAGGCCACATTACCGCATATTGCAACTGCCCGAAACCTCAGAGGAAGAGGAGAAACAGGAAGGACCAGCCATGGAGGAACAGCTGCCACAACCATCTGGCGAGCCACAGGAGGAGCTAAAGGATGATATGCAGGAGGAGTCAGTGGAGGAATAGCAGCAAGCTGGTCTGGATTCCTCAACAGAGGAGGAGGGTGCTGAACACCCACAGGTGGAGGCCAGGACAGCAGAGTGCCTCCTCATTGGGATGCCTGAATACTGGAAAAGGTGGCAGCACTGAGTCAGAAGTCCATGGCCTGCAGGAGGTGATACAGGAAGAGAGACAGGCTCTAAGGGAAGAACTGAGCGGCCTGCGACAGGAAATACGACAGCTGTATGGAGGGAGCTGCTTACTAGAATGCCTACTTGGCAGCCACAGCCACCACCAGCAACACCAGTGGTGCTTTCACAACCTTTCAGGCCCTTCTGCAACCATGGCCTGAAAAGCCTGATCCTGTGCCCTCTTATGGATCATCATCTCTAAGGAGGAGCTTCAGACACAGCTTTTCCAGTGCCCCTGCACATGGCCCAAGAAAGAGAGAGAGAACAAGGCTGATAGAGCCAGAAACTAATTTGTACAGCACTTTTATACATTAGCACTTCACAGATTAGTAAAAGCATTATCACCTATGCAAATATCTTTGTATCAGTGTTCTTTTCCTCTCTAGTAAGTCATTGACTTGCAATTTCTCCTTACTGCGCTCTTGTTCCTCATCCTTTTCCTCTTCATCTGTACCCTCATCTAGTCAGTCTGGAAAGGTATGCATCTGGTTTTGTAGCATACGGCAGACTAGGAAGATCTGACAGACTTTAGTTGGGTTGTAAAAAAGGCATTCTCCAGATCTGTCCAGACAGCAGAAGTGAGTTTTGAGTAGGCCAAAGACTCTCTCAATGACTGTTCTGGTCATCCATTAGGTCCTGTTCTATTGACCCTCTGCTGCACTCTGGGATCATAAACCATTTTTGAGGGGATAGTCTCTTTCATTTATAAGGGAGAAACCAGAGCAGAACAGTTATAATAGGCTCTCAGGTGAACTGGACTTTAGGGGATTAGGTTGGGTTGGAGCTCTCCTCCGGGCCAAGCCAGCCACCTGAGATGTGGGACACCCACAGAAGAGGTTGGGTGTGATATGATGTTATCAATGAATTGTTTCCTACATAGTAGCCAGCCCCCCATGATATGTCCTTCCTGGACGTGATCATGAAATCCTGACTATGAGATGATGTAGACATCATAAGTGGATCCTGGAAACTTTGGGACTACATCCAGAATGAAGCCCTTAGCATCACAGACCACCTGCATATTGAGGGAATGAAAGTCCTTGCGGTTACGGTAGGCGGCCTCATCTCCCCCTGGTGTACTTATAGGAATGTGTGTACAATCGATCCTCCCTAGGACAAAAGGAAAGCATGCTACCTGATAGAAATCCTGCATGATTTGTTCTTGCTGCCATCTGCTCTGAGGGAAGGATATATATTAATGTGTTCTGCTTTGCAAGCCAGCCAGCAACTGATCGATGCACATGGAGGTAGCAGACTGGCTTATGCTGGACGTAACCCCAAGAGGAGTTTGGAAGGTGCTGGTAGCAAAAAATGCTAGGGCAGTGGTGATCTTGAGATGTGTGCACAAGGCATGGTCCCTCTGGCTGTTGGGTTGTAGGTCCACCTCTAACTGCTGGCATAGATGCTATAGTTTCTGTTATGATCCCCCCTGTTGCTGTGCTACAGGAGGTATCTCACCTTTCCACTGGAGGCCGCTTTGAAGCCAGGGCCTCGCCTGTGTACCATCCAGGATTTGCTCCAGGGCCTGGGAGCCCTAGCTGTTCCTGAGGCCTGCCTGCGGCTTGCTTGGCTGTGTTTGGACTTCCTGGTTCAGCCACACCCTTCTCCCTAGGGGCTGGCCCGCAGCTCTCCACCTCAGTTATAGGGCCAGTGAGGGGCGGTCCAGGTGAACTCCTCCCAGGGAGTTGCCCGCATACAGCAGTATAAAAGGACTTTCTCTTCAGTTCCTGTTTGCCTTTGGATTGGGGTTCACAGTTGTCTGTGTCTTCAAACCAGTCCAGGTCCTCCGTGGTCTCACTTGTCTTGACGGCTCCCTGTCTCTGCCTGTTGCCTTGATGTTTGTTCCGGATGTTCCTGATGTTTGTTCCAGATGTTCCTACCTGCTTTAGGCTGCCAGGAGTGCAGCAACCTGCCCTAGACTGCCAGGAGTGCAGTAACCCACCGCTTCCTCTTCCCTGTGCTCGTCTGCTCCTGCGACTGTAGGACAGGGTGGTCCGTGACCAGTCCAGCCGTGCTGGCTGTGTAGGGTGCCCTGAGAGACAGTGCCAATGTCTTCCTTCCTAGCCCTCGTCTATGATGTCTTGCTTCAGCCCTCGTCTATGATGTCTTGCTTCAGCCCTCGTCTATGATGTCTTCAGTGTTCTAAGGACTCTGTCTGCCCTCGTCCTCTGTCCGGCCTGCCGCCCTATGCCGTTACCTAGCGGCAGGTCCGAAAGGGCTTGGAACAGTCGGAGGACCGTTCATCAATCAACATTGCGTTGTTGGTTGCCAATGCGCGTGCAGGTCCGGCTGAGGGTCAGACTCTGTTCCTCATTCCTGCTTCAGTACCTGCCTGGCTCTCCATGCTTGCATCGGCTCACCTCCCACGGTGTGGCTTGGGGCTCCTCCCTGAGTCTTGCCATGGCCTAAGGGCTCACTCCACCTGCTCTAGAGGCGACCGCGCTCCTCGCGCCTGCAACAGAACCTGAAGGCCTCCAAACCCTCGGCCTGTCAGCGGCGTGGTGGACGCGCTCGTAACAGTTTCCTTATTAAACCTGAACCTATGCATGACTTCCTCCTCTGACAGATCTAAAAATTGAATCCTTGTCCTGTATACACTATGTTAGGGATACCTTCTCTTTCTCCTCCTTCTCTTTCCCCTCTTCTCCTTTCTCTTTCTCCCATGCCTTAAAGCCATGTGTACCCATTCAGTGATTATAGTCATTTTGCTATGAAAGTATGTTCCCATGTCTCAAACCCCTCAAAATATGACTTCTACTCTCCCTCATACCTCCCCTATAGCTCAGAAGGTCTCTGTCTGATGTTTTTTGGTCCTGTTAGGAACAGTCAATATCAAGAGGCTGCAAGTATCTAGCAGAGTGACGGCATTCCCACGGGATTCTGCTGGTTCATTTTCCCACAATGAAAGGCAAGACTTTCCCAATGTCCCCTAGTGGGTCTGAATAGGCATTGGAGGTCCTACCGTCCCCTCACTGGCAGTTCCTGCTTCTACTTGTCAACAGAAGGTGGCCTGGCAAATGGAAAGCGGCTAATCAAAAGTCTCTCTGGTGGCTGTGTGCATAAATCCCTTGTAGCAATTTCACATGCGTAAATGCACACATATCAGCACAAGGTTGGAATTAAAATATGTCATTACATGAGTATGGATAGTCATGCACAGACCACACCTCTTCCACATCCTTATAATTCCCCTTTTTAACGTGCAGATTGTTATGCAAGCACTCATATATGAGTGTACATTGCGGCTTTTAAAATATGTGCTCTTCCCATGCAGCCCACAAATACGCATATGTGACCTTTTTTGCACAAGCAACATTTTTAAATTGACCTGTCAGACAAGACAGATCAAATAAAATCACTTCCATGCCTACCCTGACCCTCTCCTAGTGAAGAGAAACAAGTGATACCACTGCAATAAAGGTCAGAAACAGCTCTTTACCAATGTCAAAGCCAAGTTTTTAAAGCTTTTTTTTGAATTCTCAGGGAGCTTCTCAAAAACAGAATCTTTCCTACTAGATGCTAGAGAGGAAATGGAGAGTTTCTTGTCCATGCTCAGACTTTTCAGTTGGAGGACCTAAGCATCACTTAATCCAGATGGCAGTTAAAGACTAGTTAAAAAGATGCTGCACCATGATTTGTCCTCTGTCTGCTTTCCTTGCCAACTTGTCCTGCCTCAACTCTGACAAGGCTGTAATGTTGTTATGGTTACCAATTGTTCTGGGTTTTTTGATTTTTTTTTTGCCAGCAATACACAGCCATAGACTTGAATATGCCACAGACTTGAATAGGAAACATAAATGAATGAGATGATAATTTTTTGTTTCAGTTATGAGACACCTCCTTTCATTTTTTTTTTTGGGGGGGGGGCCATGAATAAGACAAAAATAGGCTCATTTGCTGTGTTTTTTACCATTTGTTTTAAATAAATGCACATTCTTAGAATATCTCTGAATGGAGTTGAGGATGTTAATGGAATGACATTGATGGCTTCTTCTTCTGCACACTTCAAATATTATTTTCAGGTCATGTATAAAATGTTGTTTTCTTGCTCTCTTTTGAATATCTACTTTTTACAACAGTTGCTGTTCAAAGATTTATATCGTTTGCCCTGCAGAGCATGAAAGGAATTTGAGTGAATCAACCTCTCTTGAATAAAGATAAGAAAGAGTGATAAGAGTAAATTTAAAAAAAGAAAACTGAGGGAGTAAAGGAAGAGAATCCAAAAGCAGTGAATGATGGATGTCTTTTCAAGTGCTGTGTTTTCTCCGGCTTCATTTGCACCCCCACAAAATATCTGCTACTGGAAAGTAATCAACACAGAAATATGGGAATAAGCATTCTGGTATTGTGTTAGGCAGTGATTAGTCCTGTTTAGAGATAGATGCATTAAAAGAATATAATGAAAGACAAACAAAAAATTGTTAGCTCATCCCCCCCCCCCCCCCCCACACACACACACACACTCACATACATATATAGCAAGGGCAAAATACTTCTACTTCAACTCTTGTAAAGATCAACCAACAACTTTTCCTTTCAGTTTTGAAAGTTATGCATTACTGTATAGCCTGAGAACGTTTTGGCATTGGGCAACAACTACACTGTTAGTTATGGATTTTCTGCTTCCAATATTCCCAAGACATTGTCACATTTTGACACATGCAAGCAAGAATAACAGATGACTAAAAGATGACTAAAGCTAATAGGCCACAGTTGCTGATTTACCCCTATTTCTGAAGAAAATATCAGAAAAGCAACATATCTTATTGACTAGGTGATCATGTCAGTTCCTGTTGTGAACATGTGCTTAGATCATGGACACTGATGTAACATCTAACCCTCTTGATGAATTTGATGTGCATCCGTGCTTGTCCAAAGCATGGCTCTCTGCTGTTTATCCTCTTTGCTAGGCTCTCATATAGAGCCTACATGATTGGCCCCTAGACTCTTATGAAAGGTGCTGCATCAATGCACTTTACACCATAGATCTTATGAGACAGCTGAAGTTCCAGGAATCAAAGTTTAAAACTAGCTGGAGGGAAATGTTTCATTCTCTGTTGTTGTTTTGCTTCAGAATTTACAGGAAAAAACACCCATTTCACTCTATCTAATGATTCAAGCCAGGCAGGTAGATGTGTTCCTCTGTAGGTTCATGATTTTATAACATAGACATAGCACTATACTCTGTTTGGAAAACAAAATGATGTTTAATATCAGAAAGTGAACTGAATCTGAACTTGAACCAAAAATAAAACAAATGAAACTTTTTTTTTTTTTTTGAGGAACCGGAACAGAACCAGAATTATTCTTTGAAAGTTTCTGTTCCACTTGAACTGATATAGACCTGCAGAAAAAAAATCAGGTTACCAGATCAAAAAAATGGTTAAACTAGATACAAAAACAAAAGAAAACCCTGATGTGAAACTGGATCTAGAACTAGAATGAATCAGAATGAACACATAAAAATAATATCTGGGAGATTTTATATTTTGGCTTTGACTGTGCAGATAAGCAATACAAATTGATTATTGAATGCAAAGAGGATATCTTTCAAACAACATGAAGTCCGATATATGCATATATTTATTTATTTAATACTTTTTTATACTGACATTCATGATACAGATCATATCATATCGGTTTACATGGAACAGGGGTGATATAACATTAACCTTAACATAGACGAAGATGCAAAAGTTACAATGAACAGGGGTAATGGAACTATATATATGTTATATATATATATATATATATATATATATATATATATATATATATATATATATACACGTGTATATATATATGATAGCATATGTTCTGCTTACTATATATTAAGTTAAAATTATTTTCACATTTTGATGCCTTCTTTGTTATGTTGCTCTGTTATTTGTTATATGTTATTTGCTATATGTAACGCTCCTAAGCGAATTTTGTTGTTATCATGTAAACTGGTGTGATCTGTATTCGTACAGGAACTTCGGTATAGAAAAATTAAAAATAATAAATAATAAATAAATAACTAGGGAGGAGAGGAAGCCAGAAGTAGAGAGGTAACTCATTAACTATAACAAAGTAATTATAATGTCTGAGATAGCATGTACTGAATAGACGGCCTTAGTATGTAATCTGTGGCATAGCAATGCAATCCTAGGTTAGGGGAAGGCTTGTTGAAACAGCCAGGTTTTAAGTTTTTTCCTGAATGTCAACAGACAAGGTTCCTGTCTGAGATCGGGAGGAATGGCATTCCAGATGACTGGTCCCGCTGTCGAGAAGGCCCGTTCTCTGGTGGTTGTCAGATGGGTGGATTTGGTGGAAGGGGTGTGCAGAGAACCTTTGTAAACTTCTCTGATAGGTCTTGAAGAAGTGTGGAGTTTGAGTGGGAGTTGCAGGTCGATGGGGACCTGGTGGTGAATAGTTTTATGAATGATGGTAAGTGATTTGTGAAGTATTCTAAAGCTTATTGGAAGTTTTATAACCCAAGCATATCAGATACACGCATATTATAAAATACGCGTATGCATGCTCACACGCGAATACATGCCATGCATTGAAAGTACATTCTTTTCCTGCCAACTTAAAAAATAAATGCATGAATATTTTCTGCAAGGAAAAAGTAGGACTTGTTTGCATAAAACCTGATTTACATGTGAAATTTGGTATATTTTAAAACATGCATGCATAACTGAAAATACCAGTTTTCTGATTTCTCCACCCATTCCTTCTCTGTCATTGAAACCCTTCTGGTTCTTTAGCCTGAACTCCCCCCAGATTACCCAGACCTCCCACCCAGCCAACAGTATTCAATAAGCAAGTCTAATATCAGTTACACAAGGTAATTAGCAGGTGTAAAATTAGTAAGTTGCCAAATGTACATGTGTAAGTATCTTGTAAAATAGCAACTAGAACATCCCTAGATCATTCCTTTTTTCATGCACATGAAATATAAAACATGCATGTACTTTTAATGTTTATAAAATGATTACGCAAGTACAAGCTACTTACATGGGTAAGTGCTGATTTTGTGTGTTAAGTGCTTTAAAAATTCACCCCTTAGAATTCATTTTTTACTTCATCTATGCTTCATAATTCCTATGACTGACACCAGCTGCAGACCTATTACCTTGCTCTGCCCCACTTTGCAGATGATTATTAGAATGCGTATTATATTTACATTTTCTTATGCAATCTGGAGCTGAACCAGTTACTGAACCTTTATTGGCCTAAACTGGAACCAGGCAAAAACAGCAATGTGATGAATCCAACCATCAATGAATGTCCGTAAACATAATAAAGGCAGAGTGAAAAACTTTCAAATTTCCACCAAGATTTTAATCACATATAATCATTAATTTATGATTTAGCAAAGGACAATCCAGTTGTTATGTAAGTATATGGTCCCCTGGCACGGAACATGTTTCGTGAAAAACTGTATCAGAAGGGACCTTACATATGTTATGAAAAACAAAATATAACACTTTTACAAAGGGGCATCGTATAGGCATCGGGGACACAAAACTATATCACATAGACTTAGGGGGTCATTTTCCAAAGCGATCGTACATAAAAAGGGACTTTTCGATTGCGATCACTAAATGGGAGCGGAGTCAAGACCGGAACAGGAGGAATCGGGGCGGCACTAGGGCTGACGCCACAAAGACATCACTGACAGCGAAAAGGTAAGAATGCTTTTCGCTACCAATTTCGCACCCAATAGCACCACCTTTTATGATGGCGCTATTGGGTGCGAAAGCCGGCAGCGATCACACCGCACAGGTACAATCGCTGCCGGTTTTCACAGGCCTGTCCCCTGCTTTGCTCCCCTGTACCGCGCGATTCAAAGAGCCCAGCGGTATTAGTGAATCTAGGCCTTAGTGACATATAAATTAATGAGACATCCTAATCTTACCAAGGCTTCTAAAGAATTTGTTGAGACAAGGCTAGATAACATCTTTATAGTTTGTTACAAAAATAAAACATATGGCTCTCAAAGTATAGATATGAAGTAGCAAAGATTTAGCAAAAATTTACACACAAAAAAAGAGAAATCAATGCTCGTGTGAGGGCTACAAACACAACTTACCAAGTTTCTGACAATTTGCAAATGAGGATGACACATCAAAGGAAAGCTTCAAGTATCAATGGTCTGGTCTAAACATACAAATAGTGCCAAAACAGAAGTCATGTGGTCACAGCTGTCAATCAATATGAAAGAAGGAGCCTGCCCAAGTCATAACATTATATATGTATATATATATATATTTATTTATTTATTATTTTTATTATACCGAGTTTCATGATAGGAATCACATCAACCCGGTTTACAATTAACAATGTGTGTAAAGGCAGAGAGTAACATAGTAATCAACATTCCCAATTCAACTTCAAATATAGTATGAAACTTAAAAAATATTATAACATTATTTAGGATGTGAGAAAGTTACAAAAAACAAGGAAAAATAACTAGGATCTGGAAGGGGGAGGAAACTGAACAAAGAATATTTACATTTTTATATATATATATATATATATATATATATATATATATATATATATGTTAAATGTACTGTAATCTGTTATGGAAATTCTAAAATAAAGGAAAATCAACAGAAAGCTGACCAGTCAATATTTAAATTTAGATCATGAGGAAAGACAGTGTCCAAGGTATGGATCCACTTTTGTTCATGTTGTATCAGAAAAAAAAAAGAAAAGTTGCCTCCACAGAGGGAGGGATGACAGACATCAATGACAAAAAAAAACATAGATCATCAATTGTATGTTGAGCTTTTTGCCATAGATCTGTGTGTGGATAAAGCAAGAGTTTTTTTCCCACATAAAACAAATGGCAGGGACATTGGATAATATAGACAACCCCTCTAGTGGAGCAGTCAGATGTGAACTTCAGCTGAAAAGATTTCCCAGAAGTGGGATGCGTAAAGGTAGAAATCATTACAATGGCCGCACAGTGCATGGCCTGAAACCAAAGGATGTAGAGGAGTTTTCCTATTAAATTCCAAAGCCACTAATATGGCCTGCAGGGTCCAACTATGCTTAAATGCAAACTGAAGGTATTTTAAAAATGTTAAGTGAGACTATAGACAGCAGCAGTGTTGATGAATCAATGAACAAATGTGCTGACTTACTGAGGAATATGGAAGGACACAGGTAATTACAGCAGCTTCTACTGAAGATTGTTTAGTGAAAAATAGATCACTAATTACATTAAATCAGGAACATCCCTGAGTGGATACTGCCATTTGAAGAAAGAAGATCAAAGAAAGAAGACCTATGAAGAAGACCTCCGAGACCTGAGCTCCGAGCCTGGGCCAGACCCTGGGGGTCTCTGGTAGGATTGGCAACTGGATCCAGATTTTCAGGACAGGTTGATCCAGTCCTAGTTTTATTCCTCTGCATATAGGTACTTATAGTCCTGCTTTTCTTAGGGAATGCAATAAGGAAATCATAATAAGTGGACCGGGCTGTGGCATTGAGCCTGGGCCTGGCTCTGGTCTAGGCCAAGGCATTGGGACCCAACCTCTGGGTTGGGTCTGGGCGAAGGGTCTGGGTAAGGTCCAAAGTCCATCCATCAGAACCTGGTCTCTGGACCAGGGCACAGCATCCCAGGTCCTGAGCAAGGCCTAGGCCGAGTCCCAAGTATCAGGACTCAGCCTCCAGGCTGGACCCTGGCTTTGTGTCCAGGCCTCAAAGCCTGGGCTTTTCTTAGGGCCTAGGCTGAGGTCATAGCGACCTACTGCACCCTAGGCCTAAGCAACTCTTGTTTTTAGCTTTTTGCCAATATTCAAAAAAAGTGTCGGCGTTTTTGGGAAAGGTTCGGCATTCTTGAAAGAAATTCATTTGAATCTTTGCTATAGTAGTTAGTGAGTCACACTACACATTTATAAAAGAGTTTTTTATTCAGTACATTGTTTTAAATTTCAACACCGTAAATATATACCATCATCACAACCTTGGCCTAAGGCCCTACAAAAGAATCAGACTTTTACCTGGGCCTAGGCCTCGGTGTTGGAGTCCACTTAGACTGGGTAAGTAGGAGGCAGGAAGGATCCTGGCCCTGGCATTTTTTCAGGTGGGAGGGATGGCTGATGGCCGTGGAAGGCCTTGCGAGGCCCCATTTCCTTTTTTGTTTTTTTTTTTGGGGAAGTTATTTTAATTTCATTATTTTTTTTACTAAATATACAAAATAAACATTAGCCAAAATGAAATTAATGGAAAATCAACCCTCCCCCCAAAATGAAACAAAAAAAGAAACAAATTTTTTTCTTCTTACCACTCCTAGAAAACAGAATAAATCAACTGAAGAAGAAATAGGGTAAAAAAAATCAATACTAAACAGAAAATATTGTGTATCTACCTTGCACAGAATTTGAGAACAAATGAGACATCTGCAGAGGGTCCTAGGAGGCAGCGAAGAGGATGTAAAGGCAGAGACCATGTAAGATCTACAGTACTGTGAGAGGAAGGGGAAATAAGCAAACCATATGAAATTTATATTATTTGCCTGCCATCCTACTCTATGATTCTGCAAATTTGGGGAGGAAATTACATCATTAATAAATAACCATTCTATGTTGTCTTATGCAGGCTTATCTTGAAAAATAATGCATCCAAACTTTGCATTCAGCTGCATAGAATTTTGTCATGTTATTTTTTTCTTCTCAGAAGTGCATAAAATGGAGCATAACAATATTATACATGAACAGCTGAGCATTTCAATAGAGCTTCTAATTAGCAATGTTAAAACACTTTGCACAAAAATAGTTCTCCATGGTGAGGCTGCAAACTGTAATGGGTAATATCTGCTATACTGGAGAAAGTAACAATCTTAAAAATAAAGCTACAAAAATTATTCTTTGAAGCATGGTTATGGAAATTAACTGGGTCTCAGTAACTAAGGACATCTGATGGCTTAGGAACTTACATTGGCAATTAATTTCTGCAGTGAGGTAGTTATACAGCTTGAAGGAAAAAAACTGAGGGTGGTTAACGAACCCCTTGCGTGTTACTTTACAAAATGCTTGTGTCATCAAATGTGTTTATTATCAGAACATAATGCCCCCATTGGAAAAATGTTGATTTAACTGCAAACGCTATTATGATTGCTTCAGAGAATATTTTAAAAACTAAGGACAAGTTAAGATAGCCCAGCTTTTGCTGTTTTCCATTGCCAAATAATTAAGTGGTAAGGTTCAACATGAAGCACATATTGTGCATCTCATCACTTTGTGGGAAGGTTAGGAGTCTCCTGAGCAGTGACAATATTGTTATTCACTGTGACACAATTTGCCTTATTTACATTATGAAATGCAAATTCCAGAAAATGTTTTGAAAGAAAGATAAATGAATATTGTTGTTTCTACTGTGGAATTAGTGGACTTTTCTCTATGAATTGAACAGTTGCATCATTTAGAATATTTAGATAAATAATGTCACATCTCAGAGATCTTCTCTTGCATTCTATTACATTTTCATGTTTATTTTTCTTTGTATTCTAGATTGGTATAATATACTTAATGTAATGGGAGGAGAAATAGCCTAGTGGTTAGAGCAGTGTACTGTGAACCAGGAGACCAGGGTTCAAGTCCCGCTGTCGCTCCTTGTGACCTTGGGCAAGTCACTTTACCCTCCATTGCCTCAGGTACAAACTTAGATTGTAAGCCCTCTGGGGATAGAGAAATACAGTACCAGTGTGATATCTCAATTGAGATCAAATGTCAGTATATAAAAATAATAAATAAATAAATAATGCTTTCTGTCTAACTCTTGATAATTAGGGCATTGCAATATCTGGGATTAAATCTTCTAACAGGGGTATATTTACTAAAGTATGGCATGTTAACATTTTTAGCACAACTCCCATTATTTCTAATGAGGACTATTCACAAATAACATGCATTAGCATGTGCCACTTCTTAGTACATCAGATATTTGCTTGGATGTACTGGGCCATGATCACCAAGTGTGAATGTAGGAATCTAGGAAATTGGGTTAAAGTGACAAAACCTTAATGGGTGGATTTTGAAAGCTCTACATGCACCAAAACCGGGACATATGCAAGTATTTTTGGCCAGCACACCCTCGTGGATTTTAAGAGGCACCCCAGTATGGGGCAGATTTTCAAAGGCTACGCACGTAACCTGAGAAAATCTGCCCCTGCGCGCGCCGAACTTAATTTGCATAGCCCCGGTGGCGCTCGCATGTTCCGGGGCTTGCAAAAAGGGGCAGGGGCGGTCCGGGGCGGGGGCATGGCCGGAGCCTCCAGGCACAGCGTTCATTTGCTGCTGTGCTCAGGATTGCGGGCCAGCCATTGGCCGGCATGCGTAAGCTACGCATGCCGGAAGGCAGGCGCAACTTATCCAACAAAGGTAAGGGGGGGTTCTAGGTAGGGCTGGGGGGCGCGTTAGGTAGGGGAAGGGAGAGGAAGGTGGGGGAGGTGGAAGGAAAGTTCCCTCTGATTTCAGAGCGGCCTTGGAGGGAACGGAGGAAGGCTGCACGGCTCAGCGCGCACAAGTTGCACAATTGTGCACCCCCTTGCGCGCGCCGACCCTGGATTTTATAACATGTGCACGGCAGCACGCGCACGCTATAAAATCAGGTGTAGATTTGTTCGCGCTGGGTTGCGCGAACAAATCTACGGCCACGCGCACCTTTTAAAATTTGGCCCTATATACGTATCTTCCGGTATGTGCAGAAATCAGGAAGTCAAAAAAGGGGTGGGGCAGGGGTGGAATCTGGGCGGGGAATGGACAAGACATGGGCATTCCGGGTCTGTAACATGAAGTGTGTGCGCAAGTATTTATGTGCACAGGTGCACATCAGGGTCCCCTACCACATAACTTTACTTTTGCTATGGATGGCATATTAAGTTTTAAAATAAAAAAAATCAGGGCTAGTCAGTGGGGTCTGAAGGGTTGGGGCTTATAGGGTAATAGTGAGGCTATCTAACTAAGCCTAACCTAGGGGTTAGAGAGTTCTATCCTTTACCGGGGCGAACTAGGAATGAACTGGGGAAACATGTATTTGCATCAGTATTCGGGCCCAGCAAAATCCCTCCACTTACTCGCTAGAGGCAGCATTTACATGCACATATGTGCATCCATATAAAATTGTGTGTACATATACGTGTGTACAGCCGATTTTCTAACATGTGCGCATGTACGTACGTATATTTTAAAATGTACGTGTCCATTCACGTGAGCTAGCATATGCATGCACATGTACTCCCCCATAGCTTTTTAAAAGTTACCATCTAATATAGGCCTGGATTTATCAAAATGCACTAAATATCACCTGCGATACAAAAAGGGGTGTGTTTTATGGTAATAGGCAGTTTATTTCAATTTGCACTAACACCTATGCAAAGAGCTAAGTTACCACAAATTGTGATAATTTTTTTGCACTTTGAGATAAGTGCCAGAATGTGGTATTTCCTATATGCAACCACTGGGGGGACCATGTTTACTTTCAGGGCCACTGAGGAGAGAGAGAGAGAGGGCATTATGGCTAATATCTCTCTCTCTCTCTCTCCTCTCTTTATCTCTCTCTCTCTCTCTAGCTAGGCTGGTGCTCTGGGAGCTTAAAAAAACTGGTAACACAGGAACCAATCAAAAAAGGTGTAGCTAAAATCGGCATTAAAGCCATGCTATAGGACTTCGCAAAATGGTAAACCTAGCCCACTCCTGCCCCTAACTCCTCCTCTTTTTTGGATTTGCATCGCACCTTACGTTATGGTGCGATCGCATGCATTAAAGGCGTTTTCGCATGCGTTAAGGGCTTATCGCATGCGTTAACGGCGCTTTTCACAGGCAATAAGCCCTTAACGCAGTGGTTCTCAACCCTGTCCTGGGGACCCCCCCAGCCAGTCGGGTTTTCAGGATATCCACAAAGAATATGCATGAGAGAAAATTTGCATGTTATGGAGGCAGTGTATGCAAATTTTCTCTCATGCATATTCATTGTGGATATCCTGAAAACCCGACTGGCTGGGGGGGTCCCCAGGACAGGGTTGAGAACCACTGCCTTAATGCATGCGAAAACGCCTTATAGCATTTTGATAAATGACCCCCATAATCAGGTACTTTGACGGTAGCTGCACAGGCGCATATGTATGCACATATGCTGGCTCACGCCAATGGAAATGGACATTTTATACCATATGCACATATATTTGCGTATGTTATAAAATCAGCAGTATGCACGTATATGTGCGCACAAAATCAGCAGTATGCACGTATATGTGCGAAAATGCTGCCTCTACCGCATAAGTGGGGGGATTTTGCTAGGAATGTGCGCCGATGAAAATTCTCATTTCTACAGTTCATTCCCAGTTCGTCCCAGTAAAGGATAGGACTTCCTAACTCCCTTTGGCTAGATAGCTTCTCTTTTACCCTATTAGCCCAGACCCTTCAAACCCCGCTGACTAGCCCTGCTTTTTTTGTTTTGAAACTTACATGTCATCCATTGGAGAGGTAGGGTACCTCGGTGCAAGCTTGTGTTCTAAAATACTTACATGCAGATTTCATGTTAAAGACCTGGACCACCCATGTCCTGCTCAGACCCCACCCACGCCCCTCCTCTTTATTTGCCTTTTCAATTTGTGCACATACCAGGATTTACATGCATACTGAGTGACGTGCGCCAGCCCAAGACGCATGTATCTCTCAGCTTTGGCACACATAGGGCTTTTAAAATTAACTTTTTATTTTGCATTTTTCTGCATTAGCATTTTTATGATTGTGAACCGATAAATTCTACCCATAGTCAAATAACTAGATTCAAGGTGAGTTTATGATATGCCCCATCTTATTAATACATTTCTAAACATATATTTTGACAGTGTGTGGGGTGATTTTTATTTTTAAAAAAGTATTTATATCCCGCAGGTCTAAAACCCTTGCTCTTTGCTAGGTACAACTTAAGATCCATAATAAATAAAAAAAAAACTAAAAAAAAAAATGTAAAAGTAAGAAAAATGGTACAGACTAAATTCTTCCTATTTAAGAGGTCCTAAAATCATGACTAAAAAAGAGAGCTTTCAATTTCTTCTTCTTGAATGTCAGAAAATTTGTTTCTAGCTTCAATTCTTATGGAACTGCATTCCAAGGAGGGGATGGAGATAGGGGTCCTGCAACCGAAAAGTCCTGAACCCTAGTAGCACTGAAATGTACTTGACTCAGAGAAGGAACTCATCGTGTTCTGTAAATAAAGTTTCAGGTAGGAAATAAACCTGGATTAATTAAATCTCACAAAAGCTCAGGACCTTGGATATGAATTGTGCGATGGAAAACAGACAGTATTTTGAAATTTGCCCGCCAGTTAATGTAGAGTTTTAAGTGATATGAACATGAGAATGAGGGTGAAGGATCAGCCTAGCTTCCGCATTCTGAATTATTTGCAGCATACAATGCAAAGTGCTAGGGGTACCACAATATATTGCATTACAGTGGTTGAACAGAGGAAAACAATTTGGCTCTGAATTCTAGGGATGTGAATCGTTTTTTAACGATTAAAATTATCGTCCGATAATTTTAATATTGTCTTAAATCGTTATAGAACACGATACAATAGAAATTCTAACGATTTATCGTTAAAAATCATTAAATCATGTTAGTGCGCACTAACGGGAGTTAGTGCGCACTAACTGAAAATGATACAAATTGACACTTTCCAGGTCAGTAAAGGTCAGTTAGGAATGAATATGTGTTCCTATTGGCTGGCTGCCCTCTTATCTATTGATGTTAACCAGGTTCCCACTGAGGTGATGGTTGGGGGGATGGGAAATGGAAATGGAAACTCAGGAACACTAACAGAAAATGATACAAATTATTGACACTATCCAGGTCAGTAAAGGTCAGTTAGGAATGAATATGTATTCCTATTGGCTGGCTGCCCTCTTATCTATTGATGTTACCAAGGTTCCAACTGAAGTGATGGTTGGGGGGATGGGAAATGAAAACTGTTGGTAGTTGACAAAAAAAGTAATGTGATCAGTCAATATGACTAGAACCTGTGCCCTATTCCTGATACCAGGGGTGTTGTGATCTTCCTGCACTCAGTGCCCTATCCCTGATACCAGTCTGAGACAGCTCCCTCCCTGCATTACTAGTGAGAGGCTGGCTTCACAGACAGGGGGGAGCTGCCTGACCCTCACTCCTGACTTCCCCCATGTCCCAGCTAGTGAATGGTGTGTGGGTGAGGAGGGGGGGAGGAGGATGGTGAAGTCTGAGACAGTTCCCTCCCTGCATTACTAGTGAGAGGCTGGCTTCACAGACAGGGAGGAGCTGCCTGACCCTCACTCCTGACTTCCCCCATGTCCCAGCTAGTGAATGGTGTGTGGGTGAGGGGGGGGGGGGGAGGATGGTGAAGTCTGAGACAGCTCCCTCCCTGCATTACTAGTGAGAGGCTGGCTTCACAGACAGGGGGGAGCTGCCTGACCCTCACTCCTGACTTCCCCCATGTCCCAGCTGGTGAATGGCGTGTGGGTGAGGGGGGGGGGGAGGATGGTGAAGTCTGAGACAGCTCCCTCCCTGCATTACTAGTGAGAGGCTGGCTTCACAGACAGGGGGGAGCTGCCTGACCCTCACTCCGACTTCCCCCATGTCCCAGCTAGTGAATGGTGTGTGGGTGAGGGGGGGGGGGGAGGATGGTGAAGTCTGAGACAGCTCCCTCCCTGCATTACTAGTGAGAGGCTGGCTTCACAGACAGGGGGGAGCTGCCTGACCCTCACTCCTGACTTCCCCCATGTCCCAGCTAGTGAATGGTGTGTGGGTGAGGGGGGGAGGATGGTGAAGTTTGAGACAGCTCCCTCCCTGCATTACTAGTGAGAGGCTGGCTTCACAGACAGGGGGGAGCTGCCTGACCCTCACTCCTGACTTCCCCCATGTCCCAGCTAGTGAATGGCGTGTGGGTGAGGGGGGGGGGAGGATGGTGAAGTCTGAGACAGCTCCCTCCCTGCATTACTAGTGAGAGGCTGGCTTCACAGACAGGGGGGAGCTGCCTGACCCTCACTCCTGACTTCCCCCATGTCCCAGCTAGTGAATGGCGTGTGGGTGAGGGGGGGGGGGGAGGATGGTGAAGTCTGAGACAGCTCCCTCCCTGCATTACTAGTGAGAGGCTGGCTTCACAGACAGGGGGGAGCTGCCTGACCCTCACTCCTGACTTCCCCCATGTCCCAGCTAGGGAATGGTGTGTGGGTGGGGGGGGAGGATGGTGAAGTCTGAGACAGCTCCCTCTCTGCATTACTAGTGAGAGGCTGGCTTCACAGACAGGGGGGAGCTGCCTGACCCTCACTCCTGACTTCCCCCATGTCCCAGCTAGTGAATGGTGTGTGGGTGAGGGGGGGGGGGAGGATGGTGAAGTCTGAGACAGCTCCCTCCCTGCATTACTAGTGAGAGGCTGGCTTCACAGACAGGGGGGAGCTGCCTGACCCTCACTCCTGACTTTCCCCATGTCCCAGTTAGTGAATGGTGTGTGGGTGAGGGGGGGGGGGGAGAGGATGGTGAAGTCTGAGACAGCTCCCTCCCTGCATTACTAGTGAGAGGCTGGCTTCACAGACAGGGGGGAGCTGCCTGACCCTCACTCCTGACTTTCCCCATGTCCCAGCTAGTGAATGGTGTGTGGGTGAGGGGGGGGGGGGGGGAGAGGATGGTGAAGTCTGAGACAGCTCCCTCCCTGCATTACTAGTGAGAGGCTGGCTTCACAGACAGGGGGGAGCTGCCTGACCCTTACTCCTGACTTCCCCCATGTCCCAGCTAGTGAATGGTATGTGGGTGAGGGGGGGGGGGAGGATGGTGAAGTCTGAGACAGCTCCCTCCCTGCATTACTAGTGAGAGGCTGGCTTCACAGACAGGGGGGAGCT
Organism: Rhinatrema bivittatum; assembly: GCF_901001135.1. Classification (NCBI taxonomy): domain Eukaryota; kingdom Metazoa; phylum Chordata; class Amphibia; order Gymnophiona; family Rhinatrematidae; genus Rhinatrema; species Rhinatrema bivittatum. The sequence goes on from NC_042623.1 coordinate 106,451,261, forward strand.
GCCTGATCCTCACTCCTGACTTCCCCCATGTCCCAGCTAGTGAATGGTGTGTGGGGGAGGTGGGGGGGAGGATGGTGAAGTCTGAGACAGCTCCCTCCCTGCATTACTAGTGAGAGGCTGGCTTCACAGACAGGGGGGAGCTGCCTGACCCTCACTCCTGACTTCCCCCATGTCCCAGCTAGTGAATGGTGTGTGGGTGAGGTGGGGGGGGAGGATGGTGAAGTCTGAGACAGCTCCCTCCCTGCATTACTAGTGAGAGGCTGGCTTCACAGACAGGGGGGAGCTGCCTGACCCTCACTCCTGACTTCCCCCATGTCCCAGCCAGTGAATGGTGTGTGGGTGGGGGGGGGGGGGGGAGGATGGTGAAGTCTGAGACAGCTCCCTCCCTGCATTACTAGTGAGAGGCTGGCTTCACAGACAGGGGGGAGCTGCCTGACCCTCACTCCTCCGGGGTATTGTGATCTTCCTGCACACAGTGCCCTATCCCTGATACCAGGGGTGTTGTGATCTTCCTGCATGCAGTGCCCTATCCCTATTAATACCAGGAGTGTTGTGATCTTCCTGCACGCAGTGCCCTATCCCTAATACCAGGGGTGTTGTGATCTTCCTGCACGCAGTGCCCTATCCCTGATACCGGGATGTGTGCAAGAAGATCCCAACACCCCCGGTATCAGGAATAGGGCACTGTGTGCAGGAAGATCACAACACCCCTGGTATTAGGGATAGGGCACTGTGTGCAGGAAGATCACAACACTCCTGGTATTAATAGGGATAGGGCACTGTGTGCAGGAAGATCACAACACCCCTGGTGCCAGGGTTAGGGCACTGTGTGCAGGAAGATCACAACACTCCTGGTATTAATAGGGATAGGGCACTGTGTGCAGGAAGATCACAATACCCCTGGTATCAGGGTTAGGGCACAAGTTCTAGTCACATTAACTGATCACATTACTTGTTTTGTCAAGCTACCAACTGTTTCCATTTCCCATCCCCCATATACTGTCAGTGGGAAGCTTGGTAACATGAATAAATAAGAGGGCAGCCAATAGGAATACATATTCATTCCTAAACTGACCTTAACTGACCTGAAAAGTGTCAAATTGTATCATTTTCAGTTAGTGCGCACTAACTCCCGTTAGTGCGCACTAACTCGAGTTAGTGCGCACTAATCGGAAAAAAACGATTTTTAACGATTTTTTAACTAAAAAATCGTGCCTAACACGATTTTCTTGCCCTGCCACACGATTTCTATCGTTAAGATGATATGGAAAACGATTCACATCTCTACTGAATTCAAAAGAATCTGAGGTATTCATCAAAAGACCAGATCTGAGGTATTCATCAAAAGACCAGATCTCCTCTCTTCCAATCCTGGTAAATGGAATAAAGAAACCTGTGAAAACAGTGGCATAGAATTTAGGATTTATTTTTGATTCACATTTACATTTTTCTTCACAATAAAAATCTGTACTTGAATCTTGTTGTTGGTTTTTTTTTTAAGTGACGTATCCTTTATCATATAAGAAATATTCTAGACTGTAAGGATTTTCCCTTACTGGTCCAATCGTTTGTACTGTCTACAATACATTACTGCAGTCACTCTACATAGGACTCCCCTCTTCCAGTTTACGTGTATTAGAAATTTTTAAAAATTCAGCTGCATGGTTATTTGAGAGCTCTAAGTAATTTGGGATCATATTAGTCTCCTTTTAAGGGAACAGCATTGGTTATTTCCTCTACAGTGTATTCATTTGAAAATCCTGGTTTTAGTTTTTAAGTCAGTGAAATTGGAGGGTCACACTAATTAGATTGGGCTTTTAGAAAATTATACCCCCTTTAGAACCTTGCAGTCTCAAGAAATGTGCTTATTAGAAATTCCATAAATTAGAATAGCCCATTTAAAGAAAAATAGAAGTTGTGCCTTTTCTATAGTTGGGCTCATGATCTGGAATTCATTGCCTAGTGCATTGTGAGCATTTAATGATCTAAAATTATTTTGCAAGCAGCTGAAAGCCTTCCTATTTACAGAAGTCTTTGGTTAGACCTGGATTTATTAGCACTATTTTTTTTAGTGCTAAGTGCCCTTTATATTTGTTCCTGATGATTTTGGGTAGTTTTATGTTTTTATCGTATTATATGGCCATTTTTTGTGATTGTTTTAATTTTGTACCTATTGTGTTGTAATCTGCTTAGTATGACTGGTTCGTTATAAGCAGGCTATAAATGTTTTTAAATAAATAAATACAGTAGTCATCCATGCCTGACAAGAAACTACTTATCATAAATCATGACAGCAAAGTTCTCAATTTCTTCAGTGTTGTTAATTTAAAAATGCAGTGTGGCCAATTGCTCCCAACTGAGTCTTCATCATGAGACTTTGATCAAGCATTACTCCAAGAATACCACCCTCCTTTTGTGATGTAAGGGTGATATCAGCTTGTTTAATTTAGTTACCCTTATAGTCATGACAGATTAGTTTATAACCTGTGCTTCAGTCTTGGACAGATTAAGTTTCAGCAACCAATCTTGCAATTTACCAAGACAGTTTACTACTTTATCAGGAGCCATGTCATCAGAAATATCAAAGGAGAAAATGGGGTGATTTTGTATATATGCATCTTTCAAACCTGGATTCAGGGATGGCAACTTTCAAACTGGTGCATGGGTGCACTTTGGCATATGTGAATCGGTGCACGCACAAATATGCGGCTATTTTCTAACTTGTGCTCATGTTAGAAAATAGCCTGGCCATGCACACATGTTCACCCAATTTTAAGTGGGTGCATATCTACAAGTGCAAATCCTGATCTTACCGCATAAATCAGGGTATTTTAAAATGGGATAGCCTGCACACCCTCTAGTTACTCAAGACCCTTTAAATCTGGCAGAAATGGCTAATTTCTTTTATTTTTTGTAACACCTCCTCCATAGGAGATATAAGGTTACAATGGCAGTGGACCAGGGCGTGCGCAGGGCACATATGTTTTTATGTGCACATCTCTTGGCCATGGCCCCAGACACCCATGCCCTGCCCTCGCCCCATCCCTTTTTGAAAACTCTTGAGATGTGCACGCAGCAGGAGATATGCATGCATCTGGAGAGCTTTTAAAATTTGATGGGCACATGTGAACCCGACTTTAAGCCGGGTGCAGTCTTATTTGGAAGCAGTTTCACAAAGATTGATTTATTAATTTTCTTGCATTTTACACCATTTTAACATTTGTATTCCAAAGTGGTTTGCATATGATCAGTTAACATGAAGATGAATTAAAGTACCGGTAAGCACTTATGAAGGACAATAATCATGGCAGAAACAAAATGGCAAAGGAAGACAGAGTGGAAGATTGAATGGTACTAGACAACTAGCAATGATTCAGTCTGCTTGTAGCCTTGAACACCACAAATTTCTGCAGAGCCTAAACCATTTGAATATAGCACAGAAGATACAGTGGAATTGCTTGAGGCAGCATATAAAGCAATATAAAGACTTGGGGATATATTTTCAAAGAGGCTGCTCTTGTTCTCTGTCCGTAGCAAAACTCTTGATGCCTGAGTGATGGGAGAAATCAGAGAGAGAGGCATGACAGGTAACATTTTGCTGTTTTACTCTGGTTGATATTTGATCATTTTTTTTTAGTTGTCATTTAGTTAAGAAAACCATGTGCCAAATAAACTTAATATTATTAATTCAGTTATATTTGCTTCTAACATTCATTCGAACTCTAGTCTTAGCTGTAATTAAAACTTGGATGAGAGCACATGCTTTTCTCTGTAGATTCACTAAACATAGGCACTTGCATCTTCCCCTCTCTGCTCACCCACTCCAAAAAAATCAGACAACAATTAAACTAATGGTAAAATAGAGCCACATTTCTTTTTCAAATAATATACTGCAGTATTTCTCAGCGTTTTCAAGCCCAAGACACATCAACATTAACACAAATGTTGTGTGGCACATTAAACTCCTCTGAACAAGCAGTGTGTTCATGGAAAGGCCTCATAATGCCATAAAAAGAGCTAGGGAAGCACTAAAACCTCTACCAATCTCTCTTTCAAATTTTAAAATCAAGGGGGAAGGGGGAGACACATGAACCTATCACAGTGGACCAGCTCCTTCTATATACAAGTGCAGGGGAAGGGTGCTGTGGGCAGGCAGCTCCGTTTGTTGCCTTAGCTGCCACATGTGGCGGCCAGAACTCCTTCACTACTGCTGCTCCCAACAGAGAGGCAGATTTTAAAAGCCCTGCGTGTGTAAATCCATGCGGATTTACGTGCACAGGGGACTTGCGGCATAGGCCGCTGGCGCGCGCAAAGCCCCGGGACACGCGTAAGTCCCGGGGCTTCGCTTGGGGGCATGTCGGGGGGCGTGTCGGGGGCGGCGCAGCATTCGGAGGCATTCTGGGGGTGGGGCCATGGGCGTGGACGAGGCCTCCAAACCAGCCCCTGGGCCGGGGAATGGCACGCTGGCAGTTGGCCAGCACGCGCAAGTTACGCCTGCCTTGGGCAGGCATAACTTTCTGAACAAAGGTGGGGGGGATTTAGTTAGGGCTGGGGGGTGGGTTAGGTAGGGGAAGGGAGGGAAAGGTAGGGGGCCAGAAAAAAAGTTCCCTCCGAGGCCGCTCCAATTTCGGTGCGGCCTCGGAGGGAACGGAGGCAGGCTGCTCAGCTCGGCGCGCACAGGTTGCACAATTGTGCACCCCCCTGCGCGCGCCGACCCTGGATTTTATAACATGTGCGCAGCAGGTTGCGCGAACAAATCTACGTCCGCGCCTAACTTTAAAAGTCTACCCCAGAGTGAGTCATATCCAGTGCTCAGCGCATGCTCTCTCTTTCACAGTCTGGGGATAAGACAGAGGCTGGAAGGTTTCATAAAGGTGGCTCAGGAGGAAGACGATGAGGAGGTGCTGTGTGAAATGTATGTGCTGCACAAAACAAGGCCCAGCTAGCTGTGCTCTGATGCTGCCAATTAATCACTACACTCTGTGACTCATGCTGTAACTAGGAAGAGGAGGCATGCATGATTACACATTTTCTCAGAAAGGCGTTCCTACATATTTAAGAGCCACCACTGGTGTTTCTTGTTGCTGCGAGATGCAGAGAGCAGAGCCCAGGTGCTCGCTTAGATCTGAGCACTAAGCAGTGTTGACCTTTCTATGGCACACCTGATCTGGTCTAAAGGCACTTTATTTATTTATTTATTTGATTTCTATTCCACTATACTTTGGGAAACACTGACATACTATATTACATCAAGTATAAGGTTAACACAAGCTACATACAAAGAGCAACTAATATTCCATAAGATTCCTCTCCAATCCCCAAAGCAATTCCTCACAGGATCTTCCAATGCATTGAAAGCTTCTAGCTTTAGGGTTACTAGCCCAAATTTAGGGTCCATTACTGAATTCAGCCACCCAACCAGTTGGCTCCAATCTGGTCATAATGAAGTAACTTTTCTTTGTGTAACCTCTCCAACTGTGCCCACAACCCATTGTAACACTAGGCTGTAAGCTACCCAAGTCCCTGCTGAGCACTGTTAAGCATCAGAAAGCTCATACAGCCTTGATTCCCCTGGGGCCCTGCTTTGTAAAAATGAGGGACTTGCATTTAGGCCAATACCTAACTGTGAAGTCATAAATCCCACCATAAGTGAGGACAGTGACTTACTTGTCCTTGCTCACTGGTCACTGTTCACCAACTTCAGCCTCACCCTACCACTTTTAAAACCCAACCCCAAAATGTCCTGGATGGTACTCAAAAAAATATCTGAATCCCATCAGACCAGTCAACTGAAATCAGTTCATGAGATACTCCATAACCCCCAACTAGAACCATAAATTTTGACATTTCCCATGTAACCATTCTACAAATCTTAACCTGGGCATTCCTCATACCTTTCTAGGAATAATAAATGACCATGTCTATTAAACATAAGGAAATTCACAACAAATCAACAGAAAGATGTTTTTCATCATGCAAATAATGTCCACTTTTTTCTGCCTGCAGATATCATTACCTCCCAAATGAATCAGGAAGATACTGGGAGCGTAACATAAATGTTTAGCATATAAAATCTTAGGAAGCAGCTGAACCCAAAGGATGTTTCTGATTACAAGCCAATAAACTCTAATTCTGCATGCTGCTATGCCAAAATGAACACTAATCTGCAGCTCTTTTGTGTGCCCAAAAAAATGTTGGGATGCCCATACATCTATACACTTCTCTCCTGGGCCAACAAAACTGGAAAATAAAATGTATAAACAAATTGGTCAACAAGCCGAAGCCATTAATAATTTGTAAAATCAACTAATGCACATGGGGGCAGATTTTTAAAGGAGGCAGGCGAAACTTGCGCATACCGGCCAGGTGCTGGCGTGTTGTCCCCCGGCATGGCTGCTGTGCCAGAGGACTCAGGACCGCCCCCGGATTGCCGCCCCACCCCCTTCCCACCCCTTTTTCAAAGCCCTGGGACATACACATGTCCCGGGGCTTGAGCGCGCAGGAGGGTTTTTAAAGGGTTACGCGCGTAACCCTTTGAAAATCTACCCCATAACTATTAAATCTATCAGAATGCCAGTGCCCCAAATGCTTGATACCTGCTCTGGAAAATCCTTATGAAGTAAAAAAAGAGGCTGCAGCAAACAAGAATAGATGTATACAAAGCACCTCAGATTACAATAATCAGCAGCTATACTTTTCTTTAGTACCACTATGAACTGGAATTTTATGAGAAACATTTTCATGAACCAGTCAAAACATGCTTCCAGGAGGGCTGCAAACTATGGAAAGCCCATTCACAAGACATGCCTGACATCTGATGCAATGTTAATCAACCGCCTTTTCCCAACTGACCCATTTTGGAGCGCCAAATATGCAAATAAGCCATTCGGGCTGACAAAGAACAATAAACTTGCAACAATCCTGTAGATGCCAAGTCTTCCTTTGATGGAGACCCCAACTTGCTGATTTTCAAAGCATCAAAACAAGGACAAAGAAAAAACTGAACAAAACAGATTCACTTCATAGCCTCCAGAAAAAAAAAATGCCAACTACATATCATGTAAAATAGGAAGTCAAACTTTTTGACAGGAAAATCTGGTTCAAAAGCACAAAATCATTCAGTAGTTTCTTCTTGTGACTTGGTAGCATCCCCAGAACTATGTAATTGAGAGAAAAAAGCCAGACTAGCTAAAGATTTAGACAAAGGATGCCCCCCAAATTCCAACTTTTTAACATATAAAATAAATTCTACTAAATGGTCACTTATAATTTAATTAAATTTATTAATGTATAGTTTGCCTTCTGTGGCTTTGTAGCCTCTCCAAACTAGCTCACACACAAATAATATATCAAACATAATACAATAAAAAAAATCAAGTGATAACATAAAATCCTATCAATCCTTCAAATCCAAATATAACATTTACTTAAAATAACACAGTAAAATGCAATAAAATGCTTCACCTTCAGAATGAATCTAACTCACTATCACTCCCAGATTAGAGTCCCACTATTAATTATTACTGCTTAGCTTAAAAATCCAAGTGCACCCTCTTACCTATTGCATCAAAACCTTGGCCCTATTCCATATCTCATCTCATCAAAAAAGCACCCTTCAAAAACTTAGAAGATGATTAAGGATTCAATAAATAAATAAAATAACCAGGTTTTCAACTGCCTCTGAAACAAGCCATTGTAGCAGGTTCCAAAATGAAAGGGCGCTGTGAACTATGAAAATCCATGAATTGCTGCCATCCTGCGTCATAAGCCTGCCAAGTATTCTCTGAAAGAGAATGCCTCAGTAACTTCATTAAACAGGATTGATGCCCGGACGCCATCCAGCATCAGGTTGGTATCTGTCCAGTTCAGGCACAAGCAACCAAAAACAGGACCACTGAAAATGAGATAAAGCATTAGCAATCTCTTTAGCCTCACCCAGAATATGCCTAGCAAAAAGTGTGATATTCAAATGAAAACAATGTAACAGTAAAGCTTGCAGAACCTCAACTATCAAAGGGCATCTTTTTGTCTGGTGATTAATCACTTCAACTAACCCCATAAAATTACCTTTCTGCTGATCGTCATACCACCTCAAACTATATAAATGCTAAATACTGAAAAAAGCTCCAACAAAGGTATATAACTGGTCTATCCTCTTGTGTGCTAGCTCTGTGGCCAAGCTTCAGCGTTCAAGCCCCTTTAAAATATACTCCAAATATACTACTCCACCTGATGCATCTGAAAATAATTCCAAATCTCAGTTTGACAGCACCAGAGCTTGCCACACACTGATTCCATTATAGCCCTGCATGAAAGCACACCAAATGCCCAAATCAACTTTGATCTGTTGAGGTATCCTAATAAAATGATGCTCCCTAATCACGTCCTTAATCAAACCTGCTAAATGTCTTATGAAAACCCTTTCCAATAAGATCACTCTACATGAAAAATTAAATTCCCCGATCAATTACTGTATTTGGCATAAGCATTTTCATTGCCACAACCGCCATGCCTAAGAAGTCTGTACCAACTTCTCAATTTTTTTCTTTCAGCAATCTTGACTGCATTAACTGTGATCAAGCTCAGCCCCTAAAATGTTAAGCACAGTACAAGAGCCAGCAGACTTATCACTGCTAAGGAAATTCCCATTTCTAAAGCTAGCCATTCAAAAGTATCAAATAAATTTGCAAAAAACTCTGTAGCCTCTGGCCCAAAAAATACAAAATCTCTCAGAAATGAATTCTATTATCACAGCCTACTGCTTTCATAAACATCCAATGGAAAAAGATAGTAAAAGCTTTGAAAGAAGTATGCACCACTGAGCACCCCTTAGGCACATATTCTTCAAAAAGGTACTTTGAGTCAAATATAAATCCAAATAAATGAAAAAGAATCTGGATGAATTGGGAATAACCTGAAAGCAGCTTCAATATTAGTCAAGAAAGCTACTGGATCACAACATCTGAGCAGTGAAACGGCCTGACCTAAGCAGGCATACAAGCCAGGTCAGCAAAGTCATTCATACTCATGCCCAAAGGATAAGATAAATTATGAATAAGACTAAATTTACCAGTCTCTTTCTTAGGCTCTATACCCAAAGAAAAAAATCACAAACCCTTCTACTGGAGGGACAGGAAAAGGGCAAGCAATTCTCCCCAAAGCTGATTCTTTATCTAATTTCTCTTTCATAATATCCTTACTAACACAGGCTTTGCAAATTGTGCTGCAAAATTTGAGGGCAGCAGACCAGCTGCTTCCTAGAGTAGTGGTTCTCAACCTTTTTCCCATCGTGACACACCTGAAGGACAACGCTCAAATGTGCGACACACTACTCATTACAATCCATGGCAGAAATAAAAAATAAAGGCCCAGTATTATTTTTATTGTTAAGAACAACACAAGGGAAAGATAAGTCCTCTGTCTGAACAGAAATTACATAAATAGTAAACCTCCCACACCAGAACAGCACTAACTTCCAGCACTCAAACAATAACCATCTTACCTAAGAAAAGGAAATGCTGAAAATATTACGCCAGGTCTTAAAACACCAATATACCTCCTATTAGGAAAATGGAACAAGACAGACTGCTATAGAGTCCTACACAGAAACTACATGCCAGCAGAATACCTCACCTCAGTCACATGCGCAGACCCTCACCTAACAAAGAATAAAGAGACCATAAAGCATAAATAGAAACATGCAGACAAAAACTGAACTGGAAACCACAACAAGCCAGAGTATCTGTATGCAGTGCAACAAAGGAAAAAGGAAGCTCGCCAGTCCTCATAAAATAAAGCAAGAAATATGAATCAATAGCAGTAAAACCATACTAATAAAAAGAACAGATTAATTCAGAACAGCTGATGAATGGAATAGCCAATAATTAAAAACTCATAAAAAATTTCTAGACACCAATAAAATAGTTCAAAACATCAGACACAAAGACCAAATAATTAAACATAAAAAGGATAAAATAATGCTTTTCTTTTAATTGCACGGCCACTGTTTGTGCTTTCTCTATAATAAGGATCATTAAGTCCAGTGAGCATTTATTAAGGATTTTATTCCAATTTTGGACAAACTCTATCTTCTCCATATAACAGGGGTTCTTTTTGAATTCTGAATCCACGTGGCATGCTGTGGGTTCCTGTTGCAGGTGCGGTCACATCTCCCATGATCCAAGGGCTCACGGGAGATGGGAGCCCTTGGATCACCACGCCACTCAGGGAGGAGCCCTGAGAGCACAGTGAGAGGTGAGCCGATGCAAGCATGGGCAGTCAAGGAACAGAACAAGGCTGGAGGGAAGACAAGAAGGTCTGACCCTCTACCCGACCTGCATGCCCCAAGAAGACCAGCAATGCAATATTGGTCAATGAACAGTCCTCCGACCGTTCTAAGCCCTTTCGGACCTGCCGCTGGGTAACAGCAATAGGCGGCAGGCCGGACAGAGGACAAGGGCAGACAGAGGCCTTGGAACATGGAAGACTCTTAGACAAAGACATAGGCAAAGATTCATGGGCAAAGACATAGGCGAAGACTCAGGCAAAAACTTTTGGATGAAGGTTCAGGAGCAAGGTACTGCAGGCAAAAGTATACAGGAGCAAGATCAAGTACTGAGTTGAGACTGCGACGCAGCGCGCCCTACACAGCCCACCCGCAGGACTGGTTGCGAACCACACTGGGCTTGAAGCAGGCTCTAGACGAGATGTGGAGTAGATGAGACTGGAACATGGCGAAGATCCTGAAGAGGCCTGCACCAGGGCGCGCCCTATACAGCCGCCCATGACTGGTCGCGGACCACGCTGAAGCGGAGCAGGTTCAAACAGAGTCTTAGACATGGACGGCCGCAAAGCAAGGAGCTCCGAAGACAAGGAGAGGACACAAGCTCAGGATACAAGATACAGGATTCTCTAACAACTTGGGATTCAAGAGACATGGGACAAGCAGAAGTCTTCCAGAGGCTAGCACTGCAGAGGAAGATGGCAATGTGCCATGAGGCGCCCTACACAGCCCGCCCGTGGGCTGGTCATGGACCATGACAATGGCACGCCGGGAAAATGGAAATCCAGGAACCAAGGAACTGGAGGCAGAGGCGAAGACAAAGGCATCAGTAAGGAACATCGGACATCAGGAGGCACAGACGAAGGACATCAGGAACATGAAGACAAAGGCGTCAAAGCAGGAGAAGACCACTGAGGACCTGGACCAAAGAGAAAGACACAGATGACTGTGAAACCCGATCCAAAGGCCCTGACTGAAGGCAGGCAGGACCCTTTTATAGGGCTGAAGCAGGAAGTAGTCATCAGGTGGGGCCCGGGGCATATCCAGCCACAGGCCCTTTAAATAACTTGAAGAGATGTGCTCCGGCGCCTAGGAAGAGGCCCTGAAGAAAAGCTGGGCCATGGACAGCGGCACTCTTCCTGCATGCCGATGCCAAAAGAGCAGGCAGGCCCCGACGGCGGCACCAGGCCATGAAAAGGACATCGCAGCAGGAGTGGCCTCCCCCCGCCACCCAGGGGAGATCCCAGCAGCGGCTCCATGCCCGGAGAGGCAGTCAGAGGTAGGGACAGCTCGGTGGCAGCGTCCATGCTGCGAGGGACAGGCAGGGGCGGCACTAAGCTGCAGAACAGGGCCTCAGTGATGGCGGCTCCCTGCCACTGAAGACAGCCGACTCTTGTGGCTTCCCGCCGTGAGGGATAATGAAGCTGGGAGCGGCCTTCTGGCTGCCTAGGAAGTTGGAGGTGCAGCGGTCCTGGCCATGGGAGCAGCAGCGTGACCCAAAGAAAGGTGAGAAGCCTGCTCTCGGGGAATAGCTCCACGGGCAGGAATCGTAACAGTTCCATTGGTGCAAGCTGGCATATATATGTGTACGTGTTTGCCCTATGATAGCTGTTTGAAAGTTACCATCCCCTGACCATGGACAGTCTATCAAATGGTTTTCTGTACAGCACTGCATACCTTGAGTATAGGATTGCCAATCGTCCCTATTTTTTCTGGACTGTAAAGAATTCTGAGGTAATGTACTGAAAAAGAGGGAGGGCTAAAATATTTGGAAATGGACTGCTTCTATGGCCACGTTCAAAAGCAAAGAACATCAAGCAGCATTGCCTGAATTTTCAAGAAGGCTCGTCTTCCAGTAAAAATGTTGCTTTGTTAATAAATAAGGCTTGGGGTTAACCTGCATGGAGCGGCAGTTATTACCCTTAACAGAAACATGAGGGTAACCTGCACAAAGTGGAAGTTGCTACCATAGGAAACTTGCTGGCCAGACTAGAAGGACCATTTGGTCTTTTTCTGTTGTCAATACTATGTTACTATGTCCTGAATTTATCCCTCCAGCTGCAGGTTAGCATTTGAGCCTTCCTTGTGATTATATGATACAATGTGGGGTAGATTTTAAGACGTGCGCGCGGACGTACATGTGCTCCCGATTTTAGAACATGCGCACGCAGGTTATAAAATCAGGGGTCGGCGCACACAGGGGGGCTGCAGAATTGTGCTCCTTGCACACGCCGAACCCCCATCAAGCCCACGCCAAGCCGCGCTGCTTTCCCCTTTCCCTCCCAGGCCGCTCCGAAATCAGAGCGGCCTGGGAGGGAACTTCCCTATCCCCACCTCCCCCTCCCTTTCCCCCCTACCTTTTTCTCTTTTTAACTTCAAAACTTAAGTTGCACATGCCAGCCAACAGCGGCAAATGGCCGCTGTGTCGGAGGCTTCTGACCCCACCCCGTCCCCGGACCACCCCTTTAGTAAAGCCCCGGGACTTACACGCGTCCCGGAGCTTTACACGCGTCGCCGGGCCTTTTGAAAATAGGCCCGGTGCGCGTAACCTTTTGAAAATCCAGCCATGTGTGCTTTGGAGCTGTGCTATATTCTTATTCAGTATGCCTTGGATCCATTTATTTTATGTCACTTGCATAGACTTCAGTTCATGATTTAATTTACAGAACTATAATTTAGACCCTGGACTGGTAAAATCAAACCGTTTTCAGAATTAAATTTGAGAACATTAATAAACTATTATAGGATAACGTTCAAACAAGTGCATGCAGTGGCATATACAAGTGTATATGGCCATGCATACTTTTGCCATAATATTTTATAACTTGCGCATACAATAAATGTGCATTTTATAAAATACATGGATTTTGACCACTCAACAATGCGCATATGTAGACTTATGTGCGAATGCATGCGATGCAGTGAAACCATGTATTTCAATGCATTGAAAGTACATACTTTACTCACCTATTTAAAAAAATATATGTACGAATATTATTTAAAACTTTATAGACCAGGGGTTCCCGACCTTTTAGAACATAATATAAGAACATAAGATATGCCTTACTGGGTCAGACCAAGGGTCCATCAAGCCCAGTATCCAGTTTCCAATAGTGGCCAATCCAAGTCACAAGTATCTGGCAAATAACCAAACATTAGATAGATCACAAGCTACAATTGCTTATTAATTACCATCATAACAGTTTATGGATTTAACTTCTAGGAACTTATCCAAACCTTTTTTAAACCCAGTTAAACTAACTGCTATAACCATATCCTCTGGCAATGAATTCCAGAGCTTAACTATGCGCTGAGTGAAAAAGAATTTTCTTCGATTTGCTTTAAATGAGCTGCTTGCTAACTTCATGGAGTGCTCCTTTGTCCTTCTATTATCTGAGAGAGTAAATGAATGATTTACATTAACTTGTTCAAGTCCTTTCATGATTTTGAAGACTTCTATCATATCCCCCCTCAGTCATCTCTTCTCCAAACTGATTAGCCCTAACTTCTTTAGCCTTTCCTCATAGGGGAGCCATTCCATGCCCCTTATTATTTCGGTTGCCCTTCTCTGCACTTTCTCCAGTGCAGCTATATCCTTTTTGAGATGCAGTGACCAGAACTGTACACAGTATTCAAGGTGCGGTCTCATCATAGAGTGATAAATCGGTGGGCCTGAGCCTCCTGGCCAGAGCCTGAGCTTCCTGGCAGGAGCCCACCCCATAACGTACGTGCCACTCCCTGCAGGGAGGATGGCGGCCCGATGGCATGTGAGGAGTGAAGAGGAGCGCGCATCATCGGAGGTGACGAGGCGCTAACCAATGACGCTGCCAGCCTTGACCGCGCGTCATCGGAGGCGACAGAGGCGCCGGCTGATGATGTCGCCGGACATTCAAAGGGCCGTGTACAAGGGAAAACCCCCCTTTTTCCGGGAGGATACTTTTGTTAGTAAATATAGTAAAAATGTGTGCAATGTTTGGGTTAATGTCGCAGCTGGGAGGGAGGGCGGTTACCCGGGGCGGTTGGACATATTGTAAGTGGTGCCGGTGGCATCAATGGATGGCGTGGTAGTCGGACAGCGCCGGGGGGAGGCGCAGAATGGTGGGGGCACAGAACGCGTTGATGGTTGGGCCCCCCCCCCCCCTTTGTGCGGGGACACGGCGGGGGCCCAAGGCAAGAAAGATGCCTGGCTTGGTTACTACGACGGGCAGTCAGCGACAGCGCATCGGTTTGGGTACCCGGGGAAGTTTATTATATGTTAAAGAAATAAAACTGAGGCCTTTTGATACCAATAACAGTTTCATTGGTTTTCTATTCTGCAGGGTAAAGTGTGTAAGTGTTGATATGTGGGGATAAAGGGGCCCTGAGGACAGGGACGCAGGACACCAAGGGTAAGTGGCAGCTGCTAGCGTTAAGAGGCATTATGACATCTTCCATTTTATTTTCCATTCCCTTCTTAATAATTCCTAACATTCTGTTTGCTTTTTTGATCACCACAGTACACTGGGCTGATGATTTCAAAGTATTATCCACTATGACGCCTAGATCTCTTTCCTGGGTGGTAGCTACTAATATGGAACCTAACATTGTGTAACTACAGCAAGGATTATTTTACCCTATATGTATCACCTTGCACTTATCCACATTAAATTTCATCTGCCATTTGGAAGCCCAATCTTCCAGTCTCACAAGGTCCTCCTTTTTGCGAGCACGGACCTCTTTTCAACCTCCAAAATTTTCATGGACTCCCACATGCTCCTCTTTAATTTGTACCTGCTGTTGTATGTCATAATTTATGCAGTTATATGTCATTTATAATATATAAAACTTATTTAATAATGCTTACTGATATAATCTGAATACATATTAATAAGCATAGCCACTGTGCAAGAATGAACTCTTATTGAGTAACGTACATAGTGCAAATACAGGCAGCCACATAGCTGGATATGTCTGATAGGCTGGTATAGACTGGCAGGGATGGATTTGTAAACAGCGAGAGATTGGTTATTTTACCATGTAACTATATTTAGCCATTCAAAAAGAGGGCATTCCTGGAGATGTGGTTTAGTTGGTGGCAGGGAAACAGCCTGCTAAAATTAGCCTGCTAAAATTAGCTTGATGGACTCTCTATCTGGGTAACATCAAGCTAGGTTGAGAGAACACTGCACAAATCTCATCTTTGGGTGAGTTTCCTCACTCCGAAGGTCATCAAATCTTCACAAAAGTGCACTGTTCTGTTCCTACGTCACACTCTGCATGTCAAAGTGGCCCTTAACCCCTACTCTAATACCTAAACCTCACCTCGAGTAGCTAGATGGGCCTCATATAGAGGTATACATACCTACCTAGTATGAGGGTCTTATAGCTAGTCTCTCTCTCTCTCTCTCTCTCTCTCTCTCTCTCTCTCTCTTTCTTTCTTTCTTTCTCTTTCTTTCTTTCTTTCTCTCCCTCCCCCTCTCCCCGCCCCAGCAGCTTAAAACACTATTTGCAAAAACATTGCAAAGTGCGATAAAGCCATATCGCACGGCGTAACACAAATGAAAAAGGTGTAGTTAAAACCATGTGATATAGCTTTGCAATTTGCAAAGCCAGCAATCCCAAACTCCTCCCCATTTCCTAATTTGTATTGCACCATGAGTAATGGTGCTTACGCATGCAGTAAAGGTGCTTTTCTCATGCGAAAACGCCATATAGCACTTTGATAAATGACACCACCCCCTTAGTGCTTCACATAGGTATCACTGCAGAGTGTAATACCACAATTATTGCAGTTCCTACCTGCAACCACTGGGGGGGGGGGGCATTTTGACATTCAGAGTGAGACGTATGAACAGAACAGTGCACACTTGTGAAGATTTGATGTCCTTCGGAGTGAGGAAACTCACACAAAGATGAGATTTGTACAATGTTCTTTCAACTTATAAGCTAAGAGTGTACTGTTCTGTTCATACATCTCATTCTGCATGTCAAAGTTATCCCTAACCCCTACACTACTATCTAAACCTCACCTTGAGTTACAAGGTGGGCCTCCTATAGTAGCATAAATAGCTAACTACTAGACAGGCCTTATAGCTAGTCTCAGTCTCACCTAAATCACAATTTGCATTATGGGCATATTGCACAGCTTAATCCCAATTAAAAAGGTGTAGTTAAAACTGTGCAATATGACTTTGTGAAGCCAGCCCACATTTCCAAAAATCTCACCCCAAACTCCTCCCATTTTAAAAATTAGCATTGCACCATGCATTATGGTGCTTTTTGCATGCATTAAGGTGTTTTTTGCATGCGAAAAGGCCATAACGTGAGTTAGAAAATAACCCCCTTAGACTTCTATCCCTGTGTGAAGGAACAGCAGGCTTAAATCTAGCTAAATAGATTTAGGCCAATTTTCAGTCACAACCTGTTTATTGATAACTGTGATATTTTACCTATCCACAATCAAAAACACTCATAACAGATTACAAGAATCATTCATAATAAATCATAAATGCACACTGGATAATTGTTGTGAATGTAGTATGTATTATTGATTTTACAGTGTTTTTTCTTTTATATATTTATGGATGTGTTTTCATGTATTCTGCACTGTTCAGTATTATGAAAGATGCAGCATATAAGCTGTTCAAATAAATAAATAGATAAATAAATAAATATAATACAAACAAGTCCTGCACACAGCAACTGAACCTTTCCTTCATTAAGAAGCTTCCAGCTCATGGTATCTATTGTGTTGTAGGAAATAGATGGTTTTAATTCCTTCCTGAACTGCTTTAACGCCCTCTTCTGGCATAAATCACCAGGCAGTTTATTCCAAATCTGGGGGACAGCACGGGAAAAAAAACATGGGCATTAGCCGTAACATCACTCAATTGCAAGGAAGGATCCTCTAAACAACCTGCAACTTGGAACCAAAGTGACATCCAGATTGATATCTTGTTAACTTATGCATTAAATAGACTAGGCCCAATGAGTTCTGCATCTTAAATGCTAAACCAGCACTTTAAAAAGCACATGCTGGGCAACTGGCAGCCAGTGCACATTCTGCAGGATGGGGCTAATATGTTCTCTGAAACCTACCCTCACCAGTATCCTGACCACCAGATATCACATCCTTTGCAAGTAATACTATGGAGTAGGCAAACCTAAATATGAAGAGTTAGCTATAACACAGCCAATTATCTTGCTACTGAGAGGCTTAATAATTATTGACCTTATAGGATTTGGGTTTTATGTGCTTGTTTTGCTTAAAGGGTTGGTACCCAAATCTGAAATGGAATAATTTTTCTTGATGAAAAGTACATTTGTTCTGCAGTTTGTAAGTCTGTGGAAGTGAGCAAGGCCCAGAAATCAATTCTCAGCGAATTGCCGGGGGCAACTTCTTACAGTGACCTTTGCTAGTAACAGTTATGGAATTCAGATCTTCTGCACAAGGAGTTTTTCTTTGTATTTGATACACAGGAAGCTTGAATTTATAGCATACTTTAAAAAAAAAAAAAAAAAAAGGGTGTGTGCATGGAATTTATTTCCTTTCATTCAACAATGTAGTTCTAAAAGAAGAGAATCTCCAGGAGTTTTCATGGGATTTACTTATTTATATTTGTGCCGATCACATCTCTTCCTAAACTATAAAAAATATATGCTGCTTGCAGAATTATAGAGGCTTTTTGTCAGTCATGTTCTGCTTTAGTTTCATGACTGGCTAGGAAAAGAATGGATACATTACATTTATTCACTACCCTGTAGGTGAAACAATAGCAATATTATTTATATGATTACCTAATGAAATAAATACAGAAAGAAAGCAAGTGAAACTGCTCCTGTAACAAGGAAATGGCCCATAGAAATGTTTTATTTTTCAATTTGGATGCATAATAATAACTTGATATGCTCATTTCTGATATTGTTCAAATTGTTTTTACTGTTGCACAACTGCTAAGAAAATGTATAACTTTCACATTGCTTTTCTGTTACACAATTGCTAAGAAAAATGTATACTTTTGTAAACTGTTGTGATGGCTCTACCGAATGACAGTATATAAAACTCAACAAATAAATAAACAAATACATAAATAAATAAATAAATAAATAAAAAGGGTGATGATTTTCAATCTTATTGGGGGAAGAAAGGAATGCTGATAAATGAAATATATGTTGTCATAGTGCTGTATACACATTCAATGCACAATAACTGTTACCCCCAGCTAGACCAAGTCAAGAAGGAAACAGAAAGTTGGTTCATATAAGAACAATTATTTTTTATAAATGCTGTATCCCATTCTCTGTCAATTAAACTTTACCTTACATTTCAAAATATTTAAGAGAACTATTCCTATAAAGCACAAATAGAAAAGCCACCAGGCTAGACAACCTAAATATGGAATTTTGGAATTACAGAGGATTATCTCAAAGAAAGATTATTGCATTAATGCATTTACTAAATCTTTGTTGGAAGCAATATAACATTTCAATGGAATGATGTGTAGTTTAATATTTTTATTTATAAAAGGAGACTGATGCTTGGAGACCTTTGAGATATTTAAATATCTCTATCATATCTCCCTATCTTGCCTTTCCTCTGGGGTATATACAGTATGTTTAGATCTTTAAGTCTATCCCCACATGCTTTAGAATGAAGACCATTGACCATTTTAGTAGCCACCCTCTGGATCGACTACAACCAGTTTATAGCCCTTTGAAAGTGCAGTCTCCATAACTGTACACAGTATTCCAAATAAGGACTCAACAGGGACCTATATAGGGGCACTATCACCTCCCTTTTTCTGCTGATTGTTCCTCTCCAAATGCAGCCAAGCATTTTTCTGACTTTTGCCATCGCTTTCTCCACCTGTTTGGCCACCTTAAGATCATCAAGTACAATCACCACCAGATCCCGCTCTTCTTTTGTGCTTAGAAGAATTTCATCTCCAATACTGTACCTCTCCCTTGAGGTTTTGCACCGTTAATGCATTACTCTGCACTTTTTAGCATTACAACTTAGCTGCTAGACCCTAGATCATTCCTCATGTTTTCCACAACTTTATGGCTGTTTTCCCTAGTGCAGATTTTGGTATAATTGGCATAAAGACAAACCTTTCCCAACAATCCTTCCACCATGTTGCTCACAAAAAGTTTGAAAAGAACCTGCCCAAGGACCGATCCCTGAGGCACACCACAAGTAACACCCTTCTTCAGAGTAAACTCCATTTATCACTACCCTTTGTCACTTCCCACTCAGCCAGTTTCTAACCCAGTCACTTACTCTAGGTCCCATTCCAAGTGCAATCAATTTATTTTTGTCCCCATGCAGAACTGTGTCAAATGCCTTACTGAAATACAAGTACACTACATCAATTCTCTGGTCACCCAATCAAAAATATTGATCAGATTTATCTGACAAGATCTACCTCTGGTAAAACCATGCTGTCTCACATCTTGAAATCCATTGGAATCCAGAAACTGTACTATCCTCTCTTTTATCCACAAAAGAGATTCCACACCAAGTGGACACTTCAATACTACAACAAATACTTGGTGATAATATTTAAATTAGATGTTCACTGAAAATCAATTCAATTTTTTTGTATTTTTTAATTTAATAAAAAATTTTTGTAGGAGATGGGAATGGTTTCATACAATGTATACAGCAACCCCCTTGGTGCCTTTAACTCTTTAATCATAAACGCATCCTCCAACCTCCATTTTTTATTTTATTTTAACAAGTTATATTTTAAAAAAATCTTTGGGAATTAAATTTCAGTGGATGATATCCACTGAAATTTAATTCCTAAAGATTAGGAACGATTCTATTAATTTGCTCTCTAGAGAAGTCGGTCTAACTGGCCTGTAGTTCCCAACCTCTTCTCTAAGACTTTTATGAGTAGGAACCACATCTGTCTGTCTACAATCCTCCAAAACAAAATCTGACTCTAAAGAAGCATCGAGAAGGTCAGTCAGTAAAGTCCAGAGCTTTTCTAAGTTCTCTAAGTATTCTCAGATGTATCCCATCCAGCCCCATTACCTTATCCACTTTAAGTATAGTTAGCTTCCCATGAGCACACTTTTCTGAAAATCAATTGTTTATCTTGCTTCTAATCTTATTTATGTTTGTTAAGCAATTTATCTTTTTCCTCATCAGGCTCTAAATATTCTTCTGTCACCTCTGAGTCTCACAATGCCACTTTTGCAGGAAAGGGGAGATATGATACAGAGATTTAAATATCTCAAAGGTTTCCATGCAGAGGAGGTGAGCCACATTGAATGGAACTGAGGGTCTAGGATAAGAGGGTAGATTTAGGAGTAATCTTAGGAAATATTTCCTTATAGTGAGGGTAGTAAATGAATGGAACATCCTCCCAGTGGAAGTGGTAGGGACAAAAAAGGTATCTGAATTCATGTAAGCATGAGATAAACACAGGAAATCTCTGAGGGAGTGATGAAAATTATAAAGCTAAATTAGTTGGGAGGATGGGTAGATCATATGGTCTTTTCTGCCATAATGTTTATATGTTTCTATAAAAAAGGGTGAATGGGAAGCTGGGTAGGGGATAAGAGAGGATGAGCAATAGAAGAGATGAGTCTGGTATGAAGATGAGTGCTGGGAAGGGGATAAATAAAAAGGTGGAAATGGGGAACTAGAGACTGAGTGAAAAACAGAGGGGCATAGGAGCTAGGGAAAGAGAGTGGGAGTGGGAGATGGAAAGCAGATAGGTAGGTAAAAGGTGACTGTAGGATGGATTTCTGATTTCTCCAATATTAAACTTCTTACAGACTCTGGCTTCTTGGGGTTTCCATTTCTGGTTTTTTTCTGCATGTTTCTGGTTCTATTTTGTATTATGTGAAGGTCTATCCAAGTTCTACATGTGTGACAAAGGTGAGGGAATCTGCTAGCTTGTAGTTCCTATGTAGGGACCTGAAACAGTCCAGTTTGTTCTCTTTTTCAACCTTTCTATCCCAATGGGAAGTATATTTGTGTTCTAGGCCACATTGCAATGTTTTTGTTGTTGCTTTTTTGTAGGCCAATGTTCTGGGTGTTAGTTCTGGTTTGATATGGCAGGTTTGCAACATATGTATTAAGAGTGTTTTGTTTCTGCAATAGGAGATATATTGATGTTCTAGGATCTAGTGAAATATTTACAGTACTATCATTTCAAAAGTAGGATTGTTGGAGTCCTTGAAGTTACTGTTGTTACAGCATGATATGTTTGATGTTGGTGCTGAATGTCTTTTTGCTGGGTTTTCTGTTACTTCACAAAGTATTAGGCAGCGGAAGGAGTTTTTGATGATATTGGGAAGGTCTGTGAGCAGTTCTTGCTTCTTACCAGCATGGGTCCTCAGTGGTTCTTGAATACTTGCTATCTAGTCCTCTAGGTCTATGGCTTGGAGGTCCTGCTGGCAGCCATGTTCTATGCTGCCTCACATATAAGCCTGCCTCATGCCCTACTCAATGCCACAGCTTGGTTTCAAATTCTGTTCCTGGTTTTGTCCTGATTTTGGCCTCACATTGTGGTTTGCCTTGCATTATTGTTTCTTGCCCTTGGCCCCATTTGTATTGCCTTATATCTTCGTTCCTTATTTGTCTTTGTTGTGTCTGCCAGAGTATGAGTCTTGGTCTTGGTCCTGTTTTGGTTTGGTCTCTCCTGCACTCTGGTTCTTTTTTTTTTTAGTTCAAATAAATGTATTGATTTTATAACTGCAAAAACAAGAATCATACATAACAGAAGATAAAAAGTAACAAAGAACTTGTGACAAGACTAGCCAAGCAGTCATGCAAAAAGATAACATATAGAAAATATGTAAGAATTCAAAAATGGCAATGTATTAAAATACAGGATTCCAAATTTTAGAAACAACAAAAGCTTAATCAGTTTTGTCAGCTACTTCCATTGTAAATTTATGTGTAAGGCATACAGGGGCTGATTTTAAAAGGCGTTAATGTGTGTCCATGTGCGCATGGCTCCCAGTACACGCACTTGAACACGCCAATTTTATATCATGTGCATGTTGGCGCACGTATGTTATAAAATATGATTTCTGCATGCACATGCGAGACCGATTTTAATATCGGTGCTTGCATGCATGGAAGGGTTGCAACTTGTGCACGCATAGGGGGGATTTTATAAAGTATGCATGGCGACTCGATTGGGCCTTTGCTCAGTTCCCTCCCAATCCGCTCCAATTAAGGAGTGGACTGGAAGGGAACTTTCCTATACCCCTACCTACCCTTCCTCCCTTTTCCCATCTCCTCCCCGATCCCTAAACTAAACCTATCTATCTCCAGTTTTTTTGTTTACTTACTACTCCTCTGGACCAGAAATAACTTCCGTATGCCAGCAGCCAGCCAGTGCGCGCTTCATCAGGACAGTGTCTAACTGCGCTGTCCCAGCCGGCCCCCGCCCCTTTCCCATCCAGACCCCTCCCCAGCCTTACCCTTTTGTGAACCCCAGCACTTCCTCACGTATCATGGCTGGGCCATTTAAAAAAATACGCTTGGCCTGGCCGCGCACGTATCTACCGATTTTATGCGCCTGTGGTTTTGAAAATTTGGGCGACAGTGTTTTGCCACAACATACATTCAATAATGAACAGCCATTCCAACATCCTACAATACCTTCACATGCCAAAGATAACAAAATATTCAGCAAAATTCTATCAATAGGAGAGAGAATCTTATAAAACATGGTTCCTTTTAGAATTTGACTATATGCAAATCATGTCCAAAAGTTCCTGTCTTTAATATGCCATCTAAAATCCACAAGAGATTAATTGACCCATTGGGTTACACTATTGTATCAGGGAGAGACTCGCTCTTTGAGTCTCTATCCTGTTTCATTGATTATTTTTTGGCTCCTTTTATTCCACTTTTGCCATCATACATCAGAGACTCACAAGATATGATTATATTTCTGGATCAGCTACACATTGACACGTCTGGTTTACTTCTAGTCACACTCGATGTTGAAGTGCTCTATATCAATATTCCTTACAAGTTATTCTAATAGTTGAGGAGGTTTTGAAACATCGCCCACATCCTCAAAGTAGAAAAGCCACTGATTTTCTTATATATCTGTTGGAGATTGCACTCACTAAAATATTTTTGCTTTTGACCAATGCTATTATCAGAAAATTTGTGGCACTGCCATGAGGGCCACCATGGCTCCTGATCTGGCAAATTTATGTATGGGTGCTTTTGAAGCACAGTGGCTTAATACTCTCATCAAACACATGTAGCTACATGGAAATGGTACATAGATGTTATATTCATATTATGGAAGGGCACAAGATCTGTTTTGATGATTTTTTATTTGGTTGAATTCTCATACTTGTCATTTGAAACTCACTGCTAATTTCCAAGAAAATCAAATCTCCTTTTTAGACAGTATGATTTGGAAAATTGAGATGGGTTTGCAACTTCGTTGTATTGAAAACCTGTGACTTCTAATACCTTTTTGCATTTCATCAGTGCCCATCCATAGGCTTTGAAAGAGAGTTTACTGACAAGTCAATTTTTCTGACTTTAAAGGCTTTGCTCCTCTGTCATTGAATATCAGACTCAGGCAAAAGCATTATAAATAGATTCCTTGCTCGAGGATATCTGAAGTCATGTGTTAGGAAAGCATACCTGTGTGCCAAGTACAGCCATCAACAATGGCTATTTCTCCTTTGGTCTACATGATGTTCGTCAAGCATGTATTATCTGTATTCTTCCATTCTCTGTGGGTGTCCGTGCTATTTGAACTTCAAATCTAAATGATTAGCATATTTTACAACTACATCCAGTTTTTAAAGAATCCCTGTGGTTCACGTACATACGTGATGAGGGATTCCTTAGTTTAGTCTAATTTTATCAAACAACTGTCTTCTGGTGGTTCTGCCAACATTATTGGCTTTCATCAACCATGCGGTAATTGCACAGGATGTAATGTCTCTATGCAAACTTCCACTATTCATGTGGCATCGGCTAATCAGAATATATCTTTGAAATATCACACCTGTTGTTCATCTATAGGGTTGATTTACCTCATACAATGCCCTTATGGTAAATGTTATTTATATTGGCAAGACTAAAAAAGGATGATCAGGACTAGGATGACTGAATTTCATTCAAATATCTCCTTATATTGCTCAAATGCCCCACTAGCAGCACACTGTGACAAACTGATCCATTATTTTCAGGATCTCAGATTTTGTGTGCTTGATCAACCCAGACCAAATTGGAGAGGAGGTAATTTGGATATGACGTTGTTTCATTTGGAACAGCGATGGATTTACAAACTGAACACTGTTGCACCACACGTTCTAAATTTAGACTAGGATTTTAGTGTATTTTTGGGTTGAATTGATTGGTTTTTTTATGTTGTCCTTTGTTATTACAGGCAACTTTGGTAGCTGATCCTATGTTGATGAGTACTTTTGTTATTGTTTGGGATAGTTGTGGGTGGATCCTTGGGCCGGTGGCAGATGACCACGCCACCGGGGGAAGATCCCGAGAGGGACCACCGGTCAGGCTTAGAGTTTGGAGACAGACACACACTAGTTCTTTTATTAAACAGTATATTGAGCCACCAGCGGTGGCAGTAGTGAGCTGGAAGTGCCCGGCTGGGCTGTAGTCCCTCAGATACTGGAACAGCGATCCCAGGATGGCAGAGCTGTAGAGAAACTAAGTATAGTGAGTAGGCAGGGTATGCAGAGTTCAGGAATAGAACCTTGATGGAAACATTCACACAATAGTCTCTTGAAGCAGCCCAGGAGCTGGAATGGATTAGGCCCTCGAGGAGCGAGTACCTAGTTCCAGGGAAAGCTCTGAGAGAAAGATGGTAACTCACTGGTGTTGTAGGCAGCAATGACTTCCTGGCAGAAGTGGTATTCAGAAGCAGGTCCGAGAACATGGGCCCTCGAGGACCAAGTACCAGTTCCAGACTGCAACCTGAAAGGCAAAAGAGAAACGAGGTCCCCGAGGAGCTGGTACCCCTGGTAAGTCTGAGGAGGCAGAGTAGCTAGGGGAGTAAGAAAACCTTTCCTTGCTAACTCGATTAGTTAGCGAATTCAGAGACCTTAAATATCTGGTGTGGATGACGTCATCTCAGGGGGACACCCCTGAGGTTCGCGCCACTGCAGGTACTTGAGTCGGGGCTGCGCCGCGCGCCCTTAGGCTTCTGGGAAACATGGCGGAGTGTAGCATTTTGCTGTTCCGGGCACGCCGGAGGAGGGCGGTAAGATGATGCCGTGGCAGCCAAACATCCAACAAGCAAAGAGGGAGTCGCCACAGAGGTAAGGTGGGCGGAGTGGAGACGTCGGGCAGCGATGGTCAGAAAAGTATCCCCCTTCAAAGGGCGATCTCTTCTTCAGGTACCAGGCTTGGGTTTTGAAGGTTGCGCAATGTGGAACTGACGAAGCATCTCTTGTCCAGGATATTGGTCTGAGGCTTCCAAGAGTTTTCTTCAGGGCCAAAACCTTTCCATTTAGAAGGTATTCAAAAGTATTGCCTCTTTTACGAACATCCAGAATCTCTTCAACTTTGAATTCTAAGTCGTCTTCTGCATTGATGACAGGTGGATCTTGAGATTTGGAAGAGAATTCGCTGAGTATGAGCGGTTTCAGAACTGAAACGTAGAAAGCATTATGAATATCAGCAGCAGTGGATTGAGCTGCTGGGGACATCACCGAGCTTCAGTGGAAGTGGTGGTGCTGGGGAACGTCCAAAACCCACTTCAAATGGTGACTCAGTAGTGGATCTATTAATTTGATGAGGGGACTCCTTCAGTCTTCCACTAGATGTCTGAGAATAAAGTTGCCTCCTGCCCCTGAGTCCACTAGGGCAGGAGTCTGAACCGTGACCGGTCCGTAGGTCAAGGAGACTGGGAGAGAGAGCAGAGGAGAGGGCGCAGTATGGCCTAAGAACAGTCCTCCTGCAGGACTTAGGCCCGTCCGTTTTCCGGACAAATGGAGCATGTAGAGACATCATGTCCGGGCTGACCACAGTACATGCAAAGGCCACGCTTCTTCCGAAGTCTTCTCTCTTTGGAAGTCAAACATCCATGACCAAGTTGCATCGGTTTATCTTTATCAGCAGCAATGATTACTGGAATCATCCGAGGTGCAGATGCAGCACTAGCCTGTTTCAACCCAGATAACACCTTAGGCTGGAGTTCCTTCACTTTGTCCCGGAGCCAGTGATCAATTCGAGTGGCCAAGGCTACTAAATCGTCCAGCGAGTCAGGTGTTTCGCGAGCAGCCAGCTCGTCCTTTAAACGGGTACCCAGGCCTCTACAAAAGAGAGTCTTGAGACATTTGGGGTCCCAGCAGAGTTCCGCTGCAAGAATTTTGAACTCTATGTCACATTCAGCCAAAGATATGTTGCCTTGCTTCAATTCAACCAAAGCAGAACTGGCTACAGAAGTTCAAGCAGGGTCTTCGAACACGGATTTAAACAAGTCCATAAATCCTTCTATGTCCTGCAAAATGGGATCCTTGCGTTCCCACAAGGTAGATGCCCAAGACAAGGCCCTACCATTCAGGTATGAAAAGATGTAGGTAGTCTTGGAGAGAGCCGTAGGAAACAATGATGGCTGTAAGGCAAAATGCATGCAGCACTGGTTTAAAAAGCCCCGGGTCTTCTGGATTTCTCCGGAAAAGCGGATTGGAGCTGCCAGTGGTACAGCAGTCTTTAAAGTTACCTCCGGTAACTGACCTTCATGGCTGGAAGCTGTTCCTTGAACCTTCTGTGTGTGTAGCTGATGAAACACTGAAGTAAGTTTCTCCAAGGCGTCTTGCTGCTCCACAATGCGCTGGGCCAGGTCCGGTATGGCCTGCAATGCATTGAGTTGTGCCGGATCCATGGAGTTAGCAATCTGTTATTGTTTGGGATAGTTGTGGGTGGATCCTTGGGCCAGTGGCAGATGACCACGCCCCCGGGGGAAGATCCCGAGGCTTAGAGTTTGGAGACAGACACACACTAGTTCTTTTATTAAACAGTATACTGAACCACCAGAGGTGGCAGTAGTGAGCTGGAAGTGCCCGGCTGGGCTGTAGTCCCTCAGATACTGGAACAGCGATCCCAGGATGGCAGAGCTGTAGAGAAACTAAGTATAGTGAGTAGGCAGGGTATGCAGAGTTCAGGAATAGAACCTTGATGGTAACATTCACACAATAGTCTCTTGAAGCAGCCCAGGAGCTGGAATGGATTAGGCCCTCGAGGAGCGAGTACCTAGTTCCAGGGAAAGCTCTGAGAGAAAGATGGTAACTCACTGGTGTTGTAGGCAGCGATGACTTCCTGGCAGAAGTGGTATTCAGAAGCAGGTCCGAGAACATAGGCCCTCGAGGAGCGAGTACCAGTTCCAGACTGCAACCTGAAAGGCAAAAGAGAAATGAGGCCCCCGAGGAGTGGGTACCCCTGGTAAGTCCAAGGAGGCAGAGTAGCTAGGGGTGTAAGAAAACCTTTCCTTGCTAACTCGATTAGTTAGCAAATTCAGAGACCTTAAATATGCGATGCGGATGACGTCATCTCACGGGGACGCCCAACTGCTGGTACTTGAGTCGGGGCCGCACCACACGTGCACCCTTAAGCATCTGGGAAACATGGTGGAGTGCAGCTTCTTGCCAGTTCGGGGACGCCGGAGGAGGGCGGCAAGATGATGCTGCGGCAGCCAAACATCCAACAAGCAAAGAAGGAGTCGCCACAGAGGTAAGGTGGGTGGAGTGGAGACGTCGGGCAGCGACTGTCGCAACAACCTTGATGTCTTCACAACAGTTCCCTGTCATCAGAGATGAATTTTTGACATTTCATAATGCTTTGATGAATGTCACAGATGTTATTACATCAGCTGACTTTCTCTCAATATATAAAAAAGTGGTTTTGACTTCTTTTGGTTCTCTTCTTTGAAGCTCTTAGGGGCTCATTTTCCAAAGTTATTGCAGGCTTGCGCTGTTAGCACAAGCCTGCGATAGCTAGCGAAAGTAGCGCAGGCCTGCGCTACTGAAATCAGGGCAGAGTTGGCCCCGGAAGAGGAGGAGTCGGGGGCATCACCGGGGCCGACTCCGCGAGGACGGCGCGCACAGCGGAAAGGTAAGGCCCTTTTCGCTGGCTATTTTGCGCCCAATAACGACACCTTCTATGGTGTCGTTATTGGGCGCGATGCCGGCAGCGATCGCATCGCGGAGGTGCGATCGCTGCCGGACCGCCCCCCTGCTTCGGCCCCCGCCCACCCGTTAGCGCAATTTTCTAAAGTATCGCAGGCCTGCGATACTTTAGAAAATGAGGCCCTTAGAGACTTACACATCCAACTTAAAAAGTGGCATTGGTTTGCTTCAGATTTTTATTGTTGTCCTATACATAACTAGTGTTATGTTTTGGTCTTTATAGACAGGAGTCTACTGATTTTGAAATTGTTTAAGAGTTATAATGAAGTAGCTCCTGAAGAAGTGTTGCTCCCAAAACCATGGCTGTTGTTGGGCTCTATAATAATTTTGATTCAGACTGTTGGCTACCATCTAATTGTATTTGCTTTGGAAAACACTTTAAAAAAATAAAAATTCTTCAATAGATCATCCCTGTGAGCCCCTGGTGAATGAATGATAAGACCAGGTGGCTCAGTATACAATAGGGCACACTGACTGGCTTGCTGATGCTTCAGGCTCACTGCCTTTGCTTGAATTCTCTTTTTATCTAGCAAAACCTTGCATTTTTTATTTATGTTGTAGATTCCCATTTTTTTGTCTGATCGCCTTTTAGAATTATAACATCTTAGATAAGTGGAATATGAAGACACAAAATCTTACAGTAAATATCTCCCATCAACAGTAAATAACTCCCCATCAACTTTCAATGATGTTTTAAGCAATCCACAATTGTGATGCCTTAAGCCTCCCATCCTTCTCCCCTCTTCTCTTCTCCGCATACCTACCCCTTCCTCCTTCCATTGCCTACCCCATCCCCCCCTTTTTTCCTCTTTTCCCATTCATACTTTCTTGTATTCAGAGCACGAGTTTGTATATACCTTCCTCGTTTTTCGTTTCTATTTTCATTTTCGTTATTTGACTTAAGTTATTTTTAGTTATTTCCTGTTACAACCTAATCCATATGCTATTTGCATATACTTTTGATTCTCAAATTGTTCTATGTTTCATTGTTTCGTTTCAATGTAAACCGGGGTGAAGGCATGTGCTAACCTCGGTATATAAAAGCTTCAAATAATAAATAAATAAATAAACATCAGAATCTTGTATAAATCTCTGACCATCATACACAAAACCATCCACCATAATTACACACTCCAGCTCAAAATCCCGTTTAACCTTCACTCCTCCACGAGACCGATCAGATCTGCCTATAAAGGATCCCTTTCATACACCCCACGCCAAATCCACACTACACCCCTCCATACGGAAACATGCATTCTCCACAGCCGGACCAGCTCAATGGAATCATTACCACCAGAGCTTCGCCAGGAACAATGTCAATTCACCTTTAGAAAAAAACTGAAGACTTGGCTATTCAAAGAAGCCTAC
This sequence comes from Rhinatrema bivittatum, assembly GCF_901001135.1. Taxonomy (NCBI): domain Eukaryota; kingdom Metazoa; phylum Chordata; class Amphibia; order Gymnophiona; family Rhinatrematidae; genus Rhinatrema; species Rhinatrema bivittatum. The sequence continues at coordinate 106,481,046 of NC_042623.1, forward strand.
CCATAATCAGCCAAGCCTCAAATAACACCAAGCCACTAATACTGACTCTTAATGCTATTTGATACAGTCATCTACTGAGATCCTCAAGATTTGATTACATTTCCGTATCACATATTCTCGATAAGTTACTTGATGTTAATCATTATTAATGCTAAATTTATTTCAATTTAAGTTACTCTCACTTTCATCTAGCCCTATGTTAAAATAAGTTTACATTTCCGATTTGTTCCAAGTTCTTCTCCCCTGTTATATGTAACTTTTCCTCCGCACGTTTAGATGGTTTTCCCTTGTTTGATGTAAACGGTACGATAAGACTTGTCTTGAATATCGGTTTAGTAAAATTAGTAAATAAACATCCCATATATTATACCAGAAGGGCTGGATACTGGGCAGTAAAAAGAAGGTAGTCTAATGTTCCAATGGAAGATGTGCAAAACCAGCATGTCTGAAAGGAAGAAACTGGACTGCGTCAAACATGTTGGTAAGGAGCAACAAATTACCTGTGTCCAAAAAAGTTCCATTGGATAGGAGACAAGGTAACTGTTAATTCTCACTCTCACACTAACTCAACCCCTCTGCATCTTGAGGGAAAGGCTTGCAACAAAGTTTATAAAACCCAGCAGCCACATGCCCACTTTCAAGTAAGGTGGAGAAAATAGTTGATAAAATTGGGGTATCACCAAAATCAATTAAATCAATTCACCAAGAGGATATACAGTGTCATAATTGGAAGCAATGGAAAGAATAAGATAAAGGGAGGTCATATTGAGATCCCTGAAGGACAGGATCCCTTATGTAAATATGTTGCAGAGACCAATTACCTCTTGAGGATTAATGAAACCAGTGAATACAATGCTGATTAATTTTGAATTTGGGATTGTACCACAAGGGAAAATATAGAGAACATTCCCATTTACATTCCATTTGCTTTTCAAATGCCTGAGAGGTGGAGTGTAAAATAGTGTTCCCTTCCAGTAAGGCAGGTAGCGAACATACTGAAAGATATCTAAATTGTAAAGGTGCAACCAGATATTTCTAATCTAAGCCATGGGGTAATATTACTAGTAGAATCATACATCAACCAATGAGACCCTTGTTGCAGTAAAAAGGCTACATGATAATGAAGGAAATTAGGAACAACTCCATGCAACTTTGGGAGTTTTAATTTCTATAAGGCTATGTGTGGGCTTCATCCTTTCCATAGAAAGTCTGTCAGCACTTTATCTAAGGAGGAGTAGAATCCAGGAGAAAGCAGGACTGGAAACATCCTAAAAGTGTACAAAATTAAAGGCACAATAACCATTTTAATAGATTCAAATCTAATCCACCAGGAAAAAAATAGGGGAGAGCAGCGAGCACAAATATTTCAAACTTTGGAGAGAATAAATCAGAATTTGCTGACATAGAGGAATCCAAATCTGAGCAAAACCTTACATCCAAATATTTGATTTCACTAGAATTCCAACAAAAGGAAAAAGTAGTAAATAGGGATCCAGTACAATGAACATTCAAAGGTATTGTTATGGTTTTGAGGTGTTCGAGTGGATTCTTGGGTACTGCGGTGATGGTCACTCCACGGGGAGAGCCCCCGTGAGGAACAGCAATACTAAGCTAGACTCGAGATCCTCAAACACAGAAGATTTGTCTTATTATACAGCAGAATGATACCACCAGAGGTAGCAGTAATGAGGTGATCCAGTAGTAGCAGTCCAGGGGCCCTCGGCAGAGGAGACCCATCTCACAATGGTAGATGTTAGCAACACACGGTAGTATAGGGAGTTCCGGATGCAGATTCCCAGTGCTGAGCTGTAGATGAGACAGACTGATAAAGGTTAGATTACTCACTAAGTTGTTAGCTGTATTGATGGAGATTCCAGCAGGCAGAAGTAGTTGGATTTCAGGAACCGAGGCAGGGAGAGCAGGCCCTCGAGGAGCGAGTACCTGGTATCCCAAATAGGCACCTGAAAGAAAGCAAAGGGCCCCCAAGGAGCGGGTACCCAGGTTAGTTTGAATTACCCTGAAGGGCAGAGAGAGCTTTCCAGTGGCAGAATGGAAGCGGAAGAGTAGTTCAGACCAGAGGCAATCCAATCCTTGCTAACTCGAATAGTTAGCAAACGAAGGGCGGGCTAAATACCCGAATGCTGTGATGTCACTCGAGGGGGACGCCCCGAGGTTCCCGCCACGACGTGGATAAAGACATGGGTAGTGCGCTGTGCGCACCCTAGGAGGCCCTCAGGAGAAACATGGCAGATAGCCTTGCCATTACCGTTCCAGGGATGCTGGAGAGAGCGGCATGAAGACGCAACAGCAGCCATCTTCCCAAGGCTAGCAGAGAGAACAGGAAGAAAGGTGAGGCACAGAGGTTGAAGTCATCAGAGAGTGATGGACACAACAGTACCCCCCTTGAAAGGGCCCCCTCCAGACCCCCTACCTGGTCTTGGTTTTTGAGGATGCGATCAGTGGAACTGACGAAGCATCTCTTTGTCCATGATATTAGCCAAAGGTTCCCAAGAGTTTTCTTCAGGTCTGTAACCCTCCCATGACAGGAGGTATTCCCAAACTCCTCCTCTCTTTCTTACATCAAGGATAGCATCAAACTTTTACTCGATGTCTTCTTCTGCATCAACAGGAGTAGGTTCAGGTATCTTGGTGGAAAACTCGCTAAGAACAAGCGGTTTCAGCAGCGAAACACGGAACACATTATGAATCTTCATTGCTGGAGGGAGTTTCAGACTGTAAGTGAGTGTACCCAATCATCGGAGGATAGGAAAGGGTCCGACAAAGCGCGGAGCAAATCAAGATGATGGTAGCTTGAGTCTCAGATGTTTGGTAGACAGCCAGACCTTGTCACCAGACTGGAATTCAGGAGCCTTGCTATGGTAAGCGTCATAGCCCTTCTTAGCTCTTAGTCAAGATTTTTGGAGTATCTCTTTAGTCTTTCTCCAGAGTTGTTAGATATCTTTAGCAGTAGATTGAGCTGCTGGGGATGACATTGAAAGTGGAAGTGGTAAAGGTGATAAGGGTTGTCGTCCATAGACCACTTCAAAAGGTGTAGATCCAGTAGAAGATGCTGGATGTGAGTTGATGGTGAATTCAGCCCAGGGCAACAGTTCAGCCCAGTCATTCTGACAAGAACCAACATAGGCACGTAAGAACTGCTTGAGAGTTCTATTCATTCTCTTAGTTTGGCCATTTGACTGAGGATGGTACGCAGAGGAGAAGTCAAGTGTGATGTTGAACTTCTTACACAAAGCCTTCCTGAACTTTGCTATAAATTGGGCTCCTCTGTCAGAGATGATATGTTTAGGCATGCCGTGTAGGTGAAAGATGTGGCTGATGAATAGTTTAGCAATCTCCATGGCTGAAGTCAAGCCAGGGAGAGCCACGAAATGAGCCATCTTCGAGAATCGATCCACTGTAACCCAGATGGTATTGTTACCTCCAGAAAGTGGTACGTCCATGACAAAGTCTGTAGCAATGTGGGTCCAGGGCTCATCTGGTACTGGTAAGGGATGAAGCAGGCCCCAAGGACATCCGGGAGGAAGTTTTTGTCTGGCACAATTGGAATAAGAAGCTACATACGCAAAAGTGTCTTCCTTCAAGGTGGGCCACCAGTAGTACTTCTGTAGCTTAGCCTGAGTTCTTCATTGACCAGGATGTCCAGCCAGCTTCGAATCGTGAGCCCATGCTAACAGCTTCTTTCTTAGGTTGCAGTGTACAATGGTCTTGCCCGGAGGCACCAGATGTGTAGTTGTCAGAATAACTCTCTTCGGGTCAATAATATGCTGAGGTTCATCAGGTATGTCTTCAGAGAGAAAAGAGTGAGATAATTCATCTGCTCTAATGTTCTTATCTCCAGGCGATATTTCAGCACAAAGTCAAATCTGTTGAAGAACAGGGACCACGTCGCCTGTCTGTGGTTAAGGCGCTGGGCATGACGGAGGTACTCCAGATTTTTGTGATCAGTGTAAACAGTGATCTGATATTGTGCATCTTCAAGCCAGGGGCGCCACTCTTCAAACACCATCTTTATTGCCAGTAGTTCTTTATCCCCATTGCCGTAGTTCTTCTCTGCTGGTGAGAAACATCAGGAGAAAAAAGAACATGGATGCAAGATTTTAGAGTCACTGGTCTGGCTTAGCATGGCTCCTACGCCTACATCCGAGGCATCGACTTCCACAATGAAGGGTCGTGCAGGGTCCAGATGGCGGAGGCATGGCTTACTTGAGAAGGTGTCTTTTAACTTCTGAAATGCTATCATAGCTTCCGTAGACCAATTGGCGACATTGGCAATTTTCTTAGTCATCGCTGTTAATGGAACTGTTAGTGAAGAGTAATTCTTGATGAAGGTCCTGTAGTAGTTGGTAAATACCAGAAATCATCTAAGAGCTTTCAGACCCATAGGTTGTGTCCATTTTTGAATACTCTCAAGCTTCTGGGGGTCCATCTGGAAACCTTTGTTCGAAACAATGTACCCTAAGAACGGCACAGATTCCTTGTGGAATTCGATTTAGACAACTTGGTGTATAAGCGATTTTTGCAAAGTCTCTGCAGCACTCTTTTGATATCTTCCAGATGGGTATTCAGGACTTGGGAAAATATCAAGATGTCGTCTAAGTACACAACGAATCAAAGACACATTGGTAGAGTAGATCATGCAGAATGTCGTTCATCATGTTTTGGAAGACAGCCGGGGCATTGCACAGGCCGAAGGGCATCACCAGGTATTCAAAGTGCCCATCCCGGATATTAAAAGCCGTCTTCTATTCATCACCAGAACGGATGTGAACTAGATTATAGGCTCCTTTGAGATCAAGCTTGGAAAATATCTTGGCTCCTGTAGTCTATCGAATAGCTCTGAGATGAGTAGTAAGGGATAGCGATCCTTTACAGTAATCTCGTTTAGACCTTTGTAGTCAATGCATGGACGTAATATTCCGTCCTTCTTTCCCACAAAGAAGAAGCCTGCGCTGGCAGGAGACTTGGATGGTCTTATGAAGCCTTTCTGAAGATTCTCCTGGATGTACTCTGACATCGCTTTATTTTCTACTACGGAGAGAGGGTAAACCCTTCCTTTGGGTGGTTCTGTGTTAGGCTTCAAATTGATGGTGCAGTCGTATGATCTGTGTGGAGGCAATACATCAGCAGCTTCTTTGGAAAATACATCTTGAAAAGATGCATATTGAGGCGGCAACCTAGGCAACAGCAGGGTATTGGAGAAACTTCCATCAAGCATTTGCCATGGCAATCTGGACCCCAACGTGAAAGCTCCAAAGTGGCCCAGTTGAATTGTGGCATATGTTTCTGCAGCCACGGTAGCCCAAGTACTAAGGGGTGCATGGCCTTCTCTAGCACAAAGAAGGAAATAGTCTCTGTATGAAGAGCACCGGTACGTAAGCTCACTGGTTCCGTGAGCAGGGTTACTTCACCTGTAAGGGATCCCCATGGATAGAAGACAAAAGTAGCGGAGATGTCATGGTAGTGGTGGGGATCCACAAATGTTCCATGAGACATTTCAAATAAAATTTCCCCCTGCCCCAGAATCCACTAAGGCAAGGGTATGATATTCTAGAGGTCCGCAGATTAAGGATACAGGAAGAGAGAGTGTAGGAGAGGGTGCAGTTAGACCTAAGAAGAGTCCTCCCACAGGACTTAGGTCTGCCAGTTTCCCAGACAGATAGGGCATGTTTGTAAAGCATGACCAGCTTGTCCACAATACATGCATAGTCCCAACCTCTTTCGTGTTCTTCTCTCTTTAGAAGTCAAATGACTGCGGCTTAATTGCATTGGTTCTTCTTCGCCAGCAACAGGACCTGAGGGTATAGGCCAGGGTAAAGACTTGATTCGAGTCTCTCCCTGAAGTGATCTTCTCGGACTCTTGACCTCTTGAACCTTGTCACGAAGTCGGTGATCAATACTTGTTGCCAACTTCATTAGTTCAGCTAAGGTCTCAGGCATCTCTCGAGCCACCAGCTCATCTTTTAACCAGGAGCTCAGGCCTTCAAAGGGTCTTCAGGCATCTAGGGTCCCAATGTAATTCTGAAGCCAACATCTTGAATTCTATGGCGAAGTCTGGCAAAGGTTTATTACCTTGTTTTAGATGAACCAACGTAGATCTTGCTGTTGTGTACTGGGCAGGGTCATCGAATACCGATCGGAACAGTTCAAGGAACCTGGCAAGATCATTCAGGATAGGGTCATTGCACTCCCACAGGGGAGAGGCCCAAGCCAACGCTCTTCCATCCAGATAAAACAGGATATAAGTGGTCTTGGCATAAGCTGTAGGGAAATGATTAGATTGCAGAGAAAAGTGCATGCAACACTGATTGATAAATCCTCTACATTTCCAAACTTCACCTGAGAAGCGGGTTGGAGCAGATAGAGGTACAGTAGTCTTGACTGTCACTTCTGGTGGTATAACTTCTTTACATGTGGTGGTCGGTGTATTCATCTGTGCGTGCAACTCGTTAAAGGCAGTAGTCAAGTTATCCAGCGCGTTCTGATGATCAGAGATTCGCTGGGCCAGACCTGGAATGGCCTGCAATGCGGTGAGCTGAGCCAAATCCATTGAGTTAGCAATCTGTTATGGTTTTGAGGTGTTGGAGTGGATTCTTGGGTACTGCGGTGATGGCCACTCCCACGGGGAGGAACCTCGTAAGGAACCGCAGTTCTAGGCTAAACCCGAGACACGCAAACACAGAAGATTTGTCTTTATTATACAGCAGAATGATACCACCAGAGGTGGCAGTAGTGAGGTGATCCAGTAGTAGCAGTCCAGGGGCCCTCGGCAGAGAAGACCCGTCTCACAATGGTAGATGATAGCAGCACACGGTAGTATAGGGAGTTCCAGATGCAGGTTCCCAGTGCTGAGATGTAGATGAGACAGACTGATAAAGGTTAGATTACTCACTAAGTTGGTAGCTGTATTGATGGAGATTCTATCAGGCAGAAGTAGTTGGATTACAGGCACCGAGGCAGGGAGAGCAGGCCCTCGAGGAGCGAGTACCTGGTATCCCAGATAGGCACTTGAAAGAAAGCAAAGGGCCCCTGAGGAGCAGGTACCCAGGTTAATTGAATTACCCCAAAGGGCAGAGAGAGCTTCCAGCAGCAGCACGGAAGCGGCAGAGTAGCTCAGACTGGAGGCAATCCAATCCTTGCTAACTCGAATTGTTAGCAAGCGAAGGGCAGGGCTAAATACCCAGATGGCGTGATGACACTCGAGGGGGATGCCCCCGAGGTTCCCGCCATGACGTGGATAAAGACATGGGTGATGTGCGCAACCCTAGGAGGCCCTCAGGAGAAACATGGCAAATAGCCTTGCCATTGCCATTCTGGGGACGCCGGACAGAGTGGCATGAAGACGCTTCAGCAGCCATCTTCCCAAGGCTAGCAGAGAGAGCAGAAAGAAAGGTGAGGCACAAAGGTCGAAGCCGTCTGAGACCAACGGATGCAACAGTTATTACTTCAGACTTTGTCAAGTTGATATTATACCCAGAAAAACTCACAAAAGGAGTGATTAAGGATATTAACAGCGATATTTAAAGAAGGAGATGGTAAGTACAGAAGCATATCAGCTGCAAAAATAGAAATTTAATATTCATATATATCCAAAGAGAAACATACAATTTGGGGTGATTGCTGAATGATACTAGCTAGGACTCAAGGTGATATTGAAAGGAGAGGTTACTCTGCACCAGCAAGAAACAAGAAGAGAGAAGGCCATTAACTAATATGCAAGCAGTTGGACAACTATATAACATTTTCCCCATCTGAATGAATTGAAGATCAAACCCAAACCACAAAGAAGATATGACCATTCAATCTGATCAAAAGTCTTCTCGTAATCAGGGTTAGATTAGAAATGTTGAGAATTCAACCGGTTTTGGTTTTATATCATATATATCATCAAAGACGAATGTTAGAGGAATGCCTACCTCTCATAAATCCAGTCTGGTCATAATGGATTAAATCATCTAGCATTCTAGAAAGTCAAGTAGCCAGAGCTTTGGCATATAGTTTACAATCCAAGTTTATCAGGGAGATAGGTCTGGAACACTTGAGGGCTCAACCCTAGTGGAAGGAGATTGGTACAGATAGAAATTATCTGATTCTTGTCCTGCTTCAGCCAGCCTCACCAGTGTCCAGACCCACTCCTATCCCAGGGGTCATAATACCAGCAGTTCACCATGACATCAAGCTATGGTCAAGAGGATTCCACAGAGCATAGCCTCAGTTCCTGCACAAGGGACTCCATTCCAGATGCTCCAGATGCTCCTTTGATGATTCCAGGTCCTGTTCTTGTCCTGGCTCCAAAACATCCAGGCTCCTAACTGGCCCTTTGAAAATTTAAGGTAATTATTTTAATATCAATAGCTATGTGTTACCTTGAATAAAATAAAATGAAAAGTAAGCTACTGAGTACCATAACAAAAATTATCGCAGCAGATAATAATTAGAGCAATATGTGTACCCAAACTATTTCCTTCCTGACACAATATCATGAGTTCCAATTCATTATTTTTATGGAAAACCACTCTCTTTAATAAACATGAACTACCCACCCCTACTCTCCCATCGCAAACAGTATCAGTATTAGAGAACCATCAGTGAAAGGCATAAGTCAACCATATACCATAATCAGAAGTAACAGTAGTGAAAAAGTATTTCAAACAGCAGATGTCAACATTTCCAGATAACAGTTATCCAGTAAAGATATGAACATATGTCAAAACTCCCAGCATAAGCACAAAAACCTAAAACTTCCTGTTACCTAACCCAAACCCCAGCACTCTATCACCCTGCAAAGCAAACTGTCCAGAGTCTAAGCACCAAAAAAGAAACTTTTCAGCCAACTAGGAGAGTGCATTGTTAGGGAATCCCACCCTTCTTGACTGCTGTTCCAAGCATGCAAACTTTCCAAGCCCAGAATGTGCATAAAAAAGCTAAATTATAAAAGAGAAGAAAAAATAAAAGGAAGAAAAAATCCCACCAAGACCAACATTCCCATATTGTGCAATACAGAAAAATAATTATACTGCCTCTATCATCATTCAGAAACAAATTTAGATGTATCATAGTTCTAAACTGGTTGACAAGTAGTGGCAATTTGAATGACAGGATTGATTTAGGAAATGAATATAACAAATTAGAAGGTTCGATTCACCTCGAACACCAATGACTTAAGAAAATACAAGTTTACTCAAGGCAGAAAAATATGAAATACGTGCAGAAATAACAATCCATAGACAGATGGAACAAATACAAGTAAATGAGGATCAAAAAGAAAATAAAAAATACCCAAAAATACCCCCAATCAGGAGCCATGAGAAATTCAGGTATACTGCAAAAGCACTGTCCCTCTGTGATTGCACCCAGCCCTAAATAAAGAAAACTCGCTGACTGTAAGGGTGTCATTACAGTAGAATTAGCTTCCAAGAAATTACTGGCTTCTTCAGGTGAATTAAATGGTTTCACGTTTCCATCTTGTATCACCTAGAGTTTAGCTAGATATACCATCGCATATGAAAAGTACTCCTTATGAAGCTGACACTTAATTTCCAAATAACTCTGGTGTCATTTTGTACCATTTGAGAAAAATCTGTGAAGATAAAAATCTTCTTCTCCTGATAGAATAATTCTCTACATAGATGTGCTGCTTCTAAGACACGTTGCTTAGCTCAGAAGTTGCATAAATGGAGAATGATGGCTCGGGACCTATCATTTTTAAACTGCTGCGGCGCTAAGGCCCAATGATCTTGATCAATTTTAAAGTGCATCATTCTCTACCATGCGACCCTAGCAGCTTGGGCATGAATCCAATAGATTCCCGACCTTCCACCTGGTCAAGGAGACCCAGTATTTGTTATTTCTGATAGAGTTAAAAGAAGAAAGCTTATTCTGTTCAGCTTGGAGAAGAGACGGCTGAGGGGGGATATGATAGAGGTCTTTAAGATCATGAGAGGACTTGAAAGAGTAGATGTGTCTCGGTTATTTACACTTTCAAATAATAGAAGGACTAGGAGGCATTCCATGAAGTTAGCAAGTAGCACATTTAAGACTAATCAGAGAAAATTCTTTTTCACTCAACGCAAAATAAAGCTCTGGAATTTGTTGCCAGAGGATGTGGTTAGTGCAGTTAGTGCAGTTAGTGGAGCTGGGTTCAAAAAAGGTTTGGATAAGTTATTGGAGGAGAAGTCCATTAACGGCTATTAATCAAGTTTACTTAGGGAATAGCCACTGCTATTAATTGCATCAGTAGCATGGGATCTTCTTAGTGTTTGGATAATTGCCAGGTTCTTGTGGCCTGGTTTGGCCTCTGTTGGAAACAGGATGCTGGGCTTGATGGACCCTTGGTCTGACCCAGCATGGCAATTTCTTATGTTCTAACTGCTTTAACTATTTTTCCCAGAGCATAAAAGATTTTATAGTGTCAAAATCATTTGTTTAGAAATTAATGAAATCTGTTTAACTGCAGCATTGCTCAATTCCAGAATTACTCCTGGCCTCTGGTTGGTGTAAATAGGTTTGGGTGTGAGGGCTGCCAGAGGTGAATAAAAGGAACAAATGTTAATGGTTGAATAAGTGTTTATAAACCTTTCTGTCAGTGGAGAGAAGGGTACTATTGGAGTTCCTTTGGTGTTGTTTTTAAGTGCTCTTTCTGAATATATTTTTTGGATCCTGGAAGAATATATTCTCTTTGTTGGTGATTATCTCTGAATAACTGCTTTTACGATTGTTTCTATTTGGGTTTCTGAATCTATTAAATCTCCAGGGGACCAAAATAACATGAATGAATGAAGATAATTATCTATATTTCCACGTCTCTCTATATAATGGACTAATAGGCTACATAGTGGGTTTCCATATAACATAATATATCTATGGTGAATGTATTATAAACGATTAGCATGCAAAAACAAATATGGTATTTCTAAACATGTGTTGGCTTTATAAATGAACTAACAGTCTTGGCTTCCCTTAGATATGCTTTAGTAATTTGGATTACTGCTTTGGTGCTGATCATAAGCAACCTCAGAAAGCTGATTCAGATATCTATGTAGCATTACATACAGTATATTAAAATTTACTCTCAAACTTTATGCTGCATTTGCTATATTTTTATGATAAATAATCTAAAGTTTGAACCTAATGGTAGGTTGATGCTATACATTATTCTCATTGCACTTATAATGGAGGTAGGAGATACATAATTCACTCAAAAATCTGCTGCTATTGAATTATGGGCCCACATTCAGATCTGAATAGTGAAAATATATGATCCCTGTGCTCACTTTCTAATGCTGCATATGTAGCATGATGAGATATATGGGCTGTAGTGACAGATAAGGAAATATTTCCATCGGGGGGTTCCCAGTGATAATCATAAACCACAAGAGTGAAGGTAAAGTGGTTTAAAATGTCACTGGCACCCGAAGATGGAAATGTTTCCATTTACACCCGCAGCTTCAACCTATTGCTTCAAATATGAATGGATCAGAAAAACCCCTAGTGCCTCCTTTCAAAGCTTCTTGTCCAGCCATAGTAAAGCCAGAAAAGCTAAAATATCCAAGCTACTAGTCATTCTTTCCATTTATGCTTGCTGAGAAGCAGCCAGCACATTTAGCACTGCTATGGGGTTGTTGGTCCCTGATTTGCCCTAAACTGAAGCTGGGCCCATAGCAAGAGTTTTTTATGTGCTATTTTGCATGTATTTATTAGTGCAAAAATATGTTCCTTCATTTAGCAAATATTTCTCAAATATTTGCTAAACTGTGCATATTAGATCAAAATATTTACTTTTAATGGGCAAGTTTGAACAGGAAAAACACTGAACTAGTGATTTTTGCAGGTTCTACTATTATCATATGCATTTTTAAATGTCATTGTCAATTTCATTTTATTTTTTATATAGCCCAACTTCAAGTCATTTGCTGGCAGTGTTACCAATACATATGAATAAAATAAATCTAAAAAACAATAAAAAATTATAGTTAACATCAACATTTAAACCAGAGGACAGTAACAAGTCAATTATAACCTTACAAACATATGAAATAAACAATTACGACTGGACAAAGGTCAGCACAATCACTTGCAATGGACATGTTGAGCACAGGGACCACATATTAATAGTCAATTATGACTAAAAACCAGTAATATGAAAAACTAACTTAAAAAAAAAACAAGCTTTCAATTGGCACCTAAAATAAAGATAATCCAAATCTAGAAGTTGCCTTGAAATGGAATTCTACAAAATAGGGCCCCATACAGGAGATCATGCCCTGCATGCCCTAGCTTAGGAATAAGGTTAATTCCCGCAAGGTGTGTGCAAAATAAACCAATTTGGTGACACTGCCCCTCCACCCCTGACTTCCTAGACCTATCTAACTTAAGCTCTGCATGAGCAGAAAGAGTTAGGTAGGCATTGTTGGCTGAATGAAGGACACGACTAAGCACATACCAATCAATTTTTGAAGAAAGGAATCAAAAACAGAGGCCTCTTAAGGCACGATACAGACGTGTTAAAATTTGAAATTTGCAATAATATTTTATTGGAAGCCAATAATGTTTTCTAAGAGTGAGTTAGATCTGCAGGATCCCATGACTATTCTTGCTGCAGAGTTTTGGACCCATTGTAATTGTTTAATAATAAGTCAGGTAAACTCTGATATAAGGAAACAGAGTTGTTCATATCAGAGCCAACCAAAGCCTACATAACTATTCTGTGATCCTCCTATTTTAAGTAAGGACATAGCTGGCAGAGTACATGAAGCTTAGCAAAGGTATTCCTAGAGATTTTCATAATTTAAATGTTAAACTTTAACTCTACTACAGGATGGCCCATGGAAAAGTAGCCTGCCCCAGTGTACTGGTATTGGAGGTGGGCTACTTTTCCATGGGCCATCCTGTATAATGCCCAGATTATGAACCATCACATTGATAGCTAAGATTTGTCCTTCTAATACTGGAGTCACTGGTAATACTCAGCAGAAGTTGGTTTTCCCAGGATTTAACAATAACGAGTTCTCATGCATCCAAGAAGAAATTGTTGATAAAACATGGATTCAATTTGCATATAACCTCATTTGGGTCAAAGCCCATTAGAATAAATATCTGAGGGAGTATTTTTAAATCTAGCAAAAAATTGAAAAATAATTTTTCACATTATGTGATTTTTTTAAAATCAAAATTGATGTAAAATAAAATGTACAGAAGTAGAAATATAGAGTTCTAGTAGTTGTATTGATTCACTCTTTGCAGATGGTCAGCAGGAAAATAGAAGTGACATTGCTCTGTATTGGTCCCTGATGATACTTCATTTGAAGCACCGTGTACAATTCTGGAGGCCACACCTTCAAAAGGATATAAACTGGTTAGTGTCGGTCCAAAGAGTGACTACTAAAATGATCAGTAGACTTTGTTCTAAAGCATATGGTGATACATTTAAAGATCTAACATGTGTTCTATAGAAGAAAGGTGAGATAGGGAAATATGATAAAGACATTCAAAGGTTTCCATGCGCAGTAGGCTAGCATCTTTCAATGGAAAGGAGGCACTAGAAAGAAGGGTCATGGGATAAGGGTGAAAGGTGTAGACTCAGGAGTGGTCTTAGAATATATTTCTTTACAGAGAGAGTATTGGATGCTTGGAACAGCCTCCCAGTGAAGGTGGTGAAGACAAAAATGGTATCTGAATTCAAGAAAGCAAGGGATAAATACAGGGAATCTTTGTGGCAGTGATGGCAATTTTAAGGCAATATAAATTGGATGGATGGGCAGACCAGATGAGCCATATGGCATTTTTCTGCCATCAAGTTTCTATGGTACAAAGTTTCTATTTCACAAGAACAGCCAAGTTAGAAAGGAAGATGAAAAGGTTACAGACACAAAATATTTCAGAAAAGATTGTGCAAAAAAATTAGAACAAGCATTAGATCAAACAATGAGAAGCAGGTTGTGGTATACCATAGTATTGATGGTATATGCTCCAAACCCTGTCATAATGTTCACTTTTTAAATCATAGCTTAATTTTTCAGTATCCACTATGTCTTGAACTTGGGCTTTCTAATAGTCCATACATGGGTTGAATTTCCAGAAAGTCTCAATGGTGAACCTGGCCGCAAGCAAAAGCTGACCGATAAGCTTCCAGTTCTTCACCAGAACCAATGTTTCCTTCGATCTATGAAAAAGGTCTAACAATGGCAAGATATGTACAGCAATATCCTTTGTAAATTGCAACCAAAATACCCTTGCAGTCCCACCACATGTGCATATAAGTTCCCATTTTGCTGCATCTCCTCCAACAGATAGAACTAGAATCTGGGTATAGCTTAAAATTTAAAAAAAACTGGTGTATAATTTGACCTATAAGAACATAAGAACATAAGAAATTGCCATGATGGGTCAGACCAAGGGTCCATCAAGCCCAGCATCCTGTTTCCAACAGAGGCCAAACCAGGCCACAAGAACCTGGCAATTACCCAAACACTAAGAAGATCCCATGCTACTGATGCAATCAATAGCAGTGGCTATTCCCTAAGTAAAATTGATTAATAGCCATTAATGGGCTTCTCCTCCAAGAACTTATCCAAACCTTTTTTGAACCAAGCTACACTAACTGCACTAATCACATCCTCTGGCAACAAATTCCAGAGCTTTATTGTGCATTGAGTGAAAAAGAATTTTCTCCGATTAGTCTTAAATGTGCTACTTGCTAACTTCATGGAATGTCCCCTAGTCCTCCTATTATTCGAAAGTGAAAATAACCGAGTCACATCCACTCGTTCAAGACCTCTCATGATCTTAAAGACCTCTATCATATCCTCCCTCAGCCGTCTCTTCTCCAAGCTGAACAGCCCTAACCTCTTCAGCCTTTCCTCATAGGGAAGCTGTTCCTCCCCTTTATCATTTTGGTTGCCCTTCTCTGTTCCTTCTCTATCGCAACTATATCTTTTTTAAGATGCGGTGACCAGAATTGTACACAGTATTCAAGGTGTGGTCTCACCATGGAGCGATATAGAGGCATTATGACCTATGAAACAGCTTAACTTTAAGCTCTGTCCACTTGGTGAATATGATAACATGGTGCACTGAAATTCAAATATTCATCCATACCTTACAATCAAAGGCAACACCCAAATCCTCATTCCACATATCAATTGGAGATTGTGGGGTCCTATTCCCATACTTACCAGCTAATATACCTCTATATTTCACTGTTATACCTTTTACTGAAGCCTCCAGATTGCTGAGATAATCCTTCATGTCATTCAAGAGTCTCATAAGCTTAGTCAAGTAAAAATGGCTTCCCAAGGCTTCTTGGAGGAGAAGTCCATTACCTGCTATTAAGTTCACTTAGAGAATAGCCACTGCCATTAGCAATGGTTACATGGAATAGACTTAGTTTTTGGGTACTTGCCAGGTTCTTATGGCCTGGATTGGCCACTGTTGGAAACAGGATGCTGGGCTTGATGGACCCTTGGTCTGACCCAGTATGGCATTTTCTTATGTTCTTATGTTCTTATTTTTAATTGAAAATGAGAGCAAGAACCTGGACTCAAGCCTTAATCTTGATTAAGCATATGAAAATCCTGATACCCAGTTTCCTCCCAGAGCTGAGTAAAAAAAACAAGACCTTTGTCCCACCACTCCCTAAAAGTGGAGGAAAGGGTGCAAGCAAATATTTACAAGATTTGGTTTTATCAGAGAAATAGGAGAATGTGAAGGAGTGGCTCTACTTCCCCTCCTTACTCTGTGCTAGACCAGGCATCTAGCCTGGTCCACCTTAAATCCTACAGGAAAGAGATCTCTGTGGCGGGGACCTTGCTGGGTCAGGATAAGAATCTGAGCTCAGCTGGGATCAGGGGACCCCACCATCTCTAGGAAAGGAGCTCTTGTATACAGTTCTGCATGAAGATATTGTGAGAGTACTCTGCTAGACGAAGGTAGGCAGTCTACTAAATATGTGTTTGTACATGTTCCAAAGAAAAAGTGCACAAAGTGGGACACATGCACAAGAAGGAGTGCTCATAGGCTACAGTGAGTCACAAAAGAGTTACAGAATTCTGTACAGAGATACCAGCAAGGTAACAATTAGTAGGAGTATACTACCGTCCACCTGGCCAAGATGGTGAGATGGACAGTGAAATGCTAAGAGAAATTAGGGAAGCTAACCAAATTGGTAGTGCAGTAATAATGGGAGATTTCAATTACCCCAGTATTGACTGGGTAAATGTAACATTGGGACATGCTAGAGAGATAAAGTTTCAGGACGGAATAAATGACAGTTTTATGGAGCAATTGGTTCAGGAACCGATGAGGGAGGGAGCAATTTTAGATCTAATTCTCAGTGGAGCACAGAATTTGGTGAGAGAAGTAACAGTGGTGAGGGCCGCTTGGCAATAGTGATCATAATATGATCAAATTTGAATTAATGACTGGAAGGAGGACAGTAAGCAAATCCATGGTTCTAATGCTAAACTTTCAAAAGGGAAACTTTGATAAAATGAGAAAAATAGTTAGAAAAAAACTGAAAGGAGCAGCTACAAAGGTAAAACATTTGCAAGAGGCGTGGACATTGTTAAAAAATATCCTAGAAGCAAAGTCCAGATGTATTCCACATATTAAGAAAGGTGGAAGGAAGGCAAAACGATTACCGGCATGGTTAAAAGGTGAGGTGAAAGAGGCTATTTTAGCCAAAAGATCTTCATTCAAAAATTGGAAGAAGGATCTAACAAAAGAAAATGGGATAAAGCATAAGTGTTGGCAAGTTAAATGTAAGACATTGATAAGACAGGCTAAGAGAGAATTTGAAAAGAAGTTTGCTGTAGAGGCAAAAACGCACAGTAAAAATCTTTTAAAAATATATCCAAAGCATAAAGCCTGCAAGGGAGTCAGTTAGATCGTTAGATGATCGAGGGGTTAAAGGTGCACTTAGAGAAGATAAAGCCATCGCAGAAAGTTTTAAATGATTTCTTTGCTTCGGTGTTTACTGAAGAGGATGTTGGGGAAGATACCTGTTCCGGCGAAGGTTTTCATGGGTAATGATTCAGATTGACTGAACCAAATCAACGGTAAACCTAGAAGATGTGGTAGGCCTGATTGACAAACTGAAGAGTAGTAAATCACCTGGACCAGATGGTATATATCTCAGGGTTCTGATGGAACTAAAAAATGAAATTTCAGATCTATTAGTAAAAATTTGTAACCTATCATTAAAATCACCCATTGTACCTGAAGGCTGGAGGATGGCTAATGTAACCCAATATTTAAATAAGGGCTCCAGGAGCAATCTGGGAAACTACAGACCACTTAGCCTGACTTTGGTGCCAGGAAAAATAGTGGAAAGTGTTCTAAAGATCAAAATCACAGAACATATAGAAAGGCATGGTTTAATGGAACAAAGTCAGCATGGCTTTACCCAAGCCAAGTCTTGCCTCACAAATCTGCTTCATTTTTGAAGGGGTTAATAAACATGTAGATAAAGGTTAACCAGTAGATGTAGTGTATTTGGACTTTCAGAAGGCATTAGACAAAGTTCCTCATGAGAGGCTTCTAGGAAAGTTAAAAGTCATGGGATAGGTGGTGATGTCCATTCGTGGTTTACAAACTGGTTAAAAGACAGGAAACAGAGAGTAGGATTAAATAAACAATTTTCTCAGTGGAGGGGGCTGGGCAGTGGAGTGCCTCAGGGACCTGTACTGGGACCCGTGCTTTTCAATATATTTATAAAAGACCTGGAAAGGAATACGACAAGTGAGGTAATCAAATTTGCAGATGATACAAAATTTTTCAGAGTAGTTAAATCACAAGTGGATTGTGATAAATTGCAGGATGAAAATGTGAGACTAGAAAATTGGGCATCCAAATGGCAGATGAATTTTAATGTGAATAAGTGCAAGTGGTGCATATAGGGAAAAATAACCATGCTATAGTTTCACGATGTTAGGTTCCATATTAGGAACTACCATCCAGGAACGAGATCTAGGTGTCATAGTGAATAATTCATTGAAATTGTCGGCTCAGTGTGCTGTGGCAGTCAAAAAAGCAAACAGAATGTTAGACATTATTAGGAAGGGGAATGGTGAATAAAACGGAAAATGTATAATGTCTCTAATTTCGCTTCATGGTGAGACCACATCTTGAATACTGTATACGATTCTGATCACCACATCTCAAAAAAGATATAGTTGTGATGGCGAAGGTACAGAGAAGGGCAACCAAAATGATAAAGGGGATGGAACAGCTCCCCTATGAGGAAAGACTATAGGGCTTAGTACTGTTCAGCTTGGAGAAGAGACGGCTGAAGAGGGATATGATAGAGGTATTTAAAATCATGAGAGGTCTGGAACAGGTAAATGTGAATTGGTTATTTACTCTTTTGGATAATAGAAGGACTAGGGGGCACTCCATGAAGTTAGCTGTAGCACATTTAAAATAATCGGAGAAAGTTCAATTTCACTCAACGCACAATTAAGCTCTGGAATTTGTTGCCTGGTAATATGCTAAGTGCAGATAGAGTAGCTAGGTTTAAAAAAGGCTTGGCTAAGTTCTTGGAGGAGATGTCCATTACCTGTTATTAATCAAGTTGACTTAGAAAATAGCCACTGCTATTACTAGCATCAGTAGCATAGGATAGATTTAGTTTTTGGGTACTTGCCAGGTACTTATAGCCTGGATTGGCCACTGTTGGAAACAGGATGCTGGGCTTGATGGACCCTTGGTCTGACCCAGTATGGCATGTTCTTATGTTCATAAAGATTTTTTCTAAAAAATATGGGGAAGTTTATGATGCTATTTTTGCACCATTGGCTAAGGAAAGTATTTTCAGAACTGTCATTGCTATAACTGCCTTGAGAAATATGGAAGTGAGACATTGACATTAAACTGCTTTTCTCAATGATGATATTGAAGAGGAGCTGTATATAGTACAACCTGAAGGTTATATTAAAAAGAAAAAGAACATCTTGTCTGCAAACTACAAAAACCTCTCTATGGTTTTAAGTAATCAGCTAGAGCATGGAAATGCAAAATAAACAAAGTTTCACTAGAACATGGGTGCATGCAAACCAAAGTTGATCCAATCCTATACTCTTAATTTTGAGAATGAAAAATGAATGTATCTATTGCTATATGGAGATGATTTGATTATTGTCCACAAAGAAAGCATAAAATTTCAAAACTAAGCAAAGTTCTTAACCTGCACTTCAATACTAAGGATCTAGGAGAAGTGACTTACTATCTAGGAATCCATATTCAATGACAAGAAGATGGGAGTTTTCTTCTAAATCAGTCTGCTAAAATCAGTGCAATTCTCAACCAATTTGGATGTCTCAAGCTAAGGGTGTAGCAATACCAATGGATGCATATTATCTGAAGTTGGAAATTGAGGATGATCTCTTACCAAGTAATAGGGATGTGAATCATTTTTTGATGATTTAAATATCGTCCGATATTTTTTAAATCATCATTAATCGTTAAAGAGTGCGATACAATAGAAATTCCACCAATTTATCGTGAAAAAATCGTTTAATCGGGTTAGTGCACACTAACGGGAGTTAGGACACAACCTAAAAACCCACCCCGACCCTTTAAAACCGCTCCCTTAGCCTCCACCACCCCCCCGACCCCCCCCCCCCCCAAAATGTTTTAAAATTACCTGGTGGTCCAGTGGGCCCCAGGAGCGATCTTCCGCTCTCGGGCTGTTGGCTGCCACTAATAAAAATGGCGCCAATGGCCCTTTGCCCTTACCATGTTGACAGGGTAATCGTGCCATTGGCCGGCCCCTGTCACATGGTAGGAGCACTGGACTGCCGGCGCCATTTTTAAAGATGGCGCCAGCCGTCCACTGGATGGCCCGCGCCATTTTTATAGATGGTGCCGGCCGTCCACTGGATGATGGTGATGCTAAGCGGCCTGTAATTTCCAGCCTCCTCTCTGCTACCACTTTTGTGAAGTGAGACTACCACCGCTCTTCTCCAATTTTGGGGTACCACTCCCATTTCCAGGGATCTATAGAATAAGACTTTCAAGGGAACTACAGCACATCTCTAAGCTCGCTCAGTATCTTAAGATGTGCCTCATCCAGCCCCATGGCCTTGTCCACTTTTAGTTTTCCTATCTCTTCTCATACATCTCTTCTGTAAATGGGGTTGCATTACCCACCACTGACATCCATGGTTTTGTCAAACAGCAATGGTCCATCTCCAATTGCTTCCCATATTTCATCAAGTCAAAACTTCAGATGTATCCAGACCACCAGGCTTTTCAGTATTGATGCCCTAGGATATCTTCCAGCATCTTCCTTCTATTGGTTCACTCAATTTTCTCTCCCAAACAATTCTTCATACACAGCCTTGCCTCCTTTAACTGCTGTAGTTCAACCTCCTTACACCCAGCAATTTCAGATCCTTCTACCCTTGATAATATCCATTGGGTGCCTGTGTTGGAGTTTCTCTTCTTGTTTCCTTCTCAGGCAGGAACCGGAATGGTCCCACATCTCCATGTCCAAATCCAGGGGTTCCTTCACTAAAGAAGTAGCTTGGGTCACCCAAGAATGATCCCCAGAGACCATTGGTGAGGGAGCTCTACGTATGCATCCATTGGGCCCAGAGAAGCCACTGCTCCAGAGACTACAGAGCAGACCCCAGGCTCCCCCTTCTGCTTAACCGTCAGGTCAATGAAGGTGGATCTACCAGCACACAGATCATTCACTGCGATGCATCCACCATCTTGGGCATGCCTCAGACTGCATATTTAATTTTAAGAAACTTCTCAAGACCTTTTTATTTCAACAGGCATTTTCAGATTGCTTATCATCATGAGGTGACTGTAGCTGATTGGGTAGGTATTGTTTGGCAATATTTTGTGTTATTTTCTTATCTGTTATTTATTGTTTTATATGGATTGTCATTTTTAGTCTATTTATTGTTTTATATGGAATGTTATGATATGTTATCTTATGAATGTCTAAATAAATAAATAAATAAATAGATCATACTACTATATGACAATTTTGATCACAGTGACTGTGATTTGGTTCAATTATCAGGGGGGAAGGGGGAGAGATCAAATTATAATTGTGGCCTGAAGGCCGCTTCAAAGAGCCAAGTTTTCAGTAGCTTCCTGAAAACTAAGAGACCGAGAGTAGCTAGCTTGATGTTGGTGGTACAGTGCTCCAAAGGATTGAGACTGAGCCTGAGAAAGATTTGTTTCTGGTGCTGGTGAGGCACATATCCTTGGGGGATGACACAACAGTCTATTTACCAGTTGCAACCAGAACGGAGGCAACAGAAAAACAAATTTAATATAAACAATATATTAGCAATTTATAGTACTTAATTGTAAAAACAAATACAACATTCTTTCTGAAATATATTAAACAGGCTGACTTGAAAGATTACAAGTCTATAGGAGAAGGGGTAACTAATGTGGCATGTAGACATAAACCTATAATACTTTTAAGATGAATTTATAGCTGTGTGTACACAATTAATGCAAGTCATAAACAAATATTGGCTGTTTGTCAAAGCAAATTTGGTCCATCTCTGTATATTTTATACAACTTATCCAAGGTGAGAATAACAGGATTTCTTTCTTTTTTTTTTTTATTCTTTATTTATCAATTTTTAAAACTAATACATACAAGTATCACTTGCGTAAGAATTACAGAGTATTGTATAAAGCAAATGAATTCAGTAAACATCAACATAGCTATGAATCGTTTACAATAATCTGTATATCATGAAGAAAAGTAAGAAAAGCATTGTATTTATTCTGAGCGGTTCAAATGTAATATACTATTGAAATATAAGGCTTCTCCCCATTTTATTTACTTACTGCCTGGTCCTCATTCCCCAACAGTGTTCTAAGATAGCAGGTAATGGACTTCTCCTCCAAGAACTTATCCAATCCTTTTTTAAACACAGCTATACTAACTGCACGAACCACATTCTCTGGCAACAAATTCCAGAGTTTAATTGTGCGTTGAGTAAAAAAGAACTTTCTCCGATTAGTTTTAAATGTGCCCCATGCTAACTTCATGGAGTGCCCCCTAGTCTTTCTACTATCCGAAAGAGTAAATAACCGATTCACATCTACCCGTTCTAGACCTCTCATGATTTTAAACACCTCTATCATATCCCCCCTCAGTCGTCTCTTCTCCAAGCTGAAAAGTCCTAACCTCTTTAGTCTTTCCTCATAGGGGAGTTGATCCATTCCCCTTATCATTTTGGTAGCCCTTCTCTGTACCTTCTCCATCGCAATTATATCTTTTTTGAGATGCAGCGACCAGAATTGTACACAGTATTCAAGGTGCGGTCTCACCATGGAGCGATACAGAGGCATTATGACATTTTCCGTTTTTTCACCATTCCTTTTCTAATAATTCCCAACATTCTGTTTGCTTTTTTGACTGCCACAGCACACTGTACCGACGATTTCAATGTGTTATCCACTATGACACCTAGATCTCTTTCTTGGGTTGTAGCACCTAATATGGAACCCAACATTGTGTAATTATAGCATGGGTTATTTTTCCCTATATGCATCACCTTGCACTTATCCACATTAAATTTCATCTACAATTTGGATGCCCAATTTTCCAGTCTCACAAGGTCTTCCTGCAATTTATCACAATCTGCTTGTGATTTAACTACTCTGAACAATTTTGTGTCATCTGCAAATTTGATTATCTCACTCGTCGTATTTCTTTCCAGATCATTTATAAATATATTGAACAGTAAGGGTCCCAATACAGATCCCTGAGGCACTCCACTGTCCACTTCCTTCCACTGAGAAAATTGCCCATTTAATCCTACTCTCTGTTTCCTGTCTTTTAGCCAGTTTGCAATCCACGAAAGGACATCGTCACCTATCCCATGACTTTTTACTTTTCCTAGAAGCCTCTCATTAGGAACTTTGTCAAACGCCTTCTGAAAATCCAAGTATACTATATCTACTGGTTCACCTTTATCCACATGTTTATTAACTCCTTCAAAAAGTGAAGCAGATTTGTGAGGCAAGACTTGCCCTGGGTAAAGCCATGCTGACTTTGCTCCATTAAACCATGTCTTTCTATATGTTCTGTGATTTTGATGTTTAGAACACTTTCCACTATTTTTCCTGGCACAGAAGTCAGTCTAACCGGTCTGTAGTTTCCCGGATCGCCCCTGGAGCCCTTTTTAAATATTGGGGTTACATTTGCTATCCTCCAGTCTTCAGGTACAATGGATGATTTTAATGATAAGTTACAAATTTTTACTAATAGGTCTGAAATTTCATTTTTTAGCTCCTTCAGAACTCTGGGGTGTATACCATCCGGTCCAGGTGATTTACTACTCTTCAGTTTGTCAATCAGGCCTATCACATCTTCTAGGTTCACCGTGATTTGATTCAGTCCATCTGAATCATTACCCATGAAAACCTTCTCCATTACGGGTACCTCCCCAACATCCTCTTCAGTAAACATCAAAGCAAAGAAATCATTTAATCTTTCCGCGATGGCCTTATCTTCTCTAAGTGCCCCTTTAACCCCTCGATCATCTAACGGTCCAACTGACTCCCTCACAGGCTTTCTGCTTCGGATATATTTAAAAACGTTTTTACTGTGAGTTTTTGCCTCTACAGCCAACTAGAGATGGTCCTTCTCCAGGGTCCTCCTTCATGAACACAGAACAGAAGTATTCGTTTAATATTTCTGCCATTTCTTCATCTCTCTCCACACATTGATCCTTTCCACCTTTCAATTTCACTATATACATTGAATGAATGTATATCAATGCATTGCATGCACAAATTTTTCTTACCTATTGTAAAAATATATGCACATATATTTTACTTGTGAAATGAAGTAGGACTTACTTGCATATATTGGGATTTACACATGTAAGTCAGTGTATTTTAAAATATATGTCTATCAAGGAAATTACCAGTTTTACCACATAGTCCACCAGTACACCCAGTCCTTCTCCAGGTCATCAAGGCCCTCCTGGTTCTTCAGCCTGAATTCCTCTCAGTTCATCCAGACCTCCCACCAGCCAATAGTAAACAACAGAGCTTAATTTGTGGGGAAATGGCAAGGAACACAGTTCTGGCACTTCTTTTCAGGCTTAAAAGGCAGAGATGTAATGGTGTTCTTCTCCAGCCCCTCCCCTCCAGGCAGCCAATAGGAAAAAGAGAGGTGATGAGCCTGGAGCACACAGAGAACAATCACTCTCCTCCCTAATCCATCCCCTCCCCTCTTGTTCCTCCTCCTCTCCACTTCTCCTTCTGTATTGCAGGGCACAGAAGGGGAAGGGGTAATACTGAAGCTGATACTGCAAAAAAAAAAAACAGACACAAAAAGTGTTTGAATTAGCATAAGATTGAAACTTGTGAGCAGTAGTGCTAATTGCCAAGGCTTCAACCCTGGCCTGGATGAATGGCACTACTAATCACAATTTTCAACCTTGTGCTAATTCAACCCCTTTTTGGGTCCATTACTGAGGGCTTAATTTCTGGCAGAACAATTCAGAACAGCGTTCTGCCATGTTTTTCCTGCGACTTGAGAAAGCATAACAGAGCTGGCAAGTCTATCCCCCCCCCCCCTGAGGAAACAGAACAGAACCAGTTACAGGGATTATTTATGACCTCCCAGCCTTTCGAGGAAACAAAGAAGAAAAGAGAATGTTGAAGCTGCTTACCCTGAGACAAGGGCAGCCACACGGCTTTGATTTTTGTGCAATTTCCCAATACAATTTAGGAAGCAATGAGGGACAACAGCCAAGGTAAAAAGAAGAAGCGAGATGAATACCTGTCTGTGAATCCTGGGTGTATTGGCTTCCTGTTTATCACGCCATCATCCCAATCCCTGCTGCCTCTGCTGACTGGTGAGAGTGAAAAAGCCAAGACCGTGAATGGCGAGATGTGGGGGGAGCAAGTGAAGGGATTGGAGTGGGGAGAAGGAGAGTGACTGATGGGATGTGGGAGGACAAAAGTGAGTGAAGGAACCAGAGAGGCTCTGGTTTGTGTGGGGGAGAAGAGGAAAAATTGAGTCAAGGGATAAAATGTACTGCAGAATGTCAGTGAGGGGATTGGAGGAACTATGAAATGTGAGTGAGATGATCAGAGTGGGGTGCAGTCTGTGAATGAAGTGATCGGAGGGGGTGGAGAAAACGTGAAGAAGGGGAGGAAATAGGATTAGGTGGAGGAGGAGGGAGAGAGAAGAAAGTGAGTGAGGAGAGCATGTGGCATGGCTCCCTTCCTTCCACTGCCAATGAAGCAAAGAGCAAGCCATGCTTTTGAATTTCAGGCCCCACGCCCCTGTTCAAGGAGATTGAAGACAGCAGACAGTGCACACCATCCTGCTGCCACCACCCACAACAGAGGTGAGCCAGTTGATTCTGGCTTGAAGAGGAGGCCTGCACTCTACTGGCTGAAGAGGGAGAAAAGTAGAGTTGCTGGAGAAGGTGATTCTCCAGGCGGAGGGGGACAAGGAGCATTGGGGAGAGGTGAGACAAGAACCACTGGGGAATTTATGGGGGTGGGGGTAGGGAACTAGGGATAGAGTATCAGGAACAGTAGGGCAGAGAGGAGGAGAGGGTTAGAGATAAAAAGTCCCATTCTCTCTGTCTGCCTTCTACCCCTTTCTCCAGTGATCTTGCATCCTGAATCCCCAGCCATCCTTCACTTACCAGTGCTCATCAAGCAAGTTAAGAGTGTGAAGAATGTGTTTGGGTGAGAGAGAGAGAGTTCACACCTGGGCCTGGCCCTGGCCCCGCCCATCTCACCCCCTCCACAGTTCCACTTCCTTTTTGTCTACAAATTAAGCCCTGATACACAGTAAACATGTTTAATATCATTTATACTAGATTATTAGCAAGTGTAAAATTATGGGAGTAAATCTATGTACATAAGTGCCTTTTAAACTAGCAACTTATGGGGCAGATTTTTAAAATTACGCGCAGGGGGTACATTTGTGCGCATTACCCGGCACGCACAAATGTATACCGGCTTTTATAATATGTACACACTACCGCGCGCGCATGTTATGAAATCTAGGGTCGGCGCACGCATGAGGGTGCACACATGTGCACCTTGCGCGCGCCGAGCCCTAGGGGAGGCCCGATGGCCTGATGGCTTTCCCCGTTCCCTCCAAGGCCGCTCCAAAATCGGAGCCGCCTTGGAGGGAACTTTCCCCCCCCCCCCACCTTTCCCTCCCTTCCCCTATCCAACCCACCCCACAGCCCTACCTAAATCCCCCCCTACCTAATTTTGTTGAGTTAAGGCAGGCGTAACTTGCGCGTGCCAGCTATCTGCCGGTGCAGCAGGCCCCAACACAGGCCGCTGTGTCGGGGCACTCGGCCACGCCCCCGGGCCACCCCCGGACCGCCGCCGCGCCCCGGACATGCCCCCGGACCTCGGCCACGCCTATGCCCATGCCCACATCCCCCCATTTTTGCAAGCCCCGGGACATACGCGCGTCTCGGGGCTTGCACGCGCAGGGGGGGTTTTTAAGGGTTACACGTGTAACCCTTTTAAAATCCGCCCCTATGTGCGCAAATGTTGGCCCTGCCCCTGAATGCCCCTAACATGCCCCTTTTTTACAGGCATACATTTGCACGCGAAAGTGAAAATATGTGCACATTTTTTACTTTTATATAATACAGAATATACGAGAAGAGACTACTTTTGTGCATATATGCTATGTTTTGAAAATTCACCCCTTTATACTCAAATATTTTTAAAAAATGAAATGCGCTTAGCAGATTTGATTTCCCTGTTTTTGGATCATGTCTGCCAATAGAAAGAGAACAAAGCATCTGCTCTACAATATAAATAATATGAGAATGGGTTGAATAAGCAAGTTATTAATTTTCACTCTTGCAAATGACCGCACATAAAAGAATTCTACTTTCCCACTCACATGTGGCCATTTCTCACTTGTCAAAATAACTTGCCAATTCCTCCTCTTTCTTCCCCCTCATGTTATTGAAACGACATCTGTATATAGCCGTCTTTGCTTCTTTACTGAAACACCACATGCTATGACATCCCAAATAGTTCTTTACACTTACTTTCCATCTGTGTTTTAATTAACCCTGGGAGAGAATTTTAATGGTACTAAGAAATGTTGCTTAATACTTTTCTCTCTGAAATTATACATGATTATTATTAAAGAAACCCTGCATGGTCTAGATTGTGTTTACCTATTCCTAAGTTTAAGATGTCCACATAAGTTACTGTCTTTTCCTTGTTCATTTGGATGACTCTCTGATTTCATACAAAAGATAAACAAGAACCCTGACTTCCTTTGTTAAGGTACCTCTTATCTAACACCTAAAAAGAAATAAAGCATCCACAAAATTGTGATCTTTGCCAATTTTAAGATTTGTTTTCAGTCTCTTCTGCATCTGAGGGAGGGCATAAATTAGATTTTCTTTCACAACTGAAGGCCTTCTTTTGTTAATATTGCATCTTTTCATAAAATGCAATCAGAAATCACATAGCAAGTCCCTCAAGCAGAGTGCATTAAGGTTGACAGAACAAAGATCTCACTGAGACCTCATCAAGCACATACAATATGCACCATTAATTCAGTGTCCATCTTGATTCTTCACACTCAGATAGGAAATCGGCTTGAGTGACAACTTTATTTAGTAAATTATGAGCTGTTGAAAATTTTATGAAATGATGCAACTTACATGCAATGTAAAGTAGCTTTTTATTAGCAGCCTGATGAGATACAGTGAAAACTGTGAATAATTCTCATTAGATATCAGTTAATAAAGGGCATGAAATATAAATTAGCTGCTAGCCTGATCTGCATAAATCTGGCTTTGTGTTTGCAGTGGTAACCTTATCACTATGCCTTTATTAATAAGGATTTCATTCACTCTATAGCCTACTATCTTTTACACTGGTTATCAAATAATAGTTCATTATGCTCATTTAACTTCATTTAAAGCTAGCACACTGTGTATAGACTATCAGTTTTGTATTTTTTATATCAGCTCTAATTACAGCTTCTTTTCTTATCAAAGGTTGTATTCCCAGATAAGGACTTTAATTTTTAACCAGAAGTCTGAAAAATAATTCCTAAATAATAGAAGATACAATGGTAGTTAAATTAGATGGCCTTAGCTCAGTCATGATTTTAAAACTTAGAATAATAAGGAATTTGAAGATCCCATGTCATTCTCTTCCATCCTAAGAGACATGATAATTTTGTCTATGCACAAGATATTCATAAGTCATAGCTACAACAGTAGGATATTAGAGCAAAGCATATGAAATAATCTTTTTGAATAACAAACCAAATCATTTCCCCTAATATAGTGTATTTATTTCAAATAAATACTGTGAAAGTCTACATGCAGCCCTGCTAATGAATGCCCTCTCCATTTTAGCTATAAACCTAGTATGTTGATGGCATGGGGTTTATACCCTGCACGAGAACATAAGAACAAGTGTGACCCAAATAGGAAACACAGTGAACTACGATTACCACCCCACTCCGAATTCAAAGTGTCTTCCATGTGTCTCTCCTGAAACCAGCAGTCTTATCCTGGCCTTCAAGGAAACTTATACAAACTACAACTGAGGTGGTGGAGGAAGATTCACAATACGAGGTAGAGGAGATTTTGGACTGCAGAAGAAAGGGGCATCTTTTCAATACTTAATCTCGTGGAAAAACTATGGCCCAGAAGAAAATTCTTGGGAGCCACTCAAGAATATTCAGGCACTACAATTGCTACGTGACTTCCATCGACGATTTCCCTCCAAGCCCAAACCTAAAAAGCAGAGGAGAGGACCTTGCGGAGGGGATACTGTTCTGATGCACCTCTGGTCCGGGGGCCACCCCCCCTACTTCACAAGGCTTCCCTCCGTCGTCAGCACAGCCGCACAGTGTTACGCACAGTTCAAGACACCCGAAAGCTCTGATGGGCCGATGGGCCGGCACAGAGCGCAGGAAAATGGGCATTTAAACCCAGACTCTCCGCACAGCAAGTGCCTCGGCTACAGGCTTGCTTATGCTGGTGTGTTCTTGGTTGCTGTCTCTTGTTCTGAACCCGGACTGTTATTGGATCTGCTGTCTTGCCTTGCTGCCTGCCCCGAACCTGGACTGTTATTGGATCTGCTGTCTTGCTGCCTGCCCCGAACCCGGACTGGTCCTGAACCTGCTGTGTCGGTGCCTGCTCCCAGTCGGAACTGCCATGGAGTTTTGTCTCATCACTGACTCTGGATTTGGACAACCCTTGGGTTCATTCTTCACTGCCACTCCACTCAAGGTAGGCAGTTACTCTACCACTAGGGTCCAAACTATTGTCAGAGATCTAACACAAGAAACAAGAACTGGTGGCAACTAATATAGCCCAAACCTACGACCATTAAGCAAAATATTTAATCAGTAGTTACTTCAGCAAGGTGTGTCAATGACCCAAAGACTGTCCTTTAACTTATGTTATTATCCTTCTTCTTATTATTATTATTGTATCATACTGTAACAGCATTGTGTAAAAAAATCCACATG